>NC_089978.1:219120967-221644220 GCF_036417845.1 Apteryx mantelli | reverse complement strand
TCACGGCCCCGGGATGTGCCGTGGGGCGCGCCACCGTGGGGACGCCCCCCCCAGCACCCCAACCCGGGGGTGCACCCCATGGTGCACCACCATGGGGACACCGTCACCCCAACCCAGAGGTGCACCCATGGTGCACCACCTTGGGGACACCTTCATCACACCACCCCAGGGACACCACCGTCACCCTGACCTGGGGACACGCACCAGCAAGCCACCATGGGGACGACCCTGACACACCACCCTGGGGTTGTTGTCACCCCAACCTAGGGACTCGCCCCATGGCACACCACCATGGGGACACTGTCACCCCAACCCAGGACACCGGCACCCAGACGGGGGGATGCGCCCCATCATGCTGTCCTGGGGACTCCCCCGTCACCCTTGTCCTGGGGACACAGCTGGCATGCCACCATGGGGATGCAGTCACCCAACCCCGGGGTCACCCCCATCACCCCGACCCGGAGATGCACCCCATGACATGCTGCCATGGGGGACACTGTCACCCTGACCTGGGGACACCCTGAGCACACCGCCATGGGGATGCTGTCACACCACCCTGGGGACACCCATCACAGTGCCATGGACCTCCCCATCACCCTGCCCCAGGGACACCTCCATGTCACGCCACCCTGAGGACATCATCATCTAGCCCCAGGGACATCCCTGAGCACACCACCCTGGGGACACCCCACTGCCACGTGGCCCGGTCCCCGCAGCGCGGCCGTACCGGTGACCTTGGCCTTGAAGGGGCTGCCGACGATGTGGTGGGGGCCGCCGTACTTGATGGAGATGAGGTAGCTGCCGGGGGCCATGGGGGTGTAGGTGACGCGGTGGCCCTCGGCGCACTCCACGCAGTCCAGCTTCACCTTGGAGGGGCCGTCGATGGTGACTGCCAGCGCGCCCGCCCCCGCGGTTGGCCGTCTTCACCAGGAACTCGGAGCACACGCCTGCGCCACCACCCGCACGCGTCACCACGGGCACGCGGTGCCACCGACACGCGCCACCACCATGGCACGTGGTGCCACCGCCATGGGGCACGGCCACAGCGCTGGGGCGGCCCGCTGCCCCCCTGCCACGTGGCCAGGGCCATGTCCTCAGTGCCACCACCACGCAAGCATGGCCAAGTCCCCAGTGCCACCACCTCATAGCCATGTCCCCACTACCATGGCCATGTCCCCGCTGCCACCACCCCACAGGCATGTCCCAGCGACCACGGCCATGTTCTCAGTGCCACCACCCCATAGGCATGGCCATGTCTCCACTGCCACCATTCCATAGGCATGGCCATGTCCACAGTGCCACCACCCCACAGGCATGTCTGCACCACCACGGCCATGTCCCTAATACCACTACCCCATAGGTATGTCCCCACTACCATGACTGTGTCCCCAGTGCCACCACCACACAGGCATGGCCATGTCCACAGTGCCACTACCCACAACCATGTTCCCACTACTATGGCCATGTCCCCAATACCACCACCCTGTAGGCATGGCCGTGTCCACAGTGCCACCACCCCATGGGCATGTCTGCACCACCACAGCCATGTCCCTAATACCACCACCCCATAGGCATGTCCCCCATTACCATGACCGTGTCCCCAGTGCCACCACCACACAGGCATGGCCATGTCCACAGTGTCACTACCCACAACCATGTTCCCGCTACTATGGCCATGTTCCCAGTGCCACCACCCCATAGGCATGACCATGTCCTCAGTGCCACCACCACGCGGGCACATGCCCCCTACCATGGCCATGTCCCCAATACCACCACCCCACAGGCATGGCCATGTCGCCAGTGCCACCACCCCATAGTCCATGGCCGTGTCCCCACTGCTAACACCCCATAACCATATCCCCACTACCATGGCCATGTCCCCATCCCCACGTCCCCGTCCCCGCTCCCACGTGCGGTGCCCGCCCCCCGCGTCCCCGTCCCCGCGCCCACCGGTGACGCCGCCCTCGAGGCCGGGGCCGTAGGCGGTGACGAGCCCGGGGTCGCCGGCCTGGCTCTGCTCGCCCACGCGGACGTTGAAGGGGCTGCCGGGCACGTGGCGCCCGTTGAAGCGCACGTCGATGGAGTGCACGCCGTTTTCCCGCGGCAGGAACCCGATGGCGTACTTGTCTGCGGGCGCCCGCAGCGTCAGCGCCCGTGCTCCCCGTCCCCACGGCCCTGCGTCACCAAGTCGTCCCCCCCCCGTCCCTGCATCCCCACATCCCTGCGTGTGGTGCCTCCCCATCCCCGTGGCCCCAGGTCACCGTGGGCTCCCATCTCTGCAGGCCCCCCATCCCCTCTGTCCCTGTGTCCTCCGTGTCCTTCCATCCCACCATCCCCATGTCCTCCATCCCCATGTCCTCCATCCCCCATGTCCCTGTGCCCCCATCCCCATGTCCCCATGTCCCTCCATCCCCCCATCCTCATGTCCCCCTACCCCATGTCCCCACATCCCCACACCCCCATACCCTGTCCCCTCCATCCCCATGTCCCTCCATCCCCCCATCCCCACGTCCCCCTGCCCATGTCCCCATGTCCCTGTCTACCCACCCCCATGTCCCTCCATCCCATCATCCCCATGTCCCCCATCCCTATGTCCCTCCATCCCACATCCCTATGTCCCCTGCCCCTTTGTCCCCATGTCCCTATGCCCCCCATCCCCATGTCCCTCCATTCCTCCATCCCCATGTCCCCCTACCCCATGTCCCCACATCCCCATGTCCTTCCATCCCCCCATCCCCATGTCCCCTGCCCCTTTGTCCCCATGTCCCTATGCCTCCCATCCCCATGTCCCTCCATTTCTCCATCCCCATGTCCCCCTACCCCATGTCCCCACATCCCCATGTCCCCTGCCCCTTTGTCCTCGTGTCCCTGTGCCCCCCCATCCCCATGTCCCTCATGTCCCTCCATCCCTCCATCCCCACACCCCCGTATCCCGTGCCCCCATCCCCGCATGCCCGCGTCCCCCCACGTCCCCGGGCACGTGGCCGCCGGCGGGGCGCACCGCTGTCGAGCTCGGACACGTAGCACTCCTCCACGACGCCGGCCGGCGTGTGCACCTTGGCGTCGATGGCGCCGCGCGCCCCGTTGAGCTGCACCGCGAACGACGCCGGCTGGTTCGCCTTGAGCCCCGTCTCCTGCGGGCGCGACACCGCGTCGGCACGGCAGGACCCCGTCTCCTGCGGGCACCCACGGCGACCCACGGCACCCCCAGCTCTGCCCACGGCGCGTGGGGGGGCGTGGGGACATGGGGGACAGGGTGGCACACGGACACAGGGTGGCATGGGGACATGGGGGATATAGGGGGACGGGGTGGCACATGGACACAGGGTGGCATGGGGACATGGGGGATGTAGGGGGACGGGGTGGCACATGGACACAGGGTGGCATGAGGACATGGGGGATATAAGGGGACGGGGTGGCACACGGACACAGGGTGGCATGGGGACACGGGGGATGTAGGGGGACAGGGTGGCACACGGACACAGGGTGGCATGAGGACATGGGGGATATAGCGGGACGGGGTGGCACATGGGCACAGGGTGGCATGGGGACATGGGGGATATAGGGGGACGGGGTGGCACATGGACACAGGGTGGCATGGGGACACGGGGGATGTAGGGGGACAGGGTGGCACACGGACACAGGGTGGCATGAGGACATGGGGGATATAGCGGGACGGGGTGGCACATGGGCACAGGGTGGCATGGGGACATGGGGGATATAGGGGGACGGGGTGGCACATGGACACAGGGTGGCATGGGGACACGGGGGATGTAGGGGGACAGGGTGGCACACGGACACAGGGTGGCATGGGGACATGGGGGATATAGGGGGACGGGGTGGCACACAGACACAGGGTGGCATGGGGACATGGGGGATATAGGGGGACAGGGTGGCACACGGACACAGGGTGGCATGAGGACATGGGGGATATAAGGGGATGGGGTGGCACACAGACACGGGGTGGCATGAGGACACAGGGCTATAGGGGGACGGAGTGGCACACGGGCACAGGGTGGCATGGGGACATGGGGGATATAAGGGGACAGGGTGGCACACAGACACAGGGTGGCATGGGGACACAGGGCTATAGGGGGACGGAGTGGCACACGGGCACAGGGTGGCATGGGGACACGGGGGATATAGGGGACGGGGGTGACACATGGACATGGGGGATATAGGGGGACGGGGTGGCACACAGACACAGGGTGGCATGGGGACATGGGGGAACAGGGTGGCACAGGGACACAGGGATGCAGGGTGGCACAGGGACATGTTGGCAGAGGGGGACATGGTGGCATGGGGACATAGGGCACCTAGGGTGGCACAGGGACACAGGGGGAGGGAGCGTGGCCCGGGGTGGCGGAAGGAGCCGGGGAGCAGCGGGGACTGGGCATCCCGGGGGACACGGCGCGGCGGTACCTGGAGGCTGGTGACGGTGAGGCGGCGCGCGTCATCGGACAGCGAGGCCACCGGCACCACGAAGGGGCTGTCGGGGATGTGCTCGTCGTTGAACTTGATGGAGACCTCGTAGTCGCCTGCGGGAGCCCGTCAGCACCCGCGCACCCATGCACAAGCACCCACGCACGAGCACCCACGCACGAGCACCCACGCACGAAGCCGGGCACCCGTGCACGAGGGTGCGCACACCCACGAGGTGGGTTTGGGAAAGTTGTTGGGTCTGGGCCATGCTGGGGGGGTTGGGGGGATTTGGGGGGATTTGGGGTCTGGGCCGTGCTGGGGGATTTGGGGGGATTTGGGGGTCCAGGCTGTGCAGGGGGATTTGGGGGGATTTGGGGGGATTTGGGGTCTGGGCCGTGCTGGGGGATTTGGGGGGATTTGGGGGTCCAGGCTGTGCAGGGGGATTTGGGGGGATTTGGGGGGATTTGGGGTCTGGGCCGTGCTGGGGGATTTGGGGGGATTTGGGGGTCCAGGCTGTGCAGGGGGATTTGGGGGGATTTGGGGGGATTTGGGGTCTGGGCCGTGCTGGGGGATTTGGGGGGATTTGGGGGTCCAGGCTGTGCAGGGAGATTTGGAGGGATTTGGGGGGATTTGGGGTCTGGGCTGTGCAGGGGGATTTGGGGGATTTGGGGGGATTTGGGGTCTGGGCCGTGCTGGGGGATTTGGGGGGATTTGGGGGTCCAGGCTGTGCAGGGAGATTTGGGGGGATTTGGGGGGATTTGGGGTCTGGGCTGTGCAGGGGGATTTGGGGGATTTGGGGGGATTTGGGGTCTGGGCCGTGCTGGGGGATTTGGGGGGATTTGGGGGTCCAGGCTGTGCAGGGGGATTTGGGGGATTTGGGGGGATTTGGGGTCTGGGCCGTGCTGGGGATTTGGGGGGATTTGGGGGTCCAGGCTGTGCAGGGAGATTTGGAGGGATTTGGGGGGATTTGGGGTCTGGGCTGTGCAGGGGGATTTGGGGGGATTTGGGGGGATTTGGGGTCTGGGCCGTGCTGGGGGATTTGGGGGGATTTGGGGGTCCAGGCTGTGCAGGGAGATTTGGGGGGATTTGGGGGGATTTGGGGTCTGGGCTGTGCAGGGGGATTTGGGGGGATTTGGGGGATTTGGGGTCTGGGCCGTGCTGGGGGATTTGGGGGGATTTGGGGGTCCAGGCTGTGCAGGGGGATTTGGGGGGATTTGGGGGGATTTGGGGTCTGGGCTGTGCAGGGGGATTTGGGGGGATTTGGGGGGATTTGGGGTCTGGGCTGTGCAGGGGGATTTGGGGTCTGGACCATGCTGGGGGATCTGGGGGGATTTGGGGAGTCCAGGCTGTGCAGGGGGATCTGGGGGGATTTGGGGGGATTTGGGGTCTGGGCCGTGCTGGGGGATTTGGGGGGATTTGGGGGTCCAGGCTGTGCAGGGAGATTTGGAGGGATTTGGGGGGATTTGGGGTCTGGGCCGTGCTGGGGGATCTGGGGGGATTTGGGGAGTCCAGGCTGTGCTGGGACATTTGGGGGGATTTGGAGTCTGGACAGTTCTGGGGGATCTGAAGGGATCTGGAGGGATTTGGAGGGATTTGGGGAGGCGTCTGTGCTGTGCTGGCATTTGGGAGGATTTGGGGGGATTTGGGGTCTGGGCTGTGCTGGGGGATTTGGGGGATCTGAGGGGGTCTAGGGGGGATCTGAGGTCTGGGCTGTGTTGGGACATTTGGGAACATTTGGGGGGATTTGGGGTCTGGGCTGTGCTGGGACATCTGGGAGAATTTGGGGGGATTTGGGTTTTGGGCTTTGCCAGAGGATTTGGGGGAACTCAGGGGATCTAGGAGGGATCGGGGAAGATTTGGGAGTCTGGACTGTGCTAGGGGATTGGGGGGGACTTGGGGGATTTGGGGTCTGGGCTGTGTTGCGGGATCTGAAGGGATTTGGGGGATCTGGGGGTTTTGGGGGGGCTCTGCGCTGCGCTGGGGGATTTGGGGGATCTGAGGGGATCTGGAAGTATTTGAGGGGGATCCGGGGGATTTGGGGGGTCCAGGCTGTGCTGGGACATTGGGGGGGTCTGGGGGGATGGGAGGATGGGGGAGGGGTCACGGGGGCATCCGGACACCCACCGGGCTCCTGGACCACGTAGGAGACGCCGCAGGAGCCGTCCTTGCGGTCCTCGAAGGCGATCTCGGCCTTGCTGGGCCCCTCGACGGCGATGGAGAGGCCCCCGGCGCCCGCCTCCCGCGTCCAGATGCTGAACTCGCCTGGGGGGGGGTGCACGTGGGCACGGGCCCCCGCACCCCCCCCGCGCCACCGCCCCCCCCACGTCCCCCTGTCCCCTCTGTCCCTCTGCCTGCTCCACCACCAAGTCCATGTCCCCCACATCCCCATGTCCCCCACATCCCCATGCCCGTGTCCCCCCATGCCCCCACGCACCCGTGTCCCCCGTGTCCTCCAAGCCTGCTGCACCCCCACGTCACCCATTGCACCCCCATAATCCCTCCATGTCCCCCATGCACCCCTATATCCCCATGGCCCCCATGGCCCCCATGCACGCTTGCACCCTCCATGTCCCACATGCCCAGCGCACCCCCATGTCCCCCCCGTCCTCCATGCACCCCATGTCTGCCATATCCCCATGCCCCCCCATGTCCTCCCTTGCTCCATGTCCCCCCCATGCACCCCCATGTCCCCCCTGTCCTCCATGCACCCCATATCCCCACGTCCCCCCATGCACCTCCAGGTCCTCATGTGCCCCAAGCACCTACACGTCTCCCACATCCCCATGCACCCCACATCCCCGTGGCCCCCACGGGGCTCACCTGGGACGCCGGCCACGCCCGCGCTCGAGGCCGGTGCCGCCGGCGCGCACCTTGTGGGCGCCCCCCTCGCCCAGGGCCCCACGGTGAACTGGAAGGGGCTGCCGGGGACGTGCTGCCCGCGGTACTTGACGTTGACGGTGTGGGGGCCCATCTCCTGGGGCACGAAGCGCACGCTGTACGTGCTGTCGCCCCCCTCCACGATCTCGGCGTCGAAGAGCTTCCCCGAGGGGCTCAGCACCTGCGCCGTCATGTCCTGCGGCGCCGCCTCGCCTGCGCAAGGGCCACACGCCCGTCAGCGGCGCCCGCGCGAGCGGCCACCACGTGCAGGGCGCCCCGCGGAGCGTGCACCCGCGTGCACGGCGCCTGCGCGCGCCCCAGGAGTGTGCACCGCTTGCAAAGGGCATCCCTGCACGCCGGGGAGCGTGCACCCTTGTGCAAAGGGTGCACACCCCGCGGAGCATGCACCCGTGTGCACGGCGCCTGCGCGCGCCCCAGGAGCGTGCACCGCTTGCAAAGGGCATCCCTGCACCCCGGAGAGCGTGCACATGTGTGCAAGGGACACGCACGCTCCTGGGAGCCAGTGCCCTCGTGCAAAGGGCACGCGCGCACCGCTGGGTGCCCACCCCCTTGTGAGAGCGCAGTGTTGTGCAAGCAGCACACACACACCCCCGTACGAGCGTGCAGCCTTGTGCAAAGGGCATGCACACCTCCGTGAGCGGACACCCCCCCCCAGTGAGGGTGCACCCTCGTGCGAAGGACGCACACACAGACACACACACTTGCAAGCACACACACCCCCCCACGCGGGACTGTGCACCTTTGTGCAAAGGGTGCGGGCACACGTGCGTGTCCCACGGGAGGGGGCTCTCCACGGGAGCACGCCCATGTGCGAGGGCCCTGCTCGGGGACGGGCCCGTGTCGGCCTCCCCTCGCAGAATGCGGCTCCGTGCGAGGCCGCGTGCACAGGGACCGCGCGTGGGCCCGGGTGGGCTGTGCCTCAGCAATGGCTCACACGAGTCCCTGTGCAAGGGGGACACACACACACAGTGCAAAGGGTGCGTGCTGCCCCCCCGTGTGTGCACACAGCCCCTGCAAGCACATGCAGCCCTTGTGCAGCACGCGGCCTCCTGAGTGCAAAGCCCCCGTGCAAGCACGCACGGCCCCATGCAGACACATCCCCCCGTGTACGAAGTCCCCTTTACAAGCACGAATCCCCCCGTGCAAGCACACTTCTGTGCACGCACGCAGCCCTCGTGCAAGCATATGCCCACGTGCAAATGCATGCGCAGCCCCCTGCGAGCGCACAGCCCCCGTGCAAGTACATCGCCATGTGCAAGTGCATGTGCGGCCCTGTGTGAGTGCACGGCCCCTGCGCAAGCATCCTCCTGTGCAAGCACACAGCCCCGGCGCAAGCACACTGCCACGTGCAAGAGCACGTGCAGCCCCGTGCAAGCACGCAGCCCTGCCACAAGCGCAATTCCATGTGTGAGCGCACCTGCAGCCCTGCGCAAGTGCATAACCCTGCTGCAAGCCCACTCCCACGTGCAAGTGCATGTGCAGCCCCCTGCAAGCACACAGCCCTACCACAAGCGCAATTCTATGTGTGAGTACACCTGCAGCCCTGCGCAAGTGCATAACCCCGCTGCAAGCCCACTCCCACGTGCAAGCGCACGTGCAGCCCCATACGAGTGCGCTCCCTCGTGTGTCTGCACCCGCAGCCCCGTGCGAGCACAATTCCCCCATACTATCTTGCAGCCCCCCATGCGAGCACACGCCCTCGTGCAAGCACACACGCAGCCCCGTGCCGGGGCGGCACACACCCTCCTGGCTGCGGGTGATGCTGGAGAAGGATCCCAGGCCCTCGCGGCCCAGGAAGTCGCCGAAGACGTTGTGGAAGGGGTCCCCCGCCGACCTGCGTGGACTCCTCCACCCGCACCTCCCGCTTGGTCTCGCCGCCGCGCGTCTTGCTGATCTCGGTGCGCTCGGTGCGCGTGTAGGTGTGGCTGCTCCGCGTGAAGGTGCGCGTCAGGCGCTCCTGCGCCGACACCATCTGGAACCAGTTCCCTGGGGGCCGCGGCCGCACGCACACACACACACACCACACACGGGCACGCACACACGGACACGCGCGTGTGCACATACGCACGGGCACAGGGACGCACGCGCGCACACGGGGACACATGGGGCACATGGGAGCACGTGGACAGGCGCAAGGACATGTGCACGGACACACACATGCGTGGTTGGATGGACGCACAGACAGAGGCATGGATGCGAGCAAGGGTGGATGCATGGATGGATGCATGGATGCCAAGGTGAATGCATAGATGCAAAGGTGGATGCACAGATAGATGGAGGCATGGATGGGTGGAGGTACAGATGGATGGATGCAAGGATGGATGCACAGATGGATGCCAGGGTGGATGGATGCATGGATGGATGAACGCATGGATGAATGCATGGATGCAAGGGTGGATGGATGGATGGTCGTGAGCAGACACAGATACATGCATGGACAGATGGACACATGGATGAACACATAGATGGATGCATGGATGCACAGTTGGACAGACATACCGAAGGGCACAGGCACACGTGGATGGTCACACGGACAAACAGATGGATGCATCGATGCATACACAGATGAGCACACGAAAGGGCACAGGCACACACGGATGGACGCGCATATGGATGAGCACATGGAGGGGCACAGGCACGCATGGACGGATGCACGGATGGATGCACAGATGGACGGGGAGAGAAGGAAGAAGGGGGTGGAGATCAGAGCCAAGGCGGCAGAGACGCGGCGGGACACGTCCTGAGCCCCGTGCGCGACGGGCACTGCCCCGTCCCTGCCAGAGGAGGAGAAGGAGGAGGAAGAGGAGGAGGAAGAGGAAGGCCGGGCCCCGGGGGCCGCCCCTACCTGGGATCTTGAGGTTGAGGTCGCAGGTGCTGCCGATGGTGGCGATGGAGGGGGCCTGCCGCCGGCGCGTGATGCTCTCCTTCATGCGCCCCTCGCCCGTCACCTTCACCGTGAAGGGGCTCCCTGCGGGCGAGGGGTGCCGGGCTCAGGGGAGGTCCATACGGCCAGCCATGGAGGGACCCCGGCGTCCGGCCCCCCCCACTCCCCATATGCCCGTGTCCACCCCTACCTGGGACATGCTTGTCAGCAAACTTGATGTTGATGATGTAGTTGCCAGGCTCGGTGGGGCAGTAGGTGACCTTGCAGGTGCCGTCCTCCACATCCTCGCAGTTGATGTCCACCTTGCTAGGGCCCTCGATGGACAGGCCAAGCCCACCGTAGCCTGGCAGCGTGGAGAAGAGCTCAGAGCCACTGCCACGGCCACCACGGCCACCACCACGGCCACTGCCACCATCCCGGACCAGCCACAGCCACACCATGGCCATGGTCACTATCCTGTCCCAGCCGCCACCACAGCCACCAGCTCAGCCACAGCCATGGCCACATCATGGCCACAGCCACCGTCACATCCCAGCCCAGCTCAGCCATCATCAGAGCTGTGCCACCACCATGGCCATCACCCCATCCCAGCCATGGCCATGGTCACCATCCCATCCCAGCCATGGCCATGGCCATCACCCCATCCCAGCCATGGCCATGGTCACCATCCCATCCCAGCCATGGCCATGGCCATCACCCCATCCCAGCCATGGCCATGGTCACCATCCCATCCCAGCCATGGCCATGGCCATCACCCCATCCCAGCCATGGCCATTGTCACCATCCCATCCCAGTCGCAGCTACACCATGACCAACATCACCATCCCACCCCAGCCACCACCATGGCCACCATCCCAGCAATGGCCAAGATGCGGCCATGGTGTGGCCACCATTGCATCCCAGCCATGACCACACCACTGCAAGGATTACACCATGGCCACTGGTCTGTCCCCATCCCCAGGGCAGGGACTCACCAGCACTGCGCGTGTCCACGATGAACTCGGACACCTCGAACGTGTGGCCCTCCACGAGCCCCTTGCCCCACACCTTCACCCGGCTGGCGTCGCCGATCTCCGACTGCCCCACCAGGATCTTGAAGGGGCTGTTGGTGACGTGCTGCCCGCTCTTCTTCACGCTCACCACGTGCTCGCCCACCTCCTTGGGCGTGAACGAGATGCCTGGGGACAAGTCACCGTCAGCCCCCGCCACGCGGCCCCACACTACTGCCACGAAGCCACGGGCACTGCCACGAAGCCGTGGGCGTTGCACCAGCCCCCAGCACGGCTGTGGGCACCAGCACTGTCACAGCAGCCCAGGCAACCCGGTGGTCACCCAGCCAAGGGCCAGATGCCCAAGCTGTGGCCCTGTGGCCCCCCAGCCCCCATAGTCCTGTGTCCCCATGGCCCACGGCCCCACAGCCTGTGTCCCCCAACCCTGTGTCCCCACAGCCCTGTGCCCCATGTCCCCGTTCCCCATGCACCCACATCTTCATGGTTCCACGTGCTCCCGTCCCCATGTCCCTACTTCTCCATGCCCCCATGCCCCCTCATCCCCGTGCCCCGTGGTCCCCGCCGTGGCCGTGGCCATGTCCCCGCGCACCGATGTGGCGGTTGGGCAGCCTCTTGAGCAGGCAGGGCTCCTCATTGCCCGAGGGAGCTCGGATGCTGGCCGTCAGCAGGCTCAGGTCCGTCTCCGCGATCTTCAGCGACACGTCCGTGGAGGTGCCCACGTTGAGCTGGGACGTCCGCATGGAGTCGTCCCCTGTGGGGCCACCGTGAGTGGGACTGGGGGATGGCAGCCTGGGGACCCCCTGCCACGGGGCTGGGGCGTCCCCGGGAAGGGGGCCCTGCCTGCAGCGGGACTGGGGATGGATGGGATCCCCAGGGACAGGGGTGGATGGGGCCCCACGGCTGAGTGGATGGGGTCCCCAGGGCTAGAGTTGGACAGGAACCCCATGGCCATGTGATGGGGTCCCCACAGCCATGTGATAGGGTCCCCATGGCCCCACAGATCCTCCCTGTGACCATGCAGGAGTCCCCACGGTCATGTGGGGGTCCCCATGAACATATGGAGGGGTCTGCGTGGCTGTGACCATGCAGATCCCTGTGGCCATATGGAGGTCCCCATGGCCATGACCATGTGGGGGACCCTATGGCCATGCAGGGGTCCCCATGGCCATGCAGTGGAGTCCCCATGGCTGTGTGGAGGGGTTTCCCGTGGGTGGGGATGGACAAGGTCCCCGTGGCCACGTGACGGGGTCCCTGAGCCCACGCAGGTCCCCTCTTACCGGTGATCTTGGCAGTGAAGGGGCTGCCCGGGATGTGCTTGTCGTCGAAGCGGACGATGATGTTGTAGTCGCCGGGGGCCGTGGGCAGGTAGGACACGGTGCAGGTCCCGTCCTTGTTATCCTGGCACGTGATCTCCGCCTTGGAGGGGCCCTCCACGGCCAGCGAGAGCCCTCCTGGGGGCAGGGACCGGTGTCAGAGGCACCCACGGAGGCACCCAGCCCTCCCCGGCTCTGCCAGCCCCCACGGTGCCCCCGTGTCCCCCGCTTACCCTCCCCGGCATCCTTGGTGACGATGGTGAAGGTGCAGGGCTTGTTGACCATGCCGTGGCTCAGCCCTGGCCCGTAGGCGCTCACGTGCCGTGGGTTGATGGCGTCCACGTAGAACTGGAGGGGACTCCCTGGGGACACGGGGACAGTCAGGAGCACAGGCACAGGGCACATGGGGCCACAGTGCACCACGCACGGGACACACAGTGCATGGCGCATACGGTGTGCAGGGCCATGATGCACGGGGCACAGAGCGCGCAGGGCCACGATGAGCGGGGCGCACAGCGCACGGCGCGCGTGGTACGCAACGCATGGGGGGCACGGAGTCACGGTGCACAGGGTGCAGAGCGCATAACCTGTGGGGCGCACGGTGCATGGGGTGCATGAGGCCGTGGTGCACGAGGTGCACAGGGTGCACAGGGCCGTGGTACATGGGGTGATCAGTGCACGGGGTGCACACAGCGCCCAGGGCATGGGACCATGGTGCCCAGGGCACATGGTTCACGGGGCTCACAGCGCACAGTCCATGGGGCACACAGGGCCATGGAGCACAGGATGCACGAAGCATGAGGTGCCTGGGGCACAGGGCACGTGGCACCCAGCACATGGGCTGCCCAAAGCCATGGTGCACAAGGTGCACAGGGCTATGGAGAACAAGGTGCACGGTGCACAGCACACGGGGTGCCCAGGGCCACAGTGCACAAGGTGCACAGGGCCATGGAGCACAAGGTGCACAGGGCCATGGAGAACAGGGTACATGGTGCGCAAGACACAAGATGCACAGGGCCATGGTGCACAAGGTGCATGGGACCATGGAGAACAGGACACGTGGTGCACAAGACACAAGATGCACAGGGCCATGGTGCACAAGGTGCACAGAGCCATGGAGCACAATGTCCATGGTGCACAGCAAAGGGGGTACATGGGGCCATGGTGCACAAGGTGCCCAGGGCCATGGAGCACAAGGTCACATGTGCACAAGGTGCCCAGGGCCATGGAGCACAAGGTCACATGGTGCACAGCACATGGGGTGCCCAAAGCCGCAGTGCACAAGGTGCACAGGGCCATGGAGCACAATGTCCATGGTGCACAGCACACGGGGTACATGGGGCCACGGTGCACAAGGCGCCCGGGGCCATGAAGCACAGGACGCATGGTGCACAGCATACAGGGTGCTGCATGGTGACGTGCAAATGGGCACCCAGCCCCCAGGCTGGTGGCACGACCCCCACATGCCCAGCCTGGGGCAGGATGCAGCCCCTGGGGAGGTTCTCAGCATGGCATCAACCTGGCTGGGCACCTTGCCCTCCCGGTGCCCCAGTGCCCGGCCGGTTGAGCCAGGCGCCGCGCCAACCCGCTCACCGGGGATGTGGTTGCCGTCGTAGCGGATGTCCATCTCGTGCAGCCCCTTCTCGGTGGGGGCGTAGCGCACCGTCACTGTCCCGTCCTTGTTGTCCGTGATGTTGGGCCGCGCCGTCTTCCCCGAGGGCATCCGCACCTCGCCTGCGGCCAGCGCGTCACCCGGGTGCCATGGGGACGGTTCCCAGGTCCCCAGGCCACCGCAGCCCGGGCGGCTGCACGGGCACCCCACGCACCACCCCACGCCCAGGTACCCCTCGCCCTGCACCCATGCATGGGCACACCATGCATCACCCCACACCTGGGCACCCCTCGCCCTGCACCCATGCATGGGCACCCCAGCTCCCCCGCGCCCCACACCTGTGATCTCGCCCTTCTGCACGGTGAAGGGGATGACGAGGTTGAAGGGCCGGAGGCTCTCGGTGGTTGCGGGGGGCTCCTCTGTGGCCTGGTGCCATGGGGGGGCAGAGACAGATGTCAGCACCTGCGGGGTCCCCATCTGCCCCCTGGCACCCATGGCAGCCACCGACCTCTGCCCCACGGCACCTGCGGGGTCCCCATCTGTCCCCAGCACCCACAGCAGACCCCGGTCTCTGCTCAATGGTGCCCACACTGGAGCCCAAGTCTCTGCTCACTGTTGTTCCCATCATCTGCCCCATGGCACCTACCACCACCCCCAGCCTCTGCCCCATGGTGTTCCCCTGGTCCCCAGCTCTCTGCCCCATGACACCCACCATGGTCCTCACCATCTGCCCCATGGCACCTACAGCCCCCAGCCTCTGTGCCACAGTACCCACTGTGGTCCCCACCATCTGCCCCCTGGCACATACCACAGCCCCCAGCCTCTACCCCACAGTGCTTCCCATGGCCCCTAAGTCTCTGCCCCATGGCACCTGCTGTGGTCCCCACCATCTCCTCCCTGGAGCCAATGGCAGCCCCCAGTCTCTGCCCCATGGTGCCCACTCTGGCCCGCAGCTGTCTGTCCCGTGGCACCCACTATGGTCCACACCATCTGCCCCATGGCACCTACCACAACCTCCAGCCTCTGCCCCATGGTGCTTCCCATGGTCTCCAGCTCTCTACCCCATGACACCAACTATGGTCCACACCATCTGCCCCATGGCACCTACCACAACCCCCAACCTCCGCCCTACGGTCCCGCCAGCCTCCCCAGCTCTCTGGTGGCCCCGACTCTGCCCCCCAGCCCCGTGGCCACCCCAGCACCTACCAGCACGTGGAAGGGGCTGTTGGGCACGTGCTCGCCCCCGAAGCGGATGGTGATGATGTATTTCCCGGGCTCGGGCGCCGTGTAGTAGATGTCGAAGGTGCCGTCGTGGTTCTCCACCACGTCGACGTCGAGCTCGGCCCCGTCCGGCGTGGACACCTTGCAGGTGACCTTGCCCTGTCCGGCCGCCTTGGCGTCCACCGTGATCACCGTCTCCTCGCCGATCTGGATGGTGGGGCCCAGGCAGGCACCTGCGGGCGGCACGGTCAGGGGGGCCCGGCACGGCGGGGGCCCCGCCGCCCGCCCCCGCCCCGGCCCCACTTACCCAGTCCGTGGCCCCCAATGGATACTGCAAAGAGAGACGAGGGAAAACCGGGTGAGAAGGGCAGCGGGGCCGGGGGGCCGGGGGGCCGGGGGGCCGGGCCGGGGGCCTGCACTGCTCCGGGGGGCAGGGGGCAGCGGGGGGCGGATGGCGGTGCTGGGGGTTGCAGTGGGGCGGGGGGGTGCCGTGGGGCAGCGCGGGGATGCCGTGGGGATGCCGTGGGGTGGTGGAGGGATGCTGTGGGGTGGCACAAGGATGATGTGGGGCAGCATGGGGATGCCGTGGGGCAGCAGAAGGATGCTGTGGGGTGGAGGGGGATGGGATGGGGTGGCAGGGGGACGCTGTGGGGCAGGGTGGGGATGCCGTGCGGGCGGCACAGGGATGCTGTGGGGCACCAGGGAGTGGTGAGGGATAGCACAGGGATGCCGTGGGGTGGTGGAGGGATGCTGTGGGGTGGCACAAGGATGCTGTGGGGCAGCATGGGGATGCCGTGGGGATGCCATGGGGTGGCACGGGGATGCCGTGGGGTGGCACAGGGAGGCTGTGGGGTGGCACAGGAATGCCATGGGGTGGCACAAGGATGCTGTGGAGCACGAGGGGGTGGTCAGGGGTAGCACACGGATGCTGTGGGGTGGCACAGGGATGCCGTGGGGTGGAGGGGGAATGGGATGGGGTGGCAGGGGGACGCTGTGGGGCAGTGTGGGGATGCTGTGGGGTGGCACAGGGATGCTGCAGGGCAAGGCAGAGATGCTGTGGGGTAGAAAGGGGTGGCAGGGGGATGCCATGGGGCAGCAGGGGGTGGTGTGGGGCAGCGTGGGGGATGCTGTGGGGTGGCAGAGGGCGGCATGGGGTGGCAGAGGGCAGCATGGGGATGCTATAGGGCAGTGTGGAGGTACTGTGGGGCAGCAGGGAGCAACGTGGGGGTGCCGTGGGGCAGCAGGGGGATCCCATGGGGTGGTGGGGGGATGCCATGGGGTGGAGGGGAGCAGCAGGGGGATGCCATGGGGCATCTGGTGATGCCATGGGGCAGCTGGTGACACCCCGGGACAGCAAGGGACACCGTGGGGCAGTGGGAGGGGTGATGCCACGGGGTGGCAGGGGAAATGCTGTGGGGCGGCGGGGGTGATGCTGCGGGGAAGCTGTAGGGCAGCAGGGTGACGCCGCGGGGGTGCCACGGGGCAGCGGGGCGACGCCGTGGGGCGGCGGGGGCCGCCGCGGGGCGGCGTGGGGCAGGGCCCACCTGTGACGAGGCACTTGCTGGCGTCGCCGGCGGGCACGGCGTGGATGCGGAAGGGCGAGAAGGGGATCTCGTCGCCGCCGTACTTGATGGTGATGGTGTAGCGGCCCGGCAGGTCGGGCACGTAGGACACCGTGTAGGTGCCGTCGCCGTTGTCCCGGATCGCCGCCTTCTTGGGCTGCCCCTCGGGGTCCTGCGGCACCCGCTGCCTCAGCACCCGCCGCGGCCACGGCGGCGGCGGCACCCGAACGCCTCGCGGGGCCGAGCGCCGTGCGGGAGGGGTGCTGGGGACACCCCCGTGGGCATTGCGTTGCACACCGGGGCTCAGCCCCGTGCAGGATGTGACACCCCCGGGGCATTGCATTGCACACCGGGGCTCAGCCCCGTGCAGGATGTGACACCCCCAGCGCATTGCATTGCACACCGGGGCTCAGCCCCGTGCAGGATGTGACACCCCCCCCCCGGGGCATTGCATTGCACACCAGGGCTCAGCCCCGTGCAGGATGTGACACCCCTGGGGCATTGCATTGCACTCCGGGGCTCAGCCCCGTGCAGGATGTGACACCCCCAGGGCATTGCATTGCACTCCGGGGCTCAGCCCCGTGCAGGATGTGACACCCCCCCCCCGGGGCATTGCATTGCACACCAGGGCTCAGCCCCGTGCAGGATGTGACACCCCCGGGGCATTGCATTGCACACCAGGGCTCAGCCCCGTGCAGGATGTGACACCCCTGGGGCATTGCATTGCACACCGGGGCTCAGCCCCGAGCAGGATGGGTGCCACAGACACCCCCCCTGGGTGTTGCACCGTGCACAGGGGCTCAGTTCCATGCAGGATGAGTGCCAGGGACACCCCCTGCCCATTGCACCGTGCACAGGGGCCCAGCCCCCTGCAGGATGTGACACCCCCCTGCCCATTGCATCATATGCAGGGGCTCAGCCCCATGCAGAATGGGTGCCAGTGGCACCCCCTGCCCATTGCCCCATGCACAGGGGCCCAGCCCCGTGCAGGATGGGTGCGCGCTCACCAGGATCTGGACGGTGAGCAGCCCCTCGCCGGCGTCGCGGGCGTCGATGGTGAACTCCACGGGCAGGCTGGCCGGGATGCCGCTGGCGCTGAGCCCCGGCCCGCTGGCGCGCACCTTGCTGGCGTCGTGGGCCGGCAGCACCTTGATCTTGAAGGGGCTGGAGGGGGCGGGCGGGGGGGGGGGGGTCAGTGGGGCTGGGGCGCCGTGCACCCCCCCTACCCCCTGGCCCCACGCTCGGGTGGCAGGGGCGTCCCTCACCTGCGCGGCACCTCCTGGTCGGCGTACTTGACGGCCACGGTGTAGGGCCCGTCGGTGGCCGGGGTGTAGTTCACCTTGTGGGTGCCGTCCCCGTTGTCACGCACCTCCACCGGCTCCGCCAGGCCTGCGGGCGCCGGCGGTCAGCGGGGCTGGGCGCCCCGTGGGGCAGGCAGCCCCCCATCCCCACCCCCAGCCGTGCCCCCCCCCCACGTACCGGAGGGGCCAAGCAACGTGACCTCGAGGGGGGCCAGCCCCGCCGAGCTGCAGTCCACGGTGAAGGTCTGGGGCACCCGCGCCCGCACGCTGGGGCCCAGCCCCGGCCCCGAACACTTCACCTTGCTGGGGTCCACCACGTCCTTCACCGGCACCCGGAACGGGCTCCCTGGGGAACGGGGATACGGTCAGCACGGGACAGCGTGGGACCATGGACAGCGTCGGCGTGGGGTCAGCACAGCCATGGGGACAGCACGGACACAGGGACAGTATGGACACAGGGACAGCACAGGCGCGGGGTCAGCACGAGTGCAGGGTCAACATGTACACAAGGACACCATGGGCACAGGATCAGCACAGGCACGGGGACAACATGGGCACAGGGACAGCACAGGCAGGGAGTGAGCATGGGCAGCAGGTGGACACGGACATGAGAACATCGTGGGCACAGGGACACCATGGGCAAGGGGCAGCACAGGTGTGGGGTGAGCATGGGCACAGGATGAGCGCGGGTGCAGGGTTGACATGGACATGAAGATGCCATGGGCACAAAGACAACACAGCCACAGGGACACCGCAGGTATGGGATCAGCATGGGCATGGGGTCAGCATGGACATGAGGACACCCCGGACATGGGATCAGCGTAGACACGGGGACACCATGGGCATGGGATCAGCATGGCTGCAGGGTCAACACAGACATGAGGACACCACGGGCACGGAGACAGCATGGGCACAGGGACACCAGGGCCATGGGGTCAGCATGGACGTGGGGACACCACAGGCATGGAGACAGCAGGGGGACAGCACTGTGGCAGCATGCTCACAGGGTTGTCACCGGCACAGGGTGGCACAGGCACCATCCCACAGCCACCAGCACCCAGGACCCCCCTCTGCCCCACAGCCACGCTAGTGCCCACCACCCCCCAATTCCCATTCCCGGTCCCCATCCCCGTCCCCCTGGCGCACCGGGAATGGGGTGGCCGCCGAAGGTGATGTTGACGTCGTAGTCGCCGGGGGTGAAGGGGATGTACTCCACGGTGCAGCTCCCGTCCTTGTTGTCCTTGCACGACATCTTGGCCTCCGAGGGGCCCTCGATGGCCAGCCCCAGCCCCCCGGTGCCTGCGCCCCTGGGGGACATGGGGGACGTTGAGGGGCCAGGCACCCCATGGCCACGAGCCCCCTGATTGGGCGTCCCCAAGGCTGGGCAGAGCCGGTGGCCACGGCTCGGGTCAGGACATGGCAGGGGACAGGGTGGCACTGGGACCCGTTGCCAGCAGTGGACACGGGTGCCACGGTGGGGTGGGGGGATGCCACGGCTCGTGGCAGGGGGACGAGGTGCCACAACGGTGGCAGGGCTGGCTCCTGGAGAGGACGGGGTGCCACGCTGGTGATGGAGGCACCACCCTTGTGGCAGGGTGCCGTGTCCACAGGGGGTACCGGGAGGTGCCATGTCCACGGCAGGGTAACAGAGGTGCCACGTGCACGGCAGGGGGATGGAGATGCAACATCGGTGGCAGGCTGATGGGACGTGTCACGCCAGTGGCAGGGCACCGTGTAGGTGGCGGGGGGAAGAGAGGTGCCACCTTGGTGGTGGGGTGCCACATCCACAGCAGCGTGACAGAGGTGCCACATCCATGGCAGGGTGTCACATCCATGGCAGGGTGTCGCATCCACGGCAGGGGGGATGGAGATGCCACGTGCAAGGTGGAGCGACAGAGGTGCCACGCGCGCGGCAGGGTACCACGAGCATGGCGGGGGACGGAGGTGCCCCGTACGCCGTGGGGGACGGAGATGCCACACGCACGGCCGAGGGACGGTGGCGGTCCCTACCTGGTCTCCACGGTGAAGCGGTTGGCCTTGTTGACGAGGCCGCCCTCGAGGCCGGGGCCGTGGGCCCTCACGCGGCTCGGGTCGCAGCCCTCGGCCACCGCCACGCGGAAGGGGCTCTTGGGCACCGCCACGTCCTCGTAGGTCACCTCCACGCGGTGCACACCTGGGGACGCGCCGTCAGCTCCCGGACGCCTGGGTCCCCCCGAGGGGGGGGGCTCGGTCGGGGCAGCCCGGGGTGGTGTTGGTGGGGGGGGGGGTCCCTGGCTGGGGGATTTGGGGGGGGGGTCCATGACCAGGGGTTGGGAGAGTCCTTCACTGGAGAGGTTTGGGGGGTCCCTGGCTCATGGATTTTGGGGGTCCCTGGCCAGGGGAAGACTGGGGGGTCCCTGACTGGGGGATTTGGGGGGGATTCCTGGCTGGGGGAATCAAGGGTCTCTGATTTGGGGAATCGGGGAGGGTCCCTGATTGGGAGGGTTTGGGGGACCCTGGCTGGGGGAATCAAGGGTCCCTGATTTGGGGAATCAGGGAGGGTCCCTGATTGGGAGGGTTTGGGGGACCCTGGCTGGGGGATTTGGGGGGATTCCTGGCTGGGGGAATTGGGGGTCCCTGATTTGGGGAATCAGGGGGGGTCTCTGATTGGGAAGGTTTGGGGGTCCCTGGCTGGGGGATTTGGGGGGGGATTCGTGGCTGGGGGAATCAGGGGTCCCCAATTTGGGGAATTGGGGGGGGGTCCCTGATTGGGAGGGTTTGGGGGTCCCTGGCTGGGGGATTTGGGGGGATTCCTGGCTTGGGGAATTGGGGGTCCCTGATTTGGGGAATCAGGTGGGGTCCCTGATTGGGAGGGTTTGGGGGTCCCTGGCCAGGGGAAGACTGGAGGGTCCCTGGCTGGGGGATTTGGGGGGGTCCCTCCCGGGGGCTTGGGGTCTCCACCCGGGGTTTTGGGGTCACTGCGCAGGCGGGGCTCACCGTCCTCGTAGGGGGTGTAGTCGACGCGGTAGGTGCCGTCGCCATGGTCGGTGACGTAGGTGTCCGTCTTGGCGCCCGAGGGGTTCAGCACCCGAGCCTTCACGTGGGGCCCCCCGGTCTTGGTGAGCGCCCGGGCGTCCACCGTGAACTCGGTGCTCACCTCCCGCAGCACCCCTGCGGCACAGCGCCCGCACGTCAGCGCCTCCGCGGGGCTCCGCGCCCACCCCGCCTCTGGCACGGCCGAGGCCAAGGGGAGGACGTGCCTCCACCTCCAGCCTGCCCTGTTGGCCGTGCCCTGGCCGTCCCCGTCCCTGTCCCGCCGCCCCACGGTGCCTGAGCAACAGGGCAAGGGCAAAAAGTTGGGGCTGGACGTGGCGGTGCCCATGGGCAGGAGGCATTGGTCATCATGGGGAGGAGGTGACAGGTCCTCATGGGGAGGAGGCAATGGTGCCCTATGGGGAGGAGGTGATGGTCCCCATGGGGAGGATGTGACAGTCCCCATAGGGAGAAGGCAATGGGTCCTCAAAAGGAGGAGATGATGGGTCCTCGTGGGGAAAAGGTGACAGTCCCCATGGGGAGGAGGCGACAGTCACCATGGGGAGAAGGTGGCGGGTCCCCATGGGAAGGATGTGGCAGTCCCCATAGGGAGAAGGCAACGGGTCCTCATAGGGAGGAGGTGACAGGTCCTCATGGGGAAAACGTGACAGTCCCCCATGGGGAGAAGGTAACAGGTCTCCATGGGGAGGAGGTGGTGTCCTATGGGGAGGAGGTGATGGTCCCCATGGGGAGGGTGTGACAGTCCCCATAGGGAGAAGGCAACGGGTCCTCATGGGGAGGAGGGGACAGTGCTCATAGGGAAGAGATGACAGGTCCCCATGGGGAAGAGTTGACAGTCACCATGGGAAGGAGGCGAAGGTCCCCTATGGGGAAGAGGTGATGGGTCCCCATGGGGAGGACGTTACAGTCACTATCGGGAGAAGGTGTTGGGTCCCCATGGGGAGGATGTGACAGTCCCTACATGGAGGAGGCGATGGTCCTCACTGAGAAGGCGTGACGGGCACCCACGGGGAGGAGGCGAGGGGTCCCCATGGGAGGAGACGACAGCCCCCACAGTGAGGATGTGACAGTGCCTATAGTCAGGGGATGACGGCTCCCAGAGGTCCCCTGCGTGAGGGGACGCGGGGCGCCAGTCGGGGAGCGCTCACCTCGGGGCTCCACGCCGGGGCCGTAGACCTTGACGCCGCTGGTGTCGATGGCAGGATCGACGGTGACGCGGATGGGGAACTTGGGCACGGGGTGCCCGCCGTACTTGATGGTGATGGTGTAGGAGCCGGGGCAGGCGGGCGTGTAGGTGATGGTGTAGGTGCCATCCCGGTTGTTCTGGATGAGCACCTCGGCCTTGACGCCCGAGTCTGAGATGATCTCGATGGTGAGCTCGGCGTCGCCCGCTTTGGAGCAGTCCACCATGAAGGTGGCCGCCTCGCCGGCCTTGCCGCGCTCCAGCCCGGGGCCGCTGGCCGTCACCTTGCTGGGGTCGAACACCGGCTTGACGTCCGCCTTGAAGGGGCTGCCGGGGATGTGGTGCTCGGCGAAAAGGATGTTGATGGCGTACTCGCCCGGCTCCGTGGGCAGGTAGGACACCGAGCACGACCCGTCGCCGTTGTCCTGGCACTCGATCTTGGCCTCGCACGGCCCCTCCACCGTCAGCCCCAGCCCGCCGGTGCCAGCGCCCTTGGTGTCGATGGTGAAGGGGGCCGGCATGCCCACGAAGCCGCCCTGCAGCCCCGGCCCGTAGGCGCACACCTGCGGGAGCGGGGCCGTCAGCACGTCCTCACCGTGCAAGGGGTGCAAACTGCACGCGCGTGAGCGTGCCGTGACCTGAGCGTGGCCGGCATGCGGGGGACGAGCGGGCAGGGAGCGTGTGCTTGGTGTGCAAGCGCTTTGTGCGTGCAAGGACCACGCATGTGTGCAACCGCACGCGCAGGGAGCGTGGGCGTGATCCGCCTGTGCGTGCACATGGGGAGGTGTGATCAGCACATGTGCTACCAGCGCGTGCACATCGGCGTGCAAGTGTGCGTGTGTGTGAGCGGGGAGGGCACGAGCAGCGTGCAAGGGGTGGGAGCACGCATGGGACATGCAAGTGTGCAGCATGCGTGTGCAATTGCACACCCAGCACGCAAGCAGGGAGTGTGTGATCAGTGAGTGAGCAGCACGAGCGTGCACGGAGCATGCACGTGTGCAGCACGCGTGCAATCGCACACGCACTCAGCACAACCAGCACCCATGCACACGAGTGAGGAGCATGCGATCACCAAGCGAGCAGCACGAGCGTGCAAGCAGCGTGCACACAGCCCACGTGCAAGAGCCGCGCGCGCGCACGCACGCCACTGGCATGTCACCACGCTGCCATCGCGCGGGTGGGCGGGCAGGCGGCCAGCGCCGCGCTCACCTTGGAGGGGTCGGGGGGCAGCACGGCCTCGACGGCGAAGGGGCTGCCGGGGACGGGGTGCCCGTCGTAGGTGACGTCCACCTTGTAGGGCCCCTCCTCGGGGGGCATGTACTTGACGGTGTGGGTGTCGCTGGTGGAGCCCGTCTCCACCTTGCAGGGGATGGGGCGCCGCGAGGGCGACGTGATCTTCACCTCCACCTTGCCCTGCCCGCCGGCCCCGTGCGTGTCCACCGTGAACTCCTGGTCCTTGCCCACGTCCACCTCTGCAGGGCCGCGGTGTCAGGGCGGGCACCCCGGCCCAGGAGGACCCAAACCCTGCCAGGGTGCCCCCACCCTGGGGTGTGCCCCATGTCCAGGAGATCCCATATCTTGCCAGGGTGCATCAACCCAAGGTGCACCCCATGCCTTGGGGTCCTAACTTTGCCAGGGTGTCCCCAACACGGGGTGCACCCCATGCATGGGGGGGGACACTCAAACCCTGCCAGGGTTCCACCACCCCGGGGTGCAGTCCATGTCCAGGAGATCCCATATCCTGCCAGGGTGCCACCACCCTAGAGTGCACCCCGTGCTTGGGGGGACCCAAACCCTGCCTGGGTGCCACCACCCCAGGGTGCAACCCATGCAAGAGGGGGACCCAAACCCCACCCCAGGGTGCACCCCACGTCCAGGAGATCCCATATCCTGCCAGAGTGCATCAGCCCAGGGTGCACCCCGTGCTTGGGGGGGGGACCCAACCCCAACCCCCATGCTTGGGGAATCCCATGCCCTGCCTGGGTGCCACCACGCCAGGGTGCACCCCATGCACAGGGGTCCAAACCCTGCCAGGGTGCCCCCCCCCCACCCCAGGGTGTCCCCCCCCAGCCCAGGGTGCCGAACTCACTGCTGTTGAGGCCCTGCACTTTGACCTTGCCCAGCTGCAGGGCGGGCGCCACGTTGACGGCGAAGGGGCTCTTGGGCACCTGGTCGCCTCCGTAGGTGACCACCACGGCCATGTTACCCTGCGGGCACACGGGCACCTCAGGGTGCTGCTCTGGGGGGGGGGCAGGAGGGGCCCGCACCCGCCGGGGGTGCTGGGTGAGGGTGCCCCCCACCAGGGCATGCCGGGGGGGGGTGCAGGGGGGGGAAGATTTGGGGGGTGCCCAAGGGGTTGGGACCTCGGGGTGTCCTGGGGGTTGGGAGCTCCAAGGGGTGTCCGGGGGGGGGTCAAGAGCTTGGGGGTCCGGGAGAATGCTGGGGGGGGGGATTCTGGGGGTGCATGGGGGGGGTCGGGAGCTCAGGGGTGTCCTGGGGGTCAAGGACCCCAAGGGGCACCGGGGGGGGGGGTGTCGGGAGCCCGGGGGGGGGATACTGGGGGCATAGAGGGGTATCAGGAGCCCCAGGAGGTGACCAGGGGGGTCAGGAGCCCAAGGGGGTGCCCGGGTGGGGGGGTCAGGAGCCCAAGGGGGTGCCTGGGGGGTCAGGAGCCCCAAGGTGTGCCCAAGGGGGGTCGGGAGCCCCAAGGATGCTCAGGGTGGGGGGATTGGGAGTCCCAAGGAGGAGATGCCGGGGGGGGGGGGGGTGTCGCGCGGGGGTGTGCGGGGGGGGGGGGGTACCGGACCTGCTGCAGCGCGGTGTACTTGACGGTGTAGGAGTAGTCGTGGTTGTCGATGACCTCGAAGTCGCGCACGGCCAGGCCCTTCCCCGGCGCCGCGAACTGCACGTCCAGCTTGGCCTTGCCGGCGCCCTTCGTGTGCACCGTGAAGTGCGTGGGCTTGCCCACCTCCACGCCTGCGCGGCACCGTCAGCACCCGCCGGCACGGCACGGCACGGCCCAGCCCCCCCTTCCCCCCCGCCCCCGGCGCCCGGCCCCTCACCCGTGCGGCACAGCCCGGGCCCCTCCGCCTTGACCTTGCTGCTGTCGTGCGACGGGTCCACCTTGATGCGGAAGGGGCTGCTGGGGATCTCCTGCGGAGAGACGCCCGCGGGTGAGCGCCACCACCACTGCCACCACCACCGGGGTGCTGCCAGGCACGCGGGGTGCTTGCAGGGGACGCGGGACACTTGCAGGGGACGTGGGATGCTGTTGCAGGCAGGGGGATGCTGCTAGGGATGACGGATGCTTGCACGGGGCGAGGGACGCTGTTGCAGGCAGGGGGGATGCTGCCAGGGACGGGGGACACTTGCAGGGGGTGAGGGATGCTGTTG
This sequence comes from Apteryx mantelli, assembly GCF_036417845.1. NCBI lineage: Eukaryota > Metazoa > Chordata > Aves > Apterygiformes > Apterygidae > Apteryx > Apteryx mantelli. The sequence goes on along the minus strand of NC_089978.1, from coordinate 221,618,388 downwards.
TAGGCAGGGGGATGCTGCTAGGGATGGGGGACGCTTGCAGGGGATGAGGGACGCTTGCAGGGGATGAGGGACACTTGCAGGGGATGAGGGACACTTGCAGGGGATGAGGGACGCTGTTGCAGGCAGGGGGATGCTACAAGGGATGCAGGACACTTGCAGGGGATGAGGGACACTGTTGCAGGCAGGGGGATGCTGCTAGGGATGGGGGACACTTGCAGGGGGCGAGGGACACTTGCAGGGGGCGAGGGATGCTGTTGCGGGCAGGGGGATGCTGCTAGGGACAGGGGACACTGCTGGGGGTGAGGGATGATGCTGCCAGGGACAAGGGACACTCCTTGGGGAGACAAGGGACTGTTGCAGGAGATGAGGGACACTATGGAGACAGGGGGGGATGCTGACAGGGGTGGGGGACACTTGCAGGGGGTGAGGGACGCTGCCAGGGACAGGGCATGTTGCCAGGGACGAGGGACGCTGCATGGGATCAGGGACATCGCAGGGGACAGGGGGGACGCTGCCAGGGGCAGGGGACACCGCGGAGCCGCAAAGGACACCGCGGGAGACAGGGTGGCGCTGCCAAGGGACGGGGGGAGCCCTGCCAGGGGACACAGACACACGCACGGGGACAGGGAGGAAGGCGCCCCGGCGAGGGGCACCCATGGGTGCAGGGCAGGGTGCCCTGGGGTGCCGGTACCTGGTTGGCGAAGAGCACCATGATGGTGTAGAGCCCGGCGCCGGGCGGCGTGTACTTCACCGTGAAGGTGTCGTTGTCGTTCTTGATGATGTCGAAGTCGATGTCGGCCTCCAGCGGCCCCACCACGCCGGGCGCGCACTTGATCCCGATGCTCACGTCCCCTGCAAGGTCCCCGTCAGTGCCGGGGGGACGGATGGGTGCCCCCGCAGCCGGGACTCCCCCCCCCACCCCGGCCGGCGCCGCGGCACCCACCTTGCCCGGCCTCGCTGCAGTCCACGGTGAAGTAGGTGGGCTCGTTGGCTTTGAGCCCCGTCTTCTCCACGCCCGGCCCGTACACCTTCACCTTGCCCGGGTGGCTGCCTTCGCCCACGTTCACCTGCGGGCACGGGCACGTCATCACCGGGTGCCCGGGGTCCCCGAACTGCCAGCACCCCGTCCCCATCCCTGGTACCCTGCACACTCGGCACTTCATCCCCATGCCCAACATCACCATCGTGGGCACCCTGCATCCCATTCCCATGCCCAGCGTCACCATCGTGGGCACCCTGCATCCCATTCCCATGCCCAACATCACCATCGTGGGCACCCTGCATCCCATTCCCATGTCCAGTATCCCCATCCCCAGCACCCTGCATCCCATTCCCATGCCCAGCGTCACCATCGTGGGCACCCTGCATCCCATCCCCATGTCCAGCATCCCCATCCCCAGCACCCTGCATGCCCAGCACCCCGTCCCCATGTCCAGCGTCCCCATCCCCGGCACCCTGCATCCCATTCCCATGTCCAGCATCCCCATTCCCGGTATCCTGCATGCCCAGCACCCCGTCCCCATGCCCAGTGTCCCCATCCCTGGCACCCTGCATGCTCAGCACCCCATCCCCATGCCCAGCGTCCCCATCCCCAGCACCCTGCATCCCATTCCCATGGCCAGCGTCACCATCCCCAGCATCCTGCATGCCCAGCACCCTGTCCCCATGCCCAGTGTCCCCATCCCCAGTATCCTGCATGCCCAGCACCCCATTCCCATGCCCAGCATCCCCATGCCCAGCACCCCGCATCCCATCCCCATGCCCAGTGTCCCCATCCCCGGCACCCTGCATGCCTGGTACCAGGTCCCCATGCCCAACACCCGTGTCCCCAGCCCCTGGCATGCCCCGCACCCCATCCCCGTGCCGGCCCCCCCCGGTGCCCCATGCCCCGGCACACGCACGCGGAAGGGGCTGCGGGGGGTGTTGACGCCCCCCCAGGTGACGATGACGGTGTGCTTGATGGGCTTGGTGGGCACGTAGACGCAGTGGTAGGTGCCGTCGCCGTTGTCCTTCACCTTGATGTCGATGGGGAAGCCCTCGGCGTCCTGGGGGGGCGGCAGCGGTGAGGCAGGGCAGGGTGCCCACGCACCCCCCTGACGCCCCCCCCGTGCCACTCCGGCGCCCTACCTGCGCGTAGAGCTTGAGGTCGCCCTTGCCGGCGCCGCGCGTGTCGATGGTGAACTCGGCCGGCTTGTCCACGATGCAGCCCGTGGGCTCCAGCCCCGGCCCGAAGGCCTTCACCTGCGGGCGAGGGGGGTCAGGCGGGCACCCCCACCCGTGCACGGGGGTGCCGGGGGGCTGCGGGGGCATGGGGCAGCCCGCGCTGGGGCCTTGGGGGGTGCAGGGGGCACCCAGATGGGGAGCAGGACCCGGGGGTGCAGGGGGTGCAGGGGTGCCCGGATGGGGAGCAGGACCCGGGGGTGCAGGTGGTGCACGGGGTGCCCGGATGGGGAGCAGGACCCAGGGGTGCAGAGGGTGCAGGGGTGCCCAGATGGGGAGCAGGACCCAGGGGTGCAGGGGGTGCACGGGGTGCCCAGATGGGGAGCAGGACCCGGGGGTGCAGAGGGTGCAGGGGGTGCACAAATGGGGAGCAGGACCCAGGGGTGCAGGGGGTGCAGGGGTGCCTGGATGGGGAGCAGGACCCGGGGGTGCAGAGGGTGCAGGGGGTGCACAAATGGGGAGCAGGACCCAGGGGTGCAGGGGGTGCAGGGGTGCCTGGATGGGGAGCAGGACCCAGGGGTGCAGAGGGTGCAGGGGTGCCCAGATGGGGAGCAGGACCCAGGGGTGCAGGGGGTGCACGGGGTGCCCAGATGGGGAGCAGGACCCGGGGGTGCAGAGGGTGCAGGGGGTGCACAAATGGGGAGCAGGACCCAGGGGTGCAGGGGGTGCAGGGGTGCCTGGATGGGGAGCAGGACCCGGGGGTGCAGAGGGTGCAGGGGGTGCACAAATGGGGAGCAGGACCCAGGGGTGCAGGGGGTGCAGGGGTGCCTGGATGGGGAGCAGGACCCGGGGGTGCAGGGGGTGCAGGGGGTGCACAAATGGGGAGCAGGACCCAGGGGTGCAGAGGGTGCAGGGGTGCCCAGATGGGGAGCAGGACCCGGGGGTGCAGGGGGTGCAGGGGTGCCCAGATGGGGAGCAGGACCCAGGGGTGCAGGGGGTGCAGGGGTGCCTGGATGGGGAGCAGGACCCGGGGGTGCAGAGGGTGCAGGGGTGCCCGGATGGGGAGCAGGCCCCGGGGGTGCAGAGGGTGCACAAATGGGGAGCAGGACCCAGGAGTGCAGGGGGCACCTGGATGGGGAGCAGGGCCCGGGGGTGCAGGGGGCACCCAGATGGTTTTGGCACCCAGAGGGGCAGATGGCACCTGGGCACAGCACCTCCCTGGCTGGGGGGACCCAGAGGAGACCCAGAGGGGACCCGGGGGGACCCGGTGACCGAGGGGGCCGGCGCGGCCGGGCGCTACCTTCTCAGGGAAGCAGTCGTGCGCGGCGGGCAGGATGTGCGCGATGAAGGGGCTGTCCTTGATGTCCTCGTCGTCGCACACCACGTGCACGGCGTACTCGCCCGGCTCCGTGGGCCAGTACCGCACGTCGCACGAGCCATCGCCCTTGTCGTCGCACTCGATCTTGGCCTGCGACGGGCCCTCGATGGAGAAGCCTGCGGGGGCGGCGGGAGGACCATGGCGCGTGGCACCCCGGCGAGGCGGCACCGGGCCACCGTTGGGGCACGTGGCCCCAGCACGGGACCCCCAGCATGAGCCCACGTCCCCAGCAAGGTGGCTCCGGTCTGAGGCGTCCCCAGCATGGTGGCCCCCAAGCTGAGCCTACGTCCCCACGGTGGTGGCCCCTGGTCGGAGTTCATGTCTCCAGAGTGGTGGCCCTCAAGCTGAGCCCATGTCCCCACCACGGTGCAGCCTGGTCTACTCTGATGTCCCCACCAGGATGTGCCCCAGTCTGTGACCACATTCCCACCAGCACGTCTCCTGGTCCATGCCCATGTTCCCACCATGGTGTCCCCCAATCTGTGCCCATGTCCCCGCCACTGTGCCCCCTGATCTGTGCCCATGTCCCCACCATGGTGCACCCTGGTCTGTGCTGACGACCCCACCTGCATGTCCCCCAGTCTGCGCCCACGTTCCCACCACCACGTCCTCTGGTCCATGACCTTGTCCCCACCATGGTGTCCCCCAATCTGTGCCCACGTCCCCACCATGGTGCACCCTGGGCCATGCCCATGTCCCCATCATGGTGCACACCAATCTGGGCCCACATCCCCGCTATGGTGTACCCTGGTCCATGCCCATGACCCCACCACCATGTCCCCTGGTCTGGGCACGTGTCCCCACCATGGTACCTCCAGTCTGTGCCCATGTCCCTGCCATGGTGTACCTCGGTTCAGGCCCACATCCCCACCATGGTGTCCCCCAGTCAGCGCCAACGTCCCCACCATGGCACCCTCCAACCCATGCCCACGCCCCCACCATGGTGCCCCCAGTCCGTTCCCATGTCCCCACCACTGTGCCCCTTGGTCCTGCCACCAGGCACATGGGAGGACGGTGGTGGGCATCCCTGCCCTCACTCACCCAGGGTGCCCACTTCGGTGCCGATGGCCTCCACCACGAAGTCGGCCGACTTGCCCACCATGCCCGTCTCCAGCCCCGGGCCCCAGGCGCGTACCTTCTGCGTGCCGGGCGCCGGCGCCACCTGCACCTCGAAGGGGCTGCGGCGCGGGGTCAGCGCGGGGCTTGCACGCCCTCGCGCACCCCCCTGCACACCCGCGCACGCACCCCCCCATGCACACCCATACTTGCCCGTGCACACCCCCTGCATGCCCATGCACAGCCCTTGCACGCCCATGCATGTCCCTTGCACAACCCCCACGTGCCTTTGCATGCCCCTTGCACACCCATGCACACCCCCTGCATGCCCCGTGCGTGCACCCCAACACCTGCGTGCCCTTGCACGGTCCCCCCACTTCGTGCATCCCCGCACGCCCCTTGCACACCCCTCCCGCTCCCACGCATACCCTTTGCAAGGCCATGCATGCCCCCCCGCACGCCCAGCGTGCCCCTTGCACACCCCCTGCACGCCCCTTGCACACACACACCCTGCCAGCGGCGGGCGCTGCTCACCTGCGGGGGATGGCGTAGCCGCCCCACGCGATGGACACCACGTACTTGCCGGGCACCACGGGGTAGTACTCGCACTCGTACACGCCGTCGCCCGCCTCCCGCACCTTCACCGGCTCCTCGGTGCCCTCTGCGCGGGGACGGGGGGGGGGGGGGGGGGGGGGGGGGGGGTCAGCGCCCGCCCGCACCGCCGCCCGCACCGCGCTGCCCTCCCCCAGCCCGGGCGCTGCTCAGGGCGCTGCTCCGCACACACGTGTGCATCGCCGCACGCGTGTGCATCGCCGCACGCGTGTGCACACAGCACGCGTGCAAACCCGCGCGCCCCCCACCCCGCGTGTGCCGCTCCCCGGGAGGGGGCAGCAGCGGCACGTGCACACACGCGCGCGCGCTTGCACACGCGTGTCCCCCCCCTCCGGCGCCCACCACTTACTGGGTCCCTTGACGAGCACCTTGAGGTCCCCGCTGCCGGCGCCCTTGGTGTGCACCTTGAAGTCGGCCACCTCCTTGACCCGCACGCCCTTGGGCTGCAGCCCGCGGCCCGTGGCGCGGCACGCCGCCGGGTTGCACGCTGCGGGGCAGGCGGGGTGCTCAGCGCCGCGGACGCGGACGCAGCGCCGCCCCGGCACCCGGGCGCTGCCGCGGGCGCTGCACCCCGTCCTGGGAACGGGGTGCCACGGGGACACCATAGGGCAAAGGGTGCCCCAGGGCCACCCTGGGGACAGAGGGTGCCATGGGGACACAAGGGAACCGTGGGGACACAAGGGAGACAGAATGGGGACAGAGGGAACCATGGGGGCACAAAGGAACCATGGGGACACAAGGGAACCATGGGGACGCAAGGGAACCATGGGGACACAATGGGGATGGAGGGAGCCATGGGGACACAAAAGAACCGTGGGGACACGAGGGGGACACAATGGGGACAGAGGGAACCATGGGGACGCAAAGGAACCATGGGGACACAAAGGAACCATGGGGACACAAAGGAACCATGGGGACACAAAGGGGACACAATGGGGACAGAAGGAGCCGTGGGGACACAAAGGAACCATGGGGGCACAAGGGGGACACAATGGGGATGGAGGGAGCCATGGGGACACAAAGGAACCATGGGGACACAAAGGGGACACAATGGGGACAGAGGGAGCCATGGGGACACAAAGGAACCATGGGGACACAAGGGGGACACAACAGGGACAGAAGGAGCCATGGGGAGACCCTGGTGACAGAAGGTGCCATGAGGACACAAAGGGGACACAATGGGGACAGAGGGAGCCATGGGGACACAAAGGAACCATGGGGACACAAGGGGGACACAACAGGGACAGAAGGAGCCATGGGGAGACCCTGGTGACAGAAGGTGCCATGAGGACACAAGGAAGCCACAGGGACACCCTGGGGACAGAGGGAGCCAGGGGACACCGCAGGCCCAAGGGGGCCACAACCTCACCTTCAGCCACGTTGACGGTGAAGGGGCTCTTGGGGACCTGGGCGCCGGCATAGGTGACGTAGACCATGTGTGGCCCCTCGAGGACGGGCCGGTAGGTGCAGCGGTAGATGTTGTCCCCCTTGTCCTCCAGCATCACCTCCACCGTGTCCCGCCGGCCTTGCGGGTCCACGATCACCACCCCCACGTCGCCGGGGCCGGCCCCTGCCACGGCAAGGACACGGCCTCAGTGCCACAGCGAGGACATGGCCTCAGTGCCACCAGGCCCTGCCACATATCTGCCATGACAACACCATGGCCTCAGTGCCACCTGAAGCCTCATGATGATGCCACGGTCTTGGTGCCACGTGGGCATGCCACATCCCCACCATGGCAATGCCATGGACTTGGTGACACCTGGACATGCCATGTCCCCACCACGGCAATGCCATGGGCTCCATGACACCCAGATGTGCCATGTCTCCACCATGGCAATGCCACGGGCTCAGTGCCACCTGGACGTGCCACATCTCCACCATGGCAATGCCACAGCTTTGGTGCCACCTGGACGTGCCAGGGCCCCACCATGGCCCCACCACTCCCATGGGCACTGTGGAGCCGTGGCCCCCATCCCTGTGCGCTGCAGGACGCCCCGGTCCCCGTCCCGGTGCACGGTGGAGCCGGGCCCCACCTGCGGTGTAGATGTCGAAGTAGGTGGGCTTGTTGGCCACGTTGCCGTGGGGCTCGAGGCCGGGGCCGCGGGCCGTCACCTTGTTGGCGTCGCCCAGGGCCATGCCCACGTTGACGCCGAAGGGGCTCTTGTCGATGTTCTGCCCCGCGAACAGCACCGTCACCTGCGGGCGCGAGGGCGTCAGGGGCACCGCCGGCCCCCACGGCCACGGGAACGCGCAGCAACCTCCACGTCAGCGACCCCCACCCAAAAGCCAGCGCAGACCCCCCCCCCAGGGACCCCCCAAGGGATGTCCCAGGGCAGCATCCAACAGGGACCCCAACGGGACCCACAGGGACCCCCTCATGGACCCCCCCCATTGCAATACCCAACAGGGACCCCAACGGGACCCCCAAAGGACCCCCCAGCATGGCTCCCAGAGACCCCCCCAGTGACTCCCCCAGAGTCCCCAATGGGACACCCCAGGACCCCCCATGTAATATCCAACAGGACCCCAATGGGACCCCCAGAGACCCCTCAGGGACCGCCCTAGAGTCTCTAATGGGACCCCCCCAGGACCCCCCATGCAATATGCAACAGGGACCCCAGTGGGACCCCCAAAGGATCCCCCAGCACGGCCCCTAGAGACCCCCCAGTGACCCCCCCAGAGTCCCCAATGGGACCCCAGGACCCCCCATGGCAATACCCAACAGGGACCCCAATGGGACCCCCCCCAAGTGATCCCCAGGGACCCCTCAGTGCAACCCCCCCCCCAGGGACCCTAATGAGACCCCCAAGGGACCTCCCTGCACTGCTCCCAGGGTCCCACCAAGGGCCCCCCCCCCCCAGAGCAGCCCCCCCAGGGACCCTCGGGGGACCCCTGCGGAGGGCACCCCGACCCTCGCTGGGCACCCACCTTGTGCAGCCCGGCGACCTTGGGCACGTAGGTGACGGAGTACGTCCTCTTCTTGTCGTTGTTGGGGACCACCTTGGCCTGCGCGGGAACCCCGAAAGTGGGGGCGATGCAGGGGCCGGGCAGAGCCACCCGGGACGGCTCCAGCACCCTTCGGCCATGGGCATCAGCGCCCAAGCGGGGAGCCGAGCCGGGTGCCGAGAACCGGGGTGTCCGGGCTGCCCCGTCCTACCTCCTCGGTGTGGCCCTCGGGGTCCTCGATGTAGACCAGCACCTCGCCCAGGCCCGCCTCGAGGGTCTCCACCGTGAACTGCGCCGGCTTCAGCACCGTGTTCCCGTGGGGCTCGATCCCTGCGGGCGCCCGGGGCTCAGCACACCAGCTCGGGGTGCTCGGGGCACCTGGGGCTCAGCACGCCGCCTCGGGGTGCTCGGGGTGCACGGGGCACCTGGGGCTCAGCACGCCGGCTTGGGGTGCTCGGGGTGCCCAGGGCACCTGGGGCTCAGCACGCTGGCTTGGGGCACTTGGGGTGCATGGGGCACCTGGGGCTCAGCACACCGGCTTGGGGTGCTCGGGGTGCACGGGGCGCCTGGGGCTCAGCACGCCAGCTCGGGGTGCTCGGGGTGCACGGGGCTCAGGGTGCACGGGGTGGCCAGGGCTCAGGGTGCTTGTGGCACCCAGATGGCACCAAGCCAGCACCCCGCACCTGGCACCCACCGCCCTCTGTGCCAGGGACCTGACACCAGGCACCCAGCGCCTGGCACCCAGCGCCCAGGACCCTGTGACGGGGACCCAGCAGTCGGCACCCACCACCTGGCACCCAGCATCAAAGACCCCGTGACAGGGGGCTGGTGCCTTGCACCCAGCACCAGGCACCCAGCACCTTGCACCCAGCACCAAGAACCCTGTTACGGGGATCTAGCACCTCTGCCCCAGCACCAAGCACCCTGTGACAAGGACCCAGTGCCCAGCATTAAGGACCCTTGCGACAGCGACTTGGTGCCTTGCACCCAGCACCTTGCACCCCGTGCCCAGCACCCAGCACCACGGACTTCCCGGTACCAGGGACCATGGACCCAGCACCTGCTCTACACCCCAGCGCTTGGTGCCAGCGCCCCGCACCCTGGGTGCCCAGTTCCAGCCCCACGTCCAGGTCCCCCCCGGAGGTTGGATGGGACCCCGTCACCGAGGGGACCCCGTGCCACCGCCCGTGCCCCCTCGGGGCGCCCACCTGGCCCGTAGGCGCGCGCCTTGCGGGGGTTGAGCTGCTTGGAGCGCAGCGGGGCGCCCGGCTTCAGCTTGGCCTTGGGGAACTGCGACAGGTAGGTCATGACTGAGTGCTCGTCCACGTTGGGGTCCACGATCTCCTCGGGGGCGATGACCTGGGAGCGGGGCGCAGCGGTCAGCGGGTGCCAGCCCCCCGTGACACCCCCCCCACCCACCGGGGCCCTTCTGGGCTTGGGGGCACCTCGGGGACCTCTCGGGCCCCCAGGGACCCCTCCATGCCCAGGGACACCCCAGGGTCCCCCTTTACCCTCCCACACACCCAAGGACACGCCAGGGACACCTCTGCACCCCAAGGACCCCTTCATGCCCAGGGACAACCCAGGAACCCCCTCTGCCCCCCAGGGAACCCCCCATGCCCCTCAGGGACACCTCTGTCCCCCAATGATCCTGCCATGCCCAGGGACACCCCAGGACCCCCCTCTGCCCCCCAAGGAACCCCCAGGAACCCCCTCTTCCCCCCAGGGACCCCTCCATGCCCAGGGACCCCTCAGGGACCCCCTCTGCCCCCCAGGGACCCCTCCATGCCCAGGGACCCTCCAGGGACCCCTTGGGCCCCCAGGGACCCCTCCATGTCCAGGGACACCCCAGGGAACCCTCTGCCCCCCAAGGACCCCCAGGAACCCCCTCTGCCCCCCAGGCACCCCCCGTGCCTCCCGGGCCCTCGTCCCTCTCCAGGGACCCGCCAGGGGCCTCCCTGTGCCCCCAGGGGCCCCGCTGCACCCCGGGCCCCCCCGTGCTGGCCCCCCCCGCAGGGCTCCCAGTGCTCCCAGTGCTCCCAGTACCTGGGGCACGCCGAGCCAGTCGTCGGCCTGCTGCATGGCCTCGCGGGCGTTCTGCACCGGCTGGCTCGGGTCCCAGCTCTCCCAGTCCGGGCACAGGCCTGGGGGGCCGGGGCGCCGTCAGCGGCTGCACCCCTGACCCCCCGGGGGGGGGGGGAAATGTGCCCCCCCAAACGCAAAGCCCCCCATGCATCGTGCCTGGGGGTGCAGAGCCCCCCCATACCCCAGTGCCCCCCGTGCATCACACCTGGGGGTGCAGAGCCCCCCCATACCCCAGCACCCCCCATGCATCATCCATGGGGGTTCAGAGCCCCTGCAGCCCCATGATCCCCATGCATCACACTGGGGGTGCAAAGTCCCCCCATACCCCAGCACCCCCCATGCATCGTGCAGAGCCCCCGCAGCCCCATGACCCCCATGCATCACACTGGGGGTGCAAAGTCCCCCCGTACCCCAGCACCCGCCATGCATCACACCAGGGGTGCAGAGTGCCCCCATACCCCAGTGCACCCCATGCATCACACCTGGGGGTGCAGAGCCCCCCCATACCCCAGCACCCCCCATGCATCATCCATGGGGGTGCAGAGCCCCCCCATACCCCAGCACCCCCCATGCATCATGCAGAGCCCCCTGCACCCCATGCTCCCCATGCATCGTGCCAGGGGGCACAGAGCCCCCCACAGCCCCCCGTGCCCCACGCCCAGGGACGGGTCCTCGCGGCCCCGTGCCCCCCCCTCACCGGGGGCGCAGTTGTCCACCAGGGCGCCCAGGGCCTTGCCGTCCTGCCAGTCGCGGTTGAAGTTGGTGATGGGCAGCTGGGGCACCTTGTTCTGGATCCAGCCGAGCAGGCGCTGCTTGGGCGTCTGCTGCCGCGCGTCCTCCTCGTCCTCGTCCTCCCACATGGGCATGGAGATGGAGTAGTGCAGGATGAGCGTCCAGATGAGCCCCAGGATCAGCTTCAGGTTCCCGTCCACGATGGCCTTGCTGTCTGCGGGGCGCCGGGCACCGGCCCTTAGCAGGGGGTGCTGGCCCCGTGCCCCATCCCGATGGGCACCCCCGCACTGGGGCACCCCATGGCAGGGCACCCCATGGCGCGGCGCCCCTATGCAGACCCCTGGGCACCCTGGCACCCCCTGGCACCCCTACGCAGAGCCCCGGAGCACCCCATGGTGCAGCACCCCAGTGCAAACCCCCAGGGCGCCCCACAGCACAGCACACTAGGGCACCCCTATGTGAACCTCTGGGGCACCCCAGCACCCCACGGCACCCCTATGCAGACCCCCGGGGCACCCCATGGTGCAACGCCCCTATGCAGACTCCTGGGCACCCTGGCACCCTATGACACCCCTATGCAGAGCCCCGGAGCACCCCCACAGCGCAGCACCCCTATGCAGACCCTCAGGGCACCCCACGGCACAGCACCCTGGGTCATGCAGACCTCTGGGGCACCCCATGGCACCCTGGGACACCCCTATGCAAACCCCTGGGGCCCCCCAGCACCCTGCCGGACCACACCAAGGGGACCCTGGCACCCCACGGCACAGCTCCCCGGGGTGCCCTCCCCCCCTGCCCCATAGCAGCCTGGGGGGGACCTCAGGGTGCGCAGGAGGGAGCCCAGCCCAGCACCCTGGGGGGGGGGACCCTAACCCTGACCCACAGCACCCTGGGGGGACCCTGACCCACAGCACCCTGGGACCCCCACGCCGGCCGCAGCCCCGGGGGCCCCGCGCCCCACAGAAGCCGGGGGCTGGAGGGGGGAAACTGAGGCACGGACCAGCTCGGCCAAGCCAGGGAGAGAGGGAGGCAGGGAGGGCCCAGGCGTCCCGGCCCCCTCCCCCTCGGCAGAGGGAGCCCAGGCGTCCGGGCCCCTCCTCCTCCTCCTCCTCCTCCTCCTCGCCGGCCTCCCCTCCCCCAGGCTGGAGAGCGAGCCCAGGCGTCCGGGACCCCTCCCCCCGCCCCCCCCCCCGGTGCAGGGAGGGGACCCAGGCGTCCGGGCCCCCTGGCCCGGCGAAGGGATCGTGTTTCGGGGAGGAAATGGGCTGCAGATGTGGCGGGGGGCCCCCCCCCCCCCAGGCCCCATCCCGGGGGGATTCCCCCCCCCCCCCGGCGCAGGGAGGGGCCCGGCGCCTCCCTGCCCACACGTGTAACGAGCGGCCCGGCCTCAGCGGGCGCGACCCCCCCCCCCCCACCCGCAATGCCGGCCCCCCTCATTGCTGAGGCCTGAGATCAGCGGGATGAGCTCAGCGCGGCGGGGGGCGGGGGGGCACGGCCGGGACACGGACACGGGGACACGGGGACACGGAGGGGACGTGTGCCCGCACCCAGCAGCGTGGTGGGGAGGGCGCAGGCAGGGGTGTGCACACGCGTGTGCCCGTCGCCGCGGGCATGCGGGGTCAACCGGCGGGTGCGCGAGGGTTTGGGAAACCCCCCTGGGTGTGCAGGGCCCCTGCGTGCATGAGCGCTTTGCTCGCTCGTGTGCAACGCCTGTGCGTGCACACGTGTGTGTGCGTGACCCCTGGGTGTGCACGCTGTTAGCACACGTGTGCAAGCTGGTTTGCTCACACATGCGAAGTGGGTGCGTGCATGCTCTGTGCCAGCTCGTGCTGCGTGTGCACACGCGTGTGTGTGTGCGTGTGCACAACCCCTGTGTGCTTGTGCTGTGTCAGTCCACATCCGTGTGTGAGACCCCTGTGCGTGTGCACATGCCCGGCGTCGGCGTGTGTGTGTGTGTGTGTGTGTGTGTGTGTGCAACCCCTGCGTGCTCCCAGGGAGGAAGGGCGGGTGTGCGGGTGCGGGTGCGCGTGTGCGCCGCAGCGGCCCTCCACGGGAAGGGTGTGTTTCTGCACAACAGCCAGCTCTCCAAGGGAAACGGGCTGCAAGCGTGCGAGGGGCCAGCGGGCGGGTGTGCGAGGCCCAGCCCGTGTCTGTGTGTGTGCACGCACATGCGTGTGACGTGCCCAGCAGCCCTGGGTGCATGTGCACACGAGGGGCCCGGCCGCCCTTGCATGCATGCGTGTGTGTGTGTGTGTGCGTGCAAGGGGTCCAGCTGGCCTGGAGACGTGCACAAGCGTGCAAGGGGCTCAAGCAGCCCGGGTGCACGTGCACACGGGCCCCGGCACTGCGGCGCACACGTGCGCGCCCCGGGCCGGGCGAGACGCGCGTGCAAGGGGCCAGGCGGGGGCGAGCGTGACATCAGCGTGCAGGGCCGAGCGTGACCCCTGCGCGTCCCCCAGCGTGAGCTCAGCGGCACGCGCCCCGCCGCCAAGAGCCGGAGCTCAGCGCCAGCCGCCCCGCCGGCGCGGCCTCGCACAGGGGGGCCCCCAAACACCCGACCCGGGCCTTGCACAACCCTTGCACGGGGGCCCGGACCCCCAACCTGGCCCTCGCACGGGGGCCCCGAAACACACGACCCGGCCATGCGCAGCCCTTGCACGGGGATCAGGACCCGCAACGCAGCCTGGACCTTGCATGGGGGCCCGGAAACACACGCTGGTGCCCCCAAAACAGGGTGCCCCAGCCCCCCCCCCCCAAGCAGAGCTGGGCTGGGGGCTCAGCCCTTTGCACACGTGCTGCACGGCCCTTCACACGCTTGGCCCTTCACACGCATGTCCCGACCCCTTGCACACTTGTCCCCAGCCCCGTTCACATGTGTCCCCTTGCTCGCCTGTCCCAACCCCTTGCACACTTGTCCCCAGCCTTGCTCACATGTGTCCCCTTGCTTGTCGGCCCCGACCCCTTGCACACTTGTCCCCGGCCCTGCTCACATGTGTCCCCTTGCTTGCTGGCCCCGACCCCTTGCACACTTGCCCCCAGCCCCTCGCACGCCCGGACCCGGCCGGCTCACCGATGGAGACCAGCTTGATGTGCTCCCGTTCGAGGAACTCGAGGGCCACCGAGACGTTCTCCAGCTTCATCTGGCGGAAGTTGGGGCGCGGGTGGTACTTGCGGCCCATCTTCTTCTGGCTGAGCACCTCGAGGAGGGCGATGAGGCGCAGCCCGTCGCTGAGGTCGCGCTGCAGGTCCCCGATGCGCTTGTGCACGCACTTGAGGTGCTCGTTGCACCAGCGGGTGAAGGTGTTCTGCTGGATCTTCTTCCAGGGCGCATCCTCGGCCAGGTCCTTCTCGGTGGCCGGCAGCTCCTCGGGCTCCTCGCCCGGCTGCGTCGCCACCTCGTAGCCCGCCGAGTTCATGGCGGGGCCGGGACGGGGCGAGTTCCCGGAGCGGTAACGGGGCCCGGGGTCGGGGCCCGGGGATCCGGGTCGGTTCCCGGAGTCAGTAACGGGGCCTGGGGTCGGTTCCCGGTGCCGGTTCCCAGTAGCCGAGGTCGGTTCCCGGAGTCAGTAACGGGGCCCGGGGTCGGTTCCCGGTGCTGGTTCCCAGTAGCCGAGGTCGGTTCCTGGAGTCGGTAACGGGGCTCGGTGCCCGGGGCTGGGGTCAGTAACAGGGCCCGGGATCGGTGCCGGTTCCCGGGATCGGTTCCCGGTGCCTGGAGTCAGTAACGGGACTCGGGGTCGGTGCCGGTTCCCGGTGCCCGGGGTCGGTTCCCGGTGCCTGGAGTCAGTAACGGGACTCGGGGTCGGTGCCGGTGCCGGTTCCCGGTGCTGGGGGTCGGTTCCCGAAGTCAGTAACGAGGCTCGGGGTCGGTGCCGGTGGCCGGAGGTCGCGGCCCGGGCTCGGGACGAGTTCCCGGTCGGGGGTGCCGGTGGCCGGGGGTCGGTTCCCGAGGCGGCGGCGGTGCCGGGTCGGAGCGGTGCGGGGCCGGGGCCGGGTCGGAGCCGGAGCCGGAGCCGGGTCGGAGCCGGTGGCGGTGGCGGAGCCGGTGGCGGGTCGGGTCGGCGGTGGCGGGTCGGAGCGGAGCGGCGGCGAGTGGCGGCGGGCGGCGGCGCGGCGGTTTTAAGCGCTGCCGCGGGCGCGCCCGGCCCCGCTCGCAGGAATCCGCCCGCGGCACATACAAGGCTCGGCCGGGCCGGGCCGCCCCGTGACACCAGCCGCTATTTATAACCGGGGGGCTCGCCGGGGGGAGCGCGCCGCCCGCAGCCCCGGCACCCCCCCCCCGGCACCCCCCCCGGCACACTCGACCGGGACCCCCGGGAACCCATCTCGGCACCCCCGAAAAACTCGCCTGGGAATCTCAGGACCCCCGGCACACTCGCCCGGGACCCCCAGGAAACTCATCTGGGACCCCTGGGACCCCCCTCCCGGGACCCCCAGCAAGCTCGCATGGGACCCCCAGGAACCCACCCCGGGATCCCCCAGGAAACTCTCCTGGGACCCCCCCAGACCCTCCAGGAAACTCACCTGGGACCTCACCTGGGACCCCCCCAGGACCCTCCCGGGACCCCCCAGGACCTCACTCTGGACCCCCCGGGAACCCACCCAGGAAACTCAGTCAGGAACCCCTGGAAGTCCCCCTGGGAACCCACTCAGGACCCCTCCTGGGAACCCGCCCAGGACCCCCCCAAACTGCCTTAGAAAGCCCCCCGGGACCCTCTCGGGAAACCCACTGGGACCCACCCCGGATGCCCCATGGCAAACCCACCTGGGAGCAACCCCAGGACCCCCCCCCCCGAGAAACCCACCCGAAACCCCCCCGGGGGCCCCATCCAGGACCCCCACTGGAGACCCCCCCGAGACCCCCATGTGAGACCCCCCCCCCCCAAGCATTTCCCCCCCAGGAACCCCATCCTGGACAACACAAGGGGCCCCTCAGGGACCCCCCCTGCTGGGACCCCCCCCAGCCAGACCCCCGGGACCCCCCAGCCCTGACCTGCCCCCCCAGGGCCCCGGCAGCCCCTGGGTGACGGCAGGGCACAGCAGGGGTCATCCCCGGGGTGCAGGGCCGTGCCTCAGTTTCCCTCGTGGGGGAGGTTCATGCACGGTGGGGGGGGGGGGCTGGAGGGGGTCCAGTTGGCCCCCGATACATAGAACCGGGAGCTCTGGTCTGAGGGGGGGGGCAGGGGCTCCGGCAGGGCCCGGACACCTGGGCCCCGGGCAGGCAGCGCGGGCGGGCGAGGGAGAGCGGCGCGGGCCGGACGCCTGGGTCCCTCGGCAGGGCGAGCGGCACCCGCCGTGGTGGTTGGGGGGGGGGGGGGGTATCAGGTTCCCCCCGGTTCCGGTTTCTGGTGGGGCCAGAGTCGCCCCCCCCCCCCCCCCCGCAGCGTGCCGTGACTCACGCCGGCCCCGCGGCGTCACCGCGTCACCGCCTGGCCCCCGGCCACTGGAACCTTCCAGGGCCTGCGGAGAGGGGGCCGCGGGCACGGCGCCCCGCGCCCGGACGCCTGGGCCCCCTCGGAGGGGCGCGCGGGGTGGGGGGGGCTACTCGGACACCTGGGCCCCCTTGGCGAGCCTGCAAAGGGCCTGGGGCGGGGGGGGGGGGGAGAGCGGGGTGGGGGAGGGGAACCCGGACACCTGGGTCCAGCTGGGGGGTGGGGGGTGCAGGATGGGGATGGGGGTGCCGGACACCTGGGCTCTTTTCCCACGGCTCCTGGGGGAGCCGGCCCAGCCCCGCGACTCGGTTTCCCCGGGGGGGGGCTCCCGGCGGGGGCTGCGGGGGGGGGGGGGCAGGCGCGCGGCGGGGGGCCGAACCGCCTGCGCCAGCGCCTAAAAATAACCGGCCGAGTCAGAGCCACGCACCCGGCGCCAGAAATACCCCGGGGCGGCCGCGGGGGGCTGCGGGGGGCCGCGTGCGCGCGCGCCGGAGATGGGGCTCCGCGTGCACCGGGACACACGCGCGTGTGCAGCCACGCGCGGACCTGCCCGCGCGTGTGCAAGTGCGTCTGGCCGTGCGCACACGTGTGAGCATGTGCAGGCCCGCGCAGCGGTGTGCACACGTGCGGAGGCGCGTGCACGCGTGTGTGCAGGTTGCACGCACGTGCAAGCGCCCGTATGCACACATCATGGCCGTGGGAAAATATATTTGCAGGGTGGGGGCCGTGGCGGGACGGGTGCTGCAGCGGGACGGGTGCTGCAGCGGGACGGGTGCTGCAGCGCTCAGCACCTCTTCAGACACGGGTAGAGGAAGAGGACGACGGCGGCCACGGCGAAGAGCACGAAGGGCTTCAGCCCGCCGGCGGGCGCCTGGGGTGCAGAGGGTGTCAGCGGGGCGGGCGGGGGGGGCTGCACCGGGCCCCCCCGCCCCGCTCACTGCTCACCCGTGGCCGGGGCGGCGCGGTGCCGCCGAGGCGGGCGATCTCCTGGTGGCACAGGCCCAGCTCGGCCCGCAGCGCCCGCTGCTCCTCCCGGCACTCCTGGTAGAGCCGCTGCAGCCGCGCCAGCTCCGCCTGCGCCGCCGCACACTGCCCGCGCGCGCCGTCAGCCCCGGCGTGGCACCCGTCAGCCCCGACGTGGCACCCATCCACCCCGACGTGGCACCTCTCCACCCGATGTGGCACCTTTCCACCCCAATGCGGCACCTCTCCACCCCAGCGTGGCACCCATCCACCCCAATGTGGCAACTTTCCACCCCAATGTGGCACCCCTGCACCCCAATGTGGCACCTCTCCACCCGAGGTGGCACCTTTCCACCCCAGTGCAGCACCTCTCCATCCCAACGTGGCACCCATCCACCCCAACGTGGCAACTTTCCACCCCAATGTGGCACCTCTGCCCCCTGATGTGGCACCTTTCCACCCCGACGTGGCAGCCGTCCACCCCAGTGTGGCTCCCATCCACCCCAGCATGACAACTTTCCACCCCAACGTGGCACCTCTGCAACCCAACGTGACACCTCTGCGCCCCAACGTGGCAACTTTCCACTCTAATGTGGCACCTCTGCAACTCAGCATGGCACCTATGCACCCCAACATGGCACCCATCCGCCCCAATGTGGCACCCATGCACCCTGATGTGACGCCCATCCGCCCCAACGTGGCACCCCTCTGCCCCACCACCCACTGCCCCACAGTACATGGCACCCATCAGCCCCACCACACCATGGCACCCATGACCCATGCCAGCCATCACTGCATGGCACCCATGACCCATGCCAACCACCACACCATGGCACCCATCACCCATGCCAACCATCACTCCACGGCACCCATGACCCATGCCAACCACCACACCATGGCACCCATCACCCCTGCCCCCCACCACACCGTGGCACCCCATCAGCATTGCCACCCACGATGCCATGGCACCCATCACCTCTGCCACCCGCCACACACACACGGCACGGTGGCATGAGTGGCCCGGCGGGTGGTGGCCGGGGTGGCCGTACCTTTCTCTGGGCCGCCCGCGCCGTCTCCTCGCGGCTGCGGAGCTGGGCGTACAGGGTGGCCTCGGCCGCTGCCGCGTCACCGGGTGCCGGGGCCGGCTCGTCCACGCCACCCGTCCCCGCGGGGCTCCAGAAGGACACGGTGCTGCCGGGGTGGGCGCGCGCATGGCTCGGCGAGTGGTCATGGGGACACGGGGCCTCCTCCGCCTGCTGCTGGGCGTCCGTGCGGGACCGCGAGCTGCGGGAGTCGCCGTGGGCATGGGGCGGGCGCCGGGGACACAGCCACGTGGGGACATGGGGACACGGCAATGGGGACACACCATGGGCATGGGGTCATGGGCACATGGCCACGCGGGGACACGGGGCCGCATGACGGTCACAGGGGGGGTTGGGGACACATGGGGACATGGTCATGGGGATACAACATGGACACGGGGCATCGTGGGGACACATGGGGACATGGTCATGGGGATACAACATGGACACGGGGCATCGTGGGGACACATGGGGACACGGCCACAGGGACATGCCATGGGCACAGGGTGTCATGGGGACATATGGGGCCATGCCACGAGCACGGGAGGTTGTAAGGGCACATGGGGACACAGCTGCGTGGAGACTTGGTGGCCCACGGGGGCTCGTGGCTGGGGCAGGGGGACCCACGGCGGTGGCAGGAGGCCCACGGGGGACCCAGCGGACGGGGCCATGGGGACGCAGGCGGGCCGCGGGGGCGGTGGCTCACCGGTACTTCTGCAGCTCGATGCCGTGGAGGTGGCCGAGCAGCACCTGGTTGCTGTCCTGCAGCGTGCGGTGCTCCTCGCTCAGCTCCTCGTACTGCTCCCGCAGGCGGCTCAGCTCCGCTGCCCCACCGCCACCGTCAGCGCCACCGCGTCGCCCCGCGGCCACCCCCGTGCATCGCCCACCACGCCGTGGTCACCACCCGCTATGCCATGGCCACCACCCACCGTGCTACAGCATCACCTACCACGCCACAGCATCACCCTGCCATGCCATGACCACCATCCCATGGCATCACCCCACCACGCCGTGGCCACCACCCTGTTATGCCACAGCATCACCTCACTGAGCCACAGTGACCATCCTGCCACATCACAGCATCGCCCTGCTGTGCCACAGCTACCAACCCACCATGCCATGGCATCACCCTGCCATGCCACAGCCACCACTCTGCCATGCCACGGCATCACTTCAGTGAACCAGGACATCACCCGCTATGCCATGGCCACCACCCGCCATGCCAAAGCATCACCCACCATGCCATGGTCACCACCCACTATGCCTGGCCTTTCCCCACCATACCACAGCATCAGCCACCATACCTTGGCCACCACCTGCCATGCCACAGCATCATCCACCATGTTATGGCCACCATCCACCATGCCATGGCCACCATCTGCCATGCCACAACATCACCCACCATGCCATGGTCACCACCTGCCATGCCACAACATCACCCACCATGCCATGGCCACCACCCATGGGCATGGAGCGTGGTTGCAACGTGGCACTGCATGTCCCCCATCCCCCCCGGGGCCCCAGCACCCCACGGCACCCCGGTACCTTGGAGCTCGGCCACCTCGCTGGCAGCGCCCTGCTGCTGCTCGGCCTTCATGCGGATCTCGGCGCGCAAGGTGGTGGCCTCCAGCTCGTACTCGGCGCGCATCTCCTGCCCGCGCCGCAGCTCGGCCCGCAGCTGCCCCAGCTGCTCCTGCAGCGCGGCCACCTCGGCGGCGTGCAGCGCCGCCGCCTCCTCGGCCTCGCGCCGCCGCGCCGCCAGCTCCGCCTGGGCCCCCGCCAGCGCCCGCTCCACGCGCGCCAGCTCCGCCGCCTTGCTCTCCTGCAGGCAGCTGAACTCGTCCTGCAGCGTCAGCATCTGGGCTGGGGGGCGGAGGGCAGCTGGGCGGGGGGCGCCCCGATGCACCCAGCCTGGTCCCATGGGGTGCCCAGCCCCAGGGTGCTAGTCCCTGTGGGGTGTTCATCCCTATGGGGTGTCCAGCTCCATGGGGTGCCCAGGCCCAAGGTGCTAGTCCCTGTGGGGTGCCCATCCCTATGGGGTGCCCAGCACCATGGGGTGCCCAGCTTCATGATGCCAGTCCCTATGGAGTGCCCCCAGCCCCATGGAGTAGGGTGCCCAACTTCAGGGTGCCAGTCCCTATGGGGTGCCCAGCCCCCATGGGGTGCCCAGCTCCAAGGTGCCAGTCCCTATGGGGTGCCTATTCCCATGGGGTGCCCAGCTTCATGGTACCCATCCCTATGGGATGCCCAGCCCCATGGGGTGCCCAGCCCTATGGGGTGCCCAGCCCCATGGGGTGCCCAGTCCCTATGGGATGCCCAGCCCCATGGGGTGCCCATCTCCAAGGTGTCAGTCCCCATGGGGTGCCCAGCCCCATGGGGTGCCCAGTCCCTATGGGATGCCCAGCCCCATGGGGTGCCCATCTCCAAGGTGTCAGTCCCTACGGGGTGCCCAGCCCCATGGGGTGCCCAGCCCCATGGGGTGCCCATCTCCAAGGTGTCAGTCCCCTATGGGGTGCCCAGCCCCATGGGGTGCCCAGTCCCTATGGGATGCCCAGTCCCTATGGGATGCCCAGCCCCATGGGGGGCCCAGCCCTGGGGTCCCAGCCGCTACGGGTGCCATGGGGCACCCCACACTCACTGCCCACAGAGGAGGAGGCGGTGAGGTCCATGGTGGCGCCGGTGCGGTGCCGGTGGGGCCCCGGGGGGCTCCGTGGGGCGCAGCCGGGGCAGCACCGTCACCAGGGTGACCATTGGCCAGGGGGGCCGGCGTTGCCCTGGCAACCGCCTCCTCCCTTCCGCCCGGACGCCGGGGTCCCTCCGGCCGGGGGGCTCTGGGCAAGGGTGCCCAGGCCGTATGGGGTGCCCTGACCATATGGGGTGCCCCAGACATTCAAGGGTGCCCAGGCCCTATGGGCTGCACAGGCTACATGGGGTGCCCTGGCCATAGGGTGCCCAAGCTAAACAAGTGTGCCCACGATCTATAGGGTGCCCTAGGCAAACAAGGGTGCCCAGGCCATATGGGGTGCCCTGTCCATGAGATGCCCTGGCCATTTGTGGTGCCCAGGCCATATGGGGTGCCCTGACCATATGGGGTGCCCCAGACATTCAAGTGTGCCCAGGCTATATAGGGTGCCCTGGGCAAACAAGGGTGACCAGGCCGTATGGGGTGCCCAGGCCCTATGGGCTGCACAGGCTATATGGGGTGCCCTGGCCTTAGGGTGCCCAGGATCTATAGGGTGCCCTGGGCAAACAAGGGTGCCCTGTCCATATGGGGTGCCCTGTCCATATGGGGTGCCCTGGCCATAGGGGGTGCCCTGGCCATATGGGGTGCCCTGGCCATTCATGGTGCCCAGCTATTCGTGGGCCATGAGGGCACCGGGGTGCCGTGGGGCAGGCGCCCGCCACCCCCGATCACCCCCCCCTCGCCCAGGGTGCAAACGCAGGAGGGCACCTGGGCGCGCGGGAAGGGGGTGGGGGGTCCCGGCCGCCCCCCGTGCACCCGCTTACCCTGCAGCCGCTGGACGTGGCGGGTGAAGAGCTCGGCCTGCCGGGCGCTCGCCAGGCGCTCGTCCTCCAGCAGCCCTGCGCGGGGGGCAGCGTGGGCACCGGCCCCACACCGGCTCCGGGGGTCCCGGGGGGGCCGGGGCAGGAGGGGGGGGCCAGGTCCCATCCTCACCCTGAAGCTCCAGCGAGTCGTCCTCGTGCCTCCCGGCCAGCTCCCGCGCCTCCTCCAGCTCCTCCAGCAGCTGCAGCACCTGCTCCCGCACGTCCTCCAGCTCCTCCTCATCCTCATCCTCATCCTCATCCTCCTCCTCCTCCAGGGCGCTGGTGGCTACGGGGTCTGCGGAGGGGGTCCTGCGGGTCACCGGCCTGGACGCCTGGGTGCTCTGCTCCCACCCCCGGTTCGGTCCCATACCAGCACCCACACCAGTACCAGACACCAGCACCCACAGCCAGCCCGGTACCTGACACCCAGCACCCCATATCCCATTCCCAGCAGCGGATAAGCAGGACCTGGTGCTCAGTACCTGCTACCCAGCACCCAGCACCCACTGCCCAGCTCTCAGTGCCTCCACCCCATACCCAGCACCCAACACCCAGTGCCTGACACCCCATATCTAGCACCCAACGCTGAACGCTCAGTGCACCCAGTACCCAGCACCTAATAGCCACTAACCAACACCCCGTACCCAGTGCCAACACCCGGTACTCATAGCTCAACACCCCAAACCCAGCACCCAACAGCCCATACCAGTGCCCATCACTCTGCACTCAGCACCCAACACCCAGTATTCAACGCCCAGCACCCTACACACACAGCCCAACACCCAGCACCTTGTATCCAGCACCCGACACCCCCATACCCACTGCCCAACACACAGTGCAACAACACCCAGAACCCAGTGCAATGACACCCTGCACCCAACACTCAGCACCCCACAGCCAACACCCAGTGCAGTGACACCCTGCACCCAAAACCCTGCACCCACACTCAGCACCCCACAGCCAACACCCAGTGCAGTGACACCCTGCACCCAACACCCTGCACCCAACACTCAGCACCCCACAGCCAACACCCAGTGCAGTGACACCCTGCACCCAACACCCTGCACCCAACACTCAGCACCCCACAGCCAACACCCAGTGCAGTGACACCCTGCACCCAACACCCTGCACCCAACACTCAGCACCCCACAGCCAACACCCAGTGCAGTGACACCCTGCACCCAACACCCTGCACCCAACACTCAGCACCCCACAGCCAACAGCCAGTGCAGTGACACCCTGCACCCAACACCCTGCACCCAACACTCAGCACCCCACAGCCAACACCCAGTGCAGTGACACCCTGCACCCAACACCCTGCACCCAACACTCAGCACCCCACAGCCAACAGCCAGTGCAGTGACACCCTGCACCCAGCACCCCGCACCCAGCAGCTGGTGCAGCGAGACCCTGCACTGGCTGGGGAGGGACCATGCACCGGGACAGGGCTGTGCAGTGCGGGGGGGGGGGGGGCCATGCACCGGGGGGGTCTGTGCACCGGGGGGGGTCTGTGCACCGGGGGGGTCCGTGCACCGAGGGAGGGGGGGGCCATGCACCGGGGGGGGGCCGTGCACCGGGGGGGGGCCGTGCACCGGGGGAGGGGCGGGCCGTGCACCGGCGGGGTCCGTGCACCGGGGGAGGGGGGGGCCATGCACCGGGGGGGGGCCGTGCACCGGGGGGGGGCCGTGCACCGGGGGGGGGCCATGCACCGGGGGGGGGCCGTGCACCGGGGGGGGGCCGTGCACCGGGGGAGGGGGGGGGACATGCACCGGGGGGGGGCCGTGCACCGGGGGAGGGGGGGCCGCGCACGGGATGGGGGGAGGTCGCTGCACCGGGGGGGGGGGGCGATGACCTCATAAGTGATGCGGTGACGTCACGCCGAGAGCCCCACCCCACCCCCCACTCACCTGCTCGCTCGTCACGGGGCGGGGCGGCGCGCTCCATGGCGGGGCCGAGCCGAGCCGAGCCGAGCCGAACCGGGCCGAACCGAGCCGAACCGGGCCGAACCGAACCGGGCCGCGCCGAACCGAGCCGAACCGGACCGAGCCGCGGCCCAGCGCAGCCCCGCACCGCCCGGCGGGGAGGAGCCGGGGAGCCCCGCCCTGGCCACGGCCCGGCCCCGCTGTCCCCATCCCTGCCCCCATCCCCCTCCCTGTCCCCATCCCTGCCCCATCCCTGTCCCTGTCTCTGTTCCATCCTCATTCCCAGCCCTGCCCCCATCTCAGTCCCCAACCCTGTCCCCATCCCTGTTCCATCCTCATTCCTATCCCTCCCCCATCCCTGTCCCCTCTCTGTCCCCATTCCTTTCCCCATCCCTTTCCCCATCCCCTGTTCCATCCCTGTCCCATGTCCCCCCTGGGGCACCGGCCTGCCCCTGCCCCTGCCCCTGTCCCTGTCCCTGCCCCTGTCCCGTGGTGGGCACGGCCACGGTGGCCCCACACATGCGCTCGCAGCCTGCCCGGACACACATGGGCATGTACACACTCCCCCGGCCCCGCCACACTCGCATGCACACACGGCCGTGTGCACGGGGTGCGCACACACACACACACACACACACACACCTGCACCCACCCACTGACACCCACTTACATACACATGCACACCCGTACAGCCACACACGCGCGTGTGCACACCCCCATGCACACACAGACACGTACGCACCCCTGCGCACGCGCACGTGAACAGGCACGCACACACACGTGCGCATACTGACGTTCGTGCGTGCACACGCGTTCATACAGGCACATGCGTGTGTGCAGGCGTGCACATGCACACACAGGCGTGCACATGCATTCATGCACAAATGCACGCGCACGAGCACACAGACGTGCAGGCACGCTCACACGCGTGTGCACACAGACGTGCAGGCGCGCTCCCACATGCACTTACAGACACGCACGGCCCCCCCCGGACACACGTGCTCACACCGGGACGCCCTAACGACGCACACGCGCATGCACAGACGTTTGCACGCATGCTGCCCACGGGCACCCAGAGGTGCTGGGTGGGTGCTAGGTGGGTGCTGGGGGGGGGGATCCCAGGTGCAGCCCTGCCCCACGACAGCCGCAGGCAGAGGGTGGCCCGCGGGCCTGTCCCCAGCACCCTGCCACCTGCCGTGGTGTCCCGCTGTCCCCAGGTCCCAGGCCGCCCCATCCCCTTAACTCTGCCCATGGGATCCCGGCGGCTGCAGGGTGCCCGGACCGGGATTTATGGGGCCCCCCGCAGCCCCAAGCGGCGCAAGCAGCTCAGCGGCGGCTGCCCTTAATCCTGCCCGCCGGGGCGGCCGGCCCTAAGCCGCTTGCGCTCCTCATCCTTCCTGCGTGGGGGCCTGGCACCCAGCCCCTGCCCAGGGCCGCCCCGGCACCCCAGGGCCTGCTGCCCCGGGGCAAAAGGGGACACGGGGACGGCCAAAAATAAAACATTGGGCTCGTCCGGGATTTGAACCCGGGACCTCTCGCACCCTAAGCGAGAATCATACCCCTAGACCAACGAGCCGGGTGAAAAAAGGAGCTCCGGCGCACTCTCTCCAGCGGGCTCCGAGGGGCTGCGGGGCCGGGTGGGAGCCCCTTTCCCTCTGCACCCCCCGGCCGCACACGCGTGGCTCGGAGCGAGGCCTCGGCTCTTCCCACGGGGTGCAGCGAAGCAGCGCGCCCAGCAGCGCGCCCCTCCGCAATGCACCGCAGCGAGGCAGGCGGCAATGCCCCCCCCCCCCCACCCCGCAATCGCCCCCCGCCCCCAGGAATGCACCCCCTCCCCCCGCGACGCGCATGGCAATGCATCCCATAAAGCCTCCTTCTGCAATTATCCCCCCCCTCACCGCTAAGAATGCACCCCACAATGCGCCCCCCCAGCAATGCGCTCGGCAATGTATCCAGCAATGCGCCCCGCTGCAACCAACCCCCCCAGCAATGCACCCCCCAGCAATGCACCCCCCGGCAATGCACCCCCCGGCAATGCAATCCCCACTAATGCACCTAGCAAGGCACCCAGAAATGCACCCCCCAGCATTGCCCCCCAATAATGCATACAGAAATGCACCCCCCAGCAATGCACCCCCAGAAACGCATCCAGCATTGCACCCCTGTGCAATCACCCTCAGCATTGCACCCCTCTGCAGTCACTCCCCAGCAATGCACCCCCCAGCAATGCACCCCCAGAAACGCATCCAGCATTGCACCCCTCTGCAGTCACTCCCCAGCAATGCACCCCCCAGCAATGCACCCCCAATAATGCACCCCAGCAGTGCACCCCTCTGCAATCACCCTCAGCAATGCACCCAGCAATGCCCCCCCAATAACGCACCCCAGCAGTGCACCCCTCTGCAGTCACTCCCCAGCAATGCGCCCCACCAAAATGCTCCCTCCGGCGACATGCACCCCCCCACCCAAGCGCCCCCCCCGGCCCGGCTGGGCTGCACACGTAGCCGCCCGCACCCCCCAGCACCCCCGGCCCCCCCTTCGCAGGGATCAGACTGAGAAGGGACAGGGGGCAGCCGGGTCCCCAAGGTTTGGGGCGCTCCTGGGTCCCCCAGCCAGCGCAGCGCCCCACAGCCTGGGGGTCCCGGCTGTGCCCCACGGAGCAGCTGCTCCTGGCCGGGCCTGGCCAGGGGTGACACGGGGTGACCGTGTCCACAGGGGCCAGGAGAGGGGACCCAGGGGAGGCTCGTTGGTCTAGGGGTATGATTCTCGCTTAGGGTGCGAGAGGTCCCGGGTTCAAATCCCGGACGAGCCCTGCTTTTGCCCTGGCACCCCTGGGGTGCGCGGGGACAGGGCATCGTGCCACCGGAGTGTCCCCAAGGCTGCAGGGACCCTGTGCCACCAGCGTGTTCCCCAGGCACCTGGCTATGGGGACCTTGGGCGGGACAAGGTGTGTGGGCATGGGGGCATCGTGTCACTGGGGGCTGCACATGGCTGCAGGGACCCTGTGCCACTAGGGTGTCCCCAAGGCTGGACCTGCCTGGGTGGGCATGGGGCATCGTGCCACCAGGGTGTCCCCAAGGCTGCACCTGGCTGCAGGGACCCTGGGCAGGACAAGGTGCACAGGGACAAGGTCATCGTGCTACCGGGATGTCCCCAAGGCTGCACCTGCCCGTGGGGACCCTGTGCCACCAGCATGTCCCCAAGGCTGCGCCTGGCCACGTGGACCCTGAGCAGGACAGGGTGCATGGGCATGGGGCATCGTGCCACTGGGGTGTCCCCAAGGCTGCACCTGGCCACGAGGACCCTGGGCACGACAAGGTGCACAGGGACAAGGTCATCGTGCTACCGGGATGTCCCCAAGGCTGCACCTGCCCGTGGGGACCCTGTGCCACCAGCATGTCCCCAAGGCTGCGCCTGGCCACGTGGACCCTGAGCAGGACAGGGTGCATGGGCATAGGGCATCGTGCCACTGGGGTGTCCCCAAGGCTGCACCTGGCCACGAGGACCCTGGGCGGGACAAGCCCATCCTTGGGGGCCGGCACGGGGGCACAGCCACCCCCCCCGGTGCCCTCTGGCCCCCCAATCCCCAGAGCGGGCGCAATCGGCTCGGGGCAGCTTAGGGTGGCGCTTAGGCTCTGAGCGGGGCTTAGGGGCAGGAGGAAGGGTCTTAGCGCCCCTAATCCCCACGTTTGCCCCGGGGGCCGGGGGACGAGGCCCTGACCGCCCCCCCCCCCAAGCGGCTTGGGACCCGGCTGGCTACATCGGGGGGGGGACACAGGCTGGGTGCCCTGCCACCATGTCCGGGGACGAGGACTGGTGACCAGGGCTGGTGACGTGCTGGTCCTTGGCCTTGGAGCGCTACGTGGTCGTCTGCAAGCCCTTGGGCAACTTGCGCCTCAGCTCCAAGCACGCGCTGGCGGCGGTGGCGGCCACCTGGGCCATCGGCGTCTCCGTCCCCCCCCCCCCTTCTTCGGCTGGAGCAGGTCAGCGGTGACGGCGTCCCAGGGAGCGTCCGTGGCCAGGGGTGCGGGGCAGGGTGCTGGGCAGCGTGCAATGCAGGGTGCTGGGCAGGGTGCTGTGCAGGTTGCAATGCATAGTGCCGAGCAGGGTGCAATGCAGGGTGCTGGGCAGGGTGCTGGGCAGGTTGCAATGCAT
Organism: Apteryx mantelli; assembly: GCF_036417845.1. Classification (NCBI taxonomy): domain Eukaryota; kingdom Metazoa; phylum Chordata; class Aves; order Apterygiformes; family Apterygidae; genus Apteryx; species Apteryx mantelli. Next base: position 221,590,316 of record NC_089978.1, on the reverse strand, counting down.
AGTGCCGAGCAGGGTGTTGTGCAGGGTGCTGGGCAGGGTGCAATGCAGGATGCTGCGCAGGGTGCTGTGCAGGGTGCAATGCATAGTGCCGAGCAGGGTGTTGTGCAGGGTGCTGGGCAGGGTGCCATGCACAGTGCTGGGCAGGGTGCCGTGCAGCCCCAGAAGTGCCATGCAGGTGCAATGCAGGGTGCCGTGCAGCCCTGGAAATGCCATACAGGGTGCTGTGCAGGGTGCCGTGCAGGGTGCAATGCAGGATGCTGTGCAGGGTGCTGTGCAGGGTGCAATGCAGGGTGCCATGCAGCCCTGGCAATGCTGTACAGGGTGCCGTGCAGGGTGCCGTGCAGGGTGCAATGCAGGACGCTGCGCAGGGTGCCATGCAGTGTGCAATGCAGGGTGCCATGCAGCTCCAGCAGTGCTGCGCAGGGTGCTGTGCAGGACGCTGTGCAGGGCGCCATGCAGGGTGCCATGCAGCTCCAGCAGTGCTACGCAGGGTGCTGTGCAGGGTGCTGTGCAGGGCGCCGTGCAGGGTGCAATGCAGGGTGCCATGCAGCTCCAGCAGTGCTGTGCAGGGTGCTGCGCAGGGTGCCGTGCAGGGTGCCATGCAGGGTGCCATGCAGCTCCAGCAGTGCTGCGCAGGGTGCTGTGCAGGGTGCTGTGCAGGGCGCCATGCAGGGTGCAATGCAGGGCGCCATGCAGCTCCAGCAGTGCTGCGCAGGGTGCTGTGCAGGGTGCCGTGCAGGGTGCCATGCAGGGTGCCATGCAGCTCCAGCAGTGCTGCGCAGGGTGCTGTGCAGGGTGCTGTGCAGGGTGCCATGCAGGGTGCAATGCAGGGCGCCATGCAGCTCCAGCAGTGCTGCGCAGGGTGCTGTGCAGGGTGCTGTGCAGGGCACCACGCAGCCCCAGAAGTGCCATGCAGGCTGCCGTGCGCACGTGCCAGCGTGTCGCGGGGGTGGCGGGGGGCCAGCGCGGCCCTGACGCCCACCGGCCAGCGCAGGTGGCCGCGCCGCAGCGGGAGTCAGCCAGGACGCAGAAGGTGGGGCGGGAGGTGTCCCGCACGGTGACGGTCGCGGTGGGCTCCTTCGGCGTCTGCTACGTGCCCTACGCCGCCCTCGCCGCGTACGGGGTGAACAACCGGGACCACGGCCTCGACCTCCGCCTGGTCACCATCCCTGCCCTCTTCTCCAAGAGCTTCTGCGTCTACAACCCCACCATCTACTGCTTCAGGAACAAGCAGGTGGGACTGGCCACTGGTGCACGAGGCCGGGGACACATGGGGACATGTGGGGACTGGGGAGCAGGGATGCCCAGGGACATCCAGGGATGCCCAGGGAAGGAGACCATGGACATCTGGGGACATGCAGGGACTAGGGAGCAGGGAAACATGGGGACATGCAGGGACTGGGGACCAGGGACACATGGGGACACCCAGGGACTGGAGTCTGGGGACACATGGGGACTGGGGACCAGGATGCTTGGGGTACCCACGGACCGGGGACGTCCGGGGGCCAAGGACACCCAGGGACACCTGGGGATGCCCAGGAGTGTCCAGGGATGCTCAGGGACACCCAGGAACCAGGGACACTCAGGGACTGGAGACCAGCAACACCCAGGGACCAGGATGCTTTGGGGACCAGGGACGCCTGGGGGGGCTGGGGACCGGGCTGAGCCGCGCACTGCGGCCCTGCAGTTCCACGCCTGCATCCTGGAGATGGGAAGCCCACGACGGACGAGTCGGACATCTCCAGCTCAGCCCAGAAAACCAAGGTGTCATCTGTGTCCTCCAGCCAGGCCAGCCCCAGCTGAGGGCCCCGAGCACCCGCTGAGCCACCAGGGCCCCCGTGGGGCTGGGGGCAGTGGGGCCGTAGGGCAGCCCAAGACATAAGCGCGGGGAGGCAATAAAGCACCACGGTGGTGTCAACGTCGCTGCCCCGAGTGCGGAGGTGGGGCCATTCCATGGTGGTGCTGAGCCTCATCCATGGGGTTGGGGGGGTGCCGAGCCCCCACCCATTGGGCTTGGGTGGTGCTGAGCCCCATCCATGGGGTTGGAATGGTGCTGGACCTCCATCCATGGGGCCAGAGTGGTGCTGAGCCCCATCCATGGGGAAAGGACAGTGCTGAGCCCACATGCGTGGGGCTGGGATGGTGGTAGTAGCTGCCATCCATGGGCCTGGGGGTTGCTGAGCCCCATCCATGGTGTTGGAATGGTGCTGGGCCTCCATCCATGGGGCTGAGGTGGGGCTGGGTCCCCATCCATGGGGTGGGGATGATGCTGGGCCCTCATCCATTGCGGCTGGATGCGGCTGAGCCCCCATCCATTGGGTTGGGATGATGCTGGGCCTCCATCCATGGGGTGGGGATGGTGCTGGACCCTCATTCATTGGGCCAAGATGGTGCCGGGCCCCCATCCGTAGGGCTGAGATGGTGCCAAGCCCCCATCCATGGGGCCATGGCAGAGCCCAGCTGGAGCCGGGGACCCAGGGGAATGGGGGGCACCCCCCTGGTGGGGCATGTGGCCCCCCACCCCGTGCCCAGGTGGGGCTGGCAGGGGGGTCCCAGGGCTGAGCCGGCGGGTGCCACGCAGCCCCTTGGCCGGGACAGCAGGGCCGAGCCCTCGGGCAGCCGGGGCCGCGCTGCGTCAGACCTCCCCGGGATTTCTAAACACTTCCAAATTAAGATATTCCTCTCCGGAGCAAGCGCTCGCTGCTCCAGGCAGCCGCTCGGGGCCAAGAAAACCACTTCCCAGCTCCACGTGTGCTGCCGGCACCCGGAGCAGCCGACGGAGCCGAGAGCGGCAGCGTCTCGCCGCCGGCTCTACCGAGCCGCGTGTGCCGGGAAGCGGCACGGAAACGCAAAGCCGCTCCCCTCACCTCGACCCTGCCCGGCGTTCCGGGTGCTTTCCAGCTAAAACGAGCGTTTCGGTAATTCCCGCGCCAGCCCGGCATCGTTCGCAACCCGCGCAGCCGTAACACACCACGCGTGCCCAGCTCGACTGAATGTAAACGGCTTTATTGAAAGACAGATAAATTCTTTTCTTAACCTGCATGTCTCGCATCGTTATAAAACTGTTTACACCCCACCAAAAAAAAAAAAAAAAAAAAAGAAGAAATCCCTACAGGCCTAGTATCCGAGGAATAAACACCTTGGGGTGTGCAATCTGGTTCACACCAGCTTTGCGTTCACCTTGAGAGGACGCGGTACCAGCGGCGACACAGAAGGACGCGCGCTGCGGAGCGCTGAACACGGACAAACCCCTCCGGGCCACCGCGCCTTCGGGATTATTTTACCGGTAAAACAAATTTAGTGTCTGAACCGTCTTTAATGCTGACGAGCTGCGTCAGCGCGGCTTTGAAGCAGCACTCGCCGTTTCAAAGCCTTAAAGCCTTTTAAGCAGAGAGAGTCGACCACGGCGAGACACGGGGGGGGGAGGTTTGGGGACAGGATGGGCAGAGACCAGGAAGAAAGCGAATTAGTTCCAAGCGCGGGGCTCGGGAGAGTCCGCGTTTGGGAACGGGGCCCCCGAGGCCCACGGCCTCCTTCGCTGTGCGCGAGTTTCGTTTATCAGAGCGTGATTCTTCCTGGCTTCGTGTTCAAACCACAGAGCACATCCAAGAGTGATAACATCCACGTTTCGGGGGGGAACACCAAAGGCACGTATACCGTACAAACCTCATATACAACGCTTATGATTATTTGATTTGCTGTCTCAAGTTATATCAAAAGTGTTACTTTAAGAAAGTTACATGAAATAATAGGAGTATATATACTTAACATTTCAAGCTTTTTAATCCTTGAAACAGACCAAATTAAAACAGAGAGAGTCCACGTTTATTCCAGGTAAGGGGCCAGAGCAGGCCGACGTTAGTGTTTACAGGACATTGCAGAGAAGAAAGACCCGCGGTCGCAGAACGGCAATTGCTTTGGGTTAGCCGAGAGCCTCCCGCTCTCCCTCCCTCGCGCGAGCCCCGCGGAAGGGCCTCGGGGGTCCCCCACGGCCCCGGCTCTCCCGGCACGGAGGGACGTGAAAGCGCACCCTGGGACAGGGCAGCCAGTAAGCGGTCTGCTTTCTGCGGTTCAAAAAGCAGAACGTCCCTGGTAGAAGCGGGGAATACATGGTTAAACACCAAAAAAAAAAACCCCATGAAGATCAGAACGCTGCTTAACGCTACGTGTCAAACAGGTACCCGCTAAGTCACCGCGCAGGAGCGGAGGTGCCCAGCAGTTAAATTCAAGGTTCAGTGAGCATTTCCCCCCAGTTTGCAGGGCCTCGTTTTCTAGTCAGCTGCTTTTACCACATTTCACCTCCAGATTCCTACTTTGCACCGTTTCTGGTAGATAAAGGCACTTCAAACGACACCCAATCTTCAGCCGTCTAAGCCATTTAAATAGGAACGGGAGCCCATCCCACTCCTTCCCCCTGATCCCATGGAGCGGAGCGAGCTGCAGCATCCACACCGTCATTTGAGGCAAGGGCCCAACTTAAAGCGCTCCCTTCTCCCGGGGGATTTCCATGTCTGACACCCAGGCTGACATCACATCAGTTTACTACAGCTGCGTGGTTTTGATTAGCAGATTAATTCTGCGCTACCCTGGTACAAATCTATTTGCGTTTGCAAGAGCCAGGGACTAAACAGAGCGTTCCGGATTGAAGCATTATAGCAGCATGTGTAAAACATCTCCCCCCCCTCCCCCTTTCCACCCCCCCAAGGGTTTCTCGTTAAAAAGTGCCTGATCACACTTGCCTTACTAGGAGCTGAAGCTGTTTCAGCTCCCGCAGCGGAGGCCTCTGGAGGAAAGCCAGGGAGAAGAGCAGGCAGAGCTTTGCCTTGCTGCCATCGTTTCGGCTGGGGTTTGCAAAGCCGGCTAGAACAGGGCTGGCAGGTCGACCGCTTACGGTCAAGGGCTATCCCCAAATTCTTCGGTACAGCCCCGGGAGAACCGATCCCGACCTGCACTTCTCTTGGCAACAGGAGGCGAGAAGCAAAGCGTGCATCTGTGCAAGACAGATGGACTGTCTTCCTGCAAGCTGACGTTACGGCCCTGTTCGATTGGATCTGCGTATCCTGGTCGAAAACAAGCGTTATTTGTCTTTTGTTTTTATCGGCCCTATTGTTCCCTGGCTATTTTTTTTCTTTTTTCTTTTTTTTAAAGACTGTGTAGCTAAGTACATAAAAAAATTAAAGGGGAGAGAGGGAGGTAGGGCAAGGGGAACTGTTACCGTTGCTCTACCACTAATTTTTCAGAGTACGTATTCTTCACTTCACATGGAACCAAAACAAATACAAAAATAAACAGAACTTGTTAGACCATAAAACAAAGTGTAAATCTAAAAACCACAAAGTGTCATAATGAGAGTTGGTTTTCAGAACACCGAGTCCCCATCCCTTTGGGAAAAAGGAAAAAAAGGACGGGATAGGTTTGTTTGTTTTTTCCACCTCATAGCCTGAAATAACAGTCTCAGTAGCGAAAATGTTTCTCATGATAATCCAGAAACTGTAAAAAATAAATTATTTAAGAAACAGGTTTCTCTGTACAGGTGTTAAAATTCATCGTGTCGCACCAAGGCCTCCCCGAAGTCTGTGGCCTGGCTCCCCACAAATAAGTCGTACTTGTCCACGATCTCCTCCTTGGTGAGCTTGCCGTCCTAGAACAGAGCAGACACACCAGCTCAGCTTCGCGCCGCACCAGCTCCGCTCCTCCGGCCCTGCCCGAGGAAACCCACACGGCCGCTCCGGAACAACAGCGACGGAAACAGCCTGCGTTTTCACCCCGAGCGCTCCGAGAGGAGGAGAAGGCTGCCCAGGAGCCCCAAACGCTACCAGGGTACCCAGCGTTGAACTGCCCTGCTAGTAGCGCGGCTGGAGCGCTCCCCGGCCGGCGGGAGGGGAGCGGTGAGGGAACTCTAGTTAGATAACTTAATGACAGCGCTTGCCAAGCCATTTCAAAGGGTATTAGCCTTATCTTTGGGAAAGGAAGGCTTCAGAGCTGTGAAGTTTAGAGAGACAGGCCCAACTCTCACAGACGGATCAGAGATCCTCAGCAGCCCTCCTTGTTATGGTCAAAGGGAAGAGAAATGTCTTGGAAGACATTCAGCACCTAAGCACAAAAGCCCAGAGGAGAGGAGGTGCCACCCCACCTTGTTCTGATCCGATTCGTAGACAAGGTGCCGCGCTTCAGCCTCGGCGTGATCGTAGTCCGAGGGGAGGATCCAATCTTTCGTCTCCTCTTTATCCATTTTGCCATCGCGGTTCTTATCGCGGAACTCCACAAACTGCTCCCTCTCCGTCTTCACCCACTCGGGCTCATCGGTGTCTCCATCGTGGCTGTACATGTCACCTGGAAGAGACACAGTCTGCAAATCCCGACGCCAGCACAGTCTCACGCGAGTAAAGCAAAAGGGAAGCAAGACAGCTCGGGCAAGGGAGATGAGCGCGCGCACCTCCACCTCTGTGCGCAAGCTGGCGGGAGGGCAGGTCTCAGGTGCTCCTGGTTAAGATCCAAGATCAGAGCACAGGCTGTTGCTTTAAAAGGCACAACAACAAAACCAGCCAGCCCAGCAGAGCCTGTACCCTTCCATCTCAGATTTAAGGATCAAGTGGCCCCGTACTCTGAGTCTCTTTACTTCAGCAAGTTCGTCCCCAAAATAAAGTGTTCCTTCAAATAAGTTTAGAGAAACATGCAGTGTTTGTATCAACATATTTTAGAGTCAGATGTACTTATCACCATCCTTATCCAATACCAAAGCTTTCCATTTCAGATAATGAGTGTTAAAAGGGCAGCTGTTCTATGTCCCACTGCTGCCAAGAGAAGAGGCCGGGATATTCTGCAACTGGCAGGCCCCATCACATTAAAGAGCAGACACCGTAGATTCAGAGCAGATGTTCCCTTCTGTCTAGGGGTCTGGAACCACACTGGTATTCTGACCAGTTATCCCGAACAAACAGCGTCTGTCACTGCTTATGGATTTAACTCAGAAGTCAGCAGCGAGGGCTGAGGAGCAGCGCGGGTCTAAAGTTAGGAAGTAAAGAGAGATAATGAAATTCCAGGAGGGGGAGGGCAGGGAGAGCACACATGCCTACAGCTCCTACCGCACCCCAGCCGCGCAGACCGAGAGGCTACTTTGTGTTGGCGTGCAGAAAGAGGAGAGAAAGCGAAACGGAGAGCGTCAAAGCCAAGGAACGAGTCACTCACCTATGTATTCCTCCAAATCAATGAAGCCGTCTCCGTTCTTGTCAATGTCCTCCATGGTTTCCTTTAACAACAAGGTCCCTGTTAGTCGGGCTCGGAGCAAGGTGCTCCGTCCTCAGAGAGCATGGAAAGTCCCTCTGCACCAGTTTACTGGGTGGCAGTACAGATACAGAACCGCGACGGCCTCAGGAGGGAGTTTTAAAAGATGCAAGGCCACGGTCAGAAGGAACCATTTTGTCCAGCCCCCAGTTCCATGGGGGAATCACCTCCACCCACACCCGTTCCTGGTATCTGTCTAGTCTGCCTGGGGCCTCCTGCAATGGAGGAGTCACAGTCTCTCTGCAACACCTATTGCAAAGGTGCTGACGGCAAAGCACTGGATGCAGCCTTGGGGAACCTTCAGAGAGACCGAGGAGACACAAGTCCCCGACTTTCAGTCCTGCCCATCCATTTATTCTACTGAAATGCAAGAAGCATTAGCTTATGCGAGGGCACTTTTCTTTCACAGCTTCCCAGGTGTAACTCACCCACCTGTACTACTATATCTTTCATGTAATCATACTCTTCCGGGTGCAGGAAGGCAGTGAACTCCTCCTTGGTAGCAGTCAAGTCTCCATCCTTGTCAGCCATTTTGAAGCGCCGCTCATCCCGCACCATCATCTGCTTATAGTTAAACCCATCATCGGGGTCTGGGTCATCTGGGCATAACAGACAAGACACAGCCGTTCCGGGTCAGCTCATTCAGGGATAGTCTCCCTGCGCTCACAGCCGACCGAAAAAAAAAACAAAAAAAACCCCAAAACCAAAGTAATTAAAATTTGCAAGACTTTGTCAAGATAATCCCAGCTTTAGAGAGCCACGGCCCGCAATTCCTCACTAGGAATCTAAAGGCTGCATCTACCCTGCGAGAAGGAGGAGTTGCAACCGGCTTCGGAGCTTTAAGAGATTAAGCGCGGGCACGAAGCATTCCCAGCCTCCCCGGGCAGATTCCTCTGCGCGAAATGGAACATTGTTTTTTGGCCTGGCGTGGCTTTGGTGGCTCTACCTCCTCTGCGCGAGAGACGGGGCAGGCGAGGGGCTAGGTCCAGGCTATTTCTGGATGAGAATGTGTAACAGGATCTTGCTCCTCCACCAAAGGGGCATTTTCAAAGCGGGTGAAACATCACCGAGCGCCCGGACGCTTCTGTGCCTCCATAGCTAGAGTAACTGAGAGCATATGGCGACTAGATTTAACCACACCAATAATTATAGATAAACTTCGGTGTACTAAAACTTGCTTTGTTTGTCATCCTACACTTTAAAGGGAAAACACTGACAAAGGACGATGCATCTAAACAATTGCGGGCTGAAATTAAGTAATAGTCAGACCTGCCTAAAAAAAGGCTCTGCCCCGTCTCTGTTTACATCTAGGACAAAAGGCACAGGATTAAGCAGCTATATACAAGCCGTGATGCTAGCCAACTATTAAACAGAAGCCAGTAAGGAGATTTTAAGTCACCTGTAAGGCACAATTAATCCTGTAATTTCCTATGCTATCATTGAACTTTTACCTTTAAATGCCAAGTATCCTGCAAGTTCATTGTCCACAGCAGTACCTACAAATCCTTTTTAAGTTAGACTATATTACCTCAACATCAGCTTTAATTTGCATGAACCGCAGCAAAAGGAGCACGTCGCACAAGTTAAAAGCAAGTCCTTTTAATACGGGTGATTCAAGTTGGCTGTTGCACATAAAGCTAAATAGCTTTATTCAGTTTAATGAGAGCTAAAAGGTGGCAAATAGCAAAGAATTGTGAAGCAATTTAACTAAACTTTTTTTTAAAATTTAACTGTTAATATAGTTAAGCAAGTCAACTATTTAACAAGGAGGATGCAAGAGTTAATAGGAATATCTGTACGCTGGCAGACCATTCACTGCTGGGCTGCATGAGAAAGAGGTTTGCCCCTCTTCCCCCAAAAGGTTTTAACTATAGACTCAACAGCATTTGCATTTTACAGTCATTGGCCTTGATTACACAAGTGAGATCTCTGATAAAGCTTTATTCAGGGAAATAATTGAGGAATCTATGTGGATAAAAGAAAGGGCTTTTAGAAGCTGAAGCCATGAGAAAGCAAAGCCGTAAGCCTTGATGATTTAATATTCCTGAACAACACGAAGATATAAACACCGTGATTTTTGGATCCTGGTTTGAGAACAGATCAGTGACAAGTGAATCTGATGGTACTGAAGAACAAAACTATGGTATTATAGTCTTATTTTAAGAAGGTTTTAAAGAGACTTACTTCAAGAATAAGCTCTTGATATCTATCGCTCAATATAGCGCACAGTTCCCTGTGGAAAGGGGAGTTGAGATCCACAGAAACAGGCTTTAGCAACAGCACTGAGCCGATGCGCACTGAAATACAGAGTACTTCGCTACAGCACTCAGTACAGCCGAGTGACTAATACAGGACTGGAGCTCAAAAAACAGCATTTCATTTTGATGACAAAAGGCAAGCATTTTTTAAATACTAAATAGCGAAGCCAGCCAATAAACCAGAGAGCCACAGCAAGAGAGCACGGTCTCTCAGCTCCCACACGACAAAAGATGGATGTTCTTAACTAGATTAAGGGATCTGCATGTTTCTTGGCTGCGTGTCAAACTCCTGAGAGGCATTTCCAGTGTTGTCGGTGCCAGAAAGAGGGGAGGAGAGAGAAGGGAGGGGAGGGGAGAGTCTCTTGTAAGAGACAAGAATATTTCAGCAGAAACGTACTGTGGAAAAGCAATTCCTGTTCAAACACAAGTAGGAAGCCAAGCCATTACACATACATGGCTCTGCCAGGTAGAGTCCAGCAGGGCAGCTGCGAGGAAGACCGGGGTAATTTCAATCCTTTAAGTATTTAGTAAGAACAAAACTATGCAGAAGTAACACTCAGCAGTGCACTGCACTATAATAGGTTTTATCAGTATCTGCCAAGGGCACTCGGAGTCAAGCGCCAGCCCCAAGCTCACGTCGATGAGATCTTTACAGCATATCATCCGTCATGGGGTCCAGGCACTCCGGTCTGTTACAAATTAGGCTTTAGAAACATTTTGAGTGTGTTACACTTTTCTCATCAGGATTTTTTTTTTTTAAATAACCTACACCTGCAGGTCATAAATCCAGATGCACAGACTTCAAAAACTGCCATAAAAGCCTTTAGCATGACCTCTTCTCCCCGCTTTAATCTTGAATTTTAAAGTATAGATATCAGATTTTTTCCAAGGCTAGAAGTTCTTTGGATCTCAATAAATAATAGCTTTCCCTTTTCAATTATATAGTATAAGACTTGTTTCTAGCCGTAATAAAGTCACAGGGTGGCTGACTTTATCCTGCCACCAATACAGCAAACTTTGGAGCTTTAACTGACTGTTTCAAAGGAAGCTGAAGAAACAGCCTGAGGGAAGATGGATTAGCCGGAAAAGAGAGGCAACATGCTCCATACATTCTGCAGAGCATTTTACTATCTTTGGAGATATTTAGTAAATTAAACTTTATTTCATGCTTTCAAGAGGTAGCTCATCATACCATATATGTATGCATTCCAGGCCACAGGAACAACTGGCAGAGGAACTGGTATTTTCCAATATCTTAACCCCAGAAGAGCTTCTTCCTACCTGACTCCTCATAGTGTTTTCAAGTGCTCAGAAGCTCCGGAAGAGTGGTGGCAACTGGCAGGTCCTACCAGCCCCCCTCTCTCCAGAGCTTCTGGCTTTTGTCTCTCTGCCAAAACGCATAAGCTCTGGTCTAAAGCTAGAGCCAGGACAAGTGGAGAAACTGAGGTGTGCACATGCTCCCTCGGGCAGAGCTTCAGAAAATGATTAAAGAAAGATTCTCTTTGCTAGGGATCTTTGCAGACTCAAGAAGAATGCAGATACCCAGAAACAACTGGCTTCTATAGCCATGGGTTGGTTGGTGTGTTTTTGCAGGTACTAAATGCCACCCATAGCTTGAGATTCAAAAGCTAGAAGACAAAAAAGTTACCCCATATGCCTTTAATTAAACCAATAAATTACTGCTCAGATTGAATTTTGAGCTGAATTTCATGATTAAATGCATCAATAAAGCAGAGTTACAAAACTGCATATTCATTATGAACTTCACCTTTGGTTTTTCCACATGGCTACACCATTTTCTTTTTTCCTTAGATTGTCCTTCATTAATGCCAGCAAACGTTAAATTCCACTTGTGTAGCAGAGCACATGGTTGGGGAGGAGGTGCAGAGTGTACTAGGCACCAAACCAAGCCAGCGTACCAAAAGAAGGCAATTAGAGAAGATTTTTCAGACTAAGACTTTCAGGAGGAGTTGAGAGCTCTTACTCTGTTCCATCACACTTCTGCTTTATTGATTAAAGACCACCACCAGATTTGACAACTTGCCCCTTACCAAGGTAAGTGCCATATGTCACGTTTCTGTACTCATCCCAGGAGATAAATCCATCTTGATTCATGTCAAACTCCTGCCACTGGCGTTCAACACTGTCATACACGTACTTCTTCTGGGCCTTCTTAATCCAGGCTTTCAGCTCCCCCTCCGTCACAAACCCATCCTTATCCGTGTCTATCTTATCTACAATCATTCTACAAAACAAAACAGCAAGTTTCAAGTGCCAGCTCTGCAAAGCTTTTATCCCAAGAGTAGAGACCTACCTAAGATGTAGCCGTAGGTGGCATTTTTATACTCTTCCCAGGAAATGAGGCCGTCCTCATTGAGGTCGTGCCCTTTCCACTGGCGCTCTACATCCTCGTATATCCAGCGCTTTTGTGCAAATTTAATCCAGTCTTTGAGCTCTTCCACAGTTACAAACCCGTCTTTGTCTTCATCTATTTTACTTACAATCTTTCTGTAGAAAATGCAGAAAAATCCAGCAAAAGTTAAGGGAAATGAGGCTCTATTTCTACTCAGCAAAGCAGAGCATTTGAACTGGTGGCATACTCTTTACGCAAGAGTGAGCAAGTCAGCTTGCTTATTATCAGGTTCCAGCACTACTGTATCAGATTTGACAAACTACTTCCAACTCGGTAGTCCGTGCGCCTACTGGTCACTGCTTGGGACACAGTGACCAGTATTTCTTTTTTGCAAAGCAGTTCAAAGCAACGCGCAGTTTAGTCACAAGCTGCTGAAACACCGACTTGCTCACCCTCAGGCCATTCAGTTTTTGTATTCTTCAGGAAGCGCGTCTTACGCTAGAGCGTTTTGTCGCTGTTGCTAGATCTAGAAAGAGACCCAGTTGCATGTCTTCCCACCACAACAGCACAAAGGGAGTGAAACACTTAAACATACTTACAGCAAAACCAGAAAGACTGCACTGATGAAGAAATACAAAGACCGAGATATGCAGCTCTAGCTTGCTTACGTGCCCAAACAGTGCAGCGAGGAACCTCCTAGGACAGAGCAATGAAAAGCCACCCCACATTGATGTCAGATCAACACACCCAAGCACGATGCCCACCAATTTACAAAGCAAGAAATTAGAGATGCATGGTTTATAAAGCATGATGAGAAACTGCATGCCTTCTTTATTTTTAGCAGCAGCTGTGAAGAAAAGCCGCTTGAAGGAATGCAAAGATACATACGCAGATGTATGCAAGTCTCCTGTACGCAATTTGTAGATTAGTGCTGCACAGCACATTAAAGTAAAAGTGTGCTGTGCAAGTCTTTGCCATTCATAACTCTTTGCGTTAGATACCCAGTTATGGCAAAAGCAAGAAGTTAAGCTAGAATGGTCTGACAGCCTCAAAACTCTTCTCCTCGGCCATTCCCAAAATAAACTCTAATCTTTTCCTAGCATCTTAGTTCCAGCAGCACTCTGTTTGTAAAATGCAGTGTATTCACAAAAACAACATTTGGAGTTCGGTATTATGAACTTTCATTCTCCATCAGGTATTCACTCCAACAACAGCCGGTAATTAAAAGCAGGGATGACAGCCCGTTGTGTTTCCAAAGAGTTTTGTTTTGTCAACCAGGTTTCCTTTCTCCTTTTAGTAGGAATGTTCGATCTGAAGCTGGTTCTCTTACATTCGGTAATCCTAAATTCAAACCCAGTAGTTTGAAGAACTTTACTCTCAAGACAGTTTTTAGAGAACCATGGGACTATTATTCCCAGATCAAAACAGAGCACCAATGCGAAGCAAAACACCAAATTGAAATTGAGTCAAAATTACAGTGTCTGGACTATTTAATCACCCTGCATTTAGTTTCCGGTTTTTGTTGTTTCATAATTGATTTGCTTTCAAAAACTGTGCCAAGGATGTTCACAGAAAAAAAAACAAGAAACCTGGTAGCTGGGATAAGACTGGTAAATGCATTTTCTTTACTTCTAGAAAAGTCTTTCAGCTTGACATCTTACTTTACCTGTGGTAGCTGGCAGTTTCCACACTACGTAAGGCATTTCAAAGGCCCAAGTCATTTTACAGTTGCATGTTAATATAGCTGTTTCAGAGAAGCAATTCAACTTTTACATATCGCATTTCCATTCAAGAGTATGACAGTAACGCTACACATAAGAGCATGCAACATTTGTCACATCTGACAAGTAAAACCCGTCGTGCTCCTTCTCTTCTTTCAAACCTGTGGGACAACACGGTCTCGTTTGTGGTGTCTCCTAACACCGTATTAATGCTGCTATATGAAAGCGTAACCAGTCATCTCAAAAACACTTTAGATTCAGTACCGACAGTTCTGTGAGTGACACAAAGACTGAACCTCAGCACCCATCTGAGGGAGCAGCAGATCACAAGCCCGTTCTTCGGGGCGCTCGTATCTATCTGGATATGCACCTCCGAGGAGGAGAGCCCATGGGGACAGCGGCCCACCGCCCAGGCGGCAACCCTGAGCTGCCCCATCTGGCTTGTCACTCCCGGCTAGTCTCCGTTTTAACTTCTTGTGGCCAAGAGCAGCACACTGCTGCAAGCCACGGTACAGGCTGAGGGCTACCACAGCGTTTGCAAGCTGTTAAACAGCAGGCTGAGTCTCAACATAAGGGCTTAGCACCAGGAAATCAGTAAAAATGTGTCTGTTCAAGAATTTAACACTATAGTTTTGCCTCTGAAGAACATGTCCTCCATGAAAGGTGGTCATTAACCTTCCATAACTTTATCATAAAAAGCCTTCAAGCACTGGACACCACTGAAATTTTTTTCAGATGCTTTAGCTACTATAAAATTTGAGTCGTTGCCAGTCTTAAAAAAATTTCTGTAAAGGAAGACAGCGAACAACCTGCAGTATTAGCAAAATAAAGATGCAGCAGAACAGAGCAGCCACATGACAAGATTTGGGCAGTAGCAGATCCCACCCAAAACCACTGTGAACTCTCCAGCCAGAAGACATGAGAAATTAGTTATCAGCTTAGTAAGCAGCTATGAATTAACTACTGCCCAGGGCTCTGATATCAAACATGCATCAGCATGCTGCATTAGCGGTTATCATGGAGATGTATTGGTATAACACTGGAACGAAGTACTGGAATTTGTACTGGTAAAGAAGGGCGATTTTGGTAAAGCCTGGGTGACTTTCCCAGGGTAAGTTTCTAGATAGGGCAGTACTTGGGGATTCAGACATTTGATTAGAGAATAGCTTCACTGTTTAATAGTGTTAACTGAAAGCTAAACACTATCCCCACCTGGAGCCCAGGAGAAGCTGCAGCACGGCTGCAGGGACCTGCTGCGAGCTGCCCTTGCAGAACGAACTGGGCAGCTTTTAAATCTTCCAATTCGACTGGTCCAACAACAGTGCTGCAACCAGATGCTTGCAGGCAGATTTGCCAGACCGTAAGCCCTGAAACCCCTAACAGCTATAAGAAAAATGCAGCTTTGTCACATATTGATGCAGTGTAATGTGCCACAGCAGTGGTAGCAAGCGCGTGCGTGCATGTGTGTGTTTGTGTGTGTGTTGGCAGGGTGACGGCGGGGGGGGGCACCATGCTCCAGATGTTTTGTGATCGTTTGCAGCTGCAGTTGACACACTGCTTTTCTTTCCCACTCTTTAATGCTTTGACTCAGGTCATTCTAAGGAAGCAACAGGATTCCGTTTGCTCAGCACTACTGTCAGGAAGCTTGCAGAGTATTCCCCAAATTCAGCAACCTTTAAAGAAAAACAACATACACAGAGCAACAAGCTCTTCAAAAGAGTCCTGGGAACCCCATAAGAAAGGTCTTTAATATCACATGAGCTTTTTTTGTTCCAGGGAATACTATCACACAGGGAAGTGAGAAGACTGGCACAAAACCTGGATCCTGGACCACTGAATGCTTTGGAGCAAAAACTTTTCCCCCTGGAAAACCTTGTTCTTTCAACAGCACAGAAAAACACATCTATCAAAACATAATCTATTTACATAATTATGCATTCACAACAAAGTTATCAAACCCATTCAGACTCAGGAAAGTGTGATGTAATTGTCTCTGACAAAAAAAAAAGGTTTATGTCAAGGCAGAGAGCAGTTTGGAACAGCCTCTTTGAAACATCCAAGTGGAAACTCTTACCCTAGCCCAACTTCCACGGCCAGCTTTTTCCAGTAGATAACTTAGCAGAACAATGAAATTAAAGTGCAAAGCCATGACAAAGCCTAGAGGTTAGGAAAACAATGCAGAGGGAAGGATTTCTTGCGTGTTTCTGTATAAAAGTAGCTAGCTTTGAATTGTTGTTTCTCTTGCTTGCACTCATGCTTCAGGGGGAACAGATCAAGAGATCGCACTCTAGACCATCTCCCTCACAAGAGCAACAAATTTGCCTCAGTCTGCAATTCACAGACCAACAGGACTCTTAGAAAAGCATCACAAACAGACCCCAGAATCTACTATCTTAACATCCAGGCAGCACTGGTCTTCAAGGAAGTTCACCAGGCGGCAGATTTCACTCAATGGTGCCGCCCCTCTGCGGCCCATCGCTCCCTCCGAGCATGAGGCAAGCATGCTCTCCTGCCCACAGGAATCCTGCCGACTCTTGTAGTTGGCTTCCCCATCTCCTTCCAACCCAAGAGCAGCTTGCAAATGAGACCCAAACAACTATTTAGGAGAACAAGAAGTTTTTCCTCTGTAACTGCGTCGTGTAACTGGCTCTTCTCCACCAGACCTCTCTCAAGATCAGCCATTGTATGAGACTGCTCTGGATCCAGTGGTCTAACAGATCCAGAAATAGTTTTCCCAGCTTATGAAGTTCCCAGGATAAACTTTCCCCAATGGAAAAGCATACTTCAGGGCCTGCAGTGAAAACTTCGTTATAGCAGACATAAGGAACCAACAGACATGTCTTTGCAGAGCCTTTATGTTAAATAAGAGTGGCAGTCAAAGGCTACCTCTCACCCAGCGCTGGTAGCCTGAATGGTCTGCTCCATGCAAAAGAGCTCAGGTGAGCCCCACACCACCCACTCTGCAAAGCCTTCTGCTGTTTGGTTTACATTACTCAGAGCAGGATCCATCGAAGCACCTACATTTAACTAAGCCATTCAAGGCCCCTTTCTAATCAGGGCGTCACATCCCAAAATAGTCATTGTACACCATAAACTCCACTGTCTGTATGAAACATCACCCCACCGGCTATAATGTGAAGTCTAGATGTTCAATTTGCAAGTAGAAGACTCCATATGCCAGCTAGGTCTATCCTTACTGCTCTGGAGCGGGGACCCTCCCATGCATCAGAACTAGAGGCAGGATGCAGAAAGCATGTTAGGAAGTTAATGCAACCAGTCTAGTGTCCAGCAAGACAGAAAAAACATACAAAGCCTAAAAGGCAAAGAGTAATTGGGACCAATGTTAGTGTGGCTATTGCAAGCCCTCCAATAAGTTTCTTCTGATACACTGATAAGAAGGATTCCAACTTTAAGATTAAGGAGCTAACTCATCAGGGAGGGCCACGCTAGCACTTGTTGGAGGAGGGTGGGAGCGCAGCCCTCACAGGAGTCTCTTTGACAAAAAGATTTCAGACTAAACCTCTTAAGGTTTAAGCCTTTCTAAGCCAAATGCGAACAACTGCGATCACAGCTGTTGCCATATGTACCAAGGACACACCCTGCAGTGCTGGAGAGCAGAAATTGTTAAGTCCAACACTTACCATATCCTATAAACACCCTATTCTGAGGTCTGAAGGAGGCAACAGGAGGGAAAGCAATGAAGCAGAAGATAATTTTGAAGAGATACTCTGTTCTCACTAGCTTGTGACCCATGCATGTGCTCTGCACAGCAACCAGCTACTTCTGAATTGGGACAAGTAACAAACAGGAGAATTCAAGCAATCCCACTGGCCTTCATCTTCCCCGAAGCAAGAGTCAGATTGTATTCAGCAAGTGGTAACTGGAGACCATCAAGCTACATTTAGCACAGCTTAAGTATGGCAAAGTGAAAGACACTTATTTTGATTTATACCTTGTACTTTTGGGGAGCTCATCAAATGCTTAGAAACAATGCTCAGCATGCAACGCCTCAGTTTGAAATGACTCAAGATGACTTTGCACGCTGAGATCAATTGCTTCTGATGAAAATGGAGATGTAAATATGCTACATAATTTTATAACCGTCCTTGGTATACGTCACTAAATTTCAGCTACTGCTGCCTTACAAACAAGATTTAAAAGACTCGAGAGTTTAGAATATTTCTGTAAAAGAGCCAGCTGACATGCAAGAGAACATAAGTGAATGCCAGAATGACAGTTATTCTTTTAAATGCTTTGCAAAAGGCCAGTGAAGTCAACTGTGAATTAATTCTTTCTTAACTAGATTTCTGTTTCAAGTCTTTTCCTTACCCAAGCCTCTCCTTGCTCTCCTCTGGTGTCAGCTGATCAAAGGTTTTGGCCTCATCCGCACCAAGGAAAGCATCGTGGTCATAGTCAAAGTTCTGCGCATCGTCATGGACCTTGTCACTGAGCTGGGCATCGTGGTGAACCCGGTCCTTTTTCTCGGTGGGTTTGCTCGAGATACAAACCATAGAGAGAGACAGGCACAAGAGAAGCTGATGGATAGTCATGGTGATTCAGATGAACCTATGGGATAGCAACAAAAGAGATATTTAAGAGCTTGCTTGCAACAGATAGGTACACCAGGGCAATATGAAGCTGGCAGCAGGTTCCAGGGTCACAAGCCAAAACCTCTCCATCCTGTCTTCACTATTGTAACAGAAAAAAAATTGATGAATCAATACAAATAACCTGGGCTAAGCAGCCTTTGAATTACTATAGCACTTGCAGAGACCTTTACTAACCCACATTCCAAGCGGCTTCCTTCAGCAAGGCACTCCCTAAATCTGTCATACGAGCTCCAAACGAGTCCCTCCATACTACAGAAAGCAACAACTGTATTTGATATAATGAGAATGTGTTTAGTTAGGAATTTGAAAGATGCATGTCAAACACGCACGACAGATTGTCTATTACCCAGGCATAGCTAAGCTGGTTACCATCCCGTGTTGGCTGTGCTCTGCTTTCACATTCTCCTGCCCACGTGCTGCCCTCCCCACACAGGCCCCGAACCCATTTTACTGACCCCCATGCTCAGGCTACCACACGGCTAGGTTTCCCAAGAAACTCCCTCTTTTCTACCCAAATATCTCATCCACAGGAAGCCAGATGATTTCAGATACTCATCCAGGACTTCTGACATCCTGGGTCAGAGCTACAAGGAAATCTTACCCACATATATTTCACCTATGAAGACAAAAAAAAATTAGTTCAGGACACACTAGACTTACTACACTTTTCTGGAAAACAATCATAGATGCTGGGTCAATGATAAACATACACTGAGACAGATGCACCCAGGATATAGCAATTTATTGCACAGATCGTCTGTTGAACGTCTGCACGGTAATTCCGATGCATCAGGGATGTGTTGACTGCACATTCACAGCACATCTCTGCGCAGAAAGCTCTGGACAGAAACGTGGAAGCCATATCCTAGTCAGGGTACATGCAATTTCCAGGAGTAAAACTGCAGTCAAATCAGAAGCAGACACTGTTACCAGGAACTACAGTAAGAGAAAGATCACAAGCAGAGACTTGAGCTGAAGAGCTTCTAGGCCGCTCAGGTATACACTTACAGCTATTTAAGTCAGCATAGTTGTACTAATCAAGTTTGATTAGATCTAGGCAGTAGCCATTTGGTCAACAGGTTCAACCGAAATGCATTCTGAAGTAATGAAAGAGTAACAGCAGCTCCAGCTTATTTATTTTAAACTGATATTTTAAGGGATCAGGGCTTAGCCTCTTTTTTAATATATAAAATGAAGGCTTATGTCAGCTGTCCTTGTATTCCCTTCTCCTCTTAAAAAAAAAAAAAAAAGATGAAAGACCAATCTAAATTCCCCAGGCAACAAAAGGGAATACTTCTGAGAGTGACTTTTTTAACCATCTTTATCTATTTAATCTAAACTTAAAACAAGCAGTTATCATACTCTCTCTCAAGTATGCCTTCCCACATCTCCAGAAGTGGAATCAAATTGCCTTACACTATGCAAACTGAATTCCACTTGCACAGTCCTGCCCGAAAAATTTCATAAAACTAAGTTCTATTCTGTAGAAACCGGAAGTAAAAGGTCAGTGCAGTTAAAATTACTTCTAGGCAGTTAAAAAAAAAAAATCCCTTGACCTTACAAACTCTCAAGTAATTGGGTAGGTAACTCTCCTACTTGCTTTACTATGTTAGCAGACCCCCCCCCTTTTTTTTTCCTCCCTATTTGAAGGGTCAACCACTTCACTGATATTTGCTTAAGATGATACAGGCAGCAGTGAAATGAATACATAAAACCCCATGCAATACCCAATGGGTTTGCACAGTCTGTCTGTCATGTGAATCGTTTGCAGTTATCACAGCAAGTGTCAGGGCCGCTCTCACCACAAAAGAAGTATTCTCAGATGGATTAAAGGTTATATTTGCTTGATCTCTTATGTTATCATAATCATGCTGTGTTTAAGTGATATTCACACCCAGAGGACACGAAGTGAGATGAAAACAGGTCCCATAGATAATATAAATAATTAAGTCTGTTGTCAAAGAACATTATCCTTGAAACTGTCAAAATAAATTTGCAAGTATGAGCACAGTAGGGCTTACAGCAACACTGCAGTTAGATTAAGCGACGCATTCTAGCGAGGTGCTGGGCTACCTAAGGGAACAAAATAGATGCAGAGATGAATGACTAAGCCCTGAAAAAAATTCCAAGTGAATTTGGTTTACCTTAAATATTTGTAGTGCTGGAAACAGTTAGGTCAGCCTGCTAAACGATTTGAAGAATAAAGGAACACTTCGATATACAACTGGCAAAGACTATTCACAGTTACAGAGATACTTTATTAAAAAATAACATTTTTCAGGTCGCCATGCCCTACACACTTTTCCCATAAAGGCACAGATAGATGTTTTTCTTTCTGCAGTTAACAGGTTGAAAAACCCTGTCTATGACTGTTCTCTGGTTTGGCCTGCATTTGTAGTGCTCCCCACCTGCCACCATCAGAAAACAGCAGTAAGAATTTATATTCTACAGAGAATATCATTTCTGTAAGAAACCTGCAAGAGGGAAGAAGGAACCAAGGAAGATTAACAGCACAAAGCTAGAAACTAAGAGACAGAACGACAGTGATTGCAGGAGAGCATGCTTTGCTAGCAGATGGGCACATTTTATTAGCAGAAAGGACTGGGGAAGTTAAAGATGTATCGAAGTAAGTCACAGCAAGTAAAAATGAATTAATCAGATTACCAGTTGGGTACTAATGATGTAGACAACTTTGTCTTAAAGGCTGTTATTCCACCTGCCGAGTCAGAAATTTTATCGCAATAATCAAGCTGAAGATGCAACCGTCCTGCGCCACAACACATGGGCAGGCACAAAATGAGAAGGCTGCAATAGGCTCCATCCCCACAAGGGGCATAATTAACGCTCGAAATGCCTTGCTCGCCGATCCTCGAGCCCGACGAGCAAGAATTCACAAGCAGCTATCTGTGGGTAGTGAGAGTAAGCGCCCTAAGCCGCTCAACGGGATTAAAGGCCCGAGGTATAAAGTTGAGTCAAACACTCGGACCCAAACCCACGGCGAGCTTGGCACTCACGCAGCGGTTCGCACGGCTCTCGGATGCGGGCATACCGTGCTAGCAGTCAGGCAGAGATGCTGTAAGAGAAGCCGAGGGACTTGGACGCTCAGGTATTGTTTACTACATATCTAAGTCTGCTTCACACATCTATGACTGCTTCTGTCTTCGCAGGACAAAGTTGCCAGGCATCTCTCGTTAGCGAGCACCAGAAATCAAGGCAGCAAGCATCCCTGCTCTGCGCTGCTCCAGAAATCGTGATTTCTCTTCTGCATGTACTGCTCTAGCTTCAGAGAAAGGGTGAAGCCGTCTAGCACTGCAATTAAGGTATGCTCTCAAGAGAGGTGTTTGATTCCCGACACAGGGGAAGACACTGAACTCAGGTCTTCCATTTCCAATGGGATGCTGACCTCCAAGCCAGCAGTGCACAAACGATAACATGCACCTCCGTGGGGAGGCACAAACGCACTACAAGCGAGGCACTGCACCCAAACAAATAAGCCATGCAAGAACCAAGAGCATAAAGCAGACAGGTCCAAGTCAGCCAGGCTCACTAAGTTAAGCTCAAGAAGGGTAGGGAATAGGCCCCAGCAGCCCAGCAAGCTCATGGCCGAGAGGCTCAGGACAGGCAAGGGGGCAAGGAAGCAGCAGCAGCCTGCAAGGAAAGTAAAGGATCCCAGCTCAGAAGAGCACAGAGCATTGCCAGTTTTTCTGAAGGGAGAATTGGCCGTAGGGAAAGCTAGAAACCACAGCTGCATTGAGAAAGAGCGACAGTGCCACAACCACATCCACCAACAGGCATATTTTAAAGGAAGAGCGAGTGATCCGTACCAAGAGGGGACCGCGTGGCCCCCCCGTTCTCAGAGAGATCCAGCCTGCGAGTTCTCGTACACGCGCCAAGCTCAGCCCAGGCTCCCGAGGAGAGCAGGGTATCAGATGCCCCTCTCCACACTCCTTCATTTATTAGCCAGTTCAGGCGGTCGGCAGGGATGCCCAACTCCGCCCAGACACTTACTTGCAGTTCCAGCATCACAGCTGGGAATTCCACTTCTCTTGCAGAGGACCGAGTTATTTGCCACAACCGACAGTTCAGCAAGAGGCCTTTAAACGTGCCCTTGTACAATCATCTGTTAGGAGTTACTTTCTCCTAAGCTTTTGACCTTTGTCAGAAGCAAGTTAAAAGACGAAAGACAAGACAATTATCTCCAGTTTTTCCTACAGCTCGCTTTCTTGTTGAAGCATGGACTTAGAGGGCAATGCCACAGAGCACAGGCTCTAGGTCCTGCAGGGACCTCCTCGGGAAAACGTGCAACGATATCACAGGCTTTTGACCGCTCGTAAGTCTAAATAAAAGGAAAGGCTTAAGATGTAGTTTAGCTGAAAGGAAAAAAAAAAGCATACTAGAGTGTCTGAAAAGGAGATTAACATAATATGGAAAATCTGCAAGAACAGCAGCTGTTCTCAACTCATAGCTTGTGCAGCAAGAATTATCCATCAGTATAAACTAGTACTACTCAGTTATATAAGATATTCAAAGGATCTGGGGATTTTTTGATCTGTTTAAAAAAAAAAAAATTCTAGAGGCAAACCCCTGCAAACCTGACTTGCCACACCTTGTGGAACTTCATTTGAATTAAGATAATACTGCAACCAAAATATCAAAGTATTTTTTAAAAAACAAACATCACTGCAAATAACACATCCTACCTTGACTGCAGAGAGCCGACGGCACGCCTTGCCAGCACGAACTCTCGCACCACTTGTGCAGAAAGTTTACCAAGCCAAAAGACAGGCCAAGACAAACGAAGGGCGAGGACTTTGAGACAGCCCGTACAAGCCACCCACAATGAAGCGAGTGCCGGTACCTGTGTGCCAGCAATCCTTTTCATGATTACTGGAATGCCTGGCTCGAACACTCATCTAACGCTTTGCATAGCGCTTGCAGACAGAGATCGCCGTAGCAGATGCTTCAGAGAAAGGTGCAAGTGCTAACAGACATTTACAGACTAACCTTGTCAGGAGAGAAGCTCCACTTATTGCAGGCACTTAGCACGTAACTAACTCCCAGCATAGAGGTGGTTTCTCTTCGTGTAACTGCTCTCTGCATATTATGCCCTCTCATAACATTTTCACTTATTTACGTTAAGGTTACTAGCACACCCTTGTGATTTTATAATGCGAGGAACAATACCCGGAATCCCCCAGGTGATTCTCCCTATGCTGGTTATCTAATTGCCTACCCTGTCCCTTTGTGTCTAGCCTTCAAAAGCAGAATAGAAAGATTTAATTCCTGTTCGCATGAAGATCTTTGCCCATAAGCCTTACAGTCTAATAATTCTAATAAGCCTTACAGTCAACATCAGTCTTGGGGAAAAAAGCCACATCCTTTTGGGGACAGGACAATCAAAAACCAATTGAGATGAAAAGCGATCTTATTATAGAGCCTCAGTATTGCAGCTCTGCTTTGGAACAGGGTTGTACAAGAGCATTTCAGTGGAAACAACTCTTTCTTGTGATTCCATCTCATTCCAAGGAGAATAAAAAACAAAACAACCCCCCCCACACACACAGTCACCTCCTCTGATGCAACTTAAACACATCAACATTTTCAGTGTTGGGGGGGGGGAGGGGGAAACCAAGGCATTTAAAGCATTACTTAAGAGAAACTCTGAATACGTATCCACAAATTACTGGAAGCAACACACTCTTGTACAACCCAACACAGACAGCTAGAAGTGAGGAAGACCTGCCAAGCCAGACATAGCCACTGGATTCAGCTCAGAGGGGGCCAAGGGAAGAGACACATTAGCCTCACAGCAATTCTAAGAGCAGGTCAGACTAAAACACTAGTTTTCTTGTAATCAGTTTAAATACGGCAATTTTATCCACAATCAAGGTCCACACAAAGCAGCTATTAGAAGTTTAGAGGCAATTACAAGTTACAGTACAGACAACCTGACCTCAAACAAGTTAGCATTCTGGCATCACATCTGGTACCATGGAAGCGATCAGTGTTACTTCTACTATTAAAAATATTGTTTTAATACATGATGGGGGGTGGGGAGAAGCTTTGTTCATTAATATTTCAAAACCATAACAGCTTCTGCTGGCTATCAGCTGCTCTTCCAACAGGACCCCAAGACTTTTCTTGGAGCCTTTTGACTTCACAGTTAAGGGAGAAGTAAGGCATTAGACTGAAGGATGTGCACCCCTCTTCTCCTCTGCCCCTCCCCACCCAGTTCAGCAAACCACAAACCACTCATGGAACCTATATTATCAATAGCAGTCTGTTCTGCTAAATCACCTATATAAAAGGCTCTTGGTGGTGAACCACAGGAAAGACAGAAGCATCAATTAGTGGCATGGAGTTGAGAAGTATTCCCTTGCAACAGGGTCTCACGGGAACCTCAAGTTATTTAGGAATTCTGGACTCCGTTTGCATTGTGCTTTTTTTGCAGTAATATTCATGACAGATCAATAGCTGAAAAACCTCTTTTGAAGCCCTACAAATATAGTTCATACCTGGGAGGCTAGCTGGCCTGTCTTCTAGCGCACAGAAAAGCCATGAACACCACAAATCCCTGCGATTTTGGAATTACTCTCCAGGCTTTTTTTTTTTTTTTTTGGCAATTAAGTCCATTCTACAGCCACAGTGTCCATTTTACACCAGCAAACCTGGTCCGTAGCCACGATGCAGTCTGAAATATCTGGGAGAGCAACGCAAACTCAGCTGGCTGCAAGACACGAGGAGCGTTTGACGCTATGCAGGTGACTTTGGTAGTCGATTACAGAGGAATATTTATCAGCTTTGATGATCTGAATTTCAAAAGCTCAGTTACAGCAGAGGTCACAGTGACATACAGGACAAATAGTGACAGTCAGCAAAATGTCACATTGCATGCTGCAAAAAGGCAGACAGATACAACCGCACAGATATCAAAGGATTACTTAAAATATCAGGATTAGCTTGTAGAGTTAATGCGCCATTTATGATAACACAGCCCGCCTGTTTGCCCTGCTATGTAATTTACGGCACTAATAGAGAACTTATCACCTTGGTACCTAAGGCACGTGTGATTTTATCAGAAGCTATGACAAGTTCCTGGCAAGAAAGTAGTAACTTATGCACAAAAGCAAATGCCTACGAGCGCAGCTGGTATACGAAGAACTTGAAGGCCTGGGTTTTTTTTGCTAACATTTAGCTAGAAAGAAAAATAATTTTTAAAAAAGCACTACTTGATATAGAGAAAAGAAGCCAGCTCACACTTCCTGCGGTTGCGCTCCTCGGAGGCTTCCTCCCAGGTCAGCGCGGATGACCTTGCAGGAGCCAAACGCTATTCCAGATGCGGAGGCCGGGCTGCCTGGAAGCCGGGGCAGAGCCGGGGCCGCTCCCGGGGCCACGCCGCCGGGGGAGTCCCGCGGGCGGGAGGCGGGGGGGGAGAGAGGCACCTCCCAGGCGGGCGCCGGGCTGCGGCCCCCGCTCCCCTCACGAGCGCCTAAAGGCCCCGGCACCCCCCCCCCCCTCCGCGGCCCGTCTCCATGGCGACGGGGGGGGGGGGGAGATAGGAGCACCGGCCCGGCGGCCCCCCCCCCATACCGGGGCCGCTCGGGCGGTGCCACGTTACCGCCCCCCCCCCCCCCATAACGGCCCGCCGCGGCGGGGCAGGCCAGCGCGCCCCCCGCCCCGTGCCAGCCGGACTCCCCCACACACACACACACCAAGAGAGGCACCTCGCTGAGGGCCTCGCCCCCCCCATCACCTCCCCCCGCACCGGGACTGTTACTCGCCGTTACCTGGAACCGCCGCCGCCGCCTGCCCTCCCTCAGCCTCTCCGCCGACCGGAAGTAGGCGCCGCGCCACGCCGCACGGCCCCCCCGCGCTCGCCTCCCGCCGCCGGCCAATCGGAGCGCAGCACCGCCTCCCCCGCCGCCACGCGCGGCGCTCTGATTGGCCGCTGCCACCGCCCGTCCGCTCGCCGCCCGCCCACCCCTGCTTCCCTCCGCCCGCCGCCCGCCCACCCCGCCCCCGCCCCCTCCGCCCGCCGGAGCCCCGCCTCCCCTTCCCGTCCCCCTCCTCCCGCCAGGGAGGCGGGCGCGGATTGGCTGGAAAGCGCCACGTCCTCACGCGCGCGCCGGCCGGCGGCCCCGCCCACGTGGGCTCGCGCGGCGCCGCGGGGCGCCCCGCGCTCCGACTCATCGGCCGTCACCCCCCTCCCGCCGCCCGCCCGCCCCTCAGTGCGCAGGCGCGGCAGGCCAATGAGGGGCTCGGGGGTGGGTGGGGGGGAGGCGGTCACGTGCGCGCGCCGGCGGCGGTTGGAAAGGGCGGGAAAAGGGAGGCGGCGACGGTTGGGCGAGGTGCCATGTTGAGCCCCACGCGGGCGCCGTGCGTGGAGGGGGAGCAGCCCTCCTCACAGCCAAGGGCAGCGCTGCAGAGGCGCCGTGATACCTGCCCCTGTCTGCCTCGGTGTGGCCAAAGTAGCCACCTCGCCTCTTCTGGTGGCGTCTCCTGCTGAAATGCCCCAGGCGGGTGCCACTGCCCCTTGCGGCCTCCAGCGCTGGGGCCGTGATCCTGTCAGCGCGGTGCTGCTCAGCTCCAAACAGCCTGCCTCCCTTCAGAAAAGCCACCAAGTGAGGGGAGCTGGCCCAGCGTGAGGGCACCCGCCTGTTTCACAGTGCCGCACCGAGCAGTCATGTATTGTCAATAAAAGGCACACGTGCCTTGGGATGACGAGGTAAAGACCGTCAGGGCAAGCACGCCTGAGACAGCACTCTGTTCATCACAGCATCTCCACATTTCATACCACGTCTCTCACACTTCATTGACTGGCGTTCAGCAGTCATGCGATATCTGGTGTTTTCCTTGAAGCTTCGGCCCTTAAATCATGTTGTATAAGCGTGTGAGCCTCTTATAAGTTAGGTATGTTTTATAAGAATGCAAGTCCTATGGGGCATCCCCCAAATTATGTAGTTCGAACTCCGCACCCCCACGTGGCTGTGAGGCAGAGCAGCGTCGGTTGTGTCACCGTGATATCAGGGTCGGTTGTGTCATCGTGATACCATGCTGCGTCAGGTGTTCAACCGAAAAGCCGTGTCATAGCGCAAGGCAGGCCACGAGCACATCATGACCGTATCGATCCAAAAATAAACCAGAGGAGCACAGAGACCCTTTGTCAACAAGCTGACAGAAAATTTTATAAACTTATCTTAATTTTGGATTAAAATGCCGCAGAGTGTTACTGCTTTGTAGCAGGGTGCAATTCCATCAGGAGGGAATGTCGTGGATTGTCAAAATCAAATCTGGTCATCCATTTCACTAGATTACACTGAAGAAACATCACGTTGCTATTTGATTGCGTGCTGCATCAGTATATCATGACACATCAGATTTTCGATATACTACAGCCAAATAACAGTATTGGTGAGGTCAAGTCTTAATCATTTTGGATGAGATTCATCAGATGAAATGTACACGTCCGCATCTGCGCGAGCCGTCTAGACTCCCTTTATAGTCACTGGAAAGAAATAGGCACTTCCAGGGCATGATTCATCTCTATCCTAAAGTAAATGTCTAAATTAGGTCAGATGAATCGTACGTACCCTGAGAGCACGTTTCTCTCCAGTCTCTGAAGGGAGCTGAGCTTCACTATCTGTGGCAGATGTTCACACTAGATACAGTAAGCTGATTCCTACCCTTTATGTCATGGTAAACAAATTTAAAAGCTGCTTCAGTCAGCTGTCGTTTTAAAATTCATCCCAACTATTAAATCATGAACTGAAAAAACGTATATGAAAATTCCTTGAAAGATTAATGGTTCATGCTTTATTTTTAATCTCTGTAGTGCTGCTTGCAGAAGATACCATGGAAGTAATCGCATGCTTAAGACTATTGCAACTATGGATTCACCCTGTCGATAAATTGTGTAAGGCTGCGTGCATGGTATAGCTGGTCCCATATCAGGTCATGGATGGAGTTTAAAATCAAGAGTTTTTTTAAATGAAAGATGGTTTGAGGGAGTGTCTTCATGTTTTTAAACCTTTAAAGACTGTGCTTTCAAGCTTTTCTTTATACCCAGGAAAACAAGAAATTTTCTTTTTTGTTTCTTTTTTTACGAGGAAGATCACGTTCTTATAAAACAATGTGATTTAAGGGCCGAAGCTTCAAGAAAAACACCAGATATCGCATGACTGCTGATAAAATCATGAGAGCTGGGAACACACTGTGTGTGATTGTGTATGTGGGTGTGGTGAGAGAAAGCATTGCAGAGAAAAATTGAAAGATGGGAACAAGGAGCTCTCTGCTGGTAATGGCTCGGGATACTGGACAAAAGAACAGCACGATTAAACTACCTCATACTTCAGGTCTCTGGCATCAGTACAGAGGAACCCAATGATCCATTGACCTTCTTTTCCCTGGCAACCTTGTCCATACTGCGTGTCACGCAAGCTTTTCAGTAACTGCTGCAGGAGGGAGCAGAATGAAAATAATACACTTCTTCCTGCTGGAATTTGTGCAGGAAACAGTGCTATGAAAAGCCAGACTTCCCCTGCTGTGCTTCCTCCAGGCTCTGCCCTCAGGAGTATGAATAATTCCCCAGAGCAAAAGCTGAGGAGAAGGCTGACCCCGGGCACGGGGACCGGTGTCGGTTCCCAAGTGTTCTAATAACTCATCTAATTCACCACAGGAACTAAAGAATCAGAACACTGAGGGATCCCACGTGCGAATCGATAGGCGAGGATCTAGGCCACACGCTTGGCAAAGACTCAGCGACTGAAAGCGAGACTCCTGAAAGCATGTTTGGCCACCTCACATCACCCAGAGTCCAAGGGCTGCAGACGCTCCTACTCGAGTTGAAAGGAGTTTTACAAATGACTCAAAAGAATTCAGGTTCTTTCCCAAATTCCTAGCTATGTGTTCAAACAGTGTTGATCCAGCAAAGACCACAATAAGGAGAACTAAGTAGTAATTTGAAGCTCTTCTTCCTGAATTATCGGGCAGGAAGGATATATTCTCCTTAGTGACCCCCCTTAAGAGAAGGTTAGCAGCGTGTCCTTTGCTTTCTTCTTTGACATAGTTTTACTTGATAAAATATCTCCTCAATTAAGGCCTCTTAAAGCTAACTAAGCACTAAATCCTTATTGCGATGATCAAAGCTGTAAGCTTTAAAATCTCCAAGAATTACAAGACCACCTGGTCTGTCAGCCTTCATAATGCAGGAAGCGGGATGTGAAGACATACCGAGACAGGGAACCCACCGCTTCCTTAGCAGCTCGTTCCAGTGGTCTATCATCCTTATGAAACAAATGTCGTGCCTTAATTCCCGTTTGAATCTGTCTAGCTTTTTAATGTGTGGCCATCATTTCTTATTATCACCTTCTGTTACGATTAGCTCCAGTGCTTTTAAGAACCTTTTAGTACCTTATATTTTCTTCCTGCAGAAGTACTTATGTACAGAAACGAAATCATCTCTCATCCTTCTTTTTGGTGAGCTAAATAAACTTTGAGATGTAAGTACCTCACACAAGACATTTTCTCCAGCTATCAAACCATTTTCATCAGTTCTTTTTTTAGTCCTTCCAGTTTTTCAGAGCCCTTTAAAAAATGTTGACACATGGCAACCGGATACTCTGTCTTCTCTCCAATATTTTACACAAGGTAAAATCTACTCCCGATTCTAATTTTCTTGTTTCAAAGTTCCTGATCCCTTGATACCACTAGTTTTGTTTTGCCAAAACTGTACATATTTAGCTGCTTCATCCACTGTGACACTACTAACAAAAAATATTACCGTTCTCCACAGGTCTTGGCTTGCTTATAACCTTAGATAGTAATGGGTACAACCACAATGCTACTTCTAAATTGTCTGTAAAATCACTTTTTCACATGGCTCCACTTTGTAAAGTGGTAAATAATGTGTCCTGATTTTTGTAGGTCTTTAATATTTATACATTAAACTGTATTGAAAGCACGGAATTAGGGGAACGTATTACTTATTAACTAGCTATTCAGATGTATCATTGTTTACTTCTTAGTCACATGCCCCTGACAGCAGAAAATTTCAGTGGAAAGATGACCTTGGTGTATTTGTATAAGGAAAGGGGAATTTTGTTACTCTGTTGACTTATCAATCATCCCACCTACAACTGCAAGCTGCTGCAGAGTCGTGGGCACTTTAATTAGACGGTGATTTCAGTTTAAAATGCTTATGAGTCTCTTGAGAAGGATCCCTAGAAAGCAGAACTCATGGGGCTCCGAGATGGCTTCTGGATTTGACCACATACCTTCCAATTCCAGCATCTGCAGAAGATAGGAAGTTGGAAGGTATGGATCGGGAGAGTTAAGAAACAGGAAAATCACTCACAACAACACGGCCCTCAAGTATACTGGGCACAAGCGATGTATGTGAATACATATTGTGCCAAAATACAAAATCACACATCTAGGAAGAAAGACTGTAAACCTTATCCACAAATTGGAGGATTCTGCTGGAAAGGGCAAAAGATCTGCTCTGAGACGACCTCCATTCCCACCTACATTCTGCTAAGATTTTGGGGTGCAGCAGATAAGAAGCTGCTCAGGAGATCATGCTGTAACTCCGCAGAAAAAGGTGAGATGGGTAAAGGTGGTGAAGGCAAAGCAAGAGGAGGGCTAGATAAATATCCGTGTTCATCTGTATTCAGCACTGCAGGGACTATTACCGCTCTCGGCGTCGGAGAGGTGGTATGAAAGGGGAGCCGGATAGACAGCATCAGTATCGTGCCCTCGTACACATCTGGTGGCAATACCGAGCCCGGTTTTCAGGTCTGCCGTTCACAAAGGGTGATTCAGAGAACTTCCCAAATAATTAAAGACCTGGAGAGTGAAAGACCCAAGGGCTCAGCCAGCTTAGCCTCTCGAGGAGTAGCGAGAGGGTTAACGTGAGTTCTGTAACCACAGCACGTCAGGAAATCAATAACGGAGTGCTGCTTATTTTAGGGGACAAAGCTGTAACAAGGTATGACAGCTGGGAAGTCAAAACCCACACAAACTCGGAGTAGAAATAAAGCGCTCTTTGTTATGAGTCTCTCTCCATCATCGCTAGATAGAGACAGGTGCCTCCAGAGGCTGCCTGATCTCATCTTCATCAGACACCTAATTTAGGGTGACAAATTGCTCCCTGGAAGAGTTTATTGCTTGTGAGGCAGTCTCAGACTGGGTGTCTCATTCTTGGAGACTAAAGCCAGGTAAAAGGAATCTCACCAGCCAAGACTACATATTTTTACCTCAGATTGAGTGCTTTCCTAGGAGACACACTATTGTTCAAACACAAATTAATCGAGGAGGTCCATGGCTTGTGTAGTGCAGGAAATCAGATTGGTCTCTTCTGGCTTAATCTATGGCTATGTCTGCTAAAGGTGGCCTGCTTCCACATGAGCTGCAAATAGGAGAATATCAAATTAAGAAGGAGCGAAAATGTCCAGAGGGAATTCCTAGCTCCAGATTTCCCAGGTTCACCCATGGCATAGCGGATTTATTGCAGGAGAGCAGGATGCTGAGCCACCACCTAAGATTAGAGTCCCTCTGTGAAAGCTGCTGTGGAAAAAGCAGTGAGATTCAGATGCTCTGCTGAGAAACATACAATCAACCCAGGAAAAACAGATGTTATTTCTGGATATTTCCATATTTTGTGTATTGTCCACAATGGTCAGATAGTACAGGCTTAAAAAATAAGACACAGAATTAGAAAAAATAATTTGCTACTAGCAATTAGTTGCATATACAGTCCCAATGTAATAAGGGCATCTGGTAAACCTCACGGAGGCACCTGTATTTCTGTTGCTCTTCATTAGGGCAAAATCAAAACAGCACAAAGTAGCTATTTTTCCCCTTTTCAGTCCGATGGGTTCATATGTCAGGAAAACGATTCTCAGTGCGTGTATCTGAGGTGGAAAGATGGGTTGCACTTGAGCGAGTCCCCGCTCTGACCGCAGGGGCTCAGGGAAGCCTGTGCTGGTGGAGGCTGCGTTGGTGGCTTAGGTGAGCGTCGTCTCTGGATGTGAGACGATGTTCTGCTTGGAACGAAGCAGCCTCGTGCCTTCTCCCGCTCCCGGTCACCCCTCTTCCCCACGATGAAACCACGCCAATCCCACTGCATTCAAGATCTTCCCAAGGAGACTTTCCCTTTGTAGGCTGCTGTGATGATGGCAATAATAATACAGGATTTTGTCCGGGGGGGGGGGAACATTTCAAGTAGAGGTTTGAAAACACTCTCAGTTCCGCTCTCTTTCAATCTCTGCAGCTATGTTGCTAAATAACAGAGGACCAAGGGCGCAAGCCTGAGCGCCAGACGCTGGCTGTCCACACCGCTGAATTGCGAGCTCTCTCCCAGACACGTCTGCTCTACCGGCAGCTCGGCCGTGAGCCGGTCGGGGCAGCAGAGCCGGCTGTCCCACCGAGCGCGGGGAGGAGGAGGAGGACGGCGGTGCCCTTCGTGTCTTTAAACCTCATTGCTCTAGAAGTGACAGCCTGGAGTGGTGCATCACGCAGCGCAACCCGCAGCAGTCTCTGGTGTTTGTTTCCTCATCCTCTCCCCAGGGATCTCATCTCTCCTCCCGGCTCACCTGCAGAACTGTCTGTCAGTAGCGGAGTGACTCCTGCCGATAGCATTTGGTATTCGAACTCGGGTGCGGGAGGGGGTTAATATATACAATATGATCTGCGTTTGTGCGAGAGAAGGGCAGGTCACAACAGTCTGCCTGCGCTAAGGGAAAGGGATTGAGGCATAAGTGCGGTTAGCTCCTGGGGGAGCCCTTCCCACAGCACGGCCTGGATCCCACCCTCCTGCGGCTTCCAAAGCCTCATTTCCGCAAAGCGATAACAACACAAGAAAACCCCCAAACCGAAGTATAAACAAATGAAACCTAACCCCAGATTCTGCACTGGCCCATGCGTATGTAATCAGCGTCCTGCTGTTGTGGAAAAGACAAACATTACCCCAGCGAGCACAAACACGAGGCTCGCCTCGGAGCACCGTGAAGTCATTCTCCAGAGGGGCTCGGCGCTGCTGGGGCCTCGCTGGAAAACCGGGTTGAATGTTGTGCCCTACACATCAAGTAATTGGGCCAAGTGGAGAAAGCCTGCAGGAGAGCAATGACAACAGAGGTCTCAAAAACACCATCTGTGAGGAGAGAGCAGACAAAGCGTGGTTGTTTAGCCTGAAAAACAGACCATGGGGGTTTTCAAGTACTTAAAAACCTACTGCTGAAAGCAGGGAAGCTTCTTTTTGGTGGTCCAGGACATGGATGAGGTTGTAGATACACCGGGTCTGTGGTAGGACAAACTACCACATGGTAGGACATCTACCACAAGGCTGATTCTTCCTGATGTGAAGGAGGGGGAAACAGGTCGGACAAACTTCTCCCAGGAATGACATTAGCAAGGAGGATTCTGCTTTGAAGGAGGACCATGGGCCAGGTGACTTGAGGTCCCTCAGCAGAACAACAGGTCCCACAGGCTAAATTTGGGGAGCCCGTTGAGGTCAGCCTGTGTCACTGGCAGCATGTGCCACAGCCCGTTAAAGTGCACACGTTCACATGCACAGTGGGCAGCAGACATGGAGGACCATGGAGCTGCACGGCTGTAGCTCAGGGAATAGGAAAGTACAACATCTCCACCAGGAGCAATGATGCGGGAGGTCAGAGGAGCCCAGGGACAGGTAGGAAGAGCAAGACCCCGCTTTTCCTGGGGAAAATGACCATCCCTGACATGACCATCAGGAAGATGCTCTGACAGTGTAACGCTGACTGTCCCAATGGGAAGGATCAACTCCCACTTCATGCCTCAGTTTACTTCTGACTACTGGGAAGCAGTTCAGCAGCAGAAGGTGCAGGATCGCTCCTAGATTACATCTTTATCTGTCTGCTGCAGCTCTGAGTTTCTCAGCAGAGCACCTGTCTCCAATCTTTTTTCCATTAGCAGCTGCCACAGCAGTGTTTTAATTTCTAGGTCACACCTTCCTACTGTTTGCAGTAACTCCAATTCCCTGAAGACATGCTTGGACATCTGAGGTCAGAGTTCCCTTAGAGCATGTTCATATCTTTCCCTTCAAGTTAGTGTTCTCCATCTCCCATCTGCAAACCCTGCCACGGAAGTCTGTCTTTCAGCAGCACAGCCAGGAGCCTGGACCACCACCATCAGGACACCTGATTTTTTAGGCAGCAGGGCCGCGGGGTGGATCCTGCCTTACTGAGGGCAAAGAACGATGCTCTGAGTCTGGATGCGGCGGTTTCCTTCCTTTGCACCGCCAAAGTTGGCGTGTCCATCCAGCTGTGCCAGCACATGGCCCCAGCAGGGTGGAAGCTCCTGGGCTTTGGGGGGGACACGAGAACTCACCCCCAAAGCCCATCGGATAATACCTGAACCCAAACTCTTTCCCCAGGCCCTCAGCTCCTCCTATTAAACCATGACGATATAATCATAAGCCAAACAGCCTTAGAGTCGGGCTGGCACAGAGCATTCGCAAACGATTAGGTAGCGGCTCTTAACCTCACGGAGAGGTCTATAAATAGTGTCACGCCACGATCACGGTGCCAGGAGCTGTATAAAGGGAGAAGACAAGCACCAATGCATTTGGTTTAATCAGGAGCTGCCAAACCGTGCACCAACCTCCCCCTCCGCGAAACAGAAATCGCAACTGATTCCGCGTATGCAAATCCCTGCGGTATTCGAAAGCGTGGGGTGAAAGGAGGAGCGGTTTCTCTTTACAGTGGGGCAGCAATCCGGACGTCAGGAGTGAAGGACTTCTCAAGAGCAAACCGTGATGCGCACTGAAGCGCTCGGATCTAATATAGCGATGAGCAATGAGTGCCGGGGTGAGCGGCCGGGGGCAGAGGAATGCCCCCGGCTAATCCTCCCGCGCGGCAGGGCTCTATTTAGGGAAGCGATCGCCGCGCGGAGCCGAAGGCGGCCCTGCGCTCAGCGCCGTGGCATTCCTCCGCGTCCCCGCTGGCGGCTCGCCCGGCCCCGCACCCTCTCCTTCCCGGCATCGCCGCAGGGCGCGGGCGCCCCGACCCACGTGCCGAGGCCGGGCCGCGCGGCGGGCGCCGGGGAGCAGGAGCGCGCGGCCGCGGCGCGAGCAGCGCTCGAAGCGGCAGGGCGAGCCGCGGGAGGCAGTCGGGGCGGTGATCTCACGGATCGGCAATGCGAGGGAGCCGCCAGCCCGGCCTGCCGGCTAACGTAGGCGCTGCGAGTCCTGCCGCGGGGCCAGCGCGCGCGGCGAGGAACGGCCTTGCCCGAGCACTCACGGCCGCTTCACCGCGCGAGGCAGCAAGCGCGACGGAGGCCGCGGCCGCCCCAGCTCCAGCCCCGGGGGGGGGGTGGCAGGGTTTAATCCTGTAATGCCATTTTACAGCCTCGCAGCAGCAATTCCTTCCAGGTCTTATTCGAGCTAAGCACCCTTCCGCACGCTCGGGAGCGAGAGCCATCACGGCCCCTCCGGGCCTGCGGTTCGGTGCTTTTGGAGGGTGATGCAAGTCGTGTCTTTTCACTCCCGAGTGTTGAATTTTCCCAACTGTTTGTGTCCTGGATCACTGCTTCTTATGGAAGCCTTAGCCAAAAAAAAAAAAAAAAAAAGAGGAGGGGAATTCCTGTTCCCAGAGCAGACTGATTTAATTAAATTTATTTAAGTCATTGAAGCTAATCTCGAGCTAAATCAACAAGCAGGAAACCTCAAATTAATTCCATCAGTTTAACTGTGCTTTGCGTTTGTTCGTTTTAATCCTTTTCCTACAGGAATGCCTATTATCAAGGAGCAATCGCTGTGACGTGCTGGCGCCCGGTGCTGGGCCGAGACCCCGTGGGCGGCTGCGCGGCTCGGTGGCCCCAGGCCCTCGGGGACGCAGACCTGGGCTTTCGCAGCCCCGGCCCAGCTGCCCTCGTGCAGCGCCGGCGCCGGAGACTTGGCTGCACGACAGCTTCGCTGCTCGCCCGGGCAGGGCAGTGGGCACGGCCGGACCTCGCGGAGCGCATGGCTGCATCCCGCCGCCGCGCTGGGAGGCAGCGGGCTCCTCCGGGTGCAGCTGAACCGTGGGAGCGAGAACGCCTCGTTCCCGCAGCTTAATCATTAAATCACGCCCGTCCAGCTCCAGCCCCGAGGTGAGCTTACAGGCCAGGGGATTAAACACAAACCGCGCTCTGCCCATAAAAGCAACATATATTCAACATGGAATCAGGGATCTCGCGGTGCGCAGGGACAACGTATGTCCGAGGGAAATGCTTCCAGGAGGCCACACCGCTGGAGAGGGGAGACTCGCATCTGTGCCGAGCTTCCACACTGCCTGCCAGCGTCCATCCAAGCTCAAGCGCTGGCAGCAGGTTGGTGCAGAAACCACCACCGTCAGCCCAGCGATATTTTCCCCAGCCACCGCTAAGTGCATCAAGGAAGAATTTCCAAGGCTGCAGCAGAAGCTGGTCACACACCCAAATGCGGTTTTGGACCGGTGGGTAAAGCAGAGCAAGGTCATTTCGCCAGTATGAAAAGCAACAAGGAGTTGCAACAAGGGTTTCCTAAAAACATCAGTTTTCGAACAGGCAGGTTTGGCATTCAGGCTTTCTTTTTCACATGATCCCTAAATTCCTTTCTAACCCGTGCCACAGGGAGCAAAGCCAGCGAGACGCTTCAGTGCAGTCACACACCCCGACTGAGCGAGTCACTGAAAGCAGCTGGGAGCTGGGAGCTGCTCTGCTCTCCACAGCGAAACCGTCCTCTCCGGGCAGGGGCCACGCAAGGCGAGCTCCCGGGCCCGAGGAGAGCGGGTTCCTGCCCCCAAACTGCGCCCGGCTGAGCCCACCGGGGAGCCCAGCCGGCCAGCTGCAGCAGGGCACCTTTCCGGCACCGATCCAGAACGGAAAGCAAAGTCTCCCAGGAAGGAAGAGTAACAACTTGTTAGAGACGTTGTCCAAGGTATAAAATTCTCATTTAATAGGGAGGTTAAGGAGGCACTTGAGAAAGTACAAAGTACAAACCCAGTCCCACGGGTGCGGCGCATCCCCCACCGGCACAGAAACACGCGGCTGCGTCGTGGTCCTCACCGTTTCAGCGGTTGCCTCCCCCTTGCTGGCAGATATTCCCAGCCTTCCTCGAGTTATATCGCTCTTCGCGGAGATAACTGCTCCCCGTCTTCCTTTGCCACCCTAGAGGCAGTCCCGCTTACCGCCAGCTCCGCTGAGCAGCTGCTGCTGAGCCGAGTCCGGAGACCTGTCCGCACCTTCACGTTTCTGCCTGCGCGTCACAAATCTCGTCACCAGGAAGCCACCCCAGGCCAAACGTAAGGTATCGAGCCGAACAGCGCCTCCGGCCACGGCGAGGACGTCGGTGCAGGCATCCGGTTGGCTGGGGCTCCGCGTGGTGCGAGCGCCCACCTAAACCCTCCGAGCTGCTCCTCCGTCCGACTGCACGTTGATCTCGACTAATCTGAAAGCTCGAAGCACCACGGCGACCTGCAAGCAGATGCCCTCCAGGATGTCGATGAGCGGGTAGGTCAGGTCCCGGATGCCGTGCAGGAGGTTCAGCAGGAACAGCAGCAGAGGCTGCAGGATGCTGTTAGACACGGCCACCAAGAGGGGCTTCAACATGTGCTCTCCTATCGCCGTCAGCAGACCAACCAGCAGCACCTGGAGGGAAAAGGCAAATTCTGGTTAAAGCGCTCGTTTTTGCTAAATACTCACCAGCACGTGCCATATCCAGATGTGCAATATGGAATATGGAGATGGAGGAATATGGAGATACAGAACATCATTTTTGGGGAGTATGGAGACCTTGCCAAAAGCACAAGGATCTCTTAACCTCCCGCTAGAGACGCTGCAGCCGAGTTGCCAAATTTCACTGTGAGAGAAGTTTGAGAAAGCGAAAAATAGACAGAGACCAAGACACGGGAAGGGAAAAGCCAAGAGAAATCCATCTCTTGTCATTACAGGAAACACTCCAAAACAACGGAAAAAGCTAAAGCTTCCAGAGTAATGAAAGGAGAGCAAGCCTGCGCCAGGCTTCGCCTCCCGGGGCCCCAGCCCCGCGCACCAGACTTCCCCGGAAAGCCAACACCTCTGAAGCGTTACCCAGCGTTTCTCCTCCCGGTACTTTGGCTCAAGTATTCGGAAGTGGAAATAGTCAGAGAAAGGGAAGCAGACGGCTGATTTTAAGGGTTGTCAGCATTTATCATCACCTCCTACAATTGGTCTCCAAACACTTGACTCGCTCGTTTTGCCTTGTCCCCGTCCAGAGTGACCGAGACAGCGAACCCTAGACCTGGCACGTTGGTGGAAGGAAGGTGCCTGAGGGTATATTTGGGAAGTGACAATGGTTTCTAGGGGGAAAATTTGGGGGGTAACTTATTCAACTCTCATGCCTAAAATGCTCATGATAGTTATAATCCATATTTCTCCCGCTACCCTACCTCCAGGATCAAATTTCTTACTGTCCCTGGTGGGGGTTTTTTTTGGAGAACTGGCAGATCCTCTCCACGAACTTATCCACCACCAAGACAGGACTGACTTTAACAGTCTAGAGCTCTTTAAGGCAAAACAGGGACTGCAAATCAGCCTGACGTCGGAGGCTGGAGAGCCCTACTGCTCGTTCTCACAGAAACGGGGAAGGCAGTTCAAAAATCTGTCATATTTTGAACGCGTTTCCAAGCGGAAATGCTTGCTATTACAGAACAGAGATCATCATTCCTGTTTCTCCACCTCACCTACGCAAACCTGACGCCTCCCCCTTTCACACCAGCTCCAGGCTCCTCCCAAGTTTCCGGATAAGGTACCGATTTCCTCGGAGGCGGAGGCCTTGCACCACTTTCCAATCCGATTTACCAAACAGTGCCTGCAGCGAGCAAGCGGCCACGCCGCGAGGGGCCGGGGCTGCCCACCTGGACCACGGACTCGCCGAGGAAGCGGACCAGCTCGACGAGGAGGACGGTGAGCGCGTCGACCAGGAGCCGCAGGAAGCTGAGGAGCTGCCTCAGGTTTTGCTGAGCCATCTTCTTGGAGCTGCCAAGGAGCGAGAGAAGACACAGTCGTTCGCAAGCAAAACCCGGCTCTTTCCGAAGCACCTCGCTAGCTCTTCCCAGGGATAACGTTAAAAAAGCTTCGGTTCTAACATCGCAAGAATTCAAAACTTAAATCCATCAGCGGTTTACTAGCCAGCTCTAAAAATTATTTATTTAGCAGATGTTCACATTGGAAAAAAAAAAAACTCAAAAAATCAGGACATTTTCTTGAGCGTTTAATTCCACTTGCTGGTCCCTAACGCAAACCGGGCCCTGACGTTCTGATCCGAAGGAGGATGTTTTGGGGGTACGAGGAAACTTCGCGCCCAGGGCATCTGATTACGAAACACGGGTGCCCCGGCCCTTCGTGGGGATCCCCGCGCCGGGGATTTCCGCTTGCGCTGCAAACGCCGGGCCGCGGGAGCAACTGCTCCCCCGGCTCGCCAGCAGGACGGAGATGCCGGCCGCAGGCACCCCGGCCTCCTCGCCGCCACCGGCCCCGCTCGCGCCCCTCACCGGGCCAGCACGGCTCTTGGCTGCAATGAGGTTCGTGGGGTCCCAGCCAGGAAACGCAGCAGCCTCGTGTTTAGCTGCTTCCCGGACTGCCTGGCCACGCAGACGGAGCCGCCGGCACGGAGGCGGCCAGCCGAGCCGGCACGGCCCGGCCCCGCGCCACATGCTCGCCGCAAATTCAGGAAGGGCTGCGGGAAGGAGGAGACCTCGGCCAGCACCGATCTCGGAGGGGCGTCTCAGCCCCCCACCGTGAGCTTGAGATCCTACAAATAAATACGGGATTTGAGGCAGCTGCAGGCAGATTTTCAGACCGGGCACGGAGGGCCGGTTACCTCCCCGTCGGGGTGGTAATAGTACCTGCTTCCAAAGCCGAAGCGGCACACGTGGCTGAAGGGTCCCAAAATAACCCGCCGGTATCCGGAGCGGGCAGCTGGCACCCGTCCTGGGAAGCGATTACTCGGCGGCGCTGACAGCCGTCAGGGTGCCCAGCTAGCCCGCCCGCCTGCCTCCCTGGGGGGAAATCCCTTTGATCCCAAATTATCCCTGTGCGCGGGGGGAAGCGGCTCTGCCGTGCTGACCGCGGGCTCCGCGCGGCAAAGTGCTCCCTCTCACGGCCACGGAGGCGCGGGCTCCCCCCGGCCCGGCGCCAAGCAGGACTCGCTCGCACGGACTTTTCTGGGTCGTTTTAAGGCACTTTGACTCCAGCAAAGCCTCCCTGGGAAGGGCAGAGAGCGCTGGGCGACGGCAAACCGACGCCACGTCACAACCAGAACGGCCCGGCACCCATGGGCGCAGGCCAGA
Organism: Apteryx mantelli; assembly: GCF_036417845.1. Lineage (NCBI taxonomy): Eukaryota > Metazoa > Chordata > Aves > Apterygiformes > Apterygidae > Apteryx > Apteryx mantelli. The sequence continues at coordinate 221,549,768 of NC_089978.1, read as the reverse complement.
AGGTTTCATTTCTTCCTAGAAGCAGCAAGTGGGAAAGTCCCCTGCTGTTAGGGCTCACGCGCGAAAGGCCGATTTTCCCCCTCCGTCCTTCCCACCGGCTTCGCGCGGCACAGAGGAGCGGAGGACGGGGCCGGCACCGCGCTTCGACCCCAGCACCGGCACCGCGGCTCGGGCCTGACCGCAGGCGGAAGGAAAAGCCACCCCGCTCCGAGACGGCTGCTGCCCCAGCAATGCTCCCGGCTTAGGGCTCCCAGCCGGTCTGGAGCCTCACCGCCACCAAGATCCAAGAGGACAAACCACCGTCTCGGGGACGCGCACGCAGGCGGGTGGATGCGGAGCGAGGAAATCCCCGTTAAACACGCTCCACCACGTCCCGCGGCGCCCCATCGCTTGCCAAAACCGCCGGCGAGGGCGTGGGGTGCGTCGAAGGAGCCGGCTCTCCTGCCGCGGACCTGGAGCACCGTGCCTTCAATCCTCCGTCTGCCCGCGAAAATGCGGGACCACGCCTTGTCCTTCCGGTTTCCCCAAAACCTCTGGGCCACGAGGCCTCCAAAAAGCTTGACGCTAGCTCATCGGCGGCGTGTGCCGTCCCCCACAGGTGCGCGAGCTCAGGGAGTTTAAAGCGGGTCTCGGGTGCAGGGAGACCAGGTCGGAAAACCGGGCTGGAGGGAGAGGGGCGGTAGGAGAGTCTGGGAGAACAAGCGAGGACAGAAAACGCGCAGGTGCAAAGGGCTCGAGGGCAACAAGGAAAACCGAAGAAACGGCCAACTCACCGCTCGTCCCAGTAACGGCCGCCGTCCGCCGCGGTCTCTCCCTCCGCGCCTGCCTCCGTGGAGCGACCGAGCTGCCCGTAGAGCGTCTCCGGGGCCAGCCCGCGGCGAACGTGGTGGAGCTGCCGGGCGGGAGAGGTTGCGGTACGTCACCATGCGCCCTGCGCCCGTGAGTGACCCCCCCGAACCATCGGCAGAGGGAGAGCACTCGGATCAAGTGATGGATGTGGAGATGCAGGAGACCAGCCCCGCCAACCCACCCACCCACCCTTCAGGCCACGGGTGGCACCAGCGCCCAGTCCGTGCCCCCATCCCGTGCGTTGCTTCAGGGCTGTTCTCCTACGGAGCTGGTCAGCCCCCAAGCGCCCGGATTCGAGCTGTTGGCAGAGGACGACCCCCGGGTGCTCGGAAGCGCTCCTGGAAGGAGGAGGCGGTTGCCGCACAGCTCGGCGATTGCTGCCCAGGACGTGGGGTCACCCGACTGCAGAGCAGCGATACCCACAGGGAAAAGCCACCACATCCTGAAGGGCTTTTTCATTCTCGTGGAGGCAGGAGGAAGGAATTAGGGGCTGCAAGGCAGAGCAGAGCCCATAACCACGACCACGCTCCCATGGAGGAGAGGACGGGTCCGGTGGCCTCCTCGGAGACGCGTCCCACTCGAGAAGCCCCGGTGACCGGCTGCAGAGAGACCGTCCAGGCCCGGGTTGCACGTGGGCCAGGGCACGGCAGCTCTGCCCTATCTGCCGCCGTTTTGCGGCGGTTAGGTGGGGTTGGCAGCAACGCGGATCGGGGAGAGCCGGCGGGGAGCGGGGAGGTGGCTGCGGGAGCCGCACGCATGCCCGAGCCCTCCCAGCCGGCCGCGAGGGCCGAGAAACGCCCTCACCTCTCTCGGTTCCTCCCGGCGCTCGGCAGCGGGGCCCCCGGGCCGCTTCCTTCCTTCGCCCCGCGCGGGAGGCTTCCTCTTGGTGAGTCCCCAGCTGTCCTCATTGCTGTCACGCTGCGGCCAGCAGGCTGCCCCGGCCGGCCAGGCAGCGGGCTCTAGGCACCCATCTGTGCAGAGAGAGCGTCAGTCCTCTGCAAGACACCACCGTGGCCCAGCTGGGGAGCGCAGACGGGCTCTCGCCACTGCTGCATCCCCTGGAGCCGCCACTGTCGCCTGAGCCCTTCCCCGGGCTCCCAGTGGGGTCTCGTTCTCAGTGGGAGCCGCACACCTCCCCCTGCACCCCCATCCCGTCCCGTCCCATCCCGTCGCCACGCGCTCCCTTCCCGCAGCGCTCGCCCGGCAAGAGGACGCCCCGCTTGCCCGGTCCGGTCTCGGGCAGACGGGCGCAGGGTGCGCGTGCGGCCTTCCCGGGAAAGCCGGGGCGCCTAGAAACCCCGGCCATCGCGTTTCGTTTCTCCTCTGCCGGCTGCCAAACCAGACGTCTGCAAAATATCAAAATAAGAGCAGCAGGCCGGAGCGGGCGGCACGCTCGGAGAACGCAGAGATGCTCCTTTTCCCTCTCACTCGCCCTATTCGGGGCTCGCAGGTGGCAGGTGCACGCAGAGGCACTCACTGAGCGCAACGTTTGCTGCCTCTCGGGCTCCCAGGTGCTTTTTAATGCTAACGGGGCAGCGGAGGAAACGTGGCTGGGCTCTAAGTTTCCGCCCACGCTGCCAGCGGGACAGAGTCGCCCCCTTTCCGGGTTTCGGACCTCTGCGCGCTCTCCAGGCCACACGCGGACCCCAGCGGAAGCCCCGCGGCAGGCCGAAGCGGCTCCCGTTAGCCGCCGCGTTATGGATCCCTTGGGGGCTTCCGTGTCCGCGGGGATCCCGGAGAACGTTTCCGGTTTGCCCTTTTCTCCCGTTGCTCATTTTTTCGTAGTATTTACCCGCAGCACGATCTGCCGAGCCGGCCTGGGACGCCAGGATCTCCGGAGCCATGACATCTCGGGACTCTCGATCTGGGAAGGAGTAAGAAACAGCAGTCAGGAAGGGCGAGCTGCCCGCGGACGCGGCCCTCGGGACCCCGTGGGGGGCAAGAGGAACAAGAATCTCCATTTCTCCTGCTTTTCCCACTAACGGCCGGAGGCCGTTTCCACCCGGCAGCCGACCGACCTCCCACGGGACCCGACCGCAGGGTGACTGGCTACGAGCTTCGAGCTCACGATCAGGTGTTTTGGAGCCGTTACCCAGCAAAGCGTCATTAGAGCTGCCAAACGCAGGGCTCTCCTGATCCTCTTTCCTGCCCGGAGACTTTGCCGGCGTCTGGAGATCGATGTCCTTCTCCCCAGCTGCCCTGGGCACCCTGGAGCAGGGAAGATCAGCCTCCGCCTGTGACCCGGAGGCATCGCAGGACGGGGAAGAGCCACGGCGGCTCCTCCGGCTCCTCCGACAGGGCCAGCAAGGCTGCACCTACCCGTCCTGCTGCGGGCACCCAGCCCCGCTCCCGTTCCCACTGGCGGCTTCCCTGGCCTGTCTCTTCAGCTCCCGGCTCCACGCTGGCTCAGGCGCTGCAAACTGGGACACGGAAAGGCGGGTGATGCCCTGCCCTAGCAGGTAGCAGCTCCCGGTACGTGGAAAAAGCACCGGGGTCAAACCGGAGGCAGGTGCTGCTCCTGCCCCTGCTGCCCCGCAGCCCAGGGGCGTCCCCATCCCGGGCTGCCGGCGGCCCCGGCGCTGCACCGAGGCGCCCGGAGGCCTCGCGAGGCAGCTCACGGTCCCCCAAAGCCGTTGAAACTCTCCCACCACGTGGCACATCACCGGCCCGGGCCGGGGAAGCCCGGGCAGACCGGGGCTGCATTCGCGTGGGCACCGGCCGCGGTTCAGAGAGGCGGCGGAGCCGCTCGTGACACAATTTTCCATCAGCGCTGAATAATCGACAGCGAAAGTAACACGCGCGGCGCCGGGGGAATCCCGGCCTGCGGCGGCGGCGGCGGGCGGGGGTTTACCTGCTGCCCCCGCACAGCCCGCCCCGCTGCACGCAGGCAGCGCCGCCGCCACGCAAGGGAAACCCTCGCCGGCCCGGAGCCACGGCCGGCCCCGTCTTCCCCGGAGCTGCCGGCACGGTCCCGAGCGGCCCCGCCGCGCCGCGCCGCCACCCCCGGTGCCCGGTACCTGGTACCCGGCCCGGCGCCACGCGGGTGGTCCCGGCGGCGCCACGCGGGTGGTCCCGGCGCCCCGCCCCGCCCCTACCATGGCTACAGTGTTGCCGCCGCGACAATGCCGCCGCCGCCGCGTTGCCGGGCAACGCCCGCCCCGCGCTCCCGGGCCCGAAGCGGCGCGCGGAAGGGCGGAGGGGGCGTTCCCCGCTGAGGGGAGGGCCCAGCCAATGGCGTGAGGGAGAGAGGGAAAGGGCGAGCCAATCGTTGAAGCGGGAAGGGAGAGCCGGGGGGGAGGGAGGAGCGACGTGAGGGGCGGGGCAGCGCTTAAAGGGGCCGCGGCGGGTGGCCGCCCCGGTGGGCCCCCCCCACAGGCGGCTCGCCCTATAACGGGGGGCGCCGGCCGAGGCCCTGCGGCCACCGCTGCGGCCAACCCCGCCCGGTGCCGGAGCGGCAGTGGGAGCAGCCAATCACAGCCCCGGGGGTAGGGAGGCGTGGCCACCCGAGGAACCGCCCCGCTGGCTCGTGGGCGTGACGTCGTGCCCTCCCCCGCCCCGGGGATTCCCCCGCGCCACGTGGGGTGGGCGCTGGGCACCGGCTGCGCTGCCGGCATGCAAATGTATGCAAATCGTATGCTAATGAGGCGCCAGCCGTTGCCGCGGGGTCTGGCCGGGTTGGCCCCCCCGCCGCGACACGCCGGGGGGGGGGGGGCGATGGGCACCGCGCCCGGCGCTACCGGGGCGGCCGGGGGCGACACGGGGCTGCGGGGGCGGCCGCGCCCCGGGGGAGGTGACACCGGCTCCCGGGGGAGGTGACACGGGGCTGCGGGGGCGGCGGGGCGCTCCGCCCCGGGAGCGGCGGGGCCGGGCCCGTCCCGTCCCGTCCCTCCGGTCCGGCCCCGCCGTGCGGAAGCGCTGGGCGGCGGCGGCGGCGGCGGCGGCCGCAGCGCGCCCCGGTCCCGGTCCCGCGGTCCCGGCTCGGAGCGCAGGTGAGTCCCGGTGCCGGTGCCCCCGGGGCCCGGGACCCCCCCCCCCGGCGGCGGCGGCGGCGGCGGCGGCGGTGGCAGCGTGGGTGCCCCGGGGCCCAACCCGGCGCAGCGAGGCGGCGGCTCCCGGTGGGGTCGCGGGTGCCGCTCGGCGCCTCCCGGGGCGCCCGGTCCCGCGGGGACCCCCCGCCACCACCGCCGCCCCACCGGGGCACCTGGCACCCGCAGCGGGCCGGGGCGGGTGAGCCGGGAACCGGCTGCTCCTTCGGGCGCTTTGGGGAAGTGTCTGCGCCCGAGGACACGCGGGGGCCCGTGGCCTCGCCGTGGGGCACACGGGTGCCACCAGCCTCGCCGTGGGGCACGCGGCGGTGGCCTCGCCGGGGGCCGCCACGTGCCGCAGCCTGCCCAGGCCACCACGGCACTGGCACCGGCACCGGACCGCGGCAGCGAGACCCGGAGCAGCCCCTGGCCCCCACGGAGCCGCCGCGAACCCCGGCCCCACGGGGCACCGGACCCCACCGGGACCACGGCCGCTTGGGTTCCCTTCGCCGCCAGGCGCCAGGTTCTGGTTTCGAGGCGCCGCCGTGACTCGCATCCCGGGAGGCCGCGGCCCGCTGGGTCCCCGGGCGCCCAGCGCGTCCCCGTCCCCCCCCCCATCCCCCCCCCCCCAGCTTCCCCGGCCTCTGATTCAGCCCCGGGCGCCGCTTCCCCTTTCGGCAGCGCCCGCGGGGCACCGGGGCCGGTTCCCGTTTCGGGGCGCCGCGGGTGGGCGGGTGGGGGCAGCCCCGCTCCGTCAGTCCCGGGGAAGCGCGTGGGGGCGGATAAACCCCCCCCCCCAACCCCACCCCAACCCAACCCAACCGCACGCGTGTCACGAGCCGCTCAGGCCTCAGGCGGGCCGTGTCCCCGCAGAGGCCGCCATGAGCGCCCCGGCGCGCCGCGTCCGCCTCAAGCCCTGGCTCGTGGCCCAGGTGAACAGCGGCCGCTACGCCGGGCTCCAGTGGGTCGACGCCGAGCGCAAGCTCTTCTGCATCCCCTGGCGCCACGCCACCCGCCACGGGCCCCCCCAGGAGGACGACAACACCATCTTCAAGGTGACCGCCGCATCCCCGGCGTGCGGGCAGGATGCGGCCTCGCGGTGCTGAGCCTTCCATCCCATCCCGTTCCAGGCCTGGGCCAAGGAGACGGGCAAATACGCGGAAGGGGTGGACGAGCCCGACCCGGCCAAGTGGAAGGCGAACCTGCGCTGCGCCCTCAACAAGAGCCGCGAGTTCCTGCTGCGCTACGACGGCACCAAGGACGCGCCGCCGCAGCCCTACAAGGTCTACGAGGTGTGCGAGGCCTCGGCCGCCGGCGCAGGTACCGCCCGCCGCCGCCCCCGGCTCGGAAACAGCCCCCCCAAAATGGTCCCTTCCCCGTCCTTGCATCCCCCCCTGCCCCCCTTCCCGGGGCAGGGTGGGGGGATTTGGAGGCGGCTGCAGCGATGGGGCAGGATGTGGCCCCGTGTTGGAGGGGGGAAGGTGCTCCGAGGGCTGCGTGCACGCAGGGACCCGGTGTGTCCCACGGGGACCCTGCACCCCCCAAGGGTCCCGTGGGGGTCCTGCAACCCACGGGGACCCTATGTGCCCCCCAAGGGCCCCACGGGGACCCTGTGTGCCCCACGGGGACCCTGTGTGCCCCCAAGGACCCTGCGCCCCACGGGGACCCTGCACCCCACGGGGACCCTGCACCCCAGGGAGATCCTGCACCCCCCAAGGGCCCCATGGGGATCCTGCAGCCCACAGGGACCCTATGTGCCCCCAAGGACCCTGCACCCCTGCGCCCCACAAGGACCCTGCAACCCACGGGGACTCTGCACCCCCCAAGGGCCCCGGGGACCCTGCACCCCAGGGGGACCCTGCACCCCACGGGGACACTGTGTGCCCCACAAGGACCCTGCACCCCACAGGGACCCTGCACCCCCAAGGGCCCCACGGAGACCCTGCACCCCAGGGACACCCTGCCCCCCAAGGGGATCCTGTGTGCCCCCGAGGACCCTGCACCCCCCAAGGGTCCCAAGGACCCTGCACCCCAGGGGGACCCTGCACCTCCGAGGGTCCCTGCGCCCTATACGAGCCCCTCTCTGCCCTGCAGATGCCCTGGCCGGGGACGACTACTGCTGCGTCGGGGAGGAGGACGTGAGCCAGGTACCCGGGGGGGGGGTCGGGGGAGCCCTGGGTGCCCGAGCGGGGCCCAGCGTGGCGGCTGCCCGCTAACGTCCCCGCTCTGCCCCCCGCAGCTCCAGAAAATGATGTCGCTGAGCATCGAGGGTGAGCGAGGGGCTCTGGGGGGGCCGGGGGCCGGCGCTGGGGGGGCACCGGGGCCGCGCGGCCGCTCGCTGACGCCCTCCCGTGCCGCAGAGCCCCGGCGCGGCGCCGACCTGCTGCCCCCCTACCCCTGGCCCAAGGAGGAGGGCGCCTACGGCAGCGCCGGCGCCCAGGGGCCCTTCGGCCCGCTGGCCCCCCCGCCGCTGCTGCCCGCCGAGGCGGCCGGGGGCCCCGAGCTGCCGCCCGCCGCCCTCGCCGAGCCGGTGGGCACCCTGGGGCCTCCGGCCGCCGGCCCCCTGCCCCACGCCGACCACTTCATCCCCAACCTGCTCATCAGCCCCCACATGCTGCCGCGTAAGCGCCTGCGGGGCCGGGGGGGGGGGGGGCGGCTGGGCGCGGGGTTGGGGGGCCGGGGGGTGGCTGGGGGGGGGGCTGCGGGCTGGAGGGGGCTGTGGGGCGGCAGGACATGGGGCTGGGGTGGCCGTGGGGTGGTGGAGCTGGGGTGGGCGGGGGTGGGGTGGCCGTGGGGCGGCAGGACATGCGGCTGGGGTGGCCGTGGGGTGGGGGAGCTGGGGTGGGCAGGAGTGTGGGGTGCTGTGGGGTGGCAGAGCTGGGGTGGGCAGGGATGTGGGGTGGCTGGGCAGGGGTGGAGTGGCCATGGGGCAGCTGGGCACGGGGCTGGGGTGGCCGTGGGGTGGCTGGGCAGGGGTGGGCAGGAGTGGGGTGGCCGTGGGGCAGCTGGGCAGGGGTGTGGGGTGGCCGTGGGGCAGCTGGGCACGGGGCTGGGGTGGCCGTGGGGTGGCTGGGCAGGGGTGTGGGGTGGCTCTGGGCACAGCCAGCCCCTGGCACAGGGTGGCCACGCTCCGCACGCGGCCAAGGCGAGGGCTGCCACCGGCCACGTCCAGCCCCACGGCCGGCGGTGACACTTGTGGGGGGCCGGCACGGGTGACACCAGCCCCGTCCAGCCCCACGGCCGGCAGTGACACCCGCGGGGGGCCGAGACGCCGGCGCGGGGCGGCTCACGGCCCCGTCCCTTCGGCAGTGACCGACCTGGAGATCAAGTTCCAGTACCGGGGCCGGCAGGTCTGCGTGCTCACCATCAGCAACCCCCACGGCTGCCGCCTCTTCCACAGCAGCCTGGAGCCCACGCAGGAGCAGGTGGAGCTCTTCGGGCCGCTGACGCTGGAGCAGGTCCGCTTCCCCGCCACCGACGCCATCCCCAACGAGAAGCAGCGCTTCTACACCCACCAGCTCCTGGACGTGCTCGACCGCGGGCTCATCCTGGAGCTGCAGGGCCAGGACATCTACGCCATCCGCCTGTGCCAGTGCAAGGTCTTCTGGACGGGGCCCTGCGCCTCCCACCGCGCCGGCCCCAACCCCATCGAGCGGGAGAAGAAGACGAAGCTCTTCAGCCTCGAGGGCTTTCTCAACGGTGAGGGGACACCGGCTGGCGTGGGGGTGACCAAGCTGGCATGGGGGACCCCAGGTGGCACAGGGGGACCGGCTGGCACTGGGGACACCAGGCAGCATGGGGGACGCTGGCCAGCAGAGGAGGAGCAGCCAGCATGGGGGACACCAGCCAGCACGGGGGGGGGACCAGCTGGCACAGGGGACACTAGCCAGCACGGCGAGGGGACGGGCTGCCACGGGACCCTGTCCTGCCCCTCACCGCTGCGTCTGGCCCCCTGCCAGGCCTCATCCTGTTCCAGAAGGGCCAGACCACCACGCCGCCCCCCTTCGAGATCTTCTTCTGCTTCGGCGAGGAATGGCCGGACCAGAAGCCCAAGGAGAAAAAGCTCATCACGGTGCAGGTGAGGCGACGCGGGGCCCCGGGGCGGGCGCCGGGGTGACCTCGGCTCGCTGACGCCCCGGCGGCTCTCGCAGGTGGTGCCGGTGGCGGCGCGGCTGCTGCTGGAGATGTTCTCCGGGGAGCTGTCGTGGTCGGCCGACAGCATCCCGCTGCAGATCTCCCACCCCGACCTCAAGGACAAGATGGTGGAGCAGTTCAAGGAGCTGCACCAGCTCTGGCAGAACCAGCAGCGCCTGCCGCCGGCGCAGCCCCCGGCGCGCCTGGAGCCCGGCTCTGCCGCCGCTGCCGCTGCCGCCTGGGCCCTGCCGCCCGGCGCCCTGCCGCAGTGAGCGTCCCGGCGGGCCCGGCACGGGGACAGGGGGCTCCGGGGCCGTGCGGGGAGATGGCCGCGGCGGCGAAGGTGGCGGAGGTGGGGACGCCCAGCCCCAGCCCCGTCCCTGTCCCGCCAGAGCAGCCTGAGCTCGGCACGAACCGCCGGGACCCCGGGACGAACCAGCCGCTCGGGCAGCGTCCGTGCACGGCCCCAGGGCACCCCGGTGCCGCGGCGGAGGCCGGCGGGGGCTCCGAGGGTGCAAAAATCCTGCAGCCCCCGCTGGGCCGCCCCAGCGCCCTCTTCCCGCCTTCCCGCCGCGTTGGGGCAAGACAGTAAGGAACAGGAGCAGCAGCGGGAGCACCCTGGGCTTGAGGGCCCCGGCGACGGGCAGGGACACGGGGACACCCATCGGCAGCAGCCCCACGCGCCGCCGGGCTTACGGGACACCGGAGGGCGATGAAGGAGGCGGCCGGCTCCGGTCCGAGGAGAGGAGCCGCGCGTCCCGCAAGGAAGAGGGCAGAGCCAGGGCTGCGCTGGGGTCCCGCCGGCCCCGGAGGGCTGCAGGAAGCACCGCGGCGCCCGGCCGAGGACCACGCAGAGCCGGGCGGCCGAGCGCCAGCGGCTTTGCAACGCTCCCGCTCCGGTACGGACCGCGCCGCCGGACTTGAGAGAGGCTGCGGGTGCGCGGCCGAGCTCTTCTCCGTCTCACACCGCCAGTCCCGGGCCACAAACTGCTTCAGCGACTCTTAGCCGACACCGGGCGCCTCCATGTTGCTCATTTTTTGTTTGCTCGCTCAAGCCGTAAATCCCCAGCGCTGCTGGGCACCGCGCTCCGGCCGGCCGAGACCGAGGAGCAGCTTTCGCTCCAGCAGCCACCAGCCGCTCTCCGCTCCCGGCTCCGCAGCGCATCGCACCGTCCGAACTCCCTGCCCCAGCCCGGCGGCCGGAGCCAAGAACCAGGCCAGGACTTGCGTGTTTTTTTTTTTTTTTAATTTATTTTTTCGTTTTTGTGTTTTATTGTTCTCGAGATGGCTACAACACCAGACGGAACAGCATGCGCTCCAGCAACGCCCGCGCGGGGCCCCGCTCGCCCGGGGGCAGAGCCCCGCCGGCAGCCTCCCAGCCCTGTCCTGCACTCGCTCGAGCCGTCTCCTCCCCTGCACGGTAAAACCCCCAAAAGAAACCAAATAAAAAAAAAAAAAAAAGAAACCCCCCAAAAAATCAAACTAAAAAGAAAAAAAAATATATAATATATATTTAAACAGTCTGTCCCGCCTGCGCCTTCTCCAGGAGGTTGCCGCTCCGCTTCCCTTGCCGGGCGCGGGGAGGGGAGGCAACGGCCCGGCGCGGCGGCAGGGCCCCGGCGTCCCCCCTCCTGCCCGGGAGGGGACGGGATGGGACGGGGGCCCCGGGACTGCCCGAGCTGGGTAGGACCTGCGGCCACTTGGTTCTGCTAGATATATTTTAAACCCCATCTTTCCTTAAGTAATTTTTATTTTTCATTTCACAGAAAGTTTTCTACTTTGTTTGCACTCTTGTTTTGCTGCCAGGCAAATTCGTTTTCTTCCATTGTTTCCTTTTTTTTTTTCCTTTTTTTTTCTTCCTTTTTTTTTTTTTGTTGTTGTCGGTTTGTTTTCTTGTTTCGTTAGCTGTTGTTTGGAAGCGAGTCCGTGGGGAGAGCGGCACCCCCCCGGCATGCCGTCGGGCAGGCTGCAGCCATCTCGGTCGCGCTGAGTCGTCCTCTCGCGCGCAAGCGGGAATGGCCCCGGCTCGCGAGCGGCTCCCCGGGCTGGTGGGACGCGCTGGAGCGGGTGAAAGCCCTCGGCCACGATGGAGGTTGCTGATTGTGGGACACGTTCTCGTTTTCGTCGTTTCCTGTCTTCTAATTAAAGACGTTCCTGGGAGGGAAGAGACGGGGCGGTTGTGGCCGCAGCGCGGGCTCCCGGCGGGCGGAAGGGCTCCCTTCCCGCTCGCCCGCGCTCGCTTCCCCCCCGTCCCGCACCCGTTACCAGGCCCCGCGTGTCCGACGCGCTCCCGCCGGGCTGGGAGCTGAGCCGAGGCCGGCAGGAGGCAGCCGGCGGCCCTGCCGCGGGCTCTTACCTGGGAGCCAGGTGCCGTGCCGGAGCGCGAGCTATCGGAACAAGCGGGTGAAGTCCCTCAGAGCCCAGCACACTTGTTTGCATTCCTCAGCGCTGCAAGACAACGGGCGCCGTTAGGGGAAGGACAAACCGGCCGGGCAGGGACAGGCCGATGCCAGGAAGGGTGTTGAGTCAAGGCGGATGTTGCCCAATGGGCCGGGAAGCCGATCCGCTCTCCGAGAAGATGCCCTCGGCCCCGCGCAGGTGGCAGCCCCGTGTCGGGCACCGGGCGGTCGCCCGGGGCACGCGGGTCGCAGCCGGGAGCATCCGCGGAGCCGCTCAGCCCCGACCGGCCTCTCCCCAGCGCGGAGCAGTGGGAAAGGCCACCGCGCCGCGGAGCGGCCGACGGCAGGCCCGGGCAGAGCCAAGCCGTCCAACCGCACGGACGGGAGCCGCTGACTCACGGGGCCGCCGAGACGGAGGGAGGGAAGGAGGCAGGGAGGGAGGGCAGGCGGCACGCGGGCTTGCGAAAGCCACCCGCGCCCCGGCGGGGAGGGAAGGCCGCTCCTCTGCGGGGACCGGCCGCCTCCGCTCCGCGGGCTCCCCACCTCCCAGCGCTGCCTAGCAGGGCTCACGCAAGAGAGGAAAAACCTGTTCGGCGATGGAAAAGACAACGCCGGCTCTCCGAGCCCTTGGTGGCCGGCGGAGGCGCCGTGGGCTGTGCCGGGAACACCCCCGAGTCAGACAGCCAAGCAAACACAGCTGCGGGTGCCGGGCAGGGGCTGGAGTCGTGTCCCACCGACACGCTAGTCTCTTGCGGAGCCGGTTTAGCGCCGATGGAGGACAACCCGGGGCAAGCAGCAGGTAGGACTGAGCCTTGCAGGCCACCGGCTTTTGCTTCGGGTCCTTGTGGGGAACGCAACGAAGGGCACGGAGCTCGGCGGAAAGGTCCGAAACCTTTGCGGGGTTTTGAGGAGGATGGTCGCAGGGAACCAGAGCGAGGCGCAGTGACAGGAGCGGCCAGACACCAGCTGCCAAGCTGAAATGGCCGCCGCAGCTGTTCACACGCTGCTCTAAGTTTGGAGGAGGAAGCTCGCTCAAAGGGGATGCGGTTCAGCCCCGCGAGCAGCCTGTTTTGTGGTTCGGGTCAAGACAGCCCGGAAAGGACGTAGCGGCTGGCTCAGGCTGCAGCTGCGTGAGGACGGGCAGGATAGTCACTCCCCGAACGCTCTGGAAGATTTCGAGAGGCTCAGGAGCAGAGGGGAAAACTCGAGACTCAAATCAGAAATCACTACGTGGCTAGTTTGCTGGAGCAAATTCCTCGGAGAAGAGCACCCCAAAGCCACAACCAGCAGAGCCTCAGCACAGAGCCGCCAACATTTCGGAGCCAGGGCCCAAAGGCCACGTCCCAAAGGCCACATCCCAAATACGGGCCCGCAAGAGAGTCACGCTGCTGCCACCGCCGCCGGAGGTGGCTGCACGTCACCCCCACGGCTGTCCCGGCGCCCTGCTGCCCACGCAGAGCCAGCGCGCGCTCCAGGCCGGCGGCAGCAGCGTGCCCTGCCCCGCTCCGGCATGCGAGCGCGTTTGCTCACCTTGTGACCTGCTTGTGGAAGTCCGTGAGCTGTTTGTGTGTGACCTGGATGGCTCCTCCCGTCGTTTCCTTTGGTAAACCCTTCAGCGAATTCTCTAGCCAGCGACAAAACGTCTGGAGGAAGCAAGAGAAGGAAGAAGCTCAGCGTAGGATGCAGAGGCAACCCAGCCCGTGTCCTGGTTTGGGTGCCAGCAGGTGCCCAGGGCAGCGCTGCCGTCTCCCGGCCGGGAGTCCAGGCTTTGGGATTTCCCCTCTCGCAGGGAAAGCTCGGCACAGTCAGAGCCGGGAGGCCGCAGAGCCCCACGCAGGGGACGACTCCCGGACGAGCAGCACCCGGCGCCTTTGCGCAGAGCCACCGAGCGGTGACCGCCTGGAGCGACCTTGCTGAAGGGCTGGGAGCAAACTGCCACCTCTCTGCCCTGGCGGATGGCAGGGGAGAGACGGAGAGGGGCAGAGTCCAGCCAGGAAAAAGTTACCCTTCATCCAAAGGGCAGGGAGCGGCGTGAGCCGTCCCCACTCTCAGTGCGAGGAGGAGGCGGGGGTCACCTGTCCGGATGGACGGCGATGCTCTGACAAGCGCCCATCGCAGCAGCTCTACCCTCCTCCCAGGAACAGCCTGAACCCGTCCCCATCCGTGTCCTTCTGGGGACACAGCCCGGCCCTCTCACCGGCCTGTCGATCTGCATGATCTCCCAGAGCACCTCGGCGACGTCGGGCAGGGTGTACGGCGGCAGGCAGAAGCAGCACGTGTGCAGCAGCTGGTTGACGAGCTGCTGGCCCAGCTGGTTCATCACCTGGCCGATGAGCTCCTTCCGCACTTCGAAGTCCTCCTCGTGCTGCAGGAGGAGGGAGAGCAGGGTGAGCGGCGCCCAGGAGTGGCAGCCGGGGACGGGGACGCGCTGCTCCCGGCTCCGCACACGCGGGCGAGGGCAGGGCTGAACCGGAGGCAGCCTCCGACGCCAAGAGGTGGTCAGTCTCGGCAACACCTGCCGGACTCTCCACTGGTGGTGGTGGAATAACTGTGGCCAGGTGAGCTACCGCAGCAGGGCAGCCTCCTGGTGGACCACGGTTACAAACAAAGAGGAGGGCAGGAGCAAGCACGTCCCCAACTCCACGGCTCCTTCCGTAGAGGAAGGGAACAGGGCTTGGAAGCCACCCTCCCATGGGAAACGATCCCGTGTACACGCATCCCCACGGGTCGCTCACGTCATTGGCCACCCCGGTGTGGATGAGGTCGCGTAGGAACTTCATGACGCTGCAGTTGGCATCCCGGTGGTCAAGGGTGGTGGCAGCTATGGCCCACTGCAGGATGGGGATCATCACCTGGCTGCGTAGCAAGGTGACGGGGCTGCGCTGGATAAACCTGGTCGGGCAGAGGAGAGACGGACGTTACAGGCATCAGCCTGGCTTCCACACACCCTGCCTACAGGAGTTTCTCCCTGCAGATGGGTTCAGCCAGGCCCTCGGCCGGCCTGCTGCCACAGGGCCGCTGCTTTGCGCTCCTGAGAGCAGCCCCCGTCCTCTACAGCTGGGGATGGCCACCAGAACCGTCTTCTCCCACCCACCCAAGGAAGCAGGAGTGCTCCCACAGCCATGTGAGCACCTCGACACGGAGGGAAGGAGGGTACAGGGGTGCCCTGCATGGGACCATGCTCCAGCTCCCACTTCCAAATCCCAAACCATCTGCTGCTGCCGCCCAAGACACCCCCAAAGCAGCCTCTCAAAAGCATGCACAGGAACTGGAGGGACCTGCTGGCAGGACAGACTGGCCATTCTGACAGACGTAAGCGCCAGCTAAGATCCCCACAGTAGTTTACATGTCTGCTCTCAAGAATGATTAATTTCTGAAGATACTTTTCCTTCACAGCGTCCTCTTGTCTAAAAGCAACAGAGGACACGTCTCCACGCTGAAACAGCCCCGCTAGCTGTAAGGGAGCTAAGGCAGCAGTCCGAGCGGGCTGGAGCGTGCGGATACCTGGTTGCTAGTCGGAAGAGGTCGTCCACGGTGTCGGGGTGGTTCTGAAGGCCATTGGGCTGCTCTAGGAGTTGGAAGGTAGGTATGCATAGTGCCTAGGAGAAGGGTCACGGGGATCCGTTAGCAATTAGCTACAATTATCAGGTATCCCGATCTCTAGGAACAGTTCGAAACTCGAGCTCGCCTTTCCTTCCTTCCGCAAGCAGGGCTAAGAGGGAGGGCTTGCTTTGCTGGATGCCCATTAGAGCAGCTGGGAGCACGAGGTGGGCGCTCGGAGAAGGTGCATTAGCTCGCTCTGAGATGCCACCCAAACCTTCCTGCCCGTGTAACCGCACAGAGTTGTCGGAGGAGAACAGAGCATCAGGGACCACTGCACTGGGCAGGCTCAGCCTTCTCCTGCAAAACTAACTCAGTCCCAGGGCTGCCAGCTGGTCTCTTAAGTGTCCATTTATAGCACACCGCAACGGTGCTGCATGGGCGGTCGCCACTCAGGACCTGGAGACGGACAGTCCTCGGTCAGATCCGGTGACCAGGACCTCCTTAAAGACTGCAGAGCTCTTGGGCAGGTGTGTTCACGGCCCAGCTCAGGACATGCCGCTCCAGCCCTGCCTCCCCTGCCACCCTGCACAAGGAAGGCACCACCAGGGTCTCCTGCTCCGAGAACACCACCAGTCTGGGGCCTGGCAGTGCCCTGCACAAAGCTCTGGCCATCGTACGGGGCAAGGAGGGAGCGCAGAGAGGACAGCAGCATCCACACGCTTCGTCATTTCATTGCCTTCCGGCTGGCTGATCTGATTGACTGCCCTTAGCTCTACAGGGAGATTTCCAGCACGGAGCCACAGCATCCACCTTGGACCACACCAGAGCAGAGCAGATCCTCACTTCTCTTCCTGATAGCCACCACTGTCACAGCTTAAGGGGAGTTTGGAGCAGGCAGGTTTGGATCTCTGTTCCTGATGGGGTACTTGCCCCAAGGCAGCGATGCCTTCCTCTAGCGATCTGGTCCTCCGACAAGAAGCCACCCACTAGTTCTGCCACCAGGTGATCTTTAACCAAAAGCTTCATCTTCTTGGTTTTGTTCACCCCGCCACCAACTCAGGTGAGAGCGCAGAGGTGCTTGGACCAGTCTAAGTTTGCATCCCACCTAGGGGTAACTGCTCTCAGCCTGCTTAACGCGAACTCTCCTGTCCTTGCCCGCACCCGTGGCACAGCTATCGCCATCAGCGCGGGGGGGTATTTTCATATGTCACCACAGTAACCGAGCGATTTAGAGACGTGGGAAGCAAACCGCCAGGACTGCGAGCAGGGGAGCAGATGGGGACAGGGAGCGGAGACGTTCCCCGGTCCCGAGGGCGCTTACCTGAAGCATGTCTAGCAGCCCCTGCCGGCAGCCCTCCTCCATGCCGTACTCGTCCACCAGGATGCTGCCCAGGTAGAGGAAACAGGAGTGCTGGTGCGCCCGGTACACGTTCACCATCTGCCAGGGAGACACGCACTGCCTGCCCACGAGGAACGCGCTCCACCGCGGCAGCGGCGGGTCCTGCCACCCCAGGGAGCGCCGGACGGCCACAGGCTTTCGGATCCCTCTACAGTTCCCCACTCCTGGCTTCCGGTCCTGCCGTGGTCCGAGCGCGGCCCAGCTGCTGCCTTGCATACCTGAGGCTCTGCCTAGAGGCTGCTCCGCTCCAGGTACCGCCACGTTTGGGAAGGCAGAAGCACACGTGTCCTGTCGGCCACGTGCTGTGTCCAAGCCCACAACCCAGTCCTGGCTGCCCTCTATCCCAGAGCCCTCAGGAACGAGCTGCAGAAACCGCTGCGGCTCCCAAACTAGCTGCACCCCCCGGGTGCGCTCCGCCTGGCTTCGTGACTGCAAGGGGCTGCGACCCCAGCTCTGATCCGCAGCGCCCTGGTGAGCCATCGAGGGGTGAAGCTGTACGCTCGTTATCTTCCGTCATCCCAGCCCAGGACGTTTCACCCTGGATCTGCTCACCCAGACCCTCAGAGTCCCACCTTCTCTCTGAGACAGGCCTAACCTGTTGCTAGACCTTCCCCCCAACCCTGTCACCCTGAAACACAAGGGCTTGCTCAGGTCTAATTTTGCGCTTTGGAGCAGCTCCACGTGCGGCTCCTAAAGCCAGTGCAGCTTCCTCTTGCTTTGGATCCTCCTTTAGCGCAGAGGGAGCATTAAGTAGAGCAGGAGATGCTCAATATTAGGCCCGAGAGCTGCCTCTTCGACAGCGGCACAACGTCAAGTCTCACGCACGCCTTTCAAATTACAGATGCAGTTGCAGGGCTCCCACAACCCACGGGGCACGAATCAGGCAGAGCTCAGCTCTTCTCCGGAGTTCAAAGGCTCTCTCGCCTACCCAAGGCGGTTTGCATAGGAACTCCCGAGACTGCCGGCATTTACTGCCAGGTTTCCCAGAGCCGTTTGCCGTCTGGCTATGCAGTGGTGGCAGCCCGGCACCTGCCCGTGGGACGCACTGGCCTGCCAACGCGAACCGACCGAGCGTTTTCTGATGACGCCTTCAATCCCGGGATCGCACCGTCTGCACGAGCGCGTTCAGAGAGCACCTCCTGTCCCAGGGCGCTCTCAGCAGCCTCCGTACCTGCGTGACTAGCGGCTGCAGCAGGGCAGCGGATCCTTTGCCCACGCAGCGGACAGCAAAGCGCAGGCATCGGCAGCAACGTTCCACGATGCGGTTATCGGCACTGTGTTTGTTCAGGGTCTCTGACAGCACGGGCCAGATCTGGGCACAACAGAGGGGTTAAAGCTGAACCAAGAAACAGCACATCACAGCAGCACAACACCGCCCTCCTACCCGAAAAGGGCCGAAATCCCCGAGCTGGCGGGCAGATGCCACCCAGATCCCAGGCAACAACAGGCACCTGGCGTTACAGGATGAATTATTCTTATGTACATTAGTTTCATGCAGGGGTGAAGATCCAGCTCCGCGTTCACCTGAAAGCACTCAGGAACGAGACTGGCTTCCCACCTTCTCCAGCACAGCGCTGCAACCATCACGAGCGCAGACAAATCAAAGTGCCTGGGAAAACGGTCCTGATCTACAGAGCCGTGTGTCGCCTTTCAGGGGTTCAGCAGCCAACTCCCCCGGCACCATTCTCCGCTTCCATTAGGGAAGGAGCTCCCCCCCACCCCCAGGAATTAGTTCCCCACGTCTGGACCTGCTGGCACTTACTTCCTGAATGACTTTTTGGCACGGATGGATCTGTCCATTTTCTACAATGGGATTGGTGTGTCTGTGGAAAAGCAGCAGAAGTTAAAGGGTTTTTTTTTTTTCCTAAACAGTCGTTTTTTGTTTTTAAAGCCAAGGAAATGGGTTGGAGCCCCTACTGCCCGCTCAGACTACTGAAAAGGGACCAGAAAGTGTCTCAGAGGGGCTGGGGACCCTCAAACTTTGTGCAATCGTTTCCAGTCCCTTTCCCTCAGGGGCCAGGAGGAAACAACTCGTGACGGCCACTGACTAAAGAGGGTTTTCGGCAGCACCTACAGGAGGACCCTTCTCTCGCATGTGGTTTTTGAGTCTCTCAGCAAGAAGCTTTACTTGCTTCAGAGATCAAGAAGATTCCAAGTTAGATCATCAGTGCCAGTGGCAGGATGCTCGCAAACTCCCTGCACAGACTGTCCCAATCCCTCCTTTCTTACCTAAATATGACAGCGAGTCGATCCAGGGGCACAGTAGGGTCTGAGGAGAGGCCGTTGCTTGGCTCCTGAGAGAGCAGCTACGAAACAAGACAGACGACGGGATTTCAGGAACGCACGCAGCCCGTTCCCAGTGAAGGCTGCCTCAACGCTGCCTCGACTCCAGGCCCCACAAGGAGCTCTTTCACACCCCCTTCGGGCCAAAGCGGAGCGGACGGCTCTTCATACCAGCAGAAACGCAAATGCCCAGGAAAGCAGGAGGCATTACAGCGACTCTGAACGGCCACTGACACGGAAATAAACCTCGCCTCGGCCCCAAGCGGCTCCTAACCTCAGCCACAGACACGTAAGTTACTGTGAAAGCTCAGAGTGGCTTTTCGATTTGGCTTCTCTGCATTCAGAGCCTGCTCAGAAGGGATCTCCGAACTGGAAGGGAGCAGAGTCCTAGGCGGAAGAGCTGCTAGGAGATGGTGTTAGCAGGCAGAGCGCTGAAGAATCAGTCTTCACGCACCTCCACAACCACAGGTCATTTGTAAGAAACACAGGACGTGCATGTCCCTTTCTTAGGGCTACCCTCCTCCTCCCGCCACCTTCTGAGATTTCTCCCCTCCATTAACCCTGGTTCTAAATGGAAAGGTCACCAGGGCTACCACATTTTTGGGATAGCTGGAATATTTTGCAATAGACTGCATCTCTACTGCAACAGCACAGACTCCAGCAGGAGATGGGACATGTAGAAGACAGCAGAGACCACACGCCCCGCAGGGAAGTAGCATTCTCGCATGCTGTGTCTCCACGCTGAAGATGCAGGATGAAAGCTACCTGCTACACTTGATGTATTTTCAGGAAGGCTCTTCAGCTCCTGGCACATAAACTAATTTCTACGGACCATTTTCCCCCATTCTGCAGATTAGATTCTCAAATCCATTTAACCCATTACGTGCTCCAAGAGCCCCGTATTTGTCAGGTAGCACAAAATCACAGAGTTACTTAGGCTTCACTAAGCAGCAGTCTTCAAACCAGATGAAGAAACAGCCTGTGTCACCACTGCTTGTGTTCTGGTCTCCCCAAGCCAGGGAAGGACAGCAGCAGATTGCCCACTGCTGCAGGAGTCCCAGCCAACACAAAGGGGACGTACCGGGAAATCCCCAAAGACTGAGGACTCGCATCCTGGATCCAGTTAGAGGATCCAGTTACTGCGCAGCAGCTCAGTCTGGGTTCATACTCTCAGTCCTGAACAAGCAGAAGATGACACTCATTGCACACCCACGGCTTCGAGCGCAGACAATGACCGCAGCAGATCAAGCCACTGGGCACGGATCAAGCCAAGGCAGCTAGATCAAGACTGATCTGCTGCGTACAAACCTAGTGACAGACAAGCAGCACGTTATGCAGCTCTGACCGGGACGTACCTTCTTCAGTGCCATGACTTGTACGGCACAGAGTTCACTGAGGCATTCTGCTATCTTCTCTAAGGGGAGCCTGGCAAGGACCAGCGCTGTCCCTGAAACGCAAGAGGAAGCAGGTTCGGAAACAGGAATGCAGCGTAGGAGTTCGATCAGTGAAACACAACACAAGCAAGGTTCCCAAACTGGCCCTACCTGCAGCCTGCTGCCAGCCCTGCCTCTGCACAGCAGCGAGAGCGCACAGCTCCAGGGCAAATGCAGGGACAGAATTACTGCTTCCTGGGACTGAAAAATGTTTCTGACTGTACCACGGCTTGACCCTGACTCTTCAATTAAACTGCACACTGAAATACTTTCTGGGGGACGGGAAGGAGGAAAGGATGCCAACATGTGAGAGTATAGGGTTGATTTGAAGAAAGACTGATGCAGCAACCACATCTGGGCTCTTCAGGAAGCACAGTATGTCTCAGCAGTGTCCTTGCCTCTTCCCGAAGCAGTGTCACGAGGTCTGAGGAAGTTTCTTTCAAAAGCATCTGCACTAGGATCCACAGCCAGGGCATTTTAGGGTTCTCACAAATGAAACGAGAAGAGCGCTTAAGCCATTCCCCACTGCCACATCACAGCATCCTACTCAGAGGCAGGAGTACAAAGCACACCATTCACCTTGTGTTGAAGGTGCAGAGACCACAGAGCCTGGGCTGACAAGAACACTGGGAGCAAAACCTCTCCCTGCCCCACAGGATTCACTGCAATGTTTGAAAGGAGGAGGGGGAAAAAAAAAAAAAAAAAAAAAAAAGTACTTTGTGGTAGGAACAGGAACGAGTTCAGAAGTGTGGCTAAAAAGAATATTCCTTCAAACAGCAGAAGCACTCAAAACCATCAGGAATCTTTAAGGCCTAGAGACGCATCCTGCACGTCCATGAAGTTGGTCACGCTGAAAGAGGCACGGGATGCTCAACAGCCGAGTGCCTGTGAGAAGTGAATGCTCTGACTGTGGGCTGTAGTTGAAAAAGCTACGTTCTTGCACCCAAACTCTCTCTTAAAGGACAAATACTTGCAATTTTCTACCCTGCACGTATAGTAGCCAATATCCAAGTGCTCAGATATACCAATAATGCATTGTTAATTTGGCTACAAGTACTTCAAATATTTCCTTCCTGCAATTCAAGCTCAGAGCATCTAAATAGGCACGGAAACAGCTTGTAAACCCAGAAAGCGTTTCTTTCTACCTCCTCCTAATTCAGCCTGCCCCAAGCAAGCTCTTCAGGAGAGCACACATGGAGTGCCTCAGGCCAAAAAGAGACATGGTCAAAGCTCCCCCTTATTTAAGATAAACAACGTGCAAGTGGGATTGCAACATCCAAGGTAGGTGACCCTCACAAACTCATTGATTGCTTTTCAATACCTACCCTTAAGGAGTCCCACAGCAGCTTCTGGAGAGAGCGTGAAGGAGTCAAGGGAACGGGCTATCTCTAGCAGCCCGTTAAAGTGCTGAGCCATATGGTCCCGGCATACCGAGCAGATATTGTGAATGGCCTTGGCAGCGGCCGAGGCCAGCCGCCTGTCACACAGGCCTTTCATCAAGTAACCCAGCACAGGATCTGAGGAAGAAGAAAGCCACAGGGGAGGTCAGGGTGAACAGGGGTACCTGGGACAACGCTCACTGCAGGACAGAGCGGTTGTGCCCCCTGTGCTGGCCCCCAAAGCACAACGGTCTGCGGGGTGAAGCCAGACAGGCAGAGACCAGGCCAGGACCACAGGAGAGACTCACCTAGGAACTGAGGGTTTCTGTCCACGACCTCGCTCATCTCTCCAACCAGCTCGATGCTGGTGTAGCGGACGGCCGTGTGCACCGTCTCGGGCAGGCGCACCACCCCTTCCAGCACCTCCACCAGGGTCGGGTTGTTCTCCCTGCGGGGAAAAAGGCAGCCAGCTTAGCCCTAAAGGAGGGTCCCAGCCCATTTTCCCCATAAAACTTCCCTTACAACAATTCCACAGAGCGGCTGGTTTTATTGAACCTGATCAACTGCCCCGTCTTTGGTCTACACAGCATCCAGCTAGGCAAACCCTGCGGCCGTACTTTGCTAGATATCTGAGACATTGGCTGGTGCAGGGTCAGGGCCCTCAAAGTTGGGATCCAGACGAACAGTGGCCTCTAGGAGAACAGCTTTACTGAACAGAGTGGAGCGGAGGGATCAGAACACCTTCAGTAAGAGTGCTAGCAGCACAAAAACAAAGGAAACACCAAACCCAGCTAATTAATCCTCCAGAGACTGCAGGAAGCCAGAGGAGCCTGCTCCCAGTGTGGGAGGCAGCTACCACTCCCAACCTGCAAGAGTCCCAGGCACCGTGCAGCCCACATCTATCGCGCGGCTCCTGCTCCGTTCACCAGACGGCACCGCCTGCCCTCTCGTGGCAAGAGCAGAGCCGAGCTCGATGGAGCAGGTCGACACGAGAACGAGAACCTTCCAAGCAACGTAGGACACGCTCACGCGGAGCGAACTCCCTCGCCATCCAGCAGTGCAAGGTCATGAGAGGCTCACGCTTTCAGAAACAAAGCGGTAACAAAAACTGAGATAAAAGCAACGAGAGCAGCCTTGACACGGATAATACGAGCCAGCAAGTGCACACCAAACTCGGCGTCTCCCCCGGTCTCCCAGGGAGACAGAGGCACAACGTACACCTGGAGAAGACCAGCATGACTGTTCAGCAGCTAAGCAGAACTCCAGGACACTAAAGAGGTCTATCTGAAACAGTGTGTGTATTTTACATGTGTAAACCCTGGTTTCTGCCTAGGAAAGCAGGTTCCTATGAGTATCCTTGGGACATTCACAGTGTCTCTGCACAACCCCCAGACTTGGAGGCAGTCAAAGGCAACACCTCACCTCACAGCCCTTACAGACACAAGCAGGATTGTCAATACTCACTGGTCAACACTCTTGGCTATAGAGGCCATGATGAAGAGGACAGCTTCCGTCACTTCCCAAGGTGGATTCCCATCCTTCAAAGTCGCATAAAGCTGCAAGAAAGAGAATCAGTCACGAAAGAAGCTGCAAACACAGCCTGCAGGCTTGCAGGCACCAACTCCACCCCAAGACATGGCCACCTGCTTGCTCAGCTCCTCCGACACACCCAAAAATCCAGGCCTGGCCTCACATGAACACTCCCCTTCCAGTTTACTCTGCTGTTTTGGGGCGAGAGTGCCATTCCCCAGCTAGTACCCCACATGAGACCTGCTCAAGCTGCTCCTCCCACAACAGTCCCCACTGCCTATTTCCAGACACTGTTGCTTCCTCATGCATGAGGAGAAAACGTAGTGCGGCTTCCTCCCACCCCAAAGGCTGTCAGGGCTCGGCTACGCTGCACACAGCCATGGACAGGATTGTACCTCCTCACTCTGCTGGGAGCTGCAGCGAGCTCTAGACAGGGACAGAGAGGTGCGCAGTGTGACGAAAAAGGTTGTGGGGGGGATTGCAGCTCAGGATGAAGCCATCGGGCTCAGGTGAGACTGGGCCAGGAAGGCAGAGCTGAGTCAGCCCAGCAAGAAGGTGGAACACGCAAGGTCTCAGAGCGACACGGTCAGTCTCCGCGCACGCAGGATGCCTCCTCTTTCAGGACTCATCCATCATCAGTGTGACACTCTTGTAAACCCACCTGAGCAAAACATTCCACTGATCCCACCAGGAAGATCAGGTCCTTCACCAGGTCCGAGACCCGCATCCGGAACTCCCCAAAGTCATCCGTCTCCTCTGGGACACCCTCCTAGCATAGACACAAAGACAGAAAAAGCTGCAAACAGCAGCTCGGAGAACTCCAGGCTCCCATTCACCCACAGCCAGGACAAGATAAGGAACTACAATTTACAACAGAGGTCCATCCTTCCTGCCCTCCTCTCCCCAGATCAGGCTATTGAAGAGGATTTGAAGGAGAGCGATGCACAAAGAAGGCTAACAGCATGAGCACATGCTGTGTATTCCTCCTCTGACAGGCTACAACACATAGATGAAGGGATGGAAATTGAGGGGATGAGGAACATAAGCAGACATGGAAGAAGGATTACAAGCATCCCAGACATCAAGAAGGAAGATGACAACATTGTGGCTAGCAAGCTGTGCAAGCTCTGTTCCGACAAAAATGCTGCTGAGCAGGGGACAAAGCATCTCTCTGCAGCTCCCCAAATGGGAACCACCTGGGGGAGACGGGAAAGTGTCATTCTGTAGCAATGCAGACGCCAGAGAGCTGTTAGAACAAGAACTGACTTAATGAAGAGAGGTTTAATATAGCAATTTTAATTACTGTCAATTGTCTCTCTGCAATTACTGCAACTGCAGAGCTATTACCTGTAGAGCCCTACAGCTATGGAGAGGGATCAGCATATAGCAGTGATGACAGATGCATCCTACCACCCCACTGCCTTCAGCAGCTCCAGAGGAAATAAAGCAAACGCAGCCTTACGTGGTCTGAGTCAAGCTGACAGTGTCTGGCCAGAGCATGGAGAAGCCGCTGTATGTAGGCTTTGAAGATGCTGTGGATGACTGCATCGTCTGTCTTGTACAGGTGCTCCCCCAGCCTGTACCAGAAGTTAAAGGAAATTTCTACCACCTGTTTGGAAAGAAAAATTCAGCATCCTGTTATCAACAGAGCATTTGCTCTCCACCCTACCAGTACTCCTGGCAGGGAAATCCTCTCTGAGGACGCCTGGAGTGTGGCGGAGTAGCACTGATTTCCAGTCGCAGTGCTTCCTTCCTCAGGCCATGATGAAACGTGTGCTTGTTCCCCCACCTTTGCCAATCTCCCCCACTCCTTGTCACTTAATAAAGGATTTAGAATTCAATGAATTAACCTGAAAACCCGTCACCAGCCCTGAATTGTAAAGCCTCTTTTCTGCAAAAGCAACACTGAAGCATATGGAGAGGTTTTTGCTTCAGATGCCAATCAACATCACCTCATTTCACATCAGATTGGTCAAATTGTTATCCCCCAACCCTGACCTGAATCACGCACTCCCTCTGCACAATTTCCGTGGCAAGCAAGCCCCAAAGGGTTGCATCAGAGCAGCCTTCATTCCTTAGCTAACTCGCCCTCTGGTTCGCAGGCCTGATGTACTCTCAGGCTCTGCCACAAAAGCTTCTGGAAAACCCATTCCTGGAGGGGCATTAGCTCAGTCCAGATCCACCTCCCGTCCATCATTTCTGCATCCCTCCCCCAGCATGACCAAGTGAAGAAAGGAGAACTCACAGTAGGAAATCACAACTAGCACCTCCCCGTTTCCTGTGCTGTATTTAGCACGACACCCTCTCTGTTAAGGAACCTCCAGCCACTCCACACAGACACAAGTCAGCTACCGATCAGTTACTGAGATTTAATTATCAGTGTTGGCAATTGTCCCAAGAGGAGAATAAAGTGGGAAATTAAAGGGAGAGCCTGCATCTTAACTACAACGTTCTGTGATACTGAGCTCTCATCGGGGAGGATGGTCAGAGGGCGTCGAGGCAAAGCAACGCTTACTTTGCTTGGAGCGCAAACGAGTTTACCATTGGTTACACTGAAATTCCCACAAAGCTTAAGGAAGTCAACATTTGAGAAGAGAACAACTGAGGCTGTCAGAGCTGCACTTGCAGTCCCCGTCTCCTCCTTTCAGCACACAGATGAAGGAGGCATCAGAGCCTCTTCCATTAGGGCCCCGTTCTGGGAAACGGAAGTTATGCCATACTTTCCACATCACAAACGCGGAGCAGCAGAACACAGGAACTGAAGTCTCCCAACCATGTCGCAGGATAAAGGAAAGATTTTTTCCACCAATTCAACTTTGGTTGAGTAAGATTTGGTGATAGGGTGAGCAGAAGAACATCAGTAAACCTCACTCACCTCATACTGTGGGTGACCTGCACATATCAGCAACAGCTCCAGCGTCCGTAGGTCACCCAGCCCTTGGCCTGGCGTGCAAACTATCTTATCTAGGAACGTCTCGCAAAGCTCAGTGAAAACACGGCAATAATTGAGCACCCTGGTGAAGAAAGAAAACAGAGCAAAAGTCAGAAAGATATTCCACATATGACTATTCAACAGCAGGTATCACAGACAAGGGTCAAGAAATATCAACTCCTACTTTAGCTTTTCCCCATCAACAGTTGGGAAAGAGAACGTGAGACACTGTCATACAGAGAAACTTGGCTTTATTCAGAAGTAGGTGAAAGCGCTGGGTTCCAATACACAAATCTTACAAAATTTCATAATATCCACAGCATCTAAGAAAACACCTCCAAAACTACAGCATCAAGCAACCTGGCACACGATGTCTGTTAAAACACAACATTGGTCTAATTCAGCCCTGGGAAGGTGCAATGTTTCAGATGACAAATAGGCACATCTACTTCAAAAATAAATCCAGGATGTCCCATTACACACACAAGGGACAGCATTGCATAAAAACACGGCTATACTTAAGACAAAAACAATGGTAGTAGCCAAACTGAAGTACAGCAAAATCCTTCTAGCTTTCCTACGCTTAAAGATTCCAGAAGGTCGAAATCCGGACAAGAGACAACAACGAACATCTGACAGATTGGGAGCTTTTCCCTGCCACCTCTCAGCACCAGAGGACTGAGGTCACGGCACGGTGTGATGGAGCACGTACTCCACGGAGCGAGCACAGTACCACGCACTACCCCCCGCCAATAAAACCGCTCCCATCACTGATTTGGGAAGAGCTCCAAGATAAGCCATTAGTCCTGGGCTTCCATTTTAATATTCCTGTTCTGGAGAGGTGTACCAAGTCAGAGGTAGTAAGAGGAATCAGAAATCTAGCTCTGCCTCTCACTTTTTTCCAGGCAGATGACTCTCCTTTCAAGACCTCTGCTAGTGGGTGAGAAGAAGAACGCACCTGCGGACATGACCTCTCAGGTACAAGGACCTAAGGAACAGCACGGCTACAGCAATACGTCTTTGGAGAAGGATGAATGCTTCTTGCAAATGCACCCTAAAGCCTGTCTTAAAGGCAGAGACGAGTTCCCCCCACTTCAGCTTTTTCATCCCCAAAGGCTTCACCCTTTACACAACACTGCAGCTCCACAGCCCATCCCAGGAGCAGATCAAACATGCTTAATGCCTCCAGTGCTGTCACCAGGGCATTTATGAGATACCTGGAAGGATTTGACTATCTTCTCAGATACAGACTGGAGAACAAATGCTACTAATTATACCATGCCCTTGCAATTCCTGAAGATGAAAGCTTGCAGGTTTTTCAGAAAGTCACAGAAACGAAGAGATGCTATCTCAGAGGCGATCTTACCAAGCAGTGAGGACATTAGAGCAAACTTTTATATGCCTGACAACTGAAGACTAATTCTATTAGTTTTAAATCGAAGGATAAATAAGAACAGATGCTACTATGATTTTCAGTTTCAAAAGGGATAACTTTGATGAGTTAAGAGACTAATTATTCATCTAGCTTGAGGTGCTCTCATTTAATGTGGCAGAAGCTTAAACTTTAAGTCAGAGGTGCAGAAGTTATTTGGACTTTGCATCCCCAGCTGAAATGAGGGGAGGGGAATGCTTGTTGCAAGTGATTCGGTTAGGCCTTGAACTTAAGCCATCTGAAAAGGCTCAGCGGTAAGCCAAGTGCCTCCAAGCAACTGAACGGCTGTCAGGGAGGAGAACCAGAAAGCAAACAGCTGTATTTTGGAAGCCTAGGCAAGCAGAAATCAAGCAAGAACTGCCAGAAGCCAAGCCAATGCCAGACCCTGTCAAGGTCATTTTTAAGAACAGCACAAGATTTTTCAGATGTGATAAAAAGCCGCTTGGGATCGCTACACACTGAAGACAGTGGCAAGATTAAAGATTTGTGGCACAGCTAAAATTATGTGAGTGCTCTGCCTTGGTTTTCAATACTGTTGCTGAACAGGAGGGACGAATGCAGGAGGATCAAAGAGATGGATACGATGATCTGCTTATTTCTGGAGTGGAAGGAGTGGGGACTAGCTAATCTCTACCCTAGAACTCTGGAAAAAACAAACACTGGGTAGATCCGTCCCAGAGCTTTGCTACTGGCCTTGTCGTTTCCATCAGTGAAACCACCATGCATAGCCACAAAATTGCAAGCGCTGCACTCATGTTTGAGAAGGGGGATAGAGGGTCTGGCAAATATAGGCCAATTAATCTGACCTCAATAGCATGAGCAAGTTTTTACAATGTTTTTGGAATATACAGAAGAGGGAAATGGGTTAAATGCAACATGGGTTTACCAAAATTAGACTGGGCCCACCTAATTCTTATCAACAATGTTTTAAAACATGAGAAATGGAACAGAGCAGGACTTGAAAGATTTGGTCATGGTGTTCACATGCAAATCAGCTCAACTGGGTAAAGCACAGCTGTGGGGGTAGGAGAAGAATTTGCTAGCAGGGAGATTAGCGTGCAGCGCTGGAAGGGGAAATACCAGTTTGGAAGGAGGGTGCTAGGGATGTTCCAAATCAGTCTCACAGCTGATCTTGTCTATGTTCATTAGTGACAGCTACATGAAAAGGAGGAGTGAGCATTAATGATCTTCACTGATAAAGGTGAGATGGACTATCAGCGCAGAAGAATGAAAGCCACCTGAATTTGAGCAGGAAAAATGAGACGGATTTTATGGCACAGAGTACAAGTTCATAAGAGTTAGTACTTCTGCTGAAAGCTAGAGCTTTGGAAGCTTCTGACAACTTGTGGATGGACTAAAGTCAGAGCAGGTCCAAGACGCTAATGCCACAAGACCATGGGAAAGGCATGAGATGTCAGGCAAGGCGTTCCCTACACACTGGGATGCCACAATGTAAACACGAAAGAGCGAGATCCCTCCTGGAGCAGCACATACCTGTCTGGCCCTGGTGCTAACAAAGGCTGAATTCAGAACGGGAACAGTGCAGAAAGCAGCTATGGGGATCATCAGGGGAAAAGAAAGCTGCCTTAAAGGACAGAAAGAACAGGGCTTGCTTAGCTCAGCAAACTGAAGGCTGACTGCTTCCTACCTATAAATTTATTAAGTAATAAGAACCAGCTGAGGAGCTATTCAAGTTAAGACAATGTTGGCAAAACAGAATAGGCATAAACTGGCCCAGAATCAATTGAGGCTGAAGATCAGAAGGTTTCCAATCAGAGGAGCAGTGTTTCATAACAGCCAACATATGTGAAGCAATCGTTTTTTGAAGCAACAGTTTGAACATGCTTGATCAAGGTATGAAGACTGCAACTTCTTACAAGTCAAGAATGAGGGGCTGATGACACAACAGGCACATCCAGGCCTCTCTAGAAGGCTCTAGAAGCAGCAAGTCACTTCTAACCTCTAACTGTTTCAAGGCTGGCAAGGCATCAGCTGCACCTCAGGGTATTTTCCTTGTCCTTTGCCCACAGCAAGGAAGATCAAGCAGCCCGGCAAGCCTAGCATGATAACAGTCACAGCTCTCTGTCAAAGTCTGAGCTGATCACACATGCCTGGAGCACAAACTGGTGCATCAAGGGCAAGAAAATAATTTGCTCACTTGTTTTTGTCCAACAAATACTGATTTGCATAAGTGACTTCGGAGTGCTACACACGAACACCACAGATTCCAAAAATAACTGTGGACAGACACAATGACAGGTAATTACTGCAGCTCTCCTCCCTTTCTGGGCACAGCCATGGCTGTAAGTTCACTTACTTGTCTAAGTCCTCCCGTGCTACAGCCATGTGATAGGCAGTCTCGAGAGTGAGGACGCCCTGGAAAAGCTGCAAGGCCAGGGGCAGGTTTGTCTCCACGTTCTCGATGGCGTAGAGCGCTGAGCACACGCAGTCCGAAGCAGCTTCATGGAGGTTTGACGATGTCTTGTCTTGTTGCTGCAAGAAAGAGGAAGCAGAAATGAGCCCAGCGATTACACCGTGAGAAACGAGATGCTACTGAAGATCCTATTCAATTCTTTTTTGTTCCCAGCGTGCTTCCTACAGCTTAGCCACAGCTTCCCAACAATCCCTGGATAGCCTGTGCAGCTTTACCAGCACAGACACTCGAGGTCAAAACGGACCCTCCGCACCGAGCCTGGCCTGGGAGCTGCAGACATAAGAGGAACAAGGCCAGCTGAGACCTGCGGTAACTCAGGCAAAACGTTGTTCTGTTTTTATCCCCGAGTAGGGAAGGCAGTGAGGTTTCACAGAAGCGCATACGAAATATTTATCACTATGACGGTCTGGGGTGAACAAGTGGGTTTCGGGTCCCGGTTGGTAGACGTTTATAGCAATTGTGCAAGGCTGATTTAACAGGCGCTTTAATGGCTCCCACGGAGCCCTGGGCAATTAAGAAGGGAGACAAGATTGGCATACTAAGAAGGGGAAGGGAGCAAACAGTGAAGTGGAGAGAGGAAACAAAGGAACAGTAATTTTGTGTGTGCCTATGTGTGTCCTTTCACGAGAGATCTCAAAGCATCTGGAAAACAATTCATTAAGCCTCCAGATCACACATGAAGGTGGAAAGGGGGAGTGAAAAAAACAAAAAACAAAAAAACCCCTAAGTGTAAAAGTAACAGCAATGCAATAAAAAAGGCTGGTGAGCAAAACACCCCATGTCCCAGAGGATGCAGGTTTTTGCTGCAGCACCGCTCAGACCTGCGGCTCAGCCCGAGTATAGTCTATTCCTTCTTCCACTGAATGGAAACCCTCATTTACATTCGTCACTTATTTAATCTGTACCATGGAAGAGATGCAAATGAGGGTTCCCATTTACAATGGCGGAAAGCATCGATAATACTCAGGCTGGGCTGCGGGTCCGAGCAGGGCTGCAGCAGAAAGCCGTATCCTCGGGGAATTCTGGCTTTTTATTTGTTCAGTTCTTTGCCCTCCCTGCCGCAGTGACGCAGGATACTCCCAGCCTCCTTGTTTTACTGGTCTCCTGAGCTCTCCCGCTTTCAGATATGGAGAAAAGAAAAAGTCATTCAGGAGTTATTTTTCTTCTTTTGACACTTTACCTCAGGAAATTGTACAATTTTATTGAAAATCTGGAGGGGGCAAAAGCAAAATTGATTTTAGTATTACACAAATTTAGTTTCTTTAAGGAGGAACACAGACAACTTCTGGAGCTAAAAAGTTAACCATGAAGACAGCAAACTTACTCCAAGTAACGCACAACAAATATTTTTTGCTCAGAGATTTCTGTAAGACAATTTGACCTGGAGAAAGGATCAAGCACAGCATTTCAGACCAAAACCATCTCTCTTTTAAAGTCACAAAAACCTAAGCATGCTCAAAAGTAAACCTGGCACCCTACTTTGGCTGTAGGGACTACCAACAGTAACGACTAGAAATGGTCTTTTCTCCAATGTTAAATCTTCTATTCTGCTCTGGATGTTTTGCACCCATCACAGAAAATGAACCTGGCTCACTGGCTCCTGCCTGAACTAGACAAAGCATCTGTTTAATACAGGGTCCAAAATTGATGATTAGTAGAGCAGGAATAAGGGGAACAGACATAAATAGAAGATTAAATTGTCTCTGAACTTTTTTCCTGATGTTCTGTCTGCTAACAAATGTAGTAACGGGTTTGCAGAGATGAAAGAATCACCCATGGCAACATAAGGTTCCTGTGATCAAACACCTCTATTCCTGCTGCAGTCCTGTCTTAGTCCAACGTGCCACAGAGACAGCGGTGACCTCTGCTTTCCCCAGGCACCAGCCTGCTCTGCAGGAAAGCTGCGATGCTTGAGTGACACAGGGAGAAGGTGCATCACGGACACCATTTAGCAGGAACGCACTCAAGAGGAATAGTCAAGCCAGGTGGCTGAGAACTGCTCCGGTAAAACCAGGGAAGAGCATCTGCTTGGAAAAGATTTAGGAGTCTTAAATGCCCTTCCAAGAACAAAGTGAATGGGTCTCACCTCTGAACACATATTTTCTGTGTCAGAACAGAAGACGGGCAGGAAAAAATAATACTGAACGAGCTGCAGATTCTTTCCTCCACGCAAATAGCCAAAAAAGCCCACATGCTTTTTCTGTTTACACCCAAAAGCTCTGCCAGTACTTTCTATCTGTCTCTCTTGTTCACCCATCCCAGGTCATGGGTGATGGACTCCAGTAAACCTGTACCTCTCCCAGAATATTTCAATTTTAAATCACAGGCAGAAGGTTTTCTCTAATTCCATCTATGGCAAACCTTTGCTATTCAGTTTTGTCTTACTATGGAAAAATCTCACAAGATTAAAAAAAAATCTGCTCCCTCACAGATCTCAGTAAATAACAATATCCATCAGCGAAGCAAATAAAGCTGAAAAGTTGTGAGAATTTGGGTGCTTCTCCCATTTCCCTGAGCAGTTCTGCATTCAGGAACTCTGTGCAGGGCATGCATCTCTGCACTCACTGCATCGCCTCCATGACAACATCGGTTTGGTCCAGAGAAACCAAGTTCCTAAACTAAGGACCAAGCACACAGTCAGAAGCAGCACTGTTTGTAAGTGTATTTCTGCTTTCCTCCTTGAGATATTAGCTAATATTAGGTGTTACGCATGTGGTGCCTTCTACACTTCCCGGTGCCAACAGGAGGCAGCGCGTCAGGGAAGATGGCGTGGGAAATTTCAGCGGCAGCCAGAACAGGACTGTCGCTCTGTGCTGCCACTCTCCAACTGTCCTTCAAGGTAGACGACAGGTTCGAAATGAAGACTGGCATTTCAGGCCTGGAGCTGTCAGCGTGGATCTATTACAAGGCACAGACAGCTTGCTCTTCCCCACCTGCTAGCAGAGAGGGTCAGCTCACTCTAAGGAGCTGATCAGGGTAAAGACTGGAAGGCTCCTAATCAAGAGAGAAAGAAGGGAAGAAACTCACCTTCAGTGCCTGCATGCTGGGTGTGGAAAAGTGGCGTCACTCTACTCAATCACAGGTGACAGCACAAAACATGCCCAACAGACCAATAGTCTTGGATTTAAAAGCAACATCATCCTACTACCCAAGGTTCCCACTCCCAGCACGTGAAAGAAATACTCACCAGCACCTCGAAGAGGAGTGACAGTAACTTGCTGTTTGCCATGAAGGTGCTATCCAGAACACCGAGGTTAAACCAGCTCCCCAAGCACCGGAAGATTTTGATGAGCATCTTCTCATCATTGCCTGCTTTCTCCACGCACGTCATCTACAGCAGGACAAGGAAAAACTGCTTAGGAGCCACAATTTTACAAGCGAAAAAAAGAAAAACCACCCCAAAACAACAATAAAATCTCCAAAACAACTTCTTTTGAAAAGCCAACCTGGCATCTCTACGATTAACATCAAGAGCTCCTTCATGATGCTTAGCAAGATGCAGGGGGACTGGGAGAATCAGCAGTCCAGCCTGTTCGACATCACTATTTGAACTGATCCCTTCAAGAGATGTGCAAAACTTTGCACGACCAAACAGCAGTGTCATACGTACATGGAAAAAGCACTCTGACCCAGAAGATATCCACCCGGTAAGAGCCCAGGACCCCCGAGGATGCCTGCACCAGCAGAGAGGACTTCTGCATCTACTTGGTAACACTAAGGTGCCCCAAGTCCCCATGTTGTTCTTGAAATCAGGAACACAGCATTTCTGAAAGCAGCCTCTCAAGAGCAGCGAGCACCAAGCGCTGCAGCTCTCAAAGTCCACGTGAGGCACATTCAAGAAAGCAAACCGTTTCCAACACCCCTGTCCCCAGTCCCGGCTGCCCCTAAGAAGCCCCCTATCCAATGAGATGTATGGGCTGAGCCAAAACCTACCAGTCAACCTCAGCTGCTGTTACAGAAGTGAGAAAGCAGCTTGAATGTTCTCATCCATTCGCAGCCCATCAGTTTTCTGCAGAATTTTGTCTCAGGCTGACGGAGCAGAGACACTAACAAGTTTCACACATAATAAATCCCTAAAACTCAGTCTGATCTCAAATTTATATCCCTCACCACAAAATCATGACTGATGGCAAGAAGATAATCCTGAGGGTCACACCTAACCCAAAGGCCAACCGGATGACCTACACGCCACTGCGCACACAGTAGCTAGTGGCTCTTATTTCCAGTGATGGCCAAACCCTTCTGCTGCTCAGCAGCATCTAACAGCAACCCTTGCCACAGCTTAACTCCAAAGGGCGCCCTGACCTAACTAGGCTGAGGGAAAGGGAAACCAGTTGGACAGACAGAACCTGGACGAGCACCCCAGATCCTCCTTCTCCCAAGGAGCCAAGCAATTCCTCACTGACCGCCTCACACTTTAATCCTGGAGGCTGATCTTGTACTTTATCATAGTTTCTGTACTTTTTTTTTTTTTTAATTAAGCCTTTTTGTAACCCAAGAAAAGTGAGTTTAACATTTGAATCCTATGCAGGAAATTTAGTTTTGCTCTTCAGGCAGCTGGTTAAAATGCCCACGCTGGAATTTGCTAAGGAAGCTCTGGGCAGAGGAAGTCTGAACAGAGTCTCGCAGATGCAGAGCATACCGGGATAGAGAAAACCGTACGGGCACAGCCTGTACACAGCAAGGCAAGCAAACGACAGGCCCACCTGCGAAACCGCCTGCCCCCTTCTGCTCTCAGCAGCCGTAACTGCACGTGGGTCATCAGCGGCGATCCGGAGAACGGCCGCCGGACTGCTGTCAGGGGCTTTGTCCCTTCCGAGCTTGGCACAGTCACTGCAGGGGAATGTGCTCAGGGATTTAGTTTCTGCCGCTGGGGCTGGCTGACCTGGCTACGACCCTTCGTGATCCAACATTGGCTCCTCGCGTCATCTCCGATGAGGCCGTGAGCAGTCGGAGCAAGGTGATCTCGCATGCCTAACCGATCTGACAGCCACGCTTCTCCAAAGCTTCCCAGAAAAAGCACGAGGGGATGGAGACAGCTAAGAGGGAAGGCACAGCAGAGAGCTTTTGGGCAGCATAAGAGGAAGATGAAGTTTCAGAATCGAGCTAGGACTCGTTCAGAGGCAGCTAAGCCTACAGAAGAGGCGGAAGCAGGTTCCCCTAATGCCTGGGGTGGTAATGGCACGTACCTTTGTTGCGATACATGCAGTGAGTGCATCGGGGGAGAGTAAGATAGTCTTCACAGACAAGAACCAGGTTACTGATGGACAGAGGATGCACAACTCTGTGTCCTGCTACGTTTTAGTCTCCACGATCCCCCTTCCTTCAGAGTTACCGGAATAACTATGAGAAATGAAGTCTCCTTCCTACATCTCCAAGCGAAAAGCAAAACTAAGGTGTCGCACAAAGTTAAAGTGAAACATCCACCAGATGCATCTGCCACACTAATATTTCTGTTCCAACTGCTGCCTGTGGCTTTCCTTAATCAGTGTGGAAACAGAACGACGACTTTCTGCAAAGGTTTCAGATCAGGCAAAAAGCAGCATGACTGAAATTTAAAGCAAGCCCTAGGAGCCTAATTGGCTGTACTCCACCCTTTTCTTCAAGCTAAACGAACCAACTTCAGAAGTAGATGACACAAAATGAGAAGTTACAGACAAAACTACTGAGAGCCAAGTTTGATGTTGTGTCATATCAGAGAAGTTTGGAGGGACTGCAACTAACGTCCGACAGGCAAGGAGGGAAAAACGAAATCGCAGGTCACACAAGCCTGGGGGACCACAAAGTGATGCGCTATGAGAACTGAGGTTTCTCCGGGCAGAGACATCCCACCACATCCCACGGAGGAGGCATTCCCCTTCTCTCCGGCTCTTGACAGCACCCCCAGAACACTGCCCATTTCCGAGCAGCACGGTACTGGGGTCGTGCAAAGACACGGCATGCCTAGAGCTAGAAAAGACCTGCAAGAAATATCAGTTAAAGGAGAAGAGAACAGATTCACACGCAAAACTAAAAACCTACATGCAGCTGTGCTCCTCAGTGAAACGGAAATCTAAACTACAGTCTAACAGCAAAGGGGACACCCACATATCAAAGGGAGACGGGGCAGCTTCTGTGATTCTGTAATTCAGAGAAATGGCATAAAAATGCCGCAGCAAAATACGTGTAATTTAAACTGGATAAAGCATTAGGGATCTGAAGTAAAGTCCTTCTGTATTCAATTGCTACAACTCAATTACCAGAGGAATACCGGTCAGCAGACCAGCCAGGCAAAAGAAAGGCAGCTGGAAGACAGCAGTGAGACACCACAGACCCAGGAGGGCAAGGCAGCAAAGCTAGGAAAGATGGGGCTGCAAAGCACAGAAATGACTTTGGACTGGATACTGTAATTAAACGCACCAAAGTTTGACTCCACCTGGAGTATGGTGACATTAACCAGCTGCTTGGCGGAATTACAGTCTTAATATGCACAGCCAAGGGTACATTATCTCGCTTTATTTAAGCAAGCACTGTGAAATGGTAAAAATCACAGGAAGCTCTAGGAGCTAAGGTACACGCTTCATTTGAATCTTAAGTCGGGGATCAGATGGGCCACTCATTTCCTGAACTCAGACAACACTGCAAAAAAATGAGAAGTGGCTCTCTGGAAAGGAAGGAGCTGGCAGGGAGCAGGGCTGGATTCATTTCAACCATCTCCTTTCAGCCTCTGAAGCTTATATCCTGCTCCCCAAATGTGCCCTGTTTTGGGGCCCAAAACAATCCGGCTCCTGGAGAGCCTGAATGCTCCTTCAAAGGGGAAACACCTCTAAAAAAAGACCAGGAAATTTGGCTGTATTCTCCCCACTCGGGCAGTTTTAATGTTGTCACAGTAATACCACTTGGCCAATGCTGAACACAACGCACAGCTAAACACACATCCTCAGCTTATCACACATGTACTTATGTTTGAAGAGCAGAGGGCATGAGGAGCGACAGAAATCCAAGCCTCTAAGTACCTGACTGCCCCTCTTCTAACAGATCTGTACACGTACCATAATGGGCTGACGCAATTTCTTGCTCAGCCATCAGATAACCCAGAACTGCCACAGCCTGTGCATGAATTCAGTCCTAGCCAACTACCGGACTGACAGTGCAGGAGACTAATGGCACTCTCCTGAACTTAAACATACCGGCCTGGAAGACAAGCCCCGACACTCTGCATCATCGCTTACAACGACGACACAATCCTCACGTGGAGAGTTCAGTTGAGAGGATGAGAAAGTTATTAAGTTTCCATAACCAGCTGAATTCTCAGTCCAGTGCTAACAATAGAAACCTTACTGTGATTCTGATTAAGACTTTCATCCATTTGGAACCGGACTATAAAATCAGCCTGTTTCACACAGACTTCCTGCCAGCTGCCAAACAGCTTTTTGATCATGCCCAACCTGGAATAACCAGAATCGATGACACAGAGGGGGAAAAAACGACTGCATGAACTTCCTCAGCGGTTTAAGAGCGCTCAGTCACTGCGAGCGTCACATCTCCTTACCAGCAGAGAGATGACCGTGCTGGAATAGTAAGCCAGATCCTCTATGATTTCAGTACGGCGGTTGGCTCCAATGCGCAAGGATCGGCTGTGAACCTCCTCTGGCAGCACCGTGAGGATTTCCAGCAAAAAGGGCAGCGATGTAACATCATTACTGTACCTGAAACAAAGGAGAGGAAGGACAGTGCATGAAGGCAGGTGGTAGCTAAGCACACACAAAAAAGCTAAATACTGTAAATTAGGTTACACAGCTGGAGATGGAAGAGTTATTCCAGACACACTTGAGTGTCCAGCTGTACAGGCAGAGCACTGATGAGATGTATCTGACTCGATGGTAAAGCTCAAAATTTTTAACAACCAGTTTGAGAAAAATGGCAAAAGTTGTCCTGTCCTACAAGCAAATCAAGTCCAACTGCCATTGCCCAGACAAATTAAATTCCTTCCCCTTTCAGCAATACCATGGGACCACCATAGCATGGTGATACTGTCCGGAACAAGACAGTCTCAGCATAATAGTACTACAGCACGTGATATCCCATGTCAGTGAACACACGGCAGCCCCACGCTAGTGAAAAACTCCATCAAACAAAAATTGGGCACAGCTGCACCGGCAAAGCGAATGCAGCGCCTCAGGACAGCGAACAGCAGCAAGAGCTGACTGAAGAGCAGCAGTGAAGGACTTGAGCTTGCTGTTCAATCCTGCACTAGAGGCTAAAAATGGGAGGGGACGAGGGATCATAAAGCAACAAAAACAGGAGACGAGAAAAATCAGTGTGGCTCAAAGTCGAGCTCACAGAGTTGTGCACTGCCTCTATCACACAGGGACGTACACAGACTCGCTTCCTCCCCTCTAGCCTATCTCCCTGCTATAATCCAAGCCACTAAGTTATTGATCAGGACACTTCCCTGTTCCCTGGCCATTTCCTGCTGTGTGCCTTTTTGGATCGTGCAGGTTCACCCACTACTGTTTACTCAATGAACAATTCAGAGTTTAATGATATAAGCAGTTACTTACTTTTCAACCAGTGTTTGTACGCAGCCTTTCCAAGAAGCCATTTGCAGGGCAAGGTCTGCTATTGCTAAAGCAAGCTAAAAGGGGAGGAGAAGAGGAGAAAAAACAGAGCTCAGACTAGTGATTGTTGAAATCCTACTGTTAAAACCAAGACTCCTAGATTCCACCCAACAGCACAGGGGAAAGGGTGCCGACCCTCGGTCAAACCTGTGCTCGTCTGGGCTCGTAGGTAACACAGGGCTTGCAGGGCAGGGGGAGTTAATTCACCGTATCCCTGGTGTGTGCATAATCCCTTTGGGAAAGAAGGGGCTACACAACAGATCTTAGCAGTTTGTCTCTTGCGGATGATGTACTCGGTGACGGAGAGCATGTGATCTTCTAAGATACCTATTTGTCAGAGGTATTTCTAGCGGATCTGCGGCAGTGCTGGCCCTATCACTCCCCCACAGGCAACACACTCAGTTCTGTCAGGCTGAGGAGCTGGGGGTCTGTAAGACTGAACTACTCCTTGCATCCTCCTATACCATCACACACCTGCCTGTGCTTTCCCAGCTACAGAGAAAACGTTTCAAGTTGGCTGTCAGAAGGTATAGTGCAAACATCCTTCCTTTAGTATCTTATCTATTCTCAAATGTTACAAGCTTGGCTATGGATTTTTTTGGAATCAAAAAAAAATCATCCAGACCCAATCCTACTGCAACTGTGGTCAAGTTCAGTACGCCTGCTGCCCCGACAGGAACAGGCGATATCCTCCTTTGGGTTATTTAGGGTCTGAACAGCCAGCCTAGCCTCAGTCTGCACAGTGTCGAACATCACTGTGCCACAAAGCTGTGTCAGCGAGACGGAGGCATAACTGGAACGCATGTTCTCAGATGGAAGAGGTCCTCTGAGAACATAAAAGCACTTCAGAAGAAGCCCTTCCAGTCGCTCAGAGCGCTGCTGGGCAAATCTGCCCTTTGCTTCCATTGCTGAGAGCAGAAAACCCCCCCAGGAACAGCTGTTCCTCCTCTCACTCTCTCCAAACAGCAAACAACGGGATGAAGTAGTTGATTTAACTAAAGGAGTCAAATGATCAGCAAGAGCAAACAATCCTGTACTGGAGACACGACCGGCTGGCTGCAGGCATTGACTTTCTCTGTTATCCCTGCTTTGCGCTGGAGGAAAAGCGACCAAGGGAGACCAAAGGCTGTTTCAAAAAAAAAAACAGAAGTGACAGAGCCGGAGATGGCCACAGTCGGTGTGACCTGCAGCATCTATCCTGCCTCCTCCAAGCAAGCCAGCAATTACTGTAAAGAACGGCTCTAGCAGGGCTGTGACACAAGCCCGGCTACCAGTCTGCTCTGAGCAGCCCATTAAGACTAACTGTCCAGGCTTTACTGTTGAATGCAAGCCTCAGACTTCTTTCACTTGCAGCCATTTAGAGAACGGCTCCTTCCCCCTTCTCCGCTCAACGCAGGGCCTACCTGGGTTACGATGACAGGTGACAGGTCTTTCAAGTTCTGGATGTGGGACAGCAACGAGTCCCGTAACGAAGCATGCGAATCTGTGGGGAGCTCATAGAATGAAGTCTGAATCTTCATCTTCATGGTCTGCGCTGCGAAATAGCACGATTCCACATCCTGCCGGATCTGCAGCAGCTGGTCTGAGATCTCCCACGCGTGAACCTAGAGAGAGGCCACAGCATCATCAGCAAGCAGGAGGAGAAACGTGGAACAAATTCAGTAGGTACCAGCAGGCTTGAAGTGGGTTTTCTACAATACAAAGCCACGTATTGAGACAAGGGAAAGCCCAAATTCCTACAGATGAAAGCACACATGTCCCCGGCCGTTTCTCCAGGGAAGACTGTCAGCAGAGGAGTCCATGCCGAGCACATTGCTGCAGGGCCTGGTGCCAGGGCAGTGACACCTGCCCGATACCTCACACAAGCAGAGCAGTTTCCAGCACACGCCTGGCATCAGCAGAGCTGCTCGGTGCCTCGGTTACCTGAATTCCCTCTGGGAGAACAGATTAGAGAGCATATCTGATGCACGTCCTTGCACTAAAAAGCTACAAGAGAGGCTTTTCAGGCTATGACGGGTAATTGCTGCTCCTATTACGTATCAATGAGAATGGAGGGAGCTCAGCAAGGGACAAAAGGAAAAAAGAAGACAGTATAAAGGTCTCCCCTGATCAAAATAATGACATGTAATTGCAAGATCGAAGTCATCAGGCAAATCTCCAGTGCTAGCAGCATACACTGGAGCCGACGACTCCACAGCAGACTGGGGATACACTAAAGATCTTGGAAGGGAGCCAGCAGAGAGGGAAATCAGTGGCTCATCTGTCTGGCCAGAGAAAGGAGAGATGCAAAGAACAGCCCTCTGACTGGTATAAAGTGAAGGCTTTGCCCTCTCTGGAGCACTGGACCTCAGTCTACCAGGAGAGAGCTAAGTAAGCCAGGGGACCGGCCCCCGCATGCGGGCATTACCTGCCAGACCGGTGTGCCACCCGCACGTTCCCAAGATGACGCAAAGCAAACTCAGCAGCATCAACAAGCCAAACTGCCGTGACAGAAGATAGGAAAATACTCCTTCCTCCCCCGCCCTGGGTTATGCCTACATCAGTCCTGGAAGCCTGGCTCGTCTCCACGGAGGAGAAGAAACCTGATATAAGGGACAACACTGAAAGCTGGCGTTGGGGCAGTACAACAGGGACAGAATTACCAGTTGCAACCTGTTTGTAAGGGAACGGGCAGACACAGAGAACAAGCACTTCACACCGCGGACACCAACCAGACCTGCTGAAGACTTACTGCACGGGGCTCAGGGGGAAAACTAAGCAAGCCGGGGAAGGAAAGCTCAGTCAGGTCCACCAGCCGTCGCTGAACCCAACCACAGAAGAGCAGGGCTACTGCTGGAGAACTTGAGCAAAGTTTGGAAAGAAACTATTAGCAGTGAAGAGGACTATCAGAACTGAAGAAGACATCTTTCTTTGGAAAGACACTTTATTTTGGTAAGTGTATTTGTTTTTGTTACATATTAAAATTATTGTTTTGTTTTTCCAAAACACTTGAAATCTGAATTTTTTTGTGTGCACATTTCAGCTCAAACCGAACAAGTCACACAATTTACCCTGTGCTCTCCTGCTACTAGAGGCATGTGACTGACGTCAAGTGACTCACCCTACTCTTCTGACACGCACCACGAAAAAAACTGCTGGACCCAAGCCTCTATTTTCCATGGACCCTCAGAAGTGACAGGCCAACCACATCCAACAGTCATCACGTTACGTTTTCTATCACTGTAATCACTGTGAAAGTCACTCTGTTGAACTCCAGAAGATATCCCCACATATAAAATAAGGGGAATGAGTCATGGGACTGGAACATGGCAGTTATTTCTAATTCTTTTCACTGGGGGAAACAAAAGACACTTCCAACCAACAGCACCCATAGGCAAACATCTTACCCCAAAACAAGGAGCTCCCTGAAAGCTGTGTATTAATGCCCAACAGACCAGGATCCACCCCCAAGACAGAGGAATACTTTAGCGAAAGTCTATCCAGGTCCAACAGCATCATCAAGGGAACAACTAAATAAATGTATTACAATATTAATCTCCTCATGTATTGTACAATGGATTCTGTTTGCCTGCCTTTTAAAAAACATATTACAAACAAAAATCCAAGGGGTGATATAGGCCATCGCTAGATGTAGACGGCAACGTTCTTCATGCACTTTTTGCGGCTGCTACGATGAACAGAAACCCCAGGAGAAAAGACATCCTCTTACTGTACCTGGAGGAAACCTCTACGTGGAAAAGCAGATCCATACCGTAGCCTTCCCCTAGTCCTTCCCAATCACGGCTGAAGCTCCCGTCCCTTTGCCACCCCTCTCCTTGTCACACACGTGGCACTAGACAAGACTACACAGCCTGCTCTTTTTCCATACCCACATACATCGACCTCTGCTCTGTAGCCTACATATAGGGAATAAGCACACAGGGAGGAAAAGCTTTTCAGCAAGCGCTCATCCCCTGGCCCCGGTTAGCTACCGGAACAGCAGAGCCGTATACCCCACGGGGCCGCCGCGTGCAGCAGCGCTGGGAGGCAGCGATCCAGCCCAGCGAGCCGCTCTCGCCGCGGCCGGGCTGCACAACAACAGACGTGTAACGAGCCCCGTCGTGTAACGAGGGCTTTTTTTGGTGACAATACAGTTTGGGTTCAGGAGGTTATGCAAACTACCTGCGCGAACATCTCCAAACCCGAATGGAGGGCTCCGTCAGGCATCCCTGGTGCACCAGGGCTACCGTGAAACCCACGTCTTGATCACACATACTTTTATTTTTCAAGCTTCAAACCCCCTCTGCACAAGGGCAGCTTGGCGTTAACTCTCCCCAGCCCCGAAAGATAAAATAAGACACACTACTGCCTCTTTAAACACTGGTAATTTTTGCACTACGTGAACCTAAGGAGGAGTTAAAATGAGCTGATGTCTTTATAATAGAGCGGGATTACCGCTCTTCGGTTTAGCATGGTTAAAACATAAGAAATTCAACCGACTTGGACTAGGAAGCGGCACTTCAGAGGAGCACTTCTGAGCTTGACCATGCTATGTGGCAGTGGCTTTGCAGCCCTCATCTACGATACCCTTTAAGCCACAAGACTTCCCTGAATTAAATCCAATGCAAACTAAAGCCTCTACTAAAAAAAAAAAAAAAAAAGTCCTGATTTCAGACTTGGTAGTGAAGGAGATTCAATCATAACCTTTGGCAAGTTGTTCCTGTGGTTAAATACTCATTTAAAAAATATGCAGTCTGTCTAGCCTCATCTTCCAGCTGTATCACCATATCTTCAGAGGGAAGACCGCATCTGTCATCAAGTACTTGTTCCTGCATAGGCAAAATAAGTATAGACTGAGCTTCTCAGTTCTGTCAGTAAAGACTGGGAAATCCTCACATCTTACCGCCATCCAAGAGCTCTCCCAACTCTCCAGCTCAACTTCTCTCTTGAACCTAGGCCTCACGGTTAGCACCTGTAAACATGGGGCTTGGATTCTTCCATGAAGTTCTCTTGAACTTCTCCAGTGATCAATAACACTTATAGTAATAATAAAATGTTAAGGAGTTCAGAGTTGCCAGTCTTAACTTCCAATGAAAGCCTTTTGCTTGGTGTTTTCTCTGGACTGCCTCCAGGCCTTCACACCCCCAGCCAAAAAGAAATAGTAGGCACAGGGGTTAGGCCAATAAATCCAAGTTCAATGGTACACAGAGCTCATCCAGCCCCTTTAAACACTCTTGTATCCAAGTTTATTGGATCTCACAATTAAAAGGCGCTCAGCTCGAGTTTCTTTCTTTCACATCTCAACACTACACTGGATAGCATTTCATTATGTCACATGAATTTATTGCCTGGATTTTCCCAAATATAAAACAAATTTGCCACTTCTCTTCCATGCACAATCATGCATTCCACCATCTCCACCTAGAAACAGAGCAACACCAGAATTCAAATTTTGCTTTTAATATACTTGAAAAGCCTTCTTCAAATTCCTTTCTCCTCACCAGTCTTCTACCATTCAGAGACTGCTTATGCACGAGCAGTTTTGCCTTTCTTCCAGCTGTTGGAGCTGCCGTCATTCCCCCTCTCAGTTGAGATATGCGCTGCAGTTCCTTTCTTTGCTTTCTTAAACGGACAAGGGCTTCCTGGAAGGCAGCCAAGCACTCCTCAGTTTCTAATCATCATTCATATCACTTTTTGACTGATTTAACTCATAATTGTTTCCAAATGCAGAAGAGTTGCCCATTCGAAAGCACCAGAAGAATACGATCAAAGTCTGGACTTCACTGCGTTCGAACATTTACAAATGAAGAGACAGAAAAATCACCATCATTTTCATCTCAGCTTCTACCTGTTCTTTGTTCTGGGATCATCTCTTCTACATCAGAATTCATCTTGAAAGGCAAGTTAGCCACACAGGATTGTATCGCTTCCGTTCAAAAATCTACCTATACATTATAGGAAACTGCTGCGGGCTTTGCCTGTCCACTTCTCCAACACATCATGGGTGGATGCTTAAGACAGCAGACATCCAGGTTTAGTGGTCAGGCACACACCAAACAGGCAGTGGTCTGCAATGCCGCTCGTGGGGGAAAGACAAGGGAATGAG
Organism: Apteryx mantelli; assembly: GCF_036417845.1. NCBI lineage: Eukaryota > Metazoa > Chordata > Aves > Apterygiformes > Apterygidae > Apteryx > Apteryx mantelli. The sequence goes on along the minus strand of NC_089978.1, from coordinate 221,505,311 downwards.
CAGTGTGCCGAGTTGTTCAAGACTTCAGGTCAAGGTCAGCACGATCCAGTCTTGTTCCCCATGAAAATCAGGCTCTTTCGCATACTATAAAGTAAAGCACTGATTTCTTCACGTTCAGGAAGTAAGAGAGGGCCCAGCTCCTGAATCTACTCCTTGAAATTTTGCTGGAAAATATTTATAAGGCCATTTCAGCCCATAAGTTAGTACCTGAGCTGTCAAATCCGAAAGTATGCAGACACGAGACCCTCAGACCACCCTGAGAAGTTCAGCACTCTGGTGTTCTCCAGTCTCTTCTCCCCTTTCTCCATTTAGCTCAACTCGGAAGAAATTCAAGAAAACGTGCATCCAAATGCAACCGAAAGAGTCAGAAGAAAGTGCAATAACTGCCTTAATGCTCAGCCTGACCAGTGGGTGAATACATCACATGCCACAATTAGCTGCAATATCCAGACATGAGCAGAAGGACAGTTTCACTCTTTACAGCTTTAAATAAGACATAGCACATGTTCTCTATGGGCCCATAATTTCACTTTAAATGCAGGTCCCTGTCACATTTCTGCCCTGCATGAGGTTGGCTGCATTAGATCATACATCCAGACAGTCTTCATCTCAAACACCAGACTAGTGTTTCTCCTACGAATTGCTTCCGTCTTTGAATTGTGCTGCAGTCCCTGTCGGCAACAGGTTGGAGAAGGGACGGCCAAGCCCCAAGCCTGCTGCGGCCGTACGAGCACGACAAGGCTCCTGTGCGCGGGCGCGCGGCCAGCCGAACCTGCCTTCTGCAGAGCTCGTTTTCAAAGGGAACCCGGCAGGCTTTGAAGCCATCGCTAGCGATGTTCAACGCAAGAGTCTTTCAGAAGCTGCCTCCTTTAAAACAAGCTCCTGGGCTCTTGTGAGGCTTTGATCCTGCCTTTGCAGCTGTTCTGTGCCTCTGTGACCACAGTCTATATTAAATAAACTCTCCCCAATAACTCCAGCTATTACCAAAACCATATTATATAACTTGCCTGTGAAAACTTCAACACAGGGAGCAGCAAAAACTGGGAGGTGTTTCTGATAGAAATATCCCTACGGCTTTGTTTATACTCATCAATTAATTCCCAAGCTGGTAACGAAGAAAAAGCCCTTCTCAAGAAATTAAAAAAACTAACTACAGCATCTAGAACCACACTAGACCCTCTGCTAATTGTATTAAAACATTACTCAACCGCATTAACAGACACATTTTCCCCGGCCTTTGGATTTGAACAACTGCACACTGAAACAGCAGCAGCAGCAGCAAGGGGGATTCAGCAAGGAAGCGGGTGAGGAGATCCTACCAAACAGCTTGCAAAACCAAAGCCAGGGAACGCCAGCTCTGCTCTGCAGCTGAGAACCTAGTGATGTAGAAATTACTGATTTAACACAGACGGCAAATTAATGGTTTAGTGAACACAAAATCACTGACAGTACTAAAAGAAGCGTGTGCCAAAAATTTACTTCAGCGTATTCAGAAACTATATAAACCCTTCAAGAGCTGAAACAAGTTGTTTTGCGTTCCCTCAGACAGCTCCAGGTACGATTATTTGGACTGCCAATCAACATACATACTAAAAAAAACACTGAAGTTGTATTTAGCAAAAATAGATGTGTACGGCAGCAGAACACCTAGGGAAGATCTTCAGAGGCGTCAACTTGGGAAAATAAATACATAAATAAATGCTTAGCCTTTGACTGCAGCTATCAGATACCCGAGTTCTACTTTGCCCAGTTCACTACATCAACTGCATAGCTGGCTCCCTCTTCCCCTGAAGAGCTCACAAGACCCTTTTGAATACAAGAACAGCAAAATATTTATTTTTAAGAAGCTTACGGTAAAGACTTCCGAAGCGTAGCTCAGGGAATGACATTTACAGGGAGCAGCACGAGGATCTGACATTTCTAGAAGTCTGTCATTTAAAGAGTGCTGCGTGGCACCCCAAACAACTTGCGCCACGTTCCAGACACCTACAAATCCCTACTGCTTGACACAACGTAATACCTGCTTCACTCCTGCAGAGCAAGGCAGACACCTCCTTCCTGACCAGAGAAGTCTCCAAAGCTGTACGGGAGCACATGTAGAGAAGACAACCTAGCAGAGCTGTGGGAAGCTTTGATAATATACTGAAATCTTAATGATACGCACAAGCAAAGCATAGAGTTACCATGCTGGAAGATGGGCCAGCTAGTCTCCAAATCCACTCCTACGAGGTTGAGTCTCCAAGCTCTTAGTCCAAACTACTGTCAAGAAGACTATCTCACTAGTGATCAGAGGGCAGCCAAGTACTTTTGGAGACTAACACAGTTGGGGAATTTTTCTGGGCATGTGACAAGAAAGTATTTCCAAGATGAAAAAGAAAAAACAAAAAAATGGGGGAGGGAAGGGGGCGGAAGCAAATTAAGAGCATCCTTCAGATTACAACCACTTACGGGAAGGAAGACAATGTATCACCACCATCAGTTGTGTGCAGGGAGGACCTACCTTCTCAAACCCTTCCAGGTCCTGGGGGTTTGGGGTATTTTGTTTGTTTGGTTGTTTTTTTGTTTTAAATAATGATTATCCTCCTGCTGAGGACATACAGGATGCATGAATACTTACATCTGGAGAGACTACTCTGCAAGCATACAGTTCAGCCTGTCTTGAAGTTTTGAAACCAAAGGCTCATTCCTTCCTTTCACCTACAAACAGACTCAGCTCCAACTGGATTTCCAGAGAGGTCCATGAAGAAAAGCATTAGCTAACCCAGCTTGAAAAACAAGTATCACATTCCCTAACTACACTGAGGATGGCACCTCTGAGGACCTAGCCAACTATCGTTTCAAAGAGCAAGTTTTCACTTTCCAACCCAAATTATTCATTTGCTTCATTTTCATTGTTTCCTACATCCTACTGTGTAAAACCAGATCCGGCTAGAGTACAGGCACTTGCCTGTAGACTGCTGTGCTTAGGGCCTAACATTAATCATATTATAAATAGACTCAGTATGACTTTACCATTCCTTTATGAAAGGATTTTTACATTAAAAAGAGGTGGTTTTACAGAAAGAATCAAAAGAGACCTTGTACATAAGCAGTGAGACTTGCAGAGAGGGAGGGAGCTGATCGCCTCCGAGATCTTACCAGCAAACCACGAGTCACTGTTCCCATTTGTCGTAAGAGCGAGTGGGCTTAAAGTTCCACTTTCCCTAGGATCTACAAGCAATCTCGCTTACGTACATAAGATTTTCTTCGGCTATCTAGCTTCATACTTGGGTTCAAAAAAGTTTACTTTTGACGTAAAAATTGAGCAAACCAGAAAGAGAGCCCAAACCCTTATCATTAAGTTCTTAAGATCAACACCCAAAGGGCTTTGTCTTGATGCACCCAGCTTCTGGAGACAGATAAAAATCAGAACCGAATGCTAAAACACAGAACATTTGAAGCTTGACATTTAACACTGGTATGAAATATGAGTTGGGTATTTACACGACTGTAACAACAAGAGACCAAGATGTAAACAAGGCGAGCCTAGGGACCTCATTCGCACAAAGAAAAACCCTACCCACAAAAAAGCAATATTTCTTGCAATTTAACAAATGGGTAGATGAGAACGCATTCATTTAGAGACGGCTTGTAGTGTTAGAACCCTGGAAAATTATAATTGAAAACATTTGCAAAAATCAAATGTATTTTTCATCATTTTACTGTTTGCTTGCTGCTGTTCAATCACTTTTCACAAGGAAAATAGACCCATGTCTAGCTAGTTTCACCATTCCGGTGCTACCTGAAGGGCAAACAAAAAAGATTACCAGCATCGTACTGGAGGACAGGAGTCTGCTGCAGAAGTGTTAAGATTCACAGCCAAAGTGCCATAGTAGCAAGGTAAAAAGAAAAACAAAAGTTTTCTAAAAGGGGGGGGGGGAGAAGAGAAAAAAGCAACTGAGCAGAAGGAATACCCTATGCCCAATCCATCCACATTAAACTTCCCAGCCTGGTCCTCACAAAAGCAGCCTCACGCCCCTGTTAAGCCTCTGCTGTACTGGTACCCACAGGCTGCTTCCCAGCCCAAGTTGCCATAAACCCAGCTTCCTGCCGGTCTCCTCTCTGCACGGCCCCCGGCTGAACACGGAGCACACTTCCAGGCTTGATGTTCGGAGATCTCCGCTAGAGACATCCCAGCTGCCTGCGAGCCTCTCCTCCTCAGATTACCAACAAGATTGCAACGATACTGCAAAAACATATGGCAGACGCAAACTAAGACCTTTAAAGGGACTGACACGGTACACACTCATACTTAAAGAGTTTGTTGTGCTTTAATACAGTTTTCCCTTACCAAGATACAAAATACTCAGCACGTTCACTTCTGCACCCCAACCAAAGCCCTGTAAACAGATCGTGTTGTTTTTCCTGTAGGCCTAGGAGGAAAAACAGGAGAGGGAGGGGAGATAACGCCACATCTATTTTAAGTGTTCAGAGAGCACTTACAAAGATGTAATCCAAGTTCTTAAACAAATGCAGCCTGCAAAGAAGCCTCAACCCTGGAATTAGAAATGGAGCTGGCAAGATTATGCTATTCCTGTAGAGAAGAGCTGGACAATTTGTAGTCACAAGGAAATTCATATCTAAAAAGGACCTTAAACAGGAGGTTGGAAACCATGATTAAGAGTGAGGAACCTGCAGCTTCTCAAAACTAGGCAACCTTGCATCTTCTCCTCACAAAAGATGCACTGTCCAAGAGGCAGAAGAATTTTGTGTGGGAGGACACGTCTACCAGCCTTGCACATCACTGCCCACACAGCATACCGCAAAATGGAAATAGAGAATCCCCAAAATACAGCCTGTCATTCTGAAAAACAACCCAATTCAGATGCACTGGCCTTCAACACAAAACTGTCCCACTAGCTCTGGTGGTGGCCCTGGTCCCTAAACTGTGGTGCTTTCATACCAAGCAAATCTCCTAGAGAAAAGAGAATATCATCTTCCCTTCAGCCTGCTGCTACCCTCAGTTCCTCCAGCCTGTGAAGTTTCTCCTTGCAGACAATACAGCTATAGCTTGTCGCCATTATGAGCTGTACGGGACAGCACCTACAGAGAAGGACCGCTTGCTGGCATTGTCACCTTCTGGCCCCAACACTAGAGTGATCATCAGTAAGGGAACGAGCTTATGCCAGCTAACATTGGAGGCTGTTCCTGAGGGACCTGGCTGACTCCCACCACCTACTTTTCCAGGCGCACCAGTCTGCAGAAGTGACCTCAAACCCCACTATTCAGCTGATGAGATCCTGGCGACAGTACGGATGGAGAGAGTGCAGTGAAATGGGCATCACGTATTGAGGCACGAGAGAGTTAAACAAAGCTGGTAACTCATGTAACAGCGAACAGACAAAAAAGTCCCCAGATATCTTCTAGAGAGCTGCTGTCAGTTGATGTAACATCCTAAAAATCTTCATGCTCAGCTTCAGCCACCACTAGTCTGAAGACAGACAAGCATCCAGCAGAAGCACTCATGGTGCATCTTCAGTGCAGAACCTGAGACCCTGAAAGACCTGAGACATGAATTTAAGAAAATTCATGGTGTTCGACTAAACACATCTAGCCAAAGAATCTGCAAATGACTCCAGGCAGCCATGGAGGCCACAGCTGCCCCCTAAGCACTAGTAACGGTGTAAAACTAGATGGTCACCAGAAACAAGTAAATTCCCCCAAAATTTAATCTCCTACTAGGGAGCAGGAGACCATGAATAACAGTGAGGGACTCAAGCTGTATCAAATTAGGTGCAAATGTTGGAAAAAGCCCATAACAGTTTGACTTCACTCATCCCAGTCAGAAACCTTCAGTGACAATTAAGTCTTTCTGGAGAAATCAGCTTTGGAAAAAGGAGCTTCCGGTCCATGCAAATGCCATTAAATCCCAGTTAGTGGAACAGTTACTTGCAGAACTCTAACAAATCATCCACGTATATGAAAGCTGAAGCATCAGACAGTGAAGCTCCTAACATAGCCTTAAATTTTATGGATCCTTTTCAGACAAAGGCTGGCTTGAGCCATAAAGCTGTGAAAACAGGGAAGGCTTCATGCTTGAAAGGCAGCCACAAAGTGTTTTACACCCCAGCCGTCTCACAAAGAACTGTCTGTTTCCATTCTTTAATCAAATAGTACCTCCAAAGTATGATATGCCCAAGGTCATAATTCCCAAGCCAAGAAAACAGTTGGCAAATCCTTATAGCTATTGAAAAGCCTCTCCCCAGAGTCTCATACATGCTTTTGAAGAATGGCTGTAATGCACATCAACACACTGAGCTACAGCTACGCTTTACTCAAACAAGCTTTAGGCAAAGACGGTGCATTCAAAATCAAGTCTTCTGCTCAACAAGACTTTGAAGACGACTCAAGGAGCTCCGTAAAGGTAGGCATCTTCTACCTACCACAGCCTGCCACTCGAGGCTGCAAGTCAGACTTATGTTTGTTACTGAAATAACAGGTCACAGCTTGTATACTAGAGACGTGGTTTTATCAAGACACCAGAATTGGTGATGGACCCCAGCAAACATCACCGCAATTTCTTTCCTCGTCCAGCACACCAAACTGAATTGAAGATACCTCAAGAAGTCACCTACTCCAGGGGTCTGTCCGATGCCAATCTAAGATATGGATACCAAAGCAGCACAAAGACAAATTACGAATGGGAGGCCCAGCCTTTTGAGAGAGATGCTGTGAGAATCAAGAACTTGCAGCTCAGAAAAGCATGTGGTGGGCTGTTTGAAAAAAATCTTGCCTCAGAGGAAGCATTTTCCTAATAATCCACCAAATATTCCCCCAAATATTCCACCAAAATGCTTAATTTGCATTTTTCTTCCCCAAATTAAAATCTTATACCCCTCCCTTGAAAGGATTCAAATACTTCCCTAGGCAATCTTTACCCCAGAAGATTTACATTGTTGCAAAGAAGACTTAAAAATAAGACAGCAGAAAAATCTGAAACTTAGAATCACAGAATAAATAAAGTTGGAAGAAGCACCTGGAGGTGTCTGGTCAAACTCTCTGCTCAGAGCAGAAGCCACTTAAATCAGGTTGCTCAGGGCCTTGTCCAGGGCAGCTGTGAACGTCTCCCGGGATGGAGGCTCTCTCCACTCTGGCCTCTGTTCCAGAGTTTGTCCATTCTCTTAGGGAATGCTGCTTTCTGGCCAGCCGCCCCAGGGTGACCTGTTGCAGGGGATTATTGCATGCCGGGGAAAGGACTTGGCTCCGGCCATCACCAAACTTCCTGAGGTTCCTGTCAGCCCGTTTCTCCAGCCCATCAAGGTCCCTTTGAAAGGCAGCCCTGTCTCCAGTGTATTAACTGCTCCCCCTAATTCAGTATCATCCATGAACCTGCTGAAGTGCCCTCTGTCCTGTCATCCAGGTGGCTAATGAAGACATTTGGGAGCACTGGCCCTAACACCAAGCCCTGAGGAATGCCGCTCATAACTGGCCACCAGCTGAACTTCAAACCACTGACCACTATGGTTTGAGCCCAGTGGTCTGGCCAGTTTTCCACCCACCTTACAGTCCACCCATCTGTTCCATCTCTCTCCAATTTGTTTACAGTAATAGCGTGCTATACTGTGTTGAAACCCTTGCTAAACGTCAAGGAACAGGACTTCCACTGCTTTCTCTAGTGCAGCAAGCCAACCATCTCATCACAGGAGACAATTAGGTTGGCACATTTCTTGTTGTGTAGAGTTTAACGTTCCAAAGGCTCAGGACCAGCAGCACCAGAGGACTTGGACAGAATACCACCCTGCACTCTGGGGAAGACAGACACACACAACTCCAAGACTGGGAAATGAATACAGCCTCTTGTATAAACAGAGGGTCATTAACATCTAATCTTCGCGTGCTGGCATGCAGACCCTCTTCCAAAGCTTTGCCAAGATGCCATCAATTCTCAAAAATCCATCGAGAGCTTAACAGCCTGCAGAAGGCAAGGTTAACAGCAGCTCTGATGAGGGCAGATAAGCTGCGAGCAAGTCTCACTAAATGATCGGTTCACCTCTAGAACAGCCTTTTTAAACCTGTGCTTCCTTCAGACTTGCCCGTACAGACCTCCTGACGTTCCTCTGTGACAGCCACTCGTGCATTCGTGCCCAGTGCAATGGGGCAGACAAAAAACCCCATCGGACCGAGGCCAGTAGTTCTGTCCTTGCAAAACAGCAAACATACCAGGGACAAGCATTCTGGTGAACCTGGGGATTTCTCATTTATATTGGTTTGGCGGCAACCTGAATCACAAATTCTGGGTCAGGCTAAGACCTTGCTGACCAGGATGGTGCCTCCCAGTCTCCCTTGTCCTGTAGTTCTGTGGCACTATTTCAGGTAGGGAGGGGAGGGAAATTAGTCTGGCATTTAGAAGAGGAGCGACTAGCCTGATGCTCTTGAGCCATGTGGCCTATGTGCAACTCGGGCACATCTTCCACACCACGCCTGCATCACACAGCAGCTGTAGGGAGTGCTGAGTAATCCCAGTCCCTCGTGGGGACAGGGAAAGCAGTGCAAGAACTGCTAAGGACGACTTTGGGTCACCCCAGGACTCAGCTATGCGGTTAGCCAAGCCTCACCCTGTGGCACAACAGCAGGACTTCTAGACAGTCACTGTCATCTCTCTCTGAAACTGCGCCCAAGGATCCCCCATCCTCCCACATTCTTACCCGCTCCCTCTCTTTAAAAGATGAGTTTCTGGTTTTGGGCCACACAAAGATTTTGGCAGGCAGCTCTTTGGCTTGGGATGAACGGTCTCTGCCGGTTTAGAGGGAGAACCCCTAACCCATGCCAGCCTCCAAGCGACAGTCAGCACCGAGCCACAAGCACATACGCAAGGAATAGCAATAGTACTGGGCAAAACAAATCTGCATAGCCTAAGGCTCTAAAACGGACTCCTAACATCTGTTTTTACACCTTTGAGGAACTCACGAAGGGATGGGAAGAGCCAGCCCGCTGTGGACCAGCTGGTTCCTGCTACTCTGGTTGAGCTCAGAGGAGGTGACCAGGCACCCGAAGGCTCCCTCGGTCAGAGAAGCTCCTGCAGCAGTGACCGGTCGGCTAAAGGCAATTTGTTCATTTTACATTTACTTCTCTTCTCACTACTCTAAAATAAAAAAAAGCTTTAAACAGGCTTCTAGTGCTTGTAAATAAGAGCGAAGCCGGCTAGCTCCTTCCTTTGTTTGCCTCCTGGGTTTTCTTTGCAGACACAATCTGTTTCTCACGCATTTCATGGGCCCCTCTCCACACATACAGCACTAGCACGATTTTGAACGTGGGGTGCAAAAGCAGCAAGATTTTATTTGCTTTAAAAAGCTTGCAATAGGGATTCAAAAATTATTTCTAGCATGCGCCAATGGGTAAAAGTTGTTTTTTATTTTAATTAGGGGTTAGATTTCCACTCAATATTATCATTAAGTTAATTTTAGGGACGGATCAAAGAAAATCATTAGAGTTAGTCATTTACATGAAACTTATCTGGCTACAAGCCACACATAATTTCTGTCTTTTAGAAAGCACTTTACAAATCAACATTAAATCATAAACCAGCCTACACTTAGTCCACATTGAAAAAATATGAAGCACCAGCATTCAGCTGCTCATCTGTACTGCACATTTTATGAACGGTCCACTCTAAAGACAAGCTAATGAAGATACAATTAAGAAATCAGGTTCAGAAAACTGAACACATCTGAAACACAAGTTTACCCCCTACGTATGATACAAGCGCCTTCTGCATTAAAGAAACTCAAAATCTTCTAGAATTAACTTCATGCAACTTCAAACATACAGTGTAATTTTGCTGGTTGAATGATCTTCAAATTCTGCGGTTTAGGTAAACTCGTACCCACAGCCGACCTTTTCAATGCCGTACATGGAACAGTCAAGTTCACAACTGCTCTTGAAGATACTCCATTACGGCATTCCTCGTTCCCCTAAAATAATTAGCGGTTGAAGGCCAGAAATGATGCTGTCTGAACAAAGGAGCAGACAAACAAATCTGAACTACTCAAGCCAGTCACTGGCAAAGTGCAATACCAATAATCTTACTGATACCTTGTAGAAACACACTGTTAACCTCACAGAATAACTTGGGCACACCATCAAGAGCATACACACAGTAATATTTAAGCTTTAGCTTCTTGTCCCCACAGTGATTATAGTCTGTGATGATAACGCTGGTAAACAGTGAGATTTTAAGACAACGTGATTCCAGAAATGCAAGAACTCGTAGCGGCAACCCAATCCTCAGAGTCCGCTCAAACGGCAGCAAATGGCAAGCGCCCAACTGAAAACAAACTGTTCAAATACCCAACAATCACAAACCGCTCATGTGCCTCTAATCAGGCATTGCAAACACTATCCCAGCTGATAACGATTATTTAAGAAAGCCATCATTTGCATGGGGACAGTGTGAGCAGAAGAGAGTCCAAAGAAAGAACCCTCAGGCCATTACATGCAAGTGACTTGATTCAGCTCAAGATACAATGAGGCCTTATTTAAAAAACATTAATGATAAGGAAGCACTTGATAAGTGTAACTGCTGCTTTGAGCGTCAGCGTATGACGCTAAGTCTTTGAATTGCTGGTGGGTCCGTTAAGTTGGCAGTCTACACACACTTGAAGTGGTTCACGGTGAAGAACCAGTTATTTCTGCTACTGACCAACCTAGAGAGGTCAGGCATCACAAGCGATTACACTCGCTACTTTTACATTTTTATGTGGAACGATGGACATAAAATACTTATTCAAAGCTCATCACCAAGGTTGTACCTGCAATAAAAGGTGATATCCTAAGCACTACACCCTCAGGAGCCACGCTGTTACAGGCGCAGAAAAGAGAGGGTGAAGGGTGTGGAAAGACAGCAAAGAAATTTTTGTTTTCAGTCCTTCCCCAAAGGGTACAACCCGACGTGCAAGTCCTACAAGCATGTTTCTACCGCTTCGCCCACCGCTCACTGCGGCTATGGGCAGGTCGCTTACCCATTGCTCCCTCCTCTGGAAGGCGACAGCAGTAGGAAGCGCTCAGAGCTCTAAGGATGGAGAGTGATATGATAACCTGTAGCAATACATACTTTACACAAGAGTACTTGCACCTTCAGTGGTATCTGCTGCAACGGCTAATGCATTATATTAGGAGGAAAGGTCTGAATTTCAGAAGTGGCCTTCCAATGGGAAAGCAAGCTGGCTGGTTCCTAACCGCAGCTACGGCCTGCAATTTATAGTAGCCTTCATGGGTACAAAGGAGTGCTGCTACTTAACCACCTAAGTCCAGTCTCTCTGCACAAAGAGGAAGCAGGCAGACCTTTATGCCAGTACTTTCCAAAAGATAACTTGCTTCGGTGAATGTTCTGCAGCCATCGATTAGCAGGCTTTTCACTGGCATGTCCCAAATCCTCTTATTATACTTTACAACGCATGCAAGAAGAGCCCTAAGTTTTTAAACCCTGCTTTGTCACCACGGGGATCACAGCCACAGAGAGTATGAAAACTGCAACACCACTAAAAGAGACTAAAACACCCCGAACAACAGCCATGCAAAGAGCCCGGACTGCTTCTTAAGCACAAGTCCCCCATCCCACGTGATAAAGCAGCAGCCTACGCTCCTGTTCGTGTTTTCTTCAAGAAGAAATTACGTTAAATGAGACCTACTCAGCCATCAGCTACCTGCAACTTTACATCTACGCCTCAGTCCTTCAACTGCACAAAATACTTCTATCCCTAATATCACAAGGCTTCACTTTGGCACATGTATCAGACAACTTCAGGCTTGCAGGGAGAAGCTGCTAAGAAGGGGTATAATATTATTCCTTGTGATCCCACAGCACCTCTCAGGTAAAGCTGTGATGCAGCTTTAGCACAGTTTGGGCATGATCTTATCCCACAGCGACCGTGGGCAGCCCACGCCTTCGGCAGAGCCCGTCACGCTGCTGCCCGCTTTCCGTGGGGTAAGATCACACGCCCTGGGGAGCCCCGGGGCAGCCAGCACACGGCGCCTGCTCGCTCCAGCCTGCCTTGCGGGGGCCGGCGGAGAAAGCTGCGACACCCTTACTAAGGAATTAGCTCACAACATGACTTCTCCGAAGCAGTTATTACTTTCTCTGAACAAGAACAGAGGGGCCGGACTGCCTCTGGGCCTTGGGCAAGCCGAATTTGGGATCTGCTATGATGGCAAGTCTAACAAAAATGCTCATCTTTCTAAAAAAAAAAAAAAAAAAAAAAAAGCTCATCTTTCTCTGGCTTGCACCTGAAAGCCGAAATAAACTTAGTAAAGAATGATTTAAACAAGTTATGTATTCTGAATGAATTTAATTTGTGCTCCAGAGCATCCATTCCTTGCCCGAAGATCCAAGAAGGAACCAGGGTTGCTCCTTAAAACTTGTCACTAAACTCTGCGAGTAAATCTCTCAAAGCATCAGGCCAAATAAGCGTAAACGAGAAGTGAGAACCAGAAATGCTCTTCACACGAAGACAGGCTAGCTTGCTGCCTGTCTTTAAAACACACTTGTATACATGAAAGAGCCAGTCCAGAGCTGAAAGGAGTTTCTGAAGGCATTTCTCTTGAGAAAAGATAAAGAAGTTACTTCTCTCTAAAAAGCAAAGGGATCCCCTTTGTTTTCTGGCCAGACTGCTGCGGTACTTCATGCACACTTATCCGCACCACAGAACAAAAGAAGCTTCGCAGAGGAATTGTCTGCTCAGTCACTGGAGATTATTTGTATGACAGCGAGTTAGCTAAAGGGAGCAGCGCAGAAAGCAGCGTTCTAGGAACAGAAGGCAACAAAGGCTTAAATTAAATAAGCACACCTTTGATTTAGTTTAAAAACGACCTGGAAAACACAGATAAGCGTCCAAAGAAACCACAGCTGAGCAAAACAAACCACAAGACTTTCCACAGGGACAGAGACAAATGAGAAACCCCACCCCCACGGGAGGCCAGGCTACTAAAAAATTAAGGACCGACCGCTTCCACCGCTCCTCTTGATGGGACAGGGCGGATCAAGCACGGGTGGTTAAAGCTCAGCCCCCAGGCCCTGCGAAGCCCCTGCTCCCCCTGGTGCAGAAGTGCCATCTTCAGAGCGCCGTCTTGGCCTTCAAGAAGTTACCTTGAAAGCAGGGTGCTCTCCACCTCTCCGTCCTGTTGCATCACCAACCGATTCTGGATTTCCCACTCTGCCCCAAAGGCTGATCGGGAATTCATCTAGGCACGTTGCGAAAGCGTTATCTGCTCCATGAATAGATCTGCAATAATTGCAGCAGTTTATTCTCTTTCTACTCTAATATGCCATAAAAGCTGGAGTCTTTAGTCTGTCTTTGGCCTCCTCAGGCAGGGATTCAGGAGTTTAGGAGGCCTCACCTGACAAAGAAGGAGCATCTCATGCTGTGATTACAGATTTACTCTCTGAAACAGGAGTAATCTCACAACAAAGTCACAGTCTGGGCAAGAGAGACACCGCGCTCGAAATAAACTGAAACAAGATCTTCACACGGGCATAACCAAACCCCTAACGCTCATCAAGTTACCCTAAAAGCTGGTGTGAGGGTGCAGCCCAGCAAGGTGACGGGGTCCGGGGGGCTCTGCCCCACGTCTCAAACCCATCAGAAGAACTGTCGCGTGTTTGCACTAGCTGACACTCAATATTTGGCAAACTCACGTAATCCAAGTTTAGTCATTCTCCCTGCACTCCACCCCAAGTACTTTCTGAATGGTGAAGTCCCCTTTTTTAGGAAAAGATACTATCTAAATATACACAGACGTGATTAACCTTTATAACTGGATTTTCCCAAACTTACCAGAATAGCTGCAGACACAAATAATACCACAGATTCTTGTGATATTTAGGAGTCTAACTCTATTCAGCTCAAGCAAATTAAGGAAAAAAAACACGAGTTTGTTTTAACAAACGCTCTAAAGATGTCCTAGCCAATGAGAAGTTCGGAGCAGCAAACTTTATCTAACAGATTAGTTCCACAATCGCTGCTTATCTCCTACAAAGCGAGGAAGCTGAACAGAGCTCTGTAAAACTCGCTCGGGAAGACACTCGAGGACGCCGAGGAGATTTTTCTGCCGCGTTTCCCAGCATTCAGGCTTTGAGATAAACAGACCAGTGCAGGGGGCAGAAGTCTTGCACTTGAAGAAGTCGCAGCGTGCTAGACCCAACTGATCAGAAATTCAGGATTCGCTGCTTCTCCTTGGAAGACACAAGCAGCCTCCAAAGATTTCTTACGGGGGGCGGGGGCAGAGGGGACAAGCGTGGACAGCCGAGGAGGACAACTAGAGATCAGCGACACAAAGGATGCCAGAGCTGCGCTCTACAAAGCCGAGAGCCGTACCAATACAAAAGACAACACGGAGAAACAATAGGCTTTAGAGAAAAGAGAAAACGAAGTCGCTCCCAGCCTTACGACCAAGGGGGAACAAATATGTTTTCAGCAAGACAACGTGCTGAAGTATCGCTAGACCAAAAAGCGTACATCAATCTCTAAAGTTAGTCCCGAGGCTGAAGTCCGGCAAGACAGAACTTGACATCAATCACTTCAGGATTTCAGAAGTGAGGAACAGCGCTTCAACTCCGCTTTTTCACTGTAAGCCAAGGCACGACTCTGACCGCTTTCCAGCGCGAGCCTCGACTCTCGCGGCCGCGAACAGGCCGCGCGCAGCGGGCGGGAGGGACCCTGCCACCCAACAGGTCCGCGGGGTGCCCGGGCGGTCTATCACGCCACGCGGCGGGAGGAGCTGCGGGCTAGCCCAATATTTCTCATAGCATTTCCCACAACCATTTCCTCCTTTTCAGCTACTGGGGAGGCTACGCCAAATAAAGCAGCCCGTCTTTCCTGTTCTGGTTATAAAAAAGCGACAAGCCTCACCACGGACAGACCGTGACAGGAGCCGGGCCTTGGCCTTCTGGAAGCAGCGCGATTACAAAACACCACATCTTTGGAATTAAACCGAGACGCCAAGCCCACGAGCGCTGGCACAAGACGGAGGGGAGGCGTCCCCCGCCGTCACTCCCCACATCCACCCCACGGAGCCGGCCACGGCCACCGAGGAGGTCCGGAGGGGCTCGCGGGGAGCCAGCTCTGCGCCTCTTCCTGCGCGTTGGGATGGGATGGGATTGGGGGGGGCGGGGGGGAGTCACCCAAACTTTTGCTCCTGTGCTGAACGACCGTGGTTGGCGTCGCCGTCCTCCTCAGCAGCGGGCGCTGCTTCTTGTGAACAGGAGGAAAGCGGAGGGGGACCCGGGGGGGGGAGGGGGCAACCCCAAACCCTCCCCACAGAAGCCCCGGGACGCGGCGCGGTGGGGTCCCCAGGGAAAGGGGTGGGGGTGGGGGGGCACAAAAGGCCGTTCCCCGCCGCGGGGGGGGGGGGGGCGGGCGGCGAGGCCAGGCCGCGGCCTGGGGCAAGGCCCCGGTTCCCCCCCCTCCACACACACACACACACACACACACACGTGGTTCACACACACACACCGGCCGCCCCGGGCCGGGCCTCACCGATCGCTGCAGCTCGCCCAGCCAGCAGCTCGCCCGCTCCTTGCCGCTGGGGTCGGGGTCGTGGTAGAGGGCCTGCACGGCCTGGTACACCACCTGCAGGCTCGGCTTGCCCCCGCCGCCCTCCATGGCGCCGCCCTCCCCGCTCCCGCTCCCGCCGCCCCCGCTCAGCGCCGCCCGCCGCTGCCGCCCGCCGCCATCTCCTCGCCCTGCGCCGTCCGTTACCGGGACGGGGCGGTGCCACGCCGAGCGCGGCCCCCCCCGGAAACACGCGCCGCGCCGCGCGTTCCGCTTCCGGCCCCGCGCCGCCTGCGCCGCCCCGCCCCTGCCCTGCCCCTGTCCCTGCCGCCGCCCCGCTGCCGCCGCCCTTCCTCCCTCCCTTGCCGCCTCCCCGCCGCGCCGCCCCGCCAAGCGCCGCCCCGCCAAGCGCCGCCCCGGGCTCCCCCGCGCCGCCCGGAACGGCCGCGCCGCGCTTCCGGCGGGTGCTACGCCCAAAGCGGCCCGGGCGCCCCCGCGCGCTGCACGCGGGCGGGGCGGGGCGGGGCGGGGCGAGGCGGGGCGGGGCGGGGCGAGCCGGCGGCGGGCGGGAAGCGACCAGCCGCCCCCCCCTCTCCCCCCCCCTCCCCTCCGCCGCCGGCCGCTTCCGGCACCCGCTTCCGGGACCCGCCCCGGCCGCCATTGTCCGTGCGGCCACGGGGCGCCGCGTCCACCCCGGCCCTGTCGGCCCGGTCCGGCGGGATCCCCTTGTCCCCTCAGCCCTGTTATCCCGGCCCGGCGGGGTCCCCTCGTCCCCCCCCCCCGGCCCTGTTATCCCAGTCCAGCAGGGTCCCCTTCTCCCCCCCGGCCCCATTAACCCAGGCCAGCAGGGTCCCCTTGTCCCCCCCGGCCCCGTTATCCCGGTCCAGCAGGGTCCCCTTGTCCCCTCAGCCCTGTTATCCCGGTCCAGCAGGGTCCCCTTGTCCCCCCCGGCCCCATTAACCCAGGCCAACAGGGTCCCCTCGTCCCCCCCCGGCCCTGTTATCCCAGTCCAGCAAGGTCCCCTTGTCCCCTGGCCCTGTTATCCTGGTCCAGCAGGGTCCCCTCTTCCCCCCTGGCCCTGTTATCCCGGTCCAGCGAGGTCCCCTTGTCCTTCCCAGCCCCATTAACCAAGGCCAGCGGGGTCCCCTTGTCCCTCCCAGCCCCGTTATCCCAGTCCAGCAGGGTCCCCTTGTCCCCTGGCCCTGTTATCCTGGTCCCATCGGCTCAGTTCAGTGAGGTCCCTTGTCCCCCCTGGCCCCATTTGCCCGGTCAGGGGAGTCCCCTTGTCCCCCCGTCCCCCCCATGCCATTAGTCTGGGCCAGGTGGGGTCCTGTTAGCCCCCTCTGCCCACGCACACGTATGTGTATGTGTGCACACACACACACACACACACACAATCCTCTTACCCAGCCCAGCAGGGTCCAGTTACCCCAGTCCCGTTACCTTGCCCCGATGGAGTCCCATCAGCGTCCCCAACCTGCTGTTGACAGCCCGGCCTGCTGGGGTCCCTTTGCACCACCCAGCTGGTCCCCTTGACCTGGCCCAGGGGGGTCTCATCAACCCTGGTTCGACCAGGCCCCATTACCCCTGTCCCGTTCACCTCGGAGCCTTACGAGGGGCAACAGGCAGAACGGAAACGCCGGAAATGCCGGCTGAACGTAGGAAAACGCTCCTTCGCTGCGAGGGGTGTCACACACGGGAGCAGTTGCCCAGAGAGGTTGTGGAGCCTCCAGCCTTGGAGATGCTCAAAACCAGTGGGACATGGTCCTGGGCAACCTTCTCCAGGCTCCAGAGGTGCTTCCCGACCCCAAATACTCTGTGATTAGCCCAGCCCAGGGTGGTCCCATTCCCCCCAGTCCCATCGTCCCAGCCCATAGTGGTCCCATTCCCCCCCAGTCCCATCAGTGCAGCCCAGGATGGTCCCATTCCCCCCCAGTCCCATCAGCCCAGCCCAGGATGGTCCCATTCCCCCCAGTCCCATCGTCCCAGCCCATAGTGGTCCCATTCCCCCCCAGTCCCATCAGTGCAGCCCAGGATGGTCCCATTCCCCCCCAGTCCCATCAGCCCAGCCCAGGATGGTCCCATTCCCCCCAGTCCCATCATCCCAACCCAGGATGGTCCCATTCCCCCCAGTCCCATCATCCCAACCCAGGATGGTCCCATTCCCCCCCAGTCCCATCATCCCAACCCAGGGTGGTCCCATTCCCCCTCAGTCCCATCATCCCAACCCAGGGTGCTCCCATTCCCCCCTGCCCGCCTTGGTCCTGCTTTCCCGGTAGAAATTATGTCGCAAACGGGCTGGAGCGGTCGGAGGCCTCTGCCGCCTCCACCCTGGCACACCGGGTCCCTGACCCTCCGGATCGGTTCCCACTGATGCTCTCTGACCTGCCTGGGGCAAAATTAGTCGCGGAGCCTCTTTAGGCAGCGTGATCCAACCTGCTGATCCCGCTGGAGTGGCCGGCGGTGGCCAGGCGTTGGCGCCAGGTGCCGGGTGGGAAAACGCCGCAGCCCGGGGAAAGGCAGCGGAGGAGCAGCGTCGAAGGGGCGAAGGTGCTGCTGGTCGCTGAACGAGCCTCTGCCGGGGGCCAGGGAGCAGGGGCAGGTGCATTTAACCCCAGCTCAGGCGTATCGAGGTGCATTTAACCCTGGCTTGGGTGTATCAAGGTGCATTTAGCCATCGGCTTAGGCGTATCGAGGTGCATTTAACCCCCAGCTCAGGCATATCGAGGTGCATTTAACCCCCAGCTCAGGCGTATCGAGGTGCATTTAACCCCTGGCTCAGGCGTATCGAGGTGCATTTAACCCTGGCTTAGGTGTATCAAGGTGCATTTAACCCCAGTTCAGGCGTATCGAGGTGCATTTAACCCCGGCTCAGGCGTATCGAGGTGCATTTAACCCCAGCTCAGGCATATCGAGGTGCATTTAACCCCCTGGCTTAGGTGTATCGAGGTGCATTTAACCCCTGACTTAGGCGTATCGAGGTGCGTTTAACCCCGGCTCAGGTGTATCAAGGTGCATTTAACCCCATTTTAGGCTTATCAAGGTGCATTTAACCCCCAGCTTAGGCGTATCGAGGTGCATTTAGCTGCTGGCTTAGGCGTATCGAGGTGCATTTAACCCCGGCTTAGGCGTATCAAGGTGCATTTAGCCATCGGCTTAGGCGTATCGAGGTGCATTTAACCCCTGGCTTAGGCATATTGAGGTGCATTTAACCTGCGGGGGGCGGTGGTGGTGGGGGCCTATACCCATATAGCAGTGGGGGGACCCTGTGCACCTATGGCAGTGCTGGGTGGTTGGGTTGTGGAGACCCCTATAGACCTGTGGCAGCGGGGGGGGCAGTGCAGCGGGTGCTTATACAGCTATAGCAGTGCGGTGGGGGGGGCTATACCCCTATAGCAATGGGGGGGTTGATGCGAGGGGTCCCCTATAAACCTATAGCAATGGAGGGGTGATGTAAGAGGATCACCTATACACCTATAGGTATGGGGAGTGATGCAAAGGGTCCCCTACATGCTTATAGCAATGGAGGGGGGTGATGTAAGAGGGTCACCTATACACCTATAGGTATGGGGAGCGATGCCAGGGGTCCCCTACATGCTTATAGCAAGGGGAACTCACATTCTGGGACAAAACGCCTCGAGCAGCCGTGCTGGTCCCCCGGGCAGGGGGCTCTGCTGTCCCCTCACGTGCGTCTCCCTCCTGGCCCGGCGTGATGGAGAAGAGACGCCCGTGCGATGCAGATGGGGCAGGGAGGTGCTGGTCCCGCGGCAGGTGAAACGCCGGCCCCGCTGCTCCCCGGCCCCGCGCTGGGCTCCGTCTCCGCGGGAGCGAGGACGTGGCGCCTAACTGCCCCCGTCCCGCTCCTCTGTCCCCCCCAGTGCTGACGGGCCGGCACGGCTCCGTCTGGGAGAAATAGCGTTGGGTGTTCAACTTGTTCATCAGTGACCTGGACGAGGGGCCAGAGTTCGCCCTCGGCAAGTTGCTGGTGATACCAAGCTGGGAGGAGACACGAGCGGGCTGTGCTGCCGTCCAGAGGGACCTCGACAGGCTGGAGAGCTGGGCAGAGGGGAACCTCGTGAAGGTCAACACAAGGAAATGCAGGGTCCTGCCCCTGGGGAGGAAAAACCCCAGGCGCCAGGACAGCCTGGGAGCTGAGCTGCTGGAGAGCAGCTCTGCAGAGAAGGACCTGGGAGTCCTGCTGGACAGCAAGTTAAGCATGAGCCAGCAATGTGCCCTCGTGGCCAAGAAAGCCAATGATATCCTGGGGTGCATCAGGAAGAGTGTTGCCAGCAGGTCGAGGGAGGTGATCCTCCCCCTCTACTCAGCCCTGGTGAGGCCCCATCTGGAGTGCTTCGTTCAGGTGGGCTCCCCAGGACAAGAGAGACATGGACCTACCTGCTGGAGCAAGTCCAGCAAAGGGCTACAAAGATGATGAAGAGACTGGAGCATCTCTGATGAGGAAAGGCTGAGAGAGCTGGGACTGTTCAGCCTGGAGAAGAGAAGGCTCAGGGGGGATCTTATCTGAAGGGAGGGTGTAAAGAGGACGGGGCCAGACTCTTCTCAGTGGCACCCACTGACAGGACAAGAGGCAATGGGCACAAACTGGAACACAGGAAATTCCAGTTGAACATAAGGAATAACTTTTTTACTGTGAGGGTGACAGAGCCCTGGAGCAGGTTTCCCAGAGAGGTTGTGGACTCTCCATCCTTGGAGATATTCAAAAACCGACTGGACACGGTCCTGTGCAACGTGCTCTAGGTGACCCTGCTTGAGCAGGGGAGTTGGACTAGATGATCTCCAGAGGTCCCTGCCGACCTCAACCATTCTGTGTAAATGGCGCATGGCACCATTGTGTGGTTCTCCTCCAAGCTGGAAAGGTAGGTTTGGAGGAGAATGAAGGTTGGGTGGACATAACCTGCTGAGATGCAATTTTTGGGGGGAGCGGTTCGAGCAAATGCCTCCTGTTTATGGGCGCGTCTGGCACTCGCCATGGTCTGCTGGCTCTCCCAAGCCGGGCTGGAGCCATGCAGGACCCTGGAGGAGGGGGACAGGGACTGTCCGTGGAGCTCGAAGCTTTGGGCTGCAGCACAGGCCAACCCTGGGTCTGGTTCCTCCCCACCAGGCTGCACGGACGTCTCCATGAGCGGCTTCAAGGGTGAAGCCGTGTTCTTCAACTGCTCCTTTCCGGCGCAGCACAGCCCCTTCCCCGCCACAGTCGGCAACCGGCACTTCAGGGGGCGAACTCGGTTCTTCCCCGAGGAGCTGCGGCAGGGCGAGAACGTGGTGGTGACAGCCACGGGAATAGCTGGATCCTTGCTGTATGCATATTCCTCCTCCTCCTCCTCCTCCTCACCATACTTGCATTGTGCTGCATATGTTTTCTCCGGAGGAGAAAAGGTATTTACGGACGTGTTCACAAATAACTTTGGTCGGAGCACGGCCGCCATCGGCAGCAGCCTCTCCGCCAGGCTGCTGGTGGCCAAGATGGTCATGGGGGACCTCCTGCCGGACGTGGCCGTGTTGATCGTAGCCCAGTCCAGCGCCGCGGGCGCCAGGAGCCTGCACGCGGGCTCGGTGCTGGTGGCGCTGGGCTCTCGGGGCAGCTGCTCGCTGGCCCTCACGGCTGCGGGAAAGCCAGGATCCATGCCGGCAGTGCCCGGGCTCCGGAGGGAGGGATGGGAGTGCTGGGCACAGCTGGGCACAGCTGGGGCAGGGGCACCCCGGGACTGGGAACAACTGGGGCAGGGGCACAGGGAGACCAGACGCAGCTGGGCACAGCTGGGGCAGGGGCACAGGGGTGCTGGGCACAGCTGGGCACAGCTGGGGCAGGAACCCACTGGGACTGGGAACAGCTGGGGCAGGGGCACAGGGAGACCAGACGCAGCTGGGCACAGCTGGGGCAGGGGCACAGGGGTGCTGGGCACAGCTGGGCACAGCTGGGGCAGGAACCCACTGGGACTGGGAACAGCTGGGGCAGGGGCACAGGGAGACCAGGCACAGCTGGGCACAGCTGGGCACAGCTGGGGCAGGGGCACAGGGTGACCAGGCACAGCTGGGCACAGCTGGGGCAGGGACCCAGCAGGACTGGCACAGCTGGGGCAGGGGCACAGGGATGCTGGGCACAGCTGGGCACAGCTGGGGCAGGGACCCCCCAGGACTGGGCACAGCTGGGGCAGGGACACAGGTGGCCCCTGCCCTCCCCATCCTGCCCCGTGCTGCCCCGGCCCTGCCCTTTACCTGCCCCGGGCCCTGCCCTGCCCTGCCCTCCCCCATCCTGGCTGGGTTCCCTGCCCTCCCCAGCTGTGCCCAGCTGTTCCCTGCCCTCCCCAGCTGTGCCCAGCTGTGCCCACCCGGCCCTGTGCCGCCCGGTGGCCTGGGCAGCCCCGGAGAGCCGCAGCCCCCAGGACATCGCTGGGAGAGCCGGGGCCACCCCAGCCCCGTGGCGGACCCCAACGCATGGTGCCGGTGCCGGGCCCGCTCCTGCCTCCGCTGGATCCCGCAGGGACCAGGGCAGGAATGGGGAGATTGGGGTGTCTGGAGCAGGATGGGAAGATTGAGGGGTCTGGAGCAGGGATGGGGGGATTGGGAGATCCGGGGCAGGGATGGGGGGATTGAGGGGTCTGGAGTGGGGATGGGGAGATTTGAGGGGTCTGGAGCGTGAATGGGGAGATTGAGGGGTCTGGAGCAGGGATGGGGGGATTGGGGAGTCTAGAGCGGGATGGGGAGATTGAGGGGTCTGGAGCAGGGATGGGGGGATTGGGGGGTCTGGAGGAGGGATGGGGAGATTGAGGGGTCTGGAGCAGGGATGGGGAGATTGAGGGGTCTGGAGCAGGGATGGGGGGATTGGGGGGTCTGGAGGAGGGATGGGGGGATTGAGGGGTCTGGAGCGGGGATGGGGGGATTGGGGGGTCTGGAGCAGGGATGGGGGGATTGAGGGGTCTGGAGCAGGGATGGGGAGATTGGGGGGTCTTCGTGGGAATGGGGGGTTTTGGGGGATCTGGAGCAGGGATGGGGGGATTGAGGGGTCTGGAGTGGGAATGTGGGGATTGGGGGGTCTGGAGAGTGGATGGGGGATTGGGGGGGTCTGGGGTGGGAATGGGGGGATTGGGGGGTCCGGGGCAGGGACCGGGGCAGGGCTTTGGGACAGGGAGGAGGGAGATGGGGGGTCCGGGGCTTGGGTTCGCCCTTCGGCTGGCGTTCCCGGTCCAGCCCCCAGGGAGCTTTGACCCCTCCTGGTGCTGCCGCTTCCCGAGGGCACCGAGGCCTTTGGGACATTTCCGATAACGTCGCCATGGTGATTTGGGCCTTACCTGGCGCTGCCGTTCCCACTGTGCTGGGGTCCCCCCCGGGGATGTGCCCCCGGCGGCCCGGCCCCACAGAGGGGCAGGATGCGTCCCCAGCCCCGTTCCCACCCTGTCCCCATCCCCTTCCCCTTCCCTGTCCTTGTCCCTGTCCCCAGCCCCATTCCCACCCCATCCCTGCCCCCAGCCCCTTCCCTGTCCCCATCCCACTCCCCACTCCTGTCCCCTCCCTGTCCTCATCCTGAGGCCCATCCCTGTCCTCGTCCCCATCCCCATCCCCATTCCTGTCCCCATTCCCGTCCCCATCCCTGTCTCTGTCCCTGTCCCATTCCCATACCCACCTCTGCCCCCATCCCTGTCCCCATCCCCATCCCCGTCCTTGTCCCCATCCCCGTTCCCATCCCTGTCTCCGTCCCTGTCCCATTCCCATACCCACCTCTGCCCCCATCCCTGTCCCCATCCCCATCCCCGTCCTTGTCCCCATCCCCGTTCCCATCCCTGTCTCCGTCCCCATCCCTGTCTCCGTCCCTGCCCCGTTCCCATACCCACCTCTGCCCCATCCCTTTCCCCATTCCCATCCCTGTCCCTGTCTCCATCCCCATGGCCACCCCCATCCCTGTCCCCATCCCCAGCCCATCTCCATCTGCAACCCCGTCCCCGTCCCTGTCCCCATCCCTGTCCCTGTCTCCATCCCCATGGCCACCCCCATCCCTGTCCCCATCCCCAGCCCATCTCCATCTGCAACCCCGTCCCCGTCCCTGTCCCCATCCCTGTCCCTGTCTCCATCCCCATGGCCACCCCCATCCCTGTCCCCATCCCCAGCCCATCTCCATCTGCAACCCCGTCCCCGTCCCTGTCCCCATCCCTGTCCCTGTCTCCATCCCCATGGCCACCCCCATCCCTGTCCCCATCCCCAGCCCATCTCCATCTGCAACCCTGTCCCCGTCCCTGTCCTCATCCTTGTCCCTGTCTCCATCCCCATGGCCCCCCCCTGCCGGCCCAGTCCTGCCCCAGGGCACCCACCCATCCTGCCGCCCCGGTGGCGCCTGCCACGGCCCTGCAGCGGCGGCACGGCCACAGTGTGACGATGTCCAAGCCTGGAGCCACCACCACGGGACGTGGGTGAGGATGGCCGGAGCCCGGCACGGGGACCAGGGGGACCTGGAGCAATGCCCTGTGGGATGGGGGTGACATTTGGGGCCCCACGACTGCCGGGGAGCCCTCCCCTTCCCCGGCCCATCCAGGCGTCCCCAGGGACCCCCAGGCCGGACAAGGGATCCCCATCCCCAAACACCCAGCGCCGGGCGGCACCAAGCACCCATCGACCGCCTGGCCCGGCCGTGGCAGGGGGGTGCGGAAAGGGTCCCGCTCGGGCTTTGGTGCCGCAGCCTGGGATGCTGCCGCCACGGCAAAGCAGCCGGGATGTGCAGGGCAAGGGGTAGGGGTAGGGTCAGGGGTAGGGTCAGGGGTAGGGTTAGGGGTAGGGTTGGCCTTGGCTGCAGAGAGCGCTAGGGGTGGAGGGTGGCGAGCAGCAGATCAAAGCCCCTCAGCTGATTTTGGCCTGCTCAGGGGGTGCTCAGCGGTGTCCCATGGGCAGTGGTGTCCCATTGGCAGCAGCATCCCATGGGCGGTGGCATCCCGCAGGCAACAGTGTCCCAGGGTTGATGGTGTCCCGTGGGCTTCAGCATCCCATGGGCAGCAGCATCCCACGGGCAATGGTGTCCCACAGACGGTGGTGTCCCACGGACAGTGGTGTCCCATGGGCAGCGGCGTCCCATGGGCTTCAGCATCCCATGGGCAGCAGCATCCCATGGGCAGCGGCATCCCATGGGCAGCAGCATCCCATGGGCAGCGGCATCCCATGGGCAGCGGCATCCTATGGGCAGTGGCGTCCCATGGGTGGCGATGTCCCATGGGCAGTGGTGTCCCATGGGCAGTTGCATCCCATGGGCAGTGGTGTCCCACAGACGATGGTGTCCCATGGGCAGCAGCATCCCATGGGCAGTGGCGTCCCATGGGTGGCGGTGTCCCATGGGTGGTAGTGTCCCATGAGCAGCAGTGTCCCACAGATGGTGGTGTCCAATGGGCAGTAGCATCCCATGGGCAGTGGTGTCCCACCGGCAGCAGCATCCCATGGGCAGCGGTGTCCCATGGGCAGTGACGTCCCACAAACAGGGGTGTCCCGTGGGCAGCAGCACCCCATGGCCGCAGCATCCCAGCAGCAGCACCCCGGCGAGCTGGGTGCCCCCGCGGGACACAGGGCAGGGTCCTGGCTTGGCCAAATGGGGACCTCCCGACCCAGCCCTAAAGCCAAAGGGGAGCGACAGGGAAAGAGCCCGGAGCAGGGGGGGACAGGGACAGAAAAAGTGGCACTGAGCTGCGTTCCTGCCCCGGTTTGCCCTGGTGGGCGCTGCCCTGTGGTGGGTCCCCAAGGCAAGCGGCACGGCCCGAACGGTGACAACGACCCAGCTGCCACCAGGAAGGGCGAGGGGGACAGCGGGAGGCACCAGGCGCCCAGGAAGGCAGCAAACCCTCCGATTGCTCCGTTCCCCAGCGCGAGCGGGACGGAGCGGGATGGGGAGGAGGCAGCAGCGCTCCAGCAAGGGCAGGTGGTGCCTGGGCGCGGGGCGAGGGACGGAGCTCAGGGATGAGGAGCGTTCCCGGGGCCCGGAGCCGGCTCTGCCACAGCAGTGGGAGCTCAGGGATGAGGAGCGTTCCCGGGGCCCAGAGCTGGCTCCACCATGGCAATGGGAGCTCAGGGATGAGCAGCATTCCCGGGGCCTGGAGCCGCCTCCACTGTGGCAATGGGAGCTCAGGGATGAGGAGCATTCCCGGGGCCCGGAGCCGCCTCCACTGTGGCAATGGGAGCTCAGGGATGAGGAGCGTTCCCGGGGCCCGGAGCCGCCTCCGCTGTGGCAATGGGAGCTCAGGGATGAGGAGCGTTCCCGGGGCCCAGAGCTGCCTCCGCCATGGCAATGGGAGCTCAGGGATGAGGAGCGTTCCTGGGGCCTGGAGCCGCCTCCACTGTGGCAATGGGAGCTCAGGGATGAGGAGCGTTCCCGGGGCCCGGAGCCACCTCCGCTGTGGCAATGGGAGCTCAGGGATGAGGAGCATTCCCGGGGCCCGGAGCCGGCTCTGCCACAGCAATGGGAGCTCAGGGATGAGGAGCGTTCTTGGGGCCCGGAGCTGCCTCTGCTGCAGCTATGGGAGCTCAGGGATGAGGAGTGTTCCCGGGGCCTGGAGCCGCCTCCACTGCAGCTATGGGAGCTCAGGGATGAGGAGCGTGGCTGCGGTCCCCGGGAGGTGCGGGTGCGAGTCATGCTCCAGGCGCCCGTGCCCGCTCCTGCCGGCTTTGCCTGCTTCCTGCCCACGCGCCGCCGGGCAGCCAGGGGAGCAAGGGGAGCGCTTGGTCCTGGCCCCGCACGCGTGGTCCCTGCTCAGGCAGGGCAGGTTCACCCGTCGCACGGGGTGGCGTGGTGGGCAGGGAAGGGAGAGCAATACCCAGAGCGTGCCGGAGGTCGGATGGGTGGAGGCATGGAGGTGACGGGTGGATCTGGTGGGTGGACGGGTGGATCTGGTGGGTGGACAGGTGGATCTGATGGTGGACAGGTGGATCTGATGGTGGGCATGTGGATTTCATGGTGGACATGCGTACATCTGATGGGCGGACCTGTGGATCTGATGGGGGAACCTGTAGGTCTGATGGTGGACATGTGGATCTGATGGTGGACATGCAGATCTGCTGGGTGGATGTGTGGATCTGATGGTGGACGTGTGGATCTGATGGGTGCATGTGTACATCTGATGGGTGGACCTGTGGATCTGACGGGGGAACCTGTAGATCTGATGATGGACATGTAGATCTAATGAGTGGGTGTGTAGATCTCAGAGCTGACATGTAGATCTGAGAGTAGATGTGTAGATCTGATGGGTGAACGTTTAGATCTGATGGTGGATGTGTGGATCCGACAGGTGGACTTGTAGATCTGGCAGGTGGACTTGTAGATCTGGTGGGTGGACTTGTAGATCTGATGGTGGAAGTGTAGATCTGATGGGTGGATGTGTAGATCTGGCAGGAGGACATGTAGATCTGATGGTGGACATGTAGATCTGATGGGTGGATACCTAGACCTGGTGGTGGATGTGTAGATCTGACAGAGGATGTGTAGATCTGACGGGTGGACTTGTAGATCTGGTGGGTGGACATGTAGATCTGACAGTGGACATGTAGATCTCGCAGGTGGATGTGTAGATCTGACAGTGGATGTGTAGATCTGATGTAGATCATCCCCAAGCACATGCGTGTGCGTGCGTGTGTCCCCCCAAGCGCGTGCACGCGTGCGTCCCTCCGCGAGGAAGGAGGTGAGCGGGGCTGCGGAGGAGCCAGGATGGCCGCCGGGGCCGAGTGGGCTCCTGGCGGCACTGAGAAGCCAGCGCCGCACCTGGTGGTGCAGGGAGGAAGGGGAAGCTCGCTCTTTCGGGGAATCCCATGGCGTTTGTTCTCTGAGTTCCCTTTTCATCGGCGGCCTCGTGGCCTTTGGTGCCGCTCAGCAACGACCAGCATCGGCAGCCCTTCGCCTCCCCTCCCAGCGGACAGCGGCGCTGGCCCTTTAAGAGCGGCGGTGGGGGGCGCGCGGGGGCGCTGGCCCTTTAAGAGCGGCGGGGGGCTCGGCGTCGCTGGCCCTTTAAGAGCCTGGGGGGGGCGCGCGGGGTCGCTGGCCCTTTAAGAGCGCCCGGGGAGGGGGCACTCGGGGGTGCTGGCCCTTTAAGAGCGCCCGGGGAGGGAGCACTCGGGGGCGCTGGCCCTTTAAGAGCGCCCGGGGAGGGGGCGCGCGGGGGCGCTGGCCCTTTAAGAGCCTGGGGGGGGGGGGGGCGCCCGGGGCCGCTGGCCCTTTAAGAGCGGCGGGGCGCTGCGAACAGGTGCTGCGGCGATACACAACATTCCGAGGGGGAAACAAGCCGGAGCTGAGTGGCGGGGGCGGGCAGCCAATGGAGAAGGCCGCGAGCCTAAGGCGGGCCAATGAGCGGGCGGCGAAGGCAAAGGGGCGGGACGCTGCTCCGCTCGCGCTCGCCGCCGGGGAGCGGGTTCGGCCGCGCCGCGATGGCTCCGGCGGCGCCGCCGTGACCGGCACCCGACGCGACGCGACCCGGTTGGGTCCGGTTCAGCCCGGTGGGGTCCAGCTCGACCCGGTTCGGTCGAGCCCGGCCTGGTTTGGTTGGGTTGAGCTCGTTGGGGTTCGGTTGAGCCCGGCCCGGTCCGGTTCTGTCCGGTTGGGCTGAGCGCGGGCCGGTGCGGGGCCATGGCGAGGCGGGCGGCGGGCGCCGTGGTGCCCCACGGGGACGATTTCTCCTTCGTGAGCCCGCTGGTGAAGTACGTGCTCTTCTTCTTCAACATGCTCTTCTGGGTGAGTGACAGCGGGGCCGGGACCCCCCCCCCCGTCCCTGGGAAGGGGGGGGGGGACACGGGGGGGGGCCCCCGAGCCTGGGGGCTCCCCTGTCCCGGGGGGTCTGGGCCCCCCCCATCCCATGGGGGCTCACGGGGACCCCCGACCTCAGGGGCTCCCCATGGTCCGGGGTCTGGGACCCCCCTCTGCCCTTGGGGGGGGTTCACGGGGGGCCCCTGACCCTGGGGGCTTCCCTTGTCCTGCGGGGGGGGTCTGGGCCCCCCCCCATGATTTGGGGGTCTGAGGCACCACCCTGCCTTGCGGCTCCCCTGTCCCTCTGGGGCTCACTGGGCCTCTCCCTGTTCCAGGGGGTCCGGGGCCCCCCTATATCATGGGGGCTCACAGAGACCCATCTGTGATCTGGGGGTTTGGGGTGCTCCCCTGTCCCTATGGGGCTTGCTGGGGGGCCCCCCCCATCCTGGGGGTTTGGGGTCCCCCACCCCGGGGCACCCAGGGCAGCTGTGCACAGCCCCAAGGGTGTCCCCTGCAGTGGTTGTCCCCCTGCCCAAAGCCTGCTACCTTCCCAGCTATCCCCCCCCCCAAACCCTGCTTTTGGGGTACCTGTGGCCCTGCTCTGCTCCCCTGGTCTGGGGGGGGCCCCCCCCAAAAGGGGTGCAGCACCCTGGGGCTGGGAGCCCCGGGAACACCGGCACCCCGCTCGGGATGGTCCCAGCCCTGGCTCGCCCCAGCGGGGTCCCCGCACCCCGGCGCTGTCCCCCCTCGCCAGCAGCGTGGGGCTGGCCGGGGCAGAGGGGTGCCGCTTGCCCCCCGGGCTCGTGAGACATCGTGGGAGCCCAAAAAAGTAGCAGAGCACGTCCTCACCGTGCTGAACCGCCCTCAAAACCAGCAAAACGGCCATGTAAAGGGAAGCGCGACCGTTCTTCCCGAAACGCGCGTGACAGCGGCACGGTGGAGTTCAAAAGGTCTTCGGTCCCCTGCGCCGAGCAGATCGTGGTCACTTTGCCGTTGCGTGGCCGTCTAGTCTCGTTTTCTACGCGTCCCAGGGACGCGGCAGGTCCCCGGGCCACGGGGGTCGGAAACGCTGCTCCAGGCTGTCCTGCAGGACCGGAGCTGCTGGGTGCCGGCAGCGGTCGGCACTTTACGGTTTGTTTGCTCCCTGCGTTGATCTGCAGGTTCAGGAAATGGGTTCTCGAGCGCCTGTTGGCCTTTCCAAGCGACTTTCCCTGGGGTGTGTCTCGAGAGCTCCCCGCGGGCGCCGCCAGCTTCTCGGACGTGGCCGGAGGTACCACGGGAGCGGCGTGCCGGCATTTCCCTCGTGGCCTGGTGCACGGGGTAGGGTGTTTGCACCAGCCGGCCCTGGAGTTAGGCAGAGTTTAGAGACCCACCAGTGAGCTAGGATGCTGGAAGCAGAGCGCCCGGCCGATCCGTTCGGAGCGGCGACGCGTAAGGAAGGGGCAGGATGAAGCCTGGACCGGTGGGCGCGTGGCACATCTCGCTGCACGGCTCTGCGCACGCAGCCACGGCCAGATGCGTTATCGCATTGTCGGCCGGGCACTTCCCTGCGCGGCACATCTTGTGCGTTAAGTTGTTGGCTCGATCTCTTCTCTCTTTTTCTTGTATCGGGAGGAGGGAAAAAAATGGGAAGGCGCGCAGCAGTCCTTGCCCTGCTATAGCAAAAG
This sequence comes from Apteryx mantelli, assembly GCF_036417845.1. NCBI lineage: Eukaryota > Metazoa > Chordata > Aves > Apterygiformes > Apterygidae > Apteryx > Apteryx mantelli. The sequence goes on along the minus strand of NC_089978.1, from coordinate 221,475,402 downwards.
GCAAAGATAAGAGAGGGAAGGTGAGGTCCCCGGAGCGGCGTGGCGGGTTGGAGAAGGCCTGGGACTTTCCTGCCACGTGTCTGGGTTAGCCGAGGCGGGACTGGCCGCTGCAGCAGGGCTGTGGCACGTAACGACTTCTCTCTTCTCAGCTGGCGTGAGCAGCTCCCTGGCCCCGAGCTATGAGTCGGTGATCTCTGCCGAATGGATGAGAAAGCCCTTGGCTCTGGTCCCTGCTGTGCGGCTAATTGCATTACGGCACCTCCAGCAGCCCTGCGGGAAGGGCACGCCGCAGCCTCGGGACGCAGATTACGGCGCTGTAATAGCCCCGGAGCAGCGCCCGTGCTGAGCCCGGCTGTAATGAGCTCAGGGCAGAGGCCAGGAGTCGCCCTGGGAGAAACGGCCTGGCCCGGCCCAGCACTGCGGGCATGACGTCCTCACCTTGTCGCTGCAATGAGATCTGTGGGCGGAAGGAGGCCGGCTTGTGTCCGGAGAGGGATGCTGTGCCATGATTTCCCCTCTAGAGCAGGATGCCTGCTGGGAGGGCCTGCTCCGGACCCCTCGGAGAGCTGCAATGAGGAAACACAGAGCCGCCGGTTCAGCCATCAACGCGGCTCTTGGTGCCCGAAATCCCCTGCCGGAGACTGGCCCGAGGGGCGCAGCATCCCCTGGGAAACCGTGGGCTAAGCCTGCCCGGGAGGGTCTCTAACGTCCCAAACATGGGCTTTTCCAAGTATCAGGTCCTAAGGCAGAGCTGTTTGCTTTTTTTTATTTTATTTATTCTTTTGTGTGGCGCTTTGAACAGACCAAACGGGGCGGGTGGGTGTCCACTCCGCACCTCGTGCAGCCGGGGTGCTGGTGATGATCAGCCCAGCGCCCGCTTCTCTGGAGGAGCGCCAAGAGGTGAAACCTCATCCTGCGTCTGACCTGCCCCAACGCTGGAGATGAGAGCGCTGCGGTCAGTGAAGTCTGATAGCTTAAGCTTCCCCCACACCTACACACGGGCGTGAAAGGCATCTGGTGACGCGAACTGGGCTTTTAATACGAAAAATGCTGAAGTTCTGGGGACTTTGTAAAGACCCGGCAGTGCAGGGGAGGCTCTGAAGCACCTCGTCTGGGCAGCGTCCCTCTGAAGCAGAAAGCGGGGTCTCCGCGCTGCCCAAAGCGCGCCGCAGCCCGCCGGGGCTGCGACTGCCTCTGCCTCCCTGCAAACCTCCCCTTCTGCCTCGCGCGGCCCGGCTCGCTTCTGCTTCCTTTTCGAAAGCCCTGACTCGCCCGGTTGGGTTTCCTTCTCCTCCGCTTTCCTTCCCTGTTCATCTTCTGCTACTTCTCTTTCCCCCCGCGCTGATTCTCCAAATTTGTCCCTCCTTGGGGTGTCTCACAGCGACTGTGGTGGCGGGGGATGTTCAGGGCTGCCTCACTGCTCGGATTTTCGCTTTTCTTTTTCTTTAGTCCTGCAGGACACTTGTTGCTTCCCCAAGAGCCTTTTTTGGGGTGAGGATCCTCCATCCACCCCAGCACCCAGAACAGCAGGGTGCGGTGGGGACCAAGGCCTGGTCCCCGGCCCCGCTGGGACACGCGTGGCCGCATCCCGGCCAGATGTGTGTGGGGGCGATCAGAGTTTGCGTGCGTCGGCTCGGTGGTTGCTCTACCCCCGCCGTCGCCCAGCGTGCTCGGTGCTGGGACGTGACGCAGGAGCAGTCGCCCGCTGCCTGTTTTGGTTGAAATGGGGTGGTGTGTGTGTCCTGTGAGGGAGCTGCCACCAGCTGAGCTGGGGCATGGCGCGGGAGCGGGCCCAAGAAATCCAGTGCTTTCAAACCGTCCTTCTTGGGGTGACAAATCCCCTGTGTGCCTGGGGTGCCGGTTAACCCGCCTGTGATTCGGGGTGGTTGTGAGCGCCCGGGTGTGCGGGAGAGCCTAGAGCTGTGGGTGGCTCGTGCCTACTACCGAAACAGGACAATGTTCCCTGCGTTGTCCCCACTTCTCCGACCTGTCCCCGACACCTGTGAACTGGCTCGCTCACCGTTGGGTCCTGGCCAGGAACCTGGAGCTGCTGTCCTGCCCCAGCAAGCGGAGAGGAGGTTCATCCCCAGCCCTGCCCTGGCTCTGCTGCACCACTGTGTGTGTCCCCCCAGCAGGACCTGCTCCAGCAAGGGCAGATGCAGATGCTCTAACTCAGGTTTTCCCCCCTCTGTTCAACCTCCCTCAGCTTGGGTTCACAGTTGGGGTTGGCAGGGACCTCTGGAGATCATCTGGTCCAATCCCCTGCTCCAGCAGGGTCACCCAGAGCAGGCTGCCCAGGACCCTGTCCAGTGGGGTTTTAAATATCTCCAAGGATGGAGAGTCCACAACCTCTCTGGAAAACCTGCTCCAGGGCTCTGACACCCTCACAGTGAAGAAGCGTTTTCTTGTGTTCAAGTGAAATTTCCTGTGTTCCAGTTTGTGCCCGTTGCCTCTCGTCCTGTCAGTGGGTGCCACTGAGAAGAGTCTGGCCCCGTCCTCTTCACACCCTCCCTTCAGATATTTATAAACGTTGGTAGGATCCCCTTGAGCCTTCTCTTCTCCAGGCTGAACAGTCCCAGCTCTCTCAGCCTCTCCTTGTATGAGAGGTGCTTCATCTTTGTGGCCCTTTGCTGGACTTGCTCCAGCAGGTAGCTCCATGTCTCTCTTGTCCTGGGGAGCCCAGACCTTGACCCAGCACTCCAGGTGAGGCCTCACCAGGGCTGAGTTGAGGGGAAGGATCACCTCTCTCTCCGCCTGCTGATAGCTCTTTGCCTAATGCAACCCAGGGTGCCGTTGGCCTTCTTCACCACAAGGGCGCATTGCTGGCCCGTGTTCAGCTTGGTGTCCACCAGCACTCCCAGGTCCTTCTCCGCAGAGCTGCTCTCCGGCAGCTGGTTGGCTCCCAGCCTGTCCTGGTGCCTGGGGTTTTTCCTCCCCAAGGGGCAGGACTTGACCCTTCTCTGTGTTGAAGTTCATGAGGTTCCCTGTGCCCGTCTCTCCAGCCTGTCAAGGTCCCTCCGAACGGCAGCACAGCCGTCTGGTGTATCAGCCACTCCTCCCAGTTCTGTGCCTTCTGTAAACTCGCTGAGGAGCCATTCGGTCCCATCCTCATTAATGAAGTTGTTAACAGAGTTGGCCCCAGTATCAGCCCCTTGGGAATACCAGTAGTGACTGGTCTCCAGCTGGACTTCGTGCTGCTGATCCCAACCCTCCGAGTCTGGCGGTTCAGCCAGTTTGCAGTCCACCTCACTGACCGCTCATCTAGCCCCCACTTCGGCAGCGTGTCTGGGAGGGCGTTACAGGAGACAGTGCCAAAAGCCTTCCTGAAGTCAAGGTAAACAACATCCACTGCTCTCCCCTCGTCCACCAAGCCCGTCATCTCGCCGTAGAAGGCTGTCAGGTTGGTTGAGCGTTATTTCCCTTGGTAAATCCCCACTGACTGCTCCCAGTCGCCTTCCTGTCCTTCACGTGTCCGGACGTGGTATCCAGGGTTAGTTGCCCCATCACCTTCCTGGGGACTGAGGTGAGGCTGGATCCCCCTCCTCGCTCTCCTTGATGACAAGGGTGGCAGTTGCTCTCTTCCAGTCCTCGGGAGCCTTTCCCAAATGCCGTGGACCTTTCAAGGGTAATCGAGAGTGGTCTCACAGTGGTGCAGGCCAGCTCCCTGCAGAGAGGGTGGAAATTCCCCGCAGGGGACCGTGGCAGGTCCCCTAAAGCTGGTGATGTTCAGGGGCCATGGTGAGGCCGCCCAGCCCGGGCCCCTGGGTTTTTACCCCTGCACCCCGCTGTCATGCAGAAATCGCTTGAGGTGCTCAGGGTGGCTGACGGCAGCTCTGAGAGGCCTCGGGGACGGGAGCAGGTTTCGACCTGGGGCTGGGGGGAGGATGGCGAAGTGGGGCCGGCGCTGCTCCACTCCGTGCTCAAAGTACTGCTCAGCCGCAAAACGTCCCCTCTTCGTCCTCTGCTCGTTTGGGGGAGATGGTTTTGCTTGTTTTAGCCTGTTGTCCTATAAACTGACCTTTTTGCCCTCCAAAACCTCATACAAAGGAACCAGAACATCTTTTCTTTTTTTCCCCCAGCAGAAAGCACCGGTCTCCTCAAAGGCTCTGTTTTGTTGGGTGGTCGTTGTTGTTGTTGAAATCGGCATTTTTGGGGGGAGGTTTCTTGTGTCTGACACGCTCGACCCCTGGCTCCAGCCATCTCTAGTGGAGGAGGGCTGGTGGGGTGGCCGACGTGCGGGACAGCGGCACTGCCTGGCGGGTGACATCCCCTCGTTTGTCCTGCCCCGCAGATGATCTCAATGGTGATGGTGGCGGTGGGGGTCTACGCCCGGCTGCTGAAACACGCAGGTGAGCCCGAGGGGCCGCGCAGGGGGTGGCGGAGGGATAACGGGGCCTGTCCCGGGCCGGCATGGCAATGGGGACGGAGGTCCCCAGCAAGGAGGTGGCCGCGGTCAAGGGCGCCTGCTCACAGCTCTCCCCTGGCAGAGGCGGCGATGGCCTGCCTGGCCGTGGACCCCGCCATCCTGCTCATCGTGGTCGGCGTCCTCATGTTCCTCATCACCTTCTGCGGCTGCATCGGCTCCTTGCGGGAGAACATCTGCCTGCTGCAGACGGTGAGCGCGCGGGGACGCCGCCGGGGTTTCTGCCACCAGCGATGGCAGATCCGGGGTCCTGCCGGCTGCCGTGTCTCCCCCATCCCTTGTGGCTGGTCCCCGAGTGCCTGTCCCTGACCCCAGTGTGGCTCCTGGGGGTGGGAGGCTTATGCTTAGAGCTGCACCCCGTCCCCGCGCTGCCCTGGGGAAGATGCTGTCCCCCGGCAGAGGTGACCGGTCTGTGCTCGCTCCAAGCAGAGTTTGTCACCCCTTCCAGCTGGTTCTCCGAGTGCATTTGTGCCTGGAGGTCGCTGTTGGAGAGAGCTGCCTGCAGCAGCCGCCTCCTGCTCCGTGCACCCTGGCCGGCATGGATGCAGGCAGCGTCCAGAGAAGGAGAATTTCCACCCTGAGCCCTGATCCTGGGGGAGACCTGTCCCTTTCCTCCGGTGCTCTGCAAACAGCCTCACCTGCCCTTCCAGGGTTCCCAAACCATCCCGCATGGCTGTGCCGGGCATGCGCGGTGCTGGTCGTTCCCAGCCCCTTTTGCAGCCGTCCTGGGGGTGGGAACGTGCCCGGATCGCCCTCCCCATGAGCACCAGGGTGCCCCAGCTCTTCGCCACACGGCGCATTAGCATCTCTCCCAGAGACACCTGCTGATGCCTTCCTCCTGCCTGCAGTTCTCCATCTGCCTGACCGTGGTCTTCCTCCTGCAGCTGGCAGCTGGCGTGTTGGGCTTCGTCTTCTCCGACAAGGTACAGTCGGGGCGGGCCGGCGGCAGGGAGCAGCAGTGACGCGGGATGAGCTGGGGTGGGGGGGGGATGGCTCCGTCGCATCTGCCCGCTCCCGTTCAGGGACGTGGGCACGGTTGTGTGGCCCAGTCCCTGTATGGGCTGGGGTGAAGCCACCTCCTTGGCCTGGAGTCGGGACGATGGGCCTGAGCCCCGGGGTTGCGGGCTGGGGACGCGGCCCGGCTCATGTCCCTCCATGCCCACCTCGTAGGCGCGCGGGAAGGTGAGCGAGATCATCAACGGCGCCATCGTGCATTACCGGGATGACCTGGACCTGCAGAACCTCATCGACTTTGGGCAGAAGGAGGTGCGTGCGGGGATGCGTTGGGCAGGGGTCCCCTCCGACAGACAGGGACGCGTCCCCGATGGTGGGTTGGCCCGGGGAGTCCCGTGCCGCTCAGCTCTTTGCTGTCTCACCTCTCGCCCTGTGCTTTCAATCCGCTGGCCTGTGTGGAGCACGCAGGGTCCCCGGGGCCAGGGATGCAGGATGCCGGGTGGCTCTTCCCAAGAGGATTTGATATTAACAGCGAAGCCCTGTCCGGGGCCGACAGTCGTTGGGGAAACTGGCTTGAAAAGGAGAGCTAATGGCGCCGGTTGGAGGTGGTTGGGCGGGTTGGGAGCAGTGAAGTCCCCCGCAGCGTATCGGGGCGCTGCGGCCGCCCCTCGCCCCGTGCGGGCCGGGCCCGGCTTCTCCTGCACGAGGGGCCGGGCCGGGGCCGTTCCCCCGCTGAGCGGCCCCACGCCGTTCCCCGCAGTTCAGCTGCTGCGGGGGGGTCTCCTACAAGGACTGGTCCCAGAACATGTACTTCAACTGCACCGCCGACAACCCCAGCCGCGAGCGGTGCTCGGTGCCTTTCTCCTGCTGCCTCCAAGCCGCCGACGAGGTGAGAGCGTCTTCGGGCACCGCGCTGGCCCCGGCCGATCCCTTTGGGATTGCAAGCGGGAGAGCCCTGCCCGGCCCTGGGAAGGGGCTGGGGCTCTTTGGGGATCCCGGAGCTGGAGGGATGGGGGTGGCACAGGGGAGACACCGGGCTGGCGCGGAGGGGACGTGGACGAGGGGCGTCGTGTCCCCAGCGCCTCCGTGTCCCGTGTCTCCTCCCAGGCTGTCATCAACACCATGTGTGGCCAGGGCATGCAGGCCATGAACTACCTGGAGGCCAGCGAATTCATCTACACCAACGGCTGCATCGACAAGCTGGTCAACTGGATCCACAGCAACCTCTTCCTGCTGGGGGGCATCGCTCTGGGCCTGGCCATCCCCCAGGTACCGGGGCGCCCCGCTCCCCGCAGCCCACCCCAGGCGTCACTGCGGGCCCAGCCCGCTCCGCGGCCGGGTTTGCCACCTGGCGCGTTTGTGGGGCAGCGCCTGGCTTCTCCTCCACCTTCCCCATGGTCACTTGGTGCATCCCTGGGGTCTGGTGGGGAGAGAAGGGGCCATCCCGCAGCTGCCCTGGGGTCCCCCTGCCCCGCTCGACGCGGCTTTGGGAGTTTTCCTAACGATGCGTCTAATCGCCTCCCCGAGACGAGGGCAGGGAGGGAGTTGGGGCTGGTGGGTGAGGAGCTCGGGTGGGATTGGAGGTGTGCAAATAGAGGGCACGTCTTCAGTGCGGGCCGCGCGAGCCGCTCAGAAGCACGGTAGCGGATGATGCCGTGGGTGAGGAGGGTGTCCCTTGGCCCCGGATGGGCCGCGGCACTCGGCGCCCTCTCCTCTCTCGCAGCTCGTGGGGATCCTGCTCTCTCAGATCCTCGTCAACCAGATCAAAGACCAGATCAAGCTGCAGCTCTACAATCAGCAGCACCGGGCAGACCCCTGGTACTGAGCCCCCGCGAGGCCAGCGCTTCCGTGGGGCGCCGAGGCTTCCTGTGCCCCCTGGACATCCTTGGGCGAAGAGCAGACCCACCTTCCTGGCAGCTGCTGGCTTTGCCCTCCGGAGAGGGGCATCATCTCCTGGAGCCGGGTCAAACCTTTGCGCGTCCCCTCTTGCCGGGGACGGGACAGTGGCCTCCTCCACCAGCGACTCTTGGACCTTGGGAATCACTTTGCTTGGGGTTATTTTCTTTAAAGCAGCCCCGCGTTGGAGCGATTTGTTTCCAGGCTTCCCGGCGAGCGCACGGAGATGCCGCAGCCGCTGCCGAGGGGGCTGAGAGTGGGGTTTGTCCGTGACGTGTGCTGGGCCGGGGTGAAACGCGCTTCAGCTCCACTGCGATGTGAGATGTTCCTCCGCCTCTGAGCGGAGGCTCCGGACCCCCAAATTAATTGGAGATGTGGGGGTGAGCAGCGATGGGGCAGGTCCCCGGGGAGGAGCAGCGTTGCCTTGCAGGTGATGCCGTGGGTCTCACGGGGAGGGTTGCGGTTTCTCCATCGCCTCCTCCAGGAAACCCTGGATCTGCAGGAAGAGCTGAGGGGGGATTTGCAGGACCCCCGGACCCCCATGCACGCTGGCTGCTGTGCCAGGCCGGGGAACGCGGGGGGGACCTTGGGGACAGGCTGTGAGCCCCAAACGCACAACCTCAGCCTCGGTGCCTTCAGCAGCCAGTGCGAGAGTCGGATGCCCGCGCTCCCTCTGCCCCGCCGCAATGCTGCACCCCGTTCGGGGGCATCGAGCGTCTCCGGTGACCTGTTCCTGTGCGCAACCCGGAGTCCGTCCGTCTGTCTGTCCCCAGGGACCTGGCAGCGCAGGTTGCCTCTGAAGCAGGCAGCTGTGTACTCGGTGTAGGGGAGACGCCTGTGGCCGGAGGGCTCGAGGCCGCGTCCCCCTCTCTCCGGGGCTGATGCCTGTAAGTACCGCGGGTCCTGTGCTCATCCAGGTCGTTAACTCGACCCGGCTATTTCCCTTTGCTTCCACAGAGAATAAAGAGAGACGGCGCTGGAGGCGCTGCGTGATCTCTGCCGTGGCGGGGTGGGGGCCGGTGGGGTGGGAGGCAGAGCTGTGCCACAGCTGGGGGGGGGCTGGAGCGAACTGGGGGGTGGGATGTGGGCCCTAAATCCCTGGGGAGCAGTGGTGTGGGGGTGCTCAGTCCTGTGCATTGCCCCCCCCCCGCAGTCGGCTAGTGCCCTGAAACAGGGGGCTGCACAGCCCTGTAGCAGCCATCAGAGAATCCGCTGCGCGGGGAAATGTCGGCGAGCTGCTCGCGGGGCGGCCGGGGGAGGCACGGCGGCCCCTGCTCTCCTCCCACCTTCCCTCCTCCTCCTCCTCCTCGGCCTGGCTGCTTGGGAAGAGCCTGCAAAACTTCTGGCCTGCACAAAAACCTTCCCGCTTCTGGCGTGCGAAGCCGAGCGCTGGCATCGGTCCCGGAGGGGGGAGGGGGGGGCTGCGCCCCACTCCCCCCTTCCCTTCCTCCATCCCGGCCTTCCCAGCCGCTTTCCCAAGCGAGCGCAAACTGTGGGTGGGTTGTTGGGTTTTCTCTCCCCCCCCCCTTTTTTCCAGCTCGGCTCGGCTCGCTGGGATGCCGGGAGGCCGGAGCTGGCAGCGGGGCGGCGCGCGGGTGGTCCCGTGCCGCGCGCCGCCTCCCCGCGCCGCTCGGGGTCCCGCCGGAGCAGCGCGGCCCCCTCGCCGCCTTGGGTGTTTTTAAAAGCAGTGATTCCCCGCTCCCAGCGGCGCGGCGGGGCCCGGCCTCGCGCTCCGGCGCTCGAGGAGGCCGAACCTTCCCCATTCCGGGAGCTTTTGTTACTCTTTTAGACTCGAGCTCTGTTTCCCAGGCTGGCGCAGGCCAAACCCCAGGACATCAAGCCTATGTTTTCCCCCAGCCGCTGCCGGGAGTGACGCGCGGGTGCAGTGCTTGTTACGGGAGGGTTTCGCCGGGGCGCGCGGGATCCGCGGCTGAGGTTGCGGCGAAGCCCCAGGGACGCCCGGCTGGCGGGGAGAGCAGCTGCGGCTTGGCCCCCGCGGCCCCGGCTCGCCGGCTTCTCCCTCCAAAAGCAGCTTCTCCCCCAAAGAATGACTTCTCCCTCCCCCCAAAGGGTCTTCTCCCCCCAAAAGTGGCTTCTCCACCCTCAAAAGTGACTCCCCACCCACAAAAGTGACCCTTCTCCCCCAAAAAGTGAAGTCCCAAAATCTTCTCCCCCCGAAAAGTAACTTCTCCCCTCCCAAAAGCAACTTCTCCAGAAAAGTGACTTCTCTCCCCCCAAAAGTGACTTTTTTCCCCCTCCAAAAGTGATTTTCTCCCCGAAAAGCAGCTTTTCTCCCCCCAACGCAGCTTCTCTTTCCCCCAAAGTGACTTTTCTCCCCTAAAAGTAGCTTTTCTCCCCCAAAAGTGACTTTTCTCTCCCCTAAAAAGTGATTTTCTCCCCGAAAAGCAGCTTTTCTCCCCCAAAAGCAAATTCTCTCCACCTAAAGCAGCTTCTTTCCCCCAAAGTGACTTTTCTCCCCCAAAAGTAGCTTCTCTCCCCCAAAAAGTGATTTTCTCCCCCCAAAGCAGCTTCTCTCCACCTAAAGCAGCTTCTCTTTCCCTCAAAGTGACTTTCCCTCCAGAAAAGCAACTTCTCTCCCCCAAAAGTAACTTTTCCCCCTCCAAAAGTGACTTTTCTCCCCTCCAAAGCATTTCCTCTCCCCTGAAAAGTGACTTTTCTCCCCCCAAAGCAGCTTCTCTCCCCCCAAAAGTGACTTTTCCTCCAGAAAAGCAACTTCTCTCCCCTGAAAAGTGACTTTTCTCCCCAAAAAGCAGCTTCTCTCCCCAGAAAAGTGACTTCTCCCCCCCAAAAAAGTTTTTCCCCCAAAAGTGACTTTTCTCCCCCCAAAGCAGCTTCTCTTTCCCCCAAAGTGCCTTTTCCTCCAGAAAAGCAACTTTTCTCCCCCCCAAGTGACTTTTCTCTCCCCAAAGCAGCTTCTCTCCCCCCCAAAGTGCCTTCTCCCCCTCCAAAAGTAACTTTTCCCCTTCCAAAAGTGTTTTTCCCCCCCCAAAAGTGACTTTTCTCCCAAAAAAGTAGCTTCTCTCCCCAGAAAAGTGCCTTCTCCCCCTCCAAAAGTAACTTTTCCCCTTCCAAAAGTGTTTTTCCCCCCCCAAAAGTGACTTTTCTCCCAAAAAAGTAGCTTCTCTCCCCAGAAAAGTGCCTTCTCCCCCTCCAAAAGTAACTTTTCCCCTTCCAAAAGTGTTTTTCCCCCCCAAAAGTGACTTTTCTTCCTCCAAAGCAGATTCTCTCCCCAGAAAAGTGCCTTCTCCCCCTCCAAAAGTAACTTTTTCCCCAAAAAAGCAACTTTTCTCCCCCCAAAAAGCGACTTTCCTTCCTTCCTTCCAAAAAAAAAAAAAAGCAGCTTCCCTCTCCCGAGCGGCGACTTCCGTCCCCCAAAAGCGCGTTCCCTGCCCAGCGGCGCGGCCCGCCCGAGGCGCGGCTCCGCGGGCGCCGCTCCCGCTCCCGCTCCCGCTCCCGCCCCGCTCGGCTCCGCGCGGCTCCGCGGGGGGCGGCGCGGGGGCGGCCGGTGGCTCCGCTCCGCTCCGGGCCGGGCCGGGCGCGCTCGGCTCCGCTCCGCGCGGCTCCTCCCGCGGCGCCGCATTCCTGGCCCGGGCGAGCGCAACAAAGGGGCAGGAGCAGGAGCCGGGGCAGGAGTCGGAGCAGGAGCAGGAGCCGGGGCAGGAGCCGGGGCCGGAGCAGGAGCCGGGGCAGGAGCCGGGGCCGGGGCAGGAGCAGGAGCCGGGGCAGGAGCCGGGGCCGGAGCCGGGGCCGCGGCGCGGGCATGGGCGGGGGCGGCGCGGCGGCGGGGGCCGCGGCGGGGGCCGGCGGGGCCCGGCCGCCCTAGAGCCGCCGTCGGGGCGCTTTGTGGGCAGCAGCGGCGGCAGCGGCGGCGGCGGCGGGATGGCGCCCGGCTGGCTGTGGGCGCTGGCGCTGGGCATCGCCCTGGGCGCCCGCCGCTGCCCCGCCGCGCCGCTCAACGCCTCGGCCGCCCCCGAGCGCTGCCGCCGCCCCGCGCCCTGCGAGCGGCTCCGCTACGGCGCCTGCCTCGGCTCGGCGCTGCCCTACGCCGCCACCTCCACGCTGCTGGCCGCCGACTCCGCCTCGCAGGAGGAGGCTCACGGCAAGCTGCTGCTCTGGTCCGGTACGGCCGCGGTATAAGGGGGGGGGGGGGCGGTATAGCAGGGGAGCTGTATAGCGAGGGGCTGGCGCCGAGCCCGGGGTGTTAGGGGACAGTATGGCAAGGCCAAGAGAGAGCCGGGAGCTGAGGATGGGCCCCGTGAGGGGGGGGTGGGGGGGAGTATAGTGGAGGAGCACTATAGCGGGGGCCTGGGACCAGGGCTGGGAGCCGTATAGCAGGGGAGCTGTATAGCCGTGGACTGGGCCTGGGCCTGGGCGCAGTATAGCAGGGGTGGCCTAGCAGGGAACGAGGGTGGTATAGCAGGGGCCTAGGAAAGGTGCTGCTTTCCCGTGAGGGTGCTATAGGGGGGTACAGGGTCGGCCGGAGCGCGTTAGGAGGTCGGGAGCGCTGGAGACAGCCGGGAAATTCGGGAGGTGCCAGGCTGCGACCCTGAAAGCTGCTTCCCGAGAAACGGGGGGAGGCTGCGGCGCCCGGCCAGGGCCTCCCGTCCCGCCTCGTTTCCACGATAAACCTCGGGAAAAGCGGGGAAACTCTCCCGGAGCGCGCGGAGCCGGTTCGGAGGAGGACGGCAGTGACGCGCGTGTGGGGCGGCCGGGGGCGAGCGTGTTTCAGCAGCCCGCCTGGGACATGAGTTTTGCGACGTTGCCAGAGCTGGATTTCCTTGGGAACGGCCCAGGAAGGGGCTCCGCTCCGCAGGCGGTGGAGGGGCCTGCGGGGTGGCAGCGCGGGAACCGCCGGATTTGGGGCCGGTGAATGGGGACCCGTGGCTGGATGCTGGCGCCCCGTGAGCCGGGGCCGCTCTGGGCGCCCTCCCTCCTTCCCGCGGGCTCCCGCGGAGCAAGGCCGTGCTGCCAAGCCGAGCCGGAGAGGCAGGTCCCGGCAAGGCTTGGCACGCCACCGCGGCCGGGCAGCTCCCACTTTGCCTCCGGAGCAGCGGGGACCCGGCTGGAGCTGCTGCTCGGTGCTTTGGGGCTGTCACGGACCTCCCCAGGGAATCGGGTCCGGCTGCGCCGGGAGCGTTTTCGGTGTCACCCGCCTGGGTGACGGCACCGGCGTCGAGCACCTCCTTCGCTCCGGGCGTCTCCCCGCTCCGCAGGTTTGCCGGAGGGGCTCACGGCGGCTGTCCCCCCCCCCGGCAGGCTTGCGCAACGCCCCGCGCTGCTGGGACGTCATCCAGCCGCTGCTGTGCGCCGTCTACATGCCCAAGTGCGAGGACGGGCAGGTGGAGCTGCCGAGCCAGACGCTGTGCCTGGCCACCCGGGCGCCCTGCACCATCGTGGAGCGCGAGCGGGGTTGGCCCGACTTCCTCAAGTGCACGCCGGATCGCTTCCCCGAGGGCTGCCCGGTAAGGACGCCTCCGCTCCCTCTCCCGGGGCTTTGCTCCCCCCCTTCCCACCAGGATGGGGGATGCGGTCCAGCGTCTCCAGCTTGGGTCCTGGCCGTGTCCTCCTTGGTGTCCCCGGGGTGCTACCAGCCCCACCCCGGTGCCGTCTCCAGGCTGGGCTTGCTGGGGGATCCGGTGTTTCCCATGGGTTCTGCTCCCTGCCAGCCCGGGAGGCACGCAGGAGCCGGGGCTGCGGGAAGGGGTCCCAGGCGTGCTCCTGGTGGTGGCTCTGCTGCGTGGAAACCTTCCCGCAGAGGTGGAACAGCCGGGGGTCCGCAGCCCGGAGAGTCTCCGTCCCCTTTCCCAGGGGCTGGAGACTGTGTCCGCGGGGAGGATGGCCATCGGGATCGGGATCCATCCTCCTCTTCCTCACCGGTGGCCCTCTCTCTGCTCCCGGCAGAACGAGGTGCAGAACATCAAGTTCAACAGCTCGGGGCAGTGCGAGGCGCCGCTGGTGCGGACGGACAACCCCAAGAGCTGGTACGAGGACGTGGAGGGCTGCGGGATCCAGTGCCAGAACCCGCTCTTCACCGAGAAGGAGCACCGGGAGATGCACGTCTACATCGCCGCCTTCAGCTCCATCACCATCTTCTGCACCTTCTTCACCCTGGTGAGCCGAGCCCCGCGGGGACGGGGGAGCTGGGTGCTGTCTGTCGAGGCTGCGGGCTTGGTTTTCCTCCCGAACCCTCGAGCCGCCGGCGATCCCGTCTCCACAGCCTGCCTCCGGCTGCAGTTTTTGCCTGCCTTATCTCCCACCGGCCTCTCTGGCAGCGTAGCGGTGGCCTCGGTGGCTTGGGTCAAGGCTACGGGGCTGGACCTGCTCGTGGTCCCCAGGTCCCGGAGGGGGCTATGTCCCGGGAGCAGTGCCCGGAGCTCCCCCCCCGTGCCGACCGCCCCCCCCCCCCATTCCCCCCCACACCAGGCCACCTTCGTCGCCGACTGGAGGAACTCGAACCGCTACCCCGCCGTCATCCTCTTCTACGTCAACGCCTGCTTCTTCGTGGGCAGCATCGGCTGGCTGGCGCAGTTCATGGACGGCGCCCGCGACGAGATCGTGTGCCGGGCCGACGGCACCATGAGGCTGGGGGAGCCCACGTACGTGTTGCCTTGACCGCCGGCCACCTCCGTTGGGTGCCCGGGGGTCTGGCCTGGTGTCCCTGGGGGGGGGGGGTCTTGGGATGCTCTGGGAGCTGCGACGCCCGTCGTGGGCGCGCTGAGGGCGATCGGCTTTTGGAGCTGGGAGAGACCCCGTCTCGCCTCCCCCCGCAGCTCCAACGAGACGCTCTCCTGCGTCATCATCTTCGTCATCGTCTACTACTCACTCATGTCCGGCGTCATCTGGTTCGTCATGCTCACCTACGCCTGGCACACCTCCTTCAAGGCGCTGGGCACCACCTACCAGCCGCTGGTGGGCAAGACCTCCTACTTCCACCTCATCACCTGGTCCATCCCCTTCGTCCTCACCGTGGCCATCCTGGCCGTGGCCCAGGTAACGGAGCCGCGGTCCCGTGTCTGCCCGGCTGCTCGGCGCGGAGACCGTCCCCCAGGCCCCCCTGCCCTAATCTGGCACCGCAGCCGCGGATGGGTCCCGGGCTTTGCCGGTCCCCCTGGCTCCGGGGTGCGGCGTGAGCGGGGAGGTGGATGGGGCCGGTTGACCACCCCGTCTCTGCCAGGTGGACGGCGACTCCGTCAGCGGCATCTGCTTCGTGGGGTACAAGAACTACCGCTACCGGGCCGGCTTCGTCCTGGCGCCCATCGGGCTGGTCCTCATCGTGGGGGGCTACTTCCTCATCCGGGGTAGGTGTGGAGGTGGGATGGGGACCCGGCTGGACTCCGGTTTGGGCTCCTCCACTGCAGGTGGAGACCGTGGTGCTTCACGACCCCCCTCGTGGAGCTGGGGACGCCTGTCCTTGGTGTCCCCCCATCTGACATCCTTGTCCCTCTGCCGCAGGGGTCATGACTCTCTTCTCCATCAAAAGCAACCACCCCGGCCTGCTGAGCGAGAAGGCGGCCAGCAAGATCAACGAGACCATGCTGCGGCTGGGTAAGCGGCACGCGCCGGGCTCGGGGCAGCGTCTGCGTCCCACCATCGATGGGGACCCGGGTCTGTCCCACCATCGATGGGGAGCCGGGTCCGTCCCACCATCGATGGGGAGCTCGTTAAAGCAGTGACATGCTGGGACCCGGGGGCCCCTCTTACGCTTCTCTTCCAGGCATCTTCGGCTTCTTGGCCTTCGGCTTCGTCTTCATCACTTTTGGGTGCCACTTCTACGACTTCTTCAACCAGGCGGAGTGGGAGCGCAGCTTCCGGGAATACGTCCTGTGAGTGGGACGGGGACGTGGCCCGGCCCCGCGGGCAGGGCGGGAGGGGGACACGGCCGCCGGCTGAGCTCCTTGGTCGGTGCTAGGAGATGTGGACCCTCGCGGGACCGGCAGCCGCGGAAGCCCTGGGTGGTCCTGCCCCGGGGCGCTGGGGGTCTCCTGCGGTGCTGGTGGCATCCCAGGAGTGACAGCTCCTCGTGCTCAGCTGAACGTGGCCATGGGGCTTGCAGAGAGCCCCGGCGTCCCCATCGCGCCGGTGCCCCACGGGGCTGGGGGGGGGGGCTCAGCGCCGTCGCCGGGCTTTGGCCGGTCCCACCGGGTCCCTCGAAGCTCACGGCCGGTGTCTGTTGGGCTCGTGCAGGTGCGAGGCCAACGTGACCATCGCCACGCAGACCAACAAGCCCATCCCGGACTGCGAGATCAAGAACCGGCCCAGCCTGCTGGTGGAGAAGATCAACCTCTTCGCCATGTTCGGCACCGGCGTCTCCATGAGCACCTGGGTGTGGACCAAGGCCACCCTGCTCATCTGGAAGCGCACCTGGTGCAGGTGAGACCCCGGAGCGGCCCCCTGGTCCGCGTGGCCCTTCCTGCTTCTCCCAGGTCCATGAGAAGTTGAGGAAGCCTTTGCCCATCAGTGCGACGAGCTGCGGGGTCTCGGCGGATTGCGGTTTTCCGGGGGGGACGGGAGCAGGAGCGGTCGTGAGCACCCCGCGTCGTCTTTGCGCGGCACCACCATCCCCGGGGAGGGGACCCATCCAACCCCGTCTCCAACCCTTGGGTGTCCCCCTCGGCGGGGCCGGGCCGGGCCACCCCGCGGCCCCCTGAGCCCGCCGTGCCCCCAGGCTGACGGGGCAGAGCGACGACCAGCCCAAGAGGATTAAGAAGAGCAAGATGATCGCCAAGGCCTTCTCCAAGCGCAAGGAGCTGCTGCGCGACCCGGCCCAGGAGCTCTCCTTCAGCATGCACACCGTCTCGCACGACGGCCCCGTGGGTACGTCCCCCGGCGGGCAGGGCGGCAGCCGGACGCCTGGGCCCCTTCCGTGCCGTCCTCCTGACGGAGCCCCCCCCCCCCCCCCCCCCAACGTGTCCTTGCAGCCGGGCTGGCCTTCGACGTCAACGAGCCGTCGGCCGACGCGTCCTCGGCGTGGGCTCGGCACGTCACCAGGATGGTGGCCCGCCGAGGGGCCATCCTGCCCCAGGACGTCTCGGTGACGCCCGTGGCGACTCCTGGCAAGTCCCGCGGCCGGTGGGGATGGGGGGGAGCGGGGCTGGGATGGGCTTCCCGGCCGGCTCTCACGGCCCCGTCTCGCGCTCCCGCAGCGCCGCCGGAGGAACGGGCTGAGCCGTGGGCGCCGGAGGCCGATGTCCCGGCCAAGCGCGGCGGCCGCAGGAAGAAGCGGAGGAAGAAGAAGAAGAAGGAGGTTTGCCCGGAGCTGCCGCCGCTGCCCGGAGCCGCCGGCCCCCGGGAGCCCTGGTGTCCCGCCGGGGACGCCTGGGCCCTCCCCGGCGCCTTCCCGCCGCTCCGCCTGCCCGGAGATCCCTTCCGTCCCGCCGGCGCCCCCCTGGCACCGAGGACTCCGGGCCGCCGGGCCACCTTGGCCCCCATCCACTCCCGCACCAACCTGGTGGACGCCGAGCTGCTGGATGCTGACTCGGACTTTTAGAGCCGGAAAGACGGAGCAGCCGGAGCGGGGACCATGGCCGGAGCGGGGATCGCGGCCGGCTTGGCCCCATCCCTGGCACCGCCAGCTTTTCCCCCCCCCGGAGGACAACTTTTCCCCTCCGGAGGACGGCATCTCAGCGGTTGCTCCCGGGATTTGAACTCGGAGCCGGGACGATGCTCGGCGGCGGAGGAGGCGCCGCTCGCCGTCGGACACCTCGGAGGGGCCCCGCATCCCCCCCCCCCCCGGCCGGCTCGGAGGCGGCACGTTTAGGTTAGGGTAGATGCGCTGAGCTTCCCGGGGCCGCTTCCCGCGGGAAAGGGGCTGGGAGCGGGCGGCCGCTGCCCTCCCCACGGCTAGATGGTCCGTAGAGCTTCCGCCTCCTTGCGCCCGTAGCCTTTTATCGGTCCTTTTTTTTAATCTTCCGCGTCCTACGCCGAGGCGGCGCGGCTGTTCCCGGCCCCATTCCCGCGCCCGCCGGGTGCTGCGACGCTGCTCCCGCATCCCACCGTCCCGGTGGTCCCCAAGTGCCTTCCAGCTCCCCGCTCCGGCCCGGTGGAGACCCCGCTGCGGGAGCACCGCCGCCCCCAGCCGAGGGTTTTTTAGGGAAAAAAATAAAAGAAAACCCCACGTTACAGCCCCGCAGCGGAGCCCCCGTGTAGGCGGATCCCTGTCCCTGCCGGCGCCTTCTGTAGTTGTCCGTTATTCCCGTGTTTGTTAAATCCTTCCGGGCCCCCCGGTGCCCTCCCCGGGGCCACGGTGCAGTGTAAGAGAAAACCCTCCTGTATCAGTATTAAATTTTCCGAGTTCCCGTCGCGGCCGCTCCGGGCTCTTTGCGGCAGGGGAGGCGCCGCGAGAGCTCCAGCGGCAATTCCCGCCTGGAAAGAGCTGCCGGCGAGGGCGAAGGCCGGGGGGGGGGTCCCGGCTGCTGGGGCAGGATGGAGCCGGGGGGGGCTGGGGGGGGCTGGGGGGGGGCTGGGGGCCGCTTGCCAGCAGGTGGCACCCTGGGCCCAGGCATCCCCCGGCTCCCGGCACCCGCTCGGGGTGCAGCCGGCCGGGAGGGTGCCGGGGTCCCGCCGGGCACCGGGGGGTGTTTGCATGGCTGCACGGCGGCAGCCAGAAAAGACCCTTTTCTTTTTTATTATTGTTATTTTTATTTTGCTGGGAAGAGGCCTCTGGCTCCAGCTCGACGCCTTCCCACACCGCGGCAGGAACTGCCAGACGGAGCCGCAGCGGCAATGTGGGACTTGCTCCGGGGCCGGTGTCGTGTGTTCCCATGTGTCGCGTGCTCCCGTGCATCCCGTGCTCCCATGCATCCTGTGCGTCATGTGCTCCTGTGCATCGCACGCTTGCCTGCTTCCCGTGCCTCACATGTTCCCATGCATCCCGTGCATCCTGTGCTTCTGTGCATCCTGTACATCGCACGCTCCCGTGCATCCTGTGCGTCACGTGCTCCCCTGCATCCCGTGCGTTGCACAGTCCCGTGCATCCCGTGCTCCTGTGCATCCCGTGCATCGCGTGCTCCCGTGCATCCTGTGCATCCCGTGCGTTGCACACTCCCGTGCATCCCGTGCTCCTGTGCATCCCGTGCATTGCGCACTACTGTGCATCCCGTGCATTGCTTGCTCCCGTGCATTGCACACTCCCATGCGTCGCTTGCTCCCGGGCATCACATGTCCCCATGCGTCACATGCTCCCATGTGTCGCATGTTCCCGTGCATTGCACACTCCCGTGCGTTGCACGCTCGCGCAGCAGCGCCGAATGCAGCGTTAGTCCTTGCCTAGCGCCGCGGGAGGTGACCGACGCGCTTTTCCCAACGGCGTTGGGAGAGCGGGACTGGCTGCCACATCGGCTCTGCGGGCTGGAGCTGGGGCTGTGCAGCAGCCGCTGAGGCTGAATAACAGCCGCTTCGTGCCGGGGCCGAGGGAAATGTTTATCTCGAGGGATTTTGTTGCTTTTTTTTTTTCCAATCTGTTTAAACAGCTCTTCCGCAACGATACGGCATTTTGCAACAAAAAGCTAAAGCGTTTAATTCGGGGCATGGCAGGAGCCGCGCTGACCCCGTCGCATCCCCCACGTTTTCCCCCAGGCCAAACCAAAACCAAGAAAAAACAAAAAAAACCCAATTCAGCACCCAGGGCCAAAGCAGCGTTTCTTCGGGAAGGAGAAAGCGGGTTTATCCCGGGAGCCGCCACCTCTCCCTCGCCAGGGCCCGGGGGGTGAAGCAGCCCCGGCGGTTAGGCGAGGGGACGCGGGCGAATCGTCGGGTTTTCCCTCTCTGGGGAGGGTCTTTTCCCCTTTCCTTGATTTTTAAGGTCCGGAGGGACAAATCGGTGGCCCAGGCGTTGCTGGCTTCGCACGTAAAGGTCCCTTATTTATTATTCTTTTCCCTATATATATATATTTTCCAGGCTCCGTTTTACATTACAAAGGAGCGAAAAGGCCCTTCCTCTTCCCCCCCTGCCGCCCTCCTGTTGTGGAAACGGCTTTAATTTCTTCCAGTTATTATTTTAGGCTGATTTCCTAAGGAAACGGGGCTCGCATGATTACACGTCTACGCATGTGTCCGTCTGTCCGTCCGGCATCCTCCCGGATGAAAGCGGTGACGGCGCAGGCCGGTCCCAGGGATGTTGCAGGATAAATCAGTAGCTGGGGCGAAATCAGCCTCGGCGCAAACGTCCCGGCGGCGTGGGGCAGAAACGGGCCGAATCACCTTAAATTTCTGTTGGTCAGTGTGGGAGGTGCAGTTACAACAGCTCATATTATAAGATATATACTCTTATAGGATGGCGTTGGGATTCGTTCTTCTTCTCGATTTTCCGGGATTTCTCCTGAAGAACGAGGCTTGCCGGATTTTCCCAGCGCTGCTCGGCGGGCGCGGGAACGGGCCGCTCCGAGGCTGAGATTGGCCCCGGGACGCAGCTTTCTGGATCTTACGGAGGCAGAAACGTGCCGGCAAACCCGCGCGCAGCTTCCGATTTTTGCTTTCCTATTTCGTCGTCAGGAAAACGGCGCCGGGGAAGCGAAGCGGCGGTTTTGCCCCTCGGCTCGGTCCCGCGGGTAGCGCGTTAAATCGTAATAGCGGTAATAAAAAGCCAAGGAGGGCTCCGAGTTTCCCTCCCGCGACAGGCCCTTTGCTGAAGAAGCGGATTTGGAAAAACACTGATTTTTTATTTATTTATTTTTTAAATTTTAACGGCGTTCCGCTTGTTTTGTCACAACCCCGGGGCCGTGGGAACGCCGGGCGGCGTGTGCAGTCCCCCCTCCCCGCCAGGACTACACTTCCCGACGGCCCCCGCGCGGCGGGCGGCGAGGCGGCGGGGCGGGCTGCGGCGGCGCGGGGGCCGCCGGGAGCTGTAGTTCGGGGCTTGGGGGCGGGCGGGGCTTGGGGCGGGCGGGCGGACTGCAAGTCCCGTGGTGCCCCGCGGGCGGCGCGGCGCGGCGGGCGGGGGAGGGGGAGGGGGAGGGGCGGGCGCTCCCTGAGGGAGGCGGCGGCGACGGCGGCGGCGGCGATGTCGGTGCAGGTGGCGGCGCCCGCCGTGGAGCTGAAGGAGCTGAGCGGCCCCATGGACAAGGCGGCGGCGGCGGGGCCGCCCTGCGCCGAGCCGCCGGGGCACGGGCACGGCGCGGCCGGGGCCGTCTGCCCGCTGCCGGCGGAGCGTGAGGCGGTGGCGGCGGCGGCGTCGTGCGGCGCGGAGCGGCCTCCGCTGAGCGTCTGCCCGGGTCTGTCAGCGGCCGCCGGCGCCACCAAGGTGCCGCAGGCTTCGGCCATGAAGCGCAGCGACCCGCACCACCCCCAGCACCGGCACCGCGACGGCGACGGCGGCGGCGGCTCCGCGGCCGAGGCGCTCGTCAGCCCCGACGGCACCGTCACCGAGGCGCCGCGCACCGTCAAGAAGGTACCGGCCGGGCGGGCGGGCGGGCCGGGGGGGGGGGAGGGCCCACGCGTGACGTTGCCCCCTCCCCGTGGGGGCGGGGGGGAGCGCTTGTCGGGGCCACGCGTGACGCTGCCCCCCCCGGTGGGGGTGGGGGGGAGAGCGCGTGTCGGGGCCACGCGTGGGGCTGCCCCCCCCCCGTGGGGGGGGTCGTGTGTCGCGTGCGCTTCGCGTCCCGGCGTTGCGCCCCTGCTGGCGTGTGCCCTCGGTGCGCGTGTGCGCGCCTGGGAATGCAGGGAAAAACACACGCGGAGGTGCCAGTCCCGCCAGTACGGGAGGGGTACGACAGGCGTCCCTGGTGCGGGCACACGTGCGCACGGGTGTGCGCCTGCCCCACGGGTGTGCGCCCTGTGCTTGCACCCCCAGGTACGCACGCTCAGGTACGCGCTCCTTTAGGTTAGGTATGTGCACCCCCGAGGTACGCCTGCACATACGGGGCACCCGTAACTGGGTACGCGCGCATTCACAGACCGTCACGCGCTTACGCGATGGTACATACACCCAGGCAGAGCCGTATCCATAGGGATGCATCCACTTGCGTATAGAAAACCACTTGTGTATATAAAACCGTATGTGTACAGAGGTAAATTCGCAGGTACGGGGGGGACGTGCACACTTACATAATGCATACTGGTACATATACATGCAGTCACGTAGATGTGTACACTCGTACAGATGTCTGTATGCTGTAGGTATATGCATGTGAGAACACATACCTGTGCACGCAGGGGATGTATAGCTGCAGGTTATACGTAGTTATGTGCCTATAGGGATGCAAACAGGTGCACGTGTGTCTATCAGTATACATGTATGCATGCAGGTGTGCGTATGCACATATGTGTATGTACAAATGCCGACGTGGTGGTGTATTTAAACATTAAGCCACAGCTTTGCCCCCTGAGTGCCCCCACGTGCGCACAGAAACACTTCAGTGTATAGGCACGCATACGCCCACGTGCTCAGATGTGCGTTTGCACCCTTGCACACCTGCCCACACCCAGCCGGCCGGGTGTAAGTCTCCTCGTAGACACAAACGCGTTCAGACACACACAGCACATGAAGACTTTGTCCACAGCAATATCCACCTACAGATGCACCCAGACGCGCTATCTGCCCTATTCACATAGCTAAATCCACTCACGTCTGTGCCCCTTGGGTGGGTGTATCTGTGGACACCCTCTCATATATAGATGTTCTCCGCGTGTGCTCTCCTATAGATACAGCCGTAGACACATGGCCCCCTCCATGGATTCATGTGGAAAAACACACATTTTCCTCGGTAGAGGCAGTCTGAGTCTGCCCTGTACCCTTCCCTTCAGAAATCTCAGGAGGGGGAGTTCTCCCCCACGCTGCAGGGACCTTTTGGGGAATGGAGGGGAAGGAGCCTCTCCATGCTAGGAGGAATCTCCGTACTCGTGAAACCTCAGGATGAAGCCTTCATTCCCGTATTGCTGGACTTCCACCCTTTTGCATTGTACCCCTGATACTTCCCTTCATTCAGAAGCCCTAGGAGGAGGGAATTCACCTCCCTAATACAGGCCTCCTGTGTGGCTTCCCTGAAACAGGAATGCCTCCCGGAGACTCCACAGGGGGGAATGCATCCCTGTAAGGCAAGTGGAGAGAGCCTGGGTCAAGGGCTCCTGCATCTCCCTTAGAAATCCCTAGTGGGAGAAGTTCAGTTCCTAGGTAAAGGACCTCCACATTTTTCCCCTCAGGTTGTGACTTCTGTCCCCTTAGAAGCACAAGAAGAGGCAGTTTGTCTCTCTAAAGAGAGTCCTCCCTCCCAAGTCAAGATTTTCCATCTTCCCAATGCCCTCCCTTCTCCCCCAGAAAGCTCCATGGGAGGAAGCTTCTGTCCCCAGGAGAAAGCTCACAGTTCCTGCAAGGTGCTCGTCTGAGGCCTTGTGCTGTGTCTTCTTGCAGAGCTTCCCCTCGGGTTTTCGTGTGGCCAGTTCCACTGTAGCATCCCCAGTGTGTGAGGACCCTGGTTTTCCAGCTTAGTCTCTTGAAGCACGAGCTGCTAAATCGCTTTTCTCTTCCTTCCAAGGAGGACTCATCTGTAGGTGGCCCCTGCTTTCATCCTGAAGAGATATCCTGGATCTGTGTCCACACTTAACCTGGTGGTGCATCTGGAGCCCCTTGCATTTGACATCCCAATCCCATTCCTCTATTTTTGGAGGCCCTCGGGGTATCCATATTTCTTCCCAAGTGTACTTTTACCTCTAAAATCCCCCTCCTCCTTTCTTTTTTTGTTGATGTTTGTTTAAGAAGGTTTTTCCCCAGACCCTCTCCTCAAGTCCAGCTCGTCTCTGGGGCAAAGAGCAGCACAGCATTAGATCCTCCCTTACTGGACTGTGACACATTTGCATCACTAAGTCTTTTAGGAGGCCGGGGGAGTATTGATGGTGGGTGATGGGGTCGTTATGGGGTCGTTATCCGAAACAGCTCAGAGGAATCTGCATCGTTCTCTCTGGCTACTTCTAAGGCCCCAGGAACAAAGGATGCCCAGCTTTCGGGAGAAATCTGGATGCAGGAGGAAGAGCCAGTGAAGTTACGGAGCAGCAAGGCTCCCTGACGGGCTCCCATTGCTTTGGGTGATGAGTTTGTTTAGGAGCTGACAATCTGTCTGGTTGCTAGAGGAAGCGAGATGTGTTGATTGAGGATAGCTGGGAGAACATGCTGTTCCTTCCCTCCTTTCCATACTGTTGCTTTCCAGTGACTTCAGCGTGTGCGCGTGTGTTGCAGAGACGGAGACGTTGTCAGGCGTTTATTTTACCAGGCTTACAAATCCAGAGCCCTTTCCTCAGTTTCTTAGGGAGTGATGTTATTTAAATAAAACACCAGATTTGGTAGACGTAAAGTTGTTCCCAATCCTGCGTTTGAAAAATTGGGCACACGTAGCTTAAGCATCTGTTGAAGAAGAGTTTAGCACAAAAACATATATCTAAAACAAGTGGATATGATTTTGAGTTGATACCCAGTAGAACTTTGCTTGGGTACCTGAAGTAAAGGTCTATTTAAAATATATAAGCAAGATTATATTAAAATACTAGTGCAAACAAAATAAACTGTAGTTTTTAAAGTGTTTGCTGCACAAGATCAGCTCTAAAAACTCTGTGTAGCTATGTTTTTGAGCAGTTTATAAATTAAAAGTGCTTTTTTTTCCCCTCATTTACATTAAAATTCTTAGAGCGTTGTGTGAGTAAATGTTTATTTCTTAGTATTGATATAAGCACAGAGTTCCTGGTAAATAGCCGTGGCTGCTTTTCTCTTTCGTACCGCTCTGATTTTAAAACTGCTTTTTGTATTGGTTTAGACTTGAAAAATTTTACTTAGGCCTGCAGTCCCTGGGCTGGACTAATTCATTTTATTATCTGGATAGAGCGTGGGCGGTGGATGTGCCTGGGTTGGCAAATGTTAACAATTTTGCAAGTTCGTATTGATTTATTGATTGCTGCATTTTGTTATGATATTACAGTTGCTGCAGAATCAGGACTGTGCAAACTCTCATGCACCTGCTCGTACCAGAAGCGATGGCTCCTAGACACGCAGAGGGCAAAGTCGAGCGCGCTGCTCCTTGGCGTTTGTCTTCGCGGCCTCTGTAGACACGGTTCCCATCAGGTCTATGCGAAGATCTTTATAACCGCTTTCTTGTTACCTTGGATTCCTGCTGTAGATCCAAACTCTCAGAAATGTCTACAAGACCTCAGTTCTGAGATTATGTTGGACTTGACTTTTAGAGCTGACTGATGAATATGGTTGTGAGCTTTACGTGCTGTATGCACAGCGAAAACTGCAGAAAATGACGTGCCTTTCGTTAGGTTAGTTTTCTCTTGGTTTAATTCTCCGAATTAATTCTCACTGCGGGGTCAGGCAAGAGCCGGTAACGGGGGAAGTGGCAAGAGCGTGTTCATGGAGATGCGAGGGATGGAGCCTCCTTTCAGCAGCAGCTAGATGTTAGATCGGCTTGCTCGCTCGGCACGTCTGCGCCCGGAGCGGCTGTTGCCAGCGCGCTGATGTAACTGGAAACCAGCCGCAGAGTTTTAGGCTCCCTTTTGAGGTGACTCAGTAGATGCATGTTTTATTCTGCCGTCCCTGCACCCCGGAGTGGGGTGAGGCATATGGCTGAGTAACCATCTCAGGTGTCCTGGGCTAAACTTATCTGTGAATGTGAGTCAAAGCCCTGAGTCACATGAACTGTTTACAGTCTTAAATGTAAATTTTTAATGGTGTTTCGGTGATTAGATGATCGCTCATTGGCTTTGGCGGGAGGTGATCACTCACGTTTAGTGTTATTTCTGAGGGAGCGCTTCGTGGGCATTCCTAAAGCAAAGTTTCCGAAAGCCTCAGAGCTTTGGGAACATTGTCATTAGTGAGCGTGGTGTGGGAGGTTGGCTCAGGTAAGGCGCTGTGATTCAAGACTCCCGTTTTGATTATTTGTGTGATCTTAGGCTTATAATGACGACTCTGCGCCCCTCTTTCTTTAGCTGAGAGAACATATGCTTAAACAGATGTACTTCTTGGTTTAATAGTTCTTAACTGCTTGACAAGTAAGGTTTATTAAATGTTTATGAACCACGCTGAGAAGTTCAAATGAAAGGAACTGCACAGTTGCAAAGTTTTATATTGCGTATATACCAATTTACAAAACAGAAAGTTACTTTTTTTTTTTGTCCCGAACTCTCAATACTGAAAGCACAGCTTGCTCCTTGAATGTCAAGCTGTGTTTTCTGCTTCTTAACGCCATTAAAACAGAGGTTTTGGAGTTGGAACCGATTGCTTCGCTGATTTGTCAGTCCTGTTGATTCATTTAGTGGGCTAGAAGGGAACGCAGCTTGCTTTTCCGGAGCTGTGCCGCCTCTGCAGTACCCATGGCTGTAAAAAGCTGGGGCTAACGGTGCCTAAAGCAGAAAAAGCAGGGCGTAGATGTATATACAATAACAAGGTGCGCATCGTCCTGTAGTCTCGCTGGTTGAGCATAATCTTTCTAAAGCTCTTAACTGTGAAATTCTTCGGTTAAGCGATTGCATCAAAGCAAATGCCTGGTGCTCACTAGGCTGGCACATCACCTGCCCGCGGAGCCGCTGAGGCTGCGAATGACCCTCGTGTGGCTTGTCTAAATGACGATCCTGACCTTGACTCCCGGGAGGTTTTGTTGCCCCAGGGCGAAAGTACAGCTTTCTCCTCGCAGGCGTGCGTAAATCCCTTGTGATGTTCTCGTATCGTTTTGTTGAGCAGGGGGGTTTTTAGAAGGTCCGTGCTCCATTCGGGATTTCTCGCTTGCTTGCGTGTTGTTTTTCTATTTTTCTCAGTTGCGCTCCAACATGTAGTGATCATTTATGCTAGTAATAAATATTTCCCCTGAGGCTGAACTCCCAAGTGCTCTTCATAATGAGTGTGGTTTGAATGCTGTTTAGTCAAATCTTATCATCGGAGGCCATATTCTTTCATTACCTATAATACTCTTGGGTCTATCCCTCTGCGAATGCATTGAGTTTTATTTTAGAAGGTGCCTTGTATATGACTGCTTGGAACTATGCAGAAAGATCAATATTTCAACCTTTGGCATGGAGCCTCTATAAAAGAAAAGAAGATAGAAGAAGATTGGCAGAAAAAGTGGTAGAAAAATAATAGCCGTGAACACAAGTAAATGACAGATGATAAAACGTAATAATGTTTTGTACGGGGTGTGGTTGACGGTACCTCTAACCTTGTAATTTGGAATGGCAAGCTGGCGTTTTGCCAGGAGGCTGAATGACTGCGCCGCAATTGCTTTCTCAGGTAAATAAATGTTGAAACACATAATGATCATTTTATTTGTGTCTTTGCCGGAGGGACAGAAACTTGGTATTTGAATTTAAAAGCAATTAAAAGCTCAGTCTTAGCTTTGGCCCTGACTTGACACTTGAAGGATGAGCAAAGTAAAGCAATTACGACTTTGGGAGCTACGTCTGACCTTTTAGGCTTTCTTTTTAACTCTGTCTAGTGAATTGTGAACCAATGTAATGATTTAACTCAAACCAGGAAGACATGGAGGCAAACTAAGGAGAAAGACATGAGTTAGGTAGTTCAGAGATAATAGGCAACTTTCTCCATATGAATGAGAAACCTGTAATACTAGGAAAACTGAAGAATATTAAAGACTGAATGAATAGATTTACTCCAAGCGGTGTGTAGAGTTACAGCAGTGGTAGGGTACGACAAGCGTCCAGTTCATTTTCTTCTTTGATATTTAAGCGATGCAGATTCAAGGCAGGGGGTCGAGGTTAGAATCTCGGTCCTTGGAAGGAAACGTCCTCCCTGAAGGACCATGGCTGACGTGCTCTTAAATTCTGCTATAGAGAGATGAGCAACAGGCAAATGGATCGAAACTTGGGAACCGAAGATGTTTTGAATTAGGAGGAAAGAGTTGCAGCATCTCAGTGGTGAATGGAAGAGAGGCAGCCTGAAATATAAGTCCCAGCCTCTAAATAAAAGTGCTGGAGGCTGCTCGCTTTAAGTCCCAGCAAAACTGGTAGGTTCTAGGGCTTCAACACAACAAAAAACTGACTAGAAAGAAAATGAAGAATTAAGGATAAGAGAGAAACTGAGCTTTAAATCTTTCTTGCATGAAATCCACTGTGTTCAGGCTGGGCAGTTAGAGACAAAGTAGCAAAAACTTCCCAGTGAAATGCCTCAGTTTCAGCCTAGAGAAGCCATAATTAAGTTAATGTCTTCCTTTCTTCTAGATGGTCCCCAGTATCAGTTCAGGGTCTTTTTTAATAGATAGTTTGTAATGAGAAACGTAGAGCTCGGGAATCTTAAAACCAGACTTTCATAAAAGCAGGAGCTGTCAGTCAGTCGCTGTTGATGCAGGTGGGCTTCAGACCTGCAAAATAAAAGTGAAAGAATGTTGTGCTTAAGGTCAGGAGTGAACCGGTCCTCTGTTAGAAGCAGTCTTGTTGAGATTAAGATGATATATTGAAGTGAGGTAAAACGTAGTGAAAGTTCAGTAAACTCTGTTTTCTGACTTGGTTGTGCAGCAGTGAAGAAATTCTCTGCTACTTGTTTGTGGGTATATTGAAGACAAAGCCAAATTCTGCAAACCTAAATTCAGTCCTTGTGTCCCGGCTTTAAATGAAATCTTTCTGGGCTGTCAGCTTAATCTGAACTCTGAAATGGGAAGAGTCAGCAAGTAAGAAAATAAAACTGAGCAGCCTGAAATAGTAGTTCTTCAGGGAACTTTGAAGATGTTTCGATTTTGAATGATTTGAGGTTAAAGATTAATTTTTTGTTGTTGTTCTGAGAACACTTCTCAGCTGACCATTTCCCTGCCTAAGGCCTTAAAGCAGTGAATTGTTGTCATGCTTGTGCCCACCAGCTCTGTACTGAGTAACTTTGGAAAACATATATTTATATATTGGTTTTGGTTGTATTTTGGAGAAGCCAGCATTATCCAAGTACATTGGTTTGGCATGTTCTGCATCAAACCCTATGCAACTGTTACTAGAGCAAAATAGAAATTCAGCTTTGCAGACAGAGCTGTTGGTATATTGAGCTGCTGGCTTCCTAGCATAACTTTGAAACTTCATATTTTTGTAGCTACAACTCATTTAATCTGTGTTCTTCCCCAAAACAATTTGTGGAATTAAGAATACTCAGCTCGATCATGTCAACTGCAGAACAGGAAGTGGCAACTTCTGAAGCTGGTTAAATTGGTGCCCTGATTTACAGTGCTCCTCCTTGAGTTTTCATACAGTTTGCACTGCAGTCTTTTACTGCTTTTCATTCATTCAAGTGTTTTTATTGAAAAATATACATGTATAACTATATAAATGTGCATTGAACTATTTTTTACTTTTATTATAGTAGAAATATGCAAGGATGTCCCAAGTGAAACCGAGAGCAGAGGCTTCATGTGACTTTCCAGAAGACACAGTGACCAACAGAACAGTTCCCTGAAGTGAATGACATTTGCAAGGACTTGGCTCGGCATTGAATGACGGAGTCATGCTTGCTTCTTTTTATGTCTGAGATGAAGGGCTTTTTTTTTGCATATGTACCACTGGAATGCTCTAGAATAAGCAAGGATAGGCGAAGGCCTAGAATTACTGTCCCTCTGCACTCTTAAAAAGCTCAAAATGGCATTGGAATGCTTTGCAAAGCATTCCTCTGATTTTACAGGATAACACCGCTTTTCTTCTCAGTTTTGTAGCTGGGGTGTAGATACACTGACAAGCGATCCTAATTTCTGTGTATTTGGGGTTTTTACTAAGAAGTGAAGATGCTCTGACCTTTTTTCCCCGGATACCTTGTCACTGCTAAGTAGCACTCTGGTTACTGAAGCGTAATTCCCGCTGTCTTTGCTTGCAGCCGTGAGTGCTCGGCGTTTCTGTCAGTTCAGGATCACGAGTACTGAAAAGATGATGATCTTAGTGGCCAGATGTGGAAAGTTTGCTGGGGGTGTCTTGCCTCGCGTTGCTCAAGACGTGTCTGAACAGATGCAGGCAGAACCGCGATTGCTCTGCACCCGCTGAGCTGGTCAGGTATGAGTCACCCAGCGTCTCCTTCTCTCCGGGATGCGTGAGCACGGCGCTCTGCGTGAGCTGACGCTACCGCTGTGCAGCTTCTGGGCCAGAGCTGGCTTCTGTCCATCCAGTTTAAGCTCCAGTCTGTCTGCACCTGCCTGCGTAGGCTTGCCTATAGGTACTGGGGCAGAGGAAGCTACAGAATTTAATTATGTAGGGCAGCATTTCACTGCCTAACCAAAACCTCTTTTTCTTCTTGCGGTCTCTTGCCTCGTTATCTGTGCACTTTGCTTTCCCTGTTGGGAAGCTGCAAAACATTAGCAAAGTCCAACCCTGAAACTGTATTCTGTCCCCTGATTGAGACAGGTTCTTCTGAAAGCAAGAGGTGCTGCGTGCGCTTGCTTGCAGGGAGTGTGGCTTCAGGCTGAATGAGCAACTCCAGTTCTGCAATTCTTTAGTTTTGATCAGCTTTCCAGCCTATTCTTTTAATAGAGCTTTTAGCATTTTGCTATGTAAAACGTTAGCATGCTGCTGTGTGCTTGCCTTACTTTAAATTGCATTGGAAGTAAGGTTGGAACTCCAGGTATTTTTTTCTCATGACAGGTTTTATTCCTTAAATAGGCAGCCAGCTGCATTTTTGTATGTGTCAGAAAGAGGAGGAAAGCTGGTTTGGAAAAAAAAAGAGCTAGGTACCCACAACTGCTGAACCACTCTCTATTTCAAATTTCATTCCAAAAGCGAGTATGTAAAAATAGTGAAAGTGTGAACATGCATTCATCTGACAGTTAGAAAGCTTTGCTTCTTATTTATTCCATAGAGTATTAGGTGATCAAGATTTAATCCTGATGTTGTATGAGAAAAACAGGGAATGGACTGTTCTCATAAAAATGACTCAAGGACCAATTTAGGAGAAAAGCTTACATTTCATGCTGGTATCTGTTCCCAACAAGCTTTCCTTCCAGTTGCCCAGAAGCTTGCTGACTCAGATTTGGTGTTCTCTTCATGACTTTGTTGTTTATGGAGGTGGGGAAATCTGCCTGGATTTTTTTCAGCATTAGCTAAGATCATTTCTTTTATTGTTTGCAGAATGAAATAATGTATGTTTGATGTGGACTAAACAAAAAAACCCACCCAAACTTCCAAATTCTGGGGTGAGAGATCACTGTTAGTACCATAATTCTAGCATTTCACATAGACCAGATGGGTATTAATTGAAGTGGCTTTGTGTAAAACTGAGATGCTGTAATTTTCTACTGTTCATATGCGTTGGATCCCGTTCCAGGCTTGGTATCTGCTGGTAGTGCCTGAGTTTTTAAGAGGAGGAAAATCCTTGTTTAGAAAGTCTTGTATAGAAAGTAGTTGATTCTTTTGCAAGTTTGATTCAGGTGCATGAGGCATTAGTACTTTTATGTACTTTTAGCAAGTACTTTGAGAAAGATACTTTGGATTCCCGTGATTAAAAGTGTGATATAAATGAAGTGTTTTTGTGTGCTCTCTTTATTTGTTCAGTCCTTCCTTTGCTGCTTCTGGGGCAGCAATGGGTTCTGGAGGAGATGAACCAGGGTAAAGGCCAGAACGCAAGGAGTAATATTTCAAAGATACCGAGTGTACATTTTATCTTTGTATAATTATTTTTTTGGACTATGATAAGTCACTTGGCAAGTTCAGGCAAACAGACTGAGAAGCCGTAAGTAGATAGCTGGTGAACTGTCAGTTTATTTCATGCTCTGGATACTGCAAGGTGGATGCTTGCTTCTGCCATGTGCTGTGCATACTGAGAAGGTGAGAAGTTCACAGGACTTGGTGACATTTGCTCTAACTGTTTTGAGAATTAGTATTCTGCTAGACTGCTTTTCAAAGTCAAGACGTACAGCGGTGATCTGTTGTGCTGCTGTGTTTTAAATGAGCTGGGAGAGAGGGAGAGAAACCAACAGATTGGGCCGAGAAGTAAGCTTTACTAAGGTCTGGTTTTGGACACTTGGTCTTCTGGCTCTCAGGCAATGTTGGTGGCCACGATAACGCTCTTAATTGCCATCGTCCCCTGGTGCTCTGCTTTCTCCTCGTGAAGTTAGAGCTGAATCCAGTCTGTCCTCTGGCCTGCAGATCATTAGAACTGGATTGTCTTTTGAACTAGTCTTTCCTCTGTATCACACTGACCTTAAAATGAAGTAAATCTCAAGACACTGTTGTAACTGGTGTCAAATCCTGTTCCTGTTTTTGTTATTTCTGTACATATTAAAGGATGTTTAATTCTTTAAAACTGAAGGGGAGTAGAGCTGTCAAGAAGCAAACATTCATTGCGGATATGCCTTTTTTAGTATTTCAGATTAGATTAGTTATTTATGCATGATTTTTGGATCTCTTTAAGGAAAAAGTAGGGGCTACTTCCTGGGGCTTTAGAGTGGATGTGGGTTGTTCCTCAGTGTTTTGGAAGAGGTAGGAGTAAAGGAATTATTTCTCTTAAAGAAGTCTAGAAAGGCCAGCTGAGCAGTAAAAGCCAGTCCAGGCTTTGCTCTTAGTTACCTTGTTCTTATCTGGTTTTTAACAAATATCATCTCGTTCCATTACTGACTTTTCTAGAAAATACTGCTGTAAAGTTCGTTTTCCTGATGGCGTGATGCTATGGCTCTCTCTGAAACCATGCACAGGTTCCCTTGTCTCCACTCCTCCAAGGACTTATCTGTGTTCTCAGATCTTTTCACAGTCTCTTGGTCTCTTCTTTGGAAGTCAATGACCCAATATCATCCTTGATTCCAGCCCCCACCAGACACTTGTTAGCTCCGAAATGCTTGCTTGAAAACACTTCTTCCATATTACCTCTTGTGCTCTGAAGGAGGCCGGTGTAATCATCGGAAAAAGCTGCTTTTTATCCTTCTTAAAATTCTTCTTTATTGTGATGCCTACAAAAACCTGACAATGGCAGGTTGTTGATATGCTAAAACCCTCAGCAGAGGGCGAGGTGGAAGCTGCATTAGCATGCCCCTCAAGTAGCCCGTTTTCACCCTCTTTCTGAGGGGCTTTGGGGTGGCAGTGGTGGGAAGGCGTGGGGTTGCTGTGACGGGAAGGTGGAGCTTCTCCACGTTGTGGGTGCCAGGTGCAAATCAGATTGACCAGCTATGTCAAATCGTGTAAAGTCGTAGGGCAGGAAAGAAGCAGCAGCGCTTTTGAGCGCTTGACGCTAGATGTTCGGGGAGGATCTGGCTCTGGGTGTTTGCATTGGCCTGTGGCTGCTTGGTGCAGAAGCTAGGATACAGGGTGACACTAGGATACAGGAGTCTCCAGGCCAGGCCTGGGGCTGGAAGGCGTCATGGTTAGGATGTCTGCCAGAGTACCTGTGAGCTGTGGGGCAAATGCAGGAGAAATGGGAGAGGAGAGGCACGTGCTGGGGAATTAGTATCTGGGAGATGAGTACTGCTGGTGAGGCAGAGCAGATCGGGGAATTAAGGAGTTTGAAATGGAAGGAGTATGGAGAGAGAAGGTCTTGGTTTGGAGAGGGATGAGTAGATCATGTGTCTGAAATCCTGGTCTGGACAGATGCGGATGATCCGGTAGGAGGATGTGCAGCTCTCTCATATGATCGTTTTGCACTGCAGCTCCTGAGGCCTGGGATATCAGCTAATATTGTCTCGTTCTGCGTTTCCTCCATCCATTTCTATTCAGCCGTTTCCCTTCTGGATAGAACGAACGTACACTCTTCCAGGCTCCGGCAGTATGATACCCTGCATAAGAGCATCCTGCTCCAAGGCTGCGGCTCTAGAGTGGTTTGGTAATATCGATAATAAAGTTCGGGATCAAAAAACCACAGCTTGTTAATATGAATATAAAGCAAGGCACATAAGTGATCTAACATCTTTATTTCTAGCTGTGTTGGGTTAGGAGGTTGCTATGAAGACCAAACAAGTAACATTTTATTTCTATAAAGCATTAACTGATTTCAGTATCCTAGTTCTGACATCCTTCCAAACAGGTTCCTTTTTTTCTGTGTTTGGATCGAATATTAGAAGTCATAATGTCTTATCTATTAGAGCTAGAAGGGATTTTTTTTTTTTCATTGCCAGAAGTGAAAGATTCCAAGCTCTCAAGTAAGAAAGCAGTGGTGCCTGCCAGAGCTCTGCGAGAATATGAGCTCTTTCCTCTGCTCCCGCTTTATTAGCACCACCGTGATCCATTTCTCGTGCTCTGATGGATGATGTGATCTAACCTGCTGCCGCTAAGACTAATGGTGAGAGAACTGCGGCTCAGAATGGAGGCATTTTAGACTGCAGGTTTTAAAATGCTGCTGTTAAGCATCGCTGAAATATCTACGGTTTTACTCAGAAAAATCTTATTTTGAGCTTTAAATGGAAGAGTCAGCGGGGGAGCTGTTTTTATTACCACCTTAGCTTTCCTGCAATAATCATTATTTCTTAAAAAAAAAAAAAAAGTGATTTTTTTCTTTTTTTAGGTGAAAACTCTGGAGAGGAGAATGACCAAGGAACCAAATAAATAGTGGAAGAAGTGCTGAATACCAGACTACCTCTGATTTTTGTTGTCTGACTTTAAATAATGTCGAGATGAGCACAATACAAGCAGAGCAAATTAGGCTTCAATGCAAGAATTATGGGAGGGGAAGTCTATTAAACTGCTATTGCACCTCCTTGCCAGAGCAGGGTCCTCCCGTACTGGCTAACCCTGCCAGTGCTGCTGGTGTCGCAGCCAAATTAGTGGTATCGGCATAGTCTGGAAACATGCTTTTTAATTTCTTTTTCAGGATCTTAATTCTTTTTGATTTCTTCTTCAGGATCTGCTAACCGAGGGTATTACATTGTGCATGTTAGACTTCACCAGCTCTTACGGTTCTCACCTCTGTGCTGTATTTATCAAAACATGAGGTGTTTTATTCAGTCATTTATGCAGTTTTTGATCCATGCGATAGGAATTCATCCCTATCCAACTGAATTAGAAGACACTGTAGAAAATGCGATTTTGTGGAATCCCGTGAAGTAGCTAATCTTTCTGAAAGCCTCTGTTGTTCAATGTTTAGGAATTAAGGCAAATGAGCGCCTTGAGAGCGCAGCACAACCCATCTCGCATAAGGGTTCCCAGGCTTAAGTCAGGGCCGAGCTCGTAATTTCTCAGGAGCAGAGGACCGTGTATACGGCTTATTATGTGTCCGGCTCTACCTGCTGTATCTGTAATATGGTATTGGAAACAGTGGAAAAAAATTCTTTCTGCTGTCCCTTTTAAGTTAATACCAGATTGTATGCAACTTAACAAAAAGAGTCTGCAGGGTGGGTAGGTCACCGAAGCTGATACCATTAAAAGTCAGATTTTTTTGCTGCTTTTCTGCCTTTGAGAAGAATGCTGTTATTTGGATGTTGAAGTCTGGGGAAGAGAAATGTAACCTCTTCTGCTCTTTCCCAGGGTAAGAAACGTAGCTTCATCCTCTTGCACCTGGGGGAAGCATCCATACAGACTTAAATCCTTGCGGATGAAGAAACAACCCTTCCCTTCTGAGTTTGATGGATGGTGTGTGAGTTTTGTACTCAAATATTGGTCGTGGACCAAGTCTGAAAATTATGCTAAAATGGCACGGACAGTTTCCTCTTCCGTTGAATGAACACACCTGAACGGCTTGGTCTGGTCGAAGATGCAGCATTTAGCCAAAGGAAAGATTCTCTGTGATGTGTGGACAGGGAGTAGGTCCGGGAAAAATTCCTGAGAGCAAAGGTCATGGGAGAAAAAATGAGGGGAAGAAGAGGTAATCACTTATGTTTTAATAGGGAGAAATTTTATATTTGACTTTACTATCCTGATAATTGACCACGAGGTTGGTGCCTCATGATCTCGGGCAGTCCCGCTTCCAAAATTTCTGGAGAAAGGAGCCAAACTGGCTGTGTTCAGTGGGAAGAGATTTCTTTTGCCGCTTGCACCCTGATGTGTTGGGTGTCTAACGGGTCATTTGCTGAGATGTTTGTGTTGGAGTTTGTAGAGATAGCACAGTGTGCTGTTTATTTCTTCCTCTGAGCTACCTAAACTATTGCTCCTTACCTAATTTTGTAGACCTGAAGCCTGAGTATAGATTTCAGGGAGTTTCTTTGTCTAGACTAAGGTCAGCTTTGCTTATTACAGCTGTGTTTAAATTACAGGAATATTTTCCGCAGAACTTTCCCAGTCAAACTATGTTGTAGGCAGTGGTCAAATTAGAAACTTGGTTTGTAGTCTGAAACCTCTTCTTCCTGCAGCTAATATACATTTATGCCAAACTTTTCCTGTTTGATGTTCCAGGATGGTCATGTTACTTTATTCTCTTGGTAATAATCATTAACTGCAAGCAAATCTTTTAGCACCTTTAACTTGATATATCATTGCGCTTTCCTTGTTTTTCCTTTGTAAAATTGAGGGGAACATATTTAACTAAACAAAATAGCATTTAGTTTTGGCTCTGGTCTGCCTTGATCTCCTGCAAAGCTTACATAGGATAAGAGTCGTGCAGCCCTCGCTGGGGGCAGATACAGCAGAAGCAGCTCCCAGAACAAAACACGTTTGGGGATTTTATTTTTCATTTTCATTTTTGTTCTTTGTTTTTTTCTTTTTGCGTCAACATCCTCTACAATAATCCAGGCTTTAAGTTGGTTTAAATTGGGTTATTCAGTGCTAATGTTATGCAAGATTCCTGATTAGCGGTGTGGAGTTTGAGTTGTGAGACTACTTGGAGCGGTGATGGAATTAAAGTAACCGTGGCAACCATTATAATTAAAATAGGCTTCCTTGGGAAGTGAGGCTGTGTGTGTCCGTGTGTACACGTTTGCTGCATTCGTTTCGGTCCTTTGCAGCAGCGTGCTGTTATGTAAGCTGTTTAGCACCCCAGCACCGAGGGCGACTCTCCTAGTTTCTGAGTGTCTTTTGTGAGTCTTTAGCCTTGCCCATCAGTGCTCGTCTGCTGCGTATGGGGCTGGAGAGATCTTGCTCCGAAAAGCATGAAACTGTCACCTCTCTCCAGTTCCTGTCCTTGGACTTGACTGTTTCTTTCTGCAATATTTCAGTTCTTGTGTACAGATGCCGTTGGAGCGCAAAGCTAAACGTAGACCAAACCACTTAAGTTTTCTGAGTGATCACGGCTCTGCGTATGTGAGTCCACTGTAGGTTCGCCGTGGTGGAGCACAGCTAGCTATCATTTCGCTTAATGCTTCCTTTAGATCGCCCAGAGAATCAGTTCCTATAATTCAGGCCAATTATTCCAACTTCTGCCTCTTGTAAAAGAAAAATATACAAAATTAACAGTGCAGCTCAGTACAGTTATTTTGATGAGTTTGGCAATTACTGCTTCAGATCTTTACGCCACTGGAAAGCAGAGGAGCAGCACAGAGGAATAATGTTGGAGAAATCCTTAAATGTCAAGGCTGGAATGAAAGGTTGGTCATTGTATGAAATTTCAGGAAAACCTTAGGGTATTGAATTGTTCTAATGCTGTGCTGTGTTTCCAAAACCCAGAGCTTCGCTCTAATTTATTTTTTTACTCATTGTTTATGTGAATCTTGTGTTATTTTTAAGCAAAAAATTACCCAGAGATTTCTCTTGATGCATTTAACAGTGCTTGTTTAATCGCTCTTCCTTTTCTGTATTGACCAATATTCCTTGCTGATAACTCCTCAGTTAACTGTTTTAAAATGTTTCTTTCATCTGTGGAACAGCTACTGTTCTCCATTGCCTGAAACAGCTGGTTTCAAACTCGCATTGTGTCTCGGTCAACACATGGAGCAAAGAAAGCAGAGAAGAGAAAGGAGAAAAAAGAGGATTTTTTTTCCTGGGTTGCCTCCCTCACAGTTCTGGATCTCAAGCTTGCTGGCTTGAGCTGCTTGAGGTAGGGTGTGAATGTTTGGGTATTCCTCTACGTTGGTCCGCTGTACCGTAGTAATAAATGACTTGTTGCAAGCGATCGCTTGGAGAGGAGGTTCTTCCTGGCTGTGGCCTTACTGTGGACGCAGGCAGACGAGACACTGTCGTGTGAAGTCTCAATGTTGTACTTCCACGGGGAACTCTGTTCCTCATGGGCATCAGGTACAGTAAGCATGTGAGAATGAAACCTTTATCACCAGCAGATGCTTCGCACACAAAGTTTATTTTGTGTGTGCTTTCCTATAAACTGTAGCCCATAGCGTTTAAATTGAATACAGTCCAAACTGATAGAGCAGTGGGAATAAAAAAAAAAAGAGAAAAAGGCAACAACAACAGCAGCAAAACCCCAGTTTCCAAGTTACACTTCAAATTCCTGTCTTAAATCCCCATCACTTGTGAGGTAGTGGAGAAGTCCAGAAAAGCCATCTGTGTAGCAAAGAGTGTTTTAACAGTAGCTGCTGGGTTGTGTAAAGGAATAAGGCAATTGCATTGGCAGGGAAGAGGAGGGAGACTGGAATGGGTCTACGGGGAGTCTTCAAAATGAGAACAATTTTGAGCTGAAAAGGAATAAGGGAAAAAGTGATGTTTTGTAGATGAATGTGTTTGCGTGGTTGCCGTCTGCCGTGTTACCAGTGTAAAGAGCAGTATTGTGCACGTAATGGGTGTCTAAAGAGCTGAGACGCAAGGAAAGTCACGGTTGGAGTGGAGCAGGCTTTTATTAATGGCAGTTTCACTCTTATGATACCTGGATGAGTCCTGGTAAACAAATGCTGCTATAAAATAGTACAAGGTGATATCTGAAGTTATGGTGTCTGAGTGGCCCTGAAGTTCTGCGCTGGTGCAGGAAGCCTTCAGAAGGGGGCTGGAGTAGCTGTCACGTAGGGAAAACAAGGACCGTCTTTCCTTAAAGCAGGTCTGAGTGCGTGGAATGCGTGCAAGAGACGTGTCTGAGAGGTAAGTGCGTACTTCATAGGTCGGTGGCGACAAAGAAAGGAGCAGATGAGTGGGTGCCAAATGGGTCTTTCCAAATGGAAACAAAGCCTGAAGCTTTGGTCTCTGAAGATTGTGTGTCTGCTCATCTAGTTTTTAAACCTGTTTCTGTGGTTACCGAACAAACAAGATCAAACAAAGGCAGTACACACAAGAGAGCCCAGAAGGCTTACTGGTGGTTAGCCTATGGATACGTAGGCTGCAGCAAAGCTCTCTGACTGCAGATTAGGACTTGCTCGCGTATACGGGTTTCGAGACCGTCACAAACTTTCAACTCATCCCAATAGCAGAAGTTGTTTTGGGAAGCAGAAGTTGCCTTCTGGCCCCAGGAGAGGAAAAAAAAAAAAAAAAAAGGCAGCAAAACAAACTCGCTGTGTTGATGTATGTCTTGTGACATACAGGAAAGGAATTACTTCAAGGGAGTTGCTTTGGATCTTTCATTCTTCAGCAGCAGTAGGCACAGAAGGGCTGAAGTGTCAGCTCCTAATGGAAGGAAGCTATCACAAAAACACTTCAGCTAGTGTTTTCCTGGCTTGTTCTTGAGCCTTGAACGCAGCACTGAAAGCCTTTTGTTTCTCTGTTGTTCAGTTGATTTGTGAAACTCTACGGGAAGAAACTCAGGGAAGATATTGCTGTGGTCTGTAGTTCAGTATCGTTTAAGACTAGATGTGCAAGCATATGTTCTCACCCATATGTCAGAGAAAAAACCGTAAGAGATATAAATTCCTATTGTTCAGGATGCAAACCTTCCACTAACTGCTGGGGTGGGAAGAGACTTTCAGAAAGAGGGAAGTAGGGAAGAGAAGAAGAAAAAAAAAAAAATTCTTCTCGTGATTCTCTGAACTTAGATATCTTGCAGTCTTAAGATGCTTGGGCACCTTGGGCAAATCGCTTTATCTGTTTATACCTTTCTCTTGTAAAATGAGGCAATAACAATTATCTCTTAGAAGCAGGTGTAAGGTGAATGCATGTTTGTCATGTGCTCTGGCCTCTATTTGTGCAGTGCTGTTTGACCATCAGCAGTTACAAGATAGCTGAAATGACAGCCCACCTGACGCTTCAGGAGCACTTCACCGGGCTTTCTCACTGTAACTCTTTGTGCCTCTCCAGCTTTGGCTCCTGAAACGCTTCCGTGTCCTCTTCCCCCTGCTGAATTCTTCCACGCTCCAGATTGCTTCCTGCCTGCTCTGAGTTTACCTGGACCCTGGCCAGCCGGCCCACCAGTTCTCACACCCGTCCCCTTCCACCGTCCCCGATGAACCCTGGCCCAACTCGTTCTTCAGGACTCATTTCCGGACATCCGAAGAGTTCAAGGGGAGGGTAAACATATCCTGGGAGGATATGCGGGAGTGCTGGGGTGTGGAAGGAGTTTGCTGAAACAAAGATCACGCTCCCTGCTGCATCGTGCTTGCTCTCTTCCAGGGTACTTTGTGTCCCACAGGATATTTTTTGAGCTTTTAAAGGGGAACAGCCCCTCAGCTGAAAACTGGTTCAGTTAATTCCAAACCAGTTATTCACAGAATCACAGTTTGATTGAGGTTGGAAAAGGCCTCTGGAGATCATCTAGTCCAACCCTCCTGCTCAAGCAGGGTCATGTAGACCATGTTGCCCAGACCGTGTCCTTTTGAACATCTCCAGAGAAGGAGACTCCACAACCTCTCTGGGCAACCTGGTCCAGTGCTCAGTCACCTTCACAGTAAAGAAGTTTTTCCTTATGTTCAGACGGACCTTCCTGTGTTTCAAGTTTGTTCCCATTGCCTCTTGTCCTGTCAGTGGATGCTACTGAGAAGAGTCTGGCCCCATCCTCTTCACACCCTCCCTTCAGGTAAGATCCCCCCTGAGCCTTCTCTTCTCCAGGCTGAACAGTCCCAGCTCTCTCAGCCTTCCTTCGTATGACAGATGCTTCAGTCCCTTCATCATCTTAGTAGGCCTCTGCTGGACTTGCTTCAGTAGCTCCACATCTCTCTTGTACTGGGGAGCCCAGAACTGGACACAGTACAATATTGTTTTTTGAAATCGATGATCAGAGAAGAGTTACAGCCATAGCGGAAGCACTGCACGCTAAGGAAGCAGAGCCAGTTTATTCAAACATCCTTGAAAGCAGCTAGCGTAAATCTCTAACTTGGAAGTTCTGAATTTTATTGCTTATAAATGTCATTTCTGTGGTACTCTTTTAAAATGGAACCAGCTTCTTTGCGACAGTTGAGAGCCTTTGAAATATGCTGTGTAGCAGACAGCTTTGCTGAACTGATTGAAGAATTATTATGGGTTTCATGTTCTTTGACAATTACGGGAAGGTGGTGCCCAGACACTGTCTGCAGGAAGCTTTGGGGTTAGGAAGCTAGTTATCTGGTTACCACAGTAAACGTGCTGCTGGGTAACTCTAAATGCCAAAAGCTTTCTGCGCTTTGCTCTTCATTTTTCCTTGACTTGTTATTCTTAATGTAAATAAGCTGAAACGTTTTCTGGTTTCTCTGCAGCAGATGCAGCAAAATGACTACAAATGAGCCACTGGGCATCCTGAACATGTGAAGCGTTTTCAGTCAACCTTCCACCTGATATGACGTCCCTGTTACGTTTGCTGTTCTCTTGTCTTACTTTAGAGAGACGTCAGCTGCTAATGCAATGATTATAAAATGCTGGACACATCTGTTTCTCTGGTCATTCACATTTAAAAAGTGTGGCAAAACTGGGTTTTAGGAATTTGCGCAAGGAAAGGCTGGAGTTCCACAGTAGCAATCTAGCTGATTCACCAAGTGGTTTTTGGACATGGTATTTGGATACTCTTCCTCAAGTAACCCTGTGGCAAAGCTGAGTAAAAAAGTAGAAATCTGTCTTCTCACTAGGCATGTACAGACCTGCTAAGCTTTTTGGGAAAAACTAAACCCAGACAATTGTCTTTTTATGCTTTAGGGATTCTTAGCTGCTTTTTTTTCTTGTTCATTTATTTGTTCTTTGTTTTCTGCTCTTTGTTGGTTGTTTAAAGCAACAATAAGTTAGTAATGATGGCATTGATAAAAGGCACACTCTTCCGGTCTTGAGTCTTGTTATTAAACTGTAGGGAGGCAACCTGGCTTTCGATTTATGCATAAAAGCACACCTCTATCAAATGGAATTTTTGTTCTCACCCAAACCAAGTTTAAAAGTATCTTTCAAAATATCTTTGAGGAATTTTTCCTTCATCTACATAACACCTTCCATCTGCTGGACAGATTATGCAAAATGACACTGCTTTTGAGATTAGATGAATTCTGCTCTTTTCATGGTTACTCTGGGCTCCCTAAATTTTTGGGAAGAAGTTGATTTTTTTTCTTTTTGCAGGTATGGAGAGGGAAGCATCTATGGCGGAACGTTCTCTGTTAGATAAGTTTTGTCTTTTCTTAGTGAAGCAGTTAAACACATGACTGCCCTTAACTGTCCATCCTTCTCCTTTGCTGGAGGTATCATGAAAGAAGTGAATGTGTTTTAGCTGCTATGACTCATAGCCCAGTACGTTAAGTTGACATCGGTTATATTTTATGTTAACTTAGCATGTTGTTGAAGTGCTGGCATGCGTTGGTTTTTGCCGAGTCTGCTGTGGGAACGGTGACCTCGGGCAGAAAGGCAAGGCAGAAATCTGTACATAGTAACCGCTACCTCCCGTCAGTCAGAGCCTTGATGAGTTAATCCTTCCCTCCTCATCTTGAAGTTAGGCAAGACCGTTGAATCATTTCAACCGCTCACTCCTGCCTGAAGGAGGCCTCACTCTAGCTGCGTGGTTCCACCCCCTTCTGGTTTTGTTGCTCCTTGGGCCCTTTGAGCAGATTTTACTAGATAAACTTGCAAAAAAAAAAAATTTGTTGGGAGGGTTGGTGAGGAGGATGTAGGTGGGGCTGGGGAGAGAGCTGTGCCAGCCTGAGTTGAGCGGGTTCATGGAAGGATCTGCTGGACGCAGGACTAAGTACATTGTCAGGAGGAGAGGAGGAGGGAAAACGGGCAGGAAAGGAGTGGAACCTCTTTTGGAGGTCCTCTTTTGGAGGTCCTCTTTTGGAGGCTGGACTGGATCAAATATATATAACCTCATCCTTAGTATTGCCGTTGTCATATCCTGAAGCCATTTGATACCAGTCTTTGCAGTTTCCCCATTGACTACCCAGTGATGTACAGTGAATTAGAAAAACAGTGTCCTTCAACAGGGATAACAAAAATGGGCTGCCAGGTTTTAGACAAATCCACTTTTGAGCTGAGTCAGGAAGAAGCAGAAAAATATTCTAGGTGAATGTCAGTTTTTAAATATTAAGTATTCCTTTTCACATGGCTTCCTTTGCCGCCTTCTTGCCTGAGAAGTTCAGCCGTGACGGATTTCCAAGATAGTTTTATATGCATGTAAAGTTCTGTTCTCTATTTGCTGCCACTTGAGCCATCAAGCCTCCCTCTCTTCAGGCAGTTTCTATGAAATTTTCAAACAGAGGAAAAGAAATGCGGTAGAACATATTTCAGAAATAAATAAAATGGAGAGAACAAGAGCAGAACACCACTTAAATGGCACCTTTTAGGCACATTATAATACATCAGAATGGAACTTGAATTAGTCATTGTAGAGATTTTGACCTCCTGTTTGTCTTGAGGCTTTTATCAATCCTATTCCTTTTGTTTATTTCTTCCATGTAAAATGCATTTAGATTGTCAAATATCTACATCCGCAAAAGAATACCAGACTCTGAAAGTGTATCCAACAGAGACCTGCTCATGTCCTGCTATGTGAGGCAGAATAAAGGTCACAGACTTAAGCCTTTTTAGTGCCACTAAGGTTTACATCATCTTTTCACGGTAGGGACCATGTTTGTATTAAGCAATTGTTTAGTCCATGGCTTTGGGTACACAGATAACTACCTTAATACAGACATAGTACATCTAATATTTGGGTCTTAAAATAACTTACAGCTGATTTAAAGCAGAGAGGATGACCTAAGTTTACCCTAGTTTTTGGCAGGGAATACCACAAATTAGGACTGGAGATGCAGAGCTCTTTAGGAAAACCAGGTCTAGGAGTATAGGGACTTGGAAGAACAGGATTGAGATTTATAACCTGAAGAGCTGGGTTGTTTCCACTGACAGTTCAGGAATGAGTTAAATTAGCTGCCTCACATCAGGTATTGAGATTATAACAGCTAGTTTTATTTAGAGCCATGTGCTGGACTCCATTTTTTCTCATGAATATAGAGACGGGGAAGGAACTGAAGGAGAAATGTAGCAAACTGCTTTGAGAAGAGGCTGACATATCTCATGGGGTATTATTGCTCTGGCAGCGTGAAAAGCTAAGTAAGGCCTGAATCTAACACTTTTCTATTCACAGCTGATGAACAAGATACTTGAGCAAGAAGCTGCTTCTCGGAATGATCCATTTAGTTACGACACCAAATGGAGCTAAGGTCACCTTGCCGAAGTTTCCTCTTGCATCTACGTCTCTTTACATCTGGTCTGTGTTTGAGGTTAAACAGAACAGTCCTTTTAAGAAAAGGGATTAAGCAGAACAGTCCTTTTAAATACTAAGTGTATAGTTCACCTTCAAACTTCTTACTTCAAAAATGAACGTGAGTTGTTTTGTGCAAAGCACAGGTGACGGACAGTTTTCTGAACCAGTTGTATCGGTTTAGCTCTCTTAATGACTTAAGCTGTTTTGCTTTGCTTTAATTTCACCTTATTTCAAAAATCTTCCTTCCTTTTGTGTGCACACGCTTCTATTTCAATTTGCAGAAAAGTAGAAGCTGTAAGTGTGTGTGTGTGTGTGTGTGTGTGTGTGTTGGAGGGGTTAAAATATGTCAGAGCCTTGTTTAGTAACTGACTTAATGCTAGTACTTCTTTTTTGTCACTCCTCCTTTCACATCTAATTTTCGTGCCGGAGTTGTTTCTAGGGCAATAGTGCTCTTAGGACGTTTGTGCAGTGCTAAGCAGGATGGGGATCCTCTCCGATTGCAGTGTCCTGGCTCTAACCGTTGCCTCCTGATACACCTCCTGTGACCTCTCCTTGAATGAGGTTGACATGTAAAACCAGACACAGGGCACCTAACTGCTCTTTAACCAGATGTTCTTCCACTGAGACCTGACGATGAGCACATGCACCACCCTGAGCTGGTGAGCTTGGTGAGCTGCATTGCTGTCACCCTTTCCTTCCCCTGGGGCTATCTGGTTAGCCTGTCTTTCCTGTCTGGGTCAGGCCTACTCCTCCCTACCCAGCACCCAGCGCTGTTCCCTTCATATCTTCTCCCTGTCGATTTTCTACAGTTGTCTGAATCTGATTTTTTAGAAAAATGCATCAGTTGTTAGCTGTCAAAAGGCAATTTCTGCTTCTAGTGATCTCGGCTTTACCACGTGTGGCTTAGGAGACTTTCTAGATCCTAGTGCCAGATTGCATATGCTATTTTTATGTCAACCACAAATGGCTCAATTTTATTAAGGTAC
The DNA here is from genome assembly GCF_036417845.1 of Apteryx mantelli. Classification (NCBI taxonomy): domain Eukaryota; kingdom Metazoa; phylum Chordata; class Aves; order Apterygiformes; family Apterygidae; genus Apteryx; species Apteryx mantelli. The sequence continues at coordinate 221,430,872 of NC_089978.1, read as the reverse complement.
TAGCAATAGCTCATCTGAAGAAGCTGTGAAAGTCACTTTTTTCCTTTAGCTACCTGAACGTTTATGAGGTTTTTTTATTACCTGTCCACATCCAAGCTTTTAAACAAAAACTCATTCTTCGTTTAGTGGTTTTTAGTTTGTGTAAGATTTGGGGTTTTTTACTTTGTCTCTTGATTTCTGTTGGCTTTATAGCAAATATTAAATAAATCATTACAAAGTAATCCTTCTGAACTGCATTCTTCTCACCTGGTGAGCCCAAGGGAACAGAAAAGTCTCGTGGTCCTGAGGGCTGGTCCCAGCAGTGAAGACTGAAGCAAAGGCAGCACTCGGTGTCTCTGCCTTCTCTGCATCCTTCATTGCCAGGGCCCCTGCCCCATTCAGCAGCGGGCCCACGTCTTCCCTAGTCTTCCTTTTGCTACTGATGCATCTGAAGAAGCCCTTCTTGCTGCCCTTGGCATCCCTTGCCAGGGACCAAAAGACCATAATGTCTTTGCCAGATGACCAAAGACCATAATGTCTTTGCTTTTCCTAGGTGACTTTGAGGAGTGTGCAGGTATGCTATCTTGACATAAATAATTTTCCAATTAGAAAAGGAGTCTGCGCGTGAGACACATGGGGTTTTGTTGGGCGATGAATGAACCCCCTTCTTGACGCTTGCAGCAATTTCAGAAAATAAAGAATAAAAATGTCTGCCAAAGTATTTTGCTCAATAGAATCATCTCAGATTCACAAAATGTGGCTAAACAATAGTCCTGGTGTTCTGTTACATTAATTATAAGGCATCTATCTTTGTATGCAGCCCTAACTGCCTTCAGGATAATTAAAATTTTATTAAAGAAACTAGGAGGAGTAAAGGGAATATTTTATTTGGAACTGGGGCAGCACTGAGTCCTCAGGATGCTACAAAAGCTTGTGTCTGGCTGGCTCGGTGTGATATCACACAAACTGTACCTGCACCTTCTTTTTTTTTTAATTTTAATTTGGGGTGTCGGAAGCCTGAGAATGCAATTACAATGCAAAGCAGAGGGGTCTGGAAAGAACCATATTATGGTTTTCCAAAGAAAACGCCTGCATCTATGAGCTGAAGTGATTATGTTCCACAGGAAAGACAGATTGTTTTTTCCAGCGCCAACGTAGGACTGCAATTATTGAGGCTGTATGATGAGTAATGTTGCTTAAGAGGCGCACAGTACCGGTAGAGAAACACCGGGCTTTCTGACCTTTAGTAAGTCTTGGTTTCGTAATAAAGAAAAAATATTTAAGTCCCCCCTAACAGAACTGTTTTAAGGAGGGAGCTGGTGTTGAGAAAGAGATCTTTAGGATTCATTTTTGAAAACTGGAACCAGGAGTACCATCTCGGTTTGTTTTTTTTCTTTTTTTCCCCCCCTTTCTTTCTTTCTTTGGTGCAGTTTTCCGCATTGCGCTCCAACGCCCTTCCTGAAGCAGTGGTTTCCGAGGTCTGCAAAGAAAGCTGCTCTCCGAGCCTTACAAAGCCTTGCTCTGGCCTAAACCTTCCCGCGGAGCAGCCACTTAAACCAGCAGTTCAAAGCCCACAGATTATGGAGGCTTCACCAAAGCTGCCAGTGAAGCGTATGTGTTGGTGGTGCAGTCGGGAGATTATGAAATCCGTGAAGAATGATCTTCCATCGCATTGGATTGCTTATTAGAAATGTGAAGCTTCAGAGAAGTTAAAATCTAAAAATACAGAAACAGTTTAGCAGCATAAAACCCAAGTAGAACGAAGTCGTGCCCTATATATTTCAATCCTTGTGAGCCTAGAGATTTCCTTTCTTTTCTCGTCTCGCTGTCCCAGCTGATGACTTCGACAAGATGCTGTCCTTGCATTCTTAAAATGTTAGACTCTGACAAACTTGAAAAGAAAATGGAGGAAAAAACCCTCCAGACTCTCATTTTAGCAGATTTTGGCGCTTATTTGAACATGCAGAGAAATGTCTTCTCTGTAGGTATATCAGCTCAGTCTATGGCTTTTTCTTGGCAGATACTGACTTCAGAAAAATATTTTCTGAGGTTTGTAGCTTCGTTACAGCAGAGTCCGCTGCTTTGGTCTCGACTCCGACGGTATCGGTATTTCCAGTATAAATCACAACTTCAGTTGTAAGGGTGCCATAAGCATTCTCTCCAGACCAAGAGAATCATTTTAGAAGCAAGAATAAAGCTTCTCTTCTTACATACAAAAAGTCTCTGTAAAATACGCAGTTGCTATTTTACGTGCTCGATATATGCATGCCTTGAAGATGCAGTTATTGGAGCCTGTAGTTGAAGCTCTCATTAAAAATCGTTTTGCAGAAAACATTCTCTAAGGAGGTGACTATATGCTAGGGAAAAACCCCAAACCCTCTTAAAAGTGTGTCAGTATGGTACACACAATATTTGCATGTTTAAACACTAACGAATCTAAGAAAGTGTGAATGTCTTGGACCAAATTCTTCCTTCAAATATACCTGGAAGAACTTTCCCAGTCTTCACTGGAAGGCTGGGTTGCGAGGGGTGGCTCTGGCCCCAGACGACGGCTTGGGCTTGCCAGTTCTGGGCCGATGCCAGCACAAAGGTTTGCAGTCATAACAGTATCGTTATTTGCAGTAAAGAATATAGCACAACAATCTCTTGATCGGTTTTTCCGTTTTAAAGGTAAAACCTCTATTTGAGTGTGTGCTAATCCTTTTTGATGGTCTTTTGCCAGTTTTTGTGTAACGCAAACATGTTGAAAATGTAAAGTAGGAACCTAATACTTTCTTCAGCCGCACCTAATGCAGTGAAAGGTCAACATGGAGAGAGAACAGGAAACCAGCACTGACTTTGAGTTTGATTTTTGCTTCGTTTTATCTTTGCTTGTAGTAACTGATTTTCTTTCTGTATGTCCAGTGGTGATGAGCTTCTCAAGTGTTTCTCTCTTCCATCACTTTCCTGTAACCTCTTTGCTTTAGCATAAGGTCTGTGTGCTGGAATGGTGAAAATGCAGAAATGGGCAGAAACTTGTCTTTTTTAACTATAGAGTTATTTAACTATAGAGTTATTTTTAATATCTGTTCCTCCTGAGGAATCTCAGCTATACGATTGAAATGATGGTATTGTGAGTCTCAAAAGGGTGCTGCTGAAAGGTTTGGGGTGTTGGGTTTTTCCGATGAGTTTAAAACAATTGCAGAAAAGCTCAGAGGAACTCAGTAATTTATGTTTTGTAGCACCTGTATTTAGGTTTGAGAAATAAGCTGGAGAGCTTAAGCTCTGACTTTGTATTCCAAGCAAACCACACATTCTGAGAAACCTTTAAACTAAATAATCCTTAAATACACTTGCTGGCAAAGATACAGTGGCCAATGCTTAACAATTTTAGGAAACACTTAAAATTAAATAAAAGAAATTAAATTAAAAAAAAAAGTATTTATTTGGTCAGCGTGCACTTTTCTCTATAAATCTTTACCTTCAAAAATTGCACTGTGCAGAGACTAGCATAATATATAGCTACTAGAACGCAGTAAACCTAATCATTTTTATCTGTCTGCATTTATAGCTGGTGTGTTTAACAGGACACAGAAATCATAATTTTCTCTTTCCCTACTGCCCACTGAAGCTGGCAGGCTCCACTCACTAAAAACGTATGTGCTCTTGGGGTAATTGCTGCAAGGACTAGTTCTAGCTTTGCTGCCAGATGACCTTTTGCTGCCTCTAGGAGGGGAGAAGCAGCATCTCCTGGGGCACTGAGCAAGCGTCCACGGTCTGGTGGAACGCTTAGCTTTTCTGGCTATTGATATGTTTTAGTGAGGAGGGTGATGGACCAGGAGAAATGCCAACGGCCTCGTGTAAGTGCCTCTGCTGCTCTTTTGCATGTGCAAAGGGGCTAGAAAACTGCAGCAGTGAGGAGGGAGTACTCTAGGTAGGGAAGACCTTTTGGTAGCTGGAGGCCACAGTTATCTCTATTAATTATCCAGAATATTAATTTCCCAGTTCTCAAGTAGTCTCAGAATACTGTAGAGCATGAAGGCTCCATTAGAGCCCTGCGTAGCTCTTGAGCTCGCTTTCGCTGTTAGGAGAAAATCGTGCGAGATATTACAGTTCCTAACTTGACTGTGTAGCTACTACAGATCAAGACCATACATTTTATTTGAGGAGAAGCTACTACAGAAAACAAGATATTAGCCTGTGCTCACTCCCTGCCAGAAGACGTTATTTATCTCTAGAAGTGTGATGACTTTGCAGTTCTTTTTAAAGGCTGTTTTGTATATGTTTTGCGTCCGTATGATAAATAGAATGATGATGAATAGGAGCTTAGAGTCCTGAGACTGCGTTAGCCGTGGAAGCTGCAGTTATGCCAGCATTTCAGTACTGTTACTTTTTCAGAAACGCTACCTGACGTAGACCTGCCTTGGTGGTAAGTTCTCTGGAGCAGAATAAGTCCCTGTGTAGGTACGCACCCGGTGTTCGTAGCGCAGCAAGACCCAGGGCTTCGGTAATTTTGGCTGTCATTGCATCTCAGCTGACAGATTGTATTTGGATATCAAACCTCGCTCCTAGGAAGCTCCAACTGATGCTGAGCGCTGCGGCACAACTGCTCAGAAATGCAGCCTGCTGTGAAAGCACTGAGCAAGTCCCTCGTTTTCTTTCTCGGCTCTCTACAGAACATCAAATCAAGCTTCGGGTCTTGATCCTTTTCTTCGAGGCGCTCCCAAGCCTGGTGCCGAGATATCTAAAGTTCAGCCTGGATTTCTCCAAGGAGCATTTGATGGGCTTTGGCGCCGTGGAATCCTTTTGTAGGAGGGGACTGTTGCTTTTTGGGCAGACTGTTTTCTTGGGCATCTGACCTCACGCTATTCCCTGTGCGAGGTGCGTTGTTGTTAAAACCCCACTCCCGCGCATCTGCAGCAGCATCTAAATTACAGAACCGCTTTATAAAATAACTGTGATGCCAAGAGCGAGATGCGTTTCTTTGGGAAGAAGATGAGAACAAACTTGACAGACGTATTAAGAAATCTAACCAACATAATTGGCAAGCGCACAACTGTAGTGATAAACATGCTATAAGATTCTGTGCATATTGTGTTCATGACTCATTTAAGGCTCAATGTTTTGCAGACCTTCACAGCTTAGAATTTGCGCTTTGTGACATTTCCAAATTTCTGGAGAGGCAAGGCATATGTTTGCATAGCACATCATGAGAGCAGCGCCTTAATGCTGCATCAGGGGAAGCTCAGGGTCCTCTCCTCACTTCAGATCAGTGGATGGATTTTTAACACTTGTCCCCTTGAGTGACTGAGCTAATTCTTATGCTTTATGGTCATGTCAGCTTGAGGGATTTTGTTTAAAGGTTTGCAGTGCTACAGAACCATTAGTCCTTCTTACCCCAGCGTCAGTTTGCGTTATTTGCCATCGTGTTATGGTTGTGCTGTAAGGTAGTTTGTACTCTGAGATACACTAGGACAGTCCAGCACAGTTGTCCTCTGTTTCCACCACGTCATCTACTTGTTTCTTCCAAGGAACAGCCCCTCTTGCCCGAGAGGGAGAGGTTCAGGGGGCCTTCCTTGATGGTACTCCCTGTTTTCTCTCTTCTATAAAGATTGCTACTGTTATATTTGGTATCTGCACAGCCCATGTTTCCCCAGGATAACAAGGAACCAACTATTAATAATTGGCTGTTTTGAATGCTGATCACTATTTTGGTCACCGACGGAGATCAAGAGTAATAATAATCAGAAATGTGCATCTTCGTAAGAACTGCATGACAGTCCTGTGGAGACATGGGTTATTAATTGCTTTTCAGTGAAAAATGAAATGCTACAGTGGCGACTTTCAACCTCTTCCAGACTTTGCAGTGGAGGTACAAACCCTCCATCATGAGACTACCTGATTATGGAACTTGCTTTCCCTTGGTCCCCTTTGGAGACTCATTATTTCATGAACTTCTCAGGGATCTGTGGGACACGACTTGAAAACATTGCTTTATGTTAGCTTCAGGCGTCTCTCCCAAATATTTTTCACAAAAGAATCTGTTTAAAACTTTTTTCTCCAAAACCAGGTTGCCATTAGCTTTTCTTAAGTTATGGTCCTGGAACCAATGGGACAATTCCAGCTGTCATAGGCAAACACTTTGAACGCTTTCCTTTCTAGTTCTTCCTTGTCATTGAAGATGCTGGCAAAATAAATAAATGAGAAGCAGTGACGTGCAATGGGCTGGGGCTGATACCATCTCGTTGACTAGTGTGCTCTCTGTCCTGCTGATGACTGGCAGGTCCTTAGGTAGAGAAAAATCAAAGAATTTGATAGCTGTGTTGATATCAGCTATCCCTGAGAATGAAAAAAACTGCCATTAGTTTCAACTCCTGTCTTGACCTTTATATCTTCTCCCAAATTAATTGGAAAACCGAATGTAAAGCTAATATTGTAACCTACCACTCAGGCAGATAGGTGCCTTTAAAACAGGTTTCGGGTTTCCTTTTGCCCGGGGGAAGAGGGAGCCATCAGCTTTTTGCTTTGGCTCCCGTTCCTCTATCCAAAGATTGTTTTGTTTTTGAAATGTATTTATTTAAATGAGTTATGATTAAAATATGATTGGTGCTTTTGCATTTCGTAGGAACATAGGTACTTTAAACAAGTACCTCTTGAAGGGAATGGGTGACTTGGTCTTACTTAACTTCCTCATGGGGGTTTCTAAACAGCTTTGGCAGTAGTACGGGAATGAGGATGTATGTGAATATAAAGCACTATAATTGAGATTTGCTTTACAGCTATTGGAGTCAAGGTGTTAGATTTCACCTCCTCATCCAAGTATTGGCTTCTTACCATCGCGTGGATTCAGGGATGAAACTTTCTGAACGCAGAGGCACCGTGTCCCCGGAATAAATGGGACTGCTGGGCATGCCCTTTTGCATAGCACTGCAGAAAGCACAACCGCGCTTAAATGCTGCTTTGTGTATTCTGATTCCTTAAACCATAAAACTTGCCCTTTGCTGTAAAATAGTTTGATATTTTTAAAAGCTTTTTTTTTTTTTTTAATGTGGCAACAAAGAGAATCTTCAAAGGGATCATTGAGCTAAAACCAGTGCAGAGAGATAATTATCTGCAAGCATGAGTAAATGGCTTTAGGAAGTATTTGCTTATTCATTAACTTTGGAATCTGCTTGTGATATTTAACTAGTTTCCTTCTGATATTTGACAAAAACATAGTTTGGAGGCTTCTTCCACAGGAACAGGCTTGCTGCCACACAGCAAGTGGCCTTGTTCTTCTGTACCCTGCCAGGTGCCCCAAATTCAATTGAAATGAAGAAGAAAACTACTGAGACCCTGTGTAAAACTGAATAAATCTTGTGTGCCTGGTAGTAAACAGTCGTCAGAACTCAAAATGTGAAATGTCATTGAAAAAAGCTTTACAGAACCATTTAGTGTTTTCCTCTTATCTGAAGAACCAGCCAAAGTCTAAAAGCAAGCCGTAGACAAGTTTCTTCCTCAACACTTTGAAAAATTGTGCAGTTTGTTGGAAGGACGGTGCATCTATTAAATCCAGTGTTTTGTCTAGAAAGAACAGTTTTTAAACTGTTAGCTTTTCTGCATTCAAGCCTCTTTTTACTGAGGCAGAATAAGCATTAGCTGTTCCCAGGGTCTCTTTCGGAGGCGTTCCTGTTCTCGCTCAGAACAGCCACGTGGGGAGTTGGTCTGGAGCGGCTAGTCCTGAGCAGTCCCAGGTGCGGACAGACCGGGTCACTGCAGAGTCTTCAGTGGCCTCGCATGCGTTGCATGACTAAGGTCTAGCAAAAGAGCTAAACTTGCCGTGGGTTACATACACGTGGCTCTGGCGTGCCAGATTCACAGTGCAGAAGTGAAAACAAAAATGAAGAGGATTGGTATTATTTCTTGAGCATGAGTTAGAGGCCCTGCAACCTGGCCACGTGCTCTGGCCACCTCCTGCACGTTCCCTGGTCAGGTAACTGTGTAACTCGGGAAACTGGTTCAGTTTTTCCTTTGGGCCAGGTGGGTTCCTCGATGCAACTCATTCTGCGAAGGATAGCGCTGGCGCAAGGGCCGGGCCGTGACTGCCCCTCGCAGCAGCAATCCCCACTTAAATCAGCTGGAAAGTGCCTGTGGACCAGCAGCTTCCGTCTTTCTCAGAGACGGGGCTGCTACCCTGCTGCGTGGTGGACCTCAACCTACGGAGCTTGCTCGAGGGAAGAAGAGGGTGGCTGCTGCAGAGCTGAGCCTCTGCTTGGCCTGGAAACCTTCGGATGATTCTTCCTCTCCGTTCGGTATCTTTTAAATGTTGGGTGTATCTAATTCTTACGATAAGCTTGAGGAAAAAGCTTTTTAAAATCTCTGCACTTGTTCAGCTTTGCACCTTTCTTCACAAGCAGAATCTGTTGGTTTTAGGTTCCTAATACTTTAAAGGAAAAAGTGCATTTGAATGTTTGGTTCACTGGGAGTTAGGGCAAGTGTGATGTGCATTATTATTATTAGCCTATTTTGAGCAAAACCTGGGTTTGGGGCTTGGTCTAAGTTGGTAGTGATAATGTAAATTTTTACAATGCATTTTAAACTGTTTAATATTCTGGTTGCAAAAAAAAAAAAAAAAAAAGCATCATTATGGTAACACTACACCCATCAGCTTTGGTAACTTTTGTCTGAAAGCCAGCGCTCCCCGACTTCTCATCATTTCTTTTATCCTTTTTACAGCCAGACTGCTATGGTTGTGCTCCTTGGATAACAAGCTTTGAGAAAACGCTGATTAGCAGAAAAGAACTTGTAAAAGTGTAGTTGATGGAGACTGAAATACGGTGGTGATTATCTTTTCATCCTGTGTCTTGTAATAAAAGTGTCATCTTTTAGTTTTTGTGGATTTTTTGAATACTGGAGGAGAGGAGAGAAGCACTTTGCTTTTTGCATTTCCTTTAATTATCATTTTTGTGAATGCCCTTAAGAAGAGACAATGATACATTCATATGAAGATGGAACTGGAGAGATTGGGAAGGAACATTTGGGTTAAGCAGTCTTTTTTTCTTTTTTAACATTTAGTCTTGCACAGCTGCTTTATTTCTTGGAGACTTCTTTTGTGGTGGGTTGGTTTTTAATGATGCATATACAAATTCTTTACTGAAAACTGACATTTGCGTCTATTCATGTTGTAACAAGTGGTGTTTGGCTGCCTCTTGGATCTCACGTCAGTGTAATGCTTGTGAGCAAGATCTACCTAAAATAGTAGGTTTGGAGGCCTAGGAAAGTTCTGGAGATCAATATCTCGCTGACATATGTAGCAAAGTTTAACTTTTCTTCCAACATGATCAGATTGACTGTTCCTTCTGTCATGAGATGCCCTTGATCCTATAAGTTGTTTGAGGAAGGAGACAGCTGGCGTCGCAGAGATAAAGACGAGGCCAACAGAAGCTCTAATCCTGTAGGAGAGAACAATATAACTTTGAGGTGGTTCCTGACCATTTGGGGCACCTGGACGAATTCCCCAACAGACACACGTGTCCTGCAAAGATTTAAAGTCTTAAGTTGAAATGCCGTGATTTTAATGGTATTGCTCTTAAAGTGCACAATTAAATGTGCTTAAGTCTTTGCAGAGCCCGGGTGTCAGGTGTGCTGTAGCTCGCATTCATCTTTCTTCCTTATCTTTCCGCTGGAAATACATGCAGCTACATTTCGGCGCGGTTAGCCTTTTGCCGTTTCCGCGTGTTAGGAACAAAAACACCCTTTGCCTTTTAATGGGACTTGCATCCTGTTTGCAGATTTTTTCCAAGCTGTTTACAACAGTATGGGCTGGCCAGGCTGTAAGCGTCTTGAGAAAGTCGGTGGAGATACTGTTCTTAAAGTGTGGTTTTTAGCTGTTGCACACAGTACCGTACGGATGAGTTGTTTAGCAGCGTGTTGCCTGGCAGCTGAGACCTGCCTGTATCATAGCAATGCAAACAGCAAATGAAGCTTTAATGCTATGACCAAGCCAGATTTGATAATGTTGAGATGACAGGGGAATTTGCCCAGGACAGATTTTTGTGGTCTGAAGTTGCTTCATTCATTTGAAGAGCTATCAAGATAGACGTAGATAAGCTTCAAGTAAAATAAAGTTACTCTCAGAATTGTCCGTTGGAATATTTTCAAAGGCCCTGCAGAAGAGCATGGTACGAGGTGAAAAACCCAGCTATTTTTAAAACGAAGCCTGATGAGTTTGTGGAAGGGATTATGTGACTCAGCGCCCACAACTGCAAGAGGCCGGACTCGCTGAACCAGAAGCAGCGCTCCAGCTCTGTTCGTGCACCACCGCGAAGGGCTGCTTTTCATTATAGTGCTGAGATGTTATTTGGACTGCTGCCTTAAACGGTTCGTATTTTCGTACTGGAAGATGCCTAAGCCGTAGCTGATGAAGCTTAGCCAAAAACAAACAAAACCCCCCCCGATTGCTAGGGGAGTAGCAGGGGCTGGGCTGTAAAGCAGTGCTGACTTTGGTGAGTTGGCGTTGGCTTAGTGATGACTAAAAGGAAACACTGATACAGAGAAAGGACAAAGAGGACTTGTTTAATGCCAACCATACCTGCGCAGTCCAGCTGGGCGTATAGGGGTTGCATGGGATGAGGGAAATTAGCCTTCTTGTAGCTGAAGAGCATCCCGAGAGCAAGAATACTGGACTGTGAATAAGTCACGCGGAGGAGATGCGAATCCCGTTTTCAGTTGAGTAAGGACAGATGACGAGGAAATGAATTGCTGAAGAGATGGGCTAGGTAACAGGTGCCTTTTTTCTTACGGTCCAACTGACCTTGTCTTTTTTGCCTCACGGTAAAAATTGCCAGGGTGGCTATAAAACCGCTTCACAGGACCTTGTTCCAAGTAAGAAAACGTTCTTCATTAGGTGAGAAAGATGAAATCAATCTTGGGTTTGGAATGTTAATGTGTTTCCAGGGCGAAGCATAAGACGGTTTTGTTTCCTCCTTTCCCCCTTCTGAAAGATTTCAAAAAGCATTTCGGGCCCAAATTGGGTTGAAATGTAATTTTTAGAGATTGCTGCCTGTGTAAGGAAGCAGAAGGGAGGTGATTGCTGTCTTAGTGTGCACGTCAGGACTCTGAAGAAATGGGGGTTGCTCGTTCGGGAGGGGGAATGGTGAGCCGCCCCGGTTCGGACAGCGGGTTGGAAATGCGGCGGGAATGCTGCTCTCGGCACAGCTTTCTTTTGACGTGTTTCTTTAATTAGCAGTTGGGAGGCAGCAGCGTGTGATGCTCAGGTGGAGATTGGCGGTAAAGAGCCCCTCAAGCAGGCAGAGTCTTTCGATTTGATCTGAGCGCCAAAGAAATTTGGAGCAGAAGTAAGTGGTAACCTGGCTCTGGAAGAGGGAGTTTTGTGCTTCTTAATATGGAAGTAGTATTTTTATATTATGACTTAAACTGGATTATGAGCCTTATGTTGGTACAGTTGTGGAAGACCTGATTTAAGGAGGTCACAGATCCTATCCAAAGCCTTGTCCGCCCCTGGGGGGGCAGTGACCCAAGAGTGGAGTCTTTGGAAGGCGCTGTTCCAACTTGGTTTTGCAAGTGAGTTGTAAAGGTCTTGCTGGAGCTAGACTCGAGTAAAGCAGAGCTCAAGAGTGGGGTGTGATTAACGGCTATTATTCAGAAACGTGATTAGGAAGGTTGCTTTGCTGAATTGCCGAGCTGAAGCTTAAACCGCCTGCATCCTGGATTCCTTTCCAGACAAGCGCCCTTGGGAAAGGCCCGGACAGCGGGGGTGACTGCAGCGGTTAGCGGTTAGCACTGCTTTTTAAGGAAGCTGTTGAGGCCTGAGAAGTGATGGTTAGATCTTTTATTAAAAAAAAAAAAATTATTATAGTATTTCCTTCTTTTTCGAAAGTTAGATAAAATCTGGGAATAGCTTTTGTAGCTCGCCTTCACTCACGTCTCTTTTAAATAATAAATTAGTGCTGGTATTGCCAAGCAGGTGGTTATTACTGTTCCTCTCCCCTGCTCCCAAAATTGGGGCACCACCTCCCTTTTTTGGCTTTTCAAGCTGCACCTCGACTCTCTCTATGCAAATCCAGAAGAGGGAAAGGGTACGTTGTTCTTTTAACATACCTCCAGTCTATCCTTTTTAGAGCAGCCCCTATAGCCCCAGCTTAGGAAAGCACAGACCAGCGCAACCTCGCGGAAACACCAGGAAGAAGTCGTGGAAACGAAACGCGCTCGACCAATCTGCGCGCTCCGTACAAAACGCTTGATGACAGCGAGCCCCTTCTCGAGCGCTGACCTCTTACGTGGCCGCCGCCGCAGCCGGGCTGTTGTGCTGGGGAAGGGGGTAAGCGATCGCCGCCCGTTGCCTTGAGCTATACTTAGGCCAAGCACGGTGTCGAAACCTGTGCGGGCTGAGCGGAGGGTGGCCCAGCATCGGGCACGTGGGGCGGCTTGAGGCTCGACATGCCGCCGTGGTCATCTGAGCGGTTTCTAGTTTTCCTTTCTCCTCTTAGGAACCACATTAGATAGTATTGTCTTTCTCCGAAATGTTACGCTCCGCAGCTCTCGCACAGCACAGTGCTGGGCAAATCCATGCGCACTGTTTCTTTTTTCAGACTAAGCCTTTTCACTTTATCCCTAGTGCTCTGATCTCGCTGCTACGTACAGGGAACGTATTTGCACAGAAATAAGCCAAGTGTGTTTTCTCCCTTCCCTCCTTTCGTTGTCCAGTGCAGCAAACTGTCTTGTGAGTCTGCTTTTGTATTGTAATTATATGGTATATTCTTGCGCACGCTTCATGCGGTTCTTGCCGCTTTAATGAGTAGTTTCAGGGGAAATCTTAGGCTTTTTTTTTTCCGGTTGCCTTCAGCTTCTTGACGGTTATAATCTAAAGGCCTTCTCATTTAGCTCATTTTTTGTTGGCCTTGGCACCTACCAGGTGCTTGGTTTCAGTAAACAATACATTATTATTATTTTTTAATGTATAGTTTATTTTTAAAAGAATGAGCATGGATGTGAACTTGACCTTGAAAGGTTCAGATCAGTGTTTTGGGGACAATTCTTTAATCTCAGAAACATCCGCTGCCTCAGTGCATGTGCAGTTCAAGCCTCTCTGATATTCTCCTGTGGATGCCTCAACACTAACTCACCCGGATAATCCTGAAGAACGGGTTGAGTCCAAGCCAGCTTCCCTTCTCCCGAGGAGACAGTCTTGTTGATGTTCTCAGACTGCTGAGGGGGGAAAAAAGGAGGAGAGAAAAGAAAAAGGAAGAAAAAAGGCAGGAAAGGGAGCAAGGGACCAGGATGCAAGGCACAGATGGAAACAGAGAAGATGAAGAGGGGTGAGGGAGAACATAATTTTGCTCTAGTTGGCATCCAGTTAAAGATACACCTGAGATCTTGGAACTCTGTACCCTCCCAATATTACTTTTTTTATCCTCCGTTGCGTGATTGCAATAGGCAGTGCCTTCCTGGGAGAACATGCTTGCACACAGCACTGGCTCGGTGCGGTTTGTGTTGAATGCCTAATCCCAAATCGTGAAAGCGGTATTCCCAAAAAGTCTATGTGTCTTTGTGAACGGAAATGGCGCAAACTGTTGTAAGCTCAAAGGATCCCAAATGGTGGTTTCTTGCAGTGCCAGAGAGAAAAGAGCTTCGTATATATGGAACATTTACACCCTTGGCTTTTATTGTGGGTCATCTGCTGTGCAGAGAACCAGTGGAATTGGACCGACTCTTTGTTTGCTTGATTTGAGCTCTTTGACAACCCTTGACATATAGAAAGTTGGCTTCTCTATCTGCCTGTATCAAATGAACCTCACCTAAGAATAAGTTCAAAAAACCTGGCAGCTTTTAGATGAAGTATACCCAAAATAGCCTACCATAACTCCTGCTAGGAACAGCTATATGCCATGCAGACGCTGGCCTCGGTGGCATAATTTATAGATGTACCACAGCCTCTTATCCCGGATACGGGACAAATGCCATGTTTTGCACTTTGCGCTCCTCCGCAGAACCGTGAGACCTGACCTACTGAAACCTCTGGCTTTGAGGTGCTGTCTCCGTGCATCTGAAGGGAATTGCGTCAACATTCCTATTTATGGTACGTCTCGCTGTGGTTAACCATAAGGGGATCTGTACCTTTTGCAACGCCGCTATTCGCTAGGAACTGCATTTAAACTTGCTTTCTAATTTTGCATAAGCCGACAGCCACTTTCAGGTAAGGCTCGTGATTTCCGAAGCGATTTGAACTGATAGAGCCGTGGCCGTTTTCTTTCAGTGTTTAGGGCGCGCCTTCTGAGACCTTTGGTGTGTAAACTTTCCTGAGCTCAAATATGCCATTATACCATTCTTGGCATGAATCCGCCAGATCTTTGCGAAAGTCACAGCGCACAGCTGACTTCCTGGAAGTAACACACTCCGCCAGGCTCATGCATCAGTCTGTGCTAGGATACTTCTGCTGTTACATGCTGGAGATGGAAAAACATTTAGAAGCCCCTGAGCTACATTTAAGTCAGATTTTGCTTAAGACCTTTATACAGCGATACCATTTGTGTAATACTGCTGCCTTGCTGGTGCGTATTTCAGATAGTTCAAATAGAAGTTTAAACTTCTTTGTTTGAAGACCTTGAATCAGCCCTGCAGATCTCTTTATCTTAAGCTCGAACATCAGTAGGGCTAATAAATGTCAGATACTGTCTCTTCTATCATGAAAATTACAGATAGAAACTCGCTGAGGCTCCAAATGGTTCAGCTATTAACCTTTCTGTGCAGAAGCAGCTGAAGGCAGCCTTGATTGTTTCTCTTCCCACATTCTCCATTAGCTTGGACTTTTCACGAGGCTTTTTCTTTTTTAAACCCACCCACATTTGGTTCTTCAGCCTTTTTCTTCCATTATCTCAGTAGGTTGCATTCAGACGTGTGGACATTCTTTGAGTTCAAATCAGTGTTACTTAGAAATTTTGCTCCTTTCAATTTTGCTTCTGCCGTAGTTATTAAATCTCATTTCTATCTAAGTTCGTGTGATTACTGCTAAACATGGTGATTGATCTGAAGTTAAGCTACAGTTAGATTAGTTAGGGCATCTCCTGATGTAACAGATACTCTGATGAGCCCTATAAGCTCTTGAAGCTTTTCGCTTCCTTGGAAATTGGTATGTTATTCCCACTTTTACTGATGGGGAAACTGAGATGCAAAGACCTGAGTGACTTGGCCAGAATCCTAGAGGAGATGTAGCTGCCCGTTAAATCCAGGGAAAGATTATCAAAATAGATTTAGTGAGCTGTGGAACCATCTTTCACAGCTCTTTAACAGATTCTTTCAAAGAACTATGAAAAATGTACCAGGATGTGTGAAAGAAAACAAGCCAGAACCCTAACTGATGGTGAAAATCCACTAAAATTATAAAACAGACACTAAGACTGTTAGAAGCGGGGAGGAAAAAAGCAATTAAGACGCACTAACCGGTTACGTGTTTGTAGTGGAGGAAAGAGGCTTAGGGAGGGGAGGCGTGTGCCAGTAACTAAGGAGAATCCGGGAGATCCAGTGTTTTCTGATCAGGGAACATATAAAAGATGCATCTAGTGTTTATTTTTGTATTGCTTAACAACTGCAACGGAGTATTCTGGCGAACCAGTTAAAAATGTGTTCATAACTAATGTAAGCGAAGAGGTGCTTCTGGCTGATTAGTGCTTGTCGTTTTGCATGCAGATGAGGAAGAGTCGTGGAGCCTCTCGTGTTGAGTACGTGGCCGGTGAAAGGCTCCTTGGCCTCCTCCTCCGGAAGGGCTTTGCCAGGGGAAGGTGCAGACACGTTGCTTGCTGGAGCTATCGCGGTTTATTAAACTGCCAAATCGCACGTTTCCTGCAGCCTCCGAATTCAGTCCCTCGCCTGTGTTTAAGATGCTCCTTTAGGTACGATCCTGAAGGAGCTCTGCATTTCGAGGTGATGCTCTGTGGCGTCCAAGCGGCTGTAGCTCTGCCGCGCTCCATGAAACGAGAACGCAAAACCAGGAGGTGATGCTTGTGTGCTTCTGCCTTGAGCTGATCAGCCCGGGTTGCTTTCGTGCACGTGTACCGGTAACGAGGAGAGAGCTGAGGCTTGGGACATGCGTTGAAGTCGCTTGCTGAACTTAAAAGTAGCAATCTGCATCACTTCTTTTCCCGCAGGCTCCGATAACGGTAGGAGGAGAACCAGGACAGCTGCCAAGCTCGTGTCTCAGCGCATCGCCTCTCCTGAGCCCTCCCTCTTAAAAAGCTCACAGTTTGTCATAAGTCGATCTGCTGAGCTGTCCTGTTGATCCTGTTGAGCCACCCAGGTAGCGAGACAATAATGCCCTGAATTCCAAAAGCCTCAAAATTCTCTAGGTTTCAGAATTGTACGCTTATATAAAATAATCATTTTTCAAAGCATGGCAAGAAGCTAGGCAACTATGGCCAGTTAAAGTATCAGTTGCGTACAGAGTTTTCGGAGATGGATATTCTAGTTAACAGTCCCTTCTGGTGTGCTCCTGCCACGCGTGCCGATCTGCTCCCTCATCCGCTGTTTTGTAAGATTTAGGTGGCGAGGGGGGTTACCGGTAAGCGGCTGGAGCTGGCGACACCGGCCGGCAGGGCTGTAGTCGGAGGACTCTGCGTCCCCTGCTTGGAGATACAAAGGAAGACACAGTCCCTGCTCCATGATAAAACGTTCCTGATCTGCTCAGACTTGTGTTTTTTTAACTTATTTTCAATAAAAGCAAGGAAATCAGGCACAAATTAAGCGCGTGTGACAACGAAAGCCGTGTAAGTGAAGGGATGCAGTTAGCTCTTATCAGTAGTTTTTATGGTCAAGGCTGAGATGTGTAGCACCTGCTTGATTTTTGGAGCGATTTTTTTTCATAATTATATATATGTCAATACACGCGGGGGACGGTTTCGCAGAGGAAAGCAGCCTGACGGAAACCTGGTCTGGAGGGAGCATGGGATTGGGGAAAGCTCTCGAGAAGGACACAAAATACTTCTTCCGAAAAGCACCGGGCCCAGAATCACTGAAGCTTTAGCCATTATTTATCACTTAAATTATTACAAAGCGGGCATGAAAGCTGAAAATGGCTTTTGATTTAAATACAGAAAGAGCGTTCAGACTGGTTTGGATCTTGGTACGGCTCTGTCATCTTCGAATATTACTCCGTTGCAGGTGTAGGAACAGGACGTGCCACCCCGCGTGAAGCCTTTGGTTTGCACATCGGGCGTCCAGCGCGCAGCCACCGCGCGTTGTGCACACAGCCGGCTGCACGACATTTTTGGCTGAACGGAGTATTAGGGCCGCTATCTGCCGGAGCCAGAAGGAATGTGCCGATTCCCCGGAGCGTGTAACGTAGCTGCCGTGCTCTGCCACGTGGAAACGGGCGCACGGGGTCCCCCGGCTGCGTGCCCGCTGCACTAGACCGCGTGCTGCTGCGCGCGGTGAGGTCTCGGTCTGACCCAAGCTCCTGGGAGCTAAAATAATACGAGCAGCACTTAGACTGGTGAGTCTTAGTGTTGTCGCTACCAGCAAACTATCTTCCGTCCAGAATTTTCCTTACGATTCCTGCTTCAATTTAACTGTCTATGTAACAGCTAAATTACAAACTCTTTCCACCAGGAGCCATCTTTACGTAATGCGCTGCTATGAAAAACAAGTTTGTGGGTTGTTTTTGTTTTTCACTTGACAGTCTACAGACTCCTGGTGGTCTGCGGAAGGTAATTACAAAAAGCAAACGTATTATCCAAAGGCTTTAACTTGCTATATAGGGCTTTTGCGCGCTTGCCTTGAAATAGAGTTGGGGATTCTGCAAATGAAGGAGAGCTCTGAAAGCCACTATTTTAATAAAATAGCAGTTTAAAATAGAAGGTGGTTACAGAAGGTAGTAGTTCTTATGCTTGTTATCGTGATGTTGTGGTAAGGGACCCGCGGAACAGTACTGCTGCTGGTGTTTTCAGCTAGAGGCTTAATTGCAAGCTTGTTTGCTGGCTTAAAAAATTGTGAAAATGGACGCTTAATTGGTCCTGAAGGCTTGGGAAACTCTGGTATAAGACCCTGTGCAATAAAGGATTATATTTTTCTGATAATTAAGCTACTCATGGAGTATATTCACGATTTTTTTTTAAATTTTCAGTTCATTAAAAACTAACGCTAGTACCTGATATTTTTCAGAAGCAGTCTTAGATGCAGAATTCAAAGCAATCAATGTCACATCATACTAAATCTGTCTGAAGCAGCTAAATGTTAATATTTGTAACTCTCTGCCAGCTTGCAGCACGCAGAACGCTCCCCCCTTCTCCCGAGAGGCAGCCACGCTGATGGCTCTTACGAGCACAACTTCGGCTTGCCAAGATGCCGCTTCGTTTGCTTTGCCGTTTGGAGAACCGCGTGAGCCAAGTCCCCAGGTTGCAGCAGCGAGGAGGACTTGCCTTCCTGCGTGGGAGGAACCGAAGGCAGCGATTACTCCTCTGCTGAGCAGCAGTGGGAGCCTTTGCATTCATTGTCAGCGTATTTAGCCTTTGCCAGAATAATAATGGTTATGGGAGAATAGGCAACTTGAAGTGTGGAAATCCATCACAGTTTTGATAGGAACACATACTCGGTCTCTTCTGGTATGAATCGTGCTGCTGCTACGCGGTGCCACTCAAGACAACCGGCAAGAGCTGTGTTTTTAACAAGAAAACCTGTGTATTGGGTTATTTCCTGCTAAAAATGATTTGACTGAAAACTCTTTGACACAGCAGCTCTTCAAAGTCCTTTCTTAACATCATCTTCAGTCTGCCAGCCTCAACTCGAGAGCTTAAGCAGTGGTTGTGGTCTTCATGACCCGTTCGCAGAGCCCGCTGTAGTGGGAGCACATTAGCAATTGAAAAGATGGGAGAGTAGGCAAGCGGAGGAGAAAGAAAAGAGTAGCAGGAGAAAGAAAAGAGTAGAGTTTCTTGCTCTAGAAGTCGATTTTTCTTCTGCTGGTGATCCTGCTGAATTATGCTGCCCAGTGATGTCATCTCTGGAGTTTATTTAAAAAAAAAGAAAAAAAGAAAAGTCGATTATTTTGAAAGCTAAACCAAAACTGAAGTAGTCCATACCTCTCATTTGGAGCAACATAAGCTTTCCTCTGCGGGTTCAGATGAGGAACGTTACCCTATGTGCCGTTCCAGGATTATAGGCCATAATTTCCTCTACAGTCTTGAAAGCTTCTGTCCTAGAGATATAATTGTGAACTCTCATTTTAGCTTGTTTTTTTGAGGAAGAAGGCATAAGCCTTTCCAGCAAGGCACCCTTTATGCTTGGTAAGTGAAGTTGCTTCCATTTTTGGTTGAAGGTGTTTTTTTGGTGAAATGTGAAGCAAACGGACAAACTATTTAGCTTCTCCATCTCAGCGCGCCAGCACAGTATTGGCTCATTCAGATCTTGATACCTCTGCTGCTGGTGGAGGTGATAAGCCTGGTGTCATAAACCTCATTTTGGTCCCCAAGACAGCTGTTGGCTGATTCACTTTCATACACGCCTCAGGACTCGGTAACTGTGTGTACTTACCCCTAGGTTATGTTTTTTATTAAGTGGTTTATGTGAAGTTTCCAGTCCCTCCCACCATCCAGCATTATCCTGCCCATCATTCAGTTCCGGTTCATTAAACTAAACGTGCTGATCCTGCAGAAACAGTCATCTTTCCATATTGTTAAAACAATAAGTTTTTAAGACGTTAAGTTTTAAGACTTCAAGACTTTAAAACAACTTTTGAAAACTTAAGTTTTGCACATTGGTAAGAAATTGTGAGAAGCACGTCGTAGATTCTCTCTTCCTTTCAGCCTTTCCTGGGATGTGTTTTAATTCTTCCTTTTAAAGAAGAAATACCCCAGAAGTAGACAGGTGGAAAAACACTTAAAACACTTTTTTTAAACTTTTTTTCTTTTTTTTTTTTTTTACATACTGCAACAGTGACAGACTCCATACTGAGATTTTTTTGTCCCATTTCTGGAGAAGCTTGGATTCACCTAGCTGAGACAGCGAAAAGGCAGGATTAGGTTGCTGATTTGGCTCTGGCTGGAATACTCAGGAGAGAGTCAAAGTGTTAATGGTGCCCTTTTCCCCACCTGCCGCTTGGAAAGGAGAAGCGAAGCCTCTTGCTTGACTGGTTTGCAGTCAAACAGAAGCGAGGCAGCAGTGAGAAGGCACTGATTTGTGGTGGGGCCTGGTTTACGCGGGGAGCCAAAGGAAGCTGGGTGCTTGAGTTCACTGTGTAGCGAAGACGTAATGTGGGACGCCACACCTCTCTTTCATAAAAGAATGTACTTTTTGCACAAAACGGTCAACTCGGATTTCACACAGGGAGCATCAGTACATCTGGGTTAATCTAACTCGCAGGTTAAGCAAAGAAAATTGATCAAGGGCTTGAAATGTGTGGCGAGGTATCTCGGGGAGGATAGGACTTCTTGCAGCCCTGCGAAGCAGGACACTTCTTGTGTCCTCTGGAGCAAGAAATAACGATGCTGATCATTACTGCGTGCCCACAAACGTGCACTGTAGGCTCAGTTTTACGCTGGCTTTTGCTGCATGTTAAATTGTCGCTGTGTTTGACGGTGAAAGCTCAGTGACATCCGTAAAGGCTGCTGCCATACCAAAGCTCGCTATTGCTGATGGGTGGCCTGAAGGATCAAATACATATGGGTTAGGTATAAGGTAGTGTTCACCTGAAGAGATTAGTTGCTATCTTAAACCACGAGAGTAAAGGTTAAATGGCTTAAAAATGTCATTAGACCTCCCTTAAGCCAATTATTGCTTCTATCTTATTCCGTGTGGCGGTGCTAGCATCTGAAAAATGCAAGATGGTATATGTGGTATTTAAACACTAAATATTCATTTGGATCGCGCAAGATTTATAGTGCTGATGTCTCTCGTTCTGCACTAGTATCCCCTTACACAGTATATAATATATGCAGTTAATGGTTTGTTCATTTTCGGAAGGGCAGTGTTAGTGTCTGAGCTCCTTGCTCTCGTCTTCTTGCCATCCGTGGAAACGAGACCTCGCTTTAAAGTCAGTAGGACGCTCAGCGTGTAGCGCGTCTGCAGACAACCTGGTTGCTCCTGCACCGTCAGATATTGCACGTGTTGTCGCTGGGCGCAAACTGTTTGAACAGGCAGCAACTGAATTTTGCGTTGTGGAGGACGGGGCAGGCAAGAGCCGTCCTGCTGCTACTTCGGTGTGAATCGATAGCGAACTGATGCAAATCTCTGAGGTTTATATAAGGCCAAAGCTTTGCATGTTCTTGTGACCTGTTGTTGCCATGGGTGTTTCCTGAATTGCTCGTGAAAATCCCTTAGGACCTAAGGCTTACTTAAAAATATGTATATATTTTTTGGATGATTAACTTTGATGGAGTGGCTTATTTTTAAAAACCTTTCCAAGTATGAATGACACCTAAGCTTTAAACAAATCATCAGCTGAAGCTTCTGGAGGTAACTTGTTTCTGCTATGGAGGCAACAGTTCTTGTTCTGCCAAAACGTGTTTCCTCAGGGAAACGCTGTCGTTGGGAGGAGGCTGGCTTTCGCAGGACAGGCAGTGCTTGGTAAGTTATGTTCTCTCTATCTCTACCAAAAGCAAACAAAATCTAGCCTGAGAAATCCAAACCATCTGTTCTGACAGCGTGCACTGAGTTGGTTTGCTGGCTGCTGCCCCAGGGCGATGAAAATGAGAGCCGGGCGGTAATCGCAGTAATTAGATCGGTACGTATGGGGCAAGGGCGTTAGAGGAGGGGTGACCGATGGCTATTGGCAGAAGAGTTGGTATGGAGATACGTCTCCAATTTCGTGTTCAATCTCAGTGATACAAGAGTACATTGGCTTTTTTTTTTTTCTTTTTAGCAACATGACCAAACCCTTGGGGGCTTTGTTATGGAAGGGTAGAAACGTTATCCCCTGCTGAAGGCAATTCATCCTTCCCCAAAATATTGAGGAGAAATGGTTCCTTCATCAGATTTGATGCTTCCTTTAGCCTTCAAAGAGTCCTCAATCTGTACGCAGTGAATTGCACATGTACCAAATGCCTGTCACCTCCGTGTATCCCGTTCCCAAGTGTGGGAGTAAATGCTAAGCCTACATACGCAATAATAAAGCATTTGCCTTTTAAACTGTCAGAGCGTTCTGGTTTGAGAGAGAAATTGTTAGTAATCCCTCATTAGTCTAATTTTAAGCATCTCACTTGTATTTAAATGTTCTTCTTGATCTTTTAATACACATGAAGAATGCCTAATTGATTTACCTGCACTTCTGATTTCTATTGTACTTACAGTGCTGGATTTGTTAATCTCGTTTAAGCTTTATGTAGTACTCACCGTTGCGCTGGCGTGAGTCACAGCTTCCATTTTCTCCTCCCAGAGCAGAGACTCCCCAAGAATGCTAATAGGGCTCTTGACTACGCGTTTTTTGGTAATGGTTCTTTAATAATTCAAGGTATAAAGAACGCCTTCATATTCAATTTGACTCCAGTTAGATTTTGTTAAAATAACTTGCTAAGCGTGGGTCGAGCTGCGTTTTACTGAGTAACGGGATAGAAGATGACAGCGGAGGTGAATCGGTGCCGTGTTTGCGTCCCAGACCTCGAGAGTCGCAGGTAGGCGCCTTCAATGAGGAAACCAAACTGGATGGAAGGCAACCGTGAACTGCACAGGAATGTGTTGCTCTGTGTTTATTTTCCAGAACAATGCAGCTATTTTGAGTAAAAGAGCACAAATCAGATCATTAAAGTCATTCGCTTGCTGCCAAAGTCATACTTTCAATAGAGGCGGTGAAACTGTATTTTAGACAGATTTTTATCTTGATATTGTCACGTCATTGCTGAAAATGGATGGGTTCATGACCAGGTAGAACAGAAGGAGAGGGAAGCTTGATAAAGGGTTTCTAACCTTGAAAAACCTGATGATCAAACATAAGCCCTTGGGAGTAAGAGGTTGTAGTGAAAAATAAACGTATAACGGTAGCGTAGAAATTTGCAATGGCTTTCTGTGGACTAAGACGCCGAGGCCCATTTAACAAAAATGCTCGCTAACAGCTATTGTTCCTCTGGGGTTGATCATAGCCAACAAACATTTCTGGCTTCATTGCACTAGATGCTAAATGATTAAAATGCATAAATTAGCAGATGTTAATAGCACTTGTCAAACTTGATTTCATTGAGGACTGATTAACCTGGAGAAACTGCAGAGAAGTTAGGTTGTCTAATTTACAGTAACTGTTTCCCCCTTTCTCTGCACACGTTTATTCTGTACCAAGTAGTTTTTGTTTTATCTTCCAGTAAATCTGTATTAATAAACTGAGTTTATGCTTCAAATTCATGTTCTAATCTATTCTTTACTAGCTATGTTGTAGGTAACCTCAGGGTTGTCTAAAAGTTTGGCAACAACGTTGACATAAGGTAGTCAGGATTGGTCTGCAAAAGGTAAAACATATGCAATTACTCATACGCTAGCTCCCTTTGTGGAGCGTTTTAACCTGAACGGCAAAAAGACATTCCTGATGCAAAAATCCTGGATCGGATTATAACTTCCCCGTGTAGACTAATTTAGGACTTTAGGACATGATTTGGAGGTGAGACTCAAAATCAGTTGCCAGTTAGTATGTGCGATTTGAGCTGCAGTAACCGTCCGTGTGCTGGCTCTTAATTTGCAGTGGATGCGGGATGAAGTGATTCAGCTTTGCTTCCAGTGAAGGAAGGTTAAGATCACCCGAATTATATTGCAATTCCTACGTGTTAAGAGTACGTGCAGCAACGGTTACTGTAGGACCAGTTGATATTCAAAGATCTCCGTAAGTCACTAGTAACTGGATGATGAGTCCAATCCTTAAAGTGCTTTAAAATACTAATATAAATATAAAATGGCTTAAAGCTTGCTGGCAGGTTTCCGAGGGGTCTTGTCGCTTTTACACGTTCATTCTGCACACCTGGAATTGTGTGGCAAACGGGATCTGCTCCAGTTTTCATGCAGGGCGCTGTGCGGTGCCGGCAGGCCCCGGTATGGACTGGCAGAGGCGAAGGGAAGTAGGTTTTGGTAAACGAGGGCTCTAAAAAGGGCTTGGGCTCGCAGTGGAGAAGATGACTGATAAGACCTATTCGTGCATGCTGTGAGATAAGCTTGAATGAGATCCTTAAGGAATGAAGAGCGCAAAGTATGGAGGAATGGAGAACGGCTTGTCTGGGCCTACGGTATGATAACACAGTTGCTGCAGGTGTCCTAACCGCTAAGGCACATGAAGCCTTGCAGGGTATTCACATATCCAAGAAGCCCCCTTATGCCGAGAGCCTAGTTGTGCTCAGGCTGCTGAGAAGACTGAGCGGTAACTTGACTGTGAGATGCCCTGCATGTTCTCCCTGTAAATATATGTTCTTTATTCTCATAAGGGCATAGCCAGAAGCAGGAGCTGGAAACCGAAGCCAGGACAAAACAATCTAGTGGGATATCAGGCAAAATTTAAGACGTGTGGTTAACCCTCAGAATGAGCAGTCAAGGGGAAGTGGCTAAGGGAGACGTGCATTAGCCAAACGCGGGTTTATGGGCTCCGTTTAGGTGTGCTAATAGGTCAGAGTGGGTGGCCTGATGCTCCCTGTTGGCTTTAACACCCGTTAAATGACGGCAGATGTGGTTCTGCAATGCCACCTCGCTTGTCGAGTCTAAACGGGGTCAGTGTTTTTCAGATCTGTCCTGAACATAGGACAGGGAGCTTCTGACATCCTTCAGCAGGGGATTGTACCTTGACCGACTGTTAAAATCCCGCCGTGAAACGCGGCACTTAATGATCTGTTACTAAGCTGCAGTAAAGCCCTAACCGGAGGTGGGGTTGCCTGTTGCTGCTAGATAACTGCTCTAGACAGTTGATGGAGCAAAGCTGGTGAGCAGATGTGTTGCACGGCAGGAGAACCTCGCCTAGAGAAGTGCCCCAGGCTGTACTGTCCAAAAACGCTAAATTGCACAGATTAAATAAAGATACAGTGATAAACCCATGTAACTTGTTTATAGAGAAGCCCTCAGTTTTAAGCCTGGGTAGTTTTCAGACAAACGTTTGTTTTATTTGCCACAGACTTGGGTGGAACTGTTCCTCAGTTAATGAGACATGGCTGTATATAAATGTACTACCAAAAGAGCAATATCATACGAGTGAACGTGTTTCTCCTCGCTGCAGCCGCTGTTGCTGATCCTGCCCTTGGGTTTCCTGCGGTCTGGTTACCTTCTCCCCCGTGGAGGACACGTAGGCCAAATAAGTACTTAGAGAAAAGGTCCATGTGTGTACGCTAGTGGTGCTTTTAAATGGGTGCTTTTAATCTCGCTTTTGAAGGCTGACTTTTTCCTTTTTTCTTTTTTTTTTCCCATTTGAGGAGCTGTAACTTTCTTCCCATGGGAAACTGGAACGTCAGGGAGAGATGGCCTGTCGTTAGGTATTCAAAGGACTGTTTCTGATTAGCACAGAGTCCGCTGATTAAAGCTTTGCTCATTAACTTCATTTTTCCCTGGTTCGCTGACAGCGGAGCGACTCGCGCAACGTGAAGAGCGTCACTTCCAGCGCGGGCTGGGAGGATTCGCGGCTCCCCCCGGAGCACTGACACAGCGAGTGCCATGTGTGGGAGGTGGGACTGCTTGGGAATGCTGGAAGCCCGAGCGAATGTGCAGGCGGACGACCCCGTCAGTCTGCTGCCACCGTCTCGCTGCTGATGGGAACGAGTTCCTGGGGGTAATGCTGCGGTACGCGTTACCGATTTGCTTCGTTTTATATTGAGCCATTGAGAAACGCAGATGGGAATAAATAAGACTTGTTAACCTGATAGCTCTTTGCGTGCGGGCATGAAAACTCGGGCGTCTCCAATGCCGGAGCTGCGGGTTCTGTTGGCCGTCGGGGCATGGTTTCCTCTCGGGTTGTCCCGCGGTGGCCGCAGCCTGCGTTCAGCTGCTGTGGGAGATGTTCCGCCTGAGCCACCTGACCGTGTACAGGGTCTGCTTCTGCCAGACGTAGAGCTCGCCATTCCTGAACATAATCGCTGGCTCACGTGCTTGCTGAATCAGATAAAGCCAAAAAAAAAATTTTTTTTAAGAGCCCAAGAGGCTTTATCTATTTTTTTTTTAATTCTTAAACCTTCCTTTGCCCACCACATCGAAAACTTCCAGATCTGTCCCAAGTTTCATCTCTAGTTCTTGTCCAAGGCCATGTACGTTGTCCTTGCCACGTGGGTCCCACACCTCCTTCCTCAAGAGGCTGCTGAGCTGCTCGTGGCTGGCTGTGACTATATCCCAAAATATTTTGAGTTCCTGGTTTCCTATTTTTATTTACTGCTCTCAACAGGAGGCCTCTCAGTCCACCTTGACCGTCACGCACAGAAGGTGTTAAGCACATTTCTGTGCACGGTTCTTCACACTTAACCTGCAGCTTCTCTGCTCGTCTAGTTTTTGCGCTGAGCTAAGCAGAAACTGCATCGTAGTTGGATTTTGAGCACACAAAACAAGCTTAGACTAAAGCTTTCGAACTAGTTGTTATTTTTGGCTGTGACAAAATAGCAAATTTGATAGCCAGTTTCATGAAATTACTCTCACGGTGGGTGGGACTGGAAGTGGGCTGCATCCCTTTTAGAACAGGTACTTACAGATTATTTTTGCAATTTGTCGAAGGGCATATTGCTAATTTTGTGCTGCTGCTAGTGGCAAGCTCATGAGGTATGGTGCAATTGCAAGCTGAAGTTCTTAAATTTAGAAAACATGCATGTCTGCTGAAGTCGTATTGATTAAATGACCACTGGTGTCATGTAGCTGGGTGCAAAACAGATTACAATAAAAAATAGAAATGGGTGGCTCCAATAAGCCACTGATTTGCTCTTTAAAAAACCCGCATTTTGACAGGCCGATCATCAGACTTCTGTCTGAGCAGCGCAGAAACAAAGTTCAGATTGATCTCTGAAGGCCGTTGAACTCTTAAAGTCAAGAGGTTGTGAAAGAAATTGAATGTACGTCTGTTTTCTAGACTTCCTGAGGAGTCTTGCTGCAGGAATAAAATAATGAGCACCCTGCTTCGAAAGAACAAACAAACAAAAGCCTTCAGTTTGTTGGGATTTGGGATCTCTCTGGTACTAGATCTCCTGGGTTTTGTGTCTTAAACTGCTTTTGGAGGCAAATAGGAGCATGGGAGATGAGAAGGTGCTGGTGTTAAAGGACTGCAAGAGCGAGGGCTGCTACAAAAGAGATATTTTAATTGTACCTAAAGCCTCATCAGTCCTGCTAAGATAGCCCTGCATGCAGAGTACTTGGCAGCAGGCTGGAGTGGAGGCGATGTGAACCTTATTACCGGTGTCATCCGTGGTTTTCGTGGAGGAAAATTCAACGGCAAACATCTGTGTATAACAGAGTAGGAGGCTGGTGACAAACAAAATGATTCAACTGACACTCACTGGGTAAAACATATTAAGAAAGCACAAATCTGGAATATTGTCAAAGAACTGGTTGGTCCAGCTAGGGTGGTGTGTGTAGAGTACGTGGTTATCCTTGCAACCGAATGGGTGTGATAGTTATTACTTTGGATTTTTTTTTTCTAGTAGCCCTTTTTTCCTCTGAATGATGAAGGTTTCCATGGGGTAGTTCATGCGTGGGGTGGGGTGTCTTTGCTAGAACTTGGTCAAGAGCCCGCTTGGTCAATTAAGGTAGGTGCTTTCTTGCAGCAATATTGCCTTTCTCCCTCTCCTGCCCTGCCTCTCTTCTTCCCCCTTCTCCAAATTAAATTTTAACAGAAGTTTATTGTTCTGGGGTTTTTTTTGGCAACTGTTCAAAGCAATGTACAGTCTGTAGTCTGGACTTTGGAATATCTGACCACTGATAGCGATGCTGACCATAGGTGAGACAGCTAAACTGTGGTTAGCTTGTCAAAGTTCACAGCTGACAATAGTAAGAAAGACCAAGGTTTCGTGAAGATCAGGAAACAGGATGGGGAGAATGCGAAGATGGAGCATGCAAGTGTCATAGTGAACTTCTCATGTTGACATTATTTTCATAAAAGCATCTCTCTCTCTCTCTTTCCCTATATATATAAGTATATATAAATATATATGCACACACACCTATTTGAAATCAACCAGTTCAGTTCCTGTTTTTCAGTTAATGAACAGAGACTGTTCAGCTCCTCAATCCAGGCTTATCTCCTGCTGAATATTCATATCCCTGAGGATATTATCAAATGGATTCTTGAGTGACCCCCGTGGTGCTGGTTTTGACAGCCTTGCTTGGAAGGCTGGCTGTACATATTTTAGGATCTATTCTGCAGGCATATATTTCTCTGTAAGAGCTGTTAGTTTTGCTTCAGTCTGCTCTGTGTGACCTCTTTCTCCCCAGTATTTTGCATATTGAAGATTTAATATTTACTTTTTCTTTAGCAGCTTTCAGGTTTTTTCCAATACTGGAGAATACCCTAAGCATCTCCTGTCTGCTGATAATCCTCCGAACACATCTATTCTTTGAACCTATTTCCCATGTGAGAGAAAGATGCTATCGCTCGTGTCCAGAGAGGAGATAGTCAGGTAAACAGGGGATTGTGTTACAGGTCATACAAGAAGTCGGTGGACCTGCAGATGAACACAAGCTCCGGTTCAGAACTTCAGCTGCAAAAATATTTCCATAAATGGATGGACTTTAAAGCAATTTCTAAAAGCCTACCATTTACAAAGTAATAGATCTAATGCCTTAGTAAAGCTGGAAATGTAAGAATATTGAAATATAAATATTCTTATAGTACGTGTAGACTCAGTTTACTTTTTCCAACGTCAGAGGCATGGGGGATTTGAAGTGGATGTCAGCGCTTTATTTGTTTAGCATCTCGCCTTCTCGGTGACACCGCTGCCTTCAGAAATGTTTAAATGGCTTTTCCGTCGGTGCCTCCTCATCAATCTTCTTTCTGCGCCTGTCTGATCCGCAGCAAACCGTTTGTCATCCGTGCGCCGCAATGAAACGTGCAGTAAAAGACAGCGCTGATATGAATGTCCTTTCATTTGACCACCGAAACTCCCAATTTGGAGCAATTTTAAAAATCCTTGGTGGTGGTGATTTGTGATGTTGGCGTTCCTGCATGCACAGAGCTCCGATAGAGAAACCAGCCGTTTCCCCCCCTTTTTAAGATGCATTTTAATACCCGGCAAGGAGCAGTTCTAAGTGCTTTAAAAAAAGAAAGCAGCACTACTAGTATCGTGTAGACACATTGGCTCCGTACACCTTCCAGTACAGGTTTGTCACCTGTTTGCTTATGGCTATGGACAACCACCACCAGCTTCGGTAGCTTCAGTTCCTTGGATTGCTACCAACGTAGGAACACACTGAAAGTTTTATCTTCTCTCAAGACTGCTGCTCGCCTGGGAAGTCTCATGTATGGCTTTTGTACCGCAATACTGGGAGTCTTCCAGTAGAAATATGACTAATATTTGCCTCTTTTCCCGTGAGAGAGCTGTCTGGGGCTTTCTGAAGCAATTTAAATTTTAAGCTTTTGGCCTGGCTGTTGGAGATGAGTAACTCCAAAGACGAGCTGCTTTCTTCTTTCCTCCCTCATCCTGCTGCCCCGATGGGGACCAGCACCTGCCCCCGGCAGCACGTTTGGCCTCTGCGGGCGCGAGGAACCGAGCTCGCGTTCCTCGGCGCGATGCTTTGAAGAGCTGTTTGCTGTTACCGGCTGGATTTCGGCGTGGCAAAGAGCGGAGTCAGGTACTGCCCGTTTCCCTGCAGCTGCGGCATTCAGCGGGTTACGGTCGTGGGCTGGCGTCTCACCCAGGTGGATCCGTGTTGCTCAGACACGCGGCCGCCTCGGTGAGAAACGTAAGTGCAGGCGGTTTCTGTGTCTGCAGGTGCTGAATCGCATTGGCTTTCTTTGAGCTTTGCTTTTCTTTTTAAAGAAGCCATTTAAAACCAGATGCCGTACCAGCTTAACCAACGGACCAGCCGTTCTTTCCAAGCGAGTTCAGACCGTCCTGATTCAAGTTCATACGACTGCTTTCTGGTAATTCGTAGTGGCAGAATCCTTTCTACATTCATAGAAACTTTCCAGCTATCGTGTCTTGAAGGCCTTATTCCTTGCTCTTCATTCAATTGAGAGGCCTCGGTGTGATCAAGTTCATAGAAATAGTTCAATATTTGTTGTTGCTTTGTAGGTGTCAGATTTTATTCTTTTCTTGGACCTGAGGTTTACTTGGCAAGAGATCTGAGATCTTATTAGAGGCTGAAAATGTTGAAATTCTGGAGCGCTTAGGTATTCCGATAAAGCAACCTGAGGCCAACACGGGCAAGTGTGCATTAAGACGTCGCTCTCCTTGAGGATCTTACCAGCTTACACCATTCGGATATTGTATCGTTCAGGGCCTTGGCTTCTTGCCCTCAGGAGAACAGAGAGAGGCATTTCAGACGGTGCCCAAGGGATGGGTTCTTGTCTCTGTCTGTTCAGGCAGCTTATCTTTTCCTTGTGGTGCAAGAGAGATGGTATTTTGGAATTATTTATAGCAGGGGTGATGCTGCGTATCAAGAATGGCAGGAATTTATATGTACTGCCTTGCTTTTCTATTCTGTATCCATAGTCTGCTTGAACTGGTTCATGGTTTTGACTGTGGATGTCTTCGTGTCCCTGGAGTATTTGAAGCCTCATGGGAAAATCAAATTTCAGATTTTCAGAAATTCAAATTTCTCTGATGAAGCAGGCTCGGTGAACAGTTTGACTAAGCAACAGAGCCATATGCAAGCGTTATTGGCTGTGTTTCTGAATATTCCTCCTCTTATTTAAAAAGAAATAGAAAAAAGGAGAGCAGAAAATAATTTGCCATTTGTTACTTAGTACCAGGGCCTCGAACATGCTGATCTAGCGTCTAGCGCTGAGCAGTTGATGGTCTCCCAGTTCTGGAGTGCTTTGCTTAAGAGGAAAGATGGTTTCAGATGCATCGCCCTGGTCTGCAGAGTCCTGACGTTACTCGCTTTCTCCCCAGATTGGCCTCGCACTCCTGCCTGAACTGCAAAACCAAGGCGCTACAGTTTAACGGAGCTGCAGAGATTGAGAGTTGCTCTTAGACCTAAATATTCATGCATTTATATCTATATCATTGCAACTAAAGTGTTACCCAGGGCGTCGTGCGTGCCGGTGAAGGTGATCCTGGCCTGAAAGCAGCAGCCAGCAGTTTCTGCAAGCGGTTTGTAACTAAGGAAAGTAAGTTGATGGTTCAGATATAAATAGATCATAAAGACGCAAAACTTGGGCTGCCTGGAAGGCTGAGGGTGAAATGCAGCTGACAGAACGGAATAAGTTAGTGAGAAAATGAGCCTTGGAGTCCCAGCGAGCAGTCGTAAAAGCTCAGCAGGGTGAGGAGCTGACACGAGCAGATTTTATAGGTGTCACAGAAAAGCCTGAAAAACCTTCCAAATCTACTTTTTTTTTTCTTTGCTTTTTTTTTCTTTTTTCTTCTTCCTCCCCTTGTCTATGTGTTTTGGAAACATCACATCTACCAGAAAAACAAGGGAGCACAGCGGTATGGTGGTGCAGTCTCGCAGTGCTGGTCTAAGCTGCCCATATCACGCTGGTTGTTCCCATGCTCCCTCTTCCATGTCCTGTACGGTTGCCTGCAGGGCCACGCAGCGACCTGCTCCGAGTCAAAAATAACAAGTATCTTTCTATCTTTTGTCGTTGTTGTTGTTGTTTTAAGCTGGAGTGATTCCCTGGTTCACTGCACGGCTCCACCGTGCGCCCACCCAACCGAAAAGGACTCCTGAAAAATGTTCAAGAAAGCACTGCCCGAGCCTTTGAAATGCTTGGTGCCTCTCCGCTGCAAAAAGCTTGCTCCGTGGTCTGAACCGCCTGTGCCATGCTCACATCCGCGGTGAACTGATATTATGTAAAACTGAAAACTTCTGCAAGAATTACGCAGCTCCTGTAAAGACCCTGCTTTTATTCTGGTGTTGACTTGGTTGCAGAAAGCCTTAAAACGGGAGAAATTATAACTTGCTTGCCCCTTAGGAAAAATGTCTCTTCCAAAGACGGGAATGGAGACCGGAGGCCGCACAACACCGGCTCTGCTGGGCTCTCGCGGTGGTCTGTGTTACGCCACGACAGGGGAGAAGGGGCAAAACCGTGATTTGAAAAAATGACAAAAAAAAAAAAAAAAGAGTAGTGGGACTTAGTCCATTTAATAGCAAATACTTTGGCAGCTGGAGAGGAAAGGGCGCGTGCCCTGATGAGCTGTGCCGAAAGCTCTTCATCAGGGATGTGCCGGCTTGCGCTAATGTCAGCTCAGGGACCCGGGACGCGGCGTGGGGACTTGCTCTTATCTCACCTTTTACACTGGCAAGAGATTAATAGCCGTTGCCTGTCTCCGTTAATTTTCTGAGCAGCGCTGATGGCACCGGCGTGTTGGAAGAAGCTTCTATCACGCCTGCACGTAAAGCTGCGCAGTCCCGAAAATCACTCAGTTTTCTGTCGTTTTTCTACGCAGGTCACGGGAGAGGCCTAAACTCGGCGCTGTCTTTGCGGGCTCTCGCTCCCCCTCGTGTCTGCGGAGAGCTTTTGCAGCCTGTCGCCTTGCATTCAGCTGCCTTTACCTTTCTGTTTTAGCAGTCGAGTATTACGCTTCGGAGGGCTGGCTCGTTTTCGTGCTTCTGCTGCAGCAGCTCTGAATCGGTCATTAACTTCTACCCAGCTTTTCGGTGGAGGGGTCAGTCTGGCAAGCTAAGTATTTCCATGCTGTCCAGTGATAATTGCTAATTTTCATTCCCCAGTCAGGGCTTTGTTCACCTATTTCGGTGATTAGCTTTTAGTTACCAAAAGCCTTATATTTGTCGAGATTGGAACCAGTTCTCTTCTCTGCTCTGAAACATACTGCGACACGAAATGTGTCCTTGGTTCATTGGGCCCAAAGAGCATTTCATCCCTATGCTGAAGTGGGTTTTGTAAAGCCTTCTCTCTTCTTATTAGCACTTTTCCTGGAGCTGACTACGTACCTAGCATGGTTCAGCAGCTTTCTGGTTATCTCAGCGGTGTGACCGAATAGACCATGGGACACCGAAGGCCACCAGAAGGCCCCATGCAACGGTAAAACTTGCATCTTTCTATAACAAACATTGGAGTCATGGGTGTTAGAAACCACCGTCCACAGGGTGGCAACAGGCAAACTTTCTTTTAGAGTGTTTCCACCATGTCCTCCTTGTCTTTCACTCCAAGGGATCATCTCTTTGGGGAAGAGGAATGTACAAGTTTTGTATTCGTTACGGGCTTAGTGCCCTAAATGGTTACAGCTCTCTCGTTAAAGTCACCTGGCGTTTTGCCATGGGATTCCCTGCTGCTGCACCCCTTCTGAAGCACCCCTGCTTCATCGTGGTACCTGGGGGCTGCGTCATTTATTTTTAAGCTTTTGTTTTGCAGTGAAAACTGGAATAAAGCTTCTTTTCACCTAAAACTTAAGAAGAACTGAAATAGTCGTAGGCCGGAATACCTTAGTTGCTTTTTGTATCTTCGTTGTGCTAAAGGAAGGTTGCAAGGCCCTAGCAGAAGGAGAAACGGCAAGAACGGAGCATTTCTTCTTTGCAGACAAATGTACTGTTGAGGTTCCTGTTAACAGATATTTGTCCAAAACTTGGAAGTTTTAACTCTTCATGAATTTTCAGTGAAAAAATGCCACCTCTGTGTGTTTGATGTATCTTAGGCTTTTGTTAGTAAGCAGCGTTATATAAAACTTGCGTGCAGGAATTGCCGGTGTATGTAATCGGCTCTCAAGCGACTCCTAAATATTAACTCCCTTGAAAATTCCTGGAGCAGCCAGTGTTTTTCCTCTATTTAAGTCTTTTGAAAGCTGAAGGGTAAGTTTGAGAAGTGACCTGGGATGGTGACGTGGTTTGCGGCATTAGAAAGTCAATGGATTCCTGTGCTTATGCTGAAGGTGTCGGTAAATAGTAGCACTGAGCTTCTACAGCATCTGAGCACCCGGAGGGCACAAATCCTTTATGGTTCTTATATTAGCTTGGAAAACCATGACTCAGAGAAGGCTAAACTACTTGTCCCTGGGGTCCACAGCAGGTAGAATATATTTATTTTTGCAGCCTGCTGTGCTGGTACGCTGGTTTTTGGCAAGTCTGTTTTTTGGGTTGCCTGTCCTTTTTAAGCAAAATTCTGGATTTTATGTAGAGTTCTGACTTTCAAATTAGCAAAACTCCCTGCGTTTAACAGGCTTCAGAACCTAAGCTGGCTCACCTATGACACCAGCAGTATGTGAGATGGTTTTGAGGTCAATTCTTCAGCGATATGAAAACACCACCAAAAAAAAGAAAAGAAAAGAAAAACACAAACTTTTTCCAGTTTCTGTAAATTGAATCAGGTGATGATGCGGTCGAAATGTATCTGCTCGACTTCAGTCGTGCTTGGTTGCGCAGGTATTGACTCTGCTCTTAGGTGTCTTTGGTCAGAAGACTTGTGTCACCCCGCTTGGACTTCTTCTCACCCTTAGCTGCGTGCGACCCTTTGCTAGCCAGAACCAGCAAAATGCAAAATGTCTAGCACTTAAAATAGTTCGTTTTATCAGAGAACAGCGCACGAAAGGAAACCTGCGGAGCTCTGCTGTCCCTTTAGCGCAGACCAAGGGGAGGCCCGGAGTGACGCTGTAGAAGATGGTGGTTTCGGCAGCCCGGTCCCTTAGCAGGCTGCCAGAGTGGGCAGAAGAGGAGCTCACGAGCAGCCTTCCTCCGAGGGAGAGAGTTAGCGAAGGGAGGTTTCTGCAAAACATTGCACCAAATAAAAAGCTTTGCTTAATGACGTGTGTTTATAAAGCATGTTTGTACTGGAGCACAGGTAGCATGTTTCAGTAGGACAAAGAAACGCTTGTGCAAATAGTTTTCTGAGGAACAGCCAGTTGGTTCCTGGCAGAGGAGGGTAATTTCCATCGTGGTCCCAGCTGGCTCCACCAAGCCACGGTGCCGATGCGACCTCAGCTTTGGCCCCATTTGCTTCATTAGTGGAAATGTGCTGTTAAAATACCAAAATGGGTTCAGGCAAAATGGGGCAAAATGGGCTCCTTAGTTTCCGATTGCAGAGCCCTTCACTGCATTGAGCGACCCCGAAAGGTTGCCGTTTAATTAGAAACGCCGGCTCGGGTCTTCAGCGGCGCGAGGCAGCGACACCGTCGTTATGTCCACGGACGGGCACGGGTTGCTTCGCTGCTGCTCCTTCCTGAGACTGGGCTCAACACAATCATTTGAAAACGCTCATCTGCTTCCAAACGTCCCCATGGGATCATGCGGTTCAGTGGTGACCGTGTTCATTTTAAAGCTGAAAGCATCCTTGCAGCACTGGAGCGGTCCATCCACTATTTTGTTCAGAGGTTGCACCAACTTTTAACGGTGCCAGCCGTGCTGTTTCGTCAAGGAGACACCTAGCCCTAAAAATAGCTGTGCCTCCTTGACCTTGCTTCGTGCGGGTTTGCTTATTGATCATGGTATCAGCATTTCGGTGACGCAGGCGGGCTCCCGAGAGATGTCTCCCGTGCGCGGCAGTGAGGCGGCCAAGCATGCGCTCTGCTCCGAGCCCAAGCTAAAGGTCGTGCAGAGCCTGGTTCACCCTGAAAGGCCAGTGGAAAAAAGTGATCCAGAGCGGAGGAAGTCATCCAGCGCAGGATTTTTGACGGAGATGAGGAACTAAGTGAACTTCTGGAGGCGGCTGTCTGGTCCGGACGCTTGACTCATGAGGCTGATGTGAAGGACGCTGCTGGAGGACGCCTCGGTGCCGCATGCGCCGATGAATCCTATCTGAGTTGGGCTCGGCCACCGTTGAGCCCTTTGCGTGTTCGAGCAGCCGTCCCTTTGCTTGGAAACTTTCAGCTATGGAGAACTGGGATGGCAGCGCCAGCGCCTCTGCTTTCCACGTGCCAGAATGGATGGTGAGTTCTTTAGCTCATTACTTTAATTACCGCACAGCCGACTGATTGCTACCTCGTTTCTTAAGGGCGCAGCTCATTCTCAGGAGGCGTTAGGCCAAGCTCCGTTCTTGCTCTGCTTTGGTGTGTGATGACATTTAGCCAGGATGAGAATCGTTAAAGCCAGAGGCTGACGAGCCCCGTTAGACCATCTCTGCCAGGGCAGGGTTATTCTTCAGCACGAGCTGCCTTGTAAATGCTCCAGCGGCACAGGAAAGAGTCCCCGGTGCGGTGCCCTGTCTTGCAGATACATTACATTAAGAGCTAATTCTTGTAGCAATTTGGGACCAGTGGGAAGGAGGAGCGGGAGAAATTTTGCATCGTGTTCAGAAGACGGTTTCATCAGCTGCAAGATCAGCGTAGCAAGACTATCTTGACTACTTGATTTTTCTTTTTATCAAATAGGATTCATTTTTTACCAAATAGGATTTTGTTGTTGAAATTGCATCTCTATTGCTTACTGCAGTCCTCAGGGCAGCGTGCACCACTCAGCTTCATGTTGATAGTTAAAAAGGTTGGAATGGAGACTGGCAGATATCAGAATAAACTCTTCTCAGCTTTGCTTCTCTGATGGAAAGAATTCCCAAAGTAGTTGAAAATATAACAACTTTGTTCCGGAAAGTAGGCAGCACTTGGAAGACAAGTGATCACGTAGCTGGAGGTCAGCTTCATGTGTCCTCTAAGGGCCTGTGCAATGTATTTTGGTTCAAAAACGTTCATGATACTTCAGAAGCACTGAAATTCCCTGTCAATATCTGTTGTATCTTCCTTCCTAGGTTTCTGCTCATATTTTTCTATTTCTATTTTTATATATATTTCTATATATTTCACATATTCATATATATTTCATATATTCTAATATGGTTCATATATTTCTACTTCTATTTTTAAAGTCATGGCTCTTGGTAGTTCTTCTAAAAATATTTTAGATCACTATAATTAAAAAGTTTGGATTCTCATATATACACATGTAAAGATATTCTCACTTTGCTGTTTATCTGTGTATACAGTGTGTGCATGCTGATTTGATCTGAACTTCATTATTCCCCTTAGTATCCTACAGTATGTACCTCTAGCATAGGTTTCTTAAACTTTATGGATTTTTGCCCACTCCTTTTGCAAAATTACACTTTATCATCTGGCTTCTCACATCACATATTAGATTTTTATAGAATTGAATTCTTTCATTCTTCAATCCAAACTATCTCATATTTATATCAGCAAAAAGGAAATTAATTTTTGCATTTAAAGGTTAGTAGCGGTAAAATGTTGCATGATCTACAACTTTATTGTTTCAAATGTGGGTGTTTTGTGCTTCGAAACAGCTTGTAAAGTATGGAGTCCCATTTAAAAGCAAGCAAAAAGCCTCCGTAATTTCCTCCTTTATAATTCATGAGTATTTATGAGGTTGAATCCGATGCCCCTGGGATCAGGGCTGTGTGACAGAAACTTCGTTCAAATGCAACGTTTTTTTATACGGCTCTAGCAGTTTCTTTTTGCAGTGTGGACCTATGTTTTTTAAGATGGTTTAAAGCCGCTCTGGTATCCGACTGCATCTGCGAAGGGCTTATAGTTATGTCCTCCAGCAAGGTTTTTAATCAGTATTTTGACTCAACTAATTTGCATTTTATGTGGTTTCTTGGGCCAGCGTGGAAGTGAACAACCACATTTTAAGTAATGATTAGCCGAGGCTGTAAAATGCTCATCTTCTTTAAGGTATTTATTTTAAGCAGTCTTTTATACTCGTGTTTTAATATTCACAGACTTTGAGAAGATTTAAGAAGTGTTCCGACCAAGATCCTACATATACTACAACACCAGTTTTATTACTTACAGAATAATAATATTAACAATTTCTTAACTGAATAATAATCCCTTCTGCCTTGCTTATCACAAGTACAAGCGTTGTGTAAAGGTTAAAATGCAAGTTCTCCCGTAGTCTGTGAATTTACGGCTGGGAGGGGATTTGCAGCACAGCCTCCTGGTACGATCTGGGTTTGCAGGGCTGCATCCGAACTGTTCCTGGGCTGCGATGGAGAACTGGAATTTTACAGGCCTGAGGAACGATGCAAGGCAAAGTCATTTAATCTGCTGAGAACCAAATTGGAGGTCATAGTATTTCCCTAATTGGGTAGAAAATCCAGTGTCAGCTTCTCATATATAGTCTATAACTTGGATTTAACGTTGGCATTGAGCAAATATTTATTCGCTCTGGTCAGGGGAGCCCATAAGAAACTTCATTTATGTGCAGTTGTAGCACATGTATTTCTCATCCCAAAATAGATGGGAAGAAAATAATGAGATCCTGAATTTTTGAATCTGGACCTTTTAAAATTCTGCAACCAGTGAATGCGTGAAGCAGAAATGCTGCTTTG
This sequence comes from Apteryx mantelli, assembly GCF_036417845.1. Lineage (NCBI taxonomy): Eukaryota > Metazoa > Chordata > Aves > Apterygiformes > Apterygidae > Apteryx > Apteryx mantelli. The sequence continues at coordinate 221,392,621 of NC_089978.1, read as the reverse complement.
ACTCTGCTAAGTGTCGTCTTTGTGAAGGTTTCGGTAATTTCGTGTTGTGTAATTGAGTGATAGTTTAGATAATCTCTAATTACATAATCTCTAATAATCTTTAGATAATTGGTAGGATAGTCTTTCCCTATAATGGTAAGCAATTTTGGGGGGGAAAGCTTGTTCTTCTAGATTGTGTAGTAGCAAAACTGTCAAACTACTATCCAGAAATGCTTTTTAGAAAGCGTATGAAGGGGGCTGTCAGATTGATATAAAAGAAAATAAAATGCTTTTATGAATAATCTGATCTAAACGGAAGCTGCTGCCGAAGGGGAAAGTCATTTCCCACCCGCACCCTCCCAGCCGAAGCAGAAGGATTTCTTCGGAGGGGCTTCCCTGAGCCGGCGCGCCGGTGACGGTGGGACACGGGACCCCGGGTTTCCGTCAGATACGGGTCTCTGTAACGGCCCTCTAAGGTCCCGCGTGAGCTGAGGGCAGTGGGAAACACACTGACCGGTGGAGATAACGTACTCATTCCTTGTGGTGACTCAGTAGGTGTTTTCCATCCCTGACTTCTGTGATCCTACAGTTTTATTTTTCTTCTGACTGTTAAACACAAATTGCCCTTTTGTTGCCTAAGCAACTCGAAACAAAATGGAAATAACTTCTCCTCTTTTGCCGGCGTTGTCATGGGGCTGCTATGAACAACAGACCCAGGGATGACGACGGGATCCGTTTTACGGCTGGGGGTGAGGGGGGAAGTTTCTCCGTTCCTTTTCCTTTGGCGTTGTCCACCCAGGTCCCCCTGGTTTAGGGGTTTGTTCTTTTCCTTGTTTTGAAAGCCTCCTTCCTATTCCCTCCAGTTACCCTCCAGGGATGGCTGTGCTCGTGTCGATCGTGCGTCGGATGTAAATGCTGCCGTTTGCTATCCCGGAAGCGTAAATAAGTACTAAGGTGTCGGAAGAGCTTGGTTTTACCTACAGAACCTCTTCCACCTGCAGCTTGGTTGATGTTGGCCCAGGGGGATTTTTTTTAACAAAGTAGCCTAGCAGTGGGTGTCGTGGGGGGGAGGTTTTTTTAGGTCTGGATGAGTGACGTATTCCCAAACTATCTGAACGTGGATGCTTGGTCCCGTTGAGCCATGAGGGTGGGAGGAATGGCTGATAGAAATGGACCGCGATTCTGTCCTCACTAGCAATCATCTCAGAGGTCTGAGGACTGAAATCATCTCAATCCTAGTAAAATACAGTAAATTGTTCGGCCACGGTCTGGTATTTTCACTGTGAGTTAGAAATACGCTGGGCTGGGAGTTTGCAAAGCATGGGATAACCGTCTGGTGGTGCGTGGTCTTCAAGAATCAGGCAGGTCACTTGGATTTCTCATGCATTTGGACGCTGCTTTGGCCCAGGTGGTTAACTGCTCACTCCTAGACAGCAGAGGGTCTCGCTATCTGTCATCTTGGAGGTGAAAACAGCCTTAGCCTGGCAATTCTCAAACCGTTTTAGAAAGAAGACCCCAAAGGGTTAAAATGTATGCGGTAAGCCTGGAGTTAGACTCCATGTGACCTTTTGGCTGTAGAGCTGGAATCTTAAACACTTGGAGCTTTAGTTAAAGTTTTGGCTCAGCGAGCAGTGTTGTCAGGATTACATATTAATTTAGGGCATGTGAAACTATGGAATAAGTGGTTTTGGACAATCCCTTTCTTGCAATGATATGATCTAGAAATCTGAGCGTCGTTAAGGAGGTGGATTAAGAAGAGAACAGAAGCTACCTGAAACACTAAAGCTGAAGGTTACAGATCATTTCAAGCAAGGAGGGAGGAACGTCATGGTGAAGGAGAAAACAAAACTGATATTGCAGAAAGGGAGTACTTCCCTTTTCGGATGCATTTCAGATGCTCACACCTGATGTTTACATACCCATCTCCAGTTTCATGGTGGAAAGTGGAACAGGAGACGGAGTATCTGGCCTGGCCAGTTGAGTACTGCGTGCCGCGCTGTTGTAGTAAAGCAGCTTTTCCGTCCCGAACAGCAGTGAGACACCAGGAGGAGGTTCCAGAGTCTGGTCTCCAGCCCGGGTCTGGGAGCTGCAAGCCCTGGGCTCAGGCTGCCCTGCCGCGAGCTCGGGCAAATGGCTCTTTTGTATCTCCATTTCATACCTGCAGGCAGGAGCAAGGCTTTTCTCGAGGGTATCAAAAGCTGTGACTACGGGTGAAATGTTTTTCTTCTGAGGCAGAATTGCTAGGAAGGGTCACGTAGCATCCGCATGGTCGTGTCCGTCACATCCGTTCTGATTTAAGCTGCGCAATTATTTCCGTTGTAATCTTTTTCATTTGTAGACAAGTGAGTAAAACTCATCAGTCGGATGAGAAATTTTTCCGTCAAAAAGAGACTTTCTAGCTGCTTTGTCACAGGAATAACCAAATAGCGGCCGGTCGCAAGGCTCACAAACTTGACGTGTTGTTTTATGTGCGTGTAGATGTGTTTTAATTAGGTGCATAACTGGCTCTGTCGTTCACAGGTTTGCTGCAGGTGGAATTGTAAGCTGTTAGCAAAGCCGTACTAGGTGCCAGCGTCACAGAATTGGTAGCCCCTGTTGCTTTTTCCCGCTGTTCCTTCAAAAAAAGGAAATCCACAATTTAAGAAGCTAACATTACAAAAACGCGGTGTCCACAGAGTTTACAAATTCAGAGACTTTACAAAGGTAATTCCTCTTGCAGTGTAAACCCTGTAGATTGCGCAAACCATTAAGTTTTCATTTAACAAATTTAAAAAGCATAGGAAATGTTACAAGCCCCCAACATGGCTAAATTAGCGTGGAGAGCACGCCATATGGCTGAATTAGCACAGAGTTGCAGTAAGATTGTCCTTCAGCCTTGTTTAAAAGGTAGTTTTTAATTATGCATAGCTCATTAAATTGTAGTGACAACTTGGATTTTACTAGGACTGAACATAGTTCTCCCTGGTTTTATTTCAAGATTGAGCCAGATTTCAACTCACAGAAGGTCCTTGAGTCGTGGACTGCATCACTGGAGGGGCAGGAAAGAACTTCATGTTTAGTATATTTATGTAGGCTTTTAATTTTAATGTCTTAGACTTGATCTTCACCACAAAAAAGGCTTCATTTTTCCATGGAGAGCCATTTGAATTAGCTATCTCGGCATGAGATCCTAGTGGAAAAAGTAGCTTCTGCCTTGGTGGTGCTAGTTAAGGTTAGCTTCCTCCTCCCTTTTCAGGCCTTTCTTAACTAGTTCACACTGAGATAGAGTAGCATCTGTTAGGATTTTGCATGAAGACAGTTGTTGATAAAATTCAAAAATAAAAACTTACTTCGAAAACACAGCTTTGACTTTAGTCTTATTTGATGCAGATGGTGTTAATCCCAATCTCAAATGTCCTGACATATTTCCAGATTGAGGAATGACTTTGCCCTTGTGCGTTTTTAAGCCACCGTTCCTTTCTGTCGTCCTGCGCGGTTGGGTGGCACTGCTGCGTGTTGACAGCAGGCGCGTTGCCCCGCAGAGCTACCCGCAGCAAGCAGAGCAGCTGTACCTCATTTGTGAAGGAGGCATCTCTAGGGCTTAATGCAGAAGATAGATAGAGTTGGGGAGGTTTGCATGCTGTTTCCAGTTATTCTGCAGATTCCTTAAAGCAGGAAATTCTGGTTTTCCCCTTCTCAAAGCAGGTATACGCTTTCATATTTCCCAGGATTTCTTAGTCTTAAAAGTTTACTGCTCTTAGATTCCTTGAAATATAAAATTCCATTATGGCCCATGCTGGTCTGCAGAAACACTCCGCATGGGCACTCACCAGCAATGTTTTCCTGGAAGCATTTTCCCTATCATGCTATACTATCCATGGGATAACATCAGCAGCTATCGAAGAGCAATATAATATCAAATCACTGATAAATTATTCCCAAAGCATGTATCTGTACTCGTACGTGGGGAAGAGCTGTTTGCCTGTTTAGTTAGAACTGGACTTGAGGTAAGTTGGCCGTGGACTGTAGCTTCACAACACCTTCTTTTTTGGGAGTAAATGTGGAAGTTCTGTATAGAAATTGTCTTGGGTACATGGTCAGGGACAAAACAAGCATCTCGTCCGACCTCTCCGTGGGACTGTCCTTTGCCCTCTCCCCGCGCTGGTGGGTACCTGTACCAGGAGAAGAGGCACAGTCTGACTCACGGGCAGCTAGGTGGGAGTTAGTGATTTGGGGGAGGACCGAGCACTGTTGAGAAGGCTTGGCTTGACCCTTCCAAGGACGGAGGGCTCTGTGCTTGCTGCCGTGGGGGAGGAAGGGATGCTGGCATAATTAAAAAACACTTTGCCATCGAACAAATGCCTTCATTGTTTCAGTTGCTCATTAGTTAATTTTGTTCTAATGAGGCTCTGTTAAGGTAATCATCTGACATTGGGGAGAAAGAAGGTGGGGGGAGAACCCAAGGTAAAAAGAACCTAATTAGCAAGTTAATTATAGCAAGCAAGGAAATGTTCTGGTTATATAAATAAGCTATTGTTATGCACACACAAGCCAGGCCATGTTAACAACTGCTGCTAACTGCTCAGAGGTCAGGCAAACACTGTAATTCAGCCTAAACCAGAACCGGGGCTTGTTTCGCGGGACGCGGGGAGGAATGCCTCATTACGTCTTGGGGTTCTTTGCTGCCAAAAAGGGCCCTTCAGAGGGAGCCTGCAAATCCGGGCAAGCGTAGCCTTCCCCTTACCTTCCTCCTTCCTCCCGCCCTCTCCCTCCACCCGAGAGCTGAAACCAGAGCAGACAGGATCACCGGTGCTGGGAGGTATAAAGGAATGGCCAGCCGCTAGCCCGGACTGGAAGAGTTGCGGAAGGGCCCTAGGTAAGACCATCATGCCGAACAAGAAGAAGTACAATGTGAATGGAGATTCAGGGATTAAAGCCCAGGTGAGGGCAGCATTTAGGTACTGTACTCTTGTCTTTCTACTAAAAAGTCCATTTGTTTTTCTCTCTATACCCCTGCTTTTTTTCCTTCCCTTCCTTGCTCTTCCCCAAAATCACTTACTTATGGGATTGACTCAGCCCCTTCACCAGTTAGGTAGAAACACGATCTCCAGAGAACTTTTCTTCATTTTCTGCCAGGAGGTTTGAGACGGTGAAGTGTTGAGCCAAACGTGTTGTTCTAGGGTTGTTCTTCAGACCACCTGGAGCAACATGCAGGAGTAAATAGATTTCTGAGCAGGGAGGCTGCCTGTGATTAATCTGTATATTAAAACCTTGGACGGCAAGACTTGCTCTTTTGCTCTGTAGAGCGGCATAGAGCTGACCTTCATGGTGGAAATCCTAGGCAGCTTCCTCAGGTAGAAGTGTAGCTTATCTCATTTAAAATGTAGTGAGCATGCACATGCATTTAGAAGTCATTAACCCTTGTAGCTCTGGAAGTTAGGTTTGAATTGTTTTTCCTGCTGGAGGTACATGGTTGTTAGAAGCAGCAGCATACATATAATTACAGAGCAGGTTGGCCTCCTAAATCCAAGTATTTGTAGTTTTCAAAGGCTTCACCATCTGTCATTTGAGCATTAACTCATGCAAAGTTGGCTGTTAGGTTAGAGAGGTTTCTGTTTGAGTTGAACAAGTTCCACCAGTAATCAAATAACTTTTCTTGTGCTGGGCTTGAATACCAGGTCTATGATGCAGACAAGGTGTAGCGCGATCCCGGTGCAAGCGGCACACAATATATTGTGTGGTCGCTTTGCTGAATAGTGTGCCACGTAGTATAGTTTTAACTGAGACTTCTCCATGCTATTCTTCCAACTGGATTGAGCGTGTGTTGCTGAAATTTCAACTCTAAATTGAAGACCTGTTGTAGAAACTGTCTCGAAGGTATACCGCTGCCAGCACTACTATATGTACCTATGCACGCATGCATGCAATAGCACTGAAGGTGGATACAATAGTTGTCCCAAATAAGTCAAATTCCATCATTCGCTCTTGCCCACCCTTGTCTGTTATTCAATGGATAAAGTTAGAAGAAGATGGTGAAATGTTATGCTAGTTAAAAACATACCTGAGACTTGACCTGGAAGACACCTCTCCCCTGCGCACCGTGATGCTGCTGCTGTTCTGGGGACTGGGTGGCACTTGGTGGAAGTCAGAGCCTTGCTCAGCTGAACCCTGCTTGTGGCAGGACTTCATAAAGTCCAGTTTAGTTCTGCTTAATTTGGTCCATGGCTTATTGTGCTTTTCAGCATGTAGTTGTCTACCTGTCTTACATCTACCAGTACCTTGAGATATCTGAATGCAATTATAAATATCACTGTTCCTAAAAAAGTAGTTGCAATGAATATCCTTGAATAGATGATGTTGGAAAGAAAAATGTTAACAGAACTTCTTGCAGAACTCCTGAAGTCGATAATACAAATTATTCACCCTTATTAGACTTCCAGCATGTCTCACTTTGCCTAGAGCACCATATCTCTCAAATAAGCTGGTGCTTTGATGAAGCTGTTCAGCTGCTGAGGGATTTGTTTTCAAAGAAAAAAAAGTTCTTTCAGGCTAAGAAGTGGTGTTAGAAAAGAATATAAAACGTGGCTTGTACGTGCAAAGACCCTACCTCACGTGGATCGGAGGTGTTAATCTGGAACGCAACTCCTGATTGTAACGTCAGTTCGACATGCTTTTTGCCGCGTCCTTCCTGATCTGGCGTAATTCTGTTGTTGTTTACTTTAAGATTAGCAGAAGAAAGACCTGCGGGTGCTGCAGTACATGTTTTTGCAGGCCTTTTCCCTCCTCCCCACTAGCTTTGACTGTTTGTCCCAGGGCTAGGTCAAACTTGGAATTCGCAGAGGAATCTGAAATAGCCACCAGAGAGCTCCATCACCTTTTCCCTTTTTTCCGTCTTTTTCTAGCAGGGTCTGTGCCGTGGTGCCTGGTGCACTGCAAGTGCAAGTTCTCACCTGACCTTCTCTGTGTCCCCCGAGAGCTGAAGAGCCGCGCCGGTGTAGTCGTGATGGTGAAGCGTTTGCTTGCTAGCCCGAGAAGCAGGATTGGGTCTGTAACGTGGGCAGACCTTTCGCTGCAGCGTGCAGTGCCGCTGCCTAAACCTCGGGGCTCGAATTGGAGTTCCTAGGAAGGGATCCAGTTCTTTATGGCTAGATGACTTCTTTAAACAAAACTGACTTCTCAGAATACCCCACGGTTTTAGTTAATGCACTCAATTAATGGCTTTCAGTATTTTGAAGATGTAAATATTTAATCCCTTTGCACCAGACTGAGTCGGTTTATGCCCATAGCAAAGTCCAAGGAATTTTGCAAGTGGAAATTATATTTTCAATTTCACTGAGATTTAGCACAAATCATAAACATATTTGGAGCACTGGTGGTTAGCTTACAAGACGATAAGCACTGGGAGTTAAAAGACCTCCTAAAACTGTAGGCCTGTGTGCTGTGTAACCTCGGACGGGGCAAGTAGACTGAGCAGCTGTAGGATCTATTAGAGCGCGTGTAGTAACTCGTGGGTCCTTTGCAGTCACTGGCTTAAGGTTGTTACTGAAGTGGGTAGCAGAATGGGACAACTTGGAGCTTTTTCTTGAGCTGGGCTGATAGATCCACGTCAATGGGACATTAAAGGTCTGAGGACAAGGAATAGGCGGTGAAGTTTCTATTGTAAAATCCCTAGTAAACCTCTGACCCTATCTGGCAGTGATGTCTTCTGTTAGAGTGGTTGTTTGCTTTATGTGAAAACCTGGATTTAGGCAGTTTCTAGTAAGCAAATATTGGCTGTTTGGCCTTCTTGCTGATCTTTTCAACAGAGGGCAGGAGTAGAACAAGAGTTGGAGAGAGGGTCTGCTCTGCTAAGAGATGCTTCATCCAGGAAAGGCTTGAAGCACATGGGCAGGGACTGGCAGGGAACCTGTTCTATTAATACAAATGTTAAATGTCGTTTTACCCTGAAAAGTGTCTAGATAAAAATGACACCTCTTTGCTTGTCTCTTCTGTCCTCTGCATGCTTTGGAGTAGATCAACTTGGCTGACTTAAAATAGGTATTTATCTCTGCTAGCCTGGCAGCTAACGCAGCTGTAACACATGGCAGGGCTGAGTCTGTCCTTGCCCTGCACCGTGTCAGACCAGCTTGCCAGGTGGTACTCAGCGGCTTGCAAACCTACTGATGGTCTTGGGGGGCTTCACAGGTCTTACTAGGGAGGAGTCTGGCTGCATCTGTAAAATCCTAACGGGTTGGTGATGACTGAAATGGAAATGGGTTTGATTCTTCATCTCAGTTTGAGCAGTCTGGTATTTCTAATCCACTATCAATTTGTCGCAATGAGATGAGCACCATTAAAAACGTTAGCGGGTAAATGCAGAATCCCACAGAGCATTAATGTTGTATCCATTACTGTGCTATTACTGTGGGCATTGCTGGTAAATAATATTGTTAGTTCCTATTTCCTTCTCTCCGATTTGGATAATTACATTTTGCCAGGCTGGTGTCCCGCATCACTTCATTTACATGTCTTATCCTGTGGCTACTGCTTGTGTCTTTTCCTTGACCGTGGCGACCACAGTCCTGGGCCAACGTTTGAGACCATGAAAGAGAGTAGTTGCTATCTCTCTCTCTCTCGCTCCCTTGGCATGTTTCTCCAGGCAGCCATACTCCCGTCAGTTCCAGTGGCCCTAGATGACATGTCTAATCTTAAATGTTTCTGAATATAGAATGCAGCTGGAAGTGGCATTCATTACGCAAAGTGGGTTTTTTTTGCCTTTTGTGTTTTGTTCAGCAAAGAAAGGGCATCTCATACTAGTCATGACACTAAATACAGCAAGACAGATCACTCTCCTCATCAGTTCCACGGATTTCTGCAGGCCCTAATATCACTCTCTTGTGACTAATAACTTTTACTGGCATCATTTGGGAAAAATAAGTTTATGCGTAACGGGAACAGAAGCATTTCAAGCCTTCTAATTTGTATGCTTGTAGATGGCTACAAGAGGAGCTCCAGGGTATTTATAAACCTGTGTCGGGTGGCGGAGGGCCTGAAATTAAACTAAGCCAACTTAGGGTCCCCTCTCCCCACTTAAATAATAGACATTGCAATTCAGCCTGTAACTGAAATGATGTTACCGTCTGCTCAGACACAGACTTTGGGTTCTGAGAATTACTTTGGGTTCTTGGACTTAATCTTCTATGTCAGACTGTTGGGTTTTTTACATCTGATTTAATCAGAACTTTCTCTCAACAGATCCAGTTTGCTGACCAAAAGCAAGAATTTAACAAGCGCCCAACGAAGATTGGTCGCCGTTCACTTTCCCGTTCCATCTCGCAGTCATCAACAGATAGCTACAGCTCAGGTTTGTGTTATTGCCAACTGCATCCTATTACAGTATCTTTTCAAACTGCAAGATTTTTTGTCGTATGTTTCACTCACAGTAGCAGGTCAAGGATCTCCCCATTCTGCTTCATAGTCAATGGTGTTGGAGGGAAGGCATGGAAAGAGGGTTGTTGCTTTTTTCTCATCTTCATCTATAGTTGGATAGAAAATTAAAAGGATTTCTTAAGCAGGATCTAGTTTTAAGCCAAGGTTTAAGTTTCTCTGATATTCTTAAAATGTCTGAACTGTCATTATAAACCTCGTGTACAATTGCTGCTGGTCTTCCTCCTCTCTTTTGCTTTCTTTTCCTTCCAGGCTCAGCAAAACATTGTCTCAGTTGCATCCATGCTTGCATATCATCTTTCCTTTGCATTAGCTTACCTGTTTTTGACTAAATCAACATGGATTGCATTGTAGCTTCGCATTCACCTACTGCACATGAAATTATAGTCTCTGGAAGAGCAGTACATATAAAGGCAACACATATGTGTCTTCTGTGTTTTTCCTGAAACACAAAATACTACAATCTGCTGGTATGTGAAATGAAACTTCTAGTGAAAGTCAGACTTTGCTGCTCAGTCTTGCTACCTGTACTTACAGGAATTTCTGGAGAGAGAGACTGGGAGGTTTATTTATTGGGGTTTTTTTGTTTTGCTTTTAATTTCAGGGATCTTTTGAAGCTTTAAGTGTATTTATGAAGATTAGTTCTGGAGAAACTTGATTTCTCTGGACTAATATTTGGTGGTTGTGCAGCACTGTCCAGAGATCTTCAAGCTTTGTTCTCCCTTCAGCCAGTTCATTCCTTTAAGAACACGGCATGCTAAAGTTTTATCATGTTCCATGCAGGTGCTCAAGTTGTCCTTTGCTTCTTTGAGCATGTTTAAGTTTCAGTTTATACAACTGAAACTTGATTTGTGGAGCAGTCCATGAATATTTCTTAAAACCCAGTAAGACTTAGACTACCCTGAAAAACAGATTAATTTTGTTGAGTGTCCCATTCTTCAAACATTCAAGGTTTAAAGCTGATGCAAAAAAGGTTGCACAAAGGCCTGAAAACGAATCTCCAGATGGGAATTGGTATTTTTTCTCACAGGATGGAGTGCAGCTTCAAGAGAAGACTGCTAAAACTTGGCTTGGCTTTGAGAGTGAGTGAAGAAGGGCTACCTGCCACGGTGGCACCAAAGTGAAGCTGCCCTGCACCTTGTAAACAGTCTCTAGCACCAGTTTATTCAGCAAATAAGTCACTTGAGGCCGCAGCATGTTGAGAGAATTCAGTGTCATTACATTTTCCAGGTTTTAGGAGTGTCGCTGTTTCATTCTGTAAAACATGATGCCCTCCAGTGGCATCTTCAGCTAAACCTACTGTAACAGACAAGTAATACCAAGAAGAGCCAGGCTTTGGACCAGAGCAGTATCGTATCTCACCCCTCAGGGCTTCTAATGCTTGTCACTGAATATGTCACCAAATACTGTTACTGTTGTTTGAGAGCTTAAGTCAATTCAGGAGTTAGGTATGAAAATTGTGGGCTTTTCAGTGTTCTAACAGCTACTATTACAGAAGGAATTTGGATCCAGTTCCTAATCCCTCAAGGACACAGAATGCATCTGTTCCTCTCCTGGTCCCAAACCCTTAGCCATATCAAAGAAGATGCAGAAGAAATCTGTTTCCAGCACACATTGGAGAAGAATGAAGACTTCAGAAACTTGAAACTGTTGAGAGGAGATGTTATTCCACTTTTCCTCCAGACTATGAAGGCAAACAATCAGACCTTTCTGGTGAGATATATCAGAAGTCACACTGGGCATGCAGGCTGAGTAGTGGCCAAGGTGAGATGCAGTCCACCACGCCTACAGCTGTGGCTACCTCAGTGCACAGAGCAGCACAGCTTCAAGCATTAGGTGTTCTGGGGGAAGTGCAACCAACAAGCAGAAGTCTGGCTTTATGCTAGTGCCATGGAAAATAGTGAGAATTCACAGTGAGGCTCCGCACAATCCTTTACGAAGTGCTGCCCTTTAGTTTCTGGGCATGAGATTGATTGGATTTGCCGTATACTTGGTAGGCCTTGCAGCATATTTGAGGAAAAAGAGAGTCTGCATTTTTGTGTGGATGTCAGGTAGTTCAGAATGTCAGAAACCACAGGAGCTCTAGGGTACATCCTTCTCTGACCCTCTCAACTGGAATACCTTGTGTATGACAAGAAATAATTCTGATTTGGGGGGAGATGAAATGTGAACCACCGTGGATTTTTGATTGCAGAATTTGCTTCCCATGGACAGATGCCAGTATGCACAATGAAAGCAGACAGCTGAAAATCAAATCTGAAGGTAGTCTGCATACATCTGCCATTTGTGGATCATGCATTAGCACGTTTGAGGTGGGTTTTTTTGCCAGACTTCACCTGCAGCTTTCAACTGCATCTCTGATATTGAACGGAGCAGGGCAGGGCCTGAATGCTTGCACGGGGTTGTCCATACTTTTAAGCTGCTTGCATGACCCCAGCGTGCTTGGCCTGGGATAGCCAGCATTCTCCCAGGCAATGCCCAAATGTGGTTTAGGGTTAGCACGGGTGAGGGATCACTGGTTGTGGCCACCTTGTTATGGAGGAGAAAGAGTTCAGATGTCTGGATGTGAGCTGAATTGTGCTACATCAGCCAGCCTCAAGACCAGAGAATAGTCCCTGGCCTGTTATATTACTATATTACTCGTGTAGATATAGCTTACAACTACAGCTGAAGCTGATGCCCATTTGAAGTCTTATTAGGTCTTGGCTGCTGAAGATTTATAGAATGTCCCTATTTTTGTGGCCTTCCAATGATGGTAGTTGCCATAGCCTTTTGGGAACAAACAGGATAAAGCCTCTTGCGTGTGACACGTGGTTTCAGGAAAGCTTGAAGCAATTTATGAGCTACAGGTTATACAAGCAGTTGCTGAACCCTTTCTTATCATTTCTCCGAACTCAGCAGCAGGCACTGTCTAGAGAACATGTGCAGAGCACTGTGTAAGGACGCAATGAAGCATGAAGTTATCCTCTCTGCCAGCAAGCAAAAAGTTATGAACTGGATATCACCACTGAAGGGTGAACACATTCGTATTACAACATTCAGGAGCAACCTGACAGGTTTAAACAGAGACATTTTACTTAACTGTGTGTGGTCGCTGTAGGATGCCTCCACAGAAAGGGTATCTTACTCCTCGTAGACTGCTGTAAATAGACTTTGTGCACAGGAGGGCAACGCCAGATGCACAAACTTGCACCTGAACAGAAGCATGAATCTAGGCAGCTTACCAGATGTCTTCCTGATATAAGAGTATAAAACCTCCTGTGTGTTTCTCTACTCGTTTTTGCTGATTCTCAGGGTGTCGGAACGAGGTGGGACAAGACCAGTGTGTTAGATCACTACGTTAAAGGAATATTATCAGTTCTGTTATAAAGGACTGATCAGTCTCCTGCCCGTCTCCCGTTCCTTCTGGACATAACGTATCTCAGAATGATAGTCAGCTCAGACACCTGAACAGATTAATATTAAGTGGCTTTGTGGCTCAGTTGTATAGCCCGTAACAAAGATCTTTGCCTGCATGCTAGATTTAAAACATGCTAGATCAGTACATAAGTCTTTCACATTTGTCACAACATAGCTTTAAAAGGTAACTGGTAGTTGCAAAGGTAACTGGTGGAAAAGTTGTGGCTGTCCTGTCTTCTCCGCTCCTGGCAGAAACGTGCTCATTTGCAGAAGCTGTAACTACTGAAGACGGTGATCTGACCCTTTGCACGTCTGCAGTGAAAGCCACGGACAGTTCAGTGGCTCTGTCTCCGTTCCTGTGAAATCAGCAACTGTTCTTTCGGTCTCCTCTCCCAGCTCTTGCTTTGTCCCTTCTTTCATGCTGCCTAGCATGCCTGGAACAGTCCCCAGAGACCCTCCTTTCTCCTGAAAACCTGCTCCTCTGCATAGCCGCTGTGCAAGTCTCTCAGATCTTGTCCCATACTTGAGCCATTGCCTTCGTCTTTCCAAACGTAGCTACAGAGCTTTTGCAGTAGTGTCTCGATTCATATTTTTGGAAAGCAATCTGTGCACGTAGTGTGGTCTCTGCAGAGCGTATGCAAACTTCCCCTGGAAATTTGGGGGCAGCCTGGTAACAAAAAGCCTTGATCGTTTAATAAGTTGAGGTTGACTGTTTTTTTCCTAATTCTCGGACTCTCTATTATTGCAGAAGAGAGGTCCCAACAGCTGAGTGTGGGGCCTTCCCTCCCCCACTCAGCATGGGCAAACACCAAGGGAGCTCTCTGTGTCCCCAGAGAAGCAAGGAAGACGTGGTTAGCTCCTCCAGGTGGAGTAGGGTATTGGCCCATGCCGCTGCGCTGGGATGCTGTGTGCCACCACGGTATAACCCACCCTGCTTTGCCTGTGCACTGTGTGAGCGCTCACCATGCGGCCCAGAGGGTGCCCTGTCTCTCCCACCGTGGCTGTGTTTCCACCCAAAGGGCTTTTAAGAGAGATCGAGGAATAACGCATGCTGTGTCTGCTCCAGAGAAATATCAGCCCAGGCTCAGTTTCCACTTCATAAACCACTTGGATTATGTTTCTAACATTATCAACTTTGATAACATGCTCTCAGCTGGCATTAATGATTAGACTTCTCTAATACAGGCCTGTGATTAATATAATATTTGTACAGTTTTTACAACTCCATCTGATATCTAATCAGCAGGGTATATTTTATATAACTGTCATTTTTAAAGATTAATAGGGTAATTATCCTGGCTAATGCCTTCATGTTTGCTCCTGATCCACAGCTGAAAGAACTTTGAGTAACTTGGGGGAATTCTCCTCCGCCTCTTCCACTTAGCATCTCCCGCTAAAGCATCAGCAATTGCAATTAATTAGTTTCTGAAAGTACTGTATTTTCACTCTAATGAAAGGTGCTAGGTTGACAGTCAGGATGGAAGACTTCAGTTCCCAGGACAGTTGCAGTATAGATAGAAGTAAATCCCGTTAGTATCTCTTGGCTTGGATATTTTGTCATTCTCCTGTCAGGGCTGAGCAGTAGCACAGTCTAACAACCTGTGAAGCACTCCTGAAATGGGAGAGGGCTAGAAAAAAAAAAAGAAACACGAGGAGAATAGACAACTGATAACGGGGGGGAAGAGGTGTGTGGATGGCAGGCTCAGACATGGACTGGGAGGGCAAACTGGTAGGGAACACTGAACGCTCTTGACGGGACTTAACCACTCCCAGAAGGTGTCCAGGGAGATGGTAGATGCTGCCCAGTGGTTCTCTGCTTGGAGGCTCGAGTGGATAAGGGATCATGAGGAGGCCCCACACTTGCCAGGATCTCCATCAAGCTTCCTCCTCCAGGTGACCAGGCTGGGCAGCTCGGCCAAGGCCAGGAGCAGCTCCCATGGTTTGGATGGGGAGGGCATGAGTGGAGAGGTGAGCAAAACCCGACTCTCTGCTGAGACATGCCTAGTTGTAGGACGGTCATCCTAGCATCTGTGTGCAAAATGCCAGGGAGGTGACTGTGCCATCTTAGCGATGCAAAAATGTCCTGGGTGGAAGCGCCAGCTCTCCTAAACCAGCAGAGACACTGCTGAACGTAAAACTTTATCACTAGGTTACCATAAAATGCTAAGAATGAAAATACTAGCAATCTGTGCTGATTTGAAAAAAGTGAAAGTCTCTTATTCCTTTACCTCTACCATAAACTACCATTTTTCTGTGACCTGTAGCACATTTGTTGCACTTGCTTCATTTAAAACGAGTGATCTTTCTCACTGGGGACGTTAGTTGTTTTCTTTGCCAGTTGGGAGTGAGATATAAGCACTACGTATCCACTAGCTGTAGTGTCAACCAACTCACCTAATAAACCGCTAGTTAGACTATGCAGGGGTGTTTTCACAAAGTAACTTGCTCACGGATGAAGACTTGCCCACTTTTAGCATCTGCTGCTATTCAGCTCTTCATCTCCGGCAGAAGCAACATCATGTGACGGTTATTTTCTGCTGTCCCATGCCTGATACGCCCAGAGACGTGCTGGGGTGTTTAACAGCCAGGTGACTCGGGCAAGTCTGAGAACGGCACCAAGCTGCAAGCGCAGCTTTGCTCCAGCCTAGGTGATGTTCGGCACTGACGCAGTGGCGTTGCATTAGGCAAATCGCTTAGATTTCAGTAACTGTTCTTTCCCCTTCTGTAAAACTCAGATAATTCTTATCTGCCTCTAACAAAGATTTTGGGGATTAGCTAGTTAATATCAGTCCAGCGCTCTGAAATGCGAAAGAGCTAAGCATTGTTTATTGTGCACTGCATGCACGTTAAGGGGGTACTGAAAAAAGATTAGAACGGTAAGTCTTTAATAAAGGCGATTGACTTCATTCTTATGCTATTTCATAACTTCAGAGAGGTTATACAGAAAAGAAACAAGGTTTGTCTGTTTATCCTGGAGTGGGCATTTCTGGGTGCAATAGAAGTGCAAGTCAGAAGGGGCAGGTTTCCCTTCTTTCTTGCTCTTACCGATGTCAGTCCTACAGATGAGTGGATCCTAATCTCAAATACCAGCAGAGCTGAACTTTGCTGAAGGTAGATTCTGAACCAGTCTTTGCTGGTTTAGGACACTTCCAGTCTGCAGATGCCGCCTTGTCCCCAAACACTTTTCCACAGGACAGCAGTGGCTGGGACCTGCTGCCGTTTTCATGTTGCTCTGTTTGAAATAATATAGTCCATATTAAAAAAAGAGTACATGGCTCTCTGGAGTGTCAGTCTCAGTTATGGAGCTTTCATTAGGGTAATTTGAGGTGAAGTTTAGGAGACTAACTGTATCCTATCAGTCAGTTGGATATTTCCAGATTATAGGTACTAGGTATCCTCTCCTTTCTGTAATTGTTTTGCATTCTACAGGAAAACAAGGACAATATTTACTATTATACATTATCATTCTGTTACTCTACATTAACAATATTAGTATAATAACTATAGTGCTATATAGTATATATACTTAACAGTAAAGAACTGTCTGCATGTGAGAATCTAGCTACCAGCTAGATTTATTTAGGCTTTGTTGCAAAAACTGCTTTCAGCCCCAGAACTGAGATCTGTGGTTTTAAAGAAACCTCTGCACAGATTATCTGTCTTCAAGGAAATAATTCTACTTTAACTAATTAATCCTGGAGTCCTTGATACTACAGTTAGGTATTATATAACATGCTCTTTCTTTATTAAGACAGGCTTCCAGTCTTTCAAGAGGTGCCTTAGATGGTGCACAGAAGGTCACCTCCTAGAAACATGTTGCCATCAGCGCGCTGTTTGCAGGGTCAGACTTGCCTTTCGCACCCCGCAGAGGAGAGTCCGTTTGCAGAGAAATTTCAGCAATGTATAATTCTTCTTAGTAAGCGGATTAGACCCAAACAGGTCTTGGGGAGCCTGGCACGTCAACAGCAGCAGCACTAAGCTTTTTCCCTTAGGAGCATTCAAGTACTTCATGCAAGCCAGAAGAGAAACTAATCAGCTTGCTGGGTGCTGCATGAAAGACAAACCAATGGCCATACTGCAGGGAAGGGTTTAACTACCTGGTGTGGATTTTCTGACATGAAAATGCTAACAAAGGCATTGAAATGCTAGCTAGGAGGGTTGCTTGTCTATACTTCAGGTTCCCTGAAGGGGCTATCAGTATAAATCTTCATTTGGTTTATACCGATGCCATTTAACAGAGGTCTGGATGCTTCAGGAAAGCTTTAACTGGGAGCACTGGTGATAAGACCATGGCTTCAGCCATGAAATTCTCTCCCTGAAGTTATGCAAGAAGCATTCTACCTCTGTGCCCCCTTAGATCCTTTGGCACAATTTGAGCACAGAATTGGGATGGAAAGCTGGAAATCTGTACTGACTGATGTAGGGAATTCAGCTTCAGTAGAACAACATCTTTAAGCATCTGGTGCAGATCATTGCCTCTTGGAAAGGGTTCCTGAGTGAGATTCTGGCTTACATACGGTGTGACATATCACTCAGAATGAGTAATTGTTCAGTTTGACTATACAACATTTCCTAGTTAAATTTTTTTTTTAAACTAATTCTTCCCTGCTGTCTTAGAAGAAAGCTCTTCATCTAACAAAGTCTAGTCAAAACTACCACTTCTGGCATTTGAGGTCTTTAGGGCACTGAATATTGCTTATCACACCCAGTGTGGTCAATGGGAGAAGAGATGTCAGTTTTAATCCACTGAATTCCAGATTTGTGTAATGCAGGTCAGTGTTACTCATGAGTGTGCCTATACTGTCATTTTCTGGCTGATACATGAGGTCGAAGGAATTGGTGAATTTGCAGGAACTGGTGGTGTTAGTTCCAGGGGAATCACCTACCAAAGAACAAGGGTTCAGTTGTGTTGAAGAGATCCATTACAGGTGCCCCAAATACGTAGGACAGGGAGGAAACCCTACAGCAAATCCTAGATGACTAAGGCAGTCTGCTCTGCTGGGCCTAGAAGCTGCAATCAGCGGTACAAAATCCATGTGTTGGCCAGTTAACAGTGGTGATCTTGAGAGGCCAGTAGTGGGGCTGACACTTCTTGATGTCTTTATTGACAACCCGGACAGCGGAACAAAGTCACTTTCAGCAAATTCACCAATGATACCGAACTGGGGGGAGCCATCGATATGCTGGAGGGTAGACCTGCCGTTCAGAGGGACCTCAGCAGGCTTGAACAACGAGGTGACAAGAGCCTCATGCAAGACTTTGCATTTACCTTTGTTGAACTTCATCCGGAATGGGATAACCCGGTGATACAGGCTGTCACTGACTGTCCAGAAAATAGCTTTGCAAGAAAGGAGCTGGGGGTCCTGGTGAACCACGAGCTGGATATAAGCCAGCAGTGCACCCTTGTGACAGTGAAGGCCAGCGTACCAAGCTTTATTAGCAAGAGCGTAGGCAGCAGGTTGAGGAAGGAGTTAAATGTCACTCTTATTTGGCCCTTGTGACTCTTTATTTGGCCCTTGTGAGACCCCATCTGGATACTGGGCGCAGTTTAGGGCTACCAAAGACAGACATTAACATACTGGAGCGAGTCTAGTGAAGGCCACCAAGACAGTCAGTGGCCTGGAGCACAGGAAGCATAAGAAGAGGCTGAGAGAGCTGGGCTTGTTCAATCTGGAGAGGAGAATATGGAGAGGGGATCTAATTGCTGTCTACAGCTGGCTAATGGTCGGTGTAGAGAAGATAGACTCTTCCCAGAGGTGCACAGTGTCAGGGGCAACAGACACAAATTGGAACAGGGGAAATTGTTATTAGATAACAGGAAACACCGGAACAGGGACCCAGAGACCCTGAGCAACCTGATCTAAGTTGGTCTTGCTTTGAGCAGGGGGCTGGACCAGAGATCTCCAGCAGTCCCTTCCTCCCTAAGTTACTCTGTGATTTGATGTTCATTCTGCAGAATTTGTCTGCTGTTATGCACATCTCTTAGACGAAAGTGTGTGTCTAGTGATGTCACCTTTTGCTGAAAATACTACCTCCTGGCCTAGTTTTTGTGTATACATTCATTGTAGTGGTGGTGTTCATTGAAGTTTGCGTTGTTTTCTATAACTCTGTGTGTGCAGAAGGGCAATGTCTTTTTCACAGATTATGAGAAGTGCTTGCCAAACGTTAGGTAAACCAAGGATGAAACTGCATCTTAATAGGTATAGGAATTATGGTACTTCTTAGGAGAAGTTATCTTAGCTATTTTTATAGAATTAAAGACAACAAGGATGTGATGCCTCACATATAAAAATCATTTGCTAGCAGTGCATAATAATTTGTGGTGCTCTTTTCTAAAATGGACAGAAAATATGTTTTACATGTGAGCAGGTTGATTGGGCAAGAGGAGCTAAAGAAAATGTAGCTGAAAGTAAAGTGCTTGGAGGGAACTTGATATACCTACTCATCTGAGCTCCTCTGCAGATTGCTGGCAAACTCACCTGAGACTGTTACTGATAGTACTGCTTTACAAAGGTGATCCTCTTCTGTTATATCAAATAATTTGTATGGCAGACAGTGCCAAGTCCTGCAATCGTTTTATAAGAGCCACATGATCTTGAAAGTAGTTCAAGTTTTGGAATAAAACTTCAGGGAAATTTGATCAGAAATGAGGGATGAACATGTGGATCAAGCTCTTGAGTTGTATTCCAAGATACAGCTCCTGCCAGAGAAAAGGTGCTGGTGGTGAGGAGTACAGCTGGCTGGATGGGAGGTCCCAGTGTTCCAGGTTCCAGGTGCTTTGTCTCTGGAATGGAAAGAGGAGTGATGGTTCCTGGTTTATCTCCAGTCTCTACATGTTCCATTAACTGCTGATCCCAGACCTGAAAGATTCAAGAGGTCTGGTCTCCCATATGGGGGCAAATTCCAAAGGAGAACATGGCATACATAATCTCTTCAGCTGATTATGATGAACTGGAGGCATCACTAGTGGCTAATTCACCAAGGCTAGAATTTAAAAGGTTTTGTGGTAAGATTTTGGAAATTGAGAAATCTCTGCATGGGTATCTAGCCTTGCTTTTGAGGAAAAATTAAATTCTAGGTGTCCTTCAGGCCAGCCTTATTTCCAGCACTGTTGACTCTACATGTGATCTTAGTAACCAAAATAAATGGGAAGGGAGATTTCTCACTCCTCCAAGCATTGATTGAATGAAGGGCTCTTCAGTAGATCTCCATGTGACTGACATAAACGGGATTCAAAAATACTGGTCACCTAACCAAAAGTTTGGAGGACATGTTGGGAAGACATGGAGACAGAGTTATTGTCATTGGCTGTAATTAATTCTGTGTTCACTTGTATTCACATACACACCTATACCTGATACCCTTATGTCATCTTAAACAAGAAGCAACCGGATTCTGTGAGACTATGTTTGCTATCCCCATTAGGTCCTTTAGTACAAAAAGAAGTGGTGCTATCTTTCTTCTTCTTCCCTTTTCTCTTACCAAAAGAGCAATAGGAAGGAGAGCTTAAAGGAGATCCAGAAAGGCAAAAGATGAAGTATATCTCCAAGAGTTTGTTATTTATAGTAGAAAAGAAGAGAAAAATCCAAGGGCTGGCATGAACTGTCTGTAATTATAGGGATGTCAGTTGGAAGGAATCGTCAAACGTCATCTAGTCCACCCTCCCATGCAAAGCAGGACCACTGCCAGCACAAGATCAGTTGAGTCATAGTTCTGTCTAGCTGATTTTTGAAGACCTTCAAGGATGAAGATCCACCACCTCTCTGGCAACCTGTTCCAATGTTGCACTACCCTCCTAATGAAGAAGTTTCTCCTAATATCCAGTCTGAGCCTCCCAAACAGCAACTTGTGGCCATTGCTCTTATCATCTGCCACTACTGAGGAAAGGTTGTCTCCACTGTCTCTGTAATTCCCTTCAGGTAGGTATAGATTGCAATTGGATCTCCCCTTTGCTTCCTTTTCATCAGATGAAAGAAGCCTGGATCCCCCAATCTCTCCTTGTAGGACATGTGCTCTAGGCCCCTAACCGTATTGGTCTCCCTCCGTAGGATCATCTCCAGTTTCTTAATGTCCCTCTTGAACTGGGGACCCCAAAACTGGACAGTGCCCAAAACTGCTTGCAGTGCTGCACCGGGAATAGATAGGGATGATAACTTCCCTCGGCTTGCTGGCCATGCTTCTCCTAAGGTAGCCAGGATGTGCTTTGCCTTATTTGTGATGAGGGCACATGTGTTGGTTCTTACTCAGCCTGGCATCCACCGTGACGTCCAGATCTTTTCAGCAGGGCTGCTGTTTGGCTCCCCCATTCCCAGTCTGCGGAGACTTGTCATTTTGTTGAGAAAATTCTGTAAAGGTAGTTGTAGGGTCTCATACCATGATATAGCTATCCTGTGCAAAGCATGTGTTTCCTCCGTTAGACAAAATAGTTTTGATTTTGGGGTGGTTTTTTTCATCACCAGTACTGCAATTTTTCACTGGTATCTGAAACACTAGTTTCTAGGACTACTTTTTCTACTACTGAGGCAATAGGTTCATTTATACGTAGCAAAACAATCTCCAGTTTGCACAAAGTTGACTGTATAGAGGTAGAGGAAGTTAAAACAGCAACATGAGCAAGCACTTGTGTCAGCAGCATAAGAAGGGAGCGTGTGGAAGAAGAGCAAGAGTTTTTGAATGTTTGCTCTTTTGATCGTAAGTGCACTTTGAGAACGTGTGGGCTCCCCTTGTATATGTGACCACTTCTTCAGTCTTATATGTGCTTAATATGGACTGTCTTCTGAATTTCATAATCTCTTTTCTTATAAAAACTGAGCAAATACAGGGACGGAATAACCACCATAATGGAGTAATAATTGGCATGTCATTGTTTAAAATGAAACAGGGCCTTGTATGCATCCTGTATATGAATAATAAGCATTTTTGTTGGTTATCTTAGAGTTGGAAAGACAAAACATTCGGGGAAGGGAGACTTTAAAAGGCCATAGAGGAGCTGCAGCAGGTGAAGCATGAGGAGATGAAAACACAAGTGAGGACAGTGGCAGTGCTTCCATTATAATTATCTCTGGTATGTTGTTGAAATGGAGGTAGATGAGAGTGAAGGGAGTCACTGCAGGTAAAAGCTGACCGTGAGGAAATGGACATTGTAAGTAGAAGGGAAGGTCCCAGCTGAGGATGGAGAGAGATGACTTGGCACCTGCAGATGCACTTGCTGCCCTGAAGAAGCACATCCGTGGATTTATTTAGTTGAACATCTCCAATTCTAATGCATGCCTATATTGCTGAAGTGGGAAGTTATTGGGCCGCTTAACTGGTCTGTACCTGGAACACCTCTTTCTCCCTGCCCTCCGTTGCAGATGATTTGGCTTTAGGGAATATTGTGTTCTGCCTCTGACCTCCTTTTCTTCCTCCAGCTGCCTCCTACACTGACAGCTCTGATGATGAGACCTCCCCCCGAGACAAGCAGCAGAAGAACTCCAAAGGCAGCAGTGATTTCTGTGTGAAAAACATAAAGCAGGCAGAATTTGGGCGTCGAGAGATTGAAATTGCTGAGCAAGGTAAATGAGACCTGTTCCTTAACTTCCATGTTGTCTTAGGCTGTCTTGCTAAGCATGGGGTTCTTCCTTCTCCTCTTCTTGTGATTTTCAGTGCCTTAGTTATTTCTTGACACCATTCCTGTCTGAGAAGGAAAACTTTTGTGGGATTTTGTGGGAATGTGACAATAGGCAACTTTGTTATAGCATGATTATCTCCAAAAACTTGTAACAAAGGCGATCCAGTGATTAGGTGGTTGGAGGGATATTGGAGAGGCTGATCAGAACAGCAAGTCCAAAGTCTCTGAAGCAGATTTTCCTCCAGCCTCCCTACTGCTGCAGTCACAGGTAGAAATGTGAAAATGTGATTATACTGCATCCTAAATAGTAGGAAAAAACCCAGAGAGTTATTGGATTCTTTTCAGCCTGTGTCATGATTTGTTGTTTGATGCCTGCTCTCAAGGCTTTTGCTTTCTTTCGAAGCTGCCACAACTGCACAAATTCAGGGCAGTGTCGGATAGTAGAGCAAGAAGCGGTGCTGGCTGGCTGTGTCTTATGTGCTTATCCTTCTTTGCAATGTACTGATGGACTTCTTTTTCTTTGTCCTTTCAGAAATGCCTGCACTTATGGCTTTAAGGAAGAGAGCTCAGGGAGAGAAGCCACTGGCTGGGGCCAAGATCGTGGGCTGCACACACATTACAGCACAGACAGCGGTAAGATCCCCACCAGTAAACTCCAGTCTTTCTCCTTTGCAGTTGACATGTCAGTGTGTGGCCTATTTGAATACTATGGCATTTCACTACCAAGTGCTGTGGCTGACTGTTGGTATACATAACGTGTGCTCATGGAATAACCACCTCGCTGAGATGTTTGCTTGTTTTGTACGCTATCATGTTCAAAGATAGATTTCTCAGAGTTTGGGTCGTTTCAAGGAGTGCTGTGAGACTTTGCAGCCCGACGCTCACTTGCATCTCGTCCACACTGCTTACGTCGATAATGTTACACACTGCAGGCTGCTCAGTTCCTTTTATTAAGCAAGTTGGCAGGGACAAAGTCTGTTCTTGGGCAAAGCTTCTTAATAATGCAGTGAAGCATTGGCACAACTTGGTGACAGTTTCAACAGAGAGACTGAAGAATACTTGTGCACTGAAGACTGATCCTCAGTCTGCTTTGTTCTAGGCCAAGAATATACTGTGTTAGCAGGATAATAGACAGGAATTTTTCACTGTTTATCATCTAAAGTATACAGTGAAAGGATAATATAGATCTGTGGTCTTTGAGTCAGCAGTCCCGCAACTTACACCGAGTATACTTTGTAAAAAGGGAACGGTCAATTTTGTGAACATTTCTTGATATACAGAGCCTGTGCTGAAAGGTGCATGTGTATAAGGCATTACTTTGAGTAATGATGACTAAGAAAATCAAATTACCTTTATATAAGCAGGAGGAAGTGATGGCTCATGATCAGTGTAGTTATTCAACTCACAACTTGTGGATTCTCCTCCAAACATGGGGCAGGCCTCTTTCTCCTGACTAGATGTAGGACTTTGCTGTGAAGGGACTTTGAGTGAAACCTGCAATGCACTTTGAAGTTCTTATTTACTTCATTCATTTTGAATTGTTAAAAAAAAAAATGCAAGATTTGATTCTGTATTTCGTGACTCTCTAACCAACCTGGTGCAGCTTAAAATGACTTCAGATACCCTTTTAAAAATAAACATCACAATCACAGAATGGTTGAGGTTGGAAGGGACCTCTGGAGATCATCTAGTCCAACCCCCATGTTCAAGCAGGGTCACCTAGAGCATGTTGCCCAGGTCCTTGTCCAGACGACTTCTAAATATCTCCAAGGAAGGAGACTCCACAGCCTCGCTGGACAACCTGTTCCAGTGCTCAGTCACCCTCACAGTAAAGAAGTTGTTCCTTATGTTCAGACGGAGCTTCCTGTGTTTGAATTGTGCCCATTGCCTCTTGTTGTCACTGGGTACCACTGAAAAGAGTCTGGCCCCATCCTCTTTACACCCTTCCTTCAGATACTTATACACGTTGATAAGATCCCCCCTCAGTCTTCTCTTCTCCAGGCTGAACTGTCCCAGCCTCTCTCAGCCTTTTCGCATATGAGAGATGCTCCAGTCCCTTCATCATGTTAGCAGCCCTTCACTGGACTTGCTCCAGTAGCTCCGTGTCTCTCTTGTATTGGGGAGCCCAGAGCTGGACACAGCACTCCAGATGTGGCCTCACCAGGGCTGAGGAGGGGGGAAGGATCACCTCCCTCGACCTGCTGGCAATGCTCTTCCTAATGCAGCCCAGGAGACCATTGGCCTTGGCCACAAGGGCACATTGCTGGCTCATGTTCAGCTTGGTGTCCACCAGGACTCCCAGGTCCTTCTCCACAGAGCTGCTTTCCAGCAGCTCAGCCCCCAGCCTGTCCTGGTGCCTGGGGTTATTCCTCCCCAGGTGCAGGACTCTGCACTTCCCTGTGTTGAATTTCTCCAGCCTGTTGAGGTCCCTCTGAACGGCAGCACAGCCCTCTGGTGTATCTGCCACTCCTTCCAGTTTTGTATCATCAGCACGTATCATCAGCAAATCACAGCTGTATACTCTGCTGTGATGAAAAGAAGTTAATACTTTGACTTTGTGCAGTATTAGATTATCTTTAGCGTGATCCATGCAACAGGAGCCTTGCTCTTTCTGCTTTTTCAATCCAGGTACTAATGGAGACTCTGGGTGCGTTGGGTGCACAGTGCCGATGGGCTGCTTGCAACATCTACTCTACTCTTAATGAAGTGGCTGCTGCCCTGGCTGAGAGCGGTAGGAAACTTCACCCTCTTTATTCTTTCTGCTTTTAAAAAGATTTCTTACTGTCCTGTCATATTTAGCTCATTTATATTCTCTGATAGTTTTTTCCTCCTATAAATTGTTTTCTCTTTCATTTAGAATAGATCTGTGGGAGACTGAAATCTCTACAATGTTTTTCTTTCCATTTGTGAGTGCACAAGTTGAGTGTGCTTCCTGGTAAACCTGGGGCTGAACTGCACACATCAGCTTGTAATATTTCCATAGAAGACATGTTGCATACTTTTCTGTCTTCTATGATTACTGATGAATATGGACAACTTGAATTAATTTGAGGGAGTGGGAGTCTTGTAGATCTGAGGAAGGAAAGAATATGTCAAACTTCAGACCAAAACAATCTTAACAAGAAATGTAGCTTGATTTATAGGTACAGATTAGCTTTTTCTTGTTTTATTTTCAAAGCAGTGAAAGGGACTGAACAACACAAGATCAATGTCTTCCGTTGGTTTGAAAATATCAGCCAAAATTATTTTTCTCTGGAGTATAAATATACATAGCACAGATGATGATGATGCACATTATTAGCCATTAGAGCTATGTGAACATAAAAATATTTTGCTAAGAGAAAATAAGCTAAAATTTGGTTTTAGTTCTATGAAGACAGTGAATTCTTAAATTGGAATCCTAGCTTTGGCTAAAGAGGGTGAGAGAGAGAACTTTTTTTGGACATAGTTTACAAAACAGGAGAAGTTGTTGATGTTGCTGCTCGCCTGGGAGACTGGCTGCCTTAATTCAAATCTTCTTTTATCTGGTTAAGGCCAAGGATTTTACTTTGAAAGCTGGGAGACCCAGGGGAAGCCAAAATCACCAACTTGTCTGTTATCTAGTCTTCCTGTCCTGCTTGCTGAAACTCTTCTGCTTTCTGTAATATACCTGAATTGGTCATGAGTCAGAATATGCTGGAGGAAATTTGTGGCTTATGTGTTCTGCAGGGAGGTAGGTGATCTAACTCGCAGCAAAAGCTTTATTTCACAAATAAATGTTTGTTGCCAAGCAACATTGAGAGCATGTTACCCTCAGTGACCTCTCATCTGGCAGTTAGAGCACTTTCCTGGGAGAGAGGAGGAAATTAGGAAGGAAGTTACTGTCTTGGTAAATGAGCAGCACCTTCTGCTACCTCTAGTAGCTACTAATAAACTGAGATTCTTCCTTATTTCATGCCTGCTCTGGGTCTTCATCCTAAAGCTGTGATAGCGCTCATCTCTCTCTGTCAGGGTTCCCGGTCTTTGCGTGGAAGGGAGAGTCCGAAGATGACTTCTGGTGGTGCATTGATCGCTGTGTCAACGTTGAGGGATGGCAACCCAACATGGTGAGACGTGATTGAATCTAAAGTGTTGAAGCATAGGCAGCTCTGTTCTGGAGAGCGGAGAAAGAGGGTTTGGTGCTAGCCTGTATTTTCTTCTTGAATTTGGAACTAGCTTCAACAACAATTTATGTTTGGTACCGGCACAGCACTTACCTTCAAAGTGCGTCATGATAAAATGATCTACACAATGGGGGAAATTAACTTATCTCAGTCTTGCAGGTGTAAAGCCAGAGAGAAGATGAGTTAACTGACTTGTGCAAGGCTCTCGACTGAGGTGGTTCTTGCCTCCCCAGTGAAGTTCTTTTTAGTATTTTCTAAACAAGCATGGTTACGTTAGTGCAAAGTATAGAGGGCATTTAGTTTGCTTTCAGAGTAGCTTGCTTCGGTTTAAATTAAGCCTGTTCTCCACTCATTTAATCTAACTGTTAAAAAAAACACTCAAAGTGAGTATGTTCTAAAAAAGAGATTGCATCAGTTTTACCCTGTCAGCATAAATTCACAGCTTTGTTCAGGTTGTTTTGACTTTCTTATCTAGGCAGGGTGTCCACTTCAGAACCAGAATTAGAACCTAGGTGATTTCTGCACTTAAGTCTGTTTTTACCCTACTAATGCAAAACACTGAGTAGCACAGCTCTTGGCTTTATTGGTTTATTCTGCCCTTGTTTCTAGGGAAAATAGAGAACCTTGAACTAGGTGAGTGGAATAATTTGAAGCTGTCAAATGTTCTGTTTTCATCGTGCTTCCTGACAGGTTTTGAGCTTGAAGCCTGTTATCTAAATTAGACAAAAAGTAATTAAAGATGGAAGATGGGCATGTATCTGTATCATTTGCTAGTATTGACTCATTTGAACTGGATTTTTTGTCCCTTCCAGTCTACACCCATTCGCTTCCTGTCTGTCACCTTTAAAAAGAGCTGTGAATTTCAAAAAATCCACCTCCACCCTACAAATCTGCATCTAGACAGGATAATCTTTTTTTTCTTTTTTTAGGAATAATCTCCCATGAAAGGTGTCAGCAATGGAAGAAATAAATGTCTCAAATATCATAATCCCTTGTGCATGTAACACATTTGTTTTCCTAGGATCTCTCTGGGTTCTGTGATGTCTCTATAGCAATCAGTATATTTTCAGACTTGTTTCTGAGCAATTGTTGAGGACCACCAAATGTGTTTGATCTAGCACTTCTCGAAGTTATGTACACCTGATTTTGAAGGTCTACGTTTTTAGAGACAAAAAATAAGAGACCGGACACTGATTGGAGAATAGATTCTGGAGAGAATCTTTTTTATATAGTTATTTCAGAAGAAAGGAGATGGCAAACTTGGCCAAAAAAGCAAGGCAGAAGTTGCCTCTCTAGTCCTTCCAATGTCAGGGCAGAAGCTGCTTGGACCTACTCTGCTCCAAGTGCTGATGGCAGCTTTTTAGGTCAGGCAACGTATTTTTCTGCACTGTGCTTGAGATGGAGAATTTCCCCTGGTATCCTGAGTCAAAGAGATGTGTTCCAAGGTGTGTTCCAAGGTTGTAGGACTGAGCCTAAGCTCCTGGTTTCTAATCTGCTGCTACTGGCAACCTGCAACCTTTGTAGAAATCTAACCTCTCTTGTCTTGTCTTCCCATCGGTAAAATATCAACAATGTCTTTCAGCGTTGTTGAGAATTATTGGTAGTCATACAGTGCTTTGAAGATGAGCACGTTATGTGCAGTACTTCATGCCGCGAAGTGATAAAATGGGAAATTCTCTATGAAGAGGGATTTTGTAGTATACCTCTCTCACTCCAACAACAAGTAATTAAATTGGACTTTTATAAAATGTGGAGTAATTCTGAGCATAAGTATCCAACTCGTACTTGTTAATCCAAGATGAAAAAAGTAGCATGGCAGTACATATCCATTTATAGGCTCCAATTCTGTAAGCTTGATAGCCATACTCAGGAGAGAGAAGTACAGTCTCTATTTCTATTTTGCAGATGGTAAAATGGGACAAAGTAGTTCGGCAGCTTGCATAAGCCACGCTGATTTAATATCAGGGTTTGGAATAGACCCCAAGAGTCCTGTTTACCATCACTTCGCTGGACCCCCACCACTCCCATGTCCTGATAGGCATTACAAGACCTCCTGGAGCTGACTTTGTATGCCACATGCAAGGGATGACACATAGGGATGTCTCATAGTCCTCCTGTGTCATCACAGGAAACAAAATTCCTTCCATGTGGAGAACTGCAGGGATGCAAACAGGCTCCTAAACAATATTGGGGAAGTGCAAAAGAGGAGCCGTTGGCAAGGATGTTTGTCAAAGATTTCGGTTCTGCCTTCTTTCCTTGGGCTTGAAATGCTCTTTGCTGCCTCTGTGCCAGTGTGGCTGCTGGCTTCCAAGGTGGTGTGTCATGAGTAGGGTTTAATATAGAATGAGTGATCAGACTTGCGATGAGAAAATGTTTCCGTGGGTTATAACAGCAGCTGGAGGATTTTCCCTTCCAGATTACGCATCAGTAAACCTGTTCTTCCCCTTTTGAGCATGACCGCCTGATCCCGCAGTTCAGATGACCTTGAGCCAGAGGGCACGCTTTGAAAATCTTAGTGTCCGACGCTTGGGCTTCTGCATGGAGCTAGTCCCTGGGAAGAGCTGAGCCCAAATTGCTGAAAGTCTCCCCAGAAAAGACACATTGGGTTTTCTGAGGAGGTTGATATACCTTCAGAGGAGTACCCTGTCTGGGCAGGCCCGGCTCAGAGGTTCGTTCTGAAAAATCCCGAGGTCTGTAGAGCTGAGGGTATTTCCTAGGCACCGTGAACTGATCTGAGACCACGCTGCCACCGGGGGATTTCTTGCCTTGGTTCCCTGCCTCTGACCACACATTCCTGCTCTCCCCCTCCATTTTCACTGGTAACTTCAACGTCATGTGGTGAGTTGTTTTCAAAGACGTTGTTGAGCTCATCCCAGCTAATTTTAATCAGCTTGTGTTTGGCGAGATCAGCCGTACGGTGTCTGCTGCTGCCACCACAGAGCGGGGGGGACAGGAGGAGACTTTCAGTGGCAGCAGGGTGTCAGATTGGCTTAAGGAGATTGTAAAATAGCACCCTGAGCCACCAGTTTCTTTCCTGGTGAGCCAAAGATTTTTCGCTGAAGGAGACATGAAATGACAGTGCTCAGGGAATGAATAGTAAGAGTCCTTCTGCATCGAAAGCAGAGCGAAGAGGAAAGCGTGAGAGAAAGACAGCAACGAAGGGGAAATGGATATACCAGATTGGTTAGTGGGGAGATTTGGGAATTGTTTCTTAGAAGAAATATGTCTTTTTGTACCAATTTGTCAAACCTTGCACTGCTGACAGCCTATCGTAAAAATTCAGGGAGAGTATTGCTGCAGAGGAGCTGGGCTAGATATCTGCTGGTGTTCGGATCAGAAGAACAGTCCTGTCTCCGAAGAGATAAATGTCCCTGCAGGGGAGCGGGTGACGTAAGGAAGCAGTGGGATTTTTACTGGCGCAGCCAGCCCAGAGTTCTCTGATCCGAGATGAAAGCCCTGAAATCAGGAGGGAGGTTGATAAACTGTAGCCGTAAGTGTTGGTTTGCAGATTGTTCCCCTCCGTCGGTGTCAGGCAGCCGCAGCCCAGGAACGCAGAGCAGGGCTCGCATCTATAAAGCTTGATTTGCTGTAAGGAAATTCTTCAGCCATCAAACAAATGAAGACTCTTTTCCAGAAGAAGGTGCCTGGGAAGAATCTGAGTGAAAGCAGATAACCTGTATAAAGCAGATAGGAGAAAACTGCAGGAATACCCACATGGGGTAGATACCACAGATTTTGCTGTTGGCTGTTTTATACCTGTGTTACTACAAAAAGGTGACCTTCCATCAAAAACGAGTTCCTCTGTTAAACTGTTTTTTTGATCTTATACCCTCCAAGGAAAGAGGAAACTGCCAAAATCCAGAATTCTCTCTATGCATTTCAGAAAGAGGATTATGTGCCCTATTAAACGGGGATTAATGAAATGAAGACATTCTG
This sequence comes from Apteryx mantelli, assembly GCF_036417845.1. Lineage (NCBI taxonomy): Eukaryota > Metazoa > Chordata > Aves > Apterygiformes > Apterygidae > Apteryx > Apteryx mantelli. Next base: position 221,362,150 of record NC_089978.1, on the reverse strand, counting down.
GGAGCCAGGCTGCTGCGTTCTCACCCCAGCATGGCCCAGGAGAGCTTGTGAGCCAGCTTAACCCTTAGCCGCCTCAGTTTCCCAGCCTGTAAATGGGAGGTAATCTGGGAATTCCCTGGAAATTCAGGGGAATCCAGTCTGCATGTCAGACGTGTGTGCTGCACTGGCAGGGCACTGGGTGTTTTCCAAACATTTTTGAAGCGACAGCTGCTACTCACGGGACTGAGAATCTGAGGAAAGAGCAGCAATTTTTTTAAAGAGGAAAAGGTTGCAATAATACTTAGCATTTCTCATTTCCAAAGCACTTTTGAAGACGGGTGTCAGAATTCCGGCTCGGTGCAGCCGCTGCATTGGCTCACGGCAAAGTCAGCTCAGGAGCGGCGTCTTTGCAAAGCGCGTCTGGACGTGCGCCTGGGCCCGGCGTGGGGCTTCTGTCTCGAGAGCGCTGGGGAACGGTTGCATTTTTCCGTGCGGCTGCAGATGCCGGCGTGTCTGTGCCGAGCTGCTGTCGCGTGCCGGCAGAGGGCACCTGCAGGACTCTGCTGCGAGCCCAGGAGCAGCGACCGCTGCAGTCTTCTGCCTAGGTTTGTTATTTGCCTTTTAAAACATCCGCGTGCCACACTGGCGGGTTAACAAGGGCTGGTTTGGCAGTCAGCAACTCTTTGACGTTGGTGTAGGCAACTTGCAAAGGGAATAATAATTATAATAAAGTTCCCTCTGGGGCAATACGCTCTCAGCTAGTCCAGCTTTCACTTCATCTGCCGTTTGGTGAAATCCGCTCCCTGCTTCTTCTTGAGCCTGGGCCTGATGTGAGGGCGGCAGGAGGACTCGGGGAGATACGCAGTTTGTTTCTTGTACCTTTTCCCAAATATCTTTTTTTGGTATCCCAGCGGGAAGATGTATAGGAGGAACATTATGAAACTGTACGATCTAAGCTAGAAATAAAAGCCCTTGCCTTCGGGCTGGCGCTCTACTGCGTCTCTGGATGCATTAGCGGCGAGTCTGCGTTCAATGCTGCCCAGATAGGGCCGGTCACCTGAGGTGGGTCTTGTGACTCAAGGCAAGACTGTCATGGAAGGACTGTGCTGAGTCCTGGTTCCTGGAGGGACGTCCGCTCCTTGGAGCAGCTAGAGCTCAGCATCCTCTTTGGGATGGGCCATATACTGAGACATTGCGGGAGGGGACCCAAAGTGGCCAGGATAAGTGTTGACTTAAAATCACTGATTGTGCTGGACACACTAGCATGTAACAAAAATGCCTGAATCAAAGTGACCTGTGCAAAGGGATATCTGGATGTACACATTAGCATTTAGCTGTGTTATGATTTTATTGTGAATGCCAAAGCCATTTGCAGATATACCTCCGTGTGCCGTATCACTTTGGATGATTGTAACACCAGCAGAGAACAGACAAGCTCTTAGAGATCCCTCTTCACCAGCAGTTTTTATGTTTCTGTGACTGAACTGTTTTCATGTCTGTCCTTTACAAGACACTATTTCAGAGGGCACCTTTACTTGCTCATCTTTAATGTTTTTATTAAAGCAGTAAGTCTCTGGGTTTCTCTACTGCCTGAAATGTGTCATTAGGAGAAAATGGGCGGCTCAAGAGACTTACGATCTGATAAAGAAGAGTTTTGTACTTCTGAGTTTGAGGTTCAAAGCCAGATTAAATGGGCTGTGACCCAAAGTTATGGTCTAAAAGATGTCCAATATTTTTAATAAGCAGTGTTTTTTGATGCGCAGTTGTATTATAATTGGCTTCAGTGTCTCTGTACCTTCTCCTCCTTCCCCATCCCCCTTCTTCTTCTGTTAGCAGTCGTATTAGAAACGCTGACGACTATGTATGGTTCAAAGACTTTTCTGTCTATGCTCCTGGAACATGGGGAGAGAGGAGCTTACACAGCAATTTTCCATGTTTCCTCTGGTCTCATTATAAACACGAAGGTCTGTAGCGTTTGACCTGCTGTCTTTCCAGCACAATGTACACAACGTATAGCCCAAGTAGGACTCACACTCTGAATATTCAGAGTAGTCTTGCCTAAGCTGTCAGGACGTGGCATTTGTGCTGCCAAAACATGGCCTTGATTAAGAATGATTTGAATGCGTGATTTATCCCTTGTGCTCTTGTGGGGTCAGCTGGCTCACTGAATCCTCCGTGCAGTGACTTTATGTTGTTTTTTTTTTATTACAGATATTGGATGATGGAGGAGATCTCACCCACTGGATTTACAAGAAATATCCCAACATGTTTAAGAAGATCAAGGGGATAGTAGAGGAGAGTGTGACTGGTGTCCACAGGTAACCCGGCAAGCTGCCCAAGCTGCCTCCGGGCAGTTCTAGCTGAATATTGCACCTCCTGATATATGATCCGTGGTTTTCCTTCAGCGTGGGCTTGTCTTTTCAATATGATCTGTTTTAAGTCTCTTGTATATTGAAAGCAATAGACTTGGAACTAGTGCTCTGAATTTGAGATAAGGAGTAGAAACACTTTAATTCTTAGTCCTCACTCTGCTACTGACCATTATGTGGCTGGAAAAGGTGCATAATGTTTTGTTTTCCCATCTATGAAGTAGGCAATAGTTGCCTCATTTTAGGGATGAAGAAAGAAAAGGAAGGGATGAGAGTGTTACAGAAGAAGGTACAGGCTTTGGAGAAAGCTAAAACCTAGTCCTAAAATAAATATATGTGAAGAAGTGAGATTTTGAAGAGGAAATGATTCTCTTGTTGGGGAATCCAGAAAGGGAGAGCCAAATAGATGTAGCCATATACAACCATCAGTCTGCCTGCGGGTGTAGAATTATGGTGACAGAAGTGGTGCCCAAGGGTAGAAAAAGAGGTAGGAGGAAATCAGAACAACGTTCTTCTAGCAGAGTTTAAAGTATCACAGATGACAGAAAGTAGGGGAATGAGGAGGAGAGCAGTAGACTGCTTTTTTCCTTTATTTTTGCAGTGAGAATGGCTTGGCTGCAGCTCTTTGAACTGGCTGAGAATTAGGCTAGAGGTGCAGGCAGCCCTCAAAACAGGGAAATGAAATACTGGAAACAAGGAAGTGACTGATTAAGGTTTTCAGCCAATGGGGTCACGAAAAGGACCTGACAATATTTTTAGCAGTGAGGTTTTGGGCAAAAGAGATGTGCAAGAACAAACCATGTTAAAAACTGTTCCCTGTGTTCTCGTTACAGGAACAAGGTTGTATGCTGAAGTTAGGGGGTATCAATTTACACGTGCAGGGAACTCATGCTCCTCATCTCCTGAGGATAACGCCAGCGTTTCTGTTATTGTACGGGGAAGTCGCTGAGCAGGAACTGGTAGACGAATGAGGCAGCAGCTGAAAGAAATGCAGAAATGGGCAACGAGTGTGGAAATATTGTCCCAGACTAAGGTGGGGAGTGAGGTTCCCAAATGACAAAGCGAGACCAGGGAGAAACCTGGAGGTGGCCTCTAGAGACAGATCGAGTGACGCTTCCCAGGGTGTTCAGTCTGGACCAGGGGGGTGATTTTTCAGATCCTTTGCATAGCAATAGTGTAGCATTTAGATTCATTTTCTGTGTTTTTGCTGCTGCCAGAAGGAAGTGGAGCTCAGTCTGTTCTGAGAAGGAAGAGTTCGGATGCGTGTGTTCTCCATCCTGGTCACTCCGTACCTTACGTCTCAGTGACTGCGCTGCTGCTGCTATTCCAGTTCGTTCTTTGCTGCAAATACTGATCCTGGCGATTGCACTTTGTTGTGAATGTTCCACTTCTGTGGCCTTTTCTATTTGTCTCTTAAGGTGTAAGAACTTGAGGAATTACAGGAGCTCTTATGTTGTCTGAAGCAGCATTTGGGGCGAGTTGCCTTATAGAGGACATCGGAGGATAGTCATAATATCAACAGTTATGAAGCACATGGAGTCTAGAGCACATTCTGATCTCTGCTATTTTATGAAATGCCTCATGTCAACCTGCTAGTGACACAGTTCCTTCAGTAGGGGAGGGAAACAGATATTTATATCTGTGAAAGAAAAGATGCTATTTCTCCTTCTGAAATTAGGACATTGCGCAGTTCCTATTAGGAGGTTATCTTTGGCCCTCGAGATCCATACCACTCGTTCCAGCCAAACAAAGATCTTTAGAGCATGTGTCAGTAGAGCGTAGAAAAATATTTTTTTCATGGATTCTTTATCTGTTTCTTCCCTTATTCGTAACAGGCTGTACCAGTTGTCTAAAGCTGGGAAGCTCTGTGTCCCAGCCATGAATGTCAATGACTCAGTCACAAAGCAGAAGTTTGACAACCTCTACTGCTGCAGAGAATCCATCCTGGATGGGTACGTACCCGCTGTCCAAAGAGTTGTGTCTCTCGCTGAGCTTGGGGTCGGGTCACACCCAGCCGGCTTTGTATGGGAGTGGTGAATCTTGGGGGCTTCTTTACAGAACTGGGTCCATTTGTCTGTCTAGCCTGCCATTTTAGATCATTTGTTGCTGAATAGTTGATGTTTCAGAAGAAGTCAAAGACCCCTTATTACCTCTAGTGTTCGTTATGATCCCACTAAGAAAGGCACTCAGACTCCATAAGGTATTGCTTAAAACACCATTTACTGGAGCTAACAGAAGAAGGAGAAAGAGGACAGATGATCTTACATCCCTTCAGATGTTGGGAACTGCAAGCTGTGCAGCATCGGATGGACCTGCAGTCAGGGCACAGCATGTGGGGCAGATCTAGTCTGTGGAGAGGTTCCCCAGCACTTTGGTCTTTAGAGCTTTTATCGGATTTTCTTGGAAGAAAGCAATTCTATTCATCAGTTCTACTGTCAAGCGAAAGGATGTTCACATGAGAACTTGTTGCTTCACTTTATAAAGACAAGGACATGCAGTTGGTGTAATCACCAGTCCCAAGTGGGAGCTGCCGACAGGCTCCTTCGTTACAATTAGCCGGCTGCGTTCGCCCCGTGGCCAAGGGATACGTGCACCCAGCACGGGCCGAGCTGTACATGCAGCGTCGCACAGCGCAGCACAGACCTGCACCTTCTCGGGTTATGTGGACCACTAACTCCTTGAGGTACAATAGTCTTCTGCTTAGGATCCCTCCACCTCTGGTCTGTCATATATTAGGAATCTGTAAGACATTTTAAGGCAGCAGCTATGTCTCAAAGGGTCAGAAAGTCACAAGATTTATTTGTACAATTGTTTATAAAGCGCTAAAATCAGAGGCACACCAGAAAACTAATTTTTTATTTGAATGTTGTGCTTGTAAGAGAATGATCTTACAGCAAAGCCATTGGTGTCTTTAGAGGTCTGGATCCATTTTTTTAACCCAGCCACAGGCTACATGTATGAAGGGGGCATGAAGTTTTGTGTCTGTTCCTCTTTTTGCAGAAAGCAAATCTTCTGTTTCCCCAGAGTGTCTGGGAGACACAACATCAAGTATTTTATTAGCCGTAGTGATATAAGGCATTTTTGAAAAGGCTTTCAGTGCTCTCAGAGCAGGCTCACCAAGTTTTTTAGCTTTTAAGAGTAATGTTGCCCGTTCGTGTGTCTGTAGGGGACTCGTGTGCATTCTCTCTTCTTGGTCAGCGTGGCTTCAAGCCCTGCAACTTCTTGTACGTCCATGTAAGGGCTTAAAAAGTAAAGTGGTTGCCGTGCTCCTTCAGTTCCCTCTTACCTGCTGTGGCATCAGGATAAAACCCATCTGTGCCTGGCATGCAGTTGCATGTATATAAAACAAGCAACTACTTTGTCACAGTATTTTTTGCCTCGTTTCCTTTTTTTATCCCCTCCGGAGAATATATAACAAACCAAAAGAAATAAAACAGAAGAGACTATGGCAGAGCATGAATTCATCCCGTAACAGTTGCAAGCCCTCATCCTGCTGCCCAAAGTGTAGGCTTGAGGCTGAAGATGTAAACCCCGTCCTTCAGCTCAGCGCAATGACCAGGCGCAGAAGCTGTGTATCCTGCCTTTGGGAACGACAGGGCTTACGAACGCTTCATCTGCCTCTCCCCCGCCTGCTCCCGTGGCTCTGTCGTGCAGGTACGGACAGGGGACATGTCGTCCGCGTGCCATATGAGCAAGCGAGAGGGTGTTTGCTTCCCTCCCTCCTCCCAGCGAACCAGCAGGCAAACCGTGGAACTGGTTCAAGCTCTGTAGCTTCCTGACGGTGCTGTGCTTTTTAGGAGCCGGTAGCAAATGGACCCGTTTCCTCCGTGTGTAATCAGTCGCTGACTGATATGTAGGCACTAAGAACATGATGTATCTTCTAAAACTGCTTGCCTTGAGAGATAGTAAAAAATACTTTAAATTGTGATCTGGAGAGGGTGTAAATCTCAGTGGTCTTTTTTTTCTCTCTCACTCCCTTTTTTTTCTTTCTTTTTGTGGAATCGGGTTACTTTGGCTTTCCAGTCAATCCTCCCAGCTTCCCTCCAAATTTTGCCAAAACCAAGTGGGATTAGGACAAGGCTTATTCTTACAGTTCTATTTGACGGACTATTACACATTCCATTTGGTAGCTGGTCCAAGGAGACAATTAATCACAAAATCAAGGACAAATTGGTTTTCCAGAACTGGCATAGCTACGCCTTGGATCCTGATGAGGTGAACAGCAGAGCTCAGGCTGCCTGCTAGGTGTCCAGGGTAGCTGTGGTACGAAGGAGGAAACCACCCATCCGTGGAGAAGACTGCCTACTTCAGGGGAAAGGATTTTTTCATGCTGATAACTTAGTATGGCTTAATGTTTAAACAAGCCTTGAGATTTGCAGTTCGAGGTTCCTTGCTGAAGCGGAAACGTAGAGTCTCCTCCTGTTTAATCAAAGTCCATCTGGCAGCACTATTGGTGTTTCGTTTTGTTACTACTGCCTTCAATCTGCTTCCATCTGATAGCATCAGAGTATCTTGGAGACCCAAAGCATGCTTCCCTGTTGACTGCAAAGCCCGCTCTAATGTCTTTTACCAAATCTTCGTGGGATGTTTTTCGGACTGACTCATTCATCATCTTAGCTTTAAAATGGTCTTCCTGGTAGTGGTCATCTAGACCAGGAGAAGCAAATAAGCCTCACAGTTGTAATATTTGCTTGTCCCAGTACAGGGACAAGAAGATGATCTTTAAAATGTGTCTAAGCATCATATAATTTAATGAACTACCTAATATGCTTCCCCATGATGATCTGCTGCAAGCACAGTTTCTTTTCCACATCTCAGTTGTATGTTGTTCTAAAACACTGAATTTTGGACTCCTTGTCAAGTCTATGATGATGGTAGCTGCCTCTTCCACGTGCCAAGATGTTTTATTGCATAAGCCAGAATATGCCGCTGCGAACAGCCAGTGGACTCTTGCCCATCCTGCCCATCAAAACTTGAAAAGTTCAATCAAAATCTTCAGCTGGTCTCTAAAATACGTGTGACTTGCAAAGTTGCAACACGGAGCAGCCCGCTCCAGGATGTGAGGTGTCGCTCCCTGGACTTTGCTGTATGCAGTAGCTGTCTTGGGAGAGCAATGCTCGGTCTGCGTGTCTTCCCTGCTCTGGGGAAGGATCCTGCTCCCTGCCTGCTGCAGGGCGTCCATGCAGCTGTTTTCATCCGTGCCTGTGTTTTAGTCCTTCTTTACTATGCCATGCCACAGTGTGTGATCACAGGGTACTAATTAGAGGCACACAAGGCAGCCTCTGCTGCTGGGGGTTAGCTGCCCAGTGGGGAATTGCTTCCAGATTTTGGGTGTCTGAGGACCTAATGTTCAGATCCATGTTCTATGTGCGGTGTGGATTCTTTCGGTGGCTAATGATAAGTTAAAATCTTTAAACGTCTTCCTTATCATGTTGTCTTCAGTTGTGATGGATTATGAATGTAATGGGTAGGTAAATTGGGATTTGAGTTAGTCCGGCTCAGGCCCCTAAAACTGGGCCAAAGAAAATCTGAGCAAAAGTGCAATTAAATCTGCTGGGATTTTTGTTTAAATTCTGTTGAAAATGTAAGGGAATTTCACCTTCCCTGCACTGCTAGCCTATTTACTTGTGTGCTAAAAATAGCCTGTAATCTAGGACACTCTTACGGAGAAACCAGGAGGAAACCGAGTGGAAGGGAGAGCTTTATTTGTATGCATTGGGATTCTGGCAATAAATTACCACTTGTCTGCTCCTGCTGTAGTTATTTCTATGGAGTCTTTTGACTTAAAAAATAATATTAATTAAAAAAGGATTTTTGAAAAGATTTAAAAGATTTCCCGAGTGCCACTGTACCAAAAATAAAAATAAAAGAGAAACAAAACCCAAATCCTTCATCTTCCATCCAGCTCTGCATTTCATTGGTAGCACCCACCATTACCAAAGGAAAAAGCCAGTTCTGAGGGGCCCCTCAGGTCCTCTCTGCACCCAGAAATGCCATGTGTCCTCACTGGGCTTCAAATAAACCTAATTCCTGCTTGGATCAATAGGATATGCATGACGGTGCTCAAGAGAGGCAAACTGGGTTTTTACCGCTGCCCTTCACAATGTGATCAGTCAAATAGCTCTTACCGCTGTTCTTTATTCTTTATGGGAAGTACAGGGATGGGAGGACTTTCACAACAGCTAAGCCAACCGAACTGGTCTCTCAGTAACCCTGATTATATGAGAAGTTCTCTCTGTCAAAGATATTGCTGTTGTTAGAGCTAGCTAAGATCCATCTCTTCAATTATTCATTGTTTTTTTTCTCCTTAGCCTTAAAAGGACAACAGACATGATGTTTGGAGGAAAGCAAGTAGTGGTTTGTGGCTACGGAGAGGTAAGGGTCTACTATTTCATCACGTGGAAAACACTTCCCACATTACATCCAGCTGCATGTAAAATCGGTGCATCCTTTGCATGGCTTTATCCTATGGTGCTTTTCTCTGCATCTGCAGTTATCTTGAAACCTGATGGCAATAGGCCTGGTTTGACAAAACTGAAGGTTTTCCATCTACAGTTTCCAGCATATGTCTTAAGTATTAAACAGAGAGTGAATCTGAATCTTAAAATACATGTGTATTAAATATTCTGAATATCTTTAATAACAGAATATTAAAGTATTCAGAGGCTTGCTTCTGCAGATGCACCTGTGCAGCTATAGCATTGCATGCTGAAAACGTGGTCAAGAAAGAAGTTAATCTTGACTTACCAGTGTGCTTTCACCCCAACTGGAGGAATCCTCCCTAGAGGGGTGACTGGGATATTCATCCTTCAGCCATTGTAGGGACCAGTGAAGACCAGTTATGGTGGGCCATACTGTGCTACTGTACTGGGACTGTTTTCCAAAGAGCTCAGTCTGGACGCTGCTTTTCTTCCGTTGCGCTGGCTCGTTTCACGTGAGCCGCTGAGCAAATTTTGGGCAGACTCGGCCGATTGCACGTCCCCCCGAGCCTATGGAAAGGCGAAGCAACCGCAAAGTACGGGCAACCTTGCTCATTTAACCAAATCCCTGAATTCCCCCGTGAACCGCACTGTGTGTGTGTAAAGATTAAAGCTAGTTAACCCTGAGAGATTAAAAAGTTAAGCGTCCTAAATAGAGCAAAGGTTGTAAGAGCCTCTTAAACTTTCTCTGCGATAAGCGTAATCTCTCGTTATCGCTGTGCTTTCTAGATACCAGGATGTGTGGAGGAAAAAGAACTCCCTGGGATGGGAACGAATGGCACGCTTATTTTTTCGGTGCCTCTTCTAGCTGTGATGGGGGCCTGACTCAGGTCCTGGATTACTCTGAATCCAGGGTTTTCAAGCAACCGGAAAGTTTGCATATGGAACCAGAGCTGGTTCAGAGCTTGCAAATCAGGTTGCGAGGGCGTTTGGCTCTTTTCTTCCGACTGCAGAAAAGAAGCTCAGGGTAGTACAGTCCATATGAGCTTCGAATGGCCTCAGCAATGATTGCGACAGCAAGATGGAGTTCTTTTAAAATATAAAGGGAGTGGTTGTGAGTTCCTTTTGGAGAAGGGAGATAACACTGCAGGGAGCGGAAGGCGCTGGCTCCAGCCTGTCCGTTCCCGCGTAGGCAGTCGTCGTAGCGCTGCTCCGTCGTGCTCCCAAGCTCGTGGCGTCTCACCTCTTCCTTTGTGCTGTTCTCCCTTCCCAGGTTGGAAAGGGCTGCTGTGCTGCTTTGAAGGCCATGGGCTCCATAGTGTACGTGACAGAGATTGATCCGATCTGTGCCCTGCAGGCCTGGTAAGGAGTAGCACGGAGCCTGGCTTCTTCTGGAGGCTTCTTTCAGGAAAAATGTGGCCGCAAACCTGTCAGCAGCAGTCCCTCTCTAGAGGGTTGCTGATGAGGGGTTTGGGGCTTGTCAGCACACTCGGAGGGACCTGCAGCTCTCCTCTGTGGCCAGCAAAGGGTTACGGCACTAGGGATCAGCCAGTTGTCCTGTATCCCACATGCTAACCTTGCCTAATAATCAACACTGCTTGAAAGAGTTGAATGTTATGGCTCGGAACGATATTGGGAGCGAGCTGCTAACCTTGGAGAGCAAACTTGGGCCTTCCTGTGTTGTGTGCACATGTCACTGAAGGACGATTTCAGTTTCTGTGCTCACCCGCCCCTCACAAACCTCCGCAAACCTCACGAAAGCTGGTACCCTGGCACGGGGCTGAAAGCACGCGGCTGTCCCCTCGCACAGGCACCGTGCAATTATACCCGGCCTCGTTTCCTCCAGGTGAAAGTTGGCTTCTTGCAGAGATGCTGCTTATGCTTTAGAACTTGTACGATGGGATCGTAAACAGAAGAGCAGTCATTTTGCAAAGTCCCAGAAGTGTGTGGAGCCTTATTAAACCCACCGCCTTTCTCGCTAACAGCAAGCTTTCAAAGGGCTATTGCAGTGCGAAGAGCTTAATTAGCAGATCTGATCAACTTTCTGTTCAGCCTGTTTGCTTTGCAGCCTTCCCAAGTCTGCAGCAACCCAAGAAATATAAGAAAATGAGCTGGATGGAGTCTACTATGCCACATCCAGCAGCAGAATTCCTAATTTGTTAATTTAATCTTTTACAGCAACCACTCATTTGATTCTGCACGTGCAGTCCCTTTCCTAAGGAGTTTGCACTGGGACAAACTGTAAATGGGACATGCTGAGAAATCCAGCAGAAAGAATTTTACTTATTTTTTTATAGTAACTATAATTTTGCAGCTTGTGAGAATCACAGAAATAAGTTCTCAGGAGGACTGTCAATGAATCCTAAAAAATCTTGCCCTTGTTATCGGATGTGCTGAACACACCTTTCTCATTAAAGTCAGTAAAGACTTGCTGAGTGCTCAACACTTCCAAACATTATGCAGATGCCTAAATATGGATTTACAAAGTTAATGATAGACATCTGTGGGTTTTGGTGTTTGGGTTTTTTTTTCAAGATGATCTAAATCCATAGCAGAAAGGATTCTGCAGCAGGAGAATATATCTGCATGTTCTGGATGTAGTCTGTGGGAGTAGTTTTAAAAAAGCTCTCTTGGTTGAAAATTGAGATTCTTTGATCCAGAGTCCTTGACAGAAAATGTGAAACCCCTAAAATCTCTTTTCAAGTGCCACTTTTCCCACAACAGGCCCAAGTCCTGTGAGTTAACAACTCCAGAAGCACTCCTAGTGGCCTGAGATACCTGTCCCTTAGCATGCTGCGTTGCCGTTTTGCGGTCTTTGTCACTGAAGAGTTAAAATGAGCATCTGAGAGTCACTTGAGCTTTTTTCTGGTTTTGGCATATTTTTATGGGTTCTCAAACTGTTTTGTTTTTTCCCTCTTAGCATGGATGGATTCCGGCTCGTGAAACTCAATGAAGTCATCAGACAAGTTGACATTGTCATCACCTGCACAGGTAGGCGGTCCCCAAGGCAGGAGGACTGGTTGTAATCATGTCCATCCTTTTCCAACGGAAAGCAGCAATGAGGCCATAAACATGGGGAACGTCAAATTGCTTCTCCCGCAACTGGCAGGTGATCTGTGCCCGGAGATATGCCGGAGACCTGCTTCTTCTCGTGGCAGTCCAGGAGCATGCTTGTTCTGTCGTTCTTGCTTTTTCTTTGCATGATACAAATAGCTGCACTGAGCCGTGGAAAGGGCCAGAGCACAGTCAAACGCTGCAGGAGAGCATGGAGGGACCTCCTCAGATGCCCTATAAGCCAAGGGCAGTGCTGCGTCTGGCCTCAGGTTGTTTAGGGAATCAGCTGAGGCAGCAAACTGCTGTACTTGGGGCACTGCTCAGACTGCATTGCTCCAGCCACCGGAAGTGTTTCACGCGTCGCGGTAGAAAGTGTCGTTTGGCCATTCGCATTGATTACCAACGTGCTGTGTTACAGGCAACAAGAACGTGGTGACCAGAGAACATCTGGACCGAATGAAGAACAGCTGCATTGTGTGTAACATGGGACATTCCAACACCGAGATCGACGTGGTGAGCGCCGGTGGGGCTGCTCGGGTGAGGGGACGGGGAACAGCGCAGGGTGGCCGCTGCTCAGGGGTGACAGCGCTTTCAGGACCCTTCAGCAGCAGTGCCTGATGCAGTACCAGCTAGTCTGGCAGGCTCCTGTGAGGAGTTAAAATAATCCGCTGCTCCCCACGTCCCAGCTGACGCTATCAGGCGGGTCGTTGTCCTTCCTGTGATGCAGACGTGAAACCGCTTCGGCTTCCAGCGTAGTGACTGGCATGCGCTAGCCTGATGCCTTCCCTTAGAGTCAGCACTAACCTCCTCTAGCATAGTGCCTCTGCTTTTGCGTTATTATGCCATTAAGATCCAGCCGAGAGTTCAACGTCGTGCAGCGCAGCAGGCTCACCCCCATCACGCGTGACTGACCAGCACTGACATCTGCTCATCTGTGTTAAAAGTAGAAAAATACAAGAATCTTGTCTGAATGCCAGTAGAGAATTGCTCTGCCAGAACCGCACATTTGAAGCAACTTTCTCCGTGCCTTGCTGTCAAGCCGCCTTGCTGGGAAGGAGTGACCGCAGCAATGCACGGTTTAGTTGGTGAATCCTTTTCCGTTCAGCTTCTCAGCCTGGCTTTCAGTCAAAAGAGCTTGAACAATAGTTGTCGCTAGAGCTTTGACGTATTGTAATCATAAAAGTAGTTCCTAGGTTATGATTCATAAAGGCTTCATTGGTCTGGGACTGCGACTGGGTCCAAAGGAAACTATAAGCCCAGGACAATGTCACCGAAGGCCTGAGTTGCTTCCTTTTTTCTTCCTATTATGTAGTTTCTGTTTTCTGATGTTTTGCCAGTGCTTTAACTGTTTTAACACCGTGTTTCAGGCAAGCTTGCGTACACCTGAGCTGACCTGGGAGAGGGTGAGATCTCAGGTAGACCATGTCATCTGGCCAGATGGGAAGAGAATAGTCCTGCTGGCGGAGGTGAGTAGCATACAGGGAAGGAGAGGGACTAGCAGCCTGTTCTCTGCTTCTGGAGAAAGCAAGCAAGCGTTGAACGAGCAGTGGTGCCAAAGCGCTTCCAGAAATCACCTCCTGGGCCTCCACAGTGCAACAGTCCCCCTGGTTGAAAGGATTTTTTTTTAACCCTGTTTTGGCTGATGAGTTACTGGAACACAGAAAAGCTCCTCTGTTTTTCTTTATCCATCCCTAGCAGCGTCCCACCACAGGGTATTTCATCAGATTTTCACTTCTAAATCATTTTACTGAGTTATAACAGTACCCAGTGCCTTGGGATTCAAATGCATGTGATTTTTCCAGGGCTGCAGCCCAGTCCAAAGCAACTGGCTGTTGCCAAACTTTTGTTGTGGCTTTGAAGAACGCAAGTGGCTGTGTTCCCTGGCATGTCTCTCCGTGAGCCCCATCTAGTCGTGCTCTCGCCCCCGAGAGTTCTCAGGCTAAGCTGCGACCAGCCACCTAACACAGAAAAAAAAAGTCCTCAGGCAGCCTCGCTGTGCGAAGTAGTGATCTCTGGTAAGAGAGCAGCGTCCTGGCTGCAGTCTAGTTCCGTTTAACCACTGGTTACTTCCTTTAACCTTTCCCTGTACCAGTAGAATCCCTTGGAAACGAGACCATTCACTTCAAACTGAACAGTGACACAGAAATGTTGCGTTTCACCCCAGAAGGGATGCGTTTCACCGGTGGCTCAAATGAGTTCCTGTGTCTTCTTTGCAGTTTGTAGACTGTTTTTGATGCCGTGTTGAGATAACGGTCGTTTTTTCGCCTCCCCAGGGCCGCTTGCTGAACCTGAGCTGTTCCACCGTCCCCACCTTTGTATTGTCCATCACTGCAACCACTCAGGTGAGTAGGGTTCGGGGCGAGCAGAAGGCAGTGTCTCACTCCACAGCCTGCAGGAGTAACTTACCTAGGTGTCTTCTTCCAGGCTCTGGCTTTGATAGAGCTGTACAACGCTCCAGAAGGCCGCTACAAGCAAGATGTGTATTTGCTGCCTAAGAAAATGGGTAAAGATGTACTTGTTGCCTTCTCTTTTCTTTAACCGAGGTGGAACAGATGGGAGCTTTTGCCTGGCTGGCTGAGGCTGGCAGGGTGTTGCAATCTCTGGAGCGCTCTTGTTTACCTCCCTGCCAAGCTCTGGGTCTCGCAGCGAGTTCCTCCCACTGGCTCTGTGCTCTTCTCTAAATCGGCTTCGTTGCTTCCCTCCCCCACCTGGGGAGGACTTTGCAGGAATACGTTTGGGGTGATTCAGGAGAGTTTTGCGTGCAGGGCTTCTGCCAGCAGAGCTGCGTTAGTTGGCTGCGAAGAAATGCAGCCCCTGACCAACAGCTCTGCCGGCAGAATCCCCTCACGAGCTGTGCTGGCCACACGGGGCTTTTGCTCTCCAGCTTGTCTCTGCTTGTGCTAATTGTATTTTGCTAGACTGGGCACAGCTTTGTCCCTAATTTGCCTGTATGTTAGGTGTCATCTACCAGAACTGGGCACTGCTTGTATCAGAGCATCCCAAGTGGAAAGTCAGTCTGTCGTACGCACCCTCATCATGGTGGAGCAACCAGAAAACTACAGCTCCACTTTTAAAATATAACTGCATCCTTACGGTAGCGTGTCCACCGTTTGCTCAGAGGCCAGAGAGCTGGGCTTGGACACTTCTCTGGATCAAGGTTTGGATGCTGGCTGCCACCTAAAATGTTTTTAAATACTGTTCAGCGTGGTGCAGGCAATTAATCTCAATAGCAAACGTGCAGCCTCT
Source organism: Apteryx mantelli (assembly GCF_036417845.1). Taxonomy (NCBI): domain Eukaryota; kingdom Metazoa; phylum Chordata; class Aves; order Apterygiformes; family Apterygidae; genus Apteryx; species Apteryx mantelli. The sequence goes on along the minus strand of NC_089978.1, from coordinate 221,347,083 downwards.
TAGTCGCTTACCAATTCGAGCAACAGGTGTTTATAAGACACTGAGCGCTTTCAAATATTAATGGCACCGTGAAGTCGAGGGAAGCGTAGCTTTTATCTTGGCTGCGGAGGAACGGAGTCAGCGCTAAACAGCTTGCCCAGAGACGCTGCATAATGCAGCAGCGGACTCGGGCGTCCTGCTAGCTCCTCCCCAGCTGCCAGCAGCAGACACCTTCTGTGATCTGGGACAGTTCGTAGGAGTTGCTGCTTCATGCTGGGTTTTTTTGGACGGGCTGGGAGAGCACAGTACTTCTCATGGCTCTGTAAGATTGGTATTTTTTTCAGAGCAGGGTTGTTTTGCACTGATTTGCTCTGTCTATCTCAGAATCCACGGGCATGAGAGCTTTGATTTTCCCCGTGAAGGCTGAAAAGCAGCCCTGCAATCTAGCAGTGAAGGAGGGTTTCCTTGGCACTGTCGAAGCCGGTGGCCTGTTTCTCCTGCAGTGCTCGACGAAACCGTTGATGTTGAGATGCGGGCGGATAGATGGAGAAAGCACTTCCAAATTGCTGGGCTGCTTGAAGCGTTCAGCCGCGGGGAAGTCACCCACCCCTTCGGCCAGGCCTGCGCTCCTGCCCCGGGCAGAGCTCCGCGAGAAGGCAGGCCGGGCGCCACGGCTTGTCACGGCGGCTCGTAGAGTGATGCCTCCCGTGCTTTGGGCTTTCGAGGGCTCTTTGGGAGGGCGGGGGGACTCGGGGCGCCTGCCTTCTCCATGCTAACTTCCCAGGGCTTGAAACCGTTTCAGACGAGTACGTGGCAAGTCTTCACCTCCCGACGTTCGACGCGCACCTGACAGAGCTAACGGACGAACAAGCAAAATACCTGGGACTGAATAAGAACGGGCCTTTCAAACCAAACTACTACAGGTGGGGCTCCAAACCCCCGTCGTTTTCTTCCCCAGTGACTTTGTGGTCCTCGGGGAGGGGGCGGACAAGGGACCGGCTTGCTGACAGCTCCCGTCGCCACTCGGAAAGCGGCAGCGGCGCGGGGCGAGCGGGGACGGCGCGGCGGAGCCCTGACGCGGCACGCGGCGCGCTCTTAAAACACATAAAACGAACGTTTTTAGCGTGAGCCCTTGGATCGCTCCTGTTCCCAGGCTTACGATCAGGGGTTTACTGTGAGAAGGGAAACAGCTTTGCACCGCTGCGGGGCAGCCCGGGGACTGAAGCCCTGGTGTTTCGTTACAGCAAAAGGCAGTTTCTTGGCACGGCGCTGGGTACGTAGGTCTGCAGGGCTAGAGCAAGAGCAAAACGCTCCGCTGCTTGGGGCTTGGCAGGTTTTGCTCGTGCCGAGCCGTCGTCTTTTCCTGCCCTGCTCTCCGTGCAGTTAAAGTAAGGTTTATCAAAAGCCTCGATTCTCAACCCATGAAGTTCAGGAGGGAGAAAGCTCCTCTTTCCTTGGCAGCTTGCTGGCTGTCACACGTATCCTCATTTGCAATTTGAATTACCTGCTTTTAATTTCCAGCCAGACGGGAGCTTTCTGGCACCCAGTGCTCCAGGCATCTCTCAGTTTGCTGAATTAAACCAGTCTGAGCGAGGTCCTTGTTTTTAGGGCATTCCCTAGTCCTTCCTGCCCCTTCCGTGCATCTCCTCCGGGTTCTGAGCGTGTTTACGTGCTGCTGTTGCCAACATGGGGGACTTGGCCCGAGTCGGGCTGGCGCCTTTGGCTTTTATCCTTCCTGCGTTTGAAGTGAAAGGCAGAGTTAAAGCCCAAGGCAGCCGAGGGCGGGTGTCTAAATATAAAGTGGCATTTGTGGGGGAGGAGACGAGGACTTAGGCGCTTTATAAATAATCTCTTTTCTTCCGTGGTGTCTCCCCCCCTGCTAAACCACGCCACGTTCACGACGGGGAATACTGCACGTTTTTCCCCCAGCGGCTCACCGGAACCTCCTTTTCTTTTCTCTTTCCCAGGTATTAAATTCCTGCCGCTGTAGCCAGGAGAAGCGTAAGGAACAAGAATCCAAGTCTTTTCTCAACTACTGTACAGGATGAAACAGCGCAAGCTTCCTAATTTAGAGCTGGACTTGCTCACGTAGTAGACAGTGTGTTAGGTTATTTATTTATTAAACTAGAATACTGTACACGCGGCCTCTGCCACTGGTGTTCGTACTGCCACGGGACTGGGAGACGGTTGATTTTGTTTCGTTTTTGGTTTGTTGGTTTTTTTTTTTTCTTCATTTTCTCTTTTGGTTGTTCTTTCCAAGGGGCCGGGAGGATGGGGAGCGAGTGATGTGGGGAGAGGAAGAAGCTGGTGGAATTAATTTGCTGCAAAGCGTTTGTCAGCTTCGAGTAATCCGTCGTCACCGCCGGCGCGACGCGCGCGCAGGGGACGCGGCGGGGGAGACCCGAGCTCCGGTTTCGAGGGCACCCGGTACTTTTGGTTTCCTTCGTGCCCGACCGTTCCTCCCGTCGGAGCAGGAGCCGCGGCAAGTCCCAAGAGCTGCAGCCGCTGTGCGGGGCAGGAGGGCGGCCGGATTTTAAGTTTTCGTGCCATTCGGAAGCGGAACTAGCGCAACCTCGCTCGCTCCGGACACCGCCGAGGAGACCGGCGCCGCCTTAAGCAGCGAAGCGGCGAATCTTGCCGGCAACCGCTGGGGAAACCTCTCTTGATCCCGCTTGCTGCCCGAGGGACGGGTCTGCCGGCGAGTCGCTGAATTCTGCCTTAGCGCTGCTGAAAGCTGTAACGAAGGGTCCGGCCGTTAGCGTCCGCCAGGGAGATCCCCCAGCGCCCGGCGGGAGCCGGCAGGGCCGAGACGTGCCCGCGCTCGGTGGCGCTGGCCGGGTCTGAAGGACCTCGAACACGAGGTCTTGGTCACGCCGAGTTTCGGTCCTCGTGGAAGTTCCTCGTCCTGTAGGAAGACGCCTGTTTTAACGGCAACATTTCCCAGCTTCTCACAGGAGCCCTTGGAGTTTTATTTTCTAGTAATTTTTGTTTATAACACAGTAAAATCTGGAAATCCCCTTTGACTGTATAAAATGAGCCCCGGAGTGCTCAGCACCCCTGTTTTGTGCGCAGGGATCAGGACCACAAGCGGGCTTCAGGATTGCTCCAATCATGGCAAGTCTGGATGGATTAGTCGGAGCTGACGGAGAACCAATTTGCCGTGGTGACTTGTTTTGGCCCAAGATGTCCTGCCCGAGTGCCACAGACAGTGTCGCACGCTTCTCACGGTAACTTCTGAAGCCTCTGTGTCTCACCAGAATCGGGAGTCTTCTTCTGTCCTCCCCGACTCCTCTGCCGTCGTGAGAAGAGGAATCTTTGGTGGCAGCTTGTTCACGCGCGAGAAGGGACAACCTGCGGCGTTATGGCCTCCGCAGCCAAGTCTTGGTGGCGAGATCTGAAGCCGACTTGTCCAGGGTCCGCTTGTCTTCAGAGCAAGTTTTCTAGGATGCTTTCTAGTCCAGTTTTCTCTTTGAAGAGTTTGCACCTTCTCAAATAGCTTAACTAGAAAAGTAAGGGATGCCTCAGAGAAACTCTAAAACTCTAAACCACAAACTCTAAATAACCTTCACTCACTAGTGAATTTTATTCAGATCCTGAGATTTTTGGGAAGAGTCCACTGAACTATTTTAAACTTCCAAGTTTGGACCTATTTTCTCGCGCTGGAGTAGCCTGGTCTGCAACAGCCAACAAACCCTCGAGTTTCTTTCGTTATTTGTAGGTGCGTAGCATGAAATCCTGCTCTCAGGACAGTCAGTCATGGAAATCCCCTCGGTTTCTCCGGAGCCCGGGACTTCACTCGTAGGCTGTGCTGCTCGAATGGGCTTTTTGCTTTCTGGTGAAGCCCTGGGAACTTCTCCACCCACGTAGATTCGAGATCTCGGACGTGTTGACTGCACAAGTGGAAGGAGTAAAGGGAGAGAGGAGGTTTTCATCTGCGCACCAGGCTTGTCCGAGCAGATCCGGCAGCCAGGACCTGGGGAACGTGCCACCTCTTGGGAGTGCCGCCCTCTCTTGGATCAGGCACGGAAAGAGAAACGCCTGGCCGGAACATCAGCCGGCTCTTCATCTCCTGAGGTTACACCGGCGCGTGACGCTGCCCGTTGGCCAAGCGCTTGGTCCTTCTGCTCGCTCTGTGCTGAGGTCGGCTCTGGTTATCCCTGTGCTTCCCAGCCAGCACAGCAACGCTGGCTCCCAATCCAGGAGCGAAGCCAAGCCGTTCCCAGCAGCAGCCGGCAAGGGGGGGATCCTTCGCTAGGGACAGTGGCGAGAAGGACAGCCGGGGTCAGGTCCCGGCCGGAGACCTGCTCCGGTTCCTGCCGCAGCAGGGCTGGCGGGATCCCCGCGGGGCGGCAGGATGGGGGCAGCCAGCAGCTTCCCTCCTCTCCGTGCGGTGAAGGCGGCGGTTTTAGGCTGCTTCCGTTAGGAAACGCAGTTGTGGGGTCACGTCGAGCAGAGGAACCTTTGGAGAACAGGGTCGGAGGCGCAGCCGGTTCCGCCCCAGGAAAAGCGCCGTCCATCCGCGGGACCCTTCGGTACAGCTCAGACCAGCCGCTTTCCTGCCCCGTGTCGGTCGCGAGTGGAGCGTACGGTGGTGCCGTCCTCATCAGTGAGCTCGTTCGTGCCGATTCTTAAGCCCACTTCATCTTCCAGGTAGATAGGAGGAAAAAAAAACAAAAATCACCCCCAAGAGCTTTTCCCATCTCTATTTTTAAAGCTTTTCTCCATGTCGTTCCGCTTCTTCTGTAAGCTTTTCGGCTTGCTTGGCTTTTCCTAATCAATCTGGAATCATATCCTGTGATCATCTCTAAATTAAACATGTAATGGGTTTGGTTTATTTTATTTTTTTTTTAATGTAACACATTTTTAAAGAATTAGGAAAAGGAGATTTAGGTAACACCAGCAAAACTGTATAAGGAAAATAATTCTGTTCTGAATTTTAGCAACAATACGACAAAACTGGCGTAAACCTGCAGTAAGGAAATTAAAACTTTGGAAACGTAACATTTTCAAAAGGATGTTTTAAATATTAATGTATGAGTGATTGTATTAGATCAGCAATAAAGACTCTGTAATCTCAAAACACAAATAAAACGTTGGAAAAGTGAATTTTGCCGGCGCGTGCTTGGCTTGAACAGGCCGGATCCGCTCCAGGTCGGGCAGAAACCCGCAGCGCCCCGGGCGAAGCCGGTGTTGAGCCAGGTGCCGCTGGCCGGAGCCGCGTGCCGCAGCGGGGCCGGAGCACGTGCGTGCGGCGAAGCGCCGGTCGAAGCCGAGGGAGAAGCTTCCCGGGGCGGCGCGTGACTGCTCGGGGTTTCCCCACGCTAAGGACCTTCCCGCTGGGAAAATACGTGGCGCTGGTGGGGACCAGCGTGCCGGGAGCTGAGGGGGAGAGTGGCAGGGTGCTCCCGGCACCACTAGGGGCACCCCCACACCCCTGGCACCCCCATTCCCTGCACCCCCGGGACACCCCAGCACCCCTAGGACACCCCACACACCCTCGGCACCCCCATTCCCTGCACCCCCGGGACACCCCATAACCCGCCATCCCTGTGCCCCTAGGGACACCCCAGCACCCCTAGGACACCCCACACCCCCCCCCAGGACCCCCATTCCCCGCACCCCAAGGACACCCCACCCCCCCGGCACCCCCATTCCCCGCACCCCCCCCCCTTGCACCCCAGCACCCAAGGGACACCCCTCCCCACCCCGAGGCTCCGCCCCCGGCGCCGCCCCAGCCCAATAGCGGCGCGGGGGTGTGTCCTACGGCCACGCCCCCGGAGGGCGGCGGGCCAATGGGAGCGGCGCGGGGGCGTGCCGGGGGCGGGGCGCGGGGTCTCGGCCCCCACGTGCTCGGCGGCGCTGCAGAGGGGCGCAGCGCATGGAGGCGGCGGGCGGCGCGGCCCCGGCCCCGGCCCCCGGCCGGGCGCGCCCCCCCCAGCCGCAACCCCAATCCCAATCCGAATCCCAACCGCAGCCGCAGCCCAAGGGCCGGGAGCTCTTCAGGAGCCAGCGGAAGGAGTCCGAGGTAAGGACCCCCCCCCCCGCGGGGCTTGTTCTGGCCGCTGCTCCGGGGGCCCGGCCGGGCTGGGGGGCGCCCGGCCCTGGGGGTCCTGCCGGGCCGGGGAGGGGGCGGTCTGCCCGCCCCGGGGTTGGGGTGGTCCCCCCCCCTCGATCCCCACCCCCCCTCGCGGGCGGCTCGGCTGCGGGCGCCCCGGGTCCCTGCGCCGCCGGGCTCCGGGGCACCGCTGTCACCGCCGCCGCCCTTGGCCCTTCTGCTGGGCCGCTGCCGCTGCTCTTCCCCCCCGCGGGTGGCAGGATCCCGGGGCGGAGACCGGGCAGCGGGACCGGGGTCGGGCCGCCGGGGTCGGGCAGGGACAGGAGGCGCCGGCGGCCGCTGGGAAGCCGCTGAGCGGCGCGGCCGGAGCGCGGATGCGCGGGAGCGTCCTGCCTCCCTGCGTCCCTGCATCCATCCCTGCGTCCCTGCATCCCTGCCGGGAGCTGCCACCCGCCGGGGGTGCTCACCCAACGGGCATCCCTGCTCCCCAGCCCGGCCGGCAGCCGCTGGACGTGCTCTCGCTCCTGCCGCGCTCCCGGTCCGCGGCTCCCGGCGCAGCGGGCAGAAGCCTCCGGCCGGCTCGGTCCAGCCGCGGAGCAGGGAGAAACTTCAGGTTTCTGAAGCGCCTGATGCTGCAGACGCAGCGTTTCGCTGGAAGCCGTGGCAGAGCCCGCCTGGATCCGCGGGGATAAGCAGGAGCGGGAATCTCCGCCACCGGCGCGCCGGGAAGGCCCTGCCGGCAGCGGGGTTTTCTTTCCCCTTTCGCTCCAAGAGCTGCAGCTCGGCCTCGCAGCGCGGCTTAGCGCTGCCCGCGCTGAGCCCAATTCCTCGGCGGCTTTAGCACTTCAAGGCTCAGCTTGGCCGCGAGCCGCCCGGCGCTCCCTGTTTCCAGGTTTTTCTGGGTTGGAGGGGCTGGTTTTTCTGCCGGATCCCTTCCCCGACCCGTTTCCTCGCAGTGGAGCAGGTGCCGCAGGGTGCAGGAAGGTGGGCAGGCAGCGATGGGGCGGGAGGCACAAATATCCCTTTTCCCAGCCCGGCCCCCGATGCGAATCCTCACCCGGGAGCAAATTCCCGGCCTCCGGAGGAGTCTCCCCCGCCTACGGCAGGCTCGCGTTTCGCCCTGGGATTAGGGACAAATACCTCGAGTGGTTCAAACCTAGGTGTAAGCCAGAAATACCGAAACTCCGCTTTCCACCCTCCTTTATCACACTTTAAAATAGCTGGTTGCGTTTTCCTGCGGAGCACCAGGGAGGAAGGCACAGCAGCTCCCGAAATTCCGGCTGTGCCTCCCCCAGTGGCCGTGCCGCTGCGGCGAGGAGCAGGTGCGCGAAGGGGTGTAAAATGCCTCTGGAGCCACCTCGAAGTGTCGGGGTTAGGGACAAATCAGGGGAAACGCTGGTTTTCGTATGCCCCCAGTTTTAGGCTTGATCCGGCGTCGGATGGGTCCGGGCCGGAGCCGCAAGCCCCCAGCTGTCGTGAATATTAATAATGACAATTTGCGTGGGTTCAGTCTGGCTGCCGAAACGGGATCCTGGGGCACCAAACAGCAAATTAAGGTTAATTTATTGCATTATTCCCTCTGGCTGCCCCCCGCGGGCCACGGCTCGGCTTGGCTCCGCCTGAAGCCCGTAGAAAAGCTTCGCGCTCCAGTTATCCGCTGGGATCGCCATGTTCCCGCCGGGTAGGGGTGTGTTTGCAGCCGAAGGGATTTTCCTGCACGTAGACTAAGATGTTGCCACGGAAAAGCCAAGGGACGGGTGACGCCACGGATGGCACGTGCAGATGCGTCAAGCCATCCCGGGGGAAAGCCGCCCGGGTCCGCTGCACACGGCAAATCCACTGGCTAGTCGGGTCCTGCACCGGCTTTCCCACGCTGCTCCCATGGCTGCTTTTATATGCTCTTTCCCGATTTGTGCTGTATTTTAAATAGCCCGTGCGGGCCCCGGGGAGCCGTGGCGGTGATGGAGACCAGCCAGGCGAGAGCTTCGGCCTCTCGGCACATGCTAACTGAGATCGCTCTCTGCAGGGCTCGGTGGACTGCCCCAACCTGGAGTTCGGGTACGGCGATGCCGACGGCTTCGCGGCGGAGCTATCAGGTACGGCGGCGGCTCCTGCGCCGCTCGGCTCTTCGCAGGGCGAGCTGTGCTGGGGAGGGAGCTCGAGCCCTCCTCCTCCTCCTCCTCCTCTTCCTCCAAAAAACCCCACGGGGGAGCGCGTGGCCTTTGCTCACTGCCTCTGCTCCGTAGCTGCCGGAGGGTCCCAAGAGGTTCCCGATGGACAGGCCACAGGGCTGCTCCTAGTTGTCTCCTCAGCGGCTCCGGGAGCCGGCCGGGCTGGAGAGCGCTTTCTCCAAGCAGGATCCTTCCAGCCCGGAGCTCTCCCGGCCGCTCTCACCCATGTCCACATCGGCAAGGCAGGACGGCTTTGGCTGCAGCCCCCGTCCATTCCGCTACCGCAGGCCCCGAAACATCCTAATCCATCGGCCTGAAATCAGGGCAGGTTTCGGCCGGCTGCTCCTGCGGTCCCTGCTGTTGCCGAATTTAGTAGCCATCTCCAGATACCACCGTGCCTGGTGGACCTGCGGAGGAGCTCCGGGACACGTGCTTGGTTTAGGGCTCATGTTTCCGTGGGCGAGGAGGGGTGTTTAATGAGGAATGGGCTGAGGAATTTGGCCGGGAAGAGGAGGGTGAAACCTCTCTTGGTGGCTGCTGACCTCCTTTCTCCGCCAGAGCTGTACAGCTACACCGAGGAGCCCGAGTTCATCACCAACCGCAGGTGCTTCGAAGAGGATTTTCGCACCCAAGGTAGCTGCCCCTTAACAACCCAACGCGCCCGGGTGGAAGCGCGGCCCCGGAGAGGGACGGGGGGGGGACGCGTGCACCCGGCTGGCTGTCACCTCGCCTTTCCAGTGCCGGGCAAGCGATGGCTGGAGCTGGAGGCGGCGCAGCAGAAGGCCTACGTGATGCGCCTGCTCGACGGGCTGGAGGTGGTCAACAGGGACAAGCGGCTGAGAGCGGCACGGGCCGTGCTCTACCTGGCGCAGGGTAATGGTCCGCCCCGGCCACTGCGCGGCGCTGGCGAGGGGCTAAATCCGTGCTGGGACCTGGGGCTGGACCGTGTCCTCCACCCCGAGTGCCGCCATGGACCTCCCCTGCGAGGAGGTTTTTGGAAGAGCCTCGTCTTGGGGTTTGGGGACCTTTTGGCCATGTCTCGAGGTGGAGGAAGGGGCGGCCGCTCGCCGGCTCACCCCTCGCTTTAAGGGTGGCTCTCCCCTAAGCGCTGCCTCCCTTTGGCTCTCCTGCCCCCCTCCAGGCATGTTCGGGGACTGCGACAACGAAGGCGACGTGCTGCACTGGTCTCGGCACAACAGCTTCCTCCTGTACCAGATGGGAACCTTCTCGGCCTTCCTGGAGCTCCTCAACATGGAGATCGAGTGAGAGGACCACCTCCACCTTCTCCTCCTCCTCCTCCTCCTCCTTCTCCTCCTCCCCATGCATTGCACGGCTGGAGGGCAAGGCGGGAGGAGGGTTTTGTAGCCGCGGCGCGGGCTTGGGCGCAGGGTTTTCGGCCACTGCAGCTGGGCCCTGCCGTGCTGCAGGCGCTGGTTTTGGCCGGGGTTATTTTTTTAGCGTCTGCAGTGGTGTTCCCGTCATCTTCCTTGCAGCAACAGCCAGGCCTGCAGCAGCGCCCTGAGGAAGCCGGCCATCTCCTTGGCCGACAGCACGGAGCTCAGGTAACCCCGTCTCGCCCGCCCTCGTCCGCTCCGCCTGCTTTGTGCTCGGTCTTCCAAGAAACCGGAGATCGGGAAGTGCAGTGAGATAACCGATACTTGCAGTTGCCCTCCCTCCTCCTCCTCCTCGGGGTGAACTGTGACACTGGGCCTTGGCGGGTGTCTGCAGCTGCCTGGCTTTTTAGGACAGTGGAGACCAGGTGCTTGCTATATGGAAAAAAACAGCTTCTTCCTTGCAAGCTTCCTCCCTTTCCGGTGCCCCTTAGCAATGGGGCAGGGCAGCGACGTCGGACGGAGTCTGTGGGGCAGGGACCCTTGGTCGGCAGCGTCACCTCTCGGCCCTGCCGCTGTCTTTGCAGGGTGCTGCTCAGTGTCATGTACCTGATGGTGGAGAACATCCGTGTGGAGCAGGAGCCCGACCCACTCGAGTGGAAAGCCTGCCGCGAGACCTTCAGGACGGAGCTGAGTGAGTCCCGTCGGTTATTACGCACCAACAAGTTCTCTGCGGTTGGAGAGGTCCAACGGGGAGACTTGGGGGATGGGGGGAACCGTTTTAAACCTGGTGTGTTCTGGCCCTTTCTCTCCTAGGTTTCCCTGTGCACACTGAAGAGCCGTTTGCGCTCTTGCTTTTTACCATGGTGACCAAGTTCTGCAGCGGACACGCTCCACACTTTCCCATGAAGAAGGTCCTGCTTCTGCTCTGGAAGGTGCTTCTGGTGGGTGCAACCTTTGCTCTTCCCAGAAACCAGTTATTTGGGGAACGGTGCTCTGTTCCGGGGCGATGCAGCCTGGGCGTTCTCCGCTGGTTAATCCAGCCCTGACGGGGTTACGTAGGATGGTACGAGAGGCTGACGCAGGGCAAACACTGTTGGGACTTCTGGGGCTAGAGGGGGCTGAGTCATGCAGAGGACATGGGATGGGGAACAAGTCTGGAGAGCGAGCCAGCGGCAAGGTTTCTTCATCTGCAGCTCTCCAGCTTGATGTCCTCAAGCTGATTTTCACCTGGAAAGCCGGCAGAGCCACGGTGTAGGCAGGATCTACGTTTCCTGCTCTCTCTCACCTCTCTTGTCGGTCCCTAGTTCACGCTGGGTGGATTCGAAGCCCTGCAGGCGATGAAGGTGAAGAAGCGGGAGGAGCTGGGCCTGCCGCCCCTGCCGGAGGACAGCATCCAGGTGGTGCGCAGCATGCGAGCGGCCTCGCCGCCCACCTACTCCATTGAGCTCATGGAGCAGCAGCAGCCGCAGCCGCAGCAGCAGCAGCAGCAGCAGAAGCGCGGCCACCGCAGCCGACGGGTAAGAGCGAGCAAGCCTGCCTGGCACGCAGCCCGGGAAGCTTCTCCGACGGGGATCGTTCCTTCAGATAGCCAGTGTGCGCTCAGGAGCGCGCTTCCCTTCCCACCCCGTACACACACGCACGTGCGTCTCCCGGATTAAAGAGGTTGCTGCACATCTGCCCTGGGATGCATTTGATTTGAAGGAAGCGAGAGGACAATCCTGACTTTACAGCCACCCTACGGCAAAGGGCTGGTAAGCGCCGAGGGCCAAACCGCTCGCAGCAAACTCGTCCTTTTTCTTAGCTCCACTGTTAGAGTTGCTGCTTTACGGTCGGAGGATGAAAAACGCCTCTTTTGCTAGGGCAGAGATGTCTGACAGCAACTCAGCTCAGACCGAAAATGGGAAAGAAGCCCTCTGTCACACTTCGTAGATGAATAAGCAGCAAAGTTAGAGGCAGAGGAGGTTGTTCTTTGTGCAGGCTCTGGTGGCAGCAGTTAGGAGGGAAGTCATCACCTGAGGAACGTTGTGGAGTTCGATCCTTCCAGGATGGAGAGGTCTGATCCGGGTGGCCGGGAGGGAAGTGGACTCCACGGATTCACTTGCATTTCTCCTTCCTCTCACACCTTCCTCTTCTGCTCCAGCCCCTCATGAAGCAAGACAGTTTGGATATCTACAACGAGAGAGATCCCTTCAAGAACGATGAAGCAGGAGTAGACGAAGAGGAAAACGATGATGTGGACAGCGGGATCGAGGGTGAACTGGACCTGATGGAGCGGGATGCTATTATCCCCATGATGCCAGCTCAGCGCACGCCTATTGAAAGGGTATCTTTCCCCAAAGGGCTCCCCTGGGCCCCCAAAGTCAGGTAAAGCCATCCGGTTTCGTTGTCATCCTCCCCCGTCCTGCCAGCTTCCCGTCCTGGAGTTCATTGTAGGCTGAATGTGAGTCCGCAGCAAGTGTGTTGGCTTCTGGCAACTTGAAGTGAAGTGGCTCCACTTCTTTTTTTTTCTTTTTCCTTAGTTAGTCTTTCCTGGACTGGGTTTGGCTGTGGTCTTCCCCACTCTTTACAAGTCAAGCGTGGCCAAGGTTGGCCAATAAGTGGAAGGAAGGGGCATTTTGGAAATGCCACGGCTATCGGGGAGGTGGATTGTCGTGGCTGGAGATCTGCGTGCGCCCGGGGCTGGCAGGAGGTTCAGCCTTCCCAGCCGGCACTGACGGGTCTTGGACGGGCAGGCTCCTGGATAAACCATCTCGGGAACTGTTTAATGAAATCACCTCTCGTTTATTGTGCAGGCCTCTTGCATTGCCAGACTAAGCCTTCTTGAGCGGCCTCGCTCCCAGCTGCGAAATTGGAGAGGATAGAGCAATTGGTGCCTTCCCTTTCTAAAACCAATCCTGCTATTTATGCTGTTGGGGAAGGTTACGAGAAGAGGGTGAAATGCTGTGCCCTCTTCCCTCAAATCAATGCAGGCTTTTTGCTATTGGCCTGGTGCCCAGATTTAATCCAGTCTCTTTTAAAATGCCAGAGCAAATATATTTTTTGACTTGGGAGCAGTGATAGGATTAAGTGTGTTCATCCAGAGCGCTCATAGCAGGGACACAGTAAGAAGCTGCTTCCCAAATGGGTCTCTGCACATGCGGTGCCATCATATTCCACATTAATGCTCTCAGCTTCTAAATCAAACGACTGTTACTTTTCTGGGCTGGAACCTGGAAATCCAGCTGGGTTCTTTGTGCCCCTTCGAGCCTTGGCTCGGGGTTCAGGTCCTGCTTGCTGTCCTGAAAGGCGCCCAAGGCAGACTAGACGTTAGCTTGCTCTCCCGTGGCGGTGTGCGCTCTTCGAGGCTACGGAGCTGGGATTTTTTTGTGCAGAGCGTGCAGATGCTGCTTGAAGATGCATGTCCTGGGAGCAGAGAAGCTGAATAAAAGGGTTCTGGCCATAGAGAACTGCTCTCTGTTTTATCTGCACTCTGAATTCCCTTGGAGTTTCATAGCAAATGCATACGGTTTTGGTTCACGTTGCTCCTGACCAACCGGAGCAATGGTTGGCTGCTATTAAGACCTCCAGTAATCGATCCTAGAAAGCTAAAAGGTTCTTGCCGGTCACGTACTGCTACCTTTCTGAGCAGTCGGTGTTCTGATATATATCTGTTTTTCTCCCTTCTTGTTTTTGTTTCTCTGCTACTCCATCAGACAGAAAGACATTGAGCATTTCCTGGAAGCGAGCAGGAACAAATTCATCGGATTCACGCTCGGACAGTAAGTGTCACCCGTGTAGGTCTGCCAAAGCCTGCCCCGCCGTGGCCAGCAGCGCGGTGTAACCGCAAGGAGGCAGCCCCGGAGCTGAGGTTTTCTCAGGCCGGACAGCCCAACACGCGCTTAGGACGATACGGAGCAGCGCTTGATCGAGCTGGGGCTGCAGCAGTGCACTCGGCGGTATAAAAACACGTCCTGGGAGCAGCTGGTCTCCAGAGACCCCTCTCTATTAAAAAAAACAGACCTAGCCTGGAAAAAGTGACCCCCGGCTCAAGCAAGAGACCAGTTTGATGAGGGAAGGAGTTGGGAGGACACGGTATCCACAGCAAATTACCCAGTTTGTGAATAAATCCAGCTGCGAGCGCAGCACCCTCCTGGCAGGGGTCTAGCAGGATATATTAGTTTTTAGGCGCAGCGCTGGGCTCAGGCGGGCTCCACGCTGCCGTCTCTTGCTCTCTGCTCCGCGAGGGTTGTCGGCTTGTGCGCCCGGCACGGCTCGTGCAGCGAGCCCACGGCTGGCTAGCGGTGGGGACACAGTGGCGGGCGCAGGTTTGCAGGCGTTCTGGCACTGGGCGTAGTGGGAGAGTCGCGATGGGGGAGCCGGCTAAGCACTGCTAGCTCCGTATGACGTCGAATAAAGGAAAGATGGGTATTTCAATATTTTGCTCCTCCAAATAACAGGATATTTCAGCTGAATGCTTCACCAGATGTTCCTCTTTTGTGTAAGCTTTGCTGGGGGGGGGGAGAGGGGAGTACGAGCAGCTCAGGCAAACACTCTCCGAGCTCCTGACCCATCTGCACTGTGCTCAGTAGGCTCCAGGCTTCCTCTTCTACCGTCTATTCCCAGTCTGAACAAAAGTGTTTAAACCCAGATCTCCTTCCTTCTCCTTGTACTTACCTTCTCCCTTCCCCTGCAGAGACACGGAAACCCTGATAGGGTTGCCCCGGCCTATCCATGAAAGCGTGAAGACGCTCAAGCAGGTAAGACGGTGGCCCTGGGGGGGCTGCACGCGGGTGAGCCAGCCCCGAAAGCCTTGCTGAGAGGCGTTTGCTTGTCTCGCCGCGCACCTCGCTGAGCTCCTTCGCTTCTTGGCGCTCAGCGGCCGCCTCTGCGGCGGGCTCAGACCCGTAGCGCCTTCGTGGAGGTGGGGAAACCTTTGGCCGAGGTCACCAGGGCCCCAGAGGGATTGCAGGGCATGCCCTCATCAAGCCTCATAGGCACGAGCTTATGAGAAGTGGCAAGTCACTCAAGCGCGTGCTCTCGGCCCACAGCAAACGTGAAATGTTCCAGTTGTTTTCAATGATGTTTTTGATCTGAGCTCCTGTTCTCTTGGCCTTGGGAAGGCAATTTGATAAATCTAGTCAAGACGTGAGCAGCTTTAGAGGTTCCGGATACCCACCCATGACCGCTACACCGTTCCCCACGGTGAGAATTGCTTCCTTGCCTCTGTCCTGTTCTGCGCAGAAGCCCTGGAGAATTGTCCTTGCACTTGCTGCTCAGCCATGTGTGGCTTTACACGGCTCCCACCGTCTTCTGGTTGGGGGGAAGCGATGACGAAGAACAAGAGGACTAAATGCTTCCCAGCTACCATCTCTGAACCAGCCTTAGGTGTCGCGGCTAAATCTGCTCTTGGCCCGGGGCCTCTGGACCTAAGATCACGAAAATATATGATTCCTGTTCCTCTTGATGCATAGGTCAGCGTCAGGCCCTCTGAGCGGAGGCTCAGCATCCTTTGCGAAGTGGTGTCTGCTAGGGTCGTGCACGTGGATGAATCTTGCGACCTCTCTCCATCTCGTCGTCTTCTTCCTGATCAGGAAGTCTGTAGCAGAAACCCACTACAACATCACCCGTGTTGGGCCGCCCGCTGATCCTGACCCATCAGCTCTTGGCTGACCCGTTACCCGTTCCCAGGCAGAGCTCTGCACATCCCAGCTGCTCTCTCACGTGAAGGGCAGCTCCCCTCCTCGCCGTCCCGTTGTGTCCTTCCTAAAGAGCCTGCATCCACCCCTGGTAGCACTCTGGCCATGTGAGTTTTCCCCGCCACGTCTCCGTGATCCCCATGAGATCATAGCTCTGTAGCAGCACGCAGGCTTGTAACGCCTCCTGTTTGATCCTCATGCTGGGTGCATTAGTGTTGGGCACTTCCAAGAGCCATCCTGGCGCGCTGGCTTCCTAGAAAGGGCTGAGAGCTTTCCCCATAACGTGCTCCCGTAGGTGCTTCCTTATTTACAGGCATACGCTTGGAGCGATTCCACTCCAGACCCGTTTTGTTGCTCAAGAGGTCCCTTCTGCTCACACCACCCCAGCCACCTGCTGCATCCTCACTTGATCGCTGGTCTCTTTTTCCCACCCCTGTCATTCCTAGTCGAACGCCCTCCTTACCAGGTTAGCCAGCCTATTGGCAAAGATACTTTTGCCCTGTTTTGTCAGGTGGATCCCATCTCTGCCAAGCAGCGGTTGTTCCTTGAAGATAGTCCCATCGTCGTAGAAATGAAAAACCTGCTCTTGACACCAGCTGCACAAACAGTTGCTGACCCACAGGATCTGTTCAATCCTCTTCAGGCCTTTCCTCCTCACCAGCAGGGTTGAGGAGACACCACCTGGGTCCCCATGCTCTTGGCCATCGCCCCTAGAGCCACGTAGTCATGTTTGATACTTTCCAGGTGTCCCTGGGCAGGATCGCTGGTGCCCACATGGAAGAGCAGCAGGGGTAATAGACCAAGGGCTGGACAAGCCTTGGCAGCCTCTCCGCAACATCCCGGATCCAAGCCCCCCACAAGCAGCATGCATCCTTGGAGGGCAGGTCAGGGGGCAGAGCGGGGCCTCCAGCCCCCACAGCAGGGAGTCTCCCACTGCGGACACTTGCCACATCCTCTGGGAGCTCCTGGGGGACTGAGGCTCAGCTGGCGCAGAGGCTCCATTTGACCATGGTCCCAGCTCCTCGACTTCTACAAGAGGTACCTATCCTGAAGTCGCAAGTCTTCCAGTGGAGCAGGAGACCTCCTCCTGGGGCCGGAAGTCACCTGCTCACAGCCTTCGCCATCATGGGAGTTTCCACTTTCTGACCCGACAGGCACCAAATCTACAGTTGGAAGTCGTCCAGGAGCTGTAGCGTCGGGGTCCAGGAGCTGCAATGTCTCAGGGAATTGCTGGTCAATCTCCTTCTCTTCCTCCCCATGCTGCATGCTCTGCTGACCTCCTCCCGCAGCTCCTTGACTCAGCGGCTCAGCTCCTCAACCACCTCGCACCTCCCACAGGCGAGAAGCCCATCAACCCCATCCTCAGCACGAGCCCGAGCGCTCCTTGGGAAGGTGCAGAGCTGCGGCCTCATCCCGGAGCACCGTCTGGGCAAAGCCCTGATGCTGCAGGGACAGTTGCTCCAATAGCTGCCGGGCACCGTGCCCTGTGGCACGTCACCACCACAGCTGAGGCTGCGTATGCTATATGTATAATATGTGAGGCACTTCGGGGACAGAGGGATGTCCCATACAGAGATGAATTCTCCATTTATCTGCTCTGACCTAACTCAGATACTATTGCTCTTGCTAAGCATGTGGGTGGGGGAAAAACAATCAGCAAATGTTGTCATTGCTCAGTGTGTTCATCTTTCGGTTGTCATCTTACTCTGCCTTTATTTGTGTATTTTGCCAGCACAAGTACGTTTCCATCTCAGATGTACAGATCAAGAACGAGGAAGAGCTGGAGAAGTGCCCTATGTCACTGGTAAGAAGTTGCTGCTCCCCATGGCTAGATGGAAGTGTGGAGGGAGGACGGTGGAAGCAGCAGCTTCTGAGCAGCGTCACTGTAGCGTGGTCATCCCACCCCAATGACCTGGATGCTCTGCCAGCATCTAGCTAGGGCCTCAGTGAGTGGAGATGGCCTAAGAGGAGAAAACTTGTGGCTCTCCGGAAATCCGTCAGGAAGTAGAGCTTATGACTTGCGTATCATAAAATAGGCTGGCTGCTCCGTGTGTCGAAACTGTGAGGCGTTATAATAGTCAAATGCTGACCAGCAACAGCGATAAATCTCGGAGTGAAATGCTGGTCCTCGTCCCAGGGGGCCAGGACTCGCAGTAGAGCACTGTGCGCTGCGCCACGTGCTTGAGGCTGGCTGCTGGTTGGTATGGAGGATTTCCAAGGTGTTATAGAAATCCGTAAGTTCCCTGTGATCCTTAGGATGCGCCTTGGATACTCCTTGCTCTAAAGCAACACCATTTCCAGATCAAGGGTACCTGCCAGAATAGCAGTGGAGAAAGGCCCAGCAGCTTCCTGCGGTGGTGGCTATGGCCATCGCTGAGTCCTCAAGTTGGGTTTTATGCAGGCGACCGACGTGTCTCACGTGGACTGGAGGTACCTTTTCCCCTTGTTTCTAACGCTTCTCTGCGCTAGGGGGAAGAGGAAGTCCAAGAAACACCTTGTGAGATCTTGTATCGAGCGATGTTATACAACCTCCCCCAGTATATGGTAAGGCTGTGTTTCCGAAAAGTAAAAAAAAGAGTTTTTTTTTTTTTTTATGATGGAATGGTGGCAGTGCCCTCTGGCCGCTGGGGTGCTGGAGGATCCCAGTAGCTGGAGCCAGTCAGGGTTGGCGCCTTGCGATCCCTTGAGCCGTGGGAGCTGTGGTATCTACTGACAAGTTGTTGCACTTTGGTGCAGGCACCTTCACGCCTGACCTGAAGAAGCAGCCTACAAACTCCACTGGTCCGTGGAGCCTTCGTCCCTGCTGCTGAGATTAATTTTGAGTTACGATATTGTGTTGATCTCAGAGGGTGACAACTTGCTGGGCCAGGAGCCAAACTAAATTATCTTCTTGCTTTATGTGCTTCAGCAAACAACGTGGTAATACCCTTAGGTCTCTACCAACCTGGTACGCACTGAACAGGCATTGGAACTGTGGGAAGTCTGCAAGTTATTCCCAGAGCCAACCTGCCTTCCCTGCAGGGAGGTCACCTGCAGCTTCCCTGTGGCCCCCAAGTGATTTCCTGGAGCCATATAGTGTGTGTCCTGAAATGTCTACCACCATGAGTGGAACTCGGGCTGATGAGACCCTATGGGCTTGAGGGTTCAGTGGGTGAAGCAAAGGGAAGGCTTTCCCTTTCCTGGGATCTTTGGCTCGCATCGCCCAGGCCTGCACTGAGGCTCCTCTCCCTCTGCAGATAGCGTTGCTGAAGATCCTCCTTGCGGCAGCTCCCACCTCCAAAGCCAAGACTGACTCCATCAACATCCTGGCAGACGTGTTGCCCGAGGAGATGCCGTAAGTTCATCTGCCGGCCAGCTGTTCCCGCGGCAGCATAAAAAAAATCTCTTGCCTCATGGGGATAGCTGGGGTTTGCAGATAAGTTCGGGGGGTTCCGGGTTTGGGGAATCGCGCTTTGGATATTTGCAAACTACCGCTGCTGCCGGGATGGAGGGTGAAAGCTGTAGAAACGAATGCCGCTTTTTAAGAAGCGTAACAACTCCAGTGCTCTGGGCAGCCCCGAGCCTCGTCGATTTGGCCCAGCCTCGGACACCCAGCAGAGGCTTGGAGAGTGCTCTCCTGGGTCCCAAGCACAGACCATGGAAGAAGAGGCTGTCCATGGCCATGTGAACCAGGGAGTAATGAGGCAAGCTTTAACATTTGGCAGCAGACTTTCTCTCCCGGGGGGGGGGGGTCTTTCTTCTAAGCACGGGCAGCGCCTGTCCGTGGAAAGTGGGGTTTCTGTGCGGGGATGTTCGCAGGAGGCACCGAAGGGAGCTGCTCCCCCAGCTAACAGCACAGCGCACGGTAAAGCCTTGGGAATTAACGGCGCTTAGAATAAAAATGCTGTGTACAGAGAAGTATTTTAGATTCCAGATGTTCTGAATTTTTTAAATGCTTTTGGAAATAAAATGACCCTTTAATACATGCTAACGGTTGCAGGGGGGAAAGGAGCTGGCTGTTTTTCTTTCCAGAATTGAAACAAATCGTAAATATATGTGAGCATCTGGTAGGTCCCGGTCATGCCGCTCTCCAGGCTTGGCAGAGGGTGGCCTGCGTTCTCCTAAACTGGAAAGGGGGGTGATGGGAACAGGCGTCCCAAGGAGATGCGAGGGTCCCCTGCCCCGCTCCAGCTGTTTCTGCTTTCTAGCAGAGAAACCCTTTTCTGTAGCACCCGTTCGGATGACTACAACCACAGCATCCCCCACCGGCGGTCCTCCTTGCTCCCATCCCCATTACGCTGTTGCCTTCTTTCCCTCCAAACCAGCATCACTGTTCTCCAGAGCATGAAGCTGGGGATCGACGTGAACAGGCACAAGGAGATTATCGTGAAGAGCATCTCCGCCTCGCTGCTGCTGCTCCTGAAGCACCTCAAGCTGAACCACATCTACCAGGTGAGCGCTGAGAGCGAGGTGACCGCCAACGAAGGGGCTCGTCAAGCAGACGTGTCCCCGAGGATAGTCCCTCTCTTAAAAGACCTCTCCAGTAAATCACTCTAGCAGAAGCTGCAGGCGGGTTTTCCATAGGGATGCGATTTTTTTTTTTTTTTTAATCCCGTTACTCGTGCCGGGATAACCTGCCTGCAATACATCTTTGCGTGTGTTTTGACAGGATCCCTTCCACCCACGTGGCAGTAGCCTTCAGCTTCCTGGAGCATTCCCGCTGCGCCTGACCAGGGGTGCACAGGCTGAAATCTCCGAGCTAAGCATGAGCACAAGCCTCCCTGGCACACCGGGGAAGGGGATGGGGTTAGACCAGACCCTTGTTTTGCTCTGCCCAGGCTCCGGTTACAGGTAGCAGGGCTGGATGGGACCTCGAGAGGTCATCTAATCCGTTCCTCTGTTCTGAGGCAGGATCAAATTCCTAGGGCTCCTGTTTCAAGAGAGCCTACGTGTCCGTGTCCTCGATGCGGCTTGACTTTTCGCCTGCATAACACCAGCTGAGCTGTAAGCCCCGTGAAGGGCTTTGCGCGGTGTAGAGTGACTGACAGCCCCTCCTTGGGCTATGCCCTGGGCCTGTTCTCAGCCCACCCCGCGAGTCCCGCAGTCGGGGGGGAGGGGTTGTTGTTTGGTTGGTTTTTAGAGGTTCCAGCACGGTGCAAATCCAGCTGCGTTGTGAAGCCCACTGATATTTATGTGATTAAAAAAACCCAAATCCATTCATTGGCTTGGGTAAAATGGATAAAATCCATTTTACAGTCCTACATTTGCTCTGGGCCCCCCCCCCCACCACCATGTCCCTTCACCGATTTGCATTCGTTCATTTTTCTTGCTTCAGCCCCAAAACTGAGTCCTCTGGTTCTTTCCTCCCTGTTGCGGGAGGCCTCTTGCAATCTGGCGCTTAGTCTGGAGAATTTTTTTTTTTTTCTTTTTTTCTGATTCTGCTTTTGGGGGTTGATTTTTTTTTGGAGTGAGTCGCGAGAGCTTCTTCTGCGCCAGTCTCTAGAAGTCAGCGGCCTCCCCGCAGACCGGCTCGGGGGGGCTGAGCTGCCCCTGCCAGGGAAGCAAAAGGAGGAAACGGAGACCAGCGTGGCCGGCGCAGGGCTTTGCTAGGAGTCACCCCTCCGGTACCCAGCTGCCACGTCGGTCTAGCGGTAACCGCGCGGGGTTGGCCAACGTGAGCTTGAGTTATCCTTGAGGTGAGGATCCTTCCCCTCTCGCCGTCTGTCCGAGCGGGCCGAGCCCGGCACTTGGCTGGAGCCCAGCAGAGGCTGGGAACAGGCATGGGAAAGGCAGCAGGGAGCAAAAGACGTGAGCAGAAAGCCCGTAAACCAACAGGGATCGTGCTCGTTCGGTTGTGTTGGGGTTCGGTATTCCTTACGTCGCCCCTCTGAGCCAACGGAGAAATGCTATCGAATTACTGCAGCTCTCCGAGCTGCCGCGCGTCGCTGGCACGGCAGGAGCCGCGTGGGCAAGCTCGCAGCCGGCTGCAGGAGCAGGGTGAGCAGCCGAGCTCGACCGGTCAGGGAAGAGCTGGTGGAGCCAGGGAGCTTGCCGGCGGATCCGAGCCCTGTCGGTGGGGAGCTGGAAGTGCCTGGCTCCTGCTTCGGGATTGCTCTGAAGCCCCCTCCCAGGCAGCCCACTTTCCCTCTGCGCTTTGCTAAATAGGGGCAGGAAAAGGAGGTTTCCATCAGGACCGTGGTTGGTAATGATTCTACACAAAACGCTAGCTACTCTGCAAAGAAGTGAGAGCACCCTGGATCCCGGGCGGAGGGTTTTGCACTCACAAATAACGGCGGCGGCGTGCTCTCGATGCCTTCCTGAGCGCTGAGAGCCTGCGCCGTGCCGAGCTGCGCGGAGCAGCTACGAGCTGTTTCTTCTTGCAGCAGTCGATGCTGACCGCAGGTTAGCGAGAAGCACGGATCGCCCGGGCTGCGCAGGCAGGACGTTGCTGCTATTTATATCCCGCTCCTTAGAGGATAGCAGCGATTCCTTGCATTATGCAAACATACATACCCAGGCCACTTAGTGTTTAGAGAGGGAGAGAAATTAAATGCATGTATGAAGGCAAGGGTACTTTTTTCAGCTGATTTGAAAACACCCTGGAGTTAGCACGGGGCAGCAATAGGCAATTACTGTGCTTTCTCACAGAATAGCTGCACCTCCACCTTCCCCATCCTTACGCACGTGCTTTTTTGCCCCAGATTTTCTCTCGAAAAGCTACTGTGCAGTCATTAGGTGCAGCTATCCTTAAACTACTGCCATCAGGTTCGTACGGCCACTCCATGGCAAACCATTTTCCAAAGGGTGGGAGCTGCTGTATGCGATGCATGCCGTATACCGCAGACTGATTCAAGGTGCAAGCGGGAGACGGTCTGCGAGGTGGCGAGAGCAAACCGTCAAGACTGCGTTGCTTTCGAACGGCAAGGGCACTCCATTCGCAGTCGTTCTAGCTAACGGTGACGCCTTTCACTTCTCTCCCTCAGTTTGAGTATGTGTCCCAGCATTTGGTGTTTGCCAACTGCATCCCGCTGATCCTGAAGTTCTTCAACCAAAACATCATGTCTTATATCGCTGCCAAAAACAGGTACAGCCACTGCTTGCGAAGAAAGACGATTAACCAGGGAGGCTTTGCATACGAGGAAACCTAACAGGCAAATACGCAGCGGGACCGAGTGACCTTTGGTGGCTAGCGCAGCTCGAAGGCAGTGCGTTCTGCACTACGCGAATGCGCTAGAGGAGAATAAACCCTTTCTGGTTGATGAGGAAGACTAGGTGGGTGGGTTTCAGTCTCTCAGAGGACTCCTAAAACACATGCCCAGCTTGCTGGCAATGGTTTTGCTTTTCATCACTACCTGGACTCCTGCAAGGTGGTCCGCTGTCCCCAGGCTCCTGCGGGCCACAGCCTGGAAACAGCTAGACTAGGTAGAGTCCTCTAGGCCTTTTCCACTTTTTATAGCTGTGACTCAGCTTTCCTGGCCTGTTTGGGCTTTAAATAGTTGTCACTGCCTTTTACTTCTGCTAAACTGAGAAAGGCCTTTCTCCTGGACGCAAGCTGGCTCGCTCAGGGCTATTCAGGCTCTATCTGCGTGGTGCCACCAGCTCGAGGGTTGTGGTGGACGGGAGCCAGCGAGGAGCATCCGTTCTTGTGGTCAGACAAGCCCTTCCCGTGCCAAATGCCTTAAATGAAGCATTTACAAGATCTCTTGATCTCGGGTCTTTATTCCGAATTCCTTCTGACTCGGTGGTAGTTGCCATGAGCCAGTTTAGGGCTCGGAGGCTGGAGTGAAAGGCAAATAAGTGGGAACACAAGAAGTGAAGCTGTATGATCGTGTGCGCTCTTCATTTCAGGTTAAGTGCATATCTCAGGGCATGCAGAGCATCAGTGCATGTGCGTGTCTGTGTACAAATATATATGTGTGTGTGTGTGTGTGTGTGTGTGTGTGTGTATATATATGTATATATATTTCTTATTGGCTGCTTTTATAAAGGCAATCGGTCTGGAGGGCTTGGAAAGGCCTGATGCCCTCCTTGTGAATTTTCTTGATGGTAACACTTTGTCAGATGTCTCCTTCTGAACCTATGAGCCTTTTTTTTTTTTTTTTTTTTTTTTCCTTTTCATATGTGTATAAATAAGTAATCTGTCATGTCTTAATGGACCCAAATCCTTCGAGTCCTTACTAATGCACTCAGGATGTGCTTCCGAGCCAAGAGGAACCGGCACGTTCCCTTACGCCGAGACGCGAGGCGGTTCTGCGGCTGGAAGCTGCCTGTGTTACTGTAAATGCAAGAGGCAGGCACATCCGCACGGCACCCGCTACGGAGCGGTTCACGTGCCGCACGGGGGGGGGGGGGGGGTCACTCACTTGAAATGGGATTTCTGGCCGCGCAAACCACTTACGGCGCGAGGCATTTCTGCCCTGGCTGCCTGGTGGCGCTGTAATTCCGAGTCCGTGCACAGGGAATGACGATATTGCAGATTGCTGGTGATAATGAGATTATTTAAAAAAAGCTGCTTTAATACTGGCCTCTTTCTTAATGAGTCCCTTTCTCCTGTCTTCCACAGTATCTCCGTCCTGGATTATCCCTATTGCACAGTGCACGATTTGCCCGAGCTCACTGCGGAAAGCCTGGTAAGCAGACTAGAAAGCGTCCTTGTAACCGGTATTGCTGTATGCAAGAGGGTGAGGAAGGATTTTTATTTTCTTTCTTCTGTCCTCTTCTCCTATACCCCCAGCCATTCCGAAATCAGACTTTTTTTTCCTCCAGATTTTGAAGTGCCACCCATCGCTGGTCTGGTTCATTAGCAGTCACGGCGAGGTGGGGGAGGAGGGACTTCTGTTTTTGTGTCCCCTATAAAAAGCTGGTTCGAGGGGGGGGGGGTGTTCCCCTTCACTTTTCCAGACTCGAGAGACTGCTTTTTAAAAGGATTTGTCTGGAGGCTATCGCCTCCCAGGTTTTCATTCATCTGAGCACTCACATTTTGTAAGATGCTGGCAGATTATGGAGCAAAATGAACCAAATCCCTACGGAGCTTAGCCTAAGCGTTAGGCAGACTGGGCAGTGCAATGGGCCATGCAAATCCATGGGTTACGGAGGAGACGTAATGCCGGCAGGTTCATAACTGCAATGCTTCAGAGGGAATTTGCAGAGCGGTTTGGACTTGGACCGTGATGGTCTTCCGACCCAGTGCTCCGAACGGGCATGAGCATTTGTGTTAACGGGGCCTGGGATCAGAGGGAAGGGAGAGCGCAGCATTGCTGGCACTGCTAAATGAAGAAGGAATTGTTTACAGGGAACCTGACCAAAGCCACTCCTGGCAAGGGAGATCTCATGTCGCCTGGCTGCTAAAATCTTAAGCGTGCGCAGTTCTCCTTAGCTTAGTAAGGGTTAAAATCATTAAAATAAGATGAAGGAAGTTCTTTAGGTCCTATGGGCCAAAGCTGCTCCTGAATCCCTCTAGGGAGCTGCGACAGTAAAACTGATTTTATTGGATTTGTGGCCACGGCACTTCAGATGCGGCCCGGCGATGCAAAGTCCTACCCTGCCCGAAGTCGATTACGCCAGATCGAATTTGTATGAAAAACCGCAGCGGAGCGCGTGCTGGCAGGGGTGGTGTCACCCGTCCACCCAGCGCCGGCGCGCTCCCTTGGTCCCTCCCCACCGTCCTACCACGCGCCCCTACGCCAACGCTCCTTGCCTCCTCTTCCATGTCTGCTCCGGGTGATCGCTCCTGGGTATCGGCTTCAAGCCCGCGTTTTGAACCCGTCCCTGCGGCCACCGCCAAATGCAGGGGACTCCTGCTCGTCCGGCCTCACCGAGCAGCATCCTGGCCCGATGGGGACATCTAGCGACACGTCCCTGCGCGCTCGCTCGGCCCC
This sequence comes from Apteryx mantelli, assembly GCF_036417845.1. Taxonomy (NCBI): domain Eukaryota; kingdom Metazoa; phylum Chordata; class Aves; order Apterygiformes; family Apterygidae; genus Apteryx; species Apteryx mantelli. Next base: position 221,322,012 of record NC_089978.1, on the reverse strand, counting down.
CATGGCTCTGGAGGCTGATGAAAACGTATCCCTTAAAGCAATTCCGGGAACGCATGGTTTTCTCTTGGTTTTCAATGAACGGCCTATTTGTCCGCTAGCAAATAAGAAACCACCAGTCCAAAAACTTCATTAGAAAACATGCAGAAACCTACTTGAATGTTACCGTGTGTCCCCATCTTTGGGAGGATACTCTTGAAGGTAAAGACCTGAAAGGTCCCTCAAGAAAAATGGGATGTCTGGCTGAAATAAAAGTAAACCTTAATATTTTCTTCTTGAAAATCCTTATCTCTAAATGATGGGCCACATCAAATTTGAAACTGGGCTGCTGTTAGGGAGGGCTCTGGGAGGAAAGCTAGTCCTGGTTTTGGGGTTTTTTTATATTAGGTAGGTAGCGTATCCGAGATGATCCTAAACTCCCCTCTCCTGACCTCTTTTGTGCCATGGAGTGACACTTGGTCATCTTCCTACTTAACCAAGTTCTAGTTTTCATTTTCCTTTTTCTAGTTATATTGCGTGGCTCAACATCCAAAAAACGCCGCGCGGTGCACTCCCCCAAAAAATGCGGTGTCTGTTTAGCAGAAATTATATTTTGATATCAGGAGATACAGATATCTCCTGATGTTTTGGCGATAAGTGTTTGTGTGCGCATTTGTTTTTCCTCAGCCAATGTTTTATGCAGTGAGTTTTAGCTTATTTATTTATTTCCACCTTGATGCAGCGATTTGAAAGGACTAGCATCACAGTCCATTTCTTGGTTGATACGATGGCCGGGCGGAATATAGGAGAGAGTACGTGTTTACATTTTAATTCCCTGGGAAACAAAGAATAGCTCAGCAGCGGCAGTGCCGGGTGCCGGACCCTTTGGCTGCTGGGCAACTGCCTCTTCCACAAGGTGCAAATCAGGAGCCAAGAGCAGCCCGATGGCAAAGATGAATCCGCCTGTGAAGGACACTGGTATTAGTTTATCCAGCTGGGAAAGGGTCGTGGCGGCGCGCAGGAGCCCTCCCGGCACAGCCATAGCCTCTGCAGGTGGAAAAGTGCATCTGCCCAGAATTAAATGAATCTACTAGCAGAAAGCGCTTTCTCGTTGGCCTATAAAAATTATACGTGCGCTAGCGTTTTTACTGGCTTACAATTCTCTAAGCGGTGGTGATTGCTCGGCTGTAGTTTGGGCTCTGAATGTGAACGATGAATATAAATCTACCGCAATATACATTTCCCATGACGGCATAATGTAATTTATCTTGGATCTTACTCGGGACCTAAGCGTAAATTAAAGTGCTGGCTTCGCCTGAGTTTTTCAGAAGGGTTTTTCCCAGAATCTGTCAGCTTGTCAACAGCATGATTGATAACCCAAGTGAGGAAGGAACGGTGCTACTCACTCTCCATCTGAAATAAGTCTTGTACAGATGCTACTGTCAAAGAGTAAAAATTAGGCCTTTTTTGCAAAAGGCGAGCTCCGCGGCGGTGCCTTTGCCTGCTGCAGTCAGGGTTATGCTCTTCCTCCCCGTCTCCGCTTGCAGGAAGCTGGCGACAACAACCAGTTCTGCTGGAGAAACCTCTTCTCCTGCATTAACTTGCTGAGGATCCTCAACAAGCTGACCAAGTGGAAACACTCCAGGACGATGGTAAGGCAAAGCAACGGCATCAGCGATACTTATGCCGAGGGCCCTCCACCCCCCTGCTGCAGTTTTTGGCTATGTTGAACACCCCTAAGGGCTCTGGGTTTGTACCGTGCATGCACCAGGCGTCGGTGCCCGAGGCCTTCCGGACGCACAGACAGTATTTGTGTTGACTTGTTTTGACACGTCATCTTGGTTTGCGTTCGCCTGTTAACAGATGCTGGTAGTCTTTAAGTCGGCCCCAATACTGAAGCGGGCGCTGAAGGTGAAGCAGGCCATGATGCAGTTGTATGTCCTAAAGCTGCTGAAAATCCAGACCAAATACCTGGGGCGCCAGTGGAGAAAGAGCAACATGAAGACCATGTCTGCCATCTACCAGAAAGTGCGGCACCGCATGAACGATGACTGGGCTTACGGCAATGGTGAGTATTACCAAGGAGGATCCTTTCTGCGCTCAAAGCAGAAATCAGCGTGCGGGGTTTTTGATATCTTTTGATATCTTCTATCTGAAGACCCATTAGGATCCCGTAAGCTTGTTTTGGTCAGCACTGGCCATTTTTTCAGAAGCCGTAAGGCATCATTCAGCACCATCAGGAGGGAACAAATTGATTTCACGAGAGCTGGATAGAATCAGCTCAAAATAAAACAGTCAGCTTGGGTCTCCAAGACAAGGCTTTCCATCAAGACCAGCCCATGCCTGCAGAGCATCTCCTTCAAACTTGCTGTTTTGGTGTGTAAAAGCTGTAAGCGCGGTACTATCTATCTGCGGTACCGATCATGTTAGCCACCGAGCAGCTAAACGCTTCTTGTGTCCGTGCCAAACATATGTGCTTAGGGACTGCCGTTGAGTGAAAATCCGACGAGGAGCTCGGCGGATACAGCCCAGCAGTGCAGATATCGGCCTCCGTAGGCTGAAACACAGACCAGATGTGCCAGTCCATTCAAACAGCTTTTCTGTATTCTGAAGCTCTGTTTCCAAAAGGATGTCATGAGGTTTCTGACGTTTTTTCATGTATTAATCAACGGGCTGCATCAGACCACATACTTTTATTCTCTTGTAAATAGGCCCATTTGCTGCAACAACTGCCCTAAGGTCGTGCCCTTAGGTCACAAAGAGAAAGTATTTAAATATCTTTTCGCCTTAATAACTTGGTCCTGAAATTTTGCACTGCATGTGTCTTTTTTTTAATGAGAATTAAGTAGAAAAATTGGGTAGCACTACAATTTCAAAAGAAAACAGGACAAGGCATAAAAGCCTAACATCTCTCCTTTTCGAAAAGGGAGAAAGGCCTGATAAATATTTTAGGATGTTTCACTTCAATTGTAAAGATTTATTTATTTTTTTTAAGACTTAGATGCTTTTGAGAGACGCGATATTGCTATTACCCTGATCCAGAAGAATCAAAACCTAGCCTCAGTATTTCTAATTTCACCATAGGGCTAGTGGAGTTGCCCAAATGACCAAAGAGCACGAAGGTTAGAAGATGGGCAGTAGCAGGTTGCTTTCTTTTACACTGATTTTTACCCCGTCGCTGCCTTTCTCAGCATGCTGATCGCTCCTCGAGGGATTAAACGCAGTAGCAGGGCTTCTTCATGCCACGAATGGTACAGAGCTCTGGGATACTGGCTGCCTTGGGTAACTTGAACCATTTGGATGCCACATGCTCCAAAACAGCAGAACACCTGAGCTCACCATTTTGGACCTTCTCCTCTCCTGAGAACTGCTGAGATTTTTCCAATGATTTTATGGAATCTTTCTGGAGCAAATTACTATTTCATATAGCTACAGAGTTCATAAAGACCAAGTTTCAAAATGCTGATTTTTTTGAAAAATGTTGCATGTTTAAATAATAAGATTAAAATATCTTGGCTATTACAGCCAATTCAACATCCTTTACAGCTTTTTAACATCCTTCACAGTTAAATTTACCTAAAATTTAAGAATCTTTGTTTTCAGTAGATTATGGTAATCTTGCCAGGTTTTAACTATATGCATTAAACTAACTGTTCTTTATCTCTGTCTCAGACATTTGTGGAAATTTGCAGTAAAAGTGGTGGAGTCATTCTGAAAAAAGCATGAGCTTAGTAATTGTACAGATTCCTTAATGCACGCTGAAAAGCAGAAGTAATTGCATTTCTATAGGAAGCTTTCTGGCATTGCTTAATTTACAAGTGATGTTTACATATTTAAATATCTTAAATTAAAATGCATGCAAAATGGGATCTGGCTGGGAATCATAATTAGGAATAACTGACTGGCTAATACCCTGGTCAATTCAGGCATGTGATTGCTGTAAACTCTTCATCCTCTTGTTCTGCTAAAACCTTATCAGAATTACGCTTTCACATTACTGCGTGTGTCTGGGTTCTGTTTCTTCTTAAACGCAGACATTGATGCAAGACCCTGGGATTTCCAAGCCGAGGAATGCACCCTAAGAGCCAACATCGAGGCCTTCAATAGCCGAAGATACGACAAGCCGCAAGACTCGGAATTTGCGCCGGTGGACAACTGCTTACAGAGCGTGCTGGGACAGCGGCTGGAGCTCCCGGAGGACTTCCACTACTCCTACGAACTGTGGCTGGAGAGGGAGGTGTTTTCCCAGCCCATTCGCTGGGAAGAGCTGCTACATTATCAGTGAAAGCGGCACATCAAGCTGAACCGAATCCCCGCCTCCATAGCGATGTAAGGTGCTGAGGAAAGGAAGACTGTTTTGGACCTGGGTGTTCTTAAGTACAGCTGGAAGAAAAAGACAAACTTTCTAACGAGAGAATGAGCCTCTTTTTATCCATCCAGACACCCCTGAGTATGCAACTGCACATCTTTCTGGAGATCTTTCCTTTCCTTTGACTTCTTGGAGGCCATGCAATATATACGGATCTGCACGTGGCAGCCACAGACCAGCTTCTAATGCTGTATTAGAGGCAATCTTGAGAGGCCTTTGAGCTCACCTGGTTTTCGCTCCACGTTTACACCAGTGCACGAAAGATCAGAACCTGGGCCTGCTGTTTAGCTCTGTTCAAGCATGTTAAGTGTGTTTTAAGAGCATCTCAACTGTGAAAGGTTTTCACTTCTCCCGAACACCCCACATTGTGCCTAATTTATTTTCATGTTTTCAGTTCTGGATGTCCAGCGAGATGCTCTGAACTTCCCACTGCCACGAACGAGATGCCCCAGTTCCCTGCTGAAGCTGAATACGAGAAATAGCGGGACTATCTGCAACAATCTCAAGCTACAGGTTGATTAGCCCAAAGGAGGCTAAATTACCTTGTCCCTAGAGCAGCATCAGTGCCGCCGAGGTTGTATAACCCAGCTCACAGAGGGTTGTTTCCAAAACTGAGGGGTTTTGGAGGACTAGGAGACTAATCCATTACCTTTTCCACCGCTGCACTTTCCTTCACCACTACATTCGCTTAACTCTCACATCAGAGTAAAACGAGCAGTAAGATCTTCTGAGTTCAGAGCTGCAGAGGAGGCTGATTGTCATGTTTCTATTTGATACAAATTCCGAATTATTGGCATTAAAATGTCTACAAGTGCCACGTAAAAATTTTTTTTCCTAATCTATCAAGATGCAAATGCAGGGAAATAAAGTGCAGCAGGATGGGGTTTTTTTGAAGGATAATTACTGCAACATGTTCGGTTTCTATTTAGCTTTTTTATTACTCTTCAGCCCTTCTGACTCTGGAGGAGACAGTAAATGTCCCACTGAAAATAACCCTCCTGATTTTTACGCAGCTTTTTTGGTTGGGGCAGGGGGAAATGTCTGTGTTATGCCTCAAAAGGCGGAGGGAAGAGTACCTCAGATATAGCATTTTACTGCCAACATACGGGCAAAACAGCAGCCGTGGCAGCCCGCGACTTTCAGAACGAACAGCGTATCAAGCCGCAATCCTTCTGCGAGGTCCGTGCGAGCTCGGCACAGGTAAAGCCACGCTGCGGGGGGACGCCGGCAGAAGGCAGGCTGAAAACCCCGGTGTCTGCCGAGAGCTGTGGGACGACGGGCTGAAGGATGCTCGGTCCTTAGCACGGCGCACGGATGACAGTCCTGTCCGCTCGGCCAAGGCCCTTCCCGAGGGCTCCGCTGAAACGGCAAGCCGCGGTTTACGGTACTTTCTTCAGTATTATAACGACAGGGCCTGCAAACTATGGGCTTTCTCGACAGGATTTTATCAGTGAAGGCCTTAGCACAATTTTGGGATTTATACTTTTTTTCCCCTCCTCTCACGAAACCAGGAATTCAGCTTTTGTCGAACGAGCATGCGTTAATACAGTGCAGGCAAAATTTTACTTCTCTTAAACAGTAATGCTATCTGTATATCAAGCGCACAAGTGATAAAACCACAAGTATTTGTTATGACAGCATTCGTGCTTATTGCTGTGGAATTAAACTGAGAATGTTTCCTTAATGTGGTTTGTAAGAGGCATTTTTCAAAAAAAATAGCATTAGCAAGCCTGCTCGCCTTTTTAAATATGCTTTTGTTCAAAATAAATCAGAACAACGTTTAAGTGCATGCATTTAGTTGAGTTTTTTCTTCCTGCACCTTAATTTAAATGCTTCCTTTGTTTGAAAAAACAAAACAAAACAGAACAAAACCCCAAAAAACTCAGCTCTGTCCTCTCCCCATCTCTGTTCTCTCACTACTGGAGAAAGCCCTTCTGCTGTATTTTGGGTGTTTTATTCTGATATATCTAGAGAAAGCTAAACAACCAAAAATAACAGAATTATTGGATGTAGATGTCTTCGTAGTGTTTATGCTTGTCTTTCTTTAAAAAAAAGAAAACAAAAACCTGCTCCAAGCAATAAGGCATGAAGTAGAGATATATACCCATAAGGAAAGCATGACGCTGTTAGAGAGATCCTCGAACTGCATCTCTTTCTGTAAAAATGGCATCTAGCATTTCCCTATGTTCCCTACAGCATCCTTGCAGTAAATAAGATAAAGATGAAATAACCTAAAATAAACTATCCAAAAATCCTTAAAGATGGAAGGCAGTAGAAAGGTCTGTTAGGTGTGTAAGTAAGTGGTAGAAATGCAGGATAAAGATTACTATTTTCAGCCGTGTCCTAGGAGAGCCCAGGGCTGGCCAGACAGTCCAGGATTTTCTTTGCGACGTTTTTGTCTCAGATCTTCCTACCGAATGTGCAATTTTTCCCCCTCTCCCCCTTCAAGCCAGAGGCCTGGGAACTTAGCCGTACCGCGGGGCGATAGCACATGACCTGGCACAAGGGACAGCTCTTCCCTACTGTTTGTTCCTGTTTTTTTTTCCCTTCATTCACGTGGTAACCCCACATTCTTTGGAATTTGCAGGGTGTTTTGTTTTTCCAGTCAACTACATTATACCGCTTACTTTATGATGGGTATTGCCTTTTTCAGACTCATTTGGAAAGCAATCTTAGCTCCTCAACAACTAAGTGTACATGTAAAGGAAGTACAATCAATGCTGGCAAGAAATTGTATCCAAACGATTTTAGTTTTAATAAGGTCATGAAGGTTAAGTGTTTCTTAAAGCAGACAAGGGAATTATTGCCTTATTAAAGAATAAGAAACTTAGAAAGGCCCTTGGTATTTGGCTCAACATTTTTTCCCTAATTTCTCTTTCGCACAATATTTATGTCAGAATAACCAGTACCTATTGAAAGGTCATTTTTCTACCTTTTTCTAATGAAATGGTGCTTTCACATCAGGTTTCCATAGCTTTTCAGTGCTTTTATTTCTGCTGAGGTATAGAATAGAAATAAAAATTCTCACTGGGGCAGCTGCGTGGTAGAGGTTGGTATAAAGCTGTTATCCTCAAATACCATTAATTTCCACCACCACCATTAACAACAACAAGAGCAGAAGTGAAGCCTCTCGGAGATATGCCTCTATACCAAACCTCAGTCTCTATATAAAAGCGTACCTAGGGAAAGGCATACCTAACTTAAATGTTTTTGTCTCATCACAAATTTGTCACAACAGTTGTACTTAGTACGGAGACGTGCCATGTTTAGCAAGGCCTTCTTCTGAAAAGCTGGAAAATACGGCTTTCGCTTCAGGCTGATAAAAACTGTTGGTTTCCCTGTACATCTCAGGGTGTTCTGCAGCGCAGCTGCGGGGCTGCAATCCTAGTTTAACAGGAATAGAAGGAATCTGTATTTTAGTAAACTGACTTCGCTTACAAACAGATGTGGGTAGAAGTCAAACAATTTAATAATCGAGAGACTTTTGCTAGAGGTATTTGAGCGGTATATTAACTGAGACCCCCAATCTGAGATGTTACATCTCTTGCCGTATTAGGACTGACTGCACCCCGCTATTGCACTTTTCAGACTGCAAGCAGGTGGTAGTTCAAAACTTCTGTGCTTCACAGCGAGGATTTTCTTTTCCCTAAAGAAAAAAAACAATCTCAAAATAGCTAGGAGGCAGCAATGATGGAAAAATCATTTTGAATTACAGCAAAAAAGAAACCCCCAAAGTTTCAGAATAAGGTTTCTATGCGGTTTCTCTGCAGCTCAAGGAACAGCATCTGTTATCTTACTCCAGACATGAATGTTGATTCCAGGAATGCTCAACCGCTCTCAGTTTCTATTGTAAACCGTGGACGTAGAGGTTTTTTTCAGCCTACAGGTGGTTGCTGAAGGCTTTGCTGTTCGTAAGTCTTTTTCAGTGCCGCAAGATTCTTCTGCTTCTATTTTTGGCCTTGTTTCTGAGGGATATAAGGCACATGCAATTGACACTATCAGTCTCTCAGTCCTCTGTAAGCAACTTTTGAACCGGTTACCTAATTTCATGTAAACTTGAGAGAAGGATAAAAGGCCCCAAAGGTATTAAGTTCCTTTAAGGGTTGTGCAGGTCGGCAGCTGGGGGGAGAGAGACCCTACTCACTTCCCAGCGGAGGGAAAGGCAGGGGCAGTCCAGGCTTTATTCATTCAGTTTGGCAGGAGCCAGCTGGGCGATTGGCCCCGGTGTAAGGGCTGGCGGCTCCGCACGGGCCCGGCGGATGCTGGGGCGAGTCCGCAGCTGCCTCCTGCTCCGGTGCGGGGGAAGAGGAATCGTGTTCTCCAGGACGCAGAGAAGACTGGCGGTTAGCGATGGGAAAAGAGACGGGCGAGGAAGGCTGAGTCGCAGGGTGCTGCAGGGAAAGGACACAAATCCGTATGGGAAACAGTTTTGTTAATTCCGCGGCTTACGGAACAACTTGTTAAAAAATATGTATTATCAATTTGTTGGCATGAGCAACATAAGACTATGAGTCACTATGTTACTCAGGCAATTCCACTACTTTGATTTTTGGATGATTTTAAGCAGTTATCTAATACCAAGAGTATCCACTGCTCCATCCTGCATTTTGACAGGGCCCAACATAAGTCCTCAATAAGGATCAGAAATCCCTCTGATGGGCGAAAATGTGCAAGAAGATGCAGTCCCAGCTCCAGACAGTTAACAAACTAGGGAGAGATCTGACATGAGATAAGGTAAAAGGTCTCAAAATACAAAATGATGCAACAGCAGTTGGACCTTGGTGGATTTTCTTTCAGTTCTCACTTGACATTTGAATCTCCATTTGGATGTGGTCCCCTGGTTTTGTACAAAAAATGTCCTCTCTCTCTGTGAAAAGGACCATAACCTAATGTCCCTCTTTCCTCCTGTGTATTTCCATAAAATTAATGATACTGAGATGTCCTGGCTTGACAGGTGCCGGAACTAAAAGACTCTCTATTTATCAAATTGTAACTACAATGGTGACTTTATAAGCCCAGGTTTTATTATACTCTCAGTTTCCCTTAATTATTTATTGGAAAGTTTGTATGTGCAAATAGCAGCTTGTTCTGTAGCCAGGTCCAAGCATGCTTATAAAATCCAACAGTTCACCGCATGGGCTAATTCATACATCCTTGATCTAATATTTCAGACACACTTGTCACTAGTCTTATTTCTTTTTTAGCCTCAGTAGTGAGTAAAACGTGGTCTCTTGACAACTGTTTAGACAAAAGGTGATAACGATTATGATCATTTGCTTTATGCAGTATGGTTTGTTAATAGCACAGGGTCATCTTTCCCTGAATACAGTAGAAATCAAATATGATTTTTCTCATTATTTATCTTTGGCTTGCTTTTCTAAGACTCGTTCAAAAAAGTTTTACTTAGAAAGTCTGCAGACCTTTCTGAGCCATGCTATCAAGTTGTTCCCTCTTTTCTCTTGTTCTTTGCTCCTTTTCCTGTCTTTTCTGACCATGTACAAGGATTCCCCAAAGATTTTTCTCAGCAGTTGAGAAAAATTCCTCCGACAGAGTTATTTTAATCCCAAATAACTAACCAATTTGGTTACCTGTGGTCCCTTGGAAGCAGTACAGGAACAGAAGTGAGCAGCACAAGGCTGGGATGAGGAACGGGAACTGCTTTAGCAAACTTAGGCATTGAAAAGAATAAAATACCTGAACCACAGATATGCTCACACCAACCAAAGACCAAGGCCCTATGCTTTTTCGAATGGCAAGGAACCTCTTCAGTTCACAGCTCACCTTCTACACCAGCCTTCCTAGCTCGTCTGTGACACAGGGTAACAGTATCCCTCATTTTCCGTTACCACTAAATACAAAGAAGTTCAGCTGCTCCATTATTTGGCCTAAGTAGAAGGCAGATAAGATGCTCATTAGCATCAGTGAAGTTTGATACTCCCCATTAATCAGAAAGCAATTCCCTTTGAACAGCACATTCTCCAACAGAACAAAAACTTCCGGAGCCCACCCATGCTAATAGAAAATAGTTACCAAAGAGAAAAGGCTAATATTTTCTAGAGAAAATAATACATCCACACAAAACAAAAGAATATACGAGATGTACATTTTCTAGGCTGAACATCTTACCCCCTGTTTCTGAAAACAAGTACTGTGTCCAGATTGCAAAATAGAAGCATTTCCAGTGGATTAAGAGAGGCACTTTATCATACTCGTGGAAAAGACATTCACTGATCAGGCCCACAAACACATTATTTTGGAAAGATAAACCTGCATTTTCCATTAACTCAATCCCTTTCTCCATGAGGCAAACAAGACTCATCGTTTCCATTCGCTACTTCAAAACCACTTTCCAAAACGTACTTCCTCAGCCATCTTCCTTACTGATATGGGCTCCCACCACAATCAGCCTCCGCGCATCAGCATCAGCTACGACGTCAGGCGGTGACCCGGCTGATTTTATTTCCAGAGCTTCCTCCCCTCATTTCTTCACTCAACCTGCACTCCCGGCTCAACTTTCCCTCTTGATAAATGGCATGTTTATTAGACCTATGTTCTACCAAGCATTACCTTTGCTCTTTGATTTCTCTGTTACTGAGCTGCTTCTCTAGTCATCACCTGATGCATTTTGCTGTTGTCTACCAGTTGCACACTCGTTCCTGTCAATCTGTCTTCTTTTGATACCTAGTCTGCATGCAGTAGTACTTCCTTTCCTCCAAGTTTCCTCCTGACCTCTTTCTTCCCTTCTTTCACTGATACGTTTGCTTCTCTTCATGATTTATCAGACTCTTGCTTTCTTTATTGTTCTCATTGCTTCTTTTGTTTTTGGGGTGGTTTTTGGTCAACCTTTATCAAACCATGTTTTACTCTTAAGTCACAGGTCTGGCTCATTCTCAATATCCACTTCTGTTTTCCTGCTGTGGAGCGTATCTGTCAGAAATACTATCCCTGCATACATCTCCTCCACTACAAAGTTGTTTCGTTTCCCTTTAGTTTTTCTACATTCTTAGCTAAATATGTCTACTTTTCTACACGGCTAAATAGCATATCCTCATTTCCAGACACCTTTTCATCACCTTTGCTTCAGTCCTAAGAGCTTTCCTACCTTTCTTTGCACAGGTATCATAAATTGGGGAGCCTCTGAACACAAATATATGAGTACCACCTGATGTTATGTTTCCTCTTCCTGGTTCCATATTTGCTTGAAACTCAGAAGAACTCAATCCCTTTACAGCTGCGGGATAAATTGTCCAAAAGGTTAACCAAATGTTGGCCAGGTGCTGACTGACAGAGTGATCAGGTAAGATCACAAGTATTTAGCAAATCAGGCTAATATAGATGGAGCAATTATTAGGGAAAACAGATGGAAAGACAGACATACAGATAATGCACACGCCTCTATAAACATGCTTTGCCCTGGTTATATGTTTGTCCGCAGTACTGCTTACATAGTTCTCACACTTGCTTGTTTCCAGCCAAGTGCTGACCTCTCCATTGTGCTACAGTTTTTTCTGTGGCTGTGCAGTGAACTGGGTCAGAGAGCTGGCCATACGGAAAAATAACTGAACAAAAAAGACAGCAAAAAATAAAATAACATGATCGCCTAAGCTGTTTTTCCTTAGCAAACCAACTAAAAAATTCCATCAGACCAAAAGAAAGCACTGTATTGTAGTAAAATGATTGCCTTTTTAATAATTGAAATTTATTTTATAGCCTCCAGCTCCCAAAATAAAGAGAATCCTTGCTTTTGTTGAAATCAACTGTTCTGAAACAAAGCTGTCTTCCTACAGATTCATGTCACATTGCCCTTAAATACCATTCTGTCTTCCTCATGCAATAATCGCACACGCTCCTGCCAAACCAACCAGAAAAGGGCTGAGCTGCTTTAAGGTTTTCTCAGTAGAGATATTAATGGGGTCTCTCTCTCCTGCACTCTGCCCAGCTGAGGATTTTCATGAAACACGTTGGAAATTAATATATTTGAACTTTTACCTCTTTGTCATACTTGGTTGATACTGGCCAACTGGTTCAAAAGTCTTTGGAGGGGGGATGACAGGCAACCAGCATGACCGTGCAAGCCCTGTTTCCTTAGGAAACCACACTCAAAAAACTTCTAAGCTCCCACCTATGAAGATTTTGAAGAAAAGCTTGAAAATATGGTAAGATGCATCCTATAGGCTTACGCAATTCAGCTCTTACTCATATTTTTCACTTGTGGTTTTAATGGAAGACGCTTATTAGTTTGCAGAAGAGAGCATACAACAGTGAAAGCCTGATGCTGAGGGATGCAGAATAGAAACCCACCTGTCTCCCATCCTTACTCCAAACACCTGCCAAAAAGAGTATTTCTGTGCATTAGCAGCCTGGCTGTGCAAAAATTATGCCTATAAAAAGGTGCAGGGCGCTGAAATCAACCCTTCAGGTGTCCACTCTTCCCTCTGATCCCTCCACCTCACCTTGCTTCCCCTGGATCTAAGACATTGGCTTAACTTTAATTCCTGCACACCACATTTTTGGAAGTGTCCAAACTCTGTTAGCCATAGTTTTTGGTGCCTGTTGTGGGAAACTGTGACTCTCAAAGGAGCCAAAAGCAGAGGTTGTTTTTAAAAATGTTGCTGTGGTGAAGGACGTGGGTCAGCTGGTTAAACAAAGAGAAACCCCCGCCTTTCACACTTCATTGCTCTAAGAGACCATAAAGGAGCGGGCTGTTTCCCCAGCCGCCTCCTCTAACAGACGCAGAAAGCTGAGGCATAGCGTAAAAACATGAGGCACGCAAAAAAAAAAAAAAAAAAAAAAAAAAAACAAGAGGCTTTTTGCCCACAAATACAAGAAAGTTAATTTAATAGTCTTACAAACGTCAGCCCTTCCCTCAACCTTTGAAAAACACAACTTCCGCCCCCCCTCTCAGCTATCATTTGCAGCGTTGGGCTTTTATTTTTTTCTCCCTACGACCTTTTCCGGATACTTTTCGCTGTGGGTGGGGTAGGCCGCTTTGTGCTTTGTTTCTCGCCAGGCTCCTTCCGAGCGCGGGCGGCGGCGGCGGCGGCGGCGGCTCCCCTCAGCCCCAGAAAGGTTTTTCCCGCCCTTTTCCTGAGGCGGCCGTTGCGGCCGCAACGGTCGCGGGCGGCGCGCGCCGGCCCCCGGCCGGGGATTGGACGAGGGGCGGTGCGTCAGCGGCCGCTCCCCTCCCTTCCCCGCTTTCCCGCCTCCGCCGGTCGTCGCCACTGCGCAGGCGCGGCGGTGGGGGGGGCGGGCGCCATGGCAACGCGGCGCGGGAGGTAAACAAAGGGGAGGCCGCGCTCCGCGGCGGCGGCGGCAGCAGCAGCAGCGAGGGGCGTCGCGGCGGGGACCCGGACCCGCACCCGCCGAGCCTTCGGGTCCCGCCGCAGGCAGAGCAGGAGCTGTGGTGGGTGGGCGCGTTTGGGCGCTGGGCTGCGTTTGAGCGCTGGGTTTTTATTTTTGGAGCGCGGGCCAGGTGCTTCTTCACCTGGCGGGGGAAAAGCTGTGGAAAACCTGGTGCGTTTTTGCACGCAGGTGGTGGCGGGGAAGCCCTCGACAGCTTTGTTCCCTCTGCCCTTGCGAAGGGGGAAGAGACGCTTTGGGGCCCTCCGAGCCGGGACGCAGCTGCTGAGGGGGGCTCAGGTGCAGTCTGACAGGGCTGCCCCAAGCGCAGGACTCTGCAGGTGCTTCCCCAGGCTTTGCAGGGAGATGCTTTGGTTGAGTATGGCCCACCTGAGCCTGTTTTGACAGAGGTCTGATTTTTCACTATTCCCTTTTTTTTTGCCTGCCTGCAGAAGAGTTTAGGAGTGGGGAATTACATCAATGCCTTGCATAGTCTTTAACCCACTGTGTGCCTATGTGTTGCAGGGTCCATCCTCAGGGCTTGATGTGGAACCCCTCAGCGCAGTAAAAGGACTTACCATGGTAATGCAGGTTTGATTCTTTTTAAATGTATTGAGCCCCTTTCTTTAGGAAGTGGAGTTAATATCCAAAAGGCTCCTTCCCAAGGCTGCAGGGCACAAACTGACCTGCTAACTTTATGTTGTATTTAAGTATGCACCAGATTCTGCTTTCAGCCTTTCTTAATAAGCTGTAAAATTTCGCATGCCTCATAAAGCCTCAAATCGGATTGCTTGCAGGTGAATGAAAACTCCACACAAATATGGATGTCCCAGCGGTTCTGATGGATGTCCAGGTGCCCTGGTGTCAGTTGCAGCTTAAAACTTGAAGAGATCTTGTTAGGAACTCTGCTCTTCAGCTCTACAAGCTGGAGAAAAGCTTCATTCTATTCAATATCACACGGCTTTGGTTGCCTGATAAATCCATAAGAAATCCCAGGACTGTAGGCTGCTAGGCCAAGAGTTGGCTCCAGTGCTGCCACATGTGCATGTATCGCACAAGGTGTTGTTCTGACAGCATTTGTGATGCTGTGCTTGAGTAGCCCGTTGGCTCCCCATGTTTTAGGAGCCCCTGCTCTAGGCGATGCTGGAGTGTGTGAGCTGACTGCGGACTGTAGCATACTGTTGCTACATTTAATGAGAGACAGGAAACAGAGACTTAGCAGACAGGAAAAAAAAAAGAAGACAGTGTTGACAATGATCGAGAACATTCAAAGCCTGGTGGTCAGAAGTGTCCATTGCAGAGAGGCAGCTCTAGGCCAAAGACGTTCCCTGGTTCTCGCTGCAGACTTATGCCGACAGCTTGCACTTGCATGTAAGCATCTTTTTATTTTGAAAGATTGGTGTCCTTGGTACAGTTCAAAGCAATGGGCCAGATTCCCACCAGGAACCTAGCTGTGCTCACAAACTCTGCCAGTGACCCCGTTGGCAGTGCATAAACAGGGAGTTTGATTCAGAAAGCTGGCTGAAAAAATCTGCCTTTCTACATAAACATCTACTCTGTGGAGTGTGCACATTCCGGCACATTCAGTATTCAACAAATTCTATCCAATTAGGGTGATGAGCCTTTTTACAGACCTTATCTGATATATGTCTGAGTTTAAGTAGTTTGCTGTTTGCATGACCAAAAGTTTAGAAAACAATACTGTCCTCACGTGCAGCTTGCGCTCTGTACTTGCTGTTTGTCTGACTTTTTTTCCTTCTGTGGATAGTGGTTCTGTGTGTTTTATGGACCTTTCAACTTTTTTTCTTTTCATTTTCCCCTTTACCTGTACATGTTCCTTCACATCGAGATCTGGGCTGATTCTGAAGATTGCATCCTTGACTGCGTCATACCTCAAAGGATAAACTTTTATCCTTTTTTGCACTCAAGAGTACCGAGCTATAAAGGGACTCTTTAGAACTGATACTGCTAAAAACATACTAATGTTCTGCCTCCCCCTCATTTATGCCCAGCTGATAGTTACACGTGACCTTTCTGACTGCATCTATCCTAATTCTTTCTAACGAAGAAGCCTGCTGATCTGTTTAATTAGCAGCGTGCAAAAAGGCAAATAGCACAAATGCATAAATTAACTTGGTGTGTATTGAAAGCGCTCTTCGCCCCAGACCAGAGATCAAACGCTTTCAGTCACTCATGATGTGGAAATAACTCCTGTTCAGCTGTCATTCCACCCTCTGCATTCCTGGGATGTGGCCCACCTTGTGGCTTCATGTTGCCATCACCATCTTCCTGCCATCACAGCAGCAATGAGAGATCTCTCTGGGTCTCTGACCCAGTTTCTGTTGCTCAGCACCTGAAAGCAGCGTTTTCCATGCAGAGACACTCCAGGCTTGCTGTGAGGAGTGAACAGCATGGGCGAGAAAACAAATGGGAGTGAAGCAAACCCCAACAAATCTGCCTTGGAGACAGGAGGCTGGATGTTTAAGCTCCAGTGCTAACTAGCTGGAGTTAGCAGGAGTCTTCATCTTCTCCAGGACTTAGATGAGTCTTGGCAACACCTTCTTTGTACATACAGAATGGCAGAGTTTCTATTTAGATTTGTATTACTGGTAATGGTAGAATAACGACTATCTCACAATTCCTTAAAAAGGCTGCAGCTGTAGAAGGGAGACCTGCTTTTCTGGTTTATGATCCAAAATCACAAATGGACAAACAGTTTTGGATGAAAAGGCAGCATGTGCTTAGTTTGCTTTAGAGTTGCATCATAATGCATTAGTTAAAAAAATCAATTTAAAAGAATGTATGATTTCTGTCCTGCAAAAACTTTTTTTAAAAAGCCAGATAGAAGCACACTTTGGAACACAAATTAGCCCTGTCCAATAACTTCTTTAAAGATTCTTACAGACTATAAAGCAAATGTGGGTTTGGTGAAAATGTATTAATGTCTAATACTTGATAGTCCATATATAAAATCACCACAAAGTACAGGCATCTGTGTTAAGGGGCTCTGATGTAATACTGCATGCCAGGACTAAGATACAGTGAAACAGCTTTTCCAGGATGTCTTACGATCCTTTATCCAGTACCAACACAATAAAGACACGGGACTAACTGTTTCCATTATCATTTTATCTCTGCAGGCAGTTAAAGGTAGCAAACCCAAGCGTGGCAAGGGCAAAGGCTCCAAAAAGAAAGCAAAGGTGGTGGTGAAAGAAGTGGATATTCTCAGCCCAGCTGCTATGCTCAACGCCTACTACGTCTGCCACAACGCCCCTGCCTGCCTGGAGTTACGAGGCTTTCCCTGGCCTGGCTCCCCTAAAAAGAAAGGGAAGAAAGGAAAGTAATCAGATGGCTGGGAAGCAAAGGACACAGCAAAAACCAAGCTCCCCAGTGAAGAAGAGACTTTTCTGAGGATTAGCCTCAAACTGACGTCTCCAGTGGTTAGCTCACATAATCTGCTATCATCACTGCTGGGTCCATACAAAGACACTCTTACCATAGTTCAATCATAGAGTGACAAATGGCAAGTGACCACTGCGCCATCATAGTTTTAGCCACAGCCCTCAGCCCTTCAGTTCTGTGCAGAATAAAACATTGCACCTCCACAATCCGAAGGGTCTGTAGCAGGTCTGATTCATACATAACTGCTGCCATCCTCTTACGGAGGGGTCGTGTTCCCCAGTAGGATGTGCTCCGCCTCCCGTTGTTTTAACCAGAGCTGGTGGAAACCTGAACTCAGAAAATGGATGCTGTGGTAGGATCAACACCATTAAATATGGTTTTTACATCAGCATGTGCCTGAGAGTCACCCTGTTCTCCCTTTCTGGTCAGCCAAGAGCTAGGCAATACAGTCAGTGGAGATGAGGGTGATTCACCTCATTCTAAAGCAGATGGCTACGTTTGGTCAGAGAAGCAGTACTTTAAGCTCCAGCGAACATAACTGACCAGCTCTCCTTTGGCTGTAGTGGGAACCGGGAGCTCAGATGTTGTTACTCATGCTGTAGTTACGGACAGGTAGAGGTGATTAATCCCTCCCCTGCAGGTCTCTGCTTGCAGTAATCGGTCTTAGTCCAAACATCCTTGCTGGAGACCACAGACTTTACGTTACAGTGCAGGGTTACTTTGCTCGGTTTCCTCTTTGTGAATCTCATGCAGCCCGTGGTAAATCGTGAAGCAGTGTGTCAGGTTAAGTTGTAAATCTCTCTCAGATTCTTACCCCACACCAACTGGAAGGATGCAGTGGAGTGACTGGGACAGGAGAGCATGTGTCCTGAACTGATGCAGGCTGTGGAAGACTGGGAGGGAAAAGAGGACAGGTGGAACCTTAGAAAAAGAGTTAGGAAAAGAGAATTCGCAATGGGCTAGAGCTACTCTGGGGGGAGGCATCCCAGTTGTGTAGGATGCTCCAGTTGCTGTGAGCACGCAGCATCGCGCGCCACACCAAGCGGCGCTGAGACACGCACAGGAAGTATCGTATCAGAATTTCAGTTGGTTCTCAAGGCTGAACATCTGTGCGTGCAGATTTGGCAGAGCTATGGGCTGGCCCTGGAGGGTTACACTCAAGGCCGTTTCTGGTTGTCTTAACTGCAGGGGGAGGTGCAGCACCTTTCTGACTTCCAGGTAACTTTATGTTGCAGATAACAACAGCCAATAGTAATGTGATTGACCCAAACTGATAAAAGTCTGTAAGGCCTTATGCTGTTTCTCCAGCTTAAAGTGTTCCCGCTATGAAAAGGTCTTGACTAGGTAAAATCATCGTTTTGTGGCACTGCTTGCAGGCCCAGTATTGTCATTTATAGGCTATTGCACTGCACTGCTGAATTTGTTTCATCTACATGCCAGGAAAATCATGGTGGGATCCTGTTTCCCTGTTAATTTGTCTGCGGTTGGCATGTTCTGCTGAATCAGAGATATCGTTTGCAGTACCAGTTTGCTGTATGTGGTACATAGATGTGTCTTCCTCAGCATTTATGCATATTCTTGCTTCCCCATCACCCACCAGGAAGTCTCTGGCCACATCATATACTTGCAACTATTTCCTTCAAGTAACAGGGTTCCCAAGACAGAATTTGCTTTGTCTATATTTTTCCTCTCAAACTAATCGTAAAAAAAATCCGTCCCTCTTTGTATGATATATTTGCTAAGCAGAGCTTTAAGGGACAGGCGTTTCGGAGCTTTGACAAGACATGTCACCTCCCACTGAGCTAGGAACTGCTGAACAGCACGGGGGTTCCCCTCACCATCACGGTTCCTGTGCTTCTGCTACAGGGTCAGTTTACAGGAGGAGGAGAAGCTGAAGAACAGTGCAATCTCTTGCCAAGATGCAGAACCTAGTTTAACAGCAATTGCATGCACAGCAGGTGTTTAGGAAAACAACTTCCTTCTGGGCAACTTGCTCTACAACCATAGTTTGCAGCTTCCTCCGAAGCGGCTGTTATCTGGCCAGGGCGGGAGGCAGCATGCCACGCAAGATAGACAAGTGGTCTAATCTAATATGACCGTCCTAGTTAAGCCAAGACCTTTTTATGTATGTGATAGACAGAAGCTACAATGATTTCCGACCCAAGTTTAATATGCAAAAATGACTGGAACAAATAGCCAAATACCATTGTATGCTTTCTCTTAAAAAAAAAAAAAAAAAAGCTAATTTCTGCATGATGCAGTTGAGCACACCAGATAGTGACCAGCAAAGTGCAAAGGATAAAGACCCTGCTTTCTAGTGTGTCTGAAAAGTTGCCATTCACTTCTTTTTGTTGCAAACAGATGAGAAATCCCTTCCAACCATCCCAAACTGAAAAATGAAACACTTTTTTTTCTCCCTTTTACCTCTCTGACATCTGGATCTGTCTCATTTTTCATGTAATTCAGGCTCCCCGGTTGTTAATGAAGACCCACAGACACCTCTGAAGAAAACTTTGGACTTTAAGTGGGTTGATTCGGGGCTGGGGATGCCACTGGATCACAATTGCAGGTGTGTCTGTTTAATCACAACGTGCACGAGCTCGATTCTGGGACAGGCTCTCCTGCCTGCTGGGGTGCAGTATTTGTAAGCTGAGGTTATGATGAATAAAATCTCTTGTGCCTGAATCTTCTCAAATCTTCTCAAATAGGGTCCGTCACCTCTTACATTGGGTATGGTATTAGGGCTTCCTCCGCTCTTCTGCTACCTCGCCGTCATGTGCAGTGTGCTGCTCTGAGTACGTGAGGTTAACGTTTCTTGTAGGAAGTTGTATACCAAAACCAGGCTGTTAAAAATACACTGGATGTTGATGTGCATGTTTGTGGGTGAGGTAGAGCAGGGGGGCACAGGACTGTTGTTGCACAGTGTGAGTGTGAGCTATGGCTATATATATATATATATATATATATATATATATATATATATAAGGAGTTTAAGCAAAAGACAATACCTACTGCATTTGGTATTAGAATATTTCAAGCTCCATGTAAGCGTCCTTCTTTATTCTTTTCTCTGGTCAACATTTCTATATTGCTCAGTATTTCTTAGCACATTATTTTCACATTAAGGAAAGCTTTGTGTTAGGCCTAAATTATCACACAGAATCACAGAATGGTTGAGGTTGGCAGGGACCTCTGGAGATCATCTAGTCCAACACCCCTGCTCAAGCAGGCTCACCTAGAGCACGTTGCACAGCATCGCGTCCAGGTGGGTTTTGAATATCTCCAGAGAAGGAGACTCCACAGCCTCTCTGGGCAACCTGTTCCAGTGCTCCGTCACCCTCACAGTGAAGAAGTTTTTCCTCATGTTCAGATGGACCTGCCTGTGTTTCAGTTTGTGCCCATTGCCTCGCGTCCTGTCGCTGGGCACCACTGAGAAGAGTCTGGCCCCATCCTCTTGACACCCTCCCTTAAGATATTTGTATATATTGATAAGATCCCCTCTCAGCCTTCTCTTCTCCAGGGTGAACAGTCCCAGCTCTCGCAGCCTTTCCTCATAGGGGAGATGCTCCAGTCCCTTCATCATCTTCACAGCCCTACACTGGACTCGCTCCAGTAGCTCCATGTCTCTCTTGTCCTGGGGAGCCCAGAACTGGACACGGTAAGTTATGAGATCTTGTTAATTTATAAACTATTTTGTGCACTTAAAACTGATGTCTGCACTCACTTGCATCTTTATGATACTTGAGAAAGGCTTGGTAAATGGCACATACCCTTTTTTGTTTGTTTGTTTTTCATCTTAAGAAATGCCCTGGCTGTTATGGGGAAGATAGCTGAAGACTTTTTTGGTCATAAATGCATAATGAAGAGGTTACTATGGTGAATTTTTAAATAAAAGCTTTTATCCAAAAGGCATATTAGCCATTCGCATTGAATAGTGTCAGAAGAAGAAATAAAGTTTCCAGTAGGTTAACTTCAGTCTCATTTGCTCATCTTTCACTGTCTTGGTTCTTCACTGCCATTTCAGAAGTTCTTCAGACACAAAAAGAGTCAACTGATTTTACTTTCTCCATTAAATGCCCCTCTCTGTCAAGCTTTCTGTTTTTGTTAAAAAGGGCACAAGTCCAACTTTTCTCCCTTTTGCTACTAATTGCTGTAGAAAAGACCAGAAGGAACAAAAGATTAGAACTTACAGAGGTGGGTATTCTCTGAGACGTGTTGTCTAGATATACCATGACACTTGGGAATATTCCAAGCCTTCCAGTTCTGACACTGGGATGTTCTTGTTACATATAAGCATGTTAATCAGTTGGTGGTAGTTTTCTGCTTTTTTTAAATTATTATTATTATTATTATTATTATTAGTCAAATTATCTAAGTTTTCTGAAGAAAAACTACAGTGAATTAGCAAATATGCTTATCATAGATACTTTTGATGATCCCCTTAGAGGAAGCTCACAGGGCCTCCTCCCACTCCTGACATCCACAAACCACAGGTTAAAATCACAAGAGAATCTTGGGAAGAAAATAGCTTTTCCCTTAATTTTTTGGTTTAGGCTGCACGTAATTTTGTTAAAGGTAAGCAATATTTAGTTCTTTTAAAATAAAACCTAGTCCTTTAAGTTTGCCGTGTTCTTTCTGGGTTATTGCTGTATGACCTCAGGAGAAACATAGTTGAAAGGATTTTTTAATTTACTCTTACAGTCTGATCCTATATTCAGGATTAAGCTACAGTAAACTGAGTGTGAAATCCTTTTTTTTTTTAATGCAAAAAACTTTAAGACAGGTCTAGCATCACCATTTCTCCTAATTGTCTTCTAGCTGTAATTTTCACTAAAAAAGAGAAATTTTTAAGCAAAATAAGAAAAAAGTTTAATGGAACACATGGCTAAAATGGCTTCATTGGACTGGCCATGAGTATAAGTCATGAAGGAAGAAGGCATGCTGAGATGTTAAATCAGAAGTTACAAAAATGATGTTTGAACTAAAGTTGTATCGGTTAAGCAATTACAGTTATAGTAATTGCAGTTGGATTTTCTTGTATTTCTCAGTGTGGAAATGGTCAATGCACCTGTGAGAGACTTCAGGTAGGCTCATCACACCTTGCTTTGTATGTCTATAGCATAGCTGTCTCTGCCTGAGCTAGTCATGCTGGGATCTCCTTATAGATAAAAAGGAGATAGAAACAGGCATGTGGGGCATGACCAAGTGCACTACTTTTAGCCAGTGACTTTAGGATAAGTGCCCTAAAAGTAGGCACCTACATCATGGATGTTGCATTTGGTCAGAAGAATTCCCTCCTTCTTGGCCACAAATTCAGATAGAAAGGCAGTTGACAAGGCTGCTTTTGGACCAAAAAGTCTGGCATTTCTTTTTCACATTCATGGCAAATGGCTCATTCTTTGAAGTATTCCATTCCTGGAAAAATTCATTTATTATCTATAACTTTTTTGACCTCTCTCGGTCTGAAGAAAATGTTTGCTCAGTCTTCCCAAATCCTCATTGGATCTGATGGACGTGCTACCACAGTACGTGATGTAGCACATTTCACGTTGAGCACACAGTTACAACCGTTTGGATTGCTTCGTTGCATAGCAGGAATGACCTGGCTCCCTTCTTGTTTATATAAAATGTTGTCTGTGATGGCTTGTCTGAATTTCTTTTCATGGTAGTTCAAAATGTTATGTAGGTCAGCCGTGCTTCTTGAAAACACAATATGTTTATGCATGGAGAGAATTCCTGTTCTGTGTCATTTGCTTTTGATGATTCTGGGAGTTTCCCATCCTAGATTTAATGTATCCTTCGCTAGAGATGGTTGCGGAGGAGCAAGTGGGAAAGCTTTGCATGAGTAAGATTCATTCTTTCATCAGAGAAGGGGAGAGACCTGTTGAGAATATCTTCTTTCATGTCTGTAGTGTTTCATTGGGTTGTAAACAGATTCTGGCAAGCCCCAAGACAGCAGAAGTAAAGGCTGCATCATGAGTGATGTAGATGAATGATGTCATGTTTCCTGGTGTTCTTAATCTGACCTTTTTGTGGAAAGTGAATTATCTTACAACATAGTGATCAGTTGCTTCATAATATTGAATCACTGAAACGGAGTCTGGATGCTTATTCAGCTTCTATCTGTCAACTGTAACAATTCTATCAAGATATTAGATGTCTTACATCTGAGCTGTATAAATAACTTCAAGTTCTCCATTACTACTTATGGGACAGTGCCTCAAGCCAACCAGTGATCTTCTTATGGCTAAAAACATATGTTGTGTTTCCATAAAAATGCTTCAATCTCTGTCAAACATTTTATGAAAACTTATGTGACAAAGCATGACAGGACACAGTATTAAGAAGTTTTGCTCAGTCCAAATACCTCTTGTGAGCAAGAGGAATCAAGGTATGAAAATAAGCATGCTGCATCCTAGGAGCTGCAAACCCACTGGGATTCCCGGGATGGGATGACGGGGGCAGAGTAACCATTGTGGAACTTCACTTTCAAATGAATACAGTGTGTTTTCTGAAACCAAGGAGAGTTCCCTGACCTCCTCACTCTTCTGGAATTAGGAGAAAGTGGGAACACAGCCGTAAAAAAAAAGGCTTTTCTTGATACAAAAGAAAGATCTGTTCTGTAACCCCGAGCAAAAAAACCCGCAAAACTTTGAATCATCCTAGAAGAATCTTCTCATGACAAGGGAATTCTCTAAAATTTCTCTAAAAAGGGAAATGGAGATGGGTGTGGAGTGGAGGCCAAACTGGTACTGAACACCTAAAATAAAGGGGAAATACCAGAAATGCATTGCGTCATACAGATTGTCTTCCAGTCTTCTTGGCGATGACACTGGTTCTAAAAAAGGCAGGTGAAGTTGTGATTGGTATAAAGCTTCTGATGTGACTAGCAATCTCGCAATCTGCTTATCGGCAACAACCTGAAGCCTGAAGGAATCAAAGGAAAAATCTCATATCGTCCTTCAGTACTTCAACTCATCTGAAATGATGTGGCCTGAAACAGTGTCCTTGAAAGGAGGAGTCTTTCTTCTGTCACCTGTTGTTTTGGCTCCTGAGGTACTTTCCCAGGAAGCTTGGCAGTTTCTGAAAATAGATAAAACATTTTGGAAGTACCCGATAATTATAGATTGTCCTTTGGGAACTGTCCAAGGAGTAACTCTGTTTCCTTAGACATGTAGGTGCTTTGAATATTCATCCTTTTCTATTGTCTTACACAAGGGGCTTGGATCATTTCTCTGACAATCACCAGAAATCAGAGAGTAGAATAAATAGGAAACATTTTGAGCTCTTGTAGTGGCAGCTGATACTTGCTTTTCCTACATTTCTATACCTAGGACCGCAGTTAGGGTCTGTTGCAATGCTTCACAATCTGGCATTGCAAGTGTGGAAGAGGAAATGGAAGTACTTTTAATAGTTTGTGAGATTTCAGACTTGTGACCTCCTGGAGGTATCTCTAATGAGCTTCTGAGTATCTCTTCAAATGTCTTATAATTGTCTGGGAATGAAGGAAATGCCTGAATTACAGGACCGTAGGGTTGACAGGGCTGCAACAAGCGGTGACTGTCCAGGTTCACCCAGCTCTCAGGCGGTTCCAGGACTGTTCACATGTCTGTACATGGCAGGGCTGTGCTACTTCTGAGGTTACCAGTAGTCATAAGCCACGGTTGTGAGAGGGTATAAACCAGTAGGAGCTACTGGGACCGACAGTGTTGGGCAGTCCTTTGATCCAGCTGTGTGCCCAGCACAGTCCTGTCCAAAAATGGAACCGTCGGACCATAGCGGAGCTACTGTCATCTCTCGCTTGGGGACTGCTCCCAGAATGCCCTGTCATATGCATCTGTGGAACTGAGACACATAAAGATGTTATGTGGACAAGAGGGACAGAAAATTGGCTATTTGAACCTACTGTAATCCCCTGCCTTTTTGGTACAGGAGCAGATAGACCTAGACCAGCATCTAACCTGTTCCTAGCTCCTGGTGAAGGTGACCCCAATTCCACCTCTTTCAGTAGCATGTTCAATATTTCACTAATGTCACAGAAAGTTTTTTCTTATGCACAGCCTAAGTCCTTTTTTTTTCTTGCTACAAATTAATTTTATTTTCCTGTGGCTTTTTGTTATTGAATATGGAGAACATGGATCATCGCTGTTTTTATAATGATCTTTCATATAGTGGAAGATTGTTGTGTCTCCCTTCCCATGAAACTCCTTCATTTCAGTTCATTAGGATAAGAAAGTGCAGGACTTTCGGCCTTTTTTTCCTATGTTACATTTTCTAAACGTGTTATTATTCTTGTTGTTTTCCTCTGTGCTCCACAATGGTACTGCTTCATCAGCACAAGGTGACGATTAACACCTCTGAAGTGCAATTTTTATTCTCCTCACATGTTGCTACATGGGACAGTCATAAAACCAAGATGCGTGGGATTAAACTGCCCTAAATTTAAATGTCTATAACGTAAGCATCAACATCTGGAAGTCTAGATTCTTTAGTTCATACAGTCAGTGGAGTTTAGGGTGTAATTCTTCTGATCAAATGTACACAGAGACTTCAGGATAAGGTGAATTGTGCCCTGACTCCATTCACTATGAAAAAAAGCCCAAGGTGTCTTGTTCAGATACAGAAAACCACATCTAGTGAGATCTGTTCCACTCTCTGCAATATATAAGATTTTACTGGAGAAGAAAATTCAAGTTTAGTGTGAATATAGAAATGTAAGTTCTTCATAAAATGATGAGTCCAAGGAGACCAATATAGCCATGGCTTGGAATTCCTAAGGAATTTGGGCTGAAGCCCATAAAAATGGATACCAGAAAACTTGAAAATTTCTGTGACTCCTGTATCTTGGGTGATGAGGGAGAATATTAGCTCCAGAGGAAACATGCTGCTGAGAGAAGACATGGAAACTGTTATTTTGGCTCAGTGGGATGGTCCCCTCAGTCTCTAAAGAGTCATTCACATTTTCTGCATCTCAAAAGAAGGCAGAAAATCCCAGAATTAATCCTTTAGCTGATCCCACTACCAGCCTAAGCCACTGATCTGAAATGGGGACTCCAGAAATTCAAAGACTGTTAAGTCTTGCACTACCAGAAACAATAGGACTGGTGCCAAAAGTGATCTCTTTGGCCTGGTGTCAATAGATCCAGTGCCAAAACTGTACAAAGAACTGATGCGTTGGTCTAGAGTAGGTCTTTTCTGCTCAGGGAACAACAGGTCTTAGCTTCAAAGCTTGGATGAGCTCAGAGCCTCCTTACTCTTTCCTTTGGTTTAGATTGGCCTCTGAAGATTTTTCAGAACAGGTTTACCAGGACAAGTTTGGGTATAGTTGATCCTGCTTTGGAGCAGTGGAGTAGCCTAGACAAGCATGGGCTTGGACATTTTAAAGGCAACTTGTCCTCTGTATTCTGTTTTTTCACTGCAGTCAAAGCTTATACCTTGAATCAGTCTTGAAAACAACATTTGTAAGATTCAGGCTTCCTCTTCTTGGAAGGCCTCTGAAACAAGGCCTTAACACCTACACTTTTCTCTAAAGAACTACAAGCTATCTCAGCCATGTGACACTGAAGGCCTTTGCAGGAGGACATGCAGGTGGATGTGGTGCAGACATATACACCCATGTTTTGTATGCAGTATGAGACACGTCCAAGATCTAAGGAGGATCCTGCAGATTTATCAAATAGTTTTCCAGGGTTTTATGATTATTTTCTAAATGGACAACAAAACAAACATTTCGAAAGATGCAGACCTTCCTCCAAACCATACGAGCATCTTGAGCAGGGACCTTTCAAGCGCATAGCAATGCACCAGGCAAGGCATATAAAAGAAGGGGGCAATTTTGGGTTGTGCCATTACAGGGCTAACAACCCAATGCCAAGCAATCCACAGCAAAGCTAAAAGAGCGTTAATAACGTGAACCTCCTTCACCTTGCAAGTCTCCCCCTCCCATTGCTATTATTTTGTGCAAACAACGACAAAGCAAATGATATAAAAAAATGAATGTGAGCTGAGACAACATTGTGAAGGACTGCGTGAGATGTTCTCTCTGTCTAATCTTCTGTTAGAAAGAATCGACCTGGCCAGTGCCTTTCGGGCATCCCAGTTCAGAGAACAAAAATACACCCTGACTTCAGCACGTCTCAGCCGCGGAGGAGTGGAGCAGAGCTCGGCAGCTCCTCAAAGAGGAAGCGCGCTCGTCTTGAGCTTATCACTCCCGCACAGTTGTAAACTCAGCCCTTCTCACTCCCGCTAATAATAACCAAGCGTAATCGCGTTCCGATGGCTAGCCCAGCCAGGGGAAAACCGCCTTGCCCGTTACCCAGTTTAGGTGAAATTGCCTTGAGTAATGAAGAAGAGCAAATCATACATATCCAACTCAGTGCAGGCAGCCTTCCGTTACTGCTTAGGGAATTTATTTCCCTAAGAAAAGTAGATGAGACCTGAAGAAATATCTCACAAAGACAGACCAGATCTGCCGCCCCGTACAAAAGGCATCGCGGCAGTGCATTATTCACAAGCGCTATAAGCTGAGCCCATGTTAGGAGGATGACAGCGGTCTGCAGACGTGTCCTTCCGGGACTGGGCACCCAGGCGAGCCCCTGCTCGCAGAAATGTGGTTGCAGCAGCCACTGGCCCCGCTGAGGACTGGGATTATCAGGTGCTCCCAGCAGCAGCACAGTCCTCGTGCAGGACAAGCCTCAGCATGGGAATTAGATACTTGAGTCACAAGTTGGCTAATCCTGTCCTAAGATGTGATTAAAAAAAAAAAAAAAACCTTCACTAATGTATTTAAAAATAAGCTTTAGGCAAAATGTTGGGACCAGAAAGGAAATGCCTCCCTGTCAGCAGGGTTCCTGGCTCATTTCTTCCTCTTTAAGCTGTCTCGTCTTTGTCTCTCCGTTAACCGTTTGTGCCATAAAGTCTACTGCAGTTTGGTGCTCAGCTGTACGGAGCTCTGCGATGGGCACTGAAAGGCTACACGTAATAGCGTAAGTGGGCTCTTACATGCCATTCTCGCTGTGTAGCTGTTAATTTACTGCTGTTTTACTGAGATGAGGGCACACTCACCCAGCACTACCACCTTTTTATTTCCAAATACTCTGGGTGCTGGCAGAACAGAAACAATTATTTATGAGTTATGAGAGGCCGAGAAGAGGCAAGCTGCTGAGGTGCAAGCCCAAAATCCAGACTGCTTTTGGTTACTGCGAGCTGCAGAGGTAAATAATAAGGTAAATAGCATAACAGGTAATGCTGTTGTCCCCCAGACTACTGCCATGTATCAGGTGTATTACTGCAGCATTCAGAAGCCTTTTTTTTGTACAAGCATAGGCCAAAACAACGGTCTCAGTCCCAATCCGGGTACTTTCTAGATTCTCACATACTCCTTCCCAACTGATGAGAGAATCAAGGTCTCCCAAGTCCTTAGCCCAGAGTGTGCACCAGCTCTGGATGGTGCTGGCTGAGCATTTTAAAAAAGGGTAACATCATGCCGAAGCTGAGCAGTCAGAGGTGTCACATCACAGCTCAGAGAGCCAGCACGGGGAGCCCTGGTCTTGTGATGGCTCTGGTGACATCGAACCTGAAACAGAGAAAATCGCTTTGGACATGCCTTTTTCACAGAGGCACTGGCAATCTGCAGAAGAGATCCAGTATGTTGAAAACAAATAATGAGAAGGCTGGAGAAATGGAATTAAAAGGAAAAATGCCTTCCTCTCTAATACCTGGGAAGATTAATCACGCAT
The DNA here is from genome assembly GCF_036417845.1 of Apteryx mantelli. NCBI lineage: Eukaryota > Metazoa > Chordata > Aves > Apterygiformes > Apterygidae > Apteryx > Apteryx mantelli. Next base: position 221,293,188 of record NC_089978.1, on the reverse strand, counting down.
TATCTTCAAACTCTTCACTCTGCCACATCTTGCACTGTAACGTGGGGCAACTTTAGATGCCTGTCATACCCTGTGCATAAAAACTGAGAGATCTGTGCATGCAGAACTTGACCGAACTACTTCTGAGCAGAAGAAGAGAATATAAGCTGAGAGTATTTGAGGAGTGTAATTATACAGAGTAATACAAGGGTGGAGAACAAGGTGCAAAGAGCTAAATTGAAGAGAGGGGATATTCAGGTGAAAAATCAGGAACGTGTATTTGCAGAGCCCTGAGATGGTCTGGGTCACGTTAAAGGCATCGGCTATCATACCTGCAGCAGCTCTATCGAATGATTGCACCTGCGTGGATTTTGGTGACTTCATCAATCGTAGCAGAGAGTACAGGAGGAGCTTTGCAGCACAAAAATCCTCCCAAAACTCAGACTTGGCTTTAGTCTCAGCTAGCTACACAGGAGCTGGGGTGCCCAGAGCCCCGTCCCAGCTACTTCCAACAAACTCACTGCACTGTCAGCATTCTCCTAGAGTAACGAAAACCAGCCTGGCTCTTTATGAGCCGTGCAAATCTGCTTTATTGTACATTACTGAACAATCAATGTTGCAAAGACTCCTGTATTGAAAGAAAGCAATGGATGTAATTTTTTTTCTCTGAAAAAGAGGGAGAGAAGGAAGAGGCTAAACAGCTGTGTCTGTAGTCTTTCCCTACAGTCTGCAGCGTATGCATTTAAAAAGTGTTCAGTTACTTCTGCTAAATCATCAGGGTGTTTTGTTTGCAGCATAGTGGGTGAATCAGTTGCTTTTCTCTTCTGTAGGCTTAAGATGAATAAAAACTCTATGCGAAAAAGACCCAAAGACTTTTCCTCTCCTGATAGATGCCAAGAGGCTGGGATTCCACCTCGTAACGCTCACAAGCACAGGCAGCTAAAAAGTGCCGAAAGGCAGCAAATGTTTTAACTATGAGGCAGCTAGGACATTTTGTGGGAAACAGACCCGGAGCAGAATTGCTGCCAGAAACGTGTCTTCCACTGCAGGACCATGTGCAGCTCCTTCATTTCCAGCACGCCGGAGATCAACCTTCCCACATAAATCCAGTAAGGTAACAGACTCCTGTCTGTTGTAGTATCTGTTGTCATAAAATGAGCAAGAGTTGGTGCGTTCAGGAAGTCTAGGAAGTCCCAAAGCTGTAGCAGTATCTCCAAAATGGCTTTTGGAGAACTCTCCCTTCTCCCCACACTAGCTTTGCTGATGGGAACAAAACGTTGGATTAACCTAGTCTAGGTGACGTGCTAAATGTGCTGGCGAGGGCATGTGTCTCAACCCCTTATGAAAACATAATTTCTGTCTGTGGTCCCAGAAGTCTACAGCACTTTTTCACAGTTGCAAATCTTCTGGTTGTAACTTAGCCACACTCCCACATAGGGGAAGTCTTCACTGGAGACAGACTTTGGGCTCTTTATTTATGAATTGACCCTAGCTTGGCTCCTGAAAACACACAAAATCTCTGACCCAAGGCTGGTGGTGCTTTCAGGCCAGACCAGTCTGAGGCTGTTGGCCAAAGCCCAAAAGCCGCTTACCCTGCTGCTGGTAACCCACCCCATTTTACAGAGCAGATCCGGGCTAATTAACACAGGCACTCCCAGTCCCCTTACGCTTTCCTATGTATCCCCTGCTCGGCAATGCTCCCTTGTTACTCATCCGTCTTCTTGTCCTGCCCCAGAAGTCACCAACTAGAGACAAGGCGAACTGTTAAAACATGCTCACATAATCTTCTGCCTGACGTCTCTCCTGCGATCTCCAGCACCTTGCCAGCAGGTTGGGGCACCAAGCTGCTGCAGACTTTACAACTTTGCAGATTAACAGAGTTGCTTAGGAACACATTCCACCTGGTAAAGTGGTAATGTTGTCCCCGTGTTATGTCCGTCTACGCTTCCTCCTCTCAGACCAAGGACGTGGACACGTGAGCCTTCCTGGACCTGCCCTCGCTCTTCTGGGCCTGCCCTGTAACCAGAGCTACCTTTTTTTATGTAGGATTATGGGTGTATGACACAGGGCAGTCTGGGCTTAGGCGGGTCTCCATGATAACCTGGGGAGACACGTGCTGATGTTCAGATTTGCCAGCAGGAAGAGTCTTAGCTTGTTCCTACTGGAAAATGTTGCCTCTCTGGAGGCCCCTCCTGGCACACCCCAAATGCATGTCCATTCCATTGCCTCTAAAGAGAGGCGTGGGTCCTGTGCGCGCTGTTCTCTTCTGTTTACAGAACTATGGGCACTTTGACAGAGGTGGAAAAATGAGCACGTGCACCATCCCCAGCACAGGCAGCAGCAATGGCCTTGTCCGTGTGCATTTTCACAAGCCCATGCGTTGATCAGCCCATTCCAAACCGATTAACAACATGTGGCCATGGAAATAGGCAGCTGGACCCCAGGACGTCATGACATCCATCCCTCTCCCTGAGGCAGGAGCAACTCTACCTACAGCATTCCTGAGCGGTATTTGTCTAACCTGTTCTTAAAACCTCCAATGGGGGAGATTCCAGAGCCTCTCTCAGCTTGTCCAGTATTATTGTATCCTACCACTGTGAAATTTTCCTAGTGGCTAATCTAAATCTACCTTCCCATGCTGTACGGCTAGCGAGGAAGCGACCTCTGTTATGCAGAAACCCTGGGCCGCTGCTGGTTACGCCAGGCCTGCAGGATGGCACAGTGGCAGCACGTGGTGCTCGTGGCCCTGCTCCAAAACTGTTGACGAGCACAAGGGAATTCCACGGCTCTGACAGTCGGCATCAGCTGCCTCCACACGTCTGTCAGCAGCCTGTGCCATCCCGTCAGCCAGGCGTTCCCCAATCTCTGCAGAGCTACAAGCCCCAGCCAAAACACCTCCCAGTTCTGCAAGGAAAGTTGCGTTCATGTCAGCAACTGGAGTTAAGTCATCATTTGGCCCAGATCCATGTTTTGTATCTACTGGAGGCCAATGACAGAAATCCAGAGCATCCAAAACTCAGCAACTCACTTAACTGAGTCTAGGGGCTAAGACAACATCCATGCAAAAAGCAGAGATGATTTTTCCCAGAAGGCACTTTGAAAGGTCGCACGTGGCAGCAAAGCCCCTGAAGAAACACAGGGGCACTGCAGAAGCAACAGCTGGAGTGTGACTTTGCAGAGTGGACGTTCGACCCGGAGCTTTGTATTTGTCTGACTATCAAGTTTATAAAATTTGCAGAGTGCCGTGAGCTGGTAGGCATGTAAGATTGGCACTATGTGCTTCAAGGAAAGCTGTAAAATGTAGTATACTGACAGAAATTGTATTATTTGTAGTACAATGATAACCTCATGGAAGAGGTTTCTAGTAGGCAGCAGTTGGTAGCCTGATGTTCTGAAATAAAACAGATGATATACATTTTACCCTAACAAGAATAAACTATGATTACTGTACTATAAAAATCTAGTCAATTTTTAACCCACCAGATCTTTGGCATACAGCGTATGATATATACACAACATCCTTAACGAAGGGACATTAGTGAAGATATTTTGCTTTCCAGCCTGCCAGTCTGGGAAATCACTCATCCCTATACTTTGATTCCCTCATAAACCACTCGCAGGACTTGGCAGAAGTGTTTTATTGCTCTGCAAGGGCAACATCCAGGCATCTCCCACGAGTCCTTGTGGACTCCAGGATTAACGCAGGTCAGCCATGGTGCCTCATGATTTGTGTGCTTCGGTAATCCAAAGTTTTCTGCTAAATTTCCTGGTGTCCTCATTGCGATTCTTGCTGTTATCTTCCACGCCATCCCTTAAGTGTGGGGAAAAACATCTTAAACTTGATCACTTTAGTCCATCAGATTTCAAGTTCCTCCTTAAGACTCAGGTCTACAAGAGAGACATTTATACCCGTTTTTATTATTTCCCTCATCCCCTTTCCTCTCTTTCAAGCCTTCCTCCTTTGTGTTTGAGGTCCTACTGAAACCACAAGCTGCTTGGGGACTGGGACAGCCCTTGAACGTCAACACCTTCCACCAGAACAAGGCCGTGATCCTAACAGATGCCTCTGAGCTCTGACACAAGGAGCACGCCAAGGTTTGCAGCTAGAAACGGACGGTCGCTCTTACAGACCACACCAGACTCCTCGCTGCCGATGGGTTAGTTCGACCTTTTTTTTTTTGCCCAGTTTAGATCAGTAATCTGGTTTTTCCGTACCAGCCCAAACCAGCCAGGGCAGCGCAGGGCGGTCGGCAAACCGCCACGCGGAGGTGGGAAAGCACGACCTAGCCGCGGGCAGGGGGACCAAACGTTTTTTGGGGGGGTTGCAGCCTCAAAAAGCGCCATGAGACCACAGGCGGCTGGAGGTGCGAGGGCCTGTGTGGTGGAGGCGCCATGGCCAGTCAGGCCCTGCTGGGGGGGTCCCATGGGGAGCAGAGGCCATGGGTCCCCGCTGGATCCCTGCTGGATCCCTTCACGGTCCCGCCGCCTCCTCAGGGCTCGCCCTTGCCGCCCCGCTGCCGAAATCCCCTTCGCACCTCCACAGCGAGGTGGCGGCGAGGGAAGAAGGGTGGGCTGCGACCTCCCCAAGATGGCGCCGGCGCCCCCCCTCCCCTCCCCTCCCGCGCGCCCCTTCCCCATCCCCGCGCGGAGAGGGGCCGCGACCTCCCTAACATGGCGCCCCGCGCGCTCCCACCCCCCCACCCCGCCCCCCGCTCCGGCCGCGCGGCGGCTCTGCCCTCCCGCACATGGCGGCCCCCGCCGCCCGCGCCTCGCTTCCCCGCGCGCCTCTCGCCCTTCTCACGATGGCGGCGGCGCCGGGCTATGACGCCATACGTCCTCCTCCCCCCCTCTCCCCTCTCCCTCCCTCCCCCCCCCGGCCTCCTCCCGCCGCCGCCGCCGCCGCCGCCGGTCCCCGCCTCTCCCGCTCGCCATTGCGGCGGCTCAGGGCGAGCCGCGCCGCGTCCCCGCTCGGCTCCCTCCCCGGCCGCCGCCTGGCAGAGGCTCCACGGCGCAGGCCCGCTGCAGCGCAGCCGCTCTGAGGTGAGTGTCCTACCGCGCAATCTCCCAGCTCCTCCAGCCCCGGCGCAGCCGCAGCAACGCGGGGGCCCCCGCCGGCCGCCCAGGCACCCCCGGCGCCCGAGCCCGCCCCGCCGCCGCCGCCGCTGCCGCCGCCGCCGCGCCTAGGCCGCGCTAGGCCCCGCCGAGGGGCAGCGCCGGGCCGCGCCCGCTCCCTCCCTCACGGCGGCGGCGGCGGCGCGGCGGAAGCCGGCGGGGCCCGGGCCGGGGCCGCGGCCGGGGCCGGAGCCGGAGGAGCCGGAGGCGGCGGCGGGGCCGGGCCGAGCCGAGCGGGCCGCGCCGGGCGCTGCAGGCTCCTGGGGCAGGATCCCACTTTGGGGAAGTTCGGGAGCGGTTTCGGTCATTTCGGTGGCTCTTCGCTATTATTATTATTATTATTATTATTTTATTTTTTATTTTTCCCCCCCTGTCGGCGGCTCGCTTCGGCGCTGCCCTTTTGCAGGGGGAGGGGGGATCAGGATCAGGGTGCCACTGGGAGGAAGCCGGCTTAAATTTTGTCAGTCCTGCATGGAGGCTTTCTTTTGTTTTTTCTTTTTTTTTTTTTTGTTTGTTTGTTTTTTTTCCTGTCATATGCCCCAAAAAGGTTGGGGATCAGCCCTGCCTCTTTGTTCCTCGGTTATACAACATCTGCCTCGGAAGAGACCTGGCTGGGGACTGAGGCGGTTGGGACCTTGCCGGCGTAAATAATAATTACCGGAGGGGAATCGCCAACTCGGTCGCCTTCGTACGCGTTGGGGCTCCTGGCTCGTAGCTCTCCGGCAGCGGCGGGTGGTTTCCCTGACGGGAGGAGATGTTGGCGCCGCTCTAAGCCTTGGATCGCTGCTCCCCGCTCTCCACTGGAGCCGCCTTCGTTATTTCCAGAATTGGGGTGTTTTTTTTCTTATCCCGGGGAGGACGTCGCAGTTCTGGTTTTTGCCTCGGGTGCGTCCGCCTTGCCGCTGTCCAGCCGGAGCCACGGCCCGCCGCGCTGGGCGCCTGTGCTGTGTGCCGCCGGTGCTTTTTCCGAGTTTCTTTTGTGGCATCGCGTTGATCCTTGCAGGAGCCAGAGCTGTAGCTTGTCTCCTGGTCCGTCTGCAGCACAATTACTCATCTTGTGAAACTGTTGCATTGATTTTATTTATTTATTTATTTTAAGGTCCTGATACTGGGGAAATAGATTAGAGGGAAATTGGTTGTGTTTTTTTTTTTTAATTTAGGAGATATCTCTGGTAAAATTGGGAGCAACAATTTTATTTTATTTTTTTCATTTGTGCAGAGAGCGGAAGTAGTGTGATGAAGATGTCAACTTTGGAAATTTGGGATTGCATTAACGCTTCCTTCGGGGTTTTAACGTTGTCCGTCGTGGCTAAGCGTTGTGATGTAGTGTTTAATTAAATGGCCTCGTGTGCTCGTGTAATTTTGTACATATGTTTACTATTTTGTAGAGTTCTTTTTTTTTTTTTAATCACAGTTGTTTCTTGGAGGCCTCACGTCGTTTATGGGCTTTACGGTGAATGAGGCATGTGTGCCATAAATACACGTGTGTGCCATAAATACGGCAAGCCGAGGAACCCGCTGCCTTACCCACCGCCTGGCTTATGCAGTTCAGGCCATTTCAAAAGCAGAAATAGCGTCTGCGTCTTGCCAAGTGTGTGGCCCGTTGTACGTTTACGTTATAGGGGTGGACCGAAGCGGGGGTCTTGTAAAAACGTTGTTCGTTGGCGGTCTGGATATAGCTAGTGTTCAAGTGTGCCTGGGCAGCGTGATTTTTGGCTTGGAGCAGTGAAAATACTGCCTCTCCGCTGAATCAAAAAACTGGCTGCGGACCGTGGTAGCTCGCTGCGTTTCGCTTCGTGCCTCCCGGGCTGCTTTTAGAGGCAGCGTGGCCTCGGCGCGCGCTAGGGAAGGGCCGCGTTGGTTATTCTGGCTGCGGATATGGACTCCAAACTGTGGTGTCCGCCGAAATAGCGTGTCCTGACCCCAGAAGTAAATAAGCTGTCCTGGAAAAAACCAGCCGTGCCGCGAGAGCCTGTAGCGTGCGCTGGGTCAGTCCGAGGTTGCCCTGCTGCGTAGCTTGGTCAGGAAAACGCGTGATGTGAAGCTGCTCATAGAAGGATTAAGCGACGGCGAGCGAAGGCCGCTGCTTTGGAATAAGATTGGCTGCACAGGAGTTTTCTGCACTATGATATTGCACTCCGGTTGTTTCAGCTTTCCTGGATAACAGCCCTATGACTAGTCAGCCGTGCAGATGTCAACTTTCGAACTTCAGGTATTTTGGCGCGAGGACTGTTTAAGTGCTGGAATTTTATAATTTTTCTGTCGCTCAGAAGTCTGAATCATCTTTTCTTAGGCTTAAAACAGCCAGTTCCACTTTTGGCTGAGCTCAAGCCTGGAAGATTTCAGCCTCGTCAGTGAAAATCACAACCACAAATGACGGCAGGAGCTCGGGCTGGGAGTGCCGGGGCAGCCTTTGGGGCAGATCTTGCTTCTAGGCTACGTTATGGCAAACTTTTGCTGCCATGTGCGCATACGTACTCGGGGAACATTCCCATCACTGCTTCCACCTGCTTGTCATTCCCCAGCGGAGGGAGATTTCCAGGCAGCCTCTCAGTCTCTTGAAGGCTTTGGGAATTTTTACCTTCTCCTCCTGTGATCCGGAAAGGGGCCGGGAAAAGTATCTTCTGGGAAAGAAGCCGAGGTGCAGTGGCTCTGCAATGCCCCTATATCCCTCTGCAGGAAAATTTAATATAGACGTCTATACCTAAGATCGCTGTGTGCTGTCAGCAGGAATCAGGTAGTGTTGGTGATTTTTCAGTGCAAGAAGCACTGTGAAATTTAGCCTTGGACCTCATCTTTCTTGCTGCTTTTTCTAAAGTAGATCCCTAGGGAAAAAAAATGTAATTAACCTTTTTGGTTTTGCAGATTACCCAGCGATTGAGTTACTCAATAAAATCATTTTAAAATACACTCTTTGGTCTTTGTAAATACCTCACGCTACATAGTGGTGATTCTGCTTTTGCTATGTAAGTTGTAACTGTATTAGAAAGCTGGAAAATGGTGCTGAGGTGGCACTTGAAGCAGCTATTTGTTGTGACTCATGCAGCTGTCCTCTAACGAACTTCACTAACTGTTTGATAAATAGCCATTTGTTAAGCATACGCTTGTCTAAAATTAGGACTGGCTACAGTTAATTGTAAATAAATGTTAAGGATAAAAGTTTCCACTTATCCCAGTTTACTTCTCACACCAGAAGTCTGTTTCCCTCCAGAGCTGTGCTGCCGGTTCCCACGCTCTTCCAGAGCTTCGGTAAGGTTCATCCTGCTGAAAATTTCGTGAACCGCTGGAGACCCTCTGTGTTAAGGGACTAAGTGGCACACAGTGTCCAGCATGTTCCCTCTGCGCTGGGGCGCTGTTTGTCTGTGTTTAAAGGTAATCCATCCTATTGTGGTTCTCAGTGCAGTTGTGTGTTACAGAATTAGTTCAATGGTTTTTCGAAGTTTCAGATTCCACTGTTGAACGGAGATACTTCCCCCCCCGCCAATGTTTGTCATTTAGTGAGTGAATTTGTGTGTCAGCTATTGTGAAGCTCTTCATCGGCTCCAGTTTTGCACTTGAATCTGAAAAAGATGCAGATATCAGAGCAACCCCCCCCCCCATCTTTATTGCCAAGCACCACTGATAAACCATAAAATGCTGAACACTGTTAGCATCTCTTTTCTCTCTTTCCCCCTGAAATTTTAGCTTCCGCTGAGAGCTCTCGGTGCGCTGTCCAAAGTGAAGGCTGTGTCGTTAGCAGCGGAGCACGGAGCAGGCTTTTTAAGGTCCGCGGTCTTGCAGGCCGCCAGGGCTTTGTACCGTGGGCGGCAGGAACCTCGCACGTGGCCGGGCGCTGAACCCAGACCATCCAGGCGCCGTCCTGCTCGAGGGAGAGCTCGGCTCTGTTCTCCATCGGCTGCAGCAGTTGCAGCAGGGTTCAGCAGCTCAGTATCGTGCCGGTCCCAGCCCGGTTGGCTTTGCTTTGTGCCCGAAGCCGGTGGGGCTGAATCAGTTGCCAGACCGGCCCGTTGGGGGGGTTTGGGGTCGTTGCTCCTGGTGCAATGGCACCGCTCACCGAGAAACTTCAGACCCTGTTATGCTCTCTAGCACGGTGCAGTTTATAGCTAGGAGCAGACCTGGTCTTGTATTCTCACCGGGAGTGTCGACGAGAGGGGAGCTAAACCTAGGGCGACGGGGCGGCCAAGGGGCCTGAGGTTTGGGCCCGCTTTATTCTAGAGAACTTTTGTCTGGGCCTGGTCTGGAGAAAACGGGGAGGTGGAGGTTATATTTGGTGTGGCATGTAGGCATCCTTGGTACTTCAGGAGTCATTGAAATTTTTTTTATTTCTTTTTTTGCTCCTGTAAGAAAGATGCAGATGTGCAAAGATGCTTACAGTGCTTTCCGTTAGGGCATCGGCTTTATAGGATTAAGCCGAGCATTTCCTCTTCTTTCCGTTTGTCGTACTTCCTTAGAGATCATACTGCTTTCAGTGGGTGCAGGAGTGTATTTTTGTGCCGCAGTGCAAAGACGGGTGTCGTCTCGGTGAGGAGCAGAGACGGGCGAGGTGCGTTCTGCTCTTCTCCGTGCTGGGCTCTGAACCTCGGCGTCCTTACTCGCACTGTTGTGTCGGGTGTTGATCGCCTTCTGCCCCTAATGAGGCTGCGTGCGAGGGAAACTTGTGAACTGTTTTACCTATTTCCCTTTTGTGTTGTCCCTATAGCCTGTAAAGAATAATAAATAGGTGGCCGGAGTCTATGGATTGATAGCAACTTGGAGGATAACTCAGCTTTTTCAATGCCGTTACAAAATTCATCTGATTTCAAATATATAAGTAGAAAATAGGCTAGCATATTTTAATTCATAGAGCGTACCTCTTGCTTGCAACCAGAGCGATAAGGTAATGCAATCCAAAAGAAACCGATTCCCTCCCACTGTTTCTTACATAATCGTCTAATTAAAGTAATCAAATGGTGATGACTTCTGGGCTTGGAAAGCTTCCCCGTAGTCTGGGTCAAAAATACTTGCAAGGCCCCACCCCCAGAGTCTGTATGCTTTAATTACATTGCAACATCTTTATCCAAGAATGGTGTTTAAATTAATTCTTCTCCCCAGAAGTTTGTTTGTGGCTTCCGTCTTTCCAGTCCCCTGCTGCTGCTTCTGCTTTTTTGGGCACAAATAAGATCCTTTAACTCCCAGTTTTCCTCTTGAAGGAGACGGAACCTCAAACCCTTCCTTTCCTCCCTAGAAAGAGCTAGCAGATTTCAAACTCCCCCAGACTTGCTTTGGGCTGCAAGCTGTTTTTTCAGGCTTATTATTTCTGCATCATGAGTGTTCATGGCCATTTGCAGGTAAATCAGTAAGTTGGGTTTCTTGCCTGGGAAGTAAATGGTGTGATATTTATTATTTTTAAGTACTACAACCTGTGATGGTTGTAATACTTAAACCCTTATAATCAGAAGCATATGCAGACGGAGGTGCTGGTGAAGAAATGTGGAAGAGTTAGGTCTGAAGTACAAAATGTAGCAGCAAATAAAAACTTGTGTCCCCATTTCAGTGCACCAAATACATGACGATGTGTCACAGGAACTCTAAAAACTTTGTGAATTCCCATGGGAATTGCATTCACTGCCACGTATTCAAGACAAGAAAAGCCCCGCTTGAGCAGTGACAGAAGGTGGGTCAGAACTGGAAAACCATGATGGTGTGGTGGCTCCACCTCAAACGTTCTCCAGGTGCAAGGAAAGCTTCAAGTTCTGGTGGAATATCACTCCCGTAAGCCATACTGAGCTGTGCCCCTTCCTAAACTGAGACACAAAAAAACTGTGCTAAGTAAAAAAGAGTATTTGTGGATGCGCTTGTGTATGCAATTGTTATAACTGTGCTTCATTACTTATGGGTTGAGTATTTGGTTTCACCTATATGGAAAACAGCCGAATGTTAACCATTACGCTCGGAGAAGCAAGGTAGCCTGGTTAACAGACTTTATGTCAATGCTAAAGGGAGAAATGTCTGAACCAGTATTTAAATGCACTATTCAGGAACTTCAGAAATCTCAGTTGTCTTTAGCAGAGCTGTAGATACGCCTTTTACCAGAAGGCTCAAATCTGAATCCTGCACGATAACACAGCTGCAAATTGAACATGTGCTGGATTTTCCCTCATACCTGGCGCTCTGCTTTAAAGAGGTGAGAGCTTCCCTTTTCAGTGCCTTTGCCGATTAGTTCCCGGCGGTTTTGCTGAGGAGCCTTTCTCCTCGCCTGTAGTCTTCTGCAGGGCAGGCGAGCCACCTTGGTCTTGAACGACATCCTTGCGAGGGTGCCTGACCTTTCCTTTTCCCCAGTTTCACATGCTAAGGGAGGGAAGAATCTCCGTTTTTCCTGGCACTGAACTGAGCCTTGCTGTTGTAGCCTCAGGTTGCCTGAACGGTAACTGGAGAAGCTCATTCCTTGAGCCTGGAGGAGAATCCCCACACGGTGCAAAATGCAAGTCCGACCTGCCCCTGTGATGGCCGATATGGTGACTGATGGCAGAGGCTGTCTGGAGAGCCACGAACGCACCATTCCTCCTCTTAAACAGCTTTAGAAAAGAAATCAAGCTTTATGTTTTCCCTAAAGGTTTTAAATTTTGCTCTTTTTTTTGATAACAGAATGGCCTGGGGTCCAGGTCTGTTCGTTCAAAACATTGAGGGCTTCGGTATGTTTTAGAGGGTGAATAAATTGAAAAGGGTAAAAGCATAGGACTGCAGCGGGAGGAAGAGGAGAGCCCTTTTTTACCCTCACACTTCTAAAAACTCATTTCTTCTACTTGTATCATTACAACTACATAATTATAGTTACTTTTGTGTGTGTGTGTGTGATCTGGGACAATTCATCATTGCTTAATCCATTGCCTGGGACATTTTACACATATGGGTTGTACAGCTGCACATTTTCTGATCCAGTTGAGGTGGTACCACACCTCCTAAACCAGATATAATTATACTGGTGTAACTCATTCTGCATCGAGGATGAACCATACTGTCTTAAGCATCTCACTGAAGGCTGCATCAGTAACAGAGCCATCCAATAGGGGTGGACCAGGGCCACCATTTTAGGGTGGAAGTTAGATAATTAATGTGTTTAGGGCTATGATGTGCCTTTACCATATGCTGATCTCGTTGAGTCGATGTGATGGGAGGACCAAGTCTTCAAAGCAATCCATCTAGCACACATTAAAGATGGTGGGCCTCATCTGTGCTGGGCATTAAGGTAACCACGCTAACTTCACACCTCCAAGTCCTGGTCTAGGCAAGGCCACAGCGCGCAAAATTGCCACCCTCTCACTTGAATCCCTCCTTGAGCCACATTTCCATTACGTTTTTCTGTGTTAGTCCAGCATAGCCGCTAATCCTCTCTCTCTCCCTATAAAAGAGGATTAAAAATGGGAACATTTGCACCTTAATTCGGTGAGCAATGGCTGCGCTCTGTCTTTAGGCAGTAACCCTGTTGGGGAAAGGGCTGGGCCTTTGCGCAGCGCCAGGACCAGCGTCAGCAATCGGCAAATAACAGAGCTCCCAGCAGCTGGGTTTATTGGGTTAGTAATTCTTAAAAGACCACTTTGCGTGTTAGTTAAAACCCATATCAACCAGAGATGACTAAACTCGCTTTACACTGTTTAAATGACTTTTAGGCTGCGTGGTTCGAAGTAAAAGAGTTTGTGATTGGGCTTTCTGTGTGGTTCCTTAAATCAAATGAAAGCACGTGCGCGTTCACCAAGCGTCGCCCTTGAGCGTGCTGCTGTTTGTCCCGTGCTGCGTTACCTGCGCTCGTATCGGATGAAACTTTATGAAAGAAATCTTAAGGAAGGAGGGTCTGTCCCAACTGTCTGTCACGGTTCCTAGAAAGGAAGAGTTATCTAGGAGTTACCTAGGTGTATCCAGGCGTCTCTGGTTGAGGTGGCCGCGACGTGATGGTTTTGCCCTTCCAGCGCCTTTCGGAGCACCGCACGGGTGCGAAGCTTTGCTCAGCGCCTTCGCGGAGAGGATCGATCCCGCTGCGCTGCTTCTGCCTTTCTGATTCCTTCTGTGACTTGTTTAAGATTTGAAAGAGGTGGAGGCTTTCCATGGGCACCTCCCGTCCTCTTCCCTGGGCACCACCAGCACTCCGGTTGAGGCAAGCAGCCCAACAGAAACTGCTTTGGCAGCCGATCTGGGCAAGCTGGGGTAATTTGGAAGTGTCTTTTTTTCTTATCCTTGAGAGCTCCGTGTACTCCAACGTGCTGCCTCCACTGGCCTGGGCAGGAGGGAGACGGGATTTCCACCCCAAGTCCTCCTGCGGGGCCGGGGGCCGCAGCGGAGTCGTTCCCCCACTTGCTAGCTCACTTTTGCGAAGCGTGAGAAGAACCTTGAAGCAGAAACCACCTCATCTGTGTATTTAAAACGCAGCTTCCTGCCAGCAGGTTGGTGTTGAATGCACGGAGTGAAGCTGCAAAAAAATGAGGGGTTGCAAATTGCATCGTGTGTTGTGAAATAAACAGCCAGGTTTCCCGAGGCTGACTTGCAGGGGAGACTTCGGCGATAAATAGCAGTTCTGCATGCCTAACGAGTTTGTGTAAAATCACATTTGTTTCTTTTTCAGGCTTTATCTGCATGAAATGTCTCCGGCAGTGATGATGTATTTGTTGTTTAACGTGAGATGCTGATGAAAAGAGCGCAGTAATAAAGGTTTTCTTGGTTTTGTTTTCTAGAATAAAATCTCTCTTTTTTTTAAAAAAAAAAAAGTCTTTTCATGCCCAGACTGGTTGCATAGGGAAATCTTTCCATCCATAATTAAGGGAATCATTATACTAAAACTGTGCCACAGGAGGACGCTGTGGGACGAGAGCTGTTTTCTTCTCGTTCCTCTTAGCGCCCGAGTTACAGCGTCTCCGCCGACACGTGGTGACCGTCCACGCGCTGCTGGTGGCCGGCGTGAAATAAGATGTGTTAGCTTAAATCTTGATAGCAGAGGTGTAACCTAGCATGTCTTATCTTGCCTGTGTGCCGGGTATGCCCCGTATCAGCTGTTGCTGCTGACATGAGGTAATGTCTCAAGTCCCGGAAAGTCCTGTCTAAAACCTTCCGCAGCTTCCAAAGTGGCATCTGCTTCACTGGAAAAAGACGCTGGTTATTGGAGGGAGGCTGAAGGCCAGCAAGCTCTCTCCATGACTAAGGACAGACTTTTTCCACAGCCAGGAAAAAACAGGATTTGGGGACTTAAATGTGCGTTTTAAATGAGATTTGAATCAGTCTTCTCCCTGATTAATAGCATTGTTTCCTTATCAAACCCACAGTGGAAATTCCCTCCAGGCATATTTTTACGCAGGAAAGGTATCGAATCTCTGCTGAAGGTGAAACCTAACCTGTAAGAGAAGCCAACCCACCATGGCAGATGGACATTATGGAAAGAGCTAAATCTCTGCTGTCCAGAGGGTTTGAAGCCTTTTGCTCGGGGGGACGTGAATACCTCTTCCCTTTCTCCCCACTAAGAAAAACCAGTGGGAAAGTCTGGGTTTTGCTTGTTTGCGTCCAGTGTGGTAGAGGGGATGGAGATGGGCACTTCTGTATGGAACTGACATGTTCTCATGGTTGCTTGTGATGCCTGCAGAAGTCAATGCAGCTGTAATCGGCTTGCGTACATCTGCTATCTCGTGTTTCACCTGGATGCGGTTTCTTAACCAGCATAGGAAGCTGATGCAACGAGGGAGCCCCAGACCGTGCGAGTCAGGCCTCTGTGGGAGCTGGAGCTCCGTGTTTGGCACAGGCTGGACCTTCCAGGTACTGGTCAAGATCAGTCCTAGGCAGAGAAGAAATGCAGCCGTGGTAGAACAAGGCTGAGAGTGGTTGTCTTTTTTGCCAGCTCCTCGAATTCAGACCGTCTCATGAGCTACCAAAAATGGAATGTGTGTCTGACACTTGTAATCTGAGGGTAGACGCATGTCTAGCAAGTCTAATGTGGCTTGATAAACATCCACGGTTTAAGTCATGGGGGCGGTTGGCCAGGTGAAAACCATGATGTGTGCTCTCTTGGTTCGTGCTCCTGAATGAAGTTAATTCTTCATGGGTATTGTCAGCACTGAAATACGTTGATTAGGAACTAACTGTGTCAGTAAGTATATACTTGTTTAAAAAACACATGGAGGGGTTTGTGCCAGAATAGTAAAAAGCAGTATCAGACGATTTCAAACATAATACAACCATACTAAAGCAGATTTTTTATTATATTAGTTAGTGGTGAATGATTAATGTCTGACTGGATCAGTTTTTGTTCATGAATTATGTCAGGCTGTCTTTGCAGGGAGCTGGGAATTCATCTAGACGTACGGTTTGAAATAGCTTTTTAAATAAAACCACCTTATGTGCTAAGTGGGTAAGAACTGCTTTTTAACCTGATTTAATACACAGAGCATGAAATGGAGTTAAGCGACAGATTCCTGCACGTCACCGTGGCCTGCATCGTCCCAAGGTATTTCGGGTTCCTCTCTGTTACGAGATGACACCGATGCCGACGGCCACCGTGGCTCGCAGACGGGCTCTTGCAGCCTCAAACAGTTGCTGGCTTTGCTAGTGCTTAAAATAAATCAGGGCGCTGTGCTGTGCCGTGTCTACCGCAGCGAGAGCCGCCGAGGCTTGGGGAGCGGGCAAGCCTGGTGGCCGAGGCGCGCAGACCGGCAGGGCAGTAACGCCGAGCGGTACAGCAAGCTCCTCGCCGATGTGAGTAAACCCTATGGCCTTCCTCCAAAAGCACGCTGAACAGCGGATGACTAAAGCCTGGTTTAGAGGCCCGTTTCCTACTAGAGGCGCTGGTGTAAGAGGCTGAAAAACCGCTGGGAAGCTGCACGAAGGGCTTCAGCCGGCAGCTACAGCTGCGAGGCAGCGGTGGGCTGTGCATCAGCCAAGTCAGGCCCCTGCAGCCCGCAAAACCCTTGTACAAGAATTAACACCCCTGGATCACAGGAGCCCCGTGGATTCACTCTCCACAATAGCCTCCGAGAACAAAAGCGCCAGTGTGGTGCTGGTTGCTTAATGCAAAGCAAACGACTTATTTAGGGTGGAGGCTTGAAGCCATTAAGTGCATATTAAACTCCAGATGCTTGTCAACTTTGCAAAAAGAGTAAAAGAAAGGGAGGAGGTGTTACATGTTTTTTGGGGAAAAATTAAGCTCTCCAAGCAGGGAGTGGGATTTCATTGAGATGTGAGGAGGGTGACGAGCTTGAATAATGAGGCAGATTTTTATTATTATTATTATTATTATTTTTAAGCTGATCTCAAGCTTGCGTAGTGCCAGAGGATGGTCTATGAGGTGCTGAGTTTCTGTGTGGAGTAGCAGTGTCGATAAGGCATCGGTGCTGGCTACAATGCAGGGATCCAGCAGAAAATGGGATGGGGGGGGAAAAAAAAGTGTTTCCATGCCTTCGAAACGCATTTGGAAATGAGCCTGAGGGATAGTTTATGGGAGTGAATACGTCAAATCGACCCCCTCCCTTGAATTAGCCCTCTAAATTAACTTCATTAAAAAAAAATAACAACAAAAAAACCGCAGAAACATCAGATGTCTCCTGAGCCAACTGAACAACCACAATGTTGGCTTCTCCGTTCCTTTCTCCTTTCGGCTTAGCGTGCAGAGCGCCAAATCGAAGGCCCGGCTTTGGGGGAACAGGACTTTAGAAACCTTCCTCGCCGGCGAGAGCGTTTGCAGCCCGCGGGGCTCCTCTCTCGGGGCTCAGCGCGCCTCGGTGGCTCTATCCCTGCCCGACAGGCTGCTTCATGCTTTTCCTTAAGGAGCCGCGCGCGCTGCGGAGGTCCGCGCGTCTGCGGACCCCCGCCTGGACTGCCGCACCTCGTGTGCTCCGTATCGATCGCCCTGGTGCTTAGGTGAGAGTAAGAGGATGAGGAGAGGTTTAATGCAGGCTGATGTCTTGCATTTCCGTGGGTAGGAGCTGGCGCAAGCTTATCGCCCCTTTTTTCACTAGTTACCATGGCTTCCCATAGCACCTGGCTCCCATATAGCACCAAAATTTTAGGTCTTTTCAGTGATTCAAGGCCAATTCTTCAGAGCGCGCTAGGTGGGTCACGTAATCCAGTCTTTCTCCTTAGTCTTGTTGCTGGGAAGAGAAGCGAGTCGACTACCTGGCCAGTCTGAAATGAGGACAGGGAAGGTACCCCGAGCCCAAAAGGTTAGTGTGCCTATTAAACCAAGTAACGGCTGGCACCGATCACTTATAAAATGGGTTCTGAAGAAAATGCGCGTAACTTTAGTCCTTTGTCTTTCCTCCTGTGTCATTTCTAAACCCTGTTTTATACCGCTTTCAAAAGGAGAGCTGCTGTTTGGCTGCCAGAGAGTTCCTGGCTGCTGCCTGAGCTCGGGGAGTCTGTGAAATAAGGTTAGTCCCCGTGAGCGTCGGTGCCGTGCAGCTGGTGGGGATGTTGCTTCGTTCTTCCCCAAACCTTTAGGTAGGGAAGGTGGTGCTACAGCTCGCTGAGCAGCCTGTGTGACGGTCGGTCTCTCCACTTGCTGTTGGTGATTTGCCGATACGTAACAGTTTGGCTGTAAAATGTCTTCTGAAAACGATTGTTAACTTTTGTGGATGCTGTTGCAAAATACGGGAGAACTCGTCCTTTAATTAGTGCGTTCCACCCATCTTTGTGACTCACCCTTCATCTGAAAACATGAATCCCGAATTCTGATAACCAGGATTATTTGCAAAAAAAATACAGAACTCTGAAGAACCGAGTTTCGAAAGGGGGGGAGAAACACGGTGGCTTCTTGGGCCGTGTGGCCGCGTGTTCACCAAGCTCCCTGTCGCCCGGCGGCTGGAGCAAGGTGGGCACGCGCGCGGGAGGGAGCGCGGAGCGGGTCTCGGGCAGAGCCCTCCAAGCACACCACGCCTCAGCCCTTCTTCTTCGGTTTCGTTCGGATAACGCGTGTCTTGTAGCCTTTTAAAAATTATTTCAACCGCTGAAGAAGTTAGACCCAGCCGTTCTTTTAATTTATTGAACAGGATTTCAGGTGACTTAGGCATGGTGTTGGGTGAGTTAGCAGAAGCTCTAGATGATTTCAAATGGCAGCAGAGAGACAAGATGCTCCCGCCTGTTGAGGCTGTCTCAGCGGGCAGTGTCCTTCCTACACTGCTGCAGCATCTGAAGCAAAACCTCCTCAGTGGCCGAGAGGATAAAAATAAGTTCAGGGCCTGTCTGCGTGAGAGAGTTTTTCCAGTTATGCTGGTGTACCTCATCGTTTTTTCTGATGCAGACATTTTATTTTTGGTCCGGTTTAAAGCGCCAATGAAGCAACATTAAGCTAGGTGGCAGTGGGAGAGGAGAGTTTCTACACTGGCATAAGAGCATTCCCACATGGTTTTCTGTTGATCTAGTTATATCTATTTATATTTGCACCCCCGTTTTAATCCATGCGGTTTTAAATTTCATGTAGAACTTAGGGGTTTTAGGTTCAGCTTCCCTTGTTTCCTGCTGTCGTGAAGGATTTGATTTCTGCTGTTTTGGACTGCTTCGCTCCTCCCGAGTTTGGTATCCTTCCAGCAATGGTGTCAACAGCAATTGCTCATAGCTGACAGTGCCTCAAAGGAACCTCCGACACAGCCATGAAGCAACTGCGCTGCGTGATGAGAGGGACTTTATGCTCTTTTTTTTTTTTTTAAGCACTTTAGATAACTATAAAAATACTTTTGGCTGTCATCCAAGACTTTGGGACTCAGCTACAACTACCAGGAAGTGTCTTTGCAGGTGTCGTCATATTGTAGGGTTCCCTTACACCCAAAACTGTTCTGGTTTCACTTCGTGTCTGAATGTTTTCCACTTCAAAATGGGGGCACTTTATGAAATAAAACAGGAATAAGCATTCCTTTTCTGGAATAACAAATGCTCATCTCAAAATTAATCAACGACCTTCATGTCATGCCCTGTGCATTAATGCGAGTGCTAAACGCCAAGTGCAGTCAGGTCACCCTTTGGATGTGCACCGGAGTTGCTTTGCCGCTGGGGCAGTAACAGGAGGTTGATAATCGCCGGCAGAAACTTCCAGTCGAGGTGTTTGCCCCCAAAGCCTGACTTTGTATAGAGGAATCCTTTGGGAATAGCATGAGTAGCTGCCCAGGGTTTCAGCAGCACGTGGCTGTAAAGCTCTTAACCGTTGGTGTATGATTCCGGGGACTTTTAGACATTTTCTGGAAGGAAGAACTAGAAAAACATGGGGGGGTTGGAAATAGTGCAGGAGTTGGGAAAATAGAAAATCCGCATTGAATGAAGTAAGCTACCAGGTTAAACTAGAATTAATCCAAGTTGCAACTTGGAAATGAATTTGCTAGAGTCTGTGTTGTTGTAACGTGCACAGGCTGGGCAAGCTGCTCTATTTGCTGCAGCGCTGTAGTAGATTCCTGCCTCTTTCCCAAGTTAAACCTACCTTTATCTAGGCAGGAAAGATTGAGTGAAGAAATCTAATAGTATCATCACCATGAAAGCAAGTGACCTTTGTACGTACCTAGGGCCCCTTTGGAAGGGAGGTGGGGAGAGGGAAGGATTTGTAGTAGATTGATGGATTTTAGATCTTTCTTGTCCGACTCAAGTGAACTGTGTCTCTAAATAAACATAACAATGATCTTGCTATTGATCATCCCCGACGCTGATTGTGGCTAAGGGTAGCCGGTTCCAAAAATGCCAAAATTCAAACGGGCACCATGAAGCGAGGAAGAATGAGCGCCAGTAACAGCTAGATCAAATGTGCATGTGTTTAAGTTTGCATGGTTGCCCATGAGGAGTATTGATGTTGGTTACCCGGCTGTTTACTTTCCAACTCAGAAACGCATGGCCCAGTAGTTTCATAGTCTTCTACCAATTTTATTTATAAAAGCATCATTTTTAGTTGCATCAAGTGTACCCAGCTATAGCTGTTGTAGATTTATCATTAACGTATCATCCCTGGAAACTGCGTACTCGATGTGACCGACTGCCTCTTGAGTCGAGCAGGCTTCGATTTGAAGGCAACTGAGCATCTGAACCATCAGTCTTCTTGCAGTCTTGTTTCCCGATGAGCTAAAAGGTTATTAGGCTTTGTCAATTCTGTTCTGATAGTATTTTTACATGGATAAATACATTTGTTTTTAATGGAGAGCACTTACAGTTGTATTGCTCCATGGAGGAAAAGCAGCAATGTACCCTTTCAGAAAATGAACAGTGGCTGGGGAACGGTCTGCCCTACGGAGCTCTTCCATTAAGGTTTTGCTTGTAATCTGTCTTTCCTGTTTTTCCATGATGATGGCAAAATAGGTTCCTTGGAAGGAGATTACGGTTGATTTGTTTTCAGCCGCAAGTTTTCCGTTTGGTTCGGTGTACTTTGGCATTTTAGTTCCTCCCCTTTTGGAGGTATTTGAGTTGCTGCTGTTTGGGGATGGTTCTGATATTACAATCCGGCTTGTAAACAGGGCTGGACAACAACATCTAGCTCCATTAGCATTTAAGTTTTAGGGAGGACTGTGATTGTGAAGGTGGTTTAGCTTTAACTGTGATCTCTGCCGGTTTATACTGCAGTCTCACAACAGCGTTTCTGCTGTCCAGCAGATTTGAGTGCTTCTGGTGCATGCCTAGCTAGAAGAGAGAAGCTTAGACGCATCTGTTTGCGGTCTAAACTGAATTTAATCTCCCTTCCATACTGTTTGGAAACTTTCACCTAGGGGATCTCTTAGTGTTTCACAGCAGGAATAATAGCTGTGAGAGTGCGAATGTAGGAGATGCACCTCTTCCCCAAACCTTCCCAATGAAGAGGGTGACTTGAGTGTCACTATCACCTTAGTATCTCAGCAGCTTCCAATAGTTCATTAAGCAATGTTACCGGCTTTTCTCATGTCCTGCTAATCCCCGCACCCTGTTCCCTCGTCAAAGTCACAAAACAAGATATGGGACCTGGGTCCGGATTCCCGTTTCTCTGTTTTATCCCCTACGCCATGCTGCCCTCTTTTCACACGCCAGCAGGCCGTATAATTAAACATGTGATCTAACCCTTCGTCCCATCTCACTTGGAAATACAGATCCCTGGTTTTAACCTTATTGACTCTCCCAAGCTGTGACACCCAAACTGGTATCACCCTAATTTTCAGTGTGTAGCACTGTGCGTTAGAGCACTCTTGGCATCTAGTGCATGAAAATCCACTGCCTAAATACTTGTAATTCCCTTCTGCTTCTATCCTACAATTTTAGAAGATGTCCAAATAATTGAGTTAGCCTTGATGCTCCACAACGCGGTTGGTGTTGCATGTGAAAATTGTAGCAGTGTCATCTGGCTCTGTGCAGAGGCTGATAATCTTATGTCTTCCTTGTTATTAGAAGCATGTATAGTGTAGAAGAGAAACCAGCCATAGATACATGTGGAAAATAAAAGGACTCTTTAATCTGGACCCCTTTCTGTGTTTTGGTTATGAACCCATGACGTCTAAATTAGAAGCCAGGTTGCTCTGGTCTCCCTCTTCAGTCAGTGCAGGGAGACTGGTACTTCCAGAGGATTTCATCGATCTAAGGTCTGAATTGCCAGCTTAGTGGGCAGAATTGAGCAGGAAGAAATGCTTTGGGGATTGGTTTTGGCTTTTTGGATGGCTCAGTAGCATTTTGGAAAGATCCACCTGGATTTCTTTGGATTAGTAAATAAGAAATGATGCCAAAATGGCTAAATCAGGTTCAGCTTCTCAGGAAGACGAAGGCTGCAACGGAGGCTACAGGAAGAGAGACCTCTTTGCAGAGGAGCGTGTGGAGCTACCTCGTCCTATGCACTAGACTCCAGTTGGGAAATTGTACCTGTTGAGCAAGAGGTTGGCCTGTCCGACTGCCCACAGCTACTTCGGGGATAACATAATGTTCACGGATATCTCGGCTGACAGGGAGAGTCCGTGTGAGGTGATGGGATCGCAACCACGCTCTGCGCGGCTGGAGGAGGGCAAGAGCAGTAGGACTGTGCTGTTATAACGGACGCAGCGTTGTTCCCACGATAATGGGTGTTTTGATTTTGCACTCAAATGGCTTGTTTGGCTCATTCCACATCTTCTTTCAGTATCTTGGTCCTGCCTGCTACACCAGAGACTTCATCTCATCCCTGTACAATGACGTACATGCCTCTGGCAGTTGAAGAGGAAGCTTTCCCTTAGTGCTATCCAGGGAATTTTTTTTTTTTCTCTGCATTCGAGATGCAGCTTTTGTTTCCTGAAAAACAGATGCTCTTAAGTCAAATGTGGAAAATGGCTTTGGAAAGGGTCCTGTTTCGATGACAGGACTCTTTAAAATACTTGCATCCCTATTTTTGGTATTTTCAAGTTGGAACAGCTTTTGGAAGAACTCTTTTCTAAATGTCCATAACATTCATTTCAATAAATTGCAAGACACTTGGAGATACCTGGAAACAAACCTTTAGAAACCAGCTGGTGATGAAATATTCTGTAACATTTCAGTTCTTTGGTCAGTAGACTTAAGGCAGAAATAAATGTATCTAAACGTTAATGTCATTTACCAACACTCCTCCCCCCCAGATGCATTCATTTTCTTCCCTTCCCATTCCTTCTAGCTGTAACCCCAAATCTCTTTGCTCTCTCTTCCCGATGGCTTTTTCCCCACTTAGCCTTTTCAATATGCCCCATCTTTTGGTCTCTCAACCTTCTTGCCATTCTGCAGCGCCTCAACTGTAAATACAGTGTGGTGGAAGGTATTTTCCTGCTATTTCTTCATTTTCACCTTCTTGCACTCCTTTCTGTTCTTATTGCTGAATACCATAGCTGAGCTTTTACTTTTTCTTGCCTGGACTACAGCAACCAATTACTTGCTTCTGAGCTTGCTCTGCTTAAAATGCTTTTGCAGAAGATGCTCTCTTCCTCCGCAGCTCTGATCATATCTTGTCCCTTCTTACTCTGTCCCAAATTCAGTACAAGGTTCTGGTCTGGTTCTTTCTTTGGGACTATAGGGACTATTGCTCAAAATAACGCTCTTGACAAAGCAATCTTCCTCTTGGTCTGGGTCTCACTGTCTCATCAATCCTGTCATTGCATGATTTGGTGGTGGGTTTTATGGTCAGTATAAGCCTGATGACTATTTTTTCAGGTCAGAGTTGTTGTCATTTTAGTTGCTTGCAAAGTGTCATGTATTTATGACAGCGTATAGATAAGAATAGGAGTTACACTTCTGAGATACAAAGCTGTATGTGGTGGCATGTCTTGTTTGAGTTCACAGTGCTGTTACTCAACCATCCATGCATTTGGGACCACTCTGTCCCTCTGTGTGTGCTTCTAGCTCTCTCCCCTTAGAGTCATAAGTACATTTTCAGGAAAAGTGTGTCAGTCAAAAGTTTTGCACTTGGTGGCTCTACTTATGGGATCAGAGGTCCAAAAAGTCACACTGGTGTGATGCAATAGGGCTGACTTGTACCGCGAGCGCTCGCAGCTGAGAATGAGAGCACTGAGAGCACTGCTGAACATGCTCAGGGTTTCTCTGGCAAAGGGCTCAAGGCCTGCGAGAGTATTAGTCCGCTTACATCCCTGCTGTGGGCATCTGTGCTTGTCTGATACAAATGCAAGCCATATACTGTTGTGTTGTCTTATAAGAATGACAACTAAGCTACAACATGTTACACAACTATAATTTAAGCACAGGAATGCTTGCATTAAGTTGGGAGTTGTGTATGCAGCATGCAGTTGTCTCCACAAGCTGTGTCCCCATGCTGTGCCGTTATGTCTCCTTGTTTTAGAATTTTCTGGCTACGTTTTGTCGTTCCCTACAACGAGCCATTTCTGTTCTTCTGCTGTTCACCCTGTGGTTTTGAGGGACTCTTTTTTTTTTTTTTTTTTTTTTTGCGGGTTGATGTGCTAATTCTGCTAATGTGATTGGAGAATATATCAGGGTGTACTGTTCCTCTTCCACAAGAGTATGGAAGATACACGCTGAAAATCCCTGTGCATTTCTAGTCTTGTTCCCTCTGGATAGATTTATGTTCATGGAGCATCATCCAGTGCTCTGCTATGTAAGCTGCTACTTTGCTCAGTGGTTTACCACCAGATACATTTGATAAATGTGCTTTATGTAATGTTTATGCTTAGGTTATAATGATTTTGCCTGCTTCCGGACGCTAAACAAGAAATGCAATGAAAGCAGTCTCTAGAACACAACTTGCTGCCAGTGAACTTCTGTATTCTGATCCTAATTTGCGTCCTGAGCTATTGAGGTTGGAGAAGAGAGATTTCGTATTGCCCTTGACCATCTTAAAGCCAGATCTTGGCAAGGGCAAAAAATGAGTTCCAGCTTTGATCAGACCTTTTGATATGTGGCGGGGAGGGTCTCATAGTTTCAGGGTTACTAAATACTTAAAGACCTTTCCTCAAGCAAAGGTGACTGCCTCTGGGTGCTATGTCTTAAACTTCAAGTTTCTTATCTGCCTGCTGGTGCAGTCGTCGTTTCCCTCTCTTGGAAGAGCACTGCCATGGGGAAGGTAACCTCTGTTCCCTCGTGGTCACAGCCTGCTCATCCAGCTGGCTCAGAAACCTTCAGCTGCCCTCCCTTATGGTCCATCAGTGTCAATAACCCTTGTTTTGCCATATTTTGTCTCCCTTGACAGTAGCTGTTAATGGAAGAACACGGGGTGACCCAAACAGAACACATGGCCACCATCGAGGCCCACGCAGTGGCCCAGCAGGTGCAGCAGGTCCATGTGGCCACCTACACAGAGCACAGCATGCTGAGCGCAGACGAAGACTCGCCGTCTTCGCCGGAGGATACGTCCTACGATGACTCGGACATCCTCAACTCCACGGCTGCCGACGAGGTCACCGCCCACCTGGCTGCAGCAGGTAAGGTCGGCGGGACGCTCAGTGCTGTCCACCCAACGTATCGTCTGTACCGAGATCGCGAGCAGCGCTGGAGGGCCACAGGGCAACAGGGTGATCCTTCTGCCAGATAGGATGCGGTGGGTGTTTCTGTACTGCTCTGGCCTTAATAGCGCTTCCTCGCGAGGTCTGCCGGCTGCCGAGCGTTGCTGAGCTGAGCCTCGTCGCTTTATTTGTGCGTAATACGGAGGTCCTGGGAGTAAGAGAGCAGCTTGTACAATGTAAAGGCTGCTGGTACATGCTGCTTCTGGAAAGGGTTCTGAAATGCCAGATATGTCAAAGAGCAAGCGTATTTCATCCCCAAATTAAAAAAAAAAATGCAAAAATAACCCAGTGTGACCCTCCTTGAGACTGGCCTGATGCGGAGAGGTGAAATCTGTGTGAGCGGCAGCAGTCGCACCTAGGCTCCTTGTCTGGCGGTGTGACCGCATGAGATCCCTCTTCCGGCTCCTCCACCGCCTCTGCGCGGGCTTCCTTAGCTCTTGTAGCCTCGTGGTCACCAATGGCTCTCCGAGCCTCCAGCCTCACACCCCATCTTTCTCCAACTGCAGTTCTTGGGGAGAGATTGGGAGACTGGGGGGGGGGGGGGGGGGGGGCGCGTTTTGGGCTTTTTTTTTTTCTGGGCTTTTTTTTTTTTCTGGGCTTTTTTTTTTTTCTGGGCTTTTTTTTTTTTCCTGGGCTTTTTTTTTTTCTGGGCTTTTTTTTTTTTTCTGGGCTTTTCCTTTTTCCTGGGCTTTTTTTTTCTGGGCTTTTTTTTTTTTCTGGGCTTTTTTTTTTTTCTGGGCTTTTTTTTTTTCTGGGCTATTTTTTTTTCTGGGCTTTTTTTTTCTGGGCTTTTTTTTCCGGGCTTTTTGGAGTTTTCCCCCCCCCCCCTTTTTTTCCCCTCTTTTCTTGCCCCTGAGCCCAGCCAGGCCGAGGGCAGCCCCCGGTTGCCCGGTGCAGGCAGCGCGGCTGCAGTTCCCGCAGCAGGCAGCGGGCGGCAGCGCTGCCGCAGCCACGGCCCCGGCGCCACGTGGACGGGCTCCCTCGGTGGCCTCCTTGCAAGCCTTGCGAGCTGAGCCCGGCGCTTCCTCGCTCGTGGGAGAGGAATGTTTTTGCGGTTTTCACGGGAGCAACACTTTTATGCGCTGAGCGCGCAGGATCACTGAATCGGTACGCTGGGGTGGTTGAGATGCCCCTCATGAGAAGTGCTCAGGTAGTTAGTGATTAGCAAAAAAAGGCTCTCTAGGGTCAGCCCAGAGGTCTGCCTAGCATCATATCCCATGTCTAGGAGCAGCTGCCTAAAGAAAAGGCATGACACCACTCCTGGAAGCTCCCGGCTTCCAGCAAGCAGTAGCTTAGGCCTTCCTGACCCAGCAGCTGTATCTTCTTTACACATAGTGATACCATGCTTGTATGACACCCGACGTGGTCCATCTCCTTTGATGTACAGGGAAACGAAGCACAACTGAGCTCTGCTCTGGGTCAAGGGCAGGTCCACGTGCCTGTCCTAGACACCAGGGCTCCTGACTCCAACCCCGCACTCGTTTCTGGAGGTTGCTAGCAGAAGTACAGCCAACCACACGTTATGTGTCTGAAGCTTGGTCGTGAAAGCAATAGCGCTGCCCTGCCGCGGTCGCTGCTGTTCTTGGAGGGCCGTCGGGGCAATGCCAGCTGCAAATGGGCCCCGCGCACCCACGGTCTTGGTGGCCGAGGTTCGCTGGAGCCCGAGGAGCTGTGATGGGGACAGCCTGTCCCTCATAGGGACATTCTCAGTTACCTGACACCTCTCTATGTAGATGCCCGTATATATATACAAGCTGCAACTGCATCACCCTACAAAGAGAAGTGTTCAGCTTTCTCTATTTTTTTGTCCAGTGACAGTCTCGGTGTGGGACATTTCCTGGGACTAACAGCTACTGCTTGTTGTTACTCTGGATTTACAGTTCCTTTCCCATCAGAGCTGGTCATTAATCCCTGGGGAGAAACTTGGGCTCCTAAGGCTGGAGTTGAGGTGTCTGAGCAGGATTCATGCTTCTGTACCTCAACTCTTCACCCTGCTGCCAGGATCTCCTACATTGCAGTCCGTTATTTCAACTCTCGGAGCACTTGGGAGTTTTCTGTGGTGTTGCAAAGACAGGCAGCTCCAAATATATAATTATGTGATTATGAGGAGAACTCCGGAGTGAAATATGTGACTTCCACCTGAGACTGACCCTAGGCTTGCTGGTTGGGATAATGGAGCTTTTTGATATGCTTCTCCGGTCCCGGAGAGGAGGGAGCTCGGCAGGGAACTCGGGTTACTCTGGGCTGGTGGGGAGGCCTCTGAGCTGGGCTTCGGGACCGTCCCGGGGGCAGCGGTGAAGTCCTTTCCGGCCAGTTCCTGAGCTGTGCACACTGATTCACCCGTTGTGCTTTGGTTCCAGGCCCTGTGGGAATGGCAGCAGCTGCTGCCGTCGCAACGGGTAAAAAACGAAAACGACCACATGTTTTTGAATCCAACCCGTCGATCCGCAAGAGGCAGCAGACACGTTTGCTACGGTAAGGACTCCTGCCAGCACGTTGTCACCTTGGTCTGTGTCCTCAGGCCTTCCCAGTGCCATTCGTGATGAGACCATGTGCTGTCCGGAACTTGCTCAACTTGGGGCTTTTTTTGGCATCTTCTGGAACCCAAGAGCTGTATTTTAATGTGCAGAAAGGGATCAAATTGCAGATCAAATACTCATCTTTCATGTGGTATTGTGACCACTGGACTGACGTGACCATTCTGGTGGAATACGCCATTCTGTTTTAATCCCAACTCGTCACAAGTCAGGTCTGTCAGGGTAACCTCACCTTATCAGATAGTCTTAGTGGCTTTAACAACAGCAATCCTGAGAATCTGGAGCTACAGCCATATCCCAGCTCTGGCGTGACACAGGGGACATACCTCCCTAACGAAGGATGTCTTTTTTGCGTTATGAAATGATCCTTCTGAGTCGTTCCACAAGACGTGAATAAATGTGGTGTGTGTACCTGAGTCCCCTTTGCCAGCAGAGCCTGTTGTGGCTGCGCGAGGTCCATGCTGAAGAGTGACCCAGCCCGTAGTACACGGGCGAGGAAGAAGTGAGGGGAAATGCCTGTCCATGCTGAACCGGATCTTCTCTAGCTTCAGAAACTACAGAACCTCTCGGTCTGTGGTCAGCAAACTTATTTAGCCCTTCAGCAGGCGTTGCATTACAAGTGCTCTGGAGTTTCTGCCCATCTGATGGCTAGATAGGAACATGGGTGCTGATGTGTCTGCACAGATTTTCCACAAGCCTGTAAAGATCATCTGCATTTGTGTCTTCCTGAAACGTTTCTAAATACTGGCTGATCCCATTTAGAAGGCTTTGGAACAAGGCAATTTTTGCTTTTTGAAAAGTGTTTTGTTTTTAATTAAGTTATCTGAGAAAAGTTTGAAGTTTTGTCACTCCCTGTTACTTGCTGGCTTCCTTCCCCCTGCCTGCACACTTAATGCACTGGAATAATAATGGCCAGTTTCACCTTTTCTCCTTCTTTCCTATTATAGCTCTTGTAAAGTTGTTGAGAAACGAAGTTGGTTTCGTTATATTCTGCTTACCCATCCCGCTGAATCATAAAACACCCTTTGCACGTGATCAAGCTGAAAAGAAATATAGGGTTAGTGTTGAATAATATTCACTGGGAGTGGATTCCCTCTTTTAAAGGTCCGCTCTGTTTTTCCTTCCTTCCCCAACATTCCTGATCCAGCCACGTTTATTGCAGTGTTTCTGAAAAGCAAGTGTTGTTTTCTCTTGAAATGTAGCCAATATATTTTTAAAGAAACTCCTCTGTAAATGAATTGTTTCTTCTCCTTTCATGCACTTACAGGTGACTTGTAAAATACAGACTAATGCATCGTCTTTGTGCGCTCTGATCAGTTTAAAATGTTTGTACTTGATATTTGCACTACTGTGAATCAAATGGGAAGCTGCTGTTTCTGATTCTGGGATCTTTGCATAGCTGGTGGTGGTGTTGGTGCCTTTTAGCAAAGTGTCTGCTGTTCCCAGGAGGTTCTGAAATGACCAGGATAACTCATAAATTGTCACCTCATGGCAATCCTGAAGTTTTGTAGTGATTTCTGCTACTTTGCTCTTGCTTTATGAATATCTGCCAAAGTTTGTGACATGTTCTCTTGTACTGTTTAAAAGTTAATAAGAGGAGGAAAGGGCATGATGGTTCTTCCTATGGAGAGATCATCCCAAAGGGACCTGCTGATGTAGCAGGTGTCTGAATACACGAGTTTCCTGCAGTTAGCTGTTGCAATATTTCTTGTTCTTGCCTGGCATGTAGTTGTCAGCTGAATGCTCACCGCTCTGGTTTGAGTAGGACTAGCCAGTTGCATTGTGTTCTTCTGAGGCTGAATGTCAAATAACTTGTGATTGAAGTCCTCTTTTGTTAAAACATTTTGAGTTCTCTACCTTAGAACTTTCTATCCCTGATACTCTTGGTCTGTGACTGAGCAGATATGGCAGGCCCTTGCTGTCCTTAGTTTTGCAGCTGAGTTGATCTCCCTTTACTTTTTACATCAATGAAAGAATGGAGGGGAGTGGGAATAATTGATATCTGAGCTGCTGTGTGACTGAAGGGAACACGGCAGGCTTGCGGGAGCAGAGGAATCAGAATTGACCAACTGGGGCTGCTCTTCTCACCTCGTTTGTGAATGAGTAGCATTAGGAAAGGGAGTTTCTAATGTGAAAGGTTGCATTTGGACTGGGCTTTCAGCTGATACCGACTGACTGTTTTGTGCCTCTGTTTCAGGAAGCTCCGAGCCACGCTGGATGAGTACACCACCAGAGTGGGGCAGCAGGCCATCGTTTTGTGCATCTCTCCCTCCAAGCCCAATCCTGTCTTTAAAGTATTTGGTGCTGCACCCTTGGAGAATGTGGTAGGTGGTCCTAGGAAAAAATATAATGAAATGCTCGTCCTTTCTGCAGGTTTTGTTATGGCTCAAGGCAGCTGTGCAAGCCTGGTAGCGGTCTAAATGTCACATTTAAAACCCTAGAAATAGGAGTTCAAATTGTATGGACATGAGCCTAGACCTGTCTTCTCTGCATAAATATAGATTACTTAGCACGTCTCACCAGAGTTGAATATCCTTGATTGAAATTTTCCCTTTCACCGCTTCTGTGTTGGAAGTTGAGTGGGTGTCTGCATGGTGCCTGCACCTGAAGCAGCTACTTTTCAGCGTGTTAATGCCTAGGATGTGGGTCCTTCCTTATCAGCCCTAGTAGCTGGAGGAGGAAAGAAAGAACTGGTGGGCCCTGCCCCTGGTAGCCAGCTTATGGGCCAGTTGTGTCACGCTAATCTAGATTGAAGCTTAAGCTTCTCCAAGCCTTAGTCCTGTGCAACATATGTTAGAGGCAGCCCCCTCTCCGCTGGAGATTACAGGAGTGCCATTGAATTCAGCGGGGACAGGTAGTGGTGATGTGTTTGAAATCAGCTCTGCTCTCAGAGCTTGCACCTTGCCATAGACCAACAGAAAATGGAGCAGTTCCTGACTGTGATGGGTCTTGCTCCCAAACTTTTCTCTAAATCCCCTAAATACTTCCACTTGCCAGTGTTACCTGGTGTTTCATCATCAGCTCTTTGATGCAGCCAAGTCTTCAGGGCCGCTGGGTATTTTTACTTACCAGCTTGGCATTGTTTGCTCCTTCTGTTCTGCAGCACCTTGGGGAAGGTGGCTGGCCCTGCCTCCCGTTACCTAGCACCCTTACCTCTCCTGGTGCTCCTTACCTTGTTTACCTGAGCTTAACGATTCCCCACAGGTACGCAAGTACAAGAGCATGATTCTGGAAGACCTGGAGTCCGCACTAGCAGAGCACGCCCCTGCGCCTCAGGAGGTTAACTCGGAGCTGCCGCCCCTCACCATCGATGGCATTCCTGTCTCAGTGGACAAGATGACCCAGGTAAGCAGCCAGACATGACGGAAGCTTGGAAGAACCAAAGAAGAGATTTGGCATCTTACAGTCAAATCCTGGTATTTTGCACTGGAGCTTCTGTCTGCGTCTCCAGGGGTTGCATTTCATCTCTTTTTTCCCATGGGACTATAGGAGTTCAGGCAGTAGTTAAATTTGAAGCTTTGTCATTGGTACTTACTTTCTACATGAAACTGTAGGGATGTCATTGAGGACTAGAGCTCAGGCTGCTGGGGACATTCCCCTTTGAGCTGTTTTTGTCACCTCCCATAAATTATGAACAGAGAAGCTTTTTGTCCTGCACTTTGCAATGATTTTCAGGCATTGAGGTCAAGAAGGTGTCCTGTGGAGTGTGAGCAGAGTATCATTTTGGTTTATCCTCCTTGGACATTCCTTGTACGCTTAGTTTGTTCCCTCCTCCTCTTTCTGATGTAGATGGGCAAGCTCCTCTCTGCTCCAGTTGTTTAAGTCCAGCTCAAACCCTGCTTTCTCCCTTTGGGAACAGGGGCTGAGTGAGTTACTTCTGATGGAGGCAGGGAGTCATCTAGCCTAGGGAAGCAGAGGACTCCCGTTCTCTCCAGGCCCAGCCCTTTGCTGGTGTGAGATCTCGTTATTGCTAGGGCAAAGGGAAGAAGACCCCTGAGGGAAGATTCCCTGGCATGGGAGGGATCAGCTGTTGGGAAATCTTCTTCCCTGGGGTGCAGAACCCGAACGTGGCCTGGTGGGCTATGCAAGAGGCTCTGGGTACACTCAGTCTGATGCACCATAACACATTTTAAACCCTGAAAGCCAGGTTCTTCAGGCGAAGAGGGAGCAGAAAGATGGAAAGGTCAGGGGGACTTTGGATAACATAGACAGAGACACTGTGAGAGACCAAAGATGTGCTACTTTCCAATGTGCTCTACAGAAAGATCACATTCTGGTCAAAACACCAGTTTCCACACTTAGGTATAATCAGATAAGCTCACACTTTTAATACAATTTTACAAAGAAATCTACTGCACCTTCGCTGAGGCATAACAGATCCTGTTTCTGATCCATGACGACACAAGGCAAAACTTAGTTGCTAGTTTTGTAAGCCACTGTGGAAGGTGGGATCTGCAGTTGGCCTCAGAGGAGAGCTGCTTGTTTGGGGGCATTAGCAGTTTCCCAAAGTACTTTAGAGTAAAATGGAAGACCACTAAGTGTACATGGGTATGTAGCTCTGAGTTCTGTTATTCATATTAGCGAACAAAACACTTGGGGTATCCAAGTTCTGTATGGCCTCATCATTGTAGTAATGAAGCCTAAGTAAAAGAAAAAGAAGTGCCCAGGACTTAAAACAGGGGAAAAGAGTCATTAAAATTAAGATTTGTTGCGGCAGAGGGAGGCTGTCCTAGTGCGGTATGAGTAATGAAGTAGAAGATACACGTGGGCTCTGAGGAAGGAACAAAGAAAAAGCGCTGTTGCTAGTAGAGTGGTGCGAAGAAAGGAGAGACTAGAAGTGAAGGTGGATGGATGAGATCCAGGATGTGAGGTTTATTGCAGTACAATAACATATCTGAGAAACTTAGTTGGTTTTCAATGCACAGAATATGTGCACATATATAAAAAGGCCAATAAAAAGATCTGTCAACCATTTGGCTGTTAATATTGCATATGCTGTCAAAACAGCAATAAAAGTGACAAGCTGTCACTTCAGAGAAGCCTTCAACTAGATTTATAGTGCATATTGTTTATTTTTTTTGATAGAGATGGAAATTAAATATTTTAACATCAAGGATTGCTTAGGTGTTTCCTACTTCCCCTCCAGGCATGGCTATACAACCTCCACTCCTAAATTCTACAAATAAAATGCAAATATTTTTCATGTTAAGTTGAAAAGAAAACCAGTTTTTTTCCTTCTAGACATGACATGGCCTTGGTCTTCAGGAAATCTTGCACAAAGGTTTGGCCTAGCTAAGTTGCTCCTGGCATTTGACTGCTCTGTGCCTCCGTGTGGGAGGCAGTTCTCCAGTCCTAGGTGCTCGTTCTGCACTGCTGGCAAGGGCTTTTTTCTGTAGCTGTGATGGAAGATGCAAGATCCCTTTTAGAAGCTGAATCCAGTCTTCCTCAGTCCAGGGAAGACTGCTCTAGGATGGAGAATATGCCTGACATAAGTTAAATAGCCCGCTTTCCCCAAAGAGTTGACCGTCTTTGTGTGGCACCCAGAATAGTGAGGACACAGATGCCGGGTGAGATGGAGTGGAGGAGGTCACCACTAAGCGAAGAAGGACTATTGACCTGGAGCACCGGGGCTTTGCTAGCCAGTCCCACACACAACCCTCCTGCATCTCTAGGCTTCTTGCAGCTCTGTTAAATGAGGAATGATTTTTTTTTCCCCCGTGTTCGGCTCTGAACTTCCGTGAGCAAGTGTGCAAACTGCTGATGCAACAGCACAGCAACTCAGAGCCTCTCCTTCCATGGGGCACTGCGCTAAACCAAGCGTCTTCTTAGGAGTAGCGTTCATCTGTGCGGGGCGACGTGGTGACTGAAAACAGCCTGCGAAGAAGGTTTCTCCAAAGCTGTGGACAGACTCCACGCTTTTGTGTGCCCAGTTCGCCTAACCATCCCTTTCCCCGCTTAGCAGAGCCGCTGCGGGGTGGGTGCCCGCTGCGACGGGCCATTGCTGATGTTTAGCCCTTCTCCTGTGCCTGTGCGACTACACCCGGCGCTGCGCGGCCTCGGTTTCCCCGCGCGTGCTATAGAGATGGCTTTCTGTAAATGTTATTAAAGCGCTTTGAGATCCTCGGGTGGCTGCGGGCCGTTTGAGGGTCAAGCAGTACATTTAACTGGCAGGACTGCAAATTCGTGGGCAGATTTTCACAACCCAGCGGGTCTTCGTCCCTGTAAAATTTTCAAGGAGTAAAGACGGTGGAACTTAGGTGATAATTTTGTTGCTGAAAGGCTCCAGCTCCTATGGCTGTATAGTCCTTGCCAGACTCAGGGACAAACTTTTTAAATAGAAACAAAACACAGATATGCTGAATAACATGAAGCCACGGTGCGGTCGTTTCTCTGCCGCAATGGCAATTTGAAATGCGCCGGTTTGAAAGAGCATCCGATAACGCTGACTCCAAAATCGCTGCAACCTGTTGCGCAGCTGGTGATGCTGCCATTTGCTGCAGGAATCTCGATTCCCAGAACTACAGATACAGTTCTTTGCGTTTGCTGACAAGAAATGAGCTCTTTCAACTAAGTTGTGCAAAGCCCTGGGGAAAACGGAAATATTTATAAATACAAATTGGGCAGCGCAATTAAGGGGAGTGGAAAATGGGGGCCTCTGCTTTGAGCAGCTGCAGGTGCCGGCAGGCAGGTGGCACGGGCGCTAGCTCCTCGAAGAGGAGAGGAAAATAACTCTCCTTTTAATTGCCCTGCTTCCTTGGTGGCCTCGAGGGAAATAAAACCTTTACTGACCCATGCAAAGATGTTTCTATAAACTCGTGAATAGAGAGCGTCACCCGCCTGAGAGGTGCGGGAGAACGGTAGTGCAGTGGGGCTGCGACCCTGAAGCCATTACACGGAGAAATCGCTTTGCGTCGTAGACTCTGTCTAGTTTGCCACTACGTGTCGGAGCCGATTTTGTCCGTGAGCTTGTTCTCAGGTGCTCGCTGGTCTCATTAAGGAGTGAGGCTGGCGAATGCTGAGGCCAGTGCTTTGCTCAGCTCTTGCTGGGGTCACCAGAAAAGGATAAACAACTTCTAAAACAGATCATTTGTCCTTTAATCTGACTTTTTCCTTTACTTATCCCCCTGTGATTGGTAGGCTGCCACGAAACTTTGATCTTGCCTTCTCAAAACTCCCGCTTGGCCCCTGCGTACTGCAGCGCAAAGCCTTTTAGCGCCCAGAGCAGAGAGCTTTATGGAGTTGTGAGTCTGTATGCAGAAGCCACACGCCAAAAAATGCTCACCGGATTCGGTGGGATGCTCCCAGGTTGTCTTAGCAGGGGGCAGCGGCAGCGCCCGGACGCGGGCTGACCGGTGCTCCTGCCCGGCCCGCGCCGGAGAGCAGCTGCCGATCCCGGGAGGTGCAGCCTGGTCCCCAAACATGCCCCTCAGAAACACGACGAGTCAGGAATTGTTATTTATGACTTTACCACGCTTTCGGGGTGGAAGAGAAGGAAGATTTGCATAAAGCGTAGAACCGTAGTCGGACGCTTCTGCGCAGGAGGAGCAGCAGGCGTAAGCAGGGTGGCCGATGGGGCTGGCCTAGCAGGCGATTTCTGTGCCGTAACCCGGCCTTTGCTCCGCAGCCAGGGCGCTCCGCGGTCCGAGCGACCCTTGCTGGGGCAGCGAGCGCCCCGCGGCACCTCCCGCTCGTTGCACTGGCCAGATCGCTAATTTTGGGTTGGGTCCCTGTGGTAAGGAGGCCTAAGCTGCTGCACTGACTGGGTGCCGCGGGCAGCTAGGCTGATCCTCGGGGTCTTTTTTGCTTGGGTGAATTTATTACGCTGGCAAACCCTCTCCCATGCCGCCCCCCAGCAGCAAGGCCTAGCAGGGGCCCGTCAGGGCAGTTGTCTGTGCTTTGGGCCACTGCAGATGGCAGAATCAGGATTGTGGAATTATCTCTAAGGCTTTAGTTTAACGTTAATCTTTAGAAGGCACTTGGACTTGAAACCAAAGGTTTCAAAGCAATATTTCTTGCAGCTTCTCTCAAACCCCCCATGCTGGAGCTCACACAAGCTCTTTCCAGAGCTGACAGCAGTGGAAACTGGAGCGAGCTGTTGTCTTTTTTTTTTTTTTAGCAGCGATTTGATTTTTTGGGTGCTTCTTGGACGGAGTTGATAGAACGTGCAACTCTCGGAGATGAAGCGGCGGCACTGGTTTCCTCCCAGCCGCGCTCCTCCGAGAGATGCGGGGTCGTTGTCTCCATGCGTAGCCTGCGCGAGACCCGTGTGAGCTGCCCGGCTGCGGTCT
The DNA here is from genome assembly GCF_036417845.1 of Apteryx mantelli. NCBI lineage: Eukaryota > Metazoa > Chordata > Aves > Apterygiformes > Apterygidae > Apteryx > Apteryx mantelli. The sequence continues at coordinate 221,257,368 of NC_089978.1, read as the reverse complement.
CGTTATGGTGCTAATTAGAGAAGTCCTCGCGCTGGAGCAGGTTGTAACGCTGCTGTTGATTGTCTCCCTGGCGGATTAAAGGCAAACGCTCCTTAACAAGTGCCTTGAGTAGCTGGAGCTGCTGAACTCCCCAGGACCAGTAATTAATCCATCTGGTAGCAAGGAGCCCGGCTTGCAGATAGTGATTCTGGGAAGGAGCTTTTAACTGTTTTTGCACCAGGCAACTCAATACCGTTAGCAGGTTTATTTGACTGGCTAAATGGGCCCTCGACCTGGGATCCCAAGGCGTATCAGAGTGGCTTGACCCTACGGTAGGGATGTGGAAGCTGTGTCATAGACAGGCTTGGCCTGGGCTGGAAAAAAAAAAAGACCCCGAAGTGGTTGATGGTGCCTGCGCGTGAGCATGGGCAAGCCGGTGGATTTTCAAGTGTTCAAAGAAAGTTGTTTTCTGTATTAAAACACCCTTCAATTTGCTCTTTGCGTAGGCTAGGGCCCATGTCACATCTCACCGCTGGGCATCTGCCTTTGCAGACCCGTCCCGCCTCGGAAAGAGCAGCTGACAGCCCGGATGCCGTTCGCAGTGTGCTGAGGGGCTCTAGGCTTTCTGCAACGACCGCAGAGAGAGTCTGCGCTTTCCCGCTCCTCGGGAATAGTCCTCTGTCCCTCCATCTGACAGCAGATGTTACGAGGGGCTTTAGTACCCAGTGCCTAAGATAACAGAGAAAAGGGAACTTGTAGAAACTTGTAGATTTACCGTTGAGGCAAATGTACATAGTATCCAGACTGGAGCCGCGGTGTCGTTCGAGCAGGAATGTGTTGCAAGGCAAATGCACAGGTATGTCAGAGGATCGGGAACGCGTGAGGAGTCCCCTCTGAGCTGACCAGGATCTCCGCTAGCTGCGACTGATGTTGTGGTAGTCCCCATCCATGCTGGCCCCATCCATGCTAGCCCATGGGCTGTGCTCTCCAGCCCTGAACAAGCAGGTGGCACCGGGCCTTCGGTGGCCCAGGGGCTCCTCGTGGCACTGTCGCACCAGGGGAGCAGAGCTCGAATAACTCATCAAAGCTAGGAGGTACCGTTCTTTGACGTACCTGGCCATGAGCGCTGCTTCCCTGTTCCTGCAGAGCCTGCTTAAGCTCAGGCAGCCTTTTCTTGAGACTCCAGACAGTGCTCAGTACAAATAACAAGAGCGTTATAAAACCCACAGTCGCTTGTTGGCCCATTTTTCTGGGTGCTAAGAAAAAGCATAATGAGGTTGAAAGCTGTCCCCCTCTGGCCAAGTTTCAGAAAATGAGTCCAGTGAGTGTTAACATTTTGTAAGTGCGGGGATGGGGAGGTATACGTGCGTGTGTGTGTTTTTAAGTTAGAGTGGCTCACTGAAACCCTGTCCTCTTTGCAACATCTCTGCAAAATGTCCATCAAATCACATCTGAGTTCCTGTGGCTGTGGGGACTTTCAGAGTGAATTTTTTTCTGACATTTTTCTGATTTTTTTTTCTTTTCTGATTTTTTTTTTTCCCCCTTCAGGTTGGTTAGCTCTCTTCATGGTAGCGTTTGAACCATAAAGTGTATTAATACAGTGTGTGTTCATGCCTTATCCTACTAATTGCTTGACTTAATTTTGTTTCTGCTCTTCCACATGCTCCTAAACTATTCTCAGCTGAGTCTTGGGAGATGGCAGTAAAGTATTTGTTCATGTTTCTGAGATGCTCAGGCATCTTCCAGTTGATGGTTCTAACAGGATGGAAATGAAATGTAATTACTGTGTAATATGGCTCTCAAAACCACCAGAGATGTGGGTTCCTAAATCCCTCAACCCTCTAATGCTCTTTGTTGCAGGCACAACTGCGAGCGTTCATCCCTGAGATGCTGAAGTATTCCACGGGTCGCGGGAAACCAGGCTGGGGCAAGGAGAGCTGCAAGCCCATCTGGTGGCCCGAGGATATTCCATGGGCCAACGTTCGCAGTGATGTCCGCACAGAGGAACAGAAGCAGCGGGTGCGTTTTGTATGTCTGTCTGCCTTCAAATTGAGCACAGGGCCTTGGGAGCAGTTTTTGTGGGAATAGCTTTCCCCTTGAGTGACAGAGGAACCTACTGCATTGACCCTTCCTTCACTTCGTGTCAGAGATTCAGCATGGGAGAGCAATGAGATGAGAGGCATAACCTTCAGTCTGCTCTGTCCCTGCCTGTGTTGTGTGACGAGCATGTATTTGAACCATCTCTCTTTCTGCAGTGGTGTCCTTTTCACTAGTTGCAGGAGCTGCTCATCTCTGTGGCCTTGTAAAGCAGCTGATCTAGCCTAAGGCCAGCCTACTCTCCAAGTATGCAGTTCATTTTCTGTAGAGCCTGCATCATGGCCTCGTGAAGCCCTTGAAGGAAACTATCCCATCCTGAGCAGCAGGGACCTCTCCATTTAGAGGAAAGCAGTCAGTAATGTGCAATGGAGCCAGGAAAAAAAGGAGTGAGAGAACTGGATGAAAAGGTCTTGGGTATGAGTTACAGCAAGGGATCCTGTATGCAGGTGATGTTTCTACCAACCTGTCACAAGGAGATCATCAAAAAAATCTACCTGGATGTGCAAGGGCAATGCTTCTGCAAGCTGACGTCCTCTGGCTGGGTGGGGAGGGGTGCTTAGGAAGGCTGGAAATGGTGCTGTGTCAGTTGGCCCTTTCCTAGATAGGGGCAGTTTTCTGGTTGTCACACCAAATCCCTTGATTAGAATTCCTTGGAAGCCTGAGAAACAGATTTCACTGAGAAACTTCCCCTTTCCTTGGCCAGGTGTGCTTGTTCTGTAACATTACGCAGAAATGCAGTAGCTCTCTGGGGTGGTTTCTGAGTCTTGAGGAGCGGAGGAGATGAGGAGAGGGGGATTATGTTTGGGGTTGGGTTGTTTTTTTGATTAAGAATTTATTAAAAAGGACTCAAAACCTACGAAAGATAAGCATGCAAATCACAGCACCACTGAAGTAGTTCAGAAAACTCTTTTTTTAACTGACTCTTCTCATCTAATTCTACTGGTAGGTGTCATGGACCCAAGCGTTGCGGACTATTGTGAAGAACTGCTACAAGCAGCATGGGCGTGAGGACCTTCTCTATGCGTTTGAGGATCAGCAGACACAACAGCAGACCACAGCCACACACAGTATAGCGCACCTGGTGCCGTCACAGACAGTGGTACAAACCTTCAGTAACCCCGATGGCACCGTGTCCCTCATCCAGGTGAGCGAAACCCTGCAGGTTTCACTCTTCCAGCACTGCTGACTCACGAGAGAGTTGCCAGTGTCTGGGAGGTGGTTTAGGACAAACTCCTTTTGGTAGCTTAACTTGTGCTTCAGAAATTTTGTCTTTGTCTTCCGGCCTCTTTAAGCCAGTAATCCCACCCAAAGAAGCAGTCCCATCATCTCTCTTTCCCGCTTCCACCCACTGCTCTCGTGTTGCTTCCTCCCTTATGACAGTGCAAGCATTTCTGCAACTGCTTGATTAAGCAATTTTGGGATCTGACCTGAGTTTCACTAACCCGTTTAACAAACAGCAACACAGTTCCTCATGTGACCACACAAGACCTGTGGTGGCAATGGGACAGAGTGATGAGAGGAGAGGTGGTGGGACTGTCTTTCTTTAACAGTGCTGATGGCTTCAAACATATGTTAATCTATGACATTAGGTACTTCTGTGTCCCCTGATCCTACTCTTACACATGAGGTACTACACAACAAATATGTATGTATCCTCAGGATGCCCCCGAGGTAAGTATGTCTCCTACTCCGTTTTACAGTAGGAGACCCCGGCAGAAGGGTGTGCTGCTGTTTTCTCCCCATTCCCTCTATGGGGAGACACGTTCTGGCAGCCCAGGATGTGGACTATTTCATTGCTCTCTGGAAACGTCCCAGGAGTTCCTAGTGGGGATGGGATTTGAACCTAGGTTTCCCCCGTATCTCTAAACCTCTGCTGCTGCCTTGTACCAAACTGGCCCAGCCATATACCTATCTTGAGCATCAAAATTTTAGTGGTCTCGAACGTCATTTTCTGTCGGCTGTTCTCACAGCCTTGAAGATAAAAACATGGGGTGTTTTTCAAATGAAAGCTTTTCAGTGCTTCCCCCCTGCCCCTGCGGCCAGGCAGACTTGCCAAGCTGGTTGTTTGCTCACCTGCTGATGTACATTTTGCCTTTGACTAGTGTTCTCTTAGGTGCTGGGCACCTGAGATCCCCTTGACTTCCTGGCTTTTGTAGTTTGATTCTCCTTAGAAACAAAGCTGCACGACTCCCCGCCTTTGCCTTTTCCCAGCTGTTAAAGGGGACAAGGTAACTTCCAAAGCCAGTGGGGTGTTGAGGATGAACTAATGTTTGTCAAGTGCCTGGAGAGGGGAGACCCTGTGAGTGATAGGCAATGGGCATGATAAACGAGGGCTGATACACAGGGTGTTCTGATCCAGGACTGCTCAGGAGGTTTTTAGTACTTCCAGCTGGTGGGAGAAGTGTGTTGGCTCCACCTGAGCACCACGCTCACACCTGGGAACAGCAGCGGTGTCCTGCAGCTGCTGTTTGAGACACTGGGAGAATCAAGGAGAATCTGATGTCTTCTATGGGAACATAGGAGATGGCACCTGTGAGGGCTGTGCACAACTTACTCCTGGGCCCTGTCCTCTCTGGAAGCTGCCACAGACTGACGTTGTTCTAGTGTGTGATTTCCTCCCCAGCCCTTCTAGGCAGCCCAGTATTTTCTGTGAGCTCTGCCCTTTACTATTATTCTCTGTAGGTGCAATGCCTTTTAATCGGAAAGCATTTGAGTGTCCCTTTGCTTGAATTACGTGGATGTTTTCCTGCAGTAATAAATGTGTTCAGCTGCATTTTGTTGACTTTTGTAGGTTGGCACTGGTGCTACAGTTGCCACGCTGGCTGATGCCTCAGAGTTGCCCACGACAGTTACCGTTGCACAAGTCAATTATTCTGCAGTGACTGATGGAGAGGTAAGGATCTGGGTCACGCTCGTTGTGTGCAGAGCAGAATTGTCCTGTCTGAACTTTGATAAAGTTAAATTTTCTACAATTAAGTGGTCACAGAAAACACCAAACCTTGCTACTCCACCCTGCAGTGTTAACCACAATCAATGGGAACACAACACTGTATGAAATTTTGTATGTGGAGTAAAAAGTGCTGAGCTGCAGTCATTTTGACTCAGGAACGTATGGGTGAAGTTATGATGAAAGCCTCAGTGCTGAACTTCATAAGTTTTATGATATCTGCTATAGATTAGCTGTTCTGTGAGATCTGCTATAGCAGATATAGAGACTTAAATGAGCTGCACAAGTAAACATTGATGTACTCATATAGGGTAGCTGAATTGCATGTGTGGTTTCGATCCTCAGTGCTGGTTTGTCATTCAGTGTTGGGAGTGATGTCTGGGATATTTTGAGCCAGTGGTCAGCAAAAGATAGTGCGTGGCTGTGGGCAGATTGTGGGACTCCTTGGCCTCTGATCTCTGCACAAAATGGGACTGGTTCTCTGCTGCAGCTTTTAGAGAGGTTTGCAAGTGAATCCCGGAGAGGGCTGTATAAATGCACATTAGTGTAGAGATAATAAGAGATACTGTAGAGCATCATACTGTTGCTTTTATTCTTCCAGGGCTTTAAAGCTTGGCGGAGTTGTTTCTGTTGAGGACTTGATCATGCCATTTGAGACTCTTAAATCTAAACACTCAAGCTTTCATACTTTTTTTTTTTTTCACGTTTACTTTGTTTTGCTTTTTTAATTAAGGAACAATATATAGTGTTTTTTTGTTTTTTAAAGACAAATGGCTAAAGGGATTTTCTTACCCTATTTCCCATTGCCAAGATCACCTTTAAGTGGGCGAGACTGCAGGTAGTTTTCTGCCGCTTCGCTACGCGCTGATTTTCTGGCCGAGGAGCGTCTGCGTGCAGGAGTGCCGAGGTCGGACTGCTCCGCTCTGCGCGGATGGGGCTTTCGCGGCGACAGGTGGCAGTGCAGAACAGCTTTGTTCAGCACCAGACCATATTTCTATCCGAGAACCAAAGGGCCGTAGCCTGGTGTTCGGGGCTGCGGCCTTGAAGTACTTTCAGAGCTGCTTTGAGGGTTTGCAGAACCAGCTGTGTCTCTTGAGACCTGAAAGAAAATTTTCAAAGGCACAAATAGGAGTTGGATGCCTGCGTTCCCCGGCTTTCTTGTGTGAATGAAATGCCTAAGTGATATCTTGGACAAAATAAAGATATGAAAGTAAACGTACACTGGTGAATGGGTACAACCTCCCCATACCGTCAGATCCACAGCCTGCTGGCAATCTCTCTGGATACGTTTTTGTCCTGCAGCGTGGTGCTGGGTGGAGATCTGGGTTAGCTCTGAGTGAGCGATGCTGACAGAGAGCAGCACAGAGCAGAGATGCTAGCTCAGATCTCAGCAGCACAACCTTCGCTTTAGTACGGAGAAGCGTCCGGGTAATTGCCTCTTCTGCAGGCCCTGCTCCTTCTCTTTTCTGACACGACTTAGCCATCTTGGCGGGGCGTTGTACATCACAGCAGAGACCTGCTTTATCACTCAGATGTGTGTTGCCATGTATTTGAAAAAATGTATGTCTGTTCCCCCCTGTGCATGGCGGTGGGAAATGCTTCCCTGCTCAGGCTCGCTTCAGTTCTGTTTTGGCATGGCCAATGAGTGCCACAAACTTGATCTGACTCTCGAGATCTCTACCATCTTATGTGAGGAGCCTTGAGCCAGCTCTGCTTCTATGGACTATTTAGCTTTCTCCATTATAACAAATTGAGGGGTTTTTTTTCATCACTTTCTGTGATCTTCTTATTAGTGTGTGCCAGGGTCTTAGCAAGATGATGAGTGGCCTGTAATGTTTATGGGGATGGGAAGAGAGACAGGGGAGAAAAGACCTTCCTGCAAAACAACCATTAGGATTTGTCGGTTGATGGGCCTTCATCCTCTGATTCTCTAGTCTTTTGATCCAGCGCTGCTTCCTATTTTGCATCCTGGTGGGTCTTTTGACCATACACTCAATGTCTCATGAGTTATGAAGTCCCAAATGCACAAGCAAGGACTGAGTGGAAAATGAGAAACCAGGGCTGGGTGATCTTTAAGTGTTATGAGCCCTCTCCATGTAAAGGTCTGAAGTAAAGAAATTTAGAGTGCCTAAAATACATGAACAGAGCACTTTCCTTCTACTATTTTCTTTTATTAGTTGTATTAGTGCAGCACAAAGAAATTCCAGGTATGAACTCAAATGGCTTTGTGCAAAGTGCTGTACAAATAAACCCTAAATGGGAACACAGTCTGTTCCCCAAAAGGACAGCAGATGGATGCAGACAAGTAGATACAGTGCTAGGATCCCAGGCTCCACAGAAAGGCAGCTGCTTAATAAACTGCCCAGACTGACAGACCGTGATCTGAGTACAGCCACGATCTAACCGCTGCCTAGGCTTGTGCTGGACATGGCTAAAAAAGAGGGGTTTGAAGGAGGATGAGGTGCCCCAAACATTTATGGGAAATGCCTTCCATGCGTGTGAGAAAACACAGGTTCTTGTTTGAGAATGGAACATATGGAGAACAGCAGCTAGAATCATGGGCTGATTAGAAATTCATGGCTGAGAGAGGATTGTAGGGTCCAAAGGTGTCCACAGGTGGCTCCCCACCTTCTTCCCCTGGTGCCCTTTTTCTTGATTGGAGTCTCAGAGCGCATGCAGGATTCTGCAAAGACATCTTGAATCTATCTGGCTCCTTCATTTTAGGAAGCGCCATCCATTCACGAGATGACCTCCTATCCCAGAGCCTTTTTTTGTTTGTTTGTTTGTTTGTTTTCCCCCAATAGGTGGAGCAGAACTGGGCAACGCTACAGGGGGGCGAGATGACTATCCAGACGACGCAGGCATCAGAGGCCACGCAGGCGGTGGCATCATTGGCAGAAGCAGCAGTGGCAGCATCTCAGGAGATGCAGCAAGGAGCAACTGTTACCATGGCACTCAACAGGTATGGCTGAGCGGAGAAGACGTGAAGCATGTGTGCTTGCGCTTCCTCCAGCTTCATACTCTAGTGGCACAAAGACCGTTGTCCACAATGCCAGTAGAGGCTTTTCCATAGCGAATTACTTGTTCGCCCTGTGTCCAGGAGTCCACCTCCTGTGTCCAGGAGGACCGTTCTTGAGTTCCTTTGTAACCACAGAAGCACACTGAAATGGAAATCTGTGGAAAAAAATGGATAGTAACTGTACCCTCTAGCGATCTTGTTTGTACAGCAAGAGTCCAATTACAGAAGTAAGCTGGCTAAGCAAGCAAGAGTCACGACGTGCTAATAGCAGCTTTTAAGTGTGCTGGTCTCTCTCGCCCTCAGTATTGTTAATGGTCCCTTATTAAAAGGCTACGGCTGAATTTTCCACTTGTGTGGCAGTATAGTCTCTCTTCAGGAATCAGAATCTCTCCCAAAGGCCAGTGTTTCTGGTGTTTCTCCCAAATGTGTTTCTGGAGTAGATGTTGAATGAGCTGCAAGGTAATGCTTCCTCTTCATCTTGAAATGAGCTCTGGTAGATCTTTTTGGTGGTACTCAGTATTTACTGAGGCCTGTGGTGTAATCCTCTATGAGTCCATGCAGCTGGAAGCAGTGTCTTTGCTCAGCTCCAGTGAGTTGCTTAAGCTTTGCCTGCTGTCCTTAAAGCCGGGAATGGTTATGGCGTGCTGCAGCTGCATCCTGGGAGACCAGGAGGACAGTAGGAAATGTGTGATCAGCCCCAGCAGCGGAGAAGGTTTCACGCTGGTGAGAGGTTGGCAAAACATTTTCTTCATCCAAATCAGGATTCTGTTGCAGCTGTTGGCTGAGCAGCTGTGGCAAAGGACAAGAGCCAAGTCCACAGTGGTGGTTAAAGTAAAGCTCTAAGACCATGTTATAGACAGATAGCAAATTACTGAAATGGCCACTTTGATCCTGGGGACGTTCAACAGCTTGCTTCCAAATTGCTATTGCAAGTGAGCCAAGAACAAATCTAGAACTGCTTCTTCTGTTTGTGATCAAGTCCATCAGATATGTTCTTTTCTGCTACCTACCTTTCAACTATGGCTGATTAAGTAGGCTTTTTTACTAATAGTTCCACTGTAAAAGTAAAATTAATCTTTTTAGGAGATTGTAAGTAGTACAGCTAAAATAACTAGACGTGGAGCTGCAGAAAAGAACTTCAGTGTGCCTTTGATTTTATTTCATGCCATCACGCTAGTTTTAGCCCTTAAAGTCACAGTGAGCAGTTCTTTTCCCTGCATTAACTTAGGAAATTAATAAAAAGAAGCGTTGTTAGAGCTAAAGAGAGTCTCCTAGAAAATATGAGTGGAAGAGCCCTCAATAAATGATTTAGTCCGTGCTGTGCCACGAGACAGGATCAGCTGTGTCTAAACCCAGGAAAGCCCTGAGAAGTTTGTCCAACGAGCTTCGTAGTTCAGGAGCACCACGAGGTCGGTAGCAGCATTGCAGTGGGAATGACAGGCCTCGCGCTTTCCCCATTGGGCGCTGACGGGTTCTTGTGCTGCAGCAGCGCAGGTCACTTCTCGACAGTGGCAGCATGGGCTGGTCCTTGGGTGGGCTCGCTAGTGCGCTGCAATGCAGCTGCGCTGACTCCGGTGCTAGTTGTGTGCAAGGAGGAAGCAGCCGCTCGTGAAAGCATTGGGAAGCCAGCCATGATAGGAGCCGATTTCTTTCCCAGCTTGTTGTCTCCCTCTAGTTCTCTTTTCCTGCTGACCGTGATAGGGCTGGGAAGAGACGCCCGTCTTTCCAGGCAGCTGCCCACCAGGGCCCCTCCGCGCAGGAGGAGGTGTCTTCTTCCTTCACCGCAAAACGCTCCTTGCGACTTCGGCTGTTGCGGGAGTCGGACTGCAGCCTTTCCCCTACCTGTAAGAAGATCTCAGCAAGACACCAGGCCTTGAGAGCTAATGGATCTTACCAGCTCTGGAAACTTTATGCCTAATTTAGCTCAAAGCTGCCATCTCTCATTCATTTTTCGATGGCTGCTGACAGAGAGCAGAGGAGTCTCTCGTAGTCCCAAGTAGAGCAGTATCTCTGCAAACAGCACGTTGTGACAGATGAAGCAACCTCTATCAGGTTTGAGGATGGGAAGTATCAGGCCTTCTAGTAAAAGAGGACAAGGTAGGGGAGGGTAATTGATTCATTGATTTGAACTAATTAATGTTTGTGGAGCACACTGTAACTGGAAAAAGCTTTTATGCAGCAGATCATTATTATTTTGGGGGATGCAACCTTAACAGATTATTAGAATACTAAATTGCCCTTGAAAGTGGATTCACATAAATGTTGTGTGAAGTCTGGGAAACACAGTGACACCAGAAAATCCGTGTTTACCCCCAAGTTTGCTATGTTGTAACTGGCCTTCCTGCACTATAACTGCCATCATAAAGCTGCAGATTCACAAGAGAGATTAGCCGAAGGAAACAGGAAGGCAGGACAACAAAATATTCTGATTCGGTAGCAATGTTTAAGAGGTACTGTGAGTGACAGAGCTGCTGTTTAAAAATGAAAAGACACCCTGCATGAATTCATCTGGAAAGCCTACAACATTTAAGCAGGAAATCAGGAAAGAGAAGCAACAAGTAGGAGGTCCTTAGAAAATACTTGATTCAATTGATCTACCAGAGAACAAGTGGGGCAGTTGAGGAGAAATGTTCTAGGGGAAGCTAGAGGAGTTCTTTGGTCTCTTTCTTCCATAGGAAAGGCTTAAAAAAATACCTGCTTTTTTAGTTCATTAAGGTAGGAGATCCAGCTGTATGACGAAGGTGGTTTGGGAGTAATTTTGTGAATAGTAGTAGGTCACCAGAAGGAGCTAATAGTCATCCAAGAGGTCTGGAGAAATCTGAGTACTGCTGAAGGATGCTTGCAGCTTTCTGACTGTGCAACAAAATGGCAAATAAAATCTGATGTCAATAAATGCCAAGTGATACATACATGAAGAAATATTTCTTATATATACACCCAGTGAGGGACTTATACGGTATCATTTAACATTCAGCAAAGCATTCAGGAAACTATCCTGCAGGAGTCTTTGATCACTGCTCAGCTGATATTGTCAAAAGAGTAAGCTGAATATTAGAAATTATAGGGAAAGACACAGAGAACGAAACAGAATTAGGCCACTGTACTAACTCGTGGTGTGTCCACGTCTTGAGTAGTGTGAGAAATGGTCACCGCCTCAGACGTCTTACACTAGAAAAGATCTGAAAGAGGACAAGAGTGATCAGAAGCCAGGAAGAGTCCTTGTACATGGACTATGGCTCTTCAGCTTGGGAAAGAGATTACTGGGAAGTCTATAAAATCACGTGAAAATGAAAACGGAACAGTTTTGCTATTTCTTGCAATATCCGAGTTAAGGACTGCCCAGCAAAACTGAGGCGGTAGTTTTCAGACTACCAGAATGCAACATTTTTACTCACACAGCACCTAATTAAATGTGGAACGCATTGCCACAGGATGTTGTGGAAGCAAAAAGTATAAATGGGTTTCAAAGGGGATTAGACAAATCAAACTTGATGGTCCAGATGCAGTCTCAGATGCAGGAAATCAATACACTGCTGACTGCCGGAAGCTGAGAGGGTGCAGGAGGGGAAGGATCACACACGCTCCTTCCTAAATGTCTCATACTGGCTGCCCTCGCAGCTGGGCTGCTGCATGAGAGGGACCTTTGGTCTGACCTCATTCGTATGAAGAAATTTAAGAATACAGTGCTAAGGTACTAATCGCTCATTAAGAAGAATTATTAAACCACAGGGCTGGGGAGAAGTATTCCATCTTAGCTAAATACAGAGCTGCTGATGTGATGCTGGTAATGGTAAACTGGCTGAATCAGTGAAGAAAGGTAGAGCTCTAAAATCTGCGGACACCTAAAATGCGGCAATGACAAAAGAATGAGTTTTGTACCAGAAACCAGAGGCATGAGATCACTTGGTAGGACATGGTATGTCTGACTTGGATTGTCCAAAAGCTTGTAGTAAAGTCCCAAGCAAAAGGATGCCAAGGTAAGAGGGCAAGGATATTCTGCATAAGAGAGATTCAAGCTAAAAAAGGCCAATGCAATCAGCTTGTTCCCATTTTGTCCCTCCTCCATTGTAGAATTTCCCCTCTGGATAACTTCAGTGGTAAGAATCCCCGCTCTTTGGATTTGTGCTCTCTTGACATGCGATGCCTAGTTAGACCGGCTCCTACTGGAGCTGAGCTGTTCACTTATTTGTTTGTTCTTCTTCCTAATTCTTCTTCCTCCTCCCCTGTGTCCGCAGCGAAGCAGCCGCCCACGCAGTAGCCACGCTTGCTGAAGCCACCCTTCAAGGTGGAGGGCAAATTGTCCTATCTGGTGAAACTGCAGCAGCAGTGGGAGCACTTACTGGAGTCCAAGATGCCAATGGTAAGGCTGCGGGAAAGCTTTTGCCGAATCGTCTGGTTTTTCTTTGCTCTTACCTAGGGTTTTTTCCTCTCTCTGACTTGAGATGTCATGATACTGCCGGTAAAGTAGTTCTGCCTCACTGCAAGTCATCATTAACTAGGTTATGACTTAAAAGCCCAGAACAAAATGGTAGCGTTGTTTGCTTCCGCAGAGCTGGCGGCTGTGCTGTTCTACCCCTTCTGCCAGATTGCTGGTCACACCGTAGTTTTAAGGGGAAGGTTGCTCTCCACCCCCTATTTGTACAGTGCCTAGCACGGGTAGGACCCAAACTTGGTTGACTAACATAATTGTTATCTTAATAAACTTTTGCCCAAAATACTTCACTGTTGAGTGGCAGAGTCTGGCCAAAGCATTATTACCCACTCGTTTCCTTCCCTTCTCCAGATTTTTTTTGTATGCTTGTTGGCTGCTCTTGAAAAAACTGTTGCTTTTCTGCTTGGATGATACCATTCAGCCATCCATCAGCAGTGCAACCTCAGGCAGTTTTCCTCGTGCTTTTTCATCTTGCCACCATATACAGTCGATCACGTTCTAGGGATTGTCTGTAGTATTTCTCAGCTACACCTGACCGTCTCTTCTGCCAAGTCTGGTGACTTCTGTAGTTATTCAAACTAAGCTAGTAGGGAATAAATCAGTACGTTCATGAAAACTGGTTCAGAGACTATACCAGATCTTGCTAACACGCCTCGCTGGTGCTTACCCACTGCCTCCAGTTGCACTGTGACGCTTTTACCATAGTTTCCAAGTTCAGAGATGAAACTCACTGATTATTTGGATGAAATGGAAGCAGAAAGGTCAAAATAAATTCTAAAAGGGTGCAAACTGTGCAGCTGTAAAGCAACGTTGCCTTGAGGATGGGGATATTTGAACTCTAATTGTCAGAGGGGGAGAAGCACGTGCAGCCAGGTGGCAGAGTCCTGACTTGTCACCTTGTCACCCTGCTTGTGAAGCAGAATTCTTTCAGGTTCAGACCGTGAGTTTGACCTCCGGTGAAATCCTCATCTTGTAGGGAATGCACTCCTTTTAAAACACCGCCATGTAGTCGGCAGTGAAAAAGGGCAAGTGGAGGGAAGAGCAACTTCTACCCAGCATGTTCGACTTGATGTCTTTTGCTGTGGAGTCAGCCAGCCTGAAGAGGGAGCAGAAATAAAGTGAGAACCCTATCCGCAGAGCTAGGAATGCAATTGATACGGAGAGGAAGGAGTGGACTTGTGTTGTATTATGCTTTGCCGGCAGCAGGTCATAAGGGAGATAGGGAATGTGTGTTTATTGAAGGAAGCATCTGACCCCAGATACTCAAAAGCAGCAACTAATCAGATTTGCACAAGCACGTTAGCATCTTTTTAAGAAGAAAAAGTGGGTTAGCAGATCTGCGCCTCTGCCCCCTTTAGTCCGTTTCCAAAGTGCTTTCAAGGTCTGGATTCCTCTGGATGCTTCCCCTAAACAGCTCTCCTCCTCCACACCCTTCCAGGACCTGAGTCACTCTACCTCATTCATCCAGCATTGATATCATTTTAATGCAAGCTGGGTGTTTTTTTTTTTTACAGCAGGGTTGGAAATCTGATGGGATTTAGAGTGCATTAAGGGGAGAGACTGCAGCATTTTCCTCTGTGCAAAACCTCGCCCGCAGCCCCTCTCCTTGTTTCCACTCCTCTTCGATTTGCTCTAATCTCCGGTGGTATTAAAGGGAAGGGCTTTGTCTGCGCAGTAGTCCTTGGAAGCGCCATGCTGTTAGTTTTATTACGTAACCAGCTAATTTATCTCCCTTAGGGGTGGAGGAGATGTGGGTATCCATTCCTGCTGTCTCTCTATCTGGGGATGGAGGGCAGATGGATTTTCAGCTTTGGCGCTGTCGCTCAGGATTTGTCTGCCCTTACGTACGCAGAAGCCCGGGGTCCGAGTGTGAGGATCGTTCTGGACACCAGCGCTCGGTTGTTTGATGCAGTGAGGACAAACTGCTCTGAACGCGGTTCTGTCAGGAGATTAAACGGGGAGTGATTTGGTGTGATTGGTTGCAGGAAGGAGACGGGGGAAATGACTTCTAGAGCCATAATGGAATTAACCAACAAATTCCCCCCCGCTCGCTGTTGCTTACAAAGTCTTAATTTGCCAATATTTCCAATAAATGTTTTTTTTTAGGAATGCTTTTACGCATCTGTGGTTTCTTTTTGCAGAGATTTTAATCCCTTATCCATGCTACTTTCCCCTGAGGGGATAAGTTTATCCCCAACTTATTGATAGGGAAACTGAGAGAGTAGTTTAACAAATTTGCTTAAGGTCAGGTAAGGTGTTCCAGTTCCTGCCTTTAGCCAATAGATATAATTATTTTCTTTTGTTCTGTTCTTTTTTAATGTGTTATTTTTCCCATCCGCTCTCTGGCATCTGAATAATAATTAAGCGATGCAAGAGAAACAGGATGGCTAAAAAGGGGCAACTTCTGCACCTTCCTCGATGTCTCAGAAGCTGGGACTAAATTCAGCGTTGCAAGGAGTAGGGAACCGAGCAGCGCGGCTGAACCGGGATAATCTCGTGATCAGTTACATTTATAGCCAGGGGAAATAAGATCTCCTGCTTCAATGCAGTGTCAAACTAGCTAAGTGCATTATGGTTTTCTTGCTCCTCTGGCGCAGCTGGTCTGAGTCAGGATGCTGGCGCTGATGACCCAACAGTTTGAGCCTCAGATGGTATGTTCTTAAATGACTGGAATTAAAGCAAAGTAATATTCGAAGCAAGTGAATGGAGTTGTAGCAACATCTATTTGCGAAGCAGGCTGGAATTTGAAAACGCTCCAGCAAGAGGAAGCTGCGCGCTCTGCCCTCCGGGGCGCCTCTTGGTGCGGGCGAAGGCAGCTCGGCGCGGCGGGTCAGCGTGCCAGGGCCGGTGCTGGAGACTGCCCAAACCGCCCGGCTCGGCCGAGGGAAACTCGAGCCGCGTTGGGAAGGAGAGGTGACGGTGCCAGCTTGCAGCCTGGGCCTCACCGGCTTGAGCATCTTCATACTGCAGCCTTTTGTTTGACATTGATCTGATCAGGGGCTTGAAAGCTGCTTTGGCTACGGGTTTTCTGACTCTATTTTTAAATATTGATGAAGTTGGTGCTTAAGCAGTACCAGCGCAGGGCTGTAGCAGTGAGCAGCGCTAGCCCGTAAGGGTAGCAGGAGAAGGACGGAGCAGACTCGCTGCCCCAAGGAGGTCGGCTTAACTGACCCGAGCTAGGCATAGCCAGCACCCAAAAGGAGCCTTGCTCGCGCGCCTCGGTCCTCCCGTGCGCCAGCTGCTGCTCTTTTTCCCGGCCCCGGAGCACATTTGGCAGACGAAGCTCAGCTCTGCCCTGCCGGACAGGCTGCCGGGAGCGCTCGGGTGCCTGCCGCTGCTGTGACAGTGGCGCAGGTGGGCACTAAGAGGAACCCACAGCGAGACTCATCCATCTCCAGCCCCCCGATCGTCCAAAAAATTCACTAGCAATCTCAGTAAGGCCAAAGGGAGACCGGCTTACGGTGAGGCAGGATTATCAGGTTGTGATGAAAGCGTGGGGAGAGCATTAGGACTCCGACATGAGCGAGGGGGGATTAGCAAGCTCCGTGCTTTCGCAATCAGAGGAATAAGGCATCAGTATAGAAGCATTTCTTGCAAGTTCGCAGAGGATGAACACGCGTATAGTTGGCATTTAGGGTGACGGGGACTTGTTGCACGTGGGAGCTGTCCCAGTTGGCGATTTCTGTATCAGAAGCTGCTCAAACGCTGAAGAGGCCTCGGCTTTGGGTGAGGCTGCCGAGCCTCCCGCACAAAATCAAGGTGTCAGGTGAAACCCGTGTGCACCCTCAGCTGAAGGGCTGCAAATACGGGAGGCAGGCGACCCTCCTCCGTGCAGCAGAGACCTGCAGGCCTGCAGCGAGGTTGCCAGGTCTGTCGGGCTCTGCGTAAGCTGTTTCCAGTCGAAAGTACGTCCAGGAGGGGAAGGCAGGAGCTTCCATCCGCGTGCGTCTCCTGAAGAGCGTGAAAGCAGAGAGGGGTGCGTAGGGCCAACCCAGCAAAGAGAGAACTGCCTGTCCTTGCTCTTGGATGCCCCGGGACAGGGAGGTAAGGCACACTGAGCCTCTGGGAACCCGTGGCTTTTTGCATGATGAAAAAAAGTAAAGGGCGAGGGGGGGGGTGCTTGGAGGCTGATCTGCTGCAAATGTGACTCTTTTAAAAGTTATTTCTTTTTTTCTGCTAAATCTCTTTTTTTTTTAGGGAAGAAGGGTCCAAATGAGTCACTAGCAACTTGGCAAAGTGCAGATGAACTCACTTGCGACAAAGCGGACAGGAAGGAAAGGGTAGAGTTCTTGCAGAGTCTTCCTGGTGGGAACAGGAGTTGTTTTGTTTTGTTTTTTATGGGTTATTGCCCTGAAACAGGCAAGAGAGAACCATAACCTGAAGAAGAAGCGAGAAAGATGAGTTTTTGCAGATGCGTTTCGCTTGGCAGGGGAGAAGAGAGGATGGTGCCCACCGGCAAGGAGAGCTGAAGTGGCTGAGCGCGGGTGCGTGGGCGCGAGCGCTTAGCAGGAGCTCCGAGCAGGTCGCTGCAGGAGCAGGGAGAGACGAGTCCTCGGGGCCGAGTTACCGTCAGCAGCAGGGCCGTGATGCGCTCTGAGCAAAATTCGTTGGCGTAAGCCTCGGTCACAACGAGCATATTCTGTGTCGAGTACGTGCAGTTCTCCGCACGCGCCCTTTGGGGGGGTTCCTTGACTGCAGCTCAGCCATCTCCGCATTTGCATCCCTTCCTCATCGGCATCCGGCTGTCGGGAGAGCCGCGGTGCGGATGGTGTATGATACGCGGCGATGGGATCGTAGGATGCCGGCCACGTGCTTGGTGCCAGCGGTCTGCACGGTGCTGCGAGGTGCTACCCCAGCACGATGAGGGCCCGCGGCCGCCCGGCACGCTGGGCAGAGCGGCTGGCATCGCTGCTCCGTTTGCACCTCTGGCATTCCTAGTCCCGGTTGAATCCTACCAGCCGTGGTAAGATTGGCATGGCTTGCCTTGCCCGGCCACGTTAAACCCATCACGATGGACCTCGCGCTTTGCGCCGCTGTCCTGCGTCACTCTTGGGCACTAATCCTTGCCCACGCCGGCGGTTCGGGCTGCCCTGCTGACACGGGGCTGTCGCGGGCGCTGTGCTGCTTCGCTTTCATGTGCTGGGACCGATGACGAGGTGACTGCTGCTGACGATTAGGATTTGTCTGCCCACCAACCGGGGCTAAAAATAGTGGCTCGGACATCTCCTTCTTGTACTGTGCTGAATGCCAGATTTTTCCTTCAATCCAACTAACCAGGCACTGCCTGCACCGACAGGCGGTTGTGTTACCCTCCAGCCCAAATTCAGAGCTTTGCCCAGGGTCGGGACCACTCTGGGCATGGAGCGGGGTTGTCTCATGGCCGGAGCAGGAGGCTGATGGTGGAGGGCAAGATATCCAAGTTCTGGTTTTAGCTTGTTCAGTTCTGGTTCTTGGCTTATTGCGTAACCTTGGTGAGTACCTTGGCCGAGGCACGACGTGATTATTTCTGGGTACGGTACTTGTCTTTTGGGATAGTGAGGCACTCCAAGTCTGTCATATGAGATCCTTGGGAGGAAAAGGGGGTTTTTGTGTTTGTTTGTTTGTTTTTTTTTTTTTACATGATGAGTGCTAGTGATATACTGCAGGTCTCCTCTCCTTTTTGCAAAGATCAGCTGGGTCAAGGAGCGCAAGGAGAGCCTGCTGGGTAGTTTGGGCTCCTGTTCTGTGTCCGAGCCTCGCATGAAGTCCACAGGCAGCTTTCTTAGCTCTGAAACATGCCTTTGAGCTTGCAAGATGGAAGGCAGCATCCTGGGGAGACACCGGGAGCTGCTCAGTTCCTGCCTTTATCAGCTGCTGTCCTCCAAAAGGCAACTGCCTTTGCTCCTCTGCCTGTTTGAGATGATTTTAACAGTATCCAGAAAGGGAAGTCAACCTCACCAGAGGCAGGGGGTCACTGCCAAGTCCTTTTCTGGTTGAGCGTTTATAGCGCTTCCTTAAGTGCTGTTGGTTTCAGCGAGTTTCCCTCAGCAAATGAGCTGTGCCCTGTCTGAGCTCATCTCCTGGCTTCTTGATGACCTTAGAGCATCTCCAGGACCTCCCTTGCCCTCCCCGTCTCCCCTCCCCTGGTGAGTTTTGACATCCATTCCTGTTATCAGGCGGTGGAGACTTACAGGCCCTCCAGCTGTCACAGCTGATGCTGTCCCGGTTTAAGCGTAGGCCATTTACCTTCCACGTGTCCTGAATTAGGGGAAATGGACAGGAGGGCTGGGTCTGTTTAAAAATTAAAGCTGATTACAAGGCATTAACATTGCATTTAAAGAAATAGACAGCAGCCCTCCTCTTTCAGCGTAGTTGCAATATGTTCCCTTTTGTTCTGGTCTGGAGGAGGGCGCAGGACTGGCATCTACTCCAGGCTGATCGGGGTTTCTTCTTTATTTATCTATGAATTTGAAAAGAGGAACGGTTCGATGCCAGCTGCAGTACTTTAAAAGCACTTCTGGCCCCGCAACCTGAAGGCAATTCCCGTCTTTGGGATCATATCAGAAAGCTCAAGTTTTCTCTGCTGATCTCGAATTTCTTTTGGAAAATTCTGGCGCTGTCGCTCTGTCTCCTGAACTGTTGTATTTGGAGGCCTCATATTTGAAGGATCCTGACTGCTTTGCACGTGCGTTCGTAGGACCGTGCTAGTGCCAAAATGCAGCCAGTCTCTGGGGCGGCAGGCAGCAGTCAGGAAGAAAAACTGGTTTTTGTTGTTTGTTTTTTTTTCCGTAAAGGCTCAGCTTCACTGAGGTAGCTGGATTTTAAGGAGTTCTTGGTCTGAGGTCCTCAGGGCTGAGGAAGCAAAGGGCCACGGTTATTTCGTGCCTAGAGGGACAGAGGCCTGAGCACGTTGCGTGCAGGAGGGGCTGCTCCTCCTGTGCTTGGCCTGGTTGCAGAGAAGGTTTGAGCTGGGGAAGAACGTGGATTTAAGGAAATGGGCAGGACTGGTGTCTTTCCTTACAGAGGTGTGTAATAAGGGACTGAACATACGTGATTAATAAGGGCCTTTGCAGTGTGGCTTTCCTGCTCGTCTTCAGCAGCAGTGGCCTTGGTTTTCAATTTTATACAGTTGTTGCTTTCCCAGGTTCTCCAGGATCATCTCAGTTTCCTTCACACGGTGACCCTGCACACGAGAAAGTAATAAGTAAATCTGGCTGGGCACACTCCGAATGAATGTGCTGCTTTACCAGAAATTCATTGTGCTGCTAGGTTGAATTTGAAGCCTATTTATTTGGTGTGTTTCTCTGTGTAATATTAATCCAGACTTCTACATCTTCATCTCGCGGTCCCTCAGTATTCCACGTGGCTTCAGAAACAGTTACCCAGTGCAGGACGCCTACTGCAAAGAGACTAAGTGTTTTGGCCAGTCAAGCGATGTATGTGGTGTGTATTTGTATTCACTGGATGTTGCTTTTCTCCATCTCTTAGCCAGACTCTTCGCTTGGCTTTACCGTTGCCAATGTTGCAGTTAATTTCCAGGTGCTTGTTTCACTTTACGGTGGCAAAGTCCCCAACAAAATTGGCTTTGCTGGAGAGCCACGGTGCTGAAGTCGCGAGCTCTGCCGGTCTGCTCTTGCTGACATCCCCTGAATCTGGATATCTTGGGAGGGACGGGGCGTTCGGCGCTCAGCTTGCTGGAGTTTGGTTTCATCTTTGCTGGTGGGAAAGACACATTCTGGCTGCCGGCTGCGTAACGTGATGGAGACGGCAGCTCCATGCAGCCATGTGCTTCCTTGGCCAGGATAAACGCTGGGCAGGAGAAGGAAGGGACGCTGTTGTCTTTATGGAGTAAAGTCTCATTTTAACCAACGTGTGACTATGTAGGATTTTGTTTGAGAGGGTTTTTTTTTCCTAGTGCAGATGCAGAAATGGCAGTCAACAGTGTTGGGATGTTTCCCTGAAAATTATGTCTAGGGACACAAAACTGGATAGACGAATACTCTTTGCTTGCCGCTGTTTCCAGCCCAAGGATTGGGATGTGAAGGGATGGAGCTGTCTGTGTGAAGCCTTGTCAGCAAGTTCTCCCTACTGCTGCCACCAGGGGATCTGTGCTTTGGCCCTGGGTTGGGGTAGGAAGGTATCTTCCTGCCAAGCTGCACATCTTCAGCGCTGCCCTGTTTTATTTGTAGCTCTTGGCCTAAAGGAGAGGGCACAGGTGGAGTCGGAGGCTTCGCTGGTGGAGCTGTACCAGCAAAGCTCCTCCGAGGGACGGCTGCTCCCGCCACCTTCGCAAACCGTGCACCGGTGGAAGGACCGTCACGGGTGGCTTCTCCCACCACGCAACATCAGGCTGGGGAAGGCAGCTTTCTGCCATTTCTGCTGGACACAGCTGTGCTGACAAAACGTGCTTGTGTGGGTCTGGCCTTAAGTGTTCGAACCCCAAAGTGTTGATTTGGGTGGATGGTAGGTCTGGCTGAGATCAAAACCAGCCTGTGCTTGCTGCTCCTTATCAAAAGCTGTTCAGTGCTCCTGGGACAAAGCATACGTGTGATGGACTCTGCCGAAAACAATAATTTATTCAAACCACAAGCTCAGCTCGTGGCGGCCTCCCCCTCGAGGTTTTGGACCCTGTCAGATGTGGGGCATCGTAGCCCGTCCATGGAAGAGCTTCCATGTTAACACCAGACAGGAGACACCCGAGAGCTGCCTCACTTGGCCCTGCTGGCACAGTCTCGGAGTCTGGATCCCCATCGCTCTCCAGCTGCTCTTCCTGCTCCTCCAGGCAGTCCCGAAGGAGAGATCCCAGCGTGCCCTCCTTGCGCGCTGGCCTAGCCGAGCTGCTTCCGGAGCAGACTGCTGCTGGCGCGTCCGCGGGGATACCGGCCCGCAAAGGCGACCCGTGCTGCTCAAGTTGTGTAGGGCTTCGTTTCTTCTGCGGCCGGATCCCACCTGGCCCCTCGCTGCCCGGGCGCAGCGTGGGCAATGGCAGCTCAGCGCGACTTTTAGCTTGCAAGTAGGTGGCCTGCTGCTTGGGGAAGTGGTGTTCCCTCGCCCCCAGCCACGGGGCGATGGGCGAGCGCTGACGTCCCCGGCTCGTCCGTGGCCGCATTGCTGGTTTTCTACCTGTCCTACGCTGCTTCGCTCTCGGACACCGTTTGAGAGCTCGGGGAATTGAAGGAGCAACCTGCGATTGCTCTGAATCGGGGCAGATGGAGAGGGGCTTCCTAATTGCCCTGCACCCCGGCGTTACGGCAGAACCGGGCTGCAGTCTGCCTTCCGAGCAGGTGCCCTTTGGCTACGAGCTGGGCCGGATCTGGGCACCCTCTCCCGTTGCGCGCGCGTGGAGAGCCTTTGGAAAACGTGCCTGCATTTTGAATGGATGGAGGCTTGTGTGACCTGAGGGCAGTTGTGAGCTCCAGGCTCTTAATGGCTGTCAGTGGGCGTAGGGTGCAATCTGATCCAAATGGGAAGCTGGCTGAAATCCCAGCAAGCTGTTGTAACTGTGTAAGGCATCTTATGAAATGAGATGGTTTTTGTAAACTCTCCCCCCCCCCCCCCGCCAGGCCCCCCACTAGAAGGAGAAAATACCTTGCAAGCTAAGCTACGAGCTGGGGCTTTCCCAGGGACACTGCTCCTCACGGTGCGTCGAGGCACGTTCTGTACGTCTGTCCGTTTCGGAAGCGAACAGCCCTGTGCGTTAGACTGAAGTTTCTTCCCCGCAGAGCTGCTCGCGCTTTCCGTTCTCGGCGCAGCTTCCTTCCCTCCCTGTTCCTCCGCAGGCTGCACGTCCCCCCCGCTTGGAGGGCTCGCGGTGCGGGATGGACCTCTCCTAACTGGGGGATGCATTGGCTCAAAGCGCCGTTTGTTTTCAGGGTTTTCTTTGCCTTTAGAAATCGCTCTGTCCCTCCTAGAAAACAGCCTCAGCTGCTTTCGTAGCAGGGTTTGACCTCTTAAGTTCCCGTGTTTCTTTTTTCTTAGAGTGCCTAGAGATTCATTCTGTGGCTGTATTTATCCTCTTCATTGGATCTCTGTAGCAGGGACTGATTTTAAGGCCTAAAAGCACAACCCCATCTGTCTTGCGCCTCTGGGGCATAGTAAAGAGCCCCATCCTGCCACCGCCGAGCGTGTGAGCTGTCTTGCTTGCAGAAGTGTTTTCATTGTCCACCAGACCTGCCTACGGCAGAAGGATGAAGACGGCGGGTTTTAATTCATCTTTCCCGAGAGGCTGCACTGGACCTTCAGACTTCTGTTTTTCCAAGCGAAAGTCTCCCCTCTTCATGGGCCCTCGTGTTCGGAGGTTAGATTTGGGGGTTGAAAAGGGCAATGTTTCCAGCTGCTCCTTTGGGGAAGGATTCGTTCGTTTATGCTCTGAGGTGTCGACGGGTTAGGGGTGAGCCTGGGGTGATGCCACTCTGGCTTGGTGTTCCTGGGCTGGTGCCGTTCTTGGGTGGCCTTGTGTGAAGCATTGGTAGGGTGCCCTCACCTGTGGGGTGCACGAGGGCGAGGAGGTCGTTGGTCACCCTAAGGACCGTTCCAGCCCTGCGCTGCGCTCGCCAGCACCTCGACGGCAGCCTGGCGAATGGGCAGTGTGAGACTTGACCCGCTGGGACATCCCTGCTCTCCCCTTTCACTGGAGGAGTCCTAATAGTAGCTGGGCAGAAGGCTTGAAGGTAAAACCCATTTTTCTTTGCCCTGTGACCAGAAGGGAATGCTTTTCCTGCTGCCTGGTGTCCCTCCAGGAAGTAAATCACAGCCACAGTAGAGGGCAACGTGTTTGTCCCTGGAGGCCCCCATCTCCCAGTGACCTTCTCAGCTCATGAAGACAGCTTGGCTTTGCTGTAAAGCAGCTCATGTGACAGCAGTAATCCGCAGCTAGTAAACAGCTGTGCAGGAAGATTGCAGGGGAATCGCCCTATTTTCCCGCGCTGCAGGCTAGCCCGCGCCGCCGGGACGGTGCCTTCCACCTGCCCCTTCCTCCAGGAGGTTCCTACCGACTTGGCGGCGCGAGCGCACGGGCTGCACCTCTTGGTGTAGCTCCGAGGACTCCCGCAAGCCCCTCTTTGCCCCGGTGGCCGCTCTGCAGGATGACGGCGGGGCACGTGGTCTACTCGGGCACCGCTTGACTCTTTTCCTTCTGCCCATAGCAAGTTACTCTGAAAAGACTCCCTGGCCTAAAGCAGGCCCTGGAGATGGCACAGGTGCTGAGAAGGGAGAGCCTGAGGACAGCATTAACTTGGAATTGGTTTAAAGTTAATCATGGTTTTATTTGCTATTCCCATCGCCAGCTTACAGACTGTCCTAAACTTTTGCTCCCTAGGGCTGTGCCTCCTTAATGTCCCAGCTCCCTTGAACGTCCTCATCTCTACCTTTCCCCCATGATTTTAATCTTCAAAAGCCCCAGTGTGTCCCAAGGGAAGCTCGGCAAACAGCGACGGGGCTTACAAGTTGGAGACGACGACGGTGGCTAAAGCAGGCGCTCGCAGCCCAAGACCTAGGGCCGTGCAGCCGTAGGTTCCCCGCGGCGCGGGCAGCCGCGGCCCTGAGCTGCCGGTGCACGTGCCTCAGTTTCCCCCAGGAAGAGGTGCCTTTGAGCAGGTAGGGATCAGTGGCCTCGTGCCCGGGTAATCCCCTGCTTTCTCTGCTGGGTCTGCCAGAAACCACTAACGGTGTGTTTGTGGTATCAATAAGTTGTCCACCAGGACGTGGCCTGAGACAATCCCTCCTTTCGTGTAAGCCACCGAGCAGCCTTCAGAAACGGCCATCTGTTCCTGCTGGCCTGTGACAGATTTGAACGAGAGCCCTCGCGGTGAAAGGCTCTCTCGCCTATTCCCCTGAGCCGGCTGAGCTCTTCCCTTCCACCCCTTCCCTTCGCAAAAGCTTTGTGCTTCCAGGCATCAGGGGACTCTAATTGGCGTGCGCACGATAGGGCCGCTGCATTTAAAAGGTGAACGTATAGCTAATGGAAGCTGCATTTGATCGCTGGCGTAAGTAGAGTACGTTCGACTCCTTTGAAGTCCCGGGGATCAGCAGGCAGCGGTGGTTGCGTTCGGTCACGCACCAGCAGCAAACGTGGCCCGCCGGTTGTATCCCGTTGCTCTAACCCACCACCGCGTTACCATGTCCTCAGCCAAATCTGCTCAGAGGTTCTTGGGTGCAGCTTTTCCAGAAAGCATCCAAGTCACACTTCCAAATAGGAGTTAAGTGTTGAGAGGTTTGAAGTCCCACTGCAAATTAACAAGACTTGGACTTTGCCAGGTTTTAGGTTTTCCCGCTTATTTGCCACTGGCAAAGGTTTGCTTTCTCGCTTCTGGGCCGGATGGCCCCATGCTCTGAGCCCGGACAGCCATTCCCGCGGTCTGGGAATGGGACGCCGGCCCGAGTTGCCCAAATCAGGAAGGATTCTCCAGCCACCACCGCTCGTTTCGCCCTGCTCATGGATCAGGTTCGCAACCGGTCCTGGCATGCCCCCGCGAGCCGGCGGTTACCCCAGCGCCCGCTTGGTTCTTCTTGGGGCGTTCGTCCGCATGGGCCCGGGGCGAGACCCGCAGGGACGGAGCGTCTCGAGGCTCCTGGCTGGTGGGGCGCCCACGATCATCCCTCTCTCTGCAAGCGTCGTTGCCTTCTCCTCGGGCGCTACCAGCCTGCCTGCCTTTGCCAGCACCCGGCCGCCGCGGCTCGGGCTTTGCCCCGATGCGCACATGTTCCGTGTCTCGGGCACCGGGCCAGAGTCCAAGCTTTTTCTTTTTTCTTTTCTTTTCTTTTTTTTTAATCAACAGATGTGCAGAGTTTAAAAGCGAGGAATCTGCCAGAGGCAGTAGCATACCAAGAATAAGTGCTCTCAGGAGCGAGAGGTGGGAAGCTCTCCCACCTGCCGCGCAGCCCGGGCGGCGGGAGACGGCGGTGCGTGGAAAAAAAAAATAAAGGAGGAATGCGGACTGTAAAAACTTGCTCCTTCCATGACACGCTCCGGCTCTGAACTGTGGGCTCGCCGTGATTTATTGCTTACCTTGCTGAAGGTGCGCCAGGGGAAGGGGCGCATCTGGGCCAAGCGGGTCCCTGGGCCCGTAAAGGAGACGGGCTGCGGGCACCGAAGCGCGGGGACGCCCGGTGCCATCGCGACGACGGCGTGTGCTGCTCTGCAGCAAGGATGCTTGCATAGCTGGATTTAAGGGCTATGCTTTGAAGTAGAGGAAGGAGGACCCTAAAGGTTGTGTCTAGACCTCTTTTCCCGAGGAAAAAGATGTGTGCTTACCTCCCTCATCGCAGCTAGTGCGGTGACTAGCACACGGTAAGGTCCCAGCAGAGACCCGAGGCGCGAGAGTTGCAGCTTTCTGCATTTGCAAGGTCAAGCTTTGAACTCCCTCGCACGGTGGAGGAGGTCCTCCAGAGCTTTTGGTCCTCCAAAACCTTCACTTGCCCGCAACTTCACATCAGCTGTCTTGGGTCGAGAGCGCGACGGTCTCCCCCCGCCCAGGGGCACGGGGCTGAGACAGGACGGACAGGGCAAGTTCTGGCGTTGCCGAGGGTAAAGCAGGGGCCTCGAGTCAGGAACGTGGCGCTGAAGGAGAAAAGCCGTAATTTTGGACCCGTTTGTTGGCCATGAATGCTGCACTCTGTTGCAGCAAAGAGAAGTTCCTGCCGAACGAGTCAGGGAAATGCTGGGAAAATGTTTTTTAGATGAAGCCAGAGACTATCTGGTTACGTATTACCTTACTACCAGAACAATAGCTGCTTTATATCTCCATGTGTTAAATGCTCTGTAGTATATGCTAATGTTCATGTTCACATGTGATCTATCGTGCAGTCTACGAACTTGTGAAACTCATTTAGATCCATGTCTGTTGCAGCCTTAAAAATACGCTGGGCTCTTTTCAGAGGCCGGTGAGGCCGAGCGCCTGGATTTCGTGATCTTTCTAGCCTGGTGCTCTTGGGATAAAGAGAAGTGCCACCTTGGCAGGCGTTTCTGCCTCTCATTCGTGTCTCGTCCCTTGTTACGCAGGGAATAGCAGAGAGCAGGACCGGAGGTGGCCCGAGCCTCCGTGAGACGGGTTTGCTGCTCTCGCTTCCGTGCAGCCCGTCCTTGTGAGGCCTCTCTGGTCCCGTTAAGCTGCTCATCTAAATATGTGCAAAATACCTACAAGCATCTGATACTCGCCTATCACTTACTCTCCCTCCCGCTTACTTATGCACGTAGTGCTCTGTATAGAAGCAAAAAAAATTTAAGTTACTGTGCCTAATATTATGGTGTTGCTTCATATGTGGACACTGAATTAAATGAAGGCCGTTAAGTGTTTTGTATTTCAGTTCACCTATAAAGACCAGTAAGCCAAAAGATGTTATTTCCCATGAATACATGAATTACCCTGCTTACTGCCCTCCGCAGCTGTAGTATCTGGCTTTTGCTCAGCCTTTTACACTTGCATTTTATCGTCAGGCTTCCTAGCAGCAGACTGCTCAGGTTGCAAGTGGAGCCTGGCAGAGAGTTCCCCAGGTGAGTTCATGGTGGTGGTGGTGGTTTCCAAAATCGGGGTTCAGCTGCTGTTGCTGCTGCCACTTGTTCCTTCTGGCTGCTCGCTGTGCACGGTATTTCTTGGGGATAAAAGGGGTAGATGTATCCGTCTTTTTTCCCCTCTTTTCACACGTTTAAGGGGAGGATATCAGAAGCTGGGTATCCATTTGCATCAGGGCATCTTGTAATGGCTGTCTCGTCCCCGGCTCTGCGCCTGAGCGCTGTTCTGGCCGTGGGGTGGAGATACGCGTGCCCGCGGGGTGCGCGACCGTGTCACAGCCCCGAGCTCGCCTGTAGTTGTCACCTAAGTAAAGAATCGGTGAGGAGGACGGAGCTGGGCTCCGAACGTGTCTTTAATAACGCCCAGGCAGCGGCACGGTGGCAATGGATGGGGTCGTGGGAGTGCTGTGATCTTTTGGATTTGTAAAATGCAGCTTTTTAAAGGTCGCAGACGCAACGCAGAGTTAAAACAGCAATGCAAAGGAAAAAGCCTCTCGAATAAACTCGCGACAGTTTTAAGAAACTACTGGCTGAAAGTTATAAAAAAAAAAACTAAGAGGTAGGCTGTCCCCTGTAGGTAGACAGAAAAACTTGTGTGTGTGTCCACGGACACTTCTGGCAGCTGAAGCTCGCCAGCCTTTCAGACTGTGGAGACACCTTTCTTTTGGCACGCAGCTGGATATGCCATATATTCCCTTTGCACACTGTTTACGATTTGCGAGGGTGCCCGGAGTATCATTCCTGTAGAAACTCCGGCAAGTAATTATCTGCTTCATTAGAATATACATTATTTCAGTGCTGAAAAAGAAAAAACTATTTTAAATTCAAATGACTTTATTTATTCTAAAATGGGCTTTAGTCCTTCAAGCTCAAGAAATATAAGATTTTATCACTTTTAGACGGGACTGCCTTAGTTCTTACAGTTGCCTTTAATAAACTCTGTAGAAAATGTAGGATCCTAAAGACTGTTTCAAAGGTAGGATAAAATCAGTCAAGATGATACACAATTCTTCCTCCAGAAGGGACCCTGGAGATTTCAATAGGTAATGAGTACACTTTTCTATAGGAAGTATAATAGGATTCTGTAGTAATTAATCTGAAAACTTCTAAAATGGAAGAGAAGATAGAAATTTGTACTATAATTATTGGACTTCTCAAGAAACAGCAGGGAAGTTAGCAAAGTCCTTATGGCAAACTATAAGAGGGATCACCTATCAGGTGATTGCCCAGACGCTTTAAGGTGCTATATTGGCCTTCTGTCCAGTCATCAGTTTAATAACTGATGTATCAGAAGAGGAGCGGACTCTAATTTCTTGGGTGTTTCCTATCATCTCTACTTTCTGAGAAGCTTTGCACTAATTACACCTGTCTGCTCCGTCTGAAATAGCTTCCTACTTCTTACCAGAAAACGGATTGTAGAAGAAGAGAATTCCAAGTTGAGCAGACATTAGGCATTGCGTACTTTCTCTATTTTTAACTATATTTCCTATATACTTGATTGACCATGATAGACTGCTAATCTTATCAGGTGTGCCCTTCACTCTGCAGCAAAGCCAGCTGAGCAAGGAAGCTTAGAAGGGTTATTCGCTAAGCTTTCGCCTGTGCAGTCCGGGTAAAAAAGCTTTCAGTTCACAGGTAGACACATGCCTGTTTAGTCTCCTGCTCACATGTTCCTCACCTCACCTTCTACACGTAAAATTGACTTGGTTTTAGAGCGACTTGCACCAGAAACCCAGAACTTGTGTGTTAGGCTGTGTAAGAACCGAGCTTCGTATGTAATACATAATACAGACACAGCTTGATTCTGGCTGAGCCAATGTCCAGGTCCTGCTGTTATCGAGTTTTAAATTCACCCTGAGCACCCTACGGAGAGGAGAGGGAGGGACAGGTAACCTTATGTAAGGCTTAAGGGCTGAAGGCATGAGGCTAGTCCACCGTGAGGATACCAGACTGCTGCTTTACCTTCTTTCCCAAACGCCCTCTTCTCTTTCTTTTTTTTCTTCAAAGAAGAAAACAGTTTTCAGCCCCATGAATATAAGAACAAAATGACAGACCCAGGATTTCAGATTAAAGTAATCATTTCCAACGTTAAGAATAACTATAAATTTTTCCTTATGTTACTATCCTTGCTATAGATAATTGCAAATGGAAGACTTCTGGTCTGTCCGGAAGGGGCTGGAAAGAGAGACATGCATGGCAGTTGGGAAGTGTCATCAGTGAAGGAGCTGTTTGTCTCCACTTCTTGAAGACTATGGGTCTTTGCTGTGCCAGGGAAGAGTTTGAGTATTGGGTTGGCTCGCTGAGGCCTCTTTCTCTTTCCATGAAAGTTCTGAGGCTCCAGAGGAGATAATTCTATGAGCACCGCTCCGTCCCTTTCTGTATGTCACTTAATAGGTTGGGTTGTCCTCTCCAGGGACAGAGATTCCTGTAAATCAGCAGCCTCCCATCCCCACTGTTTTGTATCAAAGCATTGCAACTTAAAAAAAAACAAAAACAAAACCAAACAAACCTCCAAACATCCCAAAAGAACAACAATAAAATAAAAAAATTCTCTCCAGGGATCTTGTTAGTCACTTGACAAAGGAGTGTGGTGTACTTTAGGCTCTCTCTCCAGGATGAAAAATGTGTCTGTGTATTCTCTTGGATTGTATATTGAACGAAGTGGGAGGCACAAGCATGCCTGCCCTGCCGTGGGCTGCTGAAAGGAGCCGCAAGCAACTGCGTGGTCCCTCTGTGAGGATGGATTGCCTTCCTCTCCCATAGAGGCAAAGGTGAAAGGCCAAGGAATAAGGGAGATGAAGCCAAAGGCCCTCCAGATCTTGGCTGAGCTGTGACTCCTCCCTGCTTGTAGAGAAAAGGAAAACAGAAAGGTATAGTAAGATGTCAGTGCAGTGAGCTGTCCTCTTGCAGATAGAGATGGAAGGTCAGTCTCTGACCAAGACTTGAGGATAAACAGAATACAAGTGCCCAAAGTTAGGTTTGAAGTCAACATCTTGGCTTCCAAATGAGTATTCTGAAAATGCTGAACATCGAATGGCCTTTGCTGAAGCTAAAAGGAGAAAAAAAAATGAGCTGTGTAAGCATGGTTTTGCAAACCTGGCCCATGCAGTTCTGATGGCATTGGGCTGGAGGTGCCAGATCAGCCAGGCTTTATGGGCCACTAAGACACAGCTTGTCCTCTGAATGAACAGAGGAAAGCTTGTTTAAGTAGACGAGATGGCCAAGGCTAAGGAAAGACCGAGTCACTGATGATGTTAAGCAGATAGGTGACACACAGGGACAGTTTGAGAGGCTGAGGTGTGATCTTGAAGATGGAGGTGGTGCAGGGAAGAAGACTGGCTTCTGGGCTGCTGTGTCCTTCCTACATCCCATGCAATGGGATGGGATGGAAGTGTTGCATCTCATTTTGTCTCTTGTGCTTATCTTCCATTCCAAGGAAAAGTCAAGGCTATGCTGGAGCCTGCTAGATTGCAACGCTCAGTTTAGTGCTCCATCTGTGAGCTGCCCTGACTCAGCTTTGCTACCGAAACTTCAGGTACTTTGTGTTAAATGTCTCTTTGTTGTGATTTTGACCAGAATAACTCTTGAAAAGACAGATGATGATCTTTGAGGTATGCTTGAGGTCACCAAACAGAGTAAGGACTACAGTTTTTTTCAAATTATCATTTGTTGGAACAATTTTTGTGTGTTGAAAAGAAGAGCACAGAGAGGAGAGGAGGCTGGGACCGATGTGTGCCTAGAAAGCTGCCAGAGCTGGAATAACTGCACGGGGTTTTTGTGATCTGTCAGCAAGCCATTTTAGATGGTGAAAATCCTTCCAATCATCACCTTGTCTTAAAAGATGTCTAATTTGAGTTAGTCATTGATGCTTTAGCAATAGTTAGTGGAAAGAGAGAGGTACTTTCAGGGGATGGCTCGTCTTATCCTGATGTAGGTGCCTTTGTTAAGAGATGTCTTCTGCTTCCTCTCTCCCCATTGATCTTGGAGGATACCTAAATGCTTGAATTCCACAGTTGAAATTGGATGACGCCCCATCCGTGATGTCATGTCAACAGCTCATATCTCATGGTACAAGTTCAGTTTGTGGAGGCTTCTTCTCTGCAGTCAGAAGATTCTGCAGGGTAACCTGTGACTTTGAGAGCCCTTGTTTTAGGTGGTTTATAAACCAGGTTTATACCTTGTTGCAGAGGTCTGATTTGTTTTTCTGAAGATACATGCTCATGCCCCTTGCCTGTGCTTCCACCCTCTTGATGGCTTCTTGTGTTAGTCCACCAAAAGGGAGGTGGCCAAGATGGTTATTTCTGGAAATCTTGCCCAGATCATTTCCCATGCAGAGCAATGTGGATTTTATAAAAATCCGGTGTGGCAGCTTTTAATATGCCTGCTGTACAGTCCTCTCATGTTAGCAATGATACACCAATAACACTGCAGCACTGCAATTATCTATCCTGGTAAGAGTAGGAACGATCATGGCTCCAGGATTCAGTTTGAGGACACAGTTGTTGCTCTGCACTTAGTTAAGTTCAGGTGGTTTTGCTACCTTTATTGTAGGCAATGGTATCTACCATGTTGTCAGAATCCACATGTGACCTTGTTTCTGTTTGCATGACTACCCTTTTTTAAAAACTGGTAGCTGTGAAGAGTAATAGGTCATGCCTGCTTCTTTGCCATGTTGCTAAAAGAAATTAAATGGGGCTGGGAGAATGGGGCTGACCAGGAACCAAGTTTACTGTCAAGAAATACTTCTAGTGCCAACTGATTTGTCTAGTATGTCCTAGCACCGTCTCAAATTTGCTTGGTTGGGGACTCCACTGTATGTGGATCATAACCATCATTCATCATGATTGCTTCATCCCTGGAATGACGTATCCCCTAAATAAGCTTGATGGACTGGGTTTGCTGGTCCTAGAGTGTCAGCTTCTGTCTCTTGGCGTTTGGATTTGGGGCCACAAAGGTTGCTGATGAATGTGCCCTCAGTCCCTGTCTGCAGGTGTTGACAAACAACACTGCGATGGACATTATCAACATGCAGCGTAGTGTAAATCCCACCTCATCTATGGTCAGGAAATAGCTGGTTCAAGGAATCGAAGCATCAAAGATCAGATTTTCTTGGCTAGTTAATTATCTGTGTACTTTGAGCAACTTATCAGGTAGCCTGAGCTGCTTTGTGGTACTAGACACTGAACAGGAGGTGAGGATGTGCTTTTGGGAATAGACTCAACCTGAGGTACCAGGAGAAAAAAGACGGACCTGTTATCTCTGAATAGGATGGTTTTCCAGATCTGGCAGGACTGGGAGTGTCCAACATCTGGGCATGGAGTACATCTCTTTCTCCTGCTGCACTTGTTTTGATCTCAAAGGAGGAGAAGAGGTGTAAAGGTAAGGCAGAAAGTGACACTAATGATCCCAGTTTGAGCACTGATTGTCCTGGATGTCTAGAGTGCTACTGAACTTGGACACCAATTTCCAGAGCACTGAAGCATCTCAACCTCTCCATGTCCCACCTTGTGGCCTTCTCCCCGCAAAGTCCTTTATAATGGTTTAATTATGCCGTCACCTCCAGTACAGCATAAAAATTCTGATGCTGATGATGATCTACCCTCCGTGTTGGGGGTAAGATGTCTGTCAGCCATTACATGATTTTTGGCCTCTTTGGAGCCTGTGGCTCCCCACAGTTGTAGGCTTAGCCTAACCCTTACCCTTTTTCTTCTGTAAGCTGTAACCTCTTCTCTGCTGAACCAGCAGGAGTTGCATTATCTCCTATTGACCGCTGGAGTCTCCCAGCTGAAATGCAGCTGCTAAGAGCATCTGACCCGGCATTAGAGTGCAGCTAGCCTTCTCGGAGCCTGCCAGCTCTAATCCTGCACAGCCTTTGATTTGTGGTCCCCGTTTCAACCTGTAAGGCCTGCCACAGCTCTCCTCCTCCCCTGGCTGCTCGTGTCCTCTCACCCGTTCCCCTTGGTGGCTGGCAGGCCGTGCTGGCCATCTTTTAGCCGTGCGATAGCCTCCTTCCTAGCAGTGGCGAAGCTGGCTGATCCTTCACAAAATCTTTCCCTGGCGTGCTGCAGGTAAGTGAAAGGCTGGGTTGACGGACAGACCTTGGTGCCTGGTTCCAGCCCAGCTCGCCACGGAGATGTCCTCCTTGTCACCAGCTCGCTGGAGCTGGTTCTCGCGTTCCCAACCAAAGCAGAGAGGCGCTGGCAGGGAGGGGAGGTTGTTGTTGGTGGCCGGGAGGGAGGGAGGCAACTCCAGACCCCCCTGCTGGGGCTTTGTGCCTCGGGCACTGCTCCCTCCAGAGGGGTTTTTGGTGGCCGGGTGTGTCTTCGGAGCGCCGTAGGCAGGAAATCCCTTCACAAAAGGGAAGTAAACACGCGTCCCAGCTGCATCTTCCCGCTGCCTGCCGCCGCCGCCGAGCCGGCTCCCGTTGCGTGCATCGCTCGCTGCATTATTAATCGCGGCTGCTGTCGTCGCTCGCCAGGTAGGAGCAGGTCTGAGCCGCGCGCGGCCGACGCGGCGCCGCGCCACGGGGCCCGGCGCGATCCCGCTTCGCCCCTTCGGCAGGGTTTTCCTGCCCGTGCGTGCCCTGCCGCTCACGGAGCACCCCGGCAGCGCTCAACTTGATTTGCAGATCTTTTATTTTTTTCGGAGACTTGAAAAGTTTTTTTTGTCTGATGGATTTCCTGTTTTTAATACAATTGAAAGGGCCTGAAATCCACGCTTTAGATTAACATATGCCAGCTAGATTAGGGCTAATCAGGGAGCAGGTCTGAACAGATGCAGCGCAGGGCCAATCCTACACCTGATTACAATATCTCAGTGGTTTAATCGTATCTCTCCCAAGGGCGATTGTCTCTGCTTTAATGCAGAGCAGACTTTCCAGCCCTCACCCGTCTCCTCCTTTGGTTCGTTACCGCTCCCGCCAGGAAGGCTGCTACGTCAGGTGCTGAGGAGATTTAGCTTAATCCCATGCAGAAAGGGATCTGCGTGTCGCTGTCTCTCACGGAGAAGTTCCCTGCTCTTAGGTGTGCCGTGGCCGAGATGTGGTCAGCCTTGGCCAAACCTTGGGTGCTACGAGCTCTCCCTTTCCCAAGAAAGCCCCGTTCGGGCTTTCCATCTCACCGTCTTTTGATAACGCCTTCCTCTGGCAGGCAGTAGCTCCATCCTATCATCTAATGCTTGCCTTTGACCAGCCCAGAGGGATCAGGCTTTTAACCTTGAGTTCTCCATGATCCACGAGGATGAGTCAGTCGCTTGTGGTGACTCTGGTCTTTGGGTTGGCCCAGGGAGTAAACTGTCATTTCAGAGAGCTCCAGCTGTCTCCGTTTGGCCAGATGAGCAACCCAAATAACTTGTAGGGCTAGTTGGGTTGCTGGCCTGAAGTGGGGGCTTGGGTGGACCCTAGACCAGATCTCCAGGTCTGTGCCAGAACCAGCTTAAGCTGGGATGTGCTACGTTTTGTCGGAGAGCCTGACTGGAGATTTTCTTTGGGAGGGCAAAACATGAGCTCTCGTTTCAATGCTTTGTAGCCTGAAACTCCTCTCTGTTAGAAAGCACCCGGGGAGCTTTGTGCCTTCTCCTGACTCCACATCATTCATGGCTGTAGGTGTTGAACCGTTGCATCTCAAGATCTTGAGAGATGTCAAAGAGCTGCAAAGCCCACTGCCCTCTCTGCTGCGGTCACCCGCCTGGTCAGCACGATTAAGTCATAAGCTTTCCTGTCTGTACAGTAAGTTATCTGAGGACGCTGAGCCACGCTCTGCCACCTCGTGTTATTAAACCATGCCCTTGGTGGGACGGAGGTCTGGTCTCTGCCACAGAAACCTGAATCAAACGAGGCTGCGCTCCTCTTTTTGGGAACACCTGAATCAGGAACCCTCTGTCCTGAACTGTCTGAGCTAGGAGGGGACCACCATGGTGTGCTGGCAGGGGATGTTGGGTGAGATGTGATTTTGGTGGCTGGATTTGTGGACCCCGAAAGGTTTTTTTCCAGCAGAGGTGCAGAAGGTTCCCTTCCAAAGACCCCTCTTGCCCTGCCTGGCCCGCAGACGTATCCAGCAGTACTAGTGCTCCTTCTTGCAATTTTTCTACTTCTCTTAATGATTTGCATCACCAGGTTCTCCTCAGGGGCCTCGTTCTGTTTCGTCGTTACCCTGGCGGTGGTTACCTGGCTAACCCAAACTCATCGTGTTTGTCCCAGCAGTGCTTTCCTTCGTGGCCCTGCCGCCAGAAACGTGCCCCAAGCTTTGCAAGCGCGCCATGAGCTCCTGACTCGGGCGTTCCTGGTCGCTTTTCCTAGCTTTTTTCCAAGCTTAGGAAAATGGCGATATTTCCTACTGTGCTGGACCCAACTCATGGGCGGGGAAGGGCTGAGAAACTTGGTTTGCTTTCTTACCTCTGTCACCCGCCTGGGTTTTTTGACACCAAATATCGGCAGGTGGCATGTCACGTTCACAGCACGTTTTTTCCAGTGACGCAGGTCCATCCAAGCTAAGCTTCACCCTAAACCTAGGCCGGCCGTACTTCTTTCTGGCCTTCTCTGGACAGACAGGTGTGTGAATATATAAAAATATATATAGGGGTGTGTGTGTGCGTGTGATATTGCCTCCTGGAGCCGGCGTGGCTTGGCAAGGCGCAGCGGCCTCGCGCCGCCCTTCCCGTGCCTCGCCGTCACCTCTGCCCGTCTCGGGGCGAAGGCAGGAGGACTCGGCGAGGACCGAGGATGAGCCCCAGCTTCCCGAGAAGAAGAAGCCCCAAGAGCTTCCCGAGTGCCACCTTCTCTCCTAGCTTATGGCCTCCTCCAGCGTGGGTGGCCCAGCGGCGCCGTTCGTTCAACCGCGGTTGACCGGCGACCTTGGGGGAACGGCGCGGCCCGGCCTCCGGCTCCCTCCCAACCCCGCTCCCCCCTTTTTTTTTTGTCTCCGCAGGCCTCGTCCAGATCCCCGTCAGCATGTACCAGACGGTGGTGACCAGCCTGGCGCAGGGGAACGGCCCGGTGCAGGTGGCGATGGCGCCCGTCACCACGAGGATAGCAGACAGTGCCGTCACCATGGACGGGCAGGCGGTGGAAGTGGTGACCTTGGAACAGTGACGATGGCCGGGGCGCGATCACGGTGATTCTTGGTCTTTTTTTTTTTGTTTTTTTTTTTCCCTCGTCTCTTACGCGAATACTTTTTTTACGCCTCTCCAGAGATGCGATCAGGTGGCACGGAGTCTCCCGGCTTTGGAAGCAGAGGTTTTTGTTAACCTTTTTTTTTTTAAAGGAAAAAAAAAAAAAAAAGAATAGCAGCGGATGTGTGTTAAGTGCATTTTTGTAGCGCCACTCTGATCTCGTAGGAGTGAGAAGCCAAATCGCGACGGGACTTTCATTCCGAGGAGATTTAAAAAAAGCAAAGCGAAACGAAACGAAACGAAACAAAAGCCCCCCCCAACCCCGCGCGGGAGCCGCCGCCGCCGCCGCTTCGCCCATTAGGTTTCAAAGATTTTAACGTGGACTTTTGTATGAAATAATTAAAAAAAATTAAAAAAAAAAAAAGGAAAAGGAAGAGAGTTGGGAAAAGGCTCCTCGGCGGGGCGGGCGCGGAGAGCCGGCTCCGCTCGCTCCCTCCGGCCGCGCCGGTGACCTCCTCGTCCTTCTCCGCTATTGCAACGTACCTGCCGTTTCCCACTTTTTGCTTTGTTATTATTATTATTATTATTAATTTTTTCCCGTTTGTGGATTTGGGACAGAAGTGGGAAAGTCTCTAGCGGGGCTCTGGCCGCGGTGGGGAGGGAGGCAGGGAGGGAGGGATGGAGGCGGCGCGCCACGTTCCCGCGCTCCTGCCGCGCCACGTTCCCGCGCTCCCGCGGGATTTCCTTCGGAAGAGAGCCACCCGGAGCCGTCCCCACGCCGGGACCCGCCGCGGCAGCGCCGGCGCTCATCCCGTGACCCCCGTCTCCTTGCCTGGATGCGCGGGAACGCTTTGCTTGGCCGTGGCGGGAGCCGTTGCCGTCGGGGGACCCCTCCGGAGCCGCCTGCTCCGTGGGCAGCTCCGAGCGCGGCCCTGCCGCCGCTCCGTGCTTTCACCCCAAAACCCTCGCTGGAGGGAAAGGCATCCGGGGCGGCGCTGGGGACTGATTTTACTTGACTTTCCGATGGGCCAAACCTTTGCTTATCCCGAAAAAACACCCCCTTCCCTCCCTCCTGCCCGGCCGAGCCCCCCCGCGGCGCGTGCGGTTGTGCATGGTATTTAATTTTATTTTTTTTTATTATTATTATTATTATTATTTCCAAGCGGCCATTGACAAAGTTCCCCACGTCTCGCTCCGCCTGCGAGGAAGTTTTCGGATTCTTGTATTGACTTGTTTTATACGGGGGAAAAATCTCAGCTGTTCTTTGTATACGTTTCTTCTGTACTCGGCCGAGGGGAAGGGGGAATATTATTTCCATAGAAACAGTCCTGGCTCTCCAGTCGGTTATTTTTTTAATTAAGTATTATTTTTTAACTGTCGTTTGTGAAGATGTCGGTGGCTTTAAAGTCGGTGTTTCTTTGGCGATGAAATGACGCTCTTTTTTAGCCGGAGGGTTTTTTCTTTCCCCTCCCCACCCCCCCCCCCCCAAAAAAAAGGACAAAACCAGTCGAGTAGCAGAGCATGGACCCCCCCGTCCCCCCCGTCCCCCCCCCCCCGGTGTCTATTATTGCCTCCTTCAATAAATTGTTACAAACGTGCCTCTGCCGCCCGGCTCCTGCTTTGGGGCGTTTCGGAGGGTTTTGCTTCCTCGGCGCCACGTGGGGGGGGGGGGGGGCTGGAGGGGGGGGGGGTTGGGGACAGTTCGGGGGCTTTAATTCTTCCTGCCGGCGATTTAGTCCCGGCTTTTCCGCCGCCTTGGGGGGTTTAATCGCTCCGGTTTGCCGTTGCAACGGGCACGAAAGCGCCGGGCGTTAATTAATTAATCAATCAGTCAATCAATCAGCCACGCTCGGCCCCCGGGGGACAGCGGGTCTCCGGCGCGGCCCCCCCCCCCCCGGCTCGCTCGCGCCGTCGGTCCGAACGGGAGGGTTGTTCCAGCCCCAAAAAACGAGGTTAAACGCAGAACTAGGTTTCGCCAGGCTTTATTTGACGGCCGACATCGTAACAACCCGCGGCGCGGCGCTCCGGCACCTCCGGGGTGGTCGCATCCGGGCGGAGGCAGCGGCAGCTGGCCTGGGTCCCCTCTCCTGTGGCCTGGGAGAAGACAAAGCAGAGGGAGGAAGAGGAGGATGGAGGAAGAGGAGGATGGAGAGAGGAGGATGAAGGGAGGAAGAGGATGGAGGAAGGAGGAGGATGGAGAGTGGAGGATGGAGGGAGGAAGAGGATGGAGGGAGAGGATGGAGGGAGGAGGAGGATGGAGGAAGAGGAGGATGGAGGGAGAAAGAGGAGGATGGAGGAAAGAGGATGGAGAGAGGAGGATGGAGGGAGGAAGAGGATGGAGGAAGGAAGAGGATGGAGGGAGGAGGATGGAGGAAGGAAGAGGATGGAGGGAGAAGGAGGAGGATGGAGGAAAGAGGATGGAGAGAGGAGGATGGAGGGAGGAGGAGGATGGAGGGAGGATGGAAGGAGGAAAAGAGGAGGATAGAGGGAGGAGGAGAAGGAGGATGGAGGAAGAGGAGGTTGGAGGGAGGAGGATGGAGGGAGGAAGAGGATGGAGGGAGGAGGAGGATGGATGGAGGGAGGATGGAAGGAGGAAAAGAGGAGGATAGAGGGAGGAGGAGGAGAAGGAGGATGGAGGAAGAGGAGGTTGGAGGGAGGAAGAGGAGGTTGGAGGGAGAAGGATGGAGGGAGGGAGGAAGAGGAGGATGGAGGGAGGAGGATGGAAGGAGGAAGAGGAGGTTGGAGGGAGGAGGATGGAGGGAGGGAGGAAGAGGAGGATGGAAGCAGGAAAAAAGGAGGATAGAGGGAGGAGGAGAAGGAGGATGGAGGAAGAGGAGAATGGAGGGAGGAGGATGGAGGGAGGAAGAGGAGGTCGGAGGGAGGAAGAGGAGGTCGGAGGCAGGAAGAGGAGGAGGCCGGAGGGACGGGAGCGACGCAGGAGGAGGCCGGGGCTCGCAGCAGCTCCCCGGCCCTGCACCAGCCTCTCCCCCCCCTCCGGCGCCCCGTTTCGCCGGGATCCGGGAGCGGGTGCATCAGCCGCCCGGGGCGAGCGGCGCCTGCCAGCTGCCGGGGCGGGGGCAAGCGCGGCCCCCGGGGACGGGGACACGACGGGACGGGACAGGACGGGGCCACGCTGCCCCCCCGGCTCCCCCCAGCCGCCGGCAGACGCCGCCGAGAAGCTTTAATCTTTGTTAATCGTTTTTTAATCAGGCAGGTCGGGGCCTCCCGCTGCGGCCGCTCGCTCCCCCCCCCCCCCGGATAATCCTTCTTTCCCCCTTTTTTTTTTTTTTTTCCCCCCTTTTTTTCCCCAGTGTCGGTGGGCGGCAGCGGTTTGGAGGGGACGGGACGGGGGCTGCCCCCCCCCCCCCGGTTTAGGGGACCCCGGTGCCTCCAAACCGCCAGGGGCTGCTGCTGCATCCCCCCCCCCCCCCGGGTGCTGCTCTGCCCACAGGTGGCCCCAAACGGCAGGATCTGACCCCAAAAGCTCTGCGGGTTCCCCAGTTGGGGGGGGGGGGGGGGTCGGGACTCCCTGCTGGATCTGGGATCCCAGGGCTGGCACCGGGCCCGCAGCGCCCCTTCGGGTGACTGCTGGGGGCGGAGCCTCTTGGGAGGGGTGGGGCTTGTTGGTGGGTGGGGCTTATACAGGTGGGTGGGGCTTCCTGGGAGGGGGGTGGGGCTGGATAAGGGCACACCCCACCCCCCCATTGCTCAACCTTTGGGGGCAACTGGAGCAAAGCCAACGGGGAGGGTGTTCAGCCCGTCCTTGGGGGAAGGATGGACGGACACATGGACGGATGGGTGGATGCATGGATGGATAAATGGCTGGCCGGACACGTGGACAGATAGATGATGGATAGATGGATAAATGGCTGGCCAGAAACATGGATGGATGGGTGACAGATGGATGGAAAAATGGCACATTGGATGCATGGATGCATGGACGGACAGCTGGATGGACAGACGGACAAATGGATGGATACATGGCTGGCCAGACACATTGGATGGATAAATGGCTGGCCAAACACATGGATGGATGGATGGACAGATGGATGGATACATGGCTAGCCAGACACATTGGACAGACAGATGGATGGACACATGGCTGGATAGACACTGAATGGATGAACGGATATGTGTACGGACAGATAGGTAGATGGATGGATCAATGGCTGGATGGACAGACAGATGGAAGGACTGATGGACAGCAGATGGATGGGTGGCTGTGCTGATGGTTACACAAATGGATGGGTAGATGGACAGATCATTCACTGGACAGGTGGATGGACAGATGGACAGCAGATGGATGGATGGGTGCATGGCTTGATAGACAGGGCAGATGATGGATGAGCAGACAGGTAGATGGATCACTGGCTGGCTGGACAGACTGATGGATGGATGGACAGCAGATGGAAGGATGAGTGATGTGTTGACAGATGGACAGATCAGTGGATGGATGGGCAGATGAACGGCTTGGTGGATGGACGGGTAGATGGGTTGATAGATGGGGCAGAAGAACAGGTGGATGAGCAGACAGGTAGATCACTGGCTGAATAGATGGATGGATCATTGGCTGGACAGATGGATGGATGGATGGATGGACAGGTTGATGGATGGATGGACAGGTAGCTGGATGGCTGGATGTGCAGGTAGAGGTAGTTGGATGGATGGACAGATGGACGGCCAGACCGACAGACACCTCCGTGACCCCTCCGCCTGCCCGGGCGGGTGACAGTCCCCCGTTGGCGCACGGGCGGACGATTCGTGCGTGCAACCTGCGGCCTAATCCGGGGCGATCCAATCTTCCCGGGCTTACGCCGGCGGCCCCGTAATCGGCACGC
This sequence comes from Apteryx mantelli, assembly GCF_036417845.1. Classification (NCBI taxonomy): domain Eukaryota; kingdom Metazoa; phylum Chordata; class Aves; order Apterygiformes; family Apterygidae; genus Apteryx; species Apteryx mantelli. The sequence goes on along the minus strand of NC_089978.1, from coordinate 221,216,460 downwards.
GCTGCCCTACATAGCGCGGCCGCCCGGCACCGCTGCCGCAGCTCCCCCCTCCGCCCCGGGATGCTCCAACGACCGCTTTCCGGCAGGCGCCGGTCCGACCCGGCTCTCCGGGGGGGGGATGCGCTCCGCAGCCCGGCGCCGGCCGTTCCCTGGGGCTGTAGTTGGCAAGTCTAGAACCACCGGATCCTGCTACCGCACCAGTGTGAGTTCTACCATTGCCAAAGGCAGCCGCAGGGCTGGGCGCCTGCCCGGCCCCCCCCAACACCGTCACGAGCTGCCACGGCCCTCTGCGGCGCCGGTGCACCGGCAGCCCGTGACGCGGCCGCTTCGCCGGGGGGGGGGGTCCTCGTCCCCCCCCCCCCCCCCCAATCCAGCCCGAAATGCTGCGGAAAAGGTGAAAAGCTGAGCCTGGCCACAAAACCCACCTCCAGGCCTGGTCTGGGGGGGGGGGGGGGTCTCTCCGAGTCCCGGTGCCGCGCTCGGGGGCTCCTGCCGCTCCGGCACCCGGTGGCACACACGCACCGGGCAGGCAGGAGCCAGGGATTTAATCGCCTTAATGAAGCGGGGGCTGCTTCGGGCAGGGATCACGCGCTGGGGTCCCTCTTCCTCCCTGCTGTGCCCGGAGCATCCCTGTTGGCTCTGGAGCATCCCAGCACCCTGGAGCATCCCTGCCAGTCCTGGAGCATCCCTGCCGGCTCCTGAGCATCCTTGCTGGCCCTGGTACCCCAGAGCATCGCAGCCAGGCCCCTGAGCATCCCTGTGCCCTGGAGTATCCCTGGTACCTTGGAGCATCCCTGCCAGCCCCGGTACCCTAGAGCATCCCTGGAGGCCCCAGAGCATCCAATGCATTGGAGCATCCTGCCAGCCCTGGTACCCTGGAGCATCCCTGCCAGTTGCAGAGAATCCCTGATGATCCTGCTGGCTCCGGAGCAGCTCTGTCGGCCCGGAGCATCCCTGCTGGCCCCGGAGCTCTCAGAGCATCCCTGCTGGCCCTGGAGCATCCCTGCTGGACCTGGTGGCCCCAGAGCATCCCTGCTGGTCCTGCCTACCCTGGAGCATCTCTGCCAGCCCCGGAGCATCCCTGCTTGTCCTGGCGGCCGCGGAGCATCGCCGCCGGCCTCGGCGCCCCTTCCTTGCCGCTGCTCTTTCCGCCTCCTCCCATATTGGCACTACACATAATTGCTCAACGTATATAGACAAAAGCAAAAATGTGCTAGTGCCAAAACGGGCCAAGCGGGGTGGCGGCGCCCTGCGTCCCCCCCCCCGGCCGAGCCCCCCCCCCCCCCCCCCCGGTGCGCGGCCGCCGCCGGGGGCCGGCGCGGGGCTCGCGGGTCGTTCTCTGCTCTGTTTATGGCCCTATGGTAATTCACTGATCGCGGGGTCTCACAGTGAATTCTACCAGTGCCATACACAGAACAGGAGTAGCGCTCGCCCCGCGGCCCGCAGCCCCCCCCGGGCCCCACACGTGCCCCCCCCCCCCGGCGCCCGCAGAGGGTTTTTTTTTTGCTTGACGAAACCTTAAAAAAACCCCGCGGTCGGGGTTCGGTCGGGAAGCGCCAGCGCTGCTCGGCTCCCGGCGGCGCGGGAAAACTGGGCTCAGTGTTCCCACGCCGGACCCCCCCCGGCTCCCGCTCCCGAGCCCCCGGCGAGGGCTAAATAACCCCAAGTTGAATCTCCGTCCCTGCACCGACCGGTGGAGAAAAAATAACGCTCGACCCCCCAAAAATGCTTTAGCGGCCTCCGGCCGAAGCCGGAGCCCGTCGAGGCCCTGCGAAACGCTGGAAAAACCGGGTTTGCCGAGGGCGGCGGCGAGCTGAGCCCGGCTGCCGTAAATCCCTTCCCGCTCCGGCGGCCGGGAGCGGCGGCCGCCCCGAAAGCCGCCGGCAGCTCAGCCCCGGCGCAGCGCCGGGCCGGCGATGACCTTAATCTCGCCCTGGGCGAGCGGCGGAGGAGCGGGGGGCCGAGGCGGCCGCCCAAAACGGGCCGGGCGAGCGGGGCCAGGGGTCGCTTCCCAAGGGCACGGAGCAGCCGGACGCCTCGTTCCCGTGGGAGGGGGTGAAAAAAAAAACCCTCCGGAGCGATGCAACCCTCCCACCCCACTCCGGCTGGCTGCAAACTCCCCCCGGCACGCCGCCGTCGCCGCAAGGAGGAGGAGGAGGAGGAGGAGGAAGGCACAAAGTGTCCTTTGTGTCGGCTCCGAGCGGGCCGGGCAGCCGGGGGCACTGGGAAAGGGGCCGCGACGCCCCGGGGGGCCACGGCGGGCGCTTCGGCCCCGCTCCGTGACGGGGATCCCTGCAAAAGCATCCTGAAGCCCGGGAAAAAAAATCCCGGCGGTTTCCCGGCGGAGCCCCGCGAGGTTCTTCAAAGCGGCCGAACGGGAGCGAAACCCGGCGCCGGCCAGGCCCCGAGGCGCTGCAGGGTGGCTGCACTGATTCCAGCCGTTTTCCCACCCGGAAAACCCACCCGGGGTCGTCGCGCGGCCACAGTCACCCTCTCCGCACTTGCCCCTCCGGACCCAGCTCCTCGGAGCAGCCGTGCCGGCACTGCAAAGGTAATTAGTGCCTAACGAGAGCCGAGCCACCTTGCCGGGAGCGGAACCTGAGCCGGCTCGGGAACGGCGGCTCCCGCATCCACGGCCTTCGAGGGGCCGGAGCGACGAAAAAGGCCTTTTTTTTTGCCCCGATCATCCCGGACCGACCCCAAAGCGGGCGGTTTTGGGCGGAGGCGCGACGCCCCGCGGGATCCCCCCATCTTGCCCTTCCCACGAGGCCGCAACGCGGCTCCCGGGCGGCTCCCGGCTCTGCTTCCCGCTTCCCGCGGCCGCCTGCTCCCGGGAAGGGAGCACGAGGAGCCGCGCGGGGTCCCGGTTCCCGCGGTGCCGCACGGAGGCCGTCGAGCCGCTTCCAACCTCCCGGCGCGGAAAAAGGCCGGTGGGAGCATCCCCAAACCGTGTCCCCCCCCACTATCCGGAGGGAACCGGAGCCCGGCCGCGCTCACCTCCGCCCTTGGCGTGACTTCGGCGGCTCCGGCCGCGTGGCCGGCGGTCCGGGGCGTCCTCGCGGCGCCCGAGGACACTGCGGCGCGGTGGCAGCGGCGGCCGCCCTGGGCCTGCCCCCATCCGCAGCGCCGGCCGCACCCCGGGCCCGTGACGTGGGGCGATGCCGCATTGCGGATGCTGCCCCCCCCCTTCCTCCTCCTCCTCCTCCTCCTCCTCCCCCATGCCCCCCCCCCACGCACGGCGTCCCCCGAGGGGCGTCCGTGCGCCCAACCCGACGCCCGCGGCCTCCCCCCAAAAACGCCCCGAAGCCCCCAAAAACCGCCCCGCGGTGACGCGAGCATCCCCCGGGAGCGGGATGGGGCGATGGGGGGGGGTCCGGTTCCCGTGCCGGGGGGTCTCCCCTCCGCCGGGCGACTCGGACACGCGCAGGGATGCTGATCCCCCGTTTTGGGGCCCAACGGGGCGCTGCCGCCACCACCGTCCCTGGGCCCACGGCGGAGGGGGGGGGTCGCTGCCCCCCGGCAGGGCGGGAGCCCTCGACGGGACGAGGCGGTGACGAAGCCCCTGTCCTGCCCACGGAGCCCCCAGCGGGGTCCCTGCAGCCCCAACGTGGGTATTTACCCCGGGGGGACACACACACACACACACACACGCGGGTATTTACCCGGGGGCAGCGCTCCCCTCGCCCCCCCCACCTTTCCCACGGCGCAGCGCAGCCGCGGCCCCAATTTCGCCGCCGGGGTGGGGGGGGGGGGGGGAGCCGGTACCGAGCCCCGGGCGGCTGCAAAACCACGGCAAACGCGGGGATTTTAAAGCAAAGAAGCGCACCGGACCCCCCCCCCCTCCACCACCGCCACCACCCCGGGGTTGGTGACCCCCAAATCCCACCCCCCCCCCCGGAGGGCGAGGAAGGGGCTCGCAGCGCCCGGCCGCCGCCGTCGGGTCCGGCGCAGCGGGACGGGACGGGACGGGGCGGCGGCGGCCGCAGCCCCGACAGCAGCGCTCGGTGCGGGCTGGCGCCGGGGGGGGCTCAGCGGGGCGCTGGGGGGGTTGGTGGGGGGGTGGTGGAGGGGGGGGGGTCACGTCGAGGCAAAGCCGCGGTGGGTTGATTGACAGCTGAGCCGCGCTGATTGACAGCCCGCCCTGCTTAAGCGCATTGCTCGGCGGTGACGGCTCTGCTCCCCCCCTCCCCCCCCCGCCGTCGGGGGAAAGGGGGCAACTATTGGGGGAGAAACTCTTTGGGGGGGTGGGGTGGGGGGAACTGTCCCCCCCCCCCCCACACACACACACAGCTCCGGGAGGGCCGAGAGAAGCAGCGGGGCCGTCGGGGGGCTCACGGCGACCGGCCCGAGGAGGCGGCCGCCACCGCGGAGAAGAGCCGGGGCACGGTGGGGGGGGGAGGGGGGGGTCCCTAAAACACCGAGGGGGGAGGTCAGACCCCCCCCCCCCGCCCCCCCCCCCAAGGACGAGGCCGCCGCACTTACCTCTGCTCCGGGCGCGGTGCCTCGGCTCCGGGCGGCCCCGTCGGGGGGGGGGGGGCGGCGGGAGGGGGCCGGGGTCCCGCCACCGCCGCCACCGGCCCCGTCGCTCGCCAAATGGCGAGGAGCGGCGGCGGCGGCGGCCTTAGCCCGGCCGGGGGACCCCCCCTGCGGCTCGCAATTGGCCCAGGTGCCCCGGAAGGTGGAGCCGGCCCGGCGGGGGGGGGGGGGGGGGGGGGGGGGGAGGCCGGGCTCACCTTGGCCTCGCCGCCAAGGGGCCGCTCCCCCCCCCCCTCCCCGGGGCCGCCTGTCGCGACAGGCGCGACAGCTCTCCCCCCCCCCCCGCCCCTCCTTCGCACCGCGCCGCCCGCCTCGAGGGGGAGAAGACACCTCCGCGCCCCGCTCCGGATCCCCCCCCCACCCAGCCCCGGACGGGGGGGGCCGGACGGGGGGGGGGGGGTGACCCGTCCCCGCGGCAGATGGCCCGTCCCCGGCGCCCCCTCGGCGCTGGAGGAGGGAGGATCCGCGGCGCCCGCGGCGTGGTGGTTGGGGGGGGGGGGGGGAGGAAGAGGAGGGAGAGAGGCGGGAGCGGCCCCTCACCGTGGCCTCGGGCCGGGCGGCGGCGCTGCAGCCCCGGAGGGGAAACGGAGGGAGGGGGGGGGTGGAGGGGCGGCCGCGGCCCTTCGCCGTGCGGCGCTGCGCTGCCGGGACCGTCCCGGGGCGCCGGGGAGGAAGAAGAGGAAGAAGAGGAAGAGGAGGAGGAGGAGGAGGAGGAGGAAGGCTGCGGTGGCGGCGGGCGCTCCCGGGGGGATTTTATAGCGGCGGCGCGGGCGGCGGGGCCGTCCCGCCCCTCCGCCTGCCGTCGGGGCCGCTCACCGGCTGTCGGCAACCGGACACCGCCGCAGGTAAAGGGAGCGCGGCGAGCGCACCTGAGCCGGCCCCGCGCCGCCGATCCGGTTTCCGCGCCCGGGAGAAGGGGGGGGGGGTTGGGGGGGGGGGACCGAAAGCGATCGGGTCCCGGCCTCCCCCCCCCCCCTTCCCCGTGTCGCCCCCCCCCCTCCTCGCTGCCCGCCCGCCCCGCCGGGGCGCAACCCGAGCGCGACCCTGCTCCGCGCCCGCACCTGCCGCCGGCACCGGGGGGCACCGGGGGGCACCGGGGGGCTCCGGGCTGTCGGGGGGCTCCTTGGTGGGCACTGGCCGGGGAGCGACTCGGCCGGAACCGGTTACCATCCCGGGGGGGAGGGGGGCCCACAGCCCCCGTTACCGGCCCCGGGAGGGGGGGGGGGGGCGCACGGCTCTCTGCGGTCCCGCTCTCAGCCGCTGCAAACGGGGCTGAGCCTTGGCGGGGGGGGGGGGGGGGGGGGTCGCCCAGCCCCCTGCACCCCGGGCAGGGCGCACACACACGTGTGCACACACACACACACACACACACACGAGCAAAGCCCCCCCCCCCCCGGCCCCCCCCTCCCCCGGCGGCGGGGACCCCGGCTCCCCTCCGCAAACCAGCTGGACCAGTTTGGGGCCGCCGCCGCCGCCGCCGCCGCCGCGGTTGCTGCAGGCCCGGCAGCCACAAAACCCCGCTGCTGCTTCGGCGAAAGGCCTGGTTTTGCCCCAAATCCGCCTCCGTTCGCCGGCTCGGGGGGGGGCTCACGGATCTGCAACCCCCCCCCCCCCCGGCTCTCATCCCCGGAGCCGCCCCGGCCCCGACGTCTTCGTCTTTAGGTTAATTTTTGGCTTTGGTTCGCTGGGCGCGAGCCGGCAGCAGCGTCCCAGGGCCGGTGGGAGCCGGCTGTGCCGGGCTCCAGGTGTCGGGAGAAGGAAACTGGAAGCCGGGGAGGGATTTTTTTTCCCTGCATTTGGCTGAAATCTGTCCCCCTCCCCACTGCCCTGGCTTGTCCTGGTGTAACAGGGCCGGGGGGGGGGGGGGGACATGGCTCATCCCAGGATGGAGGCAAAAGCATCGGGGAACAGCTCCGTGGCCAGGGATGGGCAATGAGGGAGGGAAAACGGGAAAACCAAGGGGGGGAGAAAAGGAGGGACAAGCCAGAGGGATGGATTGGGGCCGCATCGCAAACGAGGGGCGGCAATTAGAGCCCTGAGCACGGGCAACGCTGAAAGGGGAGCCGCCGCGCGGGAACGTGAGCCTCCGGGGAGCGCGGGTAGGAAAAAGGCAGCAGCAATCCCATTAATGCACTTCCGCAGGCCCGGAGCGGTGGCCGGCCGGGCTCAGGCCATCAAGCGGAGCGGTTGGAGGGGGCGGACAGCGCGTGAGGTTGCCAGCAGCTCTTCTCCGGCCTGGGACCTGCCACGGTGTGATGCACTGAGCTCAGCCCTCCGGCGGCGCCGGCTCCCCCGGCATCGATCCGGCGAGGCCGTGGCTCCGCACTGGGCACGGGGCTGCGCTTGGCGCTGCCAACACCGGCGGTGCCTTGGGATGCTGCCGGAGCAAGGAGGGACCCCGGATGATCCCCCAGAGCCTGAGGTGGTCCCCGAGCAGGGAGGCAGCCTGGATGGTCCCCAAGATCCTGGATGGTCCCCAACACCCTGGATGGTCTCCAAGCATGGAAGGACCCTGGTGGTCCCTGTGACTTTGGGGCAGTCCCCAAGCAGGGAGGAACCCCAGGAGGTCTCCAAACCCCAGATGGTCCCCAAGAATCTGGATGGCCCCCAAGACCCCAGATGATCCCTGAGTGGGGAGGCAGCCCGGATGGTCCCCAAGACCCTGGATGGTCCCCAAGCAGGGAGGCAGCCTGGATGGTCCCCAAAACGCTGGACAGTCCCCAAGACCCTGTATGGTCTCCAAGCAAGGAGGAACCCTGGATGGTCCCAAGACCCCAAATAGTCACCAAGAACCTGGATGGTCCCCGAGCAGGGAGGCAGCCTGGATGGTCTCCAAAACCCTAGACTGTCCCCAAGATCCTGGATGGTCTCCAAGCGGGGAGGGACCCCAGGTGGTCTCCAAAACCCCAGATGGCCCCTAAGCGGGGAGGCATCCCAGATGGTCCCCAAGAACCTGGATGGGTCCCAAGACCCCAGATGTTCCCTGAGTGGGGAGGCAGCCTGGATGGTCCCTAAAGCCCTAGATGGCCCCCAAGACCCTGTGTGGTCCCCAAGCGGGGAGGGACCCTAGATGGTACCAAGACTCCAAATAGTCCCCAAGAACCTAGATGGTCCCCAAACAGGATGATCCCCAAAACCCTAGATAGGCCCCAAGACCCTGGATGCTCTTCAAGCAGGAAGGGACCCTGGAAGGTCCCTGAGACTTTGGGGGTAATCCCCAAGCACGGAGGGATGTCAGATGGTCCCCAAAACCCCAGATGGTCCCCAAGACTCCAGATGATCCCTGAGCAGGGAGACAGCCTCGATGGTCTGCAAACCCCTGGATGATCTCCAAGAACCTGGATGGTCCCCAAGCAGGGACAGACCCTGGATCATCCCCAAGACCCCGAATGGTCCCCAAAAACCCCAGATGATCCCCAAGACCCCAGATGATCCCTGAGCAGGGAGGCAGCCCTGATGGTCCATGGTGCGGGACCCACCCTGAGCGTCCCGAATCCAGGGGGCAGCCCGGCTTCCTGGGCTCAGCTGGGCCTTACGGATGGGCTTAAAACCTGTCGGTAAAAGGGCCTGGTGGCCGCGCGATGCCACCACGAGCAGCCGCTGCTGCTGTCCCGGTGCTGGCAAAAGAAGCCAACGTCAGTTTGGGGGAAAAGAGCTAAAAAGCGGGAAGGAGCGCGAGGGCCGGGGAAGCGCTCCGGCTGCAAATGGGTGAGATCGCCCCAATTTGGGGCAGAAGCGGGGTGGACCGTGGTCCCGTCCCCGACCCGGGGGCGGCAAGGCCGGCGTTGGAGGGAGGGGGGGGACCCTCGGCGAGGCCGGACCCAGCGCCGCCGCCACGGCATCATGCATTAGTAATGGCCACCGATCCGTCGGCGCTGACGGCATTTCTTCCAGCCGGCAGGAACAATTCGGGCCGTAACCGGAGCCGGCGCTGGGCCGCCGCAGCGGGCTCAGGTGTCCCCCGCGTCCCCGGGGGGTCGCCGGCGGCAGCCGTGGGGGCCGGCAGTGGGGCTGAGCCCCCCCTCTGCGCCGCGGCCCGGCTGCTCCCGGGGGGGTCCCACCAGCTGGGCAATGGGGACAGGGAGCAGGTTGCAGGGTGGCTCCGAGGCCATGGAGATCCCAGCACCCGGAGTGGCACAGGGCAGCTCCGGAGGGGCCGTTCTCCCCCCATAACCAGCCCCCCGGGACCGAGGTCCCGAGCGCCTGCCGTCGTTGCCTCGTCCCCTCCGTCACGGGGGGCTGCAGCCACAGCTCGGGGTGTGTGTGGGGGGGGATTGCACCCACATCTTGCCAGGGATTGCACCCACAGCCCCGTGGTGAAGGCACCCAAAGCTCCACGAGGTTGGCACCCAAAGCCCTCCAGGCGTTGCGCCCCGAGGCGCTGTAGTGATTGCACCCACCAGGGTGGCACCCAAATCTCTCTGGGCGTTGCACCCAAAGCCCCGCGGGGAAGGCACCCAAGGCCTTGCAGGAAAGGCACCCATCGCCCTGGGGGATTGCACCCAAAGCCCCGTGGTGAAGGCACCCAAAGCTCCAGAGGGAAGGCACTCAGAATCCCACCAGGGTTGCACCCAAATCTCTCTGCACCCAAAGCCCTGTGGGAAAGGCACCCAAAGCCCCACGGAGATGGCACCCAAAGACCTGGGGGGGGGGGGGGATTGCACCCAAGGCCCCACAAGGATTGCACCCAAATCTCTCTGGGGATTGCACCCAAAGCCCCGGAAGGGGTGGGGGGTTGACACCCAAAGTCCCGCAGATGGCACCCAAAGACCTGCGGGAAAGACACCCAAAGCCCCACGGAGATGGCACCCAAAGACCTGGGGGGATTGCACCCAAGGCCCCACAGAGATGACACCCAAAGTCCCGCAGATGGCACCCAAAGACCTGCGGGAAAGACACCCAAAGCCCCACGGAGATGGCACCCAAAGACCTGGGGGGATTGCACCCAAGGCCCCACAGAGATGACACCCAAAGTCCCGCAGATGGCACCCAAAGACCTGCGGGAAAGACACCCAAAGCCCCACGGAGATGGCACCCAAAGACCTGGGGGGGATTGCACCCAAGGTCCCACAGAGATGACACCCAAAGTCCCGCAGATGGCACCCAAAGCCCTGCAGGAAAGACACCCAAAGCTATGCAAGAATCGCACCCCAAATTTCTCCAGGGATTGCACCCCAATTTCTCCAGGCATCGCACCCAAAGCCCCGGGGGGGGGGGGGGACACACAGCACCCCCGGTCCCCCGGCTGGCGCTAGGCCCCTCCGCGCTCCGCACTGGGCGCAGTGGGAGGCGACCGGTGTGGCACGGGGGCCACCTGCCGGGCGGAGGGGACGGTGCCACCCCCCAGCTGGGCCAAGTGTCCCCCCCCCACCACCCTCCCTGGGCCGGGGCCAGCCAGGGGGACAGGGGACAGGGGAAAGGGGGGGGGGGACGGAGGAGACATGGGGTCACCACCACCCCCAAGTCCCACCGCCGCGCCGGCCCCGGCGGCAGGACGCGGGACGGTGGCGCGGGGCTGGTGGCCCCGGCGGTGACCACGCGAGCAGAGGACGCTGCAGGCCTCCGTGTCCCCCCCCCCCCTCCTTTCCCACGCGTGGGGGGGGCCCCGCAAGCACCAGCCCAGCGTCAAGGTATATACAGCTTTTATTTTAAAAAAAAAAAGCTTACAGTTTTGAAGGGTGCGCGGCCGGCGGGGGGGTCGCGCTCCCGGAGAGGAGGCGTTTTGCCGGGGTGACGACGCGCCCGCCGCACGGCAAAAGAGGGGGGAAAAGGGGAAAAAAAAAAAAAAAGGGAAAAATCCCCCCCCCCCCAATCTCTTCGCGCATCCCACAACAGGCAGCAAATACAGGCAGGGAAATAAGGGCCGTTTCCCCCGCCACGATCCCCCCCCGCCGAAGCGCCGGCAGAACTCGGACGAGCAAAAAGGATGCAAAAAATAAAATTAAGAGAGTTAAACACCCCACCACCACCCCCCCCCTCCGCGGCGGGACACGGATTCGGCCGCCCCGGGAAGGGGCAGCGCCGGGACCCCCCGCTTTTTGCACCCTTCTGCTTAAAAACGACCAAAAAACCCACCCAAAGCGAACGGAATTGGAGAGAGCTCAGCCCAGAGGATCGTCCGAGCGGCTCCGGGACGTAAATCCCAGCAGGCGTCCGATCGCTCCGCTGGCGATTCCCAGCCCCTCTGGGCAGAGCAGAGCCCGAGGGTGAAAGCCGAGAGCGAAAGGGGGGATCGGGGGGCCGGAAGCCCAAGTCCGACAGGCCGCTCCGAGCACGGGCAGCCCGGGAATGGGGATGATACAATCGTCTTCTTGGAAGGAAAGAAAAAAAGAACACAAAAATCTCACGCTGACCCCCCAAGCACGCTATCTTGCTTCGCCGTGGCTCCCGCTTTTCCTTCCTGACTCCGTAGGTGCAGTTTCATTTACAAACTCGCCATTTTTGGGGAAGGAGGAGGGAAATTTGCAGAAGAGGTAAAAAGAAAAGACACGGGAAAAGACCGAGGGGAAAAGCAACGGGGCCCAAGGCGGCCGGGAGCAGGGGGGGCCAGAGCCCGGCTCCGGGGTCTCCCATCGAGGACCGGCGTATTTTGGCCAGGGGTTTTGCTCCCCGCTGCCCCGGGCCAGGGTAGCAATTCCCAGCACAGCCCGGGATGCGTTTTTGCAGGGAAAAACCGACTGCGGATCTAGATGCCCCGGTGGGAGGCAGGTGCCGGCTTGCTCCGGTGAGCTGCGGCTTTCCCGGGATTTCTTTGGGACACCCACCTCTCCAAAAGGAGGGAGGAACGTGCAAGTGCCGGATGCAGTAACTCGGAGCTGCTCGATCAGACTGAGGGGGAAGAGAAACAGCTCCGCGCCCGGGCAGGGCGACGAGGGAATTAGAACACTAATTTTTTCCTTTTTTAATACAATATTGAAAAAATACAAATTTTTATTGTGGTTTTTTTTCCTTTTAAACTGATATCACCACCCAGCACTTAACTCTACTCCTAAGTAGCACCTACAAGTAAAGGTTATAGCACAAGCAAACTGCCCGGGCAGCAGGTAAGCGAGTTAAACAGTGCCAGCAAAGTGTGGCCCCCTCCCTCCCCAAAGTAACGAGAAAAACAGCGTGCTAGATAAGAGTTAAGTACACCATTACATGTTAAATAGTTAATATTACCCTTCCGACAAGCCACAAATGCTAGATAGAGAACTTCAGCACAGTCACTAGCCACAGCCCTACATCACTGCTTTAAAGAAAAAAAAAAAATAGAAAAGGAAAGGAAAAAAATAAAAATAAAAAGGAAAAAGGAGAGGAGAACCTTTGCTTCATGCCCGTAATTAACATAAAGGAAACTCTTTGTATATTTTTATTAAGGAAAAAAATCATGCTAAAGCAAAATGGTACTTTACGAGTTTTCTTTTTTCCTCCAAAAGAAAAAAAAAATTTTTGATTGTGCTTTATGAATTAGAAATAGGATTGTAACCTTCCAACCCCCAAAACTCAAAACTCGGTGGCATTTCCAAAGAAAAACACTTCTGGGAAAATGAAAATCTACCAGTCTGACATTCAAAACTCCGTTCGAGAGTTGCTCAGGGTGGGTTGAATTCCATGCACGGTCCTGCAGGTTGCACCATGAATTAAAATAATCTTGTCCAAAGCCCTCAGAGAACCCCCCCCCAAAATACAGCAGGTAACATTCAGATTTAAAAATTCATCCTCGCAAGAATCTCAAATGCACAATTATCCCAAATTCAAGTATACTGGCATCCCGGGTAGACATTTACTGTATCAGATTCTCTTAGCATTAAAACAAACGAAAAATCTTAGCTTGGTGACAGATACCAGGAGAAATCAAACATTTCATTCAGAAGCGTCCTGGGGGGGGGAAAAAAAAAAAAAAAAGATCAGATTCGCTTGCTTCCTCATTTGGTGCTTTTAGGCTTTTTTTATTCATCTCTTTTTTTTTTTTGTTTTTCTAGATCATACTCTGTTAACTTTTAAGAAATTTTAAATCCTGTTGTACACACACAAGCAGATGGCTACCAAGCTGGTGCAGAAGGGGGTGGGGGGGGGGAGGAAAGGAAAATAAAATCGGTGCCGATGGATTCGTGGACTAGAGCCAACGGGCCAATCCTCGTGGATCTGAAGCTCTCAGCAAGGCTAATCCATCCGGTCAGAGACCCCTCTTAGGAGATGGAGAGTGGTTGCGAGGTGTTTAACCATACTTCAAGCGAGAGAAAAAAAAGCAAACTTGAAGCCGTTAAAGGGCAGCAGTTTCAAAACTATGACAACGTAAGAGTTTGACTTCACATGTGCTCCAGCTAAATCAAAGCACTGCTTCGAGAGCATCGTTTTTTGTTTTTTTTTTCCTCCGAAAAAGGGAACAGCTCATAATCCAGACCAAGAAAGTGAATAGCATCCAGATGAAGGCTTTCAAGAGTCCCAAAAGCAAACAAGACCAGTGGTTGTCAGTCCCTACAGTTCAGAGGGCCGGCAGGAGTCCACATATAAAAACGGACTTAAAATCCAAGTCAAAATTTTTAAGCTTCAATGCTCTGAATAGCTCCATGCATTTGTGGTGGTGTTCTGTTTTGTTTTTTTTTTTAAACGTGACTCCACACAAAATATGATCAGCAAGGTTGACCTGAAGGAGCACCTTTTATTTCACTGTCTGATCTACACGGTTAGTATATCATCGCCCAGATTTTTTTTACTTTGAGAAAAACGCTGTTCCACGTTAGCATCCAAGGTGGCATCTTTGGAAACACTGATAAGAAAGCAAACATCTCTGCTAACTCCCTACCTATCAGAGCAGCTCTTTTAGCTGACAGTTCAGTAGCACACAAGTTGACTTGGCCAAATGGAATTTGAATGCATGCATTCGGGCTGCATATTGCTACCAAAATGGAATGTGGGAATATGCTATGCACCTCGGGTTTGAGAAATGACCAAGAAAAATCAAGATCTAAAGGGTGATATATATATATCAATGCTATTATTCATAAAAACCTTGTTTAGTAATAAAAAAAATTGCTTTGTTTAAATATGAATATTATAGTCTGCTTCTCATGGTTAGGAAATTAGAGTCTCTCTGAAAAGCAGGTTGCCTCTTCTACTACAATTCCATATCCTGAGCCTCATCTTCCGAGAAGTCGGACATGGAGCTCTCAGATGAGCTGTCCCCGGTGCCTTCTTCCTGTTCTTTTAGTGCTTCTTCTGTTGCATATTTCTGAATGTATTCTGTAGGGGAGAGAAAAGGAAAACATAAGCAGCGTATATTCATCAGCTAAATGATGGGTGGCTAAGAACCGCAACGACATCCGGTTGAGTAACATCGTGTTTGAGATGGCACGTAGCTTAGTTTATAGCAATTAACACAGGATTACCCCGTTTCCCCGACCAAGGGCAGCTCTGTCTGGTAACTTGTGAAAATACCTGATGAAGAACTCAGAGATGTGCAAGATCCTCAAAAACAAGCGCAGTCCCAAGGCTCCTGTGTCAACACCGCACACGCACAGAGCTGGAAACAACCAAAGTCCTCCCCAGTACGGTATAGCTCATTGGCACTAGTCATAATAAGGTTATATTCACTGCCCAAATAGGAGCTACCCTGGTGACCCACAGAACAAGCCTCAACGCTACCAAGAAGCGGCTACTCCAAATCCTGGCTTTAAGGAATGAAGATCTGGAAGTCTGAACTGGCAGAATAGCCATCACTGAACCCAAGCTGAGAGCCAGGCTAAGGAGGAAGAGAAGAAAAACTTGGGACAGAGTAGAAGACGACGTGTTCCCTTTGGCAGGAAAGGGCGAGCTCTCCGAGGGGCCTGCTTGCAGACCGGGGCACGCCAGGGCAGTGGCTTCCCACACCAAACCAACCCAGCTTTACACCCTTCCCCATCCCGGTCTGCAATGGGAGAGACTAGGTGCATAAACACAGTGTAAGGAAGGATGGACAGAAAGCAGAGAAGAAAAGCCTGCAGGGATATCTTCCAAGCCTGCCCAGAAAGCCCAAGCCTTGCAACCTGCTTCGCATCGGACAAGAGCTGTAGGATCAGCCGAGAAGGAGCTGCAGGGAGCCCCTCCGTGGGGAGCTCCCGGCCACCGGCTCCCATGCACCTACATCAACACGGGAGACGCAAACACCCCGGCCAGCAGCGGCTGCCAGAGCCCTGCAGGTCACCGAAGAAAACCGTGTCTCACAACGGGGTCCAAACCACACTGGCTCTAAGCACCCGGCTCAACACCTTGAACGTCAGCCAGAAGCAAACCGGAGGCTGCACGGCAAGCAAGAAAACTGGTTTACTGGGATTCCTGCAGGCAGGTGAAGTAACTTCTGCCAAAGGCAGCTTGTGTTTTTTTCCCCACACTAAACTTCCACGCAGAGGGCACAGCAAAAATGCAACACAGAAAGCAAAGCAAATCGGCCAGATCAAGTCTCACAACTGCTTTGCTTCTTTCTCGGCTGAAGGAAGCGACTGTACGATCCCCTCCGAGATCCTACGAGGGGCTGGTGTCCCCAGCGTGCAGGTATCTCGAGTAGAGAAAGCCCATCCGTCACACACACGCAGGGGAAGGGGGCAGGGGAGAAAACTAATGCAAAACTGGGCTAAAGAAGGAACCATCAGCCTCAGCTTGAGGTCCTTCTCTTACCTACCTCCCGTTCTCAGCCTCATGGCACGAACACGTGATGCAACCTCAGTATCCCGACACCACATCCCCTACATTGCAGGTCACGTGCCCTGGCAAGGAGAGGGGAGTTGTGCTCCCGTTGTATCAGCACTGCCGGTAGGGAATTTCAGTCGCTAACTCATCATCTTTCCAGATCTGAAGGTATCAAAACGCAACAAAGCCTCCTCCAAACAGCAGTACTAAGGAACTGAAGAAGGAGGGAAAGCCACTATCCCTTTTGCTCAAAGATGAGTCCCTGCACAGGACTGCAAATGTTACGTGTCAGTCCCAGCCTCGCAGGCTTCCCAGTTGCATATTTTTTAATTCCTCCCAGGGAACAGAAGGGAACGAGGTCCATGAGCACCACCTCTCCTCCAAGAGCAGAGATCACCGCTTTCTATTCCATACGGCATCAGCAGGTGGATGCACTGACAAAGCTGCGGGAGGACACATCTAATGCCAGATACGCAAGTGCTACAACACAGGTTTTTAAAGACTGTGCTTTTAAAAAGACTGGCTTTTCTTAAAACCATCCCTCTCCTCCCTTCTGCACTTCCACCCTTCAGCCTAGCGGAAGGGACAAGACTCTGCAAGAAGTCTGCGGCAGCAGCAGGTTTTCTCCACATTTCGGAGCTGACACAGGGACACGCAGAGCCCAAATGATTACTGCAGGGTGAGGAGCACAGTACAGGCAGCGACCTGAAGCCAAGGCTTCACGGAGGAGATCACAGGATGGGGTGGTCTTGGCAGAACTGCTCGGCACTGGACAAGCGCTACGCAAGAGCTGGCCGAAAGGTGCTTCTGAGCCCAGTGAGCTTGAGCATCTGGATCTAATGACACAAACAGTTTCAGTCTGTTTAATATACATTATTAACCTGCTTGCTCAGACTACAGAAGCAGCTGTTCAAATCTGGTTTACAAGAACTTGCAAGAACTGATAAAGTATTAAAGCCAGCTATGTAAACAGTAGGAAGCGCGAAGCATCCAAGGCCTCTCCACGCAATGCGAAGAGGCGCAGATTGCTGTCAGGCTTTTGGAGCGCACGTAACATCAACAGGAAAGCGCTCTTGTCCTTAATCTTGGCCACGGAGAACCTGTCTCCTCAGAAGAGGCCGTTTGCCTGTACTACCACAGTGCCGCGGAGATGCGCTCAGGCAGGGCCTACCTGCACGAGGGCAGAGAACAAGGGTTGCAGAGGCTGGGGCAGGAACCATCTGCCAAGAGAAAGACACTGAAAAAATGAGAAAAATTGGCACGAGAGTCCTAGCGGTTTCATGACGACAAGAATAACTGATGGAGGAACACAAGAAAAGCAGGGTGTCTTTAGAGACTTTTCCACGGGAAGGTGGGTGGGCAGTAGATGACAAGCAAAGAGAAAGATGGGCTGCAAATGGGATACCTCCTTGTAGTGGCTACTCCCTTCCTGTAGCTTTCCAGGAAGGGGTATCCCCCCCCCCCCCAAAAAAAAAAGTGATATTTACCCAACTAAGTTATTTCTTGCACAATACAGCAAAGGGAATCCGAGTTCCTCTTCTGCAAGACCTGGGATACCCCTGGATGACAGAGGTAACCCCTTATAAAATCTGTAAGCGTTATAAGTGTCATAAACGCATCCATTCTACCCCAAACCCACCGAAACAACGGCTGTCGCTGCCTCGGGAGTTCCTGTGCACAGGAGCCATGAGATAC
Organism: Apteryx mantelli; assembly: GCF_036417845.1. Classification (NCBI taxonomy): domain Eukaryota; kingdom Metazoa; phylum Chordata; class Aves; order Apterygiformes; family Apterygidae; genus Apteryx; species Apteryx mantelli. Next base: position 221,199,582 of record NC_089978.1, on the reverse strand, counting down.
CAAACAGGACAGGACGGGAAGCCAGCAGCACGTCTTCACTGGCTACTTCGAGTGCTCTCTGGGGTGATTCAGACATGAAAGCCACCATTTCTGACTGCTGGGAAAGACCTGCTTGAGCCTAAATTATTTGGTGCCAGACAAAAGTGACCTGAAGCACTTCAAATTTCAAATGCCATCCTCTACCCAGGCAAGCTACCAAGCCCCTGGGCTGGGCCTTTCTGAAGGTTTAATTTGAGAAAGGTCAACCTTCCAAGGAGCTTTTGTGTTGAACGTTCTATCGAATTTGGGTCTTCAGGCTCTTAAGGGAAGAACACCCGAAATATCTAAATAATACTGACAAACCAGCTTCCACAGAAGCCCATTCACAGCAAGAAGGGAAAGCCTTGATGTACCCCTTCCTACCAGGGAAGGATTCATCTGCTTTTAAACCCTGGAGCAACATGAACAAGCTGTGATTATGCCCTGCAGCTGGTATACACCTGTGAGCCATACTGGCTTCTCCAAGGGCTCTACTGGAACTTCTCAGTTTTCATACTAGATCTACCAAAGAGATGGCAAAAGCACCATACGTGGAAGTTGAGCAGCAGTTCTCAACAGCTCGGTAAAAGCTAATGCGTTTTTCCATATTTGAGACCCATCCGCTGGCATTGTACCAGTGACAAGGCAGGCCACCTTGCCCAGGACAGTCAAGAAAGAGGATCTTAAAGGATCATTTGGCTCTGCGGCCATTAACTGCTTGATCGATCTGCTAAGTATCACATTTTCCAGCTGTGTATCAGTAATATCAATGGATATCTACAAGTTCCATGGTAAATCCTTACTTGTTTGGGCCTCGCACTAAGAATCGTGGTGACCACAAACCTTGTGCCACCTCTGTCCCAAGCCTAAGCCTGTTTCTTCACTAATGTTACGTCAAGCTACTGTTCTATGGGTTCATAACTAAAAAATGAGGAAGAAAAGAGGCAATAAATTATGTATTTGCAATACTGAATTTCCCAGAGCAAAGATGCTGTTACAATCCACTGCATCAATTTTAACATGTCCAAGGTTATTTTTAAAAAACACTACAATACGAGGGATGACTATGTTTAGCTCTATTTTATAGTTGTCATGCAAGCCTGGGAAGAGACAGCAGAGGAAGGCTCTTGGGCATATGGAACATGAAATATGTTGCAAGTACTTAAAAATCCTTCCAGATCATCTTCATCGCCTGTACCTGACTGTCAGGAGGAGAACAAGGATTATCCCCTCCTCTAGGCTCCCTCAGCAAACCCTCATACCTTCCTTGAAGTATCTGCTGTTGGCCAGCATCGGTCTATATTTTCCAGGGTGAATCTTTTCTTTCGTTTCATTAAGGTTTTGAGGACACCCAAAGTGTCCCTCATGCTGACCCTGGAGATTTTATCTGACAAACCATTTTTGCCTGGAAGCCTGTTCATATGAAAAAAGGGAAATGGACTTCAGGACACTGAACTGGCCAGATCTGCAGGGTGACTGCATGATCCTGTCATGCAGCTGTCACAGGAGTCAAGCAAAGTGGGCTGAATAACTCTGAGTATTTAAATACAGCTTTGCCTGGCCTCATTTGTAGTTCCTCCCTCAAAAAAAAAAAAAATTACAGCTGATTAAGAGTCATCTAGCATTAGAACAAAGTGACTCGAGGTTTAAACCATTCTGGAGTGACATGGCAGAACTGATGACAGGACTCCACCGCCAAGTCCCACGTCTTTTTGGAAAACCTGTGCTCTCCGAACACGAGCGAGATTTCACAACGCTCCGTTAGGAAAGCTGCTACCCCATTTTACACCGGGAGGAAGACTAGTGGATCGTGTTTGCTCATGGAGGCTCCCCTTGTGGAACAGGCCCTGCAAACCTTCCTGGCAGGGCTCCCACAGACAAACAAGTCGTACGGTTATTCAGTAACCGGAAAAAAAAAAAATAAATAAATAAAAAAGATCAGGCGGTCATGGGCTCTATTAAAATCCAAGCTGCAGACCAAATCTGGGCCAAAGGCTGTAAGTTACCAGCCACCGGATTAAATGCCGATTGTGTTCACTGGATAAAGTGAGAGATAAAATCCATGGCTTTGCCACAGGTCTGTTGCCTCAGGAAACAGCGCTCTAGTCCTGTTTGCATAAAGCTGATTCTAGGGAAGGCAGAGCACCAATTTCAAGGGCAATTCTTATTTTCTGTTTTGTCTCCTACTTTCCATGTGCAAAATAATTTAATTTTGGCTCTCACTTACCAGTCCTAGGACAGTCCTTTCATCCCCAGTATTATCAGAAGCATCTGAAAGTCCTTACTGGGACCCTTCCCTGATTCCCAGGAGGTATTGACTCTAGCTATTCCTCTTGCTTAACTTATTCTTCAAACCCTTCCAAGAGCAGACACTCCAGCACCCTCGCAGGCTCCGCCAATGCCTACCTGTCCTCATCAGTCACCGTTAATGTTTAGCCTCAGTCCCCCTAGCTGAAGTTATAACCCTGTGACCAAATCCTGCTCACAGTGAACACCGAGGATAAATCGTTCCCTTCCTCTCCGAAGACACCTTTGATATTTCAAAGCTCAAAGCCCTGCTCAGTTCTCTAGATTAAACTCCTCCATTTCTTTCAATTTTTCCTCTTAAGACGTGTCTTCAAGACTGTCCACCCTTGTTACACCCTTCCAGATGTTTTTAATTAGTCTACAGCTTTCTCAAATGGCAGTTCCTGAACTGGGCACAGCCCTAGTAAGCCTTAGCTGGAGTATGAAGCAGCGAGAAAGGATTACTTGGTGCTCGCTGAAGATTCCTGCTCTGTCACAGGACAAGAGTGACTGCTGCAAACAGCACCACCGATTCCTTGATAGCTGCTCTCAGATCGCTTTCCACAGAACTGCGAACAAGCTGCTTTCCACCCAGTAGCTGTGCAACTGGATATTCCCCTTTAAGTTTAGCACTTTTCTTTGTCCCTCCTTCAGCTGCACACCTTTTCTTCTCAGTCGTTTCTCCAGTCTGTCAGGATCACGTTGAACCCTAACCCAGTTTGCTTACAGCCCTCCCTGCTTAGCATCAGCTGATGATTTGGAAAGCCTGCCCCACGCGCTGCGTACAGCAGCTTCGGTCAGCAAGCAGTAACAGCACATCCACCCCTTAATTAAGGCTACTCCCATTTAAAATGAGCAGGGTCCCTCTAACAGGAAGGAAGAGTCACAGACACGCTAATCTGCGGCAAGGACAGTCCTCATTCACCCGAGTGGAATCACAGCAATGCCATTCATTCTGCAATACGCTGTTTATGCCCTTACCTTTAATTTTCTGTTTGTACTCTTCTGGTCGGTGGAGGTACATGGCTGCAGCGTCACCATTTAGAGGATCTATAGGGTTAGGATAGGCCAGCAGCTGGGGCAGGAACGATTCAAATATATTGGTGAGATCTGCAAGTAAAAGGCACAGTTGTTCACGTCCGCAGGCCCAGAGTCAGTCCGGTTAATCTTCCGGCAAGCACTGGCACAGCAGCACAAAGCTTCAAGGGCAAATACACCGAAAAAATCCAGGCTCAAGTTAAAATAAGGAAACGGCATCAGAGGGAAGCACATATAGGGCTGATAAGAGCTTCCGCTGCGGCTCAAGAGAAATGCTGCAGCCCTTCAGCCAACAATCTCAGCCCTCTTCAAACTGCTCAACACCCCAGCACAGCTACAGATATCTGTTTTAAGCAAAGTGGAAGGAGGCAATAGGCTCGTTTCCCAGTGATGCTCATGTGCTTAGCCCGTCTTAAAAAGAAAACGCCGTGCTTCTCCCCCTCACTCCAGCCTTGCACCGAATTCTCCCACTTCTGCCTCCTCCTCCTATTACCACCTTTAGATACCTCTTATATTCCATGACTAAATCAACAAATCTCAAGCAAAATACATCTTCCAGAGACCTTTGTGCAACTCTTTATAGAGAGAGCAACCAACAAGTCCCCCCTCCAGTTCAAAACAATTCACAGAACGTGAGCAGATCGCAGTAACACCTTGGTGCCCATTGACATCTGTCACTAAATAATCCACAACAGGAAACCTACTTCTGGTGCGGATGAGCAATTGTGGATACACGAAACCCTCTTCCCACATCCCTTCGACAACAAGTGCCATACTTCAGTGGTGGGGGTGTTAAGAAACAGGCCTGCGTCATTGCTTCCCGGGTGCTTCAGAAGGACGGCGCACACCCACGCGGAGCAGAGATTAAGCCCCCAGGGTAGGGTGAGGAGGGTTAGGTGCCGTGTCCCACTTCAACCACTGGAGAACTGCAGATACAGGCAGACCAGCATTTGTTGCAATTTTTTCCAGGTCTGTTTTGACTATTCTGTTCATCTTTTATCAGATGCCCCTTTCCTCCCCCTATCAAAGGGGGCCTCTCTTTCCTGATGGCAGGGAAATCCTGCCCGTGACAGAGCACCCTTGTCCCCTCTAGCACCGATCGAAGCAGAGCTGTCGGGAAGGAAGCCCAACACTCCCTACGCTTCACCATGTGAGCGAGGGGCAGTTAAGCCATTTCAAGCTGCCTCCTGCAGGAGGAAAGCTCGTGTGACTATTCCAGAGCATGTGTCAAACCACTCTGAAGTCTGCTGTTAAAGTCAACCAGATGTGACAGAGGTACAGCTTGGAGCTCTTAAGTCTCTAAAAGATTCATAAAAATGGGTGTGCAGATAGGGGAAGGGGATCTCCTAGCGCTTCCCCTCTGCAAACAGCTACCCAGAGACTCAAACCCTGGGTTGCAACCATAGAAAGCCTGGCTCCAATGCCATCACTAACAAAGATACAGGCTCAGAAGAGCTGCGCAGTACATCCAGGCAGATCTGGCCACTGCCTGAACCTTATGTCCTCTCTAGATCTACCAGCATGCATGGTCTCAGAAGATGCTTACTGATGCTGCTCAAGAAGATCAAAGACGACTCTGGACATTGCCCGTTCTTCCCTCCTGCACCAACACATCCAGGACGTGTAGACGCTGGGGTATGATTGACACCCATTCAGCATAAACCTTGCCGAGCAGGAGGGAAGGCCATGGCTTTATCCATACTCAGGAGCACAGGATTCATTATAGCTCATTTTAAGCTAAGGATAACGATTGCCTGGTCTCTGCTATACAGGGACACCACTAAGAAATCAGGTGTTTTTACCCCCAAACCTCTTTCCATTATAGGAAGCTGTTGCCCCTTCCAATACTGGCAGAGGACAGGGACAAAACACTTTAGAGCACACACAGTATCTCGACCAAGTTTGCCATGGCTGGCATACTAAGCAGCCAGGTGCCACTAACCATGTCTGAGATGAAGCATAATAACAACTGGAAGAAGTTGGATCCTAATCCAAAAAGGGACTGCAAAAATAGCCTGACAATGCTCTGCAAGATTGCTTTCTGCCACAGTCTTGGAAGTGGTTTGTCCCTGGTAAACCAAGAACCACTCTAGCAATTGGGTTCAGTCACTATCAGCAGGAAGCTGACTTCAGTTTGCAGCCCAAGAGCAGGTCGCTTTGACTCTCCACAGGGAAGGCTTGGACCAAGTATCTCACTGGCCATCAGCAACAACTGAACTCCCACTTTGGCTGAGCAAGCAGAGCCCTGGGAGGCTACCATGGCTCACAGGACACGTCATATTTTTTGCTTTAGAAGACTTCAGTCATTTCCTCCTCTTTCAAATCCCTAAAGGCAGCATCAGTTTAACAGGAACTAGCTGGATGTGTGCTGGAAGCCTAACCACTGTGCTAAGACCACCCTGATACTTCCTTAGGGAGAGACAGGGAATCTAACTGCCAGATCCTTATGGATTTATTGGTAGCTATTCTAGGCCTCTTCCACCTTACTTCCTCCTTGAATCATCACAGCAGAGCTGAGAGGCGCAGTGGAATATTATTTCTCCCTTTTGATTGCATGTTCAGGAAGAGGCCATCCCTTATTTCTGATAAGGGGGAAAAAATCCCTGGAAGCGAGGAGGAGATCTACGCATTCTGGTGTTTGATGACTTGACTGAAGGGGCAGGCTGAATGCGGTCATCCCAGCAGCCTCTCCGCGGCTTCAAAGCGTCCTACAGCAGAGCAAGGGAAGCCTGCAATAAGATTACTGTCAAATGATGCACTTCCTAATGCCAAGTTTCACTAGCTACTGTGGAAGGTGCTCTGTACAGAATATTTGCCTGGTATCTTCACTTTGCCTTACACCCCTCACTGATAATCAAAGGCGGGGGGGAAGTGGAAGATTTTTTGCAAGCCCTCTGATCTCAATGCATCACAAGCATAGTAAATACCAAGTTGTTTTTTCTACTTTTATGAGCAACAGCAGTGACAAAAATACAGAAGTACTCATTAGGAAACCTCTTACAGAAAGCCTTCCTATGAAATTCTGTTTGGAAATAGTGCAGAAACCCCACTGTGACCGTCTGTGAGAGCATGCTGCAGAACAGGGAAGCTATCTGCGCATGGCTTCCAAAGCAGAACACAGATTGCTAGAACACAAAACCAGCATCGCAATCAGACTGGAGCAAAATTTTCATTTGTCCAGCCATACCCATGATCTGCAGGTGGCATTTAAGGCTGTGAAACAGAAGCACACACCGCGCTGAGCTGGACTTTGCTGCAGCCTGAATCATGCAGGTTCATCCCCAGCAGAGGGCTTGGTTGGCTTAATGCTTTAATTCCTCAGCCTCACAGCTGATTGAGAATCAACGCAAGAGCATCCTGCTCCTCCGTTAGTGCGACACCTGGGTCACAGCTCAGCTCATCTCTCGCAGCAAACCAGGGGAAGTGTATGCCGTGCAACTCCAACACGAGGACGTTGGGCATTCTGATGAGGAGTCAAGTTCAACAAGTTGCTATAGCAATTTCCTGCTCAGGATTCACTAAGCCTAGTTTTTTCTTAAAAAAAAAAAAAAAAAAAAAAAAAAAAAAAAAAAAAAAAAAAAAAAAAAAAACTGTGCGAGAAAGGTGAAATAGCTTGTCTCTCTAGCAACTGCTTCAGAGCTCCAGCTTACCTAGGTAAAAACACAGCTTTGCAGTGCACAATCCCCTGAACACCATCCCTCGAAGCATAATTAGAACATCTTGAGAAGTTCACATTTTTTTAAATGCAGCCCACCTAGATTAAACACTCAAACTCATTTCTTTAACAACTTCAGCCTTCCCTAAATGTTATTTTAATGGGTCTTTAACGATCAGCTAACCTTTTTACACTGCTAAAAAGGAGTTATAAACAGACATGACCTAACAGGAGACCCAAAATTCCCACATTAAGCAGTGCAGTTATTACATGCACTGTCCCCTCCAGTCTGCACTGAAATGATGCTGCCAAAACAAATAGTTTCTGGTGCCATTTTCTGTAAAATGGTGGATCACAGTCCTGCGCACAAAGAGTATCAGCTTGGATGCACATACAAACACGGGTGGCGTAGCTGGAAATAGGTTACTCAGGTTCTCCTGCCTCACTTCAGACAACTCCTCGCTTTCGATGCTGAATCATTGCTGGATGCTGTTGTGCAGGTGCCACACACTGCCAAGCAATGGATAAGCGATTCCTTTGGGAGGTTTATGGAATATTTTGGCATCCCTGGCATAAAAACACGTTATGAAAATATCTTCCCGTAAAGGTCCTATTTTTCACAAGACATCAGTTAACAGTCTAAAATTTAGGTAAAAGAGCTGGCCTAAGATCACGTGTATCCAGCAAGCTGTGTTATGTTAGCACACCAAACAAGGGTGCTCATGTGATCACCTTTGGGGGAAATGCCAAACTCACCGTAGAGAGCTGTCCAAGTTTGATTGATTACATCTAGACATACAGTTCCTGACCTGAAACACATGGAAAGGATGGAATTAAACAAAGTCACACTCAGAAACACTCTGGAGGTTTAATACGACTTAACACCCCCTTCCCTTACCCTGCCTCCCCCTGGCCTCCCCGTCCCAGATAAGTCACGATTTACTTTTACCTTACGGTTAACACAGGGGCCAACCTTTAACTATGTGAACCTTCAAACTATGCACAACAAGAGTAAGCTGGAGCCATTACTGAACTGGCTGGTCCATTTGGGGCTCTACTGGAGAGAGTGAAAGATAAGCGGCTCCATTTAACTAAACCTTAACTGAAAGCGTTGTGGCAAAACCGATTTCCGGCGGGAAGGGTTTTTAGTACGTAAGCTACATGAACTTTGGCTAACCGCTGCAGAGGGAGCTCCGGCTCAGCCGACGCCGTACCTTGTTTCGAGAAAGTCAGCGCGATGCCAGCGAGAAGGGGGACTAGCAACCCTGTGCTTTCTGCAAGCGAGGCACGTTACAGCACCAAGACCACATCTGAGAGATGTCTGCAACACGCATCTCTGCGGTCTTGCCTATAGCCTGATCCGGTCGTGAAAGTTAACTTGAGAACTATCAAACTCCCCGCTCTGGACTGTTAGATTAGATTAAAGCATTATTTAACTCATCAGCGTATTACCGTGAAGCCAGAATACAGTTACAATTAGACAAAACCCTTAGAAGAACCGCACATGAGGGATTTACTTACGCTTCGTCGATGTTGGGATGGAAAATTTTATTCATGAATCCTGCAAAGAGACACACTGGTAAATAGCAGAAAACAGCCAAGGATTTTTACAAGAGAAGTCTGGAATTTACTGAACAAGGACTCATCAGATGAATTTCAAAGGAAACTCTGGCTTGGCTATATATAGCTACCTAACCTTTAAAATACTGAGGCAGCATTTTGACCCTAGGGTCCTCAGCCATCCCCTTGAACTTCATCAAAAACTCTGCTTGCAGTGCAGTTGTATCACAAGGTTTTGCTGTCCATTATTATCTTAAAATGTATTATCTTAAAACGAACCACCCATTAGCCCCATTAAGCATCCGCATCTGATGAAACGGTTTTTAAAAGCTGCAAGCAAATTTTGAGCAAACACGAAAACAAAACTTCCGAGCTCAGCATTTGCTTCAGGATTAAATTTTGTAAATGCCTCCTGACAAAGATTTTCTATAAACTTCAGGTCACAATGTTAATCTACCTCTGTAAGGCACGCGGAGGCAGGGAATGCTGCAGACCCATACAGCTAATATTGCAAGTTTTGCATCGACACAGCAGTAATTCCTCAGTTGGCACCTCAGGTCTTTTAGCAAAGAAAACAGCAGCGGTACAAGGTCAGGAACGAGAAGGCTTGTCGCGGCTTTGTGCGCACTTCAGACTCGTAGATTCGATAATGCTTTTTTTGTTCCGACTTGCAAACTAAATTGCTGAAAAACCCTGTGGTTTCGAGAGTTGCAACATCACAGTAAAAGATGCCTCACGCTTCAAAGACGGCATCTGATAAGAGCAGCTAAAGGTAAGCCATGTTTTTCAGCTACCTTGCTTAACCTCGGAGTTAAAAATAGATGGCACCTCAGAAATGCCCCTCTTCTTCCACAAATAGAGCTCGTTATCCCTGGGATATTCGGGTTTTACAGAATGCCACACTTGGCCCTGTAGCCTGCGTAGGCCCAGGGACAGCGCGTCCACCCTAAAAGCAGAGGGAAGCGTTTCAGACGGTGACTGGGAGCAGATGCAGAATCCTGCTTCCGCCCAGCTATTTTCTTTCATTTCAATAGCAGGAACCCAGATACCCTGGTGAGGGGCACGTCCCCAGCGTGGAACAAGGACAGCGAAGGGATGCAAAACGAGGCTTTCCAGTTGCTTCCCGTTCAATGGGATCGAGTATTCCTGCGTACTTCTGCTAGCTCGGCAGAATCATTTTAAAAGCTCTGCCCAGAAGGGCTGCTGCAACCTTCGTTTCTGCACCACTTTAAGCCGCTTCAAGATCTTAATTTTTTTTTTTGTGCCTTTTTCTTTTCTCTTTCCCCAGAACTTAAGATAAAGCCTTTTTTCCTTTGCTGTACCACCAGCCTGTAGCCTGCAAAGCCCTACAAACACCACCCAGGAGGGAATCACGCCTTCCTGCAGCGAGCAGAAATCTGCTTTAGCTAAAAGTAACTACTCCTACTGACAAAGGTGTTTGCTTATAAAAACAAGGAAGGAATTTAGATCTGGGATACGGACTCACTTAATCCCTTTAAAAAGCTTCTTCCTGTACTTCAAAATGCACGGAAGTTTCGTGCCACCGTTTGCAGTTCGGCGAGCTCCGCGCCTTGACGCCCTTCATCTCGCCGCTCCAAGCGGGATGCACCGTCTCTGCCCAAACAAGGGAGCGAGCTCGACTTGAGTGACAGAACGGCTCCCATCTGGGGTAGGAGCCGACATATGGATTTAGCTCCGTTTCTTTCCATGTATTATGACACAAACATAATTTCGTGTTTACTCCAACTACTCCAGTTTTGCACAAATACAACGTAAGACTGAAACGATGCCTGAAAGCAGAACGGTCTCTAAAGAAGAGCTGAGAGCTGCCGGAGGAATTCCACTTTAGAGAGCATCTTTCGGGAATGCCTTTCCACGACTTAGCTTGAAAAACTGAAGCAGGCTTAAAAAGGGAGGTAGCAGTTCTATCAAATATTTACACGACGGTAGCTCTCACAGGTTTAAATCGGGTCACGGATCCGTTACGCCAGGCACTGGAGAGACACAGCATGCAACAATCCCAGTTTTAAATCCTGCCTCTCTCACTTAGGAGGGGGGGAAAAAGCAAAGTTCCTGAAAAAGCAGGAGAGAAGAGAGGACAGAGGAAGACACGCAAGGTAACAAGAAGAGGACAGCAACGTGCAGAGCCGTCGAACTGAACACTGTCTGCAACAGCGACCAGCTCTTTTAATCCAGCTAGATGCAGGCAGCCCTCGGACTTGCCTGGTTTTGGCTCTCCGCTCATCTCACCGGTTTCCTACTCACTTGTAGCACAGCCACCGAGAGCCGGTTGGGCACGGCCCTCTGGCCGAGAAGCGTGCAAGCACCTGTAGGTGCAACTGTGCTCTTCATTCACCCACCGAAGTGCTTAAACTAGACCCAGCGCATTCAAGTATCTAGATCCAGAGGGCCTGGAGAGATGAGGTTAGGCTCTCCGCTCTAATTCTTCTGTCATCTTTGCATTCATCCAGCCAAAAGACGATCCCTCTTTACAGCGTCTTTGGTCTTAAGCTTCCCAAATTAAATAGTTCTTCAAGAGATCACACACATTCTCTCCCTACACTCCTTGTTTCCTAAGTTGTTACCAAATCTTGTCCCAGCTCTCCAAGATGCCCCAGTCTCACTCATTCTCCTGTGGACACAAATTGCCCAGGCCTAGTGCAGTTACGTTCGCCTTCTCCTGGCTCAAACTTAAATCATTATCTCCTTCCTCATTCAAGTCACCTGCAGTGATAAAGCACTATAACATTGCTCCAGTAATACTGACTTGCTTTTTTTGTTTTTGGTTTGTTTTTTGTTTTTTTAACTCCAAGACAAAATACAAATACAGAGCAAGCATAATTGGAATTTCATTTTTATATAGGCATTTTAAAGAGAAAGCCAGGAGTAAAAAAAAATCCAAGCGGGCATAAAAATCGTGACAGGTTTTCATTGCCATAGTCTTGAATACAGCATAGCCCTGACCAAAATACGACGCTGAGCTTCAGATAAACCAGTAAGCAATAAGGACTGCATTAACAGTGCAGATGCTGACCTTCAAAAATGGTGATATTTCTACAATAGCCCCGAAGCAACCACTCTTTGGCTTGACGATTCCTTGGAGAGAAGCATATTCTTGCATAAAAGGTCAACTAACTTAACTAGCTCAAAGGATGCCAGTTTTCCCTTGGTACTGCAAACATCCTTAAAATTCCAACAATTTCACTATTCCAGTTGGGATACGCCATATCCCAATATTTCAGCATGAAATAGTTTGTCCTTTGCTGAAGACGTAAGCACACTCTTGCAACAACTCTAGCATATAAGAAGCTAATACTGATGTTCATCTCGGGGCACACTCTGAAGTTCTCCCACCCAGCTCATCCACCAGCCACGGATGGATACGAATGCTCAGGGTACCGACTTGTAGTTCGGTCCGAGAGGTCACTTTGGAAATCGGGTCCAGTGGCTGACTGATGGCTGAACACTGCTCTGCAGAGGTGCAAAACCACAGCAGCAAAACTCTGAGGAATTTCAGACTTAAGTTGATGTCAAAAGCTCTCTTGACCAATTCCAGACAAAAGCTCCCAAGATAAGGCTGAAAGCACTGCCAGATTAGCGCAAGCGGCTTTGCCAGAAGTACTCCTCCATGAGGTAGAGCTTGGACACTTCAATAACCCTGGCAAGAGGAGGACTCCCAAGGCACCTTGCTTTGTCCTACGGAACCATTAGGCAGAAAGCTCTTGAACGAGGTAGTTTGCTCCTGCATCGCTAAGCCTATAGGGCTGGACTGTAATTTAGAGAGGGTCCTGCCTTGGTACAGCCCTCGGCTGCTATCCAGGCAGAACGGCTGCCTCTGGTTCTACCAGCGGGCTTGGGGGCTAACAGCGATCAGCAGCCCGGGCTGGAGACGACCTCTTTCCACAGCTCCAATTGCACAACGCTGGCCTCCAGCAGCGGGACTGTTCCCGCACCCATCGGTACCTCTCCTCTGCCTCAGACGCTGGCTGCGATCCAACAGGCAGCGCTTCAAGGGTAGCCCACTGCTTATCTGGGCTCAAAGTACAGCCAGCTTAGCTAGCAGGTTACATGAGAGGTCCCAGAAAAGTTACCCTTTTCTGCCCCGCAGTCTTGGAAAAGCGGTGCTAGCACCCTGGTGAAGCACACGGGAAGGTGGCAAAGCAGCGGGCAAGCAAACGCAGAGTGCTCCAGGCTCCGTGTCTTCTTGCTCCGCAGGGAGTCGGCTGTGCGGCCTGACCTACACCAGCGATGGCCTTCAGGGGGACTTCCCGCAGCCTCAACGGGACATGCGAGAGCGGAGCTAGTTTATATCCGGGACTTACCTATCCCAAACTCATCCCTGCTTGCCCACAGGTCGTCTCTCTTTGCTCATAAAACAAAGCCGGCTGGACACTTCTCTGCCTAAACAACTGTGACAGCAGATTCATATCTACGTACCACCGCGGTGCCAAACAAACAGCCGACAGGACAAGCATACGGTGACCGCTCCCGACTGTTGGGTGCAGCAGGACTGACGAGTCTGAAAGTTTTATTTTTAACGAGAGATTAAAGCCAAGCCAGGAAACCGTTCAGACTGCCTGGCTGGTGAGATGGGAAGGTGGTTACAGTCTCTCTGAAGCAGGATGTAGCGAGTTTAAATACCGCACCAAATCAACGGGGCTTGGGTGAACACCCAAGATTCAGGGCAGAACTATGCGCGCAGAGCTCAGCACGCCAAAGAGCTCGTGTACGGCATAGCGAGGGCAAGAGCAGTGTTTTTCCTCTGCTTTTTTTTTTTTTTTTAAACCACTGAACAACCTATCTCATGGAAAAGATCTCCCAAGCACCCATGCAGTGTTGCCAAACAGCCAAACAACATTAGTCTAAACTTAATGGTTATTACTTCTCCCCTCCCCGAGCACCCAAAAGCCTGCAAGGAAACAGGCAGTTTGTTTGTGTGAGGTTTTTTTGCTTTGTTTTGTTTTTTCAAGTCACATTGCACTCATTTCAGGGACTACCTTCTTGTGTAGCTGATGACCAGCGACCCATGCACCACAGGCTGAGAAACCGGTGTAGGAGATGGCGGAGAGGGCACGAGAGCAAGAACTCAGTCCTAGTCCGCCCTGCGGACACATTCGCCTCCGCAAACTGAGACGACTGGTAGTTTGCGGCTGCTCCTCGTTCGAAGGGCACAAAATCCGCCCACCCCACACAGGGTCCACACCTTGCCCAGCGCTCTCGGGCCCGTAATCGCTCATTGGCAGAGTGAAAGATTCTTTTAGGAAATTTGGAGGCTAGGAGTTTATTCGGAGCATTAGCTACCGAGTCAAATATAACACTATGCACTCACCACGGAGGCATTCACCGCGCAGTGGTGTTTCGAGGTGCTGCGCAACATCAGCTTGCTAGCAGCAGAAGCAGAGCAGTTTAGATTGCAATACTCGACTTCTCGTAGCCTTTTAAAACCATGCCATGCATAATTTTGCAGCAGCTGCACGAGAAGGAAGATCAGGATAGGAAAGCCTGGCTGTAGTGGAAGCAAAACAGTGGTAGAGCTACAAGCCCTGGATCCTCTGCTCAGAGTGAATCACCGAGCGCAATTACCCAGTATCAGTTCATCTCATCGCTTAGGTACGCCATCACCTGATGCCCGGGCTTCAGAGACTGGCACAGAAGGCAGTGAATCTGTGCCAAGTCAGGCTGAAAACACCTACCCCATTCTGTCAGTCTGCTCCCATTGTAGCAGGGAATCTGCAGAGGGTGCACAGTGTGCGTCAGACCGGAGCGCAGAAGGGGATACAAATTACCTTCAGGTGGCTCATCTTTCCCCTTCTACAAAGCGAAGCTTATTTGAAAGAACAAGCATTTTCACATCGCTTATAGGTCAGAATAAGGATCAACACGTACAGGGAAGAGCAAGCCCGGAACGGTCACAGGCGATAAGTGACTCATGAAATTCTAAGTAGCAAAACGTAAGGCAATCTAGTGAGGAGCTGAAAGTAAAAATAGCAGCTGCAGTTAAAAAGAAAAATTAAGCACAGGCCAGGAGAGATCTGGCAAATCCTGGAGAGAGCTAAGCACTGTTTCATTCCAGTACTGGCTGCTATGATCCCTTATTATATACATACACATATATACATACCCTTCCATATGTTTTGTGTAAATACCAGGCATTTTGTTTTGCAAAACACTTAGAAGAAAGGTACAATAAAAATGCAAGATACGCGCAGATAAGTGGGACAGAGATGGAAGGAAAGTGAGAATTGCGTATAAATATACAGAAGTTATTTGAGAAAGAGAGGCCTCTGAGCATATTGTATGCAAACCTCCCAGCTTTGACATCTGACTGTTAAGAAACCAAAGTGACTCAGTGCTGGCCTAATATTTCTGCAGATTTTAGCAGTAAAAATCAACTGCCACAGAGCTCCCAGGCTCCCATGTCTTTCAGAAGCTACTGACATTGCTCCTGTCATCTAAGGAGGGCAGGACATGCCCGGTCTGGACTTCTTTCTGTGTTTGTGGTATATCAAAGGCCGTTAATCTCTGGTTCTTGGCAGGCATATGGACAGAGTGAAAACACACAAAATTTACAAAGCATTCTCGTGACTTGGGAGCTCAAATCAGTACTTAAAGTACTCCACAATTCCTCTTTGAAAAAGCAGGAACAGAGTAGGCAGAAAGTTCCCCTGAAGATATCAAATCCCAACGGGAAGGGACAAGAAGTGAAGCAGTGCCAGCAGGGTAACTGAAATCATAAACAGCTCCAAACACATCCTCTAGGAGAAAGCAGAATGGAACCAAACATCTACCAAGGGAGTGCTCAGGGTCATCGTAAGCATGCAGGGATATTTACATTAATTGACAAAAGCATTAAGAGCAGCAGCATTTAGTAGTTTCAAAAAAAGCAACTGGCTATTTTTCAGGGTTTAGTTTTGTTCGTTAGAACGAGCCGCTCAAATTCAGGAGGTTTGTTTTAACCCTGAAGATTTGGATGCTCAGAGATGAGTAAAGCTAGTTGCTCTCAATAGGAGCACACAAGCCCTAGGGGCACAGAGCCAACATGGGCACCACACGTGGCTCCATCCAAGCTTTGCATCCTTCTAGAACGCAGAATTCCCTTTTCACCGCAGCTTAGATCTCTCTTGCTAGGAAAAGTCATCCTGCACCAAGATAATCTGGAACGTGGCAGATTACACAGCAAGACCAAGCAAGGAACAGGCAGCCTCAGAAATAACGGAAAGAGCACTGTAATCCGAGATGACACACTGGAAGGTCTCACAGCAGTGCACTTGCACTGCTCCCTTCACACAGATGCCACGATGCTTTAGGTCTATAAGCAGAGACATTACTTGCACTGTCAGGAGAGCACCGTCTCCAGGGTGGCATTATTTAATAGACTGCAGCAGTATTTACCAACCTGAGAAGGAGGGGAAATAAATACCATACGTACTTTGAGGGTGGGCGGGGAGCAGCAATGGGAGACGAGAGCAAAGATTCAGCAGGAGAAGAGTCACCACGCTGAACCAGGACTTCTGCTAGACGCACGCCAGCGTCTTCAAAGACGAACAGAAACAGCACCCTGCCAGAACTCAAGAAAAGGTCTGCGCCACCGCAAACCTGGAACCCACCTTAAAGACCTTCTTTGTTCAGGTTTGTCAGTCGCACACTTTAGAAGAGAAGACAAAGTTGAGCCAGGCTAAGTTTTCATGTACATTATACTCAGCACCACGCTGGGATAAAAGCAATTTGGACAGATTAGAAAGGCGGCTATTAGCGCTCATTTTTCAGAGGCAGCTTTCTAGAACGCACGGATATGCTTCAAGCCATCATGTTATTTGCTGCAAAAAAACCCACATACCATGTTCAAGACTGCATTAAGATCTTCTAAGATGGAAAGAAATTTTAGCCTACAGTGCTAGAGGAACAAGGAAAGCTGCAAGAACAGCATTTTTGCTTTAAGCTTCATCATAAAAGTGTAATTTATTTTAAAGAAAAGGAAACTGCTGGATTCCACACTTTATACAACCCAGCGACTTACACAGACAATTTAAACTTTGCATGTCGTCGCTGCAGAGGGATCTACGCAGTGCCGAGAACGGAAGGGCAGCAAACGAGCTACGCGTGCGCTCTAGATGACCGCCCTGCCGATTTATGGGCTCCACGACTCCAAAATTCTTCGCTTCCACCTTGTTTCAGGTCAGTAACCGACACATCAGACTCATCCCCTCTAAATCCTATCCCTGCCTTATCCAGAGCTTGGCTGACGGAGGATGACGGGGTTAGGACGCTCGTGCTCGCTGCAGCAGGCCCCGGCAGGCCCGGGAGATGCGGGATGGTCGTCTCATTGAC
The DNA here is from genome assembly GCF_036417845.1 of Apteryx mantelli. Taxonomy (NCBI): domain Eukaryota; kingdom Metazoa; phylum Chordata; class Aves; order Apterygiformes; family Apterygidae; genus Apteryx; species Apteryx mantelli. Next base: position 221,182,697 of record NC_089978.1, on the reverse strand, counting down.
GGGCGTGCGTCACACCTGGTAACGTTCCTGGTTTAGGAGGGCCACGGCCTCGCTCCGGAGCTATCCGCAGCGCCAGGACCAGCGGTATCAGGCACCGCACAGCGAGCGCACCTCTGAACGCCGGCACGGAGATCAGACTGCCCCAAAGGAAGGGGCCGAGACGTCACTCGGCCCTGGCCGCGCAGATAAGCCGGGCTGGGGCAGCAGAAATGGGAACCAGGCAAAGAAAAACAAACCTCTTCCTGCAGCTGCTGCAGAGCCTCGCCGGGTCCTAGCGCTCCCGCTCCCCACCTACTTCCCCCCACGGCGGAGAGCTGAGCCTTGCTCCGCTAAGCCGGCTCTCAGTCTAGCATCCATGATTTAGCGGGTGCGAAACCGAAGCGGCACCCTGCTCTGGCCAGGAGGCAAATTGCACTCACAGCAGCCCTCTCCTCAAGCGAGATGTCAAGGCAGGTCCTAGCACAAGAGCCAGCCTTTGGGGGAGCTCGGGGACAGAAGAGGTGGTCCTCAGCACAGACAAGGTGGTCCTCAGCACAGACATTGGCTCGTCAGGCAAGAGAAGATGCTCAGCCTTACGAGGCCAGAGTAAGACAGTTGCAATACAAGGGATATAAGCAAACCGAACGGATGGCAAGGTGCCGTCCTAAAAGGCAGGCAGCAAAAGCAACGTTAGCAGGGGGCAAAGCAACTCAGCGATGTGAGCAAAGAACAACTGTCGTCTCCCCCTTCCGCTCCCCGACACGTACACCACATTCCCGAGGAAAACGGGACATCCTTCAGGTGTCACTTCTGGAAACACGGCCAGGCCAACCCTGATTCCCGGCTGCCTTTTACTTCTGCGCATCACAAGCAGCGCTATGAAGCCTCCAAGTCAAGTCAACGCAAGGTTGAAGCTGCTGCCTTCAATGTGGCTAACAGCAGCCTAAATCAGCAGCACTGCTAAGGCACAGTGAAGAGCCTGGCCTAAGCTCAGCTGTGCTGGCTTCACTGGGCTACTGGGAAGAAAGTTTGTTTTTGCTTTAAGTCAACAGCCGAGACTTCAAATACACACAGGAAGAACATCAACAGAGAGAAAAATAAGCTTGCGTAGACCGGTGTTTTGAAGCTTAAACACCAAAGCAACGAATAACAAGGCAATGGGGCTTTGTTTTCTGAGGCTTGCCTGTGGCCAGGCCACATTTAAGACTGCTGGCATGACAGTGCCCTGATCTGCAGCAGTCTATGGCACTTGGGAAGAGGGGAGGGGAAAGCGACTGGCACCCAACAACGCCCTGTGCGCCCTGCGAACAGTCTTTAACCCAAGAGGTGCACAGCAAATTTCAAAGTGGAAGGAGAGAAGGGTTAGCGTAGCTGCAGCAGTCCTGCATTGGCAGTCAGCTACATGCACGTTTCTGTGGTTCAGTTAAGGTTTCAACGGCAAGAGAAAGGTACTGGACTGTGTAAAAGCAGCGCTGCTCTTTCCCAAAAAGGCACAGTTCACATCAGGGACCAGATAGATTATTTCTCCCACAAGAGAAATATTTTAAGTAGAAGGCACTCTGAAGAGTCTATTTTAAGCAAGCAGCCAATACTTATCAACTCTGAATCGGGATGTTGACATTGGAAAGGACCCATCAGTCCAACCCATACTGTCAAGTTTCCACATCAATTCTCCTCAAGCTGTTTTCTCCATTCTTCAGAGTCCTCTGGTGGCTTGAGCCACAAGCATGCCCTTCTGACTGAGAAGTGCCATGTCACTGCCTTACCAGCATTTATTTCATAAGCCAGAAGAGAGATGTTGAAACTTCATGCATCTACTCCAGTTTTTTCAAACAACACTATTTCATTTATCGCCCAAGTGACTGGGAAAGTTTGGTACCAGAATATATCCAGGTTAGATCACTGTTACTCAAGGACAGAGATAGGATGGATATAGTCTAAAGAACATTTACTTATCAAACTTCCTATTTGCTCTAGAAGGTTAAACAAGTCTGACGAGTCTAGCCAGCTGTAACTATTCTGGTTTTATGTCCCTGCTGCTGTGTTCTTCCACATATGCATCACCTAGTCCAAGATGACAGAGGCTTCAGCTCCTGTCTTCACTTCCATTCACTCAGATGGACAAAAGGTCCCAGAAACCATGTTCGCCCCAAGATCTTTCATGAACATGCACCGTGGTCTTTGCTGCAAATAAGTCATCTTATCTAAGTAGGCTCCACCATTCATTATGGTGGCTTGCACCTCACACATGAATGGATACATCATTAAAAAAAGCACATGGTAGAGACTCACTTCATCAACACAGAAACGCATGACCAAATAGATTTCCGGCTCCTAGCCCTTTAACCGTAAGGTCAAACTTCCTCTACACTTTGCATTACAGTAGTTGATCTGGAGTCTGCGGTAAAGGCATTCTGCAGACGTAAAGAGCTGACTGCATTGAATGTTCATGCAACTTCATTTGCAACAATGCCGCAAGCTGTAACATCTCTCCTGCACAAGCAACAAGATGATTTTGACTGAAAGTGATTATTGGTTACCTATAGACGGGGATTTGAAAGGGTATTTATCAGGAAGGTCGACTCTAACTTTCCATACTCCACCTTCATACGGTGCTGCAATGAAAGAAATGCAGGTATTAGACATACTTCAGAACTCGGAAGAGAGTAAATAGAAATACAGCATTAAACAAAACATCTTTGCAAGAATACTTAGTCCCATCAGGGGGTAAGATTTCACATCAAACCACCTACGGTAAAAGCCTTTTTCCTGTACTGCCTCACAAGAAATACTCAATTTTAACTGATATTGCAGAAGATCTCAGCACAAAAAGACACAAGAGCCTTATTCAAAACACAGACTTTAGAATAATCTACTTACCTTTGGAGATGTTACTAAACTAAGGCATGCTGGAAACCCGACTCATGATCTAGTCGCTAAAAAAGCCGTGCCGATTACAAACTCAACAAAAAGTTTGGATGATGGCGATGCAGAACTGACAAGGCAGGTCTAGAAGGATCAACAAGAGTTGGGGCTGAAGGCGATAGCTGAGGGCTTAGCTGTCAATACAGTATTGGGCTCTGCTCGGCTCCAAGGGAGGTGGTTCATCTGCATTAGTGTTCACAGCTGCTGTTTCCCTCACCTTCAAGACGGCGGCCTTCAAATACTGCTACCCTTTGACTTCTTGCCCCCATTTAGATTTGCTTATCACTTCTTCTGCTCCAGAAACATGGCATTTCACTGTTCTCCACCATAAACTATTGATTTGCATTTACAGAAGGGCTGGGTCATATACTTACTTCCTTGTGGTCCATAAAACTTCACAACAAATTCATTGAGTCCTCCTAAGATTGTGACTTCATGTTTGCTCTCGATACTGATATATCAAGTAAAGGAAAACATTTAGTCTGAGAAACAAAACACATTTACTCAGATATGGGTAACTTGCTAGAAGCCTGTCAAACAAAACAGTTTAAAACCAGATTTCAAAATACCCTACAATGAAATTTAAGAGTCTTGACATATCTGAATGACCGAACCACCAAAATCACATTAGCAAAAGCCAGTTCTACCACTGAAAACTCCCTCCCCCAACACATTGAGCAGGAAAGGAACCCACTTTTTTTTTTTTTAAATAGGAAAAAAAGAGATTGCCCAATCTTCAGACTCAAAAAACACTAAATAGCTCTAAGGGGAAGGGAGGCATCATTGCTATCTACTTTTGCAGTGCTTAAGCGCCATTTTAAGAAAAAGTGAAGTCCCTATCAGCAACATATTTGGAACCAGTATTCAAACTGCAGAGGGGAGCTAAAATTTAGAAACAGTAAAAGCTCCAAAGCTTCACTGCACAGAGACAAGCCACTGAACCGCAGGAGCAACGCTCAGGGTGAGGCCAAGACTCCGAGAGAGACCTCTCTCCGTCCCAGCGCCCTGGACAGCAGCCACCAAGTAGAAAGTCACCCTTGCCAGACACTCACATGAAATGTTTACTCTCCCGCCCAGATTAGAGAAGCAGAACTTTCCCCAATTCCTGCTCTGATGAATGCAAATTCTGATGAATTCAATTCCACTTGGCTGCCTTCAGCGCTGTCAGATGGCCTCCCACTGGTAGCATGCAAATTACGGCAATCTAATGTTAATTTGACTTGCAAGACCAAAAACTCCGCATCTTTGGAGAAATGGCAGAAGGGCGAGATTGAGGCGCTGTTACAGCACTAAAAGAACAACTGCGTCTCTAAACAGTTAAGAGGAGAACCAAAACACCAGTGCTTCGAGAAGAAGGGAATAGAGAACTGAAAGGCAAGAAATCTTCATTTCAAGTAACACTTAAGGCAATTAACAGGGATGTTTCAGCATCCAAGCTTGCTGAAGAATTCAGCTATAAATCAGGGTTAATGGATCGTGAATAATATCCTACAGCAATTACCTGTAATCAATAATCTTAATATGAATTATGAGGGAAGCATCAGGAAAGCAGAGCAGGAGGAAATCAAAGTTTTACTCCCATATGAACTTCCAGCAGCTTCACCGCAGAGGCTGCCCCCCTTTGAGGAATGGGGACACTAGCAGAGAATATCTAATAAGACATCCTTAACATCGTAACACTGAGCTTGGCAGAAACCCTCAGTCAAGGGGAGCAGAAGCCAGGTCCCCTTGTACAACCAAGCTGGCGCAAAAGGTTTTCTTGCCGCTCTCAAGGCACAAGATTGCTCCGTGAATCTTTTTGCTTTGCAGTAGTTACGTTGACCCCCTCCCGCCTTCATGGCACTAAGCAAACATTTGAGTGAGACCCAGCACACGCACACGTCACTTAAATGCTCTTGACCCACCAGGAACATAACCACCAAGGACAAGCAAGTGGGACCTACAACCAGGAACAAGTAATCCTCGGTGCAGGCCTGTCCCTGATCTCACACCAGGAGCTATGAAGTCTGCGTAAGGGGAGCCACACAAACCACTTGAGGAGAAGGGGCTCCTGCATCCACAAGTGCTAATTCAGTCTCAGCGGTCTGCATGGGTACTGGTAAGCAGGGCATTCAAGTTTCATCTGCAGGGTCAGTCAGGATTTATAACAGTTCCTGAAGTACAATGACTTTCTTTTTGGACAGGGTTTTCCCACAGCGCCCGCTCCAAAAGATGCAATAACCCTCTTCCCCTCATTCTAAAGAAGGGGGGAGAAAAGTTCACACCAGTTTGTTTTGGCTCAGGACTTCTCTTGGTTCAGCAGAAGCTGCTCTGCCCTACAGTGAAATGGGAAGTAACTTACTGCCCCTGGCCGTCACCCAAGGGCAGCTAACACAGGGCAGATCAACACCTTGCTGCCCCAAGCGCAAGCGATTTCTCTGTTAAAAGCCAACGTGCCTCTCCGGGAAAAGCCGAGTCCCTAAAGGTTTGTGGAAAGTACCTTAGCATATAAGGAAGTACTGCGGCTTCCTTCAGACCTGCCGTTAAGGGACACTTGTCACCAGATGTACTTGAGTCACCCAGCCCTGCGACAGTCCATTTTAAATACAGGCTAGACTGATTTTAAGTTCTTTTGAAAGTGTAAACGCTCATCTAATAGATAACCATTCCACATTCAGGAATGGGCTCTTACACAAACCCTTCATATATGACGATGCCCAAGAGTGAAACATTTAATTTTGAAGTATGTTAACACTTAGAGCAGCTTCACAGATCAGGTTAAATACAAATGGTTTTACTTAAGACTAAATCAAGTACCACTTAAAAAAAAAAAAAAAAGCTCTCCAAGCCTGATCTTCAGAACAAGCTCCTGAGCAGCTGCAGCATTAATATCAACCATAAATTAAGTGGGGTTTTCTGCACCCAGACTTAAGCCCTAGCATTCTTAAGACAAAAAATCCATTAGTAAGCAATATGGTGCCATATTTAATTATTCTCTCTATTGTGAGAAGGACCCGAAACTCCTACAAAAACAGCAAGCGAGTAAGATGCAGGAAACTGATAGGCATGCTTGATACTTGGGAACGACTACATTGTTTATCAGCACGATGCACGAGTTTGAGGTCAACCTGAAAATAAGGTGAACTTCAGCAATAAAGCCCTCACATCAATATAGGGAAAGTCTCTGGAAATATATTAACACAGCTCTGAGGAAGTACAAGCTGACTTTACTGGCCACTAGGCAATTCCATGTGAACCCACACTTCCTCATGTGAGTGGGGTGAACCATCTCTCCCTCCCCTGTCCACCCGGTTTTCACTGAAGGTAGAGGTGCCCAGGGGTTAAAATCTTAAAGTCCCACTGGCAAAGTGGTTTAGAGCACTAGCAGGAAAGAAGTGTACAGGACAGTTACAGGAGAAAGAACATTTCCACCCTACCGGCTCCTTGCCTTCTCCAGGAAGCCTTTGGGTCCATTCCTTAGCACTCCTGATCCCCAGGAAACAACATTGCACAAGCCGGGACTCCAGGAAGACAGAAAACTGAGGTAGATCTCAAGGCTTCTTGAGGCAGAAGGCACTGCAACCACCCCATCCCACAACCACCCCATCCCACAGAGCCAGACTAGGGAACCCTCTAACAGCACAAGGGAAAAATATGGGGCAGAAGGGACAGAGGGACTTGAGACATTTGGAGTTTTCTCTGGAAGATCACTCCTGAGGGACAGTCCTCCACCATAACTGAGGGTAACACGACTAGGAGTAAAGAATGCAGGCTCTGAACCAACTACTTGCTCAGCTCAGACAGTTTTCTTCCATCAGGCAAAAGTCTTACAACCAAATCCCAAATGAATCTTGCTCCACACATGCCAACAATTAATCAGCTGTCTCAGATCCAAGGGGAAAAAAAAAAAAAAAAAAAAGAGTTGCCACTTTGGAGACCTGCAAGACTTAGAGAATCCAGCTGTGCCTGGAGCACAGCAAAAACCTCTCCCCTCCACTCAGAGCTAGACCAGGGCCTGGAGCTGGATCCTGCAGCAAGCCCAGGTAGCTCCCAGGAAGGAAGTCAGAAAGTCCTCAGCAAACTGAGTGCAGCTTCAGGAAGCCCTAGGAAAAGAGCATCAATATTTTGGAGCAAATCCTCCACAGTTAAGGTCTCCGCAGGTCTGTCAGTGAGGCAGCTCAGGCATGAGTATGCAGCTAGCCTATAGAGGCGACGAGACCCTTTACAGCACCCTGGTGCAAATCTCCCAGGAAAGCTATGTTTGCATCCAGGACTCCCATCCACCTCTTCCATCCGATACTGATGTAAATCTGTGCAGAAAGCGCTCCTGTGAGGACTTCAAACACAGTCAGTATTTATGGAGAAGACCACAAACCCCTCACCTAGTCTTCTTCTATAGCCATTCTGTCAAGATGAACACCTCTACGCCAAACACCCGTTTTGTCACCGCGCTCGGTCGTTTAGATTAGCAGAAAGAGAACAAACAGTTAAAGGATAAAGGCTTTAAAGTTCTTGATGCCACCATCAATTCAGTGGCTCATACTAGTACGAGCAGTCCGCCTTGTTTCCAGAGCAGGGCACGCAGCTACCGTGCGTGTACGCACGGGTGAGATCACCAGCTTGTAACGCATCTCATATGCCGAAACATGTAACAAAAACACAACCAAATCCCTTTCAAGATACTCAGCTTGCTCCTACTAGTCTAGGTGACTTATGGCCTCGATGGTTTTATCTCCTGATCTGACAAGTATACTAATTTGACTTCATGTCAAATACAGTTAGTGTAGAAGTCAGGAGAAAAATAGCAAAATCTGGATACAAGTCAGGTTTCTGTTTCTAACGGATAAGAAGTTCAAAAGCTTTACCTCAAGACCACAGAAAGTAGAAGGGAGTCCTGAGGACCTGAAGATAAATTATCTTAGTCTCAACACTATCAGGAGAATTTCAATGACGGCAAGCGTCAAAAATACTTAGCTGATGATATGGAAAGCAAGCTTATTTTCAAACATCAATTCAGAAGGGGTTGCTAAGGGAGAGACAGAAGGGAATTTTTGCTGCCGCTGATTATAGACTCCCTATATAGTGGCTGAAAAGTGCCAGAAGCGCAAAGGCCAACTGTGCTACGTATTAGCATTATAGCAACATCAGGAGCCCCCTATCAAGATCAAGGCTCTATTGTTCAGGGTTGAGCTGGTAGGAAATTGTTTCTTCAGTCAGAATAAAAAGCGATTTAAAGCATTTTCCCCATTCTGCTTTGGGACAAAAACGCGCAAGACCTTTCATATCTTGAGCATTAGAGACTGCCCAGCCAATAGCCGCAAATGGACCGGGAACGGGAATTTGCCTCTTCGAGGGTCAAGTTCCCACTCCCTCGTCCTCCTAAGCAGCCTCGCTCAAGGCCACCCACCAGCCTAGGCCTGCATCTCCTCTGCAGTAATTAAAAAAAAAAATTGTTAGGATACAACTTCACACCCAGATCTCCCAAAATCCCAGATGAACATCGCGGCCAACAGATGGCTAGTCTGTTTGTCTGGCGTTTTTTTTGTTGTGTGTTTTTTTTTCCCTTCTTCTCCCCCCGGCAAACATTTATCCTCAAGAAACTCCCTCCATTAAGTTTCTCTGAAATTAGCATAAGAAGTTATAAGCTTGGGCAAATCAGCTCCCCAGCTAAAAATATTTCACTGAAAATATTCTCGCCAGCCTAGCGATACAAATAGCCACGAACACCCCTGCCCTGAAGAGGCAGGCAAAGCAAAGCAGAACGCTGCAGGAAAAAATGAAGTTTTGTATTTACCTACATCCACCTCAATTCAAGTTTGCAGACAGGTCGATGGTCATTACCAGAAAGCAGCCTCCTGCCTTCTAAAAATATCCACTAAGAATATCTTATATTACTTTAGGAAACTTGTCTACAGCTACTCTCCCACATGAAGAACCTGGCCAGAAAAGACACGTATCACGGGTTTTGAGGGGAAAATGGTAAGGCCACACCTATGCATATGATAAAATGAATAGCAGAAGTCACCCAACTCTGCTACCTAAGCAGCTGAGAACTTATCTTTGAGGAGACACCTCACTGCATCTCACCACCTGCACGTTCACTGACAAAAGGTGAACCAAGATTAATACTGTTAATTTTTTCCCTTGCCAAGAGCTCTGCGGGCAGCAGGCACCGCCAGGTACCGCACACGCGATGAAGGCGCAGCCACAACAGCCGTTTGCCGCGCGGAAAGCACAATTCTGCTCGTTCAGAAGAATTCACACCTCTAAAGCCAGGAGGTATTTGCAGAGTTCTGCAACACAAATCGCCTCTAATAGCGAGACTGATGATTACTCATATTTATTCTGTTACAAAGGTGAGCGCGTTCCACTCCAAGAAACACTGACACAACCTGCAGTTATCTGCAAGGAGCCCTATGATTTAGCAGCATTAGCAGTTACGCTGACGCGTGGGCAGCAAAAGGGCAAGTTCAGCTCAGTTGCCTCCCTGCCCCCAAGCCCTCGCAGCCTGCTTTGCCTCCTCGAAACTCCCTGCCTTCATCCGAGACGGGTTCCCTGAGGTGCTGGTTGCACACGTGAAACCACCGCCAGCACCGGGACTTTGAAGTCACTTCACTTGAAAGCGCTAGGAAGAGTCATTCTCGTCTTCCCCAACTACAAGTCCCTGCCCATCAGTCGCGTTTCGCTTCCTTCACGCTTCTGCGTCGATCCCCGCAGCAGAGGTCAGGACACTTCGGCAGAACTCGAGCAAGTTCCAAAGAAATAAAAACTCTCGTGATTTCACACGGCAGCAAGAGGCAGCGCTTCTCCCTCACCCTGACGTTTCTCCCAAACTACTTCACAACTCCAGCCTAAACCATTTAGAACACTAAAATCCGCTGGTTTTCCCCCAAGGTAGTTACTCGCATTGCCGTGGGGCACAGCTTGCAGTTTTCAGCTTCAAGCGAAGGGGTTTTCTAGCACCAGAAACACGCACACTATTTGCCAAGTACTTTGTGTTGCACAACTCCCGGTCCCAACAGCCGCAGCTCCATCATCCGTACCAGCCCCCGGAAGGGAAAACGCCACTGGAGTAATCTGGAGTTTATCTTTGGGCATCCGATGCCAACCTCGATCTTCTTCCATTTGAACCAGGTTTGCCCGAGAATCCCACAGCTCTGAATGAGACAGCAGGCACCTAAACCTCGACAGCTTAAACAACAAGGGGAAGGACAGCAAGTCACTCGCACGCCATGGTGGAGAGCTGCAAAGTAACGCGGCTTTCACACCCGTCCTCCCTCCTGGCCACCGCGAAGCAGAACCTGCAGCAAGCGAGCTTGGGGGTGGCATCACGCAAAGGTAGTTTTACTCACAGCAAGGCGACGGCTGGTTATGACGGGAACAGCAAACACTCTGGCAGCTAGGGAATAACGAATAACTTCTCAGGAACCTGCACTTGGTTGCTGCGTTTTATTTTGGATAACGCACACAAGCCTGTTTTCCTGCTAGAAACGCTTAAGCAGTTTTTCTTTATAAAGAAAAGCCTCGCTCACCATTTCCCTACCAGATTTTGGCTGGTCTGAAAATCAGGGAAGAGAGATTCTTCTCAACTCCTACATACACTCTTCGCAGTTTCATGTCAAGGATGGCAAATTGCCCAAGATGAACACCACGGTGACCAGATATCCTGCCAAAAGGCGGTGCTTCCCTACTCGACCATGTGTGCCAAGATACCTCACCGGTGCGATCGGGATTTTTCTGGAGGAGGAACCGCTGCTCCAGCAAGCACCCCGATTTGGCTTGCTTTCTTTGGAGTCCTAGACGACTTCTGTCTGGCCACTGCATGTTAAATTTTGTGCCAAGAAACTGCAGTAATGAGGAAGAGGTAGAAGGAAAAGCTATTTTTTCCTCCCCCCAGAAGACACTTTGCTTAGGAGTTGTCTGCTGTCAACTGAGTAGAATCTAAATTAACATTTTTCCTGTACAGAAGACATTCCAGATGTCAACCTACTCTTCCCTCATCAAAAGTGAGGGGAAGCATCATGAAGGGACAACACAAGCAACATCTCACACCATGCCAGACTGAATAACATCCCCTTTTCCTCCAGGGGACAAACCTAATGCATTTTTTCCCCCCTCTCTGTGCTGTTCCCTTGAAGAACTTCTACTTGCTTAGAAAAAGAGGTAGCAGACAGATACATATTTTTGCCATAGAGAAAATATCAGAATAAACTTGTTTAAATTTGCATTCTCAAGCTTCCACTGGATGGGACACAAGTTTAATTGCAACCGTGGCGCTGAGAGGACCTTCAATCAGACTAGCCAGGAGCACAATCAGCGTCTTTCTGACAGCCGATAACGAGCGCCATGGCCAAACTCCAGCCTCGCTGCTAACGCGCTGGTGATTACTGAGCAGTTCATTCGCATTTACAGACAGGAAGGGCACAAAACGTACAAATGTTAGGCCCTCATGTTACCAGCTCTCTTGAGCCAAGCACGTTCCAGGGTGAAGCTGGGTAGAGAACCGAAGTGCCACCTCTTGATTAGCAGCGCAGCAGAGCTTTGCTTGCGAGATGACGGCATTTTGGCGCTACACGCGTCGGTGGTCGGTCCCAGGAGCACCACGTTGGAAGGAAGCAGCTTGAAATCACTTAAAGCTGTGACGTACGCAAGGGCTGCCGAGGTGCTGATAGGGAAAGGCAGGGAGCTGCGCTAGTCAAGGTGAGAAGAAGTCGACGCAGGATTTAAGTGCGAAGGGACGGGACTGGATGAAAGGGAGTCAGAACAAAGTTGCAATCAACAGCACTTAACCAACCTTACTGAGTATTACTGTGACATAGCAGTAGCATTTCCCCCTAAAGCACTGCAAAATGCAGTTCCTTCAAATCTCAGTAAAAGAAGATACACTAGGAACCAAGAGAATTTAAGTGCAATTCGTCTGTAATGATAACAACCCTAGCTGCTGTGAGCACCGTAGGGTTTGCTGGAGGTGAGCTGCTCAGAAAGGAATAGCAAGGAAGACAAAATGTAGACTGATGACACAGGAACACGGCCCTGGGCTTATCTGGGGTGAGCGGAGAGGCAAAAAGGACCACGTGGTAGAGACGCATTACTCTTCTGTACCTCTGACCGGATGCATGAGCCTCCAGGAGAAGCTCGAGACGAGCTCCTCACCTGGCACGAGCAAGGACTCTGCCAGGAAGGACGCGGGTACCGTGCCCTGCCAGGCAGCCACCAAGCCACAAGCTACAGGAGTGGCGCTGCAGAACATTTCAAGTCGGTCACAAGGGAAACCCAAGTCAGACCTAGAAGCAAGGACTACAGCGGTATTGCTTTACGTGGCCGTACATCTGTCTCCGAACTAAACCATCAGATACAATATTTGCATTGCTACAGCTTCCACCAAGAAAAGTTTGTTACCATGGTGACTATACATTAAATACAGAGTTCCCTGCAAACATAAGAATAATAAAACTTCTCAAACACCTGAGAAATTAAGTGTATTTTAAGTGAAATATCAGAAGGAGAAAAACAGTCACTTCTTCCAGTTGTGCTTGCTGTAGTTGATTTCCTCTGAGTGCAAGAAGCACCAAAACACTCCTGAAAGAGAAACTGTGGTGGTAAAACCACAGAATTGAGAGCGTGGCTCCAAGCGTGTGGTACACTTGACACCAACCTTAAGATTTAAATGCATTTCAGATGGCCTGTGCCCCCGACACACTCTACAAGAATGTACCAGGTTTCTTAAAAGCAGAAGGCTTTTCACGTGTTTTCACAGTTGAAATGCTTAACTGATTTAGACTTCCTGAAGACATATATTATTTTAAGACACAGTCTTGTCCCTCAGTGAAGTTTGTTTTAGGTTTCCGTAGAGTTTACTGAAATACTTTTTTACTCCAAGAAACCTACGCAGTCATTTGGAAACTGCAAGCACGTCAAGCCACCTCAACAGCCGCTACATAAAACCCCAAACTTAAAATCTTCTCCTCAGGCTGTAGCACCTTGAATGTGACATGATTGGAGTCAAAACAGACAGATGCAGAAGAGCTCAGCACTTGAGCTCTGACAAGAGTTTTCATTTATGGAAAATCAACAAGAATCCCAAGTTTTATTTATTTCTTGATTTTGATCACCAGAAAGTGTTTAACAGGGTGGGTGGGGTGAAGCATCAAAGCAAGTATTTTCACTCTGGTAAATTCATAGTTTTAAGGTGCTTTGGCACTGAGCATCCTCATCCTCTTCTACGTACCAGGACCTCTTCTTGCCTGTAAGGGACCCTTAATCGGGCCAGGGACTCACCAACAAGGGGATGTTGATATGATGGAGTTCAAGGCGATGCAACTTAACTCTGAACCGAGAAAGCATCAAATAAGGGAACGCTGAGAGCTGTTTTAATAGACACTTCACATTGGGATGTCTCTTCTCAACAAAAACCCTGAAGTCCTCCACAAAAGAGGCACCACACAAATGTACTTAAGCCTTAGAATATTTTTAAAAGTTTTCTGGGGAAAAAAAGTGTTTTTAGAGTTCTGTCTAGGATCCTGCTCCCTTGGAATAAGGGCTGCATATATCAAGCAATTTTCTTCCCCCTTCTTTTTGTGCAGGCACAACAGAGGAGAGGCTGAGCAGAAAGTGCTGGTTCAGTGCAAAAATGCTCACAACACACCAAGAATTGGTCCATTTGATAAGTGATGACAGCAAGATGGTTAGTTGCTTGGCCCGCTTCCCTAAAAAAAAATACAAAAGGGTTTGGCAACGAGACTGGAAAAAATAGCCATGGGGCACCTACTTGGATGCACTGCCTCCGCTTCCTTTAAAACCGGATCTGTGCAAGAGGCCTGCTTTGCTGACCTTTGCTATAAGCTTACCGGAGTCCGAAGCTGCAGCAGAATTTCTGAAACATCAGAGCAGAAACAAAGGACAGAGCTACCCTGTACGCAACCCGTACACCAAGGGGACTAAGCCGCTCTCATACCGAGGGCACTAAGCACTCTGCGGCGTAGCGTTGTTCTGCTGAGTTCCTTCCAACATTACAGCAGCAGATGCAACAGCACGTAGAAGTAGCCCACGATGAATTTCTGGCTCACCTGAGGTCACATCTGCACTAGGTGTTTAAGAGGATTTTGTGAACATTCAAACCTTAGTCTTCAAAACTGAGCCAACAACATCCATTTGAATGCCAGCTAGAGCAAATTGCATTTAAATTATAAATAAGACTGAACCCAGAGCAAGCATTGAAGTGGACAGTGCCAGTGAAAATTAAGCAGCACAGGTCCTCACGAAACTTCGACTTTACGCATTCAACGGTAGTTAGTGTCATGCAGTAAGCACCAGGAGCCGTGCTGTCATCGGAGCAGCGCCACCACTTTTGGGTCAGTTCCAAGACTTAAAGAGCCCAGGAGATCTGGGGAAGCTCTCCCAGCCGAGCTTACAGGCTTAATATCCAATATCATACTTCTGAATGGTCACCCATCTGGGAGTTTTCCATACCAACCAGAGAGGCCATAGGGCAGTCTCTCAAAGGCACTTTGGAAATGATTTCTCCCTCCAAAGGAGAGGGCACAGCTTACATATGTTTGTTAGATTACTTTGCTACTTGAGCCAGAAGCTCCTGCATTTCTGAGCCTACCTGGAAAAGGGTTATTATCTGCCAGTGCGGCAAGCTTTAAAATAAATCTCAGAAACCACTAGTATTTCTATAGCACGGAGGCAGGAAGCAGAAACACACAAATTGTATTCAAGAGTTAAGCTAGAGATTAAAAAACTTCCCTTGACCTCAAGTAGTACAGTGAGAAAGACAACGTGCGGCTTCAATCTCAATTTCGCTGTCCCTGACAGCCCATTTTGAAGTAACACACGATGCTCTCCCAGATACAGGTGTTAGTTTCAGGGCAGATCATATCCTGAGGCACCTGCTGATTTCTGTTCCTTTCAAACCACTTTATTAGAAATGATCTTTTTTCAAGAAAAAGTTAAGTTCTGCTCTTCCTTAGATTCTCAGGTTCAGGAGACAACACATGAACTGACTCACTGGCAGGAGGAAAGTCATCGGGACGAACACCGCGCTTGGGGCAGTCTATCTAGGCAAAGGGGCTTATACTGAAATGTCCATTAACAAAACGCTGTCATTAGCATGCCTGTTGATACAGCATCCACGCCTTGTAAGGGTGCATCCAAAAATCAGTGTTTGGGGACCGAAGGGCAGCATGCCTTTTATAGATCACTCGCAAAAACAAGCATCCGATTTGCCCTCTTATCTGTGCTAGAGCAAGGAGATCTGAAAGATGTCAGGACTTCTAAAGGGAGTGGATTTGTTTATCCCATCCCTGGTTTTGTTAAAAGGTATCTCAGGAAAGATGTTTTAAAGTTAGATCTCAAATGGGATTTTCCATACACACAGGGTTGCTTTTAACCTGAACAAACGCTCTGAAAGACAGAGCACGACACCTCTTATATGCAACTTTGAGAACCAGCGAAATTATGACAATCATGACTGCAGCTTCCAACACAGACCATGCACTGTTGTCTCTCAAACCAAAGCAGGAAAAAGTGATTTAGGAACAAGCACCTTTCAGACCTTGGTTACACATAGCAGACAAAGCATGCAGACACCGTTTGCTTTCTTTCTAGGTCACCTGTAATACAAAAGGTGAAAATACCAACCAACAGTAGAGTTCAATATACCAAGAAATTGCATTTCACTTCGCTGATGGAAAAGGTGTAGGAGTTCCCTGGGTGCCCCATTTTTGTACACAAATTCCTGCTATGCTGTTGTCATCTCTGTTAAATCAATTATCCCCTCTCTTCTTACTACGGAATGAGAGCAACGGAGCACTGCAGCATATTCAGTGTTTCCCCAATAGATCCGCTGAACAGACCTGATGTCTCAGTGCTACCTGCAGCCAGACAAGACGCACAAGACAACTGCTTTTGCCCTAGCTTTATTTTGTTGGGTCCTTTTGGCCATCTGTATTTAAGGGTTTAGCTTATAAAGACGCATCTATCGCTCAGTTTTCTACTTAGTTACTCCAACCTCCGGTCTGGAAGCTGAGGCCAAGTCAGGTCGGCTTCCGCTGTACTTATCGATCTCGAGAAAATACTAATAGACACCCATTTCCAAGGCCAGGCACAGGGGCAGTACGGGTCGTTTCCTGTCCATCAAGCCACTAACACCAACCAAAACAGTCATGCCAAGCTTGCAGTTAAGGACTAAACCACCTGCAAAAAGTTCACTTGTTTCTCCTCCCCAGAAATTTAAGAATTCAGCCTGGTACTTCCATTAGTTCAGCAGTTCTCTTGTACCTGATTCATATCATCAGGTTTTGTATCAAGAAGTTAAAAAAAATACTTGTTAACAGGCAAGTATTAAGAGTCCCAGGCTCTTCTGAGGGTTTCTGGCCTTTCCCAAAGGATTAACCGGACAGGATTTTCCTGAAGTTAAAGGTATAAAGATGCATTGTGTTCAAGAGGAAGACATGAAAGAGCCATACTCCGGGACTAACAATGATCCCAACCCGAGCTTCCTCGTTCAACGGAAAGGCAAGCTGTAGGGACACCGCAGAAAGGTTGCCAAGGAAGAAGCCGAACAAAGCGCCCGGGGCTTTGTTCGGAGACCCGAACGCACCAGCAGGCCTGAGCCCGCCAGTCGTTAACAAAACCTCATCGAGGCCGGGCAGCACCCGTGCCCAGAACGGAGGGTGCCCTCGGCCCAGAGCGCCCACCACGCTGCATTCGTTCAAGTAAAACGCCGTTTGGTGGTTTCTGGATTTTGAAGTCCGGGCCTTCACTCAGCGGCTGCACCTGAGGCCAAAGCTAGCAAGCCGTCCTGGCTCCTTCTCCAGCGCAGCAGCTTTCTCTAGCTCTGCGGCTAAGCCTCCGCAAACGAGAGTCCAAACTCAACCTCAGCATCGCGCAGGAAGGCAGAGGTTCATTAAACCAGCCCTGGCACCAGCAACACCACCACAATCAGAGGAAGGGGGAAAAGGTAGGTTTCTCCTTCTTTAAACTTGACCAGCAGAACAGCAGAGCCTTCCTAAAGCATAGGCACACAGAGTCCTTATAGCCTTGACCAGGCAGCAGCTGCCTTCTCCTGCAGAATGACCACTCTGAGCCGTATGGATGGAAGAGCTGGAGAGAACATCATGAACTTTGTTTGGAAGGTGCCCTCACAACCGATAATCTTCAAGTTTTTCTAACCAAGGAAGCCTCACTGCTTCCTACTCAGCAGGAGTGCCAACTCCATTTCAGTGTGGGACAGTTAAACCAGGAGAACCAGGACATCGGAGTGAGTTGGCATCTACTAAAGGCAGGAGCCAGGCCTCATCACCAAGTGCTTTTGCTTCTGATCCAAGAGCTTGTTCTAGTACCTCTGCTCCAGCTTAATAATCCCCCTTCTTCCTCAATTCCCTAATGAGAGGCACATTACTTACGTGAAGACAGAGCTCAGGGGGGTTTTACAAATTAACCATTCCAATTTATGTCCACACATTTCTGATAGCCAGAGGAAGAACACTTGCCTCAAGGTTTCCTGCAGGAAAACAATACTTGAAGTGTGTCATGTGGATCAAAAAAGCGCAGTCAATTTAAGACTGAGCTTTTTAATTTTGTTCTGCATACATTACTAATACAAGCCACACTCTCCATACAAATGCTATTGATTCGACCACCACTGTTCCAAGCTTTTAGACTGTGTTACCCAGTTTGGGAGAGAGAAGACAAGTGCTTTCTTATAATTAGTTAAATTCAGCTGAAACAGAAGATTCCTTGACATCTTCCGTTTGGGTCACCATTATAGAAGGGACAAAAGGAACACGACCGCAACCGCACAGAAAACTAATTAACACAGTTTAGTCGTTAGCCGTGCAGCTGCCTGGAAAGTGGGATTTTGTCACCGAGTTTGAAGCATCTCCTCCTTCAGAGGCGAGCTGAAAAAGACCAAAGCTTACACACTACCGAACAAAAAGCCTAGCAGTGACCTACGCCAGATGCTCTGAATTACAGGTGACCTCCAGCAGACCCAGCAACAGTTTCAAAGACACACATTTATCACAGCCTCCTTTAATAAATCAGAATTAAGCAGACTTGACACATTTTACGCCATTTTTCGATGACAATATTGCTAATCTAATGAAAATCCCCAGTTAACCAGCGTGCTACTGCAAATAAACAGAATCCTGAAACAACCCAAGGAAGCTGCAATAAAGAGCAGCTTGGAACTGCAAAACCAGTGCATCGCCCCTGGCAGGTTTGAGATTTTTCATTGCACTGTCAGAGTAACTTATTTTTCCCCTTTACTCATCTCTGCCATCTTGACGGTTTTAGCAGAGATGCGGGGCTTGAAAGGAAGGAGGTGGGAGTGTTCTCTATTTGAGATGTAGTTTAATGTTAATGAGGAAAGAGTCTCCCTCTTTGCTCCAAGTGCAAATGAGCTGTTCCCACCCCCAAACGAGTGAAGACCTCCAACAGCGACCCAAGTTCAACAACCTGCCGCTTCCCAGCCACGGAGACAGCCAACAGATACATCACCCATCCAAAACCGGACAGGACAACTCATCTCAGAGGCCTGTTGCTCAGAGGAGGGCTGGAGTTGCTATCAGTCCAGACGGGATTCAAGCCAGTAATCCAGGAGGTGAAAAGCTCCATATCCTATTACTAGCTCGGCAAACGGTGCCCTTCCCCATAACTTCCCCTCTGTTTCACACGGTGTTATTTAGCATCTTCGCAAGCAAATCTCAGTGGTATACCTGCTCTGTATATGGGAAGGAAAACACAAACAAAAACAAACCAAAAAAAAAAACAAAAAGCAACTGGGGACCTCACCCCTCATACCTTGCCTTCTGCCCAGGTATTCTGCTGACATATGACCAGTTGTAGCGCACGGTCCAAGCGGATACCCCAGAAATAGGGACCAGGCAGGAGGCTGGATATGAAGCCTCACACTTCTGGCTCATCTGCTAAATTTAGCCCAGTCTGGTAATGACCTAAAAACAGTTGAAGCGAGTCCTGTGAATCATGTGGTAGTCTGGTCGCTTCCATTCAGTGCTTAGAAGAACGTGCACGCTGCAAAGTCATCATGCACTTTGGGTGACCTCAGAGGGGAGGACCTGAATGGTAAAACCTCGGGATCAGTTCAAGCCTATGGGTGGCCGACAGCGGCTCTGACCGGGACGAGCAGTTTCAGCTTGTGATCCATCCTATATCTTGCCTAAGGACATCCTACATCTTGTCCTAGGGGGAACATGTTTCCCCAGGGTGTTTTACATGATCTTGACCTCAATTTTTGCGCATTAAGGGAAACAAGCAAGAAAAAACTGACACCAGAAACAAGGCAAATCAAATAAGCAAACCAGAACCACATCACCTGCCGGCTCAGGACCCTCTTTCCTTTAAAGGGCTCTTTGGCTGCTTGAAACCCCTTGGATAAGGGACTAAGCCTTCAGCATCACCACACATTTGAGAGCGCCCTTCCACTGGGTGCTCATAACACATCCCCAACCATTACTTGAAATAAAACAGGACCTACAGAGGATTATAAACTTCACATATAAGACTTGCTTCTTGCGCCTTACAGGTCTGCAGAAAGCCGACAAGAGAGTTTCACGCAGAATATCCTGGTCTGAAGTGTCCTAATTATACTGAACTTCAGGTAGCAGCAAAGAAATCTGTGTCTTTGGAAGCCACTAAGAGGCACAAAGGACAGTTTAAGGACTCACTTGCTACTAAGCTGTACATATTCCAAGACTCCTAAAAAACCAAAACCCTAAAGCAACTCCTGCCTCTGAAGAATCCAGTTACACCCCAGACATACTGAGCAGGAAGCCCTTGCAAACAGAAAGAGAAGTCCAGAAAAGGAAACTGCATGAAATGCAACATTCAGAACGCATTTAAACAGAGGACCACAACTTTGGGCTCTAACAGGACAGAGATGCTGGTTCAGACTCAAGGCAGTCCTTTACAACACAAGCTGTTCTCACACATGATCCTCACTTACACAACTAACTCCAGATAGAAGCTAATGGAGGAAGAAGTTTGGAAGGCCCTGAAGCCACGTACACTATATAACGGTTTTAGAAGCACCAATAGTGTTTACAAAAAATATTTCAAGAGAGCCCTGTCTCTGACGACCTTCCCTACAACATCCGCATAGACCGTTGCCCAAAGTACATTTCTTGCTATGACTGAATAGTCATAACATGTAAATCATCCTCGTTTAACCCTGAATCTTATTCCAACACATCATGCTGAAGCAATAAAACATTTTTCCTCCTACAAAGAGCCGACATTTAAAGATTTAAATGCAGGTCAGGCTGAAGGGCCAAATTTTAAGTGAGTAGAAGTCACTGCAAGGTGAGTCAAGGGAGCACACCGGAGGATCTGCACAAATCCACCTCTGCCTGCAAGAACTGATGCAAACTGGCTCAAGGAAGAGGAGCTCCCACAACATTTGCGTTTGATCATTTTAAATCCTAATGCAAGAATCTAATCATCTAGTTTCAATATACACTGGAAATCCAACATTTGTCTAAGCAATCTATATCGTAAACTTGTAAAATTAAGTTAAGCAGAGGATGGTCAGATGGTTTAATTGTACAGCGGTCAATACACCTTGTAGGACTGAACATCAAGCTCATTTCAATGGGTCAGCAAACGTTCTTATTTCTTTGAGAGCACGTGCATGTTTGTGGCATGCTTTTATTAGCAAAACAGTGCCTTTTTGTGGATACCGGGGCTTAACATTATGCATATATTATTGTTTCAATTTTACAATTTTTTTTTATTGGCAAGATGCAAGTCTCAATACTATGCTGGGGAAATTCAAGCTCGGACCAATAATTAAAGAGGGGCTTGAAGTTTAAATGACCTGCTGAAACTGCAGGGGCATATTTCTTCAGTGTTGCATTTAACCGCAAATAGCATTTAGAGTCCATTGCCCCATCCCAGCCACTAGCGCTGTGGCTGCTCTCTACATGTAAAACGCACTGCGTTCGCCTTCTGCAACGTCAGCAGAGAATGGTTATTAACTAGTGCAATCTCCTTCCTGGTCCAAAACAAGGCAAGTATTTAAACTTACCTGTACACAGCAACCTCCTGGTCACACTGCCAATATCAAGCAAAAACATACGGCAGAAACGATGAAATAATAAAAAAACTGGCTTATGACTAACTTAACTTTCTCAGCAGTCATAAGTAAGTCAGAATCTGTTTAAAACCAAGATTTTGGAGCTTTACACAAAACACGTTAGTTCATTATTGTGTCCACAATTTAAAAAGAAAATCTCTAACCAGCACTAGATGTAAGCTTACTTGCACAGCGCCGTTACTCCCATCAGACACAAGGAAGGCAAGTTAACATCTTCTCGCATACCTTCCCTTTCAAGGGACCCCAAAGTACAGACTCCAGTACCATGTTAAAAGGATCCGATTTCTGACATCTCACCTTTTCAACTGAACACCCCCTCCCAATCCCTCAAAGCCACATTCTCCTTTTTGGATCTAAGCTCACCCCCAAAACTGGGCACGGATTCCTCCGTTAGACCAGGAGTATTAAACCACCTATGATATCAGGCCTGTTAAATAAACCACCTATCATTTAGCTTCCTTATTTTCACCGTTTCCCTCATTTCACAACTGACACAGTGGCAGGTTGAAAGCCTTAAAAAGGTAGAAGGTGCCTTCAGTAGCACTGAGGAGTAAATCAGGATAACCATGCTGAGTCACATCACAGTTAGGTTTGACATTTCCAGGATCAGCGTTTCGCTCCTGGAAGGGTTGTTTCTTTATTTCAGTCTTGTTTACTTTACAATCCTATCGTACAAATTCGAGCATTATCAAGCTAGACCATCACCAAGAGCTTTGTGGAAATCGGTCCACAACACATTGCTCTTTTCCAAGCGCACTGTAACTACAGCTTCCCAACACAAAGTAGATACCTCCAACAAGTACGGCAACGCAGCACGATGGCAGGCTCTCCCCCAGGGCCGTTGACACGGACACATCTTTCCTACAGAATATTATCTCAGCACGGAAGCAGCCCAGTTACTATGAGGTTTAAAACTCACATTGCTGCTCCATGAAGTATTCATATTTAGCTGTGCTAGCTTGGAAGATTTCAGGAAGGCCAGCAAGGCTGAAGTAAGGATATTAGAGGGAAGAAAAAAAACTCAACTGGTTTCATTTGGCTTCAGCAGGAAGGAGACAGTAGAAGAACATTAGGTTCCACCAGCTTCCTCCGATGAAGAAGCTTTGATGTGAATGTGTCATCAGGGAGGTACCTCTCCCCTACGCCCTTAAAAGAGAACCTTCCGCAACAAAACAGTTTGAAAATAGCCAGGACATCAGGGCAACTTTTAGACTGCTGCCACAAGCGTTTGTATGGATAGGCTAGATTTAAAGAGAGGCAGAAAGGCAGAAAGTATGAAGAACGATCAGCCTCTGCCAACCCCATCCCCAACAAAAAACAGAATATACATTAAGTAGTACAGTAAAGTAGGAGATGAGACTACTTCTTCAATGTTTTTTCCCTCCCTTTTCTCCTCACCCCGCTGTATCATTCCCACTCATTTTTGAGTCCGTTTATTCCTCTTTGAGAGTAGGAATGTCAGTTCTTCCAGCTCAGAGGATCTGCAGCATCTATCACCCACTCCAATGCCATGTCCTGCTCCTCCTGGTTTCAGGAGCAACCAGCTCCTCTCAGTGCAGGCCCCCAAAGGCTGATTAGGAGGTATAAAAACATCTCCCAATGCATTTTAAAACCAAACCTGATTTTTTTTTTTAATTAAAAAAAAGGCCTGGGTTTAAACCATTCAGGACTGGCCAACCAAGACTCGAAGGAGGAGCTTCGTTTGCCCCCAAAAGCAAGCTCACAGGTTAGTCTAAACTCCTAGGCCCCATCCACACCAGTGATTAAAAACTGAACTGCAGCTTCGGAGCACAGTTGTAAAACAGCATTCAGATCTAGAGACGCTTTTAAGCGTGAAGTTACTTGCTCTATAGAGCTCCAGTCAAACCTGGGCAGACGACCTGGATTTACGCTCACATCCGGTTTTTCCTGTTGCAAAAAGACGGATTTCTCACTGGACACTCTCCCCTGCCCCAGATGCTTCACTTCACAGCTTCAGAGCATGGCTGCTCCCGCCGCCATCAAGACAAAACAAAGCAACGCAGCGAGCCAGGAGATACCAAAGTGCTTATGTTAATAATTTATCAAACATTTCAATTTTGCATCTATTAATCTACCATGCAGGAGGTTAAGCAAGGACACCAAACTGCTTCAGTATCAGATACTATTTCTTTTAAACAGCTTTTTTTCCTCTTTTTTTTTTTTTAAACACTGAATATTGCTCTGGCATCTTACTCAAGACTGCAACAGCTAAGAATCGAAGCATTGGGCCAGACCAGTGATCTCCCATCTCCGAGCCACCAGCCGTTACAGATAAAGCAGTAAGGAGCATTACAGTAGGTAGGTGAGAAAAACGTGACTCCAAAGCAGTTTCTTCCTCGCTCTCCAAAGCCGAGGGAGCAAACGTCTCGCAGAAGAGTGTTTGTGCCAGCCTACATCCCTTTTACCCTTCCTACAACAATTTGGGGTATTCTCAATAGCTGTGTAAGTGCCTAAACCTATTTTAAACCCTGCTAGGTTTTAGTCAAAAATATCAGAAGATTTTACAGACTGGAAGAAAAAAAAATAATAAAAGAATTTTTTTGCTTTAGCGCAAACACGCTTAAGTTCACCTCTCAGCGTTATACCTTGCTCAGGGTCTGCGGGAAGGCAGATTGGACGCTATTCATCCTCCCTCAATGCCGCTCATCCATTATGCATACCACCACCCCATCCCCTCTCCTCCACCACCCTGCTAACGCAGCCTGCCCCGATCCAGGCATTACACAAGGTCCACAGATGACTGACTAGAAACAATCAGCTGTTACAGGCAGAGCATCCTTGCGGCCAAGGAGCCAGCAATGATTTGCACATCTATGATTTACACGCCAGGTCCCCCTCCGCCTCCCCCACCGCTGCTCTCGCGGGAGAAGTGCTCAAGGCCAGGTGAAAAGCCCACCGGAATTTGGAAATAATGCAAAATTTATCTAACAGTCAACTGTCAGCTTTTAACCTCAACCTTTCACGGGGGATGACAAATGCCTCCAGGGTTAAGGCCCCCTTAAGAAGCAGCAACTGTCATAAACACTGACTTTTCCTAACAAAAACGCTAACCCAGATTTAAAACATTTGTTTTTAAGAGAGTATCGCAAAAAAACCGAAGCCAGCTACAGCTAGATAGTACAAAATGTTTCAGAATAATCCACACAGACACTCGAGCTATTGTACAGTCTCAAAGAAAATATTTCACCCCTCTTCATTCTAGCACGTAGTCCAAGGAAAGCAAGCACCAGCGAAACGCAATCATTTCTGGAACGCAACGTTTGACTCCGAGAACCATTTTAAACGGCTCCACTAAAAATCCCCTCCCCACATTGAGCCACTAATCTCCTGAACTCTGTACTGCCTTCTGCGTTCTCCCGCACAGCGCTCAGGCGGAATAGAAAAGCGCGTTCTGTAATTCATAGCCAAAAAAGGATTTCGGTCAACAACGACAATGCCTCAGTTCAAGAGCAATACGTGCGGATACACCCCTCTACCTGACGTGAGGCACCTGATGCCAAGAAAACAGACTACGAGCGATCCGGCTTCTCTTTGAAGGCCAAATCAATTTGCTGGAGGGAATCAGCCAAGTGATTTAAGACTACAGGACGGTGCCATGCAGCTCTTAGAAAGCTGCAACAGTAACGAAAAAAATCTTAGCCCTGAATCTAGTATCAGGCCCAATTCAGAGAGAATCGTTAATGGCTGCACGAGCCCAAGAGGCAGTGAAATCGCCTCTTTCCAGGAGGCTGTAAATCCACCGTCAGCCCCAGACAGATCATTACCAGAAACGCTGAGGAACTGGAAGAAGAAAGAGATGGAAGACGAGGATATAACGTTTAGAGCTAAGTGGTTATAAGGCTGAAGGGAGCGACTGGGGATGGCAGGGGGAAAGAGCAGCCTCGGAAAGGCCACGCAGAGATTGACTTTGCGATGAGGAAGTGGGTGCGTGTATTTCTTTGGAACAGACTGAGGGTTTTCAAAGCATATCAGCATCAAAGAACAAACAGTTTTGAGCATCACAAGAAGGTGGAATGAAGAGAAATAAGAGCTAGGGGAAAAAGAAAAAGAAAAAAAAAGGAGTGAGAACTTCATAGTTCTGCCACCAATAAAACCAACGTGGACAGTTTCCACAGGATGTGGTCGAAGAGCCATCACTCGGAGCATTTCCTAGCGTTTAGGGCAGTCCATTTGCAAGCACTCTGCTAGAACCCACGGGCACCGGCGTGCAGGCTGGGTGACCTAATAGAAACGAGAGATGGCAAGGTCGTATGATTCTTTAGTCATCCGAGCTCTATTTTGGTGAGGAAAAACAAAGAGCAACGCTCTGTGTTCATTATTCCAGAAATACATGGACAAAATCCACAGGGAAATGGAGGGAGTGAAAGGAGGGAAGCCGAATGCGCACAATAAGACACACAATGAAATGCTCAACTCCTATACGCACACCCACATATATAATTCACATTCACTATTAAAAAAAAAAAGTTATTCAGCAATCTCTCATCTTTGCTGCCAGAATAACGTCCAGAACTCCAAGAGACTAAACCAGAAAATTCAGACATCTCTCCCTCAGCAGCACGTCACCTCTAATTTAAGCAGACAGTAAAACAGATAGTTATTTGGCTAGTAACCCATCCTGTATGGGAGCCTGTCTCTTTAACTGCAGGCACTTTCCTACCTTAACAACAACCTGTTATGTGCTTATCCTGGTTGTGACTCGGATTATATCATGGTTTAAGAAGGGCACCAAGCACCAACAGGTGCTGAGAACATCAAGTTATACTGCAGCTAGCAATCACTCTACACTGGGCGGTTTCAGATGGACTGTTCCCTTCATAACAGCCTGCTGTTGCCCAATTCCTGCTGCTTTAACTTACTTTAAAGAAAAAAAAAAAGAGAGTCAAGGAGAAAAGTCTATTAGAACTCTTATTTTTAGCACTGCTTCGTTTTTGCTTGCAAAAGGATACAGCACAGGGAAGGGCAGAGGACTTGAAGCATGGGATCCCGCCCAAGAAGCACAGCTCGCGCATTTGGGGTTGGGGTCTTGCGCCTGCGCAGTGGGTCGCCAAGGGTGGCTAGAGCTGCCCTCTACAGGACAAGGGCAGGATTGCCAGGGGTGCTCGGCGCCAGCCTACGCCGCATCGCCGGTGAGCAGGACCATGGCAGCGAGCAGGACCACGGCGGCCTTCACCTCGAGACGGCAAACCTGGAGTCTCCAAAGAGCGAGCTGCAACCACCTGGCTCTAGACCTGCTCCAGCGATGAGCTGCAGCTCCCACCGAGGGGGCAAACGCGCTGCAACCCTTTGAAGGAGGCGCTCAGCACCTCCCAGGATTTGCTCCCTTAGCTCGCGGTTCAACCATCTCCTCAGCCCACCCCGTGCGCCGCAGTAGGCAGGTGCTGGAGTCAAGGTGAGACGTAGCAATCAAGCACATAGGTGAGGAACAGATTAAGTGATGTTCTTCTGAAAACAAAGCAAGGAAACGCACTCTGAAAGAGCAAAATCCTCCTTCAGTGACTGCAGGTTCAGCAGGGGAACGTAGCGGCAGCCCCTTACAGCAAGGGACAGCCCCATCCCACCAAATATCCAGCAACATCAAGGCTTTGCTTATGAGCTTTCCATATATATATATATATATATATATATATATATATAATATATAAAATATATATAATTTTTTTTTTTTTAAGAGAAAAATTTATGCCAGTGCACAGCGATAACCACAACCAGTGCCACACGCAGGCTGTACTTACACGAAGATCAGACGCAATATTTCAGCGGCAAATGAAACAATGCAGAGTCTCATCAGGGGGCATCCTCTGGTTAATCCTACACATTAAGACTTTAACGGGGTTTGCAAGATTCACAGCCATGATAGAAGCGAACGTTATTGGCTGCTACCGCTAAGAAATGTTGAGCATGTGGGAGTGCGCTCAGTAAGATGCGTTTCCAGAAGCTTGCCGGGATTGTAATATAGTCGTGATGACACTTAAAAAAAAAAAAAAAAACAACAATCACCTACTACAAATCCAAGTCTGCCCAGATCACAGTATGCCTTCACTACAAGAGACGGAGGTATTACGTATGCCTCTCTAGGCCTAGCAGCCCAGAGGAGAGCAGGGACACCATTTTACAACACAAGCCACTTGGCTTTACTGAAATCCTACAGCCACTTCTTTTTTTTTTTTTTTTAATATATATATATACACCGTTCCTGCAAAGTTAGAGCCTCCAAGATTTGTTTATCAGCGTTTAGTAATCTAATACCTGTTTAGTCTTAAGAACTGCTTCTGGGTACCATAAGCATAACCCTAAAAAAAAAGATTGCTCTAGTATTCAGTGCACCAAAATCACTACTCTGGGTCTAAGGAATGAGACACGCAAATAGTTAAAACTAGCCAAATGCAGAGAGATACAAAGACTTTTTTTTTCTTTCTTTCTTTTTTAAACAGGCCAGGATGTCGAGCTAGAACAGGCACTCTCCTGTAAGCTGTTCTAACCGAATTCATATTGTACGACTTCATCTCCGCGACCATTGCAATTACACTACTAAGCAGGTGCGCCGCTCTTTCAGGTCCGTCCGACGAGCCCAAGCTTCAATAGGCTCCGGCAATCAAACTGACAAGGCAACAAAGGCAGAGCGAACTCGCAGCTCCAGCCAAGAGCCGGTCCTAAGAGGGGGAAAAAAATCCAGCCGCTCGCAAAGACGCCACGGTCGGCTCTAAAAGCAGCAAGATGAAACCCTTGGAAGTTGTCATTTAGGCAACGGGGATTTTTTTTTTTTTTTGGCTGAGGTCGGGTTGGTTTCGGCAGAACGATCCGGGGATTTGAAGTTCTCGTAACGGCAGGTAGCGCCACCCGTTCCGAGCGGAGCTGAACTATATTTTATTTTATAAATGACAACTCGTGCCAGCATTTCTGACGGCTTTGGGGGGGGGGGGGAGCTCCCAGATCCAAAACCGAACTGTTACCAAGTCTTTGTGCGTTCTGAAGTACCACCACGCGACTACCCTCATCCCTGGAGACCTCATTAAAACGCAGCCCCAGAAGTAGAGCAAGAAGGAGGGTAGCGTGACATTTTGAGATTTACATTCGGACTTGTAAAAGTTTCCAGAACTGTCTATCCTTAAAAAAAAAAACCACACACATGCACCAAACCCTACCAAAACAAGACATTCCAGCGCACATGCTCTTCCCCTGGGGACAGGCCAAAGAGAACAGAGACACGTGACCGTCCTATTGCTCAACACGCTCCTGGAAGGTGTTCAAGTAGGATGATAAGCGTGGTGTAAGCCTATAATGAACATTAAAAAAAAAAAAGGAATTTACCCCAAACGTAAACCGCGTCCTACCCTTTGCCTCGACCGATCTTAGCAGCGCAAACGCGGCGAGTTTTGTGATTGCAAAACGCTCCGCAGGTAAATTAAGGAGCTTTGTGCCTTCGTTCCCCTTGACTCAGGATGAGACTAAAATTAGAAGGAGACTGCTCGCTCTGTATATTACTCCCCGACGCGCGTTACAAAACGTTCGGCTTCGCAAACTGGTCAAAACAGGGAGATTCAAATGAAGTTGAGCTCTATTTATAATTCCTTTCATGCACCGAACAGGGTGACACTTCCCTTTCCTAACGTCGGCCCCGACGCTTAAAAATAGAGCTCGGCGACTACGACCGAGCCAGGAGCATCTACCCACAAAAGGAGGAGAATAAATCAGTGCAAAATAAACTCCAGGCCGAGGGGAGGCCGCGAACCAGCTCGCCCCGCGGAGGGCCGCGTCGCTCCCCAGCGCCGAACAATGAAGCCGGCCGGGAGACCGCCGCGAGCCGGGGGGACCCGCCGGCCCCCCGTTCGTGTCCCCCCGCCTCGCCGCCGGTGTAAACACGCTGGGTCAGGCTCCCCATCAGCTGTCGCCTCGCTCCGCCCCGGCCCCGGTTTCCGGGTAGTAACAGAGCAGCCAATCCGCGGAGTTGCGAGCTCTGCCCGAGGCCTCTCGCCCGCAAATGCTGCTCCCAGGCCGGCGGCTCGGCCTCCCGAACTGGGGGGCCGGGATCCCCGGCATCCCCCGGAGGCTGGCGGCGAGCCGGCCTCCAGCTCCGGCGTTGCCCTGCAGACCCCCCAAACACACGCTTTAAGGCCGCTCGCAGGCAGCGAGCAGATCCCGAGACGTTCGGGGGGGGCCAAGCCACCCTGCAAAGCCACTTTGCTGGGGGGGGAGGGACACGGGCAGCGCACCCCCTCCCGCATCAGGCACCTATGGCAGCACCCAGGAAATTTCAGAGATCGCAGAGGAGGGGGGGACGCAGCGCAGAGCCCCCGCTGCAGGCCCTTCTCCGGCGTTTGCACAACGTCGGGAGCGCGAGCGGGAGAGAAACAATGCGTGACTCAGAGTTTCAGCACATAATCACCCAGGCGATTATTAAACATCGGGTCGACACATTAACACACACACACACACACACACACACACACACACGTTCCCCCCCACACACACACACCCCCAGGCAATCCGTAGAGAGAGCCCGAGCAACCTCTCCCCTTCCCCGCTCACAAAAGACGCGTCCACAAAAGGACACGGACGTGTTAGGATTGAAAATAGGAATAATAAAGAGACCCCACTCGGCTCCTAAACCTGTCAGAGCAGGAGAAGGCAGCGGCGTTATTCACTGGCAGCGTTACCCCCCCCCCCCCAATCCGAAAAGGTAGCCCTTGGCAGGCTATAAATCCACGCCATTATTCTATATTGGAGACGTGAAAAGAGGCTGAAAAGGGAAACTGTAATGAAAATGGCAGCAAAAGGGAAAAAAAAAAACCCTACACAACAACAAAACCCTCAAGCCCCGGGGAGGTGCAGCCTTCAAGCACATTCCTTCAGACTAGACCTCTCTCGTTTGGCCACCACCAAAACCATCCTCGCTCCCACGGCTCGCGACAGACCCCGATTTCAGACCAGCTCTCAGACAGGGAGATTCCCAACGTACAAGGAGCAAAGTGCCCGGGGAGCCGGGGCCTGCAGAGCTCAGCTCAGCCCGGGCGAGCCGGACGGACAAACAAAAAAAGCTGGGGCGGGAGGAGCGGAGGGAAGAGTCATCTGACATCCACAACTTCCTAAGTTTGTCGTCCGCAGGACACCGACCGCTCTAACCCTCCGACGCCGGGGACGCCGCGCCGACGAGAACGCGAGCTTGGCTTTCGGAAAAGCCTTTGGTTTTCTTTTGTCAGGGGGAGAAAAAGAGCGGAGCGGAAACTACCCAGCGCCGGGAGGAACGCCAGATATCTTGGGGGCTTTCTACCTGCTGCCGCCCGGCCCTGCCACCGCTGGAAATATAGAACAAGTGAAGCCTTTTCAAAAAAAAAGGGGAAAAAAATTGCTCTTTGTCTCCTAAAATGCTGTAATCGCTGGAGATGCCAGCTACTAAACGAACAAAAAAAAAAAAAGGAGGAGGGGGAGGGGAAAGGAGAGCAGCAGCAGATCAGGTTGGGCCTCGGCCCCTCTTCAGCCCAGTCCTCTTTCGAGACTATCGGTAATGACGATTTTTTTCTTCCCCCTCCACTAAACAGCCGGAATTCCTGACCCTGCTCCCGGTGCGCTTCACCATCGATCGAAATTTGCATTCGGCGGAGCATGACATGTGCGTAACTTTAAACCCCAGATAAAAATAGCTCGGATTCGACCATGATCGGCAGTCATTTCCTATTTGCTTAAAAACAGCCTGAAAAATATATGAAGAGCAGCTTTGTACAGAGAAACACACACGCACAAAACATCAACAGAAGTTTCCTTTGATAAGCCACCCTCATGCCACAAACATGAGTGGTGTCGCTCTTCCCTCCCTCTCCCCCCCCCCACCCCGAAAACACAAAATCCAAGCAAGTTTGTTTATCTCTCCGGGAACTAAATCAGATCTGTTTACCGACCCCTCAGCACCACACACAAAGTTAGAGCCACCGTTCCCAAGTTCGGCGAGGGGAGGCTCAACACCTCCGGTAAACGGAGCCGAAAACGCTGCGGTTACTCTTGTCATTTCTATCTGCCCCCCCCCCCCCCCGGGCACACACCACCACCTTGTAAACAACAAAAACAAAAAACTATTAATAAAACAATCCTATAGCCGACCCCCCCCCCCAATGATATCTTCAATACCACCCACACTCCAGACAGAGCGAAAAGGATTCGCCACCCTGCAAAGGGCTGAGAATAAAAGTGAGGAGGAAAAAAAATATATAAACAGATCTCTCAAGGAAAAGGGGGGGGGGAAGCCTAGCCTAACCTGGAGCGTTACATAAACGGGGCCGCTCGCATGACGGGCCGGGGGTCCGGGCCGCGCTGAGACCGTCTCCCACCCCGCTGCCACCCGGCCACGGTTTCGCAGCCGGCCAGCTCCCGCAGGGCCCCCCCCCCCCGCCCCCAAAATATTGAAACCCCTGCAGGCCAGAACGAGAAGCTTCGTGAACTGCGGGCTGAAATTGCGGAGTAAATAATAATAATTAACACCGCAAAAGGCTCTTTTTGGGGGGCTGTGGCTGCGGGAGCAGCTTCCCCCCCCCCCCCCCAACAGGGCTCCTCGCCCTGCCCGGGTGGCTGGGCCGCAGGAAAGGGGGAGCCGGCTGCCAGGCTGGGGGGGGGGGGGAGCACCGGTGTCAAACCGGGTAGCTGGGCAGGGCCCTAAAACAAGGTCCGGGGGGGGGGGGAAGGGAATTGGGGGGGGTGAGGCCTTTCCCCGCGGTGTGGGGGGCCCCCAGCCCCCGGTGGGGGGGGAGGAAAGGGGGGCAGGTCCGACCCCAGCCGTGGGGGGAGCCCCGGGGATGAGGCCTGGCCTGGCCTGGGGGCGGCGGCCCTAACGGGGGGGGGGGGGGAAGGGGGGCGATGCTCCCCCCCCCCACCGCGCCCCGGTGGAGGAGGCCCCCGGGGCGGGATGGGATTGGGGGGATGGGGGTGCGGGAAGGATACAGCTTGACCACGTCGGTGTCCATCCGCCTCTTGCCCGGGCTGGGGGAGGACATGGTGGCCGCGGCCGCCCCCGGTGCTCCGGGCGGGCTGTCAGCGCCGCCGCCGCCGCCGCCGCCGCCCGGCGCGGAGGGGAGCGGGGGGGGCGCCGGGCTCCGAGCCGCTGGGACCCCCCTCCGCCGCCGCTGCCCTGCTGTGGCGGGGCCGCCGCCGCCGCCGCCGCTCGCCCTCGCGCCGCCGCCGCCGCCGCCGGCCGGGCCCCCCTCGCGCCGCCTCGCGCTCCCGCAGCCGCCGGCCCCGCTCCGCTCGCCTCTGCCGGAGCCTCTCTCTGGACCCCTGACGTCACCCACAGTGACCTCACCGCCCCGCACCGCCGCCATTGGCCGCGCCGCCGCCGTGACGGCAGCGCGCCGGCCCCGCCCACCGCAGCCCGCCGCGAGGCCTGCCGGGAGTTGTAGTGCGCTAGGCGGGCTGGGGCGGGCGGAAGGGAGCGGCGGCGTGGCGGGTTCGAGACCCCCGCGCGGGGGAAGACTTGGCTCCCGGCCTGGGGGGTCTCCGCCGCCTCTCCCCGGGGGAGGGGGGGGCACAGATCGCACCCCAGCATGGCTCAGTGCAAAGCGCCATGCCATCCCCCTTGTGCCTGCCCACAAGCGGGCTGCCGCTGCACGGCTTGCCTGCTCCCCGGCCGAGCGGCCTCGCCGCCACCGTCCTTCAACACGCGTCGCCCAAACCGCCCCGTTCCTCGGCGGCTCCCGCGCAGGAACAGCCACGCCGCCCCCCGCACGCGCGGTCGGTGAGGCGAGGAAGCCCCTCATGGCCTCGGCACGCGCGGCGATCCCCTCAGCGCCGGAGAAACTAACAGGGCGGAGGCGACAACCCCTTCGTCTCCCGCGCTTTCGCCGGCATTCTCGCTTTTCCTGCGTTTCTCTGCCCAAAAGGCCTTTGCAGGGCTTTCCGCCAGCTGCCGGGCGGCTTCGACTGCAAATTATTAACCCTGGGGACAACGTGCCCGAGAGGAAAGAGTGGCTGGGCTGCCACCGCAAGGGATACAGCCCCATGGGGGCGGCGGTGGGGCGCAGAGGGGCCTGGGCGCCATTTTGAGCCCGCTCGGGCCTAAGGCGGGGGAGAGGGGTGCTCCCGGCTGACAGGGCGGCTGGGGCCAGCGGGGCAGCCGTCCCGTCTCATCTCGTCTCGCCCGGCCTCGCTATGGTGGCGACGGTGCCCGGCTTGGGCCCACCACCTGGTGTGCGAGGGGTTCAGGATGGTCCCCGTCCCCTGGCCGGGACCGGCAGGGAAAATGGCTGCCGGGCCGGGTGTGGGGATTGGGGGAGCTGTGGGGATTGGGGGAGCCACGGGGAGCTGTGGGGAATGTAGGGAGCTGGGACAGACATTTGGGGAAGGGGCTCCTCCATGCCCTGCCCTCTGGGGCAAGGTGTGGGCACCCAGGGCAGGTGGGACACCTGGGGCAGGGTGAGGGCACCCAGGACAGGTGGGACACCTGGGGCAGGTGGGGCACCCAGAGCCAAGGTGAAGGCACCCAAGGCAGGTGTGACACCCAGGGCAGGTGGGGCACCCAGAGCCAAGGTGAAGGCACCCAAGGAAGGTGAGACACCCAGGGCAGGTGGGGCACCCAGAGCTAAGGTGAGGGCACCCAAGGCTGGGGTGTGTGTGAGAGAGAAGGAAACCAGGAGCACCGGCGCATGTGTTTGTGCGTGGGCATGTGACATCCTCATGCTGGGCCCCTCTCACAGCCGAGTGCCCTGGGGCCCCGAGTGTGTCATGGCCGTGTCCTGTCCCACAGCCCCACGTGATCCCCTAGGGCTGAGCCTGCCCTACTTCCGCTCCTGACGACTCCTGGGCCAGGGCCACCATGGGGTGAAGGCACCCCTCATTAGGCTGTGTCCCATGGGTGTTGTGGGGCTGCAGCAGGGGCCATGCCATGCCCAGGCACCCCAGGACCTGACCCCTTCCTTGATGCCGCTGCCTGCTTTTCCACTGCCCACGGTGCCATCGCCAGCCTCTGACTAATTATGGCATCCACGTTTTTCAGTGCTGGGCACCCAAATGGCATGGCCGTGCCCGGCCTGCAGGGTAATGTCACGTCACCTCCTGAAGTCGAAGCTGCAGAGGAGGATGATGGAGCGCCCTGCAGCCGGAGAGGAAGGGCCAGGACAGCGCTTCCCGGGGAGCGGTGCGATTGGGTCTTTCTTGGAAAAGGAAGACAAACCACCCCAATGCAAACCACCCTCTCTGCCTGCCAGGCCGGCACCAGTGCCTCGCTCTCCCCAGCACCCACCCGGGACGGGAAGCAGTGAGAGGTGGCAGTGGTGGCTCCCTGCTGCAGGGAATGGTGGTCCCCCATCTACCAACTTGACCTGTCAGCTAGAGAGGTTTGCCACTACCAGGGGCATGGATCCGGGATGTTGCGGAGAGGCTGCCGAGGCTTGTCCAGCCCTCGGACTATTACCCCTGCTGCTCTTCCATGTGGCACCAATGACACTGCCAAGGGCAACTTGGGAAGTATCGACATGACTATGGAGTACTGGGGGTGGTGATCAGGGGTATGGGGCCTGGGAGGTTTTCTCCTTGATCTTGCTGGTGAGGGAAAGGGTGTGAGGAGGAGTGGATGGATATTGCGAGTCCACAATTGGCTGCACAGCTGGTGCAACAGGGTTTCAGTTTCCACAACCACGGGACCCTGCTTGAAGATCAGTGTCTACCTGGGAGAGATAGGATCCCCCTCACTAAGTGGGGCAAA
Source organism: Apteryx mantelli (assembly GCF_036417845.1). Classification (NCBI taxonomy): domain Eukaryota; kingdom Metazoa; phylum Chordata; class Aves; order Apterygiformes; family Apterygidae; genus Apteryx; species Apteryx mantelli. The sequence continues at coordinate 221,147,991 of NC_089978.1, read as the reverse complement.
AGCATCTTTGCCAACAGGCTGGCCAACGTGGTAAGGAGGGATTTAAACAAGGAATGACAGGGGAGGGAGAGAGTTACAGGGAACACACAAGCGACAAAACAGAGCTTAAGTGGGGACACACCAAGTATTTGCAAGTAGGCAAGGAAGTGCTCACAGGACAACGCTATGGGAAACCTCTCACACCCTTTCTGGGCACGCTTGGGTGCCTCTCTGAAGTGCCAGTACACTAATGCATGCAGCACGGGGAATAAACAGGAGGAGCTAGAGATCTGTGTGCATCTGCAGGGCGATGACCTCATTGGGATCACGGAGAGGTGGTGGGATAGCTCCCATGACTGGAATGCTGCAATGGATGGTTACAGGCTCTTCAGGAAGGACAGGCCAGGATGGCGAGGAGAGGGAGTCATCCTTTACATGAGGGAGCAGCAGGAATGCATGGAGCTCTGCCTAGGGGTGGATGATGGGGCTGACTAAGAGCTTATGAGTAAGGATTAATGGGCAGACCAACATGGGTGACATTGTTGTGGGTGTTTGCTAGAGGCCACCTGATCAGGAAGAAGCAGCAGATGAGGCCTTCTACAGACAGCTAGAAGTAGCCTCACATTTGCAGGCCCTGGTCCTCATAGGAAACTTTAACTGCCCCAGTATCTGCTGTAGGGACAACACAACAGGGCAAAAGCAATCCAGGAGGTTCCTGGAGAGCATCAATGACAACTTCCCAATACAGGTGATGGAGGAGCCAACAAGAAGAGGTGCTTTGCTGGACCTCATTCTTACAAATAAGGAAGGGCTGGTTGAGGATGTGAAGGTTGGGGGCAACCTGGGCTACAGTGACCCTGAGATGGTGGAGTTCAGGATCCTGCGAGGAGGAAGCAGGGCAAAAAGCAGGATCGCAACCCTGCACTTCAGGAGAACAGACTTTGGCCTCTTCAGGGACCTGCTTGGAAGAATCCCATGGGATATGACCCTACAGGGAAGGGGGTGGGGGGGTCCAGGAAAGTTGGCTGGTAATCAAGGATTACCTCCTTCGAGCTCAAGGATGGTCCATCCCTATGAGCAGGAAGTTGAGCAAAGGGGGCAGGAGACCTGCACGGATGAACAAGGAGCTCCAGGCAAAACTCAAGCATGAAAAGGAAGCCTACAGAAGGTGGAAGCAGGGATAGGTAATCTGGGAGGAATATAGAGATGTTGTCTGAGCATACAGGGATGGGGTTAGGAAGGCCAAAGCCCATCTGGAGGTTAATCTGGCGAGGGATGTCAAGGACAAGAAGAAGGGCTTCTATAAATATATCAGTATCAAAAGGAAGACTGGGGAAATGTGGGCCTGCTGCTGAATGGGGCAAGGGCCCTGGTGACAGGGAACACAGAAAAGGAAGAACTCAGTCAGTACTTCAGCACCTCAGTCTTTACTGGTAAGACTGGCCTTCAGAAATCCCAGGCCCTGGAAACCAGGGAGAAAGTCTGGAGAAAGGAAAACCTTCCCTTGGTGGAGGAGGATCAGGTTAGGGATCACTTAAGCAAACTGGACATACACAAGTCCATGGACCCTCATGGGATACACCCAGGAGTGCTGAGGGAACTGGCCAAAGTCATTGCAAGGCCACTCTCAATCATTTTTCAAAGGTCATGGTGATCAGGAGAGGTGCCTGATGACTGGAAGAAAACAAATGTCACTCCAGTCTTCAAAAAGGGCAAAGAGGAGGACCTAGGGAACTACAGGCCAGTCAGCCTCACCTCCATCCCTGGAAAGGTGATGGAGCAGCTCATCCTGGAGGCCATCTCCAGGCACATGAAGGACAAGAAGGTGATCAGGAGTGGTCAGCATGGATTCACAAAGGGGAGATCAAGCTTGACCGCCCTGCAAGCCTTCTCTGATGAAATGACTGGTTTGGTAGATGAGGGGAGAGCAGCGAATGTTGTCTACCTTGACTTCAGTAAGGCTTTCGACACCGTCTCCCATAACATCCTCATAGGCAAGCTGATGAAGTAAGGGCTAGATGAGCAGTGAGATGGATAAAAAACGAGCCAGAGGGGAGCCCACAGCTAAAGGCGCCCCCTGAATTAGCCAAGAAATAAGGGAGTTTACGCTCCCCCAACTTTAGGAATCAGGTACCCCAGGACAGGGTCTAGCCTGAAAGGCTGTCAGCAGGGAGCGATGGAAGATATCCTCATTGAAAACCTCCAGAGAAATCACAGCAGCTGCAGAAAAGCAGGTAACAGGCCCCATGCTTGAAATTTCCATGTTTTTTTCATGTTGCACCTGGCATCTGTGACTGCATTTCCCGCTTGGGAAAGCTGCGATTTGCCCCCTGCTTTGTTGCCGTCCCGTTTGGAGCTTGTTTGGCTCTGCAGAGCAGGGTCTCCCTGTGCTGTGCCTCGGGGTTACGGAGATGCTGGTATCCACCAGGGGCGGGCGCACCTGAAAGGGGGATTCAGGGCTTGTCGCACCGGCACCATTTGCTTTGGAGGGCAGGGATCAGCCCTGACCAACGTGCTCATCTCCTGCCCAGACATGGGGCAGCCAGCAAATACCTCAAAGGGGTATGGGGCAAGGAGAGACAGAGAGGAGGCCCCGGGATTGGGTGGTGTTTTCCAGGCGCACAGACCCTGCTGTGCTTAACTCCTGCCCCAATGCGGCTGGGGAAACTGAGGCAGGGCCTCTGTTTGGGATCAGCGTCCCCAAGGCTAAGGGCTGGATGTGGAGCCTGGCCTCAGAAAACGGGAATGACAGTCCCCATGCCTTTGCCCACGCAAGCTTGGCTGCAGCAGACCAGGGTCGGGCAGTCCAACGGCATCCATGGTACCTGCAGGGCCTGAGCCCTGCCCAAAGCTCCCTTCCATAACATCCTCAAGGACGGAGGCAACGGATCAGGCTACACATCCAGCCCTTGGCGGGTCAGGCACAGCCAGCTGCCCCCACCTGAACCTGCCTGACCAGGGCAGATCCTGGCAGGCGCTGCGGCATGAGGCCGTGGGCACCTCCGTGAAGACAGGTGCAGAAGTGATGTCAAGGCCCCAGAGGAACAGCCAGCGAAGAGCTCGAGGTAGGACCAGCTCCCAAGGACACTCTGGGCAGGGGAGCCAGTGAAACGAGGAAGTGGGAAACAGGAGAGGAAGGCAGCGATCCCACAGAGACAAGCGTGCCGAGGGGCTACGGGAACCGTGTGCTCACCCAGCCCCAGGAAGAAGCACGGCACCACCAGTAAGAAAAAAAGTGAAATGTTTTATTCCCACCTGGCATCACTTCCCTGCACTGCTGGTGGCAGCTCATGGCTCCCCCCGGGCCTTGCTGGATACAACAGTTGCCCTCACGAGGGACCACGTCTCCTCGCTCACCCCGTGGGCCCGCAGTGCTTCCCAGCTTGCGACGAACAAGCCTGCGAGGGGCTGTCAAAGCCCACACGGCCGAGGGCCACAGCAGCAACTCGCGAAGGCAGGGGGACTTCAAGGAAGGCAACTGGGAGAGGAGGAGGGTCCCAGTGGCCTCTGGGGGCCACCTGGTGCGGGGGCTGCCCGTGGCCTTTGCGACGTGCGTGGGCCTCCTCAGCACCCCCTCCCCAGGGCATGGAGATGCCTCGGGAGCGACTGCAAAGCAGATCTCCACCGGACCGACGCGGTGCCCCGTGCCAACGGCGAGGCTGCGGTTCCTGTGGCGGCAGCCTGTTCAGGAGGAATTCATGCTCTCCCACTGCCGGAAAATGCGGAACACCTTACAGGACTTCACCGAGAGGCTCTGCAAGAGACAGGAGCAAAGCGATGATCTGAGATCAAGGCACCACACCATGACACGCAGCTGCCACCAGCCCCAAGCACCCCTATCCAAAGCATGCAAGGAGAAGCTGCAGCAAAGAAACACTGAAAATTCAGGATCGGCTACCAGGACATCATTTAGCTCCTTTTCCTCATTAGTTCTATTTATCAGCAGGAAAGACGGCGGGAGAACAGCAAGATGATGGCAAGTGAGAAGCTGGAATGGACTTCAAATCTCCCTACTGCCAGCTGGGGCTTTTACCTCCCAGGTCTCGCAGGACCGGTTGGCACTTACCTGGCTAACAGCTGTATGTGGCACAGCTGGAAGGGACCAGCCCTGTTGGGGATGCAAGTTATGTGAAGCGCTCAAGACAAGCGATGAAAGACAAGTGATGAAGCAGGGGTTGAGACCGCTCCACCGGTCTCTGCAGCTCAGCCCTGAGTGTGGCTGAGGAAAGCCTGAAGGAGGCATCTCGAGGTGGCTAATGGAGCTAAGAGGATCCAGGTGCCCACTGCTCCCTCTCACTGCCCTGCATCCGCTCAGGGAAAGCTGCGGCCTCAGCTCCGCTCCCCCAGCTTGGCAAACTCACCAGTCCAACGGCCCGGGCCTGGCGACCACAGGCCCCAGCTGGCGGGACATCTGCAGAGTGGGGCTCTCTAGCAGGACATGGAGTGAAATCGGATCTTGGGCAGCACGGAGCCCCTCTGGAGAGCCCGCTATTTATAGCGGCCCTCAAACAGATCGGTGTGCAACACTGCATTAACGGATGAGACCCGGCTGAGAGGCTGTCAGCACAGTCGGAGGGGGAGCTGAGACCCTGCAGCCACAGGCTTGGTCCTAGCCACCCAATCAGCCTGGTTTGCTACTTCTGTTTTAGCCCAAACGAAGCCAATCTGCCCCAAACTCAGCCTGTAGGCTTTCAGCTGAGGAAAGGCTATAGAGCAAGCAGAGCTCAAGGATGGAGGTACGGCTTGGTTCGGGGCTGGCGATCCTGCGGGCTCACCACAGGCTCTGTCTCAGGCAGTCTGTCGCACTTTCTGGTGGCCAAGAGCGTGTTCAGCACCACTCGCCAGCCCGGCTCTGCCTTCGCAGGCTCCTTCTCCATCTGGGCCGCGGGGTCCTCCAGGGCTTCCCCTCCATCCACCATGTTGACCCAGGGACACCAGTCGCGATGCTGCGTGCTGGGATCAAAGAAACTCCTCGTGGAAGCGTCCTGGGTGGGAGAGAAGATGACAGTGAAGGAGGACAGTGACAGCACAGTTTTAAACGGAGCCTAGTGACAAGGTAGAACCTTCTCTGTGCCCTGAGCTGGCCCAGTGCTGTCCAACAGTGACGACACTGGCACCTGGATCAGGAACACCCTTCCCGGATCCCCCTCTATCCCACCCAGGCTCTTGCTGTGCCTGTGCCACTCACCAAGCTGCTGGAAGAGCAGAGCCGTGCCCGCTTGGTCCTGCGGTGAGGGCTGGACGGCACCTCCACGTTGTCCCCCTGCCCCATGCTGCGGGTGACGGGGCGGCTCCTCAGCGCAGGGCTGGCCGCCTCCGACTCGCCCCGTTCCATGGGACTGGGACAGTCCCAACTCCGCGGGCGGGAGATTGCTGGGGACGGGCTCTTCTCATGCTGCCAGTGGAGAAAGAGCAAGGAATTAGCAGAGCTCCTCTGGTCACCAGCATGTCCTCTGCCCGAGGGGGACAGCGACAGGGGGGCCCTGCCCCACTCGAACAAGAGATCGAGGCCCTCTCGGCTGTCCTGGTGAGACCCGTGTCATTTCCCCTGGCACCAGGAGCACCTTGGACATGTCTTGCTGCACAGGGGTGAAGGCAGCCCCCAACTCGGAGCATCCCAAGTCGGACATTCACCAGGATCCTGGCCTGAACAGCCCTTTTTGGGGCCTGGGGACTGCAGGGGCGGGAGGACAGAGAGCAAAAGGCAGCGCAAAAGACAGCGACAACCCGCTGCCGCTGGACATTGTCAATGGCTGGAGATGTAGCACCTTTGCCCACGTGAGCCTCCTTCCAGGGCAGGAGGCAGCTACCTGTCCAGAGACATCACCGTAGGGAACACGGCCTTGCTCAGGCCAGCTGGGGACTTGCACCTTGACCAAAACCAGCCGGCCTCATCCCTCTCAGACAGCTAAACCCCTCACACACCTGCTTGTCAGCAGCAGCAGACACCCAAACTACATCAGTTTGGACTCCTGTGTGTCCCCAACGACGCGGTACCACCCAGACGTCCCGAGCGCACAGAGTGATCCGGCTGAACGCTGGGCCGTACCTGCTCGGAGCCCGGAGGAAACATGTCCTGGCTCCGCGTGAGCATCCTGCGCGGAGACGTGGGCACTGGCGGGAAGCGCTCAGTGGGGGCCAGCGGGGTGCTGCTCAGGCCGCAGGAGTCCAGCTCCAGCCCGGCAGACTCCAGCTGGTGGAAGCCCCACAGTCCCACCTTCCTCATGCAGCGGGAGCAGGTGATCACCGAGAGGTGCACGGAGCCGGACGCAGTGCTGGGGGGGACAGAGCCAAGCGACAGGAAAAGGTCAGGGATAAGTCTGGGCCCTTCTGCAGTATCACAGCTTTCGGAACAGATGCAGGTATTTGGCAGAGCGTAGGAAAGGTCGCAGTCACAGGTACCCAAGCCAGCACTTTGCAAGACATCAGCACCCCTTGGCTGAGGCACAGACACACAGCTACTGGTTTTGTAGCCCAGCGCGCTAAGAAGTAGAACAAGTTAATTAAACCCTTCTATAGCTTTGATTTTAAACTGGCTCATTCCCATTTTGCTTTGCCACGGACCAGGAGCACAGTCAGTTACGGCATATCAGGCAAGGGCGTTTAAAGACGTCATCGGCCTCGTCTTCAGCCCCTCTGACTGTGCAGCCACATCGGCAGCTCCGCTCTTCCCCACTGGAAGCCTGCCTCCAGCCTGCACCGTAAGAGATCCCCTGCAGCAAGATGCCTGGGGCACGGACAGCGTGGCTGTTTCGCTCGCAGCGTGCACTTTGGAAAGCGTGAACCTCCAGGCCATGAACCTTCCCTCCCTTCCCGCAGGCCTGACAAGCAACGAGGCCAGCACGCAGGGTGACCTTTCGGGTATTGACTTTAGCATCTAAATCAGCAATGAATGGAGCAACCGGCAGCTCAGAGGCCTTATTTCAGACTTTGCAAACTCTGGGAGACACCTATTTTAGGTTAGCTTTGCACAGGGGCTTCTGAAAGTCTCTTTTATTAATAACAGTGAAATAGGGAGCAGCGAACATTTCACGGGAGGGACATTCCTATTTCTCCAGCCTTGGACAGGTTTCACCGGCAATTGCAGCGAAGCGCAACAGACCCTGCGGATTGCACACCGGATATTTACAGGCTATAGCAGAGCCCTCGCTCGCAGGCGTTACCCACACACTGACCTGCAAGTCCAGCCGCACAGAGCCAGGACGCAGGCAGGAATGTGCACTTGCAGGATTTCCGAGGCAAACTTCATCAGCGGCTTCTCTCCCTCCGTTTTGTGCTCGAGTTCCTCTCCGATCAGCTGGAGGAGCAGGCTGATCTTCTCCTCCGTCAGGGACTGCGGGACAGAGAAAGCCAGCGGAGCCAGCGGTAGCGCTCACGTTCCTTCAGACAGAGCCCCCGACCCCGTGAGAGTTTGGGGTCCGGGTTCTGCCTCCTGCCTGGTGCTGTACAGCCCTTTGCGCGCTCAAGCGCTGCCCTCAGGTCTCCTGGGGCAGCAATAATATTGCAAGAGGAAACCAAGCACAGGAAAATCCGTGGCACAAGAGCAGAGGGAAGCTCTGGTTAGAGCAATTACAACAGGTGGAAAAGCTGACGTTTCCTGCATTCAAAAATCTTCCTTGCTTGTGTTTTTTCCCTTCCCCAAACCAGGCAAGTTAGTCTGATAAAAGATACCGCTTCGACTCACAAATCACGTTTTACACGGAAAAAAAGTTCCCTTTCTATTTCCCCAAATGGCCGGGTGCCCGACCTAGCACCTGTAGCACTTTACTTCCATTCTGGTTAAGCAGCAAAAGCTGCCCAGAGGGACCATCTTCTCACACCTCACGCCTGCTCGAATCTCCCCGTCACCGGACTCGTTCATGCCCCTTTCGTTGTCCCTACAGGCATGTGGGGACAGCGGAGCCGATCTCAGCTCTGCCGCTCGTGGCAAAGCACGAGTCCAAACAAGCCCAGCTCGGCGCTCTGATCCCAGCGTGGGATGGGGGCTGTGCGTTCGTCTGCGCTGGGACAAACCGGGAATGCTTCAGGGGCCATCGCTGAGATGCAGTGAGAAAAGAGGCCCTGAAGGCCGTTCGTGGCTGGGGCTCCACACCTTGCTGCTAGCGAGACAGTTGGAGAGCGGCACGCAGTGATCCGCACACATGGTCGGCGCATTGGTTTTAAGCCGTCTTTTCTCGGGGGGGGGCTCTGCTGGTTTTCACAGCTCAGCCAGCTCACCCTGGTGACCAGAAAATGCCTCTGCTATTTCTCCTGAATGGATGAAGTATTCCCTGGTTCCCAGGCAGTTTCGCGCTGCTGAGAGCCATCTGTTTCCTGGCGATCGAATGCCCAACGAGCCAGACTTGGCTCAAGCGGAGCACGGCCTGGCCAGGTCCCCATGAGGAGGCGATCTCACACGTGCTCCTGGCTGTGGCTCCTCTCCAACCTCTCCTGCCTTAGCTCCTGCCTTCCTGCTCTTCCCTCCTGCCCGCCGAGCCTGCCCACACCCCTGCCTCTGCCCTGGAGGCCCCCCTGTACTGTGCTCACCAGCCTGCAGGACAGGCTCCCTTGCCCGCGTGGGCCTCTGCTCTGGGGCAGCCTCTGGCACCCTGGACTCCTGACCTCTCCTAGCACAAGATGGTGTCTAGCTCCCGTCTCCAATCTTTCATGGGATCCCAGCCACTCGCTGGAGGGATAACCAAGACTGTTGCATCTCACAAAATCCCTGGAGGTAACGAACGGTGGTGGGAGCTGCTAGGGAGAATGCCTGAAGGAGCCTGCGGGACCTCAGCCGCCTTCTGCTTGGGCACCAGAGAACATCTCGCATGTTGGGGAAGGCACAGAGCGGGAAACAGATATAACAGCCCACGTCGTACTGGGGACGTTGCGACAACACGAGCCAGCTGTGCCGCGCTGGTCGAGGGCTCGCAGGGACGAACCCTTCTGAGTTCCCGTTAATGTGCTTTAGGCAACGCCAAGACCACAGAGCCTGTAACGGAAGCACGCGAGGCAGAGCGAAGCCCGCCCAGCAGCCCGAAGTTTCCAGTTTGAATCCTCAACCCCGCAGCTGTTTCGGTCAGGATTTGCACAGCACAGGCAGGTCTCGTGTCACCGCTGAGGACGTTAGCTCCCCAACCACGCAGCACCCCAGAAACTCACCATGTTTTTCATGTCTTCCGGTCTGAGGGAGGGCAGCTGCAGCTCCAGCTGACACAGGCTCTGAAAGCGGTCCAGGAAATCCTGGAGAAGGGCTCTGGGCTCATCCACCAGCAAAACAGCAAAGCGATCTAGCGCAAGAAAACGCAGGAGGCCTTAGCTGTGACACCAACCTTCCCACCCCTTCATTATTCTACGAGGCAAGAGAGGAAACAAGACCAGAAAAGATCTTCTGATAGGGGTCTTCTGGCCTTTAAATAAGAATTAAGCAGTCTTTTTCTTTTGCAATCACCCTTCCTAGTGCAGCAAGGACTCTGAAGATCTGCGAAGGTCTATCACCCTTTCAGAGTGTCCCAAGTCAACGTTCCTCCCCTGTCTTCTCCCAGTTACAACCTGAACTGCATTTTAACCACCCCGGAGGCAACGTCATATGAAGTTAACGGAGCCAGTACTGCCCGCCGGGTACAGCCCTGGTTCAGGGCTCAAGATTTGGAGCTCCGGCTGCGGCTCAGTTGTGCATTTGCTCAGAGGCATCCCTCTGCCACCCTGCGCTTCAACCTCCCCTCGGGGAAAAAAGGGACCGTAACACCGTCTGCTTTGAAAGCTTGCGGACCATCTGCTGTTACTGCAAGGGGAGACAAAAGCTACATCAGAAGGGCAGAAAGCAAGGGAATAATCCCAGACTCGTGCCCTAGCCGGGCTCTGTAAGACCAACCTGGGCAGGGGCTGTCTGGCCAGAAGCAGAACTTCTCATGAGCCGTGCACAAGGCCTTCTTCAGCTCCACACAGCGCTCCTTATCTGCAAGGCAAAAACCACTTCTACTCCCCTGCGGAGACACCTCCTGGGGGAAGAGTTGGGAGAAGGAACTGAGGGAGAGGGCACCCTCCACAGGGGCTTCCCTGCTCCCAGCGGCCAGGTTCCTCCCGCTCGGCATAGCTCGGGTGAAGGACACCACGTGAGGCTGCAGCGAGCAGAGCCCGAAGCTCTCGGCTCACCCTCATCTCCCTCCCCGAAGGAGCTGGCAGCTTGCTGCCCCTCCAACCCTGCCTTCCCCCAGCTCTGCCCGCAGGCAGCGGCCGGTTTCTGCGGCAGCGAAGGCAGGCTGGCTGAAGGGACATCTCCGAAACGGCAAGCATGACCAGGCCAGTTCTGCTTCCCCACAGCCAGAGCCCTGTCCTTTTCCCGGGCACGGCAACCACGGATAAAGGGAGCCTGCGCATTGGCAGCATGGCAGACACTCAGTTCAATCCAACCACCAGCACACGCGCCGGCTGCTTTTGCTGATTTTACCACCCTGGACTGCTGCCGGCACCTAGCTAACTCACTCGACCGCTCTTCCCTGGCTGTAGGGGCCAAATCACAGCCACGTCTGGAAATTAAGTACCAAAACTTTTGTTGGGAGGTTAATTTAACTTGTTTAAACCTTCCAGAATGGAATCGTTCATTGTTCAAGCTACATTTGCTCTTGTTTCCTACCTCCAGTTACTTTAGGTCTTCCTAAACCGGCGCAATTACTAACAGAATAATTAGGTCACAGTTTATTGAACAAAGACTGCCTAAGCAAACAGCGGGCGCCGATATCCAGAGCGACCCAAAAGGAAATGCTTACGCAGCTCCCCATCACACGCACCACGCGCTGTGCTTGTCAGACCTCAGGCTGCGCTTTGCCCCCTGTTATCTCGCACATGACAGGAGCGAGGACTCGAACCAAGCAAAGAAAATTGGGAAGGGGGCAATGACACGCACACGTGCGCACGTGGCGTGCTAATACCTGCCTCTCCGCAGGGGCCAGTCCCGGGAGAAGGAAAGTGGGAGTCTGGGCAGAGGGTAAAGCAAAGGCCGTCGCAGTGCTGCGGCTCGCGAGCGCCGGGAGGCCGGCGAGCCGCACGAGCCCGGCTCCCATCCGGAGCCAGCGCGCACACCGCAAGGCCGAGAGCCTCCGCTGCGGCCGAACGCCAGGCCCGACCCCTCCGGCGTACGTACACTTGTTGAAATCGAACGCCAGCTGCAAGCTCACGCAGAGGAAGGCCTGGCAGCTGGAGCACTTCAGCATGTCGCACTCCACGTTGGTCCACCCGTATTTGGCGCACACCAGGGGAGACAGCTCGTGGGGTTTGCCCGCCCACTTCAGCGGGTGCGCGCGTTAAGGATAAAACTCGACCGCGTCACGGGACGACCGGTCTTCGCGTTTAGACAGGTCGCTTCTCGCCGGGCGACCCGTCGGAAGGAGAAAAGCCTCTAAGAAGATGGAGCCCGAGAGGAAACCGCAGGGCAAGAGCCGCCTTGGAGACTCAGCGCCGGAAAGGATATGGTGAAGGTTTCCACTCTGCTGAAATAGGCTTCTTTGCTCATCGACTCCAAGGAGAGCGCGTCGATTTGCGAAGATCCGTTAGCCGATTCCGACCAGCCAGACGGGTCCTTCCTAAAAGGAAACTGCAAGTCAGCAAGCGAGGCCAGCTACGGTGCTCTGGAAAGGGTTCATTAAGGCACTGGGGGGGATTAAAAAAGGGAAAAAGAAAGGAAAAGGCCGTTTTTATCCTCTCAGCCTTCAGGACCGCAATCCCTCTCCAGAAGCTTCAGGGACCTCGATGCTCTCCAGCACCCCCCACTGCCTCCCAGTGCTCCCAGTCCCTCCCGCTGCCTGCCAGCACCGCCCGGTGTCCGCTGCTGCCCCCCAGTGCCCGCTGCTGCCCAATGCTGCCTCCCAGTGCCCCCCAGTGACCTGTTTTTTTCCCAGTACATCCCAGTGCCCCTCAGTGATTCCCAGTGCTCCCCAGCGCCTCCCAACAGTGTCTTCTCTCAGTGACCCCCAGTGCTCCCCCCCAGCACCCTCCAGGGACTCCCAGTGGCCCCCAGTGACTTCCACTGGCCTCCCAGAGACTCCCAGTACCCTCCCAGCACTCTCCAATAACACTCAGTGACTTCCAGTACACCCCAGTGACTCCCAGTACTCCCTGCCACCCTCCAGGGACTCTCAGCACCCTGCAACAACCCCCCCACTGATTCCCAACAGTGAGGGCCCTCCAACAACCCCCAGCAACTCCCAGTATCCCCCAGTGACTCCCAGTACCCCCCCAGGCCCTTCAACAACCCCCAGCAACTCCCAGTATCCCCCAGTGACTCCCAGTACAACCCAGTGACTCCCAGTACAACCCAGTGACTCCAACAACTCCCAGTATCCCCCAGTGACTCCCAGTACACCCCAAGGCCCTCCAACAACCCCCAGCAACTCCCAGTACACCCCAGTGACTCCCAGTACACCCCAGTGACTCCCAGTACCCTCCCAAGGCCCTCCAACAACCCCCAGCAACTCCCAGTATCCCCCAGTGACTCCCAGTACACCCCAGCAACTCCCAGTACACCCCAGTGACTCCCAGTACCCTCCCAAGGCCCTCCAACAACCCCCAGCAACTCCCAGTATCCCCCAGTGACTCCCAGTACACCCCAGCGACTCCCAGTACACCCCAGTGACTCCCAGTACACCCCAGTGACTCCCAGTACCCTCCCAAGGCCCTCCAACAACCCCCAGCAACTCCCAGTATCCCCCAGTGACTCCCAGTACACCCCAGCGACTCCCAGTACAACCTAGGCCCTCCAACAACCCCCAGCAACTCCCAGTACCCCCCAGACCCTCCAACAACCCCCAGTGACTCCCAGTACACCCCAGGGACTCCCAGTGCCCCCCAGCACCCCCCCGTGGCCCCCAGGCCCCCCCGCGTCCCCCGGCGGGGAGCGGGCGCCGCCGGGCCCAGCTCGCCCTTCCCCCGGGGCCGCGCCGCGGCCGCCCTCACCCGTCGGGGCCGGCGCCCTCCGGGGCGATGCCGCCGTCGATGAGCTCGCGGATCTGCTGCGGGGTGACGGCGGGCGGCCTGCCCCGGCCTCCTCCTCCTCCTCCTCCCGCCGCCGCCGCCGCCGCCTCAGCGCTGGGCGCCGCCATCTTGGTCCCACGCCGCGCCCCGGCCCCGGGGGAGGGAAGCGGCGCCGCGCAGAGCCGTTCCGGCCCCGCGGGGACCCCCCGCGCCGCGGCCCCGGCCCTACCGGGCTGCTCGCCGCCGTACCCCGCCCGCGGGGCGCTCCCGCCGCCGCCGGCGCTCCATTGCTCTCGCCTGGTTTCGCAGCGGCGGCAGCGGGCGAGCTGCGCAGGCGCGGGGCGAGGCTGGCGGGTCTCGATTGCTCACGCCTGCCGCTGCCCTCGCTGCGGCGACGTCCTCCCTCCCCTCCTTTCCCTCTTCCCCCCCCCCGCGCTTTCCTCCCCCACCTGCCAAGAAGGCCGCGTTTCATTGGCTGCCGCCGCCGAAGCTCGCCGCTGGTTGGCCGGCGGGGCCGAGCGCCGCCGCCTGTCGGCTTCCCTCGGCCTGCGGAGAGGCGGCGGGGGCCATGTCGGCGGCGGACGGCGGCTGGGAGGCGAACCGGCTGCGAGCCGGCAGGGACGGCGCGGCGGACGGCGGCTTCCTCAACCGCTTCGTGCAGCTGCCGGGCCGGCCGCACCTGGCCGGTGAGTGCGGGGCGGGGGGCGCCCCGGGGGGGGGGGGCTGGGCCCGCTATGGCCCCTGGATGGGGGTCAGTCACCCCCCTCCCATCGGCCCGCGATGCCGGAGGGGGCCCGGGCACCCCACAGCCGCGGGATGGGGGGTCACCGCCGTACCAACGGCCCTAGGATGCTGTGGGGCCTGTGTTACCCCTTGGACTGGGAGGGGGTCACCCCTATCCCAGGGGCCTGGAGTATCCCACAGCCCCGGGGCAGGAGTTGCCCTCATCCAACAGCCCCAGGATAGTTGGGAGGGAGCCTGGGCACCTCCCGGTCGCGGGATGGGGGTCACCCCTATCCCATCCCAATGGCCCCGGGGTACCCCGCAGTCCCAGGACAGGAATCACCCCCATCCCGATGGCCTAGGATACCCCACGGCTCCAGGATAGGAGTCACCCCCATCCCAGTGGCCTGGGGTACCCCACGGCTCCGGGATAGGAGTCACCCCCATCCCAGTGGCCTGGGGTACCCCATGGCTCCAGGATAGGAGTCACCCCCATCCCAATGGCTCTGTGATACTGGATGGCCTGGGGTACCCCATAGTCCTTGGGGGGGGGGGTCACCCCTATGCCAATGGCTCTGGGGTACCCCACAGTCCCAGGACAGGAATCACCCCCATCACAATGGCTCTGGAATGCTGGGGGGGCTGCAGTACCCCATAGTCCTTATGGGGGGGGAACACCCCTATCCCAATGGCCTAGGGTGCCCTACGGTCACGGGATGGGGGTCACCTCCACCCAAACAGCCCCAGGGTGCTGTGGGTCTGGGATATCCCTTGGTCCTGGGATGGGGGTCAGCCCCATCCCAGGGGACCTGGGGCAACCCACAGTCCTGGTCTGGGGGGGTTACCCCCATTCCAACAGTCTCAGGATAAAGGGGATCCTGACTATTTAAGGTCCTTGAGATGGGGAGTCAGCCTCATCCTACAGCCCCGGGATGGTGGTTGCTGCTGTGTCCTAGCAGCATTGGTATATTGGGGGGCCTGGGGTACCCCACGATCTCAGGATGGGCAGGTTACCCCCATCCCAAAGCTCCCAGGATTTTATGGGGAGGAGACCAGGGTATTCTCCCTGGATGGGGGTTTCTTCCAGGGGAGGAGCAGAGGTTTTCTCATCCTGAATGCAAGCAGTGGCTGGGAACGGGCTTTCGAAGCAGGGGCTGTGTTTCCATCCCTGTGAAACCGGTCGCGATCGGAGCCTGCGTAGGAAGCGCGAGGATGCCCTCCTGCCTGGTTTGAGACTGATGGGAATTCGCCAGATAGCTCCTTACCTTCTGCTTCTGGGCGAATTCTCAAAACCGCTTCCTTCCTCCTTTGATAAAGGCTTTTTTTTGTAACTCAAGGGCAGGCTATCTCTTCCTGTTCCTGACTTTTAATCGTTGCCTCGAGCAAACGCGGTAGCACATCCTCCTGGCACGGTCCTGGCGATCCCATTTTTTTCCTGTTGTCTCTTCGCGCTAAAGGTGATGTCCGAACGTGGAGTTCTGCCCGCTGACGCCCGCGGAGGGGCGGGCGCTGCTGCCGCGGGCACGGACTGGCCCCGTTCGCCTCAGCTCAGCGCTAGCGTTTAAGGCCGACCGTAACAAACCTGAACCGTGCTGTCATCCTGGCTGAACAACTAACTGATGGCAAATCCCGCTTGAGTAGATTGGTGGAGTTTCCTTCCTGTCTGACACCTGTTAGACGTCCTATTTATAGAGCTGCTCCAGCGGTTGTTACATAACCATCGAGATAGAGAGCGAGCGATATATATATATATTTTTTTTTTCTTCTTCCATTTCCTCCAGCTGGGTTTGTGTTAGTACCTCTAAATTCTCTTTCTGCGTTTCCAGGGTATTCCTTCATTTTCCTCCCCATTAAATGCCCTAAATTCTTTCCATAAAGTGTGCCATGCCTTTACTTTTATTTTTTATTATTATTATTTTTAAGTATCAGTAATTACTGTTGCGAAAACGTGCGGATTGCTCGTAGCATACTTTGGAAATGGATGTGTTCGCTAGATCCCTCTCTGCAGGGCTTACTTTTGCTCTCAGTAAGCCATGTGTTATTTCAAGTGGCTTTAGGCTCTCTTTTCACTAAATGGCAAAAAGCCAGTTAAATGCTAGAGCGTATGTGTTTGTTTAGTTACTGTCCTTGTCATGTTCCTCCCTCTGCCACTGATTTGTAACATGACTGCGGGGAAGAAAAACTTCCAACTTCTGTCAGCTTCTTCGCCCCTAAGAATTTAAATTATTTGGGGTAGTGGTTAAGAAACGTAAGCAAACTGCTAGCAGGAGCCGATGTCAGATCTGCTCTGCTCTGTTTGCTTTCTCAATAGGAGTATTTCTGCTGAGGATTTCTCAACGGGGGGATTTCTCAAGCAGTAACCACAAAAAAAGTCTCACTCATGGCTTAACAGCTTAATGCAAACAAGGTATTTTGGGTTTGGTTTTGGTTTTTTTTTGCTGCTTTATGATGTGTGACTCTTAACACATCTACAATTGTGTGCTGGATGAGGGAAAGGAGGGAGCTATTTTTGGCTGCTGGTAAGCTTTAGAAAGATCAAAAATGTCAAGTAGAGGTGATGTGTATTTTGTTCCTCCCGTCTTTGGAAAACTTTCTGTCCACGTTTAAAATGAATGGTCACGATACTAATTTTTTTTTTTTCCTAGCGTTTCCATCAGACTCTTGGGATTAGTGAATAGAAACAATCGGGAGACCTAAAAATATCTTCCCCTCTCACATGCTCAGCGCTCATGTTCTTGTCTTGAGCTATAATTTTGCCAAAGTAGCAGTCACAATAGTTTTCTGTGCAGACAGGTTCTGAATTTCTAATATGTGTAAAAAATTTAGCAAAAAAAAAAAAACATCTTGAACCCGTTTGTGCCGCATGGGGGAGCGAGCCTAAAGCCGTTTGTTTGAAGATCAGGATACATGCGCCTAGCTTAAATTTCCCAAATTCCTTCCTTTATTTTCTTTTCACGTAAAAACAAAAAATACCTTAAGGAACACTCAACCTTAATAACATAACACCCCAACCTGTAAGGTACATGTTCCTGGGCTAAATGTTTCCTCTTTTGCTGAGGTTTCTCAATAAGGACGGTTCACTCATGAGGGCTTCTCTGTTCTTCTCTGTGTCTGCCCTGCTGTTTCCAGCCGACAGTGTTTTAATATTTTCTTTTATTCTCAGCTCTGGGGATTTTATCTCATGTATTACAATCTTATTCCTATTTTACTAATCATGGGAAATGACTATGAATTGCACGCTTGTAGAAATGTTTCAAGTGTCTGATTGCTACCAAAAGGTTTGAAAGCTAAGGCCTTTGAGAAACGGAGTAAAGAAATACACCCGTTCTGCATGTCGATTCAAATCCCAAAGCTCCGGCGGCCGGATGTGAGCATATATCGCTCCCGTAGGAACGCTGCTTTGGAGACTTCAAATATTTGAAAGGAAGGGCTCTGGGACTGTGGACTGTGGGCTGCGTTTGGCATCCTGGGGCAGTTCCTCCGGCCTCTCCCAGCTGCCCTCGGTCCCAGGCTGAGCGGCAGAGTCGTGGTTCTGGTACGAGTAAGCCAAACGCGGTTCCTTTCTCTGCCGGGTATTTTTCAGACCCGGGCAGCCTGCCGTGGAAGGAAGCACTGTGATTTGGGAAGGCTGAACGCTGTTGGATGAAAGAGCGGGCTTTAAGCCTTGTTCTCGGTGCTAGAGATGACGTGCTCGCATGCTGCTTATCCAAATGTTTGTAATGGACTCTAGTTTCATGAGTTGCAAACGTATTTTGTTTGGCCGGTGTGAAAAAGATGAAACTGTGAAGACTGGAGTCAAAGTCAATATTGACTTGTCCTGTTCTCTCTCCCAAGAGCTAGCAGTGATTTGGCTTCAGCCCTTGACCTAGTTGTCCTTCAGAAGTTCTCCTAAGGATACTGAAACCTGCAATTCCCCATGTTGAAAAACTAGGTGGGAGGGAAAAGGATTTTAATAGCATCTTTATAAAGCCTTAAGAAGCAGTAAAAACGGTGTGTACCGAAACCTTAACTATTCACCGCTGGTATGTTATTTTGAAAAGACGGTCGCCAGAAGCTGCGCTGTATTAGTTAGTTTTATATCCTGTGGTTGTTTAGCCTGTATTTCAAGAACTTCCTACGTTGTTAGGAGTAATGCTAGTAATATTGCGATGTAACACATGCCACTTTGTACGGCTTTGCGCTAGGTTTAATGTGGTTGAAGATCACAGGCTGACTGAAAGAGCGTTAGAAGGCCCAGATAGGCAGCGTATCGGGGCAAGTCGCGAGGTATACGTGCACGTTCGTGCCGGTGCGAGCAGTGTCTGAGCAGCAGGTGACTGCGGAGCTCTCTAATAAAAGCGCTAAAGTTGGTCCGAACGCAGTAAGAGCAGATACGCGGGTGTAAAAGCACCTGCAGAGACGCAGCGGCAGGGGTTACAAGAACGGCCTGTAGTGACAACCGGGGCACAACTGACCACGGTAAAACCAAGGAACGTGGTGTTCCCCTCGAGCCCGCTGCTCCCGTGAGGTCCCAGCACTGGTGACTCGCGAGCAGAAGACCCTGCACCCTGGTAACGGGGCAAAGGCAGCGAGGCTGCGGCACGTCGCTGGTGCCGTTCCTTGTCCTGCTAGCCCAGCAGCAAGAGAGCAACTCAAGAGGAGGAAACGCTCGGTGGAGGCGGAAGTAAGCAAAACTCTGAGGCTGAAGGATCGTGCTGTAGAAACTCTTGGTTCCTAAGGGGTATGAAAGACCTGCCCAAAACCCATCTGTCGTCCTCAATCGGGAGGAACTCGGGAAACACAGTGAGGACTTGACAGCTGTCATCCCTTCATCCTCCATGCTACACATAAGTGATCCTGGCCAGATCATGTGGACGCATATAGGTCTTGGTGCTTGTGAGCGTGTGGGTGTGAGTGGCCCGAACCAACTTATTTAGAGATTTTTGTAAAATAAAATAACCCATCCGTTCCCTCAGATCTCGCAGTGAGTTTTGGTACGCTGCTTTCTTGCGTCCTTTACTTTGCAAATCGCCCTCAACTGGATATCTTGACTGAAATAGGTTGAGCAATAAGGGGACTTAAAAAAGGAGGTGCAGGGATTGCTATCCTTGGAGCTGTCTGAGGCTAGACCTGAATTGCTGTTGGTTGTGCTCCAAGAATAATGAAATCTGGCTTTGTTCTAGGTGGTCTGGAGGAGAGGCTGGAAGGAAGCATTGATTTAAAATCCTTTTGCATGTTCTTCAAATCCAGATTTGAGAGTCGCATGTCAGATGAAAAGGATTCATGGCTGTATGGGAAAACAGTTTTCTTCAATAAATAAGAAAATAGCCAATCATCTTCTGCTGCTAAATACTTATTTTTCAGATGTGGCTTATCTAGCTATTTACATCTAATATGGAGACAAATGGGATTCAGAGGCAATATATGGATTTTGAAAACGCTTGCAAGATGTGAGCTTAACTAGGACTAAAATTCAGAATATTAAAACCACCAGTACTTGTAGGCTTTGATTGCGACCCAGGAGTCTGGTGTTTGGTGTGGTTTTTTTGTTTTTCTTTAATTCTAGCAGTCTGTTTTGGCAGAGTTTTCCTATTGTAGCCCGGCAGAACATGATACTTGCTCTTATTTTGCTGCCAGCACTAAAAGTTTAAGCTGGAATAGGTCTTCAGTGCTGATTTGTTTCAGGTTACTCGATGTACGTGGTAACCTCTAATCTATCAAATCGCAGTGAAAAAACGCTACGGCTTTGTTCAAGGAGCCGAGCTGGGAGCTTGCACGGCGTTAACTAGCTAGTGCAACGCTGGGGGCTTTATCTCCAAGCCCTGGGGTGGCTGCTTTACACCATGAGACACAGCAAGGCAATAGTTCAAGGAACTCACTTTTGAAGCAATCTGAAACAAATAGTCCTCTCCTGGTGGAAAGGAGGGAAAACATAAACCCAGCTCTACTAAAGATAGAACACTGTGTAATATTTAATTTAAAGACCTCATAAAGAAGTAGGAGAACGCCTTGCTAGGTCTGCTTTTCGTGCTGCTGCGTGCTCTCGTTGGGCACACAGCAGAAATCAAAATACAGCTGCCTCGCTGTGTGTGTTATAAGCATTGACAGCTGCTGCTCAGATAACAGTTTTAATAAATTAGCGTGTTACTGCTTACTGGCCAAAGTGTCGCTTGTCGTGGAGCGTGGTTGAGAGATGATGCTCTGCAGAGCGAGAAAAGGGTGCGTGTGGTCACTCGCTCGCTTTGGATGTCTGTCATGAGCTTGTAGTTGAACTGCCCTCGCCTTAGTAAAATGCTATTTTGTGCCTTTGCAGAGATCGTTTAGCAGTGAAAAGCTGTATAAGCTTTTGCACGCACTTATGTTCTAATTTTCAAAGTCTCATAATCTTTAAAGAAGCTTGGACCTGCCTCCTCACGCTTTGAGGCTCGATATGCTGGTAGAAAATATGCTGCACGTGTACAGTGGGTTTTTTTCTTTTTCCCAAATGCATCTGGGTGTAAAAAATAAACCTGTTGTTTGTCCTTGAGATTTAGAAACACTGGCCACTTTTATTGCATAAACTTCTTTGGCGAAGGTTAGAAGCCAAGTGTTTCTGCTGACCTTGAATTCCACCTGCGTGCGGAAACCCTGAGCTCGAGGCCGGTAGTGCTTTTCACCTCCATGGGATGGTGCTGAGGCTGCACGTCCTGTCAGTAACCATCTACTGAGAACAGCGGCCGATATCGAACAAATACAGTTCACCGCTTTCCCCAAGCACCCAGGAAGATCTGTTTTACTAGGGGGAAAAACTGCCCTGGGCAACCTGCACCCGCTGCTGGGTGGATCCTGGCTTTTCCTTTGCTGTGTGGCTGCTCCAGCTTGGGCTGGGCAAAAGGGAAAGGCAAAAGCAAAGGATTTGCTTCTGCTTTGGAAGAGAGCATCCCGCTCTGTGGCAAACACAGATTCTTGGGGTTGTGGATGTGACAGATTCGAGTGAAATCTTTCAAGGTTGGCATTTAATTATTGTTTGAGACTTAGACAGTCATTCCCTGTTTATTCCGATTAGATCATTCTTCCTAACTTGTGTTGTCTCTTATCTTTCTTGAATGCTTTCCTTCTTGTGGGCAGTGATTTTCCTGAAAGGGCCAAACAAAAAAACCATAAAAAAAATTGCATGAAACCAGCATGCAGTAGATGAAAACCGACCCATAAATGCTTTGGACCTTAAATCATTAGGATCTTTCTGTAATTCAGTGATGGGGAAAGCAGTGTGTCAAAACATTTTAATTGCGTTCCCGTTTCAGAAGGGACTCTAGCAACGGCAAAAAAGTGAGGCAGAACTTTAAAATGGACCCTACCGGCTTGGAAACTGTTGCTCTGACTGTGCAGAAGAATATTTAACTCTGTGAAAAATGAAACCACCCCTTGCTTGAACCCCCTGTTCGTTGCTTGACTCTTGAGCGCTGAACAGCCGCTGCTTTGGGCACCTCTCCGGCAAGCAGACGCGCACGCGAGTTATTTGCACCCTGAGCAGGCGTGTGGCGGAGTTTAGAGGGGCAGCGGTGAACCTGGAAAGCTGCTGCTGAAGCTTCCAGGCAGTAACCTACCGGCAAGGGGTACGTGCTTGCAAGAAAATTATGCTTATTTAGTCCTCTGCTTTCTGCAGTTCCTGCTAGCTACAGCCACATTTTTCCTGTAGCGGAGATGGCGGAAGAGCTTGACCTCTGTTTCCGTTCTTCGGGCCTCGGGTGTGAGGTTAGCAGGTTCACGGCTTTGCTCCCAAAGGATGCAAGAGTCCTTTTTCTCCTGCAGGGTGCTTTGGCTTCTGCTCTGCCTCCTGCCTGTCCCTGGCGAGGGGACGCTGCGGGGCTGGTTCACGGTTTCCTTTCCATCTGCAGAGTTGCACAGAGCTGGTGAGACAGTCGGGATCCTTCCGGGGCCGGTCGGGAAAGGGAGGTGGCGGCTGTGGCTTTGCCACCGCGGGAAAACAGCGTTGCGTCCGTTTGCTGGGAACCGATAACGAGGCGTCGTAGGGGTTAGGGAAGATTCCCTTCAAAAGAAAAATTAAATTGCGCAGGAACCGATGGCTTAGGCAGGCTTCGTTCTTTGCTGAGAGCTTATCGCTGATTGATAGATTATTATTTTTTTCTGGCAGTGTGGTCACGATAAGAAAACGGATGGTTTCGGGCAGGCTCTCAAAACAACTTTGTATTCAACGCCTTCTTTTTTCTGTTTTTTTTTTTTTAAAGAAATGAACTCAGCTAATTAGTCCTTTTTTTTTCCCCCTCCCTTAAAGCAAGGCTGGCTTGCTAGTGTGAATAGCAGGTCCTCCCTTCTTGTTTAACCTAGCCGGTGAGACCGTGCCAGCTTTTTTTTTCCTGCAGCCGTGAAAGGGAGGATAATCAATGGAAAGAAAATTCCTTTGTGCTTTGCAACGTCTCCTTGCGCTGCTCTGTTTGAAGCACCTCTCGCCTTACCTTCTTGCTGCATGTGATTCGGTGGTGGCACCGAATCGCTTTGTACTTCAGAGTTTAATTTTCCCCTCCTGTAACTTTATAGAGCTATTGAAACGTGCTAGAGGAATCCAGCAGGCTGGATTGTAGCTGTTGATAACATGCTGTGGTTTGAGGTGTAATGATAGCGTTCAAAGTGCTCTATAACTTCAAGTAATCTGCTGATGCTAAAGATTTTTTTTAGGCTTTCCATAAATCATCTTCTTTCTTACTCTCATATTCTAATAATACCTCTTGCTGGAGAAGTATTAAATTAGGAATCTTTTCTAATGAAGCCCGTCTGGGCCATCTGAGCAGTCACTTAATGAAGCACTTTAAAAGCATGAATTTAACAGGGTGTTAACAGGTCAGTGTCTAATAATTATCCAGCAAGCGAGTTTCCATGTGATAACTTAGTCCGAAATTAGAAATTTCCTTCGTTATGTCCCCATCACAATCCTTCAACTTAATTCTTCTTCTTAATTATTCTCATTCTCTGAAAGCTGCTGTCTCTTACTTGTTTTTAAGTAAACAGAACAAGTTTTTGGAGTCCCCAGATGGTCCATGGAAAGAGGGTCCCTGAGGCGACAGTTTTACTGTTCCCGTTTCTTCCCTAAGGACCAAGCAAAAGGAGTCTCCAAATTCCAGGGTGATGTTGGGCCTCATGAATACACCTCCCCTTCCTGCCTTCTGCTGCGCAAAGTAGCAATGCTTTGCTTTGAATTCTTAAACTGGGGAAGCGGTCTGCTTTTCCGATTTATATCTTTTCACTTTAAAGTCATTTTGTTTCCACCATCCTGAATCCTCTGAAGTTTTCATTTGCTTGATAGGCCCATTGCATGCTGCTGATGCTGGAGCAAAAACAGATCCGAAACTTTGCATTAAACATTTTGGTAAGAGACGTGAATCATCTGATAAAACATAATTAAATGGAAATGCATCTCTTCTTTGGAGGTACAAGTCCTGGAACTTGTCTGCTGAAGAAGCTTATTTGAATTAACTCTTAAGGAGATTAAACTTGTGCAGGTCTTTTCTTTAAAAAGTCACAAACTAGAGGAATCTTTCTCTTTTTTTTTTTCTTAGGACTTTCTTCTAAAGTGAATTAAGGGCACTTCAGTTCTGAATAGGGGAGCTTGAAGACCATTTAATTCGGTTTGTCACTGTACTGTTCGTTCATACATTTGTGAACACGCTTGCGCAGATGACTCAAATGTGTTGGATAATTCTTTTCCCACCGTGTAGGTAGATTGTGTCATCTCCTCCCCTGGGCACCTGAGAGCAGGAGGAACTCATCCTGCAAGAAGAAGGGCTTAGTGAGCAGTGAGCTGAACGCAACAGGCTGCAAACGGGAAGCCTTCGGAGAGAGAGAGAGAAGTCATTCCTTGCGTGGTGTTACGCCAAACACAGCTGGGGTTTGCTTGAATAGCGCAGAAATTCTGCTGTTCTCTGAACAGAGCAAAATGAAATCGCTTCAGACTTAGATGGCAGTGAGAGCAGGTGGCCCTCAACTTTGCTCCGGCTGGCGTTTCCAGCCCTCCTTTCCCTGGGAGCCACTGCTGCCCACCAGCGCAGCCGAAGGAGACGTGTGCCTGCCTTTCAGCCTCTCTTCTGCGGTTTGGTGTCTACCTTAAGGCCCAGGACAACGGATTTGCCTTAAGGAGCTGAACTGTGAACGGCGTGATGGGGTGGGGGAAAGGCATCCTGCCAGCTCTGCTGGGAGCAACGCTAGTTTCCGGCAAAGGGCGGTTACTGTTTAATTGAAAAATTTGTTCCTGGAGGCACGGAGCCCTCGGAGTTGTAGGTGAGCTGGTGGGAGCGGGCGGTAAACTAGCAACGGATCCGGCTTGTAGTAAAAGGGCTGCACGGGAGGAGGCGAGCAGCAGGCCGGGGAGTCCTTTCATGCCGGCTCCGTCGAACGCTTGCAAGCATCCTGCTTTCTGGTGCCCTTTCTGTGCGTCTTGGAAATATCTTGGAAAGATTAACATGTGCTTAATGTATCCATCTTGCTGCCCCAAGGAGCTGTGTGCACCCAAGCGCCAACTCCTTTCTGCTGCGCTTTAGCTACCGTCTTGCAGTTGTTCTGGGCTTTGTTGCAGTCGGGTGTTTTCTCTTTTTAATTTTGAGTGGTGAACAGCCTCTGTGCTTCTGAAGTATTTATTGTCTATGAATTATGCGTGTTACTACTTAATCTGTTTGTTTTGTAGAAAAGCAGGCTTGTTCTCCCCTCTTCCCTCTGGAAGATTCTCATGGCAAGTGTATAGCGAGAAGGGAATAGGATCTATGGTTAAAGTCGTATTTGAACTGTTAATTCCTTAATACCTGTTTAATTCAATATGTGACTAAACTTAAAAAAAAAAAACAACCTTCCCCCCCCCCCCCCTTCCTGCAAATGTGTGCTTCAGTGCTCCACGTCTTCCGCTGGAGAATTAAGCTCCCACTTCAGTTTTCTCAGGTCTTCTCTTGGGAAACCTTCAGGGAAAATACGGAAGAAGAAATGAGCTGGATGGGCTTCCTCCAGCCAAGCGTAGACCTGTGAGCCCTGCGTCTGGACAGGCTGCGGAGAGACGCGGATGCTTCCCAGGCACAACTGTTTGCAGACACACGAGGTCGGACGAACCGCCCTCTGGAAGCGTCTTTCTCTCCTCCGACCATAAGAGGAGTCTGAACAACTACCTTGATTGCCAATACCTGTATTGTCAGTGTGTTAATTTAGGAAAAGCGAATCCGTCTGATCGTTTCGGGGTTTCAAATGAAAAGCCGAAAGGGACGGAGGTTTCTCTTTCCCTTCGGGATCACCTTTGAAGCTCGTTGCATCTGTTTAACAGCTTTAGTCCGGCACTGGGGCCGGTAACCTCCTGCCTGCTGCCATTAGGACGTGTCGTGGCCACCGCTTTTGGGCGCTAAGACGCGCTCCACCGTTGGTAACGGAGAGCGCTAAGCCCTCTGAATAGCAGAGCGGAGACTAAGGATTTTTCCATTAATTCCCTAGCTTTATTCCCCTCTCCTTCAGTTAGTGCTTATTGGTTTGCTAAGTGGCGATTGCCGTGAGGTGCAATTATTGCTGGAAGCAATCCCGAACTGTCCAAACTTAGCCGCGAGGCGTGCGTTTGAGCCCTGTAGAGCAGCTTAATTTTCCACAAGAATCGGAGCTTTGAGCAGCGGCAGACAGGCAACGTGATTGAGCACATCTGCTTGTATTGAGCTAAAATCCATTCTTCAGCCTGGACAAATCGTTTATTTCGCCCTTCGCGTAGGAAGCAGGCTTGATGCCTCATTTGTTATTACTCAGTGCGTCTGATTCACTGGTGGTTAGCAGGCTCTAAGAAGAAAACACGTTTGGTCCTGATTAGACGCTTCCCTGGGTCCTCTTCCATCCTGAAAGGCTGTGGGAGCAGGCGGGTGGTGAAGATCACCGGTTCGTTTGGGTGAGGGGATCTTTTGGGGACTTTATTGTCCTTTATTT
This sequence comes from Apteryx mantelli, assembly GCF_036417845.1. Lineage (NCBI taxonomy): Eukaryota > Metazoa > Chordata > Aves > Apterygiformes > Apterygidae > Apteryx > Apteryx mantelli. The sequence continues at coordinate 221,122,431 of NC_089978.1, read as the reverse complement.
GGTCTTTATGGTCTGTCACGGGGTGCGATACACAGGGAAGGTGCTTGCAGGGGTGATGGTTACTTGCCAAAATTGTACGGTTTGGGGGAAATCTGTGCATCCTTCTCAAAATGAAGGTTCGAGGTACTCTGGCCAAAACACTCTGCGTTGCATAGACCAGGTGTTTCAAAAATCATTTTTCTAGCCAGTTTGAAATGCTCTGCCTGCGCCTCCTAACCGGTCGCTCTGTTCAGGGACCCGATCCTGGCTATTCCTTTCATCTTCCTCATTCATTCCCGTGTCTTACTAAAGGAAAACATCCGTCTCTGGCACTGTGCTAGACTCTTGCTGTGCAGTGAATTAAAACAAGCTGGGAATTATTTTTTGATCACTTGTCTATTGTCAGCTACGACTTCAACTGCCGTTGTCCGATGAGAATATTGCCGTTTAAGTTATTTTCCTGGACTGCGATTTTCCTGGACGGGGGGTCAAAATGAGACAGAGGTGCTGCTGTGCCGGTCCCGAGGCATTTCTCTGCTTTGTCTTTGATCTTGAGATGCTCCTTGTGTCTTGGCTGCGAGCTCAGCTGGCCACACGGCGCGGTGCCCTAGTCCCCTAGGGCAGGAGCGGATCAGGGACCCGGAGGAAAGCAGGCACAGGGATCTGATCCTACATCCATGACAGCCCTGGACTGCGGTAGCAGACGTCGCTGCCCAAGCAGCACGTGTGCATCAGTCTCGTTGCCTATTTCGGTTGAGCTCCGAGCGCTTTGAATTCCCACCACCACCTGCTTTTGTTACCATCGGCTTTTCGGGAAGAGGCCGGGTAGGCAGAGGGCTTCCTCCTGGGAAGGCCTGTGGCTGCCGGTTGTCCAACGCGGCTTGCAGGCTCTTACAATCTGCTGTGCAGAATGCCGGAAAGGGGAGTTTGAAGAATATCTTGGAAATACCTTTTATGAAAGGGTTGTTGCCCAAAAGGCGCAGAACCCTTCAGGCAGGTCCCCTTAACCAGGCGTGGTCCGGGGGCTGGCGTGGATGTGAATGCAATGGGACGCCCACAAAGGTGCTCCCCGTTCCTGCTCGGAGAGGCGAACCTGTCCTCACAGAGCAGTTACCCGTTAAACTTACTGTTAAACACCAGCTGCTCTTGCTGGAGGACCACCACAGTGGGCGGAAGCGTTTCACCGAAGCTGTTTTACCTTCTCTGTCTTCCTGCTGTAGGCCATAGATCTCCACCGGCGAGAAGCGGCCATCGATGCGTGGCAGATAATGCCAACTTGTATGTGTTTGGAGGCTACAATCCTGACTACGATGAGTCTGGTGGACCAGAGAACGAAGACTACCCGCTCTTCAGGGAACTCTGGCGATACAACTTTGCTACGGACACTTGGCATCAAATGGGCACTGAAGGCTACATGCCCAGGGAACTAGCATCCATGTCACGTACGTATGGAAATTCAATTCCTACATGCCGACTCTTGAAGCTATTTTAATCAGTGTCCCTGGTGGAATGCAAAACCAGGCAAGAACTGGGAAATCAGGATCCTGCTCCCAATTCTGCAACCAAGCCTTGAGTTTGTGGGGGTTTTTTGTTTTTTGTTTTTTTTTTTCTCTCCCCTTTCTCTTGGGTTGAGGCAGAGAGGAAGAAAAAAATTCAATGCAAGTGATCGTTTTGGGGTATTTGGCTTGATCTTTGCAGGGACACTGCATTTTCAGAGGTTAGGTGTGCATGCAATAAGGCATCTCGAAGCATCCAGAAATAGATCCCTTTGTTCACAAGCCGTTCTTAAAAAGCAGGCCTTGGTTACCATGGTATTGAGCTTGCTTTCTTCCACTTTGAGAGCATTTCAAGGCTATAAATGCAAAGCGTGAAGCGCACAGTGTTTGAACAATATTGAACACTTGCTGCCCACTCTTGCCAAAGCAGAGAGTCGTTCTGTCTTACTGCGTCTCGCAGCAACAAGTGTCTCTGCTCTCTCTTTTTCTCTCCTAGTTGTATTGCACGGCAACAACCTGCTTGTGTTTGGGGGCACGGGGATCCCGTTTGGGGAGAGCAACGGCAACGACGTCCATGTCTGCAACGTCAAGTACAAAAGATGGGCCCTGCTCAGCTGCCGGGGAAAGAAACCCAATCGAATCTACGGCCAGGTACGAAGCACAGCCCCCGTTAGGCGCTTTGCCTACGCTGTGTGTTGGTGTCCCGCAGAAGGGGCCTGCGTGCGAAGGTCTGTTCTCTGTTAGTAACTTGAGTTGTTCTCTGTGCACATAAGGGTAAGGAAAGGCAGGTATTGATCATAAAGGAATAGTTGGAGCAGTCTTGATTCTTGAGGTTTCAAAGGAAAGGAATAGTTTTCTTGTAGTTAGGAAAGCCAGAATTTGTTAACAAAATGGCAGGTGCGTTTAAATGAAAAAGGTTAAGCTGTGTTTGGTAGCTTTCGGGGTTGCTGGTAGCCTCTTCAAAGCCCTTAAAATCCAGACCCATGTTTAGCAGGCCTTATTTATATTAAAATAACCTTCAAAGCTGTCCATAACGTCCCAGATGCACATTGTGTCAAATACAGCACAAAAAGCTAGATTCGCTCTCGTGGGAGGACCGCCAGCTTTTGCTGTGCTTTTAGATAACGCTGCCAATGTATCTGTGGTGCAGACCTTTACAGCCCCCCCTAACTTCTCATGCACATGTGTGCCTGCGCTTGCCAAACGCTTGGGAAGGGAGGGTAGTCTTCCCCTTTCCCGGCTTCAGATTGCTTCAGGGAATAGCTGCCTGCACCACGTTCGCAGCTTTGGTGGACCAACATCTCAAGTGCTTTTGAACCGTATGGGCTGCCTCTTGTTTTGTCTGATTTGTCCACCGTGCTCGGGGCTTTCTCTGTCAGGCTTAAGTCTGCTGGCTGTCTAGTAGCTGGTTGATAAGATTCTCCGTAGCAGTATCTGTATAAGGTCAGCGTGGTGGAGATTCAGGGTTAGCTGTGCTGTGGTTTGAGCTTTCGGAAGCCCTGGCTGCACAGATCTGTCTCTTCTGGTGCCTGAAGCTCAGTGGCTCTACTTGGATCAGCCGGCTCCCTGCTCAGACTTGTCTCTTCTATGGCTTTTCTTTTTTATGCTCCTCTGTTAAGTTTCTTGGCATCTTTTTCAGGATTTTGCCCCTAACGCAGTACTAATTTTAAAGCAGTTGTTCTGCTCTTGCAGGAAGTCCTGTCCTGTGTCTCTCCTGTGTCCTCCAGGAGGCTTTGAACTCTTTCCGTCCCTTTTTCCCTTGCCCTCTAGAGCTCTCCACTTCTGGGGATCTTTGCTCATGGAGGGGCCAGAGGAGCCTCCTGCTGCATCTGCTGGGGCACTGTGGGTCCCTCACTTAAAATGTCAGCTCCTGTTCATGAGGGTTGGGATTGGCCTTGCTCAGGGATCAGTGTTGTGGATGTTGGAGCATCACTGAAGCTTATGCTAAGAAATCTCTCTGCTGTGTTTCGGAAGCTCTTTTTAGGGATGTTAATGTTGCTGTGACTCTCCTCCCCTGATGAGACTGAAAGGGTTGATTAGCAGGAAAGTTCTCGTGTATTAGAGTTGAAGCTCTCCTCTTGTTTCCTTTCCCTTCCCTCCCCACCCCGTGGCTTTCTCCTCTAGGCTCCACTTACTTCTTCTAGTGGGAACTCTTTCCTCCCTGTTCTTCTAGATCCTCATCTTGTGACCATGGGGCTACTTTCCATTCCTACAGAAACCCCACTAGGCTCTTTTGCGTGTCTTCTGTGTTCAGCCTTCATGTTCCTTCTGAACACACGCTTTCGTAAGCTGTGGGTAGGGCTTTGCATACAGTGTCTTGCTTTGGCAGGATGGAAGGTCTCTCTTTTTCATACACTGATATCACATGCCCTGTCCAACTTCTTTCCCTCCCCTTCCAGGCTATGGCCATCATCAATGGCTCGCTCTATGTGTTTGGAGGAACAACTGGTTACATTTACAGTACCGACCTGCATAAACTAGACCTTAACACTCGGGAGTGGATCCAGCTGAAACCAAACAATATGTCCTGTGACATGCCAGAGGAGAGGTGAGAAGCTTCTTTTTGCAAAACCAGCAGTCCAGCGATGCGGGGGGATGCAGGGATGGGGCTTGAAGCCCCGAGGCAGGACGCTGATCTGCACTGTGTGATGCTAGAACAGAGCTGGGGACCTGGGCTGGCTGGCGAGTGCTGAGGAGGGGAAGAGGCTCCCGTTGATCCTGTCTCTTGTCTCATTCTGTTAACGAGGCGTGGAGGAGGGAGGATTGGGAGATCAGTCAGTGACTGTGTTGGTTTAGTCTTGGGACAAATAATGCCTTATGCTTTTTATCGTCTCTTCCAGAGGGCAATTTATGGTGGTGTTGTCTAAGGAGCTGGACATAAAGATTAAGGAAATCCTTGGCAGTTCTGTATTTCCCCTTCCTGTGACCTGTCAGTGTTCCCCCCCCGACATGACTTCCCCTACCATGGTCTTCTGTCTAGAATGACGACTTTGGGGCCTCTCATCTGCTTGGATAGAAAGAGCAGGGAGCAAGAAGAAGAGAGAAGGGGTTGGAGTACTGAGAGCCATTATGGTGCTCCAGAAACTGTTGGGCTTGAGGTCCATGATGCTCTGCTTTTAGAAGAAGCCTTTCAAGCTTCTGCAGTGCTGCTAATGAAAACTAGTGAAAGCTTCCAGACCTTTTGAAATCTCCTAACCTGAGGGACTGATACAGCATAGCCAAGCTTGGGGTGTTGGCTTAAACCACTCAGATTTGATAGTATTTCCAGAAAGCTTTGTTGTTGCTCACTTGCACTAACTCCTTGTGCTACTAAACGTCTTATCTTCAGGTACAGACATGAAATCGCACATGATGGTCAACGGATTTATATCTTGGGAGGTGGAACATCCTGGACAGCTTATTCATTAGATAAGGTAAGGCTGTTGGAAATGTTGGGTCCTTGGTTGGACAGGGGGTTTCCTACAGCAAAGCGTAAGCAGCACGGTCTCTTCACCTGGCTTTGTCAGGGGAGCTTGGTAAGAAATAAGATAACTAGGAGCAGAATGTTCTCCTACTTCTGTTATTTAAAAAATAAATAAAAAATAAAAAAGATGTTACCACAAACATTTCCTGTTGACATACAAACGACAAACCTGTGGTACCTGGTCACCACACTGATCTGGAGAATAGCTTCATTTCTGCAGACCTGTTATCACAGAATCTCATTTAAAAATATTTAGGACCTATTAGGCATATATCGCACTATGAGGAAGGAATATCTAAATCCGGAGGACTGGAGGGTGTGGGGTTTGATCAGTCTTTTTTTTCTTTTTTCTTCTGAGCTATATTCTTTTTCCTCAGCTCTGGGCCTCAAGTAACAGAATCTGAGATGAAAGCTTTAGTAAGCCAGTATGTCCTAAAAGTGTGTTTATACCTGCTTAGTCACTGACTGTGATTTAGCTATTTTCTTCTTTTACAGTCAGTAAAAAAGAGGTGTTATTTATAGTGGCTCCCTTGGTCAGTGTCTAGTCTTGTCACCTCTATAGCTGCGTCATCGCAGTGCTGTGAGAGCCAAGAGGACTAATAGCTCCTCTTTGTCCCTTCAGATCCATGCGTACAACCTTGAAACCAACACCTGGGAGGAAATTGCCACGAAGCCGCACGAAAAAATTGGTGAGTCTGGAATTTCGTGCATCGTCTCTTGTAAACCAGCAAGTGGCCAAGATGCTCGAATGCTGTCTGCTGGCAGTCTGAAAGCCTTTTTTGTAACCCTGTGGTACGGTACGTGATCTACACTGGCCTCAGAACCCTGCTTTGCAGCCTTAGCAGTGAGTAGTAACCCTCTGAAAGTGTATTTAGCGATCTGCTTCGGTCCCTGAACTGGTAGGACGGTCTGGCCAGCTCTTCCTGCAGAAGGTGCACATCTCTTGCGCTTCCTTGCTCCCTCTGAGCCACCAAATGCTGGCCCGGTTAGCAGTGCGAGTCTCCCTGAAACCTTGTAAGCTCACGGCTGCTGCTTTTCTCCAGGCCGGAGGGGAGAGCTGGAGTTTGTGGGGAATGTGATTCTGGCACATCTCTTCCTTCCCTGGAGAGCAAATAAGAGCTAAACCTTTTGAAACAGCCAGTTGCTAAATTAGAGATGTGACTAGAAATTAAAAGGTGACTTCAGGAGAGCAGAACCCCTTATAAATGAAGGAAGTGACTTCCATCCATGACTATATGTTGAGCTATAATCGCCACTTCCCCGTGCACTCTAAAAGCAACTATAGCCAATACTTTTTTTTTCTTTTTTTTTTTCCCCCTCCTCAGGCTTCCCAGCAGCCAGAAGATGCCATAGCTGCGTTCAGATAAAAAATGGTAAGATCTGCCTCTTGAAACTTGGTATGTCTGAATAAACACCCGGCAGTGACAGCCCCATCTTTCTAGCTTGAGAGATGCTGACCTCCAACATGTTTGAGCTGACTGCAGGGTACACCGTATCTGAATCCTTCTGGAAAGGATTTCTGGCTTGTTAACCGTCCTTAAACTGCCCAGCTGGCACCACCCTTCATATAAGGGATGTGTCCCCTTGCTGCTGTAGGCAGATTTACGTCTGAAATGCCCAGTTGCTCTCAGGAATTCTGCGCTATTTTATTTTTTTTCCTTTAGAGACAAGGTCATTTAGGGCTTTCTTTAATAGTTTGTCCTTTTCATGGTGGTGTAAATCTGAGGTCTGTGTATAGAGTGGATTATGAGGGAGTGGCAGAGTGAGAACTTGCCTATTTCCATTCTTTAGTAAACTGAGGGACTTTTTTTTTGCGTGTTAGGAGCTGCCTGGAGCTTAGTAGAGCCTTTTATTCTTCTCTTTGAGCCTCCAAATGCTCTTGCTACGCATCACTTGCATGGCTCTGTTTAAAGTGCAGCTTAGAGAGAACTGTACATAAAATCCATATTTGATTGTCCACAATTTTGAACTTTCTTCAGATAAGTTTGGATCTAAGACCTCATTCCCCCAACTTGGTAAATACCGAATTGTTCGTAATGGATTGAAGAAGTAGTTGCAATATTGACCCTTCTTTTCAAATCTGTCTTCAGATCTGTTACTGAGTGCGTTATGTTAAAGTTTGCTGAGCCCTGCATCAGCGTGATACGCCAGACTGTATTTTTTAAGTGTTAATTGTGCCAATAGAAATAAGGCAGGGTTTTGGAGATGTTTCCAGTCGCCTTCATCGGCAGTATTTTGCTTCAGTGCAAGTGTCTGAATTGAGAACTTGTGGGAAGCTGGGAGTAAGGTTCTGCCTCTGGCACACAGCAGGCCTAAGAGCCAGGGTCTCTCGAGAAGGGAGTCAGAACCTGTCCACCTCTTGTCTGGAATTTGGGCTGTAAATGCTGATCCCTGTGGATCAAACCCAGATACTTCTGAACTCAGGTTAGTTAGGGCTTAATACAGCTTCTTAAAGCGGGAATTTTACTGCTTCTTGAAGGCATTTAGCGCTGACCTGCTGAACCTGCCGTAGTGACGCGGGGATCACAGCCGGGCTGAGAAGCGACCTCTGTGGGTATGAACAGGAGGAGAACCTCTTCCGATACCGATTTGGGAGGTACGGAGGGGTTGTGTTGAGGTACAGTAGGTGTTGACCCTGAACCCGTTCTAGAAAGGTGATCGCTGACTTCAATCCCAGCATGTTCTGTAATTCCTGGATGGATGACGGCTGTTCGTTTTGCTGGGCCGGTACGAGTTGTGGGTTGCCTCTTCCTTACAGATGTGTTTGTTTGCGGGGGCTATAACGGAGAAGTGATTCTGGGAGACGTTTGGAAGCTGAATCTGCAGACTTTCCAGTGGGTCAAGCTCCCAGCTGCCATGCCTGAACCAGTGTATTTTCACTGTGCTGCTGTCACACCGGTAAGCGACTAATTTCTTTCCTACATAGCTGAAGTTTTAAGCCATTACACTGAATGTGCTCTCAGCCCTCTGACGCTTGTGTGGGCTGCAAACAGAGTTGAACAGATGTTGCCGAGGAGCTGACCTCACCTGGGTGCAGCTGCTCGAGGGAGGCTGAGGGCTGACGTGAGGTTACTGCATGGGCTTTTGCTCCTGCCGCGTTTGAGGAGCTGTAGCGCACGGTATGTTCTGCTTGCTGAAAGCAGTGACGCTGGATTTAGCTTTTTAGCCTGCATTAGCTTCGAGAAGCAACTCCAGGCGCGAACAGCAGTACCTGTTCGCAAAAGAAAGAACTGCACAAACACTACCCCAAGTAACCTTTTCTGTCATGGATTTGGCCTACAGAGAGCAGCCCGGGTTGAAAGATTAGCAGGGGAGCAGCCCTCTCCTTGGAAAGCACTGCTGATGGGCAGGTGGCCATTGCTGGTGCTTTTTGCAGTAATTAGAAACTTAGAGACTTTTGGCTGATATGCAGCTGGCAGGGGGAAATGCGTTTAGCCGTGACTTCAGCCTCCTTTAGCTAGTCGCTGCCTTGGGCAGTCTGAGAGGACAGAGCTCTAACAGCATTGGCATCTAGTTTGGAGATGGCTTGTTGTAAACGCGGCTCTTCGTGGGAAACTGTAAGCCCGATAAACACATTCCTCGAGAAGGAGGTCAGTGACTGCAGGTGGGTGCATGCGCAGCAGGAACGCTCTTCCTTTTCCTTGATCCTGAAAAAACGCCGCTCTCCGAATAGGCCGGCGGCTACGCTTTTCTTGCTTCTCTATGTTCGTGCAATTCCTGGAGCGGGGTTATGTTGGGCTGCTGAGCCAGCAGGGGGAATGCAGCACGGCTCTGTACGGTGTGTCTTTGATTTAGAAATATATATTACTTTTAGCTAAAATCTCAGTGTGGCTCTATAATAACTTATTAACGCTTTGCCCCACTCCTAAAACGCTGCTTGTGATAGACCTCATCCGACACAATACAGCAGCCCCCGGGTGAGCTAGGCACTCGAGGCTAGTGGACAGGCGCTTTGGGATGAGAGAGACTTGCTCTTCGGCAGCATGAGTCCTCCCCTGGGCTGTGAAAAGAGCGCAGGCCGAGTGGCTTGGGTGGTGACACCATACAGGTGTGTGACACGAATGTCACTGATCCTCCAGGTGAAGTAGAAACTCCCGGTTTTCCTGGCGCTGGCAATCTGTCTGTGCCCGTGTGTAACCCCCCTGTTCCCCTTTTCCCGCCTAGGCTGGCTGTATGTATGTTCACGGAGGGGTGGTCAACATCCATGAAAACAAACGGACTGGCTCCCTGTTTAAAATGTGGCTGGTGGTACCCAGCCTGCTGGAACTGTCGTGGGAGAAGCTCCTGGAGTATTTCCCTCATCTAGCAAGTCTCTCCAGATCTCAGCTTTTGCACCTTGGACTGACGCAGGGACTTGTTGAGCGACTAAAATGAGAACATCTCATGCCTCTGTCCAAGAAACACTACGTTCAAGAGCCCTTCCCTCCCCGTCCCCTATTTATGGATACCATGGATGGTCTTGCTAAGAAGATGGAGGAACCTGCTCAACGCCTTATTCAGCAAATACATTGATGCCTTTCTAGAAATTTTTATTTTAAGTTGTTGGAAATCTGCTTTTTATTTATGGATACCTAAATTACACCATTAATGAAAAATGCTCTCCGGGACTAATCCATAACATCCAACCATCAAACTGTCATCAGCACATGCTTGCAACTTAATTGGGGGGGGGGGGCGGGGGGGGGAGAGAGGGGAGCTTAGTGAATGTCTGAGCTCATGCTTACACATGGAGCATTCAACTTACTATTTTCATGGGATGTATCTAACCGAGAGGAGGTTCAGTGCAGAACGACAGCCGACCTGTTCTTGTGCTTTGGATGACACTCATCCCCTTAATGCCCAGCTGAGCTCTTCCTCTGTCAAAACAAAAACTCTTGCTGCTTGAAGGCTTTGCATGCGTTTCCTGGGCATGTTCCCATCCTCTTTGAGCTTCGGAAGACGGCCGGAACGTCGCACGGAGGCAGCGAGCGAAGCTTTGCCCGTGCAGCTTTTCTGGTGCGGTGTGTGCAGTGATTTGAAACACCAGTGTCTGTGTTCCTCACCTTTTCATATTGAAAGGTTTGCTTGGAAGACTGGTTAAAAGATGCCACTTAATGGACTACTGTGTAGTTTACTCTGGGTGGTGAGGGGGGAAAAGTTTTGCTGAATCTTTTTTTTTTTTTTTTTTTAACCCTTTCTGCTCGCATTGCACTCTGAAAGAGCTAGTGGAGGAAACTCGCCCCGCGGATTTTAAAGCAGTCTTTTAACCTGCAGCGTGTCGTACCCTGCGCTTGGGTGTGAGCCACCCATGCCAAGTGAGTACTGGTTATCCGCGTATAACTTTATAGCGCGTTTCCGTAAGCTTTTTGTTTCCCTCCTTTCCATGCTTCGTGCATTGGATTTTCTCTAGATAGCTGCTTGTTCCTTTGGGGGGGTGCTTCCTTGCATGTGGTTTTAATCCATTTTTGTGAGTGGTTTTTTGGGGGTCTTTGGAAGCTAATGGATCACTCATCCCAGGAAATATAACATCAGGAAAGGAGAGAGGGAACATCCGTCCCTCTTGCTGTGAGCAGTGTTCATCACTACCCGTGCAGGAGGGGAAGGGATATCTCTGTCTCTTGTCTTGCTGTGCTTCGTGTGCTGTGAAGTTGGCTCTGGAGAACGTGCGGAAGTGGCCCTCGAACTCGGAGCAGCTCCACTTGGCTGGCATCAGGTTTGCGCAAAAGCCTTTTCCTTTGAAGATCATTTTTAAGTGCCTTCTTTTTTTTTTGTTTGTTTTCATCAGCTTTTCCTAATACTTCCTCTTGCATCATTTAAGGCAAATATTAGATTCTGGGGTTTTTTAGTTCCTTTTAAAAAATTGCATTTGTGTTTTAATAAACCATAGCGTTGAATTCACGGTGTTAATCTGAATGTCACTGACAGATCAAGTCACTGCCATCCGTCTTAGGGCGTGCCCCGCCCTGCTGCTCAGTTGCAGTGTTACCACTTGTCCCTAATGTTAAACTTCCCCAGTTCTTGGGGATAGATTTTTGTTGTTGTTGTTGTTCATTTTTATTGTAATCTTACTTGCTGCTTTTTTCAAGGCCCAGCAAAATAAAGGTTGGTTGTCATAGGTGAAACACATCCTCCGGTGCCTTGGGACCTCAGAAACCGGCGGCTGCTGCTCGTAGCTTTGTGTTGCATCCTTCCCCTTTCGTTGTACTTCTGCAGGACCTGCAGCCTGCAGGGCAAAGCTAGCGGACGGTGACTACGCTGTGGCGCTCGATACCCAGGCCCAGGACATATTTATGGCTTCAAACATCTCCATGTTTGTGCTGGCTTCCATCTAAGAGCCTGTGGGGCAGAAAGTTGTTGCCCCTGGAAGGTAGATCATTGCATTTTTAGCTTTCTCCTAGCTTCTCTGGCTACTGGTGCGAACGGTGCTCACTGCAGCACCCACTAGGCACAGGTGAGAGCACAGCATGGAGATGGCACAAGGAGCCGACCCCGGGCAGTGCTCCCAGCCCCAGTGACACTATGGGCAGAGGTGGCCTTTGGAAGCGTGTAAGCAGGGAGCGTGGCTCCTTTGCGCTTCTGTCACCTGCTGTCCTCCCCCTGGTGTAGGGGGAAGGTGTGCTTGCATTGACCTCTTCTGTGGAAAGCTCTTGAGAAAGCTGGGGCCCCGTTGGGCTGAGTGACCTTCTCCCCAGCTCCCTCTTCTCGCCTTAACTCGGTGGTGCTCGTCTCCCCTTGCAGAGGCTGAATGTCTCCACCACCTCTTTACCCTGTGGCCTCCAGTTTAGCTGGGCCCCTCTTACTGGAGTGGCTTGACAGTGCATGTGCTGGTTCTCTTCTTTCTCCCCTTAAAGTCGATGAGCTCTTTCCTCTCCTGAAGGCAATATTAAAACCATCTCCTACCGGATCTCTGATCAAGCAGCTTCCTTAAGACTGTCTTCCTTGCTCCAGTGGCCTTATCGGGTCATCCTCCGAGGGGCTGCGTAAACCGAAACGCTGCCACACTGCTGCTGTGTGATGGCAGGATCAAAGCGAAGAAGAAAGGTGGTAGGGTGTCAGTGTGGTGCCCGGGCACGTGTCTGGCCCTTTCCTCCCTCTAAGCCTGCCTGCAGGACAGGTCAGTCCCTCCCAGAGCCCTGGGGCGGCTGCTGCACGGTGGGGACAAGCGCTTGAAGGCGCTTGAGTCTATCTTGCTGCCATCAGCCAACTCTTGATACCTGCACAGGAATGTTCCCAAACATCTGCATTAAAGACAACAGCATTGGCCATAATGCTGCTATACTGAGGGAGGGAGGAAAAAAAAGTCCTTAAAACAACCAAACAAACACACACTTGCTAAGACAGCGTCTTTACTCACGAGTGAGTTGATACCCTCGCTCCAGCCGTGGGAGAGGGACCCTGGCTGCTGCTCACTGCCTGCCTTACTTTAGTTTGTAAGTCTTGTCCAGTTTCTCTGGTCCCTGTGGGTCCTTTTGGCATCCAATGTGCATGTTGTTAACGCGTGAGCGTCGTTTCCTTCCCTGCTTTTTGTGACAAAAGGACGTCCCCACGGAGCGGGGAGAGGCTGGGGAGAGAAGGGGGCCAGGAGCTGTACTTGCCTGTATTTGTGTGTCCGGTGTTCTTTGCTTTTTTTGTTGTTCTTTGGGTTTTTTTTTTAGTGCTCTGACCAGTAAATCCATCCAAAGCAGCTGCTTTGTTCTCTAACCTTGCCCCGTCTGCTGGCATCTGCCCTTGTATCAACGTTCAGAGCTGCCTTCACTGCCTGCCCTCAGCAGAGGAAGAGGAGACCGACAGCTTTTGTACTTCGTACCCAGCGAGCCTGAACTGTACTGGAGAGGAAAGTATCTCAGAGCCGTTTTTGGTGCCGCCAGCTGCAGTGCTGGGACCGGGGTGGCTCCGAGCCTTTGCTGTGCTGCAGGACCATGAGTTTCCAGCTGGCCAGCGCCCACGTTAGTTCATGGCACCTCTCCTTTCAGCATCTCCTCGCGCCCGTCTTTGCCAGGCACCCTTGCTGGGTGCCCATTTAACCAGGGCCCGTGCGGACGTGCAGCGTGGACAGACAGGCTGCTTTGGAGCAATAGCCTTAGTCCACTGCTAGCCTAGTCTTGTGGGGCCACGTTTAACATCAGTGTTCCCTCCAGGAGGATGAGGGTGGTCACTCATGGCAGTCAAACACCAAGCTGCTGCAGACGCTCTCTGCCCCTAAGACCTGCTCAGGTTTGCCTGCTGCATTAAAACCCCTGGTGTGAGAAGGTTTGCAATCAGGACAAGACAGGGAGAAAGCAAGCTCTCCCCAGTAGACCAAAAAGGCCAAGCATGGAGGGCCCAAGTCACCGTAAAGTCGCAGTAATAGCACGTGTAACCACACCTAAAGCACACGCAAGGCACAGCTTGCCCATCCAAAGGAAGACCTAATCAACGCATCGCTGCTCTCTCTACCCCACCTCCGAGCTCCAGGCAGGGAGGACAAGCGGCTTCCCAACTCCGGCTGCCCCTGCAGCCTGGCCTTCCCTCCAGCCCACCACCCTGCCATTGGCTCTGCTTACTGTGGTACTGGCATGGCGGTGACATGTCTCCACCATAACAGCTCTCACCGGTGAGATAAGCACGGTCATGGCACAAGGAGCAGCTATGCTGATCCCATGTGCCAGTCACGCTCTTCACTCAGGCGAATTTCTGCCTGGGGAATCTCTTGCTCCACCAGAGCAGAGAGCAGGTCCTGCCGCACACACGTCCCATGTCTGCTCCAAAGCCAAGGACCCTGCCACACTTGGGGCATGCGCCGCTGAGTAACTCACCGTCGCGCGGCCTCCTCCTTCAGTAGCTTCTTCAGCTCAGGTGACACTTGGAGAGGCATGGAGTCAGGAAACTGCCCCAAATCTCCACCTCATTGTGGAAGTGAAGTGCTGCAACCTCAGCAGAGCCCAGGGCCTCTTTCCCCCTACCCCCCATCATCCCATTGCTGCAAGAAGGGCCGTCTCTTGGCCCCTGAAGGTTTGACTGAGGCCAGACTGGGCACAACCCTTTCCCCATCTGAAGCAAGTCGTTCCTGCACTGCAGGTTTCAGGATCCTCCACCACCCTGCTCTGCTCCCAGGGATGCTGCTCTGACCAAGCCACCACTGCTGCCCACCTCCTGCTCTGCAAGAGCCAGCCTTGGTGGGCACCAAGTGGCTGTCCCACCACCAAGACCATCACTAACCTTGCTGCTGGGCACCCAGAGGCCTCCCACCCCAGCCTCACTGGGAGCCAGGAGCCCCACGCTGGCTCAGAGCAGCCAGCCCTGCTCCATCCTGAGGGGTTTGGAGAGCTTCTTACCTAGCGTGGTCCTGCCACAACCCTCAGCCACCAGCGGGGCTGGCAGCGCAGGCACAGAGCGGGAGCTGGCTACCGGAGGCTCATACAAGGAGAAGTGAGCTTATTTCTAGTTTGTACAAAACTGCTTTAATGACAAAACAGCTGAAAGAAAACATTTGGTGTGTTTCAAGCACCATCCAAAAGCCTTATGTGATCCCGTGGGCCAGAGTCCCTTCCAGGCCTGGGTTCAGGCCCTGGGGAAGCAGGGATCACCCCCAGCTCGGAAGGGCAAGAGGCTCTTCTCAGGCACCTTCTCCAGTGCAACACTTCCCAGGGAAGGGTCTGTCCTTGAGTCCACACGGCAACCTCCTTCAAGACCCTCCACCAAGGACCATTTTTCCTTCCATCCACACACGTGTGCTGGAAATACCTCTGTGAAGTGCTCTGGCATTAAGGCTCCTTCTTGGTTCAGGAGTGCTCCCGTTGCCACCACCTTTCCCAGCACTGACATTCCGGTTGCACCCCACCGCAAGAGCTGGAGGAGACGACAGCAGCAGACTCGTCGCAAGCAACGCTTCCAGACTGGAGCCAGCCCAGCCAAGTCCCTGAGACACGAGATGCGCCCTGCGAGGCGCTGACCCAGCAGGAGGGTTGGAGAACGCCAAGTCCAGGCCTCAGCAGCCACTGGGTGAAGGTGCAAAGAAATACACAGCCAAGAGGATGAAGTAGACCATCACCAGCACAGTGCCTAGGGCAGAAAGACCAGTTTGGAAGGGGGTTGTTTGCTGGAGCAGGAAGGAAGGTTGCATTTAAGCCTTTCTGGCGCAGTTTGGATTAGCGTGCCTGAGGAAACGCATGCTCTTCTGCCCAATCTCGGGTAAAGGGACTTAAACCCTCTCTTAAAAAGGAATAGCAGTGATTGCCCCTAGGGAGCTGCTCCCTTTTCCCACCCCAAGCCAAGCCCTGCTCTTGTATTTGGTTGCAGGGTGGCAGCTCCAGCCCTGACCCAACACCACCTAGATTGTCACCAAGACCCCAGGAATGGCTAAAGTCACCACAGGCCAGGAGCTACAGCAAGTGGGTGACCCCAGGGCTGTCTCCAGGAGCTCCCACCCCGATCCTTGCAGGGAAGCTGGGTACATCCCCACAGCAGCCTCCTGCCTGGGCATTACCTTGGAAGTAGTCACACTTGCCATCCATGAAGATGTAGTTCATGAGAACCACACTGAACATGCTGGCGTAGACGTGCAGGTCACTGAAGACCAATGTGAAGTTGGTGGGCTGTGAGGCAGAAAAGAGCTGTATTTATGCCTGACCAGAGACTTGCATGTCACCTCCCAACACGTCCCTCAGGATGGGAGCAGCATCAGCCAAGGGAGGAGATATCTGACCCCACTTCCCCCTGCAAGTGGCTGTGCTGGGCAGAGGGTGCCGAGCCAGCGGCAGAGATGACGGGGACAGTGGCTGTGTCCTTGCTGTGCCTGGGCAAGCACGTGCGTGGTGTGCCCCCCCCCCCCCCCGACTCTCCTGGGCACCACTTACGTAGAAGATGGTGAAGAGCACCAGGATGGGTATCTGCAGCATGCACACCTGGACAGCAATGCAGTTCCCGATCTCGATGCTGGGGAGGAGCAGAGGGATGTCACAGACACCAAGTGCTAAATCTCCGGCCGCAGGAGCACCAAGGATCTCACCCAGGGGCGAGATCAGAGCCCCGGCAGCCCTTGGGGTGCCTTGCAGGAGATGGGGGACGTTGTCCCACTGGAGCATCTTGGATTTCACTGTGTTGCAGCTGTTTCACAGCTGGGTTAAGCAGCAGTTTGTACCACCTGCAGTGCCAGTCCAGCTAGGACAGCTCAGCTCGGGGCGAGGACAAGGCTGCCTTTGAGAACCAGAGGAGCAGAACCTGCTTCTGGCCTCATTTTCCAGTGATTTTAAGTCCGCTCGTGGCCAAGTACCACGGCCACAGGGCTCACCACCTCATCAGCGCTGCAGGCTGGAGCCAAGCAAGGGAAAACTCAGCCCCGTTGCTGCACACCGGGGCCAGGCCAGGGCATGGGGACCGTCCCGGGGAGGACAGCGTCGAGCGCCAACCCGTTTGGGCTGCCTCACCTCAAGCTCAGGTTGTTCTGCAGAGCGAACTGGATGCCGTTGACGATTTCGGGCAGCTCGGGCACCATGGCCAGCACGGTGACCCCGATGAAGTACTGCCAAGGAAGCAGAGGTGTCAGCGCGCACGTATGGCCACATCCTGGCCACGTGCAGAGCAGCTCCTCCCACCAAGGATCAGCTCTCAGCATCCCGGCCCCATTGGGCAAGGTCACCCATGGCCAGGGTGGCTTCCCGGCCCTGGAGGGCAGGTCTCGGCCCCACCACGCTCACCTGGGAGATGGTGGAGTTGGTGAGGATGGGGCTGATGTGCTCCGTGGCCAGGTCGGCGCAGGCCGACATGCAGAGCGTGGACAGCAGGAGGATGACGAGTGCCCTCCACCGAGACCAGTGGACCACGGCGCTGTGGTGGTGGCCAGGCACTAGGGGAAAGGAGCAGGGATGCGGTCAGAAACCCTGCATGGACCTCCTGGGGTGGGAAGGGGAGCCGAGTGGAGCCGGGGCGGCACTCACTGTGGCAGTCGCTGATGTGGATGTCGTAGATGTGCGAGTGAGTTTTCAGGGTGAAGAAGAGGCCGATGAGGTAGGCAGCAGGGAGCAGCAGGGACACCGTGTACACCAGGGGCCTGCAGGACACGGCGCTCAGCCCCACGCGAGAGCCCTTCGGAGGCCACGGCGGCTCCCCCACGCCCCATGGGGCTGGGGACACCAGGACAGAGGGAGATGGACACAGCGTGGTCCAGCCTTGGGACCAGGTGGGCACAGTGGTGCCATCCCCAGGCTGGGGGACACCCTGCCAGGGACCAGGCGGCACCCCGAGGAGCCGCAAGCCAACCCAAGATGATCCACCCCAACGTGGGGACCGGGGCCACCGCGGGACACTCACTGGACGTGGCTGTAGTAGAGCGTGCCGTTGTTCTGCATCTGCAACGGAGAGTCCATCAACCCAAATCCCCGCGTGGGTGTCCCCGGGGTGGGCGCCCACCAGGAGCGCCGCGGTTCGGGGGACTCACCAGGTCGAAGTGGCAGCTCTGGCAGAGGTAGTGGCCCAGCGGGTTCTGGGTGACGTTGTGGCACTCGCCGCACACCAGCTTCCCGTACACCTTGGAGAAGAGCGTCGGGGCGAAGACGCCTGCCGGCGGGAGAGGCAGCAGTGGGCACGAGGCGGCGGCGCGGGACGTCCTCCTGCCGCCCCGGCATCGCCCCTGGGGCGCTCACCTCCCACGGAGAGGAAGAGCAGGGCCGAGCTGACGCCCGCCGAGCGGCTGTTGAACCTCTGCTCCTGGTGCCGGATGCCTCCTATCACCATGCACAAGCCCTTGGAGGCAACGGGGCCATCAGCACGACCCCGGCGAGGAGGTCCTCTCCCCTACTCGTGCCAGAGAACGGGGGCTTTCGTGACACGAGCGCCCCCTTCCCCGCCGGGCTCACCGGGACGAGGAGGACGCAGCCCACCAGGGTGCCCGTCAGCGCCGCCTTGACGATCTCCTCGTAGCACTTGTTGCCCTCGCGGGCGCCCTTGATGAGCGCCGTGATGTAGAAGGTGAGCTCCGTGATGGAGCCGAAGGTGGCGTTCACCACCGCCCCCACCGCGAAGGTGCTCTGCGCCGAGATGCTGCGGGGACGGGAAGGGGGTCAGCGGGGGGCGGCGGTGGGGCGGCCCCGGCGCGGGGGGCGGCCCGCTCACCTGGCGATGGCCATGCCGATGTAGTAGGAGAGGGGCATGATGGAGAGCAGGGCCAGGGCGAACTTCACGGGCGAGCTCGTCAGCCGGTTGCGCCCGTCCACGTAGCCCAGCACCAGCGTCACCACCACCAGCGGCAGCAGGTCTGCGGCGGCCGTCAAGGACGCGTCCGAAGCGGGGGCAACTTTCTTTGGGGGGGCAGCACCTCGGAGAGGTGGCCACGTTGGTGTCCCCCCACCCCCCCCCCAAAAAAAAAGGGGGAGAAAAAGGATACTGACGGCAAAGACGTTGATGCCATCCACGGCGTACTTGTAGTAGTAGGCGTTCACGGCGTGGTAGCAGCACAGGATCACCTCCGCCTCCAGCGGCACCTCCGTCTGCAAGGGGACGAGTCGATGACACCGCTCCGGGTGTCCCCCCCCCCCAAACCCAGCCCACCAGGAGGGTGCCCACGCCGTCCCCACCGCGCCGGAGGCCACCCACCATGCGCAGGCGCCGGACGTGCACCTGCTCCGGGGGCAGCAGCAGCACCCGGCGGGCCGTGCGGGCGCTCATCTTGGCGACGGGGATGAGGAAGACGAGGAGCCAGGCGACGAAGCAGACGAGCCCGTGGGCCAGCGCCAGCACTGGGTAGCCCAGGCAGAGCCAGGCCACGGCGGCGGCGGCGCGGCGCTGCCAAGGGGGAGGCGGCACGTTATTTTGGGTGGAAAAAAACCAATTTGGAGCAGCTGAGCTCCAAAATAACACCCCCACCCTGGGATCCATCCACCCTTTCCGCGCCGGGTGCTCACCCGGAAGCCGGGGTCCGCGGGGCGCCAGCGGCTGGGTGCCGGGCCACCGAGCAGGGCCGAGGTCTCCTGGGCGCCGCTGGCCTCCGCGGGGGGCCGCGGGGGACCCTGGTGGAGAGCGAGGACGTCAGGGCCACCTGCGTGCCCCCGCGGGGACCCGGCTCCCGGGGGCTCGCCGTTACCTCCACCCGCTGGATCACTTTGCCGAAGGGCCAGAGGAAGTAGCCGGCCAGGTCCCAGCAGAGCCGTCCTGCGGCGAGAGCGGCGTCGGACGTGGGGCAGGGACGTGGGGCAGGAGCCCAACGCCCCCCACGTTGCACCAGCTCAGCCCCGGGGTGCTGCCAAGCCCGGAGACCCGCTCCGGGCCAATCCCGGAGGCGAGGATTTAGCGGGGAGCCGGGAGGACTCACCGTAGGGAGCCCCGACGACGGTGAGGAACATCACGGCGGCCACCAGGAGGTAGAGGAGCGCCAGCCACCAGCCGAAGAGCAGCAGGTAGAGCACGTTGCCGCACGTCACCGTGGAGCCTGCGGGGAGGGACGGGCTCTGCTTGGCCACCCGTTGCTCCACCAGCCCTTTTCTCCCCAAAAACGTGCTCAGGGAGTCAACACCGCTTGCCCGTGGGCTTGGCGGAGGAAGAAGTGGCCACGTCCCACCAGCAGCCATGGGATTTAACTGAGCATCCCCAGGCTTTGCTGCTGGCAGAGCCAGGAGCCACCATCTTCCTGAGCCTGCCCGACCCGCGAGCCTCCACGGCTGCCCGGAGCTTCATGGCTCAGCCTGGTCCCCATGGCCCCAAGTGGTCCCCCACCTCCGGGGCCCTTGATGACGTTCAGGTCGGAGTAGAGCTCCTTCACGATCTCCGAGCGGTCCTCCCAAGGCCGGGCAGTCACGTGGCTCTTCCACTTCTTGAAGCCGAACTGGAGAGAGGGGAAGGGTTGAGTCGCGTGCAATCAATTATCAGTCATGTGGGGCCGGTGGCCAGACCGTGGTGGCTCCCCGGAGGGGACAACCCGGGGCAAGGCCACCTCTTGGGTCTCCTCTCTGCGCATCTCCATCCATCCCCATGCTGATGTCTCCAACAGCAGCCTGGGATGGAGATGCTCCCCCCGCCACCCAAAAAAACCCACCCGAGCCGCGGGAAGAGGGTACGGGGAGGACCTACCTTGTAATTATTGGAGAGCTTGTTGGCCTCCACCACGTTCTCGGCCGTCAGGGTGGTTTTCACCAGGCAGCTCTCGCACACTGCCACCTCCTCCGAGTGCTGCTGGCAGGCGACGACTGCGGGCGAGAGGCGAGCGGGTGCTAGACCGGGGGCGGGGGGGGGGGACGGGGACGATCCCCCTGCCCGGCGCTGCTGGGCTTTCGGGACCGACCTACCGGGCAGGATGCGGGGAGCGAAGATGCCGTGGTGGTGGTGGGAACCCGAGGGCAGGTCGCCCAGGTCGCCCTGGGCGTTGTTGATGGCGGCGCAGCGGCGGTCGCAGAGCGAGCCCCGCCGCGGCCCCTCGCCCCCCGCCTCCAGGTCCTTGGGGGGGTCTGCGAGAGAGGCAGCGGCCCGACGGCCCCCCCCGGGGGCCACCGAGCCCCCGTGCGTTCGCCCCGGAGCCTCCTCGGCTCCCCGGCCTGCAGGGATGCTGGGGGTGGCGGGGGACAAGCACCGGCCCCGGGAGCAGGATTCCCCCCCCCCCACGGCTCGCACGCTCCGGCAGCCGCTGCACCCCGGTGCAAAGCTCGGGGGGGGGGGGGGAGCCTGGAGGGGACCCCCCCAAACCCCCAGTGCAATGCTTGGTGCCACCCCACTGTGCAACCCCGCCTTTCCCTGGTGCAAAGCCCAGGGAGGGACCCCCACCCGTGCAAAGCCCCCCGGTGCAATGTCCAGGACCGCCCCCCCCTCCACGGGTGCAACACCCAGGAGGAACCTCCCCCCCCCCCAATGCAATACCCAGGAGGGACCCCCCCCCCGGTGCACCCCCCCCCCGGGTGCAATGCCCAGGGGGAAGCCCAGGAGGGACCACTCTCCCCCCCCCCCCCCGGTGCAATGCGCAGTGCCGCCCTGCCATGCACCCTCCCCCTCCCGGTGCAATATCCAGGGTCCCCCCCACCCTCCGCCCCGGTGCAAAGCCTAAACCCCCCCCGGTACAAAGCCCGGTCCCCTCCCCCCGCCCCGGTGCAATGCTCGGGGCCACCCCGCCGTGCAACCCCGCCGGTGCAATACCCGTGAAGGCCCCCCCGGTGCAAACAACCCCCCCCCGGGTGCAGGGCCCCCCCGGTACGGCGCGGCGCCTCGCTCACCCAGCGCGTCCTGCGTGTAGCGGCGGCGGCGGCCGGGCTCGCCCTCGCTGGCCATGGGGGCGGCGGCGGCGCCGGGCTCGGCGATAGCGCAGCGCCGCCGCCGCCGCCGCTTTTAACGGGCGGCGCCGGGAGCGCGCGGGGTCCCGCCCCGCCGGGCAGGGCCGGGAGCGGAGCGGAGCGCGGGGAGCCGCCTGCGCCCTGTCCCGGGGGGGCGGCGGTGGGTTGCAATGCACCGAGCCGCGGGGTGCGCAGCGATCCGGGGTACCGGGGACCCAGGGAACAGCGTGTTGGGGTGCGCCGGGTGGTGGGGGGCAAAGGAACCAGGAGCGCTTGGTGCATCGAGGTGCACAGTGCATCGGGGTGCACGGCAAACCGGGGTGCACAGGGGCTTGGGTATGCCATATAGCGAGGTACATGGGGGGGCCGGGGTGCATGGGGAGCAGTGTGCACGGTATATCGGGGTGCAGGGGGATCCAGGGCGCAGGGGGACCCGTGTGGACACGGTGCCGGGGTGCAGGGGGAGCAGCGTGCAGGGTGTTTGGGGGTGCAGGGGGACCCGTGTGCACACAGTGCTGGGGTGCAGGGGGGAGTGGTGTGCGGGGTGTTTGGGGGTGCAGGGGGATCCGGGGCCCAGGGGGACCCGTGTGCACACAGTGCTGGGGTGCAGGGGGGAGTGGTGTGCAGGGTGTTTGGGGGTGCAGGGGGATCCGGGGCCCAGGGGGACCCGTGTGCACACAGTGCCAGGGCACCGGGGGAGCAGTGTGTGGGGTGTTTGGGGGTGCAGGGGGACCCGTGTGGACACGGTGCTGGGGTGCAGGGGGTGCAGTATGCAGGGTGTTTGGGGGTGCAGGGGGATCCGGGGTGCAGGGGGACCCGTGTGCACACAGTGCCGGGGCACAGGGGGAGCAGCGTACAGGGTGTTTGGGGGTGCAGGGCGCACAGGGACCCCTGTGGACACCATTTTGGGGTGCACGGGGAGCCCCAGTGTCCCAGCAGCTCACGCAGCCCCGCCGCCTCCAGCAGCAGCAGCAGCGAGGGCCGAGCCGCAGGGCGTTACCGCACGCACGGACCTTTCCCCGCTCGCGAGGATGAAACCCCCCGGACGCACCAAACCAGCGGCTCCTGTCTTTTTCCAGCCGATTCCTTTGGCAGGAGCCCAGCCGCCCGCGCAGGAACGACCCAAACGCCTCCTCGCTAAGACAAACCCATTTAATACAGGGACAAAACAAGCTATTTTGTAACAGCCGCCTCCCCGGGGAGACGCCATCTCCCAGAACATTCATTTCTTTTATACATTTATATACATTCGGCTCATGTCAAAACATCGCGACCCACCGGAGATTAAAAAAAAACAAAACAAACCTGACAGCACCAGTTTTGAGCAGAGTGAGAATCTCGGTTTCTCCCTCCCGTCAGCACGTGCCTTGGCCAGGCAAAACAGAATTCGGTACAAAAATACAGTACAAAAATATCTCGTCGTAACAAAGCTACTGCACGTGGCACCACTAAGGAACCAGCGGAGTTTTCAAGTTCTGGATGTGCAGGTATTTTTTGGCAGCTTGCAGCGACCCCAAAAGGTTCGCTTTTTCGTTCGCTGGGAATCCCTGAGGGAAACCGAGCCGGCAGCCTCACCTTACGCTCACGTATACGCGAGTCCTCAGCGTCTCCGGATTTATTAAGTTTTACCCCTCTGTTTAAAAAAAAAAATTAGCTACATACACTTTAAAACCTTCGCAATTGCCTGAATTTGCAATGGATTCTCCCCTTCCCCTTAAAAAGCTTCTCAGCAAATATTCAAGGCCCATCCTCTGAACAAATGCGAGTGTTTTTCCCCCAAAATAATTCCCCGGAAGCAGAGCAACCACCTGCACGGTTGTGGTTAAACACTTGCGTGGGGTTATCCAGGAACAGGGACATTGCACTGTCGCCTGAGCTTTTATTAAGGAGACTGTCGCTGCGCCGTGAAGCGCCCCGTGCTCCCAGGATTTGACTCTTCCTAAAAAATAATCCCTACCTCTCCAGGAGGCAGAGCCTAAGAAGGCAGAGGCTCAGAAACTGGGCTCTGGCCAGGCGGCATCTGCTTGCCCGCAGAAATAAAGCCATTTCTGGTCATGCTTCGGTGAGGCAACAGGAAATTAGGGATGTTCCTGAGGTTCCTGGGATGACCCCACGCAGGCGTATCCACCCTGGGATACCGAAGGCACCTGCCAGGCTGCAAGGCCCTGGAAATACGAGGTCGCTAGCCAAAAAGCTGATGTGAGAGATCAAATAAATAAATTTAAAAAAATAAAATTAAAAAGCAAAGGCAGGGTAACACTGCAGTTGTACGCAATTAACCCGCGACGTTTTGTAACTCCTAAGACAGTCACGTTTGAATGGTATGGTTGCTTTTTTAAAAAAAACAAAAAAACAAAAAACCCCCAAATTTATCTATCTTATAAACATCTACTGAAACCAGCAAGTCAAACGCAGTTTTCTCTTTCCCTTCTATTTGCAGTGGAGACACCTGAACCATCCGGCGAGGTCACGAAATCCAATTACTCCAGCGGGCAGGGATAAAAGATAACAGCCTTTCTGACCGCATGTAATTAAATTAAGCCAAATCAGCGCGAACTTGCTAACCCGGCGCCTGTTATGCCCGTCTGGAATTCCTTGGATCTTGTGAATCTCGCGGCCGGCCCCGCTGCGGTAACTCTCTTCTCAAGGGACCTCTCGCTAGCGAGTGGCTGCGTACAACCGCGCGCGAGCCGTCCCAGCTGCGCTGTTGCGTTTCACCCTCGGATGCGGGAAGCGCAGGTTCGCAGTCGAGCCCTGCGGCCGGTTAAGCTCTTTGGTGATGGCATCGAAGGGCGACCGCAACAGGAGCGGCGAGGGGGTTTTAAATCGGACGCGGTAAGGTGAGGAGCCGGGAGAAGACCTGCTTGGAGTTCCTATTTAGATGCATTTCAACAGTGAAAAACCAGTGGGACGTTTTAAAAGAGCGTCCTCCCCAAAACTGTGCAGGAATTACAAACGTTTCCCCTCTGTCCATAAAGCAGAGTTTAAATTATCCCGTTTCACAGTCCACGTTTAAGGCAACAAGTGTAATGACGCTGCTCGGGTCGTCTCATCGGAGAAGCAGGATCAGTCTTCTGCTGAGCTGGGGTTCTGCTAGAGACGTTACTCTCCAAAAATCCATAAAACATTGACTCCTGATATGCCAAGATTTACACGCCTGCAAAAATGACATTATAATGACAAAACACAAGTTAGTTAAAGCTCCTGTTTAAACAAATCTTCATTATAAGAAAAACTGCCAATTCCACACGAGCATTTTAACGTTTATGCAGGTGTTGTGTTTCACCTCGAATTAAGTATAGCTCTTTCAGAGCAAAAAAGTCCCAGCATTGCTTTTACGGCAGCGCAGCTTTCAGTGCGCGCTCCAAACTCCTCTTGTTATGCCGAAAACAAGAGATTACAGCGCAGTGGCAGTATCTGTCCCCTGTTTATAAACAGCACGGTACTTTTAGCAAGGCGGCGGCGGGCTGGTTGTCTGGCCAAGGTCGCTACTCCGCAGCACGGACTCCACGAGATTTTTCAATCAGCACAAGACCAAAGAAAAGCACAAAACATTTCCCGTGCGCTCACGCACACAAAACTCACACGATTTGGTAAAAAGGCTGCCATTATTTAAAATGAGATGATTTTAACGCCATCAGTATCGTCCTGTTATAGCAACTTCAGTTACGGTATTTCGAAACAGAAAGCTCCTGCTCAGACCTCCCGCGCGGCGCAGCGATACGTAACGTCCGACACTTACCCCAGCATCCCGGATTCTTTTGTCTTTATGATGTACAGAAACATAAGCAATGTATGGAACATGTTGTTTCTGCCCTGAATCCATAGGAAGAGAAAAGAACTTGGAAATGAAATCATGGACAAGCAATCATACCAGTATCTTAGAATATCTTATTTAAAACTACTGTCACGTCCTGTCCTTATCTTAGGTAGAGCAGCGCAATTTTTCCTTCAAAACTTTTTGCAAGATATATATATACGCTGCAGCGTGCGCCGTGCTGGCCTGTTAAATAATCTGAGTTGAGAAAAAACTATAATAGAGACACCATGAAATGGTTTTACACCTCAGACTGCTGGGTTTTTTTTGCCTCAATACTTACCTTTCAATCAGGCAAACATCAGAAAAAGACCAAACTTGTTTTTCGGATGGATTATCACCCTCAAATACTTTTAAAAGCTTTTTTAAAGGGCTTTTCTGAAATCAGAGATCGAGTCACAACCGGGGCTCAATATAAAATTAAAATGCGCAGGAAAAGTCTAGTATTTTGATACTGAGACTAGGCGTTTCCCTCCAAGAAATCCTACAGACAAGCATCAGGCTTGTTGGCATTGAGGAATAACAACACGCACCAGAGCTTATATAAATCAGGATTTTAGAATAAATCATCAGAAAACAAACAACAAGAGGAAGCTGCTGCCTGGGTACTGATGTACCTAAGTTAGGCACTGAAGCTATTATTTAGCAGCAGACTAAATACCACACAACGGTCGAAGATCAAGGTAACACTTGCTTTCTGCACTGAGCCAGCCTACATATAAAATTCAACAGATGTGGCTAGTTCCCCCGAAAAAAACCCAAATCAGGTCTGCTCAAGATTTCTTGACAGCAAAAAACCCCTAACCCGATCATACCTGGGGCAGATTGTAGACATGGCGGTGGTAGATCAGCTCGTAGTGAGGTGGATTGATGTTGCTTTGGTAGATGCAAAACACGTTTTCATTTGTAATGTCTGTGAATGCAAGTTTGAAAAGAAAACAGGGGTTTTCAGAGGGCTGATGCGATGCAAGCGGTAAACAGCAGCTAAACAAGCGGTGCAAGAATGCCAGTACCTGGTTTATCTGGTGTTTGAATGAAGTGTTGGGAAGTGAAGGTTTTGCCATCAGGGTATTTGGGGCTAGGTGGCAGTCTGGAGTCGAGGTAAGTGCAGAATATGTGCATGAGGATCTGTGCAAACAAAAACAAATCTCACTTTAATATCATTATATCCTTAAATATCATTAAAAAGACTGAGGAACAAAGTGCTACAACACAGCAGCTTTCTTTCCACAATCTCAGACATTAGAGTATTTGAGAGTCTAGTGTTGCGACATAGACTTAATACCACTACGTTTCAATTTCAAAGAAGCCCAAGGCAGCTTAATACTTAAAGCGCTGAATTCAGTGGTCCCAGGCAAGTTTATTTTTCCTGTAAATGAAAGTTTCAGTCGCAACATGATAAAATGGTGCTGGGGGTGAACTGAGCTCCTGACATACAAGTAACTTTATCTTCACATCTTACAGAATGCGGCAAAGTCACCGATCTTAATAGCATATCTAGGACATAAACTACAAGCTATCCGATTTAATGGTGGTTTCTATACCAGCTGCAAAGATTTGGCTTAGAAGGGCGGATCCGATCCAATTATAACTTTTCCAGACACTGCACCTATCTAGCAAGTTTCTCCTCTCTCGTCAAAAACAGCAAAACAAAACCACTGAAAAAACTTGAGCCGCCCATGAATCTTCCCAGCTAGGCCAAGATTTTGGAAGAAAGTCCTAGAACAAGTATCTTCTTACCTAGCAGCGAGAAAATCGCAGCCCTGCATGTTGTACGCTTTAACCCTTACAGTAGAGTTCTCAGCATTCCTTGGGTGCAACGTGACCAAATTACTCTGTAATATGACACCTCGTGCGTTCAAGGTATAAAACACGATTTGTTTTGCAGACAAAACAAAAGAATTTCTATGGGCTAAATGCCCAAAGCCTCGAGAGGTCTGGTGGAAAGCATTGCTTTATATGGCATGTAATGAGACTAACATTACTGTGAAAAACTCTTCATTTTGCACTTATTGTCTTGAGTAAGTTAATGCCAAAGCTTCGAGACAAGTGTTTATATTGATTTCATCTGTTATAGCAGAATTTCTTTCCCCGAATCTTTAGAAGTTTAATACGTTGTCCAATACTACCTCTCCTAGTTGGTTTTGGTAAAAGACAATGAATTCAGGGTGTGATGTTCCGTGTTACGATTTTTAACACTTTCAAGCTGCTCAGCTTGCTGTTTATCAAGATAGGCAGAGCTGCTTCCCAGCCAGTCAGTCCCAAATATTTAGTCATCTTCACAACTAGAAGATCAAATCCTATTTCAAGACAGATTTTGTTCAGCTTTAGCTTCCAGCAATTCAATCTTGGCACATCTTTGTCAGCAAAGTTGTAAAGCTCTTACATACGGATCTCCCGTTTCTTCTTCTCCCCAGTAACTGAGTATCTATATAGTGAAAAAAACCACCCAAACTCTCCTTTCAAATACAGAGCGCAACTGTGGAGTCACACTGTAAAGCTTGTTTTCCACTCCCTGGATTATCTTGTGGCCTTTCTTTTAATTATTTCAGTTGAACTTTCAAGTCGCTGTGTACACTGAAGTGCTTTTCTCCTGCCCTTCCGCATTAATTGGCTAAGCACAACTACAAGTCTGTTCTCAGGGAAGATAACGCAACACCTGCAGGTTTCTCAAGAAACATTACTCAATTAAATAGACATCAGACATGCCGCTCAGTCCGTGTTTGTTCTCCTCTAGCCATTGCAGCAAAGGAAAATTAGAAGAAGGTGGAAGGTTCTTCTTGCGTTAGAAATTATGAGGTTTGGTTAAAGCAGACTTTTTTTTTAATATGGTAAGAAAATTGCTCTGACAAGATCCCCGTCAGGCTGCTCCCCACACAGTTACCTGACCGACACCTCAGATGAGTCTAAATAAGAGGCTGGCCTAAGACTGAGACCTGCAATTGCATTTTTGTGATCTGCACAATGTCCAATCCCGTTTGCATTATTCCTCGCATAATTTCACTGACAACGGGATTCATCAGGATAAGCGAGGCAAACAGGATTTTGACCGTGTTCCTCAAAAGACTTTTTTGCTGCCACCCGCAAAATCTACGCTGGAAGACCCCACTTTGGGAAGTTACACCAAGCCACCTTTGAAAACTTACCGCGCAGTCAGTGGGCAAGTCAGCGTCCCACTTGCGGCCTTTGAAATCTCCTCCTCTGTTCCATCGGAACGAGCTCATGCATCCTCCCTGAGAGAGCTCTGAAAACAACAAGATTTATTCAGCTACTGGGGGCTGAAGGTGCAAGAAAGACGTATTTGACGCTAGCTTCGAGAACATCATACGTCTTTCCAGGGCACAAAATAGGAAGAATTCAACTAATGAAGTACTTGTAAAGATATGCATTTAGGGGAGTTGAGTTTACAAGGTAATTTTTATTTGCAATTAATGAAGGGGTTAAATACGACACTTCATGCCCCAAACTGAGCGAAATGAGAAATAAAACTTCCAAAAACATTCCAAGTCCCACATCATCACGTTGCTATGAAAAGAGAAAGTCGGAAAAACCATCTCCGCTGCTTGAAAAGCAGCTCTCCTCCCTGCTGTGACTGTAGCTCGACCATCTTAACTGACGGGGTATCTGACACCACCGACACTTTGACCCAGCTAACGGAAACGTTTTAAAGCCAGGATGGCGACCACGTACCTTTGATCCTTTCAACCAAATACTCTTGGTTCGGCGTAATATCCAAATACTGCACTATAGCGTTCAGAGTCGGAATGAGCGGAGCTTTAACAAGCGCTGCCTGTTTCAGACTGCTGATGCTGGCTTCTGCATGCAAGAAGAGCCAGCACGTCATCTGCGCCCACGACAGAACTTTGAACAGTCTCCCTTCCAAGGCGTTAACAAATGCACCGTTACAAAGAGGAACTGGCTTTTTCGTCTCACTATTTACTACGGTCCTAGACAAAGTTAACATCTTACGCACTACCCCAAACGCTCCTTTCCAATCCCACCGAAGTACTAAGCCGTCTCCCTTACCCCGCAGGGTATAAACGCTACGCAGCGCTGTGCAGTCGCCAAAGACGGCAGCCCCTTGTCTGAAGGGCTTGCATTCCGTAAGAAAATAGCGTGAAAATATATAGTGGGAAAAAGGGAAGAACTAACGTGCGTTTTAAAGAGCAGCAGGAGAGCAGCTAGGTGGAGGTGAGGCCAGTAACCGATCAGTTTTTCACAGGCATCACAACAGATGCAGGTCTTGAGGGAGACTACAAACAGGCCAAAAAACAGTAGGTTTTGTTTAAATGCGGCATATCATATCCTGCTCTTGGTTAAGGGGGATATACGTGGGATACGACAGTGGAAGTAGCTCCTTCAGAGCTGTACCGTGAAATTGTAGCTAGAATTGCAGCTCATCGGAATGTTTAAGGAAAAAAAAAAAACAGCAAAAAACAACCGCCCCCCAACAAAAAGATCATTTCTTCTAATGCTCGTAGCTCTCTCAAATCCCCCTGAGACTGTCCTCCCCAACCCCAACTAGTGCTACATCTACTACAAATGATCTTAAATGTAAATGATTAATAGCCTAGCTGACATAACAGACTTATTCTAGGTTAAAAAATAACCAAGCTTCCCAGGTCTGTGGATTTAGTATTATTCCAGTCTCAATAAGACTTCTCAGTTCTTAACAGTATTTGCAGACAGTGCATCACATCTAAGTTTTCATAAAACCTTTTGTGGCCTGACTGCTTTGAGACAAGCCAGTGGGTAACAATTCAAGGAAGTAACAGCAATGGGTTTTTCGGGAAGTAGCTGATTTTAAGGAAGAGTTTGGAAAGGCATACGCTAATGTAGACAGTGAGAGCTGATAGGCAGCTACCCTTGCAATGTGTAATAGTTTTCTGACAGTTTAAGATATAATACGGATGCTAATCTGAGCCTTCGACTCTCCAGGAATAAATTCAGAGAAAACAAGAGGCTTAAGAATTTTATACTCCATGAGCATCAGCATGCCTTCATCGATATTTCCAGAAATCTTACGGAGAACCCTTCCAGTTTAATAAAACGCATTACATGAGACAAAGATCACACCCCTACAGAGAGGAAATGGAACATAAGCAATCCTTAGCGGACTTGTTTTCTATAGTACCTGTCCAGCGCCCTGCTACGGGGCGGCCCTCCACCAACCCCCGCAGGGAACCCCCCCAGTTACTCGAGCGTCCTACCTCCAATCTGCATTTCTGGGTACCCCATTCTTCTCAGCTGAGTGCTCACAGACTCAATTTCTTGTACAAGTGGCACTAAAATAGTCTCATTAATCCACTAGGAAAGAGAAATGCAAAAATTTAAAAGGTTAGAAGCAACAAGGATGTGGAAAAAAAAATGTTAGTTTATACCCTAGCCATCATCTTCATCACTGTTACAATCACAAAGGAGTTTAACAACAGAAACTTTGAAGCCAATCAAGGAGGAAAAGTAATTAAATTAGAATATCAATTTAGATAGGGTTTAATGACTCTTTAATACCTTCCAAAATGCCAAAAGTTCAATATAAAGGATTTGGGAAAACAAATCTCCAGAAAGTAGTGATAAAGCTTTTCTGAACAGTGAGAAAAGGGGCATTTTCTGAAGCACCGCACATCATCCATAAAGATAATCTGAATTTTCATGGGTCCGCTCCCTCTCAAATCTGTTTCAGGAAATCAAGGGTCTGATAAACACAATATGTGATACTTGGACGTGACAGGATTTGGGAACTGAAGCCAAGCTGCCTGCAGGTTTATGAACAGATGCTTAGGAATCTGGTACAGAACAGTCATAATCCCAGATCTCATTACTTTTCACTCATCCCACTACTTAAAAAAAACCCAAAAGAACAACAACAACTACATACACGACAGTTGCTATGACTGAAGGGGCAATTCAAAGTTAGACTTACAAATTATTTTGCCATAGCATGCGATTATATTTCCTTTGCTATAGCGATTCCCGCTCCTAAGACCAAAATTTTCTTTTTGTTTTTTTATTACGCTCCTCAAAACTGTCGGAAAAAGCCAAGGGGCTGGCGTCTTCCCCGCTCTACTTGAGCCCACGAGAATGAGTTTGAAATACAGGAGAAAAAACAATTCAGAGATTTGGGTTGTAGAAAGAAAAAACAAGTCTTATCGCATCCACTGTGTGTTAAGATGCGTTTGTCTTCATTCAAAGGTGGGTGAACTTTACAACTGTAAAGTTTTCAGAATACACAACACCTAGGTCAGCAAGTTTAGGTTGAAAATGTGTCTTAATACTTCTTTATTACAAGCATGCTGTTTTAATCTCCATGTCCGAGCCCACCTTAATCCCCCATAGACTCAAATATGCAATTCTTTTCACCTCCTTAGGCGTACATGGGGTATTAAGGTACTTTTTCATTCTGCTGTACCTATTCTAACAACAAGAACGGGCAGTCTATTGGGACAGGACTTACGCTTCTGAACCTAGCGGTCCAGGAATCCATGTGATCAAGCTGTCGTCGATTCACAATCACCCTTGCCCAAACCTACGGAAAGAACATTATTATCTACATACAGCAACTTAACAGAATACCAAAAGCATTTTTAAGGCCTAAGACGTTTTCTGATCCCAACCACAGCATATAATTCAAATTACATTTGTTCCAGAGCTCTCATACATCTACTGGCTCTATCATGTGAATTCTACAGCAGCTTAACTAAGTACTACACTCCTACTCCCTTTTCACAGCACACCAAATCTTGCATGAGTCCAAATTCACAGTTTTGAGCTCCCTGCTCCATTAGGATAAAATTGGTCCAGGTTGTAGGATAGATTAAAGAGGTACTTGAATAAGAAGCTTCATTAGGTTAACGTATGAAATAAAGAAAATGGACCAAATTTAATTAAAGGTTCATTTATGATATTCCTTTGAATCAGACTTATTCCAGACACAAGTGCAAAGGAGAATATGTTTTACATACCTTCAACTATTTGACTATGTTAAGTACAGGTCACTTTCCTGGCAATTTTTATGTCCCAAGTTTATTTTACCCAGAGTACAAAATAGTAAAAGAAGATCCGCAACTGCCATTCTTGAGTTTAACTCATAAAGTCTGTCTATTCTCAGATTATAGAGTAATATTAAACCACTTTTCTACCTAAATACAGGTATCCTGCTCTCCAAGGCAGAAATCATTTTCCGATGACAATTCAGAATGTGAAACGCACACCTGCAGTGCCAAAGAGTCTTACAAGCTGTACGAGGATGGTTAAACGCTATGGGATTTCCCTTTCTAACATCGTTGATGGAGCTCACGTCCAAACCTTTGGATGGAGCTGCACGTTTTAGAGCCCTGTTCTTCCCTCTCAGCTCCTTTGGTGCTGAACTTACTTCTTCGGCAGCCTGCGGAGAGCTCAGATGAGCTTCGTCCTTGTGCGCTGACGGAGCTTGGGACCTGCAAGCCAGCTGATACTGGAACTTTCTCAGCACCTGCGCTTGCTCTACTAGGGAACGGCTGTAGTTCCAAAAAGTCGGGCTGCTGGAAGGAGAGCTGGAATCTGAACTTCCTGAAACGACATTAAACAGTCGTGTACAATTATCGCCAAGTAATCACAGAAGCAACAGCACAGGCAACAGCTCCGTATAATAAGGTTTTGACAGGAGAGACGTGCTCACGAATTATCACGACTGCACACACCGACGTCCGTCTGCATAAACACTGATTTCATCTTTACGTTACTAAGGCACCGTCCCTACCCAGGAGAAAAACTGCCTGCAGGTAATTCACCACCTTTATCCGAAACGCCTTCTCCACAAGACATCCCTCTCATCAAGGTGATAAAGCCCTTCATCTTATCAAGTCCACTACAGCCAACAAATGCTACAGATATAAACTATCAGTATACATTTCCATAAGACCCATTCCTTGGGCCAGTGACAGCAGCATATTTCTATCCAGTACAAGGCCATGGAGGAGAATTTTCTGAAGCTCCTGAGCCACAGAGATGTGTAGAAATTACCGAATTCTGCCTCACGTCTTAATTACTTGGTAGAAGACTAAACTGGTCAGCAGCCACCTTTACCAATTTCAAAAACGATTACCATATGTACGAGTTAGGTCTATTTACTAGTACGCCAGCAGCTCTCTGTCCTTGCTGGAATCCTTTCCAACTCTTCTCATCCACAAAAGCAGCTCTCAAATAAAACCGACACCCTCTCCTTGCCAAACTTTTCAGGCCAAATAAGGTTATTTAATTACCCAACTGAAGTCTATGCTGTTTCTCTTCTTCACTTCGAAGGTACTTTTGCAGTGACTTGAGGTCTGTGATTTCGTCTTCTTGACCAATACGGGAATTATAGAGAATTGGTGAAGAGCGGTAACGAGACCTCAGCCCGCTGCTTTCCACTGGTCCAACGCTTGCGGGATATGGTGAACCAGTAGGAGAAGGGCTGAGGCTGGAAAGCTTTGGGGAACAAAAGCAAACAGTTGTGTCACATGACGAAAATAAGAGTTCCATTTTGATTTTACAAACTAAATGAACTGATTCAACATATGAATTTATTGCTCTGCTGATTGCTGCTATAAAATATACTCGGGTTTTGGGGAGGGTTTTTTGCTATTTTGTATTTACATTTTAGTTTCTTATTTTTGCTTTGGTCTGAAACGCCGACAAGACGAATTTCCATCTGCTTTGCAAACGGAGCAAGCGCACACACACGACCCTCCGCTGCCTGCTGTGCGCCTCCAACAGCTCACGGCACAACACGAGGCCACGACAAGCAAATCCAAACCGTTCCCCTTGAAGCCGTCTTGGTCCTTACCTTACTGTAGCTGCTGCTGGGTGAATAGGTTAAAGCACTGCTGTAAGAAGCGCTGTTGCTTGACAGAGCCTGCAGCTGAGGGCTGTACCCTGCGATACAACCAGAAGCAAACTTTGGACTGGCCCTGGGGGAGCGGGACGGGCTGTAACTCAGCACACTTTGACCCTGGATTGTAGGAGAAGGCGTAGAAGAAGGGACTTTCTTCGCTGCCAGCTCATGCGGTGGAGTTATTTGTATCGCTGCAATAAGCGGAAAAACACAATTAGCGCTGTAGACGCGGCAGCCCGGAACTCTCCTCCTCGCTTTAAATACAGAGCAAAATACATACAGGCAACTCTCTCTTAAGGAAATTGTATGACGCTAAAAAGATTATTCTAGTCTACAGAATTCAGCAGCCAACCCCACTGACATAAAAATCAGAAAACCGAGACGTGATCACAATTCAATATAGATTCTACAATTGAAAATTTCGGTTAAATGCTGCCAGGCACCTTGCACAGCCTGGGGTAATTATTTAACTTCTTTGGTCAGCTGCTCTACCTGACTGCTTCCTGCATCGTTAGCACATCTGTGTCTTAATTTAGCTGTGCAAATACAGACATTACGCCCTTGAACTCTGGTGATATAACCCTACTGCCATCTGCTGCCCTTTTTCTAGAGTCAGCCTAGTAGTACGTAATACATTGCACTAGCATTTTGCTATTGCTGTATTTGTCAGAACTTTGTCAAGTTTTTCTATATTTTACAGCTTCATTTAGACATTCAAAAGCTTTCCGAGCGACTTGCTCTCTAGTCCGTCGTTTTCAGACGGCACAATAAGGTCTGCCTGACTCTTTTTAATTTGGCTCTCTTCAGCCAGTGTGATGTTAGTAGGATATCAAATTTAAATGTAAACCTGCTCCCTCTGCCTTGTTCTCAGTCCCATGGATAGGTTACAAATTCCTTGTCCAGCTTCACAAAGTTTGAGTCTCTCTCGCTGCCCTTTAACGGTCCCCTATCCTGTCCTTTTTTATTGTTTGTTTCCTCTCTAGTTCTCCCCTCAAACACTCATCAGTTTATCACTTATATTTTGAATTTTAATATGCTGCAGTTAATTCATCTTACTGCTCATCAGATGAGGTAACTGAGAACTCACTTCACTAAAGATTCACGGACTTGAGGAAGATACCACCTTTAAAAAAAGGCCACAGGTATTTATAACGCCCACCTGCATTCTGCATCCCTAGAAGGATCTGCTGTCTGCGAGTCATGACCAAGGTAGTCGGTGCCATCGTGTATTTGAAATACATCCAAAAATCAAATAAGGCATTCAGGCTGAACAGGGATGCAAGTGCAAGCTCTAGAACAAACAGAAAGGTTTTTATCATGCTAGGCAGCAGGAGTAATAGTAAATTATTTGGAAAAACAAGTTTATACACTCATCAAAAATAGGTTATTATTAGTGCTACCAATAACTGCCAGTCTGAGCACAGATGTAAGACTTCTTCACCTTTTTATGCAAGAACCATTAGAGATAAATCTCCTTTCTATATTAAAATTAATTTATGTGGTTATAATATGCATTTGTAAAAGTGTAAGGTATTTTCCAGCCAGGATACAAACCACTGCAATGAAGCTTCACACTATTTATCAAGTGTCTTCTGCCAAACCTTCTGGCACTCATCTCCTGATTTTACTCTCACTCTTCCTCCTTTTCATCCTCTAACAGTATTTGATACAGCTAGTTTTGAGGCTACTCATTTGAAACAAACTTTGATTATTTGGGAATGGCATGCAACCCTACAACACAACACCGCAGTATAATCTCAGCTATTCCCCGAAGCCTTACTGCACGCATTAAACAGATCTAAGGTATAAAACCAGTTCTTCACACCCTTTCACGAGACGTACTTAAGACAGCCGTTAATGTCCTCTTACCTGTCACTAAAATGATGAAATTCCAACAGTATCAAGAGGAATAAAGGAAAAGAAAATG
Source organism: Apteryx mantelli (assembly GCF_036417845.1). Classification (NCBI taxonomy): domain Eukaryota; kingdom Metazoa; phylum Chordata; class Aves; order Apterygiformes; family Apterygidae; genus Apteryx; species Apteryx mantelli. The sequence goes on along the minus strand of NC_089978.1, from coordinate 221,086,693 downwards.
AAGTTTTGGTATTAAAAAAAAAAAAAAAATCCCTTCCCTCCTCCCTCAAACTAATTTAAATGCCGTGACAACTCACCGATATACCAGAGTGGCCAGTATGTGATGTTGTAATACGAGCTTATAAGTTTTCCAGTCCTGAAAAGAAAAGCAAAAAGTTATCAATTTACAGTAATTGGGTTCTGGGAAATATTGAAGCATATACAAAGTAGGATGCTTTACTTATTTGAGTCAGATGTAACAATCAACATACATATCAGTATATATCATCCCTGCAACAGAGATATTCAGGAGTCCCCAGGCCCAGACCACCTTCCGGTCTTCAGCCTCTTTCCTCATCTTTATGGTCCTGTCGATGAGGGAAGCTGCTGAAATCTGTTCTGCTGCCATTATCTGTAACACGAAGCAGACAGAAAGACAAAAACTGAGAATTTTTATACAGTAAGATTCTCCATCAGTACAAGAATTAAGAAAAAGAAATAATGAAAAACAAATTATATAAAAGGACTTCACCTTTAGCTACTGGTTCATGTGTGGTGTTTAAAAAAAGAGAGACAACACTTCTCTTATAAACTCTGTAAGCGCTGTCACCTCTTTACAGTGAAACAGCGTCCGTTTTCTCCATTGGGGAGCAGAGGAGAGGGCCAGATTCTGACCGCGCTTTTGAAAAATAGCATTCTTCGGAATGCCGAGGCAACGCTGCCTTCTCCAAGCAAGGAAACCAGAGCAAGCAAAGAGCTCGCACAACCCAGCTTTTTCCCTACCGAGGGGTCCCACTCGGTTCAGCAGGTACCACGACACTTCCAGACAGCACCGCTGTCTCCTTCTGGCGGCTCAGGACACCTCTATACCCTCCGCACACCGTCCCGCCTTTGCGTCCCAAAAAGCCACACGCCAACAGAAATAACTTGCGGCTTTTTCCGCTCCTCTCATCACCACAAGGAACTGCCACGCCTTCCCTAGCCGCATGGTTAAAAACTTCTCAGGCACTTCGGCGCTGAAGGCGAACACAAACCACGTGCTTTCGGGGACAAACACCTTAACCGAACTGACGGTACTTCGCACCAACAAAACCAGGCCGCCCCCACACAGACCCCGCTGGCGCGCACAGGCCGCCCCGCAGACCCCCCCCCCCCACACACACACACACGGCGGCAGCCGCCGCCCGCGCTCAGGCCCGGCTCCCCTCGCAGCCCCCCCAACGCAGACGCGCCCCGCGGCACCGGAGACGCTCGGGGAGGCCCGGGGCGCCCCCACTCCGCCGCCGCCGCCACCCGGTCCCGGCCCCCCGCGCGTCGCCGCAGCAGCCCTCACCGCCGCCGCCTCCTCAACGCCTGCGCCTGCGCGAACGGCCCGGCGCGCGGACGTGACGTCACCGACGGCCGCTCCGCGAGGGGGGGGCGGGGACGCTCGTTGCCGTGGGGACGCCCGTTGCCACGGCGACGCCGGGAGGACGCCGCGGGCGCTCGCGCAGCCGCCGTTGGCGCCCCGCGGCCGTTGGGCGCCCCGCCCCATTTTGGCGGGAAGCGGCGCGCGGGGCGCGAAGGCGGTGGCGCCGCCATGGCGGCCGCGTCGCCGCGTCGCCTCAGCGTGTGGCCGCCACACTCTCCCCGAGCCCCTGCAGCGTGTTTGTGGGATTATCCGCAATGCGCAGATTATTCCTTATTTTTTCCCTGCTCTGCTTGCAGTTCTGGCAAATACAGTATTCAGGCAAATTCTTTCAGGCTGCCCCAGTGCAGAGGCTGATCAGATGTGTTAGTCCTTCACACAAAGCTGAGCGGAGGAAGCGCATAGTAATAAAAACACTGTTGGCTGGAGAAAGGGAGGAGGCAAAATTAAAGCAGATGGTTCTGTAAGCGCAGGCCAAGGGACAATTTTGGCTGCTCTGAAGCCTTCTTGACTTTGCCTCATTTCCTAAGCATGCGGGTGAAAGCAAGAAAAGCCTAAAATGCAGATAATATTAGAAGCCTAAACCCCAAATCCCACGCACCCCGACTGAGATGGGCTGAATCCTGCCCGCGATCCCCTCAACACCGCATCCCGCAGGGACCTGAGGGCTCCCTGGCCTTCCGGATGCGGAGGAGGGCAGCTTTTCTCCGGGAGGAGCCCGGAGCCCCTCGTTTCCGTGGCTCTGGGCCCAGGTTCTCGTGTTTCCGGGCCGGTGGGTTCCCAAAGCCGTGGCTGCAACTATGGGTCGCCGAGGCACGGGGCGGACGCGAGCCTGCGCGCCCCTCGCCCCTCCGCCTCGCAGAGGGACCGGGCTGGCGGCCCCTCCAAAGCCACCGGCCTCCATGGGATTCCCTTTTCTCCATTTGTGGCAGTTTTTCTGGGCTAACGACCCCTTGCCCTCCGATGCCGGTCAAGAAGCAGGTGACAGGGAGTACGATGAGGATGAGGAAGACGTTTGGGGGATCATGGGGAAAATCCTGCTTTACTCCTTTATCGGCATTTTGACTATCTGTCTTGTCTGCTGCGTTTGTGCTCGAGTAAGATATTATTTTATTTTGTGTTTTGTGCTGACACCTGCTGGCCCTTAGCAGAACCTTACTGCAGGCCATATACAAAACTCTCCAACTTTAAAGATTTCACAGCTTCAGAAGTTACTGTTATACCATTATTGTTATTATTTATAAATATTATAACCTCAGGGGTTGGTGTCGCCATTGGTTTCAGCGAGTCCTTAATCTTGAGGTAGAGGGGATTGGTTATACCTCTCCCAGTACCCTTCCCCATCCTGTCTTAACTAGTTAAAAATAATCAACGTGCTTGGTGTCCTAAAATGCAACGTGATCCAATAGAGTGTGTGGTGCATTAGAAACTGCTACGTGACTCAGACATGTGAAATCCCGGGACCCCTCTGGAAAGCTGAAGATCTTGATTTCCTAATTTTGCTGCTGAAAATTTAAGTCTGTCGATAAGTAGCTCCACTGTGGTCAGTGTTACTACATCGGTGTATAGCTGCGAATGTTCCAGAGAGATAAAAATGAGGATCCTGATCCTAAAATGATGCTAGTGATGTCTACAAACAGCGAGCGACATATGGAAATCCCTACTCATTCCTTACTCAGGGCATCCCTAAGGTGCCTTGTGGATTAGGGACATGTAAATAATCTGTTACTTACCCAAAATAATAGTTCGATCACCAGCAATGCATGATGAATTGTGTTATGGGGAATCGTACGGGATTAACTTTGATAATTCAGGAGATGAGTTACAGGTGGAGCCCCTTGCCATTTCAGTGCTACGGGTTTATCCCAAGATTGCGAGAAAAGAAACATTTCTATCCAAAAAGGTGCCCCGTGTAAAAAGAGCGGGATTTCTGAGGAGCATTGCCCTGTTAAAAGTCTCAGCAGAAGTGCCGGCGACGTGAGTGCCCCCCTCAAGGCAACAGCGTTTTCCTCTGGTCCGCGCTGGGACACAGCGGCAGGGCAGGGGTGCAGGATCTGGCCCTGCTCCCCGTGCTATCGCTGTGTAGGGATTAGTCAGCCTTGCTTCCCAAGGCCATCACAACTGCGTCTGTCACCAGCTCGCTCGCGCTGTAAGAATTAGCGTTATACGTTATCGCACTAGCTATCGAGAAAGTAATATTTATACGTTCTTCTTAGTAACAATGTCTGTACGAGTAACAATGTCTGTATGACGTGTCTTTCCTGAAACAGATTCGACGAAAAAGCCAAGAGAAAAGATTATCTTCTGACAAAAGGGCTAGCGATTCGAAAGGTAAATATGAGTTTTGTAAGGTTATAAATAGGGTTCAAAAAAAGAAGGTGCAGAAAATGCCGGGGGCCCATGTGAGAGCGCAGGAGGAGATGCAGAACTGCCGAGAGGGCAGAGGAGACAAGCAGGGCAGCAGGGGCACAAGGAAAGCTCAGCCCAGCGTTGGTCTTTTCCCCTTTCCCGTCTCTCTCCCTCCCCTTGAACAGTCCCTTTCCTGGCGGTCTGGCGAATTGTCCACAATTTATTTTGAGCCACACGATACGAGAGGACAGGGGACAAGTGGGGCCGCAGCCTGTGGGCTCTGGCTTGGACATGCTCTGCGTGCATGGCAATGACTAATGGTCAAGCAGAGGGTGTCTCTTCCTTCATCACCGCATAGGCAAGCTATCTCTACTTACAGTGGTAAGAGCGGCAATTTTAAGGAACGGGACAAGTTGAACAAAGTTTGGTTTTACAAGATTTACAAGGTTTACAGCCTTTCATTGTTACTGCGTCATTATGGTCTATTCATGATTCACTGCATAAGACTATGTCCTCTCGGGGTTGTGCATGGTGTCCCCCACCCTGCCTGCGTTAATGCGCCTGGGCCCTGAGAGCACTAACTGCCCTGACCAGCCTCATGTGGGTCCCCCACCCACGCACCCGCCGCCCGTTGGCCCAAGAGCTGTTTTTAAGCTGAGGCCCTCAGCCTTGACCTTTGCGCGAGCTACGGTGGGTGTATGGCACACCTGGTCTCGTAGCTCCTGGCCTTGCCAGCGTGACCTCCTGGCTTGACTTTGGACCTGCCTTGTGACTGCGGACTTGCCTGGTGACCTGGACCATGGCTGTCCCTGGTTAGTGTCACCAGACCTGCTCTGCTCCTCTTGTTTGGGTTCTGTGGGACCGCACGGCTTGTTGGTGAGGTCTCTACCCTACCTGCCCTGCTGTCACCTTTGACTTCTGGCTTGTGGCTGTGCTGCGCCCCTGTTCTTGCTGCTCCCTAACTTGCTCAGGCTGTTTTGAGCCCTGAGTTGAGCACTGTGGAGCCTGACTCTCCTCCTGCGCAGGACCTTGCCCCCAGGACTTACCCTGCGGTTCAAGGCTAACCTCCAAACCCTGCAGGACATTATGGCCAGCCTACAGAGGGAGGTCACAGCCCTGTGGACTTCTGTAACACCCCTGCAACCATATCCCCTAAGCCCTTCAGTGGGGATTAGGAGAGAGCACAAGGCTTTGAGTTTAAATGTGTTTCCCGTGTCAGCGGGTGGAGGCCCCAAATGAGGCTGGTCAGGGCAATCAGAGCCTGTTGGTGTACTCTGGGCACCAACATGTTTGGCAGGATAACTCGGCAGCCTCTGAATCCACGTGGGATGCAGCATGAGTAATGAAGCAAGCTGTAATTTTACTCTAAACTGGGTCCCTCCTTTCTGGATTAAAAGAATGAATCAACAGGAGGTTGCGGACAGTCTATCAGCTCCTTACAAAACTTTGAAGGATATAAGCTACAGGCCAAATTTGTCTTCTGTCGGAGTTATTGTAGTGCTAGAAGCAGGGAGTTCTCATGATGGTTTGTCTTCTAGGAGAAACTCCTGCAATCTGACTCATTTTGAGGGGAATGGAGACTCCTGGTTTCCCAAGGACTGGAATAGGTTAAACCTCAGAGACCATAATTATTTGGAAGACCTGAATCTAGTTGGCAAGGGTCACAGGGCCCATTTTTGTCTGGCTTCCCGGCCTTGCCCTTGTGGGGAATCTTTGCTGCAGTGTCACAAGTCATTTATTAGAGCCGATGGGGGCCCTGGCTGTGTCTGCGCTGTGGAGAAGCCTGTTCATGGCATCTCCCACCAGAAGCTGTTGCGGCTGGGAGATGAGGTGTATTCCTGCATGTCCCCAGGACTGAATATTGCAGAGCTTACGCTCTCCATGGTGTGCCCCCAAGGTGCAACCATTGCAGGATGACTAATTTTTATGTGCCGAAACAAGCAGAATCCCTGCCGAAGGCTCCCTTTGTTCTCAAAAACAAGGGCCTGGCCTTTAGAGAGAGACTTATTTGGAGCTGTCCGTGATTGCACGACGAGAAGCCACTGCCCTAACTGTGGAAGGGGCAGCGTAGGAGTGGGTGTTGGGGGAGGCTCCTCAGGGAGGTCCTGACGAACGTTTTTAGAGCAATATGGGTGAGGTCTTTCTTAATGGCTTCCTCTGAGGATTGTCAGTTTTCCTTTCCTTGGCCTTCCCCCCCCTCGATTTTGAAAGGTTTTAGCGTTGAAGGTGTGGCTCCCAGGAAGTGAAGCCAGAGGCTGATTACAGCGTAGTACTGATTGCTCCCTCTGATGTTAGCTCCTAGGAACCCCGTCTGCAGGTATCACAGCAGGTTCAGCACCTGGCTCTCCCGCAGTAGATTTTTTAATGGCACAAAGCGTATCCAACAGCCCTGTGACTCTACCCTTCCTTCTGGGGCAATTGCAGCTGGGTACTCCCAGGACAAAAAGCAAGAGAGACAGTTCCCAAAGCCCAGCCAGGAGAGCGCCTGTCGCCGTTACTCCTTGGACACGGACGACATCGACGAAAATATCTGGGCATCTGTATGGAAGGAGAATGAGGCAGAGACTATCCTCCCTGCGGCAAGATGTAGACAGGGACCAGCACAAGAGCAAAGAGACACAGGGAGCTACTGGATCAGGGACCAGCCTTGCCCTCATTGTAAAGCTGAGAGGACCAGGCAATGGCTGTCCCAGCATTTCTCTAAACCTGTCTCACCTCCCCCTGGGGCAGACACTTCAGTAGAAGAGGACTTCTACCAAGAAATCAATCCATGACTTGCTTTCACGAGAATTTTACTGCAGCCTAATTTTTCCCTGAAGCCCTGGAAAAGCTGGCTGGATCTGTATGAAACCCCAGCAAGTGAGGATTGGGGGGAACTATATTTCAATAAAAAACAAATTTAAACCATCTGATTTCTGCCTAGAAGTGTGTAATTTATACATAAGAGTGTATTTATAGCATTCTGTAGGCACAGTCTATTAAAGACAGCTTGTTTCATAGCAGGCAAGACCCCGAGCTCATTCTTCAACACAGTCACTCAAATTAATCGAATATTTCAGCCAGTGTGAGTTTTTTTCTGCTGGCTACCTGTTTGTAACAAGGAGTGGGTTACTAGAAAACTGTAGTAGGAGAAATATTAGCATGGGAAAAGCCACGGCCAAGAGTCTACTGGTAGAGCTCCCCCTGCACCCCAGTGAGAGTTAGAACGTCCTTCAGTTTGACTCTTATTTTCTTCTACCTAGAAAAATCTTTACTACAACACCAAGGAGCTTTGTGAAAGCTTTGAAAGCAGCTCCTGTTTCAGTTCTGAATGTGTCAGTGGAAAATATTTTGAGGCCCCCTATCTGTTAATTACTTTGAAAGCTCTGATACCCGTGTGAATTCGGTCACATGGAATTCAGATATGTTTTATCTGAAGAAGGCTTTCCTAACAAGTCCTGTATAAATTCGCCTTTGCTAGACTGATCTGCTGTTTCCATCAAACATGAAGCTGATTTTGGTCTTCAGTGCCCTCTTTGGGGCTTCCTTGTGCCTGGAAACATTTGTTGGGTGAGTTACACTTTTGCAGAAGACCTTTCATTTCAAGGCCATACTTTTCAGTTACTCCTTTTCTCATTATCTTCACTTTACAAAATCTGTTTGAGGCGTATTCTTTTCTTTTCATAACTAACTTGTCTCCAAAATATGTTAACTTAGCTCCTTGTGCATCTCAAATCACTTGGAGGTAAGGGGAATCTGGCTATGCAGTTCTACCAAAGAGTATCATAGTCCTAATACTGCACTAAATGATATGATATAATTAAGCCACTATGAAGTTGGTGGCTTTGATACTTCAAGATTTGAATGAATCCTCCTCTTTAGCTTGATCTGGGTTTTCCAAGGAGATGGGTCTAGCTGCAGAGTTAAATTCGTCTTAAATTCATGTTCACCGAAGGCTTTTTTCAGCTTCTGGTAGAACTAGGGATCAGCCTCAAAAGCCTAGATCTGGATCTGAACCTCACTGCAAAGCTTGAATATTCAGCCTAACAGAGCTGGTCCTGCAAATATTGGAGCCAGAAGATCACGACCTGGCTTCATATCTGAACAAGCTCAAGAGTTAGTGTTTGAGATTCAGGGTTTAAATTCTTTCTCACAGACCTGTGAATGTTTTGAGTTATGAGTAACCCCAAAAGATAAGAAGTGAAGCTCATTTGAAGCTTTCATGTTCCACATGATTTTAATAAATGGCCAGAAAAGAAACTCAGAAGTCCCACTAAGACTTCTGTTTATGCTGTTTTCCTTCTGCAGAAGTGTGATTTTATGTACCTGAGTGATTCTGTGCTATCACTCCATAAAGTTTTATTTCCACTTCTGGTTTTAATACATTTGCCTGAGAATTCACTCAAAATTATATGCAGAACTATTCCAGGGAGATCCATGATCCTAGAACTAAACTTTCAGTAAAAGTCAGACTCTGTACACAGCTTCTGCCTCAATAAATGTTATTCCTTTCAGTCCTGAAATTTCACAAACCTCCGGCTTGGATCATTATTCAAGTGAAAGATTACTAGCTTCTCATTATTTTTGGAGATTCTTATTTCCCTTTACATGTTTAATCCTCTTCAGAGCCTTGCTAAGCAATTTGAATCATTATTTCCAACCATTATGTTCTAAAGTTTTATCTGCATATTGCATCACAAAATATCTCCTTTTGGTTTGCTTCCCCACAGCCTTACTGAGCATGTAAGAACCTTAATAGATGATAAAAAACCCCCAAAAAACTAACAGATGCTTCCTGGAATATAGTGAGTGAACAGTAGATTCTAATGAATAAATATCTGTATATTAAAATGTAAGGATTAAGAACAAGAGATATAAATTTAGTTTACTAAATCGACTCTAGAGTTTATTAAGACTAGGAGAAACTATTGTGATCATTTAATCTGGTCTCCTGCATAATATAGACTGGTTTCTCTTGAATTCATTCCTGCATCACATCCAGGAGTGGTGGCTAGTGAGCCCTATCTCTTAAAAAAAGAATCCAGTCAGGAAATGGAAGCTTACAATGATGGAGAATCCAATAAAAAGTTATTGCCGTGGTAAAGTACTTCACTGTTTGTTTGACTTGGTTCTTATCCTTCTCTTCATCAGCCTGAACAAGCCCAGATTCATCAACCTCTCTGCACAGTGCTGTTTCCTTGTACCCATTTTACCAAGCAGCCTGGGTCACCCTGTGTTTAGATGTGATAAACCTGTCTTTAGAGATCTAAAAAGTACAGTGTCTAGTCTAAGTTAATCACTGAGGTTACCTCTGTAACCAGTGGAGGGAGGTCCTTTCAGGAGGTGATTCATTCCACCCGACTGTCTGGAATGGTACAAGCCACCCTCTGATGGTATCAGCTTCTGGTAACAGAGGGAAGTTAGTCAACAGTCTTTGCCTAAACAACTAAAGCAAGGTGAGATGAATCCCATATTTAGTGTCTGCTCTACTATTTTTATATAATGCTCCCCAAACATTTTATCATTTGCAAACATTTGATCATTTGCAAACTCAACCAGAACTTTTTTTTTCGCAAGTTGTCGACAAAAATAATAAATAGGTGCAAGACCGATCCTTGTAACCAATTAAAAACTCGGCCACTTGATGATGTCTCGTTTCCAGTGAAACCTTAGGAACTGCCATTTAACTAGGTACTAACCTAAGGCAGTGTAGCAGGTTGGATCTGCAGGTTGCTAGTCAAACTCTTGGGTGGCACTAAGTCAATTGCATTAGAGAAGTCTGTACTCATTGTATCAATACAAGTGACTATTCTCCAAATCCATAATCTCAATAAGAAGCAAGTTCAACAAGGTCCTTTCGCAAGACTGTTTCTCAAGGCTTGTTGATTTACTGCAGACACCAGGTTCTCCGAATCAAGGCAAGCAATGAGGAACAGATTAAACAATTACAGCTTTTGGAAGCGCTGGAACATCTTCAGGTATGTTATTACCACGGAGGCATTTGTTGACACTTCAGACCATGGCTTCATCAGGGGTAGGACTTTGCATCGTGTTGGGAAGGTTCTCACCATACTGTGGCAGCTGCCATAAATAAACAGCTGCCACAGTAGTTGGTGTTTGATCGACAAGTTCTAGCACCAGCCTGGCAGTCAGGAGTGCCTGCATTCAAATTCTCTCTCGGCTGGGTTTGCAATCATATTTGAACCGATCTGCTCTAAACCTTAGTGTCAAAACCCCTGTTTTTAAAATGGGGGTGCTAATATTTCTGTACTTGTCTCCAAGAGTGGTGGGAGGAATTTGTTAGTTAGAGTCTATACCATATCGAAACAGTAAAGCACACGATAAAATTCTAGGTATTAGGGTTCTTATTGCCATTGCAGAGAATTTTTATTATAATTATCTTTAAAAATATTGATTTGAATAATATATAAACCAAAATTTTAAAAGTCATACGAAAGGAGAAATAAAAGCAGTGTTTCACATCACCTAATAATGTAATACGGAGCTTTTCTTGAAACTATGACTGGTAAAAAGGAGAACAATAAAATAATCATAATAGAAGGCTAAAATCTCCTCTTGCTTATACAACTGAGGCTCTGAAGTCAGTGAAAATGCTGACTCTAACCTCCCCCTGGCTCTTTTTTTCTTTCCCAAGTTGATCACATTAACTGGTACAAGGTTGTGGTGAGGCTGAGCTGAAGAATGGAACATGCCGTAAGCATGACGTGGCACGACGCTGCCAGAGTTGTACAATTTGGGAGAAATCAGTGTTTGTAGAGCTTTAGCGAAGCTGTCTGCAGAGCGCGCCTTCCCAAAACAAATCCATTTTCCTTCTTGTTTTCAGCTGGATTTCTGGTTAAACCCCTCTACCCCTGCTCTCCCTGTGGATGTCCGAATCCCCTTTAACAGCCTCCAAGCCGTCAAAGTCTTCCTGGAGTCCAACAACATTGAGTACTCTATCCTGATTGAAGACCTGCAGGTAGACAATGCTGTGGGCATGTGATTAGCTTCTATATCCAGTGGAAAGAAATAGCGGTTCATGATCTGGCCTCGTTCGTTAATTCATGCACTGTTTCCCGTTCTGCTTTCCATGAGGACCGCTTTCCCTTCCCTTGCTTTTGCAGACTGTGGATCAAGTTACTGTTTCCCCAGAGATGGTCTGTGGACCATTGATGCCCTGGGAAGCTGTGGAGATCACTCTGCAGATGCTCTCTGAAGCCATTCTGAACAGTGACATTATTAAACTCTTTCGTTCCGTAGGGCTATTCTGATAAGTGAAATTTTGTGTGATCTTTTGCCGTCGGAAGTTTGGGAATCACTGCAGTAAGTTACCCATAATTCAGTAAGCTGTGCTGTGGACAGCTCTGGACATCATAACCCCAAAGAACTGTACAGCACAGTGTGAGGGCAAAAACCACACTCTTGGGCACTAATCTAGTACTGTTTCATGAGCAGTAATTCCAGAATGGCATCTAAAGATTAACTCAGCGGAAACACTGCCCTTTTCTCAAGCTTTCCAATACTAATCTTGTTCATCTTAACAAGCGTTTAAAATTTAATACTGACCATTTAAATACCAGTGATCTTGCCTTCTTCGCTACAGCTAAGTCCATCAGAAACATCAGTTTGCTCCGTAGCTGTGTGAAGCTTGGGACTGTGTCCAGAGCCAGTACACAGCGGCACCATCTCGTTATTTGAGGTGAACATTGGGTGAGAAGTCTGCCAAGCAAGCAGGCTTTCCTCCACATTTGAATGGCTTGTTTTAGGTCGTACTAGATGAAGAAAAGCAAGATATGGCCCGCAGTCAGCAACGGGAGCGCGGCAGCAACACTTTCAACTATGGAGCTTACCATTCTTTAGCTGCGGTGAGTAGCTTGAATCCAACTTTTGGGGAAGATGATTCTTTTTTCTGGCTTTTTTTCACGCTCTCTTCGATCAAATCCTATACTAGGATCTAAAATTCCTTTCTGGCTTCTTCTGGTACACAGTTTTGTTTTTAAATGGATTTTTTTTTCTGTGGTCAGCACAGTGGGCCAACGCTCTCCCTCGCAGTGTTGCAAGAGGCCAGTGTTGATCACACTTTTTCTTAAACTTTTGGACAGAGCTCTATCAAAATATTTCCTTCTGACCCCTCAGAGATACTTCAGAAGAGAGCGAGAAATAAATAAATCTTGAAATAGGGAAATACAGGGAAGCTGCAGCCATCAAGCAGAGCAGAGGATAAGGTATTTTTTACTACCAGAAAGTTCTTGAAGTGGATTTTGAGCTTGTTCTTGGAATAAGTGGATCTTGGAGATAGGCAGTACTTCCTCATGCATCCGAGAAGCTGGGGAATAGCACTGACCACCCTAACGTAGGGTGAGCTGGGGCTCTGGAGAGGCCATACTAATGCAGGCAGAAGGGGATAAAGTGGGTTTCACCAGATCCTACAGAATTCATCAGATCCTACGATTGTTCTGGGCAGCACAATACATAGATGGAATATAAGTGTCATGCTGACTTTTAATTTTAGATTTATGAAGAACTGGATAATATTGCACAGGAGCACAGCAGCATTGTCAGCAAGCTAAAGATTGGGGAATCCTATGAAAAGCGGCCTTTGTATGTGCTCAAGGTATGGTTCCTGTGTATATAACAGATTAAAGAGTGTGTGTACGTGTATATGTGTGACTATATACATATATATATATTTATGTATGAATATATATATACACATATACTACTATAAAATTATTATAGATTGTATTATATTATAGATATGGTACAATTCAGTCCAAAGCATCCCAGTCTCTATGGGGTGGTTGACTAAGAGGTGTCAGTAAGAGTTTTACAAGTTTCTGCTTTATTTGACAGTTCAGCACTGGAGGAACCAACCGTCCTGCAATCTGGATTGATGCTGGTATCCATTCCCGAGAGTGGGTTACCCAAGCCAGCGCAGTATGGATAGCTAATAAGGTCACTTCAGCAGTGATTGATTTTCTTTTGCCTTGGGAATGCCATTGACTGTTTAAAAGTATATCTACCGCACCTATATGTACTTAACCAGATCTGCTGCCTCTGCTTCACCTGTCCTAAAATGCAGCTGACTCCAGACAGAACATGGCAACTATTTAGACACAGAGTTGAAATATTACAACAGCAGGGAGAAGTTTAGGTAGGCAAAATGTAATAGTCCAGGTGGAATTGCTGAGGACTCCAGGACTGATAGCTTTACGAGTGACTGAGGACTTTGAAAAAATTAAGATTATTTTGAGAAAATTATTATTAGTTTGCTGCTTCGGTCTGCAGACACAGAGGAGCACTGTGTGGTTACCTTTCACAAAAGTGCTAAAAAATTCCAGCTCTATTCAAATGAGCATTTAAATTCTGCTGAAAATGAGTAAGCCACCAGAGATGTGCAGCATATTATAGATTCCCAAACTGGGCTAATTCATCTCGATCCTAGTGCTAGCTTTGGTGCGTTCTCGGGGACTTGCCGGAGAGAATTTTGTTGCCCTCTTCCATTAAATCCCTGTCTTCTGAATAAAATAGTAGAACAGATTCATTGCTCTCTCCAAGCCCCAGGTTTGACAAGGAACAGTTACTGCCAGCAGATGATTAATGTTTCTTGTTTGCCTATCCAGAAAGCCAGACTTGCCTCTGTACCCAGCTGTTAGAGTGTAAGCATGAGGGAAGGAAATATGCTGATCATCACGGTGTGCCGTACTTTATCTCCGCTTAGATTGCTTCTGACTATGGCAGTGATCCATCCATCACCTCTCTGCTGAAAAAAATGGACATTTTCCTGCTGGCAGTCACAAACCCTGATGGATATGAATTCACTCAGACCAAAGTGAGTAAGCACACTGCCTCCAAGCCGATTCAGAAAGCTGTCATGCTCTTCCAAGCCGACAATAAATCTGAGGGAAGTAGGTTCCAAAAGTCCGTTTGTTAATGTTGTGACGAGGAAATGCAAGAGAGTCGGGCAGCCCAAGACACCGATTGCTTGTCTAATCCATCTTTTTTCTTCACTGTAAATTCACCAGCCCTTTGGTTGTTTCCATTGGCGCATCTTGGCAGTTAGTCCATCCGAAGTGATCTTAGGCTTGCGCCTAGGATCACTTCCTGTCGAATGGTAACCGTTTCTGGGTAGTAGGCATCATGCAAGCCCTGAGCTTTGTTCCTTTGCAAAGCCACAGTGTTGCTTTGTTTTAGAATCGCATGTGGCGGAAGACACGCTCCAAGATTCAAGGCAGTCTGTGTGTCGGAGTTGATCCAAACAGGAACTGGGATGCAGGTTTTGGAGGTAGGAACAAGGTTTTTGGATTCGGGCTGTCACTAAGAAGAAGGTTCCCTTTCACACTCCTGGATCCTGTTACACGGGAACAGCAATCTCCTTAACATAAGGATTCCGAAAGCAAATGGTCAAATATAATAGTAGTTGCCTTTTGTAAAGATAATTTCTTACTGACTAGTTGCTAAAGAGCTGAAGATGAGACAAGTAGCCTGTACCTTCTGGCAGTAAGTCTCTTCAGCATCCATACTCTGTCACTGCTGTCATCTATCAGCATTCAAGGCTTTGCTGAAGACCTGTTGTTAGGAATCGCACAGCTTTGTGTTGGTCTGCTTTGTCCTTCCCTGAACACCAGTTCTTACTTTGCTCTGCTTTTGTACCAAAACAGGTCCTGGAGCCAGTAATAATCCCTGCTCTGACTCTTACCATGGGCCCAGTGCCAACTCGGAGGTGGAAGTGAAATCTATTGTAGATTTTATTAAGAATCATGGAAATACGGTGGCCTTCCTCACCCTCCACAGCTACTCTCAGCTCCTGATGTATCCCTACGGCTATAAATGCACTAAACCAGCAGACTATGCAGAGCTGGTGAGACACATTGACTCAACTATATCTTCCTTCCAGGTGGCTTTCCATACTTGAGTATTATAGTGAGATAGCAGGATAAATGGGCTGAATTCAGCCATCCTATCGTAACGGTAACCATCCATGGGAGTGAACGGGAGCTGCTGCAATGCAATACCTTTAAAAGAGAAGTCTGGGTCATATGCAAACACATGCCATTCCCACCCGTTGTCAGCCCTGTTCACTCACTCCGAGGCTGGTCTGCATTTCCTTCTTTAGCTTAAATGACAGTATTCATGTCTTTGAGGGGATATGAACCATACCATCATAGGACAATTTAGGTCTGGAGGCCTCTAATCCAACTCTCTGCTCAAAGCAGGCCAGCTTTGAAGTCAGGACCAGCTTCAAAGTTAGAAGAGGCTGCTTAGAGCCTTGCCCATCTGAGTTTTGAATGTTGCCAAAGACAGATTCCACAGTTTCTTTGGGCCCATTCTGAAGTTTTCCGTGCTCATGGGGATTTTCTTTTTCCTAATATCTCTGTGGAATTTTGTGTGGGGCATTTTGTTTGTTGCCCCTTGTCCTTTTGCTGTACACCTCCAAGAAGAGCCTGGCTCTGTTTTTTTCTACAACCACCCATTACATAGTTGAAGTGAGCACAAAGCTGACTGCTAAGTATTGGAAAAGCTCTAAATGCCTTGGGGTTTTCTTGCATCTTCTGAACCTTTTATTGACAAGACAGTGGGTGAGATGAAACACCAGGTGATTTGATATGGAAGCTTTTATGTTAATTTGCCTGTAATATCACCTCCCCAAAATACTGTGGAAGCTGTGATTGCTGTCACTAGTATCCAGTAATGAAGACATTAATTCATTTGGCACGGCTCATTTTGGGGGGAGTGAAAGTAGGTTGTAAACCAGTTTGGAGACTTCCCTAAATAGGGTTCAGGATGGTGAAATCTGAAGATTTAGTGTCATTAAGCGTGGCTACTTTCTGACTCTTCCTTCATCCTCTGCTCTCCAGGATACCTTGGGGAGAGCTGCTGCCAGTTCCGTCCGTTCCCTGTATGGCACCGCCTATAAAGTGGGAAGCATTTGCTCTACTATCTGTGAGTATTTCGCCATTCTGAGCTTTATGGGTTATCCCAGGGAAACATGCCACGCTTTGGTCTCCCCCCAAGTTCTCTGACCCACAAGGTCCTTCACGAAGGTAGTGTTGCTTCAGCAGAGTGACGCCACCAGTCAGATGTTGCCAGCTGAGCGTTCACATGAAGGCCTAATACTTGTCCCTCACAAATATTACCACCGTAAAGTTCTCTTCTGGATAGCATCATCTCAGTGCCATATGACCCAAACCAAGAATGCTTTCGCTTACTTGGGTATGGCCTGATCCTGAGAAATTCCTGGCATATTCAGCACAAAGTGGTTATGGTAGCTGCGAGTGCTGCGTGGAAGCATAACCCAGATCAACCCTCCATGCATCAACCCAGATCAACCCTCCATTCATCCCTTGTGGCTTTTTCTCCCTTTCTCTTTCAGACCAAGCCAGTGGAGGCAGCATTGACTGGAGCTACGATTATGGCATCAAATACTCTTTTGCCTTTGAGCTGAGAGACACAGGTAGTTACGGTTTCCTCCTGCCAGCCAGCCAAATCATCCCAACTGCAGAGGAGACCTGGCTGGGTCTGAAGACGATCATGGAGCATGTGCGAGATAATACATACTAAAATTCGGGACGGGAATCGACTGTCTAAATTCTCTTCCCTTGACATGCTTGAGACAATTGTAACCACATGGCATATGGCTGAATAAAAAGTTTGTGTGCATTCCTCCTACAGCAATGCGTGTCTGTATATAAAGAGCATTTCATGCATATCTCTTTGGTTCTCTGCATTTGGGTTTGCATGGTAGACTCCTTATGAGGCGTTAGAGATTTTAGGACCCAGTCAAAACTCTGTAACAGGCCCTGTTGGAGTCCACCTCAACAAGACACAGTAGGAGCTGTGATGAAAGGAGAGGAGGGTGGAAGATGTGACTGCTCCTGTGACTAACTACTACTGAGATTTTACAAATGACCTCCAGTTAGAAAAAGAAACCAAGCCTTTTCCCACCTCGATAAAGAGGTCATCCAAGGGACTTCCGTCAGCGCAGAGGCTGAGGAGAGAATTAAAATCTAAGAGCAGTATGGCTCAGAGCGAGGGGTAAAGGTCTGCTTGGAGAAGAGGCATCCGACCCCCAGCCTGTGACTGCAGTAGCCTGTCCTGCCGTGTGGCCCCTCAGGTGGCTTCTGCAGCTACGTCTATATTAGTAAATAAATACCCGGAATCATTCCCGGGCACCACAATGCAATTACCTATACTGTTAAACTCTCGTATACACTCCCAGGTGTGATTTCAGCCCTATTCCAACTCAGATTCTCCACGTTCCCGTGATGATTTAATTTACTAGTATAGGCAGACTGTGAAACCGCCGCGCCACGAGTCGCGTTTGGACTTCCTCCTTTGGATGAAGTGCCTGAGCTATCTTCAAAACCGATTCTGCAGATCTGGCGCCACCTTTTCATCTCTTGCAGGAGCAGTGGGCGATACGTTGCGGGGGGGGTTGGCTAAAAAAGCCGCTAACGGTTCTCCGCGGTGGTTAGAAGCAGAGGCAAGGAAAAGTTCGTGGACGAAGGATGCTTTGGGGCTTATCGAAGACAAAGATTCGGGCGCAGCCTCTGCCTGAGGATGCTGCCAAGCCACCGGCCACTGAGGGTGTCCTGGGGTGGCCTCACCGTGTGTTTGTCCCGGCCCTTTCCTCCCTCCCTAGGTTTGGCCACCGGGCATGGTTAGAGAGAGGACCACGATGGAAGGACACCTGCCCTGACCCAGCGTGGCCGGGCTTGAGCATCCCCTGTCCCCCTCCATACAGGTGGGCTCCCTTGTTGTGTCTTCCAGCCTCCCAATTTCTTGAGCCTCACGAGCCGACAGCTTCTGGCCGTGTTTCTGAGCCACCAAGGCGTCGGGCATCATCAATCCCTGCCCCTGGCGCAATAGCTGTCAAGTCTAACAGGCTTATCTTGATGTCCTCTGCTTGCCCCAGCAGCTGGCGAGTTACTCACGCCGTCGGGAGCGTGGCTGGAAAACAAACACGCCCTGCGCGAGAGGGCAAAACCTGGGTTCAGGCCCAAAGGACGCAAGGCTGTTGGCAGGGAAAAGCAGGTGAAGGTGCAGGTGAGGCGCCAGGCAGCTCCACGTGGGTTCGGCACGGGGCTGAGGGAAGCCTGGGCATGGAGGGACTCTGCCGTGCTGCTGCTCAACCCGTGCATCTGCTGGTCCCTCCCGTTGGCGCTCGGTGACTCTCCGGGATGGGGCCGTGTTTCCAAACTGTCCCATCCTTCCATGGCTCATGACGGAGCTCAAGTGCTGCTGGCTAAAGGTTGCTGGTGGGAGGCACCAGCTTGGTCCCCAGATCCACCTGAGCCGCTGCCTCTGCGTGGGCGACCCTGTGAGCGGCAGGAGCGGTGGTGGGCGACCAGCTGCAGGTGCCTTCGCACTGGGCTGGACGGGGTGGTAGAATTCAGCTCTGGTCCTGCCCTGGCTTTGAAGCTCCATCCTGGCAGAGACCATCTGAGCTTCTAGGCCATCTTGTCCCTCTTCTTCTAAGTGCATGGCTTGATGACAACGGCATCCGGTTTTGGGACCCCCACTACCAGAGAGACACTGATAAACCAGAATGAGGTCAGTGGAGGCCACCGAGATGTTCAGCAGCTGGAGCACACGTCCTGTGAGGGACAGCTGAGGGAGCTGGACTGGTTCAGCCTGGAGAGGAGACCTACGAGCAGCTCTCCCGTACCTTCGAGAAGGTTACGGAGAAGATGGAGCCAGGCTCTTCATCGCGGTGCATGATGGGGCGTGAGAAACAACAGTATGAACTGAAACGAGAGATGTTCAGACTGGATATAAGAAAAACCCTTCCCACCACGAGGACAGAGTGGTCCAGATTGCCTGGAGAGCTTGTGCAGTCTCCATCCTTGAAGGGTTTCAAGACCCAACTAGACAAGACCCTGAGTAACCTGGTCTGACCCTGCTTTGGGCGGGAGGTTGGACCAGAGACCTCCTGAGGTCCCTTCCAACCTGAATTATCCCGTGATCCTATGATCCTAATACCCTGCCTAAATGAGGACCTCTTTCCCCATCATCCAGGCCCCCAAAGCTTGTCCCCGGCTGTGTGGAGCAGCCCAGTGGCTCCCAACGGTGCTGGCCGGGGACGAGCTCAGAGATGCCACCACGGATGCGCGTGGGGATTCCCGGCAGGAATCGCCCGACAGCTGGTGTACTGTGAAGCCACAAAGGTCGCCCACACGTCCCTAAATCCTTCCCTCTGCTACGCAGACCCGGGACCTCCAGCTCCCGCTGGGACGAGGCAGGACACGGGGAAAACGCCCTCCCCGGCCGCCCGCAGCAGGTCCGGGGCCTCGAGGAGGATATTTCCAGAGCCTCCCTGGTTTGGCGGCTCCTTTATTTGCTTCTCCAAATAAAACACACGTTTTTGGCTCCGGGGAACTGTTCCTCGCTTATCTGTTTGCTGTGTGCCCAGCAGATGTGGCCTTGGTGAGAAGGTCCTCGAGGTGCCCCGGCGGGACACCCGGGGGCTATATAGGTCCTCGGGGGCCGAGGCACGGCCACGGCCACGGCCACGGCCACCACCATGCGGGGCTTCTTGCTCGTCGTCGCCGTCGCGGCGGCCGCCTGCGGCGAGGAGCTCTTCGTGGGGTGAGTCTGGCCGCGGTAGCCCTTTCCTGGGCGGATCGAGTGCTCCGCTACGCGATGTCTCCCTTCATCTTTTGCTCTTGCCTTCCTTCAGGGACCAGGTCCTACGCGCCGTGGCAGGTGACGAGGAGCAGCTCGCCCTGCTCCGGGACCTGGGGGAGCAGGCGGAGCTGCAGGTGAGAGCCCATCGCCCCGGCGTCGGGGCTGCGCCCCAGTCTAAGGCACGTCCGCTGCGCTGCACAGCTCGGCGGCGGCGCCGGATCCGCTGCCGGGAGGGCTCATCCCGTCCCCGCGCACGGCTGGGCTCTCTCCCGAGAAACGCAGCCTGCAGTGGAGACCCCGTCCCACCTCGGATGCCCATCCGAGGCCAGGTGGAGCCACGTTCCTCACCCAAGATGCTGGTGACCACTAAATGTAAACCGTGATTAGCTGCTGTTTTCCTAGCATCCCTTGGGAAGCCGCCCAGATGTCCCCACGTGGCTCCCCGGCGCTCCCGGCAGAAGAGCCCGAGGCGCCGGTGGAGTCAACCTCCCCCTTTCCCCAAGCCAGGTTGACTTCTGGCGTGGTCCCACCAAGCCCAACCTCCCTGTGGACCTGAGGGTCCCTTTCTGGAGCCTCCAAGCCGTCAAAAGCTTCCTGGAGGCCAACGGCGTCACCTACAGCGTCATGATCGAGGACGTGCAGGTGAGGGGCGCCCGGTGGGACGCAGCTCCTCGCCTCCATCCCAGCGGGAGGAGCTGGGGACAAACCGGAGAAGGTGGAAAGCAGAAGCCATCTCCATCGGACTTTTGCAAAAAAAAAACCCACCTGGTGGGTGGGAATAAAGCACCAACCGGGCGCTCTTCCAACCAGGAACTGCTCGACGAGGAGAAGAGGACCATGGCGCTGTCCCGGAGGCTGGAGAGGAGCACAGGCACTTTCGACTTTGCCTCCTACCACACCATCGAGGAGGTGGGTGGCCCGGCAGGGTGCCCCCACCCCACCCCACCCCACGTCGCCCGCGGTGGGGTGACGCCGCCGCTCTCCCCGGCAGATCTACGGCTGGATGGAGGCGCTGGCGGCGGCCCACCCCGGCCTGGTCACCAGGCTGCAGATCGGGCAGAGCTACGAGAAGCGGCCGCTCTACGTGCTGAAGGTGGGTGCTGCCGGGCACCCGCAAGCGCCGGCGCCGGCCTGGCCTGGGAGCGGAGCCATGGGAAAGTGCAGGCGTGCACAAGCCTGCACACGCGTGCACAAGCCTGAACACGCGTGCACAAGCCTGAACATGCGTGCACAAGCCTGCACACAGGTGCACAAGCCTGAACATGCATGCACAAGCCTGCACACACGTGCACAAGCCTGCACACAAATGCACAAGCCTGCACACACATGCACAAGCCTGAACATGCATGCACAAGCCTGCACACACATGCACAAGCCTGCACACAAATGCACAAGCCTGCACACACATGCACAAGCCTGAACATGCATGCACAAGCTTGCACATGTGTGCACAAGCCTGCACAGGTGTGCACAAGCCTGCACACAAATGCACAAGCCTGCATATGCATGCACAAGCCTGCACACATGTGCACAAGCCTTCACCCACATGCACAAGCCTTCACACAAACGCACAAGCCTGAACACGCGTGCACAAGCCTTCACACAAACGCACAAGCCTGCACACGCGTGCACAAGCCTGCACATGCATCCACAAGCCTGCACACACATGCATAAGCCCGCACACACAAGCCCGCACACAAATGCACAAGCCTGCATGTGCACAAGCTTGCACACATGCACTCACAAGCCTGCACACGCATGTGCAAGCTGCCAGGTGTGTGCACAAGCCTTCACACACGTGCACAAGCCTGTGCATGTGAGCACAAGCCTGCAGACATGTGCACAAGCCTGCACACGCGTGCACAAGCCTGCAGGTGTGCGCATGAGCCTGCACAGGCATGCACAAGCCTGCACATGCACCCACAAGCATGCATACACATGCACAAGCCTGCAGACATGTGCACAAGTCTGCACACACGTGCACAAGTCTGCAGATGTGTCCACAAGCCTGCAGACGTGCACAAGCCTGCCCACGCATGCACAAGCCTGCAGACATGTGCACAAGCCTGCCCACGCGTGCACAAGCGTGTGCCGCTGACGCCGGCGCGCTCCCTTCGCAGTTCAGCACGGGCGGAGCGGGCCGGCCCGCCATCTGGCTCGACACCGGCATTCACTCGCGCGAGTGGATCACCCAAGCCACCGGCGTGTGGACCGCCAACAAGGTAGGCGCCAGCGTGTCCCCCCCCCCCCCCCCCCCCCCCCATCGCTGAGGACCAGGCTCAGCTAGACCATGCCCGGGAGGTGGCCACCATGCCTGCTCCTACGGAAACCTCTGGGGATGGGACCTCCGACCTCCCCGGGCTTCTCCCAGCAATTTCCAAGTGCTTCCCGGGTCTCCTGTGTTGATGGTGAAGCTGGTGGCACCTCATATGGTGTTGGCCGTTGAGCTCTTCCACCACCGTGGACATGCGGCTCCTTGGTCGCTGCCCGTCCCCCGGAGCGGCTGGTGCGGGGTTCGAGGTGGTTCCTTCTTCTCCCCTCGCCGTGCAGATAGCCGAGGAGTACGGCAAGGACCCCTCCGTGACCGCCATCCTGGACAGCATGGACATCTTCTTCGAGATCGTCACCAACCCTGACGGCTTCGCTTACACCCACAGCACCGTAAGTGCCGCGACGGGGAGGAAAAGCCTCGTCCTGACCCCCCCCCCCCAGGTCCAGCATCCCCCAGGACCTCCCATCCAAGGAGCTGCCTTGGACGCCCACCACGCGCGGTGGCCACCCCGGTTCCGGGTGGAGAAGAGCCCGGGGTTGCCCCATCCCACCCGGGATGTCAGCCGAGAGCTGCCGGAGCGGGTCGGCGGAGACCGTTTTCATCTCCTGGTGGGAGACACCCCGACGGGAGCCCTGGTGGCTCATCCCCACCAGCCCCGTGACGGTGTCTCCCCCGGTGTCCCTCGCTCCTAGAACCGCCTGTGGCGAAAGACGAGGTCCGTCAACGCCGGCTCCTCCTGCGTCGGCGTGGACCCCAACCGAAACTGGGACGCGGGCTTCGGAGGTACGGTGGGGCCGCAAGGGCCATGGACGGTGGGTGGTGGCACCATCCCCACGTCCGGGAGGCCGCGGAGGCGGTGAACATCCCGCATGCCGGCGAGCGAAACCCGGGTGTCGCTTCTCCCTCGGGCGCCCGCGGCACCTCGCGAGCGGGTGTCTCCTCGCTCACGTCCCCAGGACCCGGCTCCAGCAGCAACCCCTGCTCCGAAACCTACCACGGCCCCTACGCCCACTCCGAGAGCGAGGTGAGCGCCATCGCCGACTTCATCCTCCGCCACGGGAACGTCAAAGCCGCCGTCTCCATCCACAGCTACTCGCAGATGCTCATGTTCCCCTACGGCTACAAGGCGGCGCCGGCGCCCGACCGCCGGGAGCTGGTGAGGTGGCCGCATCACCCAAGGGTGGTCTCCTAGGTCCTCGGGGGGGGGGGGGGGGGACAACCCCTCACCCATGCCCTTTTTTTGGGGTGGTGGTGGGGGATGTCCTCCTTGCAGAACGACCTGGCCGCCGAGGCCGTGCGAGACTTGGCCGCCGTCTACGGCACCGAGTACACCTACGGGAGCATCATCGACACCATCTGTAAGTGTCACCTCCGCCGCCACGCCGCCGCGGGGCGTGAAAACCCCCCCCCCCCACGGTTTTGGGTCACCTCCTCCGGCGTCCCGTCACCCTCCGCAGACCAGGCGGCCGGCACCACCGTGGACTGGGCGTACGACAACGGCGTCAAGTTCTCCTACACCTTCGAGCTGAGGGACACGGGCCGCTACGGCTTCCTGCTGCCCGCCGGCCAGATCGTCCCCACCGCCCGGGAGACCTGGCCGGCGCTGCTGGACATCATGCTGCACGCCCTGGAGCACCCCTACTAAACGGGAGCCGGGACGCCCCGGTGAGGGGCCCCGCGGGAAGAAGCCCGCCGCCCCTGTTGTCTCATCCGGCAGATTTTTCGGCACCTCGGCGCGGTCCCGCGTTTCGGGGAATAAAACCCGTATTCGCCCCGCGGCTCCTTCCCTTCCACGTGACGCCGCTCTCGGCCTCGGCAGCTCGGCCGGCGCCAGCTGCGGCCTTCCCGGCGCCGGTGCCGGACCTGTGGGAACCGGGACAGCTGGCGGCGGCACCCTTAAAAATCCGCCCCCACCGCGCTCCGCCGACCGACCGGCCGGAGATGAGGGGCCTGGTGCTGCTCGCGACCCTGGTGGCTGCGGCCGCCGGCGCCGAGACCTTCGTCGGGTAAATTCGGGATGGGGGGGGTGCGGGAACCGCGTCCCGGGTGGGAGAAGCCGGTTCAACTTCTTTGCCCCCCCAACCCCCACCGCGGGGATGCGGGGGGAGGCGTTTCACGCAGCGCGCCCCGACGCCACGGTGAGGGGCACCGAGCCGCGGCTCCCGTCCCATCCCGCCCGCGGGGACGCCGGCTCTAAGGGAAACTGAGGCAGGAAGGGGAGGATGTTTGGGAGCGGGGGGGAGGGAGGTGGGGGCTCTTCTCATCCCGCCGCCCGCAGGCACCAGGTGCTGCGCGTCCTGCCCGGCAGCGCGGCGGAGCTGCAGAGCCTGCGGGAGCTGCAGGAGCTCGAGCACCTGCAGGTAACACTGCCGCGGTGGCGGCTCGGTTGGGTGGGTTTTTTTGGGGGGGGGGGTTCGGCCAGCTTGCACCCCCCCAACCAACCAACCCGTCTCTCACCCCCCCCCCCCCCCGTTGCAGCTGGACTTCTGGCTGGCGCCGCGGGGCCCCGGGGCACCGGTGGACGTGCGGGTGCCCTTCGCCAGCCTGCAGCCCGTCAAAGCCCACCTGGAGGCTCGCGGCGTGCCCTACTCCGTCATGATCGAGGACGTGCAGGTCAGCGGGCGGCTGGCCGGGCCGCCGTCCCGTGTCCCGTATCCCGTATCCATATCCCGTATCCCACCCCACCCACGACCGCTCTCATCCAGCCCTTCCCCGTGTCGCCCAGGCGCTGGTGGACCAGGAGCGGACGCAGACGGGACGCCGGCGGCTCCTGCCCGCTTCCACCGACGCCTTCAACTACGCCGCCTACCACAACCTGGACGAGGTACCGGCCAGCACGGCCACGGCTTCTCTTTCATTATTATTAATTATTTATTATAATTTTTTAAGGAAACTCTAAGGTTCGGGGGCGACCGCCGCGCCGGCGGCTTCCTCCCCGCAGATCTACGCCTTCATGGACCTGCTGGTGGCCGAAAACCCCGACCTGGTCAGCAAGGTGGAGATCGGCCGGACGACCGAAGGTCGCCCCATCTACGTGCTCAAGGTGAGGCCACCGGCTCCCGCATCCCCCCCCCGCAAACCGAGACCTTTGCGGCTCCGAACCCCAACTGCCCCCCAAATTAGAGCCGGAAAGGGCTTGAGTTTTGCGTTCGGGGCGCTCTGCTTCCGCAGTTCAGCAAGGGGGGCACCAAGCGCCCCGCCGTCTGGATCGACACCGGCATCCACTCCCGCGAATGGGTGACGCAGGCCAGCGGCGTCTGGTTCGCCAAGGCGGTAGGGACGGGACGGGACGGGACGGGATGGGATGGGTGCCGGGAGCGGGCTGCGCTCCGGCGGCGGCACGGGAACCCTCATGCCCCGGCGCTTCCAGATCGCCTCGGACCACGAGAAAGATGAGGGCTTGGCCTCCATCCTCGCCGAGATGGACATCTTCCTGGAGATCGTCACCAACCCCGACGGCTTCGTCTTCACCCACACCAAGGTGCCGGCGGTGGCGGCGGTGGCGCCGGGACCCCCATCGGGCGCCGCTTCCCCCCCCTCCCCGTGCCGCTGACCGGCTCTGTCCTCCCAGAACCGCCTGTGGCGCAAGACCCGCTCCACGCACTCGGGCTCCCTCTGCGTCGGCGTCGACGCCAACCGCAACTGGGACGCGGGATTCGGAGGTCAGAGCGCTGCCCGCTGGCCCTGCGCCTTTGCGGTGCCGTTCGTCCCCGGGGAAGGGATGGACTTTGCTCCGGGGCTGCTCCATCCCTGGAAACTGGGACGTGGGTTTGGGCTCCACCAAGACCTTGGTGTCCCCATGCACCAGCACGGCGGGGACCAGCAGTGACAACTGTCGCACCAATGCTGAGCAGGAGCCCCCAGAGTGGTCCTTGCTGGCCACCACGCAGCCAAGGGGTGGGAGATGCTTTTGGGCTCGTACCTTCGCTGCTAGGACTCACCGAGCCACCCAGCCGGGCCACCAAAGCAGCTCTCTCCATCACCCGCTGCGTTTCCATGTGTCACCTTCCCTCCGCAGGGTCCGGCTCCAGCGGGAACCCCTGCTCGGACACCTACCGCGGGCCCTACGCCAACTCGGAGCCCGAGGTGAAGGCCATCGTGGACTTCGTGAAGAACCACGGGAACATCAAGGCCTTCATCTCCATCCACAGCTACTCGCAGCTCCTGCTCTACCCCTACGGCTACACCACCACCCCCGCGGCCGACCAGAAGGAGCTGGTAGGGCGGACGCGGGGGTGCGGAGGGGGCCAGGAGGCCGCCGGGGCTCATTCTCCTGCGAGGTGGCTCCAAACCTCCTCCTGCTCCGGTTGCTTGTGCGACTGCTGCCCGTGGCCTCATCTCCCCGGGTTAAGCTCTTCCCTTTTAGCCGTCCCACCGTGCCCGGCCGACTAGCACCCAGATGTGCCGGAGCAGCCACCATCCCGCCCTACGGAGCGGGATGTCCGCGAGCCGAACGTCTCCTGGGGGGCCGCATCCTCCCCTTTCTCCGGCTCATCCGTCTCCCTTCTGCCTCTTTCCCGCAGCACCAGGTGGCCCAAAAGGCCGTCGCAGCACTGGCTTCCGCGTACGGGACCGCGTACGAGTACGGCAGCATCATCACAACCATCTGTAAGTACCCGGCGGTTGTCCGCCGAAACCCCTCGCACCCGGAAAAGGTCCCGGCGCGGTGGGACGCATCCCCGTCGGCGGTACTCAACGAGGACAGGCTAACCCGCTGCCTCCGGTCGCTGCCTTTCCCCGTTTAGACGAGGCGAGCGGAGGAACCATCGACTGGACCTACAACCAGGGCATTAAGTACTCCTTCACCTTCGAGCTGCGGGACACGGGCCGCTACGGCTTCCTGCTGCCCGCCAGCCAGATCATCCCCACCGCCCAGGAGACCTGGTTGGCGCTGAGGGTCATCATGCTGCACGCGCTGGAGCACCCCTACTAAACGGGGGCCGGGGGGGAGGGGAACAACGTGATAAATAAACGTAAAGCTGGAGGAGAAGCGTCTCTTGTCGTTGCCCCTTTTCCCAGTTCCGTGGGAAAGCACCGTCCTTCATCCCATACCGCTTGAACCGAGCTCACCAAGGCCGGGTCTCGTTGCTGCTCCGTTTTGTCTAACCCTTTTGCTGCCGTGGGGGCATTTACCGTGACGGTCACGCCGGAAAGCGGTGCCGCTTGCCTCTGTGGTATCCCTTCTCCTCCTGCCTGGATCCGGGCTGTAAGGAAGCTGACAGCTTCTGGGAAAAGTGAGGGGAAGGCAGGGGAACCTAAGGTCCCCGCACTGCCTTGACCAACCGAGGGCCCGACGCAGTTTCTTCCGCCCCAAGCTCTGCCGTGTCGTTTTGGGGTCAAACGCGGCCGCGTGGCGCCGTCGGAAAGGTCTCCCCGTGCCGGCCCTTAGGCACCGGCCCTCCCTGGGGGAGCCAGGGCAGGGCCCACGCCGACCCCTGCTCTCCGCAAGCGCTGCTCCAAGCTTTCCGTTAGTCTTCAGACCTCACATTGAAACGCGGTACCCAGCCATATGGTGTCACTGATTTTTTATTAAATTAAACAATTAAGAGTCCCACGCTATTATATAGAGTTCCTTCCTCCCACACCAGGCACCACCAGGGCAGAAGACCAAAAAAACCCACACACATCCACCAAGAGAGCAAGAAGACGGGAAGGCACACGGCGCTTGAGGAGCTTAAACAGCTCAGACTAGTTTCATCCCTCTGGTTCAGGTTTCCCACAGCCTGGAGCAGCCAGGGATTTCAGCCCCTTCTCCATCAGCTGGATAGCAAAACCAGGACTTGGTGTAAGCCAACACAGACGACCCCTACTCTTGTCTCTGGTTTCACCCGGATGCCTTTTAGAGTTGCTTGCATCTGTAACAGCACTTCCAAGTGCTCGTGGAGCTGAAGTCTCCTTTTTGCAAGCCGGTGGCACCCTGCACGCTCTGCTGGTCCCTGGTTTAAGCACGTAACAAATGTTCTCTTGGCTCTCACCCCTCTTGCGCACATTAAGCTTCAGCCGTATTGATCAACCATATCATTTTCCAGGCACAAGAGCACTGTCAACTGGTTCAGGCAAGATACCAGCTGAATTATGGATGAGGCGTCATTTAGTTCAACTTTTTATTTCACATCAACATAAAAACAGAGCTGCCGTACAAACCAGAAAGGGGCGGCGGACTCGGGACGTCAAGATCACAACAGGCAACTGCGCGAGCCGCGGTTATTCCCCAACCAACGCTTGGCGTTTCTGCGAGGCGTCAATGTCCAACTCTTTCCATGGATATCCACCTACTCAGTAAGGGTCTCCCTGCCCTGTTTAGCCAGCGGGGAAACCAAAGCCCAGAGAGGCGAGCCGGCTTCCCAAGGCTGCATAAAACTGTGGACAAGAACGAGGTCCCTGCGGCTCCTGCTTGGGGCTCAACCGTTTCAACAAATACTTTCAAGCAGCGATGCTGCAGTTCAGTGAAAAGATAAGCAGTCTGAACGGGAAAGACACCCTGCTTCGTTCAAGAGAAGGACATCTGCCAACAGAGTGACCAGAAGTCTTCCCTCCCAGAGGAGTGATAAAGCCAGAAGGCAACAGAGCAGACCAGTTGGTAGGACCATGCTAAGACCAGCTAAAGCTGGGCTGAAACGAGATGGTATTTCCACAGCCAGTCCTAGCGACTTCTTAAACCTAACACCCGACCAGGCCGACTCTCTTAATACGCGCACACGCCCGCGCTCCCTACAGCAACCCGGCGCACCGGGTGGCCCTCAGTGGGCAGCCTGGAAGGACACCTTGTACAGATCACAGCTGGCTGGTCCACATGAAAGCGTCCAAGGACGTCTGTGGGAAGCGGGGAGCTCTCCCTCTATCTCACTGCCATCAGATGTCATTACGTATAAAAATACAGAGCTATATTTAACCACAAACGCGTTCAATTCTTACGACTCCTCGTAGCAGTTGGGTACTTTTCAGGACTCTATTTACAACCTTTCTGGATTTTTAAGGGCACGATACGGTCGGTGATAAAAGCGCAGGCTAGAGGTATCGCTACTGGGCCCGATCCTGAGAGACGCCAAGCGCTAGCGCGGCCCAGGGCTGCCCATCAGGCTCGAGGGCACATCGCGCTCGGCAGGATCGGGCCCCACGGTTTGATAGGGCTGAGGAGGATCGGAACGAAACCACCAGTCCCCAGCCACAGGAACATCACCTGCACGAGCCCTCCTCCGATCTGAGATTGGGCTAGAGACCCCGGAGCTGCGGTTCATGCTCTGCTACCAACATTTGACGCTAAAACGAGCGAACGCGAACCTGGGAAGAGAGCGGGACTGGTTTCCAGAGGCGGAAAGGCTCCTCATTAAACAACCCCTTCCCTGCTTCCACGAGGATCGTTGCGATTATTCGCACAGGTCCCAGGCCCAGCAGCAATATTTGCTCCTGTAGTAGAGGTTTAAGTGTAGGTAGCGATAAACGCGCTCGGAGATGTTGAGTCTTGAAGAATTTGGGTGGTCTGTTAATACTTACTTGGCTACATCAAAAGGGAGGGAAAACCCCCAAAGCCACACACAGAAAGCACAAAACCCAAGAAGCCAAAGCTGGACTAAGCTCTGTAATACCATGGGTAAAGGCTGGACAGCGGGGTCTCTACGTAGCCATCCCAAAAGTCTCTAACAGGCAGCACATTTCTGCCTTTTCCACACCATCAGCTTTGTCACGGAGGAGTTTCGGATGGTTTCTAGGTCAGCCAGCCAATACTGATATGGTTGGAAGCGCTGATTTGATGAAAGCTGGGGTACTTGTTTGCCACGAAATCTTCAGGCCCCACTGAGCTACCACAGTCGCATCCCTGCTAAGTTTCAGGGACCCTAATTAGAGAGGAAAAAGCAAATTTTCCTTCAGTCACCCTAACCTTAAAGACGCTACTCTAAAAATAGTGGCAAAGGCACAGTTAGGAATAACCATCAAGCCTCTACACCAGGCACGGGCACTGTGGAGCTCTTTGCCACTCCAATAAGGGACACGATTTACCTCCAAGTATCACGAAAGGATTTACGAAGCAAAATGAAGTCCTGCCTCCCAACCTTGCCTCCCGTTGGCCTGTATCACGGTTAGGGAAGACAGGCTTGCTGGCAGAAGAGTGACCGACTGTCTCCTCAACTTACTTCGTAGTTCTCTGCAACGACGATGAGCAGCAGCCTGCTCTCGCAAGGAGGAGGAAGAAGAAACCACTGGTTTGCAGATGAACCCAGGAGATACCCCGCCTGTACACTGGGAAGAGGGGCACGGCAGCCGATCCCGTCTTAAGAGAAGTCAACCAAAATCCTTCTCAGCACACGTCAGAGCATTACCCTCATCTCCTTTAGAAACCAAACCACCACACAGTAGCTTTCTCCATAACCACTGTGAGGAACAAAGCAGAAAAGCGTAATTAAAGGTCAAACATTCCAGACAATAAGAGGGAAAACCAAGTTATCTTCCCGTCCAACTCGCTTTTAAAAATACAGAACTATTTCGCAAACTGTCCATGAGTAAAGACGACTGTCAGGTTACAGTGCCATGCTGGGCATTATTTCCAAAAAAATCTTTATTACAAATACTTTTGTTCATTAACATAAAATTAAAAAAAAAAATGATGGAATCCTCTCTCCATCATTTTGGCAATTTGTTCAATGTCTGTATCGCTGCTACTAGACACCGAGGGTTTTGCTCACAGACGATTTCTGGCCCATTTACCTTCACACGTGCTCGCCTATTAGCACAGTCCACAGTTTTGGTCCCAGCGCCGAAGGCGTATTTGTTACGGACACAAATTCATTAAGTCTGAACTACAAGTTTCACAGAACTGTTTCTACCGGTCCCCGGCTTTCCTACCAGTTTCCTCCCTCCCCTAGAAACCAGTTATGTCGACACCGTCCTGACGCTGCACGGCCTTCTCAAAGCGACACCACTCCCGCTTCTAGGAAACATCAACCCCTCCAGCTCCCCCAGCCTTACCCAAGCTGCCAGTTTCATACCGCTGCTGCTTTTCTTTGCGGATTCCTAAAACGACAAACGGGCCGTACTGCTCACGGTTCCCAGAACCTGGGCATTCATTTATTCAGCTGCAAAGAGACACCGCCGCCTATTTCCACGGCCTGTTTTGGAGGCTGCCGCTGCTGAGCGAGCGGGCGGCGAGAGATCCGGCCGAGCCCGCGGCGCCGGGGAGACTGTGGTTGCTCCTCGCAGTCGCCGCCTTGGAATCGCGCCCTGAAGAACCACGGCTCAGACGGCCTGCGGAAAAAAAAGAGATCGGAAACCCAAATGCAGTTGCGCCCGTGCCAGAGCACCTGAACGACCTGCTGCCCCTCTCTGGCTCTCCGGCTCTCGCTGCAACGTACAGCACCATCACTAGCTCGGTGGGGGTTTCTGGAGAGCCTCAATCTAGCTGGGCTGGAGCAAAAGGCCTAAACAACTCGAAAAACCTACTAGCTACCAGGAAAACCTCAAGGCATTTAAAGCTGGAGGGCAGCACGGCATATGCCTGCCCTCAGCAGACCCAGGATTTCGCTCTCACGTAGCTATATCAGATTTAAGTCCCGTGGGATCAATGTGACACAGGTTTTGGCATCCCTTCTCCACCAGTTTTGAAACAACCCTCCTCCTCCCAGCAATATCCTGGGAAGAAAGGCTACGGCAAAGCAGAGAGCTGCTGCTAGGCAGGCTCAAGAGCTACAGGAAGTAATTCCGGCATCACTCAGGGAGTCTTACTGGCAGTATCTGAAGGGATCTGCTCCTCTTCTAGGTAATACTTCATCTTTTGTAGATCGTCTGCAGTAAATCTCCATTTGTTCTCAGCACGTGGGGGTGGCGCTTTGGGAGTGGCCTTTTTTCGGGCAGATCCGGCGTGAGTTGCCACCTGGCACGACACTGGGAGCGAACCCGTGACCAGTCCTTCCGGGATCTTCTGTGCAAGGACTTTGAGGCCTGCAGACATACAGATCACATGTTATCCGTGACCACCAGCTAAGGGGGTCCAAGATGGGATCGGTGATTTTACCGGTCACAAATGAAACCCTCAAGAGAGCTGAACATCAAGCTCTTTCGCTCCGTCTCCAGCTCGTGCAACCCTTGCTCTCAGTTTCACACCAAGTCTACGCACCCGAGATCTCAGAGTCCTGCCCATCCCCGCTCACCTCCAGACAACATGAACAAGTTCTCGAAGCCCCTCTCGCACATGGTTGTAGCAGCCTGGCTGGCTATCCTCTCATCATCATCGTACAAAATAATAATTTTTCCATGTGCGTTTTTCTGATAGGTGGAAGAGCTAA
The DNA here is from genome assembly GCF_036417845.1 of Apteryx mantelli. Classification (NCBI taxonomy): domain Eukaryota; kingdom Metazoa; phylum Chordata; class Aves; order Apterygiformes; family Apterygidae; genus Apteryx; species Apteryx mantelli. The sequence goes on along the minus strand of NC_089978.1, from coordinate 221,054,803 downwards.
AGATCATACTTGATTTATAAACTTAGATTGACTGTTAGTATCTTTTAAAAAGAAGAGACAAACAAACGGGACCGGAGGCAAAAAGAGCCCCTGTTTGACTTGTAGCTACCAAGCAGGAACACCTCCCTTTCACCTGTGTATTAAAGCTGATTTCTGAGTAGCTGAAGCTTGCCAGATATTGGAAGGGCTCTGCTTAACCCCTGCAGCCCCTAGGAGCACTCGTTCCACCACTGCTCTGAAGGCTATTCAGTAACAGACAGTAGCAAGAAGCACCTTCGTCACCATCCTCCCCTCTCCCTCGCAGCCCCCACAAGGTAACGACCTGGGGAATTACCAGCCTAATCCTAGCTAATAATCCTCTTTCTATCCTCCAGAGGAAAGGCAATCCCCATCGAGGAGCTGAGGGGAAGCCAAAGGATTTGGATCAACGCCTCCCTCAAGTCGCCCAGCAGCAGCAGGGGATGGGTGCCCAGGCAGTGAGGATCTGCCTTCCAGCGGCAAGAGCATATCCCAAGAAATGCCACATTCAGGCAGCTCCCAGAGAAATCAACGGGTTTTATAACCTCTGGGTTCAAACCCGGCATCTAATGGTTGCAGCAGGGCCCCGCCAGGTAATCACCGCCAGCACAAAGCATTTCCCTTCCCAACCTTCTCGAAACCCTGAGATTTTGTTGGCTAATCATCGTCCAGTCACGGTGATTGCTATATCTCCGTTTTTTTGGGAAGCTCCCCCCAGTGCTCTTGAATCCCAGCACTTTTATAAAGGATACATATTCCAGAATGCTATTGGTATATGGATTCATGGTTCTAGATAGCGTTGCAATAGGGTACGAATGAGCTGCAGAGGAAAAAAAAAAGAGAGAGAAAAATCATATTGTGGCTGAACACCAACCATCACGCAATCTAGAATACAACTGACACTGGCTTGTAAGAGTACGAGAGACTTGGAAACCCACTGAATAAGGGATTCACATGATCTCAGTCCCCTCTCCCCTTTCCAGGAGGGAATGTCAGCGCTGGATGAGTGCAGAGAGCAATCATCAGAATAGCTACTTGCAGAAGAAGAGGTTTCCAAAAGTTCTCTGAGTTTGAAAGATCCCAATTCCCCTTCCCGCTGACATCGCTCCCCTTTGCCTCCTGACCACAGTTATTGGGACTCCCTCTGTGGAGGGAGGAGACACTGTTGGAGACACTGATGCCCATCTTGGGGGGGGAAAAAAATGAAGACAGCCAGAATCCGGCACAAAGAGCTTGAACATATGAACCCAGCTGACGCCGGGCTGCTGCGGGATTCTGGCCCTCTCTTACCTCCCACGATATGGCATTGGTCGTAGGCATCGCGATCTCGTACGTCCAGAAGCAGGAAGGGGCAGTCGGGATAAGGCGTGTCTTTAGCCTGAGGGTCCGCTTTCTTCGGGGTGTCCTTTTCTATATCTAGTTCACCAACACCACTTATAACGCTACAAGGGGAAAGAGGAGGTTATGATGCAAGCTCTCACTCCGTGAATCCTTCTGTACCTCTTCACCACGTCAGGATGCTTTTCTATGATTTTATTTTCTATTTTCCAACAGCTCTTTCACATTCCAATGCAGCAAGACACCACACGAAACGGAGCCTTTCTGTGCATTTGTTAACAAAAGTCTACGGGAATCAAATCGACAAGCACATCGAAAGAAACGTTTTCATTTTTACCTATATAAATAATTCTTTCCGTGGTAGAACAGAGTACAGCCTTGCTATGTGAACATGCCAAATGCTTCCGGATCAGTCAAATCCAGGTGTTTTATTCAGTGTCCTAAGTGACTTCACTACAGTATTTGAGCCGAGGGAGAATAATCCTAACAAGTTGCCAAAGCAGAGCTCTCAGTAGTCCGGGCAGAGTAAATACCTGTCAATAACCCACCAGCAGCGCCCTGCGGAGGTTTCCCGTTTCCTATTCCATCGCTAGGTTGGATACAGGACGCTGAATGGAAACCTCCAGAATAAGAACACCACGTTCTGCTCAAGATACTCTCGCTGGTCGCTAAATTGATAGCTGTGGTAGATGAGCTCCACGCCTGCCAGGCTAACATCAAGTCTTCTGTTAGCATTTGCACAGATACAGCAAATGCAGGGCTGGGACCAAGTTTCCTCTTACGGTGTCTTCCTGGTATCTCTGACCTTGACTGGTGATGTGTTGGATTTGGAAATTGGACTCTCATTCTCAAATCACTGGAAAATCCACTAAGACCATCAGGAAGGCACGTAACCGAGTTTACCAGAGCAGTTTATAACACGGATTCCTGAACGCAGGGAACTGGACTGAATCCCACCAGTGTATTTCCCTGGTAGCTCTTTCAGCAGCCATCAGATGGTGACAGCGTCCGGTTACAACCTTGAACCCAACTAACTCCAAGAGGAGAACCTGCCAATGCTCTCTCTCACACACATCTCCAGTCCTTCAGATTTGGGCTTTAATGAGAAATACAACAGAAGCTACTAGTACCAAATTAAAATAATTAGCAGCATAAAAACAATTATCTGTTAAGATGAGAGGAAAAGTGTGTATTATTATCAGGCACCTCTGCAGCGTGGATCGATACGACTCGCCGGCTCCTGCGTTGTTTATGAACAGAAGCGGATTAAGCGGTGCCTCACGGGGGCTTCCTTTCCCGTTTGTCCCCGCTGTGAGTTCAGCATCTGCGTCCGAGGTAGCAGAATCACCATCTGGGGAGAGAACAGGGTACGAAGAATTAAAACGCTGCAGGAAATAAGTTAGTTTTAAGCCCCGTTTCTATTCTTAGAGGAAAGCGTGTCTCTTAAAGACATCCTTGTCTTTATCCTCTTACAAGACTGACTCACTGAGAGTCTCTCATTAAAAATAAGAAAGAGCCAGGTGATTTTTAAGAGCTCGAGATCTCAGTTTTAAGAACTCACTAAAAACGTTACAGTCCATTTAATTCTGATGCACGATATCTACTGAGTTACTGCAATATGCAGCACGAGGCCTTTCTTCGAGGCATCTTATTTGCAAACCTTCCTGCTTTTATGAGCCGTGCATCCCAAACTGGAACGGCTGCAGGCCAGGCCAGAGCTTAAATTATTTTTATCTTTGATTAAAAGACTTGCCGAGCAGCCAGCTAAGTCTGCCAGGACACGGTTCAAAATACGACAGCGAACTACAGCTCTTTCTCTTTTGTGCTTACAATAAATATTGTTACCTTCCAGCTTCTGGATCTCCTCGTTTGTCACTTCTAATGTTTCATCAGATAGAGAAGCAACCTGGATGGCCTGCGCGAAACAAAAGCGAACAACAATACCGTGATATGAATACGCCGGTGTCAATGAAAGACGGGGATCAGCTTAAGGAAAAACGAGGCTCATGCCAAAACACGTTTAACTCGGCGAAGCCTCTACTGGACTTCAAGGACAAATACAGCGTCTATTTGAGGCCCATACTGCGGACGTGTCTTTTTACTGAACGGAAGTTGTAGCAAAAGGAAAGATCATCCAGCCTTAAAATAAAGAAAACTCAGATATATCATGTTGGCCAAATCAAATACCAGAACTTCTTCTAACTTTTATGAAGTTCGGTCACTGGCTGCAGACAAAACATTTCACGATACGTACTACACAGGAGAAAACTAAAAAACCAGCACATAGCTAATTGCTCTGTGACAGCAGACCTACGATAGTCATATATTACATTAGTTCATCGCAATAGCGAGAGTCACAGGATTGGTTTTAACAGTCCAGTGGAACCAAATATACACTTCCGTAAAGCCTGCTCCTTTAACATTTGTGAGCTTAACCTTTCCTTTTCTTCTCTCCTTAAAGGAAGCCTCTCTTCTGTTAGTTTTTATCAATTTTCTTGAACCAACATAGAAGCAAACAGCTCTATTTCCTGATCATATTTCCCTTTTTTTTTAAACTATTTTGATTCATTATGCATTACTTTTTTTTAATTAAAAAATATGCAGAAAGCTTTGAAGTCACAACCTTCCTGCTTTCAGCTGTGACAACCTGACACAAAGCTCCACGAGATCTGATCTGAATATTACAAAAGAAAAGGGCTGTGTAAAGTAAGAGGCTCAAAGATCCTCTTAAGTGAATAATAATTAATAATAATAAAAGGTTTGGATTTTGAAACACTCAGAATCATTGCAACCTTCCATTTCCAGCTAAAAGCGTTTGGCTACTCTGAAAACACTGGCCGATACGGTTCGCTTTTATTAAGGGAAATCTACAGGAGCAGGAAGCAGGAGCGGAAGAAGCTGCGGAAGAATCCGATTACAAAAGGACATTTACTGTCCAAGGCTACATAATTACATATAAGGCTTTGGACAAAGCAAGGACGCCGTTAACAAGAGATAACGACGACTTTGGAAACCAGAGAGAAAAGAGCCGTACGTACCAGCTGGGCAAAAGTAGTCACCTTCAGTCTTTTAAACAGCTCGTCTTTCTTGTACCTGTAATCTTCAAGAACAAAACAGAAGAGGACAAGGTGATTTCTCCCAGGCATTCCCAGTTTTTTGCCAAAGCCAGGCAAATAGTCCCAGCTATTCTTAGAGGTGGCATCGCGGGGCTGTAAGCTTTGCTCTGCAGGCTCAGAGCAAACCTGAAGGTTTTGTGCAGGGTAATATTGGCTCGAAAGAGAGATCTTGCCCCCCACACACGCCTGAAACGGAGAAGATGGATTTAGTTGCTTCTAGACTCTGTATCTTTTGGGCTTGGACTAGATGATCTCCAGGGGTCCCTTCCAACCTCAGCGATTCTGTGGCTTTCTTCTCTCGCTGGGGGAAGGAAGCGTTTTCACAAATTTATCACCTTCCCTGCTGCTCTTTGAGGCCCAGCACTGTCGCAAAGTCTCTTAAATCAAAAGCTAAAACTCTGATGACCTGAATTTTTGTGTCATTTCCAGCAGAATCAGAGCATAAGTATCTCAGACTACGTTTTTTTTAAACTACTAAGCAGTGCTTTTATATAAAACGGTACCGATTAAAATGTTCCAGGTTTTCTTGCTTTACCTGGAAATTAAATTCCGAACCCCACGACTCGTTTTCACAGCTACGCGAAGAAGGGGAGAACTGACACGAGGCGTTTCACGCGGACAACACAACGGCAGAACGCCGTGGGCACCGGCTCGGCGCACGCGTAACCTCTGCAGACAAACCGGACTCGCCAAACCTTAAGCTTGAAGGCAGAGCTTGGACAGCAAGAAAACCGAGCAGCCTGTCCGAAGGACTGGCAAAAAAAACCACCCCAAAACCAAAAACCAAACAGAGCAGCGATTAACAGCGCTGCGTAAGCGATGACAAGGACGGAAGCGCGATCGTGTACGGATACTTGAGATGGGCAAACAGCAGGGAGAGAGAAGCCGTCCGGGTGAAACAAAAGGGCGGATGCAGGAGGAGAGAGAAGCTAAGACAAATATCGGTAGGAACATCTCGATACGGACTCGCCTCCCACGGGAAGCAACGCAAGCCCCACGCTGTGGAAAATGTACAACTAGGAAGAAGAGAGAAGAGGAAACCGTATGGGGGCGGGGGGAGAAAAAAAAATCAGTCCTGCACTAGCAGGGAAATTTATGGGAGATGAACAAAATTGAGTGCGCAGCTCTCAAAGCCGTTAGAAGCCGTCCTCTAATTAAGCTAAAAATCTCCTTAAAAAAAAAAAAGAAATTGCTTCTCTATTTTTTCTAAATATGAAGAATCCTTCGCATTTTCCTAATAATTTTAGTAACTGTTGGAGGATGTTCCAAACTGGCCCCTCTCCAACTGCTCGGCTAAGGGGGCTAATACTGGACTACAGGACCTTAATCAAATCCAGCCAGTTAAGCAATTCTAAATCCCACCATCTGTTGCCTGCTCTGCAGCTTAAGTGAAGGAGGATGGGGGGGGGGGGAGAAGGTGAGGGGGCTCCAATCCGTATTTCTATTAAAAACACCAAAAGAATTACAACAAAATGAGCTTTTGGGGCGTAGCAGGACAGACACTAAGAGATATTGTGAGCTTTCGACTCTAGCTTTTTAACCTTCCTATCCCCTCACTCTTAAATATACTTTCTGGCAGTTAGGTCAACTTATTTTCAGCATTTCAGAGCAAACGGACTCCCCAAATTCAACCTCGCACTTAATATAACTTTTTTCGGACTATAAAGCTGTACATACTTGTTGCTAAACAACCTGCGTTGCAAAAAAAACCAAAAAAGAGCCCATCCAAAATAACCCAGCGGTCTGCGATTTCCAGTGCACGTTTCAGATCACGGCTCTAAAGCACAAGATCCGCCTGTAAATTCGATTTCAGAACAGCAATTTGCCCTGCAGGGCTTTTATCCACTGCCGCCGCCTCACAAGCCAGCATTTCCAATAACTCCGAAAGAACGGCGACAGCTTTCTTCCGGGCGGCCCATTTCACCTGCCCAACACAAAATCCACAGGTTATGCATGGGCAAATGGTCAAAATTCCCTAGCCATGGACAAAAAGACTCCGTTAATTCAGCTGCGTGGACAGAACAGCAAGAGATGGGATCCCTATTTAATTTATAATGAAAAATACACGCAGCGAAGCTTAAGAGGAGCTGGATGGATGCAAACACCGACTAAGCAGCACCTTCTCCGTCACTGTGCTCATACCGTACGGCTGCGGATGGTTTCCACTCCCTTCAAACACGGATTATTTACTGCAGAACAAGCCTTTATGACCTAAATCTTGGCTTTTCCGCCCGAGATCATTTCTATCAACACAGAGAACTGTTGCTATTACTAAGCTTGCCCTGGAGCAAGCTGTTTTGAACGCTCGGGCCAGCTTCCCGGCTAATACCACAAAGCTCAGCCAAAGCGCCGCTTCCGACCACAAAAGCAACGCTACGTACCCGGCGCTATCCCGGAAGATCCGTTCGGATTTTCTGACATGGTGATTCGGCGAACTGCTCCGAAGCTATAACTGCTCTGGTGTACGTTCAGGGAAGTTCTTCCCCGTGCTTCAGCAACGAGCGAAGCAACGTCGAAGAACGGGAAGGGAGCCGGTGCCTCCGCTCAAGTCAGTCCTCCAGAGGACAAGTAACCACAGTTGCAGCTATCTCATCATTTTTGATTCCGCGTTAGGCGCGCGGTGTTGGGTCCCACTCTCTCACGTTACACCAGAGACAGAGGGTTGACTGTACCGGGTTTTTAAAGTCGTGTCCAAACGGTGTCATCTATCCATGAGAAATCAAGGCAGAGAAGTTTCTGAACTGCCAGGGAACACAAGGTGCCTATTCAGCACCGCTATAATGAGAAAGTTTCTACGGGTCTCTAGAACCGAGACTAAACAAGAGAGCTCCTACGTACAATGGAATTAGATTCACAGCAGAGATTTAAAACCAACTGGACCAACACAACAAGATTTTCAGCACGGATAAAAAGCGATGGCAATCCAGCGTTAAGTGCTGAAATCTCAGTCAGTCGACAAAGGATTTGGGGAAACAAGGTCATTTCTCTTTTGATTTTCCCCCAAAGAGCCACAATATTTAAAAAACAGCAACAAAGGCACATTTTGCACAAAGGCAGGCACAAATACATTTACACGGCAGATAAATGACCTCCCTTATAATCTGAGCATTATCATGGTAGGGAAACAAAGTAAGTGCTTGTAAGAGCCAAAAACGAACGTTCAAATCCTAACAATCCTCATTTTTGTGGGGATTTCTCTTTCACATCAATAAAGGCAGCTTTTGGATGTAATGCTTTTCCTGTCTCACTATGCAAAAAAAAAAAAATAATAATAATAATAATAGTGACAATAATTGAAAATAAAGTAGTATAACATTAGCTTTATTTGAAAGAATTAAAAAAGAAGTCAGAAGTCGTTATTGGAAAAATGGACTGTAATAAAATTTAGGTAGGCTTTTGTTAGTGTGAATGACCCGCAGTGTTAAAGACATCGATGTTAGTAATTCCGGTGAAATCTGTGAGTTACACAGGGATGAGGTTTGACTCTTTCCTATCTTGAGGGATTCCGATAGAAATCTAAGTATGCTAAAATTATATACATATATATGCACATGCGCATATATATGTGTGTGTGTGTGTGTGTGTGTGTGTGTGCGCGCGTGCGTGTGTGTATAAAGAGTTCGAGTTCAAGCATACCATTATCTGAAACAAAAATAAAGTCCTAGGAGTGCAGTTTCAGCCTTCCAGGTGAGTCTAGGTTAGTGTTCTTAATCCACAGAACTTTATCCTACCTGGCTTCCATTCAAAACCAAAATCTGTACAAAGAAAGTTCTAGAAAAACTGCTAGACCCGTCTGCCCACTATCTTACTTAAGTTAAAATTGTAAAGTACTGCGAGAGGCAGAGAAATGGAAGATACCCAGCAGAGAAACAAGGTAAACGGCTAAGTACTACAGCCCAGTGCTCTCGCATCCTACCACGGTGAGCTTCTAACGTCCGTTCCTGTAAATACCTGGAGGCATCGTTACAGAGCGGAGATTTCCGAGCAAACGAAGGGCCTGAGGTTCCACCCTGCAATTCGATGCTCTTTCAGTTTTGAACAACCCACCGCAAGTTAAATTCTGCTCCTCACAAGATACTCACTTCTTTTGATCTCCTCCAGCTTCTCGGTGTATTTTGTCAAACTATTACCTGTAACGAAGATCAAACAGCTTGTAACGGTTCTTCATTAGCGGTTTTCTTCAGCAAGATTAAAGGCTGAAAATATTACTGAAGGAACAAACCAGGAAGCGTTCGTTCCAGATCCTCTTTCGCTGTGACAATACGAGGCAACCATAAATCAAAAGCAACGTGACGTTCCTCCTTGCCCCCTTCTCTCGCACCCAGCTTAAGAGCCAAGTCAGTCAAAGGACTTGCTGGACTCACGCTACCAACTGTCTCTGGGAACGGGCAGTGCTCCATAGGTTCAAACCTCCATACCGGATAGAGGAGGTCACCAGGAACGTTCGTGCCTAGCAGGAGTCCAAATCTTCTACGCATACTCACAGCATATTTCGATTCCTCTACAGATTACAGATTTTAATCCGGATTCCGACACACCGCTTGAAGCGTGACTACGGACAAGCTGCCCCTTTCCCAACACTTTTGTTTTGGATACTATTGGCAAATATTACTGGACAAAATCCAACTGCCTTATCGACAAAAAGCCCAGAGCTCCCTCCGAAAAATTATTTCGATTTACATCCTTGCCAAGATATTATTTTATACGAAGAAAGCCCATATATAGCAATTGCAGGCCCAGTAACCTCGGTGGGAACCGCCACATCAGCACCTGCCATCGGTGACAAGCTGAGACGCCACAATTGCGATGCGAGTTCCGACGCAGATGCATCATCAGCCACAACGTAAAGCGGCTCAGGGCACAGAGGCAGTTAAGACACTCACAATAATGACGTTTGTACGCTCTTATGTCTACCTGTGGCAGTTTTTACTGGGCTGATTTCACTTACCAGTGTCAAGGCGAGTCTTTATATGTTGATATTTAGGATTCTGAGGGATCCGCCTGGTTAAATACTGTTTTAAAAAGGAGACGAAAAACATGAAGTCGATAGGCAGCCACGTATGAGTTTTAAAGGCTGAGAAGCCTTACCAAAAAAGGGAATCTAACGAGCTCTACAAGACAGCCAGAAAGGAGGGTGAGAGCGGGGCCATCGTCTCAAACGTCCCCCGCTCTCGGGCACCAGAAAGGCCTCTGAAGCCTCAGGAACCCCGCCAGATCGCCACTTTGAAGCCTCAAAGGCAGCTTTCCCCCCCTTCCTCTCTCCGCGCCTCCAAGTCGCCCCAGAGCAAGGCCGCCTCCAGGGGACCCCCGGCCCGGCGCGGCCCCCCCCGCAGGGCCCTTCCCTCCCCCAGGGAACCGCCTCCCCGGGAGGCTGCTCCGGTCCCTGGAGACCCCCAGAGTCCCCGGGGGCTCCGGGGCCACCGCCCGCGGCCCCTGCGGCCCCCCGGTCCCGGGACCCCCCGGCGCCTCCCCAGGCCGCCCGCCTCAGGGGCGAAGGCCCCCCGCGCCCCGAGCAGGACTCCCCTGCACCCGCCGCTCAGCGAGGCGGGGACGGCAGGGGAAGGTCCTCCCCGCCCCGGCCCCGGCCCCGCGCCCACCTCCGGGTCGCCGACGCTTCTCCTCGCCGACATCTTCCCGCAGCGGCCGCCGAGCCGTCCCCGCGCCCCCTTCGCTCCCGCCTGCCCGCCCGCCGTTCGGCTCCGGCGCCCCACCCCGCAACAACCCCCGCCCCGATTGGCCGCCCGCCGCCCCCGCGGCCAATCAGACGCCTCGTAGCGGCGGCGGCGGCGGCTGACAGCGCTCAATGGTTGCCGGGCAACGGGGGACGCCGCCGAGGCACGCGTCACAACGCGGCGGCGGCGGCGGGAGGAGAAGGAACCCCTCCCCGCAGGGGGGCCGGGACGCGCATGCGCGGCCCTGGCACCGCCTCGGGAGCGCCCCGCCCACCGCTGCCGAGGGGGGGCGTGGCCTGTCGCATCTCAGGGGGAGGGTGGGCGCGGAGCAGGGAGACCTGCCCGGGGGGCGTGGCTTGGCGAGGAGGGGCGGGGCTTATTCCATAGGGGGCGGCGCTTGCGTGGGAACGGGGCGGGACTTTGCCTGGGGGAGACCCTCAGCCCCCCCCCCGATCCCCCCATGGGGGCCAGCGTCCCCCTGACTCCCCCCAGCCCTCGTGCCCGGGTCCTTGTTCCCCCTTGGCAGCGTGCTCACAAAACCCTAAAAACCCTACACAGATATATATAAATATATTTAAAATATATATATAAATAGGATATAGGTACAGGCCGGTTTCTCCTGTGCTGCTCTCAAGGCAGCAAAGGCTGCTGCTTAAAGCGTGCAGGAAGGCCGGCGTTTAGATTCCCTTCCCCTTCAGCGGTGCTGACGCAGGCGTTTGGGGGGGGGGGGCTGTGTTAGGGAATTCTCCTGCTGCTCCGATTTCTTCCGAGCCCGGACAAGAGCACGGCAGGAGAAGGGAGCTCACGCTGAAGACGTGGTTTGTTCTTCTTCTGAAGCGGGGGGGGGGGGGGGCTCCAGCTCCTATTCGTGGGATTCGGTTAAAAACTGGCCCTAACGCCGGTTCTCCAGGCAAATGGCCAAACGCGAGCGAAGCTCGAGAGCAAAACGCCGCCGCCTTTTTGCAGCGAGGCAGATTCGCGCGAGCGTTTGGCAAGTTCTGGTCTCCAAGCCCGGCTTTCCGCTGCAATTTAACGCGTGGCCGCGCCAGGCTTTCTCCAGGCTAAAGCTCACTTACAGCAGCGAGGTACGAGCTGGTTAAGGCGAGCAAGAGGCGGAGATGGAAGGATGGAGAATTTGCTCCGCGGGGCCGGGGTAACTTTCCTTTAGAGGCTGATTCATAGTTTTCCAAGCTCAAGGGAAAGTGCAAACACCCAAGGCAAGGTCTGGTGGGTGCTGAGAGCAGGAAGAGGTCCAGAGGCTGAACGTGACTCGAGGGCAGAGAAGCACGAGCCTTTTTGGTGGCTGGACCACGCAAAGTGATTATTTGTCGCTATTAGTAGCACGAGGACCTTCAACTTGAGTCATCCAGTGGAAGAACTGCTCTGTTCTTCCAAAGCAGAGATGTTTTTAGTAAGATCGAAGAGCTGGCTTTACACCCCCACAACGTACTTCGTATCCAAGCATTTTGTAGGAATTGTGGCTACTTCTCAGACGTCAAAGCAAAAACCTAGCCTAACCCCTACCTTTGCGAACTTTCTGCAGTATTCTAGACATGGGATGTAAATCGATGCTGTTAAGATTGCGATCAAGAAAATCATCATTTAACAAGGTACCTAGCAGAAAAGTTGCTTGTGTGTCCTACTGGGTTCGTGCTGGGATGGGCAGCTCCGGTTAGCCACCACCAGCATTGCCAGAGCCTGAGGAGCACCGTGCCTCACACCGGGAGCATCCGGCTGGCTGCAGGCTGAGCCGCTGCAGTTCCTGCGCTTAAGCCTTGCTGCCTTCTTCCAACGGGAAGGTGCTTCCCATGTCCATGGTCTCTGTGCTGGACGACGGCATTAGCCGCTACCCCCAGCTGGAGGATCTGACAGGCTTCCTGAATGCATATCTGAACCTCATCAACTCCTTCTGAGCTGCTGCAGCTCAGTTGTTTCTGTTTAGGAGTCAGGTTTTGGGGGCAGGGGGAAACCTTGATTTATTTCCAGATCCAACAGCCCGTACTAAGAACCTAAATCTTCAGCTGGCAAACTGCGGCATCCATGTATGCAGTTGAATTCTCTGAGCTCCGGAAAAGATCAGCCTCCAGGAAGGCATGGACAGAACCGTCAGCCTAAGTCAAGTCATAAGATGCTGAGAGCACTTCCAGCCCCGCACTGACCTCGCTTCTTGACTTGCCCGTCTGTCTTTAGGGCCCGAGGGGGAGGAGGGCTCGAGGAACAGGCACACCTGAGGGGAGGAAGAGTACGTACATCATGTGTTGATGAGCGTGCTTCCAAGATGCGTGTGCTTCCAAGATGCGTGACAGATGTTTCTCCGCATTTTAACTGAGTTGCTGCATAGACAGTTTAAATTATACCCCTGTGGTAAGTGTTATAAAACCTGACTAGCTTTTCAGGACCGATAAATCTTGAAACTGTCTCTGAACTTGTCCACACCAAATACAGCAGGGGAGCTGGAGCTGTTACACTAGAGCTGCACCCGGAGAGGGGCATTTAAGCACCGTAATTCGTGATACAGGAGGTTTTCACAGCTTTGAGTCCAGGAAAAGGGCCGCACCGTTGCTTGGTAATATCTGACGTAAGGGTCAGAAGTGTTGTTCCAAAGTGCAAAATTAATATACCACTACAGGTTACGTTTAATCTCTCTCTGCACGTTGATCTTTTTCTATGAAACAGAGGAGACGATCATCAAGAATTTGACTGTAAGTGTACAAGTGGGCAGTCTCTGCAAGTTTTGTGGTTTTAACTGCTTATGTTTCGAAACGTAAGCATCGCCTTAGGAATAAGGGGCTTCTGCTGTAGCCACTATGGGCTACTTTTTCTGAACTGAAGATTTGGAAGCAGACAGAATTACAACAAGAAGTTTTTATTTTATTAACAGTAATTCATATGGATTCCACCACTTGGATCAGTGTTTATTTTCTGTTAATAAAAATCATTTTTGACAAAAGTTCGACAGCGTTTTCTTACCATCTAGCACATCTTAATACTTTCCCTGCGCTACTGCAAGTGGCCGGAGATGCAATAAGTTAGACAGGAATGTGTAAGTGACAGTGAGGGAAGGGACACGGAAAAGGCTCAGTATCAGCCAGCCACTACTGTAACATCATACAAAATATTTACCAAATTGAGGAATAAAAACTACATGCAGAGGGACAGACAGGCTGCTCGATATCCGGCAGATTCCCAACCGGTGCTTGCTAGGATATTCCCACCTCAGTAGATGTATTGTAACACTTAGCCTACAGAAGCCAGGATAACATCTACAGGCGTCTCCTCCTTGCTCCTAACCGTCACCTGCATGGTCACTCCATCTCCTAGCGCAAGCCTGGATCTTACCAGCACGTCGTGGCCACCTCTGTACACACCTGGCAACAAAGCAAGATTTGGCACATTATATTTATTATTATATGTAATATATAAATTATTTGACACTATAACAGCGGAGAGGCTCAGATAGTAGTGATCCAGCCCTAACGCAGAAGCCTGGCAAATGCAAACCAGATTCGGTCTCCAGCCAGTTGCAGGGAGGGGGGAAACGACAAAAACTTCACTAAGCACTTGAGGCTAAGAGTGAAGATAACAGATACCATCCTAATTAGAGGGCCAAAGTCAGCACGTACTGCTGGAGGGCTGGGCAGTTTTAATGGGTAGAAACCAGAAAGCAAACAGCCGAAGCTCGCTTCCAGTTCGAGGAGGCAACAAATACTGTATTTCTGCCTTGAAGGCAACGTCGATTGGCTCAATGCCCTTGCCGTGAGGGAAGAACGGGCGCTTGGAAGAGATGCTCTTGGAGGCAGTTCAGACTGCAGGATGAGCCATCTCTCCTGGTGAGGACTCCAGCTCCTCTTTAACAGCATGATGCAAAGATTATGCAGAGATTCTTGGAGTTAACAACTCCGCACCTGAAATAAACGTGAGATCTGACCCCTCTGCCAGACCACAACGCACCATGTTCACTGCAGTTTTGCTTTAACAGCTGAAATAGAGAGTTTTGTAGGGTGTTTACATTTCCAGGGATTGCCAAAACTGTAAGCCTGGACCACAGTTACCAGACAAAGAGTTCTGGGAATGGCAGGCCTATTTAGGACATGTTTTTGGTGACAGGAACTTGAAAACAAAATGGTCCTAGGAATCCCCTACCGAGATAGCAACTTGCAGGGAATTTAGTTTGAGCATCTTTCTCTGGAAGTTGCTCCATCCACAGGTTTCAGTATCCTTCCCCGCAGGCAGGATGCCTCCATCCCGAGAGACGCAGAGCCTGGCCTGAGTACACCTAGGACAGCACACTCCAAACTAGCACCCGCTGCATTTAGCTCGCTGGCTCACCACAGCTTTCTACAGGGAAAAAACTCTCTATTCAAGGACAGAATCTCCTAAGCCATTTCCCTTCGTTTAGTAAAAAAAAAAATCCGTCTGCGTAGGACCAAGGAAACATCAAGCGCAGTAGTGTGAATACGTACCGGCTAAGCAGAGCGTGTGAGAATTTTTGTTCTCTGGCACTTTATCTGATCTCTCGCATGGCTGCATGCCCAAGAACTTGATGATATTATTGACAGCTTCTGCATTCGGAGATTTAAGAACAACGTTATCTCCAGGTTGACGCCAAGCTTTCTGTCAGAGCTAATTCACAGTTCAAGAACATACTCTAAGCACCCACATGGCTTAACCATTTCCATTTGCTATCCCGGTGGTGACCCCACCAACACACCAACCTTGTGATGTCCCTTCTGCTGCCGTTAACGGCCCAGGAGAACATTCCGCCCCGCAATCAGTCTCCACAAGAGAGCGCTGCCAAGTTTCCAGTCACTACAGCCCCGTGCTGCACCACAGAGCCTCGTTGCTAGGACATGTTATGTTAGAAGGCATCGGATTCTCCTCCTACCACACTAAGTATTTCCCCATCATGGAAGAATTACCAAGGATCGCTATGTGGGTCACCAACAAACACGGAGGAGAGATCATCTCACCGTCAAGGGTTTTAATTGAGCTGAGTGCAAAGGTTTCTTCTTTCTCAAAGTCATCTCCTACTTCTTCCCATGCAGCTGCAAAGTTAGGCTTTAAGACCTTCTGGATATGATCGGACACAGTCACCTCCAAATCTTCTAACTGGCAGAAAAGCAAGGGAGATTTTCAGCTACCAGTTACACAAAGGATCCTAATCTTAGAAAGAGGAAAAGAAACAAGGAGGGACTGCAGCATTTTGCCAAAACAACTCTGGCATGCTAGGCTTTAATTTCAGAAGTGTATACTAACAATATCTAAAAAGCACAGAAGAAAAGTAGCATTTATGGTGGTCATCTGCAAAGCTTAACACATTTACACAAAACCATCAGTGAGACCAAAGGAGAGCAGGAAATACGGCAATCGCTTAGCAAGTCAAAGCCTGTTCTAGCCCTTACCGGACATCTAAGGAGAGAGACTTTCCCAGAAGGCAGAAGCAGCCTTTACTTCCCCCAGACCCAGGAAGCTACAGTCTTTGGCACACCCCCAAGAGACAGGCACCTTCCCGAGACGATTCGCATTTCAGCGATTGGTAACATCAACACAACACACAGGAGTGCAAATGCTTGGGGTGGAGGGAAAGAGTGGGTCACAGTTCTGAAAAGAGACCATGGAAATTACTCCTTCCTTCCTGTGTATCCCCACAAATCCTATCTCCACATGGTGCTAAAGCTACGGCAGCTTTTAGCAGAAGCAAGTTTTTGGGGGAAGGATCTAAATAAGACATACAATCTAAAGCTAGAGTATTTTGGAAATGGTGTTTCAGGCAGTCCTCCCATTCTCTCCTGTTGGCTTCAGATCCGAAAGGAAACTAGGGTGATCCAATGGAAAGGAAACTGCCAACCCAATGGTCACATATGCAGAATTACAGTAGCAAGGAAGAAAAAATAAAAGCGTGAACAGTCCCATCTTACCACATATTCATCATCATAGCCATCTTCTTCTGGCACGCCTGTGTTTGGGTCACAGTCTCGAACGGTGAACTTCATAGTGCAACTGAAAGTACAAGCAACTGGGGAGCAGAGGAAAAGCACATATAAGTCAGCGGTACAATTTCCTCCGCTTAAGCCCTCGCTTCCCAAAAAAGAACCGGGAATGGCATAGATTAGCTTTTTCCCCCGAAAGATACAGACATAGCAGAGGTCACAGCACTTTTCCACTTCACATAAAATTTCCCCAGACTAATACGAAGGCCAAAGGAGGCTTTTAGAGGAAGAGTATGCCAGGGCCATAGTGTGTAACAAGCACAGGGCCGCTGCTTCGCAGCATGCTGCGGTGCGATCTGGTCAGCAGCGGTCACCAGGAGAAACTCTGCCGGGGTTTCTGTCAAGCGGATTATGATCCAAAACCACAGTCCAGGGAATTCAGACTAGTTTTAATCGTCTCCGACATTAAAGCAGTAACCAAGGAACCCAACTCACTGACGCCCTGAGTCACGTTAAGCCAACTCCGAATCCATTCAGGTTTCTTTTAAGTGCAGATAATAAAAGCAAAAATGAACAAAGCAACCAAAAACAAAAACCACAAAAAGACCACACCTACTTTCATGCCCTAAAGAAAACCTCTCATTTCTAAGGTTCACACTCATTTCTAATTCACTAGAAAGGGGGAAAACTGCATTAGTCAAAAAAATTTTCTTTTTTATGTAGAGGCCCAAACTACCAATCAGTATTTTTCACTTGCATTTTCCTTTTACAGATTCTGTTCCTGACTACTACCAACAAACATTCATATTTCTAAATGTGATTTCCTTGACTCAAGGTAACAAATTCAGTTTCCTCTAATTATCTGCATAATCTCCATTTTTCTTTAATATCTCATTTTTGCCATCCAATGCCCATCAGTTAAAAAGTGCCTATAATACGTTGCACAAATACAGTCCTACATAAGAACTAGCGAGTGTGACGCACAAGAAAAAGCGCTAGGACCTCAATAGCCACTCAAATGCCACACCCTGAACATATCTGTTATTGGAAAAAAACCTCATTTGAGGGATTTCTCACGCAGAACGATTCCCTCCCAATTGTTACCTGCAGTGGGATCATCCTGGGGCAACTGGACAAGCGTGTAACACATGCCCGGCTGGTTGTAAGCGAGGTTGGGCGCTGGGATGCAACAAATCACATCGTAAGCATCCGACGGCTCCATCTGCACAGTGACCCTCTCTAACAGCTGATCATTTAACGTGTTTGTGCAGTCAAACTGCAGAATTAAAAAATAAAATAAAATCAGAAGGATTTCAGCATAGAAGAAACATTTCTAATCAAGAATTGTCCCCGGATCAGCTACAATGCTTCACTGCGGATGGCAGATGTCCCACTCCTTTGACCCAACCCTGCCATTCTCACTGAACGCTTTCTCTTTCCAATTTTACTAGAATTCTCTAACAGATGGGATCACAACCCCCGTCCTCTTCCGATCACAAAGGCAAGCTTTCTTCTCGTTAGCCCCAGTAAAAGCAAGCTAGAAGTATCCAGGCACCACACACCCTCTTAACTCTACTGTGCAACACCCTTACAGGGAAGCTCTCTCCCCTGCAGGGCACAGTGACAATGTTGATTATGCCACCCGCGGGACACATTAAGCGCCAGCTCCTATCGCAGACCAATAAAAGTGTTTATCTTGCCTTACCTGGAAAACTATGTGGTTTGTGAACATGTGTTTAATACAACGAACAAAATACTCTGTTTCTGCTTCTGTGAGCTGCACCGGTTCCGAAGACTTGAATAAAGGACCCAAGTTCTTAAACTCAGGAATGGCTGCCAGTTGCTCTGCGCGGAAAGGAGAAAAAGATGACAGAGACTTAACGACAGGAGCGCTCATCACTCCTCCCTGACTCGTGGGAGAACAAGGCGCCTTCCCACCGAGCGCTAGAGACCCACTGATTTTCTCCCCTACCTTGGAATATATCCTGACGCGAAGGAGCAACTTTCTCAGGCTTGCTGGTCACTAGGGCAATCTCTGCGAAGACAGAAGCAAAGGCACCGCGCCATCAGCTCCATAACGCAGAAGTTTTAAAAGCCTTTAGATCTCCACTAGAAATTCATTAAGCTGTTAGTGTTTCACACATTTCTACTGCAAGTCATTGCCAACCTGGTTCCTTGCACACACTAAAATAGCTCTTATTCTGCTAAGGAACATTGGATTGTAACAAGAGGGGAGAGATTTGAGTCGTAACAAATAGGATCCACTTTAGTCCAAAACTGAAGCATGACTGCGTTCACCACCCCGTAAGAAAACTAGTCACACCGACTACGTGACCACTCCAGCTTCAGTGCACACTATAGCCCCAGCCATGATACGTGAGCAAAGCACCATTTATGACAAGCTGCCATTTCTCAGAAGGCATAAACTTATTTACCCTGCTTAAGCGAAACCCTGCAACTCATGTAGTTTGAAATAGAGCAGCTCCTATTCCCCACATTTTATAGGTAGGAAGAGAAAAAGGAGAAGGGAAGGAAAAAAAAAGGTATTTTCTAAAAAGAATTATGCAAGGTCAAAATGCAACAATTGTTCAAGACCATGGCATAAATCCAGTGAAGTGGTGTTAAGTGTTTCCGGAATGTACTTTCCCTCAAACACCTACAAACTAATAAATTCTGATCCGCAGATCCCTTTCTGATAAAGGGCAACAACCAAATAAGCAGAACAAATACTGACTTTCTTGCCATTGCTATAATCCTTTGGGAGAGGCTCTGTTTTCCTGTATCTGTGAAGATCAGGCAGGCTTCGTACTGCAAGGCCAGTGACACCGTAAGCTGTACGGTATTTAGCCACCTCCAGTCTTGGCCTGACAGATACTAAATATTACGGCAACCTTAATGCTTATAGTCTTACCTGGAGCACAGACTATTTAAAAGGAGCTTGAGTGTTACCTGCTTTCTGTTCAAAGACTGGTGCGGTAGCTAGTGGAACTGTTTTCATATCAAAAGGTTTGTCGGAAGGCTCCAGCGTGTATTGATGCAGGGCTTTCTCCATGCCAGGAACAGAGACGGTCAACCCTGCAAAGCAGAATCACATGCTGAAGATTTCAGTTTTAACAGTAGAGCGTCAGAGGCCTGGATGCACTACGATGTTCAGAAGCAAACAGTGCAAATTTCGGATGGCTGACTGCACCAAAAGCAACAAGGTGGTCTGAGTTTGAAAAAAAAAAAAAAAAGGTCTGTGTCTCAGTTACCACCCTCTTGAAGACAAAGAAGGAAATTTATTAAGCGCTATTTATTAAGAGTATTTATTAAGCGTTCTTCTCTGTAGCTTGCCCATTGGCTCAGGCTGAGGAGAAAAACTTCTTGCAAGGAGTCTGGAGTTTACAGCTTGCATAGATAAGGTTTGGACTTTGGCTACTAAAAGCTGGTAAATACATCTCCATCTCTCAGTAAACACATGCACATACATGCACGCACACTGTAAATACTTCGAGGCACTGAATAGAATAAAAAAAACACTGCTCTGAAAATGAGAGAGAAAGTTGCCGTTCCAGTAGGTAGCTGGAGTCTAAGCAGCGTGAGCAGTTTACTCAAGAGAAGTCATCCTTCAGTAGTTTGTATTTTGAATATTTTGCTTGCATAACCCTTCAACCAAGGGCCATAAAACATCTTTATAACCAACCCTCACCACAAGATGCGTCATCCCCATTTCATAATGGAAAAGACGGAGCAAAGGTTAAGCAACTTGTCCCAAGTGAAAGAGAAGGCAGCGATGAAAGAAGCCCAACCCGCATTCCTCCTCCATTTCCTAGATAATACTCCCCAGGTCTTGCTCAATCCGGTGTTCTCAGCTTCACAAGCACTTCACAGCAAAGCGACAGTGTCAAGAGAAACACGTGGCTCTGGCCCTTCCAGCTATTCTGACCAAAGTTACCCTAGATGCCTCACAGAAAACTGCTCTTGTAGCAACAACAACAAAATCGATCCATAATACAGAACACGAAATAACAGCTCAGACTTCCAGGGAGCATTAAATCCTTTCCATTACTGACCATTAAAAATATAGGCAGCATTCAGCGCTATCTGTCTCTGTTGTAGCACATTCAAGTAGAATGTTGCTCTGTCCCGAACTTCATCATCACTGTCCATCATGCACCTGTTTGGGGAACAAGAGGATAAGAGTCAACCGGCTGAGGACGTCACGAGAGCGGAGCTAAAAATGGCACTGACCAGACCGGACTTGATACTGCAACGCAACTCTCTGAATGCATTTGCAAGTTATGCAAAGAAAGGTTCATACAACTTAGTAGCTGTCACAGCCCAACATTAATATGCAAGTGCCACACGAGAAAACTAAGATCAAAGGAGATGTTCTACAACCTACCAAGTGTGCCTGGTGTTATATATACATGTACTAGCCATAAAATATCAGGTACGGGTAATTCTGATGGGCACCATGCGGTTGCACATTCTTTTTCTACAGTTTTGTTTTGACATATAAGAAAAGCAGAAGAAATGCATGAAGATTACAAAAAACTACGTGGAGGTTGCTATTTCAGAACTTAAGAAGGGCTTGTGTCCTTAAATATTTGCTTAGTTCTTCCAGTTATAGCAGGTGGTTTGTAGAGAGAGATCACCTCTCAGCAACTCCTGCTTTTTAAGCTTCAAGCAAGTCACCTGTTGTAGCAGTGACCCCCTTGCATCTACGTACAGGTTGCCTTCTGCCTGAAGCACCTCATAATTTGAATTATTCCTCTCACCGCAGCAGTCAGGCATGGCAAGGGTTTACGATACACTACGGTGCTATACAGATGAAGAATGTGACATTTACCGTACAGAGGATTTAAGGAGGCTGAATGGTCTTAACCAGAGATGCGCAGACCTGTGGAACTAGAACACTACTCAGCCATGTGCAAGTTAATATTTACGGATGACACGGAACTATACTTTCTTCAAGGGATGCAAAAATATACACACTTGCTACAGCACAGTAGATCTACTGCCCACTGAGGAACATCTCAGACTGGATTAACAAGCCATGAAAAGGCTGTCAGATGTCCCCATGACTAATTACATCTTTTATTCGCATACCTGCAGCAGCCCCGCACTCCCTTCAGCCAGGAAGGAGGGGTAGAAGAAAGCCATCTGTCGACCCTTCTGTTGAGCACGTCAGTGCGTCCTGACAGACACCAGGGCAAGTTCTGGCTGGGTCTGACCTTGTTTCTTCTGTGGAGCCAGACAGCCCGGTGTCACCGACGGGCTCAGCACATGCGCACCGCAGCTGTACCCACTCACCTCTGCAAAAGCACCAAGATGCTCGGAAGAAGATTCTCATTCTGGGCACCAAACTTGGCTAGCGCACTCACAGCGGCTAGAGAAGAAAGCAGGCAGATGTCAGAGGGGGTGAAGCTATGTGCAAACACATTTTCACGATCCGATTCAGAGCACTGCGCACACTATTGCCCTGAAGTTCCAGTTACGCAGGTTTTCACTTCCACGCCATAAACCCTAACACAAGTGAAGAAAACTCCTCCCGTCTCCTACCCAGTCATATTCCCGCTACTTCTATTTTAAATAGAAATAGTTTAGTGCAAGGGAAAGGCTCAGAGTAGGGGTTAGGAAGTAGTAACAGAACACGGACAGCTAGCAGCCCTGCAACTCTGTTCCAAGCGAGTTCTCTGCACGATAAGGTTAGTTCAAGCTCCATGGCTTATTCCAGTTTTTGGTGCCTCCGGCATGTACAATCACGAGGTTTCTAGAGTGGCTCAGTAAGCTCTGCGGGGGGGCTCTAGATCTGCTCCCAGGTCACAGGGAGGAAATGGCAACTGAAAGGGCTGCTGCCAAAATCAAGTGCCACCTGGCCCAGGATTTATCCGTGAGCTCGTTTTGCTTCCTCCTTCCCCATGCTTCCACCACCAATAATCAGATCAAACTGATCCCGACACATTTCCAATGTCAAGACCCGACTGCGAAAAAAGGCTCAATGCTTCAAAGGGTTCATTGTAAAGACCCTCCACAGGAAGGAATCATCACTGTGCAACAGATTCCCGAGAAGAAATCCTCATCTTGCGCGTGGCGGAGATTTCCACAAAAACAGAATATGCATCAAGCCCTGAAGAGTTTTCCTTAATTAAGCCCACAGCAGACAACTAGGCCTTAATTACAGAATTAACAGCGTTCCCCTTTCCACGTATTGCCTCTCCCGAAGGTCAAGAGGGGCACAAAGAAGGGACTGCAGCATTTGAGCTGAACTTACCAGCTCTCACAGCCTCGTTCTCCAGCACCACCCTGTTGAATATGAAGCGGATGTACTTGGACGGGGACGGAGTCCTCGGCCCCTCTTTCCCCAGCAGGTGCAGGATCTTGGTGGCTAGAACAGTATGTTCGCAGTCCTCAATGAACTCGCAGAGGTGAGCCAAACCCGACTCCTTACTCTCGGGATTCTCCTCAATGATGCTAATTATGCAGTCCACAATGGCTCGCTTGTACTCGAAGCCGCCCTGCGAAGGGAAAGGCGAGGACGCTCACGCAGCGGGCAGAGCTCAGACTGCAGCGCTGCTCGGCTCTCGTCAAGCCTCAATTACTTCTTTCCATACAGAAAATAAACGCGTTTGTAGATAAAGAGAAAAGAGGAGACGGGCTGCATAACCTAACAGGCTTCTCCCCGCTCCAGCCGGCCAATACAGACGCGTCTTCTGAGCAGTTCTTCAGATTAGTTTTTGATGGTCTAATGCGTAAGCGCATTTCAGACAGGTCCGACCCCCGAGATAAGCAAGGCCTTGCTAATCAGTCAGGCCCTGTCACTGTTGTAGACCTGTGGGATAATGGTCTATGATCATCTGTGATCCTCCCTGCCGCGGGGTAAACAGTGGATACAAAGGGTGATCTTCGGTCGGATGCCCATGCCGGTGAGGGGTGAGGCAACGCGCAGGGCGAGGCGAAGGTCTCACCGCTCACGTTGCTCCACCCAAAACGACACCTGGGGCGAGGCGGGAGTCTCGCAGCCTGGTGTTGTTGATAGGGGCAAAAGAAAACAGGCCAGCAGCCATTGACACCCTCCGCTGAGCTCGGCAAGGACCAAACATCCCATAGTCTTTGACTCAGCCCCACCTTGCCAAGAGTATAAATTCAGTGCATAAACGATCCTCCATTTCGAGGACGAGAACACCAACCTATGGATGGGTCGACGGGCCTGGACCTCTCTCCTCCCCAAAACAGGGAGGCCTTTTTGGTAAGGTTTGCGCCTCTGACAACGTCGGACGTTATCCCGGGAAAAATACCATTGTTGAAAGCGCTTAATTATCAGTTTGAGCTCAGAAGAAGTAGAATTTGTGGCAGTAAGTGCATTTATCACCGGCAACCCTGAACCTGTTGATGTGTCGCTTTAACAAATTGTTTATTTTGTTCAACTTTGTGAACCTGACTCAGTGAAAGTCCTTTTAGGAGGGCTCTGGCAGGTAAAGTTGATTACCCCTTTCCCTCCCTTCACGCGACAGTAACAAGGCCTGACTGACATCAGACCCCCTTCATACTATCGGAGCTGCCTGCCAATAACTACGCAAAGAAAGTGTTAAACGTACATCGTCCCTGAGCATATTGGAGAGGAAGGTCATCATGACGCTGTGTTTCCGGGGATACTTCTGGCACAAAGCACTGATAGCCTGCACTACAACTACCTGCAAAACAACAGAGAAGGACTTTAGGCATGTGCACTTATTTCTCTACGAAGAATACAAGCTTCTCACACAGGCACTATCTCAAGCTGTCACCGTGACAGGTTAAATTCATGTACGAGAAGGATAAAATCAGGTGGACTCTCAGCACCTATGTATTACCAACTCCTCTACGCTAGCATGTTGCCAGGCCTGGCCCTGACAGAGGGACTGTATTTAGGACAAACTACGTTAATTCAAATACCTCCCCTCCCTCCCTCTGCCCAGTCACGATGGTGGCCCAATTCTAACTGAAATAGTTACATTTTGTCATTAAAACCCTTTGCAATTTCAAACTCTTTCCCTTTGCTCATGAAAACAGTAACGTAAGAGCACCGTACGCTGGCAGACATTGACTTTGTACAGACACATCACGCTCCTCAAGGCAGCTCTATGATGCAAAAGGGACAAAGGTACAGGTGAACTCCCAGCCTTAGCCAAGTTATTACCTGAGGTTACAGTGACTAAACAAATTCATTGGAAATCCACAGTTCACACTGTTTCTTAACTATCAGACTGAAGTGATACAGACTCAATTAGAACGGTTAAAACCACTCTTCCTCTCCAAAGAGGCAACCAGAAGGCAGTACAAGGTGTGGCAGGATACTGCACTAGAGCCAGGAACCCGCCAAAGGATTTTTATCCTTTTTTTGGGGGGGGAAGGGGGGAATGAAACAGCATGTTTAGTCAGTTAAAAAACAGAGGATCACATCTTTTGAACTTCAAGCCGGCTTTGCTGTGCCAGACTAAGTCACTGAAGGATTAACAGATGGGAAAAGCTTCATAAAAACAAGAATGGGAGAAAAACCTGCAGCTGGAAAGAGCAGAGGCCTCCAATGCCACACCTTAAACTCATCTGATATTTCTGACACGAAGGAAGAGATCTGTTTCATGAGCCTGTCTACACTGCTCTCACTCCCTGTCTTCAGCAGGGTGGTGATGGCGAGAGTAGCAATGCTGCGGTTGGAGTCGGTGATGAGGTTTTCCAGGTCCAGGTTGCAGGCAGTTACGGCAGATGGATGCTTCATGGCCACCTGTAAAGAAGGTAATTCCGACAATCAGACGGCAGCGGTAACACCCTGCAATTCAAAGCTTTCTACGTGGCAAGGATTAAAGCCCTTCCTTTTTCAAGCACTGCTCTGTTCCACAAGTACTGTAAAGAACCGTGACGAAACCTGCATTTATTCAGGCACCATGATTGCTGGCAGGATACAATCAAGGCTCAGGTTCCTGCGTTTCAGCTTCTGAAATGAACTCCTCTAGCTGCAAATAACAGCTCATAAGTTTAACAGTCACAAGACATGACCCAAGTCTTGCTCTGTTTCTCTCAGGGTGTGCAGCTTTGAAATCAGAATGTCATTTTATTTCCTTCACATGTATCTTATTCACACATTTCACAGCACTAAAAATGTGAGACTCTACTTCCTTATGGTTGAGAGTTCACAAGTTTTCCAACTATAACTGGCTATAGCCTTGTGGTCCAGAAATGACCACACACAGCTGGAGTCCAGCTAAGATTTCTGTCACAACAGGAGATTTGGCATGGAAAAGCCAATCCTCCAGCACGGAATAGTTCTGAACACAGTAATCACAAGAGCAGTTGCTCTACTTTAGGCAACACACCATCAGGCACTGAAGTCTGGCTTCCTCTGATGCTCTGAGACTTATGCTTATTTAGAAGGTCTTGGAAGCACTCACTTTATTAAGGGTCCGTACAGCTGCATATCTCAAGACAGGTTTGGGAGAACTACAGAAAAGCTGCAGCACTGAAAATAAAGAATCAAGAGAAGTAACTCATGACAAAATATTAGAGTAGAGATTCTCTAACAAAAACTGGCTCCCAGTACTCTAGGCACCTGCAACCTCTGGGGAGGGAAAAAGAGCCTTTATGCGCAGTTTCCTATACCAGATGACACCAGGGAAGTTGCCTTGCGCCAATACTTTGATACTGAGAGCTGCAAACACTGTAGTCAGAATTCACCACAGCAGAAAAACAGATACAGTCTCTTTCCAAGGAAAAGGAGTAGAGAGAAAAGTCTAATGGGTCCACATTCAACTAGGTATTGCTAAATGTTCATACAGCTCTACTCACTATTTACCACTAGTTTCATAATCAAATTAAAAACAACCTGTTTTCCATCTTATATAATAATATGTGATAAACTACAATACAAGCTGCCTATCTGTGTCATCAAGTTCTCCTCTACCATTCCCCCCCATCCCTGCTTCCTGCAGTTGGAAAAAGACAAATATCACCCTGTGCCTTTACTGTCCATTCTCTAGAGCGTTGGATGAAATGGGTGGAAAAAAAAAGGAATCAACCTGCTTCCCATCCACAAGCCTCCTAACTTAGAAAGGATCATAAATTTAAGTTTTATGAGCACAGTATTTTAGTTATGCTTCAAAGTCTTTAACGTGTGTTTTGCCACCCTTTCTTTCGTAGTGTTCCTACGTTAGTGCTAGGAAGGATTCTTTACAACCAACCTGAAACGGCAGGTGCCAGCTCCCTCGCTGTGCAGTTTGGAAGATGGATGATTGCGGAGGCGGCTTCATAAATAACCATTTCATGCTTATTTCGCAGACAGCTCTCAATGAAGTCAAACAACGGGCTTTCATGTCTGCAAAGCGAAGGTGTTTCACACTGTGATGCTGAACTATGTCCAAACCATTACAACTGCACTTCGGAGAACTTGACAGAAAGCGCAGTTAGCGCACTGGCTCTTCCATTTTTCACACTGATATTTTGCTCTATTCATAAGGCAGATTAATGCTTGAACTCTAAACTAGCCATTTAACATTATTACTCTATATTATTTTCTACTAGCCTAAACTGATGCATTCTGGAAATAAAAACTTTATTACTAATCATGTTTCATACGCCACTAAAAAATTTCCACTGACAAAAGAATTTCATCAGAAGTTCTCAGATAACTGTATCTTATTCTACTAGGATGAGAAATCGGAACAGGAGAGATACCTTTGTTTAAACAGTACGGGTAGATTCTTACTGCATTTGAAGTGCATCTAACTAGACATAGTACGAAACACTGCACCTCCTCAGAGATTATTCTGCAGTTTTTATTCCTACTCTGAACCTAGTTTTGGTGATATGGTAGTTAAAAAAAAAAATTTG
The DNA here is from genome assembly GCF_036417845.1 of Apteryx mantelli. Classification (NCBI taxonomy): domain Eukaryota; kingdom Metazoa; phylum Chordata; class Aves; order Apterygiformes; family Apterygidae; genus Apteryx; species Apteryx mantelli. Next base: position 221,027,884 of record NC_089978.1, on the reverse strand, counting down.
CATTTCATTTTTAACGCCACAGCTTTCTCTTATCAGTCTGTAGATGTTCACAGTCTTCATGAAATGCAAACTTCCCAGCTACTGTTGAACTCTAACCATGATTATTTTTTAATTCACATGCTGTCTCTCACTTACCCCTCTTCAGATTCTTTCAAGAGTTTGCTTGCAATTCGGATCAGCATGCAGTACGCAAACTGGGATTTCAGTCCAGATTTAGTGAACTTATTCAGCATCTTGGAAACTGCAAGGCGATCATTTTTTCTAAGGTGATAGAGCAGCCCCAGAGCATGATACTAGAAAATCAGAAGGAAAATCGACATGCGCACAAGAACGTGTGAAGACATTACATACATACCACAGTAGGAAAAGACAGATTTTGAGACACACAAGAGAGATAATATTCACTGTTTTCTTGCAAAAGTGCTTTCTAGCCTTAAATGATTTCATTTTCCTTGCATGTAACAGATCTACAGATCTTCTTAACAGATCTTCCCCCTCCTGTCTACCATAGGACAGCCCCAACATGTTTCTAGAGAGCAAGAGAGCCATGAAATCAATGTTTTCTCCCTTTTCTCTCCATTGAACGCCAGGACTTCTCATGTCTCGGGTGACTAAGCTATACTGCACAATAATGCTTGCATGTCTGGTACAATAACATCCAAGATATCCCAAATGCTTTAAATGACAGCTGACCCTACAAAAACCCTTGAGGTATTTACAGCGAGAATCCAAAGTGCAAAGTACAGAAAAACATTCCCAGTTACTTGCCAAGTTTTTTTGCCATAAGACATTTACAGTAAAGCTTAACGAAGCCGCTAACTGTGGCAGGAACAAAGTTGTTTTTGCACTGTTGTTTCTGATTGTGGATCTGTGACACTGTTTGACTGAACATACAGAGTATTTTCATTTCCATAACTGTTTGGAATATTTACGTGAAGATTTTACTTATACAGACATCTCACTGATATTCAGGCTATCTCCAGTGATCCTATAGCAGATGGAAAACTTTATGAAGGCAAAGAAGTAGTGCTGGTGATTTGGGAAGCAGTAAATAAGATCATTCCTTGAGCTTAGAAAGCTCAAATTCAAAATCCTTTTTCTGCAATGACAACTGTGAAGCCAGTTAGCAGCATTTCAGCTATCAAAAGATTAGCAGGGAAAGGGCAGAGGACTGCAGTAAACAGCTGACTCATAGCTAAGGATCTCGCACAGGGATCATGAAGAAGCTCATGATTTTTGAAGTGGTAGAGTCATTTCCCTCAAATCCCAATCCTTGTTTTTTTTTTTTTAAAAAAAGGGAAAAAAGAAAAAAGGTTACTTCTACGGTTCTATGGTTATCTTAAGAACTTACAGAATACCATTAATACACTATAGCTTGTTTAGACCTTTCTGGGGCACCCCCCCCGAAACGTACCTGGACCATAATGTTGTCACTAGAAGCCGCTTCCTGAGCCTCGTTGATCCACCGTTTTACCACGTCATAACTGATCTTCATCATATGCTGGAAGAGGCCACAAATTGAGACTGCAAACAAACTAACATCAGAAGCACTGAGAAGTACCACGAGCTGTGTCTTCAGGCTTCATTACGTTCAATTGCTTTAAGAAAATCTAGGGCTTTGTGGCATAGTATCGGAAACAAAGAGCATCTCTCAAATATGTATTTTGTATGGAGGCACCCCTACTGATAAAAAGAAAAGTAACTCAGAGAGCTTTTGTTTCCATTCTAACAGGACAGAAGGAAAAACCAGAACAATTCACCTCTGCCTACTGTTACTCCACCAGGAAGACTGCAGTGATCAGTATTAATGCAGCTTCTTCTTCGCTTTCTCAGGCTCCCACACAGCTCTACTCCACCCTATCAGCTGGACCTCTTACTTCCTATTCTGTCTCACTGATTTACCAACACAGCCAGTCTCTTTAACCTATGCACCTAGAATCCACTTTTTCTTATGTATCAGACTCAAACTACTATGCTTTCACTCGTATCTTTGCGCTGAGTAAAAATATTAATCTACAGAGATTTTCTCCAGCCTTTTCTCTTAAACAGGAGAGGCAAAGTTCACAGCAAACTTCTTTATCTGGCCCTCCTCCTACATATTAGGAAAAATAATCGCGTATTATACCTTTATCAGGGCAGGAATTCTGTTGATTTGGTTTTTGCACAGCACAAAGCAGCCTGTGTTTATATTCTTTTCCAGAACTGATAAGCTCTTTCACTGTCATCAGCGTTGGTTTTTGCACAGCACAAAGCAGGTTGCTTTTACCTTCTGTTACAAAACTGATAAGTAGTTTTTCAGGGTTACGTGGCTTAACTTTTGAGAACATAAAGGCAAGGCTCCTTTCCAGAGAAATGCATGTTTGACCCTAAACACATACAAAGATGACTGAGCACTCCGCAGTCAGTTATTACAACAGACGCACTGTAAAACTATGGAACGCTAAGGAAAGAGTTACGGAAGAGAGAGGCTGCTTGAAACACAGGAAACTCCATTTCTGCTAGTTTTTTGTTTCTTTTTCAAAGAGGAGGCAAAGACTACTCATGTTAAAGGAAAAGGAGATGAAGAAAGAACCAAAGGCCAGCCAAAGCGCTACACGTATAATAGACTATCCCTCCCAACCACAACAATACACGGATTTACAATAATCTACTTCTTCACTTACTAAGGAAGACACCAGTGCAGAACTGGACACACTGGGGACTTTGTCCACAATAGCTTGCTTCATGTATCTCTCAATGGCTTGTAACATTGTACCCTATGAAAGAGTAAAGAAAAGGGTTGATACTCAGCCTCCGGAGGAAGAGCACAAAAGTTCAAGACAGGAATGTACGCAGGGCATATTCAAAGAGCTCTAGGAAAAAAGCTTCGAGTTATCAAACTAATCCTCAACACGCATAGTCTTGCAAGGGAGATATGACTATCAGCTACCCGCTCCCGAAAGTTCAGTGACATGACCAAAGTTTACAGCAAAGCAGTCCCAGAACAAAACTACAGCTCCAAAGCTCCTGCCTTCTCACACGCAAAACAACGGCGTGACTTGTACTTACATCAGTGATCCTGCAGAGTGCTCTGATGGCTGGGCCTCGGTACACATCTTCCTTCCCTGTCATGTCTTTGGTCAAACTAAAATAATCAGAGAGGCTTTTAACACTTCTTTAACATCTCAGTGTCTCAGTCCTTTGGGGGAAATTCAGCTCATTCTATTTAGCTGAAGCTAATATCAAACTATTCCCATATAACTGCTAACTAGGATTAGTACTGGCTAGAAACAACTTCTTAATAATCAGCATTTTGAAAATTATTAACATCAGATTCTGCAGACATACAGAACATTAAAAAAGACGCAGTCCATAAAATTGCTTTGCTTTGGGATTGGTTTATTTAGCTCAGTCACTCTCTTCTTAAGGTTCCTCTTCTTTCTAAACTTCAGTATTATCTAAATCAGAATTTCATGTAGTAGTTTTCCAAACAGTTTCAAAACCAATCTCTTAGCAATTTCCAGAGATTTTAGCTCTCACATCAACATTAGCATCTGCTCTGTAGTGAAAAATAATTGACAGGTCAGTTGGCAGCAGTGTACTGAGAGCTGCTCTGCTGTTCCCTAACTGCTCCGACAGCAAAGTAAAGCAGAAGTCACAAGTGGGTTTTGATAAAAAAAAATTAAGCACCAGTAACTTGAAAAACGAAGATGACAGAATAGGAACCAACTGCTAAACTGTATGCAAGTCTTTTGCCCCCCCCTTTTTTTAAGAAAGGCAAACTAACATAGTCTAAGAAAACTAAATTTCATATGGTGATACTCTGTTTTACAGAACAGTTTATTTTCCCTTGTTGTATGCTTTATAAAGCATAACTGCAAAACCCGTAGCAGCTAAACCAAACACATTAAGATACAACTACGTGTACCAGAGCTCTCGTACTGTGTTTTCTGTAGTTCTACTACCTGCTGGTGACAATGATGACATCTTCAGAGATATTGGCCATCTCTTTGATAGTAAGATAACACATTCTTCTAAGGGTTTGCTGTGAAAATGTATTGCAAAAAACCATCATCGGTGTGCAGAAGCCATACAATTATCTGTTAAAAGTTTTAAAACCAACTTCCTCTGACCTACTTTTTACTGTCAAACAGAAACATGCAAAGAGCACTGACATTTTAACTCCTTGAAAGCAAAAGACATGTTTTGCATTAAAAATAACTATCTTCTAGAATATGGATATAAGAAGTGTCACAAACACTCTGTTACTTCTTTAAACAGCTGCATATGAAACCTTCTTCAGGCAAATCTCTAAAAATCTAATGCGCTAGTTCATTTTTAACAAAAATGAAAAAGATCCCTTGCATAAAGCATACTCCTCTAAGTTATGGTGCTCTTATGTGGTCTGCAAAAGAGATCAGAAATGGACTTTACAAAGGGCATAGTAAAAAGTCTCATCCAGCATTTTCAGGATGTTCTCACCACTCTGTGCTGAGTTATGAATAAAGCAAGCTATTCTAGGGCATACTACTATCTGATTTACAGGCAACTTTATTTTATTTTGACAGTTAAGCAAACAGGGGTTATTTGCAAGTGCAAGGCACATTCATATAATTATAGTGATTTGTATACTAAGCCTTTCTACGTTCGCATTCTTTACAACAGGAAATTAATTCAGGGAAGGGGAAAAAAAAAACCTGCAGAGGTAACTATATGTTATTATGCAGTCAATTATTTCCAAACTATGGATTGCCTTTAGCAAGTCACTTGCACGCAGAGCTTGTTCTCTGAAGCGTTCGCTCCATGTTCTTCCCACATCAAAATACTCAACTGTTTTGCAATTACTGCGAATGCAGCCAAAAGCAGGGAGGCAAAATCATTAAATGCCAGGCACTTACATCATTAGATTGAAATAATCTAGTCATTGCAAAAAAAGCTTCTGTGGCTTCAGTGGTTCCAAAATGTTCACCCTGGAAACAGCAAACGAGAAGTGAGAGATTAGCCAAAGCATCACCGTCCGCTAGCGTCCACCCCTCTCTCCTAACGCCTACCCTCGTACCGACAATCCTTCTTGAAAGAAGTCTTCTCATCTGAGAAAGTCCCTCCCTCACCTTGTGTTTCTCAGAGAGCGCCTGCTACGATGACCAGTTCTTACCTACTTGGCTTCAATATAAACGTCATCCACAGCTGTACAATAATGGAATAGAGTTTGTCAATTAACCTGTGTTTCCTCTTTTGACTTTAAAGTATCAGCAGTTAATTTTGCTTCATTTGTGTTAATGAGAAGGATCCCCTTGCAATCTACTTACCTTGTGACTTGTGCCAACTAAGACTGAACAGCATAGGTTCATCCTAACTGATCGTAACTCTGTGTTAAATTCTGCCCGATACGGCAGGAAATCTGGTCTATGTGGATGCATAAAGTAAATCTGCTTCCTTATCACACTTCCAATTTCTCCACAAACAAAAAGACCCCTTTCACTTCATGGCCTATGTCTTTACCTGAACTCAGTTATCCCCATTTTTGCTAGACAAGTAAGAACAACTCTTAATTACACAATGCCACAGCAAATAAACACGGACCAACTGGCAGCTCTCACTTGGCACTCGGAAAAGTCTTAACTGCTTCAGTGACATAGCTCAGCTCACCTTAGCAGGGCAGTCACAAGTGAGAACATAGTACTACAGAACAAACACTCCATTTCTGATATCGTTAAAAACCGCCTTTCAGTCCAACAGGAAAAGGTATACAATTTTTTTCACTGAAAATTATCAGAAATTAGCTCCAGGAACATGCATTTGAATTAGGAAGAAATGATTACCTGGTTCAGCAAGTAAAGGATCTTGGTAAGTATGTGCAGGCATCTTCGTGGATTTATAGGGGTCTCATTAAAGATACGTGCCTACAAACACAGCACAAATACCGTATTACGGTGTAACCCAACCATAATAATTTTTCCCTTTACAACAGACATTAAAGCAGTTTATTTTCAGCCAAGTGGCTTATAACTTTTTCATTTTAAAATGCAACCCAATGAACTTATCCTTGCTGTTCAGTCCATGCACGTTCAGCTTGCTGGATGGGCAGCAATCTGAACAAAGGACAACGACACAGTTCATCAGGCTCTAAATTCACAGCTTAATCAAGACTAGTTCTGGACCATTGGCACTAATAAAAATACTTTAAAATAACAGCATAATTTTAAAATTTTCAACTCAATTCCTTTCATAGTATCTGCTGCCCACTACTCAGCGCTAGTCTGTGGGAACACTGAACTAAAATTACTAAGTTCCTACTTATAGCTCTTCGCACCCAAAGATTTCCCCCAATATTTAACCACACATCCATCTCACCACTTGCAATTGCTCTTGAAGTATATCAAAAGAAGCAGGAAGACTCATTATGAACATTATTGACCCATTATTATATTCAGCTATATGCTGAATCACAGGAAAACAGATCATCTCTTCAGAAGCACCTTGGGGGATGCTGTGTATCCGCACGGAAGGCAGAAGCCTATTCCGATCCAAATCCCACACATCAAACCCTCCCGTAGCAAACTTCGTGTGCACTTAATTTACCTACCCTATGAATTTAAACTAACTATCCATCAAACTAACTATCCATTTAGCCATCCACATTTCCTACAATTTGCGTCACACATCTTTCTTAAGCTGCTAACGCATCCTGACCAGAGGCAGTTAAACAATATTATGCAGCGACTCTTCATACCTCCTGAAGCACAGCACTCTTCTCCAAATGCTGGAAAGGATTAGAGCCACTACCTGAATAACAAAAGAGACCTCTCAGTTAGGGAAACGCTCTCATCACGTAGACACAACAGAACTGAACGTGCAGGAACCATCCCTAAGCTCTACGAAAACATCTCACCACGTGTAGTACAAACCCGACAGTGACATTCCCGTCTGAATAACTGATGTTCTCCAACAACAGCTTTCAATCTACTTTCTGAAGTTATACATTGCGAGTTCCAGGAGGAAAAGGAGGACACATTAAACACAGCTGGAGAGCGAGGAGGAAAAAAGGTATTTACTATTAAAGCTGTCTTAATACCCGCTTTACATGAGACTCTACTCCTTTTCTTCCTAGACTCCCTTATTTTTTATTTCAGGCACAGAAAGCACTGAACACGTCAGGGTGCAGCTGCCGCTAAGGATCTGAAATAAGAGTATATTGATTAATGTACCACTGAAAAGGGCTACTCAGCAAACTCCAAAAACAGTATGACTGCGTCATATCACAAAATCATTAATACTAGTCTATCTTCACAGAGCAACTTTGCAGACTTTGTAACAGTCCAGATCCAGACCCAGACCTTGAGAAGTTGCCTGCCAGCTAAAAACAAGAGCTGCAAAGGACTTCAAAAAGATTTCGGAGGGGAAAACACGACGTGAAGCACAAATCCATCTCTCTGCCTGTTGTAGGGGAACGTAAATATCTTCCACAGTGTAACTCCTGTACCCTGTTTCGGAGAATCATCTACACCCAAAATACAGTTTGAGATCATCTGCTGGAAAGCAGAAGGAAGCCTTTAGTTTCAGAGAAGCTAAGGAAGGTAAGAGAGGCTGTCTTCTTTTTAGGATTTGTGAGCAGAAGCCTAACTGAAGAGCTCCGAATGATTTTTTGGAAGTGACACTTCTCAGTTGGCAGCATACAGGGCAGACAAGCTTTCTGATCCAGGTTCACAATGAAAACACCTCTCAGGATCACTGTTATGGTCATGTAGATCCCTGCAGACCCTTGGTGCTGCTTCTGGACCCTTTTCCTACAGCAATTCCCGTTCTTACACCCCAAGCAGAATGAAATTGAGAATGAAACGGAACTCAACCCAACACGGCATATTTTCATGTGGCTTAAAAGATCTCTGAGCAGCAGCAACAGACAACAGATACGGCATTCGCAATTCAAGCCAGCACCAGTTGCTACACGCAAGCCGGACGTAACTCCAGATGATTTTGCAGAGCGAAAACATCAAGCTGATGGCTTCATCCAGCACCTCCCTGCCTAACGGGATTTCTTTCCCTCTCAGCACCGCGGCGGTGGGTGGCTCCACAGTTCCCTCTGCGCACGGTAGCAACGGCCCAGGGGGGCAGGCGACAGGCTCGGCCTGCAGCCCCCAGGCCGGGGGGGGAGGTGGGGCCGGGGCAGCGCCCCGAAGGAGGCTGTGGCACCGGAGAGCGGGCCGGGCCCAGCGCCACCTCCGGCGACCGTTATTCCCCCCCCCCCGAGACCGTTACCCCTTCCCTCAATGGCCGTTATTCCCCTCCCCCAGAGACCGTTATCCCTTCTCTCAGTGGCCGTTATTCCCCCGCCCCCAACGGCCGTTACCCCTTCCCTCAACGGCCGTTATTCCCCCTCCCCCAACGGCCGTTACTTCTGCCCCCTCCTCAGCGGCCGTTACAGGCCGCGGCTCGCGCTGCGCTCCCACTGGCCGCTCCCCTCCTGGCTGGGCCGACCGAGCCCGGCCGCCGCCCCGCCGCCAGCCCCGTACCGGCCTCCTCGTCCTTCTTGTCAAACTTCTTAATCATGTCGCCGCCGCCGGTCGCTCTCCCCGCCCTCCCCCCCTGCTCCCGCCGAACCGCACCGCACCGCCGCGGCAACACCCGCCGGAAGTCCCGCCCCCCCCGGGGAAAGGGAGGGGAGCCTCACCCTTTGCCATCCGACTGGGCCGCGGAGCTGTCACTCAAACCCCCCTCCCTGGGGAGCCCGGCGCGCCGAGCCGCGCGACTTCCGCCTCGCCTGGGGCCACGCCCCCTGCCGAGCCGGGGGGCGGGGCTGGGGCAGAGTGGGCGGGGACTCCAGGGGCGGGGCCGGCGGGAGGCGGGAGGGGCGGCTTAAGGGGGCCGCGCCGCCATTTTGTGAGGCGTTTTCGGCCTCCTCGCTGAGGCAGCCCGGGCTGGTTTCTCGCTCCCTCAGGGACCCCCCCTCAACCGCCAGAAATTCGGTTTATTGACCCCACACCGCCGTCCTGCCGCGGACTGTGGGGCAGTTCACGGGGCGCCGGAGCCGCTGGCCGCCCAGCACGGGACGTGGCCGTGCTGGAAGCCGTCGTTGCTGGGCACGGCCATGACGTGGTGGCTCTCAAAAAGCGAGGAGAGGCGCAGGGGCTCCCGCCGAGGGGCCACTGCCACCGCCGTGCCCTGGGGCTTGCCTCGCTGCTCCGGGCCTGGAACGAAGCACAGAGGGGAAGGGCGGGAGCTGCGAGGGGCGTCGTGCCAGGCCGGGGCCCCTCTGGTGCTGCACGCCTCCGCGCACCCCGTGTCTGGGGGTTATCTGCGCTAATCCTCTTTTCCCTTCTTGTGCTAGCTCCAGTAAACGGCATTTTTCAGAGTCTGAGTACCTTTCTTGCTGGGATTGTAACGAGCCAGCACCTCATGCTGCAAAACAGCCGCGTGGAGCAGAAATGAGGTGAAAACGGAGATCTTCACTTAAAAAAACAAAACACTTGACTCTCACAGTGTGGGGATTGCTCAGAGCTCATGGTGGGGCAATCTCAGGCGGGTATTTGGACACGTCCACAGGCCAGCTGCGAAAAATCTCTCTTCTACCTTGGGCACCTCTGAGCTTTCGCCACCCAAAGGTGCCGGCTGCTCCTCCATCTGCCCCTTCCCGCACCGCCTCTCCCTTCAGAGGTGGGAGATTCAAGCGGTGAGAGATGGAGATAAAGAGTCCTCAGCAGGTATTATACAAGAGCAATACTGACAGCTACTTTCCAGAGTATTCAGGTGCCTAACGCTGGGATCATGGGGAGAAGAGTTAGCACACCTCAAGGCTCAGGCTGTCACTGCCAAGCAGGCAGACGGAGCAGGGAAATCCTGCCGAATCTTGGGTTAGCACCGCCCGTGAGCCAGGTGCTCTCCTCTCCCTGCAAAATCCCCGCTGCTGCCTGTGGCTGCAGCTCCTTCGCAGAGGAAGGAGGTCCTTGGAGGGACTCACCCTGGCAGCACGCTGCTGGCAGCGCACAGCAACACCCGGCAGGGCCGGAATGACTGGATGTTTTGGTGGTTCTGCCAAGGCGAAAGGGTGATCCCTAATGCCTGCTCGCTTTGTCGGAGCAGGAGGTGCCTCCCTTCAGGAGGAGCTCACCAATAAGCGTTTCTTCAGGCTGCTCAGCTGAAGACAGCCCTGATAACTTGCTACACTCTCATATAAGGAGCGGTCAGATCCCTTCACTCAGTGCTCCTACAGACCCTCATTTTCGGCAGAGGATTCCCTGCTCTTGGTTACCTTCAAAGACCTCACCCTTGACCAGGAGTTCAGCTGCTCCTCTTACTGTTATAAGTAAGAGGAGAAGCCCAGCTCTTCTGAGAAGTACTGAGGCAACAGATCAGCTCTTGGGATTGGAAATCAAGCAGTACTGAGTAGGGAGCTTGGCATTTATGGAGGAGAGGAATGGGAAGGAAAGGGCTGTATTGAAAATTATAGAGGATAGGGGGTCTCTGATAAGTGCTATAGGAAGGTCTGAATGCTAAATTAGTTCAATATAAATTAGGAGAACAGGCTGAGAGGAGGCAGCAACCCTGAAGAGAACAGAGGATGGGAGAAAAGGAGGACGAAAAGGCAGTGAGCAGACTCTGTCCTGGTAAGGCATTCGAAGCATGCTGTGCCTTACCTGACCAGTGATATGATCATGCCTCATCATCTAGGAATCCGTGTGTCCATTAAACTTTATCAACTCAATCAACTAAAAAATAGATTTGGCAAGCTGATGTAGTTTTCACATGCACAAAGCTTTAGCTATTACATGGAGGTCTTAAACGGTGACCAGTGATGTAAGGGACAATCCGTATGGTTCCCCATGCTGGATGTGTGCAGGGCAAATTGCTGCATTGGTCTAGGATGACCACAGCTTTCATTTGGGTGCCTGAGAGGTGTCTTCACTCACCGCCTTTACCAACTTTACTCATCCCAGCTTTGCAGTAGGTGCTGGATGTGTTCAGTCCATCCCTCCCTCCCCTTCTCAGGGAACGGTAAATTCCCACCTGGCTTAGGCAGAGCTTGGTAGTGGAGCTGCGGATATTGCCTCTTCATTTGCTTCTCAGCATAGCTTTTCAAGAACCGTCCTTCTGCCTCAAAATCACTGTCTTTGGAGAACCTAAGGTGTGAAGCGAAAACCAGACTCAGTAAAGCAGCCCAAGATCCCAGGGATAGCTCTGTGTTATTTGGCTATGCCTCTGAATGTTTTTTAGCAGCGGTAACTTGTGCTAAAAAAAAATGAGTAGCCCCTTCTATGGGTCAGGCAGAAGAAGGCAAGTGGGTACTGCAGGGCTTTGGGCCCTTGACGGGTTGGGTCTACAGCAGACTCTGAGACACCCCCGGCAATCCCGAGTACCGAAAAGGCTCCGTAACTTTGATTTAGGAGCTGGGGGAGATGCTCAGCTCAGCCCACCTGAGCATCGTTATAAAACAGGGACTAGCCGGCAGGGTGGCCCGGGAGCATGGACAGCACAGAGGGAATGAGGAGCCGCGGAAATACTTGGGCTAAAACATAGGTGCAGGATTGTTCTTTCTTACTGATTGAAACTATGCAAGGATCTTAATCACCACTGAAAAAAATAGCTTACTTTTCTCCTTGCATTTAGAAGAGGCAAATCACAGCTTTGCTACCTGCGCCGGGTCCCTTTCTTAGTGTCAGATCGAAGTTACAGCTCAAGGTTTGTGCCTGGGCTCTAGCAGAGATTATGTAGGAGAGGAAAGCGGTTCAAATACACCTAAACAGAAGACGTTTCCCAGCCATTTCTGTAGGAAAAGTCGCCTTTGGCTCTGTCGGCTCCTTCTGTTGTGTCTTCTGCAAGGAAAAGTGAATCTGACTCCTGGGAGTTGTCCTCTGTAAGAGAACGGAAAATTAAACCGAGGTAGATGTGAGTTATTACTGTGCTGGATTTAAAACATCCACCTTAACTCAAGAGGAATTTCCTGGCGCTTGTTCAGGGTAGTGTAAAGAGGTTTTGTACCAGGAATGAGGAAATTTGGATGACCAGGGTGTTTCTGTGAGAAGTAAAAGCAAATTCAGTAACTGCTAAAGGAGGGAAGCAATGGAGGCCAAACACGCAAGGCAGTCGTGTATACAATCCTGATGCAAACAAGTGTGTTCTCCGAAACCACCATATGAAGCTAGCTGAGGCGTGTAAGTAAATAATACCTTTTGAGTTGCTCTTGGTGGTGGTCTGGTTTGTTTTTTGAATATTGTAGTTTCTCTTTGCTGGCACAGAGACTGAGGTTCAGCTTAAAAGATAAACTAAAGTTGGTGTAATTCCACAGAAGTGATGGTGGGACTCATCTCACCTAACTTCAACTGCCTAAAAGTTAGGCATCTAACCCCTGCAGGAGATGGAGGCGTTAGGCTCTGTTTTGACCGTAACCCCTTAAGCAGCAGGACCAGTTCCATTGTTTTGTTTTTAACCTGGATGTGTTTTTATCTGCACATGGCCAGGAACAGGCAGCTGAGCTGCCCAGCCATGGCGATGGTGCAAGGGTGAAGGCAAAGAGCAAAGATGGGGCAGCGTCACCGAAGTCTGTCAGACTTCAAACCTGCAGATAGCCAGGACCGAACCCGCAGTCCCTGGCTATGGTTTCTTGTTATGTTTAATACGGTGTAACTGAAGAGTGCGCCCAAAAGGCTGGTCCTCTTTCCACCCCTGGCTGCCCATGCCAGGTGACTCCCTTGGGTAGCGGAACTAAAGGATTGGCTCATTGATCAGCAGGATGTGGACCCAGGGGCGCGGTTTGATTTCCGTCAGATCATTGGCATGATCTGCATTGCCCCAAAGCCACACAATCATTGAGCCAATGTTTAGCGTCTCCCTCCCAGCTCACTCAACGTTACTGCTTTCCTCAGAGCTGAGCCTTTGGGATCTCTCCAGCCCTCAACAGACCTTCTCGATAGCTTAGAAATGAAGCTCGTTACTTGTGTGTCAATGAACAGTGACGTATTTTACCGTTCCGAATTGCTCTTTGGTGAAGAATGCCATGGGGTTAGACTTCAAGTTAGGAAGGGGATTGTTTGTTGTGATCAGTGCTGTCTTGTCTTCGTTGAACACTGAAGATCGCACCATGAGCGCCATGCATCTTCTGCAGTTATTGAGGTGGTTCTGAAAGGCATCACTGGTGAACGGCATAAAGTCTCTTTGCTGCATGGGACAAAAGGGAGAGCTGAATTAGAAGGGCCATCTCCATAATCCATCTTACAGTCGCAGAAGTAGGAGAACCGCCATCCTGCACCAACCCTGGGTTGCCTGGGCTGGGTCTTTGCTGAGGGAACAGCTTGGAGAGACCCCAGTCACTAGCAGAAGTGCAGAGAATATAAGAAAAAGAACTTGAATATTGCAGTGTTTCCTCACTCCAGTGGTTTCCAAGTGGAGGATGAAGCTGGACTGCTGAATCTAACAGGCACTGATGTCTCTCTCGTGCATTTGTGTAGCTCATGTTTAAACCTGTCTGTGTTTGTCTACGACAACTGTTCTTCAGAGGAAACCATGTAAGGGCTTAGCTCGTGTGTGTGCTCCAGCCTGCCTGCTGCAGAGTAGATTTATTTTGGAGAAGCGTCCCTTCACCCTTCGTTACATTGGTGCGACGACCTCTCCTGGGTGGCAGATCAGCAAGGTTGATCCTGGGACCTCCAGACATCAGTTTAGGCTGCTACCACCTGAGATAAAGAAAAAAATGCCCCTTTTTGAGGGCAGTGACAGCTTGGGACCCAGCTAACAGAAGGGAGTGCTTTCCGACACCTTCCTCCGGGACCGCTGTGCAAGCCCATTTGCTTTTGAAGGGAACATTTCCAAGAAAAACAGCACTAACAGCTTCTTAGCGCTGGGATTTAATGCACCGGGGTAGGCAGTGTGTTTGCTACCAAAGGAAACGACGGTCCCTTCACTTACCGGGCTAGGAACGGCAGAATACACTTTTTCCTGCTGTGAGCATCACTCCTCCATGCCTGCTGCCTCCAGCTAGGAAATGAAAGCAATGTGGTCCATTAACAAGCACGGAAGCCAAAGCCTGCGTCCTGCTAAAGGCAGCAGCACTGGTCTCCGCAGCCACTTCAGCTGGTAGAGTAGGCTGAGCTGATAAAACCTTAAAGCACGATTCCATTTATAAGTAGTTTATAGTTAAATTATGAACAATTACTTAAATAAATAACAGCCAACAGGTTGCTTATGACTCATACTTGCCTGTGACTAATATGCTTAAAACCTACCTGTTGATAAGTGAGTTGTTATTAAAGCCCTTAAAGTGGCTGCTAAGTATTTATTAGCCACTAATAAACTATTCATAAATAGAAAACTTTAAATGTACCCTGACTTTCTTTTCAAAGTTGGACTTTTCTTAACTTTTTCTTGACCTCGTTCATGGAGATCTTTATTTTGTCGCGGTTTACTGACTTCTGCTTATAGTGCCGTGTCCTTACCTTTACAAAAGATTTTTCACAATCAGGGACATTATAAAAACATAGTCCTTTCATGGACCGCTGAGATGCAGCCAGTTCTGAGTCAGACTGTTTAATAGTACACATAGTAATTTTGGATAAGACCCAAAAAACGGAGTGGCTGCTTCTGAAATGTCCTACTCAGCTATTCAAATTGGAATAGCACTGGTGATGGAGATCATTATTTCTTCCCGAAAAGGAGTGCCAAGAGAATAAGTGCAATTAAAGATAGCTGTTTACCAATAAGAAAGAAAAAAAGACTAGAGTGATGGGTGAATTAAGTCAATGTTTTTTTTTTCCCCCCATACCTTGCGGAATGTATGGGAAGAAAACAATCTAAAGATTGGCCTGAAAGCCACAAAGCTACTTCATGTATTTGTTAGTCCCTTGCTTTCCTGTATTTCCATATTTTTGGCTGACCTACACATCTCCGGCCCAGGGAACTGACTGCACATTTGTAAAGCATGAAGAATGATTTGCTGTGCTGTAAAATAAACAGTATGATTAAGAGGCTCAAATCCCATCTCACATAACTCATAAAATGATTCAGAAACTCCTTTCCCAGCACCAGAAGCTGCAGTACTGTTTACGCTCGTCCTGCCAAATGGAAGAAGATGTTGACTGCATTCGAAAAGCTGGCTGCATTTAAGAATTTAGGTCATTTAGGCTTTTTCAAGGTTTAAGAAACCTCACTAAGCAGCACACACCTTCAAACATTTGGTGCGCGTGAGGGATGCAGGGATGGCATTTTAGTAAACTCTCCTTCCCTGGCGTGGCCTTCTCCAACCCGGCGAGCAAGACGTGGCAGTCCGTGGGAACGTCGGCCAGCCCTGGCTTGGTGTCGCCTATCCGGATGCAGAAGCAGGACGTCAGGGAGAGCTGGCGCTTTGCCCCCGCCGTGCCGGAGGCAGCGGCAGCGGTGCTGAGCTGGAACCACGGGGCCCCCAGCGTTCCCGCCGGCACCCGCCTCTGTGACGCCGTGGGTGCTCCACCGGGTGCCACGTCAGCGAGGACGGGGCTACAGGAAGCATGAGCACGGACACGGGGCAAAGGACGTGGATGGCCCTTTGCCAGCAGGGCAGAATTAATCTTCCTGAATGGTGCCTGAGTTGGCACCCGGTCTGGGCTTCATTTCCAAGGGAAAGAAGAATGTCGTTTCAGAGGGCAATTTATCACAAGTGTCTTGGGACAGGCTCACTCGGGTTCAGGGACAGTAATCAAAGCATTGCACCATCAACAGTTGTGAAGATCCCAGCTTGCTTGCTGACAGCCTGAGGGGTTTGCACACCTCCAAAGTTGTTTTTGTCCCCTCTTGGGCAGGAACATGCCACCAAAAAGCTTTTGGTTACAGAAGCGTTTCAAGGGTTGCTTCTTTATAAAGAAGCAAGTGGATCCCTGGGACCTGCAAGTTTATTCCAGGGCAGATGGGAATAGAACAGAGGGGCAAAAGGAGCAGGACTGAGAAGGAAGTAAAGGCTCATAGAAAAGTTAGGAAGAGAGGTTTAAAAACAAAAGCAGGTAGATCTCATTTATTACATCTCTAAGAGAAGAAATGGAGAGGCACAGAGACAAACAGGAGAGTGGAAAGTTTCCACAGCTCTACTTATCTTCTAGAAATGTGGAAGTATCTCGCTGAACGCAGCCTGGGTGGGAGACTTTGCTGCATCTCACCACGTTTCATCCTCTGGCAGCTTGTATCTCTGTCCTGCTTCCCATCCCAGCACACAGAAGAAATCAATGACCACTTTGAGAAAGGGGTTCATTGACTAAGGAAGAGGAGAGAAGATGAAAATCAAAACCCCTGAAATCAAAAAGAAAGATAAGAGGCTTAAAGAAATAAGACACCAGAAAGATCTTATGCAGATCCTGAATATAGGGAGAGACCAGTACCTGGCTGCCTAGCAGAGTCGAGAAGCCAGAAGACAATTTGCAAAGCTGTGAGCAGGTGGATGGTCCCCAAGGCTTTTGGGGCTGGGCACCTGGAGTGGCACCACCCTGAGCACGTCGAAACAAAAAAGGCATGTATTTCAGAACTGTTTGTCTGTCTAAACACAAACATGGGTTGTTCCTCCGTGTCTTTGACATGGCCACCATCCAGATGGAGAATGATAACACTGGTTTCTGTAGAGGAAAGGATGAACAGAAAGTAGTGAGGGCTGAGTAATGCCTTCAGCCTCCCAGAGGAGGAAGATTTTCCTAGCTGCTGGTAATGTCTGCTATTAATTTATTCCCCCCCGGCAGGCTGGAGGTTTTTGCAAGCCCAGACATCTGCTGTGAATTGCTGTTGTGTAATCATGGTCAGACTGTTGAGACCAGAAGATTTGTGCTGTTTGGGTGGGATCATCAGGAGTGGTGGTTGGGAGCTTCACTTGCAGCAGGCAGTTGTGAACCCAGCTGGGTTTGCCCAAGATCATCCCTCCCGATTGCCTTCAGTAGGCTGAAGACTTGGTTTAGTTGCCATGCACTGGTGTCCGTTGTCATTTAAGGTGCCCCATGGTTTCAAGACAGCCTTGTGTGGCTGGCAGATGTGACAAAGGACCTATGGGAGACCCATGCCCTCTGGAACAGCATCTGGAGGCCAAGCAAACACCATGTGCCATGTGAGACCTGCTAGTGTACCAGCATACCAACACAGGGCTGAAAGATCGGACATAGACACGCAGAAAACCCATGCCCATTTGGAGCAGCAGTTGGAGGCCAAGCGGGATTATCTGGTGCAGCTAAAGTGGTGCTATGGGCTTATATTTAGGCACTTAAACTGAGCGTTAAACCTCGAATGACTGTGGGAGACATCTGGTGCGGCAGCCCGTGCATTCAGACTGCGTCTTCATAGGGAAACGGAGTAGCTGTTGAGCTGACACCGGAGTGTTTTGCCTTTCAATGAAATGAGCTCTTATGCACCAAAGTTACTTTTGGAAATGATATGTATGTGCTTGATACTGAGCAGAGAATCACCTGAAGAGCTTTAAAAATCTGAGCAGAGACTGTATTTTAGGCACCTCTCCATACCTTCAGACATCTCAGTGCTTGTAGAAACCTGTCCTTAGAGACCTCACATCCTGCTAATTTAGCATTCCTTGTTAATATTATCACCTACTACTACTGGAAGTTTCTGTTCACATTGTTTCTTGCAAAAAGTTGCTTTCCAGTACCTTGCTTTCCCTCATCCTCATTCCCAACCCTTCTCCTCTTCCCTTCTTCCTCACTGCTAACAAACAATAGCTTCTCTGTCATGAAGATCCCAATTTCTGCCAAATCTTCGCCCCACATTCTTCATTCAAATCCTGCTGCTTCTGGCCTCTCTCCAGAGCCAACACCCCTCCTTTTCTTTCCATCCCCTCAGCTGATTTCTCATTTAGGCCCTCACCGTCTTCTGCCTTGACTGCTATACTGTCACCTCCGTCACACCTTCTGGGGTACACATCCAAAATACAGTTAGAAAAGCCATCTCCCTTGTCCCCCAGTGTACCCAAGTCAAGGTCCCCTTCCAACGCCTCCTCTCTCACATCAAATGTACCTTTTTCACCCCCACTTCCATAGCTCTCCCTCCATTCAGCTCTTGTGATGCTGCATATTATCCATCAGTACCCTCAGCCTTGTTTTCCCATTTATCAGCATCTCACCAACCACTTCTGATGCCTTCTTCATGTGGCCCCTGGGTACTGTAAGGCGCTTCCCAAGCTCACCTGCTAGGCTGGCTGCCTACCAGGGGGTCTTATAAATAAATGCAGTTCTGCTGTTCCTCTTTGCTGCAGATCTATTTGTTCTCTATTTGTTCTTTTATAACACCCACCTGAATATCTAGAAAGCATCTAGCAGACCCTGGTTGCTAAGTATGTTACTAGTAAAGCTACGTTTCTGTCAAAACCTTCCTGCTCAGAGCACTGCTTCTAAGGCCAGGAAGAAAAAAGGGGGAAAAGGGGAGTTTCTGGACCCCTCCGTGAGGTTTTGGATGAAAGGCAAGAAGGGAAGTGTCCTCTCTGTGCCTGATGAGCCCCCAAGGGCAGATTCAGGGTAGTATGATGGGTTGACCTCAGGAAATTAGAGAGTGGCTTAAACCTTTGAAGCCCGTCTCATATTTTGGGTGAAAATTTATCAATAGTTGTATCCACAGACAACATGGTAAAGCGGCCGGTTGGTTTGGAGTCTGTGGGGAACTCTTGGCTGTAAGGACTTCTGCGTCCGACAGCGTGTCGTGTAACATGGACTTCCTTTTCTGAACTTACTACTCTTTCATTTCAGCTTGGTGTGCTGTGAGACCTTCTCTCAGTACTGCTCCTTTGAAATGTACCTTCTCATAGTCTTCTTCAAGGTCTTCAGAGATTTTTTTCCCTATCTTCGACCATACAAATTGCTGTTCTCTTCATTCCCTTCAACTCACACCATCTGTAAAATGGGATGACTGGTACCGCCCATTAGTTCTCAGGCTGAATAAATCCAAAGGGAACAGGCTTGCCTTTCAATCATGTAGTTAGCTGAGAGGGATTATATTTAATATTTCTGATTCTACTTGTCCACACAAACCAGCAGATGCAGAATAATCGACATTGCTTGAGCAGGAAGATTGAATTACTATCAGGGGATTTGGACAGCTACATCACACTAAAGTAGTTAAATGTGATGTAGCTGTCCAAATTCCTTGGTGCTGTGCTTGTTTTTACATTATTTTCCATAGAAAAATCCAGGTGGTGTCTGCCTGGGCCAACGTGCCGCAGCAGCAGATGTCTTCTTCTCAGCAGCATAAGCACATGCAGCAAGCAGGGCTCCTTGCTCTCTGCAGCTGCCTTAGCAAACCCTCAAGCTGTCCAGTTTTGCTTTGTGAATGAAGATAGGAGACCAATCTTGGCCGATAAGTCTAAAACTGAGGAATGAACGTTGGAGCAGAAGCCCAGATGGGTACTGGCATTTTTGCCAAACTGTGTCTTGTCTTTCCTTATGCTCATGCTAAAGCTCTGCTAGTTTAGACATGAGATCATTTGAAGTTCTCACAGATATTCTCTAGTTTAGTGTTGTTTTTTCCCCCTCTGTCAGGGACTAACTGAAATACAAAACTGGGTCTGCTGATAGATTTTAGGTGTGAGATTCGGTCACCACGGAGCTCACCATCGAGACTCCTTGCACCGCTGGTGGAGATAAAACTGCTTCCGCCCATGTGTCACCTGCTGCTAAGCAGGACTTTGAACATGAAACAGCTGAATTGTATCCAAAAAAAATGCTCTTTTTTCCTGCTGACTCCGAGGGAGTTGAGGGCAACTGGTTCCGGTGGGGATATCTATATTGTCGATGTGTAAAACTGGGTGAGACATCTCCCCTTCCTTTAGCAGTCAATGACTTGAACTAATAACTGTGTTTGGCAAGTGCTGGCACCCGCTCAAACTTCTTTGGCAATAAACTCCTCACGTGAGAGCCTGCGGGTAAGAGAGGAAATCTGTGCGTGAGAGTGGTGTAGGGTAACTCCGATAGCCGAAGGGATGGGTTTTAACCCTTGCTCAAGAATGTAGGAAAAGAACCTGAAAACTTTTAACAAATAAAGGTGAGGTACTCTGAAAAGTAATCCTTGAGCTGGGCTTTTTTTGTGTCTAGTAAAAACCCAGAATGTATATGCATGAGCATACATCATCTGGGCACAACCCCGTGTCCTTGCATTTTATTGAAAGCTAAAAAAAAATAAGAGTATGGCTAGTTTGCAGGACTGAGCTCTTTACTATTACGAGTAACTTCCTTCCTACCACAAAGGATTTTGATATCATTTTTCTAGAGTGGTTACTCCGTGTCACAGATTTCAGTTTTTTTCCTCTGTCTTTATCTATCTTGCCTACTTACGCTATAATCACATCTCCATGGAATTAACCTCAAAAGAAGCATCCGCTCTTCTTAAAACTGTGTTCAATTGTAATTAATGTTAATATGGAGGAAAGTCAGTATTAAGCAATACATGCCTTGTGCAGATTTACCTGTGCATTGCAAATAGCCCCGGCTTCAAAACAAGAGATTTAAAAAAAACAATCTGCTCACAAACTTGTTTTTTCCTGTCTTTTAGCCCGCTATAACACGCTATCTGCATTGATAGCTTACACAGGGCCACACAGGCCATAGCAGAATTTCCCAAAATAAATGATATCGTGTGTATTTTTTTTTTTTACCCTGGGGGAATGAAAAAGGAAACAAGCCCCACGTGACAGGCGCTTATACGCTCCTAGAAAGTGCCAGCGTTTGAGCCATGCAAATCTTGGTGAGTGCAGGGAAAATACTTGAACCCTCGTAGGCTTTATTGACTGCTAGGTTGAGACTGTCATCTCCTCGGGTTGCTATATCTGGTTTCTACCAACTGGGAACTCGGTAGCTGGCATGTAAATAAATCCCCCTTTTTTTTTCTTGAGTAAAAATATACCTCTTAGTCATTCCAAACCGTCAAGCACCGTCGTTCAGTGCGTCCTCTGAAAATTTTGCAAGGAAAAAAAGATCAGGGGAAACTCCGTGTCAAGCTTTCGCATGACAAAGAAGGTTGCTGGGGCTTTGGCTGGTTTCTTTCTTGCTGTAAAGTAAAGCTTTGAGAGCAAAATCTTCCAGTTTTCTTCGGAAAAGCATTTGGGACCGAGGCCCTGATTTGGAGGGGCAGTGGCAGGGGTGGCTGGGGGCGCAGGCAGGGAAAATCGGGTTCCTCGGAGCAGCTGCGGTCGATATCAGCGCCTCCGAGGCGGGAACGGTCGAGAATGTTCAAGAGCGGTCGAGAACAGTCAAGAGCAGTCAAGAACAGTTGGGAATGGTCGAGAGAGATCGAGAACGGTCGGGAATGGTCAAGAATGGTCAAGAACGGTCAAGAGCAGTCAGGAATGGTCGAGAGCGGTCAGGAATAGTCGAGAGAGGTTGAGCACAGTCGGGAATGGTCAAGAACGGTCAAGAGCAGTTGGGAATGGTTGAGAGCAGTCAGGAATAGTTGAGAGAGGTTGAGCACAGTCGGGAATGGTCAACAATGGTCGGGAATGGTTGAGAATGGTCAAGAGTGGTCAAGAGCAGTTGGGAATGGTCGAGAGCGGTCGAGATGGTTGAGAATGGTCAAGAACGGTCAGGAATGGTTGAGAATGGTCGGGAATGGTTGAGAACAGTTGGGAATGGTCAAGAGCAGTCAACGGTTGGGAATGGTTGAGAATGGTCAAGAATGGTCAAGAGCGGTCGAGAACGGTCGAGAATGGTCAAGAACGGTTGGGAACAGATGGGAATGGTCAAGATGGTCGAGAATGGTCAAGAACGGTTGGGAACAGACGGGAACAGTTGGGAATGGTTGTTCTGCATCAAACCAAAGGCAGAGCACATACCTATATAAGCTCAAAGCTTAAAAAAGAAAAAAAAAAACCCAACCCCAAATCCAGGAAGGAAGCAAGAAGCAACCCAGCTCAGCCCCTCTGCAATGACTTTCTCCCTGACGACCGTAACCACCGGGAGTGAAAGTTCCCAGAAGTTGAGCAATGCGGAAGTTTGGCCCCGAAAGCAGAACCCCACCCCCGAGGTTTCGTCCGCACGTCCCTCCCACGGCCCCACGCGAAAGGGAGCCGAATTTCCAGAAAAGTCCCGTTGGAGATCCCCTCAGAGCCTGTCAGCTGTTGCGCCGCCGTCGCCCGGAGCCTCTCCCAGTGTTTCCCCCCCCGTGGCGAAAGGCGCCGATTCCGGGTGGCATCACTGAAATCAAGAAAGGCCCCCAAAATAGTTGACTCTCCTTTAAACAGCAGCTTTTTGAGAGCCTATCCGAGACGGCGACCGATTCTTTCCCGGACTAATTAATCGTACGTATGATAAAACGAGAGCGGGGCTGCTAATGGGACACCAAAGCATCCCCGTTTGCAAAACCGGTCGCCTTCGCAAACGACTTCCAGCAACCTTCGGTCCTCGCCACGTGCAGGTACCGCAGGCGAATTTTTTAACCGTTCCTCAAACTATTTCTGGGCTGAGACTGGCTGAACTCGCATCCGCGGCGCTGCACCACAAAGACGAGCGGCTTCCGTCTCACGGAGGACGCTGCTTGGGCTCGTCTCCGGCACTGAATCCGGCTTTTCTTGCACAGAAATCTTGCACGACGCTTAGCCGATGATACCACACTCCGTGCGCGGAGCACAAGGAGAAACCAAACCCCAGCAGCGAAAAGGAAGAATTTACCCCGGGGCGGGGGGGGGATTTATTGAAAGATTGCATATTAAAAACACATTAAAAACTGTCCCCCCCCCCGAGGGTTTTAGCTCTTTGGGCATCGGCACCCCCAGATCTGCCAGGGCCCTGGGGTGCCCCCGGGGCATCGCATCCTGCTGCATCCCTCCCAGGCACAGGCACCGCCGGGTACCTCGGCCCTGGGTGCTCCCGGGTGCTGCCCCCTCACCCTCCCCCCGTATTGCATCCCCCCCCCCCGGGTATTGCAACCCCCCCCCCCGGGTATTACATCCCCCCGGGTATTGCACCCCCCCCCCGGGTTTTGCACCCCCCGGGTTTTGCACCCCCCCGGGGGCCCCGCGCATCCCCGCGGCCGCCCCGGCGGCGCATCCCGGCGGGCGGCGGCGCGTCGCTCCCGGTTCCCCCGGGCCGAAAGCGAAAGCGAAAGGGGAAGGGGAAGGGCAAGGCCGGGCCGGGCCTGTCCGGCGGCGGCGGCGGCGGCGGCGGCGGCAGCGCGGAGCCCCGCGGAGCCCCATGGCGCGGCCGCTGCTGCTGCCGCTGCTGCCGCTGCTCGGCGCCGCCGTCGCCCTCCTGCTGCCCTGCGCTGCCGCCGCCGCCGGTAAGCGGGACCCGGGTGCTCATGCTGCTCCTTGGGTGCTCACGCTGCTCCTCTGGGTGCTCACGTTGCTCCTTGGGTGCTCACGCTGCTCCTCTGGGTGCTCACGTTGCTCCTCTGGGTGCTCACGTTGCTCCCCTGGGTGCTCATGCTGCTCCTCTGGGTGCTCACGTTGCTCCTCTGGGTGCTCATGCTGCTCCTCTGGGTGCTCACGTTGCTCCTCTGGGTGCTCACGCTGCTCCTCTGGGTGCTCACGCTGCTCCTCTGGGTGCTCACGTTGCTCCTCTGGGTGCTCACGTTGCTCCCCTGGGTGCTCATGCTGCTCCTCTGGGTGCTCACGTTGCTCCCCTGGGTGCTCATGCTGCTCCTTTGGGTGCTCATGCTGCTCCTTGGGTGCTCAGGCTGCTCCTCTGGGTGCTCACGCTGCTCCCTGGGTGCTCACGCTGCTCCTTTGGGTGCTCACGTTGCTCCCCTGGGTGCTCACGCTGCTCCTTTGGGTGCTCTCACTGCTCCTTTGGGTGCTCATGCTGCTCCTTTGGGTGCTCACGCTGCTCCCCTGGGTGCTCATGCTGCTCCTCTGGGTGCTCACGTTGCTCCCCTGGGTGCTCACGCTGCTCCTTTGGGTGCTCATGCTGCTCCCTGGGTGCTCATGCTGCTCCTTTGGGTGCTCATGCTGCTCCTTTAGGTGCTCACGCTGCTCCCCTGGGTGCTCACGCTGCTCCTTTGGGTGCTCACGTTGCTCCCCTGGGTGCTCATGCTGCTCCTTTGGGTGCTCATGCTGCTCCTTGGATGCTCAGGCTGCTCCTTGGGTGCTCACGCTGCTCCTCTGGGTGCTCACGTTGCTCCTCTGGGTGCTCATGCTGCTCCTTTGGGTGCTCACGCTGCTCCTTTGGGTGCTCACGCTGCTCCCTGGGTGCTCATGCTGCTCCTTTGGGTGCTCACGCTGCTCCTTTGGGTGCTCACGCTGCTCCTCTTGGTGCTCACGCTGCTCCTTTGGGTGCTCACGCTGCTCCTTTGGGTGCTCATGCTGCTCCTTTGGGTGCTCACACTGCTCCTTTGGGTGCTCATGCTGCTCCTTTGGGTGCTCACGTTGCTCCCCTGGGTGCTCACGCTGCTCCTTTGGGTGCTCACGCTGCTCCCTGGGTGCTCATGCTGCTCCTTTGGGTGCTCACGCTGCTCCTTTGGGTGCTCACGCTGCTCCTCTTGGTGCTCACGCTGCTCCTTTGGGTGCTCACGCTGCTCCTTTGGGTGCTCATGCTGCTCCTTTGGGTGCTCACACTGCTCCTTTGGGTGCTCATGCTGCTCCTTTGGGTGCTCACGTTGCTCCTCTGGGTGCTCACGCTGCTCCTTTGGGTGCTCACGCTGCTCCCGGGAATCCTGGGCCACGGGAATCCAGGGCTTTTGGTCTTGCGTCTCTAAACGACCTTGGGAAAATCCCCGAGAGCCTGGGCCGGTTGCTTGCACTTTTCCCGGAAGAGGAAATCCGTCAGCGACCTAATGCGGAGAAAACCGGGAAATTTTACGGGATTCACGTGCAATCGCGGGAAAGAAGAGCTCCGGCTCTCGGCAGTGCGAGAAACGCTCCGGTGGGCAGCGATGCCACCGGGCCTGCCGTTTGGGGTGGAAAATGGGATTTTTTGGTAGCATGGCGCGGCGGGAAAGGGAGCCGGAGGCGAGCCGAGCCGGAGCGCGGGAAAGGAGGTGCCGTTTGGGGCCGTAAAGAACAAAAGCGGCGCCGGATGAAAAACATACCGGCAAGTTGGGCTACGCGGAGTTATTTGGGGGGAAAAGCTGGTAAAAAGGACGCTTGGGGCCCGGTGGGGATGGGGAGAGGCGTTCCCACTCCCGGAAAATCCCCGGAAAACTCAACTTTGTTGCTCAGCTCTGGTTCGGAGATGAGCGCTCGCTGCTTCCGGCGCTGGGGGGAGCGCGGGAACTGGGGCTGCCCACACGCCGGGGATAAGATAGTAGCTGCTTATTTTTATCCGGTTATTTTTATCCGGTTACTTTTATCCGGTTGTTTTTACCCATTTCGACTGAATCACCGCACGGCTCGGGAGGTGCCGCGGCCCCACCGCTGCCCCCGCTTTCGCCGCCGACCTTTCCCAAGGAAAAGCCAGAACTGGGCAGGCTTCGGCCGCTGAGGAATATTTTTTTGGCAGCTGGAAAGCAGGAAGGGTGTGAGGACAGACCGGCTCCGATATTGGAGTGGGGAACGGGAGCGGGACGGAGCGGGCGCAGGGCTTGGCCGCGGTGGTGTTGGCGTCGGTGTCCCGCCGCCCGGGGAGCGAGGGGAGCTGGAAGGGCAGGCGGAGGGGGCTGAACCGTTTCACCCGGATTTGTGATGGGAATTTGCCGTGAACTCCTGGCCCGGTTGCCGTCACGCTCCTGCTCCCATCCCCGTCCCCATTGCCATCGTGCTCCCGTCTGCGTCGTGCTCCCATCCCCATTGCGCTCCCGTCCCCATCGCGCTCCTGTCCCCATCACATTCCCGTCCCCATTGCCATTGCGCTCCCATCCCCATTGCGCTCCCGTCCTCATCGTGCTCCTGTCCCCATCCTTGTCCCGCTCCCATCCCTGTCCCGCTCCCGTCCCCATCCCACTCCCGTCCCCATTGCCATCATGCTCCCATCCCCGTTGCCATCGCACTCCCGTCCCCATCACATTCCCATCCCCACTGTCATCGTATTCCCATCCCCATCCTGCTCCTGTCCCCATTGCCATCGCGCTCCCGTCCCCGTTGCACTCCTGTCCCTGTTGTGCTCCTGTCCCTGTTGTGCTCCCAACCTGTCCCCATTGCCGTCGTGCTCCCATCCCTGTTACACTCCTGTCCCCATTGCCATCGCCTTCCTGTCCCCGTCACGCTCCCGTCTCCATCGTGCTCCCATCCCTGTTATCCTCCTGTCCCCATTGCCATCGCGCTCCTGTCCCCATCGTGCTCCTGTCCCCGCTGCGCTCCTGTCCCCATCCCCATCACACTCCCATCCCCGTTGTGCTCCCGTCCCTGTCGCGCTCCTGTCCCCATCCCCATCGTGCTCCCGTCCCCGTTGTGCTCCCATCTCCATCATGCTCCTGTCCCCATCCCCATCGCGCTCCCATCCCCGTCACGCTCCCGTCCCCATCATGCTCCCATCCCTGTCCCCTTTGCCGTCGTGCTCCTGTCCCCATCATGCTCCCGTCCCCGTCCCTGTTGTGCTCGTCCCCATTGCCATTGTGCTCCCGTCCCTGTCCCGCTCCCATCCTTGTCCCGCTCCCATCCTTGTCCCGCTCCTGTCCCCGTCCCCATCATACTCCTGTCCATGTCCTGCTCCCATCCGTGTCCCGCTCCCATCCCTGCTCCCATCACGCTGTGGCTCTGGGTGCTCCCAGGGATTTTCTCCTCGGTAGCAACCGCCGAGCAGCTCCGCGGGGAAGCGCCGCTCCCCCCGCTTGGGATGTGCCGGGATAACAGCTGGAAGGGGCCGGGCCAGATGTGCAGCGCCGTCCCCGGGCTCCCGGCGGCTTTCGTTCGGGCCGACCCGCGTCCTCACTGCGCCGCCGTCCCCGGGGCTCGGCCCGGCGCCACATGGCCCCGTCTCCCGAAATCTGGGAGGGGACCCAGAGCGCCCCAGGAGCGCGGTTATCCCCGGCATTGGCAACGCCGCGAGCTTTTAGGGGAAAAACTGCTCCATGTTTTTATTCACGGCTTGTGTTGATTAACCCGGGACAGGTTCAGTGTCTCCGTGCGGGAGCTAATTAACCAGGTGGTTTAATGGGATCCCGAGGGATCCCTGAGCCCAGAACGGTGCTGCTGGATCCCGTGCGTGTCCCCGGGCCATGTGGTCCCGGCTGGGAGCGGGATGGCTGGAAGTGGCGCCCCGAGGGGAGGAGCAGCAGTGCTGCCGGCGCCGCTCCCAGCGCGGAGGAAGGCTCCCCGGGTGCCATCCCTGGGATGTGGTCCCTGGGATGTGCTCCCTGGGATGCAGTCTCCGGGATGTGTTTCCCAGGATGCGATCCCTGGGATGCAGTTCCCAGGATGCGGTCCCCGGGGATGTGATCCCCAGGATGTGATCCCTGGGATGCACTCGCTGAGATGTGGTGCCTGGGATGAGGTTGCTGGGATGTGTTCGCTGGGAGGTGGTCCCTGGGATGCAGTCCCCAGGATGCGGTCCCTGGGATGTGTTTCCCAGGATGCGATCCCTGGGGATGTGGTCCCCAGGATGTGATCCCCGGGATGCAGTCGCTGGGATGTGGTCCCTGGGATGCAGTTGCCGGGATGTGTTCGCTGGGATGCGGTTGCTGGGATGTGGTCCCCAGGATGCAGTCCCCAGGATGCGGTCCCTGGGATGCGGTTGCCAGGATGCAGCCCACAGGGATGTGGTCCCTAGGATGCAGTCGCTGGGATGTGGTCCCCGGGATGTGGTCCCTGGGATGTGGTCCCCGGGATACGGTCCCTGGGGATTTCCCGGGCCGCCGCAGTGCCGGGAGCAGGTGCCTCCCCGCCGGGCTCCCCCCGTGCGCGGGACCCAGGGGCTGCGCCGTGGCCGCAGGCGCCTCCGCCCTCCGCGGCGAGGGGCCGGCAGTGCCGTGCGGTGACCGCGGCTCCCCTCCGGCAGCGCGATGCCGCCGGCCCTGGCAGGTGCCCAACGCCCGGCTGGAGACGGGCAACGCCACGGAGCTCGACGCCTGCCTGCGCTACGCCTGCGAGCCGGGCTACAAGCGCAAGGCCGGCACCTCCAGCCTCACGCGCTGCGTGCTGCCGCCCGGCGCCGCCGAGCCCGCCTGGACCCAGCCCACGCTGCAGTGCATCCGTAAGCGCCGCCCGGGAACGCTGCCGCCCGGGAACGCCGCCGCCGCCGGAACGCCGCCGCGGCGCTGCTTCGCCGGTCTGGTTCGCGCTGTTTTCCTTCTCTCTCTCCCCCCTCCGCAGGCGACCCCGCGCTGCCTCCGCTCGCCCCCGGCTCCGAGCCGCCCCGTGGAGCTGAGCCGGCGCCGCCGGCCGCCACCGCCCCGGAGCCGGCATCGCACGCGGGAGCCACCGCCGCCGCCGCCACCTCGCCGGGAAGCGCCCCCGAGACGTCGGCGCCCACCGCCGCCCCGCCGCCCGCCACCCGCCACCCCGCAGGTTGGTTCCCGCTCCCGGCTTCCCAATGCGCTTTGGGGTGGGGTTTCCCCCCCCCTTCTTTTCTTCCCTGGCCAGGGAGGGAAAAAAAGGGGGGGCAAAAAGCGCATTTTGGGGCAAAAAGGAGATTTGGATGCAAAAAGCGCGTTTTTGGTGCCAAAAGCCGATTCGGATGCAAAAAGCACATTTTTGGTGTCAAAAGCAGATTCGGATGCAAAATGTGCATTTTTGGTGCCAAAAGCAGATTCGGATGCAAAATGTGCATTTTTGGTGCCAAAAGCCGATTCGGATGCAAAAAGTGCATTTTTGGTGCCAAAAGCCGATTCGGATGCAAAAAGCGCGTTTTTGGCGCCAAAAGCCGATTCGGATGCAAAATGTGCATTTTTGGTGCCAAAAGCCGATTCGGATGCAAAATGTGCATTTTTGGTGCCAAAAGCAGATTCGGATGCAAAATGTGCATTTTTGGTGCCAAAAGCCGATTCGGATGCAAAAAGTGCATTTTTGGTGCCAAAAGCCGATTCGGATGCAAAAAGCGCGTTTTTGGCGCCAAAAGCCGATTCGGATGCAAAAAGTGCATTTTTGGTGCCAAAAGCCGATTCGGATGCAAAAAGCGCGTTTTTGGTGCAAACCCCCCCCCTTTGAGGCTGGCGCCGCTCGGGGGGGGGGCCGCGGCCCGGGGAAGGGGGCCGGGGCAGCCGACGTTTGCCGAAAAAGCATCTCGGCGGGTCGCTCGCCGGTTCTCGCGCCTCTTTTTTCCCTTTTTCCCACAGTTTCCACCCAAATCGTGCTCTCCTCTGCCGGTAAGCGTGGCCGGGCCGGCGGGGGGGCCGCTCCGGATGGGCGCGCGCCCGCCCTCGCCGCGGGCTTTCAGCGCCGCCGTGTCCCCGCAGGGCTCCCGGGGCTGCTCGCTGCCGCCGCCGTGGCCGGCTGCTGCTGGCGGATGAAGGCGTAAGTGCCCGGGCCACTGGCGCGCCGAGTTGCGCCCGGCCTCTGCGCCGCTGACGCTCTCCTCTCTCCCGGCCGCAGGCGCGCGAGGCGCCGGCACGTGGCCCCCGCGGCGGCGGCGGCGCCCGGCCCGGATGAGGGTGCCGAGATGCTGCCGCCCGCCGGCGCCCCCCCGGGCTGAGCACCCACCGCCGGGCAACTCGGTGCAGCCGCCGGGCGCCGGCAGAGCGGTGCCGCGCGGCCGCTGCCCCCGGGGCCGCGGGGAAGGGGGGGGACGGCGGTGGCGGCGCCCCGGGGGCCCGGCTGGGCCGGGGCGGCCGCGCGGCGCCGAGGGGGGGCTGCGGGCCCGGCGCCCAGGTGAGCCCGCGGGGCGGGTGTGGGGTGCTGGGGGGTGGGTGGGAGCTTGGGTGCAGGGGGTCAGGTTTGGGTGAGGGGGTGAAATACAGG
The DNA here is from genome assembly GCF_036417845.1 of Apteryx mantelli. Taxonomy (NCBI): domain Eukaryota; kingdom Metazoa; phylum Chordata; class Aves; order Apterygiformes; family Apterygidae; genus Apteryx; species Apteryx mantelli. The sequence continues at coordinate 220,998,213 of NC_089978.1, read as the reverse complement.
GTTTGGGGGGCAGGAGATGGGATTTGGGGCGCAGGGGGGCAGGAGATGGGGCGCAGGGGGTTGGGGGTGCAGAGGCTGCATTGGGGCCGCCCTCCCTGGCCAGCACCCTTGGCCAGGCCGGGAGCTGGTGACACTCGCCGGGGGCCGGTGACGTGGCCCCGGCCCCCTCCCGCCCTTCCTGCCCTCGTGCAGCCGACCAGCACTGGCACGGGACCCCGGCACCCTGGCACGGGACCCTGGCACAGGACCCCGGCGCAGCTCAGGGACCCTGGGACCGCGGGACCCCGGCGCGGGACTGGGAGCAGCTCAGGGACCCTGGGACCCCAGTGCGGGACAGGGAGCAGCTCAGGGACCCCAGGAACCCAGGACCCCGGCACGGCTCAGGGACCCCAGGACCACGGGACCCCGGCGCAGGACCAGGAGCAGCTCAGGGACCCTGGGACCACGGCGCGGGACCAGGAGCAGCTCAGGGACCCTGCAGAGGCACTTTGGACACCGCGGACGCCGCCGAAGATGGAGCGCGATAAGGTGGCAGGGAGACCCTTGTCCTCCCCCGGCGGCTCTTGCCTTCCCTTCGCCGTCCGTCGCCGTTAGCCGGCCGGTTCCACGGAAGCTTTGCCCTGTTTTATATTCCGATTTATCCGTAAATCGACACTAACGGGCGCCACATGGCTGCGCCTCCGTCGCGGCGGTGAAGCCCAGCCCTGGCGCTCCATCCCTTCGCTATTTTGGGGGAAAAACCCCGGGAAATGGTTGCTGGAGCGCTGGTGGATGGATGCGACCCAGGACTAGGACTTAAGAGGAGGAAAGAAAAAAAGGAGTTAAGACTTTTCTTTGTTACAAATTTAATCTCGGTATTAAAAAAACGCTCTCCGGCTCACCCGGACCGGATGCTTCTGGCAGTGCTCCTCGTCCCCAACGTGCTGCAGAGCGAGGGGAGACCCTGGAGAACCCCCCCGGCTCCAAGCAAGGAGAGTGACCTTATTTCAACCCCTGAGAGCTTGGGACATCTTTCCTTCCCTCTTTTCCCTATAAAAACAGCTTTCGGGAAAAAAAGTTCTTTTGTAGGAATAAAACGGGGGGGGGGGGGGTTGAATACTTTCCGGTGTCGCGTTTCCCCTTCTTTCGTCGGACGAGAGGGATTTCGCCGAGGCACGATGTGATGGAAAAGGAAGGGAAACACTGGCGGTTCGGTCACCGGAGGTGGCCTCCAGGCGAGGGAGGGAACGGAGGGTCAACGCTCAAAAAAAGCAGCAGGCCGGCGCTAAACAGCGAATACTGTGCAATTTCTTTAGTGCAAGGACGCAGGCCGTGCCGGCGAGGTCCTGGAGGGCGAGGCAGGCCTACGGAAAAGCTCCCGCGCCTCCTTGAAGAGAGTCCGGAAGGTTCCTCTCGGAGCTGCTCCGTAATCCTGCTCCAAAACCCCCCGGTTGAGGCGTCACCTGATGGCGGAGGCCGAGTCCAGATGCGGCGCCAGGCCTCGTCCCGCGCGCGGGGTGGTGGTAGGGCTTCGTTAGAGAACGAGCGGCTCTTCCCGAGGCGCCGGGGAAAAGATCAGCGGGGCCATGGAGCCGAGACGCTGCCGCGCGCAAGCGTAGCAAAGGTAGCCGCCGTCATCCCTGCTGCCGTCGCTCTGCGGGGGGAAGAGAGGGAAAACGGGAGGAAAAAGCTGGCAGCTGCCGCCTCCTGCCACAAACCCGCGTGCAACGCTCCCAGCGATGGCAGGCAGGGATCCAGCTGATCCCAAGGGAGGACCCGTTCCGCTCAGCTCGCCTCGTGGAGGCTCACGCGTCGCCCACGTTGCTGCTCGTGTTCCCGGCCAACGGCTTGAGCTCCGCCAGCGCGAGGAGAGCTCGGCCTTCACCGCACCTTCTGGGCCAGGGTAAACACCAGAGCCAGAAGGCCAGAAGCCAAAAGTGGACCCCAAACGCAGACCGTCACCCTCTCGCTAGCTCTCGCCCAACCGGGGGGCAGGGTGAAGCGTGTCCTGCTGATCCCTAGATGGATGTTTGATGGTCTCCGCAGGGTGAGCCAGAGGCTCCGAGAGCAAAACATGGCACCTGACATGACAAAAACCCAAACTGCCACTTCCTGAGGCCACTGCGAGTCTCAAAAGAGAGGTCAAGACCCGAGCGGATCTTGCGGTCAAGACGCCATCCGCAGTTACAAGCCTTGGGAGCAGAGGCAGAGGGCTGAGGAGCGGTGGCCAGGTGATCCAGCTAGGACACATTCCCGGCTCCTTTCCGTTAAGTTTTCCCTCCCCAGCGCACTGGCTAAGAAGGGCCACAGAGCAAAGCCACCCCTCAACTGGCAGGGGCAGCTTGGGAAGACATCCCGATTTCGAAAGGGGATCGCGCAGGCCCTCGGCGCGCCGTGTCGGGGTGGATATCGGGACGCCACGACGGGAGAGCGGAGAGGGGAGCAGAAGGGACGTACGTGAATCAACGGTAGTTTCTTCACGGCTAGACCGGAGCTGGACTGCAGCGTTTGCCGACAGTGGGACACGGAACAAGTGACCGCGGTCCCCTCCTTCGCCGCCTCGCTCATCAGCTCCACCCGAAGGAAGTACTCCTAAGGAAAGAGGAACACCACCGCTCACAGGGAGCTGAGACGCTGCAAAACAGTTTTGTTTTCTTTCTGAAAACCATAGGAAATGACTTGCAACGCGACATTTTTTTCACCAAACCAAACCAAACCAAACCCGAGCGACAATAAAAGCAACCGGAAACCAACAGCGGCCCGTAAGGAAGGAAGTGAAGTAAGAGCTGGCAAACGCTGCACGCGGAGAAATGGCGTTTGCGCCGAGATAAGAAGTCAGACCCCATGGAAGGCAACACACAAACAAAGACAAAGCGTTTCCTCGACTATTCGGGCTAAGCCGGCCCAACGGAAGAGCTCGGTGTGAATCTTGGGATCCCCTGCCGTCCGCTCTGCCTCCGGAGCGCTCCGGTGTCAGCTGAGCGACTGCTGCAGCTTGCAGGCAGCGTCGCTCGGGCAAACCGCAGGCGGCGATGGCTTCCTTCGGTGAACAGAAGGTATCGGGGCCCTGAAAGGGCCTGGTCAAGGATTTGCTTATGTTGGAGAGCTTTTACTCACCCTAGCCAACGCTAAAACGTGTTCCAGGGACTTTGACATCAGCAAACACTTCTTCGCACGCGTCACTGCGACGTACAGCAAGTTCCATTCGTCCTCGGGATACATATCTAAGGAGGAGGAAAGATCATCAATAGCTTTAAAAAACCCAACACTGAAGAGCTCTGCAGTTCTTCCAGGGCTTCTCCTTGGGCTTTTGGAAGGACTCCTGGTGCTTCTCCGCCAGAGCGTTGGCTCACAGCGCTGCGCAGCTGTGCAGCGCCTGTCCTGCGTTTTGCTGCGCAGCTCCCGATCCCAGCAGCTTCAGCGCGGTTTCACCTTCTCCCTCAAGGCAAAGGCAGGACTCTGCACGCCCAGAGACGCCACTCGCCGTCCTGTGTTTCCCTGTCTCCCAGACCTGGCCTCGGCACTAGGGGAGTTTCTCGGAGCCGAGCCAGATTCAGGCTGCAGGCTCCTCTCTGCTCACTGGGAAGAGACCGGCTCTTCCAAAGCGCCGATCACGGTAGCCGAGGAACGCTGTTTCTTCGCCGAGAGCGGAGCTGCTCTCTCTCCGCTGCCAGGTGGCCACGCGCTAAATAAAGAACGTCCCCCCGCCCCGTCGTGCTGCGGAGGAAACTACAAGACGAGCGATCGCTAGGACAGCCGGCGGCACTTGACGCTCCGAGAAGCGGGGACTTGCCGCGCGCTTTGCTTTCCCGCTTCGGAGCCAGGCCGGGTAGCACACGCGGGCTCTCCCTTACCAACGCTGAAGCGAGTCGTCCTCTGCTGATCACCACTGGCGCACGGTACTTTCACAAAGTCATCTGCAAGCAGCACCGTGTCGAACTCCAGGCCTTTGGCTTGGTGGACGGTACCTATGAGGTAATCTATAAGCAGCACCCGTTAGAAACAAGACGGAAGAAATGTCACCCATCGACGGCGATAACATCCACGCGCCACAGTGCCGCCGCCGCTTTTAATTTCACAAGCAGAATTAAGGGATTTCATCCTACATTCACTTCACTTCTTTCCAGACATCAATCATAAACGAAGCACCTCTGTCAGGAATCTAGACCACCAAAGACAACTTCTCCACCAAGGAAAACTCCCGGTTGACAAGAGCCCAAGCCACGGCCTGTAGTTCCAAACAGCGGCGCTTTTTGTTTGGTGAGATTTCAACTTGACTGTTTTGCGCCCCCCCAAATTTCCTTTAGCAAGTTGCAAGGCAGCTAGCACGGGAATCCCCCAAAGCACGATAAAGGAAACGGTGGGAAAAACGAAGGCTTTCCAACAGCAGGAAATGCTGCGCCCAAATCCGTATTTCCCTACGGCAAAGCCACACTAAGCAATCCTTTGCCAGCCCTGAACAACATCTAGAGTACCAGGTGGACCTCAAAAGCTGCTCTTCAACTTCTTTTCTTCCTGAAAGTCCAACTCGATCCGAATGCAGAGTTTCTGCAGAAGGAGGTGGACTCAGCAGTGAAGTTGGGTTTAAAAAAGAAATTAAGTGAATTCCTCTAACACTAAAAGACACAGGTTGGCTTTACCTGCCAAGGCTTCTCTTGACACATGACTGCTCTCAATCTTCTGCACCAGCTCAGGGATCCGCTCTTTGTATTTCTCCACTATTGCAATCTTCACCTCCAGTTCTTTGTCATCAATGTGCTCCACGTATTCCTTTAAGCCGATGAAGCCCCGAGTTTCCTCCCATCTTTTGATGAAGGGGTCATCGATAACAAGGTTTGCTGCAGAAAAAGCAGCAGATAACGTGAGTTTATTTAAAAGGTGCCTACGATCGCATTCTTGAATTCTGGTCAAGCTTTAGAGTAAATATTAGGGAGTTTAGAGTAAATATTAGGGAAGGCAAGCGGGCCTCGGTGGACGGACCGCTGCTGCGGGATGCGGGGTGCCTGGGATGTACTCCCAGCTCTGCCGCGGCAGTGACGGGTAGCTTTTGCAGTCAGCATCTTCTCTTCACCGATGCAAAGCACTGTAACGGCTACGTATTCTCCTTGGAGCGCGTAGCCTCCCGCGCAGCCTGAACGCATCAGTTTGCAAAAAGCCAGTTTGCAAGAGAAAACTGCACGAGAACTTCTAGAGCAGCGCAAATGTAAAGTGAAAGATCACAAATCATTTCGCTTTCCGTCACCCCAGCAGAAGCTAAAGCGCCAGTGCCGCTGCAGGGAGGCTCCCAGAGAGAAGGGCGAGAACATACTCACATCTTTCCCGTTCGTCTGCAGGTTGGTAGAGCTTCCAAATATCATGAATTTTGCTCAGTCCAAAACGGCCAAGCCCCTAAAACGAAGAACAATTATCTTAACGTTTCGCTTAGAGTTGATAGATGAGCTAGCTAAGCCCCATGGTTATTGGTGTCGTTAGGGAGCAAATAAAGGAAACGGGCTGAAGATGCAAAGGGAAGCCGCTTTCCTAAAATACCCGAGAACAGTCAAAGGCAGCTGGAAGGGCGATGATCTAGCTCCGTCTGGGCTGTCACACGAGACAGACGGGCAGCGAGAAGAGAACAGGCTGCCGTCTCATCGGCACCGTAACAGAGCTGCAGCAGAACTGCACATTCAAAGGATCTTCAAAGGAAAAAAAAAATCTATAAAGTTTTGTCTTTTGCTAACAAGAAAAGCTACTTTTCTTTTTTTTTGGGTCATTTTAGTTTCAAATAGATGCATGCTGGTTCGCTGAAGTGAAGTGAAGAACTCAGCTGGTCAGGAAATGCTACTGGCCTCCTGCTGTCTTGCAGGACAGACAGCTCCACATCCGACTGTCGCCCATAACGTACTACTTTCTTTTCCCATGAAACAGCGGGCCACCACCGCAATGGAAAGAACCATCATGCTAAACCAGCTGCAAATGCTTCAGTTTCAATATAAACTGAAACAAAATGCTTTGCTTTGGCAATATTTACTCTCAGAAAGGGGGAAAAAAAAAAGAGGGAGCGAAGCAAAATAGTTTTTTTCTCCGTGTTTCCAAATTCAGTTCGTTTTCTTCCATCGAAAAAAAGTGACAGTCTGTGTTTACACTTCTCATTCCAAACTGCAGAGAATTTCCTCCCGATTAAGCAGTTCAAACATTCACTCCGGTCTGACAGGCGGCTTCACGAGGCAAAAAAGATTAAGAACTTAAAATATCAGCCTAAAATTCAAAAGACCGGGCTCTTCCCCAAACCCATTCAGTCCTAGGACAGTCGCTCGCTCCATTTGTGCTTCTGCATCTTGTTTTGCCACGAGACCACCTCAAATCCTGGTTATCCACTTTGCAGGGTCTGAAGACTCCAGGTTCTTCTGAGGCTTTTGAAATGCGAAGCATCACTGAAGCATCCCTGCGACTGAAGCCCCCGAATGCCCGCGCACGTGTGCACGCAGACACGCACACAGAGCCGCTCTCGCTCCTTCTCCAGGGACACGGGTGCTTTTTGTGAATTCCGGGCAAACCTCCGGCTGGATGCAGCCTTCGCTTCGCTCCCTCTAAATCTTCTAACATCCGTGGCAGTGGATAAGTTAACATTCAGCTTTTCCGGAAAAAATCTACACCCCAACAGAGGAGAGTGCTTACACGCAGCCTGCAATTCCCGCTGGTTTTTATTCCCCTAACGCGGGAGCCCTAAGCAGCTGCCGGCAGCCAAAGGCAGCGAGCAGCGCTCCACCTAATGCAAATCACTTGCAGCAACTTGTTACAGCCGCGTCTCGCTCCTCCCCTGCCCCATCCAGCAGGATGGAGCTGCTGCCGTCTCATCCAAGCCTGAGGAAGAAAAGGGGCAACGCCGCCCAGACGAGTCTAAAAAGGGAGCTGCTCTCGCACGGGTTGGAGGAACACCTATTTCGAAACCCACGCAGGTGTTGCTACAAGCGCTGTCAGGCCTGGGGACTTGAGACGGGGACACGAACGACGCATCAGCGATCTCATCTTACCCCGATCACATGTATTCTTATTGGTCTTGCTCTACCAGTGAGTCTCACAGCGTCCTCAAATACATTGAAGTTGCTTCGCGATAAGATCGTTATCTTCCCTTCCGTGCTGCCCCTCACGTCACCTGCACGCAGAAGTTTCCGGTTAGCCAGCGCAGTAAGAAGACAGCTATCTAAAACCCCAAAGATCTTCATAAATCAGGATTAATCCTGAGACACCGTGTATTATGCAGTAGGTCTTTGACTCGTGGTGCACAGACACAACTTACCTTCTTGGTTTCCACCCACCAATGTCTTATTCCTGATCCTTTTGCAGACATCCAGAATGGTTGCTCCGACATAAGCTATTTCGGGACCAAATCTGAAACTCTGCGTGGAAAAGAGAAGGAAACAGAAAACAAGAAAAGAGGAGGAACTTGTTATAATCTGCTCAAGTATTACTATATTGAAGCTGTACAATTCACACCAACCTTCTAGACAACCTTTCTCTTAGAAAAAACATCCAAATTCCCAGAAAACTATTCTCAGAAACCCTGGTCACGTTTGTACCCAAGGCCATAGAAACCGTGTTGTGAGATGGACGGAGGGAAAACAGCCACCGACACAGACGTGCCCTTAATCTTCTGCACTGAGATGAGACCATGGGTGAGGAGCAAAGATACGGTTTCTTGACTGATCAGTTAATCTAAGGCCCTATTGCAGTTGAAAGGGCCACAGAATTGGAGGTCACGGGGCTGGACCTGCTGATCCGGCTGAAAAGCACAGCTTGATCGCTAACGCTGGTACGACAAGTGGGCAGGAAAATGAGTCAGGGGACAGAATTGTCACTTTTGGGAGCAGCAGTGTCAGCTTTCCTGTGAAACTTAATAGCCAGCTTTGAAGAACAGACTCCCTGAGCAAGTGGATTTAAAAAAATCCCCGATGTTCTGCAGGTGGAGGCTTGCTCAAAGGCAAGTGAGATAATCAACCTGGAAACGCAACCATCACTCGCGCTGAGACAAGATGGGCAGCTGTCCTCGAGGGCAACCTCAGCTCAGCCAAAGCCGCTCACGAAACCCTACCCTCGGCAAACGGTGCCCAAGGAGGACAGCGGCAGGTTTCCTGGATGGAGCGTGGAAAGAGCCCGCGCGGCCCCTGGGCTCGCCTCCGTCACCTCTGGAGCCGCGGGAGGCCCTAGCACCGAAAGCTCCACGCCGCACCCTTGTCTTACCTGGGTGAGATAGTAAACGTGGGTGTGAGGCACCGTGTAGAGGGTATTGACAGCCCCCCGGAAGGTGTAGATCTGCTGGTGAGGGTCTCCTACAAGGATTATGCCGCACGGCTGTGACAGCACGATATCCACGATGGCTGCGGGAAAACATCAGTAAAGCAAGAGTGAACTTTGCGACAGAGGGGTTCAAATCCCAGTCTTATAACGGAACTCTTGCACGACGACTTACGACATTTAAGATGGGGCTGACACGGCTGCAGGAGAAAGCAAGTAGGGGAGAAGCAATTCAGCTTGCTTTGCAACAGAGATATTCCCCGTATCCCCAAAAAAGGAAGCTAATAGTTTTCTGCCTGGTGGCTCAGGTCACCCAGGGCGGTGAAGGGACCAGGCAAGACCTGTGTGCTGCGCCGGGGGGGACGGAGCAGCTCAGCAAACCGCCTTATCGGATTCGCAAGGATCCAGGGCAAAGCCCAGAGTCCGTTACGATGTTACAGCTGAGGGGCAGGAAGTTCTTAAACTGTGCTCGCAGGCCCCTGAGCGTGCGAGCGTCCTCTTTTTAAAGCGCTTAGGAAGGACGTGGCTCCGTCTCCCACCGCCGCTCACCTGGAGTGCAGTCCTGCGCTTCATCGACAAAAATGGCATCGTATCCCGTGAGCTGAGGCTTGCTGAGTTGCCAAAGTTTCAAATAGCCTGAGAGAGGAAACAAGGCCCATGAGCCAGAGGGTCAGAGTTTTCTTGCCGCAGAACACCCTGACCTTAAAAACCGATCTCTTCTTAAGAAAAAAAGCAGTTTCTGGCCCTACTCCTTGCTTGGAAGTTCCAGGACATTTGGAAAGGCTGCACGTTGCTCCCACATGTTGCAAACAAACCAACCCCTCCAGCCTTTGGGCCTGTTTTGAACTCCCTGATGAGCCAGTGCAGGTGCACAGGTATTTTCTACTTTTTTGAAGCTCGTTCCTAGTACGCAGCCAGAAGGAAGAAGCACGAGATGCCAAAAGCTGTATCTGTTTGATCTTCTATTATTTCTCTTTACCTGAAGGCTATTTGACATCTGGATGCTCTTACCATCACACGTTATCTTGTATTTCTTCTCTGCGTCTCCATCCAGCTTCTTCATGTTGTACCATATATCTTTTGCCTCTTGAACATTGATCTAGAAAGCAAAACCAGAAGAGCCTGGATAGATTGCCTTGAAAAACAGTCCAGGCACAGCAGATCTTGAAGTCCTAGCGTAGCTGGTACAGGGCAGGCAATGAGCCTGCAGTGTTCAAATGTAATACCCTTCCTTTACCTTCCCAAATTCCCTCCCTCCTTCCAAACAACTCCTTGACTGGATTTGAACCTTTCGCTTTGGATTTGAACGCTGGCTTAAAGATAACCTGTCCGAATCTACTGCTCTGAACGTTTTCTCCTCATATTTCTCTTCTGCGTCATTACTAGTTAACTGACTTTGTGTTTATTTTGGCTTCTCCGGTGAGCTTGCCAGCTGCAAAGGTACTTAACACTTGGAGGATGTAAATTCATTCCTTGCCAGAAATAACAGCTGCAAAGTAGATTTGTCTCAGCTGGACTGGATCTGATCAGATGCAAGCAACGCAGAGCAGAAAGGCTAATTTTCTCCACAGCTCCAGCCCGCGTTGCCTGCAATGTCAGTGCTGTCCTTTAAGAGCTGCTGAGATGTTTGTACTCCTGTGAAGAATCTTTGGGTTCAGCTTTGCATATCGGAATGACTACCAAAAAAAACAGGCTAATGTCTTTACACAAGATAGCATATTGCCTTTCAGGCACTGATAAAAAGACACGCAATCTCTTCTCTTCTCATTGCAGGCAAGAAATACGTGCGCAGGGTGGAGCCTGATCTAATCTGCTCTCTATAAATCAATTGTACAAGCAGCAGGAGTAATCAGGCCCCAGTTGCTCTGGATTCGTCACTGGAGGAAAACTGCTTTTTGAGAGTTGGTTCTGATGGCTGAAGCACAAATACCCATGACCCATGAGAAACGGGATGAATACAGCCCCTGTTCTGAACCTTCCAGCTCAAGTCTTGCTTCATCATGGATACTCACTCTCTTTTCTTCCAGGGTGACAGCTTGTCTCATGCTGTGGGTGTTTTTGAACCAAATAGGAGCGTGCTCTTCAGAGATCTCTTCATCTGAAGAGGCAAAAAAGTTTTCAAGGGTCTGTTTGACTGTCTTCCCTCGTATGAACAGAGATTGGCCCTGGCGGTTCTGGAGAAGGAAACTCACTGAGTAAGCTGACAGCTTGGAGAAGTTCAGCCTGCCTTTTTCTTTATAGCTGTGTCGCGGATGACAAAAAAAATAATAAAGAGAGAAGTTGAAATACCCATGAAAAGCTTGCCAGAAAAGCAATTTCCTTTTTGCTTTTATTACTTACTCACTAACGCTCACAGAAGCTCGATTTTATACACTCTCCCGCCTTTGACTTCGTAAAGGAATACGTTAAAACCCTGAGCATACTTATCTTCGTTACGTTTCTGGGGGAAGCAAAAGCTTTTATCCCCATTTCATAGAGGAAAAGTCGAGCCAGAGTGACATACGCATTGTTCAACCCTGCGATTACACGTTGTTTTCGGTGCCAGGTAAGAGGATTCTCTCCTCTTCCATGCCGTGGCTCATTTTCCCTTCTGTCTGCCGATTACATGTGCCAACATAGTTGTTGGTGACGCCGGAAACTGAATCCCTAGAACAACCCAGGTTAAGAAGAGCCCTCCCTCTGCTAAAAAAAACGCAGAAATGATGTAGTTTAGAGTGCGGCTCTGTGAACGGCTGTTCTGCCGAAGCGCAAGGCCAGCGAGTTCGGCCAGAAACGGGAACTCGGTGGCTTTCCGTCTCCCACTCTTGTTCCTTTCACAGGGCTCTTAGCTACAAATGCAGGCTGGAGGAAAAGCCCCCAAAACAGCTATGGGACTTATGTCAGCGCAGTCCATGCCAGAGCAGGAACAGAGTCTATTTTCCAAATGCCGCACGGATACTAAAATCATTGGCCCACTCTAGCTGCAAGAACGCGGCAACTGCAAATTACGGTTTGGCTTAAAGCAGGTGAAAGAAATTTCAGTGTTTTCCTTATCATTTTTGCTCCCTCAAATCCCGGAAGCTTATTTCGAAAATCAGACCCTCCTTTCTTTCCGTGCCTTTTCCATGCTCCCCTGGCCTTCAGCGAAGGAATTTAAAGATCCCCACTCACAGTTTGCCGACGCTTCTGAATGCCAGCGAATGGAAAGTCTTGCACGTCACGTTTTTGGGAAAGACACTTTTTCCTCTCTCTGCAACAGCTTTGTTAAATGTCACATAGAGGAAGCTGAGGTCAGCAAATTTCTCTGCATACTTGATCAAAGTTGAGGTCTTCCCTGTACCTGGAAACAAAAGGGAAGAAATTAAAAGCATTCGTAGTCGGGAAGGAATGAACCTGCACGCCTCTTACCAGCTTCACCCTTCACTGCAGTCCTAATCGCGCAGCAGGATTATTTGCAGCTAGCGGGCATTTATTCGCAGCCACTATTGAAATCAGTAGCAGTGAAGCAGCTCTGAAAAAATTATAATCTGTAGCCCAAAAGCTTTATTAAAAAATCACTTTATCACCCAGTATTCCGGAAGGGCAGATGCTTACTTGACAAAATCCTAACAGGTCTAAGGGGAACAGGGCCCCCTTTTCAAAGCTGATGTTAACTCTTGCCCAATAGATCATATTTATTCGTGTCCGTTTATTCACTAGTTCTATCCTTTATTAGAGTTTTTACCAATTTGCCCGGTACAGATACTGAACTCACTGGAAGTTTTCTCCCCACGTCTCCCTGTAACTCCTAAAAAATGACATTCCATTACCACCTTCCCATCTTCTAAAGCCACGGCAATTTTAGGCAAGAGGTGAGTTACTGGTTCAGCTACTTCCCACTTGAGGTCCCTTACATCTCGAGTGATGCAGTCCAGGTCATGAAATGAACAGTACCGAAGCATATTTCATCCGTAACCTTTTCCACATAAATTTGAGACGGATCCTCTGGTGGACCCCCCCCCATAGAGAAGGATCCCGAGACGGGATCTTTGCAATATCTTCCACGAGGAACACCGACGTAGAAACATATTTAGTTTTTCTGCTACGGCCTCATTCACTCGAAGACATCGTTTATATTGCAATGAGGTAACTGATCCAACAGAGGTTTTGGCAAGCAACCTCCTCCCCGTGTCTGAAGGATTACAAGGCTTTTACGCTTCTTGCCAGCGGCTCCTCAAACTCTTTTTCTGCCCTGCCTTATCGTGGTTACGCGTAACCTTATCACAGTTCATGAATATTTTCGTTTTCATCGTTTGGACACGGCGACTTTTTACAGACGTAAGAAGCCACTACCAGTGGCCTCTGCACCGCGCCGCTTGGCCGCACATGCCCTTTGGTCTTCTGCAAGCCTCTGGGGCACGCGTTAGCTCTGAGCCTCCAGTGTGGTGTCTTTAAAGGAAACCATGCAGGTGTAGGGAGAGGATTTCCTTTTCTTTTTTAAGTAGGCTTCCTCAATTTTATGCAATTCCCCTTTTCAAAACACAGCACAAGTGCAGAAGATTCCTTGGCTTGTTTTGCTCCTACAAGGATGCTAAATCTAAACAAGTAAGAGCAACTCCAGCTGGTGGCATCCACAGAACTCAGACAGAAGCAGCAGGGAGGGAAGGAGCAGAGTTAGAGGTTACACAGTTACTCTCACAGGATCATTTTTGGCTTTCTTACCTGCAAATGCCATAATTTTCACTATTTGACCACGCTCAATTTTGTGATTCAAAATCCTTTGCTGCTCATGCGTCAGCTTTATTTCAGGGCAATTGCTAAAACCAAAAAACAGAGAAAAGGGAAGTAAGAAAAAAAAACACGCATAAAACGATCAAACAAACTAACAGCAGAAGGAAACCAAGGAATGATGGGTGCTACTCCACAACCAGGAAGGTAGCACCAGAGCAACTTGGTTATTGGGCAAATGAGCAAAGCAGCAACTTCTAGGGAGTAAGAAAAGATTGGAGATGGCAAAATAAAAGGTGCAGCCTGGAGGAAGGTCACATAGGAAAAGATCTTCTCAAGGGTCCTAAGCCCTGTTTTCAAAATGAATTCGGCCCCCAGAAGCCTTAGGCTCATCGAAAACAAACAGGACCGAAGGTTTGGGGTATTCTGTCGCTTTTGAAAGCACGAACCTTGAACTGCTCTCTGATTTCCCGTCGTGTAGGACAGACCAATTATCCCCGGCATCGCAGGGGAGCTGAGAGCTTTGATTAACGTTTAGAAAGGCATTCGGCGCTTCAGGCTGGAGTGCGGTTGTTTTATTAATAAACGTCTGAAGCCCGTAATCAGCCAGCAGTGCAAACCACCTCTTTTCACAGAGTCCTCCCTGATGCGCTGCACGAGGGCAGAGAGCCTTGTCTAAGCATCCTTGACATCGCAGAGCTGGCAGCTAGATGGCCGCCGCCAGAACGGATCTTTTCCTGAACTGCGAACGCCGCTTAAAAAGAGACTTCACAGGGAAGGGGCAGAACAAAAGGACGGGGAAATCACTAAGAAGCGAAACCCATCATCTGTTTACCTTTGTTTTTTTTTTTTTTAATTGCCCCTATCCCTGTTGTACCTCTGATGATTTTCTTGGATTTACCCTATCACACTGGAGCGCACAGAACTGTCTTCCACCGATAAATAGTAATAGTCACATCAGTGAATGAAGACCTCTACATTCAGTCAGTGGAAGTAATTTAATGTTAAAACATTTAAGGTCTGATTCTGTTTTCCTCCGAGAATTCCGGCAGAAGATGACAAAGAGCTGAATAAGGTTTTGGGCTAGTCCTTAGGAAACTTTGAATCTTGTCAACTCGGCCTTGACATGAACTATTTGCTCCAAGATTCAGCGCTCCACCAGGGACCTGTGTGTCTAGGAGGATCGCTCAGCTCCGCTCTAAAGACATTACCCGGCCCAGAAGTCCTGTCTGTAGCGTGAAGCAGGTGTTTCCTCTTCTGCTGCCTCCGTAGTTACGGAATCATTTTCCATCAGATACAAACAGTAGAAAATGTTGTAATGGATCCTGGCGGAAAGGACAAAAGAGAATCTATCATTGAGAAATCAACAATAACAAACTAAAATTCTGCGGGCACCTAAAAGACTTCTGACATCTTTAATACTTCCAAAGGAGCTGTGCGCAGAGCCAGCTTTTCCAGCCTGTATCTGGACTAGGGCACCCCAATTCTTTTGGGAAGGGCACAAACCTGCCTGTGCAACAAGGACAGTGAACCCAGCAAGGCGAAAGCTCCAAAACACCGAAGGCTGCAATCAGGCAAGAGCTTTTCTGTTTAAACTTGGGAGCAAGTTTTCTCTTCGCACCGTGAAACACTGAGGCTATCACAGTGCAGCAGGCACAAAGTTGAAGCCATCGGAGACAACGCTGGGACAGATCGCAGGAGGCAGGCTGCAGCGAGCGCTGCGCTGCGAATGACAATATTAATAGTCCGAAGCGCAATTAGTTATACTTTGAGAAGCGACTGCAAAGGCTGCGCGGGGAGAGCTCCGTGTTTGTGGCCTTTCCCTCGTCCCTGCTCAGGCTCGCTGAGTTTGTGCACGAGATGTGACCTAAGAACGTGCTGCGCAAACACGACCGGGGAACAGAGTCCACAGGATCCTTTTGCTCTCCCGGACCACGATCAGCAACACAGAGTCCAGGGGGAGCCTGAGAGACAATCTGGGGCTCATTTAGGCCTCGAAGGTGAATCCGTTTCAGCCACGGACTTACGGTTCTTTTAAACCAGCGTGTTAGCCCTGACAACACCACTTCAAGGTGTTTTGCTACTGCACGTAGAGAAGCACAGTGACTCTGCGGCTTTACTTAGCTGGTTTAAAATTAACTTCCCTCCAGGTTCACCATCGTACTCCAGGGACGACATCGCTGCGGTTTCACCGCTTTTAAGAGAGCTTTGTTCCTGCGACCTGACAGCTGCCACCCTGGGCCAGCCTCAAGGTCTGTAGTGCCCAGGCAACGTCTCGCACGAGGTGACTTGCCCGCTCGCACTCACCAGTTGCGCTAGCAGCTGCAAAGAGGCACCAGACAGTTCCTCAAGGGCATCTTTCCTCCCTGTGCTTTATCTCACATGCAGAAAAGCCACGGTCACTCATACTTCTTCTAGTCTAGATTGGTCAAGGCGATGGAGATGGGACGCGGGTGACTTTTACAGGCCTCTCATTGCTAGTGAGCCGCACCCCTTGTCCACCAGGTCTTCAGCAGTCATTTACTCAAGTTAATGATCTTCTCCGGTGTTAAATCTCTTCTCCGGTGTCTAACACAGGCTGGACTACATCTCAGAGGAGGCAGCTAACAGAACTGTCATCTTTGTGTCTACGGATCCATTTTCCAATGCAGTTCCTTTTCAGTCTTCCTACAGGAAGAATTTTCTGTGTGTCCCTAATCCTTATCTCATCCTTACTACAATTCTGAAGCAACACGTGGGCTCTTATCAGCATTACCAGGCATTTTGGTGAACAAAAGGTGCAGTTTGGGTCGCTGTACACAGCAGGGGACTTGTAGCGTCATTTAAGAAGAGAGGTGAAGTGCCAAACCAGTGTCAGGAAGGTAATTACTGCATTAAAATGTTTCTACTGGTATGTCTGTATTTCTAATCAAAATGTTTCTATTAGTAGCTTTCAAACCTCTATTTCAAAGATTCCTGCTTTTGTTTCAGAGAAAAAACCCTCTTTTTCTTAAACACTACCTCCCCCAAACCAAGCAGACTACGAAACAGTACAGGAATCAATGCAAATCTAAAGGGAACGTTCCTGTAGTTTATCTTCCCAACTCCTAGTAATACAGTATTCAAAACTCCCATTGGAGCAGGTCTACAGAGCTGGAAAAATTTGTTTTATACCGTTTCTTTCTAGAATATGACATCACCTCAAAGGCCCTCCATAACTAGGACTGGACTCAACGCACAGCTGTGTCAGATTAAGTTCTTCTGGGCACGGGACTGCTGCTCCTGTAGTTTGTTCAGTGCCACACACTCCTCCAAGATATGTGCGCAAGAGAAAGCAAGTTACCCAGATAAACTGATCTGTTATTTTTGACCACCACAAAAAACTAGGGAGGCGCGCGTTGCTCCTGACAAACTGCAGGCACCAAGGAACTGCAGAGGCCCAACCAACAGGAACGTAATCACTCACGAGTACGTATACGCTGTATATATTACACGTGGCCAGGCCCAGAAGGAGACCGTCGGGCACGACGCACCTCCCCGCTCCTTACCTGTTCGTGATGGCGATATCCCTCTCTCTCATGGCGTACAGCAGGGTGGCTAGGCAGTAAAGCGTTTCGGTCACGTCCACAAAGGAGAGGGTAGAGCCCCGTCGCCGCAGACACGCCATCAGCTTTTGGATGTCGCGGACGCCGTCCGAGAAAAGCGCCATGGCCGCGACTATTGCCCACATGCTCTGAGGCTGGCGTGGGCGACAAGGAGGAGGACTGAGCCAGGCCTCACAGCTTGGAGCCTTTAGAAGCAGGGGAACACCCACCCCCCCAACAACACTTTGCACACAGACGTACGTTGTTGGGAGGGAAGGAAAGGAATAACTGCTTCAACCTACCCTTGCGCTGCTCTGTAAATGCGGTACTTTGCTGGCGATGCAGATTACGGCCTTCGGGAAGAGGTGGTGACTCTTTAGACTCTGGAGAACCGCGCTGGGATCTACATTCGGGCTGGTGTGTATGGCAGACACGCACCTGTGCAGAAGGACAACAACAAATAAGCCTTATTAAGCAAGTTTGCTGTCTCGTGTAAATAATGCCCTCTTCAAAAAGCAGAACGCTACTAGTTTTTAAGGCTGGGGCCTCATCTTGCAGCTCTTCACATCCAAGCTCTTCGCCTCAGCTGTGTAGCTACACCTTGCTGTGCCCCACATATATTTGATGGGGCGCGTTGAGTGGTGAAGCTGCAAAGTGCTGAACTTTGATTTCTGGTCTAGGACCGTGCCTAAGCCATGCACACAAATGGTTCCAGTCCTGTTACACCGTGCGTGCGCTTGAGCACTTTGCCTTAGTCTGCAAGTTCCTCCTAGCTGTCTCAAAGTCTCTTTCCAGAAGAGGGATCTGCCTTGCTCTTAACCCAGGTTGACTCTTCTCCTTGCACCGTTTAACTGGCATCCAAAATTGCTCTCCAGACCAGACAGATCTCGACAGAGCACTTGCGCTTATTGGAGACCCATCTCTGGTCTTGGGCTTGCTGCTGAGCTCTGGCTGATGGAGTCAGTCCAGGAAGACAGCTTGCAAAGACAGAAAAGGAGAAGATACACTGGAGAAGGCAGCAACTAGGAAGAGGAATTCAAATTTCACATCATCCATGAGACGTTTGTATTTTAGCTAAATCCAGGAGAAGCAGAACCTCTCCGAGACCCTGGCTGATCAGGAGACAGAAGAGCAGTGGAGACCTGGCAGACCCAAAATGTGAATGGAAGGGACGCTTAAACTGAGCCTCACTCTCTCTGGCCTAGTCACCCTGGAGGAAGCCACCGTTGCACGGCTTCTCCCAAGTCCGTTCTAGGGCACCCAAAAGGCAGCAAGTGACAGGACAGCCCAGCGTTTTGTTATTTTGTCCTCTCGCTTGTCTTGGTGCTCCTGGCAGCCTCCTCTCCATTGCTGTGCCCTGACACACAGGTCCATCTCTGAAATGTTCCTCTGAGCCTCCAAATCCAGGCTGTGGAAAGCTCGCAGCTGCCTGCTGACATCCACTTGCCCCCAGTTCTTCCCTCCGTTGGTTCTTCCCTCCCTGCCCTCAAGGAGGCAACACCACCCAACTCAAAAGGTCGCTGCAAAGCCTGTTCATCTGCCTCCACTCCGTGGCTGGCTTCTCCATCTCCTCAGACATCGGGACGAGGTTATACCTGCCCCAGGCTTTGCAGCCTCTCTGTCACTTATCCATCACTTCGTGCTTGCTGTCACAAGCAGCGCTCGTCTCCCTCTGGTTAAACTCTGGCACCCTCGCAGTGTGGCACCTCACAACTCGAGATATGGAAGGTTACCTTGTGATCCTCCTTTTCCTGCAGCACCTCCAGAAGCAGAGAGGTCAGGGCTGCTAAGCTGTGCAAACGCCATTTAGGAGTTGCATAGAAACACATTCTTTCCCCGTTTGTGTCCTCTGCTCATCACCCATAAGCCCCCCGGCTAGAGAGCCACGCGCGTGCGTGGATGCGGAGTCCAGCATAAAGCAATCCCAGCCCTTGACTATAAGGTTAATTATTCTCCGCTTAAAGATATTGGCCCCAAGGCCAAGTGATGGGGAAGGGCTCATGCCCACAGCACTCAGGACCATGTCCCCGCTCACCCAAGGGAGGCTGGTGCATCCATATCGCCCCGCGCTCCGCCTAGCCTTCCCTGGGCGCCCCAGCGACTCGGTGGCAGTAATTGTTATTTTTGTGACGTTTCCACGTAAAGTTTGAAACAAAGCAGAGGTTGAACTGTCAGAAGGCTGTTTTAATTCAGCAATGCAAAGAGCACGTGTTGTGTGGATCAGGACACGGAAGGAGGGTGTCCCTAGGGACAGGCTCTCGGAGGAGAGCGTCACAGGACTGTGCAGGCCAAAAGACACCAAACCTTGCAGAGCCTCAGCCCTGGAGAAAGCGACCTCCAGAACAACACCCTGGTTTTATACTCGAGGGAATCACCGGGCCAACTCCAAAAGAGACCAGATCAATGTTTATACGATGCAAAAGCTCGAAAGAGCAGAACACAATTTGGGGGGAGCTGAGTAACTGGTCAGTGAAGATACACTGTCGTGCCTGGGAAACTCATGGCCAGGTGTGTAACTCATATGAGAATCTGAATGATTTGAAAACTTAGGACAGTGACATTAAACTTGCCTGGCAAAAATGTGTTTAGATGATTGAGTGCCATAGATGGGGAAGCCACAGAATAACTGAAGTCGGAAGGGACCTCAGAAGTCATCTGATCCAATCCCATGCTCAAAGCAGGGCCAACTTCAAGGTTTGGTCATTTGTCCAGTTGAGGTCTGAATATCTCCATGCGTAGAGATCCCCACCTCTCTGCACCAGCGTTTGACCACTCTCCTGATATTTAACTGGAATTTCCCACACTGCAACTTGTGCCCTTTGCCTCTTATCCTCTCGCTATGCACCTCCAAGAAGAGTCTGGCATCATCTGCTCCATAGCCCCTCATTAGACAGGGGAAGACGGCAATTAGATCCCCTTTCTGCCTCCTCTGCTCCAGACTTCATCCTCTACTCACACATCACGTGCTCCCGAGAGAACAAAGAAGAGGAAGAAGGCGGCTTTTTCTTCCTCTTCTAGAACCCTGCTGGTGATCTCTACTGCTCAAATAATTCCTCCTTCCTCATCTAAACATGTAGAAGACATTCAAGAAGAAGGCAAACCCACTTCTCTCCTGGCAATTCACAGGATAAAATAGGAGAAGACTCAATGCAAGGAAGGTCGGAGGATCTACAACTACAAAGCCACGTGGTGAAGCAGACTCACCTGATCAGCCCCACCATACAGCCTTCCTGCTCCTTCCTTATGGCATAATGCTCCAAGAGCTGTCCAACGCTGTGCAGGGCTGTGTCCTCCTTCATTACATACCGATGGTACAGCTTTTTCCAAGGGATGAACTGGAATGTGAAGCACATACCACCACCTTTCATCTCAGAGCTCTGGAAAATAGGTTTCTTCTGACAACAAGCTAACCAACAAGATAACTTCCAAAGAAGACCTGGAGTTCAAAAAGTCCCTTTTGCTTGATGGAAGCAGGTACCTAGCATGAGACGGGGACGGAGAAGGAAAACAGAGGAAAGAGAGAAAGACTTGTGCCTCATAGCCTGCGAACTTGTCAACAAGAGGCCTGTTTTTCTAGAATGATGGGAACAGGCTGACGTCGGTTCAGTTTCAAATGTCAAAGCATTGATGGAACGAAGATATTTTCAGCACTATTGCACAGATCTGCTTTGAGTGGCGCTTGACGACAGAGCGCTTAAAATCCATGTGCCCCTGCAGCTTGCCTACCCACCCACAGCCTGCTGTTTGGACTTCTTTAGTAAGAAGTGACGGGGCATTATCTTTTAGGCTGTATCTTTGTTACAGAGCGAAGAGCAGACTTGAGAGAGGACCCGAGCACTCCACCCAGGCGTTTTCTACACATCTTGCTAGCTGTTCAGGCTCAGAGCATCCACGCTGCGCTGAGAAAGCGCTCAGCGCAGGATGCCTGTCGTGTCGTGTCCAGCCTTGCCCGTCCGAATTTATCAGATGGGCATGAACAAGAATTTGGATCCCTACAGAAATGCTGGCTGAGATCAGTCCCCCACTGCTCCACGTCAAGCCGGGACAGCCTCTTCATACAAGGTGAGGGTTTCCAGTGTGAAGGGTGGTCTGGTGGTGGTCTAGCCTAGTGGTGACAACTGCCTCGGAGTCACCTTTAACTGAACTGCAGAGATCTCAGCTGCAGCCAAAACAACTGCCGGTGGGTTCACGACTGTTTGTACTGCCAGGGCCTTGGCTGCGGAAGAACCAAGCTGCGTAAAAACAGAGTTAAAGGCCCATCCACAAAACTTGTTTAACTCCAAGAGACACCACGCACAGACGCACGCACATAGGCGAGGGGCATGGTGACGTCGAGCAGCCCTGAGAGGACACTGCCCAGTCTCGTAGCCAGAATTTCCTGCCTGATCCTTGGCAGAAAAAAAAGACTACAAGAAAAACAATGAAGGGGGATTTTGCGGAGTTTTACAGGATGCTCTTTCCATGCATGGAAAGACTGCGGCAAAGGAAACTATTCCAAAACTGATCTCCTGATACAGGCTGGCATTTGAACAGGTAGGAACGAGGCCAAGAGTGTTCCCTGTAGTCCTGAAGACCAAAATGGCAAGAGACCTAGCAAGAAAGGGTGAGGGTGTTAGGGAAACAATAAATGGGTTTAAAGGAAAAAAGACGGACAGGCACAGCATGGATGTTCCCAGAGCAACATGTCCAGCCACAAGACTAAGACAGAACAGAGCAGTAAGACAAGGACCAGGCTCAAATCAGTATCACGGCAGTCCTTACCAGCGGATCACTGACAATCTGCCTCCAGGAGTGACACACCAGGCTCAGGCTCTGATACAGATCAGTCACAGGGAGGAAAGCAAAGATCCTCCTCAGGACTTCAGTGGGCAGCTTATCAATGCTTCCTTGAGGCACATCCCAGTTCCGAGTGCCCAGGAGCCCGTAGCGTGCATCAGGAATTGGTTCGATTTCCATATCATCAAGTTCTTGCTTGATTCGGCTGTGTTCTTGCTTGATTTGGCCGTGCTCTTGCTTGATTCGGCTGTGCTCTGGATGAAGCCCCAGTGGCTTCTTCTCAGGCTCACCCCACAGACTGTACTTTGTGTCGTGGCTGCCTGCGACTGCTGCGGACAGCGTCCGTTTTCTGGAGGGGGTGCTTTCCCTGGGAGCTGGTGCAACGTCTTCATCCTCTAGAAAGGAGCAGAGATCCTCCACGCTGCTGAAGGATTCATCAACCTCAGTGAAGATGGGATCTGGTGGCTCTTCTTTGATTTCACGGCTTTTTGTCCTGCCTGCACCTATTTGCTGTGTCTGAGAGATCTTGAAGTAATCGGTGATGTTCTTCTGCTGACCTCGGCCTAGAGAAAAAGGAAGAATATTAGTGAAGTCCACAAAAACAGGTTTAAGTGCAGTGCTCCTAGCTGAGCTAGAGGCTGCAAAACATGGCATTTATTTCCGCAGGACTCCTCCGCTCATGGATTTATGAGCTTGATTACGGGTAAACTGTTCTGCTTCCTGTTGCCTCTCTAGCAACCTATGGAAGTCAACAGAAGAAAATTCATCTCCTTGCACTATCCACATAATCAGGGCATTCTCGGAGCGTGTCTGACAGCTTGCAGAGCTTCTAGGAAAAGACAGGCCCTGCCTTAATCTGTACCTCTCAGATTAGCAATCCTCAGCTAACATAACAAACCACATGCGTGTTAAATGAAAACACAGCTGCACATTGAACTTGATGGGAGATATTTCCACCGGTCAAATAAACACAGACAGGAAGGAAACATAAAAATACAAGACTTGAATTGTTGTGGTATGCCTCCGAGACGAAGGTAGGGCTTTTAGTGGTTATTTACTGTTGTGCCTGGTGAATGAGAAGCACACAAAGATTTTAGGAAAGCTTCAGGGTTTGGCTACTTCTCTGCACCGTGAGGTCACTGCACCAAGCGTTTGCCCGCTGCTCGTACCACAGAATCAGAGACACCAATGCTTTTAAAAGGATAATCAGCCATTTCTTGCCAGATACCTTCTGGCTGCAAGACAAAAAACACTGGAATCCGTAAAGGAAACCGAAACTTGGCAGCAGTCTTGTCTCAGCAGCCTCGCTGTTCTCTGAGAGCCAGCCAGCCTGTCTAGGCCCGCAGACGTGCACTGCACTTGCATGTTCCTGCAATCCTTGTAGGTGCCTAAACTTACTGGCACTGACAGCGTTCACTCCATCCTGCTCCTCGTCTGCAACGTATCCTAATGCTTAGCTAAGAGGAAACTCAGGGAAACAAACCCAAGAATTTTCACAAGCAACTGCTGCCGATTTTAATGTGTTTTATTTCTGGATGCTCACGGAGGCATGGCTTGAGGAGGCCTGATATGCAAGACACTCACTGCTTAAAACCCCCCAGCTCCCTGACTAATGTCCAAGTCCAATACCCCCAAAACCCGGAGTGTTGAAGGTTAGTAGATTTTTAAAAGGGAGCCTGTCAAAGATACCTGTTCAGAGCTTATATAAAAAAAGGAAAAGAACAGTAGGTCTGCAAGCACGGAGCCTAGGACTCCAGTGTCTCGGCTCACCAGCAGATCTCTCTGTCCAGCTTACACCAGGGTACAGAGAGGTTTCCGCGTTAGCCAGGCAGACACTGTAACGCTAAGTCTCACTTTCCAGAGTGACCAGAGCACTCAGGAACTCAGGGATAATATTCATGTTTTTTTCTCTGCTTCTCAAAAGTCCCCCCCGCTTATGTGCTCGTGCGTGCGCACGTGTGGCGTCTCTTGCAGTTAAACAGCTTTTGAGGACCGGCCTTTAACTCTGCACAGGGAGCTATTTGGCAAGAGCTGTTTCACCTTAAACTCGTGCCCTGAGCGCTGTTAACTGTCCTGTACAGATTAGCTCAAAGTCTTATCAGTTCCCAAAAGCACTGACGGAGCCTGAGACTTTGGCACCGTTGAGAACAACGCCCCGTGCCTATAAAGCGAGTATCACAGTGCTTCCCACTCCCAGCGAAGACGAAGACCATTAATATCCGCTAAGCGCTCTACAACCGCTTTGCAGCCCTATACAACTAAATAGCTAATTATTATTTAATAAGTGGCCTAGAGCG
The DNA here is from genome assembly GCF_036417845.1 of Apteryx mantelli. Lineage (NCBI taxonomy): Eukaryota > Metazoa > Chordata > Aves > Apterygiformes > Apterygidae > Apteryx > Apteryx mantelli. The sequence goes on along the minus strand of NC_089978.1, from coordinate 220,974,638 downwards.
CAGCTAGAAGTAGCTGTCACATTGTTAATACAGCCTAATTGCAGGGGCTGTAGCGTTTCTCGGGGAGAGCTGCTGTTCCCCACAGGCGGCCTCCTCCGACAGCACTCCGACAGTACAGCTCAGCTTCTGAAAGCGAGAGACGCGGAGGCGTTTCTGTGTGCGGAGAGCCTGAACCAGGCCTGCCGGGGATCTCGCTCCCTTGTAGGAGAGGGAAGCATTAAGGTGTCTCCTCCTCTTGCCACTTGACTTCCCGGAGGCAGAGGTTTAAGCCCGGTTAGGCCACAGACCCCTCGCAACAAGCTTCACCTTGCCTGGCCTCGCTTTGCTATCTGCAGGCGTTCAACAGCAGATTACACAAAGCTCTTCCGTTCCACGCCGCGAAAATCACCATTTTGCTCTCACGGACCCCTCGGGCTGCAAAATATTTGCAAACCCCGTACCTCCTTGTTGCTTCTTTGTCCGGTGGGTGGGATAGAGGCCCCTGTTGACATCTCTGCTCGTTTGTCTTTGACTCAACGGCTGCGTCAGGGACGACGACCCTTCTCTGCTCTGCGCGATGGCTTCGCAGTCGTCGGCCGTAAGGTGCGTTTTTTTGAAGCGCTTCACTGCTTCGCCAACATGCAAAAAGAGAAAGCCAACCAAAGAATACCTGTTAGCATCCCGTCAAGCGAGCGGCAATAAACAGTCTGCATTTTTAGCAGATGCACCCATTTAGCAATTTCTTTCCAGAAGTTTTATGGGGTTTTCACCAGGAATTTCTCCGAGTAGCTTACACTAGAAGTTTTTACAACACTCTGGAGAGGTTGTACGTTACCAAAATGACGCATTCGCCGTTTGTAAAATTACTGTAATGGTGACTTCGCTCAATCCAGTCCTGCCTTGTACAAGACTTCCGAATAAAAGAGCGGGACTTAAAACCAGGTTCTGCTCTACGTAAGTTTTACGAATTCCTCTACGGTACCATTAACCTTAAGGAAGCAGGTGAAGGCGTTTGCGTAAATGCAGAGCATCCTTAGAAGGAGGTCAAGAGCCCTGCAAGGACCCAACTGTGCAATTCCCCACGGGAGGCCGGGAGAAGACAGTGAATTGCCCAAGGAAGGTCAGCGCCAACATTCAGACGTTCCAGTTTGAGCCTGGTCAGTATTACAAACACATCTGAGTCGGGAAAAGGGCTTTGAGCACAGAAAAGCTTGTGCAGACAGCGTTAACCATATTCCGCAGACGGATATGTTTTGGAAAGCTCCAGAAATTTTATCGCGCGCCATTAAGGAGAGAAGACAACCTGTTCGCAGCACGGCTCTTCCCTGGGATAAGTAGCAAATAACGCAGTTTCCTTCCACGAAAAATACACGCAAGAAATCTGAAATGCCCACGCAGGAAGGGCTTCCCTTTTACATGGGAATTATCTGCAAAACGCTACTCGCTCGGCTTCACTTTGACTTTATTACCACACCGCACTGCAGAGGATAAGCTCCTCTAACATATTTATGACAGCCACGAAGGCGATAAAGCATCTAGTGCCAGCAGAAGGTGATAAAGCATCTAGCAACCGCGGGATCTAGAGGCCAGTTTGCTTCCTTACGCTATTTCCTCCACGTCAGAGCGACCGGGGGGCATTAAGGGCGCCCGCGGGGCTCCCCGGGGAGGCGGGATGAGGAGCGAAACCCAAGGCCCCGGCGCAGGGTTGAAGTCCACCAACTTCACGCTGAAGGTGGTTCCTCCGGGGTTCACCCGCGTTCGTCTTTCCTCCCCCTCCTCCCGAGGTTTGCCACCGGCGACAGCCACGACGGCGGCGCTGAGCGAAGGTTATACGAGGGCCCGGGCGCTGGTTATGGCTCTGATAACCCCAGGCACGTCCTCACGTGCACTTCTCCTAGCTCAGGCCGGACCGTGAAACCTGGACCATCAAACCCAGGTGTTTCACAACATGCTTTTTTGAAGCGAAGGCGTCATTACTAAGGCGGCCATGTCCCCCGGAGCCGTGACCTGGGCTAAAGCCAAGCCCGGTCTCCGAGGCAGCTTGTGAGCTCCCCCCCCACACACACTTTGAATAAAACTTGGTTTCCCGAGGGATTTTTACAGGAAAACCTGACGAGCCTGAGCCACTTTGAGCAACGAACGCTAACGGTGCAGCAGCAACCGGCCCCATTGCCAAGGGACCCCCCCCCCGTCCTGCCCCTCCCGTCGCTAATGGCTCCCCCATTACCATAGACCCCTGCCCTCCCCATTGCCAAGAGCCCCCCCCCGCCATTGCCAGGGGCCGCCCTGCTCCCCCACCCCCCGTTGCCATGGCTCCCCCCCGCCCTAACGCCCGTTGCCATGGTCCCTCCCGCCCTAAGCCCCGTTGCCATGGTCCCCCCGACCCCGTTGCCATGGCCCCTCCCGCCCCGCACCCCCGTTGCCATGGCCCCTCCCGCCCTGCTCCCCCCCCCCGTTGCCACGGCGCCCCCAACCCCGTTGCCATGGTCCCTCCCGCCCTGTCCCCCCCACCCACCCGCGGTTGCCATGGTCACCCCCCCCTCCCGCGCTCCCCAACCCCGCGCGCTCACTCCGCTCCGGCCGCGCGCCGACCCCCCTCCGCACTCCCGGGGCGACTGCTGCCGGCGTCCGCTGATCGGCCCCATGCCCCGCCCCGTCCGCCCCGGGGCAGCCAATGGGAACGCGCGCAGCCGCGGGGCGCTGCCCAATGGGAGGGAGGGAGGTGGCGAGCTGTTTCCGGGTTCGCCGGGGCGGAGGAGGGGGCCGAGCGAGAGCGTCCGCTCTGCGAAGGGCGGCCGGGGGGGGAGGATGGGTCAGGCTGCCCCGGCGATGACGTCACGCCGCCCCCGGTGACGTCAAACCGCCACAGCAGAGCCCACCTGGATTCAGCTCGAGGAGGGGGGGGGCGAGGTCAGAGCAGGAAGAGACGCGGCCCCTCACGCCCAGCGGGGAAACTGAGGCACGGCCTCGCCGCGAGGCCTTAGGCGCCATGGCCGAAGGCGCCGGGCCCAAGCGGCTGCTGCGGCTGGTGCGGGCGGGCAGGCTGGACCTCCTGAGGGCGACGCTGCGGCCCGGCGAGGCGGCGGGCGCTGCGCTGCCCCACCACGCCGCCCGCCACGGCCGCCTCGACGTCCTCGCCTACCTCGTGGAGGCCCTGGGCCTGGGCGTCGAGGGCGTCGACGGCGACTACAAGCGGCCCCTGCACGAAGCCGCCTCGGCGGGCCGCGCCGCCTGCGTCCTGTACCTGCTGCAGAAGGGCGCCAGCGTCGACTGCCTGAAAAGGGCCGACTGGTAGGTCGCCGGCTTGAAGCTGCTCTATGGCGTGAGGAACTTAAAAATTAATTTTATCCCCCCCCATCCCCAAGCTAAACAGAGCCTCTCGGGGCAGGTTTGCCTCCGGTGGAAGCAGCAACGTGTTAGCGCACCCTGAGTGACGCGGTCAAAGAACTAGTTTCTTCAGGGTTTGCATTTCCCTCCTTATCTGAGTAGTGCATAACCAAATGACGAGCAAATGAGAATTGGGAGTAAATAAGTCCTATTCCGCGGACGTGCAGCAGGCCTGGTTAATGAAATTATTACATGCATGTAAAATCCTGCTCTTGGGGAAGGAAGCTGCTCTCTTTTGCTGAAAAAAAATAAAGCTTCTCCCTGTCAAACGAAAGGCCAGGGACGCCTTATTAAAGCTGAAATAACAGCACTACTAAGGCAGCGTCCCGATCCTCCTAATTACAGGCTGTGCCAGCTTCGTATCAACATCAGGGGGAGCAGAGGAAGGCAGAGATTTCACAAGCCGCATGCAAACACGCTTGCAGGCCTGGTTTCCCGTTCTATTCCCCCAGTACCCTTCTGTCCAAGGATAAAAACCAGCACCGTGTGCTTTCTAGGGCATGGCCTGGCCCTAGGACAAAGTCTTATTTGCATTGAAAATATACGCTGACCCGAGGCGCTGTATAGAAACAGAGCTGCCAGAAACCTTGAGCTCCCGGCTCCGTCGGCTCTGCCCCTATCGTCCGCAGCAGATGCGTGTCTAATCTGGTCTTAAAAATCCCCATCGCTGGAGATTTTATCTCCTTTCTCAGCGCTTTCTTCCAGTCCTTGTCTGTCTTTCCGACTGGAACGTTTTTCCCAGCGTCTAATCCCAATCTCTCGTGCTGCGGTTTAGGCCTATTTTTTGTCCGGTAGGACCGTTTTTTTTGTGCTGCAGCTTTTTCTGAATAAGGAATGTTTCTTGTCGCTCCTCTTAGCCATCGTGCGCGTCGGTTAGGAGGAGATGACCCCTCTCAGCGCTGGAGACTTGCTCCTCTTTCCTGGGAAAGCTCAGAGGTTTCCGTCCAGTGTTTGCGTGCACCCGGAGTTGAATGTTTGGGGAAAGGTTGTGAACGGATCAAATGGAAAACAGGCCTCTCACTTAGAGCAGTTCAGCTGTTGTCGTTGCTAACGTCCTGCTGCTTATATAACGCGGTAATTAAGGAAAATAGGGGTCGGTGCTAGCGAGGTCAGTGAAATTAGTCACCAAACTAAAGCTTAACGTGGGAGACGGCTGTGGGTTCACCGCCGCGAGTGAATCCTCAGCTGACGCCCATCCGCAGACAGCTCTTGGCTCACTCCTCCCAAGGAAGCTGTGGATCCAGCAGCCTCCCCGGGTGCACGGTGGGGAAGGGCGGACGTGGAGATAACGGGTTACCGGGGAAGAGAAACCGCGGCGAACCTGCCCTGCCGCCAAGCCACGGGAGCCGGTGGGGAGACGGGGCAGATGACGAGTTACGGGTTGGGATGTTTTCTCTTTCTAGCTTCCCCGGCTCTTGTGTTTAGCGAAGGAACAGAAAGCAGCAGATTGTCCTGAGGTCACGTTAACGGGTTTGCTTCCTTCCATACCTCTCGTAACACGCTGTGAACTTCCCGTTTAGAAAAAGCACTGACCTGCCTGGCTGCTGCCCTGCTCTGGACCCTCGAAAACAGACAGAGGGACAGCGAAGGGTCAGCAAAGCTGGAGCGAAGGATTTTTGTGCCGAGGGGACTGAGCTCGGGCTCCACTCCAGCCTTGAATCAGCCTTTCCCGTAAAGTGAGACCCGGAGGGGTCTGTCCAGCTTAAGGAGCAGAGGTTTTCTCTAGGGTGCCAGGTGAATCCAAGGAGTTTTAAGTAAAGAAGGCCCAGAGTCCTTCTGAGCCAGGCTTGAGTTCCCCCTGCCCCTTCCCAGAGAGGATGCACGTGCTTTCTCACCGCCCAGGCTGGGCTCGTTGTCCTGTCCTGTCCTGGCCAGCTCCATCTGCCACTTCTGTCCGGCCCTGATGGTGCGCGGCCCTTCCTGAAAGGCCATGCCGATCTCGCAGCCTTCTCGCTAGTAAGCGGAGGATATTCGGGCTGGAGGAAAGGGCCGTTAGATGGGTCCAACGGGCCCCAAAAATCCAGTTAATGCATACGTGAGAGTGGCTGAACACTGGATCAGGTTGCCCACACAGGTTGTGGAGTTTCCAGCCCTGGAGATATTCAAAACCCAACTGGACACGGTCCTGCGCGACCTGTTCTAGATGACCCTGCTTGAGCAGGGGGGTTGGACTAGATGATCTCCAGAGGTCCCTTCCAACCTCAACCATTCTGTGATTCTGTGATATGCCTGGACCCCGTATTACCTTCGTGGAAAAACAGTGCCACAGCCAACTTTAAAGCATGCTTCAAGTTCAGGTTATAGAACAAAAGCTGTCAGGCCTGTACAGCGCTGTCCCTCTCGTTGATATAATCACCCCGGGTTTCTTTCAGGACTCCCCTGATGATGGCTTGCACCAGGCAAAACCTGGAGGTGATCAAACATCTCGTGGAGCACGGAGCAAACCCGCTGCTGAAGAACAAGGACGGCTGGAACTGCTTCCACATCGCGAGTCGGGAGGGCCACCTCCATGTCCTCCGGTACCTGCTGGCCGTGTCCCCAAGCAGCTGGGACACGGAGAGCACGATAAAGAGGACGCCCCTGCACACGGCGGGTAAGGAGGGTCCCGTCACCGCTGGGCACGTGGGAAGAGAAGAGCGAGAGCGGGCTGTGGCGGCAGCGGAGAACAGAGAGGGGCTGGTGTTACGGTTTTTGTTTAGTTTGGAGAAGCAAAGCCTGACCTATTTTGATGCAAAAACACAGGGAAGCAGTTAAATGTTAACTCGATGAGAATTAAAGGAAGGGAGGTCAGCGGCGAGCGCTGGTGGCAGCTCACCTCCCCTCCGCTCCCGTCTGTGAACGCTGCTGGGCTGCATCTTTGCAGGGTTTCACCTCGCGACAGATGCCTCCTTTTAGCTGCCTTCAGATAAATAAACAGCAAAAATTAGGATTAATGCCTCTAAATGATGTGCCAAAGACTGAGCTTGTGAGGTCGGAGGGTCCTCAGTTCCCGTTGCACTGGATTATTGCCCTACTCGAAGCCTGTTTTTGTGGTGAATAATGTGGTGAATAATGGGAAAGGGCAGATCCGTGCCAGGATCACGCTCACGGTCACCCGCTGACTCCGACCTCCTTGGACCAGGGCGTTCGGGTCCATCTCCGGACTCCTAAAACTAGCAGAGCTGCTGAGAGGCACCTTTGGGGACCTGCCTGCTGCCGGCCGCTTTTACCAGCGCGGTTTATGGTCTTGTCGCTGGTTTTCGTAACGGATGCGTCTCTCAACACGATCCGTCTCTGTGCGAATGCCTGGTGGGTTGGGTCGTTATGGCAAATCGAAGGTGCAACATCAGATAAAGCATCAGGAATGTCATTATTCTCACGTTGCTCTTAAGAAGGTAGCACAGAGTGGTGAGAAATACGCAGGATAGTCCGTGCCGGGAATGTGCAGGCCCCGTTGTTAGAGTTGGAGCCCACCTTGTCCGATTCCCCTGCCTTGCTCTTTTCATTGGTTTCAAAGAACACATAAAGGGAGCGAACTGGTTTGAAGAACCACGGACAATAACTGTGCGTGGTGGGGAGCAGAAGGACACGGTTACCTGAACGATGACCCAGAGACGGTTTGGATTTGGTTTCTGACCTTCTGACTCTTTCGCTCCGTCATCCTTAAGGCCTGGGTGCCTAATTTATGAATAGTGCATGAATGAGGATAATAGATGCCTCCATTAAATTCTTTAAAACTTAATAAGTTGAGTGGCCCAAAACTCCGTTAATGTAGAATTAAGTTTGTCCTGCCGTATACCCTTCCTGAGGACCTGAGGCTGAAACATTCCCGATCGCTGAGCGGGGATTAGCCTGAGTTTCCTGGGGCTCGGCAGTGTCTCCGCAGGGGATCCCAGCAACCTTGGGGCTCAGCAGCCACCTAAACCCATTTCCCAAAGAGCGTCATTGGGATCGACTCTCTGAAAAGATCCGAGGTGCCGTGAGGAGACCTCCGCTGTGCTGTAATTAATCTGCTGGGTTATGTCGTTCCGTGGTTGTCATTCCCGTTACTTGGCAGGACCTCGGTGGTTGCCCGTCCGCCGTGCCGCGCTCATCAACGGTGACAGCCTGAGCCCACAGGTGACATCTGTGTCTTAGTCCTTGTGCTTGACCTGGAAGTGAAAAATAGCCGGTTTAGTTGTTGGATGTTTCAGGCTTGGCAGTGAGGAGCAGGTTGCCGGAATAAAAAATTGGGTAAAACTTACTTTGCACACACCCGCAGTTCTCCTGCCCCCTCTCAGACCCTCGTTTGGCCCTGCACCGTGTCTTCTTTCTCCATGTCTTGGCCAGCCGGCTGTGCCCACGGCCCCCCCTCAGCCCTCTCCCCGCAGAGAGGTGGACGTTGGGTTGGCACCTGGGGGCTGAGGATCGGGGACGGGGGGTCGGGAACGGAGTGTATGTGGGGGAAAAGGGGTGGTTTTGAGCTTGAGCTTAAGATCTCCTTCCTGCTTGATGGTATTTCGGGGCCAGGGGTACCGTGATGGTGGCATCTAGCGCCCAGTTCTCACCTTCTTGGTGCTGGTGCCACCATCCCCATCACCGGGGACGTTAGACAGACGCGGCCCCGGAGGCGGCGGCATGGGCGAGGGGCCGGAGACGGGGCTGGAGCTGCCGGGGGAAATCACGTCAGGCGAACAGCCGTCTCCGCAAGCTTATATTCCGGGCTGTGGATCTGAGCCCATTAACCCGTGACCAGTCAAGCTGGCTTCCGGGCGCAATTATCCTGCTATAGATGATGGATCGTTTTCTCCCAGGGCGATTTCTTTTGGGTTGATTCCTCAAGCTTTGCTGCTTCGTATATCCGTAGCCTGAGGCGAGAGAGCGGGGGCGACGTGGAGCGCGACAGCGGGATCGGAACGCTGCAGCTTTGTTGTGTCTCTGTTGCCGTTAAAGGACGTAATCGCCTTGCTTGGTTGTTTTTTTTTTTCTTTCCGGATAGCTTGGGTTTTTCTAAAGCCTTCGTTTGAGCGCGGCTCTCCCTGCGTTTGCGTCAGCTCGGGCGAAGGGGTGATAAACGGGCAGGGAGCGGGAGCGGAGATGCGGGAGGATGGGAAGCCCTCGTCGGGCTTTGCTGCCAAAGCGCATCTATCGTGCAGCCGCGTCTGACGGTTATCGCTGGTAACACGCGTACGCCGGGGCCCTTCTTCCCTCGCGGCCTCGTGTAGCAGCTCTCGGATTGATTAGATTTGTTTTTTTCCTTTAATTTATTTCATTCGTTTTGCAAAATGACCTATGCCAAAAAAAAAAGAAAAAAAAAAGCCAAATTAAGTCTCTCCCTACGCTGCTATAACGCAACGCGTTTAAAAAAAGAAAAAAGACAGACTATTTCAGTGCCTGACATTCAAATCCTCCCCATGCTGTTGTTGTTTTTCCCTCCGAGGCGCTGTCTGGGCGAGGATGCTTCGCCGGGATGGGGAGCTGGGAGCGCTGGGTGGTCTGCGTGGCCGGGGAGGGCCGGCAACACCGTCCGGCTATGCTCCGGCTCCCGGCTTTGCGTTCCTTTCGCTTCTCGCACGGTTCGCTTAAGGGATTAACAAATGCCAGCGAGAAAAGGTCTTGGTGTCGGCTTCGTCGCCACATGTACCCTCTCACACGCGTGCTCGGCCAGTGGGGGCAAACGGGGCCTCTATGCCGTGCCTTTTCTCTGTTTTATCCGGTGTTTTCCTATAGGATCAGGGGAGGGGAAGGCTTGAGATCTGGAGACAATGTTTTAATTAAAAAAAAAAACCCAAACAAAAACTTTGAATTTAAAACCTCTTGGAACTCCTTCTGCACCAGAAACCCGGTTAGGTTCCGCCGTAGGCAGAAGGGGGCACAAAAGCGTGAATGACCCTCCTCTTCCTCTCTCTCTCTCGCAGCGATGCACGGCCGTTTCGATGTGGTGGAGCTGCTCCTGGAGCGGTAAGCGGGCTTCCCCTCGCTCCGGCCGCCCACGCGCAAAGACACCGGCTCCGTTTCCTCCGGCTTTTCGCAGCCGCTTACGGGCCTTTCAGACAAACGCGCTCTGCCGACGGGCTCGGGCTTTGCTGTGACATAAGCCCCCGTTATATAACGCGGCTCTTTCTCCGTGCTGATTCATTCCCGTTGCCTGCGACGTGTCCGAGGCTGTACGATAGCAAGAAAACGCTTTTGTGGCAGCTCGGGCTGGGCGCAACTCCTCCAAGCCGGACTGAACCTCTGGGCTTTATTTTCAGGCTGCGGCTCCCGGGTGACTGCTGTGAAGCGGCTTTAAATCAGCCCGTGCTCAGCCATCCCGAGCCCGTTGCCTTCCTCAGCAGCGCTGCCTGCTGCCACAGCCCGCAGCGGCTTTCCCTGGCATTGCAGCAGAGAGGAAGCCGGAGCCACCGGCAGCCACGGTTCCCTTTAGCCGGCTTGTTCCAGCCTCGCAAACCGCTGTTCGCTCGGAGATCCTCCGATCAGGGGGGCGAGGGAAATCGAAATGAAATGATTTCCCTGCGGCTCGAGCCAGCTGAGCCGGCCGAATACCGGTTCTCTGACCCCAAAAGCATGCAGCCGCCCCCCAGCAGGGCTGCGCCCCAGGCAGTCAAGCGCTGAGCAAGGTTTACGGTCTCCGGACGGGCTTTGTACAGGTCTTTTCTGACCAAATACGCTGATAGTCTCCCGTCCCGCCGGTGTAAAGCGAGTGGCGCAGTAAGGATTTTGGAGATGCCAGCAGCTCTGGGCTCAGGGATGGCTTTTGTCTTCGCTCCCAGGTGCCAGTACAAACCTGACAGCAGGGACAACTGCGGAGTCACTCCCTTTATGGATGCTATCCAGAACGGGCACGTGAACGTTGCCCGGCTGCTCCTGGAAAAACACCAGGTAGGTGCCAGAAACCTCTTCTCCCTGCTCCGGGACCTGTCCCAGAACTGCCGCAGAAGGCAGTCCGTGTGCTCACCGTCACCAGATTGTAAAGAATCGATTCGGGCAAATTCCCCCCTGGAATCAAGCGAGATTTGGCCAAGTGAGGATCGAGTAAGACTGTCGGAACTGAGCTCATGGGGTAGATTTCACCTCCGAGGGCTCATGGAAGGGGAAGGGAGATGCCAGACAGGGGCAGAAGGGGACGGGGTTTGCCCGGCGCTTCGGGGGCGGCTGTGTCAAAGCCCGGACCGGCGCTCAGGAGCTGTTTGGCGGCAGGACTCAGCGTGGCGGCGCTGAGGGTGGGTAACGCGGAGGCGTCCGGTTGCGCCAGCAGCAGCTCATCTCCGGCCTCCCTCTCTCGTGACAGCTGCCGCTCCCGTGCTGCCTCCCAGTAATCTCTGATTTCCTCTGACTTAGGAGGCATAACAGAGGCGTCATTAGAGCCGATTGCGCGCCGCGAGAACCAGACCGCTGCATTATTTATTGGCGGCTGAGCTTATGCGAGATGCTTGGAGCCCACCTAATGGCCGATTCGCACGGAGACGGTGCTGCGCCCCCCTCCTTCGCCCTCCCCTGGCCTCTCCGCTGCGCCGGCTCCGGTGCCTCTCGGACGCGCCGTGCCAAACTGGCGTGGCTCGCGGGTCTGGCGGAAAGCCAGCACGGCGAAAGCAGCGCACGGGTTTTTCTGCCGCATCGGCAGGTTGAGTTGGCCTGCTGAGCTGCCGGCATGGCACGGAGCGGGCCAGGAGCATGGGAAAGGAACACGTGACCGTGCTCTTCAAGGTCAGCGAACTCGTAGAGGCAAGGGCCGGAAGAGATCTCCTGAGATCGTCCTGCCCGTCTCCCTCCGCTAAGGCAGGATCCTGCTTCTCTCTACCTTCTTCGCCACCCCAAAAACTGGAGATGGGTTGTGTTCTGGAGGGACCAGGCCGTCATAACAGCTACTATGTGCTACAACCGAAAAGAGAGTGGGCCTGATTCTCCTTTTTTTGCACTAATTTTGCTTATCGCTTAACAAGCTCAGCAGGTTGCTGACATTGGTCTGCAAACGACGGCACGTGAACCAACCGCACCAGTCCTGCTGGTGGCACCTCGCACGTTCGTTGCCGTCATCGTGGCCGCGGCAGGACGACTCGGCTCTGCGCGTGGGCTGGCGCTTGTCATTGAAGGTTTGGTTGGGCCGAGCGTTGCTTTCCCTTTCCCTCCTTCCTGCCGTTTCAGGCCTGCCCTTCAGCTGTGGACGCGCTGGGCGCTCAGTCTCTGCACCTTGCGGCCATCACGGGTCAGGATGGAGCCATCCGCTTCCTCGTCTCCGAGCTGGGGGTCGATGTCAATGAGAGAGCGACGGCCCTCCGACTCACAGCGCTCCACTATGCAGCCAAGGTGGGTCCCCGTTCCCGTGCTTCCCCTGCAAAGTCTCCGCCAGCTGGTGTGAAGGTGTGAAGGCTTTGCCTTCTTCATGACTGGTGGAGGATTTACGTTCCTGGCTCATCCCATGTCACTGTCTATCTACTCCTGGCCAGTCCCATGCCCTGATTAATGGTTTTTAGACCCTCGTCAGGTGTGGCCAGCTGTCTGCACAGTGGCGGTGGGTATCTGAGTTGCTCATGTGCCTGAGATGTCTGTGAGGGTGACAGAGCACTGGAACAGGTTGCCCAGAGAGGTTGTGCAGTCTCCTTCTCTGGAGATATTCAAAACCCACCTGGACATGGTCATGGGCAACATGCTCTAGGTGACCCTGCTTGAGCAGGGGGGTTGGACTAGATGATCTCTAGAGGTCCCTTCCCACCTCAACCGTTCTGTGATTCTGTGACTGCGCTGAGGGTTTCTAAACCCTCCTGCATGGCCTGTGGCTGAGTGTGACTGAGCAGGAGCACAGGGGAGTGGCAATAGGTCACAGCTCCTTTACCACCCATCTGGTTGTCTGTGCCATGGAGGAGACCGGAGCCATATCTCTGGTGAAAGTTAGGCTCCCAATCTGTTGCCTTTGGACCAAATTGCAGTACCTGAAGGGAATCTGCCCCACTAGTTACCAGGAGCCATAGGTGCCCAGCAGCTCATGAGATACGACAGGTCCTCACCAGCGTCCACTCGCTCGCCTGACACAGGAGATGGGGCTGAATCGCTGCTTAGATTTCCTCTTGCTCTTTCTTCAGCAACTTTTGTCCATTTTGGCCAGATTCTGGCCTGCCCGTGCTCAGGCAGGAAGGAGGCGAGGTGGGGAGGCGGAGGGAGCTCCCCGGGGCTTCTCCGTGTCCTTTGCGCGGGAACTGTTTTGAATTCCAGTCAACGAGGGTCGTTTGAGCGTTCTCCTCCTCCCATCGAGGCCGCAAGGCCTGGGGGGCCGTGAGTGCAGCAACGCTCCCTGGGTGCGCAGAGAAGGTCCCCAGACCCTCGCCACCAACCCCGATCCCTTCTGGAGCCCTGCTGCTTCACGTCCGCTCCACGCTGTCGCACCCGCGGGTGCGAGGCGCTCCCTGCCCGCGGAGAGGGAAGGTCGCGCCTCAGGAGAGCTCCCGACCTCGGGAGCTTTAACATGCAGCGCTCAGAGCCCCGTCTAGACGAGCAGTGGGAACGGAGCGGCGTCCCCGTGCCCCGCTCCTACAAAAGCATCAATGACACTCACTGAGAGTGCTGGCAACAGTATTCTCCTCCAGCGGGACCCAGCCGTGGCATTCGCCGGCTCCCACAAAGGAGGCCTTTCTCCCGGCTTCCCTTCCTCATGCGCTGCGAAACCAGGCTGAAAGCCCTCTTGGTTGCCAAGGGTACGTTTAACAGCAAGGCTATTGGGGGAATATAATGTGCCTTGGAGAAGATCCCAGCTCCGTCTTGGCGAGCGGCTGATTGGGGAGCGATTTGATAGGTTTCTCTTCCTTCCCGAGGCTCGGTGTCACTTTATATTTACAGCATCATTTGTTTGGCTGGTGGTATTTTTTTTTTTCTCCTTATTACTTTGCATTTATAAATACATGAAAATCAAATTACGCTTTCAACTCAATTTGCTGCCAAGGCTGTGGCAGCTAAAGCGGTTCCTGGCTTGCCGGCTTTGCCGCTGAGAGAGGGTGCGTGCGCAGCAGCGAAATGGGAGCCTCGAGCAGGGAGGAATAAGATGCTACCGAGTCGTACGATAACAGGGGGAAAGAGTGGGCGGCGGGGCTGAAAATCGGGGCCTTCCGTCCTCGGGCCACGTGACGAAGGCTAATTCGTTGCAGCAAAGAAGGAATTACAAAATCAGGCATGTTATTTAGGGAGAGAGAATTTTATTTAAGGAGAGGCTTCTGCAGAGAGGAGGGGTGCGGGGGCTGGACTGCATTTTCCCCTGCAGCGTTAAGAATCACCTACCGGTGGAGGAAAGACGGAGGACACGGTGGGTCGCGAAGGTGCGCAAGCGTGGCCTTTGGCGTCTTCCCGTAAGGCGTTACAAATCCTTTAGGAAACGCCAGCGCCCGGGGGTAACGCAGACAGATGCCTAACGGTCTGGATTGGCATCAGGTTCGGCTCTCTGGGCTGCAAGACGCCCTAAAAAAAGCGGCTCTAGACCTCTGTAGGAGCTGAACTGGATTTACGGTGCGAGGGGACGCGCCGCTTTATGCTGACATTTAGGCCTTTTAACAAACAGCCGGCTGCCAATTGCTAGAGGTAAGTCAGAGATCCTACGGCTCTGTGGCCAGCTGCAGATAAAAGCAATTTAATTGAGTTATTTGACCGGAGACGAGGATTGGAGAGGAAAAGGCAAGATCGGTTGACAGTTTCAGCGTGCTTAATTTGCTATTAAGAAACGTCTTGAGGCCTCGCCGCCCCGTCGTAAGTCACTGCTCGTTTGCGCGTTAAATCCTCTGCAGCCATCGGCCGAGGCAAAGCCGTGGTGGGAGCCAGTTCTCCAAATTCCTCGCCAAAGTCCCCCCGGCTGTGCGAGGTGAGTCTGCTGACCAAGGGGGCTGGTGAGCCACGGTCAGGAAGATCCTACAGGATCCACAGTCATCTAAAAGTAGATTGGGGCCTGGATCTGGACTGGGCTGCATCTTTTGCACCTGCCTTGCCTAGGCACGGCTGTAACCGTGGCCTGGTTTTAAGTACTATTGGTCTTAAACGAACTCTTAATTTTAAACATTGTGTTAATTGTTGGCAGAGAGAATTATGCCCCAGGGCTGCTCAGCCTCCGGGTCGAAAGAGCTGGCGTGGGCACCCAAGGCATGCAGACGCGCTGAGCGGGGGCCACGCTCCGGTTCCTCTCACGGGCTGCCAACGGGAGAGCTGGAGAAGGTGCCTGGTGGCATCTCCCTGACCTATTCCTGCAGTGATAAAGGCAGTGAGGCCACGTGTCCGCTCTGCCGGGGCAGTCCCTGGCTAACGGACCGGATCTGCACGGCCACAGGCAGCTGGCCTTGACTTCCAGCTGCTGTAAGCTCCTCTGTGCCTGGACCAGCTCCTGATAGCCCCAAATTTGACCATGACAGAGTAGACCTGGGCCCTTCCCGGTGCTCTTTTCTGGCCGGTGGTGTTTCTGCTGGATGCAAAGGTGAGAAACTTTGCAAGGTCGGTCCTGCTGAATAATTCCCTGTGCTCACCCATGCAGGAAGGACACGCGCCCACCATCGAGACGCTGCTGTCCCTCGGCGCCGACGTCCACGCGAAGGATGGGAAGAGCCGTTCTGGTAAGGCTGCTGGCTTCTTCGTTCGCCCTGTGTGAACGCGAAGCCGGGTTTCTCGCGGCTTTCGTTCGCTGGCTCTCTTCCTTCTGGATTCTCCGACCTCTAATGACGGGCTTGAGCCCGTGTCATGGCCTTTCCCTTGGGGGAGGAAGAGAAGCACTCGGTCGAGTTTCTCTCTGCCCAGCTGTCTGTTTTGCATGAAACTTTCAGGAGCTTGCTCTCTTTGGTTCCCCTACTTCTCCACCAAATTTAGCTAAAATTAGCCAATGCAAAACTATTAGGGTGGGCAGACAAGCGCAGGGACTGCGCAACCTCCTGAGGCTCGATTCCTTAGCAAGCTGCTTAAGAATGGCCCGCGAGCAAATAATAACACAGAACTCGAACGTAAATAGAGTTGCTATAGTAATGCCGGTAAGTTGGCATTCCCAGCAGGAGAGCGTGAAGCATCTTTTGCATCAGCATCTCTAAAAAAAAGAAGTATATATAAATGGTTTCAGCTGTTGCCAAAATTGGCAACTTCCCCGGTCTTCAGGTTTGCTTCATAACACGCTTCGGCGGTGAGCATGAATCTCTCTCTCCCTCCGCCCCCTTAGTGAGCAAGTTCAAGCTCTGCTGAACTCGCCCAACCCAGGGACGTTTGTCACGGTTTCCTGCGCCCGTCGCCTGCCTCGTTCGCCGGCGCCTTCGCCGCGGTAGTGTCAGTGGGTCCTGGGGTGCTTCTCACCCTGCCTCCGCTCCCGTCCTGCGTGGGGTGTCCTGCTCCCGCCTGCCGGGCCAGCGTCGGCCTGCCGATTGCAGCGGGAGCTAGTGACCCTCAGCACAAAGGATACTTGGTGCTGCGCAGGATTAGGCCGGGAAAACAGGATGGATTGGAGGGTCGAGTAACCGGTGAGGAGGAGGTCAGGGAATAGCCGGGGTAAGGTGGGCCGATGGCTTTTCCGCCGGCGCAGCTGGGCACGGAAGAGGATGTGTCCCCTGCCTGCGTAGGTTTAGTCACCCCGTCCCCGTTGCAGATGGGCACAGCCGTGGCAGCTGAGCCCTGCTGGGTCATCACACGGGTGCTCGGCTGGGTAATGTGATTGGGAAAAGTCATCTTTCGCCCTCGGCGTGTTCCCTCTGCGGATTCCATTTCCTTCACCGGGAAGCCGACGGTTGCGGCTGAAGCAGATAGAGACTGAAGCCGCCGGGGAATCTCAGTTCCTTTCTTGACATCCTGTCTCCCCCACAGCCCTGCACATGGCCTGCGCGGGGCAGCACGCGGCCTCCGCACGGATCCTGCTCCGCGCCGGGCTGCGGGACTCCCCGGACAGCACGGGCACCCTGGCACGGCAGCTTGCAAGGAAGCCGGATGTCATCCAGCTTTTCCAAGATATGGAGGTTAGTGCATGAAACCAGCCGAAGAAGAACTGTTGTATTTCAGCACGGTACGTTTGTTATCGCGTATTCAGATTTAGGCAGCCACCTGCTTAAGATGGTGGGATTTTTACCCAAGGATTGAGCGGAGAGCTCAAGCTTGACACGTGGGAAGCGTGTTTAGGAGAAAGCACGCTTTAAATAAGATTATCTCAATTAGATGATGGACGTAATGCATCTGGGCTTCCACGCTCCTGCATGACCCCGTCCTGGTAAATTCATGGCCGCTCTTCTTTCACTTCCAAATTTCAGGGCTGAACTACAACTCTTCAGCTCTGCTCGCACAGCAGCCAGCACATCCAAATGGCCGAGACCGCGGCTCCCCGGATAAAACCGCTCAAGGGAAGCGCCCCACATAGATGACCTCTGGGGACCCGTATGGCTTGAAGCCCTCGGAGCCTGCCTAGCTCTTCATGGGATGTTTCAATACATCCTGAAAGGAAAGATAAACCTGGACCACTGGTTTCTAAAGCCCTCTGTGGACCTCCTCTTCACGAACCTGATAAGTGGCTTTAAGTGACCTCCTCTTTCAGTAGGCTGAGCGTGGTGCAGCATAAATGAGCTCTCGGTGACTCTCCCTTCACCAGGACTGAGCGCTGCAGTGGGCAGTGCAGGCAAGCTTCAAGCTACCGCTGCCTCCTACATCCTTTCCGCGAACCAAGCCTGATCCCAAAGCCTGGTGAAATCAATAAGAAAGACCTAAACCTTGTGGTGACATCGAGGGTCTTCAGATCAGGCTGAAGAAGAGCTGTTTGTTCTTGCAGGCAACCTTGCTCGGCACTTCTCACCGCCGAGGAACTTAAAAGAAATCCCGCTCTTCGAAGTGCCTGGGGAGACGGCTTAATATTTAATGCGGCTGGTAAGTCTCTAACAGTCTGGAATACGCGTGAAGCTAAGAGCTGCTGTAGCTTTTTGGTTTTATATATATCTGGAATGAAAAGCTCGGTTTCACACTGAAACATAACATGCCTCTGTCTGTATGTAATGTCGAGGCATAAAAAAGAACGGGATTCCGCAGGTTTATCGGTAGCAAATGATAAAAACCAGAGAGGCCGATAACTACGTGGGCTGGGCTTGCGTTTTGCTCTGCTTTACGCTTGGCCCCGAGCTGTCGTGGTCACGTCACGGTTTGACGCCCGGGGCCCGCGTGTTCCCGGGCGGGTTTAAGACGATGCCGAGCTCCGTTCAGTCCTCCTCGTCGGAGGATTTTTGGAAGAGGCTGCCGCTGCCGTGAGTGCTTCCATGAATTTGGCCCTGGCCTCCATAAAGCAAATCAGGAATACCGCAGCCTGGTCCGTGCGAGTGCGAGGGGCCGCTCAGCTCCCGGGCGGCAGCAGCAAGAGGAAACTCTCCCCCTTTCTCCGCGTCCGCCCCGGTGCTGGCGGGAGCCTCTCCCGAGCCAGTTCAGCTCACTGATCCGTTGGAAAACGACTTTTTTCACCCCCCGGGTTCAGGGTTGAGGCGGCTGGTGGCAGAGGGAGCCGGAGAGGGTTTCCCCTTCCTCCGGCGCTGCTCCCGGTCGCAGCGTCTGGCGCGGGGCGGCCGTGTGGGGCTGGGAAACTCCAGCCCTGCCGCGAGGAAGCGGCGGAAACCGGACAGAGGCGGTGAGAAAACAAATCTGTGAAACACCAAAAAAAAAACCAGCCTGAAGCCTTCTCGAAACTGCACCGGCGTCTTTGCGCTGCCGCCGCGCTGGGCTTTTGCCGCGGACGGGGGGAGCGCGGCTGCGCCGACCCGGAGCACAACCCCACGTGGCTGGTTTGTAAAAAAAAAAATCCCCCCTCGGGGTGTTTTGGGGCAAAAAGGGGGAACGGGAGAGCAGACGGGAGGGAGAAGCGAAAGCAGCGTCAAAAGGGGAAGTAGGAGCAAGCCGGAGCGGGCGCCGTGGCGGAAGCGAAGCGGCGGCCGGGGGAGCCGGTTTTCAGGGACGGCGGTGGCATCGGAAGGCTCTGCCGCACCCCAGGGGATGGAGGAGGTGGGGGCGGAGGGGTGGAGGAGCAGAAGGATGGATGGATGGGATGGAAGGATGGAAATACCAGAGATGTAAGGTGGGAAGAAGAGAAGGAAGAAAGGATGGGAGGACTGGAGGATGGAAATATCAGAGATGGAAGGATGGAAGACTAGAAGGATGGGAAGATGAGAGATGGAAGTATGAAAGGATGGAGGGATGGAAGGATGGGAGGACAGAAGGATGGGAAGATGGCAATGGAAATATCAGAGATGAAAGGATGGAAGAATACAAAGATGGAAGGAGGAGAGATGGATGAAATGAGAGCATGGGGTTGGAAGGACAGAACGGTGGGGGGATGGAGGATGGAAATATCAGAGATGGAAGGGTGGAAGGCTAGAAGGATGGGAAGATGAGAGATGGAAGTATGCAAGGATGGAAGGATGGAAGGACAGAAGGATGGGAAGATGGCAATGGAAATAGAGATGAAAGGATGGAAGAATAGAAAGATGGAAGGAGGAGAGATGGATGAAACGATGAGAGCATGGGGTTGGAAGGACAGAAGGATGGAAGTATGAAAAGACAGAAGGATGGAGGATGGAAAGATGGGGTGATGGGAGGAAGAAGGATGGGAAGATGGGGGATGGAAATATCAGGAAGAAGAGAAGGAGATGGAAGGATGGGAGGAGAGAAGATGGGAGATGAAAGGATGGGAGGATGGAAGGACAGAAGGGTGGGAGTATGGGGGATGGAAATAGGGATGGAAGGATGGAAGAATGGGAAATGGATGAAAGAATGGAAGGACGGAAGGACGGGATGGAAGGATGGAAGTGCGAAAGGACGGAGGGATGGAGTGATGGGAGGACAGAAGGATGGGAAGAGGGGGGCATGGAAATATCGTGGCTGGAAGGACAGAAGGATGGAAGGACAGAAGGATGGAAGGATGAGCGGATGGGAAGGGGGGGTGGACGGGGGGGGGGATTGGAAGACGGGGGGACACTAGAGTGGAGGGGGAAGGACGGGAGGGGTGGAAGGACACGAGGACGCAGGGGTGAAAGGATGGGGGGTGGGAGGACAGGGGGACACGCCTGTTGCACACGCACGTGCCCACTGCACACGCGTGTGCCCATTGCACGCGCCCCCCCCCCCCCCCCCCCGTCCAGGGCCTCCCCTCCCGCCGCGGTGCTCGGCGCTGCACACACTCCGGCCCCGGGGGGGGGGGGGGGGAGGAGGAGGAGAGCGCGGTGCAGCGCCGCGCATGCGCGCCGCGCCCCCACCACGGTGGCACCGCCGTCGGCACGGCGCAGCGCCCGCCCCCTAGCGACGGCGCGGCGGGGCCAATGGGGGGCGGCGCGGCGCGGTGATTGGCAGGCGCGCGGGCGGCGCGGCCCCGCCTCCCCCCCGGCGCGATCTCTTCACGGCGGCGGCAGCGGCGGCTCCATTTTCTTCCCGCTCCCGCGGCCCCGCAGCGCCCCGGCTCGCCTCAGCCCCCGGCCGGCGGAGACACCCCGAGAGACGCCCCCCGGGCCCCGCTTCCCCCCCTCCCCGCCGCCATGAATGAGGAGTACGACGTGATCGTGCTGGGCACCGGCCTCACGGTGAGGAGGAGCCGCCGCCCGCCTGGGCCTCGGGCCTGCCGCGGCGGCCGCCGCCCTGCCGCCCCCCCCCACCCCGCCCCCCGCGGGGCTCGGACGCCTGGGCCCCTTTCTCCTTTCTCCCCCCCCCCCCTCCTTTATCGTGACCCCTCGCTCGGACGCCTGGGTCCTTTCTCCCAGCTCCCACCTGAGGGAGGCCCCCGCCCCCCCCTCCCCCGGGACGCCTGGGCTCGGTTTGAACCTGGCCCATCCCCCCCCCTCCCAGCATCACTGATCCCCGGGCTCGGACGCCTGGGCCCTGATCCCCCCCCCCGGCCCCTTTTGCTAGGACGCCGTGGTCCTTTTTTCCCCATCTTTCACCTTATTATCGTAGCCCCTCCCCCCCCCCCCCAGCATCACTGACCTCTGGGCTCGGACGCCTGGGTCCTTTTCCCCATTTATCACTTGATTATCGACCTCCCCCCCCCCCATTGACCCCCGGGCTCGGACGCCTGGGTCCTTTTCCTCATCCATCACTTGGTTATCATAGCGCCCCCCCCCCCAGTTGACCCCCGGGCTCGGACGCCTGGGTCCTTTTCCCCATCTATCGCCTGATTATCGCCCCCCACCCCGGCTCGGACGCCTGGGTTCAGTGGCGCCCCCCCCCCCCCAAAATCATTGACCCTTGGGACGCCTGGGTTTGGCAGCCCCCCCCCCCCCCCGGGACGCCTGGGTCCTTTCCCTCATCTCTCGCCTTATCATAGCGTCTCCCCTCCCACCTTTCCACCGGCTCGGGTTTTGTCGTCTTCCTCCCCCTCGACCCCTGGGTTTGGACGCCTGGGTCGTGGTGGGGTGTCTCCCCCCCCACCCCCCGGACTCCTGGGCCCCCCTCCCGGGAGGCTCCCGGCGCTGCCTCCATCAGGCCCCAGGAAATGCAGTGGTTTGGCAGAGGAGGAGGAGGGGGGGGCGGCGGGACAATAAAGCGCTAACGGGGATTTACTGCCTTGATCTTCTCCTCTCTCCTCGCTTCCCTTGCCCTCCCCAAACCGAGGGGTCCCTCGAGTCGCGCCCTGCCGGGGGCCGAGCCCAGCTCAGGGTGGGGGCAGCCCCAGCTTCCCCCCCCCTCCTTTGCAGCCTCCCTGCTCTCCAGCCAGCCCTGACTGCAGCAGGAGGGGGATGGGGAAGCGAGCGAGCCTCACACGCCTGTCACATTTGCCTGATCCCCCCGAAATCTCCGCCTGGGCCATCCCTGAGGACAGCTGACAGCTGATGCCGCTTGGAGGGTGCAGGGGAGAGGGGAGCCGTGGCGGCGGCAGCGCTTTGTCCTCTCGTGGAGGATGCAGCCCTCGCGCCGCTGCCGGCAGCCGAGGAAAAATGGCAGCGCTGCTGCCTCGCAGCTTTGCCGTAGGGATTTGCGGCGGCTGCCGCTTGCTCGCAACCCGGGGAGACGCCGAGAGCCACCGCCGGCTTCTCCGGGGTGGGTTTAGCGGCGGCTGAAGGATGGGTTGCGGGTTGCCGGCGAGAGGCTTTGTTCGGAAGGAAGGGGGGAAGAAAAATCCAATATGGTGGAGGCAAGGCTTTCTTCGCCGCGAAACGGCCTTTCCTGCTTTTGTCTTCTAAGGGTAATTGGGGTAGGTGGCTAGACAAAGAAATATCTTTGGGGCTGGCTGGGAGGGATTTCCCCCACTTCCCCTCTTCTTGATAATTGTAAGTAGAGAGAGAGAGATGCACACGCTTCCTCCTGTGGCTTCGGTGCTGTGATTGACAGGGCCGCCACAGGGGCTAGTGCATCGCGTCTGCTGACACATAACCAGGGCACGGCCGTTTCGGGTGGACCTGGTTTATCGGTCTCCTCTTTACCCGGCATGGGAATCGTTTTAACGTAACCAGGATGCGGCGCAAATAAAATGTGCAGATTATGGGAGAGTCTTTGCAGCTGCCGCTGTAGGGTGAACCCAACTTTCCTGGTTGCTTTCATTCCTTTCTCTGAAGGCCGTTCCTTTGAGGTAGCAGGAGTGACTTACAACACAAAAGCTCCTCTCCTCTTGGATAGGGAATGCAGTTTGTCTTAATACCTGCATCTGGCTTAACAAAGTAGGGAGACAAGACTTTTTGGACGATTAAATATAATGAGCTTCTACATAATGTCTTGGCTACGGGGCCTCCGATAGAGCAGAGCCGCATTAAAATGTTAATTTATGCTATAGAGCGAGACTGGTGAGACATGGTATCAAGTTGGTAAGCACCGTGCTTAATCTCAAACTGACAAGCGCCAATGTAAATTTGACAAAAGGTCTCTTGTGAAATCGCTTTTAAGACAAACTAATGCTAATGATCAACAGTCGAGTTAAAAAGAGTAAGTTATGGCCGTATTTTAAGGTGTGCTGACCAAACTCCAGAGACTGAAAACGTGCAGGAGCACTTTCCTTGTTCCTGACTGCAGGCTTTGCCTCTAAAATACCAGTTACGGCAAGATGGACCTCATCTTGACTTCAGCAGCTCGGGCAGAAAAGCCGAATGAAACCAGAGTTCCTGGTACAGCTGGTGGGTTGGGACGTTCCCAAGCCCAAACTGCAGGGCGCTGGCTAAACCGTTTTGGCTGGCCGATAATGTCAAAGCTGAACCTGATTCAGGCCAGGCTGTAGGATCGCTTTTGTAATCCGACGAGGTAACGATTTGGAAGCTTGACCTGTGCTCCTGTGATTTGAATCTGGTACCGTTACCTGTGGAGTCAAATTTACTGGGAAAGGAGCTGCGAAACATTGCATAAATATGCTGAGTAGCTGCTTTCCTCTTCCAGAGACCCTCAAACCTTCATGAAACTTCCAATATTTTCTTACCACCCTTCTCTTACTGCTGGCCCTTATAGGAAATGGGCATAAAGAAGACTTCAGCGTAGGAGTCCCATCAGGCGACTGTTGTAATCGAGTGAGTTTGTCTTCTCGGCTAAAAAGCCCGGAGACGAGTCGCCTGGTTTGCACCTCAGATACCTATCTTGATGTTGCCTGAGCACATGGGATTAATCGGGGTTCCCGTTTGCCGGACGCTCGAGCGCCGTGCCCCTCCGCCAGGCTACCTGTTGGGCCGGGCCCACCTTTGGCGCTCCCGTGGTGTCCCGTGAGAGCTAGGGCAGCGACGGCGTTGGTCGCCAGGACTTGTACCAAAACAACCCCTAAATACCTGCGATCCAGGGCATCTGGGAGATGCAGCGAGTGACTGCTGTTCGAGGGTTTTTTCCTTCCTCTTTCCAAAGTGAAAGTCAGTTGTTGGCTTAAAAAAAAAAAAAGAAATCACCCAAGCCTTTGTACCAGAGCCACAAACACCCGCATTGTCAGCGGTCGTGCTGGTTGGTCCGTAGGGCTGCGGCTACACAAATGCACAAGGGTGCTGGTATCCTCCTGCCTGTGCTAAAACTATTGATTTGACACTTTGAGTTGTCACAACAAACCTTGTATCCGCGGCCGTATAAATTTACCATTTTTGATCGACCTGGAAGTATAATAAGGAATATTTCAAGTGTTAATCTCTTCTTCAAGCGCTAAAGAAGAGGTAATGCAGCCTTCGGACTGGGCTTAGTCTCTGAAAACATTGTCGCTTCTCCCTTACGTATGCTAGCGTGAGAGCCAGCTGCAGTGCTGAGCTGGTAAGGATATGTCTTAGGACATGGGGGAAGAAAATCCCGGCACGTCGTTAATCCTGGATTACTGCCGATATGACTGTTTCAAATTTGCCCAAGGAGTATAACTCGTTTCATAGCGCTTTGACTAAAGCACTGAGATTCTCCAGATGGCTCCGCTCAGGTGAGTGGCAGTAAGGTGTCAGGCCGTTGCGTGCCGTCACAACGGTACGGACACCTGCAGAGCTCTGGGGGCAGTGAGCCTGGTTGCCGAAACACAAGTCTTCCAGCTACCGCTTCCTGGAGATGCTGGTGGGAATGGCTCCTCAGCGTTGCTCAAGCCTTAATAGCTTTCAAATTCTTGGCTTGAGCTTGCCGTGTGCTTCTTGCATTGTAGATTAGCCAGCATCTTCCTCCAGACCTACTGCACAAACTTGTTTTTAATCTAGTGTGCCGATTGACATGCTAGAGAACATCCATTATTTTTATTTTCAGACTTGTCTCTTCAGTTCACCTTCATTTACTCCTCTGTGGTCTGCAAATGGCTCGGTGCTCGCTCGCTGGAACGCTTTGGAGTAGGATGTTGTGTGCTCTGACAGGCCCTATCTGTCTGCCTCTGCTGCTCCAGGCAGCTTGGGTTATTTAACGTGGATGTTAAGCACGATTAATGTATCCTCTTTAGCCCGAGTAGATGATCACCGTGTTCCTGCTGGGTTTTCACTCTTTGCAGGCACTAGTTCGCTGAACTAGACTTCTCACCCGCCAGCTTGTAACTGCCTCAACATGTTGAAGTTATGTGAATCCATCACAGAGCCGCGCTCTGCGTGCAGTTCACTTTCTCTAGGAGCAGAGTAGCTGAACCCTTCGGTTCAAAATATATTTAATCGTATAGGTGCAGGCCTGATTGCTTAAGGAGCCTAAATAAAGAACCTCAATGTGACAGTGACTACCAAGGTGGAGTATCGCTGTCCCTTGCATCATCCTCTGGTCGCTAAGGGGATTGCCCAAGTAGAGTGAGTAATTGCTTCTGCAGTTTGTGTGCCTAAGCAGAGCTTTGAGTCTTGCTCAGTCTACTCCAGCGTGGTAGGTGCAGATAGCGTAAGCTCGTGGCGGTAGGGCCAGGAAGATGCTAATTGGCTGCGTCTAACTGTTCTTGCTTACTACCGCACGTCCCTATCTTTCTAAGAAAGAGCTCTTAGTGTGCCAAAACCTGAAGATAGTGATTTTGATAAACATTTTGTACAGAATTCTCCCCTCAGAGCTGTTAGACGTAATGACGCTGGCTCAAATTTCTGTCAGTCTATTTGAGACTTTCTGAACTGCTGCCCTACTTGGAGAACATCCATAGAAACTTACTTCTTCCTTCAATTCCTGAGGACTT
Source organism: Apteryx mantelli (assembly GCF_036417845.1). Lineage (NCBI taxonomy): Eukaryota > Metazoa > Chordata > Aves > Apterygiformes > Apterygidae > Apteryx > Apteryx mantelli. The sequence continues at coordinate 220,949,806 of NC_089978.1, read as the reverse complement.
CTGTGACCAAAAGGTCTATTCGTGATCAGTTGATGCATGCAAGGGAAGCACTGATGGTCTTAAGCAAGCATGGGAGTTATCCCTTGCTCATATATATGTGTGTGTGTATATATATATATATATATATTTTCTAATGGATTTTTATTGAATGTGATGTCTTTAAATTTCTGATGCACGTTGTCCTGTGCTTTTGCGCTCTTTGGCCATTTGAGCCGACCGAGCAGCGGTGCAGACGACATCGATCGCTGTAGGACTTGCTATGTCGCTCATTAGGCAATAAAACGAAAGCTCTTGGGAGCCATGAGAGCGTCGTAACCTGAACTGGCCAAAGTGATGGATTATAGTAGTACACCGTGATTGGCGTTTACACCAAGATTTTGGTGAAACCAGGCTAGATATCCAGAGCTTTCTCTTGCTCTTCTTGGTGCCCTTTCTTTGCTGTTTCGGGGCCTAACAGTAGCTGAGCTTTACCAGTTTCTGTGAGGTTTATATTTATAACACAAAATAGTCAGAAAGTCACAGATTTGAACGCCGAAGCTTCCCAATTTTTGCAGTTTAAATCGCCTCCAGCCTCATCTCTGCAGGCCGTTTGTTTTCCAAACTCCCTGACCCAAATGACACGACGGCCTGTCAGGCGGTTCTTAGATGCAGACCAGTGGATGGGTGCAGCCATGTCGGAGCAGTCAACCAGCGTAGCCGTAGAAAGGAATTGCTGACCTAGGAAGATAAACGTATCTGTACATCTCGTGTGTTTTACGACTGTGCTGTTGCCTCATCTGCCGCACTGAGCCGCAAAGGGAAGCGACTACAGAAGGCCGACGTGGGATTTCAGCTGGATGCTGGAACCTGGGTGATGCAACTAGCCTGTTAAATGGGCCCTGGGTAAAATAGTATCGTAATACCTCCACCTGGGTGCTTATATCGGCCTTAACGGGTATGAAAGGAGATTGAAAAGGCACCTAGGACCTCTTAGGGCTTCTGCCGATACCTGAATTCACTCTGTTGCAGTTTGGGCAGGTTGGAAGGGATGTGCTCGCTGTCAAGCGGTGAGCGTACTATTCTGAGAAGACAGGGCAAGAAATGCTTTGAAGCTTCCTTAAATGGAGGAAGGAAATCAGCTGACATCTGCTTTAAAGGATGTAGCTTCTGCAGCCTTTACTGTAACTTCATGCTTCTAGTTGATAATTTCTTTTGTTTTGAAATCCTGGTTAGCTTCCTCGTGGCTCGGCTCCAACATGGAAATTGGCAGTCCACTACCACCATCTGGCAGAGCTACTGAGCCAGTGTTTTGGAGGATGTTCCAGGGGGGGAAAAAAAAAACCACCCTAGGCTGTACTGAAGAGAACCAGTCAAACGAGCAGCCTTCACGCGGAGCTCGGTGAATTTGGTTTCACTTAGGAGGTTGCCCTGGCTAGTGCTGATAAGCTTTGTGCAGGATTCCCAAGTTGAGCTAAATGCCCCTGGTAAATCATTAACATTTTTAATGGATGTCGTAAAAGCAGCTGGTGCTGTAGTCACTTGGGCATTTCCTGAATATTATAGGGCTCGTGCCTTCCTCAGCCCCTTAACGGAGGGTTCGATGCGGTCGTGTCTGCCGCAGGGGTCTCTGCTTGCTTCACCCTGCTCGCTTCCCTGGAAAAAGCGGAGGAGCTTTGATGAGGGATTTGGAGCCTGTGGAGGATCACGTGGCTTTGGAAGGAGCGGCTGATGGATCACGGAGCCATTCTGTGTCAAACGCTGCGGCTGATGCTGATGGCAAGCAGCGTGGCAACCAGAAGGCCTTGCGAGCGCAGTGTTTCGAATCACCCGCAGCCTCATGGGTTAAAGTCGGATCACTCCGTTTTGTTGCGCGTTAGGCAAGCGGCTCTAGCGTGGTTCTCTGGGGCCTGTATTGAATTACTGCGGCATCTAGGCGGTAACATTTACTAGGGGTGCGTTCCTCTTCCAGAACCGGTTCGTACCTCTGCTTTTGCGGCCGGGAAGACTTGCCCGTTGCAACCTGGGAGCACAAGGAACGGCAAGTCCTCGGTGCCGTCCTCCGTGAGCACATGTGCAAATGGCAGCGATCGCTGCCAGCTGTGTTGCAAAGCCAGGCGTCATCCGTACTCCTACAGATGTTGAGACACTTCTGAACAAAACAGTCTTTCCTGAAAGCTGCCTGCGCGGGGGGTTGCTCTTTGGCTGGCGAAGTCGAAGATGATTATACAGTGTTTTTAAGTTCCTTTTACGCCGAGGACTGCCTGGAGTAGGATATGCAAGTCATGTAAACAATATATTGTGGGAGCCTTTCTGCTTTATAACTGTGGTTTGGCAGCGTGTGCTAACTGATACCCGTATTGGCTAACGTTTTCATAACAGAGTTTGAAGCAAGTCTCTTCCACACCACAGCAGGGAGGAAGCGGCACGCGAGGAGAGCCTCGCTCCGCAGGGCAAGACGTGTGTGGAGTAAACGCTAACGGGTCTCGCGGAGACGTGGGTCTCCCGGGAAGGCCGAGCTGCTCTTCCACTCCTGAGCGGGCAGATGTTCCCTGATGGCATCTCTTGGCGGCTGAATGGCTTGAGAGGTGTTGGGTTTTAACAGATAGCAAGACAGATGCTGTGAGATGTGGTAGAGACCTGTGAACTCGATAAATGTGTGCGGAGGTTGAGGCTGAGTGAGAACTGAATTTTAGATGTAATGTCATTGGAGAGAGTTGAGGCAGAGCACAGAAGAACAGTAATTCATGTACTCCTGTGATCAAGCGGTTCTAAGTGGGCAAGTATTCAAGCTCTTGTTACGCTGTTTGGCTTGAGAATGCCAGAGCTGGTGACTGGGTTAGTTGGAAAGTCATGTTTTAATGGGGATTTAGCCGTGCAAGTCCCTAGTTGGCTCTGCAAGTGAGAATTTGGGTTCCTCCGAGATTATTCTCAGCCTCTTGGTATCAGATTCAGACCTAGCAGCTGATCTGTTGCTCAAAGTAATCTCTTTTTTTTATTATTATTATTTTTAATCTAAGCAGGTACATAGCAAGGATAGCAAAGTGTGTAGTGACATGGTAAAGCTCCTCAATAACTTTAAGATTTTGGTGCTTGTGCTACCTGTGCCCTCTAAGAGTAGCTGTCTGCTGACTTGCGTGTCCCCGTGTATTCCTTCAAAGCAAAGGAGCGTGCGTGTACCTTCAAATCTAGTCATGCGGCAGGCTGTCTGAACGCGTTCTTTGAGAAAGTATCGTCAGTAAACTGGAACGGAGACTCAAATGCAAATAACTTCTCCTTTGCATCTTCTAATTTCCTCTCTCCGTAGGAATGCATCCTCTCTGGTATCATGTCAGTGAATGGAAAGAAAGTCCTTCACATGGACCGTAACTCTTACTATGGAGGGGAAAGTGCATCCATTACACCCCTGGAGGATGTAAGTACCGGGGCTGACATCTGGCTGGTGTGTTCTCCTCAGGCCTATAAAGGGGACTTTACTTCTTGCTGCCCTGGGGGTGGATTCAAAGTAATTATTTTAAGGGTTTTCTTTTACTAAAAATGCCTCGTGGTCTTTCTGTGTTAGATAATAGTGGGGGAGAAACCAGTGTGTACGTTTATACTCGTTGTATAGCATTTGTTCTCTGTAGATTCTAGCCTAGGCTCCAACCCACAGCATTTGAGCGATCGCTTAGGGGTGTAACGCCCAACGGCTAGACAGACTTTTCAGCTGAATTGTTACTGCTGCGCTTGCCAATGAATGCTGGCCTTCCAAATGGCGTGTGCGCCTTGACGTTACGCCGGCTGTCTTGATCCGTGGTCTGCGAACGCTTCCGGCTGAATAGACAGCTCCCTCTTCTGTGACCGCGCGTGCTGCGTGGTCGTGTAGTCCCCTAAAGCCGATGGCATGGCTGATTAATCAAATGTCAGGAAATCACTGCTCTCCTCACTGCTTCGCTGGGTTAAATACTCGTAGTTGGAAATCTGATTTAGGTATGTGGAGGAGCCTGCCCTCTCCTGAAGCAGGCATTTTGATCAGATTAGCTATGTTAAATAGTATTTCAGCAGGTCATAAATTCCCAACCTTTAAGCCTTGGGGGAAGAAAGACTGGATGAGCAAAATAACCCCGCTTGATTCTTACTGTAAGGATTTACAGGATATGCTTTGTGTATTGCATCAGAAGTCCAATTTAAGTTAAAACACTGGCAGGAAGCTTGATGTGAAGAGCTTATGACCGGCTAGGGACTTATGAGGGCGAGAAGCATGTTGCGGGGAGAAATTATACCCGTAGCTATTTCCTCTGCTACAATGAGTCTCATTCTCTCCCAAAGCTCTACAAAAGGTTTAATCTACCAGGAACTCCACCAGAATCTATGGGACGGGGAAGAGACTGGAACGTGGACCTAATTCCAAAATTCCTTATGGCTAATGGTAAGTGATACTGAGCTTCCAAATCTGCCTTGTAAGCTTAGCTTGGGACCTTCAGCCTGGGTTAATCCTCCGCGTTGTGATCAAATAAACAGCCCTTCAAGCTATCTCTTCCTGAACTTGTTGAAGCGTTAATTAAAGAGCTGCTGAAAGCTCACTTGAGATGATCTGCATGCAGACAGGCGTTCACGCCAGAAGTACCACGGCTCTCGTTCTGAGGGTTGTTTTGGCTGTGAACCTCTCAAACTCGGTACGTGGTTCCAGCTTGAAGCGCCTAGCAGTGGCATGCCTGAAGGTTTGAACGGCCGTTTTTCAACATACGCTTTTAAAGCAAGTGTTTGAATTCCTAGCCGGAGTCAATGCTGTGAACTTGTGCGTTATGATTCTTCCGTGGTTTAGGAGGAAACGGATGATTCCATGGTGACTGTTAATTTCTTGATCCCCTTTGTTCTCATCTTATGGCTTGCAGACTCTTGTCATCCTTTATGGATGCTACCAACCCTCATTCCTTAATCCCAGTGTCCTCCTACCGAGACAGGTCTTCTGGACCAAACGCCGCTATCGGCGAGGTGGTTTGCAATGCAAACGAGCACGAGACCTGGCTTCCTGGGCCCTCGCTCTGCCAAAAGCCGAGCGCTTGCTCCTGGAACCGCTTCCCTCTGAAATGCAAGGAGGTAGTTCTAGTTTTGTAACGCCAGTCTTGCTCAAGGTTACAGGGGAAGACGTGGTGGGTTCCAGTCAAGGTTTGGTTGCCGCGGTGTCGGCGTACTCCTTGTGCAAAACTTTAACTTGCGTAGAAATCTCACTTTGATACGCTTCCAGGCAACAGCATCCTTCTGGGTGTGTAACAGCGGGTGGGGACAGCTAAGAGGGCAAATATTGACTCTCGCTGCTTGCCAGCCGGGGACTAATTTGTGGTAAAGTGGCTGGACAACTAATATGCAAATTGTGCTACATCTGAATAACGAGGACAGGGATCTGTTGTGGTCCACTGACGTGACCTTGTTGGTCACGTTGAGCGCGAATAATCTGCAGGAAGCAAAGAGTAGCAGCGTGCTGCAGTGGATCGACATGCTGCAAGGTTGTTTTTTACTCAAAGCTCTAATGGAAATGGGAGTAGTGACAAGGAAGCTGTAACCTGGCTGTAAACAAGCCTTAAAACTGCCTAACAATGTACCAGTGAGTATCTGCCGCACCCCGACTGTTACGTAAAGGTGTAGGAATCGTGTGGGTTGAATGTGGTACTGCCTGTGAAGGGTTTGCTGCCTGTTGGAAGAACCTTCTGCCCTGCAGGAGGAACTGTCCTCTTTTTGACTTCTGACTACGGAACAGCTGGTTGACGTGTGCCAAACCTCCTTTACAGGTCAGTTGGTAAAGATGCTGCTCTACACAGAAGTCACTCGCTACTTAGACTTCAAGGTGATCGAAGGAAGCTTTGTCTACAAGGGAGGAAAGATCTACAAAGTTCCTTCCACTGAGGCAGAAGCCTTGGCATCCAGTGAGTAGTTACACCTGGCTTTGTTTCCTTCTGAGGCTGCCGTCTCTAAACAAAGGCGAGCCCGAAATCTCGGGATGTTCAGTCTGCGCTTGCGTGGAAAAGAAATCTTACTCTGCTCACGTGGCGCTGTCTGTGCAGACTCCATTTCTGTAACAAGCTGTGCTTAGCCTAGGGTTCTTCTGCATCCCACCTGACTTCAAATACCACTTGCAGTGCGAGTCTTGGGCTCCCTGAACCTGGGGTTTTTTGTTTTCCTGTAGCGTACAAGCGGAACTGGTCAAGCCGCCTGATCTGTGGCTCATCTGATGAGAAATTGGCAGTGTTTTACTTCCTTGAAAGGTTATGTTCAGGGATTATGCTTCTAGATTTGCCATCAATATTTAATGCTGGGTCCTTGTCTGACAGAATTGTATGTGAAAAATGCTGTAGCGGTTGTCAGCAGGCAAATTGGAATGACTAATTCAGTAATGCGGTACCTTGCTCAATCTTAATTGTTGCAGTCTGCTTAAATTTCACTCTTCAGATAGAGCTACTGATCATTCATAAGAGCTTAGTGGGTCGCATTAGGAGCTAGCAGAGGGCAGTCCATTAACTTCAGCTGCTTGATGTATATAGTCTCATGTCTGAAAAGTCGCACGATAAAGTGACTGCTGCAAATAGGGCTCCCAGATGTAGCTTGTCTGTACGTTGGAGCCTTCTTGGTGGCAGATGTCTGTTGTCCCCTCAATTGGGCAGCGCTGCCCTCTTGTAGGAGGTCTCTGAAGAGCCTGGCAAAGCGGCAGAGATAGAAGGTGCCTTTGGTGCTGTGTCTGCCTTCACTCAGCTGGGGCAGCCCAGTCTTGCTTTTGCAAACTGTCGAAAGTAAGACAGATAAACGGGGCCTTGTCCGATCTTGTGTTTGAAGTTTTGACCGTAGCAGCGCTCGCTAGTTCCTTGGGGAGGCTGTGGGAGAGCCCGAGGCCGCTTGCTTTAATGTTAAGTGCGGTAGGTGGCAGAACACAGCTCTCTGCCTGCGGAAGCCCAGGTTGTACCTTGCACTGGGCTGAGCAGAAGTTGTTCTCTGAGCTTTCGCACATCCGGCAACTGGAAGTAGCGTAGAAGCCCAACCTCCAGCGATGCCTCAAATATGCCTCTAAATTGGCCTTACTGCACCTTGAGATGTGGTATGTGGGGACGATGTGGTACAAACTGGCTTGGCAGATGTTTGTGGGTCTAAAATTCTGAGCCTCTTTGCTTGGAGAGTCTTGCTGAGCCTTTACCTAAGGCCGAACTCCACGTTATTGAGCGAAGTTTGAAACGCTCGGTTCTTATCCTACCTCTGATATTCTGTGGAAATGGAAGAAGCTGGCTTCTGGTACCTGTGTGAGTTCTGACGAAATAACTTGTTTTTAGGCTTAATGGGCTTGTTTGAGAAACGTCGGTTCAGGAAATTCCTAGTGTACGTTGCCAACTTTGATGAAAACGACCCCCGAACTTTTGAAGGCGTTGACCCCAAGAAGACCACCATGCGCGACGTCTATAAGAAATTTGACTTGGGCCAAGATGTTATAGATTTCACGGGCCATGCCCTGGCTCTCTACAGGACCGATGAGTAAGTATGGGCTCGCTCGCTTCCCCGAATGCGCTGGCGTTGCTCGAGGCTTCCAGCAGCGGCCTTGCGAGTTGAGGGTAGGCTGTCGGTACAGCGTCAGGCGCGCACATGGTGTGTCCATCATTCGGTGCCGTATTCCGGAATGGAGCTCTTAAAATAGCCTCCTCTGCTATGTGGGTTGCTTGGGTTAAGGAAGTATCTACTTCCTAAATAAACCCCCCTGTGATGTTAAGTGTTTTTGAAAGAGCTCTTGAGGGGAAAAGCTCGCAAGGTACAGCTGGAAGGGGGGGAAGGAAACTTCACGGGAAGTAAATGCTTTTGCTTGTCTAAACCTATTCTGCTGTGAATCTTTGTTTGTGAAACATTGCAAATCTTGTAACTGCCCTCTCTAGCTATCTAGATCAACCCTGCCAGGAAACAATCAACAGGATTAAGCTCTACAGTGAGTCGCTGGCTAGATATGGTAAAAGCCCTTACCTTTATCCGCTCTACGGCCTTGGAGAGCTGCCCCAGGGATTTGCAAGGTGAGAACTTGTTTATGGACTTCATTTTCTGTGTCCAGGGCTACATGGGCACTGTAGGTCTCCTCCCCTAGAGCTGTAGGAGTTGCCTGTTATGAAAATTGAAAATTTTTTTTAAAAAAAACCTCCTTGAGTACCAGTGTGGCACCCATCAGCACCGGAGTGGTAACCCTGGCCCATCTCCTCCCTGCACGTGGGAAACGAAGACGGGCTGGGCTGAGCGAACTCTGAAAGGAAAAGCTTGGCCATGGTCTCTGTCCTCCGTTAGACTTGGGGCCATCTGGTCCCTGCTCTAACTGAATTAAGTGCTATAAGCAAGTTCCTCTCTGGTCTTAGTTGGAACGAAGCCATCGGTGTCGTGTCCTGAAGTCTGTTTATTGCTGGAGCTTAAATCTGCTCACTTGATGAGCCTGCTTTGGCATCTGGTGGAGAGTCAGCTGTACAGAGTCACGGTCAGACTTCTAGAACATGATGCTGCAGTAAAAATATTTGCAGGTATTAATGGCTCTCCAATTATCTTAATCGAGAAGCAACTGCCTCCATGAGAGATTCCGGTTTGTGGGCTTGCTTATTGCAGTTTCTGTTAATGGCAATATTTTGGGGATTGTTCACACGGATCCTGCTTGCAGCATGAATTCCAAGAGGCTGGATTTGCCTATCCAGTGTAGCCCGCAGGATTTACACGGGACCATCTGGGTTGTGATGCCAAGCAGGTTCTCTTTAGCTGCGTGTAACTGCACCTATGACTTGCCCCAAATACTGGCTGATGCCTTGCAGAAAGAATGGCAGAAGTTTAAGCAGTGTATTTTGAAGAGGTACAAGATGCTGATTTGACCGATCAGCTGGTTGAGACGGTGTTCAACGAAGCAACAAGATCGCTCTTCCTCTTGAAGAGGCTCGCTTCGGTAGAAAGCTGCCGCTGTTCTCAATGCGGAGCGCTCTGCGCTCCCCCAGGGCGGGCGTAATTGTCTCCCCATCTTGCCGAATGAACAGCATCTGGGACAGCAATTCAGGAATTTAGAGATGGTCTAGTTCTGGTCGTGGTCTAGGTCGGAGGTGGTTTAAAATAGCCCACAGAACAGCAGTAGGAAACCAAACCTTGAGGTAGCGCATGTGCTGTTTCCCACTGCACCTGGATCCTCTGGCTGACACCTGACACGGTCAGGAAGCTACAAAAAATTGGAAAATGTCCTGAAAATGTGTGGTTCTTTGAAGTGGAGCAGAAACAAGGGGCTGGAAGGGGGAGGTTTCAAAACCAAAAAAAAAAGCGTGCTAAAGCGGCGTTACTCTTGCAGGCTAAGTGCCATTTATGGGGGCACCTACATGCTGAACAAGCCGATTGAAGAGATTGTGATAGAAAATGGCAAAGTGGTTGGCGTGAAATCCGAAGGAGAGGTACGGTACCTTGCGGTTCTTTCAAATGCTCCTTGCTCAAGAACCCCCCATCTTGTCTCTCAAAATAAAGTTCTCATTGTCGGTCTGAATAAATTTAATATAAAATCCTCACTGAAGTCCTAGGACTAAAATCGCATGGCAAGTGCAGTTTTCCCCCATGCCAATTCACTCATTTAGTGAGTTCAAGACACGTTATCACTTCTGTGGTGAGTAGTACAGAAATCCGACTCCAGGAGTTGGAGTAATGTCTCCTTGAGGTGACAAGATTGTCTTCTGAATCAGTTAGCCGAGCAAAACTGGAGAAGAGCCACTTGGTTGCGTCTAACCTAGATGTGAAACCAACTCTGCCCTTGACATTAAGTAGTAGCTGCTCAGACTTCTGGCGCACAACCTTTCCACAGCGGCTGCTTAACCTGGCAATACAAAACTAGCAAGAGCGTTGAGAGCTGCTTGGAAGCTATAAATGCGCTGTCAACCGGAGTGGGAGCTTTGCGGGACAGTTTAACAGTTGTCCCTTCTGGATCAGGCATGGTGCCTCCCAGCTAGCAGCAGCAGAGAGGTGATAATCCGTGCTCTGGAGTGATGTGCCCAAGTGCGAGGCACCTGGAGGCTTCAGATGGGTCAACTTTAACCTAGTACCATAAAACAAATCCTGATGCCGAACTATCAGTTTTTAACTGTTTGGTTCAATCTCGACCGCAGCAAGTTATGGTCCTAGACTGGACTCTGGTGTAGTTAAAGCTTAATTATGTATTGAATAAGAGGCAAGCGGAAGATGTGATCTATCAAGCGGCCATATGCACTCTTTGTAAGAGTGATGCCCTGAGACTTGGATTGTCCAAGCGTGGCATGCTGCTGGCAGTGAAATAAAAATCTGATGAGATCGGGGTCCTCAGACTGATCTTGTTGACTTTTCCCTGGAATCAGCAGGATTCTGTTTGCTTGAACTATCTGTGTATGAATTTCCACGCTCCGGTCAACGAAGCACTTAATGCTCGTCTGTCTTTGCAGGTCGCTCGCTGCAAACAGCTCATCTGCGACCCCAGCTACGTTTCAGACCGTGTGACAAAGGTTGGCCAAGTGATTCGAGTAATCTGTATCTTAAGCCACCCCATCAAGAATACGAATGATGCCAACTCATGCCAGATCATCATTCCACAGAACCAGGTCAACCGGAAATCAGGTGTGTGAAGAGCAGTGACCGTCAGGTCATACGTAGATCTGCGAGCACTTGGATTAAGGCAGCGTGCTCACTGAATGGCCTTGGTCCAAATATGCGTTTCGATGGTCCGGTGAAAAGAGTATCAATCAGGAAAATTGCTTTTAGTGCAACCCCTGTGGCAAACTTCACGAAGGGAAGGGGTGCTCCTTCTGGAGGGACTCCTTTCAATGTCCTTGGGGCTTCAGGGCAAGCTCCTCAGCTCCCTTCTGGGCCCTGCAATGTTGGAGTGAAGCTTTTTGACCCCTGAATGCCTTTGCTCATCCTTTTCCTGAGAGTACCTGTCTTCTGGGCTTGTTCTGTGTCACTGCTGCTTGGCGTCGCTCCTGCTACCCTTCGGTACGGTAACTCCTGACAGCAGCGGCTCTCTGCCGCGCCAGGGAGCGATGGTGATTGTGGTGGTAGCTTCTCATTTCCGAATATTAGCTGAACTGTGGTGCATCTCAGTGTTCAAACTGCTGTCCTGAAACCCTCTAGGCCCCAACAAGGCCGTGCTTCAGTTGTGCATTAGAGCAGCGGTGGGAGAGGCAGGAGAAATAGAGGCTCCTGTGGCCTGGAGAAGGGGAGAAGCAAGAAGCCCAAATTGGGTGAAGCAGCTGCAGAGCGTTGCGGGTGCTCTGGGAGGTGGAACAAGGGCAGTGTGTGGAGGAGGCTGGTGGGGAAAGGCCTCCTAGTGGAGGTAGCTGCGTCGGTCTAGTCCTGCAGAGCTGCCCCCTTGTCCTTGAGCAGAGGTGAACTCGCTCTTGGGAGCCCCGCTTGCTTTCAGGAGCCATCGTAGCCACAAGCTACTGAATTTCGGAGCTCTCACAGGGGTACTTGTGTCCAGGCTCCTAAGCCAAGAGACTGTGAAGGACCTCTAGGACTCCAGGACAAGGACTTGCACTGAACTCATTCGAGTATTTCTAGCCTGTTGGCATGGGTATGGGTGTCAGGATAATGAGGAAGGGGATGTGAGTGTGTGAGCCAGCTGGAGGAGGCTTCTCAGAGGAGGTGGCCCGGACTTGGGCTGTTGGCTTGTGGTTGTTGCCTGGTGTGCGCTGACCTGGCCGCTGTGGTGTGCTTCTCCAGATATCTACGTCTGCATGATCTCCTCCGCGCACAACGTGGCGGCGCAGGGGAAGTACATCGCCATTGCCAGCACTACCGTGGAAACCGCAGACCCGGAGAAGGAAATCAAGCCGGCTTTGGACCTCTTGGAGCCCATTGAGCAGAAGTAAGCCCTCGACGAGTCCCCTTCCCCCTCTGTGCTCGCCCTGCCGCTCTGGGCTGCGAGCGAGGCTCGCTGGCGCCGGGGAATACCGGTGCCTCCAGCGTGAGGAGCAAAGGCGCAAAGGGACTAACGGCCAGTTGGCCGTGAGAGGTGTTGAAAAACTGAAATTCCTCTGTACCTAGACGGGCATTATTCACCCCGGTCTGCTTGCCCTACGCACTAGCACTGGGCCGAGCAATGCCCTTCGTTTCAGTAGTTTTTACATCGATATTGATGCCCGGGAAAGCTTTAAACCGCTCTGAAGAAGCTTCCTTTTCTTGCAGGTTCGTTAGCATCAGCGACCTGTTCGCACCAACTGACTTGGGAACCGAAAGCCAGGTTTGTAAGCGCCGAGCTCGTAGCTGACTGCGCGCGGGGAGAGAGCCTCGAGCCTCGGTGCTAAACTGCTCCTTCTCTTTCCAGATCTTCATTTCTCGCACCTACGACGCTACCACTCACTTTGAGACGACGTGCGATGACATCAAAGATATTTATAAGAGGATGATGGGATCAGAGTTTGACTTCGAGGAGATGAAGCGCAAGAAGAACGACATCTATGGGGAGGAGGAGCAGCAGTAATGAGCATCTCTAATTAGGAGAAATTAAATCGGCTAATATGAATATATAAGGAACTTAATGAACACTGTATGAAATTCAATATTGTAAGGCCTGCTTTTGTAATCCCATCTCTGAGAGATTGAAGAGTACTGCACTGGTAATGTTCCCCTTTTGGATATCATGTGTTAATTATTTCATTCTAGTAGGGCTGCTGTCCAGAATCTGGCAAATTACTGACTGATTTAACGACTAACCTTGTAAGCGCAAAGCAGACTGAACCTTTTTGGCAGACTTAGACGTTGGTGCAGATTGAAATAACTCATTGACAGCTGTGTCTTACCTTGTATTTTTAATCATTTGTAAACATCCTTCACAATTATGTGCTTCTGGTGAACTAGTAAATGTGACAGTTGTCACTCAAACCTGTTATCAAGGAAAATAGAAACTGAGCACTCCATTATTGTGGACAGCATCCCTAAAGTCTCTCCCATCAATCTAACTCTGTGGCAAGTTGTATTATGGACAAAGCCCACATCTATTGTAGCAGCGAATGTTGGCGTAGTTCTGGGCACAGAACTTAAGCTACACTTAAGCTTCGAAACCTGTTTACATCGGTTGGGACACAGCTGTGCCTAAGGCTCCTTTGTGTTTTAATCTAATAAAATTGAGAGAACAAATTACAGAGCAGGCAAGATGTGAAAGTATTTTCTGTACCCTAGAGGCTTCTCGGATGGACCAAACTGCACTGCGGTATCGATATGACAGAGCCTGTGCTTCTTGTGTCTCCTGAAGGCTCCAAATGATTTCTGTACTGCAAAGTAAAGCCAAATTCTGGAAACCAGTCCTGGGCTCTGGTCTGATTCACTTCAGTGGTACAAGCAGCATCTCCTTTGAGAGCTCTTGCTTCTCCGCCTGCCAGGGTGGAACTCGGACAGTGCGGAGCGTTTCACGGTAGGAAACACAGGCTCTAAAGTCCTTGGTTTGGCTTCCCACCTGCCACTGTCTCTGGTTGCTCTGGGGCAGGCTGCTTTTGGCCGGGGCTGATTGCCAGGCTCCAGCTGAGCAGGGGAGAAGATGCAGCAGCCCCAGGTCCATCTCTGAGGACCAGAGCGTGGCTAAAGCCGGCAGTAGGAGCAAGCGCGCGCTCTCCTCACGTCTACCCTGCTAGTGCCTGCAGCCAGCAACGGCTCCTGCCTGGCGCGGTAGCAAACGGCTCTTGCTGTTCTTTCATGTGAGCACCACGCTTTTCAGTGAGATGCCGATCTTCTCCATGGATCCTTGCGCATCCCTGGGCTCGGATCGTGTTACAACCTTAAGTGGTCTTGCGCTGGGGGACAGTCGTGCTGCAAGGAGTGTGGCTTGCGTTTCTTCACCGTGGTGCCACTGTGAGGAAAGGTGAGGGAGCGAGTTGGAATGAGGCTTCTCTTGCGCCAAGAGCCCGTCCTGGCCGCTGTGCCGGGAAGCACGGGGGGTCGCTGGTTTGTGTTCTTCTCCGTTGCTGTCTCCGCGCAGCTCTTGTGCAGGCTTCTGCCGAAGAGGGAACTGCGCTTTTTGTGCCGCATCCCCTTTGCAGGCCTGCGGCCTGCCGAAACTTGGGCCGTAGCTACTCGTTTCCTTCCTCCCTTGCCTGGGGTTAGGGGCTTTCAGCACTTCCTCTCGCCCGGTGTTGGCACCGATTCCGGTGAGCGGCTTTCCGGCCCTCGGAGCGAGGTGTGGTGGTGGCGGCGGCGCGCGGCCGCCCTCCCTTGCGCCCGTTTCCTCTCCCAGCAGCTGCTTGGGCACTTGCGGCGGCCTAGGCTCTCCGGATAAGCAGCATCCCAGGCACCAGCTGAGCTGTCCGAGAGGCGTTTAGCCGGCAGGGATTGCTGCGGGAGAAAATCCCGGCGCAGGAATGAGCTGCTGCCCCGCTCCGTGCTGTAACCTGCTCGGTCCTTGAGCAGCTTTAGAAGCAAACGCCCTGGTCTGTGGCGTCCGCCCCAGCGGAGGGCCCCCGCGGCGGGAGCACGGATTGGCTTTGCTTCGCCCTGCTTCCACAAGCGCTGCCTTCACTACTATTTAAAAAATAATAATTTCTAATTTACCCATTAAGAGGGAAAGTTACTGTCACCCCCCTCTTGGGTGCTGAGTGGGGAAATGCCCAGCGAGCGAGCACCAGTGCCTGAAACGTCATTTTCTGGTTTTATTAGTCAAGCTCTGTACAAAGTCATCCTGTACATAACGTCTTAGATCATTTTATTAAAAAAAAAAACAACCAAAGAACAGTTACAAAACATGTCCTCCGAAGAGCTGCACGGGTATTTTACAAAGCTCCTTAGTGCCGAGCTCTCCTTTCGGGGGGCACGGTTGTTCGAGGCTACCATAAATAAAAGCTTTTGCTCCCTGGGCCTGGTGGCCGGTTATTTACAGGACTTTTCTGTACAGGCGGAAGGCGGCGAGCGGAGTCCCCGCAGGGACGGGGTACAGGCAACGCGGGCAGCGGGAAACGTAGTGTCGAGCGTCAAGCAAAATTCCCCCAAAGCACTTAAAATATACACCCCACCCCTAAGCCGAAGCACATGCATCTTGTGTACAGTATGTACAGCGACCGGGAGAAAACACAGCGCTTGTAGCGGACTAGTGTCGCTCCTAACCTTCAAGTATCCGGTTTTGTGGTGGTTTTGTTTTCCTCCTTTTTTTTCCATTGTCAGCTGCGCTGATCGGCTTAAAAAAAACGCTCAAATAATTTAAAACTCTGTATAACATTAAAATAACTTGGTCTACGCACAATCCGATGGCAGCAAGCAAGTCCTCAGGAGGAGTTGCGTTAGCCATCTTTAAATAATTTCTATATCTACAGAACCTTTTCCCCTCCCACCCCCCCCAAAAAAAATTGGTCTGCGTGTGGCTTTAGCGTGCAACAGCAGCAACGCAACGTGCCAGGTTGGGCCGTCCGGCGGGAGCCCGGGACCTCGGTCCGCGGCGCTGCAGCCAGGCAGCGCGTCCTCGCCTGGAACGACGCATCGGCGCATGAGTTAGTCCTTCCTTTGCTTCCCTCACGCTCGACCCAGCTGGGAAAAGCACAACGGCCTCAGGAGCCGGCCCTGAGCACCGGGGGTTGGTCACAGGATCCGGTTGGATCCCTCCCCGCTGCAGGGCAGCTCTCCGGCGGGGCCACGGGGCTCGGCCTTGCCGTGGGCAGCGCAGGAGGCAGCTGCCGCCTCGCGGGCAGGGATGTGGCCGGGCAGCGGCGCCCTGGAAGGGCTCGCGGAGGGGGGGGGGGGCGCTGGGCTCGCAGCGGACGACGGAGGGGGCTGTGAGAGCCGGATCGCCGCCCCACGGCCTGTTTGCAGCCTCCTCGCGGTTTCGTTTCTGGACATCGGCGATTCACAGCCCGGGTGCTGCTGGCTTTTTGGGGACAAGGCGGGGGGGGTCGAGGCCCAGCTCTTCCCTCACCAGTAGCTTCTTCTGAACGGGGCGGCCACTTTCTGCACGGTCCCGAGGAAGGTGTTGACGTCGGCCACGAGGATGCCTTGGCTTTCAAAGACCTCCCTGCTGAGACCGGGCTTTTCTGCAAAGGAAGCAGCGGCGTTATAATTCTTACTCCTCAAACGAGCTTGTTCCTTCTGCTTCTTTTCTAGGAGCAAAAGGAGCCGTCGGCCTGACTTAACGAGCAGACGTGACCCCCCACGTTGCTGCCAAGACGGGGCTGAGCCCGCCAGAAAATGCCCCAAATCCCACTGCAATGATTCCATTTTGCAAAGCTTCGGAGCTCACCAAGTCCGACTCCCACCCGTCTCTCCGTACCGCGAACCGGTTTCACCTGTGCTGCTGCCGATGCGAGTGTCTTCGCCCTCACAGCAAAGCTCGGTACTAAATCTGAGCTACCCTTCTCGTGCATCGCCCTTCCCCTACGTTGTCCATCTCCCACGAGGCCCTAAGCAATCCCAGGGCAATTTTCAGGGATGCTCGGAGCGGAGGGGACCAGGAACGAGAGCGGCGCCCGGAGCCCGTCCTCACCTGTGAGATACACGGCGAACCTGGCGCTGATGTGCTGCACCTGCAGGTTCAGCAAGCACTTCACGTACTCGGATTTCGGGGACGACCTGGAGTCGCACGAGTGGTAGTGCAGCACTTCGATGAGATCGGCTCCTTGGCACGACTTCAGGATCAGGTTCTTCTTGTGGGCGTTGGCGTCCACCCTGCCGGGAGAGGGGGGCGAGCTGCAACGGCGCTTGGCGGCGCCCCCGTTCCCTCTCCCGCGCGACCAGCGGGCACGAAGGGACGTCCCACTGCAACGTCCTCCTTGCTCACACAAACCGCACAGGTGACGGGGCGGAAAAGGAAACGGCCAAGAGGAGAAGGGGCAGAGAGACGTCCAGGAAACCACCCCGAGCTCCCCATACACGCAAGACGGGACAGCTGGGGCGAGCCGGCCAAACCGATCTCCCTTCCCGCCAGGCAACCTTCGAAGCCTGCAGCTTTTCGAGCCTAACGGGATTTGTGCCTCTCCTCAGCCCCTTGCAGGCCGTAACGCAATGGGCGTCTCTGCCAAAGCAGGGAGAAACCGCCTTATGGAGACACGGCGGGGTGCAAGAAGCAGCCGCCAGAGCGCTGCCTCATTCAGCATCACGTGCAAAACGCAGCGTTTCAGGCCAGCGGATCCTCTCCAGGTCCCACGTCCTGCTGCTCCATCTCAGACAGGTATTAAAAAAAAATACCCCCAACCATCAACCATCCCATTTTACCTTCTAGCCTACAAACACTGACCTACAGCGATTCCAGACTCGGGGCACAAAGTCTCTTACTGATAAAGAAAAGTTCTCATTTAAACAGAAACCTTCCAATTCCTCCTGTAAGAGACCAAAGCTCAACCAGAGGCTCCTCACTCGCCCTGCGTCCCCACACCGGCTGCACGCAGGGACACCATAATCCACAGTGGTGGTTACGTCCTCGCCGTGGCGATGAGCAGGACAGCAGGGACCAGGGACCCGCGACCGCAGGGCCGTTACCTTAGGTCTTCTCTGAGCTTTTTGCTCTCCTTGTAGTGAAGGAGCCACTTCCACCTCCCGCTGCCGTTCAGCTTCTCCAGCACTTTCACCACCTCTTTCAGTTGCCCTGGGGAAACAGCAGGAGTCAGAAGGTGACTAAGGATGGAAGGGGCGCCTGGAGGTCTCTGCTCCAACCTGCTCAAAGCAGGGCCAACTTAGGTTGCTCAGGGCCTTGTCTCGGTGAGGTCTGAGTATCTCCAAGGATGGAGAGTCACCACCTCTCTGGGCCTCTGTCTCCATGTTTGAACACCCTTGCTGTGAATTTTTGTCCTTACTAGGAACATCTCTTGGTGCCACTTGTCCCTGTTGCCTCTTGTCCCATAACTGCATCTCCAAGAAGAGCCTGGCTCTGTTTTCTCTGCCCCTTCCCATTAGGGAGTTGAAGAGAGCAATAAGGTCTCTCTCCCCTTTGGCTTCTCCTCTCCAAGCTGACCATCCTTGTACACCCTGTGCTGCTCGACCACCTTGGTGGCCTCTGCTGTACTTGCTCCGGTACGTTAATGTCTGCCTTTGGGAGGCCCAAACTGGACCCAGGTGGGGTCTCACAAATGCCAAACAGAAGAAACAGAAGAATCGCCCCCGTGAAAGCAGGAGGAGAGGGCGCCCGTGGCAAGGTTTTGGAAGCAGATGGTGGCACACCAGTTTAGCGATGCTGGGAGCAGGCAGCGCTGGCTCCCCGCTCACGCTGTGCCGCGGCTCGGCTGAGCCCGGCTCCGGCTCTCCCAGGACAATCCTGGTTCTCTTAAAGAGAAGCGGAGCCTGGCAAAGCCCCAGGTATCTCCCTGCTCCCCTCTGAACGTCACAAACTCCGTACAACTCGTTTCTGTGGTTTTAAGGAGGATCCGAAGGCCGGAAACACAGCGGCAACTTTCCCCATGAATTTCCCCCTCCGGGAGCCGACGCTGTCCATTCGCACGCGAGCGAGGGGACGCGGTGAGACTCACCCAGCGTTACCGTTTCCAGCACCTCGTCGTCCGAGACCACGAAGCCGCCGGTATGAAACAGCTCCTGGTACGTGCGTCCCGTTAAGTCTTCGGGGCTGTCCACCCCGGCGAACACCACGTTCGGGCAGTGCTTCAGCCGCAGCAAGCACGGGACCTGCTCGAGGCAGACGCGCTTTGGTGCGATAAGCCGCGTTTTGCCAGAGCTCGCGCCGCTCCTCCCGCCCCGAACTCACCCCGCGCCAGGGAGAACCGGGGAAGCCGCCCCGGCCTCCACCTGCGCCGCCGTGACGCTCGCGCCCGATCCCGAACGACGACGCGGGATGCCCTAGGAGCCTTCATCGCCCGCGGGGAGCTCAGGCTGCTGCGACAGCCCCGAGCGCCCACGAGCCGGGTGGCTCCAAGTGCCGCTGCTCGGTGCTCAAAAACGGGGACAGCAGGAAAGCGGAGCTCACTGGCTTCAGCCTTTCAAGGTATTTGGGTTTTTTTGGCAGGAAAAAAAGAAGAAGAGAAAGACTCGGACCTTACCTTGTGGATGTGCAAAGATATGTCCTCGTTCCTGATGACGACGAGCAGCCGGTCGGTGTCCGGGTGCTTCGCTTTGCAGAAGAAGTTCAGCGGTTCGATCTCCGTGTGGCCGTCTTCCTTCAGCAAGGTCTGAAACAGAGATCGCTGCAGCACATAAGCGCGTCTGTACGGAGACGACCGTCACGATTTCGCAAGCGGGTTGCGATCCCCAGCGGACAGCGGGAGCTGTGACTTATTGCAAAGCGTTTACTCTTGGACTTGCACTTGATGAGAGAAAACCCAACCACCTTATCGTGTTTAGGTATCACTGGAGAGGTTTTCTCCCAGCTTTTCAAACACAGTTCAGGTCAGGCAGAACTTGCAGATAGAGATCGGATGCTCCCCAAGGGGGTTTAGCTCCTTGGGGGTTCGGGTCTGGTGGGACGAGATGGTCCCTTTGCTGGGTACCGGGTGAGCAGAGCATGAAGGCCCCGGGTAAAAGCCAGGTGGGACGAACCCAATGGGACAAACAGAGCCCAACGTCCCGGACCTGCAGCTGAAAGCCACCTCCGTGTCCATCCAAACCAGCGGTGGCCACACCAAGGGCTTTCAGCTAAACTCGGGCATTATGAGTGTGAGACAGACGTTCCCTGGGTAAAATGAGCATGAAACCACGGCCCCCAAGAAAAGCTACACCAAGGATGTTGAGTTTGACCAAAGGGGGAGAGCAGCTCTGAGCAGCTCAGCCCTCTACGTTCCACCTCGCTCCCATGGGGTTTCCTACGGCACGTTTATACCCATGGATACATGGTCCTGGGCTTGTGCTGACCCCACTGCCTGGGAGCCGGATGGGCGAGGAAGAGGGTAGGAAAGCAGCACGGGGAAACCAGGCTGGAGATGAGCTGGCTTTGGTCCAGGGTGCGAGACCAGGGCTCCTTTGCTGGCACGGGGCTGCAGTGCCCCAGGTGCGGCGTCGCAGTGATTTTGGAGCAGCACGTCCCACCACGTGCTCAACCTCCTCCCTGGATTTCCAACCCTTTTATCAGAGGTCAAGCAAAAACCGCTTTGGGGAGGGTGAGTTTGGGCTGATGTTGGTATGTTTTGGCCCAGGGGATGTTGGATTTTGGGTTCTGGGAGCCGAGATGAAATGGCAGAGACGGCTCCTGGCTGGAGGCAACCAAAGGCCAGCGTCTAGCGGCCGTGCTGGTCTCACGTCCCCCAGCCACGGCGGGACCGGCCATTACCTTCGCCCTCGCGAAGAAGAGGTCCTCGCCCGTCTCCACCAGGTAGAAGAGGCCGGCGCGGCCGCAGGCCTCCTCGGCCACGCGGCGCAGGCGGAAGCGCAGGGTGCCGCACAGGTCGGCGATCATGTCCTCGAAGGCGGCCGTCCGCCGGCGGGGACACGAGGAGCGCGGCGGCCCGCCAGCGGGTTCGCCGGGCGCCGGGCTGGGCCCCGCGCCCGCGTCGAGCCTGCTCAGCATCACCCTGTCGAACCGCGCGTACTCGTCGAGGATGACGGCGATGTCGCCCCGCGAGTCCTTTAGCTTATTTTCGTATCTGAGCTTGCGGAGGTGGACGGGGGCGGCACAGTCCCGGCTCGGCGCCGCGACCCCGGACCTCGCGGCCGCGGGCAGCAGCGTCACCTGCAAGGGGGTCCTGCTGCGCGGGGCGAGCGCGTCTCCGCCGGGACACGGCTCGGCCTTTAGCCGGGGAGGAAAGTCTTTCGGCGAGATGCTCCCGGAGGTAGGAAAGGGGGTTTTCCTGCTCCTCAGGATCTGTTTTAGCTTATAGTGGAAACGGAGGCGCTCCAAGTCCAGCGTGTCCTGGGTGGCCTCCTCGAAACCCCTCCACGTCCCCACCAGCGACCTCAGCAAGTGCAACTGCCCCGCACGACGGCTGCGTCTCTTCGCAGGCTGCAAAATTCCCGCCCCGTCCCGGTGTTTTCTGGTGACGGTGAAGTTCAGGTAATCCCTGGGGACCCCCCGGTTGTCCGTGATGCTGACGTAGGGTGGCACGTGCCTGCTGCTGCCGTCCCCCGGCCCGTGGGGCTCGACCCGCGACCAGCCCTCCCGCGCTCCCGGGGAGCTCCAGGCCTCGCTGCGCCCCTCCGTGTGCTCCGAGCTCACCGAGGAGGAGTCGCAGCCGGTGCTGGCGTCTGCAGCATCCGTGGATTTTGTGCTGGAAGAACCCCAGGATTTAAGCGGGGGGCAGATGGTCCCTCCAAAGTGCTCCTGGTCCGAGTCGCCGGAAGAAGATCCGTACAACGGCTTTTCGTAGGTCCAGCCTCCACGTCCGTCTCCGCTGGGGAACAGCTTTGCCCTCAGCAGCACGTCCGAAACATCCCCGGCGTCGCTGAGCTCCAGGCTCTGCCCAGACTCCTGGTGTGCGTGCGGCAGCGATGCCGGAAAGGGGAGATCGGGGATTTCTCCCTCTCCCTGCTCCGAGACGGCACGGTGCAGATCAGCAAACGCGCCGGACTCCTCCGTCCCGAGCTCGCTCCGGTCCCGCGCGGCACCACATTCCCCCAGCGGCACGAACGGCGCCGGGCTGGCAGGAGAGATGCCGCTTCCTCCGTCCAGCTCCTCGCGTGGGACAGGTCCCTCCTCGCACCTCCCTGCCGCGTCCGTGTGGCCCCCAGGGCTCTCGCGCCCTGCACGGGCGCCTGGTTGAACCTGGGCCACGTAGCGAGACCTTGGAGTGCCGTCCGGAGCCGGGGCTGGGCAGTGCGTCTCCGTTCGCGCTCTGGCGGCCGAGTCCAGCTGAGAGGGAGAAGGAGGCGCCGATCCGGGGTCTCCAGGCCCGGGCACCTCCGTGGGAGAGCTCCCCGGCGGCTTTCCGGCAACCAAACGCACCTCGCCGCTCTTCCCGGCTTCAGCGTCGCCTCCCAAGGCTGCGCGGTCGAAGGAGAAGACCTGGTCCTCATCTGCTGCTGGAGGTTCGCCCAGCACGTCTGTCCGGCCGGCAGAAGAGCCGCTAGGCTGTTGGCCCACCGGCAGCTCGTTCCCTTCTCGGTTCGGTTCATCGCTGCTCAGCGAAGCGAGATCGGCACAAAAGTCCCCTCTGCACCTTCGGGAAAGGCAGCCGCCCTCTCCTAGGCCGCTTGGTGGTGGAGCTGGGATGTCCACCGTGGCCTCCTGCTTCTCCAGAGGAGCCCCCAGACCTGTCGCTCCATCGAGAGGCGCGAGGTGGACAGGGCCGGAGTCGGCGGACAACGCGAGTGACGGTCCCCGACCACCCGGCGGCTCGAGGCCAGCGGCGCCGGCAGCTTCGCTCTCCGCAGGCGCCCGCGTTTCTGCAGAGGGCGCACGATCCCCGTCGCTCAGCTCCAAACCGGCCCCGCGCACCTCTCCGGAGGGGCTGACGCTGCCTGTAACCGCAGCCGCTGGGACGCCGACGGCCTGCGCCCCACGGAGAAGGCTCGGATCAGGCATCAACCCGCCGTCGCAGGACAACCCCCCATCCGATGGACCGGCTTCGTGCACCAAATCGACACCGTTTGTCTCCACACCTGGGGTGTCCGGAGCTTCCCGGGGCTCTGGCAGCGCACACGGGCTTGGGGCTGTTTCGCTGGGACCGGTTGCAGCCGACAGCGCTGGCATTAATCCGTGCTGGCAGGGGGACGCTAAGGCAGCGGGGCCGGGCGCTGGGCCCTCTCCAGGAACGGCAGGGTCCTCCGGATGTGCCGAACTCACTGGCGTCGTCTCCCTGTCTCTGTGCTCCGTGTCCGCGTTGCTGCCTTCAGAAGACACTAAATCAAGAGGCCCCAGGACCACGCTTTCACACCCGGAGTCCTCCTCCTCTTTTTTTTCCTCCTCCATCTCTTCCTCCTCTCTTTCCCCACGTCCTGAGGAGTCTTGCGATTCCCTGCCTTCTCCGCCAGGTCGGTCCGGCTTTGCGCTTCTGGGACTCGCTTCTACAGGCATCGAATCGCAGGCAGGTCGCGGCCCGTTGCCGGCAGCCCAGCCACTTTCCCCAACCGGCGTGCAGCGCCTGCCGCCTCCCGCGCTGCCCCTTTCCTCGGGAGGACCAGGGCACCCGCTCTCCAGCTGCTCTCCACGTCCGTGCCGCGTGCACGGGGTGCTGCTCCGCGAATCCCTACGGACATTAAGGTCTCCATCGTGTGGGTTTTCCCTGTCCGGCGCAGACGGGGGCCTGCTGGCGTCGCCGAGCTCGTCCGAAGGGTCGGGGGCGATCGTAGCGTCCAGTGGTTCCTCTCTGGGCGGCTCCTCCTGAAACGACACAGCTCAGAGGTTAATCCTCACGGGAGGCAAATGTGGGAATTGAAATGCTAGCGCAGGAGATCACGGCTATTTTAAATTTCCAGGCTTTACGAGTACCAACATCTGGGGAGACCAGTTTAAATTAGTCTCTAAAATAAGTCCAGGATGAATCCTGACCCCAGCTGAGCTTTCTCACGGCCGCCCCCATCGCGGCCGGCAAGCAGAGTTGCATGGACAGCGAGGGAAGCGTTTGGAAACCTTCGACTCCGTTTATAAGCTGAAGCGTCTTAAAAAGAGGCTGGACTGTGCTGGGGGCATCACGCGGTGCCCAGAGGGAATCGATGCGACAGCCTCCTCTTACCTCTGCTGGGTTTGTCTTGTCTGAGCAAGCGAGAACGGCACCGATGCACAGAGATCCCAGGTTTCCTCCCAAAACGCTTCCGCCTGCTCCACAACACTAGACCAGGTCAAAACCTTGGGATGTTTTTTTTTTTGCCTTGTGCGAAAAAGCTGCGGTCCTACGGCTGCTGCCCACTTGTTCACAGGGCAGAGGTATTACAGGAATTGTTTTCATCCAGAGGATTCAGGCTGAAAACATGTCCGTAGATACCTGTGTTTCAATTTTACCCAAATCCTGACCATCCGTAGACCGTAGAAACTGTAAAAATTCCTTAAAGTCATTGCTCTAATTCCTCCCGCTTTGAGAGCATCCACATCGAGGCTCTCGAAGCAGGAGGAATTAGAGCAATTAGAGGATGGATAGATTGGACAAGGATGGACGTGGCTTTTGCCAGAGCCTGGGGATGCCAGGTCAATCCAAGAGGACTTCCAAACTGGAAGCGAAGCCTGAAAGCTTCCTTTTCGCCGTGACTCCGAGTTTGCCTGCAGGACAATCCCTTGGGGCAGCTAACTTTTGGGGGACGCAGCCATGTCCTGCCAGAGCACCCACCCTACCTCGCTCCGAGCGAGCCCACGGGTAGGTCGGCTCCACTAATCTTGGAAAAACCTGCTCCAGGAAGCACAAAACGCCTCACGCTCCCTGCAGACTCATATCAAGCAAACCCCAAGCTCTTACCGCAGCGACGGCCGGGACGTCGTGCACGCGCTCCCCAGGAGCGACCGCCGGCCACCCATCTTCCACAGCCAGGTTGCTCTCGTCAGCACGTTCAGCGAGGGAAGGGCTTTTGGGACAGCTTGTGGAGGACGGCTCCTCCCCGGAGGGCAGCTCCCCTAAGGAAGAAGATACCGTACTATCGACAACGCTGTGAGTCCTATCTGCGTCCGCCTGAGAGTCTGCAGGGCCCTCTTCTGGGCGGAAAGGTCCCTGGTAACGTGCGCTGGGCTCCGGAAAGCTGCTGGGGGTCTGGTCAGGGTCTGACTGTGAGTCTGCAGGGCACGTCTCCAACCCAAAACAGTCCTCGCTGTCATCACTCAACTCAAAAAAGTCCCCGGTGCTGTTTATCGAGACGTACTTCTCGGGGTTGCTGTGCTCCACCACCTTCCTTGTGCTGCTCAGGAGTTTGCTGGGTTTGCTGTAGAAGAGAGCCACCCACATGTGAAGTATCAGCTTCATTTCTTCCACGTCGTCGGGCAAATCGGGGTCCCAGGGCCTGGAAGGGAAAGCAGACACAGCCTGAAACGTCCTCATCCTCCCTCCAGCTCGCCAGCACACGCTAGCTCATCTCCTGGCTCCCCGCAGCACTAAGCCTCGAAGCAGGGGGGCCGCAAAAGCTCAGCTGCGTCCACAGATCGCTTGTTATTTTTGACCCATTGGAAAAAAAGAAAAGAGAAACCTGTGACCACAAACGAGCGTTTGGGTTCGTGCCACAGGAAGGCACCACGGCTTTAACGCAACAAAGCCGGACGTCCGAGCGTGGGGGAAAAAAGCGATTAGCGCGCAGAAGCAAAGCGGAAAGGCAAGAGCAAAGAAACCCCCCTGGCAAAAGTGCTGCCGACATCCAGCAAAAAAGCAAAAATCCCTTGCGGACGACCCTGCGGACCGACTTACCCGTGCAGGGCGCGGATGACGGTTTTCTCCAGGGCGTCGTTGGTGTACCTGCTGTCCAGGTGGAAGAGATACTCGGCCTCCCACCGGCACGTCACCTTCACGGACCCGCCGCAGTTGTTGACCGTGTGGGACTTGGCGAAGTCCTCCTTCGGGCGGTGGGAGAGCGCGCCGCCGCGGGGCCTCACCACCACGGCCTCGAAGGGTCGCTGCTGGTGGTGGGTGCTGTTCTGCTGGTGGCGGAAAGGCAGGACTTTGCCCACCAGCGGTCCCGGGCGGACGTTTCTGGCCCCGTTTCTGGAAGGTGCCGGCCCGGGGTACGGGATTCCTCTGGGATGCGTGTGTTTCCTTGGGTGTTCGGGCATCTGCGAGGCGTACGAGTGCTCGGAAGAGATGAAAGAGTGTTTGTTCACCTCGGCGGGCTCTTGAGCTTCTTTCGGAGGCAACGCACGGGTTTTTGAAGAGCTGGGGCTGAGGCTGTTCTTCTTGCTGAAAATCCCGGGACTTTTCTCCCCGGGAGTCGGGGCCGAGTCTTTTTTAAAATCCGTTTTTCCGGCAGAAGGAAGCTTATGGTTGGGCGACGCTTTGCTGGGAGAGCCGCCCCCCTTGGCGAGCTTGTCCACCCGGTGGTATTCGTGGTCGAAAGCAACGCGCGAGGGCTTGGGCTTGCGATGGCTCCGCTGCTCCTTCGACGGGCTGCAGGACACGGCGGCCGCGGCGCCGTCCGCGGGGATGAGCGGAGGGATGCAAGAACCCAGGGCCAGATCGGCCAGCAAGTTCAAGGCGTGGGACTCGTAGTCGTCTCCTCGCAGACCGATGTCCTCGGCGGCGGCGACACCGCTGGGGTAAAGTGCACGCGTTTCGCTTGCTGCTCCTTGGCTTTTGCAAAGGCCTTCGCTCGGGAGGACGGAGAACGGCTCCTTCCGCTCTGCGAGGGAAAAGCAAAGTCAGAGAATAAACGAGGGCACCGCGGCCCTGCCGGCGTTCGTCGCTAATGAACGATCGACTTTCGGACAGCTACCGCGGCACCTCCGTGTTGACCGGCCTCACTTTGGCCAGTAAAAAGGTGTTTCTCCAACATGGACTTCGCGGATTTAAAAATAAAACTCCATGGTCACGTGGGCCAGGGCTGCTACAAGAAGGATTCAGAGTTGGGATCCAAGAGACTTCAGGAATGGGGTTTATTCTCCAAAAAAAAAGGCAAAGGACCCAGAGTGAATATTTCCTCGACCTCCAAGCACAGGGTAATTTGGCCAGAAAGGAGAAATGCCAGTACAACACGAGATATTTTAAGCGTTTCCCTAATCCTTTTTCTTTGCTTTACACTTGCTTTTTGCCTGAATATTTGCGATCTTAACCACAGAAAAACCCTGGGCTGGGCTTTCGGTAATCCACATAGTTACAAAAACCCCCTCTAAAACGCAGAAGAAGCCACCCTGCCCTCATGTTTCCCTTCGCACGTCCCCTCCAGAGCGTAACCTGCCCCTGAGCTGCGCTGCAGAATACATGCAAAATCCGGGTAGTTTTTGGTGTTAACCCCCCCCCCTTGCCATGGCTCAGGGCCCATGTTTATAAAAACAAGATGAAATTATTAAACAAGGTTAATACCTCGGACTGAAAAACAGCACAAATCCTCTCTCCAAGCAGAACTCGACTGAACGAGCCCTGTGCTAGAGCCCTAAGTGCTACATTTCACTTCCCTGGGAAACGCAGCGTCGCCGTTTAAATTGCGTATTTCTTATTCCTGAGCGCTCTTTTTATTTTGCATTTTTGGCAGACGGTGGCATTCAGCGTATTTTTACCTACGGTACCGCGGACAGGCAGCTCTGCGCCCGCCAGGCAAGAGCAGGGTCCGTCCTGCACCCCCTGCCTGTGCGAGAGCATCGGCCAGAGCCGCTCCGGGACCCACCGGCGACGGCCGCGGCGCCCGGCCGGCGCGGGCTGACCAACGCTGCGGCGTTGCGGGAAGCCTTACGGCACACGGCGGTGAGAGATCGAGCAAAGCCAGTCTTCAAAGCCTCCTCCTCGCCCAGGAAGGGGAGGAAGAAAGGCTAGAGACAGGTCTGAGAAAGCACATCAAAGCGCGAGTGCGAGCAAACATGACAAATTACCCCCCCAAAAAAACCGGCTCTCCCATTCCAGCGTTTATTTTGGCGCCGTAATAGTGGTTCTCAGTTTAAAAGCAGACTCCTGGCCGGCACCTGCAGACGCTGCACTCGAGGGCTTTCCACGGCGCCTTTCAAACCCGCTGCAGGCCGTCTGCGAAGGGCGCGACAGTTCGCTCTTTCTTAAAACCACCGGATTTATAACGTAAGGGGCTAAAAATCCAGGCAGACGCTGCCTGTGAGGTCGTACCGCGGTCGGTGAGCTGCCTTGATACCGTTTCCAAGCTCAGCTGCTAAAAAGGAGCGGTTTAAGCTATCCCGGCAGTTTGCCAAGGATGCAAACGGTGGGATTCGGGGTTCATCCGATGCTGGGGACGTTCAGGGTCGCCCTCGCGTTTCCCACCGCGGGGCAGCTGCGCCCAGACCCCCATCCGGACCCGCGTGGCCAAACGGCGCGGTCTGTCCGCTCTTGTTACGACAGCCCGGTCGTGACCCGACCGTGATGTCAGGCAGCTCCACTTTTAAAGGAAAGGTTTCCGCAGGGACCAGTGTTCTTACCGCTTTCCGCTTGCTTTTTGGCTTGAGGCTTCGACGGGCTGCTAGCCACGCTTTTCATCATCTTGCTCTTCGCCGGCTTCGGGGCTGGCTGAGCGCTAGGAACCTTCTTTACATCTGGTTTCTTCAGCGTCTTCGGTCTCTTTGTTTCCACGCCAGGATCGCCGGGAGCTGAGGTTCCCTTCGGGACAGGCTCCGACTGTGTTTTGTGCACAAATTCTGCAGACAGGACCTCCGCACCTGGGGCAAGGGAAAAGGAGGGGGGGTGCTTTTGTTTTGAGATGTATTTAAATTTAAAAGTGATAATCGCCAGACGCAGGGGTTTAGGAATGCGGAAGGACCGCTCGAAGCGCGAACGGCAGCAGCAGAGTATCGGTCAGCCACTGCCGATTTACGCGTCTGATCTTTCAAGTGGTTTTGTTACTGATGCAAGTCATCGGTAAGCGCTTATTAAAAATTAAACGTTGCCTCTTTAGCTCATTAAAACCCTGCTTTGCTGACCTACGATACGTGATCTCCAAGGATTATGCCACTCCAGCTCCCGCCTGGCACGCTGGTGCCCTGAGGGTACTTATCTGCCTCCCCAGGAGGCACCTAAGGACCTCTCAGATGGATCAGCAACGGCGCCAAGAGCAACGGCCGGGCACAAGGCTCCGCGGCCTGCGAGCAGCTCCGGCCCGAGACCAGCTTTCGGCAGAGTAAGTTTGGTGGGATCAGTCTCACACCTTTCATTTCGTCAAGGCCACGGCGAGAAGGTCGGCTCTCAGGAAGCCAGAACGGGATCACAGAGGGTGGCTGGTTATCTAGGCAACACCTAACAACCACGGCTTGGACAACTACTCCTTGCCCGAGACGTTCGCAGTCCTCGGACAAGGGATGCGATAACCGCGAGCCGGCTGAGCTGCCTGCGCAGCAAAGGACGGCGACGGCAAGGACCGTTGCACTGAGTTTCGGGCACCTTCGCCGAAATCGCCCATCATTGCCCCGGTCTCCTTCCCCGGCTGAAGGAGTAACGGCGCAGACACCACCACAGGGCAACGCAGATGCTCTCGGGCAGCGTCTGCTGGCCCTGGGAGGAACGCGAGGGGACGTGGTTCCCCAAAAAAGCCCGAGCATCCTCGCTGGATACCCCGGCGAGGCAGGAGGAAGCCAACCCCAATTATACAGCACTCACCTCTTTTCCTTCTGTGCGGAAACTGCAAATTGGCTAATTTGAGCATGGGCTCGTTAGCATTGGCCGCGAGCCCCGGCTTTTTAGGAAAAGAGAAAGCGATGTTGATTTTTTTCTTCTTGGTGGCTTTCCTGTTTCTGCTGCCGTCCGCCACGATCGGATGCATCTGCATCTTGAGGGGGGACCATTTCTTCCTGGTGCTGCTCACGACGGCGCGGCTGGATTTCCTCTTGCTCTGCCGCACCCGTAGCTTGCCGGCTGAGTTGCCGTCCGCCGCGGTCCCTTTGCCGCCCTGGTTCGGTCCCACAGCGGGCTTCGGGGTTTCGCTTTTGACCTTTATTTCTGCCGCTGCGCCGGGGGGAACAGGATCCGGCGGCACAACCGAAGACGAGTCCGCATTACAAACAGCCTCCGCGTTGCAGCAAAGGGACTGAACGGCACCGGCCAAACATCCTAAGGCAGCCGACATTTCCAGGGTATAGCTGCCGGGATTGGAGAGATAACGCTGCAGCTGGGAAAAAGACCGCTCCGAGCATTTTTTAAAGGGATTAGTACCTTCGTCCTCAGCCGGTGACAGGAGGGAAGAAAGGGGAGCTCGGCTGTTTTGGCCAGAGGTGGGCTGTGCGTTTTGATCGAGCTTTGCAAATTCCTGGAAGTGCTGTTTGATACGTACGCTGGTACCGACCGCGTCCTCGCCCGAAGAGCTGGTGGCTTTCTGTATGGCATACTGAAGCCCAGGCAAAACCGAGGCTATTTTTAAAGAGATGTCGCTGTCTTCCCTTTCGGCTTTCGGATCTCGCCTGTCAACTGAGAAAGGAAAAGAAAAGAGTATTACTCGCATTAAAAAAAGCATTCAATTCCTCAAACGGCCTCGCCGCCGCACGCGAACACAACGTGAGAGGCATGAAAAGGCCCAACAAGCCAACCTACAAAAAGCCAGCCCCAGGGGCAGCGTCCTCATTTGACGGACGTTTGGAACCGCTGGAGGCACAGAAGAATCGCACGTGGGAGTCGGAAGCGGATTAAAGCGAGACGAAAGACGGCTGTTTTATCAGCCAGCCCCGTTCACCAGGAAATTAGAAGATGAGATCTCACGCACAGCGGGCCGGTCCCCTCGCTCCGACATTTCTAAAGAAGCCCAACATTTAGGACAGTCCGAACTCGGAAAATGCTTTTTTTTTTTTGGACTTGTCCAGGCTTTGACTTTTTTTTGTCCTGTCCAGGCAGGGCGTTTAGACTATCACCGCGTTCAGATCACTCGTGCTGCTGCTGTTCCTGCTCAGACGCCGCTTCCAGCGGCTCCGGCTCTACCTGCCACAAGCACGAGCGGAAGCAGCAGGGACGAAGATGCGGGGATGGGGAAGGCCCAGCAGCAGACGCGGGGACCGCTTGCCCAGGGAGGCAGCGGCTTCAGAGGCCGCTTGTTTCGAAACGGGAGACGTTATTCGTGCTTCGAATCTGCGCCGAGAGACTTTGACTGCTTCCGTCCATCACCCCCTTTTCGTACCTCTGTGGTGCCCCTGCCATCTTCACGCGCATCCTTTCTCACCCCCTAACTGCTGCATGGCTCCGCTTGATCCTCAAGGAAAGGAGAAGCCCTACCGCAGACAGGGTTTATAATCCCAGCGGGAAGAGGTCTTGGATGCAGGACAGTCCCGGCCGGCTGGGCTAACGCTGCTCGCGCAGGCAGGAGCGGGACAGCGCAGGCAGGAGTCCCGCTGGCCCCAGCAGGAGAACATCTGGATGCCGTTAACACTCAAGGTCACGGCATGGTGCTTGCTCAGTGTTGTCCTCTCCCCCCAGCCTCTTGCCGGCGCTGCCAGCTGCTTTCCAGGTGCCCGAGCTTTGCCTCCTCTTTAACCTCAACACCAGCCGCAGCCGGTGCGTCCCCAGACCTTCCCGCTCCCACGGTGCCGCCCTCGCTCCGGGATGCTCCTCGCGGCCGGCGCTCTCTCCGGTCTCCACCACGCACCTTCCCTTGCCTCGCTCCCCTCTCCCCCAGCGCACACGCTCGCGTTCAGCCTTGCACGACCAGAGCCCTGTGCTCTGGACCGTATCTTCTCCCCATTGCAGGGGCTCAATATCCGGGTGGCCAGATCCTTCCTCCAGTCTGGTCTCCACGCGTGTCTCCTCTTCCTGGCATTCACCTCACTCAACTTTAGTTGCTTAACTCAGACGTCACAGCAAGGACCTTCTAACCCCTGCGCTCAACAGAGAGCGCCAGGCCCCTGCAGATGCAGGTCGGATCTTCAAGCTGCCTCCGGAGGTGCTTGTCTCTCTCCTACGTCTAGAAAAGAAGCTGGTGAAGTTGTCACACTAACGCGAGCTACCAGCAGTTAAGTCCTTCAAGTCAGGCCGGCTGAATTCAGGCCTCAAAGGCATCTGCAGCCCACACCGCCTAGTCATCACCACGTCGTCGCCCGACTTACAAGCCCGCTTCTTGCGCGGATCCCGAAGGAAAAGAGAGTTTCCAGCTGGAGGCCAAACAACGGAAAGGCCAGAGCGATCCGTGCCCAGATGTGCTGGCGGGTCCTCTCTGCTCTCCTGCCGATTTTCTCTTCCGGGGAGGGCAGCGCCAGTCATCGCAACACGCACACGGGCGGACTAAAATACCAGCGCACGCTGCCATAAACGGTCTCTTGGCTTGTCCCTGGGATGACTCAACAGAGAGCGAGCCAGAAGTTACGCAGAGCAAAAGGCCCCTGTTTACATGCCGCTCGGGGATTTGCAAGGCTGTAAGGACTTCTGGGTGAGGAGAGCGCAGGCGAAGGTGTCCGGGGGAGACCGGGCGGTCGCCGCCTTTAGGTGCACAGGAGGAAATCGTAACATGGGCATTTCCACATGAGCGACGCGGTATAAAGCCAACAGGTACAGAGAATATACGTGCAGACATCGAAACTCGCTCTCATTTCGAGATCTGCAGGTTCAAACCCTACAGCCTTCACTCGGTGTTTGCTCTGCCAGAAAAGAGGCGCGTTTGGGGGCTGCAGAGAGCCTTGAAACAGCGCCCGGAGTCGCCTCGCAGGCCCCAGCGCTGGGACTCACCTTCACGGCAGCAGAGCGCCGCGGCTCCCCCCCTCTCACCCATTGCGCATCCCGACCGGTTGTCACGGTCCCTCTGCCAGCACCTAGGGACCCCGCAGCTGAGTCAGCAGAGGCGAAAGCGGACCTGTGTCCGCACGGCTCCAGCTCGCAGCTGGGTGTCCCAAGCGGAGTTACGCAAGCCGGCCGAGCCTGCGAACGCTGGCTGCTGCGACGGGAGCAAGGTCCCTTCCTCCCCATCCCTCCTCTTCCCCCTGCCCACGCCGGCAGCGACCTCTCACGGAGCCCATCTCACTCGTTATCTCGGCGGAAAACCGCTCGCTTTATTTTTTAGGGCAGGCTATTTTCCTGCCGGCATAGCAAATCGCGTCGGCTCGGCGCGGGGCCCAGCGAGCGCCCTGTGTCGTCTCGCCCTCCCGAGCACGGCTCCCCTGCACCCGCGGCGATGGAAGCCAGGCCGCGCATGCACGTGACTCAGTTCATGGAGCAGATGCTGATGAGAAGTGGCTGAGAGGGGGGAAAAGGATTATTTTGCACCCGCATCGACCCCCTGTAAAGGGGCGAGGGCCTGCAGCGAAGGGGTGAGACGTGGGGACCTTGGTTTAGATCAGCCTAAAAGCAGCGTAGTCAGCGAGCTGGTGCCGATCTCCCCTCCAGGGCCCTCGCGAGGGTGCTCAGCACCTGCAGCTGAACAACCTCCTTGCACGAAAGCTCTGGGGGGGGGCTGAGCGGAGAAACTGGCTCTTCAGGAGGACCGCGTCTGCGAGGACCTCCTGGCGAGGATTTTGCACTCAAAACACAGCGACCGAAGGCAGCAGAGGGGACCTCCCTACCTCTCAGACACACTGACCGGGACGAGGCGAACAGAAACAAGGCCAGGAGGCTGACGGGCTCCTCGGGGTCGAACGCTGCGAAAGAAAGGTTTCGTTTAGATGGAGAGCGTCCATCTTCCCTTTCCAAACCAGAGCAGGAGATGTCATCCCATGTATTGGTTTCTACGTGGTCGCGTCTTACCGTCGTCTCGCGTCAAGGCAGCGGATGTGAGGAGGATAAGAACTCCTTGATCTTGTAAATATTTGATGATTGCCTAGAACAAACACACGCCAAGTTAGAACAACCTCTCCCTTCCCTCCCAGGCAAACTTAATATCGCTCGGCAGGACTGTTAACAGGTACTGATTGATGGCAAACATGCACCAACACCACCAGCTTGCTCCCTGCTGAGGAGGTCAGTGGGCAGTTTACTGGACACTACTCGGGCTATGCCAGTTGGGTCAACTGGGACCAGTAACCCTGAGATGGGGTAGTCCGTTTATGTTGTTGTTCAGCTCCAAAATTCCTCTCATCTGTTTCTTAAAAATATATATACATACTTAGCTGAACTGGTTGCAATTAATGCACAAGGCTAATCATTTTAGCCCCTTCAGTTCAGAAGCTCCTGGGCACCTCAGCCAGGAAGAGCTCTCATCACCACAAGGGGAGGGTTTTTTCCAGCAGGAAAAGCAAAGCTGGACACCAGCCTCTGCTAAAACACAACCAACGGTGGCAGCCACGAGCCCGGCTGAAGTTCAATCCACGCAGCTTCCTTATAGCAGCAGCAGTATCGATAAATATGTGAAAAAAACCATTCGCCGAGTCGATGAAGCTCCCGTGGCTCCATCTCGAAGCTGCACGGTTGCACGTCTGAAAAGACACGTGCGCTTATTGAGGCTTTTCTTGTGTTTGGGTGTTTTCTGGTGCCTCATCTCAGACCTCGGCGGGGGCTGCCTCTCCTTTCACAGCAGCACTCATCTGGGTCTCCTTCCTCCGTGCAGATGTCTCTTTTCAGGAAACTTGCAGGAATGGAATAACTTTAAGGCTTCTAACGCTCTGTGAAACTTGGCTGATCCCATCCGACACATTTGGACATGACAGAGGACTGGACTGATCCCCACAGCCACAGATAGAGCAAACCTCCTTCTCCAGTGACAGCAGAGCAACTTTGGAAATACCAAACAATTTGAGTGTAACATTCACTATTCAGGACAGCAGCTTCCTGATTCAGTTGTCTCAAGCCAACTTGTCTTCAAGTAGAAGGGATAAAAGCCAAAATTTCCCCTGCGTAAATCCAGCTCAATAAAACAGCTGTGGTTTCTCAACAATAGGTCAACTTTCAGCAACGTAAGGAGGAAAGTCAAACCCACAGCCGCCAACACGGAGCGGACGGAAGTCACCTCACACGCAGATGGGTGCAGCCGGCCTCGGGCAACCCCACCTATCCCCAGGCACCCTTCCACTTTCACTCCATGGTGTCCGGCTGAGGCATCGCTGGAAGGGAAAGGATATTCCCTTTCAAGGCATTTCACTCGCACTTTTGGGAGCTGCCGTGAAAGCACATTCACCCGCTGGCCACTCGGGAGCAGGTCAAGGGGAGGGAAGAAGCACGTCGCTTCCTCACTGAAACATGGGAGATGTTTTAATCCGGTTTGATGCGCGTACGAGGGCTGGGAACCTCTAGGGAAACGATGCTCCCATCGGCTTTCAGAACCAAACCGCTCGCGGCCACGACTCAACCACCTCATCTTCGCCGGCTCCTCTAGGGAGTCCGGCTCTCCGAGGCTTGGCGGGATGCAGGATCTAACCCTTGGTGGCTGTGGACGTGGGGAGCCGCACACCGGTGGGCTACAATGGCGACAGCGCTTCCAGGCAGTCCGTGGATCGCTGCCAGTTCATACAGAGGGGAGGAGGCGCCCGGCCAGCTGCATGCTTGCAGCCATGAATTTACAATTCTGGATTTACGGGAAGCATCAGACGTGACGCAGCAACCGACGGCAGCAAAGCCAAATCCAACCCAACCACAAATCTCAGTGCAGACGCAGGTGCTGCACTCTTCCGGGGACAACGTTCATCCCTTGGGGTCATCAGGAGCTGGGACGATCGTGCGGGGAGCAGAAAGACCCCAGCGTGCTGGAAGAAGCCTCATCAGATAATATAAGTCCTTGGCGGTCAGTCCTTGGCGACGAGAGGGGAAATTCCCCTTCAGAGCAAGGATAAATCTCAACATCTCAGAGTTCCCCGAAGCGTGTGAGGTTTCGGCAGCGCAGCTGTGAGTATCTAGCTGCGTGGGTGCTATTTCTCAGCCACCAGGGAGAAAGCACGTGACAGCTCCCATCTTTTGCTCAGAATCATCATTCTAGCATTGGGGGTTCAGCTTCTGCTTTCTCGATAAATTAAATCCCATTGCAGCGCTTGTAAACTATGCTGTTTGCAATGCGATGGGAAAAATCATGAATAATAATCTCCTCTGGCCTAAACGTAGGCCGCAGAAGAGGTTTGCCTGGTATAAAGCCTTCTGCTCCGTGTGCCATTTTTCTCACCCTAGATCAGTTCACAGCTCGCCGCGGGTGATCTTCAGCTAACAGTTTATATACAGAAAAAATAAACTATGCCTGAGAATAACGAAGCATAAAAATAATACTTAAAGCAGGGACATTTGTTCCACTTGGTGTTACTTCAGAATCTGTGAATAACGTTCCCAAAAGTTTCAACAGACCTTTCAAGTATCATTTAAAAAATGACTTTCCTCCCAGAATGACAATCTTTAAAATTCTTACCAAGTCTTTTTCCTTTAGGTTTTGTAATAATTCATCCATTTTATGATGATCCTTATTTGATATTTCCACTTCATACAGACTGAAGTAAATGCCTTGAAAACACACTGCAGACAAAACAGAGAGAATCTCACGTTGAAATAGTGACTCTTAAACAAACCCTCAATGAACAAGCACTCTCGTAACATGGAGATGGGTGTGCAAGGGGTGGAAAAACTGGGTTTTAAAACAGTGGTCATCAAGATTTCCTAAGCTGGTACATGAATTCATACCACAGTGAGCTTCCTCTTCAGCCAATGCTTCATGGGAGATGTTCCCTATCTCATCACTGCAGCTAGCAAAAGCAATTTAACCAATGTTGCTGTGTGCTTCAACAGCGACCGGAAGCCTTTCAGATAGAAATATCTCATCCTCACCCGCCATACTCTCTCCCGCTATGGAGCATCCCTATTCCACAGGCTGATCCCCAAGGAAGGTTAGCAAATGCAAGACCTTGGACTCACCTTACTCCCTCCTGAATCCCACAGCAAAATTCCACTGACAGCCGTTGGGAGCTCATCACCTTGGGGCCGAGAGCTGCCAGGCTCATCAAAACTCCCTCCCAAAAAGCGATCGGCAGCACAAACCCCAAAGCATAACTAGAGCCAGGAAAGGGCACCCTCCTCCCCACCCGGCACCAGCCAGGACAGGCAGCAGGTGACCGCAGGCACACAGGGTCTTGTAGCAACGCTAAGGGGACAGCAGAGCCGTTCCCTCCCTTCCCCAAATCTGTGCTTTTATTTCTTCCGACTGCAGAGCAATCCCTGCCTCTTCCCAAGCTCTCCCTCCCTATCCCGCTTTGAGCTCTTTCCCAGCATATCTGCAAGCAGCCACCATCCAAGACAGGACCTGGGGCTACGTGGGCCTGCGCTCTGACCCAGTGCAGCAATTCCTACGGCACAACGCCAGACAGCTGTTACTCATCACGCCGGCGGATTTTACACTCACCTTCCTTCTCGACGTAATTGCTTTTCCCAAACGCAGCTTCTGGTAGCTTTTTCTTCAAGTCGGATAAACCCATGACGTGGTTAATGTCCAGGTTGGGAGGCCTGTGGGGAGAGAGCAGTAGAGGATGAGATAGGAAGCGTAAAAGGCTCTCAGGGTTAAGCGTAGCAGAGGCCCCAGGTTACTCCACCACCGTGAAACCAAACAACGCAGCTCTGGAGAAGGCCAGAGGAGTGGCGTGCTCAACACTTTGCTGATTTGAGGATCCTATTTGGAAACATCTCCAAACCCTGGTATTGGTGTCTCCGTTACCGTCTGTCTCAAATTGCTCCTTGCCGGTTGGTTTCTGACTACTGAAGATTTTAAATATCTCATTTTTTTGAACACTAGTTACTTCAATACTTTATTTGCCATCGTGCCGGTCTGTAGACACAACCGGCTGCGTCACCACCAAGCCCGCTGCTCGCAAGGAGAAAAAGCCCAAGCAGGAATAACTGATTTGGAATAAACATCCCCAGTTAATACAGCAAAGTGCTGGCAAAATACACCTGTTTCCTGCTGCAGCTCAGGGTCTGAGCTGGTACAACCGCGAGGAAAGGATGGGGCAGGAGAAGCAAAGCTGGCTATCGCTGGTACGCAGATACGCAGATGCTGGCAGCGGTCCTGCCTGCTAAGGGCCCAAAGGCGACCCCAAAACGCTCACCACCAGCAGCTTTAATGCTTCACCGCCCCTCTTCACTTGCACAGAAAGAAGAGAAAGAGGCTACGTACAGCTGGGCTGGGATCGTGGAGCTGTACGGGGTCCGCAGGGCGATGTTGCACAGGAGCTGGCCTCGGATGGAGAGCTGCCCCCTCCATGGGCAGTAAGACGCTACGGGCAAAAGGAAAAAAAGCTCAGGGAAACAGGAGAGAAGAGGAAGGCAAACAGAGAGAGGTGCATTTGCAAAACAAAAGCAACCGCCAGACGCTCTTACCTTTGTGATTAAGTTCAGGTCTAAAGAAAAGGGAGAAAAAGAGGGATATTTAGCAGTGGGAAAGGGAAACCAGCCCACAAAAGCGACTGGCTATTTCAGAACGACAGCAAGCTGCTTACAGGCTCTCGCGAGCTAAGACAGGCATCCCGTTCGGCTCCCGGTACTGACAGGCGATGACTATGTACGGGCAGATCTGCCTGGGGCGCTCGGCAATGCCGCCGTCGGACACTTCATACACGTAATACTGGGGGGAGAAGGGAAACACAGATGAGAAAACACACGGAGGAGCGAGCGAGGCAGCTCGCCCCGCGCTGTATTCCCCCGTGGCCCGCAAATAAGTCGTCTGCACAGTTCTCCTGCGAGACCTTGTACCTGGCTCAGCTCAAAGGCCTGGAAGTGGCTGGTCTTCGAGGATATGTTGTTTCTGCTCACGGCGATGTGACAGTCATAGCCTGGGGACGGGCAGGTATAGCTGGTAGTGTAATTCTCGCATACTGCCTTGACCTTTCCCTGTGCCAGCACATTTACAAAAAATAAAATAAAAACAGATGCGTATACTCGCGCGCCAAACTGTTGGCAGAGATGTATTTTAAAAGGCTCCTTTTCCCCAAAGACAAAAACGAGCTGTCAGCAGAGCTGATTTTACACCCTGCCCCGTCACAGTTATGGTAGGGTGCCAACGCGTCCTTAAAAACCGCCTGCACTACCCAGTGATTTCTGCGAACCATTCCATGTAAAAACAAAGACTTGCATTTTACCTTGATCAGCTTAAAAATGACAATGTAGCCCGATTTTCCATGATACCAGGGTCTCGGATGGAGGTAGTCTGCATACTTGGAAATGTAAACGCCTGTGAAAACAAAGCAACGCAAAATAACACGAATGCTCCACCTAGTAACGCTGATTGCTGAAAAGCCTGCAGCGAGGACATTCCTCGGGCAAACTGGATTCTCTGCAGAGCCAGCACCCAGCTGCAAACCACAGCGGCGCTGGCACTTGCCGCCCTAAAAAGGGTGAGACTC
The DNA here is from genome assembly GCF_036417845.1 of Apteryx mantelli. Lineage (NCBI taxonomy): Eukaryota > Metazoa > Chordata > Aves > Apterygiformes > Apterygidae > Apteryx > Apteryx mantelli. The sequence continues at coordinate 220,911,252 of NC_089978.1, read as the reverse complement.
TTTTTGGCTCTTTTCCTCTTTTTGACCGCTGGCGTGGCGCGGCGTTATCTGTTCCTCTAGACAAGGAGTGAGCAAACACCTTGGGTTTCTCCTGGGGAAAACGGCCCAGGAGAAGTCAGTTTTGCTTGCACCCCATGAAGCATGAAAATGCCCCGAGCAAGGGCTTGTGTCTAAAGGGAAGATCTGGTAAAGGACTTCTGGGTCTGACTGGAAGTGGGGCAGGTCCTTTGCTCCGTCTGGAGCTGCACAAAGGTAGCATGAAGGTTTACATTTGGGGAGCACATGCTGCAGGGGCGCTGGGGCAGGCCCGTGGCACGGCACGAACCCTCCAGGTCCCTTCCCCAGCTCTTTATCGCCCTTCTGCGTCCCGGGCGCTAGCGTAAACCTTTTACCCTGTGACACGGCCCATTCGGACTTATCCCCAGCCTCTCTCCTTGCCCGGAGCATGTCGCAGGTGGATTTATTGCAGTGGGTTTCTTCATTCGTGCTCTATTTCTGCAGACAAGCTGGGTAGAGGAGTGCACCGGGGGGAGCAAACGGGGAGCGGGCAGGGGGAGGGCTACGGAAAAGAGGCAGCTGATTATACAGGCCGTAACATTCATCTCAGCCCAGCGGGACCGAGATGTGGGATTAAGGGACTAAGATACAGGCACAGAAAAATAAGCAATCGCACTCTTGCTTGGTTTTGCATTCATTGCTATCTCCTGTTAAGTAAGCAGGTGTCTAGGCCTGCGAAGACTTCCCGGACAAGCACCGGGAGACGTTCTGCTGCTGGCAAAAAGATTTCTTTGAGTAACGTGTCCCGTGCTGTGCGTCTTTGTACGCTTGAAGCCTCAGCTCTTGGAGCAAGGAACAAGGAGCAAGCACAGAGCGTAAAGGGCTTTGGCACGTGACGATTTGCTCCAGTTATTAACAGGACCGCTGGCAAAAGCTCAGCAAAGGGACTCTGAGCAGCCAACTGCTGGAGAGAAGTGCCAAAAAGCCACTTTGGTGACAAAGGTTGTTCTTAACAAGGGAGAAAAAACCTGAAATGGGGAGGAGAAGAGGTGACACGTTCCCTCGGGAAGATCCCACCCCGCTCCGGATGAGCGGGCAGGAGGAAAACACCGTTGTTTGCTTGATCCAAACGAACGCAACTTCAAATGAGAGAAACAGAGGAGTCTCTGTGGATTTTTCCAGTTAATAACAAGGCAGGACCAGGAATTTGTCTGGGCTTTGGCTTTTGTTTTTAAAGGAGACAATGTCCCCAGAACAGCGAACAGGCCTCTTGGTCCTCTGAACGGGAATCTTACCTTTCGCCGGGTCGCCGAGCGTGGAAATGGAACTGGTGTTTATGCGGAGGCCTATCTGACACACCTCTTTTGCCTTCAAAACAAGAGACAGACTCTTTTACCATCTGTTTTCAAAGATGAGGGACGCAGTTACTGAAATCCGTAGCGCAGCGATTGGCAAAATCCTTTCAACAGGCAAACGCTTACGTGTTGCAAGTCAATCCCATGCTATAAACACAACTGAATTCAACGTCTCTGCAGTCAACAGAAAGAAAACTTGTGGTTTCATGCACTAAATACTGAGATCTACTTATCAAGTGTTGTTACAACAACCTCCAGGGAAACAGAAGCATTTTCTACATTTGTGGGACAAGGAGAAAAGTTAGGAAAATCTGGAAAAATTCCAGCATCTCCAGAGACTATCGCAAGTGCAAGGCTGGACTTTGCACTTTCTTTATCTGCATGGAGAATTCATGGAAAAATAAATGCAAGGGACCCGGTGTGAATGCAAAGTGCACTTTCTACTCCATGCTCACTCCTGCACGGGCACAACTACTCTGCCTTGAGAGTGTCTCACTGGGTTTGATTTAATCCCCTTCCAAAATGTTTTCATCTAAGCATGCGAAGACCTTTAGGATATCGGCCAAAGAGTGACAACAGGAGAAGTTAATATGAATTTATTACGGGTGAGGAATAAAACCGCGTCAGCCAAACTGCACTCAGTCCTTTTACAAACAACACGGGGCGTTCACCTCACCTAATTTTTTGACGCTTTAACAAGTGTCAAGTCTAGATTAGCCAACTAGGCTCCCCTTCTGAATAGCAGAGAAAGAGAGGCGCCTCCGGAGAGGAATTTAGCCCGAGGGTTTTGCATGCCTCTTGTTAGGCCTGGCCAAACTGCCCTCTGGAGAGCTCCCTCTTTGCTAGGACTAAACAAGGAGCTGAGCCAGCTGGCACAGGCTGGGCTAACTTTCAAGTGGCTAAAATGAAGTGGGGCGATTCCCACTCCCGAACGGATATCGAAAGCGGTTTACTTTGGCGTAGCCAATTCAAAACGAGCAGAACCAAACCGCATTCAGGCCGCTCTCATCCCGAACAAAAGCATCGCTACAGTGACCTAACACGGTATCACTAATTCATGTCAAAAGTGAATCCCCATGAGTCTCCCCGACTCTCCGATAATCTCTGTGCAGACAAACTCTTCCCACAAAATCAAAAGCATCCTCATGAAACACGGGCAAGAATAACTACTTCTCAAGAGCTGTGTCAGGCTCTTTCTCCATGTAGACGGCAAAACCAAGGGACCTTGTCCAAAAGCACCTGATAAACTCCTGCCTTCTGCCACAAAGGTTTTTTCCCCTTCTGTGTGTACCTGAAAGGTTTCACCTGCCTGTACTGGCCTACAAACCCACTGGGAAAAAGGAAAGCTCCTTTTATCTCCCTGCAGAGGGCAAAAGAGACAGCCAGACCTCAAACAACAGTAATCGATTAGAGAGATCCAAAATAAGATCCATCCTCGAAAACCCCCAGGAGTCACTTTCACAGCCTGCTCTGGACTATTTATGCTGAGAAAACGTTTCAGGTTACCTCTTCTTCGTTATCAAACAGGAGAAACGCGAAGGTCTCCTCCAGCTCCTCCTGGCTGTAGCCGGCGGCTTCCTTGGCCTGGGCAAAAGCTTTGAGCTGCAGAAGACACAAGGACACTTTGTTCTAGTCCGTTCAAGCCAGAGCCAAGCGACCCAGCTTGGTACGGAGAACCCACGGCATGTAGACAGCGTGTCCCACGTACCTCCAGCCGTGGTCACTATAGGGCAGCTGGATACTAATGCGCCCAGCCCAGGTGCCCACACATCATTCTCTTCCCCGTGCGCACGCACATCCAGCCTCCCACCACAGGGATCCCAATCCATGCATTTTTCTGCGTGTCCCCTGCCAGGCTGGAGCCCACCTACGCCATCCTGCCTGCTCGTAGGTGGTGGCTGCCTGTGGGGAGACAAACCGCCTCTGTCTGTCCCTTGCGAACGGTTCATGCACCACCCAACTCCTCTAAAGATACTAAAGTGTGCTGCAAGCAGTAACCAGAGGTAATTAAATATTTGGGGTGGCTTGCACTTAACTCTATGGGTATTTAACATCTCGCCAACCTGAAAACACACACACACATTTACCAACGCGGGTGTTTTACAGGTCATAGCACAGCTGCTTACTTCCTTCTGCCTGGACAGCCCCAGCAGAACATGTTTAATGTCCCCTGAGAGACGTGAGGCACAGCCAGCCCTGCCCAACGCTGCAGCGCAGAGGTGAACGAAGCTGCACTCGCCCCATGGAAGTCAAACCTCGCTCCACGTTCCCCCTCTCGCCACACGTCATCGGGCTCCCGGGGAGCTCGTTTCACCAACCAGCACGTGGGACGGTCAAGCATCGCGTTCAGTGGCCAGCGCTGGCCATCGGAAGACAAGTTGTCTCCAAATGCCTGCAGAGGAGGCGATGCTTGGTGGCACCTCTCTCCTTCTCTCTCCACTGATGGGGAAGCCTAGATCATTCGAGCAGAGGGCCTGGCGCTATCACGCTGCTGCAGCTCAGAGGGTTCAGCTCCAGCCAAACCAGGCATTACTCCAATTTCTTTTGCCCACCGATTCAACTTGAAGCAGAGCCTGTTCACAGTGCAGCCAGGGAGGATGTCACATGAGAAAGCAGAGAGCTGGGTTTGGTTTTAGTTTTGGGTGTTTTAATAAAAGAAGTTAAATTGTGCAAGGACAGGATTTTTAAAACGGGGTTAAAAGATAAGAAAACAATAGTCTCATCACTGCTTTTTCAGGTTCAGTGGCTTGTAGAGATGTTCAGTCCTATTTTGACCTTAAAAGTCACAGACAAATCAACAGATAACTTGATTTGTGCGTTCCCAGCCTTGTGTTCCATGATATAATCAAGAAAGGACAGTTTTTTACCCAGCTCTGCAGTGACTATCTCAGATCTAAGCAGCCAAGATTTCTAAGCTCTACTTAATTCATGACAAGAAGCAGACTTGCTGAGACCCCTCCGGTTCTTGGAGAAGACAGCTTGTCCTCCACACCAACGACAACAGGACTGTGGGTACGGAGGAGTTTTAAAAGTGGCTCCATACCTGCCCCATCCAGCTGGAGAACAGGAAACTTGGGGTCAAAACTGGTGCCTGCACAGGGGCGAGGGGCAGCAGAGAAACACCGTGCGGAAACCCGCCTTGCTGTGAATCAGCAGAGCTCAGACTTGACATAAAATGCCAGTAAAGCTCCCCTGCTAGATACCAAACCAGCATTTCAACCTGCCCCTGAAGGCCTGCTCTGCCCCAGCAGCATCTGCTGCTGAATTTTGGCAACGTTGGCTGCGTTGATCTTTCGTTCCTCATCCGATCGGGAAGGAAGAAAAGCAAGAAAGCAAAGCAAAGGCTCTGCCCGTTCAGGAACTGCAAACAGAGCCCCAACGAGACAGGCAGCTCAGCCCCATGCTGCTAAGGAAAGACACAAAGATCTGCCAATAAACCAGCATTTAGAGACTCCAACAGCCCCACGTGGGGACCCTACGCCTCTCCTGAGCTTCCAGCAATGCCCTGCTCTCCCACAGGCCTCACCTCGTTTAGAAAAACATCGTTTTCCACCAGAATTGCTTGGCTGTATTGAAAACCGTCCCGAGATGTACAGTCCAAGTAGGAGCTCTGCAGCACCGAAACCGCTGTCTGCAAAAGGGAACTCGACTCTTCTGACTCCGGATGCAAACCTGGAGGAGGAAAGCAATAAGCAGGTGCAAATATTAACTCTGGGCATCCCCAGATGGCTCCTCTCCAGCCATGCAACCCACGAGACTTCGCCTGCGAGTTAAATTGCCCTCAGGAAGGAGGAACACGAGCTCCCCATTTGCCAGCAAGCTTCAGGAGCCATCTCTAGCCACTGCTTTCTCTTCGCTCTCCCTAACAAGACAGAAAAGCCCTGTCTGCGTCCTAGCCAGGTGCTCTCCAGCTCCTCTGGAGAGCTTTGGAACTCTTCCTATGCAAAAGGAGAAAAGGAAATTCTTAACGATCGCTAAAAGCAAGACCTGGTCGTAAATTAACTTTGTGCTTTCTCAGCAGGCCAGAGTTCTCCCTTGTGCTAAAAAGTGACTCAGATTTGTTGCGCTCTCTTGTAGGGTGCAAGAAAATCCCGGTGCGTGGTCAGACTAGTCTCTTGGAGTTATCTGCTTGGTTATAAAGATCCTCAGGTCTTGAGTGAACATGGCCTTCAACGCAAGCCTTCCTTCAAATTCTCGTGCAGTCGTGACCAGCTGCTCCAAGGAGGTGCAAAGCACCATCAGGAGGGATGAGCGCACGCTGCTGCTCCGTGCTCGGCATCCCCGGCACCAGCACTGCTGCAGTAGGGGCAGAGCTTTCCCAAAGACCACGCTCTGCCCAGGCATCTCCCAAGGAAACCACCCCCATGAGACGCTACCCAACAAGAAGAGATGCCAAAGCACTTTGCAAGCTACGAACGGGACCAGAAACAAAAGAAAACTCTGCAGCCTCTGGTTTTACAGGTGCTAAAATCCAAGTATTTAAAAAAAGCAGCCACTTAGAAATACAGGAAATCCTGGGCTTGGTCTCTCTCGCAGGTTTTAAAACCTTTCTTACGGGTGATGACTCATGAGATTTCAAACCTCAAGCAGCGACTGCAGCACTGAGGTGCTTAAAAGGGCTATTTTTATGACCTTGTGAACTTGAAACAATAATCTACAAGGAAAGAACGGTGGAATCTCCAAATCCCACCGGAAGAACAGGTTTTGCGCGCCGGTGGCTCTCCAAGGAAAACCTCACAGAGGTTTTGAAGACAAATAGTTAAGGTCTCAGCATTACCTCCTAAGCAGAAAGGCCCAGGTTCCTTCGGCGAGGAGTAAGGCAGCATCAGATGTCGCCCTGCAACCTCTCTGGGGTTTTGACTCTATTTTTAAGGCTAAGTTTTTATCTGTTTTTTTTCCCCCTCGATTAAAAAGACAGAAAAATTCCCCCTGCCGCAAATCTTGTTATTCCTCTCAAATTCCTCGAGGCCAAAAAAGGATCTAACACAAAACCAGGGAGAAAAAAAAACAGTTTGAATTGGGTGCATTTAATGCATTTAGCTACGTCACTAAAACCCAATGCAGTGAGCCTGCACTACCGGACTTAACGGGAAGGGAGACAGGGTCTGTTTTGTGTCGAGCAAGGACAAATGTGGACAAGGAGAAAAGGCAGAGGGAAACGGTTCAAAAGCAAGTTTAAAAGTGGTTCTCGTAAAAGCAGTTAGAGGACGGACAGGAATGGGAACTGGAAGCAAAGAAAAAGAAAATCTTCAGAAGTGCTTTTGCCTCTCTTAACCTCGCTCTGGGGAACGTACGTCTTTTATGCCTTTTCGTATCCACTTTCCCAACGTCCCACTTCCAGGTGATGCTTCCGTGATCATTAGGCAGGAGCTGTGCAAAAGCAGGTCAACCCGGTTCGGCCCTCGAGAGCAGAAAAATGAAAAATAAAACAAAGAGGTCCTCCCGATATATCTCAGTATTCTTAGTGTTTTCTCTCCCCGGGAGAGGGACCTTTCTGCTCCTGGACCGGGGTCAACTCCTGCTTCCTGCAAGCGGTGAGGCCAGTTGGGACCACGATGCCAGAGGAGCATCCCTGGGGCCTGGGCATTCCCCGTCTACTGGAAATAACCCACCCAGGACGACTGATCTTTCTCACATTTGCCCTTTTCCCAGCCGTATCGCATTGGTTGCTCAGCGTCATCTACGAATGACTAAATGCTAGTTGCTTCCAAATATCTCCAGATGACCTGGCACCAATTTTTAGTGGAGGTTCTTGTCAGTACGTCCCAAAAACACAGGATTGCAACTGGCGCTATCTCATTTCACAGCTCTAAATCATCTCCTTTTTCTAGGTACGATGTTCTGCTCTTCCTACGAACAGTGCCTTGCAACTGCACCATCGACAAATTTGGGGGCTTAGGGGATGGGAAAGGCCATGCCTAAATGCGTGAGCTGGGAGTCCGCTGTGCGTGTCCTCAATGTGAGGCATTGAGTTTACAAAGAAAGATTATAGGGTTAAAAGTCCCAAAGGGAGTAAAACGCATATTGAGGGCGTGGGGCAGCTAAAGCCAGCAAAAGCACTGGATGTTCAGCATCTTTCGGGGTTAAAAACCAAAGGCCTTTAAAAAAAAAAAAAAAAAAGCCTGGGAAGCTTTTGGAAACGCATCCCAAACAGCAGTTCTGCAGATGATATCTCAAACGTTTGTTCCTCGTGTTCCCGAAAAGTTTGGCCGCAGCGTAAAAACGACGGAAAGCCTAAAAACAAAACAAAACAAAACAAGTTTCCACAGTAATACATAAATGCGTGAGACGAAACAGGGTGCCACCAGGTCCGGCAGCTCGCTGCAACCCTCATCTCCCCTTTCCGGTTTAAGAGGCTCCTTCAGTCCTGTCCGCACCCTACAGAGGAGCCCGCGCTCACAGAAACACGTGCCAAACCCCGGCATCCTTGTTTTGCGCGTCCCCGGGCGGGAGCACGAGGCTGCCGCAGGTTCCGGGCAGGCTCCGAGGAGGCGAAAGTGAAAGTGCCTGGAACAGAAGCAAAAGCGAAAGCGGCCGTTTCCCTCCGAGCAGCCTGGACGGGCCACCACCACCACCACCACCCCGACGGCGTCGGCAGCTGGAGCAGACCTGGAGGAACCAGCACGGCCCACGTGAAGCCACAGCGGGCATTATCCGCGCTCCGAACTCCTCCAGGAGGGGATGGGCATCCAGGCGATTTCCTTCTCTGACAGCAACGGAGCAAAACAGTCATCTTTGCAGCTATTAACACTGGACTGCAGCGAAGGCCAATCTCCGCGGCTGTGCAAAAGCCAACCTCCCTCCGGGAGCGTTTCTCGGAAAGCTGCTCTCACGCTCCTTCCTCCTCTGGGGCTTTTCTAGACTAAACAAAGCCAGCTCCTTCAACTCTTCTTCCCCGATCACGCCAGCAATGTCTCGACATGTCTCGTTTTGCAGAGCGTTCAGCCAAAGACAGCCTGAGCGGACGTGCCCTGAGAGCGGACGCCGGTCCGGGCACTCCCAGCAGCCGCACGCTCCCCGTTTCGGTTCAGGGTTCCTGCCGGTGCTGGATGTAAATCGGCAGGGCCAGCCTAGGCCATGCAACACAGTTGTCTCAAAAAGAGGGTCCTCCTTTGGCTCATCCGTCTTCATGCGACCTCTGGGTGGCCCCATCACGTGGGGACTTCCAAAGCCAACCCGGGAGCGCAACACATGGCTTTTGAACCACTTGCTAGTACAGACTTGTAGAGGGAATAAGATTTGTTTTTCCTTCTTTTTTCATCTTAAATTTCTTCTAGCGCTTGGCGCAGACACTTGAATGACATCAAATCCCCCAAAGTTTGCCACCATGCTGGTTAACACCAACCACCGACCACCATGCCACTTTGTGCCATTAATAGTTCACATACCGCAAGCTGAGACGCCTTAAGACCATCCTCCCAATAGATGTCCGTACCACTTTTTTGGCTCTGCCAAAGTCTACTTTCTCTCTCTTTATCATCGCCCATCTTGATTTTGCTGCTCTCGCTCGTTAGTAACCCAACTTCACTTTTTCATCATCTCAAGCACGCAGTAATTATGACAATTATATGAACCGTCTTGTTTAGCTTTGCATTATAAAACACATGATATTACATGCTTGATCAGATATTTAGCTGCGAACCTCTTTTTAGCCACCATCTGCACGGCCCAACTTTTTTAACGAGCCTTGCCTCATTAGTGCTGAAGCCCTTCTCCTTACAAGTCACTTTACTCTCTCTGTTTAAGCCAAGATAGGCGCTCAGCTTAGCAAACACACCATTTCCCACAAAAGTCTAGGATTAGGAATGAGTTACGCCTGCAAAGCTGTCCATGCCTACAAGATGTTGACCATGGAAGACGCCTCCGTATTATCAGGCTGCTACAGAGTATTTCTAATTATTGACATAATGCAAATTAGGCCTACGCTTGCTCGCCAGGAGCAGCCAGGCAAGGAGATTTAGCACAGACTACTACCAGGGCTAACTGATATTAGACGTACTTGCAAATTGGTCGCCCGAGGCAGACCCCCGGGACGGCTCTGGGCAGCACAGTGAGCTAGATCCTTGCTACGGGGCGGGTGCCCTGCACCGAGGGGCCTGGTACGGGTGCTACAGTGCAGTTGTGGCACCCAGGCATTTCTGAGAGCAAGACGGGTGCAGCTCGGACGGCAGGAAATTGTTTGCTTTGGCATACTCAAGCCCGTCAGGGTTTTCTTGTGCTTTAGTGTGGGTTCTTCAAAGCCCTTCGGTCTCAAAATAGACTCTCCTGCATCCAAGTGCCCCGTTCCTGCTGCTCCTACCATTACTGACGACTTTTAGCCTTTGCTGCTTCCCAGTCTCCCCCTCTTTTGCTTTCTCGCCGTTCTCCTTCCCATCCTTTCCACTTGGAGACGCTGACAACTTTTCTAACCTTTTATTTCTAGGGCTACTACTGAGCAAAGCTGGGTGAACCTGCCACGCGGTAACAGATCTCATCTAAACTACGCACCAACACAGCCAGCACAGCCGGGACGTACCACGTCCCTGGGCAGATGTTGGGCATGGGACAGGCTACCAGAGCCAGGTCTGTGCTCGTGGGACAGCCAAAACAAGACCTCTGGCCGATGGAGGAGCCCATCTGGAGAAATCAGGAGCGTGTCCGCTGGCAAATGAAAGGGGAAGTAGCTGCCCGCAGGGGATGGAAGAGGTGGCACTGGATGTACCATGAGCAGGGCGTCAGGTCTACACCAGCTAATGGACACGTGCTGCCACATCGGAGCGACCGCGGTCGGAAGCATCTCCTATTCTGTGCGGTGCTTTCATGGGTAAGGCCAGCAATTGACTTCATAAAGTCAATTATCCTGCAACTGCTCTAGGTCCCCAGCAAATAAATCACGGTAACAGATAATTACAAACCACCTCTCTGCAACGGATGTTTCCTCATACTCGCAGGAAGAGAGCGGTCAGCCTGTTTGGAGATTCAGGAGCTCTCTTAACCGTGGAGCGATTTTCCCTGAGAAGAACTGAGCGCTCGAACTGTTGGGGCAGGGGGGAATTTAGGGGAGGCACGGCTCTTCAACCTCTGCAATCAGCCAAAAGGAACGGGCAGGCAGATGCAGCTCCGTTCTCCTAAATCAACATCTTTGTCCTTAAACCTGGGGAATATGTCCTCTTTTGGGGCGAGAAGGTATCTTCTGCAATCTCCTGGTTTGATATATTTAAAACGCTCTTTCACAGCGAGACGCAGTGATAGCTGCTAAGTTAGAAATCACAGATGCTGGACTGTATTTTAAATTACCTCTGGGATCAGGAAGCCCAGGAATGCAGAGCTCTAGGCTGCAGGATCTTCTGTAATGCTTTTCATCTCAGCATCAGGCCCTGACAATATTTATTTAGACCACCTTTTGGCCACAATCCCACCCAAAGAAAGCAGCCCCAACACAACCATGTAAGACATATTTAAGGAGAGATCAAGCGAGCGGGGCTGTTTAGTCTGGGGAAGAAGAGGCTGGAGAGATCTAACTGAAGCCCACAACTCCTTGACGGGGAGTCACAAAACCGGTGGAGTCACTTTTCCTGGCTTCCTGGCAGGCAGTAAAACAAGGGGAACCCCACAAGCTGCAGCTTGGGAGGTTCACACTGGACATCAGGGAGAAATTTTTCTCCAGGAGGGTCATGCAGCCTTGGGACAGGCCACAGAGAGGTGGAGGTCTCCATCCTTGGCTGGACAAAACTAGTCTGCTACTGGTGAAACCATCTCCTGGGAGCAGGAGTCCTACTCCAGAAGACCTTTCCAGCCAACACCTCCGTGATTTTATCACCTCCCTCCTGTTATCTCCAGCTGCTCAAGTAATTGCAGATTTGGTTATTACAAGTTTTCCCTCGTTAATTCACTGCTCAAGCAGTTGTCATTGCCTTTCATCTCAGCAGATGCTCTTCAAAGCGCTTGTCCCAAGTGTGTTTGCTCTGTCCTGCTGTGGCTCCCCTCTTCTATCAGCTTAAAATGGGGCTGCCGCTTGGTGTGGAGTCACTTAACTGCAGGGGTCTGCATGGACTCTTCCCAAATCTAGCACCTTGCCAGCTATTTTAGCACTTAGACAATTAAAGATGCCTCTTTCTTTGCAGAACGAGCCAGCCAAACGATCCTCCATGCTGGCGTAGGAGCCGTGACGGACCGAGACAGTCCGGCTTTCTGTGTTTTGACCTTGCAGGAGAGAGCGCTCCGGCCCTAAAACTAAAAACACACTAAGTCTCCCTTTCTTAGGTTACATTTCACGGGTGCCTTAAATGCAGCCCACACTCTCTGTTGAAACCCACACATAGGGATCAACCACACAGCACCTAAAGAGAAAATCCGCTTTTTACCTGCTGCTTCCCAGGACCCCAGCCCCACGGCGCTGGGCTGACCCTGTATATCGACGCCGGGAAGGTCCTGGATCTGAAGCGCACGCGGTGTAAAGCCGACCGCACACGCACTGCTGCAACGCCTAGGATTTCCTAACACGCAAGCAGCCTTGTCAGGGCAACAGCAACACTGCGCGTGTTAAAAACGACCTTCTCAACACTGAGCCCTCCCACGTATTTTCCATTTGGGAAAAGAAAAAATTGTCTGTGGCTGGAGAGACTGGGCGTACGCTTATCCTACCTGGAAAGAGCTGAAAAACAGCAGCTGTACCCATCCAGATCACCGATTACTTATTCTTTTTGCTTAGGAGCAAGCCGAAAACCTTCATAATGTTCCTTAGGTTCGTTTTGAGGCATTCATTACTCATTGCAGACACTCTCATTTTAGCGTGGACTCTCTTTCCCCCAGTTTCTTGTTCTGCTTGACGCAGCAGTGAAGCTGCTGAACGGACCCTTTGGCTACAGAAATTACCAATAGCACCAAGACGCACTTGTAGTTTCAAGTAAAAATGGAAGTGAAGGCGTGAAATACTGAAATTCCCCCTGCATGCACCTGAACTCTGAACATCCCACCAAAACCGGAGGGTGACTATTCGACCATCAAAAAGAGAGCCAAAAAAGCGCCAAAACGGCATTTGCCAAAACAGAAAAGCGTCTCACTTTCTTCTCTCAAATTTGCGCTAATGACCAGTCGCTGTGTTTTAACCGAGAAGTACCGATATCCGCGTTTCATGCAATAATGTTGGCGCGTTTCCACCAAAGCCATAATCCTGGAAACATTTCTCTCGACGGCCGTGCTGACCTACGCGAGCCCCTTGCCCCGACGCTCGTTCCCTTCCCCTGCCGCCACAGCCGGGGCCGCGTAACGAACAAAATCAGCAAACCACAGCTGGGGGGGGGAAAAAAAAGGAAAAAAAAAAATCACGTAAAAGAGGTTATTTTTAATCCAGGTGAGTTTAGCGATCGGAAGAGTCATGCCGACGCAGCTCAGAGCCCGGCGGGACGTCGAAGCCGGCGCGGGAACTGGAGACCCTACGGACAAAACGCGCTTGGGCTGAGTTTAACGGAAATGCCCAAAACGGCCCAAACCAGGGCGAAACGCTAGTTCCGGGGCCAGGCAGCACCATCGCTAGCCCGAGGCGGCTACTTACACCTCTTCTTATAACGGCAGCGGATTTTCGGGCAGACCGATATTTCAGACGGAAAAACGGCACTTTCCGCGAGACCAAACACACCGTATTTAACGCTTTTTTTTTTTTTCCCCCTTTTTCCCAAGCTCCTGGAGACCACCAAGGAATTGCGGAACGGGGCGGCTCGGTCACCATTTCCGCCGCCTGCAGGATCCCGGCTTGTCTGCCCCAAATTTAACCCCCCCCCCACCCCCGCCCCAACACCACCCCGAGGGGCGCAGGCCTGCGGCTGCCCTCGAGCCCCTTCGCGAACCACGGGGAAGCCGAAACGGAGCAAAACCGGGGCAGAAACTGCGTTTTCGTGCATTTCCCCCCCCCCCCTCCTCTGCCCGGCCGCCGCGTTGGCTCCTCGGGGAAGGCCGAGAGGCCGCGGGGCCCCCGGCGCCTCCGCTCCCGACGGGCTCCCGCGACCCCTCCGGGCTCCTTCGTGGCGGGGGGGGCGGAGGGAATAAAGGCCGAAAAGGGGCTTTTTTGGGGTGTCGCGGCTCCCTCAGCCCCCCGCCGCCCCCCTCCGTCGTCCCCCGCTCACCCGTCCCGCCGGCGGCGGTCGCCCCGTCCCGCCGCTCGCCCATGGCTCGGGCCGCGCTGCCGCCCGCCGCCCCTCACGGCAGCCCGGCGCCGTGGCGGCTGCGCGGCGGCGGCGGCGGCGGCGGCGGCGGCGGCGGCTCGCGGGCCGGGCGGGCGGGCGCGCTGAGGCGGCGCCGGGCTGCACGCGGGGCCGCCGCCATCCGCCGGCCGCAGGAAGTAAAAGGGAGGCGCGGAGGGCCCGGGAGGAGGGAGGAAGGGAGGGAGGGAGGGAGGCAGGGAGGGGGGGATATGGGGGGGGGAGGAAAAAACAGAAAGTGAAAACTGAACCGGAAAGAGAGCGCGGCCGCGCCCGCCGCTTTCCTCTTCCCTCAAGGTCGCCGCCGCCGCCCGGCATGGCGCCGCCGCCCGGCCCCGGTACCGGCCCCGCCGCAGCACCCCCCCCCCCCCCGCATGGCCGCCCGCCGCGTCCTCGGCGCCACGCTTCGGCCCCTCGGCCCCTTCCCTCAGCTCCTCGGCCCCTTCCCTCAGCACCATCCTTCATTCCCTCAGCACCATCCTTCGTCCCCTCGGCTCCTTCCCTCAGCACCATCCTTGGTCCCTTCAGCTCCTTCCTCCATCTCCTCATCCCCTTCCCTCAGCTCCTTCCCTCAGCACCATCGTTCGGCCCCTCGGCCCCTTCCCTCAGCTCCTCGGCCCCTTCCCTCAGCACCATCCTTCATTCCCTCAGCGCCACCCTTCTTCCCCTCGGCTCCTTCCTTCGTCCCCTCGGCTCCTTCCTTCGTCCCCTCGGCCCCTTCACTGAGTTTCATCCTTCATCCCTTCGGCTCCTTCCCTCAGTGCCATCCTTCATTCCCTCAGCGCCATCCTTCTTCCCCTCGGCTCCTTCCTTCATCCCCTCAGCCTCTTTCCTCAGCACCATCCTTCGTCCCTTCGGCTCCTTCCCTCAGTGCCATCCTTCATTCCCTCAGCGCCATCCTTCTTCCCCTCGGCTCCTTCCTTCATCCCCTCGGCCCCTTTCCTCAGTGCCTTCCTTCATCTCCTCAGCCCCTTCCCTCAGCTCCTTCCCTCAGCACCATCCTTCATTCCCTCAGCATCATCCTTCATCCCCTTGGCTCTGCCCTTCATCTCCTCAGCTCCTTCCCTCAGCACCATCCTTCAGCCCCTCGATCCCTTCCTTCAGCCTCCTCCCACATCCCTTCAGTGCCTTTCTTCACCTCTTCCCTCGGCCCCTCTGCCCTTCCCTGGGGCTTTCCCTCAGCCCCACTGCCCCCTTGCCCAAGGCCCTGGGGGGTCCCCACCACCCACCTGCCCCACTGGGGCCTTGGGGCCAGGACCGCTCTCGTGTGGTGGCTCCAGGCCCTGCTCTGTGGTGTCCTTGGGGCTATGGGGCACTTCCATGGCAGGGGATAGCTCCATCACCCCTCTGGTGAGGACTTGCCCCAGGGTGTAAAAGGTGACAGGTCTCCTTTCAAGGTCTCCCTCCAACTACCCATGTCTCAGGGTTTTGTTCCTGCCTCCTGGGGGCCGCGTTGAAAACATGCAAGTGCGTGGCCTAGGGGTGGATTCACCGCGAGAACGAGGTAGGGGGACAAATGAATGTTTAAGCAGAAAAAGTAGATAAATAATCCAGTTTCCCTCCACCACCTGGAATCTCTTTACCAGCCTTGCAGGGAGACAACGGGTCACTTGAGTAGCCGCGTATAAACTGAGGGGCTTTCTCCTTGCTCCCCCTTTCCCCCGCGGTAATTAATGGCATGGCGATTTTTGCTGCGCTGCCTCTGTGGCTGTCCGCTGAGCGGAGCACTCTCGTTTCTCCGGCGCAGCTGCCTTCGTCCCCGTCATGCCTGAAGGTGGCTGACGAGGGGAGGTGGCCGTACGTGGGCATGTGAGGCGCGGGGCAGGCGCTTGAGATGATGACGCTGCCGCCGGTCGATGTTGCAATAGCCGGCAGGATGCGGTACAGGGCAATCCAGGTTACACGAGGCGCTGTGCGAACACCGTGTGCCTAACGGTGGCTTCATGTTTGCATTGCAGAAATGTGCCTACAGCCGTGCCAGACAGTAGGGGGGCTTGGAGAGGAGACCGCCCAGAGTTTCGGGTACTGTAGGCACAAAGCAACGAGCCGTGGCCGATCATTTGGCCGATTGCCATGCGTAGGAGCTTGTTGCGTTGAAAGACTTTGCTTTTCCCCGTTGCTGCTGACAGAAGGAGACATGAACCACCTGGGACCAGGCTGTGGAGATGGCCCCGAGCCCAAGTTGCATATGTGCCGCACTGAGAGCATTGGGCAGAGATCCCTGTGCTGGGATCTCACGCTCGGAGAGTGCTGTGTCTGCACGTTGTGGCTGCGCTGTGCAGCGACATAGCACAGCTGATACGTTTATGGTGATGCTGCTTCCTGATCCTCGCTGGCTTTTGCTCAGCAGTGTGTCCCATGTTTGTCCTTCTAGATCCTGCTGACATATCAAAGGCTGGAGTTCTCGCTGGTGGTGTTAGTCCTAAACATCGCCTGCCTAGGAGCGAGAAAAAAAGGCTCTTCATGTTCCAATGCCTTCATATTCGGGTGAAGCGAGACAGAAATATCTTCCCCAGGCCAGTGTTCTTGGTTGCCCTGCGAGGGCGTAAGGTGAACAGCCCTCTGTAACTGCAGGCCTCGTTCTGGGAGGCTTAAGGAGGACTCTGAGCTTCTGTAACGAAAAGCAGAGCCGCAGTCAGACTGAATGTGTTTCCCTCACAAGTGTGGCTGTCCTCAGGCACTGCAGCAATGAAACACGAGTATCTTAGCATAAAGAATTACTTCTGATGAGGAAAATTAGGATTTCTGGTGACAGATTCTTTCTCGGTGATTTGCTCCCATTTTCAACTATTACAAAAGCATAAGGGATTTAAGGCAACTTTGCTGTCTATTTTTGGGGCGGCGGGAAGAGGAAGAGAGTAACGACTGGAGTTTCTGAAGGTCGGACACCGATTCTGACTGGAGTTTCTATATTGCTGTTTGGTTCTTCATGCCTTTTTGGGCAGGTAGACATGTGCAGTCCGCGTAAGAGGACAGCCCAAGATCTGACTTTGGTGTGGGCCTAGTTCCTGGCAGTTGTCTATTTGGCTTCTTTGAAAGAATGACTCATGAAGTTCTGGCATAGCTACAAGTCTAAAATAAAGAGGTCGTCATTTGAAGATCTAGTTCCTCTTTTATTCAGAAAAAAAATGAATGATACATGCAGATGCTGTCAGCCGCTCTAAGAAAACAGTTGCAATGAAATGAGTAAATAGGGAGGTGGAAGCAATAGTTCTTGAAAGCTACGGAGTCATCACGCTTAAAAACAGGGAAAATAAAGCAAATAATTAAGTTTGAGATCATTATTGACTTTGTGTGTGGAAGTATTAGGATCCTCCGCTGCTAGGTGAGGTGCACAAACGCAATCTGCAAACAGAGAACGGCCCAAGACCTGTGGGCTCCCTCCCCTTTTCCTGTGAGGTATGAATCATGGGACAGCAGATGACACAGAAATATGTGGAAATCCTGAGTTTTTCCTCTATCTTTCTCCTATTTCATTATAATACATGGCATGAAGGACTGGCTTGGCTTTTGCTTGGCTTCCTAAGGAAATTAGGCTTGCAATCATACTATTTTTGCCTGTCTCTTCCATGAACTTTTGAAGCCATTAGCCAGCTTCAGCCTAAAATGACAGTGGGGTAGTGGTTTCATGGATTCCTTTCTACAGTTTTCTAGAAAATTGGTGACCTGCTGGAGGATCCCCTTCCTGTCCTCGCTATGAGACCATCCAAAGCGTGAACTTTCCCCTTAGTTGCTGTGGAGGGAATCTGCATGGGGGAAGGTCACTGATGGCTCAGGTTAATTCTGCAGGGGTGACTGCGGAAGCGGAGAGGAACTCTGACACGGCTGCTACATGGCACCACAAAGGTTGAGCACGTCTGGTTTGATCCAGCTGGACAGAAAGAGGTTTGTTCCCACTCATTTCTGCTTTGCTTTATTTTCTGTGAAGGACCGTCAAACCAAACAGCATGGAAGAGTGTGAAATGCAAACTCAAGAACTTCCTTGTCCCAAAGGTCTACTTTATGCTAAAATGCTATCAGGTCCGTGTCCTCCATAAAGCTTTTTTGCCTCATCCAGCACTCGACTCAGGCAAAACTCCTACAATCACTTCGGTATCTTGCAGCATGAGAACCCAATTTTGTTCCAGACCTATAATTTTGTCATGTCTTTTGATGACACGTTAAGGAAAAGTCTTCTAAAATACCACCTTCAGCTCCCTACGTATGCAAGGATCCTCCAGCACTCAGGTATACGTGTGTGTGGTTTTTCCGAGAATGAGTGTGAAGTTTATCACGTGGTTTTGCAGGTCAGCGGGTGACAGACTGACTGAGATTATATGCAGAAGGTTATTCCTCCTTGAGGAAGAGCCGATTGATTCTTCTCCCTCAAAAGCTCGTGATGGAAACATTTAAATAGTTGTAGCAGCACCGGAGAAACAGAACCAAAGTTGTTGAAACAACCAAACAACCCTCTGTAAAAGTCGCTGACAAAACCCAACTTGTTTCTTGGTGTTTTCATGACTGTGTAAAACCACATATCACATAAGCAGCTACCACATATAATCAGGAAATGAGTCAAAGAAGCCAAGAATGTGACAAAGTACAGATTGCCATTTTCAGTGGTGAACGAGGGATTTTTTTTTCCAAATCCTTTTATCTTTTTTATTCACTTTTTTTCAACTAGTATTGAAATAGATTCTTGCCATTGCTTTCAATCTAAACCTGAATATCTCTGAAAACACTCAAGAGATATTCAGTAGATAGTGTTTGAGGTGGTACTTTCTAAACATCATTACTCCTTACCAGGCGTGAGACTGGAACGAAGAGACACAAGCTCTTTCTGCGACCAAAATGTCACCACTTGTTCATGGCAAAATGTGTGACAGTCCAGGTCACGTAAACTGAGTATCTTTTTCTCTTTTTAAGGTCAACAGCCATCTATTAGTTAAACAAGCTATTTGCAATAGTTGTCACTATCTCCAGAGTTGTTGATATCCTTCAGAGTTGATGTCAGCCTGTGCGAGGTTGGGGGAGGTTGTGCCACTCTGTTGGTTCAGACCTTCTGCAGATGCAGGTCCTGTAGAGGGAAGCGATATTTGCACTGGATTATTTTTTTCGTAGACGGCAACTTAGGTTATGTCCATGATCCTGCTCCGCAGCTGCTTCTTTCCCACCCTTTGACCACGCTGTTTCCCACCCCTCATCTCCTAACCTTCCCCCGAATCTTGCATGCTCCCCCTAGAAAACCCGTGCGAGGCTCAGGAGGTCTCAGAGGATTCAGTTTCTCCCATCGTGAGCCACATCAGCCCATCCAGCGATGGTCAAACTCTTCCACCAGGCGGGTGCTCTATGTCATTAATATCTGTGTTTTACGGAGGGGGCGACTGAGGCAGAGGGTGCTTCGCTGGAGACCACGCAAGGAAAATTTGTGGAGTTTCTTCTCAGGCCCATGGCATCCTTGGTTCCTTGCCAAGTTTGCAGGTTAGGTCTTGAACACCCTGTGGTTCCAGGCTCCAAGGTCCTTGGGACCCTCCGTGGCACAGAGTTGGAGCTACGGCCTGACTCTTCTCCCCTCAAAGTGTGGAACAAGCGCCCAAGGAATGCAAACGCGGAGGCAAGGTGGGCGCGCGGGGGGAAAACCCAACAGCAGTCGCAGACACACAACTGGTCAGTGAAGTGAACGGGTCCTGCAGCGGTCGTCCTCTGAGGGAGCAGCTCTCCTTGGAGAACTTCAACCACCGGAGACGCCATTGGGGGGGATTTTTTTTGTCTTTGCTTTTAATCCATTTGCAGTGTATCCTTGCTTACTTCAGCAGATTCGGGAAGGGAATCATGGGAAGACCACCAGGGTGGGAGCACTAGGACACGGGCGTACAGACACCAAGGCTGCCTGCAAAGTTCTCATGAAGTTCCTCAGCCGTCTAAATAACCCACTGGGAACTGGGAGAGCAAAAGCTTGGTGCTCCTGGATGTGGCTATGGAAGGGCAGGGCGGGAAGGTGACCAGTGCTCCCAGTCCCTCCCCACACACCAGAGCCCGCCACCAGCGCTCCCAGTCCCTCCCGCACACCAGTGCCCCCCACCAGTTCTCCCAGTCCCTCCCGCACACCAGTGCCCCCACCAGTTCTCCCAGTTCCCCCCACCAGTGCTCCCAGTCCCTCCCGCACACCAGTGCCCCCACCAGTGCTCCCAGTTCCCCCCACCAGTTCTCCCAGTTCCCCCCACCAGTGCTCCCAGTCCCTCCCGCACACCAGTGCCCCCACCAGTGCTCCCAGTCCCTCCCTGCACACCAGTGCCCCCACCAGTGCTCCCAGTCCCCCCCGCACACCAGTGCCCCCCACCAGTTCTCCCAGTCCCTCCCGCACACCAGTGCCCCCACCAGTGCTCCCAGTTCCCCCCACCAGTTCTCCCAGTTCCCCCCACCAGTGCTCCCAGTCCCTCCCGCACACCAGTGCCCCCACCAGTTCTCCCAGTCCCCCCCGCACACCAGTGCCCCCACCAGTTCTCCCAGTCCCTCCCTGCACACCAGTGCCCCCACCAGTTCTCCCAGTCCCTCCCCGCACACCAGTGCCCCCACCAGTTCTCCCAGTCCCTCCCCGCACACCAGTGCCCCCACCAGTTCTCCCAGTCCCTCCCTGCACACCAGTGCCCCCCACCAGTTCTCCCAGTCCCTCCCTGCACACCAGTGCCCCCACCAGTTCTCCCAGTCCCTCCCGCACACCAGTGCCCCCACCAGTTCTCCCAGTCCCTCCCTGCACACCAGTGCCCCCACCAGTTCTCCCAGTCCCTCCCCGCACACCAGTGCCCCCACCAGTTCTCCCAGTCCCTCCCGCACACCAGTGCCCCCACCAGTGCTCCCAGTTCCCCCCACCAGTTCTCCCAGTTCCCCCCACCAGTGCTCCCAGTCCCTCCCGCACACCAGTGCCCCCACCAGTTCTCCCAGTCCCCCCCGCACACCAGTGCCCCCACCAGTTCTCCCAGTCCCTCCCGCACACCAGTGCCCCCACCAGTTCTCCCAGTCCCCCCCGCACACCAGTGCCCCCACCAGCGCTCCCAGTTCCCCCCACCAGTGCTCCCAGTTCCCCCCACCAGTGCTCCCAGTCCCTCCCGCACACCAGTGCCCCCACCAGTTCTCCCAGTCCCCCCCGCACACCAGTGCCCCCACCAGTTCTCCCAGTCCCCCCCGCACACCAGTGCCCCCACCAGCGCTCCCAGTTCCCCCCACCAGCGCTCCCAGTTCCCCCCACCAGTGCTCCCAGTCCCTCCCGCACACCAGTGCCCCCACCAGTTCTCCCAGTCCCCCCCACACACCAGTGCCCCCACCAGCGCTCCCAGTTCCCCCCACCAGTGCTCCCAGTTCCCCCCACCAGTGCTCCCAGTCCCTCCCGCACACCAGTGCCCCCACCAGTTCTCCCAGTCCCCCCCGCACACCAGTGCCCCCCACCAGTTCTCCCAGTTCCCCCCACCAGTTCTCCCAGTTCCCCCCACCAGTTCTCCCAGTCCCCCCCGCACACCAGTGCCCCCACCAGTTCTCCCAGTTCCCCCCACCAGTTCTCCCAGTTCCCCCCACCAGTGCTCCCAGTTCCCCCCACCAGTTCTCCCAGTTCCCCCCACCAGTGCTCCCAGTCCCTCCCGCACTACAAGTCCCGGCGGGCGCCGCGGCGGGGCCGGGCCGAGCAGGGCCGGGCGGGCGGAGGCGGATCGCGGCCGGGCCCGGGGCTCGCACCGGGGCCAGGACCGGCACCGGCACCGGGACCGGGTCCGGGACCGTGGCCGGGATCGGGATCGGGATCGGGATCGTGCCGGGCCTGCGGCCTGGGCCCCGTCGCGGCCCGCGGCCATGGCCATGGCGGGCGCCCTGAGCGGCGGCTCGGCGCGCGGCGACATCTGTGCGTGAGGCGGCGCCGCGGCCGCGGCCGGGAGCGGGATCGGGATCGGGAGCGGGAGCGGGATCGGGATCGGGAGCGGGATCGGGATCGGGGGGGGGCCGGGGCCCAAGTGGCCGTTGGGGCTGCGGGGGGGGGGGGTCGGGGACGTGCGGGAGGGGGGTGGGGGGAGACGTGGGGCAGGTTTGGGGCTGTGGGGGGTGTGAGGGGGCTGTGGGGAGACGTGGGGGGTGTGAGGGGGCTGTGGGGGATGTGAGGGGGCTGTGGGGGGGTTGGGGGTGTGAAGAGGGGGCTGTGGGGGGTGTGAGGGGGCTGTGGGGGGGGTTGGGGTGTGAGGAGGGGGCTGTGGGGGTGTGAGGGGGCTGTGGGGAGGTTTGGGGGTATGAGGAGGGGGCTGTGGGGGGGTTGGGGGTGTGAGGAGGGGGCTGTGGGGGTGTGAGGGGGCTGTGGGGAGGTTTGGGGGTATGAGGAGGGGGCTGTGGGGGGGTTGGGGGTGTGAGGAGGGGGCTGTGGGGAGATGTGAGAGAGTTTTGGGGCTGCAGAGGGTGTTAGGGGGCTGTGGGGGATGTGAGGGGGGCTGTGGGGAGATGGGGGCTGTGGGGAGGGTCGAGTTTGTGAGGAGGGGGCTGTGGGGGGGGTTGGGGGTGTGAGGAGGGGAGATGTGGGGGGCCGTGGGGAGGGTCGAGGTGAGGAGGGGGCCGTGGGAAGGGTTGGGGCTGTGGAGAAGGGGCCGGGGTGAGGATTGGGGTGGGGGGTGGGGTGCTGAAGGGCCTGTGCAGGCCACGGCGAGGGGGCTGCAGCAAGTGCTGGAGATACAAGGAGAAGATACGGAGGAGATAGGGAGGAGATACGGAGGAGATATGGAGGAGATAGGGAGGAGATATGGAGATAGGGAGGAGATACGGAGGAGATATGAAGGAGATAGGGAGATATGGAGGAGATAGGGAGATATGGAGGAGATAGGGAGGAGATATGGAGATAGGAGATACGGAGGAGATAGGGAGATAGGGAGGAGATAGGGAGATACGGAGGAGATAGGGAGGAGATAGGGAGGAGATATGGAAGAGATAGGGAGATAGGGAGGAGATACGGAGGAGATATGGAGGCCGTGGGCAGAGTTGGGGACTTGAAGGTTGGGCTGTGGCGGGGGCTGTGGGGAGGGCCAGGGATGTGCGGAGGGGTCTGTGGGGGGCTGCGGCGAAGGTCGGGCGTGCGAAGGGGGCGGTGAGGGGATAACGGGGACACGGGGCTGTGAGGGGTGCATGGGGATGTGGGGGGGGGGGCGGCAAGGGTTGGGGCTGGTAGGGGGCTCGAGGGGGGGTTGTGGGGGGCTGCAGCAAGGGGTGGGAGACAGAGTGGCACACGTTTGGGGATGGGGGGGAGAGGGGCGTGTGGGTGCACGCTGGCGTGGAGGATGAGGGTGCGCGATGTAAGGCAGTTGTGTGGTTTGGGAAGCGTGGAAGAGGTGTCCGCGAAAGGGCGGAGGGGATCTCTGGGGCTGATTTAGAAGTGAGGAGGGCGAGGAAACACGATGGGGAGATGGGTTTTGGGTGCCCTGAGGGGGCAGGATTGATCTGTGTGTACAGATAAATGAGACGTCTCCGTTCTTTGGAGGCGGTGAAGAGGTGATAGTGGAACTGGAGGAGGAAAGAGTTTTGCTTTGGGGCTGGCATGGAGAAGGCCAAAATTTTAGCGTTGTGCTTTGGGAGGAGGGCTGGACGATTTGGGGGGAGGCAAATGGTGTCTCTCTCCAGGGAAAAGGTGAGGCTGCTTCTGTGTTCCTTGACAAACGTATGTGTTTTTGATCCAAAGAGGTGTTGCTGGCACCGTAGGAGAGGGGATGGCTCTTCCCTGAGGAGTGACTTGGGACTTTTTCCTGGGCACAAGATGGGGGGGGATGAGATCTTTTGTGAGCTGCTGTCTACAAGATAAGATATGCCTTGGAGAAGCGGGGCTTGAGATAACCAAACGGCTTGCACGGGAGCTGAGAAACCGTGCCCCCGAAATATCACGTACCTGCCACAGCGCGAGGTGCTTGGGAGCCTTGGGCCAGGTCCAGCAGCCTCCCAGGTAGATGGACCACCACAAAGATAGCTGGTGTAGGCTGTGCTGCACTGCCAAGGTCGCCTTGCAGGGATGCCCTCTGGTTGCGTAAGGAACGCAGCAATTTTGGAGCCCTTGATTCCCTGCATTGCACCCGAGACTCGCGCAGCTGGCTCTGCCTGGTGAGCTGCAGCAATGCTGCTTTGCAGCCGCAGGAGATCTGGGCCTGGCTGCAGTCTCCTCCTGCTCCACAACCCCTCGTGCGGCTGACTGGTGGGATGTGAGAGCTGAGGTGGGATCGGTGAGCTGTCTTTGGCCTGGATGGCCAGGGCGCAGGAGAGAAGCCAGGGTCCTGCCGTATATTTTGGGATGTGCCGTGCAAAGAGCCCTATCGGAAGGTACCTCAGAAGCTGCACAGTGTCTGAGCCCCTTCCCTGATGACTGATTACATCTCTCTCTTGTGACCCTGCCGCATAAAGGAATTGCGTAGTAGGAGAGAAGAAATTTGAGGATCCTGCAGTTCACGTGTTTGATTTTGGATTATATAATAGCCTTTTAATGAGATGCTGCCGGAGCTTTTTCATCGCCTTCCTAGTCCCGCTGCTGGCAGCGTTGGTGCTGCTCAGCAGCTAACAATTCAAGGGCTCCGTCCTCATTTGGACTCCTCCTCTTCTTGCTTTTCCTGGCATAAACCAGGAGAAGCACCAGTGAAGACAAAATATCCTGCCCAGGGATATAGGCAAAGGGAATGAGGAGCTAACAAGTAAATAAATAAGATTATATCGTATCATGTGCTGTGAAAGTGCCTGTACTCATGATTCCCTTTCAAGGGATGGTCATAAAAGGGGCTTCTGCATTGTATAATCTTATCAAGTCTGCTGCATCTTCCATAACTGCTGGTTTGGGATGACTTCAGTGCTTTATGCTGGTAAATGAAGATCCCCCCTCAGTCTTCTCTTCTCCAGGCTAAACTGTCCCCACTCTTGGCCTCTCCTCGTTTGTATGAGAGATGCTCCAGTCCCTTAATCATCTTTGTGGCCCTTTGCTGGACTCGGTCCAGCAGGTCCCATGTCTTTTTTTGTGCTGGGGAGCCCAGACTTGGACCCAGCGCTCCAGATATGGCCTCACCAGTGCTGAGCAGAGGGGAAATTTCACCTCCCTTGACCTGCTGGCAGTGCTATGCCTTATGCAGCCCAGGATGCCGTTGGCCTTCTTGGCCACAAGGACACATTGCCGGCTCATGGTCAACTTGTCCACCAGAACCCTCAGGTCCTTCTCTGAGCTGCTCTCCAGCCAGTTGGCCTCCAGCTTGTCCTGGTGCCTGGGGTTGTTCCTCCCCAGGAGCAGGACTTGGCACTTCCCTTTGAACTTCATGAGGTTCCTTTGTGCCCATTTCTCCAGCCTGTCCTTTTGAACGGCAGCACAACCACCTGGTGTATCAGCCGCTTCTCCCAGTTTTGTATTGTCTGCGAACTTGCTGAGGGTGCACTCTGTCCCTTCATCCAGGTCATTAATGAAGATGTTGAACGAAATTGGCCCCAGTATTGATCCCTGGGGAACACCAGTAGTCACTGGTCTCCAGCTGGACTTTGTGCCACTGATCACAACCCTCTGAGCCTGGCAGTTCAGCCAGGTTTCACTCCACCTCACTGACCACTTATGTAGCCTGCACTTCATCAGCGTGTCTGTGACGGTGTTAGGGGAGATAGTGTCAGAAGCCTTACTGAAGTCAAGGTAGACAACATCCACTGCTCTTCCTTCGTCCACCAAGCCTGTTGTCTCACCGTAGGAAGGCTGGCAGGTTGGTTAAACATGATCCCCCCTTCGTAAATCCCTGCTGATTACTCCTGATCACCTTCCTGTCCTTCATGTCTGGAAATGGTGTCCCGTATTAGTTGCTTCATCAGTTTCCCAGGGATTGAGATGAGGCTGACTGGCTTGTAGTTCTGAAGATCCTCCTTCTTGCCCTTCTTAAAGATAGGGGTGACATTCACTTGTTATCTGCTTTCTGCTCTGCTACGTCCTCGCAGGATCCTGAGCTCCACCATCTCATGGTTGCTGCAGCGAAGGTTGCCCCCAACTTTCACATCTTTGACCAGTCCTTCCTTGTTTGTAAGTATGAGGTCCAGCAGAGAGCCTCTTCTTGTTGGCTCCTTGGTCATCTGTGTTAAGAAGTTGTCATTGATGCTCTCCAGGAACCTTCTGGATTGCTTGTGTCCTGCTGTTTTGTCCCTCCAGCAGATATTGGGGTGGTTAGAGTCCCCCATATAGACCAGGGCCTGTGAATGTGAGGCTTCTTCCAGTTGTCTGAAGAAGACCTTGTCTGCTTCTTCCTGATGTTGGGCTGCCCCCTGATCCTGACCCATCAGCTCTCGGCTGATCCCTTATCCGTCCCCAGGCAGAGCTCTGCGCATCCCATTTGCTCTCTCTTCTCTATCCCAGTATGTCCTTCCTGAAGAGCCTGCATCCGTCCATGGCAGCGCCCTGGGTGTGTAAGCTGTCCCCCCACGTCAGGGCAGGGAGGTGGCCAGAAGTGCCTGACCATGCAGCGTTTCACGACTGAAGACAAAGCCAAAGACCACTCGTTGGTTGACCAGGGCTAGGAAGAATTGTATAAACCCTACTTTTACAGAGTATCTAGGCACGTGTTTTTACAGAGAGGATGGATTTATCTTGTTGAAGGTTGTGTGAAAATACGTAGGACTCTTCTTCACTCGTTGCTAACTTGGTAAGCAAAAAACACACCTGAAAGGAGATGATAGTGTCAGTTTGTGCTGGGAAGCAAAGCCCAGACTTGCCCTGTAGAAATGCAGATACTCAACGAAGGTGCCTAAGTTAGGAACTTAACTTGTCTAAGCTCTGTTGGCTTTTGAGAAGGACTGGCATTTCTGGAAGATAGTTTTTAGATGGACTGAAGTGTTCTCTGGAGGCGTCCATTTCCAGTGACTGTAGATGGAGCCAAGAGAAACGGTGCCTCTAACTCTAAACAGTTAAGAGCTATGTGGGATGAGTCTGGACCTAAATATCTGAATCCTGCTAATGGTTTGTACTTGGATAAAAGTTTCAAGCAAGGACTGCAAAGCATTGCACCAATCATAAGAGAATCCAGTGTCAGGAACAGTCCCTCCAAGGTCAGTGTTCAGTGGGGAACCCGGGAAAGCAAAGCAGCTAATTTAAAATCGCACACTGAGTTGGGGGCGCAGTGAGGAATAAGCTTCTTATTCCCAGGTCTCCAAGCTGCCAGCCCATGTTCCGCTTCTGGCAGAGCTGCTTTTTTCCAGCACAGAAGCTCATTCATTCTGCTTTTTTTTTTTTTTATTTCCTCCCTCCCTTCTTCCCTCCAGGCTTCTGGGCCGATCGGACGCCGGTTCATGAAGCAGCCAGGCGGGGAGAAATCCTACAGCTGCAGCAGCTGATAGAGAGCGGAGCCTGCGTCAATGCGGTCACCTACGACTCCATCACCCCGTTGCACGAGGCGAGCCTGCGAGGGCAGACGCAGTGCGTCAAACTCCTGCTGGCTGCAGGGGCCCAGGTTCGTATTCAGCTCTGAGCCAAGGGGCCTGGACAGAACGGGACACGAAGCTCCTGTTCTGTAGCTTTGGTCTTAGTTATGCAGCTCTTACTGCACGTTGATCCTGCGTTGAGATCAAGAGGAGCCCAGAGTACTCCATCCCTTGCAGGAAAGTCTTGAACTAATCTAGAGAAAACGAGATTCTCTTAAGTCCCACTTCATCCTGATGTCTGAAGTTATTCCAGGGATCCAGATTCACTCTGTCTAACTCTACGCTCTTCATTCATGCATTAGGCTAGAGGCTTAGTCACCCTGGGCTCTCTTGACCAAGGCCAAGGGGGCTAGGAGAGGAGCAGGGGACACATTGGATTCCTGTGGGGGCTTATATTTATTCTTGTGTTTCTTTTATTACTTAATTTTATTATGGAAACTCTACAGAGTTAAAAGAAGCAAAAATATCGTCAAGGCACGCAACGGCCTGTGGGTACATAACGGTTTTTCTGCCTTGAAGGTGGATGCTAGGAATATTGACGGCAGCACTCCGCTGTGCGACGCCTGCGCCTCGGGTAGCATAGAGTGCGTGAAAGTGCTGCTGTCCCACGGCGCGAAGGTGAACCCTCCCCTTTACACAGCGTCCCCTCTCCATGAAGCCTGCATGAACGGTAAGCCCCTGGCATCTGCTCCGTGCATGTTTACTTGCGGCTTGCGCAAAAAAGCGGTTGCCAAGAATCTGAACTCGACTGTAAGCTTTTGTTGCTCGTGAGACCATTACAGCTGGAAAATGTGTCAGCTTGTCTCTGCTGTGTGTTGTAATGACTGTTACGTGGGCGCAGCTCCCTTTGAACTTGCAATGGAAAGCGCTGTGGCATCCGGCAAATAAAGCAGTCCCCTGTGCTGGGTGCTTTTATCCCGTGTGACGGGCATGGGATAAGATCTTCGGCAGATAAACGTCAACTTCTTGATACTCTATGAGAAAACTTTGAGCCAAACCAGTAGCTTTGCTCCTGCAAGCAGAGGAGAGCTTGCATCCTTTCCTTCTGATCCAAGTCGAGGTGAGATGAATTGCTCTGATCAAGACACAAGACTGTTTTTGACAGATAGTCCCATCCCAGACCCTTCCTGGTTGTTCAGAGCTGCTGTTGCTGCCCAGGTGGCAGCAGCAGTGGTTGGAGGAAGCTCTGAGATGGGAAGATAGGGACTGTTCCGCTCCTTGTCCCTCTCCCAGCCTCTTTCATCTGGAGACTTCTGTCCAGGATCTAGGTGATTGGGATGGGGGGCAACCACAGGAGCTGCTGGGACAGAGGTGTTCCCCAGGTCTGAGCGCCTAGGAAAGGTGCCCTTCTTGCGTTACTCCGCTGCGGGCATAATTCCACCTCTGAATTTCCGCTCCCACGGACGCAACAGTGGGAAAGCGTGGGCGTGAGAAAGGCAGCGTCCCCATTCCGTGATCGTAGCCAAATTGCTTAATTGTTTTGTGCCTCAGTTTCCTCTTTGCAAGATGTAATATCTCCTTTCTCCTCCCCATCACCATCTTTGTTGTATACTGTCATGGACAGAGTTTCCCTTTGACTGTGAAGGCTTTGAGAGACAACATTTATGACAAATAAGTAGATATTTAAATAAATAGCCATTGTCTCCTGCTTCTGTTTGTGAAGCGTTTTTCCTAAGGTTCACTGCTGATGACTGCTCGCTTTCTGTTAAGTCATAATATTAAAATTGGAAAAAATAAGGCTAGAGGGAACCTTGAAGGTGATCTAATCCACCCAAGGCAGGATCAGCCACGCAGCCAGCTCTGTTAAGCACAGGCTATTCAGTGCAAAGCCTTGGACTCAGGTTTGATTCAACTGACTCCCTGCCAGGCCTGTTAGCTCTAGTTCAGTGTCACGCAGATGTTAATATATTATTTGTACTCTAGTCCCAGTCTTGGTCCTACAATATAGTGTGTTGGCTCAGACAGAGCAAGTGAGCCTTGCCGGGCTCAGCCGATTCTGTCTAGAGCTATATGGATGTGTCTGCATCCGTCCTCAGCCTGTCTTGTAATGCCTGTATTATCCGAAATATTTTCATTATCTGTGGGGTCTCCTCCCCTATAAAGGGGGGGGAACGTTGCCACTTTTAGTCCAATTGCCTTTTGGAAGACTTGAGTGATGAGACATCCCGTATTTTCTTTGGAGGCCCCGTTAGTGCCCGAGGGGAATTAAACGCATGCGTTTGTATTTTGCAGCCGTCACCCAAATATTAAACAAGCAGTTCTTAGGCCATGCTGATGTCGGCGTGCCCGGTGCTCCCGTTTCAAGCCGCGTTCTTTCTTTTGACTCGCGTCTCCCCTTTCTAAAGGTAGCTCAGAGTGCGTGCAGCTCCTCATAGACGTCGGTGCAAACCTGGAGGCCCACGACTGCCATTTTGGGACGCCCCTGCACGTGGCCTGTGCCAGGGAGCATCTGGACTGCGTGAAGTTGCTGCTCAAGGCAGGTATGGCAGCCCCGGGGTTTGCTGCTGGGTGGGCAGTAGATGGTGGAGTTCTCGTCGAAGAACTTACTCATTCGCAGCATGACGTAGGTGACGGTGGTGAAAGGTTTTGGTTTTACCTGAGCAAAGCCTGACACTTAAGCATTTTTCAGGCTACGCACGTCATGATGTCTCCAGCAATACTTCTGTTCCCCTATTTTAATAAAAACCGGAACTCTTCAGCCCCTGGGAGCAGTGTTTCAACTTCTTCCTGAAACTGGTATCAACTGGGGTGCGTAGGCTCAGTATTGGTAGTGTAGTTGTATGGTTTTGGATAGCAGAGAGATTTTAGGGTTTGATGTTGTACAGAAAATTAGAGACGATCTCAATTTGTGCCTCTGGGAGATCCGGTTAGTGTTACGCCAAGATGAGTCTGGTGGGTGTTCAAGGAAATATCCTGCGCTTCAGGTTTCACATCCTTAGTTTCACTGCTGCTAATTTGGGAGGAATTTGGAATTGGACTTCCTGTCTTCGCCTATCCTTACGAGGAAGCGATCTTGCCTAGGGTGCGATTTGTCTTGTTGAACATTAATTGTCTAAAAATCACACGGCTTGGCCAGCTTGTTCCCATCTTCCTCCCTCCAGTTCCCTGTATTGGGCACCTGTCTTCAGATGAGATTAATTGATCCCCCAGAAATGCCTGTTTCTCTTCGTTAATTATAAGGAGAGTCCAGTGCCCACCTCTATTGGACAAATCAGCTTGAGAGAAGGAACGCGAACGGTTGTGGGGTATTAGAAGGACCTTCTGCTGTCAACTTACAAAAGCCAAATTTTCCTTAGCGAAAATATCTGTGACTAAGGCTTGATCCTGGAGTAACGTGTGATGGCGAACTGCTGCATCTCCCAGGTCTGGAGCGTTTCTGTTAAATAAAAATAGTTAACAAAGATGCCACTGTTTACCCTGAGTATGAGCGCTCTGAGATGACTGGGAGCGGCGCTCTGTTGGCTTCAGACAGCACAGGTTCAGGAAGCCGTTCTGAATGTCACCACTCAGCGGCTTATTTACCTAGTAACGTAGACTAAAATCCTTTCTCTGTAAGGAAAACAGAAAGCCAGAGAAGAAAGTGGATACGTTGCCAGCGCTGAGAACTTGTTCAGTGGTTTGGTTTCCTGTTTAGGCTGTTTTGTTTGGATCTCATTCTAGCCACTCGTACTTGTCTTAACGGCATTTTTTTTTCTCCACCCAAATCTTCCCTCACGTTTGGGTCAAGTGAGGCTTTCACAAACAGATTTGTTTTTCTTTCTGGTCCCAGGGGCAAATGTGAATGCTGCTAAACTTCACGAGACAGCCCTCCACCATGCAGCTAAAGTGAAAAACGTCGATCTGGTGGAGATGCTGATTGAATTTGGAGGAAACATTTACGCGAGGGACAACCGAGGAAAGAAGCCGTCAGATTACACCTGGAGCAGCAGTCCCACAGCAAAGTGCTTTGAGTACTACGAAAGTGAGTGAGATATGATCCCCTACCCCAGGAATTCAGTGACTGCTAACTCCATTACTCCATATCAGCGATTCTCGGTCCACTTTGATTTGTAGATCCCTGATCATCTTCCTATGAAGGTACCGAGTTCTTGGTAAATCCAGCTGGACAATAGGCTAACTTTGCTTAACTGTAATTTAATGACAGTCGTAAAATGGTCCAAGTCTTGCCCTCGCTGCGTTCAGGCCTCTGTCACGTTAGTGTGAGCGTATGCTTTGGTGCATTAAGTGAGATCAAAGAACCGATCCAGTTGAAAACTCTCTTTATTTGGAGCAGGGTTAGGGAACGTGTTAAACTTCAGCTTTGTTGGTTGTCTGATTTTGGAGGAGACGTCTGACTGAGATTTGAGGATGTCTTGTAGTCGATAACACTCTTGGTTACCTTTAGAGGAGCTCGGAGACATAATTCACAGACCTTTCCCAGTTTTGCACACCCCTGCTCAAAACCACTGCGCTAGATGATCCTAAAAATCTTTTCTGGCTTTACAATCCTTTGGCTAGCACCCTACAGCCCCTTCTCCCTCTGACGCCTGTTCTCTGGGTAGCAGTCTCTCCTCTAAATTACTTGTTTCTCTCTTTTCTTTCTTCTCTTTTCTTTCAGTTAAGCGTGCCGCTCTGGCTGCAGCTGAGCTGCGTTAAGAGATTGAATCCCCCATGCCCATAAATACTTACTGTATCTTGCCAGAGTTTGCTGCCCCCTCAGCTCTGCTGGCAGAACTGCACGTGTAGTTGCTTTTTAACACAGACTGTTATAACAGAATTGTGATAACTTTAAGAGTAGCTCTGTGGGGTTGTTGGTTTTTGTTTTTGGTTCGTTTTTAACTTGCATCATTAAGTTCAGGAGAGATTCAGGGCGGGAGCAGGTCTTGGAGGCTGGCGATTGCCAAAACTGTGGGGGTAGGGACAGTAGCTTCTTGATGGCTTCCAGAGCAACGGGGCTCATCATAACTCTGTGTCTGCGTGTGTGTGCGCGCACCAGCACCTGGGATCGAGGCTCTGGGCTGCAGACCGAGGCCCGCCTGGAAAGGGCTTGGAGAGTCGTAGTGAGCTCTCGGCTGCTTAGTGACAAGGGTTATGCGATCCTTAGGTGAAAAAATAGGGCAGTAGAGGAGAAGGGTTGGAAGCAGGTTTTATTCCTTTATTTGGCATGGCTGAGACTTAGTACAGCATTACTAAAGGAAATTCGAAGGCTTTTGCTATCCCCGGTGGATGCGAGCAGATGATCTAATGAGCCCCTCTGGCTGCAGCCTACGCGCTTGGTCTTTGGGGGATGCGGGCGAGGAAGGGAGCCGGGAGCCGGGCGCTGTAGATGCGCTCGGTGTTCGTTATGGGATTGGCAGTGCGATGAGCCTTGAGAGAGCGTGCCGGCGGCCTCGCGATGCCCTTCCCGGGCCCCGGGTACTGTGGGAATTAGCACCCTTGCAAGCAGCGCCAGGTTCGTGATGACAAAGGGAGCAAGGCCGAGTGTCACTCTCCCGGGAGGCCTGCGCTCTGCGGAAAGATCAGCCTCCTGCTGAGCTGCGACGATAACTTTGGATCCTCTTTTCTCGTTTTAGAAACGCCTCTGAGTTTGTCGCAGCTCTGCAGAGTTACCGTGAGGAAAGCGGCCGGGCAGCGAGCGCTGGAGAAGATTGCCAAGCTAAATATCCCGCAGCGATTGATCCAGTACCTGTCATACAACTGACAGGGGTCAAGGTGACCAGGAAGGATGGTATCTTTAGATCCCACAGTATGAAGTCTCTGTCTCTTTCTCGTCTACCTCCCCACAAGAAACAAACTTTAATTTAAGCAAACCGGTGTAAACAGTATTTATGAGGCAGCACTTCACACCCCTTCCTCTTCTCCATCAGTGATTGTTTTAGCAACGACAGACTTGGGCAAGGTGTACCGCTGACCTGAAGTTCTAGGCTGTGGTGCTCACTCTTTGAGTGGGATTAATCTTGCCTAATTTTAGATGTCTCTAGCCTAAAAACATCTCCATGTGATCTAGCCAGGCTCCCTTTTGCGGTCAGTGGAGAGAAATAAATGCTGCTAGAGCATGACTCATCTGTCCTGTTTTAGATGGCGGTGTTAGGATGATGCAGGGTGCCCTTGGAGGGCCTCTCTGTCTCTCCGCTGACTGCGAAGGGATCTAGATATCCTCAGATGCGGACATCTACGTTTCTGACGCAGAAATGCTGGCTCCCACCTCTGTGTCAATAACTCAAGCGATAACTGCCTGGCGTCAAGGGATGAGGCTCAGATGACCCAGGTGCTCTAGCTGGAGGCAGAATAAGTCCTCAGCAGGCTCAGGACTAATCCAGAGGCACTGGAGCCCGTTGGTGACTTTCTGTCAGCTTCAGCGGGCTTTGGCCCAACACCAGCGGTGAGGGCACGTTGCTGATAGATCTGGCTTGGCTTTGCCCGTGCTCCTCGCTTGCTGAAGGTGAGCTAGCTCTGACTGTAGCGCTCCCCAGAGTAGCTCTACGTCTAACTTACAAGCCCAGGCAGGAGGCAGGTCTGTCTGCGCATCTAAGGAGGCTTTTCTCCACGTGGCTGGTCCCAAAGAATATTTCTCCACCTGCTTTGAGCCCCTGTGGTTACAGGGTTGGTTTTATGTGCAATAAGTGGCAGGCTTGCTGCCCCGTACTGCCAAAACCGCAGCACCCTGTCCGTAAAGCCACACCGCTGTGGCGAGGTCGCGTCCCTTGGGTAGCACCGCAGCAGGTGGGGAACATGGTTGGGGAGGTGAGGTGGGACTGAACGCACTTTAACAGTGACCAGTGAATTACTTTATCATTTTTCGGTTAGGTTCGTTTCCTCCCCCATACCCTGCTTTTGTCGTTTTCGCGTTTCGATACCGTGCGGAACTGGGACAGGTTTTTGCGACTGTGCTTTTGGGGGGGATTGTCTGTTTATAATTCCACCTGGATTTTTATATGTAAAATATCAGAAATGTGAAATTGCGAAGAAGCTCAGGGAAGCCCTAGAGATGTCTGTTGTGGGATTCACCCCTGTAACTGATAGGATAAAGGTTTTGTATTGACTCTTTCAACGAAAGCTTCCTCTGTCCAAAGTGTTTGTTCTTACAGTTAAGTAAATATTAGGAAAGTGTACACCTATCAGTAGTCTGAGTTGAAAATTCAAATCTCTTGGTAGTTTGCTTTTTTTAATACTGCCGTTTCACTGTTTCACCAGCTTAGGCAGCGCCCAAGTTTCTAATGTAAAAACAAGCCAAAAAACTCCTCGAACCACCAGGAATAAAATGACCAATTCCTTTTTATGTCATCTTTATTTTTCTCCTCTCTTGTAGGTCACCTGTATGGTAGGTCCTAAGATTTGGTTATTTTTCTTCCTGTTTTAAGTGGCCCTGCCGATGGGTGCGGACATTCGGTAAGGACTTACTGAAAGAGCTAAGCAACTATGTTTTGGTGGGAATAGCCACACGCGTTCAGTAGCTGTTTTTTCTTTGGGAAGCAAGAGATTTACTTGTTACTGCTGTGTCTGGGTGGAAAAGTGTTCCAGAAAGGTGCTTTGAGAACCAACAAGTTAGAAAACAACACCCAAATCGTTCCCCTGTGTGCTGTGGTACTGAGGCAGGTGGCTGTTGATCACCTACTGTGTATTTAGTTGTATATTCCTGGATTTCTAAATTGCAAGTGGAAATAACTCCCTCTGAGATTCTTAAAATGTTTCTTATCTGGTCTCCAACCCATCTAGTCCTCAGTTCTTTTAATCCTGTTGGGATTCCTCAGCTGGTTGTGAAGCATCTTCTGAGCTCTTGCATTTTACAGCTCAGAATAAAGGTAAAGTGGATGTTAAGATAAATCAATACTGAGTTTTGGCTTCCCTTAATACCTTGGACTGCAATTTTTGTGGCAGTTTGCAGCTACTACACGAGTAGCTGAGTCATCTTTGCAGTAGGTATAGTCTGGAGAACCGGGTGTGGGGATCACTACAGCCACCCCGAAGTAAGCTGAGAACGAGAAGTTTTGGCGATAACGTTGCCCTGAAAGGGGAGCTGGGTTCCTTGGCGCCTGGGGGTCAAATTTGGATGATCTCAACAGTCCGTCCTGCCCTGTAAATTGCTGAGGGGACCTCCGCCTGAGTAAGCAGTGGAGGCACTTGCTCATGCAAGCTGCGGAAGGTAGGTGGAGTGTCATCCCCACCACAGGGTGAGGTTGGCCCTATGCGTGGCTTGAACGGGTAACTTCTCTCGCTGCTAGCTGTGACCACCTGAGCACAGCCTGTCCCGGGCCTGGTGAGCCACGTGGCCAGCAGGAGGCTGCCCGAGAAGCGTGTCCTGATGCTCGCCGAGCGCTCGCTCGCTGTCAGCCGCCTTGCCGACTGGGTGCGACGCCAGCCCGGGGAGCAGCCCTGTGCGTAAAGCTCTGCTTTTGCTAGTCCATCCCAGCTTCCGAGGTGGCTGATACCTCTGGTGGAGGTTGCTTTGAGTGTCTCTGCTGCTGGCCTGACTTAACTGCAAGCTGGCTAAAGTAATTTCTTCCCTCTCTGGGGAATATGTTCCCTGGAGCCGCCCACGCAAAGAAATCTGCTCCCCAT
This sequence comes from Apteryx mantelli, assembly GCF_036417845.1. Lineage (NCBI taxonomy): Eukaryota > Metazoa > Chordata > Aves > Apterygiformes > Apterygidae > Apteryx > Apteryx mantelli. Next base: position 220,875,776 of record NC_089978.1, on the reverse strand, counting down.
GCGTGGCAGCCATGGACCTCCCAGTCCTGAAGGCGTGGATCGGCTGTGGTTCGGGCGTTAGTCTTTGTACCTCACTGACTCACTTCGGTACGGCCTTGACATGAGCTCTTCTGCCCCTGTGCTTGGCAGGGAAGTCTTCAGAGTGACTCACAGAGACCAGGGTGCGAGTCACCGTCGGTCATTGCATCCCTGGGATCCTGTGATGAGGCTCTTCAGCTTCCCGGTTTCAGGACGCCCCTTTGGCAGTGGCAGTATTGGTGGGGAAGGTAGTGGCGACCGTCCACCATCTGGATTCCTTCTCTGGAGTCGACTCCACTGGTTCGTGTTGCGCTGGTTGCGTTTTGTTTCTCTTATATACCTAAAAAGAAGGGTCCAAGATGGCCTTACCTCCTAGAAATAGAAGTTTTATGCATCTCACCTGGATGACTTGCCCTCTGGCCAGCCCTAGAAAACCATCGTGGGCTGGCTTCTCCCGGGCACGGGGTGAGAAAATGGAAGATCCCCCAAAAGCAAACCCCTGTTCACACCTAGTTTATAGAGACTGGTTAATGCTAGATACCCCTGCTTTTTAGTGGCAGCTAAAATACCCTCGGATTTGTATCGAGTTTTGGGATTGTTGGGAGTGAAGGAGACCGTCTAAATAGGGGGTATTATTATGTGAAACTCCTCAGCTGACTCTGCTTGGGTTACACCCTTCCCTTCATTTTATGTCAGGTTCTGCTTATTATTTGACTTCCTTCGCTCTTTAATTTGAATGTCAAATCGAGGCATGAAGCCAGTGCAAACAAATCCAAACCCACCAGGCCAGTGCTGCTTTCATCTCTGCCCTTGCTGGGCTCCTGGAGCCGAGATGCCAAGGAAGAGAGCAATCCCCAAACTGCGAACCCAGTTTAGTGTTTCGGGCCTCCTCCCTTCTCCTGCGGGTTTCTCCTTCCTGCACCTCAGACCTTGTCAGAGATCCGGCGTACGCGGAGAGGTCTGAGTAACCCCTGCTCCCATCCAGACACTGCCTCGGCTTCAGGGAAGTCCAGGTGCGGATGCGGCTTTGCTGTTTCTTACAGCGAGCGTCGCTCCCGGGTTGCTGCTGGTCGCTGCTAGCAGGGCTTGTTAACGTTGGCTTGCAAGAAGGGAACTCGATCGCAGCAGCTTTTCTCTCAACTATGTGAAGTTTGTCCAGAAAAAACAAGGTGTGGCTAAAGCCGATGCCTCGGGAAAAAAAAGGCCTCGCGACTCGGAAGAATTAACTCCTTGTAACGCAAGCAACTGTTACTTTTCCTGGAGGAGGTGGCGGGTGGCCACCCTTTCTCCTGTTACACGAATAAAAGACCGATTGCAGAGGTGCAGGTATGCACAGAGAGCAGGAGTAGCTCCCTCAGTCTGGGCTTAGAGGAGACGAAGGGAAGATGTCGAATGCAAAGGGGGTTTTTTTTAGGATCTTCGGGGGACTTTGTACATTCGGCTTCACCTGGGAGGTCCCCGTAGGGGATTTTAGCAAACCCCCAAAGCTGCCCCGCTCCTCGCGGTGGCAAACAAAGACCTTGGTGTTCTCCGCAAGTGGCGGCTGAAACCGAGTCATGTAGCAATTGCATCACCTTTAGAGCAAGCACGAGCATGAAGCAGCTGTTCTACCTCTCGATTTAAAAAAAAAAAAAGCACTGAAGACCTCGAGCATTTACCCGAGCTTTCTCGCACCCTGTTCGTCGCTTCCCTCTTTTGTTCAAGGGAACAAGTGATCTTGCAGGCGCTTGCAAGAAGATGGCGCCTCTCCCATACGCTTGAGTTGGAGCCGGGTCGGCTCCTGTAAGCTGAGTCCAGGGGCTCCCGGCTGACTTGCGGCTGCCGGAGACCTGGCCTGGAGTCTCCTCGAGGTTGGCAAACAGCCTGTTCTGAAACAGGGTTTTTAAGGAAGTGGTAGGCCAAGGTTGTTCTACTCAAACCTGGTTGCTTAAAGCCGGCGCCTAAATCTGTAGCATGGTACCTAGTTTTAAGGGAGGCTTTTTAGTGGATAAAATTCTGCTGATTTCTTAGGACTTCTGGAAACCTCGACTACTTATATATTTGCTTAAGCCTGGACTCTCCTGCCACCCGCACCGGGTGAGCAAGACCTAGTCCCAGCGCGCTCCTCGCTTGCGCTTGGGTGACGGGGAGAACCTGTTGCCCTACAAACGTGCCATGTCTTGGGTGCTCCTGTGTGGGTTTAGGTGCCGAGACTCCGGGCTTGGAAAACCTCGGCCTTCCTTCTGAAGGGATACGGCACGCTACAAAGAAGTTATTTGTATTTATACCCGATTGTTTGTTTTTTGTTTTTTTTTTTAATGATTTCTAGCACATTGTAACGGTAAGGTTTTGGAGGGTGCGGGGCCGTGAACACTGGCGCCTGGTGGGCAACCTTGGAGAGAATGGACCGGAGTATTACTCATGATTAAAACTCACTCCACCACTTTTTGTCTGTGCCTGACTCTGTTTCTTCCTTAGATGGACTGCCGTAGGTGTGTTTGTGCGCCGCGCGGGAACCCTGCCAGCTCCCGTTGCCTCATAATCTGCATCCTTGATCGTAACGAGGCTGCCAACTGGCAGCGCGGGACCGAGCGACTTTAGGGATTTAAGCAAGCAGCCACCAGGGAGGCCAAAATTATTGTCCTGAGGGAGAGCGCCCAAAGTCCGTGCAGAGCTGGCTTGTTCTTGGGGCGGTCGCAAGCTCTTAGGGACTTTTGGCTTTGTGGAGGCAGCCAGATGGCTTGATCATGGATGTGTGTTGGAGAGGCCGGGACCGAGGTCTCTTGTGCGGGCGGGGAGACCTCTCTGCGGAGGCCTCTCTCCGTGGAGTAGAAGGGGGACCTAGGTCACGGCATCCTAAATTAAACCCCTCTGCTGAGTGCCTAAAGTAACGGAGGCCTTGGCTCCTTCCTCTAGACTCATCCTCTTCCTGCTGCCGCCGGGACTTCTTGCATCCTTCCTTCTCCTCGATGAAATCTTCCACGAGCAGAAAAGACCTGGTGAAAGACGGTGCCTTGGTGCGGGCTCTCAGCAGCGGCCCGCAGGAGGAGTCAGTACCTTGGTCTCCTCGCACGGCTAAGCTTCGGCTCCCGAGCCCTGTGCTGGAGAAGTCAACAGCTTGAGCGCGACCTTGTTTGCTTGAAGAGCGTTTTGCTTTTACGGCCCTTTCGCTCTTGGACCTTGGATGGGTTTGGCTGTTTTTCTCCCCGCGTCTTTCAGCTGACGTAGCGCTCTGCGCGTGCTCTTCCGTAGGCGCTGTCCGCGGGGAGAGGGAGCTGCGGCAGGCTTTTGTTGGCCGAGCCAGCCCAGTCTAAACCGGGGCTGGACGCCGGTTTTGGGAACCTGTTCGCGCTCTTTTCGCAGGTCCGGTGGTAGCTCCTGGCTTTCTGCAGGCCCAGGTGGAGACCGTGCCTCTAGCATGGTCCTCTGCAGAGAGCTGCAGCGCTTTGGGTGGTAAGCGCTGGGCTGTTTCGGGGGGAAATGATGAAAACGGAGCCAAAAAAAGGCCCCTGGGGAGGGGGATTCATGGTCTGATCGTTTGAAGGATAGAGATGCATCCTGCGTCCTGACTGAACGCATGGAGAGAGAGGAGCTTAGAAACCCTTTCTCAGATATATTTTCCCCTGTTTTATTCTCATCCTGGGTAAAAAAATTAAAGAGTAGCAACAATAAACTGACATGGAAATGTAGCTCTTTCCTAGCTCCAGGCTTGAATTCCTTGGGCTGCAAAAAGCTTTCCGAGCCCCCTTAGATCTGTTGGTAATAAACCTCCCTCCAATTTCGGCTCGGGAGATGGAGGTGTGGCATGCTTTTGAGGAGGAAAAAAGGTATTGAGTGAAAACTGTGCAAGCCCGGACGGCCGTCTTGGGTGAAGAGCTGGGTCAGCCCTGCTGGGGCAGAGCAGAGGGGCAGGTCATGCCGGCGAGCGAAGCAGAGCTCGGGGCACCCGCGAATATTTCCAGATTACGGTGGTTTGGCCCTGGTCAAAAGCTGGACTTTGTCAATGGGGAGAAAAGCGCGTTTTTCCCCCCACCCACCGCAAATTCTCCTAAACGGGAGGAGGCCAGAAGGACCCCAAGGCTGCACCTTCATTGCCCGTTAATGACGTTATTCACCTGCAAACGTGTCCCCTTTTTCCATCAGGCCCACGAAGAGCCTGGCGGCTTCTTCCCTTCGGCTGGGATTCACCTTCTCTCCCTGCAGCCATCTCCGTCCAAGCTTGGGACTCCTTCCCCAGCCAAGGGCGAGGAGGAGGCATTCGTACAACGCAGGTCTTCTCACCCAAACGCCTGCTAAGGTCATCCTGATGCCTGGTTTGGGTAAATCACACCCAAAAGTGTCTGTTTGCTTCCTGTCTGTTAGAGGGGAATGCTAGACGGCTAGCCCGGACATCGGCTCCGTGGTTGGTGGCCAACGTTGGCTGAGCTGGACCTTCCCTGCTCCTGAAAGCCCCGAGTCAAGTCCTTCGAGGTATCTAGAGATACCTAGAAAGATCTAGAGATACCTTCTAGGTGTCTAGACGTACCTAGAAACCTGTCTAGAAAGAGATATCGTTCTAGATGTCTCAGTCTTATATTTTATTTAAGGTAATATCTTATGTCTATCTCTGCACTGATTTAAGACTTATCTTAAGGTATAAGGTGGCCCCTGCTCGATGCTCCTAAAGCAGAAAAAGCCCACGGGATTTCTCACCGCTGGAGCTATCTATCCATCGTGTCCCCCCCCCAATAAACCCTGATCGTGACAACTAAACACATCCACATAGCTCCTGTCCCTGCTGGAGGATTTTTACAGCGCTCGGGCTGGAAATACGCCGCTCGGCTGGCTCAAGGCATCCAGGAGGGCGCGAGTCACGGCGGCGGCGATCCGGGGCAGCTGCGGGAATATCCGAGCTGCCGGGAGCCGAGTCGGACGGCAGAAAAAGCCGCCCAGCGCCAGGCTCCTTCCCCAGGGTTAAAAATACCTGCCCTCTCCTTCTCCTTTCTATTCCTGGGGCACCGGGGAGAAATGGATTTTCCTGCTGTCCGTCACGAAGCCGAGCTTGTCATGGGCTTTTTTTTTCCCCGGCAAAGCTTGCTCATGGACGTCAGGCTGGATGGGACCTGCAAGGAGGTTTGGATGATGATGAATTATATATGTATGTATATATATATATATATATATATAAAAAATATATGTTTATATGAATGATAAAGCACCAGAGAAGAGATGTCCGGAGCCCACAGATCCCCCAATTTGCCGAATTCACCCCAAACCCTGGAGCTGAGGAGGGCGCCGAGAAGCCCCATCTCCTAACACGCTCCGGGCGACCTGCCCCAAACGCCCTAGCACGGTGCCCTGCAGTGATTTATGAGGTTGCCCCAGCGCCTCAAAAAAAGAGGGGAAAAGCCCCCGAATCCCTGCCCGCGGGGATGCCGGAGGGGGACGAGGCCGGTCCGTGGCCGGCGGGGCGCCCGGCTCGCCGCGGGGGGCTGCGTGTGCGACGGCTGAGGTCACGGCGCTATTAATTCCCCCTCCTTAAAAGCCCGCGGGCCCCTGGCGCGAGGGGAAGGGGATGGAGCCGGCTCCGATTGCGCTGGCTCCCGGGGAGCCGCGGTTAACCCCTGCTGGGACGCTCACATCCCACGGGCCTGATTTTGGGAGCCAAATCCCTGAGTTTTCCTGCGGCGCGAGCTGGAGCCACGTCCTTGGAAGCGCCAAGGTTGGGCAGGTGCCATCCGGGATCCAGCAGCGCCGGCAGCTCCCTGGGGCACCTAACTGGCCCCGATGGGGCTCAGATCAGCGTCCGACCTGCCACCAGATCCGGATGGCCTGGAAAAAAAAGAAAAACCCCAAACTGGTGATTCTCAGCACGGCAAAAGAGCTGCCGGCGAGGCCCTCGAGCAACGTGCCGGGGCTGTTTCACGTTGCGCTGGCGGCCGCGGCGAGCCGGGGGAGCCTCCGCTCGCCGCCGGCACCGGCATTTCCCGGCTGCTGCGTCATCTTTGCTTAAGCGTAAAGTTATGGCCGGGGAGGAGCCGGGGCCGCGGTGCTGCTTCAGGGCGAAAAAGGGGAAAGCGCAGCGCCGAGGGGCCCGCGAGCCCCTTAGCTCTTGCAAAAAGCTTTGTTTTTGAGCAAAAGTTGTTTTTTTCCTCCCCCCTCCCGAGCAGGCCAGGAACGACCGAGCCCCGGAACGGCAGGAGCAGAGGAGGAAGCCTAAAAATCAAGGGGCTGAAATGTCCTGTTAGTGATTGCGGTGCTGGACGGGCTGATTTTCGAGGCTGGGGCACGATATCTTGGTGCTCACCTGGGCAAGTCCTCTGGCCGGCTCGACAGCAGAGCTGCAGCCAGGAACCGTGCGCGAGCGAGAGGGCAGCGCATGGTGAATGTGCCACAAGCTGCCATTGGCCAGCCCGGCGGGCACAGAGTTGCTAGCGAGGGCTGTTTGGGGCCGTTTGGGGCCAGGACAGGCCACGGCCTGGTGGCTGCCGGCATCCGTGGGGTTGTGGCCCCGTGAGTGCCTGGTGGTGCCCAGCTCCGCGGCTGGATGCAGCCGGTGCCAGTGCGGTCTGGGAAGGAGGAGGCCGCCCTGAACCCGGCGAGCTGCTCCTCACGGAGTGCGCCGCCTCCCTCCGTCCTGCCTTCCTCCTTCCCTCCTTCCTTCTGTCCTTCCTGCCCTGCTTCCTCCTTTCCTTCATTCCCTCTGTCCCTCTTCCTCCTTCCCTCCTTTCTCCATCCCTTCTTCCCTCCTTTCCTCCTTCCTCCTCCCCTTCTTCCCTCCTTTCCTCCTTCCTCCTCCCCTCCATCCCTCCTCCCTCTGTCCCTCCTTCCCCCCTTTCCTCCATCCCTCCTTCCTTCTTCCCTCCATCCCTCCTCCCTCCATCCCTCCTTCCTCTGTCCCTCCTTTTCCCCTTCCTCCATCCTTCTTCCCCCCTTTCCTCCTTTCCCCCTTCCTCCCTCCCTTAATTCCCTCCTTCCCCCTTCCTCTGTCCATCCCTCCTTCCCTCCGTCCCTCCTTCCCCCTTTCCTTCATTCCCTCTGTCCCTCTTCCTTCCTTCCCTCTCTCCTCCATCCCTCCTTCTCTCCTTCCCTCCATCCCTTCTCCCTCTGTCCCTCCTTCCTCCCTCCTTCCTCCTTTTTCCTTCCCTCCCTCCCTCTCCCGCGGGAAGAGGAGGAGGCGGCTGCAGATGGGCAGGAGCCGCGGAGGCCGAGAGCTGAGCGACGGGGCCGGGCGATAAAGCACCGAAACTCCCTGGGTTTCGGCTGCGTTCGCAGAACAGGTTTGGCGGCCGCTTCGCCGGGGCCGCTGTGGGCGAGGGCCCCCGCGGGGCGGCCCGGAGCCCCAAACCCGCCCCAAAACCGGGGTCGGGTGACTGCGGAGCGACGTTGTGGCAGGGGTTTGGGTGGGTTTTGGAGCAGCGTAGGGCGCTGCAGCCTGGCCCACGGCGAGGATGAGCCCGGCCCCGGGGTCGCTGCAGGCCCGGCCTCCGCTGGCTCATCCCGCTCCGGTTACGCGGCCCCGAGCTGCTCCGCGGTGACGGGGAGCTGACTCAGCTGTGACACCTCCGGGCTGGCGCGAGCACCCCGAGAGCAGCCGCTGGGGCAGCTGACGTGGCCGCACATCAGGCCACCGTCGTCATGAGTCCTGCTGGGTTAATCACGGGTTAAATGCCGTGAGTTAGCGAAGGTTAATGAAGTTATGTCATGCTCTTCAGAACAGGGCTCGGAAGCACATGGAGATGAAGTCCCTTCCTGTCCATCCACCCAACCATCCATCCATTTGTCCAGCCACCCATTGATCTGTCCATCCACTCAACCATCCGTCTACCCAAATATCCATCCATCCATCCATTTGTCCATCCACCCATTGATCTGTCCATCCACCTAATCATCCATCCTTCTACTCAACCATCCGTCCATCTGTCCATCCACCCAACCATCTGCCCATCCATCTTCCCTCTGTGCACATAGCATTGAAGTGACCTTCACCTGGGCCAAGGAGGGACAGGACCAGGCAGCCGGCTCCACCAGCAGAAGGTGGTTCAGCTGTCTCGACCAAAGGAGAACGTCGCCACTTCACCCCAGTGAGGAATTTGAGTTGCAGAGAAGGCCACGAAACACGGGTCAACCCTGCAGTGTCCCAAAGAGGACGTGATCCCCATAAGACACCTGCAGCCCCCTCCCTGCCTCAAGCGTCTCCCTTCTCCCTCCGAATGCCCAGGAACCGGGGTCTCCAGGTGGGCCAACATCTGGGAGGGGATCCTGGAAGCCAGGAACCACATGCAACCCCCGTTCCCCGCTCAGCCTGTCCACTCCAACCTCCTCCCGGCTCCGAAAAGCACCAAGGGAGGTGCAGCCGAGTCTTGGTGCTGACCTCCCACCTCCCCGCACCAGCACCCATCTCCCCCCCGTCGCCCCCACGCTGGCCGCGGGACCCCGTCGCTCCCCGCGGGAAACGCTCCCCTGGTGTTGGCGGAGGCGGCGCGGTGCAGATGGAGCTGCTCCTTGCTCGTTGTTAACCAGCCCGGGGTTCGAGTGCAGGCTTGTGCCTGCACCTAATTGCACCTTCATTAGCGCCGCAGCCTAATTAACCCTCCGACAGCCGGCTATAAAACCCCACGGTTTATGGAAGGCCTATTTTCGGCACCTGAGATGAGCAACGGGGCAGGACGGGATGGCAGGGAGACGGGGAAAGCAGCCACCGGAGATGGGGAGAGAGGAAACCCCCTCGGATGCAAATGGCCAAAAGTTAAAGCACAAATATTCCCAGCCCCGAGGCGAGAGGGCTGGTAACACCATGGGATGGGGAGAGCAGGGAAAAATCAGGGCCGATTTAGGACCGGCCCTACGGCAAATCCTTGCTCCAGATCCGAAGGTCAGAGCCGATAGGGGCAGGTGCGCGCCGGGGATGGCGAAACACTCCGAAATGGCACCCCGCGGGCGCCGGCGGGGAGCGGGTGCATCCTGCCGCGTCGCCCACGCTCAATCTCAGCGCCCGACTTGGAGCTGTCGCATCTGTTTAGTGGCGCAACGGGCCGTGGTTAAGAAAATGGATGCTTAAAATCGCCCGTATAGATAATCCCAAGCCTGCACAGCCCGTAATGCAAACACAGATGTGCACAGATGTGCGCGGCGGCGGCGGGGTTTGCACCTGCAGACAAGGCGGGGGGCAAAAGGGTGGAAAATTAATGGAAAAAGAGAACGTCGGAGGCACTGGCCATGCATCCCCCGATGCTTCTCGCAGACTAACCCCCCCCAGCGCCGATGGGGCTGCACAGACCTGGGGATGGGGAGGCGAAGACGGGCAAAAGCTTCGTCTGGGCTTAACACGCCGGTCGGGGTTTTGGCAAGGCTGAGCTCGGTCACGACCCGGCGAAGGTGCCCGGCTGCGGCGGCTGCCAGGGCTCGGTGCTGCCGGTTTGCAGCCGAGCGCTTGCAGAAACCAGGCGCCGAAAACCTGTGTTTTATTTAGGCGTCTTTTCGCGGGAGGTTTCCAAAAAGACAAGGGCGAATCGCCTGGTCTCCGGGGCAGCGTGCCCAAAGCAGGGCTTTTCCAGCCCAAACCAAGGCACTGCGCTCCCGCTTTTGGGCAGAACTGACAGCGGTGGCAGAGGGAGGCCGAGGGATCCGGGAGCCGCGGGGCCACTTTGGGGGGATGGACGGAGGCTGGAGAAGGTGCCGAGGGGGAGAGGAGAGGGAAGGACCGGCCGGAGCCGCGGAACGGAGCAGAAGAGGAAACCAGAAGATCCCGGCTTGTTTAGTCTAGCAAAGCCAGGGCCGAGGAAGCAGACGGCTGCGGTCTGCGAGTGCGTCCTGGAGGGAGCGCGGGGCATAAACACGGAGCGGGGCTGGGAACCGTCGGGAGCCTCCTGGCAGGGTCCTGCTCCCTGGGGAGCTCAGACTCGCTTTGGGGAAGCGCCGCCACGATTCGGCTAACGCTCCCGTCCGAGTCGCGAGGCTGGTTTGGGGCAAGAGCGGAGCCGAGCTCCTCTCCCAGGTACACGGCTTTTTTTTTTGGTGTCTGACTTTGCAGAGCTCCTGCGCCAAAGCCACGGCAGAGCTTTTTGCTCTCCGCAAAAGCGCCGGCAGCGGGAGCGCTCGGCCGCTGCTCTCCGGGAGGACCGCAGAGACCCGGCGCTTTCGTAACGCTGCTGATGGCGACTCTCTCCCCCAGGCAGCGCTGAGGGCGGCGGGCGCTGCCCGGCTGCTCCCCGCGCTTGGCGCCAAGTGGGGTTTGCCCTCGTCTCGGAGAGGATTTCCTCTCTATTTGCTCAATAGGGAACGTTTCCCCCTTTCGGCCCTCCCTGCTGTCAGGGCCGGAGGAATTTCTTTAGTTTCTGCGCTTGAACGATGAAGCGACGCGAATGGGATCCGATTTCTTTTCGCCAGCAGAAGCCGGCCACAAGGTATCACTTCGTTTCCTGCAGGAGGAAGGGAGGGCTGGGAAAGCGAGTAACGTTTATCAAGGAGAGCTGAAGATCGGCAAAGGAAACCGTCGCACGCGAGAGGTTTCTCCCGCCAGGGCTCCGCACAACCCTTGGAGCCGCGAGCCGCAGCCTCGCGTCTTCTCCGGCCTTGGCCACGCAAAGCCGAAGAGGAGCTGGGCACCTCCCAGCGCTCGAGCTTGCGGTGGGTCACAGCAGAGAGGAGGATGCTGAGCGAAGCCGCTACAAAACCTGCGCGCGGAGCGGGCTGCGTGGGCCAGACGCAGGCGCCTGAGAAGCAGAGCTAACGCTTATCCGCTTCCCTAACACCTCACCCTGGAAACACCTATTCACACCAGCGGCGCCTGTTCACCCACGTCCCACCCTCTGCACCAGCGAGCCCGGGCGCCCAGGCTCGGTGGCAGGGAAGGTCGGTGGGACACGAGCTGGAGCTCAAGACCACGTTGGCGCCTCCCTCCCAGGCAACAACTCACACCAAACGAGCAAGGTGCTGTCAGGAATTTAATTGTACTTGGCACTTGAAACTGTACAACACATTTACAGAGAACCACGCGTTTTGTTGTGTCTACGTACGCCCCCATCCCGTTTCTGACGTTACTGGGCAGACACCTCGCAGGCGACAACCCTCTGCACGCGAGTTATGGCTCCTCGAGCACCGACGTCGGAGGACGCTCGAGGGTCGGGATCAGGGGGTCGCTGTCATCGCCACGTCGTTACCAGTCTCATTGCACGAACCACCCGGTGGCTTATTCAAAGTTCTGTTTCTTACGACACTTTGCAGCACAGCGTTATCAGGCTGACTGTTCTCGCGTGAATCTTTGGACCACTAGAACATGGCAGCGCTGCCGTTACAAGTATATACAGTCACTAGCTCTTCTCAAGTCATCAGCTTCAGACGCTTTCTCTTCTCTACCTTTCTACCACATACAAGACGCCCTTGGTTGCCCCCAGTCCTGCCTTCTACCCTCCACTGGAAGACACTTCATTTGCAAAACAACAAAAAAAACTACCTTCGCTCCCTGCTATTCCCTCTAACCGATACTCGTCTTCCCTCCCCGAACCCTTTGCGACGTTCCTAAAAAACCTTCCTAAACCCCTTAGCAATGCGGTTCTCTTTCAGTAGCTCAGAGCACGCACGAGCCATTTACGTCGCCCGTGGTTAACAACCTTGAAGCGCCGCCTCGGGCGAGTCGTTTCCCTCCCGGCTCCTAACGCTATGGCTTGGTTTCGCTTTGCGGAGTCTTGAAAAAAGAAATCGTATGTACATGCGCATCTTCGAACGTAAGGTTCAAGTACTTGAAAGGAAATGCCAAGTCTGAAAGACTCTAAAGACAACAACAGCAACAACAACAACAACAACAACGACAAAAATACAAAAGTAAAATAAAAAAAACAACACCCAAAGAAAACCAAAAAACCCCAAACAAACCTGAAACAAAAACTAATAAAAAAAATTAAATACCTGGCAGGTTATGTGAGTGAAAATGAGGAATGTACAATGGACAAACTAAGAGGAAAAAAATTCCAGTAGGTAAATTGAAAACCTATTGACCTGGGGTCTGTTTTTTTGTTTGTTTTTGCCTTTTTTTTTTTTCCTTTTAAACATTAAAAGTTACACGGATTACGATAACCAAACGCTGCAAAACACGCACTGCACAAACGAAAAGAAAACGTGCATTCAGGTTTGAAGCCCACTTTAGAAGCGCTTTTGCAGCGGTGACGCAAAACCACCGAAAACGCGGTGTTCTGCTAGGCTCGTCGTGACGGCACACGCTTCCGCTTTAGATTTCCCGTTTTGCAGTCTCAAACGCTGCACGGGGTGACGCTCTGGAAAAGCTAAGTGCACTCTTCAGCTCTGCCGTTACCAATCAAAAGCACAAGGACTTCTGAATCACAAATTTACGGCACGCCACCAGGTTCAATGTGGCTGCGTTTGCAAAAAAACAGACTCCAGCTCAACAGTGTTAACTGTATACCAGTAGCTGCCATTATAACATAAAAATGAAAAAAAGAAAAAGAAAAAAAAAAGACATTTTGTTCAGTAGAGTAAATCCCACCATGCTCACAATACAAGAAAAATGTACACGTTATTTATAAATAAACAGTCTTCCGCAAGGACATTCCCGGACTCCTCTTTATACTAATGTTTCTTTCCGTTTGCTGCTTAGCTGCTTCTCTCTTGTTTTTCTGTGCCCGGACAGTGTTCTGTGTATTTTCAAACCCTTGACTTCCTCCGAGTCCAGGACGGAGCCACACTCGGAGGTGTTTTCCTCGAGCTCCATCTCAGTTATGCCAGACATGGCAGACTGCCTCCTCTGGACTTTGGCGTTGGATGCAGAAGGGTTGTTCTCCTCCGACTCTTCGCTGAGCTCCGGCAACTCCTTCAGTTCTCCGGCGGCCGCAGTCCGCTGGAAGGGGGCGATGGCTGTGCGGATGCAGTTAACCCACTGCTGCTTGTGGAAGATGTCGTTGGCTTGCAGCGTGTGGGACTGGCCCGGGGAGGGATCTTGGAAACGAACCCTGAAGATATTTTTAGCTGACGATAAACATAGGAAAAAGCAGATCAGTTCCTAGCTCAGTATTTAGAGATTCCATCACTAGACAAGCGGCCTGGACTGCCCTGCTGTTTCTGGGGAAGCGTTCAAAACTCCACAAACCAAACAGAACAGACACTTTGAAGTAGATGTTTTCTAATTCGAGCACTGACTACAAAGCGCTATATATAAATATCTATATATACACGCACACACACATACACACAGTGCGTAGCCACCAGATATAAAATCGCAAAGCCAGCGGTGACAGACTAAAGGTAGAAGTTTACCTATGTCACCTGGCTGCCATCCTAAAGGAACCTCAGTTCACAAGGATCTAAGACAGCACAGGTGGAGTCTTGTCTCATCTTAACACAGCCCAATTCCCACAGAGCGATTCCAACACAGGTAGCTGGTTTGGTCTCTACCTTTATCCGAATTGCCAAAAGCTCCTCGGAAGGATCCTCCCATTTTCACATCGCCATCCTGCAGGTCTTCGAGGAGCAGCTCCTGGACGGGGATCGGCTGCCTGTACACTTGGTAGGACTGACGCTCATTTCGAGTGACTGGCCGGGTCAAAACCAGGATGTCTTGGAAGAGGAAGACGTACAGCTTCTGAAAGGGAAAACACAACCGAGCATGAGCGAAGTGTTGTACTCTGTACTCTGAGTGGTTACGTATCCTCCTGGATTCAAGGTCACATTATCTAAGTTTCACTCACATTGACTTGTTGATATTTTCCTGATGCAATAACGTAGGGCTCTGGCAGTGGTGGCATACACAAGACTTGCACCAAGAGGTTTACGCATCTTGTGACCCATCAAAAGTTATCTCTAATTTGCACCTGTCTATGAGAGGTGGTCAAAGACACAAGTGTAGCTTTCTTAAAAGCTTTAAACAATCATTTAGGACCTTGCATTTAAAATTTAACTACCGCCTTAAGACTACACACTTGCTAGCCACTACTAGTTCTTTATTTGGCAAGGACAGGAGGCTTAGAAGCAATATCTTTTTTGAAAACACATAGTGTTTCATGTGTATAAAAAAATGTAATGGCTGAATTAAGAAGCAAAAAAAAATCTGACGTTTAATATGCGTTTACTCCTCCTGTAAGCGAGGACAAAAGGCAGCAAGCCCTTGACTACAGCAGGACTTTCCAGTGCTGCTGCAGTGGCAAAGACAAACTTTTGGCAGTTCATCTCCAACCCAAACAGGCTGCTGCAGGAACGCTTTGTTTGGAAGAGCTGCGAGCCAGCTTTTATAACGGGGAATGTCAGAGCACCTGAAAGTAAACAGCAGGCAGGAAATCCCTTCTGATGGAGTGCTAGGGCCCAGAGCACACTTTCTACGGTAATTCTGCGCTAATTATTTTTCAGGTTCTGAAGGCCACTTGAAGAGCTGTCAGCAGGCAACTTTCCCTTACACCCGGAAATACAGCCTGCCATCAGGTGCTCTCACTCCTGCTTTTTAAATTTAACTTTCTAAACCTTAAGGACAGAAGGGCTCCCGGTCCTGCTATGACGGACAAACAATGCCAGCTGTCTCCAGGGAAAGGTTTCCAAACTTTAGTGTTAATTACTGAGAACACAAGGAACTTACATGTCCATTTTTGTTCTTCAGCTCCCCATGGCACAGTAAAGCTTTGCTGCCCTCAATCCTCGGGTCCTTCTGCTTCTCATCCAGGTACTCCAACTTGTCAATGTAGTACTGACATTCCGACTCCCCCTTCTTCAAGTTGATGTCAGAGAGGACTCCTTGGATTATAGTGATCTACGCAACAAAGCATTAAAAATGATTAAATAGGAAACTATGCTTTGCATATCTTCACTTCAAGTGCTATTTAAAACTCCAGATGATGGAATTCACGTAGATTAAGCTCTCATTTGTTTTCACCCCCAAAATTGCTGGGGGTGGGGAACTTTCTGAAGCTCCAGAATTACATGCTTATGTCAGAATGATGATCAAAAAAATCACTGTTACTTACTGCTTCTTCTAGAATCTGGATATCAGGATGGTCTTTGGGAGTGTGTCTCAAGATTTCTTTTAGGAGCAGTGGGTATTTGACCAGCCGACTTCGAGGAATGTCCAGGAAGCTCCAAAGGTCTAATTTACGGCTGAAAGGAGACTCAAGGCAGCGCTGCAGGAAGTCCTGCACTCTCCGGTCCTGCTTCTTCTGATCCAGAAGTGCTTTGGCTGCCAGCTGATTGCTACAGTAACCTTTGTAGGCATGAAGTCGTGGCAACTGCAGGAGAATGGAACATTTAGGAGCTAAATTCCACGTAGGAAACAAATCACATTAACATGTCAAACTCGGGGAGTTCTATTTCCCTTACTGTAATTCTTTGTCCCATTAAAAAGCTAACAGATTATCTTGTATATGTAGCTAGTCTTTTGTGAGGAGAAAAAGGACACCCTGCATACAATGCCTTTGAAGTTCAGATGTTTGAGATTAACAGCAATAACACTATTGAAGTCACATCAGCTACAAACAGTCCAGAAGACACGGACATTTCAAACATAAATCAGTAAGTGATTGCAGACACACTAGCATAAGTCTCCAGCGTGAAATCTTGGCCCATTACAGTTGACAGACTCCCATTGTTTTCAGTGTAGCCAGGATTTCCGTTTAGATCTTTCACTCAAGGCCACAAAAGCCCACAGCATTTCAGCTTCTAGCTCTAAACGTTCTTTAAGCTCATGACTTGTTTTCTGCCTGGTGTCTCTCAGCTTTATACTCACCCATTTCACAAGAATGGGCCCAATCTGCTCCACTGTTCCATCAGGTTTTGTTGCTTCTCCTAAACTTGCCAACAAATCTGGAATTGAAACGAGAAAATAAAAATTGCCACAATGCCTCAGTGAACTTTTCTGATGCGAGAAAGCATAGCCTGTAGCTCCCATTCAGCATATTATGTAAAAACGATCCAGTTGCTCTTACCTTCATGCAGAGGAATATAAGAATCCAAGTCCCCAAATATGTGGGTGAGTTCCTCCTCAGACATGATAGAGAGTTTCAGCATGGGATCGTGATAGGCCTGTCAAAGAACATCAGTATTAAATCATATTCAGATCTCCCAAACCCAAATGCCAGATGAAAACATATTTATTAGGGGACGTATCACGTGCAAGACAGGCCTGAAGTAAGGCCAGTAGAAAAAGCAACATTGACTTCGATCTCTACAAGATTGATCCCTGTTTAACGGTATCAAGGCCTACAAATGAAAAGGACTTTCCTGTCTAAACTGATCTCATCTGGGAGAGGAATTCCCCAACAAGTTCTGTAGAACTGCAAAGCACAATTTCTTTTGGCTGGGTTTGTTGTCAGTCAGACCAGTAGCTGGTAGCACTGCAGGACTGCTCACTGCAGCTTTCCAGGCCAACTTTCAAACGGCGGATGCTGGGCCTGGCATGAAGTTGATGTGTAACGTTCCACATGTAAAGAAACGTTACTATCTGCAATTTGATTACTGACTCTAAGGAAAGACACTCACCTTTCTCGCAAGCTTCAGATCTTCTATTAGGTCCTGCTCTCCTCTGGACATTTCATATATTGCCTGTGAGGAGGGGGATGAAACATGGAGAGTCATTTCTAATCCTAGTGTTCCTCTGACAGTCTTTTTGTTCACATAACAAACGTACATCCTGTCTCTGCAGCTTGCCTAGGAGGTTTTGCTATCTGAATCTGGGCATGAGAACCTCAAGTAAATCTGTTGTCTTTCCTCTGAAATGAGCTACATTACTTACAGTTGTGCAAAAGCTTTGAAGCTCAGGCACCAGCCAAATTAAATATTAGCATCTTTTAAATCACTGCTTTTACACAGGCAAGTTTGAAAAAAACAAAACCCAGCAAACCGCAGAGGTCAAATCCCAAGCGTCTTTAGTCAGCTTCTGTGTTGTCATTAGAAGATTTGTCTAAGAACTACAGGAAAAAGGCAAGCCAAGGCCTTGCTATTTGGCTTTCAACCAATTATCAAGAGCCTTAAGAGAAAGACAGCTGGCTTTAGAAGGAAACCGACTTTTGGTCCGCTGCAAAGCAACCAGCGTGGGCGAGTCTCAAATTTCAAAAGTGTTGAGCACCACCATGGAGAGGGTTTGGCATCTCGGAAGGGTCAAACCGGGGAGACAAACTCCCTGGTGATTCGAGAGAGAAGCCTACCTCTTCCCAAAGAAAGAAATTTAGTCTTCTAGAAATAAAGGTGCACAGGAAGATACAGTCCCACGCACATATGCCCATTTTCTCCTTTTCCCACCACGGAAACGGGCTGAGCAAAGGCCTCAGTCGCCTCTTTCCCAGTTCTGCTGTTTAACTGATGGCCTACCTCTTGGCGCTTAATTTCTTTGGTGCTCAGGGACTCTTTCATGTTGACGTCTAACATCTCAGACCAAAGTACACTGTTTCTTCTTTTCGGAGGGGTAGGAGCGGCAGATCTGCTACATGACTTCTGGGCACAGCTAGGAGATTTGCTGTCACTGCGAAGGGTAAATGACTACGGGGATTTAAAAAAAAAAAAAGAAAAAGAAAAAAAGGAAAAAACAATTTATAGCCAACATTTAATAAGCGCAGAAGTGTTATCCACACCCCTCCCAATCCTTCATCCTCCTCTGCTCTACAGGGCAGGAAAACACACCCAGACACTTTTCCTCAGATAAAGGAACACTTTAATCAAGCTGGTGAGAAAGCCCCTCGAGACCTGAGATGGGCAGTCTTTTCCATGTTCCTCTCTCGGCTCTGATCCAGAACTAGCGTGTGGGAGGAAGAAGGGCAAGTAAAGTCCGACTCCAACTCCAAGGTATGAGGAAGTACATAAATTAGGATCATAATTCTACCTATAATGTGGCTAATCGTGAGCCACTTGAACTTTGCTTTCATGGTTTGCAATGTTAGTACAACCAGACATAGAAGTGATTTTTATCTGTGTGTACAGGTTATAGTGATCTTTAGACAACGTTTTTCTAACATTACGTAGCGCTAAACAGCGGGGTCAGTTCACATTTAAGCACGTGCCCCGAACACTTTGCTCACCACCAACCAGCCAGTATCTCCCACGTCTTCATGAAGGACTAGAAGGTCGACTATTTACCTGTATTGTCTGACCGAAGCGCCGAACTGCACCATTTCTTACAGGAGAGATCAAGTTCGCCAAGGACGTGACCCGTGCTAAAGGCCGAACCCGTTTATTGCTTGGCTCCTGTAAATAAAGCAGAGAACAAGTTGTACTGGCTGCAACTCCCACTTCATTTCTCAGCCGTCCAGGCAAGTTTAAAAAGCAAGAACCCACTTAAGGAGTGGGAAAAACCGCAAAGAAAGTGTTCTGAAGTTGCCATTCATCTTAAAGGGAAAAGCAGTGGCTGTAAATATTTGTCTGAACTTTAAGGCTACAATTAAACTGCAAAGACTTTAGCCAGTGTAAAAGAGGCAAGATAACATACGCGCCAACTGGAACTCAAAACAGGGTTTGAACAGCAACCGTTATGATTTGAACGGAAATAGATGGAAGCAGTCTCCTCTTTAGGGCAAGCTATGGCCACCTTTGGATGGAGCCGCGATCTGTTTCTCTGCTTCATCATGCTTTCCTTTTTTAGAAAGAAAGTATTTTTCCATTTTAATTCTATTTTGGAGACAGAAGTAGCAGTCGGAGCCCAGGATGGCCTCAGCAGCTATTCTAACAAATGGCAAATGACCACATGATGAACATTCCTGCGAGGAACATGCACACACGAAGCCGATTAGGTTTAAAATCTCCAGGTCTACGAAGCTTCTTCCCTTTACCCCCCCCCCTAAAGTCATCCTAATTTTTCTTCTACGTCGTTTAGATTTGAAGGAGAGAACTGCTGCTTTTCTACGCCGCTAATAGGTGCTGGGAGCCCAGGGAGTTTTCAGCTCTGTTCTGACCGAACCATCGCCAGGAAAGATGAACCGTCTCATAGAAATCTATTGGTGCTTAAGCTCAAATCGTTTTTTAGGTTAAGCTAGCAACCCTACGTACTTTGCATCAAAAATGCTGCATTCTGAGGACTGTTCGGGAAAAGCGCGCACAAGGGGAGGCCGGGAAGAGATGGACTCGGAACTGGATGCTGAGAAAGGCCAGATGAGCTGCCCTGGTACTCTTAAGCATCTGGCATAGCTGGACATGACTCATTATCATAAGGAAGTGTCTTAGCATGAAATTGAGTTTAATGGAAGCTTCTCTTTTGAGTCAACCTCAGCAGACATTTTACCAAGGCTTTATTAAGCATTTTTGGTTAATTACAGTTGATTCTCTCCTCTAACATACCAAAAGATTAAAGGGGGAAGACAGAAGATTGCCTAAGAGCTTAAAACAGGCCCTCTACTGTCTCCACTTCCCGTCTGAGATTGCAAGATAAGGAGCCCCAACCCCTACGAATCCTTTGCCTCTGCGCAGCAAGAGAAGTGACAAATGCTGCAAACAGCAAAGAGGAATAGGAACGTACGGCGCTGGATTCCAATCACGAGATTCAGGAAGTCTAAAAGCTATGTCTGCAAGATCTGATTTCAGCAACATGACCCAAGGAGCGGCCTGTGCCTGCTTACACGCGGTATTGAGCAAGAGAGGACATTAGCTCACGCTTTGAATTAAGCCTGCAAAGTCGCAGGGGGAAAACAAGAAAAACAGTCCTTCGATCGATCGATGCAGAACAGAAAGACCACCCCGCACGGTACAAAAGGGCGTTCAAAGCCGTGCTTGAAAACATTTGGGTAATCTCGGGACTACGAAGGTGCTACAGAAATGGAGAAAACCTACAGAGAGAACAGCGAACGCCTTCAGGCCCGGGAGCCTGATCCTCAGCTGGACTCAGGCACACCACCACCGCAGTTACTTCTTTCCTGCGCCAGCCCCCAAAACACTGCACTCAGAGCAGCATCTGTCGGGAACAGGATTATCCGGAAAGCTGGAAAATCAGGCTGGACTCGGTGGAAGACCAGGGAACTTTAATTAATTAGGGGCATTTCTGAATGGAGCAGAAGGAGAGGCAATTCAGTGCTATAAAACCATGCATCAACCTTCCAGGGCACAAGCCAAGAAAGGCTTAAGAAACTACAGGAATGTAAGCAGAAAATATACAGACATAAGCCACACACAGCTCCGTCAAGGCCAGGGATATAAATAGCCTGGAAATGAAAAATGCGACACCGAAAATGAAGTACTGAGGTTTCTTACGCTATTCAGATGCTTGTACGATATTGCTCAGCTCGCTGCCAGAGGGCCAAAGCCCGCAGGCTTTCCAGACTCGAGATACGGCGACACACTATCTGCACCAACGGACGCGTGCGAATGCCTTCCCTGCGCATCTGCGCGGGGCTCGGGCGACACATGCGGGTGCGCGGGGCCTGGCAGAAAGTGTCCCTTCCCGTTTGGGACGGGCCGTGCAAAGGGGCTCCCTGTTCGAGGAGGATTATGCATCGCCGCTTTGCGGAATTGCAAAGCGGACGCGTACCGAGACGCGCAAAGACACGCTGCTCTCTCCCGGGCAGGAGGAGCTCGAGAGCCTCTGAGGATGGGGGGGATTTTGCACAAGCCGGCAGGAGCGCGGTGCTTTCTGCACAGCCGGCGCACTCCCTCGGGGTGTTCGGCCACCGGGGGAAACTTCCGTACGCCAGAAATTAGGTTGAGCAAAAGGCCATTTCCCCTCTCTTGAAGAGAAGCGAATCCTGCTTGCCGTCCTGCGAGTGCTCGCAGACCTGAAGAACGGCCTGACTGCCAAAAGATGCATCTCTTTCTTCTCCTTCCAACTATATTGTTTGAGCCAGGTCGGGAAAAAAAACACACACCCCAAAACCTTTTTTTAAAGAGAAACCTCACCTTCTCTGAGATGTACAGTTCAGCCTTGGGGTTATGCACTCCATTTATAGCCAAACTCAGCCCGGCTGTAAGCTGAGACTCGGCAAAGTTCATACTGTGGATAATTTTGGCTCAGGATTATATATATATTTATATATATATATTTTTAGTTCTGTATTTGCAAACAACGATTAGACCGTCTCCGCAATGCATCCCTTACAGAAGCAGAGACGACATTAAAGCCCGTTCCAAAGTTTCGGGTTACTAAAACCAGCTAGCGGCGTGAAGCGTTACGGTACCGACAAACGATTAAAAACCCAGAAAGTTCAACAGCGTGTCTGCTTGCATTTGGAAAAAAAAGAAATAAATCAATCTCCGAGGGACTCTTTATTAAAAGTGACTATAATGTACATAAACACACAAAAGCTAGAGGATCGTCTCGGCGGCCCGGCTGGAAGGCGAAGGCTTCCTTACGGCATCGGGAGCCGGCAGACGTCCTTCGAGCGCTTCTTTCAAGCGCGGGTCGTCTTTGCGCTGCGAAAAGGTCGCGTTTACGGCTTGCGAGAAAAACAGCCTCTACTTTGACCTCCCAGCAAAGGGAGCCCAAGCGCGCACGCAACCTTTCCCCCGCGCTGAGTAATAGCTAGTGCTGTTTACGAGGCTCGCTCGCTAGATATATATATATATATACACATATATATGTATACATATATATACACACACGCATATATAGACAAATATATATACATACACACACACACACATATATATATATTAGACCTCCTATGCCCAGCACAGCGGTTGCACCGTGAGAAAACCCGCGGTTTAAGAATCGGCAGCTGCTGATGACTATTTAAAACAGTTTAAAGCAGGTTTATTCCCCTTTTTCACCCCTTCCCCGGGCAGCCCGGCCCCACTCGCCCACGATAACCCCCCCACGAGGCGTCTGAGGTGGTTTTAAAAGTTTTTCCAAGCGTCGCAGCTTGCACCCGCCGCCTCCCTCGGGCGCGGAGTGAAGGGGGTGGGTGGGGGGGGACCGAAACCAGCCGCTTCTCCCTCAAAACCGCCCCCTTGCCCGGTTCCCGGGGCGGCCGCCTCACCTCCTGCTCCCTGAAGGACTGGTTCTGCGCGTCGATGACCCGGATAGTCCTTTTGATGGGCAGCAGCCCCCCGAGCTCGTCGTGAGCCACCATGGCCGCTCGGCGTCTCCCCCCTCCCCTCCACCCGCCTCAGCCGCCGCCACCACCGCCGCCGCCCGGGCCCGCGCTCATGTCCGCTCTGCGCCCGCCGCCGCGCCGCGCCCCGACCCCACCGCCGGGGGCGGGGCCTCGCGAGGAGCCACGCCCCCTAGGGCCCCCGCGCCACGCCCCTCCTTCCCCGCGCCACGCCCCCTTCCCGGAGCGCACCGGCCCCCCCCCCCCCCCCCCAGCACGGCCACGGAGTGTGCGTGTGTGTCTGCCCCCCCCCTTTCCCAGCCCTCTTTTCCTCCTAAAATCTAGGAAAAAATAAAATAAATAAAATAAAATAAAATAAAAATAAAATAAATAAAAATGAAATGAAATGAAAATGAGGCAGCAGGCTTTTGGCAGCACAAGGCCCCGGGGGCGCCCAGGGAGGAGGTTTGGAGGGAGTCGGGGCCCCCTTGCCGTCGCCGCTCTCGGAAAATCTGACGGCCGAAACCTGCCAAAAGCGGGTGGAAGGTGAGGAAGGGGGGAGCAAAGCAAGGAAAATAACCCGACCTGCTGCAGCCGTTCCCGCGCGCTGGCTGATCAAAGGGAAAGCCGGCGGCGTGCCTGGGGAAAGTGGTTAGCAAAGAGCGGGTTTTTTTTTTTCTCCATTTACACCAAAAAGAGGCAAAGGAAAACGGGCGATTTTTCCTCCCCCCTTCGACGGCACTCGTGGCGCTGGGCCCCGTCGCTCCCCGCTGCCGCCCCGCAAATGAGGGCTGGGGGCGAGGGGGACGCGCTCCCCCGACGGCGGCCCCGTAAATCACTTGGCGCGGCGTGTTTCTGCCGGGTTCGGCCCTCCTCGCTCGGGAAGCGAATTCTTGCCTAGACCTGCGCCCGCGAGTCGGCTCGCGGCTTGAAAGGGTTTGCTGGCAGTGCCCTGCCTCCCCCTCCGCCGCCGGGGCAGCCTGTCCCGGCAGGCCCGGCCGTGGGTGCCGCGAAGGCTTGGCTTTTCCGCCGTTTGCTCAAGCTGTGTTATTCCTGGCGCCGCGACAAATCCGAGCAGCGAACGGATGCTCGTGCTGGTACAGGCCGAGCTTATTCGAGCCGCGCTCGGGGCCGTCTACCTGGGCTAACGAACCTTCTTCTCGGAGGAGGTAAAGCCGAGGTGGCTTCCCGGCTCCTGCCCGTGCGCCGCGACCGGCTGGGGCTTTGCAACATCGCTTCTCAGGCTGAAGGGCAGAAGAAAGTCCTGTCCCCTCCGCCGGTTTTCTGCTTTGTTTGCTTTGCTTTGGCCGAGAGCTGCTCTCAGCAAATCCAGACCCATCTAACCTCGGGGCGAGACCAGAACGTTTGGGATCATCTACTTGCAGGAGTCTCAGAAACTCAAGATATGTCGAGTTCCCGCGGCTCTATTGGAAGGACAGTATGTGACTCTCTCAGATACGGGTGGTCTTTTTTTGGAGTAGTGAAGTCACCTTCGTTAGCAAAGTCAACCATTTTAAAGACAACGGGGGACAGCTCTGGGGAGAAGCGGGCAGAGTCGCTGTTGAGCTTGATCAGGGTTTTTTGGGAGCATCTAACATGCCGGTCTCTCCCACAAGCTAAGGACATGAGTGCAGTCAGCGAGTTGGTTAAACTCGGTCAAAAGATTGAGGACCTGGGGGAAGGTGAATACTTCTAGACCCAAACAACACACCTCTTTTTACCGGGATGCAGATAGGCCATACGGAGTTAGATAAAAATAGGACTTAACAAGGACCAGAGAGGGAAGGCGTGAAGTGGAGTCATAGACACAAAAGAGGTACTTAAACGAGTCTCATTAGGACCAGAACGTGATGTCCTGCATCTTGAAGCACTTCACACCGCAGAATATGAAGTGTTTTCTATGACGTGAGCGTTAAATATTCCTTCTCCTTCCAGAGCCCTCGGGGAAGGGACCTGCTGCCATGCACGCGATTCACCGGCGGGGAGATCCCTGCCCGAGCGCGCCTGCCCTTCTGCGTGACACCTTGGGAGGCTAATGCGTGGTGATGCAACCCCCAGCTGATGCAGCCTCCTTAAGGCATGTCATGGAAACACGAGGAGCGAACACCGCTCTGGTGGGTGAGCCATTCTGAAGACGACTGTGGTACTTGGGAAACCCCCGACAAAGGCCAAAAGGTAACGGAAAAGCAAAGGAAAGGACAACTGTTCTTCGTGCAGCAGAAGCAATGAATCTTGACTTACGGAGCTGTGCCCACGCCATGACGCCAGTGTCCCTCAACCCCAGGACATGCTCTTCTAGCCAACAGCATCTCATAATACCCCTCCGTGCTCCCGGTGCCCCCTCGCCCCACTGCGCTGGCTCCAACCTCCTTGTGCCTTCCCTATCCCTCTGGCCGGCCGGGCAGGGATCAGCCCGCGCCGTGGCGGCTCTGGAGCCATGAGAATGCGGCCGAGCCAGTCGGCGGCTGCCGAACGACGGATAACAGGCTAGTTCTTCCTGCTTTCCTGCCAGTGGGTATTAAGAGCGAACCTCCCCTATACTCAACTGTTGATTTTCACTTCTAGGTGTGAAATAACTCAGTGACTTCTATCCTACCATCAAATTAGGGAGCTGGGAAGAGGTCGAGTGACAGAGGAGTCGCCCAGCCCTCATTGTTTTACTCTTATTTTTAGCGTGGGTTTTCGTTTACATGGAGGACTGTTGTTACATAGAGCTGTTTGCCTGAAGTCCTGGACGGCTTCATACCTGTGACATTCTTCGCTCCTGCGAGTTATTCTGGGTAAGGCTGCTGCTAAATAAAAAATGCTCTCCAGGGTATTGACATGCCATTTTGTTATTTCAACCCCAAAGCATCATCAGATAAATTTTAGACTAACAAACGATGAATTCCCATGAAAACATGCATCAAAATTCCCATGCGCAGTTCCAGACTGATGCTAAGTTTTCACAGTTAAAAATACTCAGTTGCTGAAGCGCCGCATGGCATCTGGCTAGTGCCAGGGGTTGCCGAGTGGGGCACGCAGACCACTCGCGGCACGGGCGCGCTGCCCCAACAGCTGAACGTGTCATCCCGCACCTGCGTTCAGCGCGCCCGGCGCTCGGGACCTGCTCCCGTCTCTTCTCTTGGCAGCGCGAGAACAGCAGGCAGATGGTCAACGTGAAACCCCAGCAGGCCTGGGCTGTGGTTTCAGCCTAGCTGCCTTCGGTGGAAGAGTCATTACAGCACCCTTGATCTCCCCATAGTTCAGGTCTGGCCAAGTTATACAGCCCCTACACTTCAGGGTTGCTCTACTTTATACCTAACCCTGCGAGAAGGATGTTTGTTGCTGCAGAAAAGAGCCAAAAATCTCAGTTCTGCCACCGGCTGGGGAAGAAGGCTTGAGCTGGTGCTCTACTGGAGCCGGGAGGAGGGGGTATTCCTCCGTGGGCAGTTTTCCCAGTTTTCGTAGGTCCTGGATGCCTCTAATGTGACTGACATCTGGATTCAATTTCTTCAAAGAAAGAACCTGCGACATTTTAATCCCTTTGGCGGCTTGAAGTCTCGGGGAAAATGAAAGCATCCATAACATTCATAGCATATTCATTTTCATTGTTGCGCACGTACGTTTAGAAATCTTGTTTACTAGGAACTGAAATCCAGCCACAAACTGACTTTATAGGAATTCTTAATATACTATATATAGCATAACACGCAGAACACTCAAGGACTGGAAAAAACAAGAACTGCACGGGCAATCTTGTTCTTCGTTATATTCTCATGCGCCCCAGGCAGTCAGACCTCCTCGGCTGTACACAGAGTTGTTTACTGTCCGTGAGCTGTGTTTAACATTCCACTCCTAGATATTTATATTCAAAGCCAAATTCAGAGCAGTATTCTGGAAAATGAGCAAAAGTAGGATATGACCCATCAAGAGACTATTGGGTCATCTGAAAAGTTTATGAGCTGGTCTGGAATCCAGCATTTATTTTGGATGGTGGGAGGTCACTATAATTAGCTGCCAGTCAACTCCATTATAAAGTTACAAGTGCCAAAAAACCCGATACACAGATACATTTTTACCAAAATACAAGTTAGGGCATTCTGCAGACCTCCGCAGAAAACAAGTTACCTCAGCCATCCATGAACTGAATGTTTGTGTACTCAGGCCAGGAGAGCAATTTCCATCTTATGAATATGAATGCAACGCCAGAAAATGTGGACTGTCTAATCTTGTGATATTATTAAACACAACGTCTGCCCTAACAACAAAGTAATAGAGCAAGAAACTGCAAATGACTTAAACCCCTGACCTGCTCATGTGCCAAATGTTGTTTTTCAGAGTTGTGCGGTGCAGCCAATCCCAGAGATGTTCATTTTGATCAAAGTCTGTTTCCAAATACAAATTTGTAACTTATGCACGGGCACGTTCTTGCATGAATCAGACACGCCAATAAAATTCCCATAAAAGTCCTCTAGAGCTGTTGCATCTTTGGGAGGGGGGGAAGGGAGGAGGGACGGGCTGTTTTTGCAGCTTCTTTAAAGTTTATGGATTTATATTCCAAAGAAGAAGCAATTTCTTGCATCACTTAGTGCTGTTCTTTAGGCTGTGCTACCCCTGCCTCGAGCCAAGCTGCTTGTGGGAACGTTGACCATGGAAAGACGGTCACTGATGGTTTCAAGTGATCTGGACCAGCAAGAATGCAGACGCACAAGGATTCTCCCTCCCCTCTCTTTTATTCAGGTCATTTTCTATGTTGGAAAGTCAGAGCTTATCTGCCTTCCTTGGAGCGACTGTCAGCTTCATAGACGCAATCTCCCTCCACCGCCAGTGCTGGTACAACTCCAGGGCTTGTGTGGCCTGAACTCCTCTCCTATCCAGGCTGAGTAATGTTCACGGAGTTGGTCCCAAAAAGGTGAGTAAGGCTTGGAGAGCGCACAGCACTGCGCTTTCATAAAAAGGGTCAGAAAAGGGTCCTCACTAAGACTTCACTTCCTCCGCGCAATTCCTCTTCCTAAAGCCTTAGGAGGACATCCCATAACCACCAGAAAACACAGTCCAGACGAGACGTGATTCTTAAACATTACTCAGCCTGGCTTCGTTTTGCCTCCGGTAAAATACACTATCACATCTGTCTGTTCCCTATCACCTACCAAAAAGGATCTAGTTGCTAACAAACATCAAGATATACACACCTTCAAAAAACACAGTCTGGTTTCCTCCCATGAATCATTCAACACCTTACATAACTCTGGGGTAACGTGCAACTATTTCATATGTGATTACTTAGCTAGAAGTTGGTCGTAAACGTAGCTGAAATGCGGGAGCAGCGCTCAGTATGGAAGCCTAAAGATCTGCTTAACAAATTCCTGTCCTCAGTTTCTTGCTTCTGCCCCTGCGCTGCAATTTGCTTTGCCTTCCGTCTTGTCCAGACGATCATTAATAGCCCGCATTGTAGTACAGCCCCAGAAGTGATTTGGGAAGAAAATGCCTCTTTCCCCCCAAAGGAGAGTGTTTTGGCACAAGAACAGGGGTGGCTCAGTGCTGAAGGAAATGGATACTGTACACTTGGTCTCAGGTTATAACTTCCCACTCATATTTAGGTAATGTTTGGAGGCCTCCGAGGGTTTTAGGCCGTACGTCAAATGATAAGAAGCTTAACAGACCTCATAGACTTGGCTCATTTTTGAGGCAGGCTCTGGAGGCAAAGAGGAGGTTAACAAACAAAAATAAGCAAGAACAGCATGGCCCTTTCAGTCTGTCTGGGCTGACGTGACCAGCCCTACAATAATTTTATGTACCATCTTCCTGGTATGCGGAGCAATGACGTAGAATATCATTAAACATCATTAAAGGACTGTTCAACCTTTTTAGAAGGACAGGTACGCATGCAGGTTAAATTACCCCTTCCCTTGCTGTATTTTAAAAACATACATTGGATAGAGTGCCAAGGGATATGCTTTATATAGACAAACTCTGTAAATCAGTTCCCAGCTGTAAGATGGGGATAAATAATAGCAAGGTTTAACCTATCTGTAACAATCTTAAATTATTTTGATCTTCTCTTGTAACTTTATTTTGTTAATTAAATTGATATATCTGTGTTTTATGGGGCCACGTTTCAGCCTATTGATTCACCATCAGAAAATCAAGATAGAGCAAAGTATAATCTGGACTACAGTTTAAGTGCACAAGGAGACTCAGAAGTCCAAGTGATGGGAGTGTTTTGAAAATCTGGCTATAAATAGTTGACTGTGGTGCTTTTGAAACTTCTAATAACCTTGACGGCTGGTGTTACGAAGCCTGCAAATTACAATCCAATCAGTACTGCTAATGCATTTTAACAAGGATACTGGAATGTACTTGGTGGGTGTGCCTCAAACTCTCAAATAAGAATATCCTGGAGAGCTTGATCCTTTCAAAAGAACAAGGTAAAAAGTCAGGTTAAACGAAAGCTGCAGCCTGAACTTTGACTGCATTAGCTGAGGGCTTTCCCTTTTTCCTTGGAAGGCTTCAGTTAAAACACCTAAAATATGAACACGCAAGTTATTGTTGATGTTTTAGTTTCACTTTAAGGTAATCGCTGTTGTGGGCCACCCCCTAATTCATGGGATTTTTGTCCAGCCCCCAAAATCGTAGCAGAAACCAGAAAGAGCTCAGAACCAAAACAAACCCAAAACACAGCGGGCTCAGAGATGTCAGCAGTGCTGCGTCCCAGCCCTCTGCAGATAATCTTTTCTGCTCTTTGCCCTCCCTTCCTAGGAAATTACAGGGACAGTCCTATCTAGAACAGTAGATCTAGTCTAGAGAGGTCAAAGCCCAGCGTTAGCCTCTGGACAGCACAATCAGTCACGGAAAGCATCAAGCAGTAGCCAGGCTAAGTGAGCCTAATAAATAATGCGCAAATGCAGAGCCGGTGACACCAACAGAGGATGTGCTGGTCGTTAGGTCAAGCAGGAAATTCCCCACCAACAAATTACTTTTAAACCCAATCTAATAAACCGTAAAACTCACTTAGTTAACTCTCAACCCAATAGCTACCAGGAAAAAAACACTATTTCTCTCGCTTCCCCTCATCAGAGAATTGTCTGACAGCGAGATCTTTAAGGCGGATGGAGAGCAGGAAGCTGTTTCCCTTTCAGAAGGGCGAGCATTGGGTAGTCCTTGGGAAAAGATACAACTCTGCACCCTCCCACCCCCAGTCTTTTCAAGTCACTATAACCCATAGCTTTAAGAATAATTTACGCACCCGAGCCAGTCCAGCTTGTTTGCAATACGATGAAGCGCACTAACTAAAGTCAAACAACAGCAAAATTCAAAGGAGCTTTGCTGCTTCCATGCTGCATGATTTTGCATCCCATCGCTTGAAAATGCTTGTGTTTTTTGTTAAGCACAGGTTACACATACTTATTTCACACAACATTAAAACTGTGGCAGATTTCAGATGGAGATGATTAAAACAGGAGGCCCCAAACAGTGCTATGGACACCACTAGCAGGACTTGGCCCACCCCAGAGAAGGATGCAAGAGCAAGCACAGCTCTTGTGCACTTCTCTGAGCTGTTGATGGTGAAATGCAGACGCAGAAGGTATGGCATCCCCGGGATAAACTACTGTAGTCGACCGAGCAGATGATAGCACAGTATTGTAGAGCAACATGCTTCGCTTACCTTAAAGTCAAGGCTGCAAAGACTGACCACATCATCGTCCTTCTCTCGGCGCTTCCTCTTCTGTAAGAGATGAAACCAAGTTATAGTTGTAGACTTGATCTGGGTTAAAAAAGGCGGCTTCCCAAGGCATATGTGATAATAAAGGTCTGTTTTTTTAAACCAGTCTAGAAACATTTTCTTTCTTTATATCCTCAAGTAACTGCAATAAGTCAAAACACCTGAAGGCTGAAAAGAAATGGAAAGCATTTTTATGCTGTTTCATTGGTTTGTCACCTGATCATACTTACAAATCATATGATTATAAACTTGTTTCTCTGCACTCCCATAATTACGGCTAGGAGTAACATATAAAGTAGAAAATCTTAGCGAGATGGTAGAATGCAGCAGTTACCACTGTGAAATGATTTAACATTCATTTAGTTAAATGAAACTCTTTTTTCAAATGGTTTCCGAGGTCAGGAATCCAGCAGTAAAGTTGGGCTTTTTTAAAGAGTTAAGTACCAAGGGGCTCAGACCTGTTGATCCTTGGGATTTGAAGTCCCTAAAGGTAAAGCAGAAGGTGCGATATGTAATTCTCATAATATCTGCTCATAGAAGTGGCTGGGCTTGGAGAGGGGTTCAAGAGTCAGGGGTCCACAGATTTCACCCAGGAGGCAGTGCCAACATAAAATAGCCTGGGACTGGATCGGTTGATCCTGCTCCTCAGCTACCAATATCCAAATATGTTTTATTTGGGGGATTTTTACCGTGGATCAGTGATTTGTTTTACAGCACAGTCCTCTTAGCAGCTGAATGTGTATATGAGAGGGAGCAGTTATACGGAGAGAAAAGAAGGGCCAGGGCAGGACTCCTGTAAGTCAGCTTCACCACAAAAGTCACCATATCCGGTGACTACACCCTAAAGTCAATAATATGGTTTTAATCAGAGTGGCTGACTGACGGTTGGTTGGCCAGACACAGCCCATTACAGCAATTCACAGTCTGCACCCCAACCCCAAATCTCACGGTGTGGTGGGGCACTAAAGCCCCCCAGTAGCTCCAGAATGGGAACCAAAGGGCAGTGTTGATTTAAATAGAGGGCGTTAAAATCACCTGTTTACGTCATTACTTTGGACACGTCCAGCAGACAGCTGTGCCTGAAGCAGCCCTCCTAGAAATGCAATGGGCTGAAAGAAAAAGCATTTTTGTCGAAGGCAGAAAGATGATGCCTTTGGCCAGGGAGCTCTCAGCCACTTGCCTCTCCGAGGAAAAGCACAAGCCCATGGAGCAATGACCAAGGACATCTGCACTGAGCTTCCTAAAACATCGCACTATTTTTGTACACTATCTGGGCTTCAACATTATTTTTTCATTACCTAGACAGTGGAAAACTAATTGTGGACACATCCTGTTCGACTGTGCCAGCCTGCAAATCACCTGGTCTGGAAAAAACATGAGCCGTGAGCATAAAGTGTTTGGTCACCCACAAAACAAATAGTTGATTTTAATCCTGTTTTTGTCACTTGTCCATCAACATTTAAGACTCAGTAGATCTCATCCTTTTCCACTTCACTGTTATAAATACAATGGAAAAAGACAACAAGCTATCTTGTTTTTTTCAAATTGGTCTACATGTTATTTATAAAATTAACAGACTAAACATTCGACTGAATGAAATGGGGACACTATCTTCTCTGCAACTGCTCTACAACCAAAAGGTCACTCTGAACTTCAACAAATTTCAGTTCTTGGTGCTCTACCAGCTCAGCAGCTT
Source organism: Apteryx mantelli (assembly GCF_036417845.1). NCBI lineage: Eukaryota > Metazoa > Chordata > Aves > Apterygiformes > Apterygidae > Apteryx > Apteryx mantelli. The sequence goes on along the minus strand of NC_089978.1, from coordinate 220,844,464 downwards.
GACTTTCTTTTCAGGAGCAAGCGTGCAATTCCTGTCTTCTTAGAATTTAATAATCTATTCAAATAACCTAAAAGTTTCAGCTTTAACAGAGGTTTGTCATCACTGTAAGTATACTTAAAATGTTTGAGTACAAGTATTCATTCGAATTATTTTTAACTGCTGACCAGCCTAGTTTCCATGGTTCCTTTGAAAACCTGATGTCGTTTAGGGGACGTCCAGCTTCCCAGGAGGGTTCTCAGAAACCTGTTCTTTTGTTTTCTAGTCCTTTCATACGAAACGTTTTTAGGCTCCAATGTGTCTTCTTGTCTATCCACATTATGCTGACTCTACCGTTTAACTGTTAAATTAAATACACACATGTAATACTGACATGTTACAGAAGTACAGATACTCACTAGTTTCTTGTATTTTGGGTTTTGGTGGTGTGCTTTTTTTCCCTCAGCTGTTCAAACCAGCCAGAGAAGCGGATTCAAGCACAAAGTTCCCTTACAATTTAAATTGTGTTTTTTTCTGTTTTGTATTTGAAAAGACAAGATACTGCCTCAGTCATGTGAGTGAATCCCTTTGCTGATAGACTTGCTAACCACAGAGGAAAAAAAACTTCTCATATGAGACATTATGTATTACCAAATTTGTAGCACTGACATTGAATTAATGTCCTAGCACATTCCATACTTTTTGAACAGACTTTTGGCAGGCTTGAGAACACATGCAAACACAGACATTTGTCTTTTAAGTTCAGTAAAACATTCAAAGTTGGTTATTTATCAGAGCCTGCAATAAAAGACGGCTAGAACCACACCTTTTTGGACTGCAGACTATTTTTCCCATATGTATGTCAACGATATTAGCGTCGACTTAACAGAGGAGAATTTGCAATAAAGACAAAGACACCACGCCTTTCTGGTCTCAGTGTTATTCGTTCCTTATGTAGTCAAGTATATTAACATCTTTAACATACAGCTCCAGACCAAAGCCCAGACACTAAAGGAAGGCCAAAGTTTTGTTTTTAAACTGGCTAGACTTATGCAATAAGTACTGCTTTGGCTGGACCCCATTTCCTTTGCCCAGTATAGTTTCATACAAAAACGTAGACATTTGACTACAGAGCCAGCTGTATCGTTCCTGCGTGGTGCCAAAAAAGAAACAGATTCCAGGAAAACTCCCTCTTCAGACTGCTCAAATCTGGGCGTTTAAAGCCGCATGATAGGAAGGCGACTGCTGCAGTTCTGTTTTCTCACATTTTTGAGACGGTCACAATCAGAGATCTGATACGTTAACCTTCTCACGAAACTCAAGTCATGTGGAAAAACTTATTTCTATGAAAGTTATTAAACTGTAAAAACCGTGAGACCCTGCTTAGGCTCTCAAAGGGGTATTGTAATGGAAAAGCATAAAAAAAACGCTAATCAAGAGGGGAGAGCTAAATATTTGTGACTTATTTTAGAAAGATCTAAACAATGCCATGAGCATGAATGTTAATTACATTTCAAGGATTCCGATTAAAGCTCTAGGAATGTTTTTCAGGAAAGCACAGCGTTTCAATTTGCAAACAATTCCAGCCATCTAGTTTTCCCCTGCTCATACTAAGGGCTTTTGCATAAAAACAGGATCTTTATTCTTCAGGGATCAGTCTGTTCTCTGCTGCTTATTGCCCACCTGAAATCATAAAAAGCCAGTGTGACTTCAGGTAAGGAATGTACATCAGGACCGTTAAATCAACAAAGATCAAGTGCCTGGTTTTCGTGTATGCATCTTATTTAATGAAAAGGGGGAAAGGAAAACAGACTATGATTAGGCTTGCTTCCAGTCAGGAGCCATCAGGAGGATGTTTTAACACAACTTTCATTGGATTTTTCTTAGAATTTGCAGAACACGCGCTGGTCGTTTTGTTCTAAACCTCTGCAGGCATGGAAAGGACGCTTAGCTTGGTTACCACTTCCCCTGAGACGCAGGCCAGGTACATATTGCATTTTGCCAGAAAAGCTGCATAAACTATGTCAGGAAGAGATGCTATTTGTGACTGGCATACTAGTACTTGGTGGTTAGAGGGAAAAAAAAAACATTTTGTGACACACATTATTCCAGCACATGAAATACATGAAACCAAGAGAAGTGCAGAGCTCGTTTGCCTACGGGTCACAACCAAAATACAGTAGTTTGGTCAATGTGACCACCTAACTACATTGGCAATGCCGAAGTGGAGGCCAGGTCCCAGGCTGTGTAGCAAGGACAGATCTGCTGGGCAACTGAACTCCATAGCTCTGCGTTCTCCTTCGTTATTCCTTCTCTCCTGCATTTCTTCTCTGCTATACACACTCGCCCACCTCTCCATGCCTTCCCAGCTAATGACTCTGGAGGCCAGCGGTGGGTTTATCCGTCAAAGTCTAACCTCTAGCATGTCACAAAAAAGCCGGTATCTCCAGAACGGGGCTGGAGTTGAGCGGTGCCCACTGGCTATGGCTGGAGATGAAGCTACTTGGGCGTGAAGGGAGAAATGGCAGTAGACCAGGCTGATGAGGGACATGATGGAGGAATGCAGATAAGCAATTAAGTCATTCAAGAACAGTCTCTTTGCCTTCTGCAGTCTGTGTCATGAACTGTCATGCCTAATTGAGAATTGAACTGAATACGCATGCTGCAAAATAAAAGCAGAATAAAAAAAAACATATCGAGAACAGGAATGACTTGAAATAGAAATAAAATACTTTTAATTTGTGATGATAGAGCATAATATTTTCAAATTTGAGAGAATATAATTTCTAGGGCTTTGTAATATTTGAATGTGTATGTTACTGTAGCTGTAGTCACCAGATGAAAATTTCTAAAATTAATCTAAAGAAAAATCTACAAGAGCTTTTGGTTTTGTTTAATCGACTCCCACACTGGACTGGTGTTTATGCAGCCTCAAAATTGCACATGGCTGCTCTTCAAGGCATAGCCAGAGTGCTGTCTGAATGCATACGTTCACAAGAAGCTCCGGATGATTTTAGATGGGACTTTTTCCCACCCTCCAGATGTGTTCTCACGCCCTTCATCGTGCCAACGCTGGCATCGATGCAGCTTGCACAGTCAGCTGGATCAGCTCATCCCAAACTCTTTGTTTTCTTTTTGGTAAGGCACGTTTTTCAGCCAGATCAGCTTGCTGGCTGAGGATGGGATCGCTGCTTCCAGGGGCAGCAGGGTCAAGGCAGCTCATGAAAATGAGCTTTAAGAGAGGACACCATTGTATATGCACAACACCAGGCGCTAAGCACCTACTTCAGCTGACTAATCGCCTTGCAGTCCTCAGTGTGTGAAGAGGGACAGACTTCATGAAGAAGCAGTTCAGAACAGAAACCCATTGAAGGTCCCTGGAACCACTCTCCAGAGTGGTCCATCTTTCTCTACCAGCTCTAGAGGCACTCTAGGAAGATATAAACCACTTTACACACCATAGGATGGAGAGAAGAGTACAAGGCTTACAGCAGCAAGGCCATATACTTGCTGGAAAAGAAAAAGAAGAAAAAAAAAAAGCAGAAAAAGCACCTTCCAGCTAAAGCTCAGGAGCCTCAGGGGCTCAGAAAGTGTCTGTCCAGCCTCGTAGAGAGGCACATGTTTGTTTTCTTTCTCCTCCAGGGAGCTGGACCTTCACCTCCTTATTCTTGCTTTTGTTTGCATGCCTTTGCTATGTTCACCCACCCCTTGTTTTACTCACCAGGGTGAAGTCCCAGTGCGGTCCAGGAGTCAGAAACGTGAAAGAACTGCCTCGTCTCAGAGGGTACCTACGAAAACAAAAAAGGATTAAGGTAAATAACGTATGGGTTGCTGCAGCAATTGATAAACTACATCTGTTACCCACTGCTTGTAGATCTTCAGCTTCTAACACAAAAGTCTCAAAAACAATAACGTAGCACGGTCTTTGGGTAGGAGAGACCAAAGGAATTGGTCTTCCCCCCCGCTCCCCCATTGCAGGTGTTAGATGAAAAATCCTGGTTTACTACAATAAATGGCTCTGTGCTACAGAGGCAGGCAAAAACCTCCCACTGGGCCCTGCAGGCTGGTCCGGAGAAAAAACTTTCTTTGACCACACATCTGCCAGTTGGTTTAAATCGACCAAGAGGAAGGCTAAAAAAAATAACAATAATTAAAAGAGAATAATATTGTGGCCTCGTTTTCCAAGGTTAACGAGGCTGAAAGGAAAGCAAGCAACAAGCTACACCTTTGACAATGCAGCCTTGTAGTTTCCCATAAAATTACAAGCAGGAATTGAGTTGTGGTCTTTCATTAAGTCAGTCTCGATCCAAGAAAGTTAAACCACCAGAATGCAATACGCACAATGGACCGTTTGTATAATCCTCGCTCCACGAACAATGGTAAACGAATTGCCTTATGCAAGTCATTTATTGTACTAGCGCTGAGTTGAGCAAACACGTAGCGTTCCAACTTTCACTGTCTGGTGGACTTCAGGTATGTTTCCAGCAACAACTTTTCAAAGCTTATTCTGGCCCTAGTATAGAGAAGCATTTTTGTCTGTCATTGGGTTTCCACATGTAGAATTTGAGACCCGAACAGGCCGCTCTCTTTTTTCAAAGACGGCCAGCTGCATCATCTAACGGGGAGAAGATTTCTCCCTTGCTGCCACAAGCTCAGACAGAAAAGACATCTTCTCGCCAGCTGCACCTTTCTTCTTCGTACTAAGATCCCACAGGATTTTCAAAAACATGGAAATAACACAGGAATGCAATCCTTTCAACTTTCAGGGGACTTAACGCTCCAGCATTGCTCAGGCCTTGTTGAAAATTCATCTCACGAGGTAATTAGTAAGGTCAGCGACTACCCATATCAGAAGAGAAAAAGCATTTGCCTTTAAAAGATTTGTGCAGGGTGGGGTTTTCCGGACTGCTATTTGGAAAATAGAAGCCAACCGCCCAGAAAATACTTCTGCGCTTCTAACCAGCCAGCTCCGAACACCGAGATAAATGTTTTATGAAGTGTACCTTAACGGAAGAAAGATGTGGAGGAATATAAGGCGCTTTCAGTGATGAGGCAAACACTTTATGCAGTAGGTGCACGCTACACAGGTGAACTTATTAGCACATTTCCTCTGTAAACGTATTTCTGCGCTAGCCCTTTGCTTGGCATACTTTTGCTAGTACACTTGCAAGTGACAGTGTTTAATTTCAACCTCAAATCTGAGAAGAAATACAACCGGCGGTGGGATACCTGCACTGGTTCTGCGATCCGGGCTCCAGAGAGCATCACGGATGCTCTGTGGACCTGTGGGCCTGTTTGAGAGCATCTCCTCCGCTCCGAGCCTTCGTGCAAGGCAGCCGCCACGCAAGCGGTGGAAACAGCTAAGCCAGCAGCATCCGCAGCAGAAAACCAGGAAGCAGCAACATTGTCCCAGGCTTCAAAAATGGTTTTCCCTAAATAAACTTTGTTCAAAGTGCCGTACATGCAAATTACGATTTAAATAAAACCAAAGGAAACTGTCCCCTAAGATTGACGCTTTCAGGTATCTAAGGACCAGCCAAAAGCTTTAGTAGACTCACTTTGTCCGTGACACAGCTCCAGGGAGGAAAGGGGCACTTCCAAGAACTGCCACTTACCAGCACCCCGCCTTCTAGACAGAGGAGAAATTTCTGGAAGGAAACATTCTCTGGGATTTTTAAGAGTACATAATGCTCAGGAAGAAAATCTGGGAATGAGCAGCAGATTTCTTTGAAATTAAAATAGAGTCATTTTTCTCACGAGAAAGAAATCCGCGCGGCTTAATCCCAACATCCAACCTGCCAGGCTGCCAAGGCCAAGATTTATGGGTTTGATTAAACCTTCCTTGGCCACAGATAGAAAAGCAGAGAGAGAATTAATGGTCTGCAAACTGTGCCCTGCACAGCTATAAAGAGCTACCAGAATGGCCTAAACCTGCGTGTCTATTGGAAGCGGTTCTTTCCTGGGAGCTGCGAGAGTGATTTGCTTCCATGAATCTCATTCTCCGACACCAGCGGGACCACGCTGCGGCCTGAAAGCCACCCGAGGCTTGCAGACGGTTCAGAGCAACCCCCGCTCGTCCCGGGGCTGCTGCGTCCGCGCTGTCCGGGCTCCTGGGTGCGCTCCCCTCCCCGCTGGGAGCAGGGGGACCCCAGGTAAGGAGCTGCCGTAGAGAACAAGCAGAAGGAATTTGCCTCATTTATATTGGTGCACCCAGCTTCCAGCCAAACGGAGGTTTTATGGAGTAAAAAAATCAAGCAACTCCGGCTACAGCAGCCTTTCAGAAAGCATAAATGTAAAGGTGTGCTAGGACCAGCATCAGGTCTTCTTACGCTCCTAAATTTAAAGCGGCTACTACAATTTCTATTTACCGTGCAATGTTTTATGCCAGTTATGTAGGCATTATAACAAGATTTTAATGCAAAGCAGCGTTCTGTTTTGGCAGGCGTGTTACAAGGCAATGCAAATATCTGGTGGGAGGGTGTAAAGACGACAGCGCCAGACTCTTCTCAGCGGTGGCCAGTGGCAGGATGAGAGGCAACGGCACAAACCGAAACACGGGAAATTCCACTTGAACATAAGAAAACACTTCTTCACCGCCAAGGGTGGCTGAACACTGGAACAGGCTGCCCAGAGAGGTTTTGGCGTCTCCATCTTTGGAGATATTCAAAACCCAACTAGACGGCGGTCCTGGGCAACCTGCTTTGACTCTGCTTGAGCAGGGGGTTGAAGAAGACAATTTTCAGAGGCCCCTTCCAACCACAACCACTCTGTGATACCTCTTGGGTTCGCTTATCTAGTATTTCACTTCCCCCTCTGCCCGAGCTGGGGTGGGAAGGAATCATTTAGCTAATTGTGCAAGATGTTTCTCGCTCTGGCCTGTTCGCTGCCCTTGGAAAAGGCCCTTCTCCATCCCTCCAGGGAATATGCCTGATGGTGTGCTCCAAAAGACAACTAGCAGAGATGAACATGCAGGTATTAACCTCTCTACTGCTCAATGCCAAGAGTAGATAGCCACTATTCTTTAATAATAAGGAGAAATGATCATGTATGAGAGGGATGAATTGGAAACCTTCTTAGCATTTTGAAATGAGCCATAGGGGTGGGGAGAAAAATAGGAATACTGCTCAAAAATCTCCCCACAAGGTTAGGAAAAATCCCTCCACCTCTTACTTGCATCCGTCATCTAAACGTTCTCCCTTGCTCACTCAGCCGTGGGGAGAAATGCCGCTAATACCTCCCACAAAGGGCATATAACAAGAAGTATCCACCCCAGTTATAAAGTTCCCTTCAGTCCTACAAAGGCCCAACACAGGTCTTCTGGAAGAACAGATCAGGTTGTAGACAGGCTACTCTTCCCTCCTCTCCAATGGTCCAGTAAGAAGACTCAATCAAGAGAAGAGGGTGAGGCAGAAATCAGAAGCTGCTCCTTCTGTCCTACCACTAACACCTATGGTGGTCCACGCGCAGAAAGTTTTATTCATTCTAGATGACAAGTTTCTAAAGATCTTTGTATCATGGACATTTTCTGATCAGCTTTTGTTAATAGGAACGAGCCTTTTATGGCGTTAAGAGATCTTAGAGAACCTCCTTCCTTTTCAAGTCTTTAGCCAAGCGCGTGGAGAAGAAACCAGACATCAGTGCCGGTACAAAAACAAACTGGCTGAGTTCTGCCAGGAGCTGTCAGGAGCAGCAAATGGACAGACAGCGAGAGCAACAGACCCGTGTGCTAAGTAGAACAAAGATCCTTAGGAAAGCGGCCTCTGTCATCTCAAGGTATCATCGCCTGTCATCCCTGCATCATCTCTCCAGTCACTGCTAGCTATCCAAGCCTTGGTAAGGTACCCTTTAAGCAAAGATCATTGGGATAACTGCCTGCAGAAGCGCTTGATTTTACACTCCTCCTCTGTCGGTAGCAGTACCAGCAGAGCCTGCAAAGCCCTGCAAAACGACAGAGCCAAATTTAGTCATCTGCGTGACTACCACGTGTATTACGTGCAAACGGATGACTCATAACTGCAGTGCTCAGCAGGACATGCCTTGTGAGGTCCGTCAAGAATTTGAAGACAGCACTGGTGAAAAAAAGGTCAGTGATGATCCTAAGAGTAATCCTGGGAGTTTTACCTAACACATCGCACCATGCAGCATGAGAAAAAGCAGAGCTGTGTGATGGAGCACTGCACTGATGGTCGTCTGCTCAAAACACAGCATGATTAATTGAAACAAGTGCAGAGCTGCCTGGGTATAATGTTTTAGCACCTGAAGACAGCAAAATAAAGTATTGTTCTAATGCCAATTGGATACAGCTAAATATCTGTGTTTACAGCATGCAGAGCTTATGCAGTAGCCCAATTGTATATCCATAGATATCACTGCTGTGTAACACAACCACACTAAAATTATGTCCACCCACTTCCTTGGGTTTCTTGACAGAGATTCTTCCTGACAGACTGTCTCCAGCATCATTTTCTTTTTTACAACAGGACGAGCAGATCCTCAAGTAACGAGGGCCCAGCCTCTTTTTTTGCCTTAACAGGGTTCAAGACAAGCAGAAAGCGTTAACTACAGTCGGCTAATGCTGTAACTTTGAAACCTGTTTCAAAGTAAGGAAGAACATCAGGGTTATGAAGAAGATTACGCGAACACACGAAAATAACTTTCTAGATGTAAAATGCTGGGGCAACACTCTGTCAAAGCAAAGTTCTCCAAACTAAGGGCAGGGGAGGGGAGGACTTGTTGAGACTGCACAGAAAGAACACACACTTCTGTTTTGGTACCCTGTGCTTGCTTCAAGAAATGAATGTTCCAGGCTGCTTACCAGCAAATGATGATAACTGCCAGTCTTGCCAAGATTACATCTTTCAATGACCTGTTAAAATCCGGATTGCCACATCGATGGCCCATACAGAAGTTAGCTATGAATTATTTTTAACTTGAAAACAGCGCGTGTCATTTATAGTCTCAAGCTATCCTTCAAACAGATTTATACTACTGAAAAAGTTAGCTACGCTGAGGGCAACAGGGGAACTTCTGAATACGAAACCTGTTTGGCAACATAGCAGGGAGGACATGAGGCCCCAATAACCTTAATAGAGGAAGCTTGGGCAATTTAGTAGATAACATATCGATAAAGGCCAGTGGGCAGGCACAACTGTTTCACATCGAAGCCAGACGAAGGAAGCAGTCATTGTTCACCGGCTTCCTTGAATAAACATCAGGATCCTCCTGTGAGCACAAGACAGTGCGGATGTAGCAACTAGCAACAGCAGTCAGCACTCGGCTTTTAACTCTAAGGATGATGAATCCCTCCAGGGCTTGTATTTTTTGAAATTCAGAAGGGAGGAGTAAAAGAGCAGTGAGGAAACCACCTAGATCTTACCTCAGTTTTTACAGAAAGCGAGTGTTTTTGTCAAATAATTTACACTGTTTCTTCTCATGCATCTTTTTTATTGGTTGTCTTATCCAGAAACAAAGGTTCTCTTCTTTTGACTTTTGCTTAAGTTTGAGGAGAGAGAGATAAATAAGTCGTAAATAAGTCATAAGAGTCATAAATGAGAACTCAGAGTAAACAAATCCAAAAGGCATCTGCAGTGGCGTCCTCGAGCAGATTTCCATCAGCCAGACTAGAGTGCAAAGCACAGAAGAGCTTCACTTGTCAGATCGGAGCAATTTCCCATTAATGTTATTTGAAACATTTTTCTCCCTTTTTTACTGTAAATCCACATCGCCTAGTCAGCATCATTCGACAGTCTGCACTATTTTATTTTTTTTTTTAAGTTTATTTTTGATGACTTATCCAGGAAACTGCAGAAATGCTTTGATCTGGCACTTCTCTCAACTTTCTGAAGTTCCAAAATACATTCTTTAGACTGGGCAGAAATTCCTTGTTTCCTTCCCCTCTTACTCCCAATCCTTTTTTTGTTTTCAGTGCAAGCTGTTCTTAACTTGCACCGGTTAAGTATTAGGACTGTGAATATTACAGCAACATGAACAGATTAAAAAGTAAATCTTTCCCCAAACAGGTAAGCCACACTGGTGAATCCCACTTTAATTGACAAGAACGGAAAGCTCCTTCTGAATTTTAATTTAAAGCTCTTCTGTGGAAAATATCTTCTGGATTTCCAACTTAATATAGCTAATATTTCCACTTCAGCAATAGCCAGAGGCCTTGGCCACTAGAAAAGGCCTCCAAGCACTATGCAAACAACTGGTGACTAAGGGCACTTAGGGCAGTACTTGTCATGGTTCCTTATCTTGAAAAGCTTCAGGGTAAAAGCCTTACTTGAAGAAAAAAAAACTATTGACAGACATTTTAAATATCTAAAAGCAAGACAGAAGGACTCAACAGGACTCAGTGGCTTACAGGAAAACGGTGGTGATGCACTCCGCAAGGAGTTCAAGTTTGCAGATTGCTTCTCCGTCATTAATGCTACCGCAGATAGCGGCACACAAAAGGAAGCAGGATATTTACAGCCCTAATTATATAGAGAGCAAAATAATCACTGCTTGCTCCCTGGAAACGTGGTTTAAAAAGCTACAATAACTTTCTGGCAGCAACAGCGTCACACTTTGCAACACTGGTGCAATTAGTAATCCTAGCGGTCTCAGCTTTCCAAATAGCAAAGCCATGAAAACGCACAGTCGGCAGCGGAGTTAAACAGCGATCAAAACCACTTAAATCCATCTACCACTTGGACAGGACAAGGCACTGCTACTGCCGATCTGAGAACTTCTTGTACTTTACAGACGCTCTGGAATAGCTATTATTTTGTTCTTTTATGCTGGAACAGCCTCTGCTTCTAAAGGAAGCGCTTTCAGACGCTCCGGGCAGGTTTAAATTATATAAAGAGCATTTAATTTTTAAGTAGTTTTATGAAGTTTAGCGCAGACTGAAAGGGAAGAGTGGTTTTCCATTTGAGAAGTGTTTGTTCCCCATAGGTTTTGGTGGAATCCTAGGGCATTTGTCTGAAGAAGCAATCAACGGCAACGCTGAACACGAGCAGATAAGGCCTAAAGAGATTAAACATGCACCGCTATCCTTAAATAATCACAAGCCTGACCTCTCCAGAGCTGCACATTAACAGTCTCCCTGCAGCCAGCACAGCAACACGAAGTTTCATCTGAGGATTGGAGTGATATCTTTTCACTGCAGGCTTCCCCTATGACCCAAGCATCTTCCTTCCAGTTTGCCTTCAGACTTCCCTCCCCAACCGGGTGTCTGCTCCAAATCAAATTCAGTAAACCCTAAGCTCCCTAGCGTCGCTGCTCAGGCTGGAAGCCAGACCTTTCTGCAAAAGAAAGGAAAAGAGCTTTCGGGAGCACGCGTTCAAGGTCTCCTCTCCTCCCACAATCCCTTCCCAACCGTTTCGATTACTTCAGAGTTTATGCCTAGCACACGGTGGCATTTTCCGAGGCTCCTAAGGGAATGACGCACTGCAGCTCACCGGCAACGGGGCGCTGAAATGAAACCGCTAACAATAGCCTTTTGTCACGGTTATTTGTAGGAGCACCGTTTTCAGCGATTCCGTTTACAACCTGCCTGTGCAAACATTTGCACTGGCCAAACGGAGAGGCAGCAAGCACAGGCTGGCACTAAAACCTTTAGTCTGCTGAGCTGGCACGCCGAGACAACGCTCCTCCGGCTGTAGCTGCACAGGCGACCTGCAGCTGCAGCGCTGGCCTTACGGCGCCCCTAAACACGGGTGCTTCCCACTTGCCCCGGTGCAGTACACCACCTTCACCACGTTCTGCTGGAGCTGGCAAATGTGGTGGGGGGAATACTAGGAGCATCCCAGAGAGCCTATACCGCTGAGGAAATGGAAAAAGCTTGAATGCCTCGAGGAGGCCACAAATCCCAGGTCATACCCAAGCTGGGAGCACAGAAGCACCACTAGATCCAAGCCCAAAGTGCCAAGCTCTAGAAGACCATCCTCACAGGGCAGAGGAGGCAGCTGGCATTTCCCTAGATCAGTCATCAGCATCAATGTCTTCATATTGGTGACACTCCAGACTGTCACCTAGTTGTTCCCTCATCTGGGCATTCGCCCTTGCCTATATCTGTACTTTGCTTTGGATGATTAGCAAGAGCAGATCCTCCTCTATGCAGCCTTAGGGTACTCAAGGGCAAAGCTGTACAAAGGCAGGTCCAGGTTGGCACGTCTGTATTCTTGCCTACAAGCACATAAGAAAGGATTATGGCAATAATCCGTTATTGCAAAGAGAAAGATTTTATTCCTCTTAAGAGGAAACGAAAGCTGCCCCTAGAACCGCGTGTAGTCGTTTTGCCCACTTCACAGAGCTATTTGTGCTCTCACTTCCAGAGACACGATTTAAACGCTGAAGCGGAGGGGGGAGGAGGGCTGTAAGGAGAAGCAGTGCAGCTGCTGACAAAATATTTCACTTGTCAGCAGCCGCGCAAGGGCTCTCGCCGCTGCGGGACCGTCTCCAGCAGAAGAGCCCGGCTCCCCGCGGCACAGCAATCGCCCCCCCCCGGCTCTTGAGCCGCCGAGGTTCATGCATCAGGCCCTTGTCAATCAGGTCCGTCTGCTGTGCAATGACTCCTCGCATGAGCGATGGCTACAAGATAATCCGAACAATTAAAAAAACCAGGAACACAAAAGCACATCAATGCCAGATGCCAAACCTTGGCTCCCTGTTTCCTGCTGGGCGTGTGGCCGGGCCGGGGCTCGTCTCATCTGTCAGCCCCCCGACGGGCAGGCGGTTGTCCAGCCTCCCCTGTCACTCCTGGAGAGGGGCAGCACCTCCAGCAGACGTTTTAGGCTGGTTTGGCCATGCTCTGGAGGCGCCTCTCTTTCTGTACCGACTATAAAGGAGCCTTGTGTGCGGCTTAAATTTAAACAGTCAACTTTTAGGTGGCTGAAGTTAGGTGAAATCAATCTTCCAAACCATGTTTAAGAGACAAGAAGTTCTAGTTAGAGCTCAAACGCAAGTAATATTCTATTTTTTTTTTTTTTAAAGAAATATATTCACAAGGACATTTTTGGCTCACTTGATCATGTCATCCTAGCTGTACAGCTGATTGCAGGCATCTCTGGAGGCTACGGCTTAGAGATATCTCTAGTCAGGCTTTAGCCTGAATAATTCATATGCTTTCCAGAAATTTTCATCCCAAGTTCAGAACAGAGCCGTGTTCCAGAGAAATTGCCGTCACTGAAAAAGTAAAAACTGCCTTCTAAGAATAGAGGCGTTCAACTTAATCGTGATGAGGTGATAAAGCACAAGCAGAAGAAATATCATGAATAAGTGTTTAGGTAGCTGGACCGCGTTCAAGGAGGAAAGAGAGAGGAAGCTAATGTTGTAAACAGTGGCTGCGCTTGCAGGAAAGCGCCGTCTCCTAGAGACTAGACTCAAAGATAGGGCAGGCTTTGCAGTGTTTCTGCGTATCGAAGTGAAGGCCGCTGCCCCAGCGCGCTTTAGCGAACCACTGACCCTTTCGTTTTAACTTTACCTGACTTCTCTTTCCCACCAAACCAGGCTCTCGGGGGCTCCAAGTGAACTTTAAACTCTTAGAGTATTTCCAGGCAGGGAGCAAAGAGGTTCCAAGTTCAGCTGAAACTGGTCGTACTTTAAACGTAACTGTTTCCACTTAGTGTCACCCCCTCCAGCCCTGTCCCCTCCGATACCTATTTTGAACGCTCTCGTGGGAGAGCAGTCGGGACGGAGGAATTCCAAGTGCCCAGAAGCCATGGGAGCGAGCGCCGGGGGCTCGCGGCCATGCCAGCCGAGGAAGAGTGCCTCGGTTCAAAGCCAGACGACTATTTTGAGCTCTTGTGGGAACCAAGCTTGATCCAATAAATATTAGAAGTTATCACAAGAGAACAGTCAGGAAAACATACATTTAATGCTGACAGGCACAAACTTTTCTCTTTTTTTTTTTTTTTTTAAACTCTAAGCAGCTATGCAAACAATCATTTCAGCTGCATTTTTTTTTTTTTTTTAAATGCAAACTATGTAGCTGTAGCCCCTAGTAAGAAAGCAGTTATGCCAGTTATAGGGCTTAAGGGCTCAGATAGCAAATTAACGTGGTGAAACAAGTTACGGCTAATCGGCTGATTCACTGCAACCATCTGCGTGCATCATTGCGACCTGCAGCAAACAAGAGGTAGTTAAGAGCTCAGTTCGGCTTGCTCTCACCGAAAGGCACGATCACCTTGCGCTCGAGCCGAAAGCGTGCTTATAAAAGGCCGTTAAAGAATGGCTGAAGTGTAGTAATTTGCTCGTACTGGCATGGCTTGTTTCTACGATACAGGACTATACTGCAGCTCAAGGCTCCCTTGTAACGGGAGGAGGCGGGGAGATTTGCAACCGCAGGGAGAGCGGAGCGGTGCTGCCACGTGTGTGTGTGTTTAAAGGAAGCCATCTTACCCTTTGCTACGGCAGCGTGGGGACTCATCAGCACCGGGACGCTGTACCCGTAATTATTTGCACTTCACAAGAAAAAAAAAAAAAACCCTAAATAAACACCAAGATTGCTTCATCTCGCAATAATCTACGCCAGTATTTGTCCTACCAGGCAGTGCAGGTTCGCAGAAGCCATAAAACCCAGCCTGGCTGGGGTGGGGGCCGGTGACATCCCGCTTCCTGCCCACTGTGGTGGGAGAGGCACCGTCCTGGGCAACGCGCCAGCCAGGTGCTCGACCGGGCATCTGACCTGTGGGGCTCCTTGTCAAAGGCTGGCATGGATGCAAGGTCCACGTTGGATCAAGATGAGACCGGCCAAGGACTTGGGAGAGATTTACTGAGGGCCACAAAACAGACACCTTGAAAACAGGTGGAGATTGGGATGATACAGGTGAAAAGTCTCAGAAGCATCAGTCCTGTCCTTACTCCTTCCTAAGCATCCAACTCTGGACACTGTTGGAAACATGTATTAGAGGTCAGATGGATCCTTGGTCTGAGTCAGTTCACCTCCTTCTCATCTTGGGCAAGGCTATCAAAAGCTGCCCTGCATTGCTTTGGAGGATGAAGACAGTCAGCACTGAACCGGAAAACGGAGAGGAGACGACTTGGACAAGCAAAACAAGCTAGTAGCTAGAAGTCTAGGAATCAAAGAGGAAAATGGAGCTTTAGGAAAAAAAAGAAAAAGGCCAGAAGAGAAGAAAATAATCAGAAAATATCAGGGACTGAGGAGCTGGGCAGGAAATGGTTGCAGGGTGGAGATGTATAGTGTAATGTCCATACAATTTAAGGGTAAGATTGTAAAAGAAACAGACCTTAGTAGGTGGGTGGTAAGGCAGCACCGAGTGACTTCATATTTTAAATATTTAGACTTCACAAGAACTTGAAGGTGTACTTTACTCTTTCAGAGGAGATTGTTTAATGCTTTTACTCTCTGAAGGGGCGGTCCCTTTCATTCTTTGCTTATTAAATATAAGAATAAGTAAACACACTTACTGCTGATATCCCAGGCAGCTCTGCGAGCCAGTAACAAATCAACCTGTGCTAAGCTGACACAGACCAGTAACTACCCTGGGGGAATTTATTTTCCACCAGCAGGGTTTGTACTGTTTTATTAAATTCATTTAAGGCACGCTGATTTAACTCGTGCACCTTCTGTGCTCAGTCAAGATCTTTGTCTCCTTTCAACGCGACTACCTTTCTTCACACTCTTAACCTTGAACAACCTTCCTCCCCCTGTGAGTTTGGAGGCTTCAGCTTCCTCGGCGGCTGTATCCTTCACTCAGCGTTTCAACCGTGTCCTTTCTGTGGAAGCTTCAGTGGTGGATCCCAACTGAAGTTAGTCCAAACGGTTGGTACCCGTGTCTGACCTAAGCTCGTAGTCACGCAGCCTCAACGTAAAAACCGTAGCAATGTTTCTCGGTCCTCTCTGCCTCCATGCTCACCTGCATGCGTTTAGGAACACATCTTGCACTTTGTCCCCAAAACCCTCCGTTGTCCCCCAGTGGTGTGAAAGCACGAGAGGAGTATCAGCTCTCAGATGACTTGGTTCAAGCACTGGCTGCAAAGTCCCAGTTCAAGATCCTTTCCATTCTCTCAAATTGGGCAGTTTAGCTCAGCTTGTGCCTGGACAGCAGTAAAGATCAGGTCAGACCTCAGGCTAAAGCCCAGATTATCTTTGTAGGAATGACATAGCTCAGTTGTCATTTGGATATCTGATCATACAGAAGGTTTTAGAGACACGAGCAAATAAGGAACAGAGTAATGAAAGGCCTGCAAAGAGAGGAAGAGAGTTTGAAACTCAGACAAAACAATACAGATGAAGGATTAAGAAACGGGGAAAAATGTAGTTATTGCAGTAGACAAGGAAAATGCAGCCTCCAGGGATAATTTTATGGAGGCTGGAAGGGAAAAGGTTGCTGCTTGGGAGCCAAGGAAGCCATATGAGCTAGCATGATGACAAAGAAAGGAGAGTTCAGACAGGAGTCTCTAATCTCTTTCCCCGGGAGAACTATAAGTACACCCGAAGACTGTTTTCAAGTCTTAATCACAGAGAGTAGGAACGGAGTTTTAATAAAGGTTTATAGCTGTTTCCAGTTATTAAAACAAACAAACAGCCCACACTCAAAATAAATCTCCCAGCTCAAGGGAAACATAGCATCTCACTAGAAAGAATATACAGTCTTTGCAGAAGAGAAAGTCAGCTAGGCATGTGCACAGGAAACCCTGCATTAAAATTCACTTAGCTCAACTAGCGGTTATTCACGTTCAAGAGAACATTTTTGTACAGTTAGCACAAAGATTATTCTGTCTCTGCTAAAGATTAACCCAAAGCAAAAATTAAAAAAAAAAAACACAAAGAAAACTGATTTAGGTTATGGAAGAATTGCAAATCTGCCCCCTTACGTATATGAGCCAGTATTGCAACAGCCCTACACGTGACTACGAAGTACAGTAGGATCTATCTATACAAAGCGATAATCGGCTCGGGAGAGCACCGCCTTTCCCGACGCCTGATACAGTACAAGTTAAAACACCAGCTCGTTTTACTGAATATAAACAACCTTAGGGAAGGAGACGTGACACTAGCTGCATACAGCGGCAAGCAGTTTTCTAGGCGGGCGAGCCAAAGGCCAGGCCGCGCTGTAGTTAATGGACACATTACTGAAAGCACTTCTTCATCGGCCTTGGTCTGTCATTAACCGCTCCGAGTTTCAAAGCTGACCCCTCTGTAAAACAGTTATAACAAAATCAGCTGCTCAGGCACGCTGCGAGGCTTGTGGAAGATCGCTGTATGAAGGCCAAAGTCCCATGAAATTAATGGAAATGTCATTTGTGAAGGACTTAGAGTACAGGCCACTAATTAGCTTATGCTTCATGGTGCTCTGGGTGATATTTTCCAAACATTGAGGGACTCATGAACACGGCTGTCATTAAAAAAAAAATTACCCATGGGCTGGAAAACCTTGCATCTACAGATTTAAACTGAACCAAGCCCTGTAACTAACTGCTTTCACTGAGGAAGATATGGAAGTGATTATGAAAAAAAAGGAAGTATTAAGATCTTTACATGTGTGTGGGGGAGGAAAATCAGCTTGTTTGCAGCCTCATGCAATAGACTTTTGTGGTCTCTCTGATATCAAAGACCGACACGCACTGGGTTGTCAGAAATGAATCTGGAGCCACCCAGACAACTTTGCAGAGCGGCTTTCAAGTGAAGATATATGTGATGAATACTCCCAACCCAACCTTGCTGCGTTCCTCCTCCAGCCCACCCACACGCAGAGAGCCCAGAGCGCTCAAAACAGGTTTGCGTGCTTTCGTTCCCTGCTCAGTTGTTTTTTTTTTTCCCCCACCCCAATTCACCTTGGAGCAGATTTAGTTTATATGGTTTTGGAAAAGGAGCTGGTCAGAAGACAGGTGTCATGAAAGAATATCAATTCAATGAGGGAAACGGGGCAGGGGGAAAAAAAACAGTCCTCCTGTAGTATTCAAGAAATTATTTCCCTTCATCATGGCTGGGTGGGGAGGCACTAACCATTCGACTCTAAAACAAAATTAATTCCAAATGTAGTCTGACTGGTCAATTCATTAAGCTCAAAGCACAAGTGAAATATAAACACTTGTCTTGTGTCTTGGGCTAAAAAAAACAAAGAAAAATGTTTCCCAATCTTGTGGTGACACCTAGAGGAAAAGGATTTAATTGCGTGTTTTGCAGCTCCTGAAGGCCTAAGAGAAGTGCACAGCCTGACCCTGCATCAGCAGTGGCTCTGCAGAACCTTATTTCACACTCAAGTTCCCTGTGTTTCAGCCACACCAGCAGCCTCTCTCCCTCTCCTCTGTTTAAAAAGATCAGCTAGGCAGTGGCCGTTGCTCAAGCGTATTGCAAACCCAATAACTAATATTAAATATATACATTTAACTTCAAAATAGAGGTGTTTTAATCCTTCAGGTCTCACATTCAGGTGCGTTTCAGCAGAGCAAACAAACCTGCTTGCAGTAACAGTGGTCCAGGAAGACGCATGAAGAAGAAGACAGGGAAGAGCCCAAGTCTCTTCTGAACAGCAGCGGAAGGACTCTGCCATCCTCAGGGCTCTCACGCGGGAGCTCCTGCAGCCAGGGCACCTTAAACACTGCGGGAAGGGCAAAGCGTTTTGCACAGTAGCATCAGTGGGATGCAAGTCACACCCGGCCATCTCCAGGGGTGACAGCCCAGGAGGGCCCAGGCCCCCGAACAGCAGGTAAGCCCATTTATACCTTTCCTAGCAGACCTTGCCTCTCTTCCCCAGACTCGAGGACTCAGGTAACCTCCACATGCCTTTTTTTTTTTTTAAAAAAAAAAACAACCCTCTTTCTCTCAACTTTGCACATCCTGAACTGTTATCCTCATCCACGGAGGTAGGGGAAGAAAAGACAGAATCCAAGCACCAGCCAGCTCCATAGGAAAACAAGCTACATTATTGCGCCTGTCCTTGGAGCTACTTGCTAAAACACGCAGGAAACTTCAGCCAAGTTTATTACTACTCCTCCACATAAGCCGGGGCCCACCCAGATTTGCGATTCTAACTACATTACTGGCTTTAGGCTTAAAAAAAAAAAAGTCCGTGGTTTTTACAGCTTCACCACAGTTAAGATCAAGAATAAAGGTGAACACTGAACCATTCAAATGGACCAGGGATGGTTCTCGTACCAGGAAGCCGGTGAGTGAGACCATGGCTGTGCAGACACACTTCCGCCTCTTCAGGAGCGTAAATGCCTCTTTCCAAAAACTCCTTGGCAAGCACTCGCTCCCGCTCAAGTAACAAAGAAATCACCTTGCCCACCTGGGACCCATCCAAACATCTGACAGCTGGGTCTGAAATAACCTGGGCCTTTTCCCTCCCAGTTAGACTGCTGGGAGGGTCTCTGTCCTTGCTTTAATTTCTGGGAAGACTTCAAAGTAACCCTAAATAAAATTGCCCGAGGAGAGGGGGGTAACCAGGAAGTCGAGGCCTGTGATCAAGCCTGCCTTCCTGTCCATTTGCAGGTAAAGCGGTAGGTCTGGTCAGACAATTGCTCGCAATTATGTTAGCACGTTTTAATAAGGTGCTTCGCCTCTCACCAGGATGTGGTGACCAGGGGACCACCAAGTTTGCAGCAACGCAGAGCAGAACTGATTTGCTTGCAACCTGTAATTTCTGGGCCAGAGAAACTGAAGAATTACTTGTGTTCCTCAGAGCAAAGGAACGAGGCACCCCAATTAAAACAAGCAAGCTGCAAGCTTTAAACAGCTAAAAGAACAAAGTATGTATTTAGGCACGTGAATACTCCATGAAAATGCAGCTGCTTTCTAGAGACTACTGAAATCTACCCTGCAGAGCAGAAAAGCTGGGAAGCAAGGAAGCTGTGCACCTAGGAAGACAAACTAAATGGCCATTTAAAATACTATTTGGAAGCAGGTCACAGTCCTCCACCTGCAATTTTCTCCAGCTCATTGGGTATGCTATTAGCGTGAGATGGTTTAGTTTTGAAGAGGAATCTAACTCATGCCCAACTTCAGGCTGCAGCTTGTGTGTCCAGGGCTTGTGGGGAGGTGACAAATTCGCGCTCGAATGGGACGCTGTCCACGCGTGGCTGTGAAGACACACACACCCCACAGTTGAGCATTGGCTGTTTGCCAAGGACATGTTCCTACCACATTCACCAAAGGCTCAGTTCCACGGCACTCCGCTGCGGATGCCAAGCGGAAACCCTACGAAGATGACACGTTGGCCAGTTCACTGCAGGACCTGCTCTGGTAAGACAAACCTCCTTCTGAAAAACACCGAGGCAATCCTACTCTTCTCCAAGCCAAATTCAGATTGAATGGTCTCCCTGGAGACTTTTCCAGTATGCAGCGGATGCATTTTTCTAAACCGGGGTGTTTTACACCTCTGCTTTAACACGGAGCTGTCATGGTTAGATTCAGCTGCTACTCGAGAAGCAGATGAAGTAATTTCTGCATTCAGCTTGCATTTCAGGCCCTTCCATTACAGCAATAAAAGGTATTGGAGTACCAGCGTCACCGTTATTGACACCCACACAAAATAAAGACCCACGCTCTATGTAAGACATTATCTTCAGGAACAGCTCCTATGCACACGTGAATCCTCATTATTTGTGAGCAGAATTTCAAAATTATTTAAATTGGAATTCAGTGTGTTCTTAATGCTTACATCCTTTTACTCTCAAAAAGCAGCAAAATGCTACCAATACAAAAGGAATACAAATACTTATATTGCATTAGCTTCCCCAGGAATTGTCCTTATAAATCTTAAGTACTCTCTAATCTTCTTTCAGCTGAGAAGAGGCTTTTTCATTCTCATTAACTGCTTTACCTCAGCAGCATCAAGATGATCGCTAGCTCTTTCCTCTCCACTTACAAATTATTTGGGGGGGAAATTTTCATATAATTATTTTATTTCTCTCATCCCATTGCTTCAGTGTCTGCTCATCTCACTATCATACTCCTTTCTGCAAAGAGTTTTTCCTTCCACCTATTATTCTCATGGCTGTCTTATCGCTGCTGTCCGTTCTCATTTCAAAACTTTCCTCTAAGTTTCATTGTTGCTATGGCTTGACACTTACCAGAAACTCTGCGTTTCCTGCTGTTTCTTCAGAGCAACAGCAAAGATGATGGCAAATTTAAAGCTGATGCAAAAATGAAAGTGTAAAATATACTGGCAGATCTGATAGGAAAGGAAGAGAGGAAGGGAAAGGGAAAATAAAGAGAGGAGGCAACAAGTAACTTTAGCCAACTGATAACAGAGCTATGGAACAAGTATTAACAGTAAGGATGAAATTATTCCAGTATCCAGAGAGGAAATCCTTGAAAGTCAGCCAAGACAGCAAGTTTCTGTGGCTGTCAAACAGACAGGCACTTGAAATAAATCCATTGTACAAAGCTGTTTAGGGTAAAATCCTGGCTTCAGTGAAGTTGCTGGGAATTTGGCCATCCATTTCAGTGAGGTCATTTTCCTCTACGCATTGCTTTTAAATCTTAGCAATGACTTAAGAGAAAAGTGTTGCTGAAAGGTCCAAAAAGGAAGTATTTGCACATTAGCAAATCAAACAGTAATGACTTAACTTCTCAACTAACGTCCATAAGAAATCTTCCAGGTTCTAGGTCCATGCACGATTTGCAGTTGTAGGGGCCGAACTGTCTTCCACCAGCATGTCCAGCTCACATACTTTCAGTCACAGGCTCCCAAATTCTGCTTGCTTACTACCACCAATGGCAACATCCACTACAAATGCAAAAGATACCACCTCCACCATAGTCATCACCTCATTTGAAAATCCAAGGCATTTTTTTTCTCTAATCTGTCACCCCCAGATGTCTTCCTTCCATTCCCCAGCATAGAGGAGTCCCTGCTTAGGGATCTTTCATTCATACAAGTCACGTCAGTCATTTTCTGAATTTGTGCTTGTTCATTATCATCCTACAGAAGGATTCATGGATCTGCAGCCACTAGACATGCACACCAGAATGCTCTAAACCATCTCACCATACTTCTCTTAATCACTGGTCTAGATCAACGTATTATCATATTCCTATGTCCTAGATCACAGGAAGAGCGAGGCATGTCTTTCTTCTCAGGCAACTAATGCTTACTTGCAACTTACTTGATCACCTTAGTGGGAAACTGGTAAAACAAAACCACAACATTTTAATTAATACTGACTAAAAGTCACTAAAAACCCTCTTGGATATAGGAGAAAGGTCAAGAAGTGTTTTGTATTTCTCACACTGTTGTACAAAAACAAAGGAAACTGATAGTCACTTTTTATCTGTGACCTGGAAGACGATGACAGCTTGGCAGATGAGTTTTGTTACTTCCAAAGGGCTGAAGCTGACTTCAATAGGTGGAAGACATCTACTTTGGGGCTTCTGAAAAATGCTCACATCCTTCCACATGTAAATGCTTCCCAAAAATCCAGCCCAGAGGAAGAAGAAACGTTTTCAAATCCTAACGGGTTGAGGTTTCACTTTGACTAACTTTGGCAAGAAAAAGAGCTGTGCAGAAAACTGAAACCAAAAGTAATCAAGAAAAGCTGCCTAAAACAAAAGAAACTGAAAGTCTTGACATCCGGTATGATGTCAAATATGAATACCAGCATTCAGTTCAGCAGGAACAGAAACAATGCAAATACTTGAAGGAGTACACAGCTTTGACATTTAGAAAGCTTGACCCAACAGCGGAAGTTGAAGATGTCCCAGAAATTGGCTACTACTGAAACAGCAGCACCATCTCGTTCTTCTCACATCAGGCACATGAATGCCTCTTCTTCAGCCCGTACAAGCTTCTCCCTCTCACTCATACTCCCTGCGCCCTTGTTTTCTTCACAACCTTTCCTTCTACAATGATAATTGGGTCTACCCCTTTAGAGAGCTACTACAATGCAATAGCTCTCTGCTTTCTCAAGCCTACTCACAATCCCATCCCTCCTATGCAGGATAATTTCACAAATTAAAGCCTACCCTGTGACAGGCAATTTTTTAGGTTAATGACAATTTTGCCCCTGACATGCCCAGTGCTATATTAAGCTCAGTCAAATGCTGTCTCTGTGGAGAAGCAGGAGAAGGGCTTTGAGGGTGTCAGTTTTCCTCATCTTGTTCAGCAAGGACTTAACTATGTTTGCAAGACTTAACTATGTTTACCAGAGGGAACCTCCCCTCCTTACATATGGTACCAGTGAACCCTGGCATTCAGGGTACTTTGAGATGTCCGTGTAGCAGGCACCCCAAGAAGAGCACAAGGTTTGCTGGCTACCACCTGGAAACCTGCATGCCAGCATATGAGAATGAGTGACAGGTGAGTTGATAATCAGTAGCCTTATGGGTCCAGCTGGGCAGGAAAAGGTTTCGGAAGCAGTCTTTACATTTTTCATTGCTTTGACTAACATAAGGCAAAAATATTTGTCAAGACAACTAATTTGCCAGTTCTTTTTGATCTGAGCTCTTGAAAACACTCTGGAAGCAAAACCGGGAGTCTGAACACTTTCAAAGGGTTAAAGGCAAGCAATGGGAGCTGGAAGAACATTTCAAGTTCAGTAGTTGCAAGGCTTTCCCGTGAAACTAGAATAGTTCGGGAAGCAGTCAGACCTCAAATCTGTGCTGTTTTTACCTCTACCTGGCATGATGGGAAGCAGCAGCACACTGAAATGCTGTTTCTACATTCCCAAACCGTTAGAGCTCAAGCTCTTGCAACTATTTTTTAATCCAGTAGAGATGCACATGAGTACAAGGTGTGTTATGCTTCTGGAGATTTGGAGGAGGATTAGGTAAATAAAACCAGTTCTTCTTCACTTCTTAAACTATTCTTTAACCCGTGTACTATTCACATCTAACGTCTAATCTATAACTGGTGCATTCAGGCCATCTCCTTTCCTAATAGCTCAGCTCTGCTTACTGTTTGGATAAGCCATGCCTATCTGGTTTATTACTGATGCAACACACTTTTCCTGATTTTAGCAAGCATATGGGGACAACACTGCAGACCTCTTTGGCAAACTACTGCAAAAATCATTTCCTGGTCCTCCATATTAACCGCACAGTACCCCTCTGCAACCTCCAGCCCCCTTTGAAGGATCCCTCTTTCTATAGCATCACATATTTGCCTTCATTTTAAGACTCCTCACAACACACCCACCATCCCACTTTGTTAGGTAAAGGTGTCCCCTCCGCTGTTCAGCGATGTCAGCCTCCATCACACATGGTACTTTTAACCATGCAGCTCCTGCTTTCTCCTTTGCTGCCCCTCAGACTTGAAGAGTTACATAAAAATGAAGGATTTTCTCATTTCTTTTAACTCCCTTTCAAGTTCTTTCTCCTTTTCTTGTATTCCCTTGTCCATCTTTGCCTGTTGTCTCTTGCATTAGAGATTTCAGTCTGTTGGGAGAGACCATCTTTCTGCTATTTTAATTTCCCCTGAAGCACCAGAGATCACACACAGGATATAGTCAAGACATGCAGAGCCTCCTCCTAAAATTAAGATAACCGAGGCAGATGCCTGGCTAATCTCCCATTTACTTGTATTCATCCAAATGATTCTCCTCATTTAGAGCCGGTCAGCTCTCCCCTGGTCAGATCAGCAGGACCGCAAGAATTGGTTTCTTTTTCTTGGTCTTTCCCTGTAGGAGCAGCAAGGCCCATTTCATGAAGGTTTTCTTTACATTTCACTCTGAGACCAGCAGTGCACTTGATTTTCTCCTGTTCTCTTTCCATGGCAGATTTCAGAAGATCAGTGATCATAATCAGTAGCTGTTAGTCTTGTTCAAGGGATCTGGAAGTGTGTGTGGTCTGTAGTGAGAGGGCACGAAGCAGACATTTTGTGGGCTTTGCTGTGCTGTTGCTCTCAATTGCAAGGAACTGAACTAATGCCTGTGCTCTCTTCCTCTCCAGACAGGAAATTTAAGTGCTAACATAACTTGTCCTTTTGAAAAGCATATTTAACTTGTTAGATACCAAGAGAGGGATACGAATCAAATGTAGTTGCAGTAAAGATGCAGCAGTTTGCTTTTTCATAAAACCTGGTGCAACTACTCATAAGTGAAAACTGAAGAGCGAGGTCTTCTCTGAACAGGAACACAGCACCCCAGTTTTCTGGACTGATCAGCCCCACCACACTGAGCCTTGTCATTACTGTGGGCTCATACCAGCCTATGCCTGATATCTAGGTCAGAAGCAAGACCAGCCAAAAGAGACATCTCAGTTAACATCCCTCGTTGTGGAGAAGATACCTTCAGCACACACATAGATTATTCCACTGGGTGCAAGAACACTAAAGGGCTTATTCTCATCATGAAGGGGTCATTTCACAGGTGAGATGCTCTCCTAATCTTTTGATTTGCAGGACTAAAGTTGGCTGGGCTCAGCAGTAATATCTCATCTTCATCTGCTTTGAGTTACACACTTATCTGAAGGGGGCATTCTGCAAGGCACCTGTGATGAGCTTGCCCTGAAAATGTTAATTGAAGCAATAATAGCTAAGCTTAAGCAACTGGATGTTGAGGATAATGATTTGTGAGTGAAGATAATTATTTGGTAAGCGTAGCATGACTTCTGTTTTACAAGACAATGAAAAGTCAGGCTATCATCAGCATATAGCAATTAAGAGACCAGTGTTACCCACAGTCAACATTCACGTAAAGTGATTTTGAGAGTGCTGAGAACTGCCCTACGCTGTAGCAACAGGTTGATGGCACTTGCCACGTAGCTTCAGAAAGCAGCAGTTTCCTATTTCAGAAAAAGCAGGTTCTGAACAATTTCACAGGTCTTTCTTCCTTCTCCCCACCCTCATCTCATCCTCCTATGAGAAACTTCATTCATTGCCAGTCTCTCCAAGCACGGAGAAACGCCAAGCTGTGCTGGGAGCACAGTGAGGGTGGAAGAGTGCTCCAGCAGGCACTAGCAGCATTTCTTAGAGATACTCATGCAGAGGCTACTCAAAGTACATGTTTGTTTTATTAATTCAACAGGTGTTTTAACACACCTAGCACCTCCTAACAAAAAGGAATGATTTCCAGAGCAGTGCAGTTGACTAGTTAGGTAGGCTCACACCTTCTTTGCAGAGAAACACTGGGTACACCACAGTCCTCCTCCCCTTAGTGACAGATGTTAGTGTCCAAATAAGGCCAGGATTTCATTCCAGTTTGCTACACAAAAAAAACAACATACTGGATTCTAATAAATCTTCAGACATTCAGAATTAGGGAAAGACGAAATCTATAAAAAGCTACTAGTGATCTCATGATGTCACTGGAAAACACTGTTTACAGGAAGAAAATGCACAATGTCATGAGTTCACTGTTCTAATTCTAAAGTCCCTCAGTTCCGGGAATGCTTTCGCTGCTGAAATGTTGTGCAGTTCTCGGGCAAAGGAGGGCTGAGAAGCACAAGCAGCAGTGGGAGAAGATGAGACAGACAGTGAGGAAGGTACACAACAGTGAGGTTTCTAACTCTTAACAAAACACTGATTTGATCTCCTTCTCTGGAGATATTCAAAACCCGCCTGGACGTGTTCCTGTACAACGTGCTCTAGGTGACCCTGCTTGAGCAGGGGGGTTGGAGTAGATGAGCTCCAGAGGTCCCTTCCAACCTCAACCATTCCATGATTTTCATGAACTACTGCCATTGAAGTATCAGCCTTCTCTTAAAGTAACTTCAGGCTGAGCTATCGACACACAAGTTGCATACTGCGGTTGCTGCAGCTTTACCCATCTCCTGTGAACTATGCATTTGATGTCTCTGGAAAACACAACTGACTGTGGTGGCATTTAAAGCCTCTGTGCCTCAAACACATTCAGACCCAGACACTCACAGCCTGCTTTTGGAATAAAAAACAGTAGTAGTATAAGAGCCTCGGGATGTTTTGTGAAAGCTACACTGTAGTTTCCAATTATGCTCAAGTGATACATTTTAATAGCTACCTTCTTCAGTGAAATAAAAGTTTCCATTTATGCTAACTTTGATGTGATAATAGGGAGGAAAAGTGCATGTTAGCACTCTCCCATTACTATTTTACCAGCTCAAAAAAGTCTGATGGAACACAGGTTTTAATCACAACAGAGATCAAGAGCAAACAAACATTCATTTCAGAAAAGCCATAATTAGGGAGAAGAAAGGAAAGAGGCATCACCACCAAAAACACTTGGCCTTCAACAGTGTTAGGTCTCAGGCCAACAAACAAGTGACTTTAAATGGGATAAATTTGTGTAGTGAATAAATACAAGCCAATTGAAGAATTTATTGCAGATTGTGCAGAACAAGTGGGTATTCAGGGAGGATTAAAAACATTTTTTTAATCAATATAAACAGATTTTCAGGAACAACTCTTCTTTCAGATGCCTCCTTAAAACCCATCCTTCTCTGGTGTGAAGAGACAGGTTCTTTGCTCCTGCCTGACCTCATCCCATGCAGGCTGCAGCCAAGGGCATCATGTCATGTTACATCTCTCTAGAGTGACTGTAGGCTGCCAAAAAGGGACACCTTACTTCCTTTCTCCCACCCACAGGTGCCTGCCCTGGCCCTGCAAGCTGAATTCAGCAGTCTCACCACCTCAGGATAAGGTGGCCGACCTACTGTAAGACTTCACTTTTTTGGGCACTGGTTCAATGGAAAACCCACTACCCCATTTGCCCTGCAACCACAGTGTCAAGAACGGCCACAACGACTGCAGCGGGACTGGAGCTGATTTGGGGAACCAGGACCACCTCTTTGGCAGCAGTCCACAACTGCAGCAGCTTTGAGAAAACACAAAGCTGGACTCAGGTCCTCTCCAACCCTTGCTGCTCTGGCCAAGCTCCTCTGCCAGCCCCATCCAGGGATCACACCAGACAGAAGCTGCTTTTCCTTGCTTTCTCCTTTTTACCTCAGATTGCAAACTTCAGACCGCCTATTGCTCAGGGGCTTAACGTGACACCACCCTTGTTGCCATGAGTTCACAAATTAACATCTCTTTCTGTCTTCTACCCATATCTTATCCACATAAAAACTCTAGTTTCTTTTGATCCTTCTATACAAAGTCAGCCAGCTAATTGGCATCAGTCCCCTTTGAATAACTACTGAGAACTGACGGTTATAATCAAAATATTCACAAATACATGAATACGTACAATCAACTCTGAGCCTCTCCCACAACTCATCTCAAAGTGACATTTGTCTCTTCTTCAGAGCCACACTTTCTTTACAGGTCTGAGACCCCTGGTGCTGAGCAAGTGCCAACGGATTGCAGAATGAGAAGAACACTGCATTTGAGTCATAGGATCACTGGTTGCAAAGAGAGCTGTGGTTCTGCACTGCCAGGCATGATACACAGATGCTAGGGAAGGGGAGCATGAGGTAGATCTTAAACAGGACATGTGACTTGACAGCCCGTTTCTGTCCTCCAAAGCCCAGCACAGCAGTACTCCAGCCCCGTGTGACTGCTGCTTCTGCAAAAAGAAAGCTGCAAAATGTTTCTAGATATTGGAGAGAATAGTTGACTCTGGAAAAAGATAAAAAAGATTTTGCAAGCTCCAAGCTTGGCTGGGGCTAGAGGGTGTGTCTTTTCCCAGCAAGGCGCTGGGCCTTCCCTGCTGGAGGGAGCTCCTTTCCAAAGCCAGCCTCCACACTTGCTCCTGCAGCTTGTATGCAAGGTACAAGCCAAGGTTAGGTATCATGTCTGGGGTGAGAGAGAGCACTCACTGTTTTCTTTTATTTGTGTGTGTTACCTCAGAAGAGATAACATGCCCTTGAGCTGCCAGCTTCACCTGGCTTCACCTCCAGACATTAGATTAACTCTGAAGCTGGGAACAAGATTACAGAGTAAACAAAATCCAAAACAAGGTTTCTTTATCTGTCCCAGAAGCCCACCTGCAATTTCTTTGCCATGTTCTAGCTGCTAGAGCTGAGGACATGAGGTTCATCAAAACACTCACCCAGCAACTGGTAAAGCATGCTGATTCTGGGTCAGAAACCAGCTGGCGGCAGAGTGAATATCTTCTCAGTAAATCCATTCTTCCATCTGCCTCAGGCCTGCCTTGCTTTGGGCACACTCTCTAGCCTCCTCTCCCTCTGTTTAACAGAGCAATTACCTCTCCCATTCATACTTTAAACCTGATTCACATCGTCATTCAGGAGTTAGTGGCATTGCTGATGGGGGGGAAGTGATGGAGGGAAAATTATAAGATATTAAGATGTTAACAGCAGCTCACAGCCCATAACTATCATAGGAAATATTCACTGTTCATAACTGGATGAAGTCATTGTCTCCAGCATGCTATCAACTGTCTCCTCCCCTTTTAGACACAGCTTTGTGGGATTATACAGACAAGAGGCTGACTACAAATACTCTGTTCAAACCACATCCCTTCACACCTCCCTGGCCACATATCCCTCTTCTGGAAGAGTTAGGAATCTCTAACATCACAGAAGTGAAACTTGATGCTTTATACAAAAGTTAAACTAATGCTTAAAAAAAATCTCACTAAAACAGCAGATTTGAGAATGCGCAGAAATGCTGCGGCCATGAGAGTCTAAGGGTACAAGCAAGGCAGCGCCTGGAAGAGCACACGTCTAATAAAGGATATTACCTCGCCCTCAAACATTGCTGAATGTATTTAGTGCATCCACAGACCCTTTCAGTCAGAGGCCTCAACCCTGCAACTGGAGCTGCGTTTCTGCCTGTAGAGATATTTGACTAAAATCAGACTGGTGGGCAGAGGACTCCTCCTCTAGGGTCAGATTACAGGGCTGGAGACAAAGGGCTTTTTCATGCCTGCGCACACACTTGCAAGAGTTAAGGCGAATCAACTGGAGGGAGGAAAGGAGGGGAAGTCACTGTGCATATGTTTAAATATATTTAAGTTCTGGTGCAGAAGTGCTTGCTTAGAGAGCAGGGGTCTTTGTTTTAAGTGATCTGTGTGGTTCTCCAGGAAGCCCAGCTGAATCCAATCCCTGACCTCCTGTTTTTTCTGCTCAGAAGAGCTCTTCCCAGCTGGCTGGGTAGTCCACACGCAGCTCTTGCCTGCCATAGCCCGGAGACCCAGCTACAGATCCTGCCTGTGACAGGTGGTTAGATGCGATCACAACTGACAGGGAGAAAATCACCCACTATCCCATACCGGCTCTGTGCAAGGTTAGGTTGATTTAGTGCTCAGGAACTGACCCCTACAGCACGACCACTCAGAAATAAGAGGCGAGTTTGCATATTTGAAGTAGTTTAAAAAATTACTGCTTCCAGTTGCTTATTCTCTCCCTCTACCCTAAGTTGCCACTTCTCCAACAGAACTGAAGGGACCAAACTATTTAAATTAAATGTTATTAGTGGTTTGCAGCAAGCTGGCCGGCCCTGCACTACTGGACTGGCAAAACCACAGCAAGCAGGTCAAGGGAAGATATTCAGTATTTGTGAGACCTCATGAGGGCATTGGGTCCAGTTTTGAGCCTCCCAGTACAAGAAATATCAAAAACTGGAGCAAGTCCAGTCAAGGGCTACCAAAATGGTCTTGGGACTGCAACACAGTATGAAAGAGGAGAGGCTGAGAGTGGGTTTGCTGGGGGAAGAGAACGTGAAGAGAGGATCTGACTTCTGTCTACAACTACCTAAAAGGGGTGGGGAGAGAGAAGACGGAGAGAGGTTGTCTTGGGCACTCACAGCCAAAGAAAAAGAGGTAACAGGCACAAGTTGTAGCACAGAAAATTCTTGTCTAATAAGTAAGTTTTTCAAAATAAGTTTGATCAAACTCTGGAACAGGGACCCAGAGAGACAGAGAAATCTCCATCCTTGGAGGTATTTGAAACTCACCTGGACAAGTCCCTGAGCAAACTGACCTAAGTCTGAAGTTGCTTTGAGCAAGGGTTGGACTAAAGATCTCCAGATTTCCCTTACTAATTAAACTTTTCTATTATTCTACAAACAAGCCTCAAGTCAGTGACTTCTTGAACTGTTCTACTTACATCAAAAGACCACATCTAGGTGCTGAGCTGGCATCATTTTGCCTGTGAGAAAGTCTCTGGATGAAGGTTTAATACATCCGTGTCTTATCTGCGTCAACTTCTTTCAGTTTTATCGTAATTCTGCTGAGCCTTTCTACACAGACAAGCCTCACAAAGGAATGCACGACCATCCCACAAGCAACCAGCGTGTTTCATCACCTCACCGAGCCACCGAAGCCTTTAATTACGTTACGCTTTTCAACTGTGGTAATTACGGACCTACAAGATGATCCTGCAGCGTGTTTCTATGAAAACATTTATTTTTAAAGTTCATTAAAACATTCTGCCACCCAGAACACACCGTGTTTACTAAAGCCAGCCATCATGAAAACTGAGCACATTGATGTTTAACTTGCTTTGATTTAGGCCATCAAATAAAGAACATCCATTCCAGCCCCTGGGGAATATCACCAGGTCTCAAAACGAGGCACTGCCCAAGTCCCCTTTCTCCCATCCATTCCCAGGGCACAGATGAGGCCGAAGAAAGGCAAGAGCATCTCTGGCCGCTACAACCCAGGCAGTGAAAAGCAGCTTCCAGGCTGGGCTGTAAAGGATTGCAATCTCCCAGTGGGTACAAAGAACTACAGCAGTAAAGAAAAGACCATGATCGCATCTCAGGGAGAACCTCAGCTCACATACAGCATTTAGAGGTAGAAACTGGGGTTCAACAGGACAAAGCTAGAACTGAAGGATTTATATTTTTCTGATACACTACAGATCGCTACACTTAGAAGGCCTGAAGGCAGACTGCAGCTGCACAGAAAAACAAACAGAGGAATACGTATTTGTGTGTAAGGGTCAGAAGTTTTATAGATATGCTCCCTTCTCCTGTCCTAAGCCAGCTGACAACCACTATCCTAATTTAACAGCTTAGGGCATCCACATATCCAAGCCCACCATCTCCAGAGCTGGGAATGTTTCCCTGACAGCCCTGCACTTTCCATACCACCAGCATGAGTGGAGAAGTCATTTCCTAACCCCAAGGGCAACCGAAAACACAAGCCACCTCTAATCAATCTGGGTTTGTCTAGATGTGAGTCAGCAGGAGATGGGGCGTTCAGGGGTCAACTGCTGATAGGGCAGGATCCGTTTATGAACGGAACCAGGTATCGTTATTGGGGTCAACACAGATAAACTGAGCTTCTGGTTAACTCAAGAAGTAAGTTTCCTTCACAGGGTGGTCTTGGGAAAGGTCTCAAAGTCCGACACATCAGAATGACTACAATAGACGGCACACCGAGGCAATTAAAAATCAGAGTAAAAGCCAGGGCTGACCCTGGAGTCGAAGCAGGTCTCCCCACCTCAGGGGAGCACACCGATCAGGCATTACGGCCCACAGAGATCCTGAGGACCAAGCTGGCAGCGGCCAAGGGGGACCTGCCCAGTCTGGCCCTCCCTGCTGGACAGCCTCAGGCTCCTGATTTTATTGACATCCGCTCCCCACTCCCCCCTGCCAGCTGAGTTCCAGGGATCAGCGCTTGATATGGGTGACAAGGGGAGCCCAATCCCCTCAGATGTGGGGCAGCACGATAAGAGGGACTGGAGAGGGGAGAAGACATTCCAGCCCCAAATTGCACTGATGCCCACCCTAGGAAGCAGAGAGGACCCTCTCCTCTTTCCCCCCAAAGAGGTGGGGGCTGCAGGCAGCCAGGGGATACCCTCACAAGCAATGGGAAAGAAGGGAAGTCTTTGCATGAAAACCCAAGGGTAGTTTTGCACCCTGGGGTGGAGATGGGACCAGCCATCTTCCCCATTAAGGGATGGGGCAGGCAGGGGATCCCCTGTGGCCTGCAGACCACCCCTCTCCTCTACACACACACACTTACAGGATAGGAACAGGCAAGGGACCTCCCCACTCCCTTTATGGGGTAGTCAGAGATCCTCTAAATCCATGAACAAGCCTCCCTTATAGGATAGGGTTTGCTTACAGCCTAGAGAGTGTCCTCTTATAAGATAGGGGGGCAAGGAGTCCCCTACAGCCTAGGGGTGTCCCCCCCCTTATAAAACAGGAGGGCAACAGGTCCCCTACAGTCAGCAGGACCCCCTCCTTTAAAAGACAGGAGGATGAGGAGTTCCCTATGGCCTGCAGGGGTGGGTCGTTCTTATAAGATAAAGGGGTAAGCAGACCCCTATAGCCTGGGGGGGGCCCTTATAAGACAGGGGGAGGGATGGTGCCCTTTATGAGACAGACCAGCAAGGGTCCCCCCCTTTATAAGTCAGGAGGGTCCCCAACTGCCTGAGGGAAGGTCCCTTCTTAGGGGATACACAAGGGGCAGAGGGAGCCCCGCGGCCACCGGCCTGACGCGGCGACGGGGAGGGATCGCGGCTCCTACCGGCTGCAGGAGGCGGCCCCGCCGGGGGTGCTGTCCGCCGGCGGCGGCGAGCGGCTGGCGCGGGCCCCGGCACTGACCCTGCCCCGTCTCCGCCGAGGGGGCTTCGGGGCCGCGGGCTCAGCCTCCATGGGGACACCACACGTTGCGCCGGGAGCGGGCAAACACCGGTCGCGCCGCTTCCGCTCGGCGGGTAATGGCGGCGGCGGCGGCGGCAGCAGCGGCAGCGGCAACCGGGGGGTTTGAAAATGGCGGCGGCAGCGGCGGCGGCCAATCAGCGCCGCGGGAGGGGCGCGTTGCTAGGATACGCGGGGCTGGGCGGGGCGAGCGAGGCGGGAGGGGCGGCGGCGGCGGGTGGCGCAGCGCCCCCTGGTGCCGCGCGCTGCGGCGGCGGTTGCGGAGGAGCCCGGCGGCGGGGCCGTGTGGGGGGGGATGGAACTGAGGCACGGAGCCGTCGCGCCCGGCCGCGGTCCGGCTCTCCCCGGCCTTGCCCAGGGCTGCGGCCCCTTTCCCGCTGCCCCCCGCCCTTCCCCTCAGCCTTTTCTCCTCAGCGAGCACGGAGCCGGCGCCCCGCTGCCTCACGCAGGGCTGCCGCCGCCGCCGCCCTCGTCCCCTCGAAATCAACCGAAACGGCTGAAACAGCCTCAAATCTCAAAAGCGTACCTCAGAAATCGCCTCGGGTCACGAAAAAGTCCCTCAGGAACGGCCCCCCCCTCAAAAAAACCCCAAAAAATCGGCCCTGAAAAGCCACCAGGATCCCCCCCACCCCATTTTGGATTAAGCAGGACTTCAAGCAAGGCGTCCAGATGCGCTCAGCTGTTGGCTGGAAACGTGTCCCTTCTGGGCAAAATTTCGGTTTTCCTCCATTTTAGCCCTCGCCACGTGCAGATAGTGGCTGTTGGGGTGGGGGATGGACGGACAGACAGGGTCTTTCCCCTCATGCGGCGGCAGCCCCAAAGTTTCCAACCATTAGACCGGTCCTAGGAGAGAGGGAGGGTTGTGATTCACCCTTGCTTAGGAATTGGGATGGGAGGATCCACACTGGAGTGCAAGTCTGCCTTCAGACTAGACAGTTTTGGCCCAAAGACCTCCCTTTAAGGGTGCTGGCACCCCGGGCAGCTGTGCTGGAACGTCCTTTTACGGTTTATCACATTCGTTTCAGCGCACGTTGGTCTCAACTTCTGTGCAGCAGTTGGACTAAATGCTTTGAAACCCATAAAAAAAATCCTACATATATACAAGGCATTTCGCTAACTTGGCTGTATTTGAGTAATAAATCAGAAATGGATTCTTCAGAGATACTGAAAAAAAGCCTAGCTTTTGAAGTAGAAGCTGCAGCTTGAATCAGAAAAAGTAGATATCCCCCCTTTAAGCTGAAATACAGGAGGCTGCCAAAGGGTTAAACATAACCATATGCTAGACAAAGATTTGAAGGCTTTAGAAAGAAGTTGTACTTGTATTTTGAAATGTACCACTGGAATGGGAAGAAGAGCAAGCATACCCAATGCACCAGGCTTACTCTCAGCAGAGTATTTTGCTATGCCAGAATAGTCAGACTTAACACTGATACTATGCCAAAGCTAGGAGAATTAATTCTGCTTATGCTATTCCAATGCAGACTTCATGTGACAAAACTGTGAAGTTTCTATTTTTGTTCAAACCTAAACAGTTCAGCGAATTGTGTTGCCCCGCTTGGTATTTCATTTATATTGGCTTATAGTCACTGATAGGCACTCATATGCTTCATGGCCACCAGCCAGATTGTTCCCTTCTTGACAGTCCTTCTCCACAGCTTTGTCCTCTGCCCCAGAGAGACCTCCTTGCTCCACATCCGTCACGCCACACCACATACCAGTCACAGAGGCCTCTTTCACGTACATCATGTTGAACGCATGATCAGCTGGACCGTGGTTCCTGTAGCAGCCCTCCACAAACTGGTGTGTTCTCCTGGCACTGGAGAGCTCCTGGTCTTTCAGGACCTCCTGTTTTTTGCATTCTGCAATGGCCACAGTCACATCCCTGGGCACTGTGTTCCCCCAGTACAGTAGGCAGCAGGCCATGGACTTGTCAGATGACTTTTTCATCTGGTTGGAGAATTCAGCACTGATCCTGGTGATCTCTGGCATGGGAAAGTGCTTGCGGCAGGCCTTCTCCACTGAGGCTATAGGTGTGTAGGTCATGAAGGTGAAGCATATCCAGGGATGGGGTCACCAGGTTGGTCTGTCTTGTTGAAGTCAATACTGAAGGCACTGTTAAACCACAAGGATGCAATGGGAGGGGACAACACATGTCCCATCAGTGGGTACAAGTGGGATGCTGGGTGTCTAGGTTGTGGTTGCTGATGCCGTAGATGGCTTTGTTCTCCTGTGCATCCTGAGTGCTCCAGGGTGGGGTGGGAGGTCAGCTTGGAGCTGTATGTGGAAGCTGGCAGGTCTCCCTGTCTGCAGAGAGATCTGCAGGGCTGCAGCTTGGATCTGGATGAAGAGTTAAAGAAAAAGGAAGGGACTCACAGCCTGGTCTAAGCCATGGAAGACCAGGAACCCTTGCAGGATCCACACTGTTCTGCCGGCAGTGGGAGAAGAGAGCTGTGGGAGACTGCTACAGATGAATATTCAATCCAAATGTAAAATTTTCAAGGCCACACTTCATTAGAAGCCAATCACTATTGTATTGAGCTGTGGCCAGACAGGGAAGGGGAACATACCCTGAAATATGAACTCAAGCAGAGTCATATCTGCCTTCTTATCCACCTCTGTCACATCCACCTGTCTTTGCTTTTCAGTTATACGTTCAAGACACAGAAAGTCTCCATCCATCTGTACACAGTGCAAGTGTGATGGAAGTCAGACCTGCCTCCACTGCACCCATCATGCTTTGTTTGCCATAAGTCTTGTCAAGTAGTGCCCAACTCCAGCATTTCTTTCCCAGGGGAGTAGCAATCCCAGACTTTAGGTAGCATCTTCCTTCCCACTGACAAACTCCTCACTGTGGAAGAACAGTGGACAGCAATCTGAAGTTCACCTGTAGTGAAGGATGTTCGCTGGAGATCTTGGTAAAAGGGGGAGAGCAGAGAGAAGTAGATTGAAAATCAGAGTCACTCTTGCCTTTTTCTAGAAGGGACTTAAGTTGTTACGTTGTTACATTAGATGAATTTAAATTACAGCGGCTTCCCTACTACTCTACTCAGTAACTCACATCTGCGGTAGTCACAGGATCTGCTGAACAGTGAAAGAAAAAGGGAACCTCAAAGCCTGGGCCACAT
Source organism: Apteryx mantelli (assembly GCF_036417845.1). Lineage (NCBI taxonomy): Eukaryota > Metazoa > Chordata > Aves > Apterygiformes > Apterygidae > Apteryx > Apteryx mantelli. Next base: position 220,807,983 of record NC_089978.1, on the reverse strand, counting down.
CTCGAAAGAGATGAAGAACCTCTCGTTGTGAGCCACAGGTCTCCTACTACAAACATTTAGGAAAGGTGAGAAGCCAATCCAGCTAAGGGATCCTCTTCAGACCTCTTGGGAAGGAGGTTGTGTTCCTTCTTCTGTTAGATTTCCACCAGGTTTTGGTATTTCTCCAGTGACTGTGGGCTCTGGGGCAGGGTGGATGCTCTGGACAGCCACTTCCCCAGTCAACTTTCACTAAAGAAGGGTGCAGAGGAGCTTGTTCATTTGCTTGGTTACGGGAATGGTGCTCTGTGGTTGGATCCCATGTGTGAGGCTGTACTGAATTGTTCATCTACACACCAGCCTGCCTGGCAGAGATAGAAATGCATAACCCCTGGGGAGGACTAGGAAAGAAGAAAACCAAGAAGCTCTACGAAAGAAATCTGTTCACAGTTTCAGTTCCCACCCAAGAGGCAGTAGCAACAGCAACGATTTCATCAGAGGAGCTGGAGGCTGCACGGGAAAAACCCTCCTCATGGAGTCTCCAGTAGTGGCGTGACACTAAGGAGATCTGCCTCTAACACATTCCTCCCTTGCTCCACTGTACGGCAGTACGTATCAGACTGGAGACATCATGCCCAAGGGAAGCCCCAACTTATTATCACAGTTGTGTGGGCAGCTGAGGGCTAGCACTGGGCTGGAAGGATACATCACTCTGCTAATCAGCACATGAACAAGAGTCTTCAGCTAGACGCTCCAGCCTCACCCAGTGTCTTCTTCTGGCTTACGCATGAGACTTATCAGCTGTGTAGCCCTTATGGCTGCTACTTGTGCAGTTTATACACTCACCAGAGCTGGAATTTTAATAAACATAAGTGGATTTAGGATGCTACGCAAAGATACAGTCTCAGAGACAGACATGAAGGTCCACACTGGTAGGCACAACCAGGCTTCCTTCTGAAGGTCAGGAGATTGTGACAGAAGCTCGGCCTTGCTTTGGGCCAGATCCTGACTTTACGTCAAGTCCCCAGTAGTGTCCGAAGCTCTTTACACCCCTGGAAATGAACTCAGGCAGTCGAGTGTGTATCAAAAACAAGTAATAGCTAAAGATTATGGACACAGAGTGTCCATGAGAACTCATGAGTGGTGGACCGCTAGAACTACCGACAGAGCACAGCGTCTCAGAGGCTTGCTCAGAGGCTTCCCACTGATGCTGCAGCATCCACCTGCTAGCAAATGCTGTCAGAGGTTGCAAAACTGAATTTTCAGAAGCTCATAATGCTCCGGGAGAAATTGTAAGTTTGACCTTTGCTCCATGCTCCATCTTTGGGGCCAGAGAGGACTTTATTCAAAGGAGGACTTTTGCCTGCTTGGCTTTCTCCTCCCAGCTCTCAGCAAGGAGTAGTAACAACTATATTGACTTAAATGGATAGCCTGCCTAGTGAGGACTATGGCCTTTTGGAAAGATTTTTTGGATTAGGCAGAGGATTAGTAACACATGCATTAAGGACTCGTGGCTCTCAGACAAGCAGACTTAATTAGGCAAAGATTAAAGCATGCTTCATTGACACCAATCTCTTTCAGAATTCAAAGTGTCGAGTTATTTTGTAGAATTTTATACACTTGGCAGTGTTGCTCATTTAAGCACTTACACCACTTTGAAAGTAGTCAGCTGGAGGATTTGAGGCAGCTTAGACATTTATGGTGCCATAAAACCTTAGGCCATAAATTGCACATGATGAGGGTGCGTGTCACCGTCAGTACTTCAAGTCATTAAAACAAGAAAAAAACTGCCTCATATTTTCATCTTTAAAATCCTAGAAAATAAGTGCCATAAAACTACATGAAAATTGCCCTTATGTTCCAGTTAGTCAGCAAGCATTAGGCTAGATAATACATGTGGTTCACAGCCACAACAGTAACTCTGCCAAGTGACACAGTCAACTTGTGAAAGGTTTCAGAGCTCTTCCATAAGGCTTATGAGATATCCAAGCTGGCCAAGCTGTTGTAAGCCTCGAGTGATGCATTTCCCAACTGTTGCATACCGTGCAGAATTAATTCCTTTCAGAAGAATAAAAAAAGAAAATTAGTTTGGATAATCCAAGTCATTCTGTTCTTCTGTTCTCATTCCTTGCACCTTCTACAGACACTGCTTTTAGGCCTCACTGGTGTTTTGTCTTAGCCAGAGAGCTAGCCAATGTAAAAAGCCAGTTTTAATAATAGTGCAGCCCTTACGCATAGTTTTGCAGTGCATTCCATCTTTCAGAAGGTGAAGGAAAAAGTATTTTGCTTCTACATCCTCACACCAATTGTTTACATATGCTTAATGAGAACATTTATCATTGTTGCAGAGTCAGGACCATTAGAAAAGCTCCACGAGCTGTAAGTAATCAGAATCGTCTATCATTCGTCACCTTTGTCTGTGGCAATGGGAAGCTCAAAATGGGCTCTTGCTCAAAACTTCTCCCTTGCACAGCTCAGTACCACAGGGGAACAGGTCTCTTTAACCCCAACACTGTGAGGTCCTTTTGACACTGCTGCAAATTTGATTTCAGTGGCTCCCAGCCAATCCTTTTCCATAAGAGAGAAAGGATATGTGTAGAGATGAGAAGACCTCACATGGCCAAGAACAAATATGTCTACAAACCTTTTCCAGCCATGCAATAGAGCTCCACACCCTACGTAGTCAGGTTAATCACAGCGATTATTCATCTCAAATCGCACATGAGAAAGGATTCTTCCAGCAGGGGAGAGAAGCCTCTGCACTGAAATCTAATTCCTCCACAATACTTGATGCAAAGCTTCAGTTTTCAACTCCGCTGAGGGCAGTGTTGTCAGTTCTGATATTAAACATGAAGGGAAGCACTAAGGCTGAGTTTTTATACTGGTCACAAGATTGCAAAGAGCTTTTCTAACCCTGTATTTGCTCTAGGTGTTTTCCATGTATGGACAGGCAGGGAGGAAAAGTCTCTTATTGGGAAAGGTATTTCATAGAGAGTCAATATAAATTGAACCAATGCTGCAAATGCAGCTTTAGACCAGGCAGTTCCATGGTGAGTGCTAATGGCAGAGCCCTAGTGAATGACAGGGAGTCTGGCTCAGTCTCTTGCAAAAACTTGCAAGAATTGTGGTAAGGTCAAGTAGTAAGAGAGCAGAGAGCTGCTAGGATCCCCTACAGCATCAGATAAAATCGCTTTATTGGCAGAAAAAAAGACACAGCTCAGTCGCTTGCCTTCCCTCAAGAAATGTACACGCACACACGCTCTTGAGAGCTGAGACAATTTCAGCTTTACAGGCTGGGGAAAGCAGGAGGAAGATCAAGAAGAAAAAGGGAAAAAAAGGATATCAGAAAGATGAAAAAAGTCATGCAGCACGAAGTTAGCTATGGGGAGTCCAGCTGAACAAATTGGAACTGAAAGTGCCCCTGAGCTGACGCTAACCTTGGACAACACTCAAGGGCACTAGACAAACTGATGGTAGAGTCTGTCAGCTGGATAAAAATCAGAGGAGAGACTTCAGGGGATATGTTATATACACTTTCCCTGCCCTTTGCGCTTCTCTAAGCAGCTACTGACGGCCACTGTTGGGAGCAGGGCACTGGGAGACGGACTTTGTCTGACACACTACAGCCACGCTCAAACTCATTAAAGGATATAAATCCATTTCTTTTAAGTCGCTTTAGAAGAAAGCTTTTCCTTAAAGCATTTATCTCATTACTTCTAAAGCAATTAAAGGGAGGAGAGTAGAAATAACTCTTTGCATCTGGAGAATAAATAAAAATATATCCTTACAGTCTTGCTAGCGCTACAGCCTAACCCCACTGCAAAGACTCCCCTACCCCACAGCTGGTTCCTATCTGCTATAGGGAAGGCGAAGGAGAAGCACAGCTGTGCAGACACAAATAAAGAGATGGTGCTTTCTCCACCCTTGGTTACAGGAATAGCTTTGAGGCAGAGCTGGTTGGGGGAAATTCTGCTGGAACTGTATTCTGCTGAAATATGCATTTCCACTCAAATCAAGCTGTCTTGCAGAATGGGGATGGGTCTGCCAGAATTTTATTTGGAAAGAAAAATTGAGGGGAGAAGGAGAAAGAAGTTGGAATGTCAAAATGTCCCATTCTGATTGCCTTGAAATGAAGGTTTTCAGTCTGTAACTGTTTTTTGCTGTAACTTTTTTGCATTATGTTAGAGCATGCTAAAAGTTGCTATTGAGGCTGAATGCTTCTGTTGAAAGTACCTTCTTAGTAATTTCCTTTTGCTGAGAGTTTAATTGCTTTTCTGTGAGTATATATGAACAGATCCCCCTTCATCCAAACAGCTCCACTGTCTCACACTGCAAGGATGTGTTTGCAGATAGTGTTTGGCTGGAGGACAATTTGTGCATTAGAGGGAGGGGTAGGAAACCATGGAAGTGAAACAAGAGGAGTTGCCTCTGCTCATATCCTTCATGTGCGCGAAGCAGAAAGGTCTGATGCCAAGGCGAGGGAAGCAGCAGTATAGAAACCAGCCGTGCGTGGACAAAACACACAGTGAAATGCTAGAGATATGTGGGCTAGCGCTTGGATAAATCATTGCTGGTTATCAGTAACAGATGCCTGAGCTGAGGTTGGGGCCTCACTACACGATAGATAAAAGGCAACCACTATCAAAAGCAGTGCTTCAACGTCAGCCCTGGAGAACTTAAGTTAGGGGAATGGGGGCCTGAGACCTCACTATAACCAGGGGTGAGAAGTGGAGATGTCCAGAGGGTTAGTTGGCCCTTGAGTCAGCAGGTGCCCCTCAGGAGGTCCTCATTTTCTCACCAGCAGCAATGAGCAGACATGAGGCTCAAAGCCACACAGCAGAATTAGCAGGGCCACCATGCAATGGCCACCAAAGCCCGTGAGGGTCACGAAGGCTTTGTGAGATATATGCTTGCCTCAGGCTGAGTCTTGGGAACCGCTCCCATAGGAAAAATTCCTGCCTTATCAGAGGCTCAACAGTGGGGGAACTGGCATTAGGTGGGACGAACCCAGGTTTGCCCAGGTCCCTGGGGAGTCCCCGTTAATGGAATAAGTGGCTTTTTCTCTTTATGCCTCCAGAGGACAATGGAGGCAGAAGGAGACCTGCTGGGGAATGGGATCTGGCTGTTTGAGGCTAATGTGGAGGACAGAGATCTCTAGGACTGTTGTTCTGCATATTCGGTCAGTGCTAAATTCTGTTGAAAAGACAACGACTGCCTTTTGGGGGGATGAGGGTATGGAAAGTTGGCAGCTTTCACTCCTTAGAAAAAGGCATAATGAGAGCCAGTGGCTGGAAGCTGATGCTAGAGAAATTCACATGTGAAACGGAGCAAATTTAACTAGATGAACAATTAAACATGGGAGCAAATTACTCCTGAAATGATGGATTTTGGAGCTACATAAATCACTGTTTTTTCAGTTGAGCCAACAAACCAAAAATACTGAAACTTCCCACATTTTGGTTCAGCCTGAAGCTAAATGAGACTTTTTCCCCACTTTTCCCTGCTTCAACAACAACAAAAAGCAATGTTGGCTTAAATTAAACATTTTCCCTGTCCAGGGCCTTTGGATTCCCTGGGGGCATCGCTAACAAAAGCAAGTGACAGGCCTAAAAGGTGAAATTTCAGTGCCATTCTCCAAGATAGCACAGCAAAAGCAGTAACTTCTCTTTTCTTCAGCAGCCTGGTAATTCAAGTGCTTGCCCAGAGCACAATGACCACAGATCAGTTGTCCCCTCCATCTGAGGACGCTCGTCCAGCGTCTCTCAGGACACCACCCACATCCTTGCAGTAAGGAATTGTTCTAGAGGGACAAATAGCAACTGGTGCCAGACCGCATGGTGTGGCCAGCAATAGGAGGACCAGGGAAGTCGAAGAGGCAATATTTAGGATGCAGGAGTGAGAATGAGGAGGCAGCAGCTGTGAGATCTGGCTATAAAAAGGCTGGGAGCTGCCGCTACGGGTCCTCTGGGGGGTTGGTCTCTGTCTTGTTGTTGCTGTTCTAAATATGTCTTAGAGCTGACATCGCAGGCAGGTTGTAGCTGTCACCACCAGACTACAACACTCCTCTCCTTTGCTTTCCATCTCTCAAGAAAGAAAGACAGAAATTAGCCTCAAAAACTGTCTTGAGGTATTAAGTAGTTTGGGGTTGACTGAAGGCATGCCATCCAGAGAATAAACGAATGCTTCATGCTCCAAACAGCCCACGTTCCTGGTTTTCTCTATTGCCATGGGGGAACAAATGTCTCCCAGAAAGAGAAGATCTTGTCTGACTGGCAGGCTCAGTGCACCCATTTTGGGTGGTTCTTGGTTTAGGCTGGAAATGAATAACTTCTCTATACTCAGAGGCCACCTTTATTCCCAGCCAGAGGTTTGGGGCCTAGGACGATGACAACTGTGTTTGTACAATGCTGTATCTAACGAAAGAACCTTGCTGAGCCCAATTAGGGGCTGAATTCCCCCACTTTCAACACAGGCACAGCTGTGTGCCCAGTCTGCTTGGCTCAGATTCCCTAAATCCATGGGATAGCCCTGAGCAGAAACAGAGTGATGCTCCCATCTGCCCTCAGAGGCAGAGGCGAGCGTTCAACATCCAAGTGGAGGAAAGCTCTTCCACAGACTCCTTCTGGCACCTCATACAGGTCAGCTCACCTCTTTGCCCATTGGGGCAGCAGCCTTGTCCCCGTTCTCCAGCAGAGCTGGGGGGTGAATACCCCCCACATCCCAGGCTCAGCTTAGCCCATACGCGGTGCTAACAGTGCAAAGGGAAACAAAGCTTCTCTGAATAAATTCTCCCTGCAGCTGGTGATGTTCTTACAACCAGTTTGGTGCATGCAGGTCTGTGGCAGGAAGGTTAATTTGGCCCCCTAAAATACTGAGTCAATTTAGCAGTGATGAATTTCAGCCTTGTTTGCCCATCATTACAGAGCATGGATGTACAAGCAGGTACTCTGTCTTCAGGACAGCCAAGATGGTGGGAAGTCCCAGGGGAGGCCAAGTGTGGGAGTGAGTGGCCAGAGCGGGGAAGAAGAAGGATCGGGTGGCAAGGGAGAGGATGAGAAATTCTTATATGACAACGCCGGTGCTGAAGGTGGCTGTTGCAGAATAATTGAGGTTGGGAGGGATGTCTGGAGGATGCTGGCCCAGCTTTTGCTCAAAGCAGGGCCAACTTAGATGGGGTGGCTTGAGGTTTTGTGCAGGTGAGTTCTGAATATATTCAAGGATGAAGTTTCCCCCATCTTCCACCTCATGCTGCAATGTCTGACCACCTTCATGATGAATTTTTTTCCCCTTATACCCAGCCAAAATTTCCCTTGCAGCCTCTTGCCCTTTTGCTGTGCATCTCCAGGAAGAGTCTGGCTCCATTCTCTCCTCACCCTCCAGCTAGACAGTTGCAATCTGCAATAAGGTCTGCCCTTCTGCAGGTTGAACAAGCCCCACACTCAGCCTCTGCTTTTATGTCCTGTGCTCCAGCTCCTGACCAGCTCGGTGGCCTACGCTGGACTCGCTGCAGTGTGCCAATGTCTGTCTTGCACTGGGGAGCCCAAACTGAGCCCAGTATCCTGATGGGGTCTCACAAATGCTGAACAGAAGGAAAACTCACTGCCCTCCACCCTCTGGCTGTGCTCATGCTGACGCAGTCTGGGGCACGGTTATCTCCCCTGGCTCCAGAGCTATTAGAACAGGTCTGGGAGCTCTTAATGAGACCATAAAGAGATAAATAATATATAAAAAGAAAGAGAATCAGTAAACAGTTTACCATTAACCGCCCTTATCTACCTTTTGTAGTAACCACACAGGCACTTACTGAGACTGAGACTTACTGAGATCCAGGGCAGTCTTAGTTAAGGCCATGCCTACCCATTTGCAGGATGGGGCAGAACTGGCACAGCATCTTTATGTCAGCTCTTGGGCAAAATTAAACCTTAATGGCCAGCAGGTAAGGCAAACGGAGGGTCTGACCCTACACCTTACCACTACTGAGGTGCAAAAATCAGCACATTCCTGTAAAGGTCAACGAGGGCTTGAGACAAAGACCAAAAATTGCAGGATTAGGTCTAAAAATAGGCAAGATATAATGTATGAATAGCAATGCTTTGAATAACGATAGGGGAAGGATTGTTTCTTCTGGATAAAGTGCATCATATGGGGGCACTCAAACTTCCCCAGTGTTCAGTATCTCTTTACTTTTTTTCAGTTGAGGCTCTCTGAAAAAAAGCGAGGAAAAAGCTCACATTGCAGCATACCCAAGGCTGTTAAATCACAGGAATTGCACCAGCTGGATGCTAGCAGATCATTTTATCCCTTGCTATATCTGGGGATGCAAAGGAAAAGGAGCTCTGCTCCTTTAAGCTAGCAGAAAGCCTCTTTATATTCAGGTGGAGTCAAGCCTTCCTGGGCTATAAAGTTGCAGGCAGAGGCAGGGGCAGCAGCTGTTTTGCTTAGATCTTAGCAAGCCTCCAGTCTCATCATGGTAAGAGCATGCCTTATATTTGTACTTGTCTGAACTTAATATATAGACTGAATGTTTTCTGAGTGTACTGAGCTGAACATTTTGCTTGCTCTTTTTCCCCTCCTTTCTCTTGAGGCTGTTAATTCCAAGCAGTTTTGTTTAATTGCCTATTACCTTATGGCTTATTGAATCAATGTTTGCTCCTTATAAGGAAAAAGTGAGGGACTTGGTTGGAGAATGGTAATTTAAGTGGCCTCTTGCTGCTTTTCACTCTGAGGCTTGCAGCTCCTGAGATGGTGACTGTAGAGCTGCAAAGTGTTTGACTCTTCAATGCAAGTTGGGTTTTACTTTTCTGGGACCCAGCATATCTAGATACACAACTAGGTGATATACTAAACTTTAAACTTTGATACTTCTGGCACTTTTCCATGAATTTAGCGCTTCAGCTCTCACACTACTATAGGGAACTAGTGCAACTTGCAGAGACCTTAGGGTTTCTTCCTTAGGAGTGAGCTGCCATGTTGCCTTTGTCTGCTACAAACCCTTGGGATTAGATATTAAATGAATAAAGGTTTTTTCCCCCCCTCTAGGTTTTTTCATTGAATCTTTGCTCTAAAGAGTTTGCAGCTGTGAAACTTAAGTGGATTGATCTGGTTACTAAAAAAACTGCAACCCTGAACATTGCTGGCTGATCTTGCTGAAACTTTTTCAAAGAATAACACAACTGTCACCTTATTTTGAATGCAAAAGAATAAATTTTTGGAAAATCTGATGGTGTCCCTTTGCATGTTGTAAATGGAAGAAAACTTCAAAGTAACCTTTGGCAAGTCAGCTTTTGAACTTTTTCTTTTATCTGGGACTTCTAGTGCCTGTCCTGGCTATAAAACAGTTAAACATTTACATGGTATTTCCAATGGGAAAATCAGCCGGACAACAATAGGCTGCCTATAGCCAGAGTCTGTAAAATGTAGTTTATCTTGATACAAAATACGAATGTTGGAGATCTGGGATCTCAAAAAAAACTTCCCAGTGTATTTGAGAGGGGGAGAAAACTACACAGTGTGAGCTGTGCTTTCATCCTGCTATTCCTGCAGGCCCTCCCCTTTTTTTTCCTTTTTTTTTTTTTTTTTTTCCATTCCCTGTGTGCTGGGCTGAAAATGCCAGTGCCCCCTTGAAGCAGGTGCTGGGACTAGTGAGCTGGGAGAAGAGAGAGAGCTGAGCAGCTGTCTTGGCTAGTGCTGGCGAAGCGGCTGTGGCGGTGACCCCCGCAAACTGTGGCGAGGAGCTATTGCAACCATTTTGCTGGGAGGGATGGGCAAATGGCAGCCAGCATTTCCCAAATAGTGCAAATATCAACTTGGAGAGAGGGGACTTAAATGTAGCCTCCACACCCAGCAGAACTGGTGATCTCGGCCCAGACCTGGATTAAGCAGTGTTTTGCCAGCTGTGGGTGCAGGAGTCAGTGTCCCTCTGCAGTATCAGAGCGCTCATCCGGATGATATCTAGCTTTATGGCAGGTGATCTGGACACGCAGTGGTGATTTGACTCACTTGAATGTTGAGAAACTTCTTGACACATCAATGCTTGGAGACAGAAAGAGGGGAGAAGTTGTGTTACTTCCCTCTCCTGATGACTCCTGCTACTGCCACGAGCAGTTGATGCCCGAGACCATGTCTAGCATCACTTTGAAGGCAGAGACTCAACTTAAAAGGGACAGGGTTGCTTTGACAGGGCAATCATGCCTAGGGCTGTGTGCATTCAGGGTGTCTTCTCAGGCCTGAGACACCTGAGCTGTCAGTGGTGCTTGTCATACTCTGCCTGAGGTGGACACCTTGGAGCAAGGGAGTTGGGCTCATTCATGGAGACCCCTGGCTCTGGGTAGGACTGGGGGAAACTGAGGTATGGGGCAAAAAGGAGCAGGATGGCTGGGTAGCAGCAGAGAGGAGACCTGAACTGGGCTGCCTCTCAATGCCCCAGATAATGGGATCAGCTGCACTGCTCGCCACCTCAGGTGGGATCACCAGCTGCCTTTAATGTGGATACCCTGGGAAGCCACACTGCTGTGTGTTGTGCATGGCTGTATTTGGGAGTCTCTGCTTGGGTCCTGGGACATGAGCCTCTGTCGTTGCTGCAGAGGTGCTTTGATCTTGGGGTGGTGGAAATGGCAGAGATGCCAATTACCAGGGGAAGCGTGCAACCATCAAAAATCCCCAGAGAGACCTACATCTTCTGGAGCATCTCCAGCACCGCCCTGGAGGTAGTTATAGGCTCCTGGAGGGTGACCCAGTTAAATCAGGACTCCAAGCCTCTCCCTGGGTGTTGGCCTGCCCTTGTTCTGGCCCCGGGCAAATGCTGGTTTCCTCCAGCTTTGTTTCCTGATGTGACTCCCAGCTCGGCTGTGGATTTTCCAGGTTTGACTCTTCCCTGTTCAGTGCAGAGCTTTGTTTAGGGAGACCCGAGCCCCCATCTCCAGTAATCCCTGAGGACCCATCTGTTTGGGACAAGGTGCCGGCATGGCAGACCCTGAGTCATGTTGGTGGTTGAGCCCTGGAGAATCAACAGCTGCCCTGCTCTGTGGCGGGGCCATTTGAGCACTGAGTAGGAAGAAGCCAGCACTGCTCAGCTGCTTCCTGCCTCAGCACCAAGCCCATCACCTCCTTCCTTCCTCCCCTGGGCTGGAGAAGCCCTTCCTAGGGTTGCTACGTGCATGGCTGGGCTGTGTCCAGCGGCTCTGCAGATCAGAGTTTGATCCTTGCTCCAGCTCCTGCTGGTGGGAGGAAGTCTTCTGTTTCCCTAATCATCTGCCAGTAGCAAATGGCTCCAACAAGAACTGTGGGGGCTAGTGCTAAGTCACAGGATGTCTAAAAATCCCTTTAACAAGCCATTTCCCCTTCCAGAGGGAATGCATTTCCATCCACATCGGGCAGGCTGGCGTGCAGATGGGGAACGCCTGCTGGGAGCTGTACTGCCTTGAACATGGGATCCAGGCAGACGGGACCATTCCTGGCCCCAAGCTGGCAAAACCTGTGGAGCCGGAGTCCGAGCAAGTGGATTCTTCTTTCGAGACCTTCTTCTGTGAGACAGCGTCTGGGAAGCACGTGCCCCGGGCAGTGTTCATAGACTTGGAGCCCACTGTCATTGGTAATAGTGGGGCAGATGGGTGTTGTGGCATCTCTTACCTCGACTCCTGAGCCTTCTTACTACTGCTCGTGTTGCTGCCTGTATTGCCTAGCAGCTCCCACTCCTTTACTCTGTTAAAACGTCTCCAGCCATCAGAAGCTGGATGGGATTTGCAGTTCCAAATGGACCTGCAAGTGACAAACCCATTAGTCTTACCACTCTGACTTGTCTTCAGTTGATCCCTCAATATAAGAGTGACCTGCTGTCTCAAGCAGGATCCTCAGCAGGTGTAAACTGGCATGGGTTTATTAACCACAGTGTCTCTGGACTGAATTACATGAGCCTATGACCTGATGCGGCACTTCTGGTTTTAATGCTACCTCTGAAGCACCTCTGGGCATGTGGGTGCTATCAATTTCATGGTTCTGTGGAAAATGGGTGTCTTGCTATTGCAGGCTTCATGCTTCTCCTTCCACCCCCCAGCTTCATTAATGATCTTTGGAAGCTTGACTTAATCATGGCATTTTAATTTGATTTAGAATATCTTCCTAGAAAACAAATTCTCTTTTGCTCAAGAAGCTGGCAGAAATGACCCTCTGCCACCTGCATCCATGTTAGGCGGTACATCTAACCTGCTTCTGCCTTCTAGGCTTCTCCTGTGGGTGAATGTGTCTGTTCCTATCTTACTGTCTAGGGTGTGTGACTCATTATTTCATTTAAGGGAAGGAATGCAGACTTTTGTTTTGGTTCCACTTAATTTCAAGGCACTAAATTGGGAACCTAATGAATGAGCCAGCAGAATATGAAATATATCCAACATTGAGACTGAGTGGGTCTAATGACCCTCTGGAGGTGTCTCAACCTCACTGACTGTGCAGGGCCTAGAAGAACTGCTCCTAATGTCTGTATTCATTAGATGCCTGGAGCTTGGTGGGATGAATCTAGCTGAAATGTCAATACAGGAGGTATTCTGTCTCCTCTTCAGTATGCTGTAAAGCAGGTGGTGGACATAGTGCTTCCAGCAACCTCAAGGTGCTCTGCAACAAGCGGAAGCATGTGGTAGTTATAATCCTACACCAGCACTGGAAATTTAGGCAGCACCCTAAATCTTTATGAACCAGATTAGATTAGGATCTCAAGGTGGCAGCTGGGAGAAGGTGGAGGAGGTTGTGAACTTGATAACTAGTCTGGACAGTGTTTCTCTAACCCCTTCTATTATTCCCAGTCTAATTAACCACACCATGATTATTACTTTGTAATCTTGTCTGGTGTGGGTTCCTGGTGGATTTGTAGGTGCTTTATGGGTTTTTTGTGGCAGAGTAACTGCTGCTCTCCATGATTGCTCCTCCTTGTAGATGAGATTCGGACTGGGACCTACCACGCGCTCTTCCACCCAGAGCAGCTCATCAGCGGCAAGGAGGATGCTGCCAACAACTATGCCCGTGGCCACTACACTATTGGGAAGGAGATCATAGACACTGTTCTCAGCAGAATTCGTAAAATGGTAAGAGGGAAAAGAAAATCTTTTCCTTAAAATAGCACATCATGGACAATGCAATTAAACTTTGGGTTCATGTCTGGGTAAAAAATCTTAGAGGCAAAATTCCTCTATCTGAGCTCAAGAACTGCTGCTGCTATCATTAGATTTGGGGCTTGGTAAAGAAAGGAGTTCATATGAAACTATATATCTATGCCTAAAGCAGCTGTCACTGTGTGTAAATCTCATGGGCTGGAGCGAGACAACACTAGACCTTGAAGATGGAAGAGAGGGACTTTGGACCATAGGGAGGCCACACTCTGATTATGCAATTGCAGAGATTAATTCTAAATGGATGATTGACACTGAGAAGATCAAACTCCATGTTTGATAGGGGTGAAGGTAGTTTGTAACACCACTGTTAGGGGCCTGTCAGGGAAATGCTTTTGTGACATCTCCTAGGGGTGCAGGAACCACATGCTACCTCCCATCTCCTCTCAGGTGCTGGGATATGCATTGAGCAGATAATTGAGCAACTTGCCTGGAGTTTCCATCTGGCCATGCAGAGCTACCTATGGTAGCTCCACAGAAATCATCTGGTTGATTAACACATGTCTAAGCTAAAGATGCTTAGTAGGGCAATATACTGAACGAATCCACTCTTGGGAAGAGAATGGCTGGAGTTTGTGGCTTTGTTTAGACGCTTCTCTTCTGGTTAATAAGTGCTCCAAACAGAATTTATTGCTGTATTACTTTGGTTCCTTATTCCAGTCTTTAACAAAGAGAAGTTAATATGCATTATTCTGCTGCAGGCTGACCAGTGCAGTGGTCTCCAAGGGTTCCTGGTCTTCCACAGCTTTGGGGGAGGCACAGGCTCTGGGTTCACCTCCCTGCTCATGGAGCGGCTCTCTGTGGAGTACAGCAAGAAGTCCAAGCTGGAGTTCTCCGTGTACCCAGCCCCACAGGTCTCCACGGCAGTGGTGGAGCCCTACAACTCTATCCTCACCACCCACACCACCTTGGAGCACTCAGACTGCTCCTTCATGGTGGACAACGAGGCCATCTATGACATCTGCAACCGCAACCTGGACATTGAGCGTCCCACCTACACCAACCTCAACAGGCTGATTGGGCAGATCGTTTCATCTGTCACTGCCTCACTGAGATTTAATGGGGCCTTGAATGTCGACTTGATTGAATTCCAGACCAACCTGGTGCCTTACCCACGGATACACTTCCCGCTCACAACCTATGCTCCCATCATCTCAGCGGAGAAAGCCTACCACGAGCAGCTGTCAGTGCCGGAGATCACCAATGCTTGCTTTGAGTTCTCCAACCAGATGGTGAAATGTGACCCGCGCCGCGGCAAGTACATGGCCTGCTGCCTGCTGTACCGGGGCGACGTGGTGCCCAAGGATGTGAATGCGGCCATCGCAGCCATTAAAACGCGCCGGTCGATCCAGTTTGTGGACTGGTGCCCCACGGGCTTCAAGGTGGGCATCAACTACCAGCCGCCCACGGTGGTGCCAGGGGGAGACCTGGCCAAGGTGCAGCGGGCTGTCTGCATGCTGAGCAACACGACGGCCATAGCGGAGGCCTGGGCCCGCCTGGACCACAAGTTTGACCTGATGTACGCCAAGCGAGCCTTTGTGCACTGGTACGTGGGGGAGGGCATGGAGGAGGGGGAGTTTTCGGAGGCCAGGGAGGACCTGGCAGCCCTGGAGAAGGATTATGAGGAGGTTGGAAGGGACTCTGCAGATGGAGAAGAGGATGAGGCTGATGAGGATGAGTATTAATAAACCCCTGCCTCTTCTTTAAGAAGTCAAACATCGGATCAAATACAAACTGTCTGTCATCAGGCTAAACTGGTCCCAAGTGCCTGGAGGTGCCAAAGGATTGTCCTGAACGGCAATGCTACTGTTTGACGTATTATTCCTTTTCTGCTTGCATAGTCTATGTGCTCATAATGCACTTCTGTAGCATGGGTGTCTCGAGCTTTGTCACACTGCTGTGTATCGAAGAGTGAAGCTGAATAGGTGTCTGGCTTTGTGTTGGGGTCACATCCTGCCTGGGAAGAGGATCCTGGTGCCTAGTCCAGGGGAATGTTGCAAGCTGCCCGCTTCAGCTTAAGCGGCAAATTTTTGCTCTGGCTTTTGCTGCAAAAGCACCTTTTAATTAGAAACATACCAGTACACTTCTATGCAACTGCCTTTTGTATTTGAATAAAGACTTTTTTCGCTCTGAGTTCTCTGGATTTAATCTAGGGTGTTCCTTACAGTGTGAATGTCATCTTGGGGAAACGGCAAGTGCTGATAAAGATGAGCTCTGGGTAGGTGAACACTGAGGATCGCAAACTGGAATTATTGGTGTGAGGGGAAATGTCCTATGTCATGCAGGGACTTGTCTGTCTAGAGCTGGATGCTCTTGTCACTCTGAGAGCAGTTTGGAGGAGGCAGCAGATCCCCAGTTGGGTTAGTGATAGGGGGAGAGTGGTGCCTGTGTGAAGGGTGCTTATTGGTGGGTCTCTGCCACCTTCCTGCCTCTGGTGAAGTCTAGAGATGATGGCTTGGCTCTACCTGAGCGTATCCTGGTGTGTGGGTCAGCACTGTGGCTCTGAGGAGGGGGTCTCATGTGGATATGGTGGCAACTGCTCTGCAGCTGGTGTGAGCATAAAACCAGGCCACTGGAGTTGGTGTGCAGAGGTTAACCAAGCCCAAGTGCTGGGGTGATGGTCAGAGGAGGAAAAGCCATGAAATGCCTGGTGATAAGATACAGAGAGGGAGTGTTTATAAGCCTGTGGGATGGGAGAAAGGCTTGCCCCAACCTTAGTTGAGCCTCTGTGTGCCCTCCTCAGGGCCATCGCATTAGAGGCTACACCATAGCCCTGTTTATACCCTTTATTTCAAAACCCAGCCTGGATCTACCTGTCCTTGGTGGCTGTAAACAGAAACTGAGCTTCTTCCTGCTCTAGGGCTTTAAGATAAGGTGCTGCTTCCAGGCTGTCTGAAGGCTCAGGAAGATGACCCTCTTCTTTCCTGGTGGTAGGGATGACACAGGAGATGTTCTCCAGGGTGATGCATTGGTGCATGCCTGGGGATGGTTAGAGGGTTGTGAAGATGGAGGAGCATTGCTGTGCCCAGGGGGAGGTGGAAGGAGTCAGAGCTCCTTGTTGGCTGCTGATGGCTTAAAAACACAGGCTGTCAACAGCAGGAGCAGGGAGCAGGTGGATCCCTAGGAAGATCCCTGCTGGGCTGAAGCCTCCTCTGTGTTCAGTTGCTGCTGTGAGTTTGCCCAAGCTAAAGCATTTGGCTTGTCCTATTGCTCGCCTGGAAGCATGGGGCTGCCCTCTGAGGCTGGTCCTTGGGGGTGGGAAGCAGCTCCTGCTGCATCTGATGGGTTCTCTCCTTTGGCTCCAGCTCTGCTGTGGTGACGGATGCCATCAAGGCCGGTGTACCTGGTGCCCCTCCACCATGGGACAAGCTGGGGCTGAGCATATCTCCTCTCGCGCACCCCAGGCAATCAGCTTTCCATCCCCCAATTCCTGGGGACTTGGCCAAATGATCTCCTGGGCTGCTGGCAGCTTGTGGGCTGCCAGCTGGCTGTGCCTATGCTGTGTCCCACAGCGCTGATGTTAACCCTTGTGGAGAAAGAGTGACTGCCCTGTTTGGGGCTGTTCAGGGCTCAACCATGCTTGCTAAAGGAGCAAGGACTTCTGACTCCATCCCCACGGGTCAACATGCTGGGACGTTTCCCGGCATGGTCTTGAGGGCTGCCACCTTTCCGTGGTGGCTCAGCTCTCTGCAGGTGGATGGGGCTGGAAGCCGTTGGTTAAATACCCAGAAAATGTGAGTGCGGCAGAGCCTGCTCAGGGTGGACATGGAATGAGTGTTGCTCTGGCCCAGTGAGGGAAGGAATGCGATCCCCGTGCTCTGGCAGCTTGGAAAGCAATCGGCACATTGCTGGGGCTGATGTAATTTAAACAGTCATTTATTACTGAAATCAATTACTTTAGCACATCCATCAGTGCAGCCCTGCTCCAGCCCTCCCACGAATGAAACATTGTTAGGGAGGGAGGGAAATGAAGGCTCTTCCTTGCAGGGAAGGGAGAGCGATCCCACAGCTTTTGAGGAGGCAGCATCTCTAGCTTGATGGCCACAGATGATGCCTTGTCCTCTCCATGCATGGCACAGTCTGCAGACCTGCTCCCAGGAGCAGTGCACGCTGCATTGCAATGCTTCAGCTTGATGTCCGCTGCCTGCTGCGATGGTGAGGCTGGTCCTGGAGGTGAGCTCTGCAAACAGCGACACATGGAGCAGCCCATGGGAGCGGGGTTCCTGGGATGTCACTCTGGCCTATTCGTTACTGAATTAGCTGGGGCAATAAGGTAGATTGTAGGGACAGCGGGAGGTTCGTTCATTAGCGTCCTGCAAGCAGGAGGCTCAGTGGCACCTTTAAAGAGGAGGCAGCTCCCTCTCTGCCACTGCATTCCCACAAGGCCTTGGGCAAGTTCCCTAGTCCTCCTGCATGCCTCGGTGCCATCCAGCCCTGCTTCCAGCAGCTCCATCATACTGGCAGCGCGGTGCCTGGCACCTGCCACCTCTCTCTTTCATCTTGCACCCTGACACTAGTAAGGAGCAGCATCTGGGGTCAGTGAGGAGCTGTGCATGGTCCCCCTGGTCCTCAGCATGTATCCAGCTGGGGGGACAAACCACCTCATCCTGTCATCACCTCTGGGCTGAGCTTAGGGCAGTCATGCAGTGATAAAATGGATGCTGCTGCAAGTGGATGAGCAGAGGTTTCTGACGCTCATGAGCTGCGTGGCCATGGGGGCAGCCAGCAGGAGCCATGCCTCAAGCTGGCATGCCACAAAGATGGTCCCCCGACCAACAGCCAGACCTTTCCTCTCCACCACACTGCACACTGGTGCAGTCCCATGGTTAGGAGCTACAGAGCACCCCAGAATGTGATTTAAAAGCAGCATGTGTGTGTGGGGGGGGGATACTTTTTCTCCAAGCAGGACTATGCTCTGCCAAACGCACAGAGGGTTCAGCAGATCTGTGGAAATAAGCCCATCTGCACTTGTGAAATCAGATGGTCCAGGTGCAATCTCAGGCCACCAGACCCAGTACAGCCATTCTAGCCCTTGTCTCCTTCAGGGAGGCAGGAGCAAACATGCTGCTCCAGCCCTGATCCTGAAAAGCAAGGGCAGCTGCAGGATTAGCTCCCAGCCAAAGCAAGCCTTGCTCTGCTCCTGGCCACACACCCAAGCAGGGAAGGCAGAGCCTGTGCTGCACCTGCCCAAGCGGTCTGTGCCTGGATAGAGTATTTTGTTTCTGCTTTGTCCCCTCTCTACGCTGGGGAAGGTGTAGGCATCACATTGGGGTCTTCAACATCTGAATCAGCCCTTTGCAGAGAAGCATGTCCAGAAGCACAAAGTCACATCTGGAGGAGCCAGAAGTCTCAAGGGAGGTGCACAAAAATGTGTTCCCTCTCCTGCAGCTCCTACAGTCATTGTAGCAGTGGCCACACCACTCCGCACAGCTTTGCTCCCCAAGGCAGAGGGCAGCTCAAGGTGAGCCAGCCCCTGGGAGCCCCCCCCCACCCCATGTTGACCTTGGGAGATTGCCACCTCCAGGGGCCCAGCTGAGTAATGGCAAGTGGAGACAGGCTTTAATTTATAATGATCCCCCCACCCTTGCCTCAGGTTGTTTAAACTTTCCTCCAGTGCAACCCAGAGCCAACGCTGTGAGCCTTTCAGTTACAGGCTGACTTGAGATCCAGAGTCCCCCCTGCATCTCAGCCAGCTCATTTTCTTGGATCACTTGCTGGGAAGGAGACTCCCAGATGGAGAAATAAACTGCTTCAGTTCAGGGATTCAGATCTGCATGGATCAAGTTAAAACCTCTTTTTCAGCTCATTAGCTCTTTACATGGATTCTTGCATCCTGCCCTAGGAGAAGTCCTACCTCAGGCTAATTGAGTAGCACAAGAGAAGAAAAAAAAATTAATTAGGAGACCACTCCTTGCTTTAGAGCCAGGAGCAGGTTTGGATATGGCTCGCATGCTTTTACAGGGGTCTGACAGACTGCTGAAGTATTTGAATTCCCATTTCCAGACTCCAATTAGACTTCCAGGCAGGCTGAGCACTGGCAGCCCTATGTGGATTGCTTTAACAGGGCTCTGCACAGGGAGGGGACAGGAGAAACCTGATCCCACTCCCTGCTATGCCTCAGAGCAGCCAGCAGCATGGAAAACCCAGAGCTGACTGCACCTCTGCACACGCACAGGCAGCCAGGGCCCCCAATGGGACAGGTCCTCACTGCTCATTTCGGCACTCCTCTCCTTGCCCCAGTTTTTCCCTAGGGCAGAGGGCTCGTATCACCATTACCCACCCTAGCTCACAGGGCTCAGCCCAGCCTGTGGTTGATCTGCTCCCAGAGTGGCTGGTACAGCCACATCTGAAGGGTCAGGAAAGCCCATGGGTAGGATTGCAGTGGCCAGCATAACATAAGAAAAAAACCACAAATCAGGTTGGTGGAACACCAAGACAGGAGAAGGAGAGGTTTTGCTGGTCACCATTTATTTGGTCAACTTTCATTTATGCATACACAAGCTTTGACCTGCAAGTTGCTTCTGGCCAAGCTATAGAGTTTCCAAGTCACATTTAGTTAGACACAGCCTGTGATTCTCCTTTCTGGAAGGAATTGCAAGACCAGGATACCAGACCATTTATAACCCAAGCTGCCTTCCCAGAGATAAACTTATTCCTCCTCAAACTCTTCTCCATCTGCAGAGTCCCTTCCAACCTCCTCATAATCCTTCTCTAGGGCTGCCAGGTCCTCCCTGGCCTCCGAAAACTCCCCCTCCTCCATGCCCTCCCCCACGTACCAGTGCACAAAGGCTCGCTTGGCGTACATCAGGTCAAACTTGTGGTCCAGGCGGGCCCAGGCCTCCGCTATGGCCGTCGTGTTGCTCAGCATGCAGACAGCCCGCTG
This sequence comes from Apteryx mantelli, assembly GCF_036417845.1. NCBI lineage: Eukaryota > Metazoa > Chordata > Aves > Apterygiformes > Apterygidae > Apteryx > Apteryx mantelli. Next base: position 220,787,967 of record NC_089978.1, on the reverse strand, counting down.
CACCTTGGCCAGGTCTCCCCCTGGCACCACCGTGGGCGGCTGGTAGTTGATGCCCACCTTGAAGCCCGTGGGGCACCAGTCCACAAACTGGATCGACCGGCGCGTTTTAATGGCTGCGATGGCCGCATTCACATCCTTGGGCACCACGTCGCCCCGGTACAGCAGGCAGCAGGCCATGTACTTGCCGCGGCGCGGGTCACATTTCACCATCTGGTTGGAGAACTCAAAGCAAGCATTGGTGATCTCCGGCACTGACAGCTGCTCGTGGTAGGCTTTCTCCACTGAGATGATGGGAGCATAGGTTGTGAGCGGGAAGTGTATCCGTGGGTAGGGCACCAGGTTGGTCTGAAACTCAGTCAGGTCAACATTCAAAGCACCATCAAATCTCAGTGAGGCAGTGATGGAAGACACAATCTGCCCAATCAGCCTGTTGAGGTTGGTGTAGGTGGGACGCTCAATGTCCAGGTTGCGGTTACAGATGTCATAGATGGCCTCGTTGTCCACCATGAAGGAGCAGTCTGAGTGCTCCAGGGTGGTGTGGGTGGTGAGGATAGAGTTGTAGGGCTCCACCACTGCCGTGGAGACCTGTGGGGCTGGGTACACGGAGAACTCCAGCTTGGACTTCTTGCTGTACTCCACAGAGAGCCGCTCCATGAGCAGGGAGGTGAACCCAGAGCCTGTGCCTCCCCCAAAGCTGTGGAAGACCAGGAACCCTTGGAGACCACTGCACTGGTCAGCCTGCAGCACCAAGGAAAGACCCAGGAGGACTGAGTTAGTGAAGTTACTCCAGTCTCATTGGATTTTTAACTCAAATTCAGCTAAGTGCTGGATTCAACCATCAAATTTAAGACCATACTGCTATACTACTTATATGCACCCTCCACTTCTCACCTGGGGGCATCTGTTAGAAGTGGAGAAAAATCCAGCTGCTTTTTAGTTACCTTTGTTTTAGTGGCGGTAGAGGCCTGGGTGACATTTTGGGCCAGATAGCTCATTATACTAGCAGCCAGGAAGAGGATCAGGAAAAGCTGGAAGGCCACTAAGAGTGTATCTAAATCAAGAATATCTTAATGCTGTCATAACACCTCCAAAAGCCTATGGGGGGGGGGAGTTTCTGCTTCAAGGCCAAATGCATGGGGATGCAAGACCCAAGTGGAGACATCAGCCAGGAACTGGGATGTGACATCAGTTTGTGATGTCCAAACTGCAGGGTACCACAACTGCTGCATTTTGAGTTGAAAGACTGAAGGGCCAACAGAAGGTTAACATAGCAGACACTGCATCCAAGAGGAGAAACTCACTCTGCTGGACAGTTAAGGCACAGGAGACTTTTTGCAAAAGCCTGCTGCTTGTTTTAGCTCTTAAGCTACGTGCATTATCAGCACCTTGGTTTCCCCTCAAGTCCCAAACACTAAGACACTCCCTTCCCACCACATGCATCCCATCCTGTTGTCCCAGGTGAGTCATGGTCAAACTGACAGACCTCCATGCTACCACCCTTCTGCTGCCTCACTTGATGGCCATGGCAGACACAGCCAGAGAGCATTAGGAGCAAAGCCTCTCAACGGGGTTGTTACCATTTTACGAGCCCTGTCAACAACAGGGTCAATGATCTCTTTCCCAATGGTGTAGTGGCCCCGGGCATAATTGTTGGCAGCATCTTCTTTGCCACTGATGAGCTGTTCCGGGTGGAAGAGTGTGCGGTAGGTCCCAGTCCTGATCTCATCTGGAAAAGGTTGTAAGCTCATGAGTGTCACTGGCGTAAGAACAGCCATCTACCAAGATGCTTGCACTAATTTAATTAGATGCCCTTTCACATGAAAGCTAGTGACCTCACCAAGAGTTTTGATGGCCAGCACTGACACATCAGGTCAGAAAGAAGGTTAGGCAGGTCTAACAAGAGGTTTGCAGACCTTTCATGCCTTACCAATGACAGTGGGCTCCAGGTCAACAAATATTGCTCTGGGCACATGCTTCCCTGATCCAGTCTCGCTGAAGAAGGTCCCAAAGGAAGAGTCTGCTTGCCCTGAGGATGCCTTGGAAGAGATGATTCCATCTGGCTGGATCCCATGCTCCAAACAATACAACTCCCAACAGGAATTGCCCATCTGGACACCAGCTTGGCCAATGTGGACAGAAATACACTCCCTCTGCATGGGGATGGGAGACAGAAGGAGGTTATGAACACACACAGGGTAGCACCTCAGGGTCTCCTTATGGAGCACATGGCAAACAGGACTGGAGCTCCCATGGCACAGGACAAGAGGAGCATTAGCACAGCTTGGTGGCAATGAGGACATTTCCTCCAAAGCAGGCACCCAAGATCTCTTGAACTAAGAGAGAAGCATTAGCTCCTCAGACAGAAGTTGCAATCTCATGTCAAGGCAGATACAGAGATCAAGACACTGCAGTAGGTCCTTCTGCATCCCAGCACTATCATTACACTGCACAGCAGACCTGCTCCCAGGACAGCCAGCAAGGCAGGCTGTCAAGACCAGCCACTGAGCCTACAGCATGTGATAACTATCAAGTCAGACTGCTCATGCTTTCTCCTTGCTCTGCCAATCCTGCCTTGGGGCAGGAGGCAGGGCACACAAAGCCTTCCCAGGTACTTCTGGTGCTCTCAGCTGGGGAGGGAGGGACTGATTCAGACCAGCCAGCTTTAGACCAGCTTTACTTCCTCATCTCTGCTTAGATTAAGAGCAGCTGTGCAGGAACAGCCAGCTGGAGATAGCTAGAGGGGGTACAAGCAAGGATGGAAACAGACTGATCATTCACCTTCTCCATATGAGAGCCAGCAGTTGTCCCATGAAGCTACCAGGTTTGAACCAAAGGAGGAGACCCCTTTGCACAAGGCATAGCTAAGCTGTTAACTTCCTGATGCAGGCAGCTGTTGAAATTAGACTTTTGGGCTTAAAGAGAGAGTGAACTAGAGATATCCACTGAGGGTTACTAGAGGGAAAAGCCACATTCAAATCAGGAACCTCTCATCTACAAGGGATTTAAGCTAGAAGAGTCTCAGATACGCTCACCCAAAGCTTAGTCTGCCTAGCCCCCTGCTTTTAGGGGTGGCCTGGGCAGGACACCAGGTTAGATACCCAGCACAGCCACTCAAGTTATGTTCTTACAATAAGCCTAGCACAACAAGGCCCCCGCCAAGCACAGAAACACAAGGCAACATCCTCCACTGAAGCAGAGGGTCCTGTCCTGAGGGTGGTTATTTAACACATCAGCTCTACACTTACCACAGAACATTTATCTTCCTACTTAGGAAGCAGCCCTAGGACAGCCTTAACAAACCCACCAACACCAGGGCCAGCACAGGGGTGCTGAGCCAGTCTCTGCAAGGTCAGGCTCCAGGTCTGCCCAACCCCACAGTAGCACAGGAGGGGAGTCCCAGCCCAGTCTCATATCAGACATGGCCAGCAAGACCTTCAAAGGAGCTTTGCAAGAGGCACAGGCAGGTCTGAAAGCTCTTCAGCCTTAGCAGATCCCAGCAGGTCATTCCTCCCCAGGCCAGGAGAAGGTGGTAGACACCAGGCTTGCAAACCCAACCCAAGCCCCCAGCTCTGGAGACCTCCACAAGCACCAGCTCTCCACCTCAGGAGCTCTTTCTCCAGGCCTCACATGCTTCTCAACTCATTGCTTCTTTCTCACCTTCCCCCAACAGGCACAAATAAAGAGAAAAGTTACCTCCAGTGTCACCCTCCTGCTGATCTGGGAAGGACCAGCCACAGCAGCTATGGCTACCCAGAGAGCAAACCCTTCCTCAAGCCCCACAGCTACTCACCATGACTGCAAACCACCTGAGCTCCTCACTGAAATCTCACCCCACCTTCTTCTCAGGGCATTTTATAGCAGTAGAGCTGGGCTCACCATTAAAGGGGCAGTGTGGCTTCCTCCTGGCTCCTGCCCTTTCCTCATACGCACACCTGCTAACCAAGTTCTCTAACGTTTCTGTTCCTAAAGAGGTAGCAATATGGGGCAGTCAACTCGCTTTGAAGGAATTGCTCCTGGAGATCTGTAGGGTTTGGGGTTTCTTTGGCTTTTAAACACTAATGCAGCATTGCTAACCCAAGTGTGTCTAACATCACATTCTATGAAATCAGGAAAATAGTTTCAAATGTTTTTTGATGGAGTATCTGGGTTATTTTGAGGGTTTTTCTTTAAGATGAGGCTATTTTTTAAGCCTTTTTTGCAATCCTCAGGGCTGGAGATGTGCCTTCCCACCTTCATCCCCTTCCCTGAATGAAAACAGCATGTTTCTCAAATTGCCTGGCATTGCCCAGGAGTTGCAGGATACAGCTACTGCCTCGGGGTAAGGTTGCAGGGCTGGGACAGCTTCTCCAGCATTGGTGCCGCAGGAAAGCAGGGCTCTGCAAGCCCTAGGACCACACTGGCACAGGTGGCACAGGGCTCCTCTGAGACCAGAGCTGCGAAAGCAATCTGGCTCCACCTGTCTGTGCCTGAGTTTTCACAGTTTTCATGGTTTTTCAAACCTTCCAGGGCCAGATCTGGTGCCAGGGGTGCCAGGGCTTGTCCCTGCCTGGGTGGACCAGGGTGGCATGGCGTGCAGCTCTCCTCACCAGCCCCTGGCCATCGATTGTGCCAGGACCGCAGCTCATCCCTGTGAGGCTGAGTCCTGCCATGGGAGGGGATCGCAGGGACTCCTGTGCCTTTGCTTCTCTAAAATAGGGATAATGGCTGTTATATGGTAAAAATTCATCAGAGACTCTGAAGCTGTTATGGGATGTGGAGACGATGGATGCTCTGAAGAAACCAGAAGGGCTGGGGAGAGGGGTTATGATACATCGCAGGATGCCAGGACTGAGAGGCACCCAATGAGATCGTCATGTTGCAAACGGACAGTGGTTTTATTTTCCATGCAGCATGTACGAAAGCAAGAAACTCAATGACGCAGGATGTCCCAAAGGCCAGAAACACAAGTGTTTAAAACTGGATTAGCCCCAAGTCGTGAGGACTGGCTCCATGGGGGCTATTGAACCTCACGGTTGGGTCCCCTGGGCATGGTTTGGTTACCCTCCGTCCCACCAGCCTTCTTGGACTCAGCAGCAAGAGAGTTGGGGCTTTCCAAGGGGGAGAGCAGAAAATGGGAATCTCCAGGGGAAGAACCTATGGAAAAGCACTGGAAAGGCAGAAGTCAAAAAATTAAAAGCAAACGTTCGTGAGAGGGACATGGAGCAGAGTGAAGCACCCCATCCAGCGGCCAGCAGACCCCTGAATAACCCATGGGAGGATATTGGGTCATCCACCCCATTTGTAAGAGGTGCCCTGGGGTTATCCTCCCCTTGGTCGGGTTTGGAGGAGACTTGCAGGAAGCCCATGTTTGGCAGAGGATAGACTGGGAAGTCGACAGTGCCCGATGAGGACTTTTATGTAAGTCAAGTGAAGAATTTATTGTTAGTGTAATGGAAATCTTAGCAGTCTAATTCAAGAATCATCATTAGTCTAGATCTAACTTTGACAGAAAAAGAAGAAATACTAATACAGTTAGAGCACTTATATACAGAAAAAAATTGCAATAATAGTAATAGTGCAATTAAAATTGCAACGCACACACTTCTTAGTTTCTCTCTCTTCTTTTGGAGTTATCTCACCCTTCCTCCCCTGGCTGTTACAGTCGTCACCTTTGGACTGCTGGAGGAGATAACCCTGTAAGTTGTCAGACTCCAGAGTCCTTCGCTGGGGGGAAATATCATGTTGATGTTGCTGGTTTCTTCTTCCTCCTCTAGAATCGGGATCATTTTTATACATTTAGTAACATGCTTTACACCTTTCTCTTTCTTCATTAGCCTGCAGCTCCAGCTTACGTCTGAATTTACTATATACAGTGTCCTTAAAGCATATCAGATACTATTTCTTCATTACCTCTAAAGCCAGTTTTGTTCAGCTCCAGGTCTGCGTTTCTTTAGATGACCTTGGATGAGTGATCCATAGCCATGAGGTCTCCAGGGCCAAATGTGTACACCATCTCTGTCATCCTATGCCTGTATTCCTCTACGCCACAGCCTGTTCCTCCACTTCCCTGTCATACCAGGCCAGTATTTCTCTATATTACATCATTGTGTTAGAGTCATAAATATCTCATTCTACCTAGAATAACTGCTTATTACTGCTATTGACATAAAACTGTGGCTGTACCACACAAAGATAAGCAAAAGTAGAACAAATTAGCCACGGACACCTGCTCGACTAGAGAAGCTGCTGTCACAGCTAAACCAAGTAAAACAAAGTTACAGGCTGGCCAAGAAAAGTTCAGACAGAGCAAGCCTAACATGTCTCAGCCCTGAGGCCTTGCAAACTCATCACAAAGCTTATGGGCTGGTACTAGCAATGGCAATACCGGATTACAGGAATACACAGTTATACAGCCCCTCCTGGCCCTGCTCAGAGCAAGACAGGAGATCCAGGAGTGGGGTAGGACATCCCAGGAGCAGGACAGAACATCCCAGGAACGGAACAGCACATCTGAAGAGCAGGACAGGACATCCTAGAAGCAGGATAGGGCATCTGAGGAGTGGGACAGGACACACCAGCAGTGGGATAGGACATCCCATGAGTGGTGATGCTAGCGTTGGGGCAGGACATCCCAGGAGCAGGACAGGATGTCCCAGGAGCAGGACAAGACATCCCAGGAGCAGAACAGGACATCCCATGAATGGGATAGAACATCTGAGGAGTGGGACAGGACATCCCAGGAGTGGTGACACCAGCAACGTGACCTTCCTGCCTGACCAAGCGGGCTGACCCACTCGTGTTGTCTCTTGCCTCCCAGACTGGGTGGCTGCTCTTCCCCAGGAAGGTGGATTTACTGGCCTGACTGCTGTTTTTCCAGACACCCACTGCTCCTCCTGGACAGACTGCTCGGCCAACCCTGCCATCTTGCCACCGGGAATGGCTACCTGTAGGGGTATTTGCAGCCTGAAGTGCATCTCATCCCCCTGATAAGGGCTCAGTCTAATACTCATTCCTGACGTAGCTCTCTGCAAGGCGACAGTGTCTCCCGTGCTGTCTTTCCCAAGAGACAGGCTGACTCTGCTCATGGCCAGGGCTTTAGTTGGTGATTGAACTGGAAGTCTGGTAGATGCTTGTAGCCAAGATGTCACTGATGCAAATGTGGGCTTCTTGTCACATGGCAGGGTGTATTTCTGGCCAGATGGTCAATGCCCATTGAGCTACACTGCCTGCATCCTGTCCTTTGGGACCTTCCTCAGCGAGATGGGCGTGGGGCCTCCTCGATCCCAGAAAGGTGTTCAGAGACCTTGGACCTGCTGCCTTTGGTGAGATGCCTAAATCACTGTAGCATCTCCAGTTTGCCCTGACGTATGTGAAGGAGGCCTTTGTGCATTGGTATGTGGAGGAGAAGACGGAGAATGGGGTTCCTGGAGGCCAGGGAAGCCCTGGCTGCCCTGGGGAAGGATTGTGAAGAAGCTGGAAGGGACCCAGCAGAGGAAGAAGAAGAATATGATGAAGAGCAGAGCTGGCCTGACTGAGTCCTGTGCACCTACTCCTGACTGCCTGGTGAAATGTTCCTCTTGAATGCAGTATCAGGGAATTGGGTTTCGTCCCTGGATCCTGCATGAAATGACTGGAATGACTGAATCCTCAACTGATTTTTATGAAACTGCACATACAACCTCCAAACAGCATCGCTGTCTGCCTCTTCCTTTCCGAGAGACTTGGCTCCCAGTGCTCCCAAACCCAGGTGGTGGCTGATAGATATTTCAGTGCTCATGTTTCAATCCAGCTTCCTCAGGAAATCTGGCTCCTGTGACCTTTGTCTGTGTCTCAGCCCCTCCAAGCAGCTTGTGATCATGCTTGGCAGAGGCTGAGAAGATGGATTAATATTGGAAAGGTTTATCAAAGCCAGTGTGGGATGTGGGTGAGACTCCTCTGTGGGGATGCAGATGGGACAGGAAGGATCTCTGCTTTCCCCATCGCTCAGTTTCAGTTGATATCTGCTGTCTCCTGCTCAGCTGTGCAGGTTCAGGGAAGAGCCTGGAGCCAGCAAACACCCTTGGGCTTGTCCACTCCCAACACAAGATCCTTCCTCCAAGCAGCTGCTGCAGACTGGGATAGCAATATGGCCAGAGAGCTGAGCACTGTGCGGGGCCAGGTGGCCCATGCTGGGAGCCAGGGTGGATGCGTTCCTGGGAGCAGAGCCAGACGAGCAGCTTTGCAGTAGCCAAATTTGCTTATTCTTGGCTCCAAGACAGTGACTAAAACTGTGAGCTGCCTGCAGATCTGGATACAGACAGGGCAGGGCCAAATGCTCCCTTGGTTCCTCACCGCCCACTCTGTGAGGAGGTGTGAAACTACCCCAGGACTTACTGGAGGGATGCTCCAGGTGGCCGAGCTACCTGATGCGAAAGCAAGACCCGGCTGTGAGCCCCGGGAATGCGATGTTTTGATTTCTAGGCAATAGCATGGGGCTGAGATGTTCCCCTTGTCTGAACAAGTGACACTCAGTGAGTCCCTTCCTTCCTGGAGCATCATAAGTCCTTTGGGCCACAACCAGGACTGGTGCAAATCCTCCTGGCTGCTGGGGAAAGGCCTGTTCCCAGCTTGCAAAACAGGGAAAAAAGACTGCAACTTTCTGCCCAAAGCAATGATTTCTCCCTGCTGCCTCTCTCCTCTGTTGCTCCTTGCTGTGCCAAGGCTCCTCTGGGTGGCAGGGAGCAGCTGTACGCATTGGAGAGGCTGAGCCCTCACAACCTCGGGACACTCTTGCGGGATGTCAAACCTGCATAGGGACAAATGTGTATCTGGCTGGGTGTCCGGCCAAATCTGACCTTGCTCTTCCCTGCTCTGCCTGGCTGGATGTGAGCCGGCACATGTGCCTCTCTCTGCTTGCCATCCACAGGGCTTCCCCAGGCTGGCTCCCCTGTGCCCTAAACCACTTCCAGGCCAGACTGGGTGCTTTGTTTGGGTTGGGTTGATGTGACCAGTTGGCTCCAAGAGCAGCCCTTCCTGGGAAGGTGGGTGGACGCGCAGAGAGTGGCTTCTCCTCACTCAGGGAAGGTCTCTTCCTCCTGTGCTGCCCCTTCCCAGAGGGACCTCTCTGCAGAGACCTCTAATCATGTAATGAGTCCTGGCTGGAGGTCCCCTGGGGGGACCTAACCAAAGAGATCCCCCCACAGGCTGCTATTTCCAGCTGCTCTGGAAAGACCTTGCTGATCGCTCCTTGGCCCTGGTGCAGAGGCAGGATGGGCTCAATGAGCAGAGAGACCCCGCAGGCGTGTTGCCTGCTGGAGAAGTGTCACACTAGGGGAAGACGCTGGAGGGCCTGTTGTATTATTTTATATTTACTTTCCAGGTTTAAGTCGAGCCTGTGGATGGTGCTGAATTCAGGTCCCCCCAGTTGTGTCCCTGGGCTGCAGGTCACCCAGAAGCCTTGGCCACCTGAGCAGGGCTAAGGGCTGAATTCAGCCGTGTTGCCTCATCTGGTGTCCCTCTTCAGAAAGGCACGGAGCAGAGAGGAGATGCCTCTAGCTACTTCCCTGCAGCTGACTGGTGGGTCCCTCAGCTGACTCTTCAACCAGAGACCGTTACCCTATACAGTCCTACCTGTATGGGGCTGCCAGGAGCTACCTTCTTGCTCTTGGCAAATGTCTCCTGTGGAAGAAGAGTCAAGTTTCTCTCCATCTCCCACCACTACTACTATGCAGGGCTTGAGGCCAAGAACATCTTGGAGCTGGACCGGGAGGTGAAGGGGAGTGGGGGTATAGAGGAGGGAACAAATAGCCCAAGGTGAAGGGGCAGGTTTGGGAGCTCGGAGAGCTGGGACATGGACAGAGGGGACTGGGGTGTGCGGGGACGGCTTGGCGAGGAGTGTGCATGGGGAACTGAAGTCCCTCAGTTCGCACGGATGTCTGCTGGGAAAGGGTGAAAGGCAGGGAGGTGGGCAGGGGAGGACTGGGGAGTGCAGACAGGCCCCAGGGGTGGCTCTGGAATGGCTGGGAGGCACCTGCGATGCTTGGAGCTCCACACTCACCTTGGGCCACGGTTGTCAGCACCCTGGGGAAGCACAGCCAGGACCACCCTGTGACCGGAGATGCTCGTGATGGGCCATGTGGATGGGGCCCCTGTCTGGGCCGTGGGTGAAGGTGTCCTGGCTGTGACTGCTGAGGGTGTGGGGGGAAAGGAGTGGTTGCAAGATGACTTTAAATCTAAAGGGTCTCCTGCGTCCTTCCCCTGGGAGGAATTGGGAAATCTCTCTCCAGTCCCCCTGACCAGTATTGCTTTTCCCTTCCCAACACATGAGGTTGTGCGCAGGGACCTGGGACAGAGCACAGGCTGGGCGGTGGCAGGAACAGGATCATGTGGCTGGGCTGAGGGAGGCTTTGGACAGACCACAGGGCCCAGGTGGAGCCAAGCGAGCACCCGATGGAGGCGATGGGAGAACAAAGCATTGGAAACTCAAGAGATCGTAGCTTTAATAGGGACCTTCCCGAGGTGACACATCCCCTTGCCCTGTTCCAGAAACCAGCCTCTTCCCCATGTGTGGAAATGTCCAGGGCATGAAGGAGGATTGGGGGCAGAGAGGGAAGGAGAGAAGGAGGAAGATGAGACATCTGAAAGTTAGGTAGCTCTATGGGTCAAAAATATACAACACCGATATTGTACACAGGCGTCAGTCCCCTCCAGCCAGTGGGAGTGGGGCTGGCCGGTGGCCCCGCTGTCCCCGCTGTCCCTGCATGGCCGGCCCTGCTCCAAGTCCCCCCCGGGGTCACTTTCGCCGCCCGATCTGGGCCATGAGGTGTGCGTTGGCCGCGGCCTTCGCCCTCAAGTTCTTGGCTTTGGCGATGTTGAAGAGGATGTTCATGATGTTGGTGGGGACGTCGAGAGAGAGGGTGACCTTGGTGCGGCGGTCGCTCTTGGCCCGGTTTTGGTATGTCTTCCCCTTCACCTGTGCTTGGGAGACGTATTTGTAATGGCCTTCCCCTGGGAACGTCCTTTTCTCCTTCTCTTCCTCCACTGCCTCTTCCTCCTCCTCCTCCTCGGATGCCTCCTCCGGTGGCGGGTAGTCCAAGCCACGCTTGTCGAGAAGGCCGTTCTCATCTGGGTGGCTCTTCTGGGCCTCGGTGAGGGCCGCGTTGAGGCAGCTGAAGATGGAGGCGGCGTTGTAGAGCTTGAGGGCCCGGCTGGTCTCGGCGGCGCAGAGGAGGGCGAGGAGAAGCAGCACCTTGGCGTGCGGCATGGCGGCGGCCTGCACAGTGGGAGACAGGGAGGGGAGGGCAGAGGTGGCCATGAGAGCCCTGAGGGGTCGGTGTGAAGTGGCATCGCCCCCCCCCCCCCCCCTTCCTGGGAGGACCCTGGTCTTCTGCGTGCTCCTCCCAGGCCTGAAGGTGATGGGACTGGTGGGACTCAGGTGCCCCAGGGCCTCCTCCTTGTGCTAGGGCTCAAGGTGCAACCCACAACCCCCGATTTTGGGGTGTTCATGGGGAGACGGGATGCTGGGGCACCTCCACGGAGGAGAGGATTTGGCCCTTTTGCTAAAACGCAGCTACCTGCTGTAGGAGAGCTGGCTCCTAATGTGGGCACCTCCCCGGCTGGGACAGCCTCCTTGCCCTCCTCTCACTGACCCTTGTCCTGCCTGCCTTGCTAACAACGCTGTGGGGTAACCACAGGTGTCACTGGCCCAAATCTGGCTGCAAATGTGGGGTTTCCTTCTAGCTCCTCTCCTGTCAGCCTGAGGCCACTGGAGATGCTTCTGTGCTCTAGGCACCTGCAATCACCCGCTCTCCCAACCTGGTCCAAAAAGGGCACGTGGCATACCTGCGACATGGGGTAGAGCCAGCCCCAGAGCTGGCAGGGCAATCTGCCACCCCTTGAGCGTGACCGGGCCCCTGGTCCCCTCTCTGCGCCCTCCTCACCTTCCTGTCCTGCAGGCAAGCCAGAGCCTGTGGGTTGGGCACTGCCCGGTGCTCCCGGTAGCGTGAGACAGGGGACGCATTTACCTCCTGCGCCATCCCTGCCCCATTTGGGCCAGGGGGCTCTGGAGAGGGTCCAGGAGCACCCTCCGTCCTGGGCACAGGACAGGCTGGCCCATCTGATCGCACGACGTCCCCAGTGACGTGCTCTGGTGGGCAGTCCTGCTTGGAAGCCTTGGGGCACCTCCAAAACGATGGCACAGTGGCGTTGCCCCCTCCGCCCCCCCACCTTGAAATTCGGGTTCTTCTCGAGTCTGGGGGCTGCTGCAAACCTTGGGCAACCTCCCTGCTCTGCCAGACCTCCCCAACTCTGATTCCTGTCTCTTTGGGAAGAACCGACTAAAGTTATCAGGATTATCTATCTCATGCACCCATCGCTCCGTCTACCCGTCCGTCTGCTCAAAGGGGCTGACTAAACCCGAATTTCCCAGGGGGTCTTTGCCCTTGGACCATCCTCCCTGGGGCCAGCCCGATGGGACCCAGTCCTCCGAGTGCCTGGACCTGGGCTCGCATTTGCGATCTTCGGGCCCCATCTTGTGGCAAGCACATCGCACGGCAAGCCGGGGCCGGGGGACAGTGCCCAGGGGTGCAGGGACCCTGTCTGGGGTGACGGGAGCGTGGAGCTGAGCCCCACCGTGCCACAGCCTTCGGAGGGGCCGAGGAGGCAGGGATGAGCCCCGAGGAAGCTCTTGCAGATGCCTCCTGGGTGCCTCCCTGGCTGGCTGCGTCGCCCGGGGTCGTCCCTGCGTGTCCCTTTGCAGCCTCTGCACCCGGCGAGCGGGTTCGCAGCCGGGGACGAGGCCGTGCCGACCTGCACGAGGGGCTGCTGAACGGGGTGTCCTCAGACTGGTCTGAAATCAAACTGAAGCCCTTTCCCCTAGGAGCTGTCACCCTCCACCTAGCTGTTCTGCCACTGGGCCGTGGTCACCGTCACCGCTATCACCTTAACTCTGCCCTTTGCTGTCCCTTGGAGTGGGACACCAGGGCAGGCTGGCCAGGCGGGGGTTGAGGGCACCACTCAGTGCCCACTTCTTTGCCTCGCTCCTCTTTGCGCCAAAGCACAGATCTACCCCCGGATAACAACCGTCACCTTAACTCTGCCCTCCGTCCGGACACCCGAGGAAGGATGCGAGAGAGCCGTGCCGTGACGCAGGCAGCGCCAGCGAGGCTGCTGCTGCGGCCCCGGGGAAGGACAACCTTCCCAGGTGCTCAAACCTCCTGCAAGGCTGGTTTGGTGCCCACGGCTCCTTCGGCTCCGAATCAGACAACTCGTTTCAGCCCCTGCGAGCCCGAGTTTAGAAATCACCATCCTTCCTTCCCCTTGCCTGCAGCCCCTGCTTTCCCACCGGCCTCTGAATTAATCGATTGGGCCAGTAAAAACCCAGGAGCGGGAGCCAGCCGGGCAGGGAGAGCCCGACCGGGGCTAGATTTTAAATAAATCCGGAGTCGGCAGCCTGCGGCTGAAGATGGGCTCGGCCCCAGCCTGCACGCTCCGTCTTGCTCCGGAGGGTCTCCGCTGGAGCCGCTGGCTCGGCATGGACCACCCCGTGGGCGATTCGCGCCCCGCGAGCCCGAGCTGCCGGCCGCAGAGCGGCGATCGCTCCGAAAGCGCTTGCAGACCCGGCGCGGCTGCGGGGAGCGAGGTGAACTGATTTGAGCCGGCGGTGCCGGAGCTGCCGAGCCCGAGAGCGGCGCTGAGCAGCGTCTCCCCCCGCCTGCCTCGCCTCCCCCCGACAGGCGCTACGCCGCTGTCCGAAATGGGCCGGCTGCCCCACGGCCCGATCCGGCGCGCTGAGCTTTTGCCGCCCAGCAAAACTCTTTGGGCAACCTCGGCTGAGCGAGGAGAGCGGCAGCGCAGAGTGTGTGTGTGGGGGAAACGCAGCCGAAATGCATCCCGACCCAGCGTTTTGTTTCCTGGTCCTCGGCTGTGTGATGGATACCTTGGCAAAAAGGAAAAAAAAATAAAAAAAATCAAGGCAAAACGGCAAGGAAATGCAGCGCCCGCGGTGTGGGCTACGCACTGGCTGTCCCGAGCGTACAGCAAAAAGCTTAATTTTTTTGCCTGGGGGTTTTGTGCACCGACGTGTCACAGGGCACCAGGTATCTCAGACCACTTCCAAAAAAAAAAAAAAAGAAAAGAAAAGGTGGAATTCGGTCACCCCAGTCCTCTCCCAAAGCAGGAGAAGAAGAGAGCGGAGTTAAATCTCCTCCCGTTGCCGGAGGGTGACCCGCGGGCGCTGTTCGCAGCGCGGCTGCCGCGGGTGGGAATTGCCGGGATGCCCGCCGGCAATTTACAGGCATTACATTGAAATGCTGCCGACCGACCGCCGTGGCAAGACAATTTGTAGCGGCTGAAAAAAAAAATCCGCCTCTCAGCCTTAAAAGAGAAAAGTAAATCACTCCGGCAAGGCAGCTCCGGCAAACTGGGGACAAAGCTATTTGCTGGCTCTCACGGGCTCCTTCACAGCAAAAGCACCAGATTAAGCTAAATTTTTTTCCCCATCGAAAAGTAAGTCCAGAATAAAACAGTGTTGCAGATGAGACCTGTAGACTTTTTAAGCTCTTTCTGACCAAAGCCACCTCCGCTTTTCTAATGAATCTCTCCTAAGGGTGCAAACTGCCGGGGGTTATTCCCAGGCATCCGCAATCGAAGCCGACCCGGCGGCGAAGGGGCTGTGCCTTGATTTCCCCCCTCTCCCTTAAAGCACAGCAGTGATTTTTATCCCCACGTTTAGTTTCCCCAAGAGCATTTTCAAACCCTTCTCGCGCTGCCCAGCCTCAGCTGCCCGATCTGAACCCCCAAATTGTCACATTAAGTGAAAAGATATTTCTTGGGGTGGGGGGGAGTCTCTTAATACAGGATCTTGAACTGCTTTTCCCTATCCTGCCCTTTTTTTTTTTTTTTTGCATAGAAATGTGGAACCTGTTCTCCCAGGGAAAGCACTGAAATATTTAAACTTTGTGCAAATGAAGCCGGCTGCTGCTTAATAAATGCAATCCAGGCAAGGCACTCACCTGAGAGTCTTCGGTGGTCGGGATGGGAAGGGGCTCCGGCTGCAAGCGGCTGTCTCACACCGAGGAGAGAGGCATCAGGAACGTTCCCCTGAACTTCTGTACCTTTGCTTTTCTTTTATTGTTATTAAGAGGGCTGCGATATTTTTTCTCTCTATGGAAACGCTTTTCCCCTCCCTCGTGTATATATAAAAATGAGCGATCACGGGGTTTGAGTCGTAACTCCAGACGTGGAGCCTTCATTTGGACATGATTTCATTAAAATGAAATCAGAAGGAGTTGGCAACGTCACGGGGCTGCGGTGTCTGTCCTCATTCAGAAAAAAAAAAAAGGGGGGGGAAAAAGAGACCTCTGAACCCGACAAGCTGAGCAGGCTGGTGAGAGATTCACCAAGAAACGGGGCTGTCACAAACTTTGGGACTTTGCAGGATCACACAGACGCAGGCACACGTCTCCCTACAGCTTCCCCCCAGAAGCCAGAGACTTGGTGCAAGAATATGTTAAATGCAAAGGTTTTTACAGCCCCTTAAGATGCTTGTTTGGGTTTTCAGAAGTGTCCCGGGTTGGTTAACAGAATTATCCCACTCGATATGTTTCCCTTCAAAGTGCAGGGCCGGTGCAGCACCTTGGTGGGTCCTTGTCCTGGTGCAGTGCCCGCGACCCCCTGTCCGCCCTGAGGACAGGTCTGCCCCACGCTGCATTAACCGTGCCTGGGGGTTTCTGTCCTCAGGAGCAGGCGGGGAAAACCACCGAGGGGTCACGGTCGGGGACCCTTTTCCAGGACGTGGTAGCAGAGTCCCCGCTGGGGGTTCCTGGAAGCTCCAAGACCCTGCTCAGGTCCTGAGCGCTCTGCAGAGCTCCTTGCCGAGCCTGGCTGGTGCCTTCAGCTCCCTGGCTCAGGAAGACCGGCGGGTGCTCAGCACCTCAGTGCCGAGGAGGGACACCCTTTGGGCACCGCGGACCTGAGCATCTGCTTTGAAGTGCCGTCGCCACCTTCCTCTGGTGAGGGGCCGGTGTGGGGCTGTTGTCCCTGAGGAGGGGCAGGTCCTACTGAAGGTGAGGAAATGCCTCTGAACCCTGTCACGAAGAGGTGAGAGCAGCCAGTAGCGACCGTGAGTTGGGCTCCAGGTTAGGATGGGGAGACGTTCTTGACCCCAGACCATATGCCAGTGAAGGTCACAGCTGCTCCTTTGGAAGAAAAGAGCCACAATCCTGGATCTTCTTGGAGGAGCACCTTTGAACTTCCCACCCATCTTCTGAAGGTACCAGCTGTGGTCTGAGGGGCAGTGACTGGTAGCGATGAGAGCTCCCCATCGGTTTCAGTGCTGGGTAGAGCATTTTTCCCTTCATCACATTCAGCTGTTGGCTAAGACCCATCTGGATCCACTCCTCCAGCAATTCACTCATCTTTTCTTTTTCCTCAAAGCTTTCATCTCCTGAACTGAAATTTCCTTTTCTCTTCCTTGACCTGAAAGTGGAAGGTGGTTTGGTTATCCAAATCCCTGGAGTCTTTGGTCTTATTCCTGGGCAAGGGAACCCACTGCAGACGCCAGTGCAGAAAGCTTGGTGAGAAACTCCATTTGAGCTACCCAGGTGTGGGACTCTTTACCAGCAAGGGTCAGGGAATCACCATATGGCCTGCAGTCCTTTCTCATCTCCCCCTCCAGCAAAATCCTACAGACTTACTTATTGCAGAGGGATGAGCTTTCTCTAAGGGCTACATGGTCCCTGGAGCTAAGGAAACCCTTCATCTCGTGTCCTGCGGTGAGGAAGCATTGATAGATGAGAGCTATTTCCAACCTGCCCCCCGTGTTAGAGCTCCATTAAAGATGATTTCCCCTTGCACTCGTTGCAGATACCTGAGTGCTGATTCTCAGAAACCTTTGGTTCACCCCCCCGCTATCAGGTTATGTGTCTTGCCTTTCCTCGACATCCACGGGGTGAGAGGGGCTTAAGTCAGCATGGTTACCAGGTAGCTTAATTAGCACTGATGGGCTGGGTGACGTAACAGGGCAAGGCCTGAAGCTTGGCAGAAGGTGTCAGAAGCTTTTAAAAATATATGCAATTCCTCATGTGATGCCAGGCACCCAGGTTCAAGGGGCAGAAAAGGCAGAAGTTAATAGCGGAAATACCTCATTAAAAGAGGTAGCGCCACCCATGTCTCTTTCCTTTGGTTGTCCCACCAGGCAGGCTGGATTCCCTGTGGAAGAAGGCTTCATGCCTGGGGTGGATGGTGAGGGCTTTCTGCCCTACCCTCTTTCCCAGAGAGATGTGTTTTGCACCCTCTCGCTCCCTGAGGTGTATAGACATTGGTTGAGGTCCGGAAAGCTCAGGAGACCCTTCAGCCCTGCTGGGATCAGACCACTGACAGCCCTGCGCACTCCAGAGCAGTTTGAGAACTCACCTCCCCTGATTTCACAGCTCTGGAGACGGAGGAAAGGGATTGAGCATGTAAATATATGTGGGCTGGGGGCTTTGGGGGCCGACCTGGCCAATGGGTCCCTAATGAAAGTTGTGCAGGCTCTCAGAAAGCGAGTGCCCCTCTGCCCACCAGCTCCTCCAGACCTCATGGGAATCCTGCCTGGAGCCACACACAGAACACCTCTGGGCTCAGTAACACCTCCCAGGACCCACACCTCTGAAGCCACATCTGTACCAGAAAAGCTAAGTAGAGCCACGTACTGGGGGTTGACCATACTCTTTAGCATGGTACAATGTGGACCATGCCAACCAGTCTACCCCCAGGCTACACCCAGTCCCTGGGGTCAGTGTAGGCCAAGGACTGATCCCAGTAGGTGGTTTGGGTAAAGCAAGGCTTCCTGGGGATGTGGGGTGAAGTCCTGCCTTAAGGACACAAGCTGGGCCCAGCAAATAGGCCATATTATTTACAGTATGGACACTAGCAGACACATCTGTCACCTTAGACCTCAGGCTGAAGTGATGGGTGTAGCCACCCATGGGTCCTTACTCAGCCAAGGGAGGGAGACAGGCTCAATTCATCTGACCCAACAGCTCAAATCGCACTTTGGCAGGCACCTAAAATTGCCTAAAAGTAGGTAGGGTGAGTCCAGGTCTGCTGGGACTCAGCCTGCTCTGGCCATGGGGCCACCAGGAGGGTGTCTGCTCTATGCTGGCTTCAGGGATGCCCAAGAGATGCCCAAGAACCTCCCAAAAAGCCAAGCTGCAAACCTGTGTGTTCATCCCAGTGTCTCCTCGCAGTTCAGGCCGACCTTTGCACGTGTGCGCCGGTGGATCTCAGGGCTGCAAGCCTGGAGTGGCTGGGAATTGGGATGCCACCATCCCACAGCCCGGCATCGTGTCCCCTTCGGCTAGAGGAGCTCTTTCAAAGGCCTGCTGGAAATGCTGGTGGCATTTCCAATTGAGTTGTCACCTACTGAGGTGGCAGCTGGGGAATAAAAGACGCTGAAATGTTGTCGCTCATGGCATGGCACGTAGAGTGGTCACCCCTCTGACCTGGTGGTACCCCAACATGCTCGGGAAATCAAGACCTGGTGCTCCCGTTTGATGCAGGGACCCCATAACCTCTAGGAGTTTCGGATCTCCAGGTAAAAATCGAAGCCCTGCTATCGCCAAAATCACTGGGAACCTGTGATTTGGGTACCTGGGGGAGGGAATCCAGGCTAGGGAAGGCATGATGATACAGTAGATGAATTAAGCTGTGTTAAAGCCACTTTCTGCCAGAGATGAAGGGGTCTTTAATTTATTTCATTACATTCCCGAAGTGAATTAAACTAAGTGAAGTCTACTGACTTTTTGCTTGGCAGAGTCTATATAAGAGCTGAGCACAGTGTAATTTCCCCACGAGAAAAATGAACTTGGATTTCCTTTCAGGAGCGCTCCTGGGGACACAAGCCCTGGAGATGTGGCCCTTGGCATTCCTCTGCCGCGCTTCCCATGTGCTGAAAAGCCAGTGCTTCGAGCACTCTGCTTTCACCCCACCTCCCTGCGCTCAGTTTTAGGTCATGGTGGCCTGTTTTTTTGGGCTGTTTTCAGACTGTCAACAGCAATCAAGGCAAGCATTGCAATTACATTAGGCTGTCCCCATGGGTTGTGCATGCTCCATGTGGAGGAGAAGGTTGGGAATAGGGCGGTCAGGAAGGACCCAAAAGAGTCCAAGACCTGCCTGGCTGGTGGCTGCAAAGAGGTGACTTGGGGATGTTGGGAAGTGGCTGACCCTCAGGCCAGGAGGCCCCATGGGCTGTAAGGGGGTGTTTCTTGGTGTCGTCTCCCAGCTGGGCTCCTCAGTGTCTGTAACGAAGAACTTGCCGTTGCAGTCTTGCATGGGAGGGTCGCAAGCACGGTTATCCACCTCCAACGAGGGGCCCATCTTCATGGCGCTTGCAGTTGAACCTGGCCCTGTTTGGCTGAGTTTCAGGGTAGGAGATCCCAAAGGTCCAGGGGAACAGGGCCAAGGAGCAGACTGCACAGCAGAAAGGGACTTAATAAACCATTTTCCTTGGGCAACCAGGCTGGAGACTGATCATTCCTGTGGCTGCAAACCCAACCAGGGCTGAGAGCTGCTTTGGTCTAGAGAGATGCCAGGTGAAAAGCAATCAAAATAACCATAAAGTCACCCTCAAAAGTCAATCCCGATGCCCGAATGATCCATAAAAATGGGACAGACTGCACAGCGCTTGCAGACAATGATGCCTTCCTGACAGGGAGGCCGAAGCACAGAGGTGAATGCATTTACCATCATCCAGCAAGTCATTGCTGGAGCCAGGCGGTGAATCCCATCTCCATCTCCTGCTCTGTAAGCAAACGATAGGACGTATTTCTACGGCTCTTGCCCGTAAAATGCGCTGTTGTTGGGAAGGCTTGGTGCAGGGGAACATCTGACAGGAGGCAAATCCGCTTGCCAGACATGGAGTCTTCGTGGTGATTTTATTAGACGAAAATAGGAAAGAGAAGACAGTGCCTAAGAAAGAAAGATGAAAGAAGTCAAACCATCTGGTTCATCTCTATCAGTCTGCTTTAAAAGCAAACCAGAACGCTTAAGCTGTCACCGGTTAGGTACTGCGGCTTGCAGATCCCTGCCTTGTGCTGTGCATGGGATCAGAGAGAAGATTTTGCAGCAAAACTGGAAATGTCATGGCATAAAAATAACCTGTAATGACCCAGAGGAGAGCAGGAGCGGCATTATGAACAGTCTGGGGCATCCGTGGGAGCCCGCTGGCAGCCGAGAGGAACATGGTTCAAGCACCCCAAAGTTTCTCTGAAAATTACCAAACTTATGAAAAATGCAGGCTTTGTCATGAGTGTCCTCACTGGTCTCCCGTATGCGTCTGTCCCTCCAGGAGCAGGACACCTTCCAACCTCTCCGCAGCCTCTCTCGCTGTTACAGAGCTCAATTTCCTTCCATGAATCATCGTTTAAGTCTAAATGTGGGCAGCTGAAGAGGATCTTATTAAAGTTTCATCACCACAGCCATTCCACCACTGGGAGAAATAAGACACATCCACTTGTGTCCTATCACACCAGAAGCCTTGAAAGCAAAAAGCGTGCCCCAAATACCAGCCCAAAAGTTTCGTCTGGCATGGGGGTGCAAAGGGAATATGACACACAGTCCTCCTATCTACCATTTCTGATGCCAGAATTGCGTAGAGCAGGCCAGACATGGACGCAATAGCTTCTTGCAGGGCCAAAAGGGTATTTTCTGGTTTGCTTTCAGTCCCTTCTTTAACAACCCCTAAGGCTCAGCTTGCGCTTTGGTGGTGGCAGAGCCCCATGTCGTGGTCCCCAGCACACTGCCCGCTGCGACGCTGAGATTGCACAGCTCTGATCGTCCTGTAACCCAGCAGCGAACAGCAGCAGTGCCGCTATCGGTCTTCCTTGGTGCATTTCCCCGCTCCGTGATCCCGCAGGGAATCCTGTTTCGGTGACGATTTTCACTTCTGTGAGAATTAAGCCTTCTCCCGAGGAACAGTGGGCCTTTTTAGAGGCTGATGCCCCATCCTGCACTAAAACCGAGTATTATGAAAAAGGGTAGGGGCTGGGCATTGACTTCTAGGCAAGAAAGGTTGAAAAATAAATGCCCAAACTCTGCAACTCATTGATTTTTGGGAGGGACAAGAGGTTTTGATGGGAGGTGCCCAAACGGAGGGTCTGGTCCTGCTCTGTGGTGAGCGACTGGCCAAAAATGGTGTCTCTGGGAGACCGTCACCATCGCACTCACCTTGCATGGTGGGTGCCGAAGGGCTTGGAAAGCCCCGTGGCCTTGGGCAGGGTGGGGGGACCTCAGCAGAGACATGGCGATGGGGGTTGTTAGTTCTGGGGGGAGTCAATGCAAATTATTGCGTTGCTGATGTCATTTTTTAACCTTCTTGGGCCCCAAGTCTCTCGTTGCTGCTGCAGGGTCACAGGGGATTTACAGCCAACCGAAGCACATGGCTGGCTGTAAGGATCAGTCCCATCGTTGGTGTCACCTTTTTTTGGCAATATGCTCTGCTTCAAGGCTTGAAACAAATGTTGACATCAAACAGTAATATTCCTCTTTGGGATTAAAAGGACTGGGAGGATTTTGTAGCTTCCTAAGCCCAGCTGAGCATGATGCCCATGAGAGCCTGGGGCCAGGATCCAGGCACACCCTTAGACTTCTTGTTGTACGTTGTGCTCCGAAAATTGCTTTTTGGCCAAACTGAAAAATGAAACTGCCTTCTTGAAAAGAAGAGGATGGGGGATAACCTTCCCCTTGCACACATGCTTAGCCCCGACTATGCTGAATTTCAAGGTTTTACAATAGAAGTGGCTGAACTCATGAAAATGTGGGATCTTCCCCCCTTATTGGTGTGCCACCACCCCAGGTCCTTCCTCCCCTTGTGCCGGCGCTGGGTCTCCAGAAGCCACCTTTAGCCCAAATCACCTTGACTTGGAACTGGTCCTCATGGTTGCTGACCAAAGAGGAGAAAATCTGGCCACAGCTAAGGGGGAGATTGGCAGCTCCCTGTTCATCTGTTCAGTGGGGCTTCTCTGGGCTTTTGCATTAAAACCATTTTCCAAGGAGGTGTTTGCATCTACCTGTGCCAGTGGTACATGCTTGTAGATGTGTGGCGTCGCACCTCCTATTGGAAAGAATTGTCTAAAATCAAGAAAATGAACAGGGAGGAGATGGGAGCATGTCTCCCTGTAGTCCTGCACCTGGATCCACGCTGGAGCTGTGCCGGGCTTGGGAGGTTTATCCTGACAGCAGGCCAACACATAAAAACTATTTATACCGCGTGGAGCAAACAATAAAAATATCTCCTCCTCCTTTTTCCTGCCTCTGTGAGCAGAGATTGCTCCTAATAATGAGGCTGCAACAGCTGGATGAGGCCGGTGGGAGCGGAGTCGTGCAAGAAATACGCTGGTGGTTTCTCTTGGGCTTTTATGTGGTCCTCAGGTGGGTCATAGCACCTTTGCAGGGCACTATCCCGGCGTTGGCACCACAGCAGCCTCAGCTCCTGGCCGGGAGCATTTCTTGGGAGCGGTCGTGGGGGGAAGCGAAGAGCCTTGGTTTTGCTCCTAACGCACAGCGCAGCAACGCCAGAGGCGAATCTGCCCCCTTTCTGCTCCCGCTCTGATGGGCAGGGCTGTCCGCGCGGCGGTGAAGGGTTTCAAGGCTTTTACAGTGCTTTCTTCCCTCTCCGGGACGTCACCGCTGTCAGGTTGCAATTGCAATCGTCCTGGAAAGCGAGAGCATTGCCCCAAACGGCTGCGAGCAGCGTGCAAACAGGGGACGGGTCGTGGTGCGCGGGGGCGATGGTTTTGCAAGACGGGCCTTTGCCCTGCAGCCCCCGTGCTCGGGTCCAGCCCTGCATTAACTCTGCGGACTATCGGCTCCGTGGCGTCGCCGGAGTCTAAATTACTCCTGCTCTAAAAATACCGGGTAATTAATTCTCTGTCGGAGCACGATTCAGGCTGACGGCACGAAGATGAACTTTTTTGTTGCTTCTGGTTCTGGCAGGAGGGATGATGAGGGCTTTCGTCGGCTCCCTCCGAAGCAGCTCCGGTCTCCTGGCTGCGGTGAGAAGATGCTGGATTGTGCCAGGTCCCGGCCACCCATGCTCGCGGCCATTTGAGGGACTGTATCATTATCAAATTACTCAATTACGCCGGCCTAGCCTCTTCGTCTCTCACGACGCATTTGCTTTTGTCGGGGTTGCTAAGGAACTATCCGTTGGCACTGGATGCCGGCATGAGACAAGTTTCTCCTCCCCGCGCCTCCTTGCAAGGCTTCGGCTGCCAGGCACCCCAATTGCCCTCCGCTTCGGAAAGTCCCTAGGGAATTTTAAAGCTGGTTTTATATGCATTTAAACTCCATTGTGCCAACTTTTAAAGCTGGCTTTATATGCATTTCAACTCCATTTTTCACCCTTTCTTCAAATTCCTGGAACTGGCTGTTTGCAGTGATGCTTTTGGCTTTTTCAGGCCTTCCTCCAGCCTGTGGAGTTCAGGAATCTTCTGGCTTCTTATTTACACCAGCGCCACCTCCCTGTGCCTGGAAAGTGGCTGGCTCGCCAGCAAATCGCTCTGCCCTAAAAGTCTCCCCTATCACGCAATCAAATCATTTCAAGAAACTCAATTAGAGTGACATGACATTTCCAAGGAAACACCGAGGATCCATTCCGGTAATATTTTGGCCTTGCCAAAGCAGTTCAGATGGTAAATCAATAGTAAACATTTAAGGCTAGATTTATTAAAAAAAAATCAAGTTATCAATTTCCCATTATGCCCAAGCTCCCAGAGCAGTGATGGGAAATTCAAGCTGCATTTAATACACCTAGCAAGGGACCAAACAGCTTGATCTTATATACTCGTCCGCAATATCACTTTTCACCTCTCAAGTCTTCCAACCGCTTCGCAAATCGGAATTAAGTCAGGCAGCTCTCTGGTGAGCTGGAGATTTGGCCCAGTTTTAGAGGGGGGGAGCAGCCCCCCGCGGCTCGAGGGTGGGGAGATGTAGGGAGGATGCAGGGCAGTGTTTCAGCCGGTGCTGTCGCGTGCACAGTTGGCTCCTGAGCCAAATCACCATCTGGGAGCTCTCCGTTGGCCGCAGCAGGAGCCAGGCAGCTTAAGGAGGTGGCCAAATTTGGCCCCTAAACTTGGAGTTGGGATAGGGGCACTCCCAGCTGAGCAAAGCTTGGAGCCCAAAGCTGCCAAGAAGTTCTTCTCCTGGTGGCACTGCTGGCCCATGGGGAGGTGAAGTCCCTTTCTAATGAAGGCACTAGACTTCCAAGGAAAAATGAAGCTGTTTGTCCCATCAGTGACCAGCGAGGCAGGCGGAGATGCTCCTTGCATCCTCTGATGGGTACCAGGTCTTGAGCCCCAGCATTGGGACATCCTCTGTGTGCTCAGTGCTGCAAGCCCATGGGCTTTTCACCAGCAAACCTAGAGGCCACCTTGGAGCAACCCACCTCTTCCCTGGGCACGTGTATCCTTAAAATGCTTGCGCTGCCCCTTGGGGTTGCCATCGTGCGTCATCGGCCCCGTGTTGTCCCGTTGCAGATGCAGCAGTGGGTGCAGCCGAGCTGAGCGGTGCCGTCAACTCCCAGGCACGTTGCACGTGTGCATACCTACAGCTGCCTTCGGAGCCCCAGCACGTGGCTGATTCACAGCCTTAAGAGAGAGCTTGATGCAATTGCTATTGCTTTATCGTCTCATCAGACTTAAAGTCAACTTAACTTGCCTGCCGAGGGATTCGCTGGCCCACAGCAATGCACCCTCCGCTGCTCTAATGCCTCGTTGCTGTTGATAGACTGAGGGAAATGATAAAATGCAGGGCTGGTGTCCCTAGGAGAGCAGACACAGCATGGAGGAAGGCTTTCTTTTCTTGATTTTGGTAAATAAGTGCCACTTTGAGTTATTAATGAGCCCTCTGGTGGCAATGACTCAATGTCATCGTTTAGGGTAGCGACTTCACCAGACAGCAGCACAGATGAGTGAAAAAGCCATAACTTCTTTGGTGTGAACCAAACACAGCAAAAAACACCTCGGACTTGGAAGCAGTCTGCTCATGGCCCTGGATGCCTCTGCCCCAAGTGTCATCAGCGCTGTGCTTGGTGCCAGGAGGGCTTGAGCTGGGATCTAGAAGATACTCCTGATGCATCTCAACATCACCAAAAATAGTGCAGCTACATGTGGGCTGGCTTGGTAGGAGGAGGCAGGAGTGAGACAGTCCAGCATTTTGTCAGAAGGCCAATCCAAGGCTTTTCCTCTCAAATCCCTCTCACTGGGAAAACCCCCCTTCCCTGCTGGGCCAAAACCCACAGCTCTGGGCAGAGCTGGCTGAATGCCTGACCCTGGGTGACAGGCAGCCTTGGACATCTTGGGAGGAGCCCAGGACAGAGAAGTTGGGTTGGGGGAGATCCAGAGTTGGGTCATGGGCTGGCTAGAGCTGTCCCAAAGCTCCTGCAGCCCCATAAATATGACTTTTTGCCATTGCTAGCAGATGGGCACAGGTTTTGCACTGATCTGACCATCTCAGGGCTTCTCTGGGCTGGCTGTGGCCGGAGCTGGTTGTCGCTGTGGTCACCAGGGTCTGGTGGCCAAGGGCCTCCTGCCCTCCCAGCCTGAGCTCAGCGCCGGGAGCACCCGCAGGGCCAAGGGCTGCCCCCGCGCAGTCCCTGCCTGGCAAACAACAGCCCTGGTGTGACCCGCGCTGGGCGCTGGGCAACTCTCCCGCTGGAGCTGGGGCTGGGCGGAAGGGAGCCGGCGGTGGGGAGAGGAGGGGTAAAAACAGCCCCAGGGGGACCCACAGCTGGGGAGGAGGAAACCCCACTGTGGACACCACACTCCTCCTGGTGAAGACCCCAGGGTGATGATGTTTCATCATTACCTTCCCATGGATTCTGCTTGAGGAGATCGAAGCTGTCAGCCCTGGGACGCTGGCAAGGTGAGCACCACAGCAGAGGAAGGGGGTAGATACTGGGAAGGTGGGAACAGTTCTAATTGTATCATTAATGAAGCTTTTCTGTGCTAATTGAATAATTTGGACTGTTAGAATGTTAAAACAGTAATTGGGCTAAGAATAAGTTCTTAGCTCCGTAAACATGGTGTCTTCCCTTTGGCCCATAACAAGATTTTGACTTGGCTTACTATCTAAGCACTTTTATAATCATTGTAGAGAAATGTGCCCTGCTGGTGTGCAGTTCATCTCATCCTAAGAGCAACATCCAAAACGGGGCAGACAGATCTCACTCTAGAAGTGCCTATTTCTCTCCCCTGAATATATAAAGAGCATGGAGACAGCTGGCTCAGAAGGTGATGTTTGTGCTGTAGATGGGTGAGGTTAGGTGAAATAAATCCCTGGAGAGGTAAATGAATCTTCACTCTGAGCAGAGCTGTGAAGAACTCCCTGGGGAACCCTTCCTGATGGAAGTGTCTGTATAGCTCACTGTTCTCTTAACCTTAAATATCATAGAAAATGTCTAAGTCCATCTTAGGAGCCATTGCTGGCATCATGAATATGGCCACCCATGTTTTAACAAGCAGAAACAAGTTGGAGAGAGATGCGGATAGTGAATTTCTTGGAGTGAAGAATTAAGTCCAGCCATGGCCTGAGCTGGTTGTTGCTGTGATAACCAATGTCTGGTGGCCAAGGACCTCCTGCTCGCCTGGCCTGAGATGAGCTCAGCGCCGGGAGCACCCGCAGGGCCAAGGGCTGCCCCCGCACAGTCCCTGCCTGGCAAACAACAGCCCTGGTGTGACCTGCGCTGGGCGCTGGGCAACTCTCCCGCTGGAGCTGGGGCTGGGCAGAAGGGAGCCGGCGGTGGGGAGAGGAGGGTTAAAACCAGCCCCAGGTGGACCCATGACTAGGGATGAAGAAACCCCACCATGGACATAACACTCCTACCAGTGAAGACCTCAGGGTGGTGACGACTTGCTGTAAAACCTCCCCATCCTGCTCACGGGAGGCTGAACCTGCTGACACCAGGTCACAGATGGACATTGGCAGGGTGAGCATCACACCAGAGGAAAGGGAGATAAGAGTTTTTCTTATAACAGTCACTATTATTCACGAGCCTTTTCTGTATTAATTAGAAGAGACATCCCAGATTAGATCAAGGAGGGGAGACCTTTCTGGAGGTGCTTCCCTAGCTCTTTATATGACTGCATTGCTCACTTTGCAAAACTGTGGGAGCTCAATGACTTTTGCCTTTGGCAAGGTCCTACCTGAATAGAGATTTTCATATGAGGGTGACAAATGAGCCAGTGGGGCGTGTGCTCCATTAGGCCTCTGTTTTATTGTGGACAGTGATTGGTTTTTTTTAGTGCAATTTATGAATGAAGGTTTTTCCTGCTGGTTGCAATGCTTTGGTCTCCTGGACGGCCTCTGCTGTCCCGGGCTGACAGAGGAGCTGGGATTCATGGCCACCAGTGTGAACATCTATAATGTGGTTACTTACCAATGCCTGCTCATCTCCATCAGCGGCCGAGGGAGCCCTGGGTGTCTTGCTTGGAGGGAAGCAGAGGGATTTAACTCACAAATGAAGGTGCTGGGGGTTATACATCTCTGTGTGAGTTGGGTTTGACTCCAGCCCATGGGCCCCTAGCACCATCTGAGATGTTCTAAAGCTTTGGAGAAGTCACACAGACCTGGCAGGTATGACACTGCCCCGTGGCCAAGCAGGTTTCCCTAGGACATTCTGAACGGCACAAACACCGCTGTGAATCCTAGCCCTCGTGCTGTGATGTATTGATGGGGCTCCACTTCCCTGCTATGATGGTGGCACCCAATGCAGGACAGACGCCGTCAACATCCACACAGCCAGGCATGCCGCTGCCTTAGCCAGCTCCCCAGCCGGGGTGTGAAAACTTGGGTATTTGTCTGTCGCCAGGCAGAAAAAATGCCTGTTCGGTGATGTTGTGGCCTCACTTGGAAATGCAGAGACCTTTCTTTTGGATGAGGCTGGAACAAATGTTTTGCTCAGTTGGGAACATTTTGTTTCTTTTCCAAGAGAAGATTTTTTCGTGCTGTGATGTGATATCTGAATGTTTTTCTTGCTGAAATACATTTTGATATTGAACATCATTTTGAAAGGAGAGGCTGCAAATGTCATTCGGCAAAATGGCACTTATTTCGTTTCCAACATTTGCAAAATGGGTCAGTTCACAAAATTCCATCTTTTTTAAGTGAAAAAAATGTTGGCTGTGGGGGATAAAATGCCAAAAAAGTTCTGCTGACACCCTCCTTGGAGCCTGGGACATTATGGCCTAGGGTTATCCTGCTTCTATGTATGCTACCAACATCGGAGAGATAGAGAATAGCAGCCTGAGAATATGAGCTGGAAGCAATCCCATGCACACCAAGGAAGGGCCAGAAGTAGTTTCTCCCAGCAATCAGCCATCCTACACAGCTTCCTCTGCTTTGGGCTGGCTCTGCCTTAACCCTTGTTAATTTGGGGTTGGGGCTCTAATAGTCAATGGGTTTGGCCACCAGGTCATCAGGGTTTGGCCATCCTACTCACAGATCCCCAGGAGGAGATGACATGGGTTCGTCTGGTTTGGCTGGTGGATGCGTCAAGGCCATGACCCCGCAAGAGGGTTAATTTCAAGGAGAGGAACATGTCTTGGCCTTCTTGGGTCCTCTGCCACCTCTTGGTCTTGTGCTGCCAAAGCAGCGATGAAGCCTCCTGGACAATTGAGAGTGGGCAGTGACACTCCTTAGCCAGGAAAATCAGAACTCAACCTCACCAGGTTGTCTGTGCAGCCAAACTTTTAATAAAACCTGCTGATAATTTCCTAACAGTCTCCCCCCATCCCCCCCCCCAACCCTCCATTTAACCATTAAATTCCTGTCATGGTTGTTTGGAGGAAGAAAGAAAATTCCCAGTGCAATCCTTGAAGACACAATGCAATGCAAATTCTTTACTGCAAACATTTCTTGTCTATATGGGACAGAAGAACAACCATTTATAGAAATCTTGGAGTATTTATAGGGGAGATGTTATGTATGATGCTCTATACTGAATCAGCCCTACTTTAAAGTCACTGCCTGAACATGTGGAGTTGCTGCTGCTGTTGATTTACTCTCCCATTTATATATTCTCATCTGCGTGGGGAGGACCTAGCAGGATTTGGCACAAAGCTACAAAGCATGACTGCCACATCTCGCAGCTGTGCATGGCCCCGCTGCCTGAAAACCTTCCGGATCTGGGCTGTAATTGCGATGTTGTGAGGAGAATGAGCATCAAACTGGCTACAGGCGACTTGCCTGAGGGTATCGGACTGGTCAGTGGCAAGGACTGATAAGCCCTTGGGGATTCACACACGCCGGGAATTCACGCACAGGGCAGATCCTGCGATGACACGGGCTACCAACCCGCTTCTCACTTGAGAGGCGTCATTTTTAGACATTGAACACTGCATTTCCTACCGGATCGCAGCATGACGGCAATTTCCTTGCTCATCAGGAAGGCAGCTCCTTTCACCTCTGCTGTTCCTTTGGCAAAGAAATGAACTACAAGTGTTTCTGCAGCCCTCACATGTGCTAGATTTCCACACCTCTCTGGGCAATAGCTCCAGGCCCATCAAAGTCTTGGCGGTGACATTTTGCAGGAAGAAGCTGTGCTTTGCCATGGTCTGCTTTTGAACTGCTGTTTTTTTCCCACAGCACATCTGTATGGGTTGGGACAGTTCCTCTTTGCCTGTCCGGTGAATGGGAAGTTGAAGGAGAAGGAGGGATTTGCTAAAGGTCCCAGGGAGTTCAGGGCAAAGCAGAAAGGTTGTCTGCCGTGGGCCGGATCTCTACCAGCCTGCCCTGTCTGACACGGAGTAATGGAAATTCCCAACTGCTTTCTCTTTGCCTTTCTCAAAGGTTTACTAGCCCCAGGTGAGCGGATAACTAGACTTTTACAAGGCAGCATTAACACACTTTTATTTTACAAAAGTAAATTCAGGGGCAGGTGTCATCTGGTTTTGCACAATAGTTTTATGGGGTGAGTAGCGTGGTCACGAGCCTCTGAAAATCTCAGCTTTCCTGAGCAGTCAGACACTTCCCTCTTATCATACCAGTTTGTTTTCTCTTCGCAATTACAGTCGTCACTCACAGAACCAACATCTGCCACCTCTTTGCGTTCACTGGTTTGTCTTGCTTGTCCAATCTCTGAGATGTCCTGGAGGTGTTTCTTGCAGCTCCATGTTCCTTGATCTAAACACTGCAAGTGCAGCCGCTCGCCTTCCTCTGACTGGTTCTCAAAAGCAAGGAAAGAGAGAAAACAACGGCGACATTGGAAGTTGGCTGCAACTTTGGCGTCCTCCTGAACCTCCTGCACCCGCAATGGGTTGGGAGGTCCTTGCTGCAGCAGGAGTGTGTGCTCCAGGTCATCTCACAACAACTGGGGCAAAGAAACCCTCATTCCTGGCCAGTCAAGGACCAAAACACCTGTTGCTCCCCAAAGAGCACTTCTGCTCTCCAGGACGGCATTTTTGTCCCCTAAACTGAGCTAAGAGCAAGGGAATACTTGCGCAGCCTTCATCCTCACAGAATAAGAACCTGGGTTGTCCAAAGTCCTCGGTTTATCAGAATGGTTCGAGCAGACCATAGCATCCTGTGCAATGGTATTGGTTTTATATATTTAGGGGTGAGTCTAAACACCAACCAACCAAATATGAACCACCTGAAAATTCTGAAAGGAACCCATACTTAGATCCATATCCCCATCTTTAATTTCCTTCTCTTTCTTAAATGCCTTCAAAGATAGAGCGAATGAACCCCATTAGAATTTTTAAAATTTATTCTGGAGAACTAATGCATTTCTCTTGCGGCCCAGAGGGTTTTCTCCACGCAGAGAAAAGACCGACAGAGGAACATCCTTTAGGAAAGCTTGCATCAGTGACAGCTAACACACTGCTCAGCAGCAGTGATGTTTGCATTACTGTCAGGAGCTGTTTTCCCCTGTTGCGAGCAGCCAAGCTTCCTCTGGAGAGCAGGATGAGCTGTGCAGACTGACAAAGAGAACGGGAGGATGGATGTGCTTCCAGGAGTGAGTTTTGTCCAGTGACCCCTTGGATGAGGCATGACTCTGGATGCAGGGAGTGCTGTGGACTGTTCGCTAGCTGGTCTGGATCAGTGCCGCTCTGCCAGCTTCAGCCTCTGCCCCGAGTCCCTGGTGGCTGCAGAGACCAGAGAGACACTTGGACAAAGCAGTCCAGGGTTCAGAGGGCACCACCCCGAATCCCTGCAAACCTCAGCCCTCCAAAGTGTTTCTGTGTAAGGTCATGGTGGGAGCCCCAGGGCTAGCCACAATTTCTCTGCAGTCCTGGACCCTTACTGAAAACTTCCTCATCTACTGGCCTCACCTTGGACAGGACAAGACTTCTAGGGTGCTGCGTGCCCAGCACCAAGCATCGCATTTTCACCTCCCTCTTCTCCCAAGCCCTGTCAAGTGCTCACCCATTCCTAGCACAGTGCATCAGCCTCTGCCACCCCGCCAGCTGCAGCTGGTGGCCTGGGTTGGGATCCACCACCTGGGTGCATGTGGCATGAGGTGACAGAGACCAAGGCATGCAAACCAGCAGGGCCCAGCACCTGCAGCTCCAGTCCCACCTGGATCCTCCTCCTTGGTTGCTCCCACAGAGTCACCTGTATCGTGGGCCAAGGGAGCAGATGTTCAGGAGCTACCAGAGGGGGCTGAGGGGGACCAGGGTATGAAGTGCGCTGGGAGCAGGAGAACGAGACCTTACAAACTACAGCCACCCCTGCAGTGAGCAGGGCATGATCTCCCTTGGAGGAAGGGATGGGTGAATCCACAGGAGGTTAGAGGATTGCCTGGGGAAGCAGCGTATGTTAAAAGCCGTAACAGTCGTGCAGTCCATCCTGGAGAGGTCTTTGGGCAAATCAGCCCAAAGTCCTGTTCCTTTCCCCAGCATGGTGCCAGCGTTTATTGCACTGCCCTCGCCAGCTGTTCATCCTGAGCAAGGCAGACTCTTCTCATGCCTTTCCTCAGGCCTTCTCATGGTCCTTGCTTCCAGTCAAAGACGCATGACTTTCTTGGAGATCCCCCTTTTCTCCAAGGGCTGGGGAACAGCTTCTCCTCCCTCTTCCTTTTGCATCTGGCCTCTCCATCTCTATCCCCCTACTCCTCCAAATCAGTTGCAGCCTTTTATTGTCCTGTTCCCCAAGTCTAAGCAGGGCTGTCCTTCTCCTGCTAGGGATCGGAGTCTCCCTGAGCCCTCCCTGCCTTGTCCTGGTGAGACACCGTAAGGAAATGGAGGTGGTCAAATCATGGATGGGTTTTTTTTGCTTCCACTTCTTGTATTCCTCACTGTGGTGGTCAAGGGATACCCAGTCCCATGTGTGTGATACCCCCCCTGCTCCCCAGGCTGCTCTGTAAGGCAAGGAGTGCGGCTACCTCCGT
Source organism: Apteryx mantelli (assembly GCF_036417845.1). Classification (NCBI taxonomy): domain Eukaryota; kingdom Metazoa; phylum Chordata; class Aves; order Apterygiformes; family Apterygidae; genus Apteryx; species Apteryx mantelli. The sequence goes on along the minus strand of NC_089978.1, from coordinate 220,755,644 downwards.
ACGGAGGAATATGGAAAGGCCGGAGGAAGAGGAGGGTTGGTCCCGTGCCAAGGAGAGGGCTCCCTTACCTGCTGCCATTTTACACTGCCGCTCGCACTTCCGTTTGGTTTCGAACCGGTTGCTGTTCCCTCGGCACCCTCCAAACACGAATGGCCGGCAGGCATCTGCCTCCGGGTGGTAATACCAGAGCAGCGTGTACCGCCGGCAGGAGCCCTCGTCCATCGGCTGGAGGCAGGGGGCTGCAAGGACACAGATCCCTCCAACACTCGCTCTGCCACCCCAGCTCCCTCCTGGTCCCCTGGCCAGTGAGCTCTGTGGGTCAGGCCACCGGACCTCCCAGCTACCCACGTTCAGCGCTGCACCCTGATGCAATGGGGCTTGGAGTGAAGGTGGCAGCATCCAGCCCGGTAGGAGCCAAAGATGGGACAAGCACGAGGCTGCTTGTTGCTCCACACCACCTAGTGTCCCCGGGGTGCCCATCACTGTGGTCTCAGAGCCTCGGAGGGGCTGTTTAACCCTCTGGCTCCCGTAGGGTCTTTGCAGCGTGCAGGAGTGTTGGCCAGGGGAGACTCTTGCTGTGTGTTTTGCCGCTGACCAACACGGGATCAGAACATTCTCCGCCAGCTCAGTCCCAGCTGAGTCCCTCCCGGAAAACGCAGCTACGTTAAGCTGAGTACAAAGCTGAGATTTGAGACTCTACTTGTTGGCACGTGTAACTCTTTCAGTGCTGCGTCCCCTCAATCTCAATGCAAAAAAGCACTTCCCACCCGGGAAGTGACTTCCCTAAATGTCATTTAATTCAGCACATTTCACCTGGTAATTGACTGTGGGCTTCGTGGCGCTTGTGCTGAGAGGGATCCATTATCTGCTTATCACTGGAAGCTGCTGAGGAAGCAAATGAAAGTCACAAGTAATGAGGGCATGCAAATAAATTAGCCACCGTTTAAATATTGATTGTTGGAGCCTTACATAGCTTTCCGTGACCTAACAAGTTCTTAATAAATGTCACAGAGCAATTGGTATGGGGGGGAAATCAGCGGCAATAAAATTCTTAATGGTGTTAAACAACTCGGTCAAAGAAGGCTGGATGTTAGTCAAAGAAAAGGGAGGTATTTGTGGTTGTTTGCTGGAGATAAATGTCAGGCGGGAGTTTTGTAAATTTGCGAGGTTTGAAAAGCCAGAAGCGATTGTAATCTGGTAGTAATAACCCTCCGATTGCAGAATCCTGTTAACATTTAGAGCGTCTATCCACACTCATCGCTTAGCGGAGCGATTTATGAGCCCTCCTGCCTCCAAGCCAGCTTTAATGGGCTTGTCGGCTGGCGACGGCTGCTGCTGTGATTCAATAACATGTGGTACACTCCATCGATCTGAAACCACCCAGATCCCCAACGCTGCCTTAATATAAAGTGAATTTAAACCCAGACGGATGATGTCTTCGAAGTACGACAAAGACATAAGGTGAGAGTAGGCAGCTCCTTGGGGATGGGGAGGAGGAAAGCGATGATGTTTGGAGTCAGATTCCAGGCTCAGCTGGATTTGGGGTTTGGGTTTGGCCTTCAGAAGTTGCAGAAGTGTGCTCATTGGCTGGCCTGGGTGCTGACTGGCCGGTCGGCCACTGCCCCTTGCCTGCATGGCTAGCCTTCAGAGAGCCTTGCCTCTGAGGTGGACCCTACCACTCGCAGGACTGCTGAAGGAGCACAGCCCATCGTATCTGAGATGGCCCCCTTGCGCTGAGACGACTCTTGCCCTGGAAGTACCTATTTCTCTGAGCTGAAGCACCGGCACCATCCTCCAGCCCATGCCAAAGGCAACCCCATCCATTCTACCCAACCCTTTTCCTCCTGGTGATGAAATTTGAGCATAAACATCTTGATTGACACTGCACCTCTCCCAGCTTGCCGTTCCAGGGTAGTTGGAAGGGATTGTGGTCACTGCAGAAGCCCCAAAGAAATCCTTACTTAGGCTCAGCTGCTGAATAGCAACAAATCAGTCTGAACTCTCCTCTTTTTGCCTTTGAGTCCTGCCCTGTCTTGCAGTGTGTTTGGAGTTTGAGCACCGAGTGCAGAAAGCCCTCCAAAAGCAAGCCCATGGTTTCCTATGCCTCCCTGCCAGCCCTTTTGCACCACAATTTCACTATTTCCCATAAGTCAAGACAAGCAGAGAGCTAGAGCCGAGCCCTGAGGAGGAGGTCGGAGGGTCCTGCTTCAGAGAGAAGCAGCAGACTGTGGGTGGCTGTGATCTGGCCTAGAAGATGTGATGGACCAGAAAGAGGGCAGCTTGTATGGGTCCAGCTGAGTGCAAGTGATCTCCAGGGAGCTGCTAAAATTGAGGGCAGAGCTACCCAGAAGCCCCTCAAGCCAGTAATGCCAAAGGCTGCTGGAAATAGCAGGGTGGTCCTGGAGCCTCCTGGGGAATTACCACGTAGCACAAAATCGTACACAAAATTTGATAATAGTTAAAAACGTGGCCGATCACAGGCAGTGCTTGAACCACACGCTGGCCCTGACCAGTTGCCTTGTGTAGATGTAGCTGCTGTGTGATGTTCCTACAGAGGCAGGCCTGTATACGTGCATTTGCAGTGTAGGACCTTGGTCTTTCTCTCTAGTTTGCTCTCCTCCCTTCTCTCTCAGGCAACACAAAGGGAGAGAAATAGAGCTGGTTGTTTTCCTATTAGCTGTAATCATGAGCTTTACCCATTAAAGGGTTCATGAGGCCCTGGACAGAAATAGCCTATAATAGCTCAAGCGTTTGGTCTCAGAGATGTAATTTCTGGCTGGTAGGAAGCCTCACTAGAAGTTACTGTGAAAGCAAAGGCCATGGTGCGAAGAGGAGGACAAAATCAACCTAAAAACTGCTGGCTCCTTCCAGCCTTTCAATATGTGTCCGGTCTCAATGCTGAGCATGGGCCTCCCATGGCTGGTGCCTGCCTCGCGCTCAGCCCTCCCCAGCTTGGGGCCACACAAATCTGTCTTCTCCCTCATCCATCGCCCCTTCTAGGGCCGTCGGCTCACCTCGCCTCTGATCTGCTGACCAGCCCTTTCTGGCATGGGGGATCGCAGTGTGGGAGTCCTCCTCGGAAATCCCATTGCTGCCTCATTTCTACCCAATTCCAGGGAAAAGGATTTAACATGTGGTTCCTGGCAGGCTCTGGGAGAGGTGGGACACCAGCTGCTACAGTAGTAAAGGCAGAAAGCATGCAGCTGTGCAGCGGCATTTACCTGTAATAAATGAAGTTGGTTCCATGAAGGATTCCTCCGATGTTGCTGATGTGGTCATGTTCTGAGCATTTTTAAGCAGTTCTTTCCAGCTTTCACCATCCTTCCTCGTGCGTTCCCGAGACTGAAAATACCCTTGGAGTTTCCTGTTGATTTTAGCTGCACCTAGGCCTGTGGATTTAATCATTGTATCGGTGATGATGAAGTCTGGCCTCAGAGTCAAGTTTGATGGTGAGGCCACCATGCTTTGAAAAATAATTGTAGCAAAACAAAATTAGTGCCACTGCACAACATAGTATGGGAGGAAAGTCACAAGATGATGTTTTGTTGACCAAAACATACAGACCAGTGGGGTATGCAGTCAAGGTAGGAAACCTATTTCCAAATCACATACAGTCTAGAGATGGGCAAGCAATCAGAGACAGATCATACTGTCTGCTGTCTTCTCAAGGAAGCGGGGGAGAGCGTGCTAAACTTGCTCAGAATAAAAGCTGATTTTGAGGAAGTGATTCCCAACCAGTGTGGTCAGCCTCCTTGGGAAAGCACAACATCTTCCAAGTGATATTTGGGATGGAGCCGTAATAAAAATTAAACTCTGCTGGACCAGTAGCGTCTTCATGGTGTGGACCCCCTGAAGTGCTAAGCACTGCCAGTCTTCTCAGATAAGAGTTGTTTACAGAAAAGCTGGGAACCTATGATCTAAGGGAAAAGTAGCCCAGCTCGGCTATGCTAATTTTACCTAAACAGCACCTGTGGCATGAGTGCTGGAGAGAGGACCATGCGCTCCAGGCTGGAGGACTGGCCCGTCTGATAACAGGCAGGCTCCTTGAGTAATGAATGCAAAATGCTTCAGCAAGGCCCGTTCTTCATAGGAGCGCAAAGGCTGGTGTGTCCAAGAGCATTCACCATGCAGGACTCATTTGCTCTGACTTATTTATGCTACAGAAGCAAGCGGAGGCTTGGGCAAGGGTGGGATACCGGCGCTTGGGGCCCTGGAAAGACACCTGGTGACAGATGACCTGTGCCCTGACAAGACTGTCTTTTTAACCACAAAGCATGAGCAAAACAGAGCCTGGAAAGGGCCAGTTCTACTGTCTCCTTACATCCAGGGCAAAGATGCCACCAAATATCTCAGCTCCTTGCTTCTTGACCTGTCTCCCTGTTTAGAAAGTCCGTACTTTGTGAAATGCTCTGCTTTCGTATATTGTAAAACAATGTTCTGTTAGGAAGGCTAAAAATAAGAAGAACATGAGTTCACTGTATTTTAGATGCAAATTGCTGCTCTGAAGTTCCTCCTTAGACTATTCCTGTTTATAACATTGATATTAAATACAGTTTCAATGGGGGAAATGAGTAACAAAGCAGTGGCTGCACAGAGGGGGGTCTGTGTGCCACGTGAGTCAGTAAGGTCCTTGTGTCACAAAGCCCAGTGACATCCTACGATGATGCACGTGTCACAAGTCAGGTAGATAGGCTGCGTGACTCCGTGCTGCTGGTGCTTAAGCTGGAGCAGGTGTACCACCTTGGCACAGCATGTAGCGGGGAAGAGGGCCACTTGGAGAAGCTGATAATGAGGGTTAGAGAATGACAAGAAAAAAACCCAGGTGATCTGGAAAGGCCCCAGAGTCATGCTTGCTTGGTCTAGAGGAGAGAAGGCAGAGGGGTGGCGGGATATAGGCTCAAAAACAAGCTGTGGAGAGGGACACTTGGTGTCGGTGGACTCACCGTCTGGATGCCATGGATGCTATGGATTAGATCTCCATAATGGGAGCTTAAATGCACAGTGATATATAGACCCCTACACCGTAGGCATTTCACTGGCAGTGTTGGATGGTGGAGCTTATAGGTGTCTATGGTCTGGGCTGGTGGAGCAACAGGATCCATTTCATGGGCAGGGAATGGTGTTCCTGTGGCTGCAGTTTTTAATGGACAGATGTCACAGGTGTTTGTGAGAAAAAGCGTTCATCCTGTCTTTTAGTAGATGGTGAAAGCAGGAGACCTCTTGGCCTTCCTCTCAAGCCAATTTTCTCAGATTGCCCTCAAGAAAGAGCCTCCCTAGAGCCAGGGTCCAAAAGCAGTCGGTGATCCAGGGTGATAGCCCATGCTGAATCACAGAAAAAGCACTTATTTTCAACAGCACCTTTTCACTCAGGACTTCAGACTGTTTGGGGTCTGGAGAACATCCTCTACTCAGCCACACAAAATTGCACATATTTCTGAGGCTTCACAGAAATTAGCAGCCTTCCTGTGAGCGTCCTTCCAAACTCACCTGCACAATCTGCAAACATAAGACATGACAGTGCCATGACAGTGCCAGGATCTGGGCAGCTACAAGGCAAAACCACAACACAGCCAGCCTTTTGGGGAGGCAATGGATACAGTTGAGGGCAGTCAAAGTTTGTTTGCTACTTCTTTTTCCCTATGAAAACTGGATTTTCAACCAAATCATTGTTTTCATAGGCAGCATTTTCCATTTTTTCCCTTAAAAGCATTCAAATGTATTCTAGTATTTCTAAGCAGAATCGACTGTGGCTCCAGATTAATGGCTGAAGCATCTTGGAAAGTGGAAGATCGTGGATCTGAACTCTATTTGGCCATAGATCGTTCCCTAATCAGCAGGCCCCAGAGTGCGAGGCAGGAGTGGGGCAGCTCTCTGCCTGCCCTCAGCAAGCTGAAACACCTCAGGGCAAAGAAAGCAAGACCACAAAACCTAGACATTCTTGTGATGTTGGGATTCTGGGGTAAAAACATCCCCAAATGTGTTTTCCCCTCCATTTGTTGTTGTTGTTATGACCCTGATCGGCAATTATTCACTGCCAGAGAGGAGAGGTCTTTGGGTCAAGAAGTGCCAGAAAAGTGACAGGAATTAAAAGGTTGCTTGGAGTCTTTAATAGGAAAAATGTAGCTCCAAGCTTTCCCTTGTGGCCCAGCACCATTTGCCAATCACAGAGAAATCGAGATGGCAAGAGAGGAAAGCTTTGCTGACAAAACCACCCACACAGAAACGGGAAGATAGAGGGTTTAAAGAAAAAAATTAGAGTTTGAACATGAGGTCAGGACTACAACAGAGACCTCGCGGCCCAGAAGCCCGCACTCATCTCGGAGTGTGGAGAGGCGACGTGTCTCCATTTGCTGCTAATGGGGTGATATTTGCTCTGGCAAGCGAGGTTGTGCTGGCACTCAAATTGCTCCAATTTAGTCCCTGGCAGGTGTCAGAGTGGTGCCCCGTGCAGCAGCCAGGGAGCTCGCCAGCCGACTTACCGCATCTACCACTCATTTCGCTTCTGACCACCTCCTTCACTCCTTCCTCCTGTGCCGTGAGGGGGAAAGCAGCGGGTTAGCAGTGATTTTCTGCCCGGGCACCCCCATCTCCCTCCGTTCTGTGCCACTTCCAAACTCTGTTTACTCCATCTGAGATGTGTCAGAAAGTGAAAAAAACCCAGCTTTGATTTGGCCAAGATCAGAGACATACACCTGGTGTAACAGGTTCAAGATTTGGGGCTCATCAGTGACCCGGCGGAAACAATTCCCTTTGAAAATTCCTTGGCTTGTGGATGTCTTGCAACACCTATATGCTAGTGACTGTTTCCTTCTTGCCCCTGGGGGCCAGGATCTCCAGTCCAACGTGAGGATCATGGCACACCTCAAGGCCAGGTTGGCTCTCCAGTGAGTGTCCCATCCTCTTGGCACTGTTCTTTGAGCCATGGTCTCTCAAGTGTCCGTCACCTCTGAGAAGCTTCATCAACCCACCTGCATCTGTGCAAAGGGGCTGCTCAAATCATACGGCATGGAGATGAGCTGTAGCGCTAGATGCTAGCTGCATCTCATTTTGTTCTCCTTTGTCTCTTTACCAGCTAACACTGTTACCCCCACAGCGAGACATCTATCCTTCACCCTTGTGCCAACCAAGGGTCAGATGAGCTTCTTCCATGTGCAATGACTGGCGTCTTACCGCATCTCATGTAGTCGTACCCCTTGCAGGGATGAAAAATTCTGCATGGGAAGAGCTATTCTGGGACGACAGCTGTTGATCTTGTTATTTGGGGTTGGATTCATCTGTCTAGATGAGTGTGTCTACATACCCTGAGCTCCCTTTATAATCAGTGTTGTTTAGGAAGCAATTCACCTCATCCTAACAGAGATGCCAACTTTTACTCAGCTTTGACTAAAGCTCTGGTTGTAAAGGGAGCCAAGACAACTTGCTCAACTGGAGGCACTTACTAACCCATAGCTGGGCTCACTTAAGCTGCCCACACATAGGGGCAGCTACATGTAAGCTGCCCAGCATTGCTTGCAATGCCAATGCCAATGCTCATCCTGCCTGGCCTCTAGGCACAGGGAGGATGAAAGTGCTGTGTCCTATCAATCAAAGGGCACTAAACACATTTGTTCAGGCAATGTGATAGAGACCCTAATACTATGGGAGCTGCATCCAGGTCTTTGCCCTGACCAACGTGGATAAACCACTCCTTCTTCTTCAAGTTTTATAAACCCAACGCAGGCAAGGTGAAAGCTTTTTCAGTAATGTCAGGTCCCTAATCACTCTTGCTGGCTTTGTAAATGGGGCAGATTTCTCTCCTCTGCTCTTTCTTTGCTGTTGCTCAACCCTTTGGCATTGGCCACCAGCCACTCACTCACTCAGCCACTGGTGAGTTAGAAGATTGATGGGGAGGATGGGAGAGGAGAAATGTGCCCTGAACTCTGGGTCTTTGGGCCTGGCCTCATGTTGCTTCGTACTGCTCCCTCCCCAGCTTGTGTATGTCTGACATCTCCGGGTAATGGCCAACACTCTCATTTCCTGGATATTAACCACATTGATTTGTTTCTCAGCATTTCCCTCCTCCCCTACACCTCTTAGGGGCAGTTTGCCCTATTTTCTCTATTCAAGCCTGTGTAATAGGATGTGATCTTGGGCTAAAGTACTTACAGAAAGACCAGGATCTCCCTTTTCTCCTTTCTGGCCAGCTGGACCATTTTCACCCTGTTAAAAACACTTAAGTCATTACAAAAGTTCAGTAGATTGACCATTAAATTCTCCAAGAATAAGTGCACCTTAGAAAAAGATGCTCTAGAAAGGGAGATGGGGAAAATGCTTATATGTTTTCCCATAAATTTAAGGCATATCTGTAAATAGCTCACTGAACAGGAAGGAATGGACTTATCCAAGTGCAGGGAGATAAGAACAAAAGTGTGTTTCAAAGGGCTAGGTACAGACTCTCAGATTTTGTGGGCTGGTTTATGCTTTCCTGCTCAGTTTGAAGAGCTGTGTGACTGCTCTAAATTAGATATGCAGAAAGCAGCAAGGCTCTGCCCTACCCAAACTATCAGGATGTTACCAGCTGCAGTTAGAGTCAGGTTTCTTTGCAATATGTAAGTGACCACAAAGATCCAGGGAGAGGACTGGAGGAAAGGATCTGGCCTCCAGATAGAAGCTCTGGAAACTCCAACCAGACCATGCAGAAGACTGCAACCAGGAGTCTTCTGCAATCACAGCTCTGGGACCACGCAACACAGGGAGATGCTGAGTTTTGCGAACAGGCCTTTCTGCATCATAGAAGAAAATATCTTCAAAAATTTTCCACTCCAACTTAGTGAAAACTGAATTTGCTGATTAAGAATACTTTAAAAAATAAAAGGAAAAGGGGCACAGGAAGAACAATCTAAATTGAAGCTGCGATGGCCATTTTTCTCAATCTGTGCCCAGTTACTGGGGCTAGAGCGCTGGGAGAAATCATATTACCCTCCAATGACACATGGAGCTAATGCAATGCCACCACCTGATGCAAAAATCATGTGAGTCAGTTTTAGTGAGACCTGCAGCATGTAGGGATTTACCCAGAACATGAGTTATTCTGGCTGCAGGGGAACCACCAAAGCCCAGTTTGCTGCTTGGATATCAAGATTAAGCTCTTCTTTGTATTCTGTGGTGTGCATTAAAAGGCTGGGCACCCCCTCTTTGTACTGAAGCCAGGATTACTGTTTGACTCCCGGTCACATGGCCATCACAGTTGGTGAGGACTTGCAGTCTCTGATCAGAGATCTGTCAGCCAGCTGCCCCAAGGCAGCAAAGAAGGTGTGATGCTAGCCTGGATGAACATGTGAGATCAAGGCCTATCTGCAGGGAAGCATGTGTGAGTTTTATGCTCAGCACATGAGGCCGAAAGGAGTTTTGTCTTTCCAGCTAGTTAAGTTCTCTGCAATCCTTGGAGATGATGAGACCAACCTCAGTGGGCAGCACTGCTCTTTGATCTGCCTATACCTCATTTCAGAGAGAGAGAAAACACCTTGTGCTGGTCCAACATAAGATGTTCTCCTAAGGAAGTCATATAAAACAACTGGCAGGCCAGTGGGGACACAGCAGCTGCCCCAGTTGAAGGGATCTTCTGACAGAGGGGTAGACAGCACAGATGCCTGGCACTTGGGGTAAAATGCTCTCTGTGCTTTTGTTGCTGCAAAATTTGGAGAGCCAAGAAATCCAACGTAGAACAGTCAGGATTCATCCAGGCCTAATGCAGAGCTCTGCACCACTGCAGGGAAAATGTATATGAATTAGCAATCACTGGCCCCAAAAGTGCTTTCAGAGCGTACCAAAGTCACCAGCAGGCTGCCCAGTGAGTCTATTTGCAGAAAGCTCAATCTCTTGAGCTGGCAGAAGAGCAGACTGAAGGCTGAGCACCAGAGAGCTCCTGTTTCAGTGTTCTTGGGCTGATTCAATACTCAAGGCAATCCCCTGAGGTGTGACCCTGCAGGCCAGCTGTGTCTGCTCAGGGATGCTTGGATCGGACCAACGCGGTGCGTTGGAACAGGGAGATCACGGGACGAGAGGAATGGCAGCCTTGCATTGAACTGGGACGTGACACTGCCCAGGCTGGAGAGCTGGCAGAAGCACATGTGTATGCGTGTGAACCTCCGTGAGGCTGTCCTGAGCCCTAACCCAGTCCAGCCTTGCTTCTCCTGCTACGTTTACACCAAAGTGAGCCAATCTCCACACTGACCTTTTCTCCTTTTCGCCCGTCCATGCCCGGGGGGCCCCTGAGGCAGAGCTGGGGTCTCCCTCTTTTACCTCGTGGACCCTAGAGAGATAAAGCAGAGTTCAGTCAGCAGTGGCCGGGCACCCTCCAGAGATGCCTTACACCACAAGTTGGCATTTTCCCCCAAAAGCCCAGCCTGGGCATGAGTAGGAGAAGAAACTTGGAGCCCTCCAGACCTCAGATGCTAGCCTAACAGATCAGAGACGCTGCCTTTGCTACTTCTCCCCTGGGTAACCTCAAGGAGTTTCCTACTGTCCAACCTGCAGAAAGGATCAATGCCATGTGGGCAGAAGTCAGTTTCTCTCTCCAGCTCTCCCTCTGTTCTGGCACTAATTTAAGAAATCGAGTCTCAGCAGGAGGAGAGGAGCTTGCAGACCAAGATAACACCCTCCCCCATAAGAAATGAGAGTAGCCTCACTGCTGCAGTTCAGACCCAGGGACTTTCTCTTTTAATTTAGGGAAAAGACGATTGGCAGTGTGGGTGTAGAAGACAGCATCTCACAGTCTCTCTTTAATCAGTGTCCAAGCAAAAGCCATTCATTATCTCATACATGGCTCTCTGCGCATGCAATGCTTGTAACTGCTAATCTAAAACTTCCAGCCTGTTTAAACATATATGAGGGGATCTTGTACTTTTGCTTCCTTACTCCCCTCTGTGGCTCTTCTGATATAATTTTCTTTGCAAGGTACAGCCTGGGGAGTTAGGAAAAGAAGAAGAATGTTGCTGCTATGGTTTGAAGCTGGACCTAGCCCATTTTTTCATGCTCTGGCAGGGGGATTTATACCTACGCCCCTTTTAGAAGAAGGGTCTGTGGCACTATTTCCTATTATCATCCTGCCAGTGGCGAAACACTGGATGGGATTCAGCTCACAGGTTTAGGTACCTAAAATGGAGTATCTACTTGTGCAAGTCTGCATGTGACCTGGTGCCTGTGCTCTCTTCATAAGCAATGTAAATCTAGACAAGAAAAGCAATAAAGTCCAAAAACTGGATTCAAACACCCCCTCCCCACCCCAGACATCTAGGGCTTAATGCAGTTACCTAAACATATATCCCTAGTGCTATTTGAGACATGCTAGGGTCTGCAAGGCATTGCACAGGGCTGGCAGATATGACCTGCAGGAGACCTGTGCCCTTCTACAGCTGGCAAAAGGCTACATTTAGGCGGCTGAATCCCTCACAAAATGTTTACGTTTCGTAGAGGTTCTGGATGTCAGGCCTCTTTTCTGTAGATGAAAGTTCTTACTGACAGCCATAACAAGGTCTGAAAAAAATGGGTGCACTGCAACGGACCCACAGTGAGTTCATCCACCGTGGTTCACCCATCCTCTGGACTGCCCATAATGTGTGCGTACGTGGGCTGGGGAGTACAGCCACAATCATCGTCACCAATATTCTCTCTTCAGTACTTGAACAAAAGCCCTCAATCCTTTTGCTGTCTTGCAGATGTATGGCAGAAAGGCTCAGACCTGCTTTTCCAATGCATGAGGAGCAAAATCACCTGCTATATCAAGCACATCATAGCAGGGAACAGAGCACAGAGCTGACAGGGATCCCTTGAGCCAGGCACTTCTGCAACCCCGCTTATGTCTATGACACTACAGGCCAGACGTGGACTGGCTCGCAGACCAGGCTGACACATGGTGTGTGGTGCCTGGCCATGGGGGAGAAGCTGTGGAGCAGCTGCTGCCTACATGTGTGTGCGCCAAAACCTGGTTGTATGCAGCAGGATCCAACTGGGGAGGTCTTAAAGGGCTGGAGGCAAGCAGGAGAGCCAGGATGTGTGCAACAGGGGCTGGGCATAGAAAGACGTACAGGTCATGGCTCGCTCTTGCAGCTCTTATTAACGTGCAACTGCAATGGTTCCTGTGCAGGGCAAGTAGAAAAGGCTTAGATGCATTAAAAGCAACGGAAGGTCACGAGCACCTTTGGGCCATGCTCCTCATGCACCCAGATGCAAAACTGTTTCCAGTTAGCATGGATGGGATTCATCTCACCCAGCTTTAAACTTGTATGGACACGTCTCTGTCAGAGCTAGTTGTCCTCAGCCATGTGGAGAGATTGAGATCCATAGGCTTTCAGGGTGCAATTTCTCTGACAACATTTAGGCATCTACTAAAGGATAAGATGAATCATGCCCTAAACATCATTTACCCTAGAGGGGCCCTTCTGGTCTCTGAACACCAGTGTCTAGCGTTGCTTGTAATGCCCTAAGGTGTCCCACTTAGCCTCATGTTGCTGGTTCAGAAGGGCATGGGTCTTCCATAGATCCTGTGTAATATTTGTCAGCCTTGTGTAATTTTAGGCACCTGAGTAAGCGATCCAATGGCACTTCCTATGGACTAAAGAGGGAGCCCGAGCTGAGTGGCTCAGAGGCAGATATAGACACAGCGCTCACGTCAGATGAATCCCATCTTTGCTCTCTGTGGTGTGGACACTGCCACCTGAGCTAGCCGTCTGGGTTTCTTTGAATCGAAAGCAGGAGATGAAAGTCAAGGGTGCAATTCATCTTGTTCCAGAGTAGACACAAGAAATAGGTCAGATGAATTGTCTCCCAAAAGAGCCTATTTTTCTCCCTCAGCTATCAACTTGGGGGCAATGGTGGCTTGGGGAGGAAAATTCTACGTCACAGACATGTCAAGACAGGTCAGAAGGATTCCCTCCCCCTCCTGCCCCCCATCTGCTAACGTTAGCCATGGATGCTTTGTGAATTCCTGCAAGGACACTTCAAAAGCACTGCAGGCTACTGAGCAATCTTGAACACCTATAGCCTCCTCTGTGCTTTTGCATCATGGAGCAGATTGCTCGAAGTCAAGTCTTTAAAATAATATCATGTCTCTGAGGACACAACAGACATTCAACTTGACCCATCAGTGCAACATGGACCTTGCTGCACCACCTGCATTTCCCTTTCCTAATTATTTCTTCCCTAAGATTTAAACATGTGTGTACATGCTCCTATAGCCTGTACCTATATATATACATATATGTATATATAAATACATATATAATACACACAGAGACATATAAGGATTAAATCCATACACACATATAAGGATACATCATCTCTAGGGTAAAACACAGCACATCAAATACATGCCAGACTTGCATGCTGACAGGAGTTAAAACAGAACTGTCTCTGAAGTGGCTTATGGAAAGCAGTTGGTCTTTCAGGTAGTTCCCCAACTTCAGCTTTTCTTTTGTTCTCGGTTCTTTCATGTTAATCTATTTATTCTCCTGTTCAAGCCTGAAACTCAGCCAGTCCCACTAGCACAGTTGAGAAGGATATTTTTATTTCCAGTCCTCTTTTATTTGAAAAGTTCTTCGTTACTTAATGGATGCCATCTAAGGACTGGTGATTAGCGTTAATATCTAGTATCCCCCCACTGCATTGTGTTGGCAGCAGCAAGACACTCTTTATTACCATAGGATCTGCAGGCAGCATGTTCCTTCTCATAAACAGTATTAGCACGTCTCATTTACAAGTCTTTTTGTTACATTTCAAAAGGTGCCCAGCACGTCTTGCATGCAAAGACACTTATTAAATACGGCCCACAAATGGGGTTTGAAAGCAATGAGCTCCTTCAGAATCCTTGGCATCCTGCTCCCCAGATAATTAGCCATAGGAGGGGTGCACTTGATGCCCTGCTAATTTGAAATGATCAGCTTTCCTGTCTTCATTGAAAAGTCAGATCTTACATTGCAGATAGGGAAAGAAGAGAGGAAAGGAAAAAAAATCTCCAGTGATAAATACACCAAGGGATGAAGTTGACCAAGATCACACAGAAAGATGGCAGTCTTTGCAACTACCTTCTCTCAATGCGAGAGACCTCAGTGCCAGTAGTAAGAGGGAGGAATGTATGCGAACACGGTGATGCATGCAGAGGACACATCTGGGGTGTTGGGTCATGTGAGGATGAGAGGAGCAACCACTTGGGGGTAGCTGAGGAAGGGACTTCTGGCAGGGCTCCCCTGCGAAGGGAAATCCACCATGTCTAGGGCAACATCATACTTCCTCCTGCTCTTGGACACTGCACAGAGCACAGCTGTGGGCGAATCCCGCTCAGGCTGCCCCACCAACCCTGGTGTATGGGTTTCCTGAGAGTGGAGAGGCCCATATATTTGCCCATGTGTGAGGTCCAGACCTGGCTGACTGAGACATGACGTGACTAAAATGGTAAGGAAAAACCTAGATCTCCTGGAAGCCAGCTTATTATAGACCAAACTTGCTCTAGCTGCAGAACCTCCCTTCCTCCCTCCCAGGGTTATTAAGCAGCTGAAGGGGCCCTGGCTGCACATGAGAGCTTAGCATTCACACCTTACCTCCGCACACCAGATCACACCAGGCTTTAGTGCCTACTGCAGAGCTTGAGGTATTCACCTGTGGCCCTGGTTGGCCCTGTGGCCCTTGAGGTCCGTCTGGTCCAGCGACTCCGATCTTCCCAGGCAATCCCATCTGTCCCTTGAAGCCTCCCAAGCCAGGAACTCCTTTGGCCCCCTGAGAATCACCAAGAGAGAGCAGTTCAGAGCGTTTTTCAAGCACAAGTGGTTTTAGACATGGGCTAGTCAAACATGACATAGATACTTTCATGGGTTTTGGCAATAAGGGGAAATTGTGCACACTCTCCTTTGCCCGCTCTTGTGGTACTTGATGGAGCACTAGCATCAATAGGATGGTACAGATCACCTTGGCTTTGCTCTCCACCTTTAGTCCTGCAGAAAGCACCTCACTGCTTGGTGACATGGATGTCCCCCTCTCCAGGGTGATGCCCAGTAACTTCACATCTAATACCCAACTCTCCATGTGTAGGTAAACGGAGTCCTTTAGTCTGTAGCCCTGGAAAAGCCAATGACTGCTGAGGAGGGGAGAGGCAGTTACCAAGAGCTGGCCCATAAATTTCCCACTCATCTGCATGGCTGAGCTTTCTCCTAGAGCTGCTGTGACCAGGAAGGACTACAAATAAACAGAGCAGAGGGAAAGAACTCACAGACTCAGCTGAAGGTGGATTTCTAAAGTAGACTAAAAGAAGAGCCCGTCCACCTAAATCCAAAAGACCTGCATTAATGTGCTCTTCAGGAGGGGTTGTCTCGCTCCCTCCAGCACTCCAGAGCAATGTTCTTCTGAGAAATGAGCCCGCAAGGTGCCTGCCAGCTGGGTGTTATGCACAGAGGCCCCTCTCTCATGATCAGTGTGAAACATTCCCCTGCCCAACATTTCTTGTCTGCCTTTAGCCCAAATGGCACTTCTGCTTGAACTTTTCCTCAAATGTGGACATTTAAACATGAGGACTGCAGAGGGGAGAGATTCACCATGGGGAAGCAAGACCCTATTTTCCCTCCTTCCCTGGGATCCCTCCAGAACCAGTCTGGTCCAGCACCAGTGATGCTTATGGGACAAGTGCAAAAACCCCACAGTCAGAAGACTGGGAATCCTCTGCCAAGGAGTGCCTCCTGCTAAATCATAATAATCAATGATTAAACACAAACTAATGATGTTTTCTGCTCTTCTCAAATTTTTCTGAGCTAAAACTCTAACTATTCTTGCTGTTCATTCCAACCTGAGTGCTTTATGGTTATTGCTGGAATTTCAATTTCAGCCACTTCCAGTGGCAGTGAGCCCTATAGATCATTCACGTGGGGTGTTGAAGTGCATTTGTTTGGATCACTTGTGAACGTGTTGCTCTGCGATCTCCTCATCAGGGAGCCATGACAGAGGGAGAACAGATACCGTCATCCTCTTTCACTAGGCAATTCACTGCCATGCTTGCATACGTGCCAGCCACGGGCCTCACCTCCATGGCCTCACCCTTGAACAGCCCCTTACTGTAGCTTCAGACTGTGTCTTAACTGTGAGGCAAAAATGGGATGGGGGAAGAAAAGAAATGAAGCCATCTGCAAACATGCAGAATTATGTAAAGTTGTCCCATGTCCCTTCCCACACATCTCCTTTGAAAAGTACACTATTTGCTCTCTCTTTTCCTCCTGCCCTTCACATGTATCGCCAAATGGAAACTTCTCCTCTGTTTCATCCGTTCTGGGTGAAAGAGGCAGGCGTGCTGCATGCACACACTTTTAAGTCATTCTCATCCCACCGAGCAACTATGAAGGCAGTGGCCGTCAGCTGGATTTCCAGCTGAGCCTGGATTTCCAAATTAGAATTGTAGAATTACGGGCTAATTTAGGTCGGAAGGGATCTCAGGAGATCTCTGGTCCAACACCCAGCTCAGAACAGGACCAGAGGCAATGTTAGACCAGGTTGTTCTTCTCAAGTTAGAAATAGTGAGAAGAAATTTTTTGCTGTAGATTGACTTCTACCCCATCAATCCTATGCCACCACAGGAAAGAAATTTAAAATGGCTGTAGGGGATCAAACCAAAGGTTCAGTCAGTCCAACATCCAGCCTTCAGCAGTGAACAAAAACAATTGTTTGTGGGAGAGAAGAAGAACAGGAGAAGGCAGTGATATTTTCCCCAGAAATAATCTCCCAGCCTCCAACCCCAGAGAGTTACTGAGCCAGGGGTGTTGCTTGACAAGGGAAGGACTCTCAGTTTTTGACACAGATGAGCATCAGGAGCTCAGAACAGTTGCTACCAACAAAAGCAGCACATTCTTTAAGATCCCAAAACAGCTGTAGACCAGCTTGTGAAGCTGAATGCAAGAATGGCCTGAGGGGCTGGAAAGTGCCAAAAGGCTCAATGGAGGTTGTGGGGATTTTCGTGTGTTTTTTTTTTTCCACCCCAAACAGCTTCTGTTTTAACCGAAAGCCTATTTCTTGCCCCGTAAAATGGAACAAATTTTAGACCTTTACATTTAGGGAAGAAAATGGAAAACATTTAAAGAATGCAGAGAGGGAAGATGGGTGGGGAATGATCGAGCAGGGGACTCTGCAGGGAGCTGGTAGCAGGGATATCTGTGATAGCATAGGACTGGAGCAGGTTAGCCTGGAAACCCTTCCCACTCCCACAGCTGATGTGTTCAGGTTTGAAGGAAAGCCCTTTGCTTTTCCACTGTGTAGTTGCTCATCGCTCTAAATTCCTTTCCTGTTCAGTGGAGGTGTAAAAGAGGGAACAAGTCAAAATTAAAAATGAACCATATTGCCACCAACTGGGACTGCTCCTGAGCCTGGCTCTTGGCAGAGTTAGTGAAGGTGTTTCTGAACCATCCCTTGAAGCTGATGTGAGGTGGACTGTAGAGCCCAAACACTTGTCATAGCATTGCAGGAGGCAGCAGTATAATCCAGTTTATTTTCCCCACAGTATCCCAGACACCCTTTACCCTGGACACGATGGTGTTCAATACACTCTGCCAACTAATCCCACTTCAAGGGTTTGGATGGCTTTAAATCAGTACAGGCCCCTGTATGCAGGCACCCTCCTGGGGTTTAGCGCATCAGCAGAGGGCGAATTTAAGACCTGCCTCTTATGCCCTTTCCAACTGCAGTCCCAGGCTTAATGCTCCAGACAGTTGACATTTGACCACTGGAAAGGGTACCTATGATGTAGAAAGTGTATAATTTTGTTAACTTGGCCTGATAGATGTGAGATTTATTCTTTTGTAAATGGCAGCTCAGTGCAGTCTGGAGAGTACTAACCTTTTCTCCTTTCTCCCCAGGAATTCCCAAGGCACCATCGTCACCTGATACTCCCTGTCTGCCCTGGAAAAAGTCAAGAGAAAATCATGACCGATGCAGACTTGGCCCGGTTGCAGTTTGCTGAACAATATCTGTCTCATCTTCAGATTAAGTGACAGAGACACATCAGGGTTGCTCAGACTGTGCACTGCTGGTACTCAAGGAGGCTTGAAGAAATCATGGCAGTCTGGAGGGAAATCTCATTAAAAAGCCCTGTTATTTTACATATATGCAGTAGCGCATGAGGATCATGAGGACTTTGGTGGATGAACTCTGCAGAATCACGCAGAGGTGAGTGGGGAGGTCACCACCTGCAGAGGTCTACCTTGGCCTCCTTTCCTTCCTCTGGTCCAGGCTGTGGTCCCCACAGGAGGAGCATGCCCAGGGCAAGAGTCAGACCTTGGGGCTCCTCAGGGCTCAGCAGCGCCCAGCTGGGACATCCCCACATGGCTTTGGTAAAGCAGACACGTGCTGAAAGGGTGGAAGCAGTCATGGGCACATGCCAAAACTGGCGCAGCTAGGCAGTTTTATGGGCAGGTTGCTCTGATTTCATTGGCATTTCAGATGAACAAACACACGAATGTAGGCAATATAAATTAGTACTAACATTCATATCAATATTAAATCAACACCACTATTAATACTAACATCAACAGCAGCCTGTCTGACAGCAGCATCCTCACACAGATCTTTGCTGGGTTGTGGGAACAGATTCAGAGTAACCTGTTCTGTGTCTGTGCTTAGATAAACTCTTTGAAAGAAATAAGCACATTGGAGAGGTGGATTCCCAGCATCTGCAAAGCTTTTATGCAATCTCTACTTGCAGGTAGATGCACAATTTAGATATTCACCTTTGGTCCGTATGGTCCATCTGACCCTGGGATTCCCGGTCTTCCGGGACTGCCAGTTTCTCCCTGTGGATGGAAAAGTAGTGAAGAGGCTATAAGCAGGGCAGGTGCTGGGGACGGGTCTTTATTTCCTTCTCAGCATGATCTGTGCCATGTGAAAACACCACTGCACTATGACCTTCTGAAACAGAACAGGGATGTAGCCAAACTACCGGACCCGAGCAGGCACAACCCCTAAAATATGGGGAAAATTGGCTCCAAAATGGTAAGGTGAATAAGTGGAACTGTGTGGGAAACATGATGACACTCCTCAAAACAGAAAGCCTAAATATAGGCAAAGTCCTATTTCACATCAGCATAGTCCCATAAATTTTAGACTGCCCAGACTTCAAGCCCACCTACCCGAGGGTAGGTGGGAAATTCACTGAGCAATACTTAATTTACCCAATAGGCCAGGGCTGATGAAGGAAAAGATTAATAACAACAATAATAAAAACAACAACATATCCCACTGGTTCAGCTATCAAAGGGCTCCCTTAGTTCCTATCAGGCATTTCAAAACCCTTCATAAAAAGACCATTAAGGGCCATTATCCCTGTTTATAGAGGAAGGACCAGTGGTGCTGAGCACTGAAGCGTCTTGCCCAGCAGCAACTGGAAATCGAGTCCGGGCAGTTGCTAGGCCACAGAGCAGGAGGTCCTGTGCGCCCAGTGCAGGGGCTCATGAGGAAGGGTCTGCTTTTTTGTTATCCTAGACGAGCATAAGACTCCCTTCAAGCCTCAAAACCTCCTTGTCACTGGCTCCCTGCTCAGCATGGTGATGTCTCTCCGTACTCCTCTGGATGGGGCAGCCTGCATCCCTGCTCAGTGGAGACACCCGCTGAACGGGTCATGGAGAGTGACTTCTCCTGCCAGCGTTAGGGTGGCTTCTTCAAACTTAATGTTACGCTGGGGACAAGAGGGAAATGCCACCTCCCACAGCAGACAGGGCATCCAAAGTGGGAAGGAAAGCTGGGTTGAGCTCACCTTGGTTCCTGCGGCTCCTGGAGCGCCGACGCGTCCTGGGAACCCTCGTAAGCCCTGGTGATAAATCACAAGTGGGTGGTGATGTTAAATCAAGGCTAGGGCAGGAAGGAGGAATGCTGCTATGCACACAGGGTAAGCCCCAACAAAATGGTACCTTGCTAGGCAAGCTCTTCCCCGGCCCACAGTGTCCCTTCCCATCTGGCCCACTCATTCCAGCCTGGAGTTTGAGCTCTCTTACCACTGTGTCCTAGCTTCCGTTTCACAGGATCTCATCCATCCCCTACCTTAGATCCTTTCCGTCCGATGTCACCAGTTATCCCAGGGTCACCTTTCCCTCCCTACATAAAAAAGGACAGACAAATGTATCATGCACAGTCAGGTTAAGAATACTGCCCTGGTAATAGCATCACCTCGTATCTATATTGTACGTACAACCACCAGAGGTTCCTACCAGAATTACAGATGGTGGTCACCTTGCCTCCAGAAATGCAGCCAACTCTGGTGTGGGACACTGAATGACACTCACAGAAGGCGGGTGATTGCTATAAGACTGCTATCAAAGTGCAAGAAAATGTTGTGATGAGTCACCACAGGGCTTGCGACTTCTGCTGGGCAATGTTTGAAAAACGAGCCCTGAAGATCATGTCACTGATCTTGGTCACTCCAGCCCTGAAGACTTGGAGTGAACATTACTCTGGTTCAGGAATTAGTGGAGTGGAAATGACCATGAGGACCTGCACTCTGGAGGCATTAAATAGTCTCTCTCAGCTCCTCTGTTAGTCTGATCTGAAACTGGAATCTGTCATAGAAAGTCTGATATGGGTCCTGGCTCCTTCAATCACTACCTGAATGATCTGGGGGATGTCCATTAATTTAAGTGAGAACTTCCTCACCTGCTCCCTCCCCAAATCTTCTACTAGTTTTTCTTTAGTGGGAAAGCAAACAGAAAAAAACCACCAACAGATTTCAACTTGTTTCTAGAAGCTCAAATGAAGACATGCTCCCACCAAGAGCCGTTTTGGAGATGTGTTTTCAGCAACGAGGGGCCAAAGTTCCACCCCTGCGCAGAGACTTTTTCTGAGGCAGGGAGGGACCCAGTTGATGCAGCAACCAAGCTCTTCCCAGGAAAGCTGGTTCCATCAGGGATTTAGCAAATGACTGCTTTGTTCCCTGCTCTCTGCATCAGTCAGGTCAGTGTTGAGAAGAGATGGACCTGGTACCTGAAGGAACTTGAAAACTGGTAAGTAGCAAAGGAAAACTCACGCTGGAGGGCTGAACCAGGCATGGGAAAACTTACGCTCTGTCACTAAAGAGACATGGACAGATATTCTCTGCTGGCACGCAGAGATGTCCAGAGACTATCACTGCCTAGAACTGGTCCAGGATGTGCATTAGAAACTTCTCCAGGAGATTTAAGCACAATTTCATCTCTCTTTTGGAAAGTCTCACCCTGAGCATGAACCTGACTTCAGTAATGAGGAACATAGGGGGTGGAAGGAGAAATGAACTATGAAGAAAGGCACAGAACCTCTTTCTGTCCTCCAAACACACCTCTTCCTTTTTGACTACTCACTGGTTGCCCCTTTTGTCCCTGAAGACCTCTGTCGCCTTTGGCTCCTTTGTTTCCGTTCTTCCCATCTAGGCCTGCCGTGCCCTGCCACAAAGAGGAGCAAAATTAATTTCCATGTTAGCTGATGCAGAAAGATGACTGAGGACAGTAACTGGGATGGAAACTGAGTAGTAACAGCCTGGGTAGCTCATTTCTGTAGTCAGAGATCAGAAGTTACACTAATGCTAGCACTAAGAGCTGCCTCTACATGAGAGCAAAGGGGACGCAGCAATCATGGCTGGGCAAAAAGTTACTAGGAATGTCCATTTTTTTCAAGGCTGCTGGCTTTGCTATGGTCTGCTGATCTCTTCTGGCCAATTTTCACTGCAATATTCAGAACCTGGATGTCAGCTGAAGTTGGATTTATCCCTACCTCAGAGACACTGATTGCACAGAGCTCAGTTCGCTCAGAGAAGAGTGCATTGGCTGGTTAAGCAGATTGGAGATGAACAAGTGGCCTTCTCTATTTTGAATTAATTTGCAGTAGATTGCTGAAAGGAAACACGTTTATTAAAAAAAATAAATAAATCAGCTGCTAGATCTGTATGTCAAGCAGGCCCATCACCTCTCCAACTACTCCTGTTCTCAGTGAGGAATGAGTACTTCAGACAGGATCACGGTGACAAGCAAACACCCTGGAGAGACACAAGTGGGACCGCGTCGTCCCAGCTGGCAGGTCAGTCTGCTAGGACAGGCCCTTCACCTCTTCATTTTGGTGTAAAAATTCAGCTCCTCCTCTGGGGAACCTATTGCTTCTTCAAACCCTTCCCCAAGCTTCTGCCACATTTTGCATTTCAGAGTAAGAGCAGTATTTGAGAGCTGCTATAAAGAAGGCTGGGTTCTCCTACATGGCTCTGCCAGTCATGGCTGGATCAGTTAAAATCCATGTTCCCTCAAGCACTGCCTGTACGACAAGGCACAAACGTCTAGTGCATACTCTTTATTTACTAGCAACTACTTAGTGACATGATCAATATGAAGTTCCGGCTGAGGAAGTAAATGGACTGTAAAAACAAACCATCTAACTAGAATTCCCTGTTTGCTAGGACAGTTTGCTTGTTTGGAGGGTAATAAACCTTTTGAGTGGATGATTAAATCTCACAAGCCCAGGATACCTTACAATGCTTGATATTTTTGAGATAGCTTCAAGCTGGGTACAGACCCACCTGGCCACGGATTTACACACCTGTATCCAAGGGGATGTACGAGAAAGCCTGTTCCTGAGCACTCTCTGGTCCTGAAGGACCCTGACGCTAGCTAGAGGCTTCTCAATTGGCTTGAATATTCCCTCAGCACCTGAATTCAGGTGTTCAGAGTGGGTTGCAGCAGGACTCGGCACTGCCCTCTGATGCCAACGCTGCTGTGATATCAAATTAGGTGTCCCCCCCACTGACATCCTGGCAGGGTCCCCATCCCCTGGGTGTGCTCAGAGCTCCACTAGCAGCCGCTGAGCACACCGAGAGCCCTCAGGAAGGCAGCCAGTTACAGACACCGCTCTGCTTTCTGCCTCCCACTTGCAAACAGGGATTGTAGACCATATAGGAAGGTGGCCCCACGGCAGGGTCAGCTCCATCAAAGCCATTTCCCAACAGATGCTCCTCAGCAGTCACAGTGGTGTAAGAGAGAGGTCAAGACTTATCTGCTTCTTGCCCACCCTTGGCTGTAGAAAATGTTAAGCTCACAATATGTCCTGGCAAGCTGACAGGCAGGGTGCTGGGTCTCAGCCAAGCCCACTTGCTCCAGGATATACAAGCAAGCTTTTGACCTGGGTCTCATTTCACCATCAGTGGACTCTCATCTGTCACAGTCCGAAGAGATTTGCCTTATGGTCTAGAAGTTTTATAGCAAGGCTTGTGCGTGACAGGGGGTCTTTCCCCGCTTCAGCTGACTGAATTGGCAGCCCCCTTATTACCAAGCACCCCGGCTGGGAGCGCCAGAAAGGTGATGCTTTTCAAGGCCATCTGCACCCAGGAAAAGAAAATGGTGGTTGAAAAGGGTCAAGAGGAAATAGGAGAAAGAAAAAGAAAAAAACATCAAACAGCAAGAAATGAATGAGGAAGAGGAAAATGTTTGGGCACAGGATAGGGGAAAGAAGCCGAATGGAAACTTATTCCCTGAGATTTACACACCATGTTTCTCCAGGCAAAGAAAGACAGGGCAATAAAAGCTAGTAAAACAGCTGCTTAAAGGCAATTACT
This sequence comes from Apteryx mantelli, assembly GCF_036417845.1. Taxonomy (NCBI): domain Eukaryota; kingdom Metazoa; phylum Chordata; class Aves; order Apterygiformes; family Apterygidae; genus Apteryx; species Apteryx mantelli. The sequence continues at coordinate 220,732,084 of NC_089978.1, read as the reverse complement.
GGTGGAGTACTGGAAATGGCTTTTGCTATTGGATTCTATTATTAAAGCGTTGCTGGAACAGACTTCATCTGTCTGCAAAGACACTAGGTACCACAAAGGCATGGTAATGCAGAGGCTTAGTCATAAGTCCTGAGTGCTGGCTGTGACGCAAAGACTTCTTTGAACAGCCGAGGAGCTCTGCTTCCAGGCACAAATTCCTGCAAAGCTTGGGGCTGGAGTCCGGGAGGAACCCGCGCTAACAGGCACATCATTTCCACTAAAACGAGCAAGTCGGAGAATTAGCTCAGTCACATCAGGAAAGCGTGAAACCTACCAATGGGAATGTGATGTGCTACTAGTCCGCCCCCAAAGGATCAATCTGTTTGAAGCAGCAGGGAAGACATAAATCAAACAGATAATGCATTTCCAAACCATGGGGTTGGTTGCAACCTTCGCTAAAGGGTTACCCACGTCCTGGGTATCAACGATCAATATTTGATGGTATGATACATCTGAAGTAGCTGGGAATCTCAACCTACAGGCTTCATCTGTCATTTTTTTCCCCTCCCAGCTGTCTGTTATGTCTAGACCATCCTGCCCAAGGTTCTTTGCTACAGTCCTGGGCCTTCTCCCAAAGACCCCATCCTGTCTTGGTGTGGGAGCTGCTGATGTTCCTCACAGCTGTAGCGAGCTTTTGTTCTTTGGCACCACATCTCGGAGGCGGATCAGCCTGACTACCCTGCTGCAAACCCTCTGAGGTGTCTAGGCAGAGACTTCCATTTGTGCCCAGAAGGTCCCGGGTCTGGCTGACTTGCTTCTCCTTGATGGGCCTGGCCTCATCAGGAGCATTCAGGACATACCAGGGCACCCTGCTAGGGCAAAAACTTCTCAGGAGACCCAACATTTTCCATGCTGAGTGGCCGGAGGCATCTCTTGCCATGTCTTGAATCTGGCCCTGTTAGGACAGACTCCTGCACCCCACCTTTCCTCTCCTCTGGCTCAAAGAAGCCCACCGCTCAGCAGGCAGGGTTATAGGGCCTTGATTATCCCTTAGTTATCACATCCCACAGAGCTCTGGGCTCAGAGGTACTTTCCCCAGCACGCTTTCTGGTTCAGGCTGTTTCACTGCTCTAAATAATGCTGGCAGAACAGTGGCCTTTAGCCTGTCTGCCTTCCTACACCGGACGCATTTAGCCTGTCGTTATCCGAGAGTTAACCAGAATTCCCTGATTCCTTCTTGATTTGCCTTCAGGCATATGGCTTCATTTTCATGCCTTGCAAACTCCATCCCTTGTAACAATCAGCATGGACCAAAAGGTGCTGGATTTCTCTCATCCTGCCCCTCACCAACATGCTGGTGGCTCTTTTCCAACCTTGGCTTTGACAGATGTGCTCTGGCAAATCTGGTTGCAAGCACTGAAGAATCGAGCACATCAGAAGTTGTTCTGAGAGCAACAGTGGTAGGTCCAAGGGCCTGGTGGGTCTTTCATCCTTCCAGGCAAGTTTAAACTTGACACCCTGGGAATAACCACATGGCTGTATAGATGGTATTACAATATGGACAGTGGCTTCCTCAACTACAGCGCAAAGATCCATGAACTGCTGGCCAAGCATAGAGGCCAGCTCACAAGAGAAGGGAGAGAAGATCTCTGAGCCCCAACTTGTGAACCTAGTGAGGAGGACTGCAGACTAGGATGGAGAAGGTCAAGGCACACAGGCAATTATAGATCCTGGCAACCCAAAATTGGGAGTAAAAGCAAGACAAAGGGAGATGGGTATTTATAATAGGGCCTTAGGAACAACAAGGGGGAGAATAATGGATTAATCTGCTGCACATTTTAAATGCCTGCATATTAATGTAAGAAGTATGGAAATAAAGAATAGGAGCTGGAAGCCTTAACACATGATCAAGATTATGACTTAATAGGCATAACACAGACTGGAATATTAATATAAAAGGGTGCAGCATGGGAGGAATATTAATGTAAAAGAGTGCAGTGCTTTTAGAGAAGAGGAAAAAGGAGGAGGAGTTGCCTGGAATATCAAGAACGCACTCACTTGCTCTGAGGTCCAGATGTAAAGTCAACCAGATCCATTGAAATTCTCTGGGCAACGATTATAGGGAAAAGACACAAATGCTGTTGCTTAGTTGGGGACTCCTGTAGGTCCCCAGATCATAAAAATGGATGAGACTTTTTACAAGCCAGTTACGTTATTCAGAGTGATATGAGGTGGTTTGTCTCCCCATATATCAGCTGGGAAGTAATAAGCTGGGAAGGACAGAAAGGAACCAGCAAATTTTTGCAGTGAGCTAGTGGCAGTTTGTTGATAGGAAAGATGGAATTAGAGGGAGCTGAAGGAAAACGAGAACCACTAGCCATTATCTTTGAGACCTGCAGAGGACAAATTGAGTACAGGCAGACTTGACCAAGCAGTGTCTGTCTTCAAGAAGAGGGGAAAAGAGGACTTGGGGGCTGTTAGATTAGACAGTTTAACTTCCCTCTCTAGAATAACTCGGGATCAAATAATCAAACTATTTGTGAACACTTGAAAGACAAAGTTGGATGCTGTCAACCTGGGTTTGTTGAGAACAAGTCACATCAAGAGGTCTTGCCCTAACACAGGTGTCTGAAATAGATGATGTGAATCATGCTCTGAGAGTACCCTAAAGCTGACTAAAAAACAAGTCTGAGTCTGGCTAGCTTGGATGTGAAAAGTGAACATGGCAGATATCTAACATGAGGTCAGATGAATTTCATCCAGGATGTCGTATATCACAGCTCTTCTGTCAAAGCCCCAGTTCTGATCTGAGTTTTGCAATTATCGAAGTTTAATGAAGGGCCAAAGCTTTTTTGTCTCAGTCTAGCTCCAAAACCAGCAGGGATAGACTTCCCTGTGCCAGTAAAATCCCCAAATATTAATTGAAGAAGAATTACTTTTCTCAAACATTGACAAGATACTGATTTCTGGTAGTTAATTATATTATGTGCTGATCCCTTTAGTGCCAAAAGAAAACACTGTATCTTCCAAACATGTCTGGATGATGAGATTGCTGTCTGGGATAGCAAAATCCTGCTGAAATCCAACTGTGCCTCCTTTGCCACTCAGAAGCCTCAGCTAACACCTGCGACCTAACCCTGCACTACTGTATTTTAGTGCTACTGGTTATTGCCTGCGGATCCAGGTATACACTACAAAGCCTTTTCAGAAATGCACTTGATCTAAGGACTACGTGCGGTGATCCCGGATGGGACTGTAGCAGGCAGATTTCTTATGGCATGTTATACCTCCTTCATCACCCGTTTGGCAAAGTGCTCAAGAGGTTGTTTACAGTTAAGCATGGGCTGAAATACTTAACTGAAGGGAGACTTATCCTCCATGAACAATTGCTGGTCTGGATTACAGGCTTGTAAATAGTTGCAAACCCGCAATCGGTAATCAGCAGGCAGCACTGAATGGCCATGGAGCCTTCCTAGCAACAACTAGTTGCTGAGAATTGAATGTTCATGCAGAAAGAGGCATAACTGGGGAACAGGTTAGAAAAATACCAATATTTCTTACTGCAATAAAACAATTTCTTTGTCAAAAATCTGATTTCTTTTTTCCAAAGAGGAAGGAACACAGTCATATTTCCATGACCTGAGAAAAATCCCAGTGGCCTTCTGGTGTTCCCTCCTCTCCTATTCCTTCCTCTCACACATGAAAAGAAACCAAAGGAGACCTTTGTACTTTGAACATCTTCAGAGACCACTTTTCACTTGCAGCTTCCATCAGATGAAATGGGAAAGTTCAGAAGCACCTAAATGGTTTTGCAAAGCATTTCAGTGAAGCTGAAATTGCTTTTTTTTCAGTTGCAATTTGCCAGAAAACAGGGTGAACTACGAGATTATCTAGGTCCTTCAGCATAACTGTTTTCCCTCTGGCCAGCAGCAAGCACACACTGAACGCTATGACTAGCCACTTGAGTCCAGTCTGTAGTCCAGCTGCTTAAGGATATATACATTTCTCATGGGATACACAACCCATAGTCACAAGTCTTGTTAAGACATTTGAACCTCAAACCTCCTCTGTTCATGTCAGGCAATGTCCCCTAACACACTAAAGGCATTAAAAAGTAATAATTAAATGCATATTTCAGGTGCCCTCTGATGCAAAATGCAAATTCCTATTAAAACATATCTCTGGCTCTGGCTACCCCTGCTCACAGCTGGTTTTCCAGCAAAGCCCCTTCGGACATGGACATTGCTGAGCAGCACAGAGCCAGCATCGCCTCCCCCATGACCCACACATGCGAGACGCGGCTGTGGCCACAGGGAGGTAATCATCAGCGGCGCAAACCTGATGTCAGCACCCAAGACTCGCAAAGGCAGACAGACAAAGAGGCTCCAACTCACAGCAGCACCTGGCAGGCCTGGTTCTCCTGGCTCCCCCTGCAAGGAAAGTGATGGTTGAGTTAGCTGGGGGGAAGAGCTGCATTTCCTCTCAGTGCACCACTTGGCAAATAACTACTGCGCAGTCAGTTGTGCCTTCCTAGCAAGAAGAGCTGGCCGGTATCCGAAAGGAGACACCTACAGCTTGACTCCGCTGTGGAAGATAAACCACAGGGACTTTTGGGGGCCCCTCTGCAGCAGTAACTGGAGAGGAGCACGTAGGATCCCCAAATATCTCAGGTGGCACTTTTGTGTGGGCAGCTGGATGGAGCCTTATATCTCCATTGACTATAACAGTCGCTTAGGCACCAGTTCACACCTGACATTTCACGTGCTGACATTTCAACAAGTCACTGTGACTATTTTAGCCTAGGAAAGGTGCCAGAGAATTCTGCTTCTTTACAAAATGAAAGAAATCTTTATGGCTTTACTGGCAAAGCATCCCTGCTTCTGATTTCTGGTAGCCCCATAGCATTTTAATTAGGAATATTAGAGAGGGAATGCAAAATTCCACTCCACGAGGAAACTGTGAAAGGATTTTGCACATCAGTTCATGCAGGACATGCCTTAACACAGGTTTTGAGGCTCTTTGAGCTCACTGTACTCACCTTCTGTCCCACTGGTCCTCTTGTTCCAAAAAGCCCCATCACACCCTTGGAGCCAGCTTCACCTTTGACTCCCTAAAAATTTAAATTCTGTGTTAAATACATCTCTGGTATCTACTGCTCTCAGAGTGACCCTCCTAAGAGAGACCAATAAGGAACCAATGGAGATGGCAGAATGACAAAAAGCACCGTTTCTATAGCAGACTTTATCCTCAGGAATCCCAAAGGTCTACATAGCAGCCAGTGCTCAGCATCGCTAGGAAAGAAAGCCACGAGCTGCAGAGCAGCTCGGTAAAAAACCACGGTATGCTGTCCTGTAACAGAATTAGTGCCCAGCAGTGGGGACTGAAGGAAAACAAGCAGAAAAGGGGCTCATACCCTCTGGTTGCCCGCTGCCTCCTTGCAGACCCTGGAGGAGCAATGCAAGACCGTGGTTGACTTACGAGTGGTGAAGATACTACTCTGGGGTTCAGTCCAAAGTCCCTCAGATATTCTGCCAAGAGGGGCTGTTGCTTTAGGAGATGATTATATACTATTTTTTTATTAGAGGGCAGTCTGACATCAGAACATCATGTGTGGGATTTCATCTGACTTAAAGAGTGCATACCCTCATGGGGGCATCTCCTTGAATCTCCCTTATAGTTACTGGAAACTTAGTCAGCTGTCAGTAGTGGTCAGGACATGATTCATCCCATCACAAAGGAGATGCCCATCTTGGGTCAGGTGACTCCCACCATGGCCTACACTGATTATTCAGACTAGTTCTTCACTGGGAATAACAGGAACTGGACATCTAGCTCAGATTGGGATGCTGCTGTTGTAGACACCTATTTATTCAGTTGAGTCCCATTCCAGGGTCATAATTCTGGAGCAAAATGCATTAACGTAATATGAAAATAGGGATGATTAGTACAGGGAGATTTAGTTCGTGACTCAATCTGAGAGTGAGAAAATTACGTGATTCCTCCCAATGAAGTGATGGGCTGAGAACTGAAACCTCCACAGGGTACATTAAAAGAGCAAAGAAAGAGAGAGAAGAGCAGGTGGCTTGCTCTGCCACTGCACACGGGGACAGAACTGCATGAGGAGTAGCTTTGGACAGGAACAGAAGAGCAAATCAAGCCTTAGCAAAAATGCCAGGAGAGCTGCAGAACCAGCTCAGTGTATAAATAAGCACGACCAGTTCTTGGAGGGAGGTGCAGACACGGGACTGTCACAGTGCTGTAATAACCGATGAGCAGCCTGCAAACTTTTCCCATAGTGATCCTGTACTGCAGACACCAATTTTACATGGTCCTACAATCTTGGTATCAGGTAAACTGAATGTGTATCATGTTCACAAGCCCCAGTCCAGCAGCATCCTCTCCCCTTCTGTGGGAATAGCTGGGCTAGCGTGTCATTGCACCATGTTTTCTAGCAGGCATATGGGAAAGGAGGATGCAGGGGTATTTGTCCCTTCCTCAGAAAGACACACAACGAGTGACTCTTTGCTGTACCTCAGTCTTTTCAGGAGGTTCATACCTTTTCTCCCACAGGCCCATCCTCTCCCTTCTCGCCTTTGTCTCCGTCAAAACCTGGAAGGCCCTGCTCACCCTGAAAGACGAGACAGAAATTAGTGGACTGCAGCTCCCTCCTGGAAGGACCCACTCTCAGTGACTGGCTCTAGACCAAACTGCTCATTTGTAATACCTATCCCAAGCTGTGCTTGGTGGCCAAGGGAATAACACAGCCATCAAGGGAGTTTGCCCTGAAAGAGATGGCACAGCCATCACAGACATCTCTACTGCTTGCTGCTGGTCGGAGTGGGGGTCTGCGTGGTGTAGCCATTACACATAGTGTCTGTCCCATGATGGGACTGGGTCAGCCCTGGTCACCTCTCTCCTAGGGACAGGCCTCCCTGTCCATCTTGTTTCATCCAGATGACCAAAGGCAGAAATTGCTCTGCCCTTGGCAACACACCTAAATGTGCTGCCTGTACCGCAGTGAGTGAACGCCTAGAAGATGGAGCGGCAAGCTGAGGCTGCTCCTGAGGTCACCCAGCAAACGAACCAGATATCTGGGAATAGGAGCCAGGTGACCTGGATTTATTTCCTGTACTCTGCCCACTCTCCAGCACTCCTTTTGCACAGGCCGTTCACCCGGACCCTATATGCTTTCAGCCACCCCTGGAGCCACATCTTGTGTGGGTTTGCTAACTAGTCCTCAGAAGTAGCAGCTGGCTATGGCAGTTCTCCCACCTCAGAGCCACATAAATGCCTAGAAACCCAAGTCAGGGTGTGGATGACAGGGGTTACCAGGAAGCATCAATAAAGCAGACAGAAACTAGAATACCCCATGCAAAGACCAAGCTGATGCCACCAACAGTGGGGAAGGAACAGCTTTAAAAGACAGAGAGACACAAACTTACAGGATCTCCTTTACTGCCTTTGTAACCCTGGGGTCCAAAAACAGTCCTGGGCTCACCCTAGAGAATGGAGACACAGCAGAGATGTAGACACACAGTGATACACAAATTCATGGGTGCAGCTGGGTGGAACCACTTTTGCTCTAAGTGGCAAAACTGAAAAAAGGGTTATTCACGCATCTGTAATGAAGATGAGCATTTTCCAAACTGTGGTCCATATGGACCCAGTCAGGGGAAATATAGATGCTCCACAGAACAACATTAAATGTTAGGTTTAGTGTATCCTTAATTGAAAACTTGATGATGAAGATGCAAAAAAAAAGATAGATCTGAGATCTGACAGTGACCTCTTGGTCCAAAAAATGTGGGGGTCTGTTGACAAAGGTATGACCGCAGTCTAGGTGTCATGGGTGGAAATGGAGCTGTGCATGGCAAAGCAGGAGCCTGAGGTTCAGTTCCTGATCGGAGGCTGTCAGTGACAGGAGTCTTTCTCATCTGACATGGTAACTTGGCTCCTTCACTGCACGTCACTCAGGACGTCAAGGTTTGCACCTCTCCCAAACTGTGGTGCACTAGCTAGCTATAGGAGGGGCGGTGAACAGCTCTGCTCATCGTGTCCTGATTTACAGACACAGAGCTGGAGTGAAGGAAGGGGAAGCAACACTTAGGGCATCCCTTGGAGGTAGCTTTTGAGGGTCAGACTCGCAAACTCTCTGACATCCTGAGAGAGCCAGTAGCCATGGGCATGCAGTAACCCCATGGACACATCTGTTTCAAGCGTATTTGTCAGCTCAGTGGTTGAGGAGGGACATTTTGCTGTTAGGAGGCCATTCACATGCAAGAAATAGCTCTGCTCTGGCGAAGAGATGGTTGCGTTGTCAAATGAGTGAGGCTGCCCATAATTCAGAGGGAGAAGCATTGAGGCCACCTTCCAAATAACTTCAGGGCAAGTTAACACCTGGCTGGAAAGATGAGTCTTTTCACTGGGAGAGGACTCCCTCCGAAAGCAAATCGAGCCCCCAGGGCATGTGGATGAAGGTGAACACGTGGCAGAAAAGCCTGCACAGATAACTGAAGAGGTCTTTTCATTTTCATCTTAATTTAAGTAGATTAAGACAACTTTTTTTTACTTTTTCTTTTGCAACTTTTTCTTTTGCAGCTTTCTGCAGCTGTATTGGCTGGATGTCGTAAGTGAGTATTTTGTTTCATCCTAACCCAGCTAAAGGACTGTTTCAGGGTAACTGGATAACATCTACACTTACAGGAACGTTGTTCCTCAAAACTGGGGCACTGCGACCTGCCAACAGGCGTCTGCTTCTGATGCGCTGCCCCAAAGGGAGCCTGGAGGCTAACGTGGCCCCAGCTACACTCACACCAGCAAGTGTCCAGCACCAGTGAGCATCCAGCTCGGCCCCGGGGCGCTGCACTCCTGGAAAGCCCCCACAGGTGAAGCTCACGGCTGGACAGTGCCTTCAGCACCCTTGTGCAGAATCAGTGCCCTGCACAGATTGCAGGACAGGCGGACGGACGGGAGGTGACCTGGAGCCCCGCGTGGCAGCAGAGTTGGGTGAAGGTGCGCGGGGTGCAGATTTTGGTATCGGTCGGAGACAGGGCAGACCCAGGAGGGAGGGCGTTCTCCATTTATTGTGGGCAGGATGAAGGTGGAAAGGAAAAAATCGCCTTTGGAAGATTTTTAGATCTGATTCGGATGGCGAGTGCAGCAGGCAGTTAATACTTTGCTATTCCTGTTAGCAGCATACAGCACTAATTTACTCGGCTTTTCGAAAGATTAATTAACCCCTTGCTGGCCAGTAATCCTCCTTGTTAGTCTTCTCTGACAATTCCAGCCCATTTGAAAAGGACCCTTTTAAAATCATCACTCTTCAGTGATGCAAATGTCCCTGTTCAGGGTGACTGTGCATTACTGTTGGAGTCTTAAAAAAACACGCATGAAATGCCCCAGAATTTAGCAATCACTTTAGCAGTTTATGCAACCACCACCATCACCATGTGACCCTGATCAAATTCTAGCTTAATATACTCTCCTGCTTTCCTGCTCTGGAGGGTCTGTAAAGGAGACAGGATTGGGCTCAATAGATTTTAGGGACAAAAGAGAGCATAAAGATCCTGTACTTTGATCTGATACACAGTAAAGACCCAGGATCCACACAGTTCCTCTTATATTGATCAAGGGAGAGTTAGAAAGTTAAGCTGTCATCATGTGAAACAAACCCAAGCCAGTTATCTCCCTCACCTCCTGTTTTATCTCACACTCCACCTTATATTTTATTAAGGTATTCTTTGGAAAATGCATTACACATTCCTTCAGGTTGGAAAGTGGTTTTGGGCCTCTTCACGAAGCAGATTAAGAATTGATTTGTCTCTGGAGTGAGTCCCTTTAGAAAGTAGCTTCCTCAGAGACAAATCAGCCTTAATCATTTAATACTGCATGACTCAAAGGTAGAATCATCACGTAGGTTTTCTAAAACTCATTTTCTAACAAGCCATTTCAGCCAGGAAGGAAGTTAAAAAACACTGGGCAGAAGTTCAGCATTTTCTGTAGCATGGGCTGGAGCACTTTCCAGAACCATTCTGGGAGTTATTTTCACATTACCTGCTATGAGCAAAGTCAGGCTTTTTAAGATTGCAGTGTGCTTTGGGGCGAGCTGGTTATACCAGAGTCATTGGACACTTTCACTTCTTCCCTTAATTCACAGGAAGCATTCCTGTGCCCCAGAAAATAGCTGCCAAAATTACTACTTTTTGTTGTTGCTGGTGGTGGTGATAACTGTAGGATCCTTTCAAAACTATGAGGCAAACTCCACCTGGAGTACTGTGTCCAGTACAAGGAAGACATCAACAAAGTGGATGGAACCCAGTGGAGGACCTCAAGAAGAAGGGGGCCATCTAAGTTTTATCTTCCACTACCTACATGGGAGTTACAGAGAGGATGGATCCGGACGCTTCTTGGAGGTGCACAGTGAAAGGACAAGTGGCAACAGGCACAAGCTGCAACGAGGGAAACTCCTATTAGATATAAAGAAAAACCTCTTCACCACGGTGGTGGCCAAACACGGGAACAGGCGCACTGAGAAGCACACATTTTCAAAACAAGGTCCTGAGCAACCTGGTCTGACTTTGCAGTTGGTCCTGCTTTGAGTGGGGTTGGACCAGAGATTTCCAGAGGCCCCTTCCACCGTGAAGTATTCTGTGATTTGAAAATGAAGTCTCACCACAGAGCAATTTCCATTACAGTACTGCTTCTAGACACAAGCAGCCTCAAACTCTGCAGATTTCCTTAGCAAAGGCATCCCGATGCAGGCACGTGCCTACTGCCCAAAACACTGTTCCCATTGCTGATCAAAGGTAGGATCTGAAGTCTTCTTAGATGAAAGAAAGGCCTTTGCACACTGCCACCTGGGATCCCTGTTTAGCCCTCCATCGCAGATGGGCTGCACTCACCCACACCTACCAATACGAATCCTATACAATTGCTAAGATCCCAGATATTTGAAAACATATATATATATATTTTTAACATTTACATCTCTATCTTGCCAGGCCACTGACTTGTTTAGATATCTCTTCATCTGCTCACCGGTAATTAAAAAATCCTGTAAGCCTTTTACCCCATCTTCCCCAGAAAGTCACAACCTGGAATGTCCTTACTCTTTCTCCCTTGGGTCCCAGAAGTCCTCGATCACCCTAAACACAGGAAAGAAAAAATACAGTGCACGATTCCTCTTTTACTCACTCTTGTTCTGTTGCTCAGTACACTGCTTTGCACGCAAGCCACTAAGATATATCACAGTTGGAAGTCAGTTCCTCTGGGCACTCTGCACAATGATTACTTTACCACAGGAGATTGCACACAACTAGAATTTATTGCATGGACAAAAAATAAGGACCCAGGGGACTGAAGTGCTTTGGCTGACTCTGTGCTCAGCATGTCTAGTGTGGAGCTATAACTAGATTTCGACCTCCCAATGGAACATAACCTCCCCACACTGCAGGGATGTGCCTACTTCTCAGGTTGAAAAGCATCCTGTATGATACAGGATTACCTGAATTTCAACCTGAAATCTTGCATCCTCTATTGAAAGTGTACAAAATGTTAACTGTTCCTGAAGGCTTATTATGCAGGACATGGGATAAGAGGCTGAAGGGCAAGGACTCATTCCTGATGGCATCTCCTAACCGCTTTCAACACACAAGACTAGTGTGGTGACAGCAGGAGAAGGTGGAGGCTGCAAGAACCAGCTGGGGACAGGAGAGCGGGTGGATGAGGAAACAGGCTGTGAAAGTGCACTTGAACTGCTTCTGAGTTACGTTGCTGCATGCAGATGCCCCTGGGTGTCCCACCGCACACCCTCAACTTGTGGACAAAATTCGCTCTTCCCAGCGCTCCACTTCTCAACTTTCCTAGAGTTGCAAGCGGGATGTGGCAGAAGGAGACTGAAGGGACTCCTGCTCATGGCTGCAAATGGAAAGGTACTTGTTGCTGGCGAGCGGTCACCATTCTGCCTATGCTGCAGGAGAGCTGTGTTCAGAAATGCTCCCCAGTCCTGCTCCCCCAGTCCTGCATGTTTGGGAATTGACTGGAGCACACCAGGGGCCTCTTTCTGTGCAAAATCCTGTTTCCTTCCAGAGAAAACCAAAACATGCAGAGGATAACATGCACCCAGGTCTTATCTCAGCCCATCCCTTACATGGGGTTGCTAATGTGACTTGTCACTTCCACACATGCTGGTCAAATTCCCTTCCCAAGCTATCCCCAGAGATAGTGTGGGATTATCCCTACTGTCTTAGCAGTGGCACCAGTAGTGTGGTTTGCTGCAGAAAGGCGCCCTCCTCCCGAGGACCCTGTTTATGCACTTTATAGTTAAGATGACTGTGGCTTACTCTTTCGCCTTTCACACCTGGGAGGCCTTTTAGACCCTGCAAGAACAAAAAACAACATTTTAAGACAAATACCGGAGCAGCAGAAAGTGTTAGGAGAGAGCAGTCTCTGCTTAGAGGCAGAGCTGTCTCCAAGGGCAGGCTAAACCATCTAGAAGCTGCTGCTCTGAGGGACCCATGCAGAAGCCCGTAGTCTTCTTTCCTTCTCATCAAGAGCAACGTGAGAAGATGTAAAGGGTAGCACATTTGAATTACACCAGTACAATTCGCCCTAGGTTTCTGCCCACAGTTGAATCCCAGACACAACTCAGGACTTCAAGGATGAGACCAAGGATGAATCCAGATACTGCAGTTACCCTTGGCTTTCTGAGGAGCTTCATAAAAGCCTTTTGTGCCAAAAAATAACAACTTGATTCTATTAATGATAACAGCTTAATAAATAAAAGGTATTCGTAGAAGTACTGGTTGTGATCTGTGGCTCTCCTGACTCAATCCCCCGTCAGGGAAAAGAGAATTTACAACAGAACGAGATGCTGAAATTCATGCAAGCAAGCAGACATGACAAAGAAGAAAAGAACAGGAGTGCTGTTTATGAAGGACTTCAAACGTGCCTTGTAGATGAGTCAGCCAAATGGACAAGAGCATAAAGTAATTACAGTCAGCATGACAGCTCATGTTTTATATCTATCTACAGGATTTATGCTCACAAATCCCAGCAAACCATTGGAATTCAGGCTCCCAGAGTCTCTATTTCCCACTAAAAGCATTAAACCACAGGGATCTTGCCAGCCGTGGGGCCACTGTTGTCTATACCATAAAATCATCCCTCCATCCTGTGTTAACACTCACCATCATGCCAGTGGGGCCTCGGACTCCCACGATGCCCTCGTCACCCTGTTAGCAAAGAGAGGCTTTGTGACGGCTATCAACAAGGATAAGTGCAGAGTACGAACAGTCCTCGCTCTGCAAATCTCTCCGCTGGAGACAACGTGAATTTAGTGCACCGAAGCCACGATCCTCAAAGGAGTTGTCCAGCGTCATTCACTTACACGTCCGTGTGGGTTAGATGCCTTAATGCTCCTTATGGAGCTGGATCCATAAAGGGCCTGAAGGGCTCTAGACCTTCCGCATGTCACTGCAGGTGCACAATGCATTCAGTATTTAGAGAAGAATGCTCTGGGTAGCTTCAGGCCACAAAGGGTAGGATCCATCCTGCTCAGTTGCTAATATTTATTCATAAATACCTATGGCTCGTTTTCCTGGGCTTCCTCATCAGCCTCTGAGAGAAGCAAGCATTTGTAGGACGATCTGGACCTAATTTAGCATGACATCAATCATTTCAAAACGGTGACTCTTTTGCTCTCTTGGGATAGAGAGACCCTGGTATGACTATCTCAGAAGAAGCCATCCAAAGCTGCATGTCCCAGTATGTCTCTCCCCAAGCTGCACTTGTATCTGACAAAGGCAGCGTGCAGGGAGAGTGGTGTGATGTTGCAGCAAGGGGCAGAGGGATGGGAGGAGAGGTTGCAGCTGTTCCCAGGGTGGGGTGGGGGGGTCCTATTCACCCAGCTAAAGGGCTCCACATCTTTTCTGCACACTCATCCTTTCCTCAACACGTTGCTAAACTTATTTCAGCAGGACTCAGCACAATTAAATAAAGTAGCCAGGAATTCACCTGGAAGTCACCCCGCTGATTTTCAGAAGGACGACACCACCAAGCAGCTGCTCAACAGTAACCTGTGTTTTTGGAGACAAATGGTGAGCGCTATCTTCATGACTGGTAGTGGTTTCCAGATGCTGTAGAACGTATTCTGAGTCCAACCTCCCTCTTATTAGGGAGAGTTCCTGCAGATCACACTGTGATCCTAAGAAGGCAGAGGTCTCCTCCCCTGCAGGAGCTCAGCAAAAAGGCTGAATTTTACACAAGTGAGGCACTGCTGAGCAGATGACAGGAGGTGTTTTGACAAGCAAGGCCTCCTGTAAGCCCCTGAGCTTGGAGCTGTACCACACGCCTCCCGTCAGTGTCGGCTATCAACTCCTTATGAACATTACTACGAGGGATAGCAGTGCTGGTGGGTCTATTAGGTCCTTTTATGACCTTTCTCAGTAGATCCCAGAAGACTTACCTGTCTTTAAGTTGCCTAGACTTAGACATATCCATGTGAGGTCTAATTCTGATCTCAAATAGAAATCCAGGGTTATTTGAGATTCTGTGATTCACTCCAGATTTATACTGGAGTCAGAAGAGCAGAAACATTATTTCATCATTTCCTTCAGATAATAAAACTTCAGCAAGGTTTACCCCAGACCTTTCACAGCTGTTGACATTCTCATTAAGTGTTTTGTCTCAGGGGCCTCGCTGAACAGTTCTGCTGGCAGATGGGGAGTTTGTCTAAATAGATTGCAACATAAAATCAGTTTATTCATGAAACAGCCATAGAAGCTGTTGAAATTGAAACACGGCCTCTCATTGAGACTCAAGAGGGTCTCTCTCGCGTCTTAACCAAAGCTTTTCTGCAGGATGAGGGGAATTGAATGTTGCTGCCCCAAGAACGATGGGCCGAGCTGGGTTCCCTCTGCCAGGAGGACGGGAAGGAAGAGGGAAACGAGTATAAAGGACTGGGAGGCGGATTCCTGGAGGAGCAAGCTTGCAGGTAGCAGATGCAAAGCATGCAGAATGAGACGGTTCTTCACTGAGCTGCTAGGACTCAGCTTCACATTAAGACACCCAGATGCAGGGGCGTACATATCATCTAAGCTCCCATGTGGAGGCTCAGAGGGGCAGGATTCACTTGGCCGTGCAGTTGCCCAGTGCTACTTGAAATGCTCTAGGGTATCTGAGACATCGCATGGGGCTCGCAGATATGAATCCAGCACCACAGACTCTATCAGCTAGATCATCATGAATGCTAATGGGAGTTCAGATACCACACACACACAGAGACACCACCACTTAGATGTCTGAGTCTCTACCTGAATCCCACCCACTACGTGGTTCATCTGTTGAACTCCCAGCCATGGAAAGCTGTGGATATCAATTCAGCCACCTAAACAAAGGCATCTAGCACCATCTGAGACACCCAGTGATAACCTGCCTGTTGACCCAGAAGGGCACAGGTCTCCTGGGCATCCTAAGTCATATTTGCCGGCTCTGTGCAGATGTCTCAGGTACTCTAAGGCATCTCTGACAGCACTAGACACTTATGTCAGGCCACCTAACCAAGCCTTAAACACCTACAGGGGTGCAAGAGGAGAACAGACATGTTCTTGGAAGAGAAATACAGGCCAGGCATGGTCACAACCATGTGAACCAAGCTGCCAGCATCCCAATGTACAAAGAAGACATTGCAGGTGCAGGGAGGATGGTTATGCATGCATGGGCAAGAGGCAGCAGCAGGCGAAGACCTCTGATGACGTGTGTGTTCAGACGAGTGCCTGGTGCTGAACTCTCCACTGGGCTTCCTGTGTGTACAGGGTGTAGGTGACTCAGAGAAGAACTACAGGCACTAGCACACTGCGGGAGGTCCTAATTGCTACCTGTGGGCAGAGACTGGTTGCCACCAGCTCCGGCTGGGCACAGCTGCGGGCAGTGTCCATCACCTCTGAATCTGGCCAGTTAAAAATCAAGGAGGGCTCTGAAATCAGCCCTTTATCATCTTCTAAGATGGGTGAGTGGCAGATGATGATAAAATTGCCTCCTACACAGGTAGGTTGCAACAAGCCAAGCCAGGAACACTTATGGTGGGACCTACCTGAGGGCCAGGGAGTCCGCGGGGACCTCTTGGGCCAGCTGCTCCAAAGCCAATTTCTCCCTGCAGAGCAGAGACAAACAGAGGTCTCATTTGGAGCAAGGACACCACAACCCTTTATTGCTGATTACTCTGACCATGATTCAGAGATTACAGAAAGAGTCAAAAGACTCACTTCTACTGGCTTTCTGCTGGATCATTATCTTGCAAAAAGAGTTCGGTTCAAGGTAGTTGGATCAAAATTACAGCCTACTCCCTGTACAATTAATGCCCTGAAGCAAAGGTGGCCAAACTGGGAAATGCCAGCCGCTTTCAAGTAGTCCATAGACATCTCAGAGCTGAGAGTGCCCACTGTCAGTGGATATACTTATTTTCCCAGCAGCTGGCAACGGCGCCTAGCAAAGAAATTTTGTGCACTCTCAGATCACAGAGCACAAGATGAGATTCCACATGGACAGCTGATGACACTGCTATGGCCTTGCAGTGCCCACTGTTCCAGCAGGTAGCACTCCAAAAGGATGGGCAGCAGCTGGTGTATAGCAGAGAGCAGCATACACGCAGCACCTTACATGCATCTACCTGCCACTTAGGATTGATGTCACTACTGGTGGCACTATTGGTCCTCCCAATAAGGGAAAGGGCTAGTGGACTCACTCCTCTCCAGACACAAGAGAATACACAGAGGAGACCAAAACTGAAAACCAGTCTTCAGATTTTACCCCCATGGGTCCCAGGCACTTTGAGGAAGACAGGCATGAAGGTGAAAGAGGGATGAAGTGTCTGGATGTGGTCGGGGATTGCCAACCCAAGATCTCAGCTACTTGCGAGCTGACTGGCAGCGTGGCACTCACCTTGTTGCCTTTGGGGCCAGGTGCCCCGGGAATCCCCTGTAGGACAAGGAAAAAAAAAATCAGAAGAGAGGACCTTGCTTTGCAAGGCCTCCATGCTCTCCTGTCCCACCCAATGCTCCAGGAGGGTAAAGGCACATCCAGCCCAGGCACCAGGGCTCAACCTCCCTGCAGCTCACAGCTAGGGCCAAGCAGCCCTCCCTGCATGCAGAAGCACGAAGCAGGGGAGGTGAAGAGACCTGGCAGGGAGGCAGGTGGGAACCAACAGGGAGAGAGACAAATTCTCCTAAGATCCCTTCCCCAGGGACCTTCTCCCCTTTCACCTGCAATTCCATCTCATCTTTCACTCCCAGCTAGCTCCTCCCTTCCACCCCCTCCAGGGATTGGGGCCCCTTGCAGTTTGAGTTCAGCAATGCTCCCAGGAGATGTTTCTTTCACCCCACAAGAAGGACCATGACATGGAGGAAATATTACCATCCTTCCGCGGCTCAAAAGACACAGGGGTGATGTGTAAGTCACCTCTTTTCCTGGGAATCCCGCTGGTCCAGCTGGCCCAGTGAATCCATTTCGTCCTCTCTTACCACGATCCCCCTTGAACACAAAATTCTTTTAAGGAGGAAAACACCCTGATGGAAAGTCCCTGCTTCCCCCCAGCTAGTTAGAAAGCAGGAGTCTGTGCCCCTACGTGTTCCCTGGACCAGCAGCAAACTGGAGGAATAACTTATAAAAATGCTGTAATATCAGGTACAGCAAGTTCTGGGATGCAGCCAACAGGATGTTCCCTATGTGGACTTCTTCTTCATTGAGGACAGAGTGCAAAATGTGGCTCTGTTTTGCCTGTGTGAAGGATACAACCACTGCCCTTATCTGCTCTCTCAGGGCAGAAAAGCAGCTGGTCTGGTTACGGCTTTGAGAGGGGACTGCAGCTACGTCAGAGGGAAGGGTAGCCCTGGCTTTGGCTGCCGTTAATGCTCCAAATGTCTTACAGACCCCCAGGACGTGAGTGTGGCTTTAAGCCTCTCTTCAGTCCCCTGCTATCTCAGACTCTCAGAGGGACCCTGCGTTTACAGGGTTATGTTGCAGTCCCACAGTGAGAATCACCCACTGCTCCCTCCATCTCCAGGGGCTGATGACCACGAAGCCTCACTCCTTGCTAACATTCCCTTTGCTGCACAGCCACCCCTCTTCCTCCCAGTCATCTCACTGAGTCACATAACTAAGCTGAAATAGAGACCAACTGGTCCCCACCTTGCTTGTCTCTCCTCAGCTTCTTTTTTGAACTTGAAGGAGCTCCCTATTTACCAAACCTTGCCTGTTTTTTCCCCAACTATTTCAGGTGGTCTAATAAATGCTGTTACCTCTCCTTTTGCAACCAGGCTTTGTACCTGCTTCCCTTCACTGAATATGTATATGGGTCTGGAGTCTAGAGACCTAGATCGGTGATGGCTTGAACTGCAGTAGACACCCGTTGTAGACAGTCTCAGTAGGACTGTCATCATTCTTGCATGGAGGTGGTTAACACAATGCAGCACAGCCTCCTCTCACCGCGCTCCACTTACCTTCTGTCCTGGCACCCCAGGCAGACCTGGCGTCCCTCTCTCCCCCTGTGATCCAGGGATGCCGGGATTGCCGTGAATGCCTTGGATGCCCTGTGCTCCTGGAGGCCCTGGGGCCCCTGGCTCACCCTGTTGCCAAGGAATCACATGAACCGTCCATGAAAACACTGGATCTTCCATCCCTGTTCTGTCTTGATTTAACTTTCCTCCATGAAGGGTTCATAGGTCTGCCCACTTAGCAGGTCTAAGTCAGGAACCTGCTTGCTCTAAGCTCATCCCATACTCATCCTGCGTCTTCTGTACCAGGGAGGGATCAGCAGCTCTGGGGGGCAATGTAGATCCTAGGTGGGATTAACTGCTCCCAGAAGGTGCCACTGGTCGTGGAGGAAGTCTGGGGTGTCTCTGTGGACTCACATGATCTGTATGCAGAAGTGGAGCCACCCCCTCCTGCCCAGCCCCAAAGCAGGGATTCTAGAGATGGAGAAGAAGGGGCTGTACCATTGCTTGCTAAGTGGGGACCCCTTACCTGCAGACCCACAGAGCTCTGCAGCGAATTCAAGCCCTGCTTGCCTGCAATATCCCAAAGGATCTCAGAAACACACCTCTATTGAGACCACAATTCCCCCTTTTTTTTTCAACACCCATGTTTATCCTCTGGACCGAAAGGAAACACCTGCTCTGAAATGGTCCCTTGCAGGATACAGAGCACTTCCTCTGTCCCAGACCCATGCCGATTGGCATGTGATGGCGTTCTGGCTTTCCCAGCTTGGGACTGGCTTTCGTGATTTATCTTTTCAGTCCCAGCCAGCTCCATGCTCCCCTCCCACCCAGTGGTGGAAGGATCAGCAAAGATTACAAAGACCCAGAAAAAACAAGTGAGAAGCCATCTAAACAAGAAGAAAGGCTTACCTTATACCCAGGGGGTCCAGCCTGACCAATGGGGCCTCTGAACCCAATTCCTGGTTCTCCCTGTGAAGAAAAGAAGATCAGGAAAAAGCAAGCCCACTCCTTTCGCCATGGACCCATCCAAATCAGAGTTTGCTTCATGCTGCTCATTAAACATCCAGCTGAACTCCCTCAGAGCTGATCATACATTGAGGGTATCTACAGAGCCCTCACTGACCATCACATCTCCTCTAGATGGTGGGAAGTTTTATCTGATCTGTTCCTGGAGAGACAAAGCTACTGAGAGCATTTAAACAGCTTTAGACAAGAGGTAGTAGCTGAGTTGCAGGAATATTACAGAATATAGTGTCAGAGGACTCTGGGTGAGACTTGTATCTTCTAACATTACTCATTATAAGGCAGGTGTCCTGTCCATGTGAGTCATCTGGAGTCCATCTCTAATCAACAGAGTCTCTGGCTCCCCCAGCGAGGGACCTGTCCCAGCCACACTGAGCCCACATCTCAGGATGAAAGGAGGTTACCCGGACACCTCACTGAGATGGTTAAGTTAGATACAGGAAAAGGAGGAAAGCGAGGAAGGGAGAGCAGAAGACAAGTTCTCACAGTATAAGAAGTGACATCCCTGACCGTGGTACTAAAGTTGTTCTTTACCTTCTGACCGTTTTCACCTCTGTCTCCTTTGATTCCCTATGAAATGAAAAGAGAGTTACCAAGCCTGTGGTTCCTCCCACGAGGAGAGGTCACGTGAAGAAGAACTTCAGTACACCCCTAAGCAAGAGCAAAGATTTCTTGTCATGGTCATAGCTTCGGACACAGTGGGGCAGCTGGCAGCTCAGGGATGCCTCTGACCTCCATCTCTCGCCTCCTCCGCAGAGGAGGTGGGAACAGTTGTGTGACCAGGGGAGAGTCAAATGCCCTAACGCAGAGCCACACTGCTCCTGTGAAGGAGACAGGGCTGATGCAGACAGCGACAGGGTCCAAATGAGGGCAGGGGGTAGGGTTTTCACTTTCCTATGGCAGTCCCAAATACTGGATTTGGGCCACTTAGCTTGTAATACCATCCTGCTCTAGCTGCCGAGCCCGATTCCACAGCTCACCTTTTCTCCAGGTTCTCCCGTCTCTCCGGGCTGCCCCTGCAAGACAAAAACATCCCATCTTCCAGCCACCTCTCCACCCTCCCCTGTCCCATTCCTTCCCACATGCACGTGTCCTCAGGACGCTGCAGTACACAGGCATTTAAATGCAGGGTAACCCATGCAAACTCTACCCTCTCCGCTGGGCCATGCCTTGTCTGCCTTTCTCCTGCAAATACGGACTACCCTTCTTCTTACCAGTGCCCCAGGACCCTCACTCTGCAATCCCAGCCTACATCAGCACAGTCTCCCCTGGACCTGCTCCCTGCATGTCCACCCCATCAGCCTGTCCTCAGCTGCTTCTCCTCTTCCAGACCTCATTAGCACTGATCCGTAGTCTGAAATACCTTGTGCCGATGATTCATCTGTCTCATATTTGCATATATGCACGCTCCCCTCCCCTTCTTGTAACCACCAGAGCCCAGCCACTGCAGGAGGAACATGACAGTGAGGGTAATGAGTTGCCCTCTCATAGCCTCACCCTCTGACCCTGCTAATGGGGCTATCGGAGATGGTTTAGGCAGCAGCGGGACTTGCAGGCTGGCTCTGCCCAGCTTCTCAGCGTTTCCCACTTCACCTTCCCTGACTCGGCACCAGCAGGTACTTGTGCAAGCAACTTGTTGCCTGCGTGTGTAATTGCCTGGCAACGCAGCAGGCTTCTCCGCGTATCGGCATCTCAGGCCAGAAAAGCAGCATACGTGCAGTGCTTGTCCAAACCCACTGTAGCGTACGGAGCAATAGCTACCTTTTCTCCCTTGTCTCCACGGGCTCCTGGAGCTCCCCTCTCTCCCTGGAAAACATCAGGAAGCCCCTTCAGTCGCAGGCATGCATTTATAGGGGAGGCTATGAGGAGTTTCCCCTGTCCTCTTGGGTTCAAGTTGGTGCTGCTCTTGTTCCTGCACCACCTTTTGGCAAACATCTGTTTGCGGAGGGCCCTCTCCTTTCCGTCACTTGCATTCCCAAACCAGATCAGGGCTGTACCTGACCTTGTCCCTCTTACCCGAAACAGCGGAAATGCACAGATAGAAAACCTAAATTGTGGAGTAAGGATCGGATATGAATGGTAAGCTGAGGGGTCCCTGTCCCAGGACACTGCAGATGCTAAAAAATAACATGAATTTGAGGGAGACTGGAGAAATTCACAGAGGAGAAATCTGTTGAGGATCCCCCTGTTACTGGCCACCAAACGGTCATGGTGGTTGATTACCACCTTTTCCACACACCGGCCCAGCCAATTTTTACTCTTTATTCCCGAGCCTCTGCATGAGACTGCCCTGGGAGATGGATCAAAAGCCTAACTCCTCCCAATGCCGTTGGGAGAGCTGGTAAGGGAGGCTGGACAGATGTGTTTTGAGCACATACCATTCCCGGTGGTGCAAGCACAGATCTTGCAAGGTGAGAGATAATCAAGAGCAAGAAAAGCAGATGCCTCCTTTGCTCCACTACTTAGAGCTTGCTGTGTTTAAGACAGTTAGATCTGAGGCTGAATAAGTGAGATCTGTATTTTGACAAAGTGTTTCCACCTCCATTTCTGATGTTTAAACTCTCTTTCTTATATATCTGTACTAAAAGGTTACATCAAAACACTGACCTTTTGGCTGTGGGAGGGTAGATCCACTGGGCCTGTTTCCTGCTTCTGTAGGAAAAAACACACATACAGAACCCAGCTGGGATGCTGAGCAACAGCAGAAAAGCTCAGCCGCATCCTAAGCGCACTCGGCTGCAGTGAGAGGAGCTCTGTGACAGGTACCTTAATCCTCCTCGAGCGCTGAGGGCCTGGGTACGTCTTGAATTGGAAAAAAAGAGGAAGGTGTGAGAACAACTGAAGACATGTTTCATCCCTGAGCCACAGAAAAAGTCTCTCGGAGCAGTGAGATGTTGCACAGCAAGTCACCACGTTGCAAGCGATGCCCTGACACCCGTCTTAATTTTGACCCTCTATGGACGGCAACAAGAAGAGAAGATGCATTTTCTCATACCATGTACAAATTCACCTAAGTGCTGCCATCCTAGCTGTCCATCAGGACCTTCCTTACGGCCAAATGCAGGGGTAGGGTCACATACTGGTTTAGAAGAAATTCATTCAAACACAGAAGAAATCTGCTATGTAGAATTTCTCATTCATAACTTGTCGAAATTGGTCCTTCTGTCTTATATTTTGCAAAGATCATCTTTTTGCACAGTCCATTTATGGGAAATTGTGTTAAAGCACGCAATATAATTGTGCAGACATGTAAGACATGTTCATGTTTATAATCACACGCACACATATATGTTTATAAATATAGACACATATATATTTATAAACATATGCACATCCATACAAATATATTCTATATTCTTAGGACACAAGATAGCCTTCAGTTACGCTGCTTTCTCCATGAAACAGGTTATTATGTTCCCTCATTGATTAAATTTGATTTTCCCCACTTCTAAGTAGCGTGTGTTTCCCTGGCCAAACACAGGGAAAACAATCTGCTCTGCCAAGAAATATGGCTTTGCCTGCAGCTGCTTCTTGCTTTATTTATTAATATTTATTGCTAACCTTTACCCTCCCTCCAGCTTCATCATGGCTTTGAAAAAAGAGAGAAGCAGCAAGTGTTTCCCTTGCATCCATGTGCCTGAAGACCCCCTTGATGTGCAATCTTCACTCACCACGTATCCAGATGGAGGGTTTTGACCTCCCGGGGCACCAGGGGAATGAACCTGCGACAGAGCCAACAAGGACCGATCACCTCTCCCTTCTGGATCACGCCGATGGCTCTGCTCTTGCACGGACCAGGCCGAAGCCACAGCAGGGAGCAGGGTCTTTACCATGTGCCTCTCACGCTCTGCAGATCTCCTGGCTCTAACGTGCGTCGGTAATGCAAAGCCATCGTCCCTGGAATTTGCATTTTCCTGCATGAAAGGGAAATGGCATCCATCTGAGCATCTAATATTATTATTTATACAGCACCGGGCAATTAACTTATCGCTATTGCAAAGAAATAAGAAACAGCTAAAATGTTGCAATATTGAATTTTAAATGCACCCCTGAACCCTTGTGGCATGCCCAGCTGGATGACGACTGCTGCGCTGTCACACACACGAGCTACCTCCTGGAGCCTGCAGCAGCCGCGTCCGGGTAACGTTCCCGGGATGCGTTTAATGCACCCAGTATATCTGATCGGAATCACTCAACTATTAATGACTGATCACTCTGCCACTTGACGATGTTTGCAGTGCTCATATTTTTGGGAAATATATACTTTAAGCAGACATGGTAAAGCTTGTACTAGTAGCTACTGGTCTGGCTATTAAATGGCTTATCCATTTCCATATCAGCAACAGTGAATTATTTGCTTGTTATTGTAAAAATGTTAATACTGTAGCTATTAGGTATTAACAAGATATCTCAGTATACAGCAATTACTCCCTGAACCACACAATGGAGGCACTGTGGCGTAGCTTTCGGGAACACTTTAAGAGGAAAGCAAGAAAGCAGTGGAATGATTTATCACAAAAGCATGTCGGGCAGCTGCTTGCACCCTAATCTCAGCCTGGAGACCTGCCAGGAGCAGACTTACAAGCACACGAAGGACAGGAAAAAAACAGAATGGGGTGCAGTTATTTAGCGCTCTTCCCACTTTTTTTTTTTTTTTTTGGCAGAAACAAGGACTTAAATTCATCTCAGTTTTTTCTAGGAGGGGCAAGACATTTAGATGGTTAAAGTTAAGGGAAGGTAAATCCTAAGCGAAGTGCTTTCAAGAAATGCTGGTTAGTCCAGCCCTAGGTGTTAGGCTGGGAGGTTTGCAAGGATGATGTGCTGCTCAGTAAATCCAGACTTCAGACAAAACTCTACCTGGACTTGTGGAGGAGGAATGGTGGAATCTGCCTGCACCCAGGGAGCATTTCCCGGTATATCCTGGGTCTGAGGGTTTTGGAGGCTGCTGGTCCTTGGTCCTCGACCAGTCTCTTGGTGAACGTGCCTGCAAGCAGGGACTACGGGGAGTCCTGTTCTGATGGATTTAACAAGCTGGATGACAGTTTCACCTAGTGAGTAATGAATCTGGGAAGTTTCTGACTCACCAAAACATGTGAAGAAAAAAATAATTGATTTTGTTCCAATTAAAATTGAGATTCTTCATGAAACACGGCAAGGAGAGAGACAGGAAGAATGAAAGCAAGACCAAAGAAGTGCTGGCACAGATTGCTCAGGGAAGCTGTGAAGCACCCATCTCGGGCAGTTTTTGTGGACGGGCTGGAGAAACATCTCTCAGGTTTAGGTAGAGATGGTTTGGGCAGATTGGATGATACCATGCAACTTCTTGTACGTTCCTGTGCGCACGAGGGGTCCAGGCCTTCTCCGTCCTGCGCTGGATCGCAGCTCACCTGCATGCAGACTGGGTGTAAAATGCTACTGTGCTTTGCACAGGCAGCATTTGCTGTACGAGTTGCACATGCGCAAATACCTTCGCAAGGAAAAGGCAGTGGCGAGGCAAGCCCACGGGTTGCCAAGACCTCTCTGAGGCTTTGCTTGGCGACCCGTACACATCCAATCTCATAAAGCTCCCATTTACGGGGGTGTGGGAAATTGCTGGGGGTAATAACTTTCCTTCACTCTGCAATTCCTCCGCAATTTCAGCAGTTTCCTGCTCTGAGGTGCCAGCAATGAGGCACCTTAAAAAAAGTAGAGAGGCTGCTGCCTTCTAAAGCAATGATTTACTGATAGCAGGTGGCGGTGTAAAGAGAAAGAAAAAGAGAGAAGAGGAGGAAAAGAATGGATAAAATTAGGAAAAGAAAGAGAAAAATGGAAATAAAAGGGGAGTTAAGAAGTAGCCCTGCAAAGAAAGAGATGCAGGAAAGAGAAAATTAGAAACCACCAAGTAGAAATTGGGCAGAAAAATTAAGTAACCATGGGACTGAACACATAGACACAACCAGGAGTTTTATCTGAATTAACTCTGAAAATGACTAAGTTCAGCTCTGTTAAACCTCTCTGGAAAAACTGACTCAGAGTAAAGATGGTCTCAAATAATTTTTTTTTTCTTCCAAAAAAGAGCAGGGGGGTTGAGCAGGGAAGTTGGACTAGATGATCTCCAGAGGTCCCTTCCAACCTCAACCATTCTGTGATTCTGTAAAATGTCTTGAAGAGTGGGAAGGAGATGGGGAAAAGGGGAGCAAGAAAGGGGTCTGAAAGCTCAGGAAAATCAATCCGAGCAAGCTTTAGGTATGAATTTACAATGAATTAGTTGAAATGGCTTGGAGGGCCACATCTCCTGGAATTAAAGCAGTCCTAATGTGAACCGAGATGCCCGGGAGCAAAGCTGGGGCAGGCGGAAGAGCCTCGGGCCATCCTATCGGGATGGGCTGCTGGCCGCTGATGCCAGAGGCTGGAGATGGAGGAGGCAGGAGCCAGCAGGATCGGTCCGTAACACCAAAGAATTGGCTTATCCACGGAGAGAGCAACCAGCCACTGCTTCTTACACAGGTGCTTGCACCAGGCTCCTTCCTGACCGTCTCTTTATATCAGTTGAACTGCTTCCCCCATTAATACCTACCAGGCAGAAATTACACCTCTGAGATCAAACTCTTGGGCTATTACAAGCTGCCTCTCCCTGGGGCCTCGTGAACCTTTTAACAGGTAAAATTCCTGATTGCAGCTGCTGCTAATGGGAAAACAACTGGCTCTATTTTCTCTCCTTGTATTGCTCCCCTGATGAGCTCAGATAGGATACAGGAGACACAACGCATCTGCACAGCCAGGAGAGAGGGGGCTGCTCCAGTTTCCCTGCCTTTGGATCACACATTTTCCTCCTCCTAAGGACAAAGGGGATTTTGCACCAAATGCAACAGAGGGAAATGCCCTCGAGGGCAGGTCATATTGTGCTGAGGGGTGGACAGGACTCTGGTGCCTTGGATGTCCTTAAAAACTTGCAGCAACTGTTTGGCTTTTGCAAATGATACAGCAGAATGGTTATCACTGAACATGAGAGCAGCAAGGATAGCGCCTAGATGCCCATCTTTTCAATGATTCCTCCCTTGATGGAGAATACAATAATTATGGCCAACCAAATATACCATCACTGTCAGATAGCAGCGATAATGCATGCGTTATTCCAGAGGACCTTGGAAAACCATCCCAAAAGGATAGGAGATCATCTCCTATAAAGCCAATGTGCAAAACTTTGCCCCAGCTTCCTGTACGCTGGTTCTGATAACTCAGGCATCAGCAGATAGGGAGACAGCTAGAGAGACCTTCTCATTCCAGCTTTCTACAGCCTGCTCCCAGGGTTAATCAGATTGATCTCTAATTTCTCATTTGAATTGTAAACCTTCAATTTCCGTCCTCCAGCTCTCACTCTTCCTTTCACCGCAAGATTAAGGAGACCTTTAACATTCTGTATTTCCTCCCCAAGAAAAGCTCTTCTGTGCAGAAATCAAGTGCTCTCGGTCATCCTTTAGTTCTGCTAAAAAGCTTGAGATCTTTAGGTCTCTCATGATAAATGAGTCTGCATCTACCTGCAAATCAATGCCATGGCTCGGCTCTGCACCTTCCTCATCCTCAAAAAAAAAAAAGTGGCCTCCCAAACAGGACCCAGAAGTCTCCCTTTCATCCCTTGGGGCTGGATATAGGGATTGAATGAATTGCTTACACCTCTGATTATTGAGGACAGTCCTTTCTGCCAGAACCTCGCAGCGGGAGCTGCTGACATTTAGCATGGCCACACGAACCCATTCCCTTTCCAGTGCCACGGCATTACCCCCCTGCATCCAAGGACCCGGATGCATTTAGCTCCCTGACACTGAACAAACAGGGGTGGCTCCCTTTCCATCAAGGAGGAAGATGCTGTGTCTGTTAAGAGATCTGATTTATTAAATCATTCTATGCAGGGGCCCACGTGAAGCCGCGAGGAGCTTTCTTCAGGAGGAACAACCTGCATGGCTATGACCCACCGTTTCAGATGGAGCCACAGATTCAGGACGCCTGATTTCATGGTCTCCAGATGCAGCTCCCTAGAGACTGAGCTTTCTAGAATGGGGCACCAGGAAGGTCTCCCCAGTAGGGCAGACCTCAGCCAGGATCCTGCAACCTAATCCCAGGAGAAATGATGGACCTTGGCCTCCATCCTGTGTACTTCCAAAGAGAAATCTCTCTCCAGCTTAAAAATGCCTGGCAAGTGGAAACCATGCACCCAGGAAGAGAAAAATGCAGGAGGTCAGCTGGAAACAGCTGGAGGCTCTCTGAGCTTGCAACTCCCTGGACTATGGTAGCATCCGATGGATGCTCAGTCCCCGAGCCATCATCTCCAGAGCTGCAGTTTACATATGTACATGTGCGTGCGCGCATGTGTGCGTGTGTGTGCGTGTGTGTGTGCCAGGAGCCCTCTTGTGGC
The DNA here is from genome assembly GCF_036417845.1 of Apteryx mantelli. Taxonomy (NCBI): domain Eukaryota; kingdom Metazoa; phylum Chordata; class Aves; order Apterygiformes; family Apterygidae; genus Apteryx; species Apteryx mantelli. The sequence goes on along the minus strand of NC_089978.1, from coordinate 220,704,199 downwards.
TGCTGCGGCAAAGGTTGTTTCAGCTTCTCTCTGTAATTCAGAGTGGTTTTAATTTGCAGGGAGACTGCTAAAGCGATGAGAGCAGAAGCAAGTTTTCGGTAGGCTACTCACATCCAAATGAGATTTCTTCTCAATGGGTTTTCCTGCTCTGAGCTACCCCTCCTGTTGCTGTAACTGGAAGCAAACATCCAAGGGAATTTTCTGCTCAAAAATAGGATTCCCTCCTTCACAAAAGCACATCAGTACATAAATGTGTTAAAACAGCACTGGATAAGTGCATTTGTCATCTTTTCATCACGCTAAGTGGATTGCCTTGTTAGAGAAGGGTCTCCCAGATGGGTTTGACTGCACTTTCAGGGTTACAATGCCGTGAAAGCTGGAGGGTCCCGGGCTCGGTACACCACAGTGGAGTGCGTTTTGGGCTTTCAGTATGCACAGAAAGGCAGACAAATGAGTGAAACGGGATGTTAGGGTTCATACAACCAAATCACAGCAACACCCCAAGCTATTGCCCATCAGCTGAGCTGTGGTGGCTGCTGCTACCAGCCTGGTTGCACCCTCCTACTTTGCTGCAAAGGAAATAACACGACTTACAGGGCACACGTTCACTCGTCAGCAGCTGTAAGAACTGGAAGACACTTCTCTCTTTGCCACCACCCCTCAGATGAGAACGATAATAACGTAAACCACAGTAAATGATTGCACTGAGATGAAGGGAAGGCGCAGCTGAAGTCACAGCAAGAGGTAGTTTTAGCCGAAAGAGTGCACAGCTGGATGGCTTCAACAAACCACTCCAACTCTTTAAGGAGGCAAATGTCTCACAGACCTTAAGGAAAGATAGCTAAGGTAAGTCACCCCACCTCATGTTTCCTCTGGGACAGTTAGCTTGGCTGAGCTGACTTGCAAAGGGTTGTTAGATCACAGTTTGCTCTTGTGTGTGAGCTCTTAGAAAGGTGAAAGGCCCCAGATTCCTACTCAGACCCTAAAATCCTCTTCATGTACCAGAGCTGGGCTCAGGAGGGCACATGTCAGGACCTAAGATGCTATCTAACAGGGGGCAGTGGATCCTGAGGGTCCATGGACTACTTCTGAGACATCTGCAAACAGTAAGAAGGAAAATGAAATATCTTATTGGTGAGTGTATCTTACATTCACTGTCTGGGGTCTGCACTGCCTCTAGAATATTAGAAGCCTCTAATTTTAAAAAGTGTTGAGAATCATTGGCTGTTCAGTCAACCAAGTTTAAAAGATGGGATGGATGCTAAAGCCTGACTTATTCAGATTAGAAAAATACCTTTTTTTCTTAAAAAACCCCCAACAAAGTAGGTAATTAACCACCAAAATTTGCCAAGGGCTCTGATGGGTTCCCACATCCCTGCATGTATGCAGAAGACAAGGCTGGCTGTCAGCCTCACCCCCAGCTTCCATGCCAGAGCAGAGATCTCCTCCTGGGGAGCAGGGCAGACAGTCCTGGGACCTGCAGGATGTGTGAGATGGTCATCACAGCCCCTTCCAGTCTATCACTTATCTCCACATTGGTCTATCATCCAGCACTGCTGGGGAGGGCATACATGACTGGTTTCCTTCTGCTCTGGATGTTCTTCCAGCTTCTCCTCCAAGGACTCAAGAAGCTCCACAGACTGGTTTCCTTGCAGACCATCTTCAGAACGTGGTGGGGGCACAGCTGAGCTTTGCAGAGGATGATGTCCACAAATGAGCAACAGAAGAGCCTCACTGATTACCAGAGCGAAAGACGGAAAGTGAGACCCTTGTTCCAGCTGTGACACTGATTCATGCAGACACCTTGATTAGTCCCTTGTGCTCTATCTAACTTATTTTTTCTCTGTAGTGAGATAGGGTCAAAACTCACAGAATGGCAAGGGTTTGTCCAATCAATCTCTTGGAAATGTTATCCCTTTGCATCTATTATATTGATACATACGGAAACATAATTAAAAGTCACTGAACAGGCATTTACATACATTTCTGAGAGAAGTGTTTGTTCCACTTGAGTCTCTCTCTTTCCTTCTCTCCTCAGGCATTTTCTCTAAGGACCCCATCACTTTCTCAGATGGGTTTCCCAGGGGCTGGTACTCTGGTTCATAACCACGAGCAGATGGACCCTGCGGAGACAAAAGAAAGTCATTGTTTTTCTGAGGCAAAACATGATCCCCAACATACTGCTTTATCAACACTGCTGTTTATTCAACAGCATGTTCAGAGTTGATCGGTACAAGCCTGGAGATCCAGGTTGCTAAGACCTTTCTTGCACATCACTTGGGAAGTGCTGACAAGGATGGGCTGGGACAGACTGCAAGGGACCCCGAAGGGTCAGAGGGCTGGGTGTAGGCTCTGACACTCTTCTCTGGTAGCTCTCCAGTTGAAGCCCAGCCTAGACAGGCTGTTCCAGGTTAGCAGAGAGGGTATTTGCAATTGCTGAGCAGTGCTGGAGATCAGTAGCTCAAGAGTCAGAAGCCACCTCTGGAGACAAAGGAGAAATTACTCTTTCTGGCTTGAATTAACTGAACTAAATCCTTCTCCAGAGTACCTTCCATTTAATCATTTCCAAATGCATTTATTTTTGGTCTGACACTGTGAAACACCCAGGCTTGGATTTATTGGATGACTCTCAGCAGCTTTAGCTCCTTTCCCTAGTAATCCCATCTCCAGGTGCCTGGCTGAAGTCTCAATAGTGCAGCACTGTCTCTCCAGTCTTTTATGCCAGATTTAGGGAATCAGAGAGGAGCAATAGTGCTGTGATGAAAACAAAAGTGAGTCTAGTATTTTGACATGGAGGCTAGAGAAAGGGGCCAAAGTTTTGTCTGTTCTCATCTGCAGCCCAAAGGGTGCTCCTTGCTCCAGCGCTCCTTTCTTACCGGGGCTGGGCCCCGTCCCTGAAGTGTTTAACCCCAGGGTTACTTGTGAAAGTAAATCAAGGACAAGATGTACAATGTGATGTCATTTCTCACCCTGCCTGTTCACTCATCTCCATCTCTCTCATTGCTGAATGTCCTTTTAGAGGCCCCAATGCCTCCTGGGGCTCAGGGGTTACAGTCTGAGCAGTCCCTTGCTGCTCTGAGAAGAGCCTGTCTTGGCTGCTTTGCAGCTGGGTTCAAATCAGAGCATCTGGGCTCTGCCTCAGCTCTCTCCAAGCAGGGATCCTTGGGTTCATGGTGACAACCAGCACCACATGGACACCTGAACTGAGAGTGATGGCACCATCAGCCACGGGGGCACCATCAGCTGTGGGTTTCTTCTGCTCTGTCCCAGCCTAGCAAACCAGTGAGATGGGGGAAGAAGAATGAAGAAGCACAGCTGAAACTGAAGTCTACAACTGGGACACTACTCTTGAGCTTTGGCATGTTAGAAGTTGCCTCCCCACTCCCTGGCTTCAAATCAGCTGTAGTCAAGGACTTAAGGACCTCAGAGGCAGGAGATCAGCCTCTCCCCAGTCTGCCCTGCGTGAATTGGTCAAGCCATCTAAGCTTACTGCAACCTCCTGTTGAAGGTGATAGAGACAGTGATAACAGTTATGAAGCACCCTGACCCACAAGGATGAGCAAAACTCTGTTACTGTCATAACGCTGTGCTGATATCTGCAAAGCTGTGTCTCTTGGAGAATGTCTGCACATCTAGCACACAGTAAGGCCAAGTTTCCCTGACACTGTCCCTAATAAGCCCAACAGAGCCAGCTTTTGTGTCTTTATACTCCAAATCCAACCATTGCTTGTTCCAGGGGTTCCTTGAACATGTTCAGCTGGGGTCCCTTGAGACCTTTGGTGCAAACACACCTACTGATGTTTTTGCAGCTCTTGTACCCCTCCCCACCTCCTAGGCTCCTAAAATGCTATCATCCAGGCAGCAGTGATCAAGAAAAGCTATGTCTCACCTGAGATCACAGTAGGAGCCTGGAGCAGAGCAGGGATGAGCCTGCCTAACCCTGTCTAAGTGCCTGAGCAACTGGGCCATCACTGAAGCAACCACATATGATAAAAAAGTCTTCAGCAGCTGTCTCCAAGCACCCCCACAGCTCTCGTTCTCATTTCCTACCAATGACTAGGAAGGGTTTATGGACGGTGAGTCACTTCTTGGCTGCCATAAAGACAGAATGAGAAAAGCCTCACCTCACAAGCACTATTTCCTGGACTATCCCTTCAGGACTATCAATCAGGGCCATCTGTATGGGCAACTTAAGATCCATGACTACTACAGCAGCTATGAGACGTGGCTTGGATACAGCCCTCTGACTTTATTTCCAGAGGTGTGCTGTACCACATAAGAACTTGGGTACAGCATAGAGATTAAGCCTTAACATCACTAATGAATTCCGAATTCCCATAATTACAAACTATCTGTTACTTGCAATTGCAAAGAATGCATGCGACTAATTATCTCTAGTAATTAGCCTGGTTACTCAAGCAAATGAGCCCTGTGAGGTCACACTGTCTGCCAGTCCCTCTCTTGGGCAATCTTAATCCAATCTGACAGGACCTAGATATCAGCCTTCAAGTGAGAAGTTGCAGAGTGAGTTCAGCAGTGGTCTGGCATACAACCAGCACAAGTATGGCTTGAAAACAGCTGCAGCCTGTGCTGATTTTTGCTCAGTCAGTAATACAGAAGATGAGGAGGAGCTGGCATTGGGTGGAGGAGAAGGGAAGGCAGATATTAGCAGGAGACCTCACTGAAGCATGGACTGGCATTAGCTCTGCTGTTTGTTTTTACCTTAGTGAGTTGTCCTCCAGACACTGCCACCCCAAACTGAGCCTCCACAGCTAGACTTTGTGCTTCTTCACCGATCTCTACACTGGCCACAGAATCACGAGACGTATCAAACATATCCTGCAACAACAAAGAAAGCAGGTTGGTGTGGCTGTGACAAACTTGAGCTCCCAGGAATCACACGTGATGAGCTGGATCCTTTCAGGGTAGGTTATTTCTCCCTACTGCCCCCAGATATCTAGCATGCTCTGCCCCATTTGGTGGCCTTCCCCTCTCCCCAAAAGCAGCTGTATCTCACTAGGGCCATACATCTTAAGGCCAGGGTCAGCTCACCAGGTGTCTGCCTGCAGATGTTAAAGACTTCAGGATACACACAGTTTTCCCATCCTGGGCTTTGTTTTCAGCCCATTCTCAAGAGAATATCCCCTGGATCGAAGTTCATGTTTCAGATGTCTCAGATTTCTTCTCTAAAGAAAGAGTGCCTTGCAATCCCATTAGCTCAACCTATAGATCAAAGATCTTGGTGTGAGCCATTAGCATCCTCCAGCTCAAAACTGGTTATTACAGTGGCTGCAAGTCAGGCTTTTTAGCACAGATAAGCCTGTAGCCTTCAATGATTCATTTGCTTCGCTGTCTCCTCCTCCTCCTCTCTCCTTTCCCTTCAGGTCTGCCTGCCCTGTGAGGAAGACGAATACTCACGCTGTGGTCAGGGGCTTGCTTAGGCTCTTGCTTCCTCTTGGATGCCTTGCTTTTCCTGGAGCTGCCCAGCTGCTGGACCAGCCTTTCCAGTCCGTTCTGCAGGAGCGCGTTGGTGAGGTCCTTCAGCAGCGCCAGCTGCAACCAGGGGAGACCATTCAAGCAATGGCCCACAGCCACCCTCCCACTCATGAGATATGTAAGTGTGAGCACAGCCACTCTGAGACGAAGGCCGATGTGTTTCCAGTGCGACTTGCTGCTATCTCACAGGTCACTTGGTTAAGCGAGGCACCTTGACAGCCAACGGCTGGTTTAAATACAGGAGTCTACAGTTTAGGTGTCCATTGAAGGAAGACACTTTTTATAATGAATAGAGAGCTGATCAATGGTGTTTATGCTGTGATTTTCCCCATCCTGAATAAAAAAACCTACATTTGGTCAGATCAGTCAGACCCTAGCCTCCCTTGGCCAGGTCTCCAGTGCTTATAGAAACGAGCGGAGGGTAATGAGCCTCTGTAAGTGCCTACATGGTAGATACTAAAAGCCGAGATTCATTCAGAGTGAGAGCCTCACCAGCCCAGCATCACTGTATCACACAATGCTTATTCATTACTACTTTTGTTATGAGTTAAACAACAACCCAAACCGGCCTTCATGCTGAACACTGCTCGTATATGTAATGCAGCCAGTCCATGGTATGATGACTTTGCTCTGGACTCCACAGAGCTAGTTAGGCATTGCAATACCCTGGTGTTAGATGGGTGTCTAATAGCATGGGACATGCAAAGTTCGAGGTAGACATCCTATGGAGAGCACACCTTCACATATGAGGGCCCCCAGAGGCAAAAGTCTAGGCCACATACTGCAGCCAGAGCACCCAGAGGCCATGTGAATCTCTTCCTGGTAGCTGTGCAGACAGAGCGCTGAAGCAAGGTCTGTATGAGCCAACCCAACTGACAGCACCAAGCTCTGAATCCTGATTGCTAAGTCTCAATTTCACATGGGCCTCAAAGCCACTATCCACCCCGTAAAGTATCAGCAGCAAAGCTGTCCTAGAAGGATTTAAATATTTATGATAAGCTGCAAAAGAAATATAATAACGCTGCCCTCTCATGAGTGCTAGTGCTGGACTGGAGGAGCAAACATCTCCAGAAGGCCAGAAGGAATAGCTGGAAAAGCTTAATCATAGTCACCTTGTCAGAAGGGAGGTCAAAGCATTACCTACCTTGATACCATTTGCTTCAAAAAGTCTCTCCAGATCCTGCATGAAGAATGAAGCGTAAGAACATGAACTCAAGCACATGCCTTACAGAGCAGAGCAATGTCCCCCTCTGAGTCACAGCCTGACTCCACTGCCCTGGCAGTCCATGGAAATGCTGCTGTTGCCTCGGAAATGGATCAGGCATTCAACCCTGTGCTGGTCTGGATGTGAGCACCCAGATTAGCTCTTTCTAGAACAGTCTTCTCATTGGGATTTTTATTAGTATTATTCAGAGGCTTAGGGAGGGATTCATTTCACATCTAAATCTGAGCTGGTCAGCCATGGTTCCCATGTCAATGCAAGCACAGAAGATTTCCAGAGGATAATTTATCCCCCTTTGTTTTGAAAGGGATCCAGGATGACTAGTTCAGACTTAAATGCTGACCTCTTAGATACGTAACCAGGGTACCATCTCCCACTCATAACTGGGTAGCACCAAATGGCATTTCTCAAAGCAGCGAGCACGGCAATACTTCTCCTCCTCTCCCCTCCACCCTGGGAAGCTGGCACTGTGGGCTGCGGTACCTAAGTCCTTCCAGGACATCTAAAGTGATGGAAAAAACACCAAGGCCTTGGGCAGTGCCTGGAAAGGCGCAGGAAGGTGGAGCAGGGAGCAGAGGAATGACAGGCTCCTGGCTGCCCAGCCTGCCTAGAAAGCAGAACATCTGTCCGGGGTGGGCTCCCAGGTTGCCCAAAACAAGAACAATAGCATACAAATGTGGCTGATGACCCTGCCTGAGGGCACACGCAGGCTCAGCTCCAGAGGCCTCCCCTACGCCATCCGTGAGTCCCCTCTGCTGTCCCTACCCCTGGGCAGAAAGGAAGGTGGCTGCAACATTAATATGCTCTACAACTTTCATTTTATTTACCTTCATTTCCACTCCTTTGCCTGGTGGACCAGGATCTCCCTTCAAATAAACAAGAACAACTTGTTAATTAAGTCATTAGCCTGATGAACAGCAAGGAGAGGAGCTCTGAGGAGGGGTGATGTATAGGACCAGCAGGTAAGGTTCATGTGTCTGGCCCTTACTTTGCTACCACCTTGCTCTGTGACCCTGGACAAATCCCTGTTGGCCAAAGGGGGGGGGTGTTTAATCCTTCCCTGTGGAGTGGGCTTCTTTGGACCACCACTGGACACAGCCACTGGCTGCATTTCGTAGGGCAGGCCTGGACCAGAGCAACAGACATGAACATCATCAAAGCGGCATTTGGACCAGAGTTTGCACCCTCACCTTGGTCATGGGGATGTGATTTTTTCCCCCGAGTTAGGAAGGGCAGCCACGTTGCCAGCCTGAGTTATGTAATTCTGCAGTGAAAGGAGGGAGAGAGACCAGAATCCTGCTTTACTTGTGCAATACCTGTTGAAAAAAAATTCATCCAGCTCCTGGCTTATGATTTAGGATGTATGAATGCAACCACAGGGTGATCCATCAGGTAGCATCAACAACAGCTCTGGAGGCAATCCTCATGGCCACGGAGTGACTGGGAACATGCCAGGCACTTCGCTGAAGCACTGGAAAAGCCCTGATTATCAGGATGTCTGGGTTCTTGTTTAGTCTTCGCCATTCTCTGCTCTTCAGCCATGCACAAAGTGTAAAAAGCAAAGTTTTCACGCTTGGCCAAAGTTTCAGGGGGTGCTCTGTGTTTTCTAGCATGACTGAAAACTAGCATTCAGTGCCCTGCCTCAGTTTCCCTCATATGTTGAAAGGGTCCTGGGTAGCCCTCAAATGCCACTGTGCTGTCATCACCACAGACGCCATGCGGAGGTGGCAGCAAGACTGAAGACAGCCAGGGTGTTCCCAGTGTTGGTGCTCCTTTCAGGAGGTGGCCGCGGTCCCGGTGGCACTCCCCATTGCCACACGCAGTCTAGTTCAAACACCTCCAGTGTCAAAGGGCTCCTAACTGCATGTCCCATGGATGGGCTGTCTGTCTGTCCTCGTTCAGCACAGCACAGCTCCCCAGGCGAGTGATCCGAGGCAGCTGCGGTGTATGAAATGCCAGAAGAGCTACAATTGCTGCTGCTGGGAAGCTGAATTAGCAGCCAGGAAGTCCAGCAGCGAGGCAAGGAGCATCCAATGAGGCAAGAGGCTGAATTCCCTCTCTGACAGGCTTCATTTCACTGAAATCTGGTTTCTGCTCACAGATTCCGGTGGAATGAAGGGTGTCAGAAAGGCACCGATGGCAACGGCTGCCAACACATGATGTCCCCACGCTCCAGGCAGGAGAGTGTGAGATGCTCCAGGGCGAATGAGCCGCGTTACAAGGATGTGCTGGCTAACCTGGGTACACCTGAGGCACAGCCCGTTTGCATCACCTACACGAGTCCTAGCCTTTGCAGAGGGTGCTGCAGTGCACAGCAGCCAGACCTCTCATTTCAGTGGGGTTGTGGCCCTTGAGACCTTGAGACCACACACCCATGCTGTGCATGGGGCAGGGGTACACATAACCCTTCCCATCTCCCCCCTGCTCCCAGTAAATCCACATAAACTCTCCTTCACAGTGAAGAAGATGCTGGGCTGCTTGGGATTTGTTCTTTGCTTATTTTCCTACTGCCTTTTCCTTTTAGAAAGGTGTACGTCGGTCCCATAGGATAGCTGGTGAAACTCCGTGCTCAGAGCAATACAGATCTCAGCATTGGACCATTTGGGAGGTGGACGAACAAGACTGCATCCTGTTCTGGTCAGGAGATCAACCTGCACCTGCTGATGCAGCTTTCTGTAGCATTTTCCTCTCTGATAAGTGAAACAGTTGGCCCTGGCTCTGAAGATGTCTAGATAGGTGTGGTATCAGAAGCATTTTCTCCCTCTATCCCTTTCTGATGTGCTGTCTAGCTTGCAGGATGGGAGCAAAGGAAGAAAACATCCCCAGAGTTTTAGGAACTTATTCTCTCTAGCTCCTGAGCCTCATCTTTCTGCTTAAATGCTGTGCATCTACTTAACTGAGGTGCAGGACTAGCATCACTGTGACTGCAGGTTTATGAGCCCAAATCAGAAGCTCTCCTTTGAAAATCGGACCTTTGTGGGGTACGAGAGACATCAGATGGGTGCTCTTCCTCTCTGGCCAGCCCAGCACAATGGCACCAACACAAAGATGCCTCCACGCATTCAGGCACGTACCTTAGGGCCTGGAGGACCTCTTTCGCCTTTCAAGCCATCCTTCCCAGGATCTCCCTGTAAGTCAGCAGGAACACATTAGTTCAAGTTCTTCTTCCCCTCTAAAATTCTCAGGGGGGATGCTGGTTTCATGATGCATTATGGTGTTTCCCATGCACTGGCCCCAAGTTAACCTCCCTTTCCTGTCCACAGGGACCATCAGCCTTTTCTCTTAACTATCTCATTGATTCACGTAATTAAGTTAAACTTGGAGCAGCTCTGCTCTTCACTTGAAATTCGCTGCTTCTACTTTGGACCTAAAGAAGGGCTCATGTGTTTGAGAGCTTTTCTGGTTTTTCTTTTCCTCTAACACCTTCTCTGGGATAATAATTGGTATTACCTCGCTTCATAAACCAAACTTTGCCTCGATTTCCCTGCCATGACAGCTTGGCTGATGAAGCCACACCATTAAGCTAGTAAATTTTGGGACTGAATGCTTTGAGTGGGACATGGGGAGGGAACAGACCCCCAGTGATATTGTCTGCAGTTCTTGTTCTCTCACGGTCCACCATTTGCTTTGCCTGTGACCCAGGCTGGGCATCCCCTCACAAGTCCTGGGGGGAAATCAGAAAACCAAGCTCAGGTCTGCCTGCAAAGCACTTGCCTAGATATACAATGTCTGCATAAGCCCTTCCTCCCAATACAGCCAAATTTAGGCAGAAATTGATGCTGCGGCTGGTCTGCCTCCTCCTTGGCTGGCTCATTTCCTCCCTTGTCCCCTGCTGCAAGGTGCACAAAATTAATGGACAATTCACAAACTTTGTTAAACTCTGTGCAGGGTGGAGGGAGGGGAGGGTAATTAAATACATTCTTCATCTCATTGGGCTACTCTCCTTAACAAAATGATTACTCAGATTACTCCATGACTCCGCTTCTCTTCCTGCACTGGGTTGGATCCTGTGCTGGATGTGGCACTGTGGTTTACATGAAGCTGAAGATGAGTTTCTTTGCTGTTTACTTTGCTAAGCAGAGTGTAGTAAGGGGGTGTAGGAGGGGGCGAGGAGCTGCCTTGAGACTGATCACTACTTGTGTGTCTCTCAGACAGGATTTAGGCAGACTGGCATGTAGTCACCAGGGGTTGAGCAATATGTTCAGTGATCTTTTTCACAGTGCTGAAAAAAGATGGACTAAACCCTTCTCTGCTGTTTTCTATCACTGGCATTTCCATCTGTGCTGAATCCATCCTACTGTGATCCATCTGAGTGCTGGTGCTAGATAAAAGCTCCTCCAGATCTACCCACAAGCAGGGCTATTGCTATAATAAGGGAGCTATTGTAACAGCAATAGGCCTGCTGCTCTGGACAAATTCCCTGGAGTTATTTCAGCATCCAAATCATCTTATTCCCTTTCAGCAAAGCACTCAGGCTCACAGCAAACTGAAACGTCTGAATGGATCTCACTGATTTCTGAGCTGAAATGTTCACTCTGGTTTGCCCTGCAAAAACACAAAGCCTTGGAAGGAGAACTGAAGTTCACTTTGCCCCAGCATCATCAACAGCAATGCGTTGTGTCTGGAGGATCTTCGTTGCTGGAGGTGGGAATGGCAAGAATTTGCTTAAGGAACTTGGGAGCTTTGGGCTGAATTTGCAGACTTTGACTTATAAAAGCAATGAAGCTTAGGCAGCGGTATAAAGCTTGCTCAAAGCTTCTCAGGATAGCTTTAATTCTTTGTGCTACAAAATATACAACAAATGCAAAATAGGCACATATTCAGCTTCTACACAAAGCTTCTCCAGCAAGGAGGAAATCTTACCTTGTCACCTTTCAGGATGATGGTGTTCTCCAGAGAAGACAACTGCAAAAACAGAAGAAAAGTAGCTCACAAAATGGAGGACAGTGTCTTTGATATAAGCTCCCACCTCTATGTTCCTTTTATCTCACTTAGCCTTTAGCCATGGGCACAGAGCAAGCTGCTTTCTCTCAAATTAGCCAGCAATTTGAACTGCTATGTTTGGACCCAAAGCAACAGGGAGACGGTGCGGCGTTTTGCTCTCACTGCTCAGAGATGCAAGCTGGCTGTGGCGTTGGTGTCTGGATCTACATTTCCAACCATGTCTGCAACATTTGGCCCACCCTCTCAAAAGGACCTGGGGTCATACAGACAGTGCTTCCCAGCTGCTCAGGACATTGCTTGTGTCCCTCTCTACCATGGGCATTAAGGCATTAGCAGGATATTTTAGCAGCCAGTGAGGTAACTGCATGAGTGAGAATAAGCTGTCTGAACCCAAAGGAGACTTGGCTGGGTGATGGCTGATGGGATCCAGAGAAGGATCTTGGCATATCCTGAAGCAAAAATGCTCCTCCCAGCTTTGAAGGGAACAGAAGGCATTTGGTATTCCCGCATGACGCTCCCAAATATGCCAGAATGTTCATAGTGCAAAATAGATGAGAGACGAGTGAACAGGGGCACCAGTAGATAACAACAACTGAATAAGGGGTTGGGACAACAAAATGATGTGGGTTCCAAAGAGCATGTGGCAGGATGTATGCCAAAGTATCTGTCTGCACATTAATGTACTGAAACACCTTCCTGATCTCCTAGATGACCTTTCAAGATCTCTTACAGCCGTACTTTCTACGATCGTTGGTTTCTCTCTTAATCTTACTCATCTTGATGTTAGGCCTCTTGTCCAAAGGAAAACTCACTGCAAAGGCACAGGAAAGTCCTGAGCATGAGTCATCCCACCTGTCTAAGCTCCTTTCCTAAGAGACATCCATTCCTCTGCCATAGCTACAGAAGAAGCTTGGATGACCTGATTAGACAACAGTTAGTGGTTAAAGTTATCAGATAGGTACGTATTTATGTTTTACTCCCTTCTGTGTCACAGATTTCTTGCATCACCAGTAACAAGTCATTTGGGATGAGATTAATTTGACCACACATGTATATATCCATAGAGGTGCTGGTTGCATTGCTGTGCACCTTCGGTAAAGCTAGGAGGGGAACACATGCCACAGTGCTCTACACATACTGTTGCAAGCAGTAAGTTCTGGCAATGTCTCCTCAGTGGTACCCAGGACTCACGATACATCTAGATGTATCCTTTCCCCAAACAAATATGTCAGTCAACAAAAGTGTATGCCTTACTCACAATGCTTCCAGGAGTCCCAGGCAGCCCAGGCTTACCCTATGAAGATACAACACCCCCGTAAAAAAGTGAGTGGTGAAATTCAGCATTTTCAGCCCCAAAACAGACTCACTCTCATGCAAGGTTATAAATGGGAATGTTCAAACCTACAGATTCACCCTTGTCTCCTTTCTCTCCAGTGATTCCCTAGGAGGTGGAAAGAGAGGCAAGATGAGAACAAGTCTTGGCAGGGGAGTGGGTCTCAGCAGTTTCCCCTCTTCTTGCCAGCTCAGCATCCTATGGACTAACAAGCCCTTCTTCAAGCAGCTGAACTAACGAAATCTGGACTTCAACATCTTTCCTATGAATGAGTTCCTTGATATTTAATAAGGGGTGAGATTATTAGCCTCTTTCTCAGTGGGTGGACTCATAAGGGAGTCATTCTCCCATACTCAGCAGTTCAATTTCACAAAGTTTGTAGAAATGCCATGTCTTTGAGACCTCTATCCCTCTGACAAATGTAGTTGATGTTAGCCAGTGTTTTCCAAAGCTATTAGGGGTAGTTCAGACAGACATAGTGTAAATGCATCATTTCACTTCCTTCTTCACCAGGCTGAGAAAGCATAAGCATTTCTGTTTCAGCAGTGTGGGGCTGGGGAAGTTTTGCACACTCAGAAACCCCCAATGCACAGTCCTGCCATTTAACTTGTGCTTTAGTAGTCAAACAGGAAGGGAGAATTACTTCTACTCCTTCCTTTGGAGAGGAGACCCCCCTCGCTAACAGAGAGGACAGAGCTTTCTGTGCCTTGCAAACTGTAAAGGGGAAGAAATAAGAGCTTTTCTTTGACTGGCATTGCACTATCCCATGTTCTCCCTCTCTTAACTCTTCCTTTAGTGATCGCCTTACATCCTTTCCAGGTTGTCCTGTATCTCCTTTTATCCCCTGCTCTCCAGGCCGTCCTGGGAGTCCTAGTGGACCCTACAAAAATCATTCAGAGAAGCAATAAGAAATGGAGTGAGTCCAGGAGCTCAAAAAAGTACGCCAAGCAGGAAAATCTCTACCCCCATCCCTGATTTTTCATCAAAGAAAGAAATATTTGCACATGGAAATTTCTAAGTGTGGAAATCCTGCTGGGCTGAGAGCCCTGGAGAAGGAAGTCTTCTACTTTGCACAAAACAGTGGGTGGATGGGTAGTGGCAGTGCAGTCTACCCCTGCTGCCCCGCCACTAGCCTGGGAGTCCGCTTCACACCTCAGGTGGAAGGGGCATCTTCAGAGAAAAGTAATCTCCCGGCCTATCCAGCCTCCTGAGTCTCCTGAGTCCGAGGCCAGGAATCTCCGTGGGGGAAGGTGGCATTGCACTGCAGATGCTTGCCCTCATGGCCTGGACTGACACCAAAATCATCGTGCAAGTTACTCCACCCCTTTTAAATCCTCTGCAAAATGAAGGCACGGAATCGTAGTAGTGCCTGAATGGTGAGACAATTAATAACACCTATGGAGAAGAATTATTACCCTGATTCCCCTCTCTCCTGGCTCTCCAGGGATACCAGCTTCTCCCTAAAAGAGAGGAGTAGAAGCTTTTAAAGGCCTGCTTCAGTCAGGTTGAAAGTTCATTGATGATATTAATTCTACTGCACTTACATCTGGAGGAGCCAGTTTAAAGGGAGGGAACCAAGTTCACTTACTATTCCAGTTGCTCTGAAGCAGGCACAATCTCCTCTTTGGCAGAGCTTAATGCTTGGGAGGTCAGTACGAAGGGAGGCTTACAATCACCTGAGATGTCTTAAATTAGAGATGCTGGCTTAGAGCAGCCCCAGAGCTGAAGTAAATGGGGCAGAAGGTATAGGCTGACGAAAGTATTCATATTTACGAGGGAAATGGGACTACGTTGTTTCCACTGAACCCCAGTGTGATCTGTGGCAATCTGTTTTCAGTATCTGCCGCCCTTCTGCAGAGCTTAAAGAACTATCTCCCAAGAAGAGTAGGGCTTGGTTCTTTCTTGGCCTTTCTTTTTCAGTCTTTTGCTTTGGAAGGTGAAACCAAAGGCAAAATTAAGAAAAGAAAAGCCATGAGCAAGATGAATATGGTTCTTCATGGTCTTTTCTAACTCAAGGACAAGGCTACAAGGAATAAAATGAGCTGGAGTCAGCTTCGAAACAAAGCCACACACTGCTTAACTAACCTGCGCAATGTCTTTCTTGCTCAGGATTTTGAGGTTGTGAAAAGTTTTTGTAGGCTGACTAAACAGTTTTCAGAAGAAAAATCTACCAAGAGCTATCAAACTCAAAAGACATCACCTCTCACACAGGATGTCCCTGACACCTCTCTGAATGCAGGAAGACTATTCCAAAGCAGAACCACTATGTTTGCCTCGCTCTTATATTGTTCCCAGGACTTCCAGGGAAGTGGGTCACTGTTGGAGGTGAGGCATTGGCCTGGAAAGACCTTCAGTCTAACCCGGTTCAGCCCTTCTCCTATGCTGTTGTAACCAGAGCTCCAGCTGCAAGTGAGGATGGTGTGTTTGCTACCTATATGACTGTGGAAAGCATGGACTCTCCATTTGATTACCTTGGTCCCAGAAGTGCCTTTCTGCCCCGGTTCTCCCTAGAACACAATGCAAAAGCGATAGATTACATTTCCACCTGTTGCCAGTTTTGTTATCCTAATTTCCTACTCAGGTTAAAAGCTCTTGGCCTGATTCTGATGGGTGCCAGCCTCAATCACCGCTGACTCCAGTCAGTGGTATTAGGCAGAAGTGTCTCAGGACCAGAATCAGAGCTGTTTCTTTTTTTAAGCCTTCTCTTAGTGATCCCTTTCCACCTGATGTTCAGGAAAATCTAATTGTAAGTACAGTAATGAATAAACTCCTGGGTGTTCAACAGCAACAACTCAGCCCTTTGAAATGATGAAAAGTCTTTGCTGACTGTGGTTAAGAAGCCAGTTACAAAGTCCTTGTGAAGGGTTAATAGGGCACCATCAAACCATAAAAATAAAAAAAGAAGAGCAAGCCCTTCAGGGCTGGTGTGACCGCACAAGTGTGTTAGTTCCCTGCATGTCAGACAGATGTGACCCCATGACAAAAAGGCACGATGCCGAACAATGAGGAGAAGTTCTGCGTCCAGCCAGTGCAACACAAACACCATGGTGCTACACATTTGTTCCACCCTGGCCAAGGGTAAAGAGACTCCGCACCAAAACACGGCCTAAAGCATGCCCTAATTATAGTCATCGATGGATCTACCTTCTCATTTGCTAGAAAAGAACAGAAAGAGCAAATGGGAAGGTAGATCCTTAAATGAACAAGCCAGCATGCCTCGTTAGGGATAGTTTGTCAGGACCTGTGTTGCTGACCACTGTCATTCTGCAACCTGACCCTTCCCCAACCAGGCCTGCGTAAGATGCATGTTTTTGACCAGTCCCATCTTGACACTTGTTCCTAGTCGCTATTGCAGGGGCATAACCTAGGGTCGTTAGCTGGGTACACAGTGCTGCTGTGGTTCAGCATGGCCATCTTACTGGATTCTTAGTTTCTACTTACATCTTTACCTCTTAGTCCAGTCTCGCCTGGTTTCCCAGGTAATCCTCGTTTGCCTTTCTCTCCCTTCAGACCTATTTCCCCCTAAAAAAACCAAGACAATATTTACTTTCTTCTTCTGTATTTCACAGCCCCCATATTTTAGACTACATGCAGTATGTCCTCAATGAAGGGACAGATTCAGACAGCATGTCAGGCCACATGGCCATGTCATTGCTTCCACAGTCCTGGCTGTACCTTGGGCTCAGAGCATCTACCCTGTGTGAGGCAGAGCTGTGCTCAGGGTATCTGCTTGGTGGACTAGGTTGAAAAGCATCTAGCTTCATTCAAATGTAGTCTGTCCCGACTCCATGAAGAGCCTTAGTGGCACTGCAGGGCACACTGTTGTGAGAGTCTCTGCCTCCAGGGAGCTTTGCAGCTCAAGTGAGATGGCCTCTTAGTGGAGACCCTGTGCATGGGTCGGGTCTCAAGAAGTCAGTGTTGACAGGCTCAGTTCCCACTTCATGGTTCAGGTCCTATTCCTGGGTTAAATCATTTGAGCTCTAACAGACAGGTACCTACACATCTTCTTTGCTTGGAGTTTGTACAAGAGACCTTCCTCATCACTCAGCCACCACACCATGCTGTCTCCCAACCCAAAATACCTCTTACTGCCTTCTGTCTTGGATGCATTCCCATTTCTCTCTTTTCACATCTAATCCCTTCTTGCCCATGAAGCAGACCTAGACTAAATATTCAGTTCACTGGGCCACATTTTATGGCTGTAACATTTCCCAAATCCATGTGCCCCTTCAGCCAAGTCTGGGGAGCAGCACTGCTTGAGAAATGTATGCAGTGAGGCAGAGTCTTTGAATGAACAACACATTGAGGATGTTTTCCATGTCTCTCTTTGACCACTTCAGAAACATTTGCTAGGAGGAATCCTAGAAGCCAGAGTTTGCAAAATTTTCTAAGGCATCTTTTCTTGCGTCTTTTCATTTTCTATACCTCACAATGATTGAGGTGGGAACAGGCACTCTCTAGGCTTCTGTGCACCAGCCTGACAGTTCAAGCCTAAATAGTCTCTACTGACTCCTCAGAGTTAAACAAAAGCACAAAGTGAAGAGGCAGCTTTAGCTTTTGGTCTGACTGTGTGCAGGACACTGTGCATCACACAGAGACTCCAGCAAAGCAGAATCCCTTCAGACGTTTCAGCTTTTGAACTTTCCCTGTATTTTAACACTAGGCTTATGGCAAAGAAAACTCTCTTTTACACTGCAAAACACTCGTTGACTTGGGGTGACACAAACATCAGTTGTGACATTGCTTTGCACACTGCAATCACTGCATATGCTCACCTTTTGACCAGGTTTGCCAGACAAACCTACGTTTCCCTGCAGAAATACAGACCATTAGTCGCATGGCAAGAACAATACAGGTAGAATCATTTCAGCTGAGGGTTCTCTGTCCTATCTAAAGGGTGTAAACATCAGACTCAGTGCTGCAAAGCTGCTCTTTGGTTGCGTGTATTAGAAACCAAAACACTGTAGTATGGTGCAGAGAAGGGGAAAACATATGGTGTCCTAAGAGAAGAAGGGCTACCGTAAGCGTATACTGTCTAGATGCATCTGTCTCCCCCTTGGCCTCCCCATTTTTGAAATCACTAATAGTTTGATGATTAAGTTTGACAGAGGGGTGGGGATCTCAAAGATGTCATGTTGTGCAAGATTTTTCTGGATTAAAGTGAAAGACACTATTAGTATTTGCACAGAAAGGAACACCAAACATTAGCTCAACTCTTATTAGACATCAGTGAACTCACATGAGAGCCACCAGAAGCTTGCACCTTCTTAGAAACTAAAGTCAAGAAGGTAAAGGTCCAGTTCACCTTCAAGCCACAAAACCATTGGAAATGGGGCTTCCTTGGCTCTGCTGTTCACAGAATTACCAGTTGAGCTTTGACCTGCTGTGCTTTCTTCCAGATTCACAAGGGATCCGCTCTCTGCATTACGGAGTAGTCCCTTCTTAGCCCTTAGACAGATTTTGGCTCTGAGCCTCCCGATTTGCCTCCTTTGCTCTCCCCTTTCCATACCCAGCATGTTGCCACACTCACCCTGTCACCTGGGTCTCCCTTCAGCCCAGGTTGCCCAGGAATGCCGAAACCTGGACTTCCCTGGGAAAATCAATGACAATGCATGTCTCAGTGTAACACCTGGGGATCTTTTCCTCTCTGCACTCCTAAGTATGACAGAGATAAAGCTAGAGCTAAACCCCATGTTGCTGCCATCTGCCAGGTGGTTCTTATGGCCTCCACAAACCCCATTTCCCCATGTCCTTCTCCCCTTCTAACCACACTCCTTACCACCTCTCAGAGATGCCCTGTCAGCCCCTTTCCCTCCTGGCAGCCCTCTTCTTACAGCTGCTACCGCAGTCTGCTCAGCTCAACACCCACATCAACAGCAAGATGGCAGCCCCTGGGATGGGAGCTCTGGGGATATTTGCCCCCATCTGGTTTCCGGCTCCCTCCCAAGAGCAGCACCCAAGAGAGCTGCTGTCTAACACCAACCTGGCCACACCTTCATCTGAGAGAGTTTTTCCCACCAGATTTGTCAGCAGCCTTCAGGAACAGGTAATTCTGGGTTTGGCATCCAGCATTGAGGATATGAGAGGGACCAGAGGCTAACAGGAAGGGTCTTTGCTCTTTTGGGCCACAATCCATGAAAGAGTCTTCTTGTGGAGAGCCAACTTTCACTTGAACACTATCTGGCAAACCCAGCAAGTGGCTAGATTTGCCTCATCCCAAAGATCACAGAGTGAGAGGACAGATCAGAGGGAGGAACCAAGGGGCCCGTATTCCCCCATTAGTGGGACCTGGCAAAACATCATCTGCCAGCCCTGTGAGGGGGAGTGATTGTGTGACCACACAACTGCACTGCAGCAGCTCTACCAGACTTTTCTTGGTTGTTTTTTGCTCTGAGCCTACAAGGGCGCTTGCAGATTTTGGAAGCAATTCTTCCATTGCCTTGCACAAGCTGCGGTGGCATGACCCTGCTCCACTTGTTAACTCACTCTGGAAGCCTGTCATATGCCATGCTCTTGGTTACTGCCTCGCTAGTGATCTCCACCCCACCACCACTTTGCAGACCTTCAACAGCTAGCCTGCTTCCCATCCATGGTATAACTGATGTGAGTTAGTTGCCAACGGTGTGTTTTGTACTGAGCAAGATGCATGGGGGGATATAGTGTCTTCCCAGAGTAGCTTCAAAGCTCAAGACATAAATCTCCATGTCTAAAGCTAGAAGAAAAGCAAAGAGCAGATCCTAGGCATTTTTGTCATCCACAGATAGTCGGGTAAGATGAGCATTAGCACCTCAGCACCTCTCACTGACTTCCCTTCAAGAAGCCTTTGACTTCTCCATGTGACCACAAGTCTCCACTTGGGTTACTGCATGTGGATGCTCCTTGATAACATGGCTTAGGAATGAATTCAGTCTACCTCAGAGCTTCCTTGGTGGATATGAACAAAAATAACCTTCTACCCATAAAGGATGTGCTGAGAAAAGCAAGTGCATTACCTTCTCTCCTTTGTCTCCTTGTATTCCTTTGTTTCCTTGTGGTCCCTGGGCCCCAGTTGGTCCAGTCTCTCCCTGTGAATAAAGACATCCCCAAAGCCAATAATAACACGCAGAAAGGCCAAGCCCTGTTCATGTAGCTCTCTAGATCTGCATTTTGCATTTTCAATCCATTCTGAAAACTGTTCCCTTGAGAAATTGCCCCATCCATCCATCCTGAAATTTATAATGAAACTTTTCTCTGCAATACCTGGGCTTCTGCCACATAAAATCCATCATAGTAGTTACACCCTTTCCAGCTATGGAACTGGTATACACTACTGTAAAGTGCTGTGTGCGTATTTACAGAAGCGCAAGCATGATGAAATTCAGGTCCCAGGCCACTACTTAAATGCAGCCAGCCTAAAAGAAGAGACAAGTTTCTGATAATCGATATTAAGCAGTCTGGAGAATCAGACCAATAAAGGGAGGTGGCTCTCACAGGAGTCTGCTCACCCCAGCCCCATTCCCACTGTTCCCCAGGACAGAACGGTTGAAGGCACTGGCCGTGCTGGTAAGTTGCATGAGGGAAGGTGCAAGTCACGAGTGGACCCTCGTCTGGTTAGGAGTGACTGTAGAAAATTACAGGAGTAAATGAACTGCAAATATCCGAGCCCAGAGAAAAGGATGTAAGTCATTGTTTCTAAGGAGTGGGGGAGGTATGAAGCACTGTGGGGTATTCCTGAATGCCAATAGTTAAAAGAGCAGAAGTCAAAAAGCTAAGGGAATTACACTTGTGGTAAGTATTTCTTTTTAGGAAAAGGGAAATCTTTTATTCCTCTGCAGTCTAGCAATGAGTTATCAAGAATAAAAAATTAAGATATTCTAGGCCAGGTAGCACCACAAGTGAACTGCATCAATCATGCTATAAAGATGTTCAATACGAACAGCGTAGCCAGGGAACAGCTCTGTCTCAGAGATATCCCTGATCTAAGAAAACTCAATTTCCTCTAGCAAAGTGAGTCAGATGTTGTGGCAGGGGCCCAGGGAAGTGGGGAAATCTCCATCCATGGAGTTACTCATAAGGCGACTGCACAAAGCCCTGAACAACCTGATTCAGCTTTGAAGTTGGCCCAGTTTTGAGCAGAGAGTTTGACACCAGAAGTCCCTTCCAACCTCAGGTATTGTTTGACTTTAAGTCAATTCCTCACTTGGCTTGAAAATTGCTTCTATGAGTGGGCTGGATCTATGCTTCAGTTATCTCTAGCTTCTAAAACTAGCATCTGGAAACCCCAAATTTCTCTATTGACTGGGATTAGAAAGAGAAGGACAGGAACAAAATATGCATCTATCTTGTGTTTACTTTAACATTTGGGAATGGGGAGAAGTGGTGACGTGTGTGTGTGCAATTTTCCTGTTAATAAAAGCAAAATAAATACCAGCAGGGCAGGATTATTGCTGCTTTTCCAATCTGTCTTCCCTTCAATCTGTCATTAGGGTTATATGACTCAGGTGGTGAAACATTGTCCAGCCCTGACTTCTGCAAAGATCTCATTTAAGTTTCAAGCAGTGCTAATTAATGGACTTACCCTGACACCTTTTTTGCCTGGAGGTCCCAAAACCTGAGGATAAAAAGAAATCACAGAAGTGCTCTCTTATTTGGGAAAATGATCTCCCTTCCAAAGGAGGATTCATATCACCTTGTTCTAAAGGAAGATAATCTCAACCTTGTTATGGAATAGGAAACCCATCACCCGCACTGGATCATAAAATGCCAGAAAGAGCTACAAGACAAACCATAAACCCAGCGGAGTCTGTGAAATCCCACCAATTTCAATAGGTGTTTGCTCCAGGGATGGGGCTGGAAGATCACTTCCATGCAAGGGGCAATTGGCAGATGGCTGCTCTGGCCTTGCCTATCACAAACCAAGGACTGAACTCCTGACAGCAACAAGTCTTAATGAGTGCACTAGCACTCTGCAGAGCAGCCCTGAGCTGGATTTAGGGACAACAGAGCTGTGTTCCTACCTTATGTTTCCAACACAAATCTGCCACTGTTCCTAGGAAAGAAACCTGGGATGCCCCTGCTCATTCAAGCACCCCCCAGGACACAGTGATCTTTAGTGGTGGTGGGTCTCAGCACTTAACGCAGCCTCCAACTGCTCCCACTGCCCTTGCAGCAGATGTGGTGCACGCAGAGGTGGCCACCTCTGAGGTTCCTCCCTAAAGCTGTTCTATCATTTTGACAGCCAAGAAGAGGGGACTGTAGGTGCCCTGTTTACAGATGAGAATGGGGCAAATAAATCTTACCAGCAGTGACTCTTCAGCAGGGACCAGAGCAGCCCCATTATGAATGGGGAGCCCAAGCAGGGGATCAGGCCTGGAGTATAGAGGACCATAGGGCTTCAGTGAGGGGAAGGCTTTAGCCTCGTGTTTCCTGCACAGCAGTGAAGCTCCTTTGAGGATCCAGTGAGAAACTGCGGTGCAGGGCTGGGAATACATCAAGTGGAGCAAGGGAACAGAGGACATGGTTGGAGGGTCAGGGTAAAGGTCCCTTAGTTCAATAGGACACATCCCTGCAGTTCAGTAGGACACATCTCTCTTGGTCCTTGGCCTACTAGTACTGTAATGCTGCATGGTTATAGCACAAGCTAAGTGTACCTTGCTGTCCCCTACTCTCTGTATGGGGAGGGTGACAGAAGGGCTGTAATCTGCTCATAATTACCCCCATCGCTGGAGCACCTGGAAATCCTGGGTTCCCCTGCAAGACAAGAGGAAATAAAATGAACAATCCGGGGCAACGATAAATTTCAGCTCTTTGCTCTTCTCCATCCATTCCCTAAACCAGCTGAAAACTCAACTCGGAAGCACAAGAGCGAAACAGACAGGAGATGCTGAGCAGTTGGGGTAAAAGTATTGCTTTGTCTTGTTTGACTGAGATCATCTGAAACCATCTGGGAGAATAAAACTTGCAGATTCCCCCTTTCCAGTTTGATTGATGGGACTTGCAAACTAACTGCTTGTTGTTTCGTGGTGAAGGAGGAAATCTCATGCGACTCCCTGCTGGCTTCTTCTCTGCAAAACCCCCCACAAACATACTCAGCTGTGCTTGCGGGAACTGCGCACGGCACAAGCCGGGGAAGCGCAGAGGTAAAACCCAGTGGTCACACAGAGGCTCTGATTCTGCCCTGTCGGGACACTTGCACCCAAACTGGTGGCACACATTGTTCTCTTACTGTTTGACTTACTTGGTCTCCCTTCTGCCCTGGAGGTCCTGGGAGTCCCTGTAAGACACCAAAAGAGAATTTCTACAAGACTGAAAACAGATCCAGCACTTTTCGTCTGTGCTATGTCCCTGCTGTAATGAAAGGCTCCCAGCTAGAGGTAAGGAGAAAGGAAACTCTTCAGCCCAATTTTTTGCTGACTGTGAGACAGCCCTGTGAGCCTACTATGAGTGGTCTTGGGTGAGAGACAGAAGTCCCCGTGTCTAGATAGAGATCTCTAGCACGTCTCTGTAGCCTGGCTGCCATCTGCCAGGAGACTAAGTGCAGAGTGGGAAGCCCTCATCTCAGGCTAAGCTATGAGAGACAGGCCAGAGAGGATGCAAAAGCACATTGATGAGAGTGAAGTCCAACCCCTCTGGCAGTGGTGGACCCTCGGGCTGAGCCTACAAGTTTCCTTGTGTCTTCTGGCAACAGCCAAGCAGTATGTGGCAACATGCCTTGCTGTTCTCCTACCCAGAGTGGGGACTCGATGGCTCCTTCCACCACGTGCAGGGGAAC
Organism: Apteryx mantelli; assembly: GCF_036417845.1. Lineage (NCBI taxonomy): Eukaryota > Metazoa > Chordata > Aves > Apterygiformes > Apterygidae > Apteryx > Apteryx mantelli. Next base: position 220,680,454 of record NC_089978.1, on the reverse strand, counting down.
TCTGCAGGCCGCTTGCAAAATAACTTGCAGTAACACCTTGAAGCCCCTTCAACTCCCCTCTCCTTGCTCCCCTTGCAAGCAAGAGAAGATGCGGAGACAGCTAGGAGATGCATGGGAGCTACCAGATCAGGTCAGTGCTTCATTTAGTCTAGCACCTGGACTCTCCCCAGAGCTGGGAGCTGCAAACACACATACCTAGCATGCTTACAGGGCCCAAGGTACCTATTAGAACACATAAATTCAAGGTAACAAGGACTGATCCAACAGTGCCAGACCCTGGACATCCTTCCACCACCAACTTTGAGGTAGGCAGAGTATCCAAACTAGCTGCTGGGAGTGCTTGGCTTAGGGTCCACACTCCATACTTAGGGCCCATACTCCTTTCCTATCAAATAGTATAAGAGCAATATCAGATAGGATCTGATATCCTGGGCAGCAGGCAGTGTGCGTCACTCTCTTGAACCTGGCCAGCTGAGCAGGGGGATCAGGATACAGCCCATGTACCCATCCCATGCCATGTTCCTGAGAGACACTCTGACTTAAGGAAGACAGACAGCCTAATTCCCATTTTTCACCACCATTATTATTTTTAGGAAAAAAATGCCACAGTCTCTTTTGATCTTTGAGGTTATAATCAAATGGATGTGCAGAAGGAAGTGCAGCTGGGGGAGCCATAAAACCAGCAAACTTGACGTACAGCTCAATAAAAGCAACCAGTGCACAGTATCGCCTGGCAAAGCGTATTCAAGGTTTGTTTGTCCTGTCACGTTTGCTAGTCGTAGACTGTTCAGGGGATTTACTGTCAACCAAAGGTCTACCCCATGCACAGAAGCTCCTTTAGCAAAAGTGAGTTCTTGAACGCTGTGGTTTCATGGGGTGCAGCTGCCGGGGACTCTGTAACAACGTGACCCGTTTAGACCTGCTCAGACTGGGGAAGCCTTTGGCATGAGCTCGGGGGGGGACTCAAACTCCATCCCTCTTGCTCTCCAGCCAGACACCTTAACTGCTCTGCCCTCGCGCCTGAGGAGCAGAGCCAGGCCCACCTTCTCTCCTGCTCTGCGCTCCCGTGCTGGCCGTTCTCACCTTTTCCCCTTTAACACCAGCTTGCCCTTTGTTACCCTGGAAAACAGAAGATGCTTTAATTAAGACCTGAAGGCAGGCATGCCCCACACTCTGCACAAGAAGGGTCCCTTCATGGGAGAGTACGAGGGAAGGAGGAAAGCAAATAAATAAATAAGCAGATAGTTATGCACGTATTATATATAGTATTTAGTATATAGTATATTTATAGTGCATGCATCTGTATGCTGTATAATACATATTAACGTATATATCTCTATAGAGTATCTATAATACATTAGAATATTTTGTATAAACATATTATTATATATTTCATATATAATATACAATATGAAAACACATGTATCTTACAATATGTAGTTACATATTATATAATTATTTTGTAATTATTTAATCTGTAATATACATAATTTTATTTACATATTTATGTATATATTTTTATATATAGGTGCATGCACATCTATAAGTGTGTGTGTGTATATATGTACACATACATACATCTACATACACATATGGACTGTCCTGAGCTTGATCAGAATGTTCCTTTTGAGGAAGCTTGAGATGTCAAGATGGGACAGTCTTTTGGAAAAGGCTTAAGAGTTTACGGCATAGATAATGCACAGGTCAGGGGGTGAGGGCTGGGTCCTGGCTAAGCTCAGAGGTTGAACATAACCAAGAGGAACAAGGTGAGATACAGGTCCAGAACCCAATTACTCTGTGTGCATGTGCCTGTGTCTATATTTACAGGTTTTTTTGGTTATTATTTTTTTAGGTCCTCCTGATTTGATTCAGTTAGAGCCATACTCTTGGGTCAATTGGTCCTCCTTCCCTGGGTGGTCCTGGCTCACCCTAAATGAGAGAGAGCAGCTGTGATCGCCTCATGCATCCTGTGAAGTCATCTCGGAAAGCGTTCCTTACCAACATCAGCACCTACCTCGACAGTGAGCAGCCTGCCAGGCTTCAGTCTTTCTCAAAAAGAGTCCGTGAAATACCACAAACCCACATTCATGTGCACTGAACCAGGACTGGACACCTCAGGGAGGTCTTTGCTCTTGCAAGGAGCAAGACATTAGCAGCAAATTGGCTGTTATTACTGGCAAAGACCTTACGGATTTGAAATCCTGTTCTCTTTTGTGAAATAAAACAGTACCACTGCAAAGGGAAGCAAAACATTTTGTTTCAGGCTGAATGAAATGTTTCCTTGGATATTCCTTTTTCTGTCATTTTCTACCTCTCCTGGAAGTATGAAAATAGTTTATTTTTGGGTCAATATAGATACTTTTTAAGATTAGCAGAACTGGAATAAATCAAACTTATCCAGATACATTTGGCCTTCAATGGTAATTCAGAGAGTATATCCTGAGTTATCTGGAGAAGGGGCGTGCAGAGAGCCATACAACCCAGTCCTAAGCTGTTGCTCCTCTCAAAGCCAAACCCAGGACCGTGCTGAGATGGCTCATGTATCCCCTAAATCAGTGCCAGGCACTACCTTCGCTTGGCTCCCAGGCCTTGAGGGGCCATGCACACAGCGTGGACTGGGCGGAGGGCATTAGGGGAAATTCAGACTTCCTGAACAGGGGCCCTGAAAAATTGGTGTGCCGAACTGCAGAATGAGCCATCTTGCTTTGGTGCCAAGCTTACAACACTAGCTGAAGCCAGGTGCTTCAGGAGGAGGCAAATATCTACTCCAAACTGCATTTAGAAACATTTCTGCTGGCGCAAGGCTGAGGTGGAAAGTCTCCTTTTGCCTGCGGCAATTGTCTGCATACATGCCAAGATCAGCTTATTCCTCCCACACCAGCAGTTTTCCAGGTATTTCGCTACATGGGAAAGCCCTGATGCTGAATTCCCACTTCTTTGTGAACAGTGAGAGCTGGAAGACAGTAACAGTCTGGAAGAAAACCTTCCGTGCCTGCCCTGAGTCTCTTCTTGACCAGCCCTTGCCACGCTTCATCTTTCCTGGGTTCACAGCAGAGGTGTCAGATCTGGAGTGGAGCTACTATAGTCCAGTCTCTTGCCTCTGACAGCACCGGACCCCAAAATCATTCCTCCCCACTGACTCCAGGCTCTTAAACAAGGTCAAGCTAAGCCCCCTCCACACACACACCAAAAAAAAAAAAAAAAAAAAAAAAGATGGGCACTTCCAGAAGACAACTCAAACCTTAGGATGGGCTGAATCACCTCTCACAGGGCTTGTCTTTCTCCACTGAGAAAGGCATCCTGGCACTCTGACACACCTGATGCAGGCATTTAATTAGGTGGGAATGAATCTGGGCCCAGGCGGTTCAGAGGATGGTGCCTGAAAGGCACCAGACGTGAGATAATCTGCTCCTCACATCTTCTTCCCTCATCATCCCTAATAGCATCAGAGCTGGGACCAAGCCCTGGTGCATGCGGTTCCATATTCCTCCTAAAGCACATCTAATATGAACTGCTGCAGCTCTGCAGATCCTTACCAGCCACAAAAATGTAATTTATTAATTTATTAAAATACTGCATCTTGCTACCATTCCAGGTCTCTGCAACATCCTGCAGCAATGAGTTCCACAGGTCAGTGACTGCTGACATGTAAAATTATCTCCTTTTACTGTTTTTGAGTAAGGAGGCAATGTTCCTGTAGCCTATGATGACGGTTAGAGCTAGATGCTTTCCTTGGCACCTGAGTACTAGGCACAGAGACTCAGGTTCAGCATAGTTGAATATCTTTCAGTACCCACCTTTGGTCCTGGTACTCCTGGAGGACCCATCACTCCCTATAAAACAGAAGGAAGAGCAAAAGCTCAGACTTTAAGACCCAAAGTCTTCTCTCCTCTGTCCCTTCCCATTTGCAACCACAGGACACATGCCCTCCAAGGACAACCTAGAGAAGGGGTATTGGAGGAGACTGCAGAGACATTGAGCCCACCTGGGGGACTTTTGCTGCAAAACTCGCTGAAAAATTGCCAACCCACCTGTTCTCCTTCTTCTCCCTTCAAGCCAGCAGTGCCGGGAATGCCCGTTCCTGTCATCCCCTGCAAGGTAAGCACAGCATTGCACTCAGAAAAGCAGACCCCATGCCAGGAGGAAGGCACAAAAACTGTAGAGCAGGGAATGTCCCACCCTACAGCCTGTGTTACAGTTCTGCTCTTAACTGTCCTGCAAAACTGGAGGAGAGAAATCTGCTCTGTGGCCATTTTGCTAAGACATACGCTTAGCCAGTGACCTTCGGGCAAGGTGCAAATAACTTGGAGGAGGGAGCAGTAAAGAAAGGGCGTGTGTGTATTTTCAGCCACCATTTGAAGCATGGTAGGGGAATCAGCAAAGCAGCCCCATCCAGAGGACAGGCAGCATGTAGGGCTTGGGCTGTGTTTGGGAGAAGACATCTGTATGAGCAGGGAGTGTAGGGGAATGGGGGAAAATCTCTACATGCCTCCACTTTATCTGCACTCAATCTATCCCACTATTACTTCGTCTCGATTATTTTCAGCTTCCCCCCTTGGGCTGATGGATCCTGCAAGCATCTGATACACGTAATGACCTTTTCTCCCCTTGGTCCAGGCAGTCCAGGAACACCATCTAGGCCTACAGGGCCTGGCAAGCCGGGTTTCCCCTGCAAAGGAAGAGACATCTTCACATCCTTTCCTTCCAAACTGTTTGTTAATGATCATATAAAAGACAGGGTTTACTTTTAAGTGTGCAGAAACACAAGCAGAAAATTGTATATCCTGATGGGCCCATCTTACCAGTTCCTTTGAAACTGAGGCTTTATAGAGATCATCATGTATACCCAAGTCAGCTTCTCCCCCACAAAGAGGCTATGGATCACTGGCTTTATTTGGGAAGGGAAAATAAAGATGCTTTTGCTTGTTAGATGGGAATCTAGAGGCTGGGTACCCATGTTGGTTTGGCAGTGGATGCCTTCTCTGGTGACTCTTCAAGGCTGTGTTGCTCTAATAGGGTATGCTGCTGATTTCGACACTAAAATCTGAAATAAGGAAATGGCTGGTCTATCGGATATAGGTCTGCAGTACGGTGAACATAACATAAAAGCACCCATCTCTGATGGTAGACCGTAATAGGCACCTTAGGAAGGAAACAAGAACAGGACATGCATATAATCCCTGAGTAACCATGCAGGCTTGAACTATTTGTAATTCAGACTTCCTGAGCCAGATGTGGTTTCTTTATCCTTAGCAGCCATCAATGGATTTCTTTTCTTTTCTCACCTCCCCTTGAACTCAAACCTCTTATACCCAAAGTATCCTTGTGGAACTTCTTCTGCGAAGAACCACCTCCTTCTCTTTGTCTTGGCCACCCCATCTTGGTCCATTTGATGCCTCATGCTTTTAATCTGCCTTCTTGCCCTCCTCTGGACCTGTCCCAGTTCTTCCCTGCCCTTCCTGAGATGGGGAGGGCTGTGGGAAGGAGCAGGGCTATACTTAGCTGCTTCATGGGTGATGCGGGCAGCAGGGGCTTGAAGGGAAGCGATCTAACTGAGCTCACGGAAAATGAACATGTCAGGAAGACATATTTTATAAAAGGCCAGGCTAAGGCATGGATCTCTGGAGCAGCCTTCCTCAGGCAACACTTGCTATCATCTGCCAACATGATTGACTACACCAGAGGGTTTATTGTAGCTGTGAGTGTGGCGATGGATGCACTTTTCACAGCTCTTTGCTCTGTGCTCTGAGGAAGAGCATGTGCTTGCTTTTTGCAAAACAAATGGCTGCTATCGTGCGTCTTTGCTGGGTTTCTAACATTTCCCTTTGATAACTCCTGAATGACAGGTCAGCAGGACGAAGCTGACAAAGTGAGAAATGCTTAATTGGCCCTGATTAATCTGCCAGCCCTAGCAGGAAGGGCTTGTCAGAAGAGTGAAGCATCCCAAAGCGGCAGCTGATGAAAGCTGTCAATAGACACGTCCCTGCATGACCACCCTCCTTGGCAGCTGGTGTCCCAAGGTCAACGGCACTTTCCCACTGTTGGCGGTGGCCTGTGGCTCTCCTTTAGCGCTTGGTCATCGGCAGATAACTCACCGGCTCTCCCACGCCTCCTTTGTCACCTTTGAGGCCATTCCTCCCGCGAGGACCCTGCATGAAGCACAGGAGAGTCTTACCACATGTCCCAGCAGCATGGTCTCAATGGGCACCTGGCAAGGACTGAAACAAGAGCCTACTGGACAGCTTAGGAATAAAAAACAAGGCTTGTCACCCCATGCAAAAGTGAAAGTCATTCTAGGTACTTACCCTGATACCTGAATCCCCTGGTTCACCCTGAAATGCAAAGGACACGAAGCATTACCACGGAGCCTGGGAGCACGGAGAAGCAGAGCCTTCAAACAGTCTTTCCCCACTTTCCCCCTTGAAGATACACAGCAGCAGCACGTCCCTTTCATTAAAGAAGCTGCCAAGCATTCCTGCACCCGAGCACGACGCTGCAGTCTTTGGGCTTTTCCCTCTCTGTGACTTCCAACCAAACAGTAGTGACAGGGAGGGGGTTTCTCTCCAAATTTAGTTCCAGCAAAAGCTCCTGCAGGCTGACAAGCCCAGAGACCAAAGTCCACTATCCCTCAGGGTAAGCAGAGCTTTGGTAGAGGTGTCTGCTATCTGTCATGCTCCAGACACCTCAACCCATGAAATCTGATATTCAAACTCCCCGTAGAGCAAACGAGGGGAGTTTAGGACCCTCGATCTCTGCTGAGATGATCTGTCCCCCGCAGTGAAGGGAGACAGTTGGTGAAAACCGTAAATCCAGTTTTTGCTGTGCACAGCACAAGTGGTCCTGGATATTTCACTCAAGGTGCTGAACAACCTCTGTAGGGACCTGGAGCTGGAAAAGTTTTAGTAACCACTGAATCTGGCCCCACACCAGACAAGCCTGACTGTAACCTTTTCAAGCTCCATCACCAATTTCTGCTGTTTTGAGGTTGTCATTTTGAGCTGTGGTTGAACAGCAGGGCCCTCACGGTAGGAAAAGCCATGTGGAGGGGGCCTCCTTTTGTACCTCTGTGATTCAGTGGGAGAATCCTATGGGTCTCAGCACTGCAGGATCAATTGAAGGTCTGGATATTTATTGCATAACAGAGGGAAGAAATGTGTATTCCCAGGGCCCTTAAATGAAGCGTCCAGGGACCCTGGGCTATGCCAGGTACCCCACTCTCTGTGGCTTAACCATGCTGCAAATAACCTCGCTCACCTTGATGGACATCCCTGGTGGTCCCTGTGGCCCCGGTAAACCTGGTGGTCCTGCTACCCCGGGAACCCCCGGCTGTCCTTTCTGTCCCTGCAACAACAAAAACCAGGAGACAGAGGGTCAAGCTTTCTGCCAGCACCTTTGCTGCTCTGCTAGCCCTGCAGAAGCTGAGCAGGCCAAGGGGCCATAGTGCCTGGGGTACGATACTCACTGGAGGGCCAGGTTGCCCGGTCTGACCAGGAATCACCTCCACTCCTCTCAGGACATATCCTGGTTCGCCCTGCGTGAGAAGGGAGAAGGACACATGCTCAGCTGCGTTGGGAGGTCCAGGTACCAACAGGCAGTTTCACGACTTAGGTGCAGTTGCAAGATCAGTGTACTTCAAGAGCAAACAGCCTGGGAAAGGCAAGAGTCTCCCTACGCTGCAAACCCAACCCCCCTGCTTGCTGCATCTCTGTTGTGGAGGTACCAGAAACCACATGGCCATGCACGCTGGGGGCATGGGGGAAGGACAGGACAACTGCTCCTGGGAAGAGCCCACAACAGATTATGAAACCTTACCTTTCTCTGTCCTAAATGTGTGCAAACAGGCTTGTTCATAGCAGCAGCTCTTGAAATGCAGAATGACCCAACAGAGTGCTACCTCCCCGGGGAAATAACCGACTGAATTGTGCCAAGGGCCTGTGATAACGACTGGCCAGTTTTCTCCTTGAAGACTTTAGATGCCTCATAGTAAAACTGAAGAAAGACTCCTCAAGGGCTGCTAGCTGTACAGGACTAGTGCACACACTTGGAAGTAAGAGGCGAGAACGCTACAATGGCTTTTTCCCAATGAAATCCAGGAATGAAACTCACTCTGTCTCCTTTTGGCCCCACTGGTCCTGGATAGCCAGGAGATCCCTGGAATTAAAAATAAATCACACACCATTAAACAATAAAGCATTTGCAAGACCACCGTTGTGGGATGTTCAAGTTCCTCTAAAAAAATGTCATTCACCCTTAAGCAATTAAGAAAATAGGTTCCTTGAAGCGAGTAACTGGTTTTGGTTCCAACACTGATGTGAATCATGTAGGTGTCACATGTGGGCCAATGTGTTATATGTCCCTCCCTAGTGATGGGTGCAGGTAAGAGATGTCCAGGGATGCCTGAGATATCCTCAGGTACCCAAGGCCCAGGGCTGGTAGACATAACACAGGATTTACAGGAGATCTATACCCTTCTAGAGCATCAGCTGGAGGTTAGGTGGGATAGCAGGGCATCTCAAATGACATGCGAGGACTCTTTTTAAGCAACTGAATTAAGCCCAAAGGATGGGTTCAGTTGAAGACTATGACACTCAAATGTTGTGTCTCCACATGAGCTGGCTGTCTTCACCCCGTTATAAGTGATGGAGATCAGGGCTCAGTTCAGTTCTACATGCACAGATAGCTTGTGCCATTTGTGATGCTCTGTGATACCTGCCTGGCCTCCAGGTCTCACTTCAGAAGTGCCCCATAAGTCCCATACTTTATCTGCTGTACATGGTTGCATCGGAAATCCTAGGGGATCTCAAATGACCTGGGGCACCTTGGTACCAGCTCTTCTGAAAAGAGTCCTCAGAGCCTAGAGGGTGATTTACCTCATCAAACACAAATGTCTATTAACAGAGCACCAGTGAAAGCAGGTGAGGGACATTTTTGTAGCTGACTGCTGATCTAATGTGTATAGCCATGCTATCTCCAGTAAAATCAACAGCATGGAGCAAATGGCGGTACTTCTAATGAAAACAAGGGCACATGAGGTTTGGCTGGTTTAGCTAGATGAGTGTTTTCCAAGCAATAGTATGAATAGTTTTGTGAAACTGTCAGAAGCATAATTAGTGCACGGGATGTCTGTGAGCAAATGATGCTACTGGTGATTAAATGTATAACAGAGCGTGGTAAGACTGATATATAAATGCAGGCAGGGTTTGCAGTTCTTGTGTTGTTTTTTTTTTTTCTGGGCAGCTCTGGTTCAGTGATGGTTACTTGGCTAGAAATATGCCAGTGTTGTGCTGCGTTATGTGCCAGGTTTCTGAACAGAAGGAAACCTGAACAACACTTCTGGTACTGAGTCAAGTTCACAGCTAGTGGTGAGAGTCCTGGCTGGCAGGAGAGGCAGATCCTAGAAAAACAGCCAACAGACTCTTTCTCATCTTAGCCAGGAGTTATTCAGTGATGGCAACAGCCCCTCATGAAGGCAGAATGAGTCACTTGAGGCTCCTGTCCTGCTCAGCCCAACTGGCCTTTGAAAGGCTTGAAAAGCAAAGGTTTTGAGTCCCACTTTGTGGGTGATCTTTGCTGCATTCAAAATACTTACCGTATTACCTTGGACACCAGGGAGACCCTACAAATCAGGAAAAAGAGAGAGAAATATTTCAGAGCCACGTTCACTCCTCTGTTAAATGACCCCTTTACAGTGTTTGTTAAAGCAAATACATACCTTGAGCCCAGGGGGACCAGGAGGACCTGTCCGCCCTGGTCTGCCCGGCAGCCCAGGAATACCGTCCTTCCCAGGTAGGCCCTAAGCATATGGAAAGCAAGAGTATGTGAGTTAGAGCTCCAAACCTGCACACCTGAACAGCTTTGGGCAACCTTAGCTTTGTGCATTGCTACAGGGAATCCTCAATTCCTAGTATGCAGAGCAATTTTCCTTCTCATGCGGAGGATAAAACCTGTATCATTTTGTTTTAGGCTGAGTTACCTCTGGAGGAAAGTAGAAATATCAGATTTTCAAACCCAGACAAGTTTTGTAAACTCTGAGATTCTTGGATAGATCTCTGCCTTGCTACTAATTATTTGCTTGTATATTAATTAACCAAGTGAATGGTTGAGGTGGACAGACTCACCCTCTCTCCTTTCTCTCCCTTTGTAGTAAAGCTGTACGGGTCATAACCTCCACGAGCCAGTGAGACCCTTAAGCCCTTGAAAGGAAAAAGAAAATGGAACAAATGTTCAGGGAATTATTACCCACTATAGGATGGCAAATAAACCCAAACCAGAGTGACTGCAAAACAAAGACTAGCACACTCCTTGACCTATGCAAGAGAAGCAAGGGATAAAGTTGACCCTGCAGGAGACTTGTCTGTATCATCAGACCCTTTAACATCCTTCTGAGATTATGCATTACTTAGAGTGTCTCCAGCTTGCACTGAAATGGGGAGAAAAGGATGGAGAACACAGAGCAGCATGAGGAGGAAATGCAGTCAGGGAACATGTTGATGTGTCGTGAAATCTTGGCCTCGTTAAAGCTACAGTTCAGGATCTCCTTTTTGGCTCAGAGAGACTGTAAACGCTCTTGGTTATATGTTTGCCAAGACTCAAAGGAAATTTCAGCACAACTTTTCTCTCCCATGGGAGAAACTATGGAAAGGAGTTTGGCAGAGGTGAGATAAAGACCTAATTCAACCATCCATGGACAATGGGGGTGACATTCATCTCACCTCATTTTAGATGGCCACCAGCATAAACATCTCTATCTGACTAATCATCTGCTAGTACAGGCACCTACTTATGAACTGAATCACGATCTACACTTTGTTGACCACACCAACTAAATGCCCACCACTGTGACTTACTACTGTGGAGACACTCATTTACTCAAATGAAGCTAGCACACCTGAGTGATTTATCCAGGGCCACCCAGGAAGTAGGTGACAGAGCAAGGAATTACAGCTATGCAGATAACCTCCCAAAGCTGACCCTAATCACCAGGGTATTTTTCTGTGACAATTCCAGGAAACTACTTGGAAACACTGAACTTCCCTTAGAAATGGCAAAAATGGATCCCCACCTCCTCTTGTGAGTTAAAGGTACATGGCTGCTACTGTTCTTCATTTCCTCCGTCTTTCTGCTTGGTTGGTGGGTAGAATTGCCTCCCAACATTTTATTTCTACACTAAGGAAGCTCAGGGCTCTGTTCAGTGGCTCACGTGTTGGAGTCCAGAGCTATCTGAAATGCTGTAGGACATCTGGGATGTCTGCGTGGGGCTGGCAGATATGATGCAGGACCCATGAAATAACTGTGCTCTATTGGTTCACTAGACAGGAGCATAGGAGGCTGCTGCATATCCCATGTAGAAGTGGCAGGTCCTAGGACGATCTCCCCAAATATGAACAGTCTCCAAAGTTAAAGACCTTGAGGGTGATACAACTGCACTGAATGCAGTGTAGGTGTGAGAAGTGACCTGGCCAGTGCAGTGTGGGAGATGACTGAGACACTGCTCTGAAATACAGTCTCCTAAACAGACATCAGTGAACTAAATCTCACCTTTAAACACCACGGACCACAAGCCTCCTCTCCTCTTTGGATGTATGGTGCAGCTGAAGGTGGATCAAAGATCAGTGACTTGCTCTCTGTGTTATCAAATGGCAATTGCTTGTCTGCTTCATGTCTGTCAACCTGCAGCAGGGAGTTTGGGTTAGATTAGTGATCCTCCGTACTCTGGGGCCAGACACCACCATCAACCCTCTGCAGATGTCAAGAGGTCATTGTGCATTTATATCACCAACCTTTCAATTGAAACAGCTATAAAATACCACTGTTTGAGATACTCTGCAAACAAGCTCACATCCTTACCAATGATCCATGGACCATAGTTGGAAGAGGGCATTGAAATTACAATATGTCCAAGTGCTTACCCCTGCAGTGGCCTTATGTAACACCACCTTCAAAGCTGTATTCTAGCTTCCCCTTTTTTACACCTTTAATTTCAAAGGTTTTGTTCTTCATCTTTGGGTTTGGACAGTAAGTGAGGTCAGGATTGGACCCAATGTCCTGAATCTGTTTTGTCCCTCTTGCTTTGAAACATGGCTCAGGGTAGATGACTGCCCTTGTGCATGACCTGTGCCAAGCAAGACAGCTTTTATTCAAAGCTCTGTGAAGCAGCTCACCTCCCCAGGCAGTGGCTGGGCCCCTGAAGGCTGCGGGTCAGAACAAATGATTTCTATCAGCTCTCGGAGGATATGGGGAAAGTCATCAAATGTGCTGATGTAGAAAACATTCTGGAGGTTCTGCTGCAGCAAAATGCTGTTCAGCTCAACGGGGTCAGCTCCGGAGACACCCACAGCAATGATGCGGATCCCTGAAACACATCACTTGCTTAATGGAAAAATGTTTGGGATCAGAGTTTCCAAACCCCTCATCATTCTTCCTGTTGATATCTTTTGGTGGTAATACATACTCCAACAGCCAAGAGACACCTCACCTAAACCAGCATGTGTGAGTTCTAGCAAAACCAAGACACTCTAGCTTGGAACGAAAAGAAGAAAAGATGAAGGAGTGAAGAAAGGCAACAATGCATTTGAAGTGCACAAATCATGCAATATAACACCCACAACACCCTGGGAATTCAGTTCCTGGTTGTATTTGAAGGACAACCAAGGCCTTAGGGAAACACAACAGGGCAATTCTTACCTAAAGCATGGGCTATTCTGGCTGGTGGTAACACATCATCCTGTGATCGCCCATCAGTCACAAGCACCAGCACATGAGGGAAAGCTGGTCTCATGCCTCTGGAGGACTGAAATAACTCCTTTAACACGTAGGCTATACCACGACCTGGGCAAATGTAGAGAGACACAGTGTAAATCTGCCTACACATTATGTGTGCCGGTGGGGGTGCTGTGGGTTCCACCCCACAGCTGGGCAAAATAGGGCATTCAGTGTAACCCTGTAAGTTGATAGTAGCTCCTACAGCAAGGCAACATTTTTTGAGGGGAGACAGCAATGAATCAGATTGACTGAAATGGTTCAGGTTGAATTCAGCAGATAGTTTTGGAAAGGAGAAAAAAAAAAAAGAAATGTGTTCAAGAGAGTCAAAGCATTTCCCCAACATTTTAGGAAAAAAACACTGAATTCCCATTTTGAAATTTCTTTAGAAAGATCATGAAAGTTTCAGAAAAAAAGCCCTCAAACTGAAAGGGTTAAGAAGCCGCAAATCACGATGGAAAGATTCCTATGAGTCTTGGAAATGGAAATGCATCCATTGACACAACATCCACAAAAAAGAAGGGTTAGAGGCAAGGTTACCTAAGAATTTGCAAACTGAACAGTTTCATACTGCCTCTCTGCCCGACCAGTCCTGTCCAAATTCTTGTATTCTGCCTAGTCCCACTTTTCTGTGCTCCTGACCAATACCACGTCATCAGGCTGAGGTATATAAGCCCTCTGTTAATATATACGGGTGCCTTTGGTCTCAAGGCTTTGATTTGTACTGTCTGGAAGACAGTTAGGTGTGCCATTTAAAAAGGATAAAGTTAAAACTAACTACCCTCATTTTATACTTCAGGGAAACAAGTATACTGTGCTGTCCTGCCAAGAAGGAGTAGGTAGAAAGTGCTGTCTATATTTGGGCTTTTTAGCTACGTAAGTCAAAAGCAGCTGAACTTCTGAGAGGCCAAGCTGATGAAGAGCTGTGTTATTTGAATAGAGGTAAACAAAGGACAGCTATGTGATGGCATACCACGAAAATAGAACAGGGCATGATGTTTTGTTGTGAGGGTAACGACAATAACCTTTGCAATTTGCTGATTAAAATGAGCATAGAGTGGGTAATAAGGATGCTTTAGCATCAACTATCCTTATCAAATGTTTATGGGCTGCTCTCCAGGCTAGGTATAAAAACATCCCTCAAGTGCGGGCAAGGTTACAAAATAATGAAGAGAAACCCAGTAGTAAAAGTAGGACACAGATAAAGGAACCAGGCCAGCTGGATAGGCCATATCTGGAAATAAAACTAAATTCAATCCTTTGCTCTCAAATTTTAAAGAACTTTGGGCCATAACTTTCTACCCATAGCAGGTATACGCAAATAGGTTCAAAATGCTCAGACAAATGCATTCTTGGACTCCAGCCTCATTCTTGAGCCAGAAGGTCTACAACATGTGTATGGGCTCACACATACACACCAGTTTTTGTGTTGCCTCCAGCATAGCGCAGCCCCTTGATGGCTTTCAGAACGCTGTTGCGGTCCTTGTGCTGGTGAAAGTGGAACGCCGCCCTGGGCTCCTCGCTGTACTGTGCTACAGCAACCTGCCAAAGAAAAGGCCAGGCTGAAAAAGATGAAGTTCATTCTACAGCCACCCAAACTGAGGTGTCTTCATCTCACCAGAATAATCTGTTAATTCAGGATAACGTCATCACCTGCCTAAATCTTGCAGATTACCTGCAAATAAAGAGTGCAAGGAACTCCTCATTTCTTGATCAACTGAAAGAAAGCAACATAAGTCCCCATTTCAAAAGGCTGGTTTGGATATCAGATGGGCTAATGGGCTAATCATTAAATACAAATGATCTGTACTAAATTATCTACTGAGTCTTCCCATTGGCTTTCCTGGGTTGTCAGTTAATACTGCAGGCTGCAGCCACCCTTGAGGTGTTTCACAGCACGGTCTGGGGATTCTGCTTGTCCAGAGAAGGCAGCTGCTGGCATGTGCTGCATCTCCCATCTGGGCATCCACCTGGGTCTCCTCCCATTAGCAGTCTGGATGTGGGCAGAAATGGGGCCCTGAAGGGAGATCCTTGGCCCTGGAGCAGGGCACCCATGGCCTCACCCAGGACAGAGTCAGAAACAGGGGATGCTGTATACGTGGGCTCCATAATCTAGACAGGCTGAAACACTGCATTTTAACAGGTCCAGGACTTGCTTTATTCCTGATGACTTGCTCTTGGAAAAATAAGCAAGAAAGGGAAATACACTCCAATGAGTATGGAGCCAGGCTGGAACTTAGGTGACTCTTATTCTAGTCTTTGATAGACCATGTAAGTCTGATGTGGCTTTAGGCAAAGTAATTCACCTCTAAGAAACACAAAGTGTGAGCTAGCAAACTCTTTGTTATTGCAAGGGTGAGCGAAAGGTGAACAACTGGAAAGAAAACACTTTCAGGAAATAGAATAACAAATTCTTACCTGTGTCCCTTCAGGCCCAATCTTAGGGAAATAGGATATGATCCGGAAGAGGAAGTCTTTCACTTTATTGAAATTGCTCTGGCCAATACTTGAGGACTCGTCCACCAGGAATGCAATATCTGCTTTGAACTTGCCACAGACTGCAAAGGGAAAAGAGGATTTCCATGAGTCATGGAGTCCTAAAGCAGAAGCACATTTCATTGCGTTCATAACAATGAAACAAACCCAAGCACAAATATGTCTTGCGATGCCAAGTGTTGGTGAGTAGGCAGCACCTTCTTCCTACAGGGCAGTGCTAAATGGGTTTTGTGTCTTCCCCTTCACCAACACTGGTCATCCTCATGGGGAACTTCAGAGTAAGAGGATCAGTGATTGGCTCTTGGGGCAGTTTCTAGGAGAATAACATGGGCTTAACAATTCCTTCTTGGCTTTTAGGACTGCCATCACTGAGGAGAAAGTACTATCTCCTGCCTCACCAGCACCACATCCAGCTACCACTTAGTCCTGATGGGAAGTA
This sequence comes from Apteryx mantelli, assembly GCF_036417845.1. Taxonomy (NCBI): domain Eukaryota; kingdom Metazoa; phylum Chordata; class Aves; order Apterygiformes; family Apterygidae; genus Apteryx; species Apteryx mantelli. Next base: position 220,664,760 of record NC_089978.1, on the reverse strand, counting down.
TGCCATCCAGAGGAACACTGATCTGGAAGGTCCTTGTCCCCTGGATTTAAATCCCCCCATCACACCATGTCACAAATAACTCTTCACATGAGCAGATAAAATTCCATCTTGAAAGAAGATAGGTCTTTTCATTCCCCAAATTCCCACAGGAAGGCTGTTGCAGAAGCTCACTTCTTAAAAAGACTCTCATTAGCAACTTTTTAACTTCTAGCTTAAACATCATTATAGACACCTCCCTTGTGAGGGCTAGCTTGCAGCATAGACACTTCTCCTGTCCTGATGTTAGGCCACTAAACGTACTTCTAGATGGTATTCAGGTCCTCTCTTGCAGCCTTCATTTGGCTGAGCAAGCTAAATAGTTATTCAACACTCAGCGAATGAAGACTAGTTTTGGCTCCTGAGATCAGAGGAGACCATGGTGCCCAGGGACCTGGTGGTTTTAATCATCGTCCTTGAATCACACATGGATACACACTCACTTGGCCCAGGCAGAGTAGTCAGTGGTGCAGACACTACGGTGGTCAATAGTAGGGTTTCTGAGGTTGGTTTTAATGTTGCGTTGGTGCCCAGTGGAAGGGAAGTGGTTCTTGCATTGCTAAAAGCTGTGGAGGGGGATCTCATAGTAGCCTCTTTTGCAGAAGTAACAGGAGAGACTGGCACAGATGAATCTCTCTGAGGTCCCACTGTAAGAGACAAATGAAAAAAGTGTTTGCTAAACCCTTTTTAGTTAGGGTGCCACTACCTTGCAAAGCATCAGAAGGGTAGGGAAGCCAAGAAATAAGTCTCAATAGCAGTTACCTAGGAGAAACTGCAACACAAGCACCCAGCCTTCATACCTGTATGCCCAATGAGTGTCGTCTCTGGTCCTTCAGTCTCTCCAAAGACTGGCCTTATAGAAAACAAATATGTCTCTTTGGAGTTCAGCCCTGTCACTCGATATGATCTAGCAGCTGCTGTCAGCAGTTCCAGGGAAAGATCAGAAGCTGGAAAAAATAAAGGAAGAAACATACATTAGCCGAGAGACAGAGAAGCTCAGCATAACTCCCACACCTGGAACGTCCCATCTTCTAACGACACCACCTTCAGCAAACAGGAGGTCAGGGAAGACATGAGTCCTGTGCTTCAGGGTAGAGGGCCTGGTAAAATGTGTTTGCTGTCTGCAATGTTCATGCCCCAAACTCGATGTAACAGGGTTGTTTTCCATCTCTCTGAGACTAAGAGGGATGGAATAAACCCAAATGTGTGAAATGGTTAATCCCTTCCTAAAAGATAAGCAGTCAGGTTTATTAATATCTGCCAGAAAAGTTCTCAAACAAGTGAACAGGAACATAAAATGGGAATTTGTACAAGTGGTTGAAGAGGGCATTTGTTCCAGGTAGCGTCCAAGGCTTAGTTCTGTGATAGCCCAATGAAGGAACATTAATTATGGTCCACATGGCTGGTCATAGATCCACCAGGATTCTTATTTGTTAATGAATAGAAAGTTTCCTGAAAAGTAGAACCAAAATAATTTGAGAAAGCTATTCACATATGATAAATAGTTTTGATTTAAAATAATGCACCTGTGAAAACATCATAACAATGTTTTGACATTTTAAAAGAGTCTTATTCTGGAAATGCTGGATGATGAATTTTGATGTTGTTCAAAGTGAAATTTGTGCCTTTTCATTCTAAAGCAGCACTTTCCTTTAAAAAAAAAAAAAAAAGAAAGATAGCTTCTAGGGAAAAATTAAATCAGCGTAAATAATCTAAACCCAGTTTTAACTACCATACACAAAAGCAGTGGGCAGCCTTGCTTCACTGGTAGAGACAGGCAGACAGGCAGATCACAGCCTGAATCCACCAGAGAGTAGAGGACAGGGGGGGATTTCACATAATGAGAAACAGCGTGTGGTTACCACACTCATACTCTGGGACGTGCAGAAGACTGCTGGTGGACTGAGGTAGAAGGTTCAGGGATCATATCCAGGGCTGGATGCTCAGCACAACCCACAAGGTTGGGAGGCATACAGCAAAAGACATCTGCAGCCACTGAAGAAGGAAGATGGTCTTTGCTGGGGATGGTCTTCTAAGAAGAGTGATATTAATGTTTTGCAAGGGACAGGAGGACAGCAGGTGGTAATGCTTAAGGTGCAACTGCAAGATTAAACAGGCTTCTGAATACTGATTGTGGTGGATGCCAAAACCATAGCTTTGGTGGTCCAAGAATAGTCAAGAGAAGGTAGAAAAAAGAGAGAGGATGGCAACATCCAGCTGAACTTCTCCAAGGTCCCTCCTGTCGTGTGGAGGAGGAACACTGGCTCTGGATGGAGCCCTGTTGAGATGCATGGGTTTGGTTTTGTGAAACACTAGACACAGGAGCTATATAGCTGGGATGACCTCCAGCTGCATAGAGGGGGAACAAGCCTTTATAGGACAGTCTGGCTAGGGTAGGGTAGGGAAATGGCGCTAAATGAGCTTAAAAAAGGGGGCAAGGGAAATGGGTAATGAACAAGCACTCATTTAGCAAAAAATCAAGTTGCTGAGAACAAAATTAATCAAGGCACCAAGAGACACAAAGAGACAAAATTTTTAATTGCTTTTACATGCTAATGCTGGCAGCCTGGGCAATTAAACAAGAGAAATTGGAATTACTCACTTATGAACATATATTTGACCTCGTTGGTACTATTGAAATGTGGTGGCAAGATTCATCTGATTGGAATGTTAAATCAGTAGTCATAAACCTATTTCAGGAGGATCGATAGAGTGAGAGCACAGCGGGACTGTCAAATGTGGCATTATCCATTTCTGAGTCCCTGACAACTCTGAAACCAATGATTCCGAATACTTACGGATCGATATTTAACAGCATGGCACAGGAGGGGAACAGTTGCATTAGATCACTTAAATCACCCTAGAGAACCAAATGTTGAGTTCCCTAATCACTTATCCATAATGTGTAGAGCAAAAAAAATGATGTTATCACAGGAGACTTTATCCTGAATGACATATTCTGGGAGTCTTATGCTGTCAATACCAAAATGTCCTTGGAATTAAAAAAATTAAAGCTGACGACCCGGTAACTCAAAAAGCTTTGCGGCGAGCACAGGGGAATTCTGTGTCAGACCTGTATTCTTTATTGACCTGTGAAGATGAACTGATCACTAGCAAAAAGTTAGCGCCTGAAGCAACAATGACAGGCAACCCGCTATTATCGAAATAGATTGAGGCCCAATCCAGAAAAAAATGGTATAGCTGATGCTTTAAAAGGGCAAACCCCCCAAAGCAAAATCCATTGGAAAAAAGAAGCATACACTAAAAATTGTGAATAATGATTAGGAAAGTTTTAAAAGCTCCTCTCTAATTAGTAAAGCTTTTAAACAGATAAGAAATAAGGTTGCATCGATGACAAAACCAGCCCTGCTCAGAGAAGAAAGGAATAGCATTAATATGGATCGCAAATTGAAAAGGGGATGCTAAGAGCAATTGCCAAGAGTTATATATTAAAAATAGTAGAAAACTGGTAAGTGAAGCCAGAGAACACCAGCAGGATGTCACAGCCTGTGAGGGGGGCTGTACAGAGGTTTGCAGCTCAGGAGGGCTCGACACCATGGGCGCAGGCACTCATCTGCTCGGTGAGTTTGCTGCGACTGTCCCTGATGGACATGCGGTGACTCTCAGAGCAGCGAGTGCTCTGGAGGAAGAGACCCTGATAACGGCAACAGGCAGGCTCTTTTCCCAGAAATTTTCATGTCTCCATTTCCTTCCCCTGAGGACTTTGAAGGGCCAGCTGGGTCATCTTGTGAACTTCCTCGGTGAGCCAGGCAGTTTCCAGTTCTTCCTCTTTTTCACGCAAAGGAGGAAGCAGAGATGAAAAGACGTCATGTATGGGGAGTCCCTGGGGCCAGTCCAAGTAGGACTGGTGCTGGTGTGATCAATGACAGCATCACTTACCCCAGATTAACCGGGGAGTACTCAGAGACACAAGTCGTGACACTTCAGAGAATCAGCCAGCCACTTAAGGCTGGTAATGGAAAGAAATTTCCTCTTTAATACCTGCCACTTGCATCTTCCACTGCATCAGCTGGCTCTAAGACCAGGTGCTGAACTGAACAGACCACAGGGCAAGTCAGACTTGTTCTGCCCATGATGTTTTAAACTAAACCTGTACTAGCAATGGGGCGAACTGGTGTGAGAAAACAGTGGGTTTACCCCTTTTTTTTCTAAAAAAGAAAGGCTTATATGATGGTCTTCATATGAGTTATTTGTCCCTCTTGTCTCATACCCCTCATTAGGAATTTCTGAACCCACTGGGCAGTTTGGACCAAATCTTTGGTCAGTTCTGAGCCTAAAGAGGCCTCAGTTCTATGATGTTGCAGAAAAGCTTTGTGAGGACAGGTGATGGTGCATAGAAGAGAGGGTCCTCTGATGCCCTGCTCTGGGGAAAAGGCTACAACAGCAGCATAAATAGTATTAGATACCAGAGAGTCCACATGGGATGGGAACATTGTGGGTGCCCAAACTCAGGAAAAGCTTCAGCCAACAACCAGACCCTGATTAAACTCTGTAAGACACAAAGCCATAGGAAATCCCCAGTTCCCTGATGCTTGCTTGTGGAACCGCTTGCTACACTATGTGCTCCATTCTCAAATATTCTTGGTGATGTGGCAGCTCACACAGGAGAGGTCCAAATTACAAACTGCCCTTCCTTCCTCCACCAAAAGACATTACCTGAGGATGAACGCCATGTCAATAAGTATGTTGATGCTCCAGAAACAGCCGTCCAAGTCAGTGAAATGCTGGTCTCTGCAGCCTCCTGCACTATGAACTCAGTCACTTTGGGTAAATCCACTGTTGGAAAAAGAAAAAGAAACAGTGATTGGTTTTTGGTGTTGTTTTGCAGGCAAAGCATAGGGTGGGTGGGTGGAAGCTACTGTCAAGACCTTGGCTGGGCTAAAAGGAAGCTAATGCATCCTTTGGGAAGCTAAAATCCTAGCCTCACTGAAATCAAAGGCAAAAAGTCCAGATAGGAATTACGAGCCTGAAGCACATCCCTGTGCCAATGAACACGGTCTGTCCACAGCTCCAGCCCCTGGTGAATCTCTCAGATCATATTCAGCCCACAGTGCAAAGACATGTCTGCAAGGCAAATATCCTTTGGCCTACAATCAGCTTCAGAGACCTTCTGCCTACTTAACTGCAGGATGAGAGGAAAGAGTCCCCGGAGCATTGTAAGGGCTTTCCAAAAGCTGAATCAAGTCAGATCCTTATTTGGTGGGAACTGGTAGAGTTTTCACAAATAACCACCAGCAGATCTTTAGCCTGGACTGCCATGTGTTTCTCCAAAGTGATTCTGAAATCTAATCCATCGGGATCTCCATTGGGATTCTCCATTGGGAATGAAATTTTTGCTTGCTCACTTGTGCCAACTGCTAGTGCTTCCTGAAACCACAGCACAAATTTGACACCCCAAACTTCTCCACCACTAGATCTCTGACCTATTCCTATTCCAGGCCATCAATCAAGTTGCATAACATCACTGAGTCATGAGTGGTTTGGAAACTGTAACTAAAGAGCTTCCAAGGTAATGGATCACAAAATCAGCATTTCACAGTGATGGTCTGCAAGCAGGAGAAGACAAGTCAAAGCCCCCATGTTTCTCAGCGATAAGAAGAAAAGATCAATGCACATTTTCTGACACACTGGCTGGTGGGACCTGAGAAGCGGCAAGGTGTGTAACAGCCAGTGTTGCTCCTCTTCCATCCCCACCTCCTGTCACAGCCCCTGGGAGGGAGCTGGCCCCCCGGCACTGCAGTGGAGATGCTCTTGTCCCACCCTGCAGTCTCTGTACTCACAGGTTTTGGCTGTGAGGAGTGTCGGGCTTCCCTCCAGGTCCTCGATCATCGCAGACACGCAGATGGTGTAGGTGGTGTTCTCCTTCAGCTTGGGTATTGTAAAAGAGACAGTCTCTGCTGCAACCAGCTGGGAGGTTTCCAAGCCACCTGACAGCAGCCATTCCAAAAAATACTGTTATGTAGCAAGGGCAGGGCAATTGCTATTAACAATTTTACAGCAGTTTCCCCACACAGATCTTAGGGGAACTGGCAAAGAAGGAGTGTTATTAGCTTACTTTTCAGATGGGGATACTGAGGCATGGGCAGGTGAGAGATCTGGTCACAAAGGCATCACGTATACTGCTGGAAGGGAGACCAGATCCCAACTATGACTAAAAATGACTGATGCCTTTGTTACAGATTAAAACCTGGTTAATTTTCAGGGGTTAAACCTGTCCCTTTTGACATGTCCATGGAATTTCTCAAATTACAGTCCCCATCTACCCCAATCACCTGTGGGAAAAGAGATGACTTGCACTAATCTCCTATTTTATGGGTATCTTTGTACTCTGTCCTCATATCATACATGACTAAAAGAGCAGAACGCTTACCGCTGAATGGGACCCAGGATATCTTATAGTGAGTTACACCAGGAAGCCTCCTCCAAGACACCTTCAAACTATTTATGCCAGTGTCAATAATCCTCAGATCTCGAACAGTCTGGATGGGGTTGGAGTCTGCAAGAGATGCTGCAAAAATCAACTGGAATGAGAAGTCAGAAGTAACAGCCCAAGTTACACAGTGCCAAGTTCATAGCTCTGAGTCTAGTTCTGAAGCTCATAGGCTTCAGAGCCTACCTTCCTGAGACCACTGCAGATAAATAGGACTGGGCAGTGCGTTAGTACATCCGGAGTTGCCTATGTGTGTCCAGGCTGGTTAACATGCCAGTGGGATGTGTCTACGTCTATGCTCTCAGCAGCACCACCAGGGACCAGCCAGGGACTATTGCTACCAGCTATGGTGGCTACTCATGTAGCACAGCCAGCAGGGTCTCCGGTGCAACGCACAGGTCCATGATTCCAGCCTTGATGATCAAACACTAAGGAGGTCTTTCCACTAGGACATACCTGTGCGGTGAGTCAGGGTCACCTCCGGCCCCTCAGTCTTGCTGAAGACAGCCTGAATGCTGACTTTATACAGGGTGTCAGGCAGCAAGTGGTCAATCTGATATGCCAGCACTCTGTTGCCCAGGTACTGAGTCTTGGCAACTTGCTTTTCTATAAAGGAGAGAATACTTCAGAACTGGTAGCTCACCAATGAAGCTGGTGGCATCTCCTCCAAGAGAAATACCCATTCCTTGCTATACTGCTCTTTCAGAGCTTTGGGGATTATCTTCATAAACACAAAAGCATGAATACAAGGAGGGAAGAAACTAAAACCAATGGTTGCATGCTGGCCTACGTTTCTTAACAGTGGGATATCCTTCCTGTTCCAGGTACTGGGGTCAGTAGTCGTGGGGACTGTCAGGATGGTGGGACCTGCCACAGTTTGTGAGCTTCCATTTTGCACATTGGAGCCCTCAGCTGGGAAGTGTTACACCACCAGCATTTGGTGAATACCCAGGCAATGTTCTCCTTGCAGTTCAGCCAGTCCATACAAGCACTGCAAGGTGCTACCCATATCCTTCTGGTCCTATGGATTGCATTTATATACACTTACAATTCACTAATTATGTGACAGAAGTAGCATGGATGGAGCAAGGCATCCTTATAATGCACAGCAGTAGACCAGGAGTTTGGAAAGGTACCTCCCATGGCCTTGACCACAGACACAGGTCTGTGCCTGGAACATGCATGTGCACTCCTTCTCTGCTCACCTTTGCCTGCTCCCACAGGGTTCCAGGTGACTTTGAATTTGGTGGCAGCTGCCGTGGCACTCCATGCCAGAGACAGGCTTGTGCTGGTGTAGGACGCCACCCTGAAATTGGAGACGTAGCCCAGAGGAGCTGCAAAGTGAGGACAGCATTAAACAGTGCCCTGACTACTGCCCATCAGGGCTCCCTGTGGGCAGTGTAACAAGGACAAAGTCCTGGCAAAGGTTCAGAAGTCATATCTCTGCTTATGCCCTGTGTCACATCGTCCTCATCTAGGCAGATGCTGGTTTGCACTGCTTGAGGGCTGGGCCCCCGGGAGTGCCAAGTGTGTGCATCCTACCTCCCTTAACACCAAGGAGTGTTTTATGCTCTAGCTCAAGGTAGGAGCAACTCTGAGAGCCCAGGGCAAGCAGTTCTGGGACACAGGGAGTCATGAGATCTGGAGCCATGTGTCCTCACACTATCTTTAGGGTGAAACATCCACCCAGAGCTCCCATGGGTGCTGAACATCAGTGTTCACCTGTGCCTGCTCTTCACACGGATCAGTCCGTTATCTCCTTACTAAATTCCAGTGTGGCTAGTCACCTTCTGCCACCTTTAAACCTCTCTGAGGATGCATCTGGTACTGTACAAGTCTCACTTCTGCTTTCTGATCACCATGTTCAGCATTGCTATGTTTCCTCCTGAAGCTGCACCGACACTGACATGGGTGTACAACGGTTTGCCATGGAGGGACAAGCTCCGGCCACTGGCTAGACCACCGTCTTTCCCTATCTCAGAGGAAGGATTTGTCTCTGCTGCCTTTTGTCCAAGCAACCTGATCTCTCAGCACAGACCTCTGGAATCCCCCCTGCTTTGAGGCAGGAGGTGACAGCACTGTGGCACATCAGGAGAGACACTCATCACCGGGCAACAGCTGGCAGGAGGGACCATATTAGGATGTTCTTCTCCCTGAATCTCCCTATGGTTCCCTGCAGCAGAGTTTTTCCTGTTCTCTCCTCTTTTCCAGCTGGACTTTTTGACAGTGTAGAAGACTTTGGCCATTTGTCTAGATTTCAGGCTGCCCAGAAGCCCGGTGAGTGCAGATCGGGCAGTTCTTATTTGAAGCTCTGCCCACATCCACTGCACATGAGCTGATCCACTGCAGAGCATGCTGACTCCAGTTTGCATCTGAAGACTCCCAGGCAGAAAGCCCAGAGCTCACTCACCAGGCACAAGTCAGCAGGGCAAGGGACCACTAGATGCCACCGATGCAAGGTTAGCATGACAGGAGAGGGGTGCAGGATGCCTGGTGCATGGCCTTTATAAGGATATACAGTGTTGAACCAGCCATGAAAGGATGACACTCCATGGTAGCTACTTGAATGCTCTGCTCATACTCACATGTCCGGACTGAGGTTGTGATCCCTGGTCCTTCCACTGAGCCAAAGAGCACATAGAGGGAAATCACATACTCAGTATCATGGGCCAAGTTTCGGAGCTGGTAGGCTGTGATTGACTTGTTGAGGGCCAGCTGCCGAGGACGGTCTTTGCCAAAGAATTCTTTGGGAGACAGAGAAAATAAAACAGAAAGGGATGAAGACTGAGGAGCCTGGAAAGCAGCGCTGTTGCATACTGGGAAAGACACATGTTCACCCTGCAGTCCATCTCCAACCTGGCTGAAGCTCTGTTCTAGGACATGTGTGTGCACGTCCATGTGTGTGTTTGGGCCAGAGAGAGTTTTCCTGTGGTTGTTTGTTAGGTAATTCGAATGACTAAAGGAACCAAACCAGCCGAGAGGAAGCACTACTTAGAAAGAAGTGCAACTAGGTACCCTAAGGTAACTGACCAAATGTAGCTGGTTTCCCACTGGTTTTCCACTAATACTCATGCTAATAACAGCAACACATCCAGTGAGCCTGAGGACTAGGGCATGAAGAGGAGCTGAAGGGTCTGATCCCCTCCGTAGCGTCACCCTGCAGGACACATGCCCTAGGTTGTGTCACAACGGTTACGGGTTTCTGCACAGTCTCTCTCCCCCCTCTGTGCTGTGGCTGCATTCAGCCCCTCACTGAGCAGGATCTGGGGATGGGCAGCCAGACAGGAGCTGGGGAGCCATGCTGAGGGCTCTGCCCCACTTCCTAAAACATAGTTCCTAGCTATTTTCTTCCCACACCTGCAGAAGGGAGAGGAGCATACTGTGGGGCAAGGGGACACCTCTGTAGCTCTCACATCTGGGGCCTTGTCAGACCCCCTATAACTTAGTGCAGCCCAGGGGCTGCTCCAAAATGTGCTCTGACCCTTCTCAGCATCTCTAGGGAGACGCAAAGCCCTTGTGCTGGCTCATCCTCACCTCTTTACTGAGGACTGGGGCAAGGTGATGTAGGACTCTTGCACTGACTGGGATATGCCTAGCATTGGGGTCAGTCTGAAGGTACTTGCTGTAGGGACCCTGCCTGCCGGCACTGAGTCAGGTCCAGGAGTAATTTCTGGGTTCAGTTCATGCCCTGAAGTTGTGGGACAGGCTGCTCAGCCAGTTAATATGCTGGAGCTGTCCTTACGTCTACAATCACCTGACATTTCCAGTGCCTTATCTTCCTGTGCTACAGGGGGAGGTGTGGGTGATGCAGGCTGGAGGAGAGCGGGTTCTCACCTGGTGTAGGACCCCAAGCCACTCTGTACCCCGTGGCCCCAGCCACGGAGTCCCAGGAGACCAGAGCACCGTTGATGGATATCTCACTCACTTTCAGCATCCGGACAGTGCTCGATGCCACTGTGAGAAAACAGAGTTGCCAAGTTGCATCAAGGTCCCAGCAGCTTCTAACTGGCCCTAAAAAGCTGTGATGACTCAGACTGGTATCTGTGCCAGATGATAGACAGGGTGTTGACTACAAATGACACCAGCTCTGAGAACAGAGAGACAGGTTTGTAAATAACAGCAAGCAAAGGGATTTCTGCTATCCACCTGTTGACCGCAAGCCAGCTGTGATCTTGGCTGGGGCCCCAGGGCACTGCTGTGCCCAGCAAGAGTTATTTGGTGCAACGGTGCTAGGTCCGGGACAGTCCTGTCACTTCCACAGATCCCACAGAGGAGACAAAAACAACTAGCCTTTCCCCAGTGGAGACTAAGGCAAAGAGAAGTGGAAGGACTGACAATTTCTCTGCCTCCTGACCTGGACGTGAAGCCACACTTCCCCGGTAGGATGCCTCACATTATGGTGACTTTCTCCACCAGAATATCCTCTTCCTCCACACAGCATTTGGTGCCTCTCCAGCACTACTAATAGAGCCCTTCCCAAAGTGTCCACGTGTTTCTGATCTCTGTGGCTGTGTCTGTACTGGGGAGCAGCTCCCTGTCCCTTGGTGTGGCATTTCCACTCTAAAGCAGGACATGGCTGCAAAGCAAACAGAAGTAGGAGCCCCATACGGGAGACATAGCAAGCTCCAAACAGGTGCCTGGTCATACGGAGAGAAAAGGACTTTGGGGAAACTACTGAAAGAACATTCCAATGCCAGAGTAACCCAACTTCATCAGATTCTTCTGTTCACCAGGTTACCCTCAATCTTAATCCAAGCTAAGAAACCCCTGAGAGCCTTAAACCTACCCCTTTGGCCTTCTTAGTGCTAGCCCCAAACTTAGAAGAGCAGCCCCTCCCAGCTTTCCCATCAGCTTACATTGACTCTACTCCTCACCCTGTCCTTTGCCCAGAGATCTCAGCCAGCTTACCTTCTTCACATAGCCTGGTTATCCATGTTGCCAATGGATTTCTCTCCAGTCTGAGGCCCCTTCTGTCACCCTAACTTCTACGCCTCTCCACACCTGGACCCTACCTGCAGCTCCAGCCCTTCCTCCAGCCCCTCAGATCTTTCTTCATGGACCTGGCACAGCCTCATCCCTGGGCTGTGTCCTCTGGGCTGGTTCCTCCTCTCTCATCCCTGCTGCAGGGCACTTACCAGTGGTTGCTTTTCTGCTCACCACTGGCCCCTCAGTATCTCCAAAGATGGGGTTGATGGTGACAGTGTATTCTGTGCCAGGCTGCAACCCCTGGATCATGTAGTAGCTGTAGGTGTTGCTGAGGTTCACATCCTGGACGCTGCCCTCTGCAAAAGGAAATGATGGCTGAGCTCCCTTGGTTCAGGCTAAGAAGGGCCATCTGCCTGGGATGTGTGCGATTACACGAATGACCAACCAAAGACTACACAGCAACAGCTATAACTTTGAACTCATCATCCAGACATACAACCTGGTCTTGGGAGAAATGAGAAGAGGAAGGATGTTATAAATGTACTCGGGTGGCAGGGCTGGATTCTTGCCTCCACAGGTCTCTCTGCCTCCATTCCACCTTGGTTAAATGAGATTAAATAGCATGTCTTCCTCCTGGCTTGTGTATGTGCCCGTAAGGTCCTTGAGGCAAGGACCACAGGGATGCTAGTGCACTATGTGCAAATTGTGGCTGAGATGCTGGTTTCTATACAGCCAGAAATTACACTCAGCTTCTCAAGCAGACCTCAGCGATTACCAACAGACCAAGGCATCTCAGGACTTTGCAGGACAAAGAAAATGAATGGAGTCAACAACACACAAACAGTTGCATGTGGGTATTGCAAGCAGTCCCATAAGACGGTCCATATTCTGCCCTGTGTGACTCAGTGCCTGAGCTGTGCTGCCCAGCCCTTGCCTTCCCTTTAGGACATGGGAGCCGATCGATGCTATACAAGACATTTTCTCAGGGTTAATCCTTTCTTTGTATCTCCGCTCTAAACTATCAGCTGCTCATCTATACCTTCCAGCAGTGCCCCAGAGGGATGCATGGCTGGAGAAGGTTAATACCTAAACCCTGGGGATCGAACCCTGTTTTGCAGAGGGGCAGAGGAGGTGCAGAGGTGCAGGCTGCAGCAGGCCTGGGGCTTGAGGGGGGGGATGCTGCCATTCGCAGTTTGGTCACTAGAGGGTGCCATGTCCCCATCTTCAGCTCCACCAGCACTCTGCGCCCCATCCCCCTCTCCCGCCCCACACATGGACCTTCTCTCCACATCAGCCGCTCATTTATTTTTATCTATTCTCTGTCCTAGAAGTCAGAGAAGAAAAATCAACCTCCTCCAGTCCCTGGGATGGCTGCCCGGGGACGGACATAACATGGGGTTTTTCCTCCTCAAAACCCTTGTATGCAGGGAGAAAAGGCCAAGAAGTCATTATAATCTGTGCATAACAGCATGGGGTGGATGCATGAAAGCCCCCCCTTTCTCTTCACCACGGAGCCAGGCACCAGGGAAAGCCGGCCGAAGAGAAATACCGTGACTTACTGTTATGCAGCAAGACTGTGTCACGCACAGACACTCATCTCAATCTCTGGCCCCGTCCTGGGAAACAGGCTGGTTCCTGGGAGCAGGACTCCGCAGCCTGCACACTCAACCAAGCCCCGACGAAGCCCCGACCACAGCAGTGTGCGGGGCCGGGCAGTAAGGGTGAGCAGCCCCTGGAGCTTTTGCCACCCCCCGTATTTGGGGTGAGGCAGTACTGAGTGAAACAGCTGCTCTGAAAGAACAAACCCAAAGAGGAGGTTACGGGCTGCTCCTGCTTGCTACCTGTGCTGCAGGCTCCCTCGGCTGAGGACGTCACGTGCCGTCCCCTTGAGAAGGGGTGTCCCTATGTGCTGTCCTTGCCCCAAAGACATCACAAGCTGAGCGCTTGTGTGCTCGCTTTCAAGCTGGGATATAGGACAAGGCCTGGGTAAACAGCTGAGTCTGGGGTGTATCTTGATTTTTTTTTTTTTTTTTTTTGAGAACCATTCATTACTGGTTCATTACAAAGCAATAAAACCAGTGTTATATCATCCCCATAAAGATTTTTCCCTTCTGGTGACCTTCAGACCTGTTCTCCAGCTAACCTCCCACTTCCCCTGGTGGGAGATGTCTCTATTTTATAACCAAGGGAGCTAAGTCAGAGGAGTGTGTGCTATTTATTCAAAGTCTGTGATGGAGCCCAGGTGTCCTGACATCCCGTCTTGTCTTTGAACCACAGAAACATCCATCTCCCAAGGCCAAAATATGCCATCAAACCTGAATTTCTAACTTCCGCTCCCCCACACCAGCAATGAAAATGTGTTTGGGTTAAGGGCAAAGGAAAAGCTCCAGCTGCAAAATGCAGATCTGTCTACCAACATCAAAACTTGATTGAGAATTTAGATGCATTATGGGATGCTGGATTTCAAAGTCAGGTCTTGCAGCTGCATTGACAAAATCAACCATTACACTCCATTATCTGTTACTCAGCTCCCCTGACAAGCGGTAACCCCAGTTATGTGGAAGCTGTGGGATATGCTGCTCTGCACAGAGTACTTTCCTATCTGCACTCCAGCTATTAACCCTTTCCTGAGCTACTCAGGTCCAGTAAAGCTGGCACTAAGCCCATGCTAATAAGGCTGGCTATAGGATGGCCCAATCTGTGCAGAGCAAGAGGGGGTATTTTTGCAGAGCTAACCCACAAAGCTCCATGGTACGACTCTCTGTTGCAGGCTGCTAACTTATCCCCATGTGGAGAAAACTCCACCACTCGTGGAGCCAAGAAGCTTGGCTCCCTCCAGCTTCTTGCTGGATATGCTGGTGTCTCAGAAGAAATCAATGCATCCAGCACCTGGGGGCCTCACTGCTCTTCTCCTCAGCTCTCTTGCTATCAACGCACGTACTCCTCTCTGCTTCCTGGAACTCTACCTGCTGACATCCAGGTGAGCCTGTAGCCAGTCGCTCCCCGGACTGAACTCCACCTGGTCTGGAGCGTGTCGGTCGTCTCGTTCTGCAGCAAGATGCTTTTCACAGGCAGGAGTTTCACTGGAAGGAAGACAGGGAACAAACCTTTCAGCACACCTGTTTGCCATCTGATGACTTTGCTGGCTACTGTCCCTATAGCTCTGTTCCTCCAGCCCATCCGTCAGCGGGAGAGGGATTTCTAAGGGCTCCTGCACTGCCTGGCAGGCTGAAGGCATCTTGTATAAGACAGCTGTCTGCCCCAACAGCAGTGGAGAAAATGCACAAATCTGTGACTGTTGCTTTCCAAGACCAACGCCTCGAGATATTGAGGTCTGAGGCCTGAACGTGAGGGGTGAGAAAGGCAGGCAGCATGTGGGGCAGGCAGGGAAGGAAGAGTAGGCAGCCGATGGGGGAAGGTTTCTTATGGAAAACACACGGGTAGGCTCTCAGGCGGCAGAAAACTTTTGGCCACTGCAATCTGCCCCAGTTCTCCATGAAGCACAAGTTCTGAATGAGTTATCTGGTAACCCCAAATGGCACTGCCAATTGCGGGGTGATTATCAGTAGCAAAGGGTGTGAATACATCGCTCAGTGCAATAATACCAGCTGACGAGTCAAACCTCTTACATGTTCTTCCCACGGCAGACATGGGCTGGCTCGGTCCCTGAGGGTACACTGCGTAGATGCTGATGCTATACTCTCTATCCTCCTGCAAGTTATCCAGCACGTGGGAAGTGGCGTCACCCCGCAGAACCTGCTCGTAGGTCATTCCTGGTCTGTTGGCTGCAAAACCAAGGAGGAGAGTGACAGCGAAGCACAGTGCTATTGCCTTCCCAGTGCCTAAGGCCTAGCCTCATGGTGATGTTGTCACAACATGGTGAAGAGCATGCACAGCAGCTGGTTTGAATGCATGGTTGAAGTGGTTGAAGACTCCCAACTCACGTGCTTTTGCTGAGACTCATGCTGTAGCTTAGATTTGACATGTCCACACAGTCCCCAGCCTTACAGATCACCAGGAGGAGTGTGTGGACCATATCAAACGCTTGAACTCACCTCATGTCCACACCTAAGCACTTGAATATGAACAACATCCAGAGTAGATCTGGATGTAACAGTGAAAATGGGTACAAGACATCCATGGCATCATCCTCATCTCGTCCTTCAAAAGAAAGTCCTTCAAATGATGCCCCTACTCTCTACTGGAGGAACCACACTGTCTGGAAGAGCCTAACCTGGCCTTGTTCCAAGGTAATGCCAGGAGCGCTGTACTGCAATGATGCCGTCGGGCCTTAGACAAAATGTCACCTTTCCTGTTCACAGGGCACTGCTCATTTTAAAGAAAACTCTAAGAAAACTTAATAAAATCTCGACTCACCTCTAGGGATGTAGATCTTGTAGCCTTCCAACTTGCCCAGGGGAGGTGTCCAAGCCACCTTCAAGCTAAAAAGTCCTTCTTCTATCACACGGAAATTAGTGACTGGAGGGATAGGTGCTTTGGGGTACAAAAATGATGCAGAAATTTATGGGACAATGCTGTATTAATGGGCCACAACAAAGATCCTTGGAAAATCTTGCTTTATGGACAAAACGACACAACGGTGAGCAGAAACTGGCCTCCAAGCACGTGTTCTCTCAGCCGTATCCTCAAGAACAATCTTCCTGTCTGTGACACCCTTGCCCGCCTTGAAAAATGAGCTAAAACCTCCCCTTGGCAGAGTGCTTGTTGACTTTCTCTTTGAATGGCGCTGGGAACCGTGAAATATCTACCCATAAGGCATTGCCCTGCAAACAGAGAAAACTCTGCTGCATTTTCAGGCAGACTGAGCAAAGCTGCACAAGGACACATGAATCAAATGCTACTTGCGCCTATGGATGCAACTCTCACAAAGGGGAGTCCATTTTGATCCAGCCAGCCATGGCAGACAGATTTATAGCTTCTGCCTCTGGCTTCATGTTGGGGATATTAAGAGAAGAGATCAAATGATTTTATTTCCACCCATAAAGACATTCCATCTTATTCTTGGCAAGTACATATGAGTCAACCTCATTGAGGCTCTTTATTTATTCATCCTGTCTGAGATCTTCCTTCAAGAAGACAAACAATTTAGACATCACAGGGAAAAAAAGAAACAAAAAAAAAGGAAGAAAGGAACAATTCTCTTCAAAACCCCTCAGGCAAAGCAGACTTGGTGCTTCATGCAAAATAGAGCAGCAGAATCAGTGCACCTCAAACAACAGCAGTGTAGAAACTTCTGGATCTAAACCTGCTCCAACCACCACATCAGACCTAGTGTCAACAGGTCTTGGATTCTGGGGTTTAGTCTAGAGCAAAGTTGGCCCTTTGTTTCCAAGAACCTTGTCATTATAGGTAGTGATGTGACAGCAAAGAAATTTGGCATAGCACATTGCAACCCGAGAAGATCCGGCTCATTCCACAGGATCAGAGATCACTATTTGGGGCATTTCCTATTGGCCCTCGTCATACAAGCTTGATGTTCTCCTTGAGTGAAATGAAGCCCCACTGCAAGCCCAAAACTTTTGGACCATCCATTTCCAAAACAAGGCATTTAGAATATAAATCTATCCACAAACTTCATGTCTATGTTTATAAAATTACTGTCTCCAAGAGCTTCTTTCATTCTAGGTACACTGGAGTTACGTTAGCTGAACCCTAGCCAGAATTCATAAATCCTGTTGTTTATTAAATCAGATGACAGGAGTTATTCAGCAAGCTCCATCCTGTACTTCCAGGTACCACACACACACACACACACACACACTGTGCTGCACACACACTCCCCAACCTACAGCATCCCTACACAGCCTCACTCTGCATCCGCTCACACATAATGCACCGTGGACATCTGGACAGGAGATGGTCCTCCTTCCCCCACCATCCCTGGTTCCCTGCATGTTATGGTTTCAGGGCTGGAGTCCTTCCGGGCCCGCATAGACAAGGAACATGCAGGGATGACTGCAGAACAGATACTCACTTGTTTTACCCTTGACAGTTGTCAACCCCCCAAGAGCATCTGCATAGACAGCCTGCACCGTGAAGACGTACTTGGTGTTGGGTTTGAGATCAGTCACCAGCACAGTGCCTTTGTCACCATCCACCACAATCTGTCACATACATGGACAAAGGACATTATGTCACCTCCAAGACAGTAGACAACCATCATGTTTGCAACAGGTTAGGAGCACCACACTTCTCTGATGCAAGTTAACTTCCACGAGTAGCAGCGGCCTCTTAAAAGGCACTAACCCAGCACATTGCAATGCTCGAATGATTCCCGTGTTCGCACTGGACATGGCAGTGACTCTTCAGGGCTCCTCAGTGCTTGTGCCCGGGTTCAGGTGCAGACAGGTTGGAGAGGGGTTGTGCTGCACAGGACAGTGTCAAGGGCGTGTTTCATGGGAGAGCCCAGAAAAGGCCCCGTGAAAACAAGAGTTTGGAAAAGGAGTGAAGGGGTTCCCCAAGCTCCACCTTAGAGAAAATGGAGGAAAAGCAGCCATCTTAGATAAAGAAAGCTTGTTTTAAGCTAATAGAAGGAGATTCCAACTTAACCCAAGGAAAAGAGAGGTGGAGATGTCACTTCTGTGTTTTCACTATGTTCCTATGAGATTCTGAAACAGGCAAGGATGATCATTCCTGTTAAATACAATCTTAATAATTAATACAGTTAATAATCTCAATCTTAATGCTTTCATAGCTTTGTTCTATTATTAGAAATCAAAACTTTAGGTCAAAATCTTCTATCCTGCAATCTTGCTTTTAGACTTTATGCAGTGACAAAGCTGACCCTGAGCAATGAAGGCTGTGACAGCTAGTCTAAAATATTCTCCTTTTCTGCCTGCTCCTTTTCTCCAGCAGCTTTATCACTCCAATAGCACACTGTATACCTCTGCCCACCACTCCAGGTCACAGCAAGCAGCTTCAGCAATTTACACCAATCCACTGGGCTGTGAGTGGGATGGCTGAGGGACATGGTGCCACCTCCTGACTTTGGCTGTGGCAGCAGCAGCCTCCAGCAGAGGACTAGCCAGCAGCACTGGGACCAGCACAGCTCAACCCTTCAAACACTGGGGATCAGGAATGCAACTCTACCTGCCGCTGGTCCTCCGAAACCAGTTGCCCTGTAGGCAGCAAAGGATGCAGGTGGACACGGTACCCAGTCACTTTCCCTGTAGCCGGCATCCACGTTAGCCTCAGCGAGCTGTGGCTGTGTTCACTGACAAGCAAATCCTGGGGACCGATGATCTCAGCTGCAAGAAGAGAAAGGAAAGGTTTTTGATTCATGACACTGGTGATCAAGCCAGTGCTGGATATGTGCAAACCTTTCTTTAATGAGATCGCCGTATTCATTGCACATAAAGCCTTGGGTATAAATGTCCCTCGCTTAGCCTGAGAGGGAACAAGCAGCTGGGATCTGCTTCCAGACCAGAGCCGCCCAAACAGATTTTCTTTTGGTAAACTGCTGGACAGCACAAGAAGGAAAAACAAAACTAGTTCTGGCAACATTTTCCTTCCGAATACCTGCTTAATGCAAAGGGCATCAGTTCCTTTCTACCTTCCTCTTCACTGCCACCAGAAATGATTCTGACACAAAGCTTAAGCCCTGGATGAAAAAGTCACAGGAAGCTCTGAAGTGCTACAGAAAAACAAAGAAAGCAAAACAGACCCTCTGGGGACTTAGGGCTCATGCCAATGGATGACATTCTTCCAAGCTCTGCCCCCAGCTTTTAACTCATCTTCTCATAAATTTGTGTGCCAAAAGGGGGGCAGGAATTCATTGCCACCACCTGCAGGTTCACTGCAACATCTGTATCTCTTTGGAGAGACACCTAGGTCACTTTGGAGATCTCTTTGGCTGCTCCCTGCAAGGAAGAAAGTCCTTCTTGAGAGCCTGAGCTGTGCTGCCAGAGCTCACTATGACAGCCCCATCGTGAGAGCCACCGAGAGGCAGAACTGTGTCCTGGTGTGCAACTCCTGCCCCTTGTCTGAATGGGCAGTGAGAGCTTCAGGATCCTGCATCACCAGATGAACCATGGAGACACAGACACAAGCAACATATGCAGGACTACTGCCCCAAGCAACCGGTACTTCATGAGCTGACTGATCCTGTAGGGCCATCCACTCCAAAAAGGTCCCTTGTAATGAACACAGGGGACACGGGAGGTCCATCTCCATGGTATGGCTGGCACTTCCAGGAACAGAGAAGGAGATGGTTCAAGCAGGTGGAAAGCAGGATAAAGGGAGAGTCCTGACGCACCTTGCGCAGTCTGCTTGATGGGCCGTGGTGGCTCTGAGGCAGTGAAACAGAGCCTTCGAGAGAGTTTGGGGGCCACATTGTGGAGCAGGTGGAAATCGTCAACATAAAGCACATGCTCTTCAGTAGGCTCAGAAGCTATTTTGTTCAGTTCATTCTTATCAGCATCCTTAATTCCTAGACAAAGACAAGATGAGGAAAAGAGGAGCATCAGAGACCATCACTGGCATAGGCCAGACATTGTCAAGAGCAAGCGGGAGAGATGTGCTGGCCTCTGGAGCTCTGAGGGTTTTCATGTTTTACACCAGCTTTGCAGTCATGCTGCCCAAGGTAAAGGATGAAACAAGGAATGAAGACGCAAGCTAAACAAGCAGTGGTGGAGCTAATGAAACATCTTGCCTCAGATAAAAAAGGTCAAGGTTTTCTCCAGAGGCATGCTAGAAATTGCCCCAGGAGATTCGGCTGTGAATGGGTTGCTTGGGGTTGGGAGCGAGAGGGAGCAGGGCAGGATTTGGCCTTGTCCTTCCTGTTGGATACAGAAACCTTTCTGCATTTCTGATGGAGTGAGCAGAGAATGGGTCCTTGGGAGGCTGTTGAGAATTATGTGAAAATTGTTGGGTTTTTCGATTTTGACAAAAAAAGAAAAAACAAAATCACCCCTAAGTTTCATCTTGCATTGGTGTAAAAGGACTCGTTCACTCTCCATAATGGCATCTCCTCACTTTCCCTGCACCTTCTTCTCCCCTGAACTCCTTTGGTAAGTGCTAGGTTTGACTTGTAGTAAATGACTGTATCTAGCTTTTGGGGGCTTTTTTTTTTTTTGCCCATGGAATTATTCTGAAGGACATTTTTAACATTGCTAAAGTTGGTCTTCAAACCCCATTAACAGAAACCTTCAAAAGTAAAAACATTCCACTTTTGAAAATGTCACATCAAAACATTTTGACTTTTATGGAACTATTTATTGAACTCCTTCTGAATTCATAAGTAGTTTTGACAGAAGCAAAACTGCAGATTTTCACTGAATAAATCAGCTCTCGACAACAACAAAAAACATCCCAGCATAGCACAGATGCAATTTCCCTCTATGTGCAATAGTTGCTAGCGCCTAAGCTTGGGGTTGTGCACAGCATTTAGAGGTGGACGCTGTTGTGCATCTAGAGTCTTTCCTGGCACATAACTTTTATGTTGGTGCACACAAAGTATTTGGTAGCAATGCTCAAGCTACCTTGGTTGTCTGTACATACCTACAGCAAACACTGTCACCCCACCATTCTGCAGGACGAGGGCTTCATCTTCAAATGAATCGCCAGATTTCCCGTCCGTGATCAAAATAACTATCTGCAAAGAATTGGAGTTAGATGCAGACAATGAAAGAGCACAACATGAGGAGTTTACAGAGACAACTGCAGTATTTTCACACCTATGGCTCATCCCTCTAAAAGGATGAGCACTTGAAAACAAATCTTTCGATAACCTGCACCTCTCAGGTACCCCACTCAAAATTAAAAGCACGCTTGGCTGTCAGGTGGATTTGGAGAGCATGAGCTGAGAAGGAACCAGAGCATAAAATCTACAGTTCATGGCAGCTTCTCCTCTGCACATCTCCTCCTGCCCTACTGTGTCTCAACTCTGCTCAGGGCAGTAACCCTGGCTCCAGAAGGAGATTAAGTACAGAGAGAGTTTTCAGCCCTAGAAGTCCATAATAGCAGCTCTCAGGACTCAGCTGCACCCCGGATAACACACATGCTCATTGGTACCTGGATGGTGATATCAGGTGGCAGGAAACTCTCTCAGTCACAGCCTGGGTTTAAATTAAAGCCAAACTCAGCAGCACAGTAACCCCACACCTTTCAAGCTCTTTGGGCAGTCACACATCAAATTATGTAAAAGGATATACGACTGATACATTGGATCCTGTAATGGGGAAGGGACCCCACTACAACACCTGTAAGCAGGTAGGTAACATATCCCACCTGTAGCATCACGTTCTCTCTCCTGCTTTGTTATCCAAAACAGATCACACTGATCACACCACACTGACTGCATGGATCATGTAGATCGCTTCTGGCATACAGGATCTTAGAGCAGGAGAGAAGGTGCAGCACCAAGCTGCAATTGTGGAAGGTCCATGCCTGGCCATGGGAGAATGGGAGGCAAAACCCGGCTTTAATAGTTTCAGATTCAGTGAATGAGGTATATCTATTCCTTCCTTATGTGGCTGCCCCCTTCTTGATTTCAAGGCTGTTTGCCAGCAGAGCAGAGCAAACTGCCTCCTACAGGTCTGCCAAGCAAACTAGAATGCAGTGCCTTCTTTTCAGTATCCTCAGAATTAAGAATCCCTTTAAAATGATGAAAAAAAACATTAAATACGATCTGAGGAAACTGGTGACCCAGAACTATGTCTGAAAGATACTACAACATGCCTGCTTTTTAAATAAGATGTTAATTGTACTGCCACACTCCATAAGGGGAGTGGACGTATGCAATCCTTCAGCAACAGCAGCATCATTCGCACAGAGGAGGCGCAAACGCCAGGACTTGTCTCCCTCTCATGTCTAAATCATGTCCTGAGGCCATTACTGTGCCTGACAATGTGAACCTGTTCTTTTTGCTTATACAATATGTGCCCTGAATTCAGGTATTCAGCTGGAGGCATTTAAGACAGGAGCGCTGGGTCTCTCTGTAATAAGTGGAGAGAGAGAAGCGTTTCCAGAAGGTGAGCCAGTCAATCTGAAATGAGCTCCTAACTGAGGTGCCTCAATTCCAACTCTAAAAACAGACGGGATAAAAAAAAGGCCAACTGGCTCCTTCATGCCTTCAGGTGAAGAAGACAGAGGTCTGATCCCTTCAGAGGATCACAGCAGTGAAGACATCACAGAAGGTCACTTACCTTTGCGGCATCCTCCCTCAGCATGGTAGGGTGAAACATGGCACGAGCCACAAATGCCAGGGCAGACCCTGTTTTTAAGCTGCCCCCTTTGAATGAGAGCTCCTGAATTGCCACCAGCATTTCTTCAATGGTTACGTTATCTGTCAGCTCAATACTCATCCTGGGAATGAGAAATTGAGGGACACAGGGGAATAAAGAGCAAGGAAACTCTATTGTTACAGAAAGAATACATCTTTAATGGTAATGACCAGCAATCACTTTGATACCTCAACGGTCATACCAGACTCAAAGGTAGACAAGAAGCCCTCTTCACAGTGGTCAAGGGAGTTCAGGATACGAGCCACGGAGGCTTTTTTCCTTAAAACAGTATCTAAAATTGGACAGTGGGGAATTTCTTGTGACTGCATTAAATACCACCCTCCTTGCCCTGAAAGAATTCCCCATTGCCAAGTGCCTCTAGACTGCTGTCCCTTCAATGACATTTCTGGCGGGTTAACTCTTGCTTTGCTCTCGTTGATGGTTCAGTTAGTTGCCCTGGCTCAGCTGAACAGCAAGAGCTCTTTAACCATGGGGACATGGTTGCTTAGCAAAATCTACCCCTGCCCATAGCCGCAGGGCTTTAGAAACCCATCTGCTGGTGGAGGAGAATGGACTGACCTACCTTGGTTTCTCCTCATAGAGCACCACCCCCAGCTGAACGCCTCCTTTGCCCATCATCACGTTCTTGAAAGAGCGGGCCACGCTGGAGATGAAGTCCTTGACCAACTGAGAGCTCTCTGTCCCGGAGCTCTGAGTTTGCCCCACAAGGAACAAAATGTCCGCCGCCTCCGCCGTCCCACACACTGAGGGAGAAGATGGGCAGGAAGGCTAAGTCCACACTGTGCAATGAACCAGCTGTGAGATAAACCCATGTAAGTCATGTGAACCCCAGAGATAATTCAGCTAAGGGAGAGACACCTTGCCTAGGCCCAATGAAGTGGGTAATTATGGGCCTTCCAGAGTAACAGGCTGCTTGCTTCTCTTTAACATCTTGCTGAATCCCCTTTCTGCTGTTCCCACCCAGGGAAGTTTCCCATTTAAAGGCAGGGATTGAAGCACAAACACTGGGGCCTGGATCTGTCAAGGCATAGAGGTACGTAGGATATGCCAAAAGCAAGAAGAGCCAGACACCCAGGGGTGTTCATTTGACCAGAGGCAGACATTGACCCTTGAGCTGGCCATCCCAAATTCTCCTTGGAGACAACAGAAGGAAACGGGCCCCTCAAGAGTGGTTCACCTCTCCCATTTATTATTGAGACCTACCGGCCATCAGCAGAGCCCAGACAACTCAGACGTTGACATTGGTATCACAGATGTCTGCTACTAAGCGTAGTGAATCCACTCCTATTCACGGGTCTGAGTGACCTCCCCAAAATCAGATAAAAACTTCTGTTGCAGAACTGAAACTGAGGAGTTGGATAAGCAACTGGTTATATTTGTACCAGCAATTGCCCTCACATGGTGACTATCATCTCCCTTTCACTGGGGCCAGCCACAAGTCACCAAAACCAGTAAAGTGATATATATACCAGGGAGAAAGGAGACTTGAGCCCAGAGAGTCAACAAGAAAGGAAAACGGAGCCTGTCAGTGTAAAGCACTTCCCATTTACCTGAGATAAACTTCATTTATCAAGTTGTTGGAGGCCCCTAATGAGAAGCCAGAAAAAGGCATTAGCAGAGAGAAATCCCTGTTGCGTAGGTGATTTATTGGACTGTTTTGAAGTGCGGTCCCAAACCCAGGAGCAACTAGGCTCTGTCCTGGTAAAGGCAGACAGGCTTTGTGGTCTTTCAAATAGTAATCAAGGTGCTTAACTCCACTTCCTCCTCATTTGCAAGCTGTTTTGCAGGCCACGCAAACACCATGTGACACCCTGGATTTCTCATCATCGGGGCTCCAGAGCCATCGTGAGACACCTGTGCGGACTCATGGCCATCAGGCCATCCACGCTGCTCCGTGGCCTGCCACTGGCTTTGCAAGCCCTAAAACAAGCAGGGCTTTCAAATGGGGCTTGCAAAATGACCAAATAGCAACTGCAAGGAGAGGTGCCAGTTGTTCGCGTAGGTCTTTGTGCAGGGTGCGTTGTGCTCATTCGCTTTCGCGATGCAACTGGGCAATTCCAGTCTTGTATGGAGAGAGCTCGGGACATCCTGGTCATTCAGCTCTGCAGTGTTCCCCTCTTGCCAGGCAGCCAGAGCACCAAAGAGATTTCACATGCAGGAATGAATGGTTTGAGTGTTTTTCCCTTACAAGCCAGAGCTGATCTGATGACAGCTGGCAGGGAAGGGACAGGTGTACAGGGAAGTTTGTTTAATGAACATCAAGGCACATTTCCCTTTACAAAGTGTTCAATCTCTTTTAATTGAATTTCATTTTTTTTAGGCATCCAATGAATGTATTTCATGGACGGAAATCTGATACCTTTTAGGGACACTCAAATAAGTGAAGGCTGTAAATAGGAAGCTCAAAATTTATATTTTCTTTGGCATTTCCCTTTGTTGCAGATAGATGCTGAGTTATTATTGTAGGGTTGCTGGGAAGTAGACCACGCTGACTACTGGAGCAGGGCTTTTGGTATCACAGACTTGTTCACAAAGACTGGGCTCAATCCTATGTTTTGTTCTTGCTGGGCCACTTGCAAAGGCCAGGCAGTGCAATGGGTTGTTATTGCAGGGATGCTCATGAGTCCTGGGCTGGCACCCCAGCTTGCTTGGACAGGGCTCTTAAAACATCCTCGGAGGACAGAGTCCTTCCAGGACCAGCTGCATACCCTTCCCAAGGTGAATCCAGGCCCACACACTGACAATATTGCCACCCAGCTCAACCAGCCAAATACAGATGTAGGGACCTGTTATCACCACTTGCTAACTTCCTTCTGCTGCAGAACAAAGAGCTTTGTTAAAGCAAAGAAAACAGGTTTATACCTTTGACCGCTCCACATTTTTTTCATTCTGTGTCACTACTGCTTTGACTTCACCCAGCTGCTGTCTTGACTTTCAGCTGCAGGTTTAGAGACTCAACCTGCACCTGCCAGGGCTGGAGCACTTGCTCCAATTTGCCATTTTAAGGCTGAAGAGATGTTGTGGGGTGGGGTGGGGTGTTTCCCCTGATTTCAGCTGCTTTTAGGGGCATGGGTAGATTTCATTTTCTTTAATCCGACCATATGTGTGGGTATTCATACATTCAGCAATTTCATTACGCAGTCACTCATTACACAATACGCACAAAGCATATTGCAGCTGTACTGCTAGAGACCATGCCCACAGAGGACTTGGAAGTGCAAAGTTCCCCGTGAGTTAAAGCTTCTTAATCTCTCACACTGCTGCTGCAATGGAAAGCCTGTTTTAGCTCAGCCTCTTCAATTTACCTGACTTTTACCCTGTTCCTATAAGCAGGTAGGGCTGATTCCCAAGAGGCTTGGAAAGATGCAGGCTGCGTTTTCTCGGATCATCCTTTGTTGCTGTCTTTTCCTGCTCAATCCGCTTTGGCCACATAGTGGGACAGAGAATTGTTTACCGGCTGCAGATGGATGGCTGTCCAAGGCTCTTTGTTACCCAAGTTTTTTGGTTTCTTCATCTTTCTTCACGCCTCTGTCACCGAGTTCTTCATGATTTAACAGTTCTGTTTGCTGCAGAAAATTAATGACTGGATCTTTTTAGTTTAACTAGTTCCCAGTTGGGAATACAAAGCACTTTCCCTTGACAAAAATGGGAGACAATTATTTCAATTTTCCTTTCTAGAGCTATCAGTTGAAATTTTCCTTCCTTTCTCAATCCTGCATAAGTGCTTTTCAGCTGAGATGTCAGGGTTGTCTTGGAGGCAGCTCAGCTGCTAACAACTACTCCCCATAAGCTCTGTTCCCTGCTGCTGCTTCTGTCTATTTTGAATCTCCCCCTTTTCCCTAGCTTGGACCTCAATGTCCCTACTTCCCCAGAATGACTTTGGGAAAGGCCAGGCCAGTACTTGGCTCTGACTGAAGTTTCCTCAGAACTGAAGGAAATTGTTTGGCAGCCTCCCAGGTATCTGCAACCTGTGTTATCATGAGAAAATCCTAATAAAGGCTCAACAATAGAAAGAAGTATCCACCAGCTCTCCCCAAATCACCCATCTCTTGTAGTTGTTCAAGGCAGTGAGGAGTCTTCTTTCTGGGAGACCTGCATTTTTGTCCCTGATCTGGAAATCATGTTCAAAATGCCTTTGATATTCACAGGATTGGGGTCTTTGCCACCTGCGGGGAGCATCTCCACATCCCAAATCACCAGAGAGCCTTTTCCATCCATGCCTGGCCCCTGGAAGTCTTGCTCATCCTGCACAAAGTTCCTTTCCTCATTTGCATCCAGGGTAACGAAGGGAAAGACAACGGTGAGCTGCAAGAGCTCTATGGGATTAAAAGGGGCAGGATGGTGACCTCTCTTCTAGAAAGGGACAATCAGACCCCATTCATTGAGATGCTGAGCCAGGTGCTCAGCACCTTTCCAGAGGGGGCCCAGCTTGGCAATGAAACCTGAGCACGTTCTGCTACTTGGATCAGGTACTGAAGCTGTCATTGGAAATATGTGATATTAAGCATATTTGGATTGGTACCTTCTGGAGAAAATACCAACACAGACAGCTATATTAATCACAGGGGGATATGATTTTATTTGAAATTTTCCATGCACCTCCAAAATTACCACATTTCATCAATCACAGGTTTGCCAGAGACATCTGTAAACGTTGATTTATTGCACTGTTCCCAACTCCGAATTAAATAGCATTATAGTCAAGTATATTGGCTTAATTGACGGACAGAAATTTAATCAAGTTAATTTTGTAGCCGATCCAAAGCTTCTATTAACTCCTTGCTGAATTTCGTGAATTTACTCCAGGCACCATCAAAGCCTGGGGGTGTGTTCCTGCAGACCAAATCAAAGAGGAAAGATGGCTCACATCCAGCCTCATGACAGTCCTGGGAGCTCCGATTTAGCTCCATAGGCTGGTCACAAGGAGCAGGCTTGGAGGTACTGGACCCTTTCCACAGCACCAACCCAATTCATTTCCTTCTCATTTTCCAAGAGGTGCAGGAGGTATTAGACCACCACGGCAAGAAAAGCTCCCTACGCACTCACCCCTCTGCTCCTCAGTGACTTACTCTCCCTACCTCCACAATGCAGGGAAACAGAGAAATAAATGCACTTTGTCCCAGCACTTCCCTGAGGAATCGCAGCGTGCCTGGTACCGGGAGCATGGGAGCAGCCTGGGGAGGGTGTTGGCACTGCCTCCCCCAATCTGCCAGCCCAACCCAGCTCTCTGCACCACCACCACCGCTTCTGCAGGACCCACAGGCTATGGAATCATGGACTGGGTCATGCCTTAACTCCACTGGGCTGTTTCTCCGGGGTCCTTTTGGCTCCTGCCTGTGCCAGGCTCACAAAGAGCTCTTTACGAGCTTGGCTTGGAGGTGATGAGGCCTTGTGTGGTCTTGACTCCCTGAAGGGCAGCAGGAGACTTCAAGGCTGCACATCCCAGCCCTGACATCTCCTCTCTCAGTCCCCTCATGTCACATTCCCCTGGGTGGTGGCTTGTCTCAACTCTTAGAGGTCAGAAGAAGAATCAGGAGGGGACAGGTTTTCCTCTTCTCCTCACCTTCCTCTGAATCAGCCAAGGCTGGACAGTATCAGAGGCAGGACAGTGAGCAGAGTCCTGATTTCCCCTTAAAACCTGGTACGGAGTCAGGTGCGTCTCCCTTTCGGGGCCAGCTGCAGATGCTCTGTTAGCCAGCTGCTCCCAACCAAAAGGGACCTTAACACAAAAGTCAGAGGCATCAACACTACAGCCTCACCCTGACGGTACCCATGTGCAGCCTCAGCCTATGACATTAGCAAAAACCACTGCTCAGAAGGGGCCTTTCCCTCCCTGCTGTCTCTCAGCATCATCCCCAGCTGCTACATTTGCAGTAGCCCACTTGTCACGTACCTTCACGAACAGCCACGGCTCTGTACTGCGCCATGGCCACTGCCAGGGCGAGGATCTGGGCATACAGCATTTTCCTCTTCTTGGAGAAGAAACTCCTCCTCAGTTCCTGGAGTCAGCACGCAGCCTGGAGAGCCGTTCATCTGCCAGAGAAAAAGGGGCTTTAATGCATGTCATCCCAGCAGGATGCTCCTGCCTGCCTACCGTGGAAAGGGAACGTTTTCTCCAGCAACCAAGGCTCATCTTGGCTTAGCGCTCAGCACTAGAGTCCGTGAACCCTTTAAATCCTCAGGTTCTTTGCTGAGGCTGGCAAGGGGGTACTGCACAGCTTTGTTCCCCTGGCAGCTTTCCCTACGAGCACTCTTCTTCAGGCAGCAATGACCAGGGCACATCAAGCCCAAAGGTGAACGTTACCATTGCAAAGGAAAAGGAAAGTGGCCGCCACCTCAATTACGCAAGGAGGAGAGATCCCCGTGCCTCCAAACTACGAGTTTCGCTAGGAGATCATTGCAGACAGCAACCACCCACACTCTGCTCTCAGCTCTTTATTAATCTGTTTTTCAACTAACCTTCAGGTTCCTAAATCTACGGTGAACTGCCTTGCATTCGCTGTCCTTGGAAATCCAAGCCATCACTGTGTGGCAGCCAAAGGGGCCTGAAAGCTCTGGTTACTACCCACGGACAGTTTAGCGACTCCCCTAACAAATGCTGACAGCTCGTTAGGGCTACAGAAGTCTCCCTCTGCAAAGCAATAACTTCCCTCTATGAAGCAATAACTGCAGCAGAAGTGGCATCGCCAGAAGGGGTTTTATTCTTTTTTAATGGGCAATAAAAAGTTCTTCTTCTGTTCTAAGCTTCACCTGCTTGTTTCAGGCTGAGCAGATTTCAGAGAGAGAAATGGATTACTTCCAGGATGGAAATTACAAAGGTTAGGAAAAGACGAGCTCAATAACATCTCCTAGCCTAGCTCTTTGCCAGTGCTGGATTCTTCCTTGCAGTTAATAACATGCAACTTCAAAATCACATTACATTATAGATTTGGTTTCTTTTGGAAAATAAGGTTGAGCTTCCATGCACTAATTTGACCTAAATGAATCCCCAAGCAAGAAGAACGAAGGTCGATTCCCCTGGAGCGGCCCAGCATGTGTGTGTCGATGCAGCACCCTGCATAGCCAGGGGCACCGTGGCTGTTGTCACCCTGCACATCGCATAGCTACACCCATCTCTGAAAACTTCAGGGCCAATTTCCTGAACAGGCAGCTCTGCTGCTTAATGTGTTTTCGGTTTCTTGTTTTCCCTCTCGCTTCTCCTAATTGCTTGGTGTACTTGAATGTAATTGAGATCTCTGCTGTGTAGCAGTTAACCTGTGCTGTGTCCTTCCTTTTTACCTCCTGTCAAAACCTCTGCGTGATGCTGCCGTTAGTTGCTGCAGAGATGGCTTCAAAGTCAAAAAAACAACCAAACAAAAAACCCACAACAAAATACAGGTTTTTTAAACATTCAGAAGAGGACTTAACTACAGGAGCAAATAAGCTTATAGGAGACCAAGCACTGGAGAAGTGCAGAACTGAGACGCAAAAAAGCTAGGTTTTAACCTCAGCTCTTCTACAACAGTCGTGTTAAAACTTTTGGCAGGGTCACCCTGCCACCCCTCGCGTCCCAGCATTCTCCTTGCAATGCAGAGCTGACAGCATCCACCTTTCCCTTCCCAATTAATATGCAGCTCTGTAGGGCATGGTCTGTCCTGGGGCATGAGCATAGCCAGCAGGGAGCAGGATGGTGCTAAAACCTTTGCCTGCATTTCTGAGTTCTGCGTTAATATTATTACAAATGCACAGCCTTCCAGGATTGTTCCTGCGGAGATCCTTATTTCAATTTCAGTGTCCTCCAAAACGTGCCTTCTTCCTTCCTCTCTTCTCCTCCTCCTGTCTCTCACACCTCTACACTTCCTCTTGCCCAAAATATAATCCAAGTGAAGGGTAATTTATCCTGTAAATACAACACTGTCCCGGGAATTTCCATATCTAGAATAACACCAGAAGTGCAGTAAAATAGGCTCATGTAGATCCTTAGGGAGCAGACATCTATCACAAAGGCTAGCACTGAAGCCTGGTCTTATGGCCTTACTGGTCAGGATGGGGAAGGCCCCCAGTTCCTGCAAAGGGCACTGTGGCCAGCTCTCCCACTCCCGCCCCAAAAGCACCAGCTGCCGCACTGAGGCAGAAGAAGATCCTCCTAAGTGCCAATTTGCAAAAGTGCCCAATGCATCCCTGGTGCCTGAGGACTTAGGCAGAGCAGAGAAGCATGCATGCGTTAGCGTGGCCATTGCCACACGTCAGCCCCAAGTGGGGCTCCAGCACACAAACCATCCCTGGATGCCAGCAGTGCACATGGCCCTCGCCACCTTGGGTGCCATCATCAATCCAGTCTGCCTAATTAAGGCAAGTGCCCACATCTGGAGGGTAGGCAGTAGATTAATGAGCTCCAGTTGTCTGGTTTTTAAGTTGCAATGCAATGAGCACCTTAGCTCCGTCTCCCACATATTAGAAGTCCTTTGCAAACGCAGCCTCCTTCTTGGCTCACTGCTGTTTTCTGTGCAACCTGCAGACCCTGGGCTGCTGTACCACCTCCTCAGCCTGAAGAGGACATGAATCATGACCTACAGCGCCCTGCAAACACCTCTCCTCTCAAGACAGACCCTTTGCAGTAGGTTTGTAAATAGACTTGAGCCTTAATGTTGGACTTATGCTAAATGATACCTCCTCCCTTTCCAGGTATGACTTTTCTGACTTCATCCTCCCCATTCCTGACCTAAATCAAGGGTGGTTTCACTGCTGCTTGAAACCCTGGGACACACTGAGCCCAAAATGCATGAAAAATTCTGCAAAGGTGAAGTGTTGACAGAAATCTCCCTTTCTCTGAAATTCCAAGGAAACTTTGATTTATCCTCAAAGGAGGTCTCTCTAAGATGCCTCTGTGATATGACAAAATATGTGCCAACATCATCCTACAGAGTATCAGCTTCCTTGTACGACCAGCCAGCGCGCTGACCCATGGGGCAGGGTTATGCAACGTGGTGGAGATGCCCTGATAGAACCCCTGACCGAGAGCGATATAGAGTCAGCAAGCGAGAAAGGATAGAAAGAAAACCGAATCTGAATCTTTGCCATTTGTTCAAGTTCACACCTGTGCACAAAGCAAAAAAAGGCCTCAGCAACAAAGAATAAGTCTGAGTTTCTGCAGTCACTTTAGACGGTTAAGCCAAAGCACGTTTTCCACAGATAAACATTTGACATGCGATTCTTCATTTCTTTTTCAGCTCTGATGTTGTTTAATGCTCCAGCATTGAACAAATACAGTAAAAAAGGCACATTAACATGCTCCTACCCAGCAACAGGAAAACAGTTACATTAGGAATAAATCCTAGAAGACTGTGCAGAGGCAAAGAAAAGCATGGTGAACCTATGGCCCTTCAGTGACCAAATGTTAACATCTGCAAATGCAAAGACTCTATGCGTGTAAAAGGCTCTAGCTCAGATGATGAACTCCTCGAAGCTACATTGCAAAGGTGAGGAAAAGGATGCAACACGGGGGAACCATAATCTGTATTCCAAAGACTTAACACCTTCATTGGCAGACATGAATTCATATATGCATGTGTGCAAACACGCTGGACTTTTACGTGTTGAATTTTTGAACATGTTGTACTTCTTGAATTGAAAAAAAATGTATATCAAATTTTAGTTAAGGGTATGCTCTGCCTTTTAGCAGTGAGATGCAGATGTTCACCTATGGCAAAAACCCACTCAGCTGCCGCTGATAGTCACTGAGGTAGGTCCTTGACGTATGATGGCAGTGTATCCAGTTTGCAGATGATCTCAAATCAAGAGCACTATTCTCAGACTTCAGAAAGAAAATAAATCATTTTCTCTCTTGTTTCTCCCCTTCCTGGTTCCTTCCAAGATCCATTTGGGTCAGTTAGGTATAAAATACCCAGCTCTGGGTCGGGAAGGGCACTGTGGGCTATTTATATCAGCATAAAGAGCTGCTCTGCTACTTCCAGATGCTGGGCAATAGCCTGTAAACGCAGTGAAAAAGAGACAGCAAGGTTTTGCTCTGATCCTGGTGTGTGCACACTGTCCCCAAAGCTGCATTTTTTCATAGCTCTTTAGTACCTGAAGCACACATGGGACGTGATGTTCAAAAGCCACCAGTGTCAGCCCTCACACGATTCACCCAATCAAGCCCTCCACAACATATCCAGGCACCTGCTAAAAAGCAGGACACACTGTTTCTCTGTGCCTTTAGGCTTAACTCTGGACGGAAAAAGTGATGCCATTTCTGGACAGGCAGGTCTCAGGGGCAAGGCCATTAGGGCTGATGGCCATCTTGGACCCACACCCAAGAAATTACTTCCAATTCCCATCCTGCCAGCTTGGAGACCTCAGCTAGAATGGGTCAGAGAACGCACCTGAGATGTGCACTTTGCAGTGGGGTTTCTGGAGGCGTGGGGTTTCACAGGTAATGTGGATCCCACCACAGATCCAGCAGCCCTTCTTGCCCGCTCCAACACCTCTTCCTCCATCCGCAGCCCACCAGTGGGCCAAGAGAGCCACAGATCACACCTGGGCTTGCTCCTTCCGTGCACTCTGTCTTTTGGGATGTAATATTGGGGGCAATGAGGCTGGAGGGAGATTGCCATTCTCTCTACCATTGTTGTCCAATGTAGGGCAGCTTTGCTCACCTTCAGTCCTTTGGTGCCATCATGATGCTGCTTATATACATCAAATATTAGCAGACTTCAATCTAGCAGGTCTCAGAGCTGATCTCTGCAGTCACTGGTTGCCAGCAGCCCCTATCAAAGAGCTCCTAAACAGTTACAGAGAGCTTAAGAGAAATATGGTGGGGGCAGGGAAATGACCGCCATAAACGTCAGGGCTTTGCCTGGAATCCTAGCAATTTCCTTGATCTTTTACTGCCCCAGTAAATAATTTATTGGGGCAACTTCTCCAGGTTTTACAGTACCTGGAACAAATTGCCTCCCAACCCCATAAAGTTGATGGACCAGGTTCTCCCTTTACCATGCCAGGATCAGATAACAGAGCTGTAGGAAGCCTAGCAAGATGCAACAGGGTAAGAGAAGAAAGCAGGTCTTATATGCTTGCAGTAGTGTCAGAGGCTGGGCTGTTCCCCTCCTTTTAGTCTTCCTGTGCATGTATTTGTAACAAACTTTTTTTTTTTTCTCCCAACACATTTTGGGATAAATAAATAACTCCTGTCAGCAAGTTCAGGGATGGGACCCAGTGGATTTGTAGTTTCATCTGACCAATGCCTGCCTCTGGGTTTGCCTGAAGGTCCACCTGGACCTCATGCATGCTTGTGGCCCCACTCCTGCCCTGGGATCCCACATGCCAGTGCCAGATGCTGCTGCTAACCACATCCACCCACTAACTATCCCTGTTGCACACCGACACTAAAAATACATTAAGGTGCTACATCCGGGTAAGCACTGAACAGCCTTCTCAGAGAACCTGTGGAAACCCACTTCCCTACACCCAGCTCTGTGCCATGGCACTTTCTCTGTCACATGACCAGCAAGACCTTCCATCTCACAACCCAGCAAAATATTGTCTCCTGCATTAGAAAGCTCTGATGGACCTGAGATTGTCTCCTCATAAGGTGCTGACACTGATTTTTTTTTTTTTTGTACTATTGCCTGTTTATAGGCATTTTTGGTTTTAGCCCAATTTAGATAATTTCTGCCAAATATGACAGAGGAAAACAGGTCTCAGAAATTTTATTTTCCTACAAGTCTCCTGAAAATAGCCCTCTGGAAAGAAGGAGGCTGTCCTATTTGCAGCTCCCTCTGAAACGTTGCAGACTGAGCACAACCTTACATATTAGCCAGCAAAGAATCCACAAGAGGCACCTCCTTACAAACACTCCAGCTACAGACATAGCTTCAGCTACAGCTCACACCTTGGTAGACACGATGGTACCCAACCCAGCACCTCAGGCTCCCCTGCTCATGGAGCAGCTCAGGTAGCTCCTTTTTGGGGAAAGCCCTTATGTCCTTCTTCTCAGGTGCCTTGGTTCACAACCACTTATGTTTGAACATAGCACTACCCCTCTCAGGACACAAGCAATTGCACTGTCAGACACATCAAGGAAGAAGCGCCTGTCATTGCTATGACCTGTAGGGTGGTGTGGGGCCATCTCCATGCCATGCTTTACTTCTACCTGAGAAGTGGAAAGGAGAAGGATGCACTCTTCTTTCCTTCTCCCATCCAGGGCTGCCTCTCCTTCCTGACAGCAAGTCCCTAGAGCAAAGCCAAACTGCTGTGAATGTGTGTGTGTGGGGGGGGGGCATGGGGGGCAAGTGTCTGTGGGTCCCAGGAGGGGTGGATGAGGGGGAGCATCATTCTGGGGTAAAGAAGGAAAAAGGGTGTCACGACACCCCGTGCCACCAGGATATGGGTTGAAATCCTACAGAGAGGGATCGCAGCAGCCCCCCAAAGAGATCGTGCTGAGATGTCTAACAGAAACATTCAGACTGGCCAGAATGGGGAATTAATAGGAACTTCTGCATGTGGAAGCACCAGGGGCAGAAAGAGGTATGGGGAAGGGTCCAGGTACTGATGGCACCTGGGTTAGCAAGTCACCAAGATCCCAGCATACCTAGGTACAGCTTTGCAGGACATCCAGACAGGGAGAAATGAGGGACAGCCTGCATCCAGACAAAAACAAAGGCAGACTCAAGCCATTGAATTTTGGTGGCAAGATTAAAAAAATGGGGCTCGAGGCTTAAGACACCAGCAAGGAGGCAAAGGATAGGGAATAAATCCTAGTGGCGCACAGAGATGGAGAGAAAAGATGACAGGCATTGCCAACTCTTAAAAGGTACCAAAGGCACATCCAAAACCAGCATGTTATCCCAACCTAAGAAAAGCACGGGAGACAGGATGAAGAAGCAATAGCTGGTGTCATTTAGAGGGTTTGCCAGTTCTGCAAGCAAATGTGTTCATAATTTGCTGGAGGGGAAATGCCAGCTCTTCTCTTTGGCTTTGAAACGCTTAGATGGAAAGGTCTGGTCAGGGGGCATTTCTGCAGCCCCTCTCCTGTGATTAGACACCATTTGCTGCAGGGGCATTAAAGACATTTTCAGACTTCAAGGAAAACGGTAGATTTGGATGGGAGGAAAGACCTGGTTAAACACTGGCTGTTTCTTGCTTGATAGAAATAAACCTTACGGGGTCAAAAGTTTACAGGGTTTTTTCTAATGGACTTAATAGAGTTTTGTGGTAATTGATTTCTCTCTAAAACTCTTGAATAGGGAATTTAAGCTGCTTTTGTAAAAAAAAAAAAAGAATATATTGACTTGTTGTTATCTGTAAACACACCCCTGAAATGCATGGGACCTTCTCTCAGGCTCGGCTAGGACTAGAGCAAATCCACTCAGGATTAACTACGTGGATCAGGAGAACTAACCCCAGCTGAACAGGCTTGGGTCCCTCCAGCAGGTGTGAGCTGGGTAGGCTGGGAATGGACCCGTCCCCTAACACAGCCCATGCCCAGGCTCACAAAGAGGCAATGCAACGTCCCTGGACACATTTCATCATTCACATTCAAATTCTGCAGCAAAAAACAAGGCCTTAAACAGGACCGCCATTAAGCAATGCAATAGGAGACAGCTCTTATCTCTTGAAGATAGTTTATGCTTTTGCATAAACC
This sequence comes from Apteryx mantelli, assembly GCF_036417845.1. Taxonomy (NCBI): domain Eukaryota; kingdom Metazoa; phylum Chordata; class Aves; order Apterygiformes; family Apterygidae; genus Apteryx; species Apteryx mantelli. Next base: position 220,628,462 of record NC_089978.1, on the reverse strand, counting down.
ACTCTGGATATCCAGAGGATTCATAAGCTCCTGAGCAAAACCACCTTCCAGTTTTCTGCTTCCAGGGCTGCTCCAGTCTCGGTGCCACCCACGTGCCACTGGTACCAAGTCCACAAGCCCTGCAGATGCTGGCTGGCTTCGCGGGGTCCCACCTGGGTGCCTCTCCAGCACTTTCCACAGTGGAGTGGACCTTAGCTTGTGCACAGCCCTAGCCTCACATGAACTGAGTTCATGCCGTTCCCCTCATGTGAGTGTTCACACACCATCAGGGCAATTTTCCTGGGATTTTCCATTACCTGGATAATCCCTTTCCCTACAGTGACAGATAGTGGAGTTTTGGATCCATGCCTAGGAAAGGAAAACTGTGATTTCCTAGATTCTTAAAAATCCCAGTAATTGCTATCAAAGCAGCATGACAGTCCTTAGTGCACCCAAACCGGCTGGTACTGCTAAAGGCTCCAATCAGCAATCCTATGGTCAGCAGAGATTTGGGTAAGTCTTAGGTGCTGCCTGAACGTGTTTTTTTTTATTCCTGCCCAGTCACTAATTCTTTGGACTCTAAATCCCCATTATTGAATCTTAACCCAGCACTCACAAGAAACCCTACGATAAACCCAGGGAAAGCGAGCTACCATTTCATGCAACTCTCTCAGATGATCAGAGAAGCTGGGGAAAAAAAAAAATCAGTGGGCCTGCTGTTCGCCTGTCTCAACATGACACTTACCCAGCTAATTCCCATATCAAGTTTCCCCTCCATCCCATGCCTCTCTCTCACCTTTGCAACTCAGGACCTGACAGCCTCCATCCTGCTCTGAGGTCTCAACTACCAGACAAAGCGTTTGCCTCGATTCCAGCTCACCCGCTCCTGACATCAGACCTCACGTGGTGGATGTTATATAGCCCAGTCTACCTCAGCAGCACCAACTTTTTGGAGTTAGGGCAGTGTCACTAATCCTGCCGTTGTTGGCTAGCTCCGAGATTCCCCAACATCAGACCATCTAGTCGAAGGGGCTGCGAAGAAGTGATCTGATTTTTCTTGCCCTGAAGCAAGTCCCCAAAGGCAGCCTGCGAGACCTGCAGCAACAGACATTCCCAGGGACAGCTCTACTCCAAGGCACCTCCTGCTCCCCCAGCCCAGGATGTGCTGCATGGCATCCCAGCACCAGGACTACTAAGAGGAGGAGAGAGCATCAAGCTCAGGCTCAAAGCCAGGAGGTCCCTCGCTAGCACAAGGCAGGTGCTAGTGCCATTGAGCACAGTATTGCAGCTGAACCCTCACTCGGGGCAAAGGTGCTGGGTGTTGGGAGAAAAGGCCACGGCAGGTAGGTTCTCCAGAACCCCCTCTCCATGCTCAGAGCTGGCACAAGGCATCCCAGACCCTCAGCAAATGACACTTTGGGTATCTGAAGCTCCATCTCCAGGGCATGTTCCTATCTAAAACTTCAGCAGCCCTCCTGGAAAGACATGGGGCTGCAGGCTGCATCTGAGGAACTACCTCCGAGTCTATTTTCAGCCAAGAGATGCACACAGGCATCCTTGGTGCACTAAGGAGAGTGTTTTGCACAGACCTCATGTTTTCCCTCCATGTGTCTCCTATTGCCATAACACCCAGGCAACATACAGCCCAGTTCTGCCCATGCACTAGGAAAGGGCACTGGCATGCTTAGGGCTGGTAAGATGGGCAGAAGAAGGAAAGGAAGCTGAGCTCCCCAAAGAGCAGTGCTGAGGTCCTGTCACACACCTGTAGAAGGTGCACAGGTCCCTGCACAGCCAAGGTGACGACAAATCCCCCTTAGACTCCTGGCTGCAGTTCTGTCCGTGAGGGGCTAAATGACATTTTACCATCCTCTGAGGTCCCACGTGGCTGCATCTGGCAACACGGGCTTTTTAGAGCATGGCAAAGCTTGAATCTGATCCAGCACCATCTTGGGTCAAGGGGTGCCGAAAACAAATGTCTCAGAGGGAAGCCGGAAGAGTTAGTAGAAAGCTAGAGGAGCGTGGCTTAGGGTGTCCCTCACATAGGCACCCACATTGCAGAAGGTGCAGGTGCTGGTGAGGTGCTGGAAGCCAGGGGCAACAGCTTGGGGGGCCAACAGACTTCCTATCCCCTGGGGAGGCACTTTTCAGGAAAACTGTTGGAGACACGGCAAATGCCACATCCTTGGAGCTGCAGCCCCTGCCCAGGGCTAGAGCCCTGCAGCTCCCCTCCACTTCACAAGACACATCAATTCACTCCTCTCTCCTGGAGGATCAGCCCTGTAGGCTTCCAGGCACTTCCGCCATGGAACAGAGGATTTTAGAAGCAAAGAAACCGTTTCCAAGGAGTATTTTTACCCATATGCTGCAGCGTGGAGCCCATTTGAACAGCAGTGTCAGCAATCATGAGAAACTGCTGCTCCTTGCAGAATGGGTAAATGATTCCCCTTCCCTCTCGGAGCGAGGGCTTTGAGAAAGTGTTTTGTTGGTGATTTTTTCCTTAATAAATACCATTGATTTCCTGATTTAAAGGGGTTGCACTGTCTAGTAATGTTTAGCGGAGATGATGGGGAGGGGGGAGGGAAATCTTGTGAGGCTGCTCAATAAAAGAAGATGAAGTAAGAGCTGGAGGAAGCCTATTTTCCGCTTCGGCACCCAGCTGAACGTGCCTGGCTTGTTCAAAGGCAGTGACCCGCAAGGGCTGCCCACCACCCAGTCCCACCAACTTGAGATTTGGATCCCAGAGCTCTTGTCTCCCTAAGGAGATGGGGACCAGGTGTAAAAGCAGCCAGATTAGCATTTCAGTGGGTCTCCTGAGAACATGGGGAGGGTGGTACTGCTCTCCTCTGGCCGACACTGGCAGGCTGAGTCCAATATCCTCCTCCGCGAGTCCTGCAGTTATTCACACCAGGGTCACACACACACAACACAGAGGGTCTGCCGGCAGCAAGGCATAGGTTAGGATTTGCGCGGACCTGACGGAAACAGCCAGTTAACAGCAAAGCTTTGAGGAGGGGAGACCTCCTCGGGTTCGTGCCAGACGCCACTGACCGGAGGGCAGCAAGGCAGATGACAAGGTGATGACAAGTAGCTGGAGGTAATTGGCAGGTGATACCTCTTCCCCTGGTATGCGACAACTTGCAGAGTTATGTCCAACTGGGGATGTTTTTGCCATTTTCCATCTCCTGCAGAAACTATCCAAGCAGCATCTAGGAGCACTGGATGGAGCATTTCAGCTTAGAAGCACCAAGGAGAAAAGCAGAAAAATACCTTATAAACCCTGGAAATGAGAGCTAGACCGCCCTCTCCTTTCCTCCACACTATAGTGACTCCCCAAACATCAGGTTTTCACATTAATGTTAGCATTAATTTAGCTTCTTAGCTAAATCTAGAAGCCTTTCCAAGTAGAAAGTTATGGTCAGATAGTGGCTGTGGACATTGTCTCCAGCCAGCAGAGCTGCCTGCAATTGCACACATTTTTTCTTCCTCTCCAAGAGGGCTGACGATTCTGCATGCGTAGCTGTTGCAAACAGCAAAGAAGGGTTTGCTGCCTGCCCTAATCTCTCCATGCAATAAACACTGAGAGCCGAGTGAAGGTTCAGAGTGGATACCTGAAGGAGTTTTGCTTGGAGACACTCTGCACCAGAGGTCTACATGGAACAAATGCCTCTGTCTTGACCCCAGCGACCTCCCCACTGGGATGCTGATCTTCAGGCCCTAACATAGCCTTTGATATCAGGACCTAGGTACATACCATCTAAGAGCGATCACCATCCTACTTAGGAAAAAAGAAATTCACTTGAAAGTCCAGAAGGTAAAAGACCAGCATATGGTAACAGTCAAACAGTCATCACGCACATCTCCAGAAACAGGTAACACCTCCAAACCAAATTTAACTTCTTTCTGCACCCTACATCTGCTTTAATACTCAGCTCTGAAACAAGCTACCTTGTTCCTCACTGCAAAGCTGCTTCCTGCAAAGAGAGGGGGAACCCCTCACCTGCGCGCGGCAATGCGAGCTGCTCACTTAATAGGTCTCCAAGCGCTCACAGCTTTAAGGATATTTGCAGTTTCTTTATCCTATTGCTGCCTGGGGCATTCATGAGATGGTGCTCATTATCTGTGTTCCCATAACGGAGGTGAAAGGTCTGCCCTGCAGAATTATGTATTGGCGGAGTCAAAGTCAGTATTTCCAGGCGGGCAGGCTGATATTACAGACAAGCAGATCAATAGATTGGGGGGCCGGGGAGGGGGGAAAGGGTTAGGAAGTCAATTGATCAACTGATTGAGCACTTGGCTGACAGCCAGATCTGCATTTCTCAGGTTGCTCACGCTCAGGCTGGCTGTTTTCCAGGAGGTTATTCGTATTGCAAAGCGCCTCTTAGCACGACTGAGGCGACTGGGAGCAGGTACAAAGAAAACAAAGATGCCAGTCTGAGGTCCCGCATCCCCTGGGAGCGAGGGGCCCCTTGGTTTTGTTGCGGGATAAATTCTACAGGCCAGTCCCTGCTTTCATTGGGCCAATGCCATTTCACCGCCTCCAAATGAGTCTCGTTGCTCAATGAGGTTTGGGGCTGTGAGCTTCGGGAACAAGTGAATGAAGGAGTGCCTGTCCCATCCTGCACGCTGCACATGGGACTTGCATGGTCTTGTCTCCCACCCATGACTGTGCAGCCCCACTCCAGACCCCACGCGGGCAGCCTGTCCCTGGCAATCGGCCCCCTCCATGCCCACACACCCCATGCAGCCCCATGGAGGTCCCCCAGGACTGGCTGCCTAGCCCTATGTTCCCTTCCCACGATCAGGAGCCAACCTCACCGGGGTCCCTCAAGCCCAGGTCTCCTCCACCATGACCAGCGCCCAGTGGGGGCTGGGCTTGCATAAAGCCTCCTGTGATGAGGATGGGTCTGGACTCTTCCCTGGGGTGTCTCAACACAATCACGACACCAATACCAGTCACCGTCTCATGCCAGCACTTTCCACTAAACAGGCACGGAGCCAACACAAATCTCAGCTTCAGTTTCTATTAAGCAAACGGGACCCTCTGACTAAAATCCTATTATTGGAGGTGGGAGAGACCTCAGGAGCAGATGCTCCTTCCCACATTTCCATGCTGTGAGATGGTGCAACTAGATGGTCACGTTGACTTTTAATTATTTTTGTCTCAGGTTTCATGCACGGCACCATGAGTTGCCAAGGCATTGAAGCAAGGGTGTTTTGACAGACAGACAGACATCTCCCCGAACATCAGACAGCACTGGCCAAATTCACCTTATTTGTGCTATTTTTTACCTCTGTACAAACCCACTATCTGGTACAAACATATTTTACACCCACCATAAATGCACGTTAATGGTTAAGGAAGGGAGAACTGGCTCCCTATATCCATCCAGCCAGATTAGGCATAAACAAAATCTAATCAGTTTGCAAGGTGCTGGCGACCAAGGTGTGCGTCGATGGGTGAGTTGTACAAACAGGAGGGGCAGCCAAGGCAGTGAAACCTTCCTGAAAAGCAGCAGTTGTCCTTGGCACAAGGCCACAATTTGGCCCCTGCCACCAGGGTGTTGAGGTGACTCTGCAACACTTGTACCACTCCTCTGGGGCGCAGCAGGATGCTCTTGGAGGGAACCAAAGCTCCTGTGGATGTAACTAAACCCATTTCAGACATCCCGCTGTTCCTCCCGCTCTCCCAGAAGTTGCTGCTGTGTCTGCCCGTATCCCCGAGGATACGAACCCAGGCCTCTCACTGTTTACGTGAATGTCTTTATTGCCTTCCTTCCGCTCACTGATGACACCCAAGATGAACGTATTGTCCACCTTTCAGCACCACCTGCACCACCTCCCTGGCACTGCAGCAAAGTGGAAACCTAATTCATCCCAGAAAACCACATCTGCAGTTATACTCATTAATCCTTTCCCTGCTTTTCTGACGGGGTTTCTCATTAACACAGACCTGCACTGTCTTTTTGAGCACTCCTTGTCGCTATGAAACGCACTCAGACCCTGGTCTCCTCAGGGAACGTCCTTTTCCAAAGCACAGATCTGAAAGGCTCCTTCATTACAATCTTTGCTCTGGCTCCCTCCAGCAGTGTTTTCCTGGCCTGCTCCCCTCCACGGCTGCCAAGCCTTGGGCAGTGACAGGGTGACCTTTCCTACAAGGGAGAAGACATTGCGCCTGCATCGTGGCCTGGGAGAAGGCTCTGCATAACCAGATAAGGGAGCATCTGGTAATGGGAGCCTGGAGTGGGAGATGTCTGGTTTTGACCTGCTGCATTCCTCCTCTCTTTCTCTTGTCCACTAGCTGGAATTAGCAGGAGACCAAGAAGGAGGAGACTGAGAGGCTGCATGCCTCCCCAGGAGTCCTGGGGGACAGGAGCCATCAACGGCTCCAGCCTGGTGGAAGAGGACACCCTCTGTTAGGACCCTCACACTGGTTCTCCATTGACTGGGGTCTGGCAACACCCACTGCGATCCTTCACAAGCCCTGCCAGCTCTTCCCAGGCCTCTGCAGAGGAGCTGAGCCCACCGTCTCTTGCTTTGGGAAGCAAGGATCTTCTTCTCAGTCTTTTTTTTATATGAAAAACTGGCATTTGGGGACGCTACACAGACTCATCTCTGAGCTTTCTCAGGATGCACAACCTGGCCCTTGGTCAGAGGAACAAACCCAGCAGGGAGACACTATCTGGACCTATCTGAGAACAGCTGAAACACGAGACAAGCCATGTTTGGGAAAGATAGGTTGGGGGGAAAAAAAAAAAAAAAGCAAACAAAATAACACCACCAAAACAGACAACCTTTTACACATATAAACCTTCTTTCAGAGCAAGGCCCCAATGCACCAATATTTAAAACCAGGGAGAGCCAAAAGAGCTGCTACAGTGAGAAACATGAACATCCTGGCCTGAAGACCAGCCCTCTGTGGGCTGCATCTGTCTGAGCCACCCTGGCTCCCCTGTTGATGGGATGCTCAGCATCCCTCAACATCTCAGCTTGGATTTGTTGTTCAGATACCTGCCTCCTTTCCTCCTTCTGCCACACGCTTCTCAGAAACCATCATCTCAACAACCAGATGTTCCCCATCTCACGTCTCTTCTTCTAGTGCTGAGTAGCTGCCATTCAAACAGCCCCTGGGGAGAAAGTATTACCCCTAGCATTTCCAGTCTTGGGCAGCGTGCAACATGAACAAACCCAATTCAACGCCATGTGCTCCCACAGCTCAGAGAAACTTGCACTGGTTCCTCACCCACCTTCTTCATCACTTAGAAAACCACAGCTGGTTTTGGCTAGCAGAAAGCTTTGCCCCCTTATCAGCCAGGCACAACATCAACTAATTGAATCATAAAGGTAACAAGGTCAGCCAGGCTGGGAAAAGTGAGGACTGAGACTGAGCATTGACTACCACTTAGCAAAGAAGCCTGAGGAGGGAAGGACCATCAGCAGAGCTGGCTGCATCATACAAAAGTCACACCACTAGCTTGCCTGGTGGCCAATTTCCTTCTTTCCCTAGAAGAAAGGCATCTTCTTGTAATTCTTGATTGTCAGAAAAAGCAAAGATTACATTATCTTGGGCCTACAATGGACAGCAGCTAAATGACATTGTTCATCACCGCTGTTCCCCATAAGATTTCATTTCTGTGGCTACAGGAGGAAGCAGGAATGGGTGGACTGCTAATTAATGCTGAAAGATCTCAATCACTATAACTTCTGGTGCTACTGAGGCAGGAAAACCTGGGCTGTGTTACTTGCTCCTGGAGCAGGAAAGGAGCAGACCCACAATTTGCAGCTGCACGTACACAGTTCGCACCCAAGTGGTCGCTGGATTCATTGCAATTTCTTGGCGCTACGTCTCTTACACCTCTGCAGAAGCAGTCTGGCACTGTTGTAAGAGAAAGCAGATTCCAGCCCAGAAGTATGTTACTTATCCCCCTCGAAACAGGCTGACTTCCCCAGCCAGGAATGGCCTCGGAACAACCCTTTCTGCCGTTTCTTCCATAACCCACTGAAATACTCATTTTGTGTGGGGGAGCAGGAGTAATAACTGGCCCTGGGAGGGCAGGGGGCTGGTCTGCTCCGTTGTCATAGCTTTGATTCAGAACTTGCTTTCAGCACTTGCTGTTTTACCAGCATCCACTTCACAGAATCCAACGGAACTAGCAGTTTAAAAGAAAAATATAGCTCCTTATTGCACTGGCGGGAAGTTTATTGGGGTTGAATCCTGTCCACTGCAGCACTTGGACCCCCCCCCCCCCCAAGAGCAAAGCGGGTGACAGGAACGCTCTTTCTCCCAGGAAACCTTGAAAAAAAAAGTGTGCTATGCAATTCTTCACAACTCTTCCCTGCCTCTAAGACCAGCTGATGCCACTGAGCATGGGAAGAGCAAAGTCACCCCAAAATTTAGACTACAGACAGGCTTTGGGCATCTTGGGCACTTCCAGCCAAGCAGGAGCAGGGCCCTCCGAGACACAGCGAGGGTTTGCTTGTGCAACGCAGCGGGAACTTGGAGGCGACTTCCAGTCCTGGAGGGCTGCTACCTCCCACCTGCATCCTCTTCCTCCCCATCTCCCCCGACCTGCTCTCACAAGTTTCGCGCCGCGGTTCACTTAACTGCAACCTGAGAGTGGGAAAACGCAAGCGAGCTCAGGCTGAGCGTACAAAACCAGACCCCTCTCGCCCGACAGCTGGGCGGACAGACAGACAGCAAGCTAACTACAGGCGGCCGGCACAGCTTACCTGGGCAAAGCTGCCGCACGTTGGGTTTTCAGCGCGGGCGAGGAAGGCCAACGGCCCCAGGAGCGGGCAACCATGGCTCCGCGCCGCGCGGGCTGGCCGGGCTGCAGTGAAACTCCCCGCGCGCTTGGGAGAAGTTAAGAGGCAGGAGGAGGGGCTGCTCCAGGCCTCCCTCCCTCCAACGTGTTCACCTCCGTCTCGGCGGCCGGCAGCTGGAAGCGGAGCGGCGGAGGGGAGGTCCGGCCGGGCGCCGTGCAGGGGCTGCTTCCCCTCGCGCTTTTGGCAGGAATGCGCGAGTGAGGAGGGGGGAGAAAGGGAGGGGAGGGGGAAAATCCTTACCTCGTGGGCGCAAAATAACACTGAAATAACTGGGATGTTGGTGAGCGCCCGGTCTGAACACCTAGGGCGGCGCAAGGGAAGGGGCTGGTGGTCCCCTTTATCCCCAGGGGCCAAAGGGTTGAGGCTTAGCCCTCAAGAGGGGGTGGGAGTGCTATCGAAGACAAGAAGCGGGGTGCCGGTATGAATATACGCTTCAAATATAGGGGTCTGACTGTGCTGCGGGTGTGCTGGGCTGATAAGGAGAGATACAGGTCGAAACATCTCAGAAACGGTGCTTGTACTTCATTTGTCTCATCTCACAACGCTCAAGAGCTTTGTAAGTCTCTCTGCGCACCCATTTGGATGACGTTGACATCACTATCAACGGGCGCCAAGAAACCGCGGCGCAGAAGCGTGAAGGGAATGTGGGTGACGGGGGTCCCAGTCCTTGGGTTTGCACATTTGGGAAACGACCCCAAAAAGGACATGAGCGCCACACTTGCCCTCTAGGCGTGGAGACGGTGGGGTGGCCGTGAGGCTCTGGGTGAGATGGGCAGACTCCCTGTGCATGGCTGGGAACGGGTGAGACACCGGAGGACAGGAACCTGCAGTACTGAGAGGGAGGTCATCCCCAAACGGGGTCACTGGAGCGGGCCTGACATCCCACCTTTGGCTCCCAGCTCAGACCATCTTCTTCACCGTCCCCGTCGAAGCTGGGGGAGCTGCACCCCACAGCAACCCAGTAGGAGGGTGGAAACTTTCTTCAGCCATCTGTAGAGCTTACGGCACAGTGCTAAAGCACTGAAATATAGGGGATTTAGGCTGTTCAAGGTAGGGGATCACCAGGGCCTCTGCCCCACACTGGTGGTTATTTTATAGTGCCCAGGGTGCTAGCAGGGTTGGAGCTGCATCCCGGGAACTCCTGCTGCCCTGGGATGGGAAGAGATGCTGCAACCCGCTGAGGAGCAGGTCTCACCATGGCTGGTACTGTCTGTCCCAGCAGCAAGAGGAGATAAACAGGCCAAAAAGGTCAAAGACAAGTGGGAGAGGGAGACACAAGCCCTCAGGGTCAACAGGAGCAAACTAGCCAGAGAAGCAAAGCACAAGCAAATCCCATCCCCATCCTGACCCAAGAAGTCTCTGGGAAGCCAGGAAAGGAGAATGAACAAGACTTACAGTGAGGCAACCTCTGGGATCCACATCTTATAACTGACTATCACAGACCTGTTAATAAAAACCAGAGTAGTCTCAAACAGCTGCTAAAACACATTTAAATTATAAATCAATGCCTGTTTTAAGGAGTTGAGACATAGGCTTAAAAGTAAGGCGGTGCAGCTCTTTCCTCTCCATCACCAAGACTGCACGGGAAGCACTCAGACTGACATTTCCCTACTCCGGCAAAGCATCCCTGGAATTAACCACTTTGTGTGCATGTATACACACAATTTTCTCCCCCCAATTCAGAACATTCCTAACTGAAAATATCACTCAAAGCTCTCCAGGATAACACTATAGTTTTAAGCAGTAGGATTGCCTGTAGATTTCAGGCTTAAGAAGTAGAGCACTCCACAAGGCTCAGGCTTAACAATTGAAACTAATTGAACCATATAAAGCTCCTAAATCCCTGAATGCCTCGTTATCAGGCTGAATAGGCTTAATTGCAATTGTATCTGCATTCAGTGATTATATCTATTCATATCACTGGAGAGGGGCAATCAGGAGATGTTTGTGCCATGCAGCTTAAATGCATTTTCAGCACGAGTGGGCTCCAATTGCCATTCAGAGGTGCCTGGAGCGACGGCAGGCCACTGAGCTGAGGATTTAGTCCAGGCTTTTCCTGAGCATGCCTGGCTTTTTGTTCAGCAGAAACACAAGGCCTCCCAGTAGCAACCCCATGGGCTCTCTTGCCCTTCGCTGTCTCCAGGATGACTAACAACAAGGCAGTTCGCAGTGTGATGGACATCAGTCTCACCTGCGAGCTGTTCTGAGAGCCACGGCGTCGATGAGGCCAGCTCTCCTACAGGTCCAGACCTCGTGGTCAGCTGCTCAGTTGTCTGGTGAAGAGTGAACGCACACTGCGATGTACGATTGTGCCATTTACAGCAGCTTCTTTTTAGATGTACCAAGCTTTGAGCTGTCCCTCATTTGTAGGATTTTTCTCCTCAAATTCAGCCAGTCTATTCTCTCACAATCATGACAGGATGAGATTTCTTAAGGAGAGATATCCCCACACCGCCACACTACCTTGATCAGATAGACCTTGCTCCTTCAGGCAACCAGGCTAAAAAGACACCTCCCAGCCTAAATAACCCACTAGACTATAACAGCATAGAACAAGGGAGATGACAATCAAGTGGCAAGCAGATAGACTCCCACGTCCATAAAAGACACAATTATCACACCGAAAAAGAGACTCAGTTAAGTGTTTGGATACACAAGTCCACACTCAACACAAGAGCGGAGCCTTGCCCCGACTTTGACTTAGTGTGGGGGGAATTGTACCTGCAAGTGGGTTTTTTTTCAAGCATGACAAGGCTAAGGAAGGGAATCTCAAACTTGTTCCACTTGATTTATCTACGTGCTATGTGTAGATACTAGCTGAGATCCCAGAGCAGCACTGCAGGGTTAGCATAGCTCTGCCCTGGACTAACTCTCACTGCCCCTCAGTCTGGTTAATAACACCAGCCCAGCACTACACCAATGCAGCTGTATTCTCCCATTCTCAACCCAATTTGCTCAGCACTAGCCCAGGGATCTCTGCAGGCAGCTGCACCATGTCCACGTTCAGGTGAGCAAATGCTGTCCTAACGCACAAAGAGGACCACTCCGAGCAATGAGTAGAAACCAAGGGAACCCAGCATCTCCACCTCAGTGGTGGGGCTTTTAAGGAGAGGCCCACTTAGCCCATAACCTCTTTGTGTCATGGGCCACCTGTCCCCAAGGCACTGGTCTCAGGCCACATGATAATTTCAGGCTAGGTTATTAAGCAGTAGATGAATGTGATGTGAGCCGACTGAACACACGGAGCTGAACGACTCCGTAACCCTAGAGCCAAATAGCTCCCATCAAAGGGATGGGGTGGGGGTGAAGAATAGATTTGGTTTCTTAGTTGTTAATGAAAAAAAAAAAAAAAAAGCACACACCCCAAACCTGGGCCAAATGCAAATCAAAAAAATAAACTGTGCTGAAGCATATTTGGTAGATTTCCAAGAGAGGCTCCTCAGCTACTCAAGCAATCAGCAATACTTTAAAGCAATCAAGTGGAAGTGAGGCAAGGCAAACAAAGAGGATCATTCATGTGCAATCGTTGCTTGCCTTAATGCCAACCTTTCTGGAGAGCAAAGACTTTCTATTTTCTGAGGTTCAGGCTTAATATTTAGCAAAATGTCTCAGCACCCACACATAATTCATCAGATAAAAGCCAGGAAAGCTTCAGTAATGTTTTCTGATCCCTTACAAGCTAAGCCCCAACCACCTTTTGCCTCGGAAAATCTACAGAAAGGAAATCAGCCTGTTTTTCCTTGCGGCAGTGTCCTCTAACCTCTGAACTGGAAAGCATTGACAGGACCTGTGCAGACACAGCAGTGCCCTCATGGGAACCGAGAGCCTGGACAAGGTTTCTGAAAGCCACAGAGACCTTGAATAAAGATGCTACATCAGGTTTCATTCAGACCAGTTGTACCTTGAGGATGTCCAGGTCCCAGAATATTCCTTACCACTCCCACTTCAAGATTAATTCCCTCACTTTACCATAATAAACCCAGCCCCAAAATCACTAGAGTAGCTTTTCCCCTTGTCCAAAATTAGCCTCCCAGTTGTTCTCCTTGCTGAGTTTTCCCCCATCCCACCCCTTGCAGATCTCACAACTTCTTTCCCATTTGTCTACCATATCACTCTTCTTGCACGAAGTACCTTTGCAAATCTCTCAAGGCACCACCAAATTTAACTTTTTTGTCCCAGTCCATGGGACTTCATTGGACTTAGTTGCCATCTAAGCAACTATAACTTACTAGAATCATCCTCTTCCAAGCACTCTGAGAGCAGAGCTGAGGCCAACACAAGAACCTGATGTGTGTGTGACCACAGATGACTGGCTCTTCTTGGTAGTGCCCTACTTGCCTTGCTATCCTGCCTTTATTTCAGAAGGAAGGATATTTACCTAAACCACACCACAACTTGATCTGCCTTGCGAGAAGAGCCCTTCTGCAGTGAAAGCATCTCTTTTTCTTTCTTATAGAGATTAGGCAGCTCTAAAGCAGCTTTCCGGTCCCTGCTGTTAGCCCTGGCTACCTGGGTAAAGCAGGTGTAGCCTTGTGGGTCCATACACCAGATACTCTATCCTCTCCTCACTCCTTTCATGCTCCTTTGAAGTTCTGCAAAGCCAGATTTTTTTTAAGCAGCACCTGAACGGAAATAAACCTATTCCTTATTTTTCCCCTCAACTCCTCTCGCAGGAAGAAGGGCTGACAAAAATGAGGCAAAGAAGAGGGACATAAAAAGGGAGAAGAGCTGACGTTGAGGAGAACAAGTCTGCTCATTTCTGGAGGCAGCCTTGTGGAATCACCTACAAAGCATGAGATCACCCTGAGACATGAAGTAAACCAGACCTTCTGCAAGAGAGAAGCTAAATACCCTGCAGGCACACAGTGGCCTCGCCAACACCAGCTGGAGAACTACAGCTCTATTACGGTGACCATTCCCAGGGCAGCTGCATCCCAGCTCACATCCTCTTTCACGTGCACCTGGGAAAGCTGTTATCTTGAACCACTCCCAGCTGCTTTTCACCAGTCCTGTTTGCCCCAGTCTCTCAGAGGAGCTACTCACAGGAGCAAATTTTAACCCTTCTCTTTCAAAACCAGTCTGGCCAGCCAAGAACTATTATTTAAGCTTACTAGGAGGGCTAATGTCGCTAGCCAGAGCAGCACAGCCAGAAGAGACATATGACCACAGCTGAGCATCTGTGGGTAGGGAATGTCCGTTTACTTTTGGACATGACCCAAATGTTAATGCTGGAATTTCTACCTAGGCTGAAAAATGTGTACTGGAAACCTGAGGAGTTGCCTGACCTCACTGTAACCACGCAGTGACTTCACAGCGACCTCAGTGGGAGATGACACTGCATGTACCCTCTCCCTCAATCCCTTGCAGGTTCTGATAGCTGTGGGAAAGGGGTCAAGGGCAGAAACCATGAGATGCTATGGAAGTGGGATGGGAAGTTAGATTGATTTTCGGTGTGGGATGAAGGGGCTGCTGGGTGGAGAGTACAGAAAGCACCAACTCCTCTCCTTGCCTATCTCCTGCTGGATTACATCAGCCGCAGGTTTGCAGCCAGTTCGATAAAGCTAGTGCCCACTCCACTGGTACAGAGCACAGGGACTAAGGAAAAGCACTGGGAAATAGCAGGGCCCAGCTTCACCTCTGTGCCCTACCTCAGCTTGGGCAGCCCATCTCATTTTGCTGCACCTTGATTTCTCCAGGGATGGGACAAAGACAATGATATTTAGCTTCCTTTGAAAGCACACCAAGGTCTCTAAATGAAAAACACCAGGGTAAAACACGCAGCACTTGCTTAAAGAGAACAAAATACATACACATACACTTATGAATGAGATTACATGAATGAGTTCCTTCTGACCACAGCAGTTTTACCTGGCTGTCCCTGGAGACTCTTTCAACCTTTTCTTTTACTTATTACCAAGTTAAGATTTCCTCATTTTGCAAAGAAAATGCAAGTAGCAACAAGAAAGATCAAACCAGTGCCCAGGGAGCCAACAGCAGCCCCCCTTAAACCAGTGACATGGTTTTTGAGGGGAAGAGGATTGTTTCAATTCGTTGGAAATGTGATTAAAGAATAAGAGGTTATGACTGAACCTATTCCCATACATAGTCTGCGGCACTGAGCAGCATTTTGATCGCCAGGGTGAAACCAAGCGCAGCCAGTCACCACGGGCTATCAGGGCAAGCGTGCACAGGCAGATTAGCTAAGGGAGGCAAAGGTCTGGTATGTGAGGCCGGTACTTACCAAAGCACTGACCCTTATTGTGTGCCCTATACAGGATGTATTGCAAACAACTTTAAATGTTCCCTCTCTATATTATTCATCATCTCAGAAAGATAAAACAAAAACCATGCAAATGATCTTCTTTTGACCATTAGTACATTTTAGTGCTTCCAAACACAGGATGACATAAATCCCACAGAAAGGGGGATTTCTCTGTGTAAGAACCAGAAAGAGCTCTTACAGCACTTCACTGGGGTCCTTTAAACACGTGCCCAGGAAAAGAAAGGCAAATCTATATCACACAATGCAGAATCATAAAGCAAAACTCCTGCTAGCTCTGAACCAGTGGATTCATCACTGTGGAGGGTCCAGAGGCACTGATCCAGAAACAGGATCAGTGTGTTAGCATCACTGTGCCACTAATTGTCAGGTCGGGCTGTGTTGCTGCCAGTCCCAGAGCTAACTGGGGGATACTGGTGTAGAGCTTCATTGCAATTCAGACGCAGTCCAAGTAGGTGCAGAGAGCAGGTGGCAAAAGATGGCCCTGTGGGAACTAAAGGGCCAAAAAAGAGACATTCAAGAGGATTTGTTCTTTTGAGACATCTGTGCATCATAGTTGCAGAGACCACGTATGCCGCCAGACTGACGAAGTGAGGTCTGCACTCATCCCATTTCAATGAGGAGTCTAATTCAGGAGCTTATTTACTGTCAGGTCTGCCTTTTGGGTTGGGTTACTCCTTCATGGGGACAGGAAAAATCTGGGCAATATTCTGCTGCTAAAAAACATAACTTTGGCTGGGGAAAAAATGGAAGAGTCAAAACATTTCAAGTGTTATCCATGTGATACATTTCCACCTGTCACTTCAAAACACATTTTTGAGGCCATGACAGGGAAATCTATCCTTTCCAGATGCAGGCCACCCAAACTGAGCTCCCCAAGGAACTTCTCTTAGGAGTCAAACCATTCCACTTGACCCCCCGCTTTTCATTCTACCCAAAAAGAGGAAAACATTGGGAGAGGTTTCTCCTTTGGCTCTGTTTTGGGTCAACTTTAAACAGTTGTTTTTCCTTTTGCTCTTTTGACTTTCCCATCTAATGAACCAGCTAATCCAAGCCCATACCTTGCACAGCCATAGTCAGGAAATCAATGTTTCACTGGACAGTCTCGCTGCAGGTAGAATCACCGCAAAGACCTGCTGTTCTCCTCCTTCCATCAGTACTTACATTATGTAGATACATGGCAGAGGTGAGACAAAATGTGGGGCTATGTTTCCAAGAGCCATAGGGTGCTGGAGGCCTTAGCAAATGCACATACTTTCACTTTGTTATGGTGCTTCTTTCTTTCCGATGTTACAACTTAGTCCATTGCTTCACCTGAGACCAAAAATTTCCCAGAAAGCTGCTCCATCCTGAATCTACCAGCTCCTGAAAACATCCTCCTGTAGCACAGCAACAACCAGAACTGAAGCTGTTAATACAGCACTATTTGCAAGTGGTACCTTTGCCCCTTGCTGTTGTACAAAGGTCTTCCTTGCAGAGTTAAGGAACTGAGGCTGATTACTTTCCCACTCAGGTTGGAGATTAAGGCCATTTTCCCATCTCTCCTGAAAGCTGTTTTCTCAGGCTGCTTGCTCTATGAGCTCATTTTAGTCTGGCAGGCAGAGCCAGATAGTATTACGCTCTAGGAACGGATATTATTTGCAATTCAGCGCATTAGGGACCACAGTAATTGCGGAGCAGGGTGACCCTTTGCTTACAATTCAGCAGCAATTTTGCCTATCCTGCTTTTGTAATAGAATAAAGTCACGTGCAGCATTTTATTGCAAGCCATTTGCAATAGTTAGTCAAAAACGTGTACAAAATTTGCCTCTTCCCTTTTTTACAGTTACTAAATAAAAGATGAAATAAAGCAAAGAAGTGCCTCCAAAGAACTTAACTATGGTTAAGCCTATAAGTACCTGTAAGTTAAGCCTATAAGTACCAGCCAGACAATGAAGTGCAGAGACCCAGCTGAAAACTTACCCTTGACTCTGCCCACACCTACACACGCACTGCAACATTATCTGCTTTAAATATGCAAGGATTTAATGTTTCTTAAGCAAGACAGCATTAAATAGCTGTATGCTGTAGATTTCATAAAAGTGGGGGAGATTAAGAGCTTAGGTCCATGAGCGAATTACCATGGTTTAACAAAATACCATGTACAACCAGAGGGGAAGTCGTTCAGCAAGGAAATGCTCCTAGGCCAGTATATATGCAAATGAAAATGTGTTAGCTTTTAGACACAGAGGAAGAGGTATGAGCTCATCTGCTTTAAATCGTACTGGTCATGGGTGAGATGGGCTGGGAAGCGGTCTGCTGGTGTCTCTACACATGGACATGTGTCATGCAGGAGCAGCGTTCGCAGCCTCTTCATCTAGTTGCATCCTGCCCTGTTCCCTGGAGGGATTTCAAATTTTGAGCCATTTCAAAAGTTCCCTGCCTGCAAAGAAGAGTTTCCCAAAAGAAATGTGTATGGGGCACAGCTTGAAACATTTCAATTTTTCTTAAAAAAGAAAAACATCCAGTAAATTCTTCTATCCAATACAATACTTCAAGCTTAAAAAAAACTTTAAAACAAAGGAAAACGATCCTTTCAGAAAGCACCTATACAGCACTCCTTCACGTTCATCAGCGCTTTTCCTTCGGAACATCTGAACTCTTGAGCCTAATGCTCTGGGGTATTAAAGACCCACATCTATTTCTAAAAAAGCATGATTTTTAAGATAATCTCATGATCTCTGGGGGTCTGAGTCCCGGTTTTGGATGCCTGGAGGTAGGTAACAGACTCAGTTTTAGTGCAGGGGTGTGAAGGCCCTCACCCAGGACAGTGGGTACGCTGGGAGTCCTGATGCACTCCGCTAGCACATATCGTCCAAGGAGCTGTTGGGAGAAGAGACAGACACGCACAGCTTGTCTTCTGCACAGTGCTTGCTTTGACCGGCAATACGGCGTAATTGGTGAAGGGCTGGCACCAGGTGTCATAAAATCATTGAATCACAGTTTAGGTTGGAAAAGGACCTCCGCGATCCTTCCTCCCAGCTGAAGGGACCTAGCTCTGAGCCCCTCCTCGTGCGTCATGTTCTCCAGCCCCTGACCACCTATGCAGCCTCCGCTGGACTCACTGCAGTGTGTCAATACCCTTCCTGTACTGGGGAGCCCAAAACTGGGCATAGTACTCCAGATACAATCTCACAAGTGCCATATAGAGGGGACCCGCCAGTTACACTTTAACTAAATACAGCCCAGGATGCGGTTGGCCTTCTTTGCTGCAAGGTGCACTGCTGAGCACAGTACCCACCCCTCCCTGTTCATTTTGTGGGATTTTTTTTTTTTTACTTTTTTATGTGTATTTTTTTAGAAAGGAGGCATGAGCTGGTATGTTATATCCCAGCCCAGGGCTCCCAATTCACAGAGATCAAACTGTACACCAGTTCCTTCTCCCTCAAGCAGCAGGCACTGCCCGGACTTGACAACATTTCCATCCATACCTGTCCCAAGCCAGACTAAAATTACAGCTTCCAAACTCAATTTGGAGACTAGGGGAGAAACAGGGGAGCTCCTGGACTTTTTTACATTTAATGTTGCTCAGCAAGTCCATTTATCTTCCCTGTCAAACCACACATTTCAGCAGCATGCAGCCCCTGCCATTCCTACACCCGAAAGTATCAAACACCTGATCTCTCCGAGATCTCAAAGCCTCCTCTTGCCCGAAAGGGCTGTTCTAGGGCATGTGGATGTAAATGGTTGGAAAGGTCATATATCTCACTGTCTTGACATATCCCCTGGAGAAGGACTGGGAAGTGAGTTACTTGAGAAGCCAGTGCCCGCGGGATGGAGACGGCAGCTGTATTCACCCTCAGATTCATGCAACTCAATTCCATCTGGAGCAGAGCTGGCAAATCTGCACAGCACCGAGCTGTGTGGATTTATCAGAAGAGTCTTCTCTTGCCTTAAGATCTCAGCACTGTCCTCCATTTCAAGGGGGAGATGCCACCAAAACAACACCTGTGGAGTGGTGTTAAGGCTCTCTGCCGCCAGAGCAGCACTTTGGTGGCCTGGAGAAATCACTGAATCTAGCCCACAGATTTGTGTCCTGAACTGGATCACCTCGCTCCATCTGGCAGTCTCCTGGAGGCTGGCTGGCAGCTCATCTGCTTCCCCACAAAGGATCATGGCAAGGCACATCTCAGGCAGATCGTCAGCACAACCCCTCCTCCCCGGCCACCTGGACCACATGGAGACAGACAGGCACACTTGGCAACAGCTCGGCCAGGGGAGGATGCTAAACTGGCAGAGTGCATTTTAGTAACTCTTCCCAGCCAGTCTCAGCTATTGCAGATACTCAGCAACGAAGGGCTGAGTCTCTTTTTTGTCAAAGTCCATCGCGGTTGTGTGGTACAGCACTTACCATCAACAGCATTGGGCCAAGAACAAAATGCATTTCTTTGAGGAATAAGACATGTTTGACAGGAAATGGGAGGAACAGAAATGAAATGCCACCATGCATGGACTTAAAATTGATTTGGATAATGGGGATGTCTGAGAACAGCTCTCTTTACCTGTTGTCCTCCCCCAGTCTCATTTCATGCCGCCTCTGTAATGGTTGTACTTAGAGGCCAGAACATTGCTGTGACTTGTGCTGTACAAACTTCTGATAAGAGCATCTCTGCTGCAAAAGCTCCCATATAGCTATTCTTACGAGGTCCTACTCCACATTTGACCTGATATGCTCCTGAAGTTTCAGTATGGACCTCCCTCTCCCACAGCTATTCAGATCAAGCAAGCCATGGTCTATTCCCAGCTGAGTCCCTGGCAGAACTACCACTGTCAGAAGTGTTCCCAGATCGAGCCAAACCATTACCACGTCCAACGCTACAAAGGAGACACCGTTCTGCCTGACCGGCTCTTTTCTAGGTTAGGTACAGAGGTAGGCCAGAAGGTCAGAGCGGGTTCAGGACCCAGATTCCCCAATGTTCTTGAGCTTCCTATGTCTAGTTCCAGCCAGGAATGCTCTTCAAGTGCAGAGTTCAAATACCTGGCCAAATATCCACAGTCTGGTGGATCCTGATTGCAACCAACAGATGTTAGGGTGGATTTCACCAGCTGAGGATATGATCCCATGGTATTTGAAAGCATTTGAGGCCCTCCCCCCCGCAGCAACTTACCCCAGGTTTAACTGCTCATGTTCCACTTCACTCATCACCAACACCAAAAAATCTACCATTTCTCCGCCAACTTTCATGGTAATCCCTTCCCACAGCTCTCCCTTTGAGGGGGAGGGGGCTGGAGGCACCAGATGTTTGAAATCATAGCCAGCCTCCTCTCAGAGCAACGCACCACATTTTCCAGTCCACAGCAAAATTGCACAGCAAGGGAGGTGAGTCAAGATCATAGCTGAACGCAGAGAACAAAAACTAGCAAAAGTATAAGGTTCAACATTTTAATATCTCACATCTTCCCCAAGCATTGTTTGGAGCACATGAACCAAATCAACCACTTCCAGCCTGTGCCAGGTCACAAGCTAGCTGGAGACATTTTCAACAGGCAGTGATCAAAACACAGCCTGTACATGCTTCCTTCTCATAACCTTTCTGCTTAGGCTCAGGCTATTATAGCAACTGTAGCATGGCTCTGGGGACTGCCAAAGGGTTATGGAATACCTCCACTCTGGACCTTCAGTTCATCTCTGCTCAAAACTGAAATCCAATGGCATCTATCATCTATTTGATGCCCCATGTGAAGGGAATTTGGTGGATAAGACACATCCTGTATACAGATGAATGGACCACAGAGGAATGGTCCCCCAGTATCTGACAGGAGGACCACTGGAAGGGGAAGAGAGCTGAAAACTCAGCCGGTGGATAAAGACAGTCTCTAAGGTGCTCATGCTCATGCCTTTCACTGGTATTAAGGAGCTTGATCCAAGGCTAACAGATAGTTCAGGCTTTAAGATCTCTTCAGCAGAAACAGAAGCAATGAGGTTTTGGGGAGGGAGGAGAAGGTGCAGCAACATCAAAGCCAGATACAACCTCTCTTTTGACCTCACGTCAGAGCATCATGAATCATCCTAACTGCCTGTGGCTAGACCATGGGGGCCCAAAGCAGAGGGGAGGCCAAGCTGCTGCTCTGCCAGGACGTGAGATAGACTGAGCTGCAGAGCATGAAGTGGGAGCCAGTCCTGGGAGACTGACACCCAACGCAGGAGAAATGAAAAGTCTCTCTTTGCCACAGACAGAGGCATCCTTTTGGACGTGGCAGGTCTTGGGAACGAAGCCAAGAGGAAAATGTGTGTAAAAGAGGCAGAAAGACAACTTTCAGCAGGGAGATCAGCAGGAGACTGCGATTACCCTGTGAGCTTTTCTTCCACACTCATTTAATCTGCTCTAGAGCACTGTGTGTCCTTTTTCGCTTTCCCTCGCCACGTTCAGACCACTACAGTCTCCTCTCACAGCAAAGTGCCAACATCTGCCACAAAACCACAGGTTGTTCTTCAGTCATCTCCCTCTAAACGCTGTCTGGGCTCAGGTAGACCATGCAGTACCCTGCTGTGAAGGGTCAAAAGCTTATCCACATCACTAGATTGCATGGCAGGCCCAACTGAACCCTCGTGAAACTTCACCGACTCTGATAGGCTGATGCTGGTTTGTCACCTCTGGATCCAGGCTGAACATCGCTCAGCACAGACCTCTTATGTATAAAACCCATTCTTTTGGGGGAATTTTTGTGGTTAGGTTTCACCTGCAAGCTTTCTCTTCTCATGGTGTATCAGATTCATCAGTTACCCAGCTAAAGGAAGCTTTCTTTTCAGTGTCAGACACACAGAGCCCCAGACTTGCCCTGTACAGATGTATAGGGCCACAGACTTGCATTTCAACAACCTGAAATGGAGAGGAATCCATGTATCACATCAACTTGTTCACAACAGCCTGTGAAGTACCACTATTGAAATTATGGAGGCACTGAATAAACAACACACCTTTGGGGACTGATGTTCTCCTGTCTGGTGTTCCACAACACCAACCCAGCAAGCACTGACCACCAAGAGTGATCAAATCAGACCCTCAGAGCCACATATGAAATATACAGAAATGGTCTCAGCCTTCATACCAGTGTCACAGCAAGTACTCCTGCTGGGATGGTGAGAGATGACAAATGTGAAAAGCTGTTGCCCTGAATGGCCCGTCAGTGAATTACCTGGAGTGCCAACATAGGGTGTCTCCCGGTGCTGCTGAGCATACCTTAGGGAAGAAGAGGACATATATCTCTTGTGATGCTAAGCCAGACCTCCTTCACCTCAGGACTGGTGCATGGCTCTCTCAAGAGATGCCCACAAGCTGCCTGGAAGCCATCAGGATGCTCTTTAGCCCCTGTGCCAAAATAATTCTCCCTCTTCCTGCAGGCAACCTTGCGTTTGCCTCTCCAGCAGCTCTCACCCACCCCAGCCTCAGTGTCTCAACCCCTGCTCTTCTCTTGCAGCGACACTTGGACCTGAGAGAATCTGTTCCTTGCTTTCTCTCTTAAAGCCCCTCCAGACATCTCATCCACCCCTTCCCCCAGCTGCTGAATGGCCTCAGGTCTTTCGTCGGTACCACTATCCTTGAGGATGCTCTTAACACAGTCTTTTGTGGGAACAAAGCAATTATGGTCACCCCATCTGTACATCTATATCACTGTTTTTTTGTCCTTTTTCTCTATTCGATAGTTTCAGTAGAGAGGAGCAGAGATCTTGAAGGAGAACCAACTTCCTATGAGCTTCACAGAAAGCAGCAGCCAGGGAGAGTCTGTAAACGTCTCAGCCCACCAAAGACTTTAAAAACATCCCAGCTACAGGAAAAATCAGCATGTAGGCCCCAGAGAAACCAGACACAAGAGAAAGCTCAACAGTGAAGGCAACACCACTTGGGGCACCGTCCACTGGAAATTTGCCTTATTAAATTCCAGAGGACTTTAGAACTACTTGTTCTGTTAAATCCCACAATGTGGAAGGCACATGTGCCTATGCTGGAGAGAGAAAATGCCTTGAGTTTTAAAAAAAAATCCTCTAAACAAAAAGTTACTAAATAAATGAAATTAAGCCAGATCAGAAGGAATAGAGAGCTCCCTCCTGCCTACCCCTTAGAAATAATACAGAACATATTACACTGACTGTAGCTGAATGCTCAGCAGGAGATACAGGGAAACACTCTGCTGGGATATATTCCCTAGTCATCAGGATACCACAGCAAGATGGGACTGAGAAAGCTGGGCTGGAGCCTCTATTGTACTGGTCACACATCCCGCTTCAATTACTGGCACCGTATGGTAGCCCAGTTCACTGTCACATCAGACAATCAGACACACAGCAGATGTTAGAAACTTGAAACAAAGCAGTGAAAAGTAATAAATCCCGAGACTACACAGGGATAGCTATGCAGGGAGCATACCATGTTTGCTCATGTAATGGCAGCATTTAGTGTTTCCCAGTGTTCTGCCCTCTGTTAGGAACCTCTACTCTAAAACTGCCATAGTCGGTGCTTATCACCTGGTGAAGGTGTGGTTTATGGTCTATAGGCGGCTATGGTCAACATCATTCTACTTATCCAGCCATTAGCAAGACAATGTGAACACACTTGACACCAAGTCTTGTCCCAAGCTTGCATGATCCTTCAAGTCTAGGAAGTTACTGCCTTTCAGCTCCCAGTGGTCATCATCCACAAAGCTCCATGGGTCTTGAAAATGACAGCAATTGGCAGATCAGAAGAGCAGGGGGTAAAATATGCAGTGGATCATGACGTGCCTGGAAAGTGCTTTCATGAGTTCATTTAACACAAGAAAAACACCTTCTAAACATCTCCAGACAGATATGGACCAACTACCAAGACCACCCAGGTTAGATTCCCAGCAAATTTTAGTGAGAGCTCTGATGGCTCTCGACCTTACCTTTCAAGAACTCAAGGAGTCCCCCTCCCCATCATCAACAGATGTTGGCAGGAATGAAGGATGCCTGGTCACTCAAAAATGAAATTGTTGGGTTCAAATTAACTATCAGCAGTCTAAGGCTGGAAGGCAGCAGGATGCATTGCCAAGTTCCCTCAGACACAAGCTATGTGTAACTTGATCATATTTAGAACTGATTTTCTAAAAATTCAGTGTCTCTGTCTCAGCTGAATTTGAGGAAAGTTCCAGCAGTATAGGCAATTTTCAGAACAGACTTAGAAGGAATAAACATAATTTCCTTCTCTTTCCTTCTCCTTCTCTTCCAGGGGATAAATACCTGCAGAATCCTTCACCCTTCAGAGGCAGCACATCAGGAGTCACTGGGCTAAATACAATCCCAGGAACTAGTAAATAGCATCCTTGCAATTAGTATCCTTGCTATCACAAACAACATCCATTGTACTTCATTCAGGCACAGATTTACCTGGAAAGTCCTGGAGGTGCCTTTACCTCAACCACTACCAATGGCCAGCGTGGCAAGCACATTGCACAACATAGTTGCTCCATGCCTTCCTTCCCCTGCTCCCTCTGGACCAGGGCTTTGACAACACTGCTTTAGCGATCATAGGCTTATGTCTCAATAAGAGGCAGGAAAGGCCCTTCCACTAATGCCTGGTTAGGGTGAGTGATGAGCTAAATTCATGGCTAAACCACCCAGGATTGTCAATACCACTTCCTCCTTGGAGATGTCTTAGGCACCTGCAACAAAGCCCTGCCTAACTTGGCTGCAATGACAAGAAACAAGGATAAAATATCATGCCTTTGCATTATGCACCATTATTTCCAGATACTCTGGAACTCTAGCAACTCTGATACAGTCACTTGTACTTGTGCAACGTGAGCAAAGATGAGCCTTCAGTGTATAACTAGTGAAAGGAAGCCCAAGTGTTCGGATAACCAGGTTGGGTAGTTCTGCTCACCAGCATTAATTTTTCCAGGAGTGAAAGGGAGCTCCAAAGCACTGCAGATTCCTGGCATAGCTACATTCACTCAAGATGTCTCTCAAAAGGAGTAATTCCTCACCTTTCACCTGGGCTGGCATTTTATTCCACACTTGCATATACAAACCTGCAACCTGACTACCCTGTGGAAGTACTTGAAGGTAACAGTAAACCCAGAGTGATTGATCTACAGATATTTAAGTTGGCAAGGAGGGCTACAAGTCAGATATCAAGTGGACTGACAGATGCTGCACTCCCATAAGCAGGAGTGAATAGCTTCCCAGGATACTGGCACATCTACAGTGTCAGGAAAATAGATTAACCAGAACAGAGGTGGTGGTGCCTTAACACAGAGACTAATGAGGGTACAGTCTGACAGGAACCCATAACCCACCAGCCAAGATTAATGTTGCCTCACACCTGCATGTGGTCAAATCCCACTTCATTCTGGATCGCATGGTCAAAACTAAGAAAAGAAACTGAGAGGAAAGAGAATAAAGGGTTTCTTTCCATCTTGTTTAAGCTTCTTGAATAGAGAAAGGATGTCCTCTATAATCAAGCCATTCCTGAGGTCACTGGATGGCTATTGTCATCTTTAGTATCATGCAAAGAAGTAGTTGTGGCTGCACTACAGGGAATTAAATGGACAGCAGAATGAAAAGAGGAATAAAAGCCACTCGTCATGAGAGATGATCAGGCTGGGACTGTTACCTTAAAAGAGAAAGAAGTGAGGACAGGATAAAACTGCATGCCACATATCAAACTCTCCACATGGCCAAGAGCCCTTTGGCCATATGCCTTGCACAGCTGAAAGGGAGAGGTTCAAAGGTGGGAGATGGCATCACCTTCCTTGGCCTCCCACCACTCCTTGGTAGGGCAGAGGCAGGTTGGGCTCCAGGGCAGACTGGTGGGTTTGCCTTGCTTCTCCCCACTGCTGGGGACCCTGATTACCTGCTAGCCCCTGCGCTATCTCAGCCTTGATGACAGGCACGTAATACAACCCTGGTTGAGGAACCCGATTGCAAGCCAAGTGCGACTGAGAGCTGCACACAGATTGCACTTCTGACTTTTAGGAATAGAAAGAATACCCAGTGATCATTAAAAATAATTAGAGCCCCTCTTGTATAAGAGATTTGAAGCCTCAACTTCAGGGTCTATCTACTCAGTAAATATTACGGAATAGTATTAGATCTAATGCTGGGGGGAAAGGGGGGCAATTATCCCCAAATATGCATCATATTCAGCATGCATCTCATGAACCCACGCTTCCCAAAGAGTATTTAGTAGATGTCACAGCTAATATCTCCTCATTCTTGCCTTTTTCCAAATACATTTTGCTAAAAGCAGGATTTATCAAATTGAAAATTCATTAGAAGGTCATGGCACAAAACTCCAGCACAGAGACAATAACAAGATATAGAATAGCCCTCTCTTTCCACCTTTGTGATATTTTTTGCAATAGTCTGAATCAAAATGAGAGCCACATTATCTCATCTCCTCACTTTATTACTCCAGTGACCATTTTCAGAGTGCCTGGCCTGTGACCCACAGTGACTACAACATAGCTCTTCCATTTTCACTTACCTTGTCAATAAGAGACAAATGGGGAGCATCTGAAATTCGTCAGCCCGCGCACCCGTTATGCATTTCAGACTGCTTCTTCCTCTGAAGCCTCACCAGAGACTGAGATGGAGCTCAAAAAGGGAAGACAAAAACTCCAACCCTTCTGGAGGACACATTGAAAATCCTGCAGACTCTGGGAAAACTAAGATAGCTGAGAGCCAACCTCGCTGACTCTCGTTCTGCCAGGAAGCTGCAGCTGCAGTGAAATATCTATGCAAAGACAGCAGATGTTGCAAGCAAAGTAAGAAGAAAGACATGAGAGCTGTAGTACTAGGTCAGGGATCCAGTGCAGCATTCTGCTTCCTACAGTGGCCAACATCAGATGGTTTAGGAAGGGTGTAAAAGCAGGACAAGCACATGGCGACACTCTCTCATACATCTTTCCAGCCTCCAGTGACTTATAGCTTACGAACTTTCTGAGGCACAGACTGCAACTTGGAAACGTCTTTGCATTCAACATCCTGGGTGGACTTCTCGTCTATGAATTTTCTTACCTTCAGAACCATTTACATTTTTAGCATCCACAATGTCCTGTAGCAATGAGTTCTGCAGCTTTACTACCTGTTGTGTGGAAACATATGCCCTTTGATTTGTTCTGAACCTGCATCCTGCTTGTTTCATTTGTTGCCGCTCACCTCTTGTATAAGAAGAATCACTAGAAGTTTTTAAAAACTGGGAGAAATGTCCCAGTTGTCTGTTTCTTCCAAATCGCTGTTGCTTTCTCCAACATCTGAGCATCTGAATATCAAGAGCAAGATCAGAAATAACATTTAAGCACCTACAGCGCAAGCTGAATAATACTGAAGTGTCTGTGCTCATGGAGAGACTAAAGAAACCCGAAACATCCACGTTAAGTGTCTCTTAACATGGAGGACAGGTCAGTTCACCCCTGCTGTTGGCCTGGACTTTCTAATGTTGGGCCAGCACTAAATGCAAATCCTCAAAGCTTCTGGAAAGCCCCTCAGGCTGCCAGACATCAGCCCCCCTCTCATATAGACCTTGACAGCAGATAAAAGCCCACAAGAGCACAGAGCGGCTGGTGCCCCAAGAAACGTGAGCTTAGCTGCCTCCCACATGTGGGTCGGAGATAACGGTTAGGTCTTGAGTCTTCATAAAGGTCAGCAAACAGCTTTCCTTTGAGGGCAACTACAGTGGAGCTTTTCCAAGAGACGTGGAGACAAGGGTCAGACTGTAATTCCTATATGAACGGAGAGGGGACAGAAACCAGTCTAAGTGCCCTGTGCTATGAGTAAGCCCAGCCCTGCTGAGAACCTCCCCCCCCAACTTTCCCATTGCCTCCAAACCATTCTCCCAATGCTCCACCCCTCATTTGGAGGCTGTTATACCCAGTATATTTCTCCAGCACAAAATCCCTACCATAAATGCCCTGTCAAAAGAGGAAATAAATCTCAAATTGTTTGTTCTGGTGAAAAAAGATATGGGTAGCTGCTGTACTGCTAGCTGAAGGGTTAAAAGTGGTGCTACCCAGAGATGGCTCCTCTCTTAGCTCATCTCCCAAAGGCTGGGCTCTGGCCTGTTTAATGAAGATGGATTGTCTTCAGGAGGCCACCTCTGTCTAGACTCCTTAGGGCCCCTTTTTACTACCTTCACCCACGCAAGTGAACTCAGAACCCAGGCACGGAAAAATTCCAGGCAAGGGAGCAAATAAAGCGAGTTTTCTCTGAGCCACAGAAAGAACAGAGCCAGATATTCCCCAGCCCTTTCTCTCAGAGGTAGCTTGCTAGTGGATTCTCTTGGGTCTAATAAGGGCTGAGATACTGACATCTTTTTGTCAATGGGGACCCCCATTTCTTTTCTCTACCCTTACCTGTATTCTTTTCTCTACGCTTACCTGTACTCATGAAGTTTGCAGTAACCTATTGCTTCCAAGGCCTCTTGACATTAGGTTATGGCAGCACTGCGAAATGCTCCATCTTGTGTCCTCACTGCCACAGCTTTGCTGAACTACTATGGCAGAGAAGAGCCCCAGAAGGGCAACCAGTGCACACAGCCTGCAGAAGGGCTAAAGTTATGCTGCATCTGCTACAGAGAGCTCCCTGGATCGCAGGACATCTGCTGTGCATCCACACCATGTAGCGCAGATCCCTTAAACCCCTGAATCCCCCTTCATCAGGGTTGGGAACTTCCTGCTCAATCCTGGTCTAAGCCAAGGTAACATGAGCTCCAGAAGAGAAAGTGACACAGAAACCCCTGGGATGTAGTTCCCTGAGGAGCACTGGAGGGAAGCACAAGGACTGGCATCAAGACAACACCCCTTAATGAAGTCCCTTTGCACAGTTACGAAGCAAAAGAAAAACTGCTAGGCAGGTAAAGGAAATGAAAACTGTCTTTTCATCACCTTTACTGAATGAAATGCGAGAAGGGGAATTAAGAGAGGGGAGGAAATAACCCTCAAAACTTCAGTTGACAACAGATCTTGTCATGGGAACAAGAAGCAGAACATCTCAGTACACAGACTGGACCCCACGAACCATTAGCAATCCCAAATACCCCCGGCAGGCTGTAGACTCCTGTGTCATGGCTGGACAGCACACAGGACATGTTTTTCACCATATTTTGAGGAGAACCAACTTGTACATGTATGCAGAAGGAACATGTCAGAGCAACTGGCTCTTTCACAGAGGCTGTAAACTGCCACATGCAGTGAATGAGTCCCGCTAGGAGAACACAGATTTTCAGTCCATGATCCTAAAACTCTCTATTCTTCACTGTGCCCTCAATTTCCAAAATCCTTCAGACAGCCCTGACAAAAATAAAGTCATTTTCTTCTCTAAATGTAACTTTTCTTTTTTTTTAGCAGGTTCCTCCAGGTACCAAGCTGATCTTCAATATTTAAGACAAGGAGGAAGAAATAAATATCTTATACTATAATTCTCTACATAGAGCCCAGATAACCAATGTGTTATGCAGGCATCCACCGATGCACAGGGAGTGTTTATATATCTATCCTCCAAATGGAGGGATGGAGCTGCAGAGGACTTTCAGGAGCAGAGACAGATGAATACAAGCTCTTATACTGTCCCCCAAATTTCTCTCCCTGTTAAATACATAGTAGAAATGTTCATCTGTGATACTGCTGTAGCAATTCAACACGTTACTGGCAGGCTGCAGGGACATGGTGATGGATCATGAGTGCTACTAATCTGATTCAGCACGAAGTGGGACAGACTTTGCTAAAAAAGCATTGCGGGAGAGGCAGGGAGTTTTGCCGGAGTGCTGTGGAATCTCTACAGAAGCTATGACATAGAGCAGGCCCCATCAGACATAACTGTCAACAAAAACATTGCTAAATAGAAATCTCTGTTTCCATCCTCCTCCATGGCAGAGAAACTTTCCAGGCACTTGGACCCCCATCGTGCTTGACACGTAGGTGGAACCAGCCTGAGCTCTGCCTGGGTTCACCACAGCTTGAGGGAAATGGGATGCAGAAAAGGGGAATACCTACAAGTTACTAGGAAAATCTGTGCCTTTCAAAGATAGTAGCAGAGCCCTTCTTCACTTCATGAGGCCATGGTGACACTTGCTCCCTCCAGTGTTGCTGTGATGGAAACAAAGGCCGGGACATAAAATCTTTTGCAGCTGATTTAATGAAGAGCAGCATTTTTCACCAGTCTGCTCATGTACAAAGCCCAGCTGAGCATTTCACCTGAGTCCATACCACCTACTTCAGAAAACACAAGTGATATCTCCATCTGACTTAATCATCTGGGCTCCCTCAGAGAGAAGCAGACCCTTCTAGAGTGCAGCATTTCTGATCTGGCTTAGATACCTATCTTAGGAGATGAACTGCTCCCTGAAACACCCATTAGTCCTGGTGGGTATTCAGGAATCTAGACAAGCATCTCAGTGCGTGTCAGCCCTATGGACATCTAAAGTGAGGTGGCTGCAAGGTGCCCTTGCAGTATTTTATATGGATCAAAATAGACCTTTCCTAAGACCCTGGGAGTGGAACATGCAGTATGTGACCCGTTCAGTCATCCATAATTACCATCCTCACCTCTTCTGGCTCTGTTAGCTTCTGGTAGGGAGTGGTCACCTGCCTCCTTCTTCCATCTTGCCACCTCCTCCAGGTGATCAGGTACTTCTTAGTGGCTTTCAGGATCTCCCGAGGATCTTGGAAGTCTTCAGGAGAACACCTATGTATTTCATAAAAGACAGATTTGAGTCTCTTTTGCAAGACTGATTTTCTTTCCAGCCCAACAGATGCGGCATTGCTAGCACAGCACCGGGAATGCCGCTCCTTTCCTCCACCTCACCCTGCAGTTAGCGTTCTGGGCAGTCTGTTTAAAGGGTACTCCTGATAAGGCCACAAGCCCCCACCAGCCTTGTACCTTGTAAGACCTCTTGGTGCCTCTCAGTACATCGCTGTCTTGCTTACATACCACCTCCTCATCAAGGTGAGATGCAGAACCAGTTTAATATCCAGTGAGTCCCTGGACAATCTACAATGTTAGAGCTGGAAGAGTCATATCAGATCATTGAATCTACCTCCCTGCCAATGCAGGAATTACCGTCTCTTATGATTTCTTCTGGTCCAGTTTATATTCTGCTATATCAAAGTTTTGCACAGGCAAATTAAGGATTTAGTAGTGAGTTGATTCAATCCCAGTCAGAGGGTAAGAGTAATACAATAACTCCAGCCACCTGAGGATATGGATTCAGACATCCTATAAAGTCCCATGGCTGATCTTACTTACACAGAAGTCCATCTCTATTTTGATCAGCTCTATATTCTGTCATCTCCTTCTGTGGGTCCCTGGCAGAGAGAAATTTACCTTGAAACCCAGTGAGAATTTATCAGGAGATCTGGCGTTTTCAAGAGTGGAAGTAGAGTGTCTTGCTTATTTATAACCAGTATTTTTACCATCATGCTGCCTCCAGTACCTGCTGAAGGATTCTCCCAAAGGAGTGAAGAGGTGAGGCACAAGGCTGCATTTCAGTTGCCTAAGGTTGCTAAAAAGCTGAAAAGCTAAAAAAAAAAAGAGCTAAAAAAAAATCCCACAAGTCCCCTAGTGCACTGTAACTGGGGCTCCATACCAGCAGGTTGGGAGTAACTCTAATTCCCATGATGTTGGAGCCAAAAGCAACATTGGGGAAACATTAATAATGGGCACAATACCTGGAAAAAGACATATTAGTGATGGACCAATGTTGCCCTGGATTTTACTGAAAGAAAGATGAACCTGGGTCCAAGATTTACAACACACAGAATCAAAACCTCAGTGCTGAACAAAGGAAGATCTGAGAGGTGGACTGCAACGCTGTAGTTTGCATTACCCTTTCATACCTAAAAATGTATTCCCTTTCAATTTCTCTGTCACAGAAGGCTTTTAAAGCAACAAGCTCTACACGGGGTGAATGCATAGTTTAGGTGTTTAATGATAATGATTCTCTGATGCATTAATTCTTCACCTCAAGGCATGAGGGGGTCAAAACTGGTCTTAAATTATACAGCAAATGAAGCCTGTAGTTATCACTCACGACCATGTGTCTGCAACACTTCATGACTGCTCAGCCCTCTCGCTGCAGAAGCAGACCAGCCACGTCCCGCTGATTTGCACGAACGGCCTGTTGGCACAACTTAGTGGCGAGGGCAAGCTGAGCTCACTGGAGTGTCGGGGGAAAGGTGTATTCAAACAGCTGGTGCTGGGGACCAGGACTGAATGCTAGGAGGGAAGCCAGTTAAATAAGAGGCACCAAAACAGAAAAAAACATGCTAACAGTTTGATATAGCTACTTCTGCCTCACTCTCAGGGCAAAAGCAAAAACAACACAAAAATCTTTCTTTTTCTTCTCCTTGTGTGCATTTGTGTTATTTGAAAGAACATTTCTATGAGATCCCATCAATCACCTCTGGAAAGTCACGCTCATTTGCCTAAAGCATTGAGAGACATCCAGTGTGGGGAGATTCTCAAAAGAGAAAAGTGCTTCAGGTTGAAGTTCTTGCAGCTCATTTACAGAGATGTCAAGTTTAACGACCCTAAGGAATGAGGAGGAGGAAGGGGGAGAGGGATAAAAAAATGAAGCTATTTCCAATTTCCCCCTATCTCCCCCCCAAAATATGCCTGGAGTTTTTAGCCTTTGCCATTTTTGACAAGTAGTAACACACACAGGCAGTTCCAGCACCAGTACTGCCTGATCAAGGAGTTCTGCATTGGAATCCACCCAAATAAAACTTGGCAGAGGAAAAAAAAAAAAGAAAAAAGAAAAAACAGGAGTTTAAAAAGTGGCAAAGAGGAGAGAAGAAAAGAGGCCAGATCCTCAGCAGAGGAGTTTCTTGCATCTTCTTTTTGTCAAGAGAGCCCTGCTGCTTTACACCAGTAAGGGAGCAGGCACTGCATATGTCAGAAACATCTGTAAGTGAGAAAACAAGCTCAGGTATCTCATGGAAAATCAAATGTTTGAGACAGCAGGAATGTCTCCTGCTCTGTCTAGAGAAACAGTGATCATTTCTGAGATGTAAGGTGAGAATCTGTAAGTTGCTGAGATGCCAAACTTTTAGCAAATAATTGAAATTGCTGGGAAAATATCTACCGAGGAGGGAGTGGGAGGAATATTTGGGGAACCTGGAAGTTGATGGAACATGTAAATCCCAGGAATGTGCCAGTTTAAGGAGAGAATAGAGACATACTCCTTCTAATGCACCTAAAATACATCAGTGATTTATTGTAGTTATTTTTGAAATGATAAAATATCATAAAGGAAAGGGAAATTTTAAGCTGCCTCCCACAGAGAACTTTCTGACAGAGAAGCAAAAGATTCCTCCACTGGCCAAAGCTGTAAAAGCCCAAGGGTTGGAGACATTTCAACTAAAGCTGGTGAAAGTAAAGCAGGAGTTACCAAATTTCTCTTGATGCTGGTTCCCAAAACAAAGGCTGAGGAGTCGAGAGGGAAAATTTTGGAGAGTTGCACAGCAACAAGATGGACTGTCTGCCGGCCAAGTGGACTGCTCTAGGACATGAACTGTCTCTCCCGAAGTACTCATTGACACCCAGGTTAGATAATTCCAGGTTTCGGGAGTACAAAATAGACCTATTCCTTACCATTGTTCTCCCACAAAGAAAGGCCAAGGTGACTCCCACAGCCAAATATACCTACAGTGCAGATACGTAATACTGGCTGAGAGAAGTCCAGCTCTTAGGATCTTTTCCCTTCATTTGCCCCTGACTCACGTGACTTTGTCTCTGCCTGTCTCTGCAGCTCAACTGTCCTCTTTATAAAATGGGGTTAATAATAATAATTTGTTGAGGAAAGGCACTATTAGGTCTGAGGACTCTAAATGAGGAGTTTGTGTTGGCAAAACTGGGGCAGACGAAGTCCCCACCTTCAGCTGCGTGTTTTCACCACCACAGTCTGAAAGCTCCTAGTTCATATCAGCAGGGATCCAGCTAAAACTCTTCTAAGATGGGTTAAGCCTCAAGGGTTTGCACTGGGAGGTGCTCAGATGAACAATATTGCCACAGGATGAAAATATTTGCTCACGGGTGATGAAGATGTGAGGGTAATAATTCCTCTAACAGCAAGAGGCTAACTCTCAGCACTTCAAGTCTCTCAACTGGTTGCTATCCTGCTAAATACAGTGTGCTCTTTGCTCTTTTGCCTACACACTATTTCAGAGAACAAGCTTGCTATGAAAAATGGTGGAAATAAACCCAGTTCACTCTCTGCAAATCCCTTCCCAAAATTGTCAGAACTATCATTAGTTCGAAATCTTAAATCTCTTCTTTACATTCCAGGGAAATCAGTTATTGGGAACAATTGCCTGGAAGAGAAAACGAGTTAGGTCCTGTCAGCACAGCCAAATACCATAGGGCCTCTTTATCTTTTAGTAAGAAAAACAGCAGGAGAGATTCAGCCAGGATCAAGGCCACAAATGGAAAAGAGAGCTGCCAGATGAGGTATCTCAATTCATAAAAGATGAGACCCTAGGAACCATGCAGCACCTTCAGGGATATCACAACAGTAGGTGTCTGAGTATCTTCTTAAGTGCTAGTCATGGAGTTATTCAACCCCTCTACAACCAGAACCAGAAGCTTGGTACCCTCCTCCCACACCCCTCCTTCAGGGTGCCCAGAACCATATAATCCAGCAGGAGGCATCTCATTTCATCTCTCATCTCGAGAAAACTCTGAAGAGAGAGAACAGTAAGGTCCAGGTCATTTCAGACACCAGCTAAAAGGCAGCGAGTCCATCACCACTGCCCAATACTCAACAGTTGGTCACTTTATCAGCTTTCTCATTCTTTGGAAAAGCCCTGAACACAGAAACGCAGGCCCATGTGGACTGGAGAGAGTAAAACTTGCTGTTTTTTAATCCCTCCTTTGGAACATCCACAATGAAAAATATCGGCATCATCATCACAGTAACATCACCATTAGCAATAGTACATCATACTCCATTTTGGCAGATACACCATTGCCAGTTGGGAGAAGAGAGGTTTGAATGAACGATGTGCTTTATAGAGAGACTGAAGATGCTGGTAACCAAAGGAAGTCCAAGGTGGAGCTCAGATGTATGAAAACCTACTTGCCAATGTCTCCACTTACAGTAGCTCTGTATAATAAATGGTTTCTCTTCACCTGTGGCATCTGTGCTCTACACTCACCATGACAGGAGGGAATGGAAGGAAGGGTAAGTTAGCAACCAGGGACCACAAAGTCAATCCTGCTAAGATGAAGTAACGAGTTGTTTGTAAGTTGTAGTTTATGCAGTTAGGAATCTGGCATGTCTTTAGCTTGCTCTGTTTGCATCTTTCAATACCAAATGACTAGCCAAGACTGCAGAATTCACCCTCTCAGAGATGCTTAAATTAAACATGCTACCTTGGCAGATCTACTTCAGAGATAGTCACATAATACCTGTGTGACAGCACTGTCGTCGTGACTGATATCCTGGGGTTTGAACAGGCACTTACAGCACTAACAGTACCGGCAGTTTCAGGCTGAGCCAAAGGTCAATAGCTGCTGCGAAACAGATTCACAGCCTCTGTGGACCAGGCATAGCAGAAGCCCCATAGCCTCTGTGCATCAGTTGGCTACATCTGTTTGTGTTAGAATTAGCTGCCCTTTTCTGGCAGGAGTCACATAGACATTGACTATGAAAACAGGCAAAATCAGTTTGATTGATTTACTTCCCATGTATTAAGAACATGATCGGTTTAATCTTCAGAAAAAGTCACGCATTAGAAAAGAAGGGAGTGAGACAGCCTTTCCCGGAAAGCACACCTTTGAGAAACAAGCTTTTTGCCTGCGTCAAGATGTCAAAGTCCTAGCGTTTTGTCAAATTTTGCCATACCTAACAGACTCAAAAAACACTTTTCTGGAAATGAAACAACAGAACTTTTCAAGAAGTAACTTACAGCTCTGTCTGTTTCCCCGTCACTGCATTTGTTCCCAAAACAAAGATAAAAAATCTATGACCCTTTGGAGAATCAAGACCTGACTGTGTGCATGCTGGAGCTGAGAAAAGTGGCAAAATGCAAAACAAATCTGGCTTCCTAAACTCCCTTTTCTCATTTTCTAGCTGACACATGGGAGATTGCACACAATGCAGTTCTCAAGCAGGGCTGAAAGAAGGTTTTCTGATGTATTCAGTAAGTCAACACACACTCTTTCATCCAGCATACTAAGAGTCCACAATTTTGCTTTGAGCTGTATTTCAGAAGTCAGGAACTCAAATGCTGCCAGGACTTATTCAAACCTTGAAGTGCTACAGATTTGTGCTAGAGAAGACTCCCCTCCAGGCCTGCTTTTTGGGCAGAAACAGACTCCCCAGTGTTTCCATGATGTGAAAATATGTTTTGTTTTATTTCAGCCATCTCAGAAGAAAATCAAAATAATGCTGGCAGAGGCAATATGATGTTTGTAGGTAGAAGTAATATCTTTTATTAGAGCATCTGCTGTTGTTGGAAAAAAAAGCAGATAAGCCTTTGGCACACAAGAAAAGCTTTTGCCCCGAAGCTGAAAGTTTATTTAATTTTCAAGTTATATTATTTCAACTTACAAACCTCATCTTGTCTGTGTCCTTCAACCATTATCACTGCAAGTCTATGGCCTCAAGAACATTGCTGTCCATTCACGGTATGCAAGACAACTCTGCTGCAGTGTCAACAAGTGTAGAATTGGCTCCTGGTAGAAAGACAGGGCTGACAAATCATTGTTGCTCATCAGATGTTTACACTGACATCACCGG
The DNA here is from genome assembly GCF_036417845.1 of Apteryx mantelli. Lineage (NCBI taxonomy): Eukaryota > Metazoa > Chordata > Aves > Apterygiformes > Apterygidae > Apteryx > Apteryx mantelli. The sequence goes on along the minus strand of NC_089978.1, from coordinate 220,591,646 downwards.
GTTTGTGCCTTTTCTGTACAACCTAGGTGAACTCATTTTGAACTAGCTTTTGAAACGATATTTTTAAATGTTAATATAATTTTAAATTTTCTATTTTCTGATATTATTTTATCATTATTTTTGATTACATATAATTGATGTGAACCGAATTTTGGGCAGACACTGATCTTAATGGGGGTGAAATATTACCATTAGATCCACTCTGGATCACTTGTGAGGAATACAACAACCTGCAAAGGAGGAACTCAGCAGGCTGGTCCGTTATCACAGCTGGATGAGGTGATCTCACCCAGGCCAGAGAAAAAAGGCAAGTCCAGCAACTACATTTCCAGGCCCACAGAAAGGTGACCTGGAAGCTTTTGCAAAGATATGAGCACCCATCCCCTAAGAATTAGACCCTGAACCCAACAGACTGGGCACTCTCCTCAGCCAGGCAGTTCATCTCAGAAGTTACCTTGTGAATTATAACATTAGAAAGGATGTCAAGTGCTTGTTAGCCCAGACAAGACTGCCCTCCCACAGGTGCCAGGCTACAAGGAACGGCTCAAAATGCTTTATGAGCTGAGATTTTGTTTTTACTGATACGCTGGAGGAGTTCAAAAGAAGCAAATTGTTCAGTAGCTTAATGCATTTAGGAACCAAGGTGCGGCACAGTCACTGTGGCAGAAAAACCACCTCAGCTCCCACCTCTTTGAAGCACAAAGAAAGCAAATAAAAGGAGAAGAAGTGAGCACCCAAGGTAGCAAAAACTTATTAGTGAAAGAACAGAAAAATCGATCATTTTGACCTGTGCAGCAGCTGAGGATGTGGAAGTAGAAAAACCCCGGAGACATTACAGAGCGCCAGCAAGCCTGAGCTATCTTCTTTGTTTGTTGCTAATGAGCCATGGTACTTTTTAATAATATATAAACCATTTAAAAGGACCTGATGGGAAGCCCAGAGAAGTCAGTTGAAGCCTTCCTCCCTAAATCAAGGTCAGAAAACACCAAAATGCTTTGTGAAATGGGAGAGCAATGAACTTCTGCCAACTACAAAGCAAGATTTCAGCAAAATCGGTGGGGTTCCTAGAGGGTCTTCCTGATGCTGAAGCATCATTTCCTGGCACTCACGTTGTCCTCCTAGAGCATATGTCCCAAGCCAGGTGTCCTGGAAGTATCACAAGGGCAGCCCTAGATCACTTGTGTCTCTGGTGCTTTTATCAAGAGGTCCCAGGGTTTCTACCTGTAGGCAAAGCCCACAAGGCACTCCAGGATTTCTGGGTTTCACTGCCACAGCTCCTGGGCTTCCAGTCACAGCACTTGCAAGCTTGAGGACACGGGCTTCCACCAGTCTTGATTTCCAGCCCTCAGGTTGGGAGCCTGGAGGTCCTGAAACTTCAGCTTGATGCCAGGCACCGAAAGCTTTCCTGATGCAAGACCAACACTTGCTGAGGTGAACTCCTGGCTTGTATGGCTCTAAGAAAGACCTTGTGCATTAAGTGGGAGCCAAGGAACGTGGAAGTCCTTTCAGCGAGCAAATGAAATGGGCAATCCTGGCAATTTTGCCCCTGTCATTAGTTGCTATTAGCAGCAGAGAAGCTGCCAAGGCTGTCACTTTCATTGAAGAGCCGGAAATGACACACAAAGATGCACACAAAAGTGCTTTAGTTTTGGACTCACCACAGTTCTTTGTAATGTTTTCATGGGATTTCACGGTTGTGGTAATTTTTAAAGAAGAAAAAAAATGATTTGGGTCTGGTTCAGATCAAAACCTACTTAAAAACAAAAAACCAAAACATCTGCCGCCTGGAAATTCCACTTTTTGACCACTTTGGCTTCTATTGATCACAGCGGGCTTTGACAGATGCTGTTACATGTTCAGCAAGGCTCCACACAAGTCTAGAAAAAAAAAGAAACTTCACCCCCGACTGATATGCAGCTGTGTTTACAATGGAAAACACGCATTGATCCAACTACAGGAATGCAGAAGCACGTTCTAGGACATAGGAATGAAGAGTAACAGGGCATTGGTTCAGCATCAGGCAACAACACCGTCCACTAGGGACAAAGAAGAACTGAAAGTGCCATAGACACTATCGCGATAAGCCCTACTGAAAGTGTAAGGACGGTAAGACGGGAGAGTCCACATCTTGGGGCAGGTTCCTGGGAGCAGCTGTTCTGTTTTCCTTTACCATGACCGACACAGCAGCATCTTCATCCTTGATTAGGGAAGTCACAGTACCAAATCGTGAATGCAAACGAATAAACGCGACTTTGCAGACCGTGCTTGCGCAGCAGCTCTGAGGGGTGGTGCGTTGCCACACCGAAAACCTCCTTGTCCCAGCTCCCCATCCCTCCCCTCTCACGTACCGCAGCGTCCTCCCCTCTGACCTTGACACGTGCAGCCGTGTCGTGGCCGTGTCCGGAAATATAACTTAGTCCATCACCCTGAATGGGTTATTGCTCCCGTTATTTCTCCCTTGCTGCTTCTGGAGGGGTTTGTGCGGCACGGCCACGGCAACGCGTCAGGTTTACCGTCCTGCGCCAGCCATGCGCAGGACCCATGCACAACCCCGGCGACACCGTTTCCACTCTTTTCCATCCTTTTTCCCCTTTCCCGACCCTCCTTCCTCGCCAGCATCTCCTCCCAAAGAAACAACTCATTTTTTTCCCCAATTTTGCTACCGCGCTACCCAAACATGGAGTTTCCGATACTGCCACTGAGGCAATCCCGGCTTTTTGCGGGAGCACCGAGGCGGACACGGGCAGGCGTCAGCCCCCGGGACCGGCCTGACGCGGGGCTCCCCGCGGCCTTCGACGCTCCGCGGCGGCCTCCGAGGAGGCTGCGCCCGCAGGCCTCGGCCAAGCCTGATTTCACGTCGAAGCCCCTAGGCAAGCCTGACTGCATTATTTAAACCCGTTTTCTCCCCGGGCGCGGGGATTAGGGGCTGCTCCTCAGCGAGGAAGAGCCGTTTGAGATGCCTCCCTCCTCGCCTCAGCGCAGAGCCCTGCGCCGCCATTACCCGCCCACAGCGCCCGCCGCCGCTCTGACAGGCGGAGAACTACAGCCCCCAGCATGCCTCGCGGGGGGCGCCGGCGGCGCCGGCGGGGCGCCGGGGAGGGGAAGGGGAGGGAGGCGGCGGCGCGGGGGCCGCCGGGAGTTGTAGTCCCCGCGGGGGCGGTGCGGCGGTGGCGGTGAACGGGCGGCGGGTGGGGAACGAACTACCGGGCTCGGGGAGGAAGCGGGGGCGGCGGGGCCGGCGCCGCCGCCGGGGCCGCGGCCCGGGGAGCGGGATGCGGTGGCGGCCCGGGACGCCGCCTCCCTGCTCGGGGCGGCACCATGCACCCGGCCGTGGCGGTGGGGCTGGTGTTCGGCGGCTGCTGCAGCAACGTGGTGTTCCTGGAGCTGCTGGCCAGGTGAGGGGGGGTGGGGGCGGAAAGCGGGGTTTGGGGGCAAAAATGGGGTTTGGGGGCAAAAACAGGGCTTGGGGGCAAAAACAGGGCTTGGGGGCAGGAGCAGGGTCAGGGGTAGGGTTGGGGGCAGGATTGGGGGCGGGTGCCGTGGGCTGGGGGCCGCGGGGGGAGCGGTGGTGGCACCCGGGGGGTTTGGGGGGGTCCCTGAGAGGATTTGGGGGGGGGGCACATGGGGCTGGGGCCGGCCCCGAGGGAGGCCGCAGCCCCCAAGGGGCCCTGTGGGGGGGCCCCCTGGCAGCATGGGGGGCGGCGGGGGGGGTCAAGCTGCGCCTCGCCGCCCAGCCGGTCCCCCGCCGCTCGGGGGTCGCCAACCCACGGTTTCTGTGGGTGTTTTGGGGGTTTCCCTCCGGTGGGTTTGGGCCTGCTGGCGCGGCGAGGCGTCAAGCATCCCGCCCGGCTGCCGGGGATCTCCTGGGCCCGCTGACAGCGGGCTGCACCGCACGGCAGTTTGGCCCCAAAGCGTCACCCCTTCCCACCCTCCCCCCCCAACCCCGACACCACCAGTGACGGTCAAAATCCTAAAGGAAAAACATGCAGGAGGAGGCTTGGGGCTGCGTGCCCTGCAAGCCGTCCCTCGGGACAGGGGCACGGGAACGCCATCCGCGTGGAAACGCGGTCTTCAGCAGCGTCACGCGGCGGTGAAGCCAGAGCGGTGAGGAGCGAGGCGAACCGCCAGACCGCAGAGAGAGGAGGGCCAGCCCTTGGGGTACGTCTGAGCATAAACGTCCCAGGCAGGCACGGCTTGGAGAAAGCGATGGCCCATTGGTTTTGTTGCCAGGGCGCAAAAGTGCTAGAACTGACTGGAAAAAAAAAAAAAAGTAATAACTGGACTAGTTGCGTGTCTGCGATCGTATCAAGTTAGTGTGGAGCGGCATCCCCTGACCGATCACTCAGTACAGTGTCCGTGCGCTACCATCATGCCCAGGCTTCAGAGGTTTAATAGTTGAAACCTGTCCCTACTTCCTCCCCACCCATCACCATCCCAGCTCGGGCAGGGAAAAAGGGAGTGCAAAACAGGGCCTGATTCTGTAACCCAGCGGTGAGAATATTTGCTTGGAAGTGGGAGGCCAGGACATGAGTCCATTCGCACAAGATTGCACAAACACTCAGCAATTGCCGAATAAATCAAGAAGCAGTTCCTGGAGGAGAGATCTTCCCGGGCAAGTTGTCCTTCCTCTGGGCAATTACTCTAACCGCTAAGCTGCTTAGTCAGGCTCTGCCTTTCCTGTCCGGCTTGTGCTGCAGCATCAGTGAGGGAGCTGAAGTGGGTCCCCTCCAGGTTTTCTGCATTGCCAGTGTGACTGCTGCCCTGGGAGACAGGAGGAACAGTCTGAATCCCTTTGAGATGAAGAGAGCTTGGATACAGGTTCTTCCCTTTGCTTGCCACCAGAGTTGTGTGTGGCTTTTGTGATTCAAAGCATTCATTTAAAATTATTTTATGTGCTTTGCCACCTCCTCTGGCCAGACCTTAAAATAGAAGCAAGCCACTTGGCCCTACTCAAAGGGGTGAATTAGGTGTCTAAACCCCAGAAGGGATTTTGAGCAGCAAATCACAGTAGTCCAACTGCAGTTATTTAGGAAGGAAGCTGCTTTTCAGACACAAGCTTCTCTTAAACATTTCCTCTCATTCACTTTAGGAATTCCTCTGTTTCTAGCAGCTACATTCCTGTGCTCCTCCCTTACCCTGTTCACCTTCAGTCCCTAAACTGGGATAACAGTTGGTATTTCTCTGTGTCCTGGTGCTGTCTGGAGCGAAAAGTCCCTCTGGAAGATGAATCTGCCCATGACAAGGAAAGTCATGTACTCCTGGAGCAGGATCACACAAAAGGCAGGGACCAGGCAAAGAGAGTCTAGTGAGGAACAACATAGGTGATTGGAAGAAATTTCCTCAGGATTTATGAGGAAAGAGTGAAGGAATGAGGACTGTTTAGTCTAGAGATGCCAGAGGAAAGACAAAAGGCTTCAAATGTGTGGAGAGTGGCTGCAGAGGAGAGGAAATAAATTGTTCTGCTGGCCTCTGAAGACAGGACCAGAAATAATGGGCTTAAATTCCTGTGAAAGGGATGTAAAGCAGACCAAAAAACAGGTTTGCTCCCTCTGAATGTAGTGGAGTGGGTCCCTAAGAAGGAGAGCATGGAAACCCCTCACTGGAGGTTTTCAAGAGCACGTTAAAGAAGGCCCCGTCAGAATCACAGAGAGATGCCTGGACAGGGCCTAGAAAGGCCATCCAGTCCATCCCATCTCCCTCGTTTGGATCAATGCGACCCATTCTGCTATCGGCCTTTCCTAGTTGACCCTGGGGGTTTGTCTTTACAGCTGTGTCTGAGCCACAGACAGAACTTAATTAGCCATTGTCACAGTGACAATAGCAACAGTGCTCCCACACCCTTGGGTCCTTAGACACATCCATTGCTGAACGTGCTGCTTCTGGGTTGGGAAACGGAGGCCCTCAAATCAGTGGAGCTCTACAAAAATGGTTACGAGCAGCAGGTTACAGCTGATGGTGGGATCAGAGAAGGGTGATGCGGTGATGCCTAAGTGATGTGTGCAACGTACGTACAGGCCGGATTAGAAAGCCAGTGTTTTGCACTTTGCCTTCTGAAGCTGTGTCCTTGTGAGCCGTCTTCCCTGTAGAGATGGTTGCAGCTCTGCATGGTAGACCTCAACAGGACTTCCTCCCTTTACGGTGCAGATGGCGGGTCTCACTATTCCGCAGGGTGGGTAGGGGCCATCTCAGGAATTCTCTCTCTGAAATGCAGAGCCTTTTGCAGTGACAGATGGAAATCCTGCTTGGAAGAGTGATTTGGATGTGCTGAACTGTCTGAAGGAGCGGATATTGCATTAAGGTTTCCCAGACTGGTGTGCAGAAATTGAGCTATTCTGTTTGTTCTCTGCTGAGCGTCAGTGTGAGAGCCGCGCTCTGGCAGTTTCATCCAACCACTTGCTAGACATCAACAGTCCAGGCAGTTCAGTCCTAGGAGGCAGGATGACAATTTTGGGATGCGCATCAGGCTGTTAGAGCTGCTGCTGGCTTTGTGGTCAGTTCTTTGGCCTCATGCTGTGGTCTAACAGCTGTTCCCCATCTCCGCTGGGACCATGCAACATGCTTGTAGACTGCTTGGGCAAGTTCTGAGGTTTAGATCAGGCTCCCAAGTCACAGCTGAGCCCTCTTAAGTTACAAGATTAACATTCACATCCGTGGTGAGTCCCCTCTGCTAGAGTAATGCTGTGCTGTGTGCTCTGAGTTGCTCTCTCTTGTACAGTACTCCCTCTTAGTAGGATTTCTACATTACTTCTGGAGGACTCTATATTAGTTGGCTACAGTTAAAGCAGTTCTTGGTTGATACCTCCAGACTTCCTGTCTTTTCTTTTAAGCCTATCAATGTGTTAGGATTTTGAGTCAAAGACATGGGCGGATGCAGCCTGGAGGTTTTTTTGTTTGTCTTTTCATTATCAATCAATACATAACCCTGTGTCAACGCTTTACTGATAGTGTGAGGTCATATGTACAGCAAGAGACTGAATGCAAAGATCAATGACTTGTGAGGACAATAAGAGTAATGCATGCAAACAATCTTGGTCTGTTCCAAGTTTATGCTTGCTTTCTGTTTTCCTACAGAGATAAGGTTTACAATCCTGCAGCCTGGCCTCTGTCACCGGTTCAGTATCTCTTCTCTTCCCTCAAGTAACTCTTGAACTTCCTATTACGTTGCACAGCAAGGCCTGAAGTCTCATAGATAATTGAGCTCTGAAAAATGTGAAAATTGTCAGGCGGATAAATGCTTGTCAGGTTGTCAGGGCGGATAAAGACTCAGGTTAGTGCCTGCCCCATGGGAAATGCAGGGAGACGGTGGCCTTTCCAGGTGCTTTTTGGTGGCAGCCAGCCAGGCAGTCAGCAAAGGGGTGGTGGTTTGCCAGTCAGCACCTGGGCAGCTTTGCATCTTCCAGAGCGCTGCTGCCTCTTTTGGGAAGCTGGAAGGATAACAGAAAAGCTTTTGGAGGAGACCAGGCCTGCCATCCAGGTGACAATTTGGTTACTCCTGTTCTCCAGCATACTTCTCAGCTTGCGTTCTGCAAAAGCAGGTCTAGATCCAATCTGTAACTACTTGTGACTGCATGTTGGGTGAGCAAACCATGTGCTTGTGCAACAGTGTGGAGAGTGGGGCTCAGCACCATGCAGCCTCTCCAGTGAGTCCTTGGCCTCCGTTTCTGGCTTGCACTGGAGAAACGGGAAGCACTCACTCAAGTTCCTCTATCTCCAGCTGCAAATGACAAAAAGCTTTCTGTGCATGATTCCTGATGTATGATAGCCCCATCTGAGCTTGATCATGTGCCTCCCAGGAAATCCTCTTCTGCTTCCCGTAAGCTTCTTAGAATGAAGGCAGAGTCTGCGGTACGCGTGCCTGCTAGGAACAGTTGTGCGCAGGGAGTGTGTGTTTAACATCAGGCTGTTACAGGCTGTCTTGCCCTCGTGTGTAATCCCTCTTCCCTCAGATCAGTCGCACAAGGTTGATTTGCTCAGAGGTGTTGTCATTTCTGCTAGCGAGGTAGTGATAACTGCAGTGCTCACGTCTTTCTGGCAGGAGAAAGATGCTCAGCCAGCAGGGCCTCTTCTTGGAGGTTGGACCCCTTGTGTGACTTTCAGTACTCTGTCGAGTTTGAAAAGCTCAGTACAAAGCGTGAAAACCTGGATATATAAGATAGTAAAGGCCATCCAGGTTGATGCTCACTCTGGGAATGTGAGCCGCTAACCTCTTTTCATTGCAGCCCAGTGCAGTATTCATACTCCATGGCATTGCTTGTCTTTCTTCTTGACATCTGCAGGCAGTTTCCAGGATGTGGGAACATAGTGACATTCTCCCAGTTCTTATTTATCGCGGTGGAAGGCTTTATCTTCGAAGCCAACTTTGGGAGGAAGCGGCCGGCCATACCAATAAGGTACAGTTGATCTAAAAGCTTTCGCTAGGCACAAATTGACTGGCTATCTATTATCTCAAGAAGTGTTTAATAAAAAAGCTTATCATTTATCCTGTCTAAATCCCATCCATTCTGCGGCATTCGCAAAGCCTCATTGAGAACCTGTCATGCCTGGTAAAAATATGAACCCTCGTTTATCGAGAATACTTAACAGGAAATTGCTATCAGATACTTTCCTACCCAAGGAGCATGGCTACACTTTGCACAGTGCGAGTCTGCTGCATTCAAAGTGCTCGTTGTCTCGCTGGGGCATGGTGCAACGGGCGTGAGAGAGAGAGGCTTGCCGGAAATCTAGCCAAATCCTCTTTCGCACTTCTCCATCAGGGCTGAGCTTGTCCTAGCAATAGCCTGGCATGTCTGCGCTCTCCTCCCTGGCACTCCGTGTCTCATGTAAAGTGAGGAGGTTTTGTGGTGCTCCTTGGCAGACCGCCTAGCAGGCGGCAAAACAGAGCGTTGTGCAGAGATCCTCATGACAGAAAGCTGAGGGCAAGTTTAGCACTGTTCAGGGCTTCATCGCTGCTGGGAGCTCCACTTTGCAGAGCCAGGGTGGCTCTATAGCCTCGGTATAGAACCGTGGAAGTGTTCAAGATAGATTTAAATGGTCTCTCCTTCCACTCGAGGTAGCGATGCCTGCTGGCAGAAATTGAATCTCCTCAAATCAAGCCTTGTCTTGTACCACAGTCCTTAGGAAAGAGGTGTCTGCAGGAAGTCCATGCTAAGAGATCCCAGTTGGTGTATCTTCAGCTTTTTTCCCTCTGGGATTAGCATGAGCTGAGCTGGTGCAGGTCTGTTCACGTCCCCTTTCAGGGACTTCCCCGCTATATCCACACTGGGATTGATTTCCTTATTAGTCCTTGTCACAGAGCCAAGAGCTAGGTGGGCCCCAGCTCAGCTCCAGGCCTGTCCTTGCACCATCCGATGTGTTCCCAGAACGTGGGAGGTACATGCCCAGCCGTGAACTGGTTTTGCCAACCACCACCTTGTTTTTGTGTTTCAGGTACTATCTCATAATGGTGGCCATGTTCTTCACTGTGAGTGTGGTGAATAACTATGCCCTGAACTTAAATATCGCCATGCCACTGCACATGATCTTCAGATCAGTGAGTACTGCCATACTGTCCTTTCCATCCTCTTGTGATGTCTCTTCTCATCATCTCTGCAAGCACTGTTCCTGGCACGCATATTCTGCCACCCTCTCATCCCCTGTGGACACCACAACCCTGTGCAAATACTGAATTACGGCTAAGTTGTGGGGAGAGCAGCTTTGCTCTGAACGCTCAGCTCTGGTTCTCATTTTCAATGTTGACCGTTAAGGTTACTGGACGGATGAGGAAACTGAGGCTCAAACAGGCTTCACTTTTTCCGAGGTGATGAGGAAGTAATGATGACAAAACCAAGCTCTGGCTAACAGCCCCGGATGGGCTGAATTGCTGACCAGAGAGATGCAGCTTTCCCTTCCATCACACAGCTAAACCAGGTGGTTCGTGTCATAGTGTAGGTGTCTTCCACCTATACTATTACCACATGGGCCTCTGCTCTGGAAGACTCTATTGAAAGCACATCTTCTTCACTTAAGTGTTTATAGATGAGTGTCTGGCTAAAACATCTGTTAAAATCAAAGAAAATGGAGCCTGGCTTTTGGAAATAACAGCTGAGTTCAAGAGATCTGCTGGGCCAGGGGCTGTTCTCCCACATCACGCTATGGGATTGAGATACATGAAATAAAGATAGTTTAAAAAGAAGAAAAACAGACAGCACTCTAGGAGCCCTGTCCCATATTAACCGTGAGGGATGATTCTTGAACAGCAGCCCACAAGTGTCTTGCAGTCAATCTACAGAGCCATACTGCTGTTCCCAGTTAAAATCATAGTGATTTGGCTGCATGCTGGTCTGTAGCAGGCACTGGAGTGAGCCAAGAAAGGGAGAGACCTGCTGGCAAAGAGATTCTAGTAGCCTTTTTGCTCCAGCATCCTTGTTCCCAAGTTACCCAGCTCGACTTCTCTCCTGCTCCTAGCTGAAAGGAGACTCCCCCAACCTTGCCCGTCTCCATGCTCCTGTCCTGGCATTTTGTTGGTGTTTTTGTGTTAGTTGTATCAATTATGCTGTGTTTCTCCGGGCGGGAGCCCCAATCCATGAAAATTTGACACACTGACCTTTTGTTTTGTTTCTCTCCTTCTCTCCTCCTTTCCCCAGGGCTCTCTCATAGCAAGCATGGCTCTAGGTGTCATCATTTTGAAAAAAAGGTAAATTGCAGGTACCTTTCTTGTTTCATCAGGGAAAACTCTGCCACTGATTTAATCCTGGTTGGTGTTGAGTGACTTCCCCTTTCCCATTAAATATCCTTGCTTTATTGGTGGGGAAACTGGAGCACAAAAATGTGGGAAGAAATGGTCAAGGCATGGACTAGAGACCTGAGTAATTTCCTCTTCTGCCCTCCCACCACCCCTCACTCCTTCATTTAAGACAAGCATTGACTGAAGAGAGCCTTTAAACAGGACTGCAGCCCTATAAGTTTGCCCTTTTCTTTCCTCTTGCCTGCGTGAGTCCAATATCACTCCTGATGGACAGGGCAGCAGGGTCCTCCCAGCTGCTTGGGATCTGGCTGTGGGCACATATTCTGCCACTCCATCACTATGGAAGGACCCACGCTGGCTTGATTTGAGAGTGATCCTTTTCTACAGGCAAGGAGATCTTGGTCCGAATGGTCCTTTTTGCTGTGGTTGGAGTACGTTGGCCTTCTCTCCCCAGTCATGTACTGGGCTAGATAATGAGTATGTGCCCATTACCTCAGGTTCATACTGGCTCAGTGGAGCAAAATGTATTGCCAGGGAGTAGTGGATGAACACCGTGAGGCCAGGCTGCGTCACTAACATCTCTGTTCTCCCCCTGTGCAGGTACAGCATATCTAAATACACATCCATAGCCTTGGTGTCCGTGGGGATCTTCACCTGCACTTTCATGTCTGCGAAGCAAGTGGTAAGGATTGTAAAGGGCCTGAGGACACAGCCATGAACCTTATTAAGAGGAAGAACTGCCCTGGGCATCTTCATCAGTAATTGCTTTTGACTGGCTATTAGTGGCGAGACAAGACATCTCCTAGCTCTAGATCTGCTCCCCACATGCACTTGTTCCTGGTTGCTTTATTTACCTGTAGGGAGGAGAGAAGGGACTCACACATGACCATGATTTAACTTAATTACAGCTGCCTTTTATCCCATGTTACTCTGGTTACTTTTTGCTGAGAATGAACCATTATTTTTTTCCCACACAATAACAGCTGCAAGCTCTTTTTTTCTTGCCCTTATTGTTAGGAGCTGGTGAATCTTAGACAAAACCCAGCCATCTTAAAACTTCGCTGTCTTTATCACAGAACAAACTGTCAGGTTTCAAGCTAGAATTTTCCAGCCTGTTGTCATCCAACGTGACTTTCTGTGACCCTTGAAATGAAGTGCATGTGCTTGGAGAATGGGAGGGAGTGAAGGAAATCTGTGTGTAACACCAGCCTGGGCTTTTCTTGGGTCAGCACGCACCTCCCGGTTTTGACAACTAAACAACTAAAGACAGAAAAGTAGTATAAAGAGGTGGTCAAGTGAAAACTGGTTTCACTTAATCCAACTCTGAGAGTTTGGAAATGAAGCAAGGCTGCCAGACCTTTTAAACCCCATCATTTAATAGCTGCTTATACTCTTGGGGTATCTGAGGAAGGTCTGTGCTATGCAGCCTTGCTCTGCGTTAATCCACATTAATTCTCAGCAGGCACGGGGATTTGATGCAGCACGCAGAGTTGAGACTAGCTCATGGTAAATGTGAGTAATGTAACTTGCCCTAAGCCACAGTGAAAGAGAGTTGAGCCAAGTCACGTTATCTAGCATTTTGCCCTTGGCTAGCAGCGTCTGCAGGCCTGGTTCCCTCAACGTCTCAACCACAAGCCAGAATTCTGGTTTAGGTACCTGACCAGAACTTGGCCAGAGCTCTTGTTCTCTCCTGCACAACCACCTCTGAGAAGAAGACAGAGCTTCCTGCCAATGAGCAGTTTGTGAAAGCTTGCTAGGAGACACTGAATGTTTTCCTTGTCGAAAAGCTCAGTCTCTGGCTGTGCCAGGGCATTTTCTTGAGAAAGATCCTTTCTCAATCAGACATTTACGCTTTCAGTTGGAACCTGGTGGATTCCCCAAAGTAAAGATGAAAGTGAAATGTGCTGTGGTTGCCATCTCCTTTGTTCAGCCAGGAAAGCAACTCCAGAGAATGTGAGACCTTGGGCACTCTTTGATTTATGGGCTTACTTGGAGCACAATACACAAACCAAAAATGAGGTCGAGACAGGCCTGAATGAACTGCGGGACATGGTGGCTCACAGTGACTGTGTGATGTGTCTCCTTCCTCCAGGCATCTGACTCCAGCTTAAACGAAGAGGACGGACTCCGGGCTTTCATGTGGTGGATGCTAGGTATGTGAGTGCCGCATCTCCAGCCAGCCTTGCTGGGATACTGGCAGGACTCTGCTCTCGGATGGCTGATCCTTGGCTGTGTGGTTGTGCGAAGCAGACTGAGGTGGGAGTCCCGGAACTGAGGTTAAGTTGTGCTGAGCATCTAATGGATGTTGGTTTGCAAAGAATGGCATTTCTGTGGCACTCAGTGGCTTTGTGCAATGAAATTCCCTTCGTTTGATCGAGTCAAATATAACGACTAAAGCATTTCTATCAGGCAGTGGCTTAGTAACAGAATGAGTCTACGGTTTTGCACAATACTTTCCAGCAATAAATGAAAAATCATATTAGTATTAAATGAAGGGCAGACTCCAGCCACTGTCCCATATTGCCGGTGTAGCTCTGAAGCGAGGCATTCCCATCTCTGCATAGGCTAGAAAACAAGTTCTCTGTGCAGGTAACCATGAAATAGTGTCATGACAAGTACATCTCATCCTCAGTTGAAGTCAGGGAGGGTTTTTTCTTTTAAAAAGCCACCATTTTAATAGCCCAACTCTGTACATTTACATCAGACACAAGTTTGACCTGCGTGTTTGTAGACATCAGCTTGATTTCTCCCTACCTACCCTCCCTGCCCGATTTATCTCATGCTATGAGCTATGCTGCAGTGAGGGAGAGGGGCTGAAGTGTACATTCAGCACAGTATTTCATGGAGGAGTCTCTACAATCTGGTGCTTGAGTCTATTTTTATACCTACAACCCAGATTTGTTTATGGCTTTTGAGGGTACATGGGGTTGATGTTATAACACTAATAACAAACAACTGTGTACCTGGTAATCTCTTTGCCGAGGCAGCCACCAAGTCTGCCTGCCAGGTCCGACTACTTGTTTTTAAGAGCTGATCTTTTCAGACATCTCTTGGGCACAGAAACCTTTGTAAGAAGGTACCTATGTCCCCGAGGCCATTTTGAATGTTCCCCCCATCTTACCAATTCTGGATGTTTTGGCTTCTCTCACTGTTTTCTTTCAGCAAAAGCCAAATCGTGGGAATCCCTGAGCTGGCTGACTTGAGGTGTGCCACGCTCGGGCAACGCTGCAAGGCTGTGTTTCTGTTCCAGGTATCGGTGCACTCACCTTCGCCCTCCTCATGTCTGCCAGGATGGGGATTTTCCAGGAGACGCTGTATAAGCAGTTTGGGAAGCACTCCAAAGAGGCCCTGTTTTACAATGTAAGCCACCATATCTTTTCTGTTGCTTTCACTGGACGGACACGGCTCCGAAGAGAGTCCTTTCCCCTCCCACCCTGCAATCAAAGCCCTATACACAGCACTGAGCTATTTCAAACTAGAACAGTGTCAGCTCCATGTGTTTTTCAGACTCCCAAAAGCTTCCCGTGGAGGTGCAGCCCATGTAGCGAATTTTAAACGCACTGATAGGAGTCTTGACTTTCTGAATTCCACTGTAATTACTCCGCAGCCCCCCTTCCAGCAGCAGTCTGGTGACTTCTCTAAAATGGTGCTTTGCATGGAGGACACCTTAAGGAAGGTAGAGAGTTTCACAGTAAAAGCTGAAGGGGGAAGAGAGACGCTGAGCTGTACTGCAGGAGGGGAATGGGTCAGGAAGAAAGCTACAGGCTGCTAGTAGACTCCTCTTGATCCCATCTTTCCTCTTTGCTCCTCAGAGAGAATGAGTGGTTTGGTGCAATAGGTGCATGGGACACGTTAAAGACAGGCAGCCTTCCTGAGGCAGGAATCCAAAGGATCACGTGCTGTAATGCCAGAGCAGTGAAGTGTGTGCCCTCATCTGTGGAGATGTGTGAGGCGTGTTTCCCCCAGATAGGGAGTGGGGGGAGCGTTCACGTAATGTGTTGACATCCTGCCTTTTTGCTTTCTCTCTCCAGCATGCATTACCACTCCCCGGCTTTCTCCTCCTTGCCCCAAACATCTACCACCATGCAGTCCTCTTCAGCCAGTCTGGTGAGTGTTGCACACATGGATCCTTGCTGCTGTACCTTTTCTCTCCTCTGGGAAATGCTTTAGGAAGCTCACAGGCCGGCAGTTGTGCAAGTCACACTGTTGCCTCTGGGTGTTCAAGCCCTTTGCAGGTGGGAAGGAAAGAAAAAAAACCACACTGCCTTGAGGACATTGTCCAGCCTCTTCTCCATGGTGGGCCAGATGCCAGCGCGCTTGGACAAGTGATAGCTGATGACTGCTAAGAGCCTGGCCACAGGCAGTGGGCTGCTGACACTGCACGTGCCTGTACCCCAGGCCATTCACCTGGTGCCACTGCAGGTGACGAAGTTAAGCCATGAGTTATGGTTTGGATCATTCTGGTTAAAACCCTGGTTTCTCATTAACGCACACCCATTGGGCTCAGCCATATTTCTCATCCATCTTCAGTTGTGTGTCTGCCTAAGTTTAATAGTAAAATTCACTGGGCTTTTCCAATGTAGATGAGCTGCCTATATGCTGCTCCTGATTTTGGGAAACTGCTGGGGTCTTTGCTGGATGGGTTCACCAGTTCTCAAAATCCCCTTTGGGAGGAGAGATGTTTGCATGCATAGATCACTTTAGCCTGTTCATTAATATCATTGCAAAGTATTTCTAGCAAGTTACACCCCTCTCCTCTAGGAAAACCTAATGAAAACATGAGATAGGTGACTCCTGGGGAAAGGAACATGCTAGTTCAAAACAGGAGTAACAGAACCAGATCTTCAGCCATGGGTGTAAACACTGATCCGTTGGCTTAAGTTTTGTTCGTACTGCGCAGGCTTTCCCAGGCTGGCACTGGGAGCCTCTCCGAGCAACTTGGTACTGCATGATTCGTTCATCCTGTTTTGACAATGGGAAAGTCCTGATACAAGACAGCAAGACAGATCTTTTCTTTTTAAGTCCTTTTTCTTAGCCTACTTCTTCCTCTGTCTTCCCTTCCTCCCCACAGAAGTCCATGCTGAAACATCTACACACTCTCTTGTATTTGTTATTTATTGCAGTAAGAACAAGGTAATTGTCCGTTTGGAGCAAAATCAAAACGTGCCCACATTTCAGTCTGCAAATGCAGCAAAAGCCTCATGGAGCTTCAGCGTGTCACAGGTTATGGTCCATCCTCAACAGGAGAGAGGCATGTTCAGCTTCCTTGCATCTCTCCTTAGCGTTAGCAGGGTAGTGACCTTGGTCCCTTCCAGCCCATGCAGGTGTAACGTCTCCCAGGCAGCCAGGCCTACAGCAGCTAGCGTTTGCCTCAACCTGTTGATGTTGATGGGCCTCCCATCTCTAGGGCTTTGCTCTCTGATCCTGCTTTCTGTCCATGCAAGCCCGCTCCAGGTCTCTCACATGGCTGATATCTCTGGGGTAGGAACTGACTGTTTGGCCTCCTGTGGCTTCTCTTCAAAGCGGACCACGTAACACAGTCTCAGCACTGCTGGAAGTTGATCCAAGGCTGGATGTGAGTTTCTCACTTCCCTTTCTCCCCGCAGAGCCATTCCAGGTCCCAGTGATTGGGCTGACCCTGCCAATCATGTGGTTCTACCTCCTCATGAACGTCATCACTCAGTATCCTTTGAATGCACAACTCGGACAAGCTGCGGAGATGGCAGTGGGGTGGGGGAGGAGGAATGGGGTGAGGGTCCTGAGCCTTCCCTGCATTTGGGAGCTGATGTTCATGTTACTGTTGGAGAAAGAAGAGTGGAATTTAACCTGGGGCTTCTGTTTTTTCCAGGACAGCTGAAATCTGCTAGTGGAGCAGCTAGGCTCCCCTGCCACAGTGGTATCAAATTTGCACAGCTCCGTGCATGTTGCACCATGCCCTCCTACTTCTGATGCTCCTCCATGAAACCTCCTCCTTTCATCTGCCTTGTTTTTGCCCTCTTGGGGGAGGAGAGGGGACTTTCTTTTCCTCCCCAGTTGCTGATCCGCTGCAGGGTTGAAATGGAGAAGTCTTATTTTGGCTTCCCTTGGTTACACGGCTGGTGCAGTTAACCCTCCGTGCCATTTACCCTTTGCCTACATGGTAGAAATGTTGAGCTGAGGAGAAGGGAATTTTATTCCCTGTGTAACTAAAAGGGAATTTCTTCTGGGTTTGGGCAAGAAGGACAGAAAAGGGTTAGTACTACAGTGTGGGGAAGGCTCGGACACTCCAGCTTGAACTAGCGTGGTTTTGTCCCAGAGAGAGGGTGGTGGGGCTAATCCAGTGCCCCATCCTTCTGCATTCCCAAAGGCCTGCACAGGCAACCCTCCCTCTTCAGCCCCGCTGCCCCCTTACCTCTGCCCACCCAGATACGTCTGCATCCGGGGTGTCTTCATCCTCACCACGGAGTGCACCTCCCTCACCGTCACGCTGGTGGTGACGCTGCGCAAGTTCGTCAGCCTCATCTTCTCCATCCTCTACTTCCGCAACCCCTTCACGGCCTGGCACTGGCTGGGCACCTTCTTTGTCTTCGTGGGGACTCTCATGTACACGGAGGTGTGGAACAGCCTCGGGCCCCTCCTGGCCCGCTGGAGGAAGAGGCCGAAGCAGGAATAACGGCCGGGGACTCTCTGCAGGGACCTTTTTAATGTTTTATAGAGCAGAGCAGTAGGGAATCCCCCAGAGGGGGGTTGTTTTTATAACACAGGGGAGGTGCTGGCTGTGCCAAGCTCCTGGGAAACGTGAAGCCCCCACCAGGGATCAGCGTGTACTGGATCATGGAGGGAGGTTATGGTTATTTTCGCAAGATTGCATTTTTTTTATGCAATCCCTCTTCCTTCCACTTTTTTTTTTTTTAATAACCCTTTCTAAATAACGTAAAGGCTGACCCAGCTGTTAGGTGCCCAACCCTGTTATGGTACTGTTGTGCACTCCTCCCAGCTTTGGCAAGCTGGACCCTGAGCCTATTTGGTGCCGTCCATGAGAATCCAGGTTGCTGCAGTGGATAGCTGAGCCACGGGGAACTGCTGGACACTGTTGTTAGTGCAGCAGATTCTTAGTTACACTGGAAATGCCAGGCCTGGTTGTTAATCTGAGTCCTTGTTGCCCGATCCTGCCACCTTTGCTGGGAAAGCGTTGGATAGGCGTGTAGCTACCACCTTCTCCAGAGCCTTGCAGTCTCCCCAGCAGATCTTCCACTGGGGAATGGCTCGGGGCCACTGAGCCCCCATCACTTGTAGCAGGACCCAACTGGGAACCTGAGGAAACCAAAAAAGGGGTGATGCTGAGGGGACAGAAAATCCCACCGTGTCCTTCTCAAGGGGATGGTGAAGTGCTGTCGAGGCTTAGCTCAGTCCTCCTCAGACATCCCTGAGATACCTAACCGGCAGGGGGGTATCATGGGTTCCTCGTGTTTCTGTGAGGTCCTTAGCAGAGGTCACTTCTCAGTCACTTCTTCCTCCTTGTCCCCTCATGGCGAGTGTGGACATAGGGGCTTCGTAACCAGCAGTCAGCGCCACAAACTGTGCTGAGCCCCAACGGGCCTGTGGTCCCCCAGGGACACCCCCCCATCCTCAGTGTGTGGGTGGTGCTAAGAAAATTAAGAAAGACCAGTACAGCTGAGCTTATTTCTGCTGCTAGTGGGAGGGTTGTTCTTACTCCTCCTTCACAAAGAGGAAGGACCTGGTTACCTCCCTCAGTTCTCCCCTTTCGTTTTCTTCTCCTGCTCCTTGGGCATTTGCTTCCCTCGTGGCGTTTCTGCAGGGCTGCCCCCATGGCAGTGCCCTGCGGCATGGCAGCATCCATCCGGCATGGGTCTGGCGTCCCTTGGCATTAACCGCTCACCCGGAGCAGGGATGCTGAGTCCAGCCGGCCGAGCCGAATGGGATGCGTGGCCAGCTCACTTGCATCCGAACAACCCGGAGCTTGTGGATTCACTGCGCATCTTGCCTCCAGTGCAGAATAGAGAGCAAAAAAGCAGCAAAAAGTCCTTTGATGTCCCCTCCAAATGAGTGGGAGAGAGGATTTGAGAGCAGCAACGATGCACAGGCATTCCCTGTTGGACTTGTGCTTCCAAGCAAAGTACAGGTTATAAAGCCACCGGTCTTGTGCCAGCTGGTTTTAGGGCTGTTAAATGGATCGGTCCCCTATGGGGACTGTGCAGGGCCCCATAGGAGCTGTGGGTGCCTTTCCCTGTGCATGCAGGTGATGCGTTTAGCTCAGCGCGGTGAGGACCAGCAGCTGCAGCTGGTCGAGGAGCTGTGGTTGGGCAGAGCAAGGTTGAGCACGCAGCCTTGTCTCGTTCCTGCAGAGCAGCTGGGAGCACACGCGCTGAATTTTCTGCTGTCTTGATTTTCCTGGAGCACATTGTTATCATCGTGATACCACCCCTGCTCAGCCATGGTATTTAAGGTATCCGGCAATATCAGTCTCGTTTGCATTGAGCTTGGACAAATAAGGACAGTGACTATACCGTTGGTTCACCACTGGACGACCCGATGGCTTCCAGCCTCGGTGTTTGCAGCTCCATCAGCGTTAAACCTGCATTCATGCTGACGGGATCTGAAGGTCAGTCCTTCCTGCAAATGATAAAACCGTGAGCAGGCGGGAGGGCTCAGGCCAAAAGAGTTTTTCCCTTCTGGTTTTGATTTTTCCTGCACCTGTAAAACCTCTTGCATTTTGAAATGGGCTATTTCCAAGGATTTTCTAGATGGGGAGACTGTTCCCCAGCAGCTGCCGCCAGACAGGTAATTCAGTCCAGCTCTGGCTTCCAGCTGTTTGCACAGGCTCTGGGGAAGACCCAAAGAGATGCAAAACCTTTTTTCCACATCTTGATCTTCAAAGTAGGGGGAAAAAACTATTTACACAGAGCTTCAGCTGAGCCTGCAAGGTTGGGGAAGGCAACCCAAGCCCAACTCGGTGCGAAAGCATCGGGGGCACTCATAGGTGGGGTTGTTCATCCAAGCTTAAACACACCAGTATAACACTGGGCTGAAAGCAGAAGCCGCATTCACAGCTGGGCAGCAGGGGCTGTGACTAGCTGTGACGGTGATTTCGGTGGCTTGGGTTAGGGATTTAGCAAAGCAATAGCTGAGCAGGCGTCTGAGTGATTGTAACGTAACTGTACATAGATGACTTCCTGGCTAATTCTTCGTATGAGCCAAACTGCATGTTGTCTCCAATTTCTGCGTGATGCCGGTAGGTTTGGAGGTGTTTGGCTTTCTTTTTTTTTTTAAACCATGTGCTGTACTTGGGTTTCACTTGAACGAAGCATCCAGGATGGGGTATTTTTTGTTGTTGTCTTTTTTTTTTAAAAAACTGTTTACAGTGCAATCTCTGTGTTTTTGAATATTTTTCATTGTTAAACGTCACAGAAGTGGCAGTGATTCCCTTCCTGCTGTAGGAGAGCAGCTGTGCTCATCCGGTCATAAGATGGAGGAAAGGTCCGTGCAGAAGTGCCCCGTTAGCCAAAACAAGTATTTTAACCCAGGTCCCACGCACTACTCACTTTGGTGGCACTGGTTTGTTTGGGTTTTTAATGTACACTGTAATGATGTTACACAGGTTTTTAGCAGGTGCTTGGAAAGTGAGTGATCCAGAATGCTTTTTGACCAGTGTTCTGGATTTCCAGAGCTTTTGGGTTAGGTTTGGGATTTTTTTGTTTGTTTATTTGTTTTGGGTTGGTTTTTGTTAACAAAATAAATATGCCTCCTCTTCCTAGCGTATTGCTCTTGTTTCTCCTTCCGCTCTTTGCTAATGGTAATCGGCTGATGGTATTTGGAAAATTATTGGGGCTCTGAAGTCGACACAGAATTTCTCCTGCCTTTAATGTGAGAGAACGTAGGAACGGCTCATCCTCGCTGGGGTTAGAGGGAAACACGACCATTCCCTCCCCTGCCATTGGCAGGAAGCTACAGCTGGATTTTTGTTGGCAACACCAATTAAAAAAAAAGCCCAGTAAATAAGTGGCCCTGGGGAAGCAGAGGCAGCCTTGTAAGCCACTGCTGACCGTCTCCTTGCGGAGCATCTCGGCTGTCCCCCACCACAGGAAAGGGAAAGACCCCCCCCCCACCGCAGGAAAGGCCCTGCTCTAAGATCCTGGATTTCTTGCTGTTTTCCCAGTCTTGCAGCTTCACTTCAGTTTCTGATCCTAAAGACACCATGTGGTGCTGGACAGGTCTGGCAAAGCGGGGTGGACTTTGATGAAGACTACCTAGCATCACTGAGCAGTGCTGCGCCCAAGTGTCCTTCTGTGGTGCACAACAGGGTCCAGTAGAAATCATTGCTTGGTCTGAACCCCAACACCCCCCCCCCATCCTTATTTACCAAACTGGCTGGACTATCCGGTGGTCTGGAGTCACAGGGCTCCAAACATTTGTCCTCTAGGACTAGGCGACACAGCAGAGCAAAGCCAGGCTCCTACCCGGAAAGCATGTGTCTATCTATCTGCTGCTCTCCAGCCCAACTTTTGTCCTCTAGCTGCTGCCGCGAGGTGAGGAGCTGCTCTGGGAGGAGGCAAGAGGAAAAGGTGGATATTAGTTTCCAGCTGCTGGGTAACAAGGTAGGCCTTGGAAAACAAACCTCACCAGTCCCAAAGGCGGTGTCCCACCATGGGCTTCCCCTGGCTTCTCTTTCTCTGGCACGCTGAGCTGGGAACAGCCTGATGTGACTGGGAGACATAAGCCCTGAACAGCCCAGCCTGTGGTTCGCAACCTGGCTGGCTTTGTACGAGAAACTTGGGGCCATGCAGTGAACTCAGTGCGTGGATGGAAGGAGGGAGGGATATTCAGCACCTTGCGCTAGCGCCAGCTGCTTGACCAAGGCCAGCAGAGATGGACAGTGAGTGATGCTTTTGGCAGAAAGAGACCCACCAGGTGCAGACTCCAACTGAGCCCTCAATTCAAAAATAATTTGCACCTTAATACTTTGGTTGTTGGGATGACCCTGAAACTGCTGCATGAACAATACCAAAGCTCATCTCACCCAGCATCCTGCCTCCAGACCAGTAGCAGCTGCTTAGAGTATAGAGAAAAAGCAGAACATGCCAGGTATGAGGGCAACCCCTTCCTGCAAGGAACTGCTTAGGACTTTCCTGGTCTAGTGGCTATACCCAGACCAACACGGCTGATGGCTACCAAGGAGCCTGACCTCTGTTCGCTGTCTCGGTGCCAGCCACAACTTTACAGCCCTACAGCATCAGTCTGTGGTGCACATGTGGCAGTGACGAGTCTCCCTCTCCTCCCCACCTCCCAGTTCATAGCGGTTGACTGCAAATGCACAAGACAAAATAATAACGAGCTGCACGTCTGGGGTGCCAATAAACTCTCCAGCTCGTGGCAGCTACTTCCCTCCCTCCCTCCCTCTTTGCAGCCGTCATCCCGGACCACACGCGTCGTCCAGCCCTTTTAGCTGTGGTTCCTACTAAGGGGGCATTGCACAGGGAAGGCAAGAGAGGGGAAGGGTGGCTTGGGGGGGGGGGGGCTCATCTTTAATTGCACTTACTTACAATAAATTATATCCATTAAGACATTGCAAATGGTGTCTAATTACACCCAGGCAGCTGAGTTGGGTGGCCAAGGCACCTGGCAGCACCCAGAGCGCAGACAGGGGGGACCCAGCCACAGCACGGGCCAGGACAAGCTTTCAACACCGGACGGTGTAGCACAGAGCACTGCGTCACTTACTGCTGTGCTGCTGCAGGAACAGGGTGAATAGTAAATTAGAAAGTCTCACAGCTTCAGTACTTAAGCATTAAATTGGAGCTGAGCTGTCCAGCTTCCCGCATGGGATCTGATTCATAAAAAAGCATTAAAAAAATAAAAAAGAAGTGGATTATTGCAGTCTTTCCAGACACTGGTGACATCTCCATCACTGCAAAAGCGGCGACGTGGCGGTGAAGACATGGCACCGAAATCCTGGCCATCGCTTCACATTTAACACACCTTTAAACCTCCACATCTCAGAGCTTTAATGGGCACACTTAATCCCCCGGCAGTTATAGCATATATATTTCTCATTTAACAAATCATCTTTCCCCAGATCCTGGCAGCCGTTCGTTTAATAAATCCTCATCGGCTGGGCTCTGCTTTCATCAGCTTGGAGATTTCTGTTCAAAATCTTTTGCCTTTCATTAACTCCGTGCTGGTATTTATTAATGCTTCCAATCTTTCCTTGGTGCTTTGCAGCCCAGCTCACTGGGGTGGGTCAGGAAGAAACAAGGGATTTTATTTTATTTTTTTTTATTAAAGCAAGAGGGAAAGCCTTGAACTGCTTTGGGAAACTCAGCGAAATCCTTGCTACTTCTAAGGTATGAAAAAACTTGCCCTTGCCACTAAATTAAATGAGGGGCAGAAAAGGGATAAAGATGTCTCTGTAAATCACTTGGAGCCACACAGTTCATTTCTGTTCAGCATCTTTCATTATAGCAAACATAAATCAGCAGCTGGAGCCCAAGAGGGTAAGAAGGTGAGATTTATTGACATGGGAAGTTTGGGAGGGGAAGAGCTCGTAGGATACAGAACAATTTTTTTGCCTCTAGCGCGGCCCAGGCTCATGGAGTCTGCTGGCCCTCATTCCTTCTCCGAAGGCTCTCCAAAGCTTGCTGGAAATATTTAGTATGATTATTTTTTCCCCCTTCCAAACAAGAAGGTAAGGCAAGGCGAGACGGGTGCTCGCACCGCGCAGGGCACAGTGGGCTCCTGCAGCCGCGGCTTCTCCTTGCACCTCCTCTCCAGTTCTTAGGACTTTCTCTCTGTTTTTAACTGCTGAAATAAGTCGTTTCTCAAGACTCTTGAATTCTAGCTCTTCGCAAACTTTGCCTGCAGAGCTCGGAAGTGGGTGAAATCAGAAGTGCTGGGTAAAAAACCAAGGGGAACAGTGATGGTACCTGCACCCCGGTTAGCTCAGTCTCTGCATTTGTGGGCGGCCGCCCCAGCGCCGCCGCGTGGGCACCAACACCTCTGCGGGACCCAGCTGGGAGACGCAGCCTGAAGAAGCAATTGCTCTTTGGTGGGGTCAAAAACTTGGGTGGTCGGTGGGTGGTTCAGGAGGGCAAGGAGGGAGGACACAGGAACACTTGCACCGCTGGTGGGAGCCCCGGCTCCACCACCACCACCACCGGCTAGAAGGGCATCGACTGCCTCTCCATCAAGTGGAACATTTTACTAATTGACTATTAGATAATCGTCCCAGCAAACGTTAATCAGTTGTAACAGAGGCCAACAAAATCAATAACGTGGAAAATCCTGACTATTAACTTCCTAAAAAGCTTCCCATAACGGAGTGTCAGGCGCAGTTCAGGTGAATCACGGGTTGCAACATGCCTAAGAGAGGAGGGAGACTCGGCTATTGCCCCTTCAGACCTGCACTGGGCACCATCATGGTTCCTCACCCACGCATACACCACGACTGTGGCCCACGGTTTTTAGGGCTGGTGCAGATCACCACAGCACCCAGCCAGGGTATCCCAGACCGTTTCGTCGTCTATTTGTAGGGCTAAAACATTTCCGATTCTCAGGCCAGTAACCTACAGCGCAGCCCAGCAGAGAGGAGCTGGTGGGAGGTTGTCCTCAGATGTCCTCATGCTGCTGCTTGCACCCCCAGTCGCTGTGTTTTAGCTGGCCTGAGATGGTGCCAGCTGTGTGCAATCATGCCAAACCCAGGAATGAGGAGGGGGAGGCGCACAGCGCCCTGATCACCCATCCCATGCACTGCTAACCTGCACCGATCCCCAGGGCTGGACCACGCATGCCAAGCTAGATGTCAAGTGAAAGAAGGGGAGGAGAGGGGCAAGCTCCTTCGTAGTCCTTGCCATTGAACAGTGAAAGCCTCATAGCATGGCATTAACTCAAGAAATAGCACTCTAGGCTCCTTTCGAACATACTGGAGTCCCCAAAAAATGAAACCAGCCCCTCTCCTGCTAGAGGAGAGGCTTTCTCAGGACATGCTACGTCCCCGTGCGCTGGGCAGGGTGGTCAGGGAAAAGCATGCTGGGGACCTCAGCTGTAGGTCCTTTCCCTCAGTACTCTCAAACCAGTCTCTTCTCTTAAACCGCCCTCAGCACGGGGGATTTTTCACTGTGGAGCCTTTGTGCCTCTGTGATGGATGTTGATTTACATCTTCATGCTTCTACTTGCTCTGAAGGATGAGCAGGAGAAAAGCACGAATGATAAAAATGTAGGAGCCTCCCCCCCGCTGCCCTGGAAAATGAGATTCAGCCTTGGTGACGAGGGCTCCTCTCCCTCTGCCTTAGAGGAGACAGCAAAAAATATCTCAGAAGCTTGAAATATTTTGTGGGGGTTACCGAAAGGCTATGTCCAAAGAGAAAGATTTACTGCAGAGCCTAACCAGCTGGGCACGCGCAGCGCGCGGAGCCCCGCGGGGGCTCATCGCCAGCGCTGCAGGGTCTCATTCAGGATCGGGAACCGCTTGGTTGAGCCTCCAGCCCCACGGGAGCGGGTGTGTGACTCCGGCTGGGCCTAATGCAAATGCAGTCGGCAATGGGAAATAATAAGTGTAAAACGGACACGTGTTTTGGGGACCCAGCTGCAGCCCTTTGAGCCACATGGCTATCTTAGCCCTGCGCGGGGCCCTGCTTTTCAGGGGGTCTATGGCCGGGTGAAGGCTCTGGTCCCTGCGGGCTGAGCCGCGCGGGTGGGATACGGCATTACGAAGCGCCCACTGCCCTTGGTGGGGTGATGATAGGTTTGCAGGGCTGCAGCTGACCAAGCGACACTGTAGAGGTGTGGGGTGAGACCGGGGAAAGACCAGATCGGTCTTCTTGAAGCTCTTCGCCAGCTGTCCCTCCAGCCAAGGAGGCAAAGAGAAACACGGACAATTGGTGTAATTACACCGAACTACGCCTCTCCTCGCCCCCACCCCAGTACTGTTAAAAAAAAAGAATTATAATTCGCTTTGACAGCTGCCAAATTAACAGCGCATTATGCGGCATATTCAATTAGACAAGCTCCTGAGGGAGCAGGCGAAGTTAGCCAGCCAGCCAGCACTGCCGGGACGCGGCGTTTGCAAAGGTATTTTTAGAAATGGATCCGCGCTCTGCAGAGGAATATACAGCCCTTTGGTCAGTACCGGCAACCATTCCCCATCTGTTTCCAGAACACGTTTTAAAAAAAATCAGATAAAAAAAGGTTTCAGTGCCGGTTTTGCACTGCCGTCACCCACAAGTCAAGCCGTTACCGGCAGTTTCTAGCCAGAAGAAAGGCCCACGCTGGTGGCCGTGGATTGGTGGGAGATGGAGGCAGAGACCGCTTTGAAGAGCGGCACAGGGCGATTCAGCGCTCAGGTGCGTATGCGCCGCGCGTGCGTACGCACAAGCAGGTACGCGCACGGATTATCAGCTTCGCAACTTCACAGACTAATAAAGATCACTTCCCTGGGAACAGACCGCCGAATCCTGAACTTCTCCAAGGTGACCTCCTAACACGACTTCCATTTTCTCACCCCACTCCCATTCCACGTGCCCACCAAGAGGCTTTGAGTATTTTGCCTCAAATCCTAGCAGGAATGGCAGATAAAACTGCATTTTTTTGCACCTGAACCTCTTTGGTGGGCATCATGGCTCCTTCTGCAGTTCAGACTTGGGAACCTTCTTTTAGAGAGACAAAGGTGCGAGTATCAGACCAAACTATTTTGCACCCATTTTTTTCCCCACAGATACAGCTACTAATTTGGGGAGAGGGCACTGGAGAATCTGAGCCACTACTTACCTCCGGCTCTTTGCTCTTCCCCGAAGCCCACAGCTGGTTGCCCCAGCTGCCTGCGCACTCCGTAGCTACCTGGCCTTCAGCGCTCCACGTGTTCAGCAGATTTGCAAGAGCGGCTGTTTATGGACCTGTTCTGCAGCCCCCTGCAAGATGTCAAAGAGCTGCGGATCAAAAGTTTAGCTAGTGATTTCTGCACCTACTTCTCCTTCAGGCACAGGTCTGTATTAAGGCACCTCATGTCTAACAAACCTGCCATTCCTTCCTTCAGGCTGCAGCTCCTTGTCCTGCAGCATCTGCGTTGTTACTCCTAATATATTGTTACTGCCCTGGTGGAGGAATCGGGATAAAATAGCTGCCCTTGCCTTCCCAGAACACGTTCGCTTTGCATAAATGCAGTCTTCTCTGACCTGGTATTCCCTCCGCTAACCAGAAAGACAGGACTCCTGGGTCCTGACTCAGTTCCCGCAATAGACCCCAGGAGATAAGCAAATAATTGGGATGTCTCCCTGCCTTGATTTCCCAGGCTGTAACACGGGGCTACTACGTAGCGCATGCGATCAGCCCACAGCTACATCCACGGCTGGTAAAGCCATTTGCATTCCTGAGGCAGCCTGCACGGCAGAAACCACAGCCACTGATTTCATTGAACGTTGAATGTTTAATTTAAAAAAGGGAAATTAAACAGCTTGCTGTGCTCCCCTCTGTAAAATTCAAGGCTCGGAGACTTGTTTGACTATGACTAACTTAGGTGTTACTCTGCTGTAATCCAAACATGCCTCCTGCCAATAAAAACACGGCTCCCCAAAACAGCCCCGCTTTTATCCGCCAGTTTATAAATATATAGGCACCAAGTTACAAGTTCTGTACTTTCAGCCAAAAATAAATGCTCTGAAGTAAAAAATGACGAACTGCGAAGCTTCACAATCTGCTAAATGAAATGTAAATATTACATATTGGCAACCCAAAGGCACTTCTGCTTTCAAACTTGGCCAGATGTTCCAGGCTTCAGAGCACACAAGACAAAGTACAGGTCAACATAATGCAGTTTCTTCAAGGAACCTCATAAGTTGGATCTACGGTCTACTGGGGAGCAGGAAGAAAGCAAGTGTGAGAGTGCGCGGTGGTAAAAGCTGACAGAGGGAAGGCAACTGAGTATTTTGCTGAAGCGACTTTATCGCTTTTGTAACCTCCTTGGTATTTTTAAAATCACACTTCCTACTTCCATGCAAGGTCCTTATCCCCTAGACTGCACGTGCAATCCCACCGAATGCAAGAGCACTAGCTGCGTTTGTATTTGAAAGCCCAGGGCCCAAGAAATTTATTGCAAAACCAGAGATTCTCTTCAAACGCTATTAGCTGATACAAATATAAGCAAGCTAACCAATATCCCAATCAAGCGATGATTTTTCCCGGTGACACTGACAGAAGAACAAATGATTTATTTCTCTTTCCCACTGGGAAATAAGAGTAACCTATTTATACTGTATACTCAGCACTATATAATCAAAATATAGAGACAATTCCTGCACTGGAAGGCTTAACATTTAAGACTCTTCACTTGCCTGAACTGCACAAGGCTTCTGCAGGATTACAGCCTTCAGGCAGAGGAAGGATTGAGCATCCCGACTAGTACAATTCAAGGATAATTTGTAATGCTTTGTTCTGTTTTACACAGAAAGGAGCAAATACTCCAAGGGAATAGTGCAGGACTGGGGCTGAATATGGAAACGGCCTTGGCTTGGAGAACTAGGCAGGAACGGAAGTGAAAGGAAAAAGACACCGATGCGGCTGAGATATCATCTAACACCCAGTATCCTTGCTTTCCAGACACCTGTACGTACCCTACCAACTCAGGCGTTATGGAAAACAGTCCAGGTTTCTATTGTTTGCTGCAATGTGGGGAAATGTTTAACCATGTAAATGAGGAGGCTCATTTTCCTGGATTTTTTCCTTTGTCAACAGAGAGGAACAGAACATACCCAGACCGCAATACAGAGCGGAGGCCTAACATGGGTTCCTTGAATTAGCGTCCAGGAGAAAACTGCTCTATCCGCATTGATTGCACTAGCCTCTTAATTTAAGCAGTTCAGTTACCGGGCTAAAACTAGGAGGTGTGAACACCCTTGCCCCAGCAGCGCTACTGCGCGTGAACTACAAGGTACCTTACACACATTCATTAACCACGGCGCTGGCAAAACTACTATCAATCACCTATAAAACAGCAGAGCTGATGCACTGATCAGCATCCACGTCAGTCAGCCGTGCAACCAGCTGTAACACCCCGGCCAACACCTACAAAGGTATTTAGGGAGAGAAAACAGCCACGAGGAGCCCTGTGGGATTTGCTGAAGAAACTCTGCAGGTTAGGTAGTTAATCAATAGTAGTCGGGCACCCACCTTGCCAAACCGCCTTGGCGAAACCCGCTAAGGTTCAAACTGCAGCTTTGTCTGCTTGAACTCCTTTCGAACCCAGGCCGCAGGGCATCCATCCTTGCTCCTCGTTCTGCCAAAATCACTGATAAAAACCGCTGCCTCAGAAGAGCTGCTCTTCCTCAGCTTGAGGATACAGTCAGCTGCTATATGGAAAGGAAACCACTTAATAAAAAGCTGAGCTGTTTTACAGGCTTCCTTGGAATTTAAGGTCAGGCTGCTTGAATCTATCCATTACTTACCGTGAGCTGTGTTGCTTTGTTCAGTTCATCCTATTTAAACAAAGAAAACCCTTGGCCACATTCTGAACTCGCGCAATGAGGTAAACCAGAGCTACTCTACAGACATTACTCCACGCTGTGGCAACAAGTCATGTCTTCTTCTGTGCATGCAAAGATCTCTGAGGACCCACGCTATGATATAAAAGCAAACAGACCTCCTCAGTGGAAGCTTCCCAGGCCAAGGGCCTTCCTATCTGTTCTGTAAATAGACAGTAATACAAATTAATCAGGACAAACATCAATTCAAGAGTTTTATTTACTTGTAAGAGTTCTGCTCTACATATAGAAAAACAAATCTTCACAGAGTACTTACAGCTTCAGCTAGTTCTCAGTAATTATTATTTTTTCTGGTGGTTCCTTACTAGGTTGTTTGTTTAAATACACGTGCAAATCAAAGAATTCTGTCTCATCTCTTCAAAAACTACATTTATTAAAAAGGTTTTGGAAGCAGTTTTCACTCCCCACTTAACTCTGAACATTTCACAAAATCCCTCTTCAGAATAACTCACTAGTCTTGCAATATAGACAATATTATCAGAGGCCATCGTACTTCCACACCTCAATTAAATCTGTGAAATGGGAGGGGGAGGAAAAAAGAAATTAATGGAAGATATGGTTATATGGCTGTCAGGAAAAGTTCTATGCCATTTCCCAGCTAAGAGTGCCTGGGGAAATAATTTCTAGCTTTGGGAAATGCAGAAATTACTTTTTAATAAAGTTATAAATAAATAACTTTTTTTGGAGAGGGAAGAGCTATTCAGAGTTAATCAGAAATGGATTTAGAAATAATCTTTGATAGACTTTTCTTTGTCGAGGAGAAATTCTATCAAAATCAGTATTCCTGTTAGTCAGAAAGATTCAGCACGATCAAGACAAAGGTTTGGCTAGTAGCAGCCATCAAGGGTTGGTCCTCTTCCGCCCGGATGGGATTGGAGGTAGGACAGGTTTGGAGTTGGAGCCTGGCCGGTTGGTGAGTTGAGGCACATGAGAAGAACCAGACCTGGACTTGCTGGATCTTCTCTGAAGATTGTCACTAGGGAGTTCAGTCTCTGCAGAAACTGTTAATAAATAAGTGAACAAACACTCACTAGCAGGGGTTTATTTCAATGCAAAGTCAAAACTTATCACAAAGCATGTCTCCAGCTGAAAACCTAGCGTTTTATGGAAATAAAAAAGATGAAATATCTCCAGGTAGTCTAGTGGCTAACCTACCCAACATGAATGGAAGAGTAACTTTATGCCTAAGCATATAGTCACCATTTTGTTTTCTCCAGAAGCTCACTAAGAGAAATCTGCTATATTATGCATGATGCTTAATGATTCTACCACATCATAAAATTGCTGATTATTAAAGCAAGCTGTTTTCACAAGCATGAAGAAGCTGCCCTGACACCTGAATAAAGCTACTATCATTACGGTAAGCATGATACACAGCCTGAACAAAACCATTATTTTGGAATAGCGTTCAAACCTTTCAATCTGTCCACTCCGTTTTCAGCTCCTCTTGGATCTTGATGCTCAACTTTGTCTTCTTCAGTGCGCCGAGCATGGGGAAGAGGGGTCCGAACAGACAAACCTTCAGTAGCAGCTGCACCAGATGAGGAGATTAAAAGTAGTCCACTAGTAGGACCAGATTCTCTGTCGCTGAGAGGAGGAAATGATTTATGCTTTAAAACAGCAATAAAAAAGCATATGCAGCAAGTCCGATAGTATTACTGATCTGACAATATTACTGATGTTGTTGCAGTCACATAAATCAATCAAAAGTCACGAATAAATTGCAGTATTTATCAATTACAAAAACTTTCACTCATTACAATTCTCTCAAAACTTTTGGGGTTAGCAAACACAATTATTACCCCTCTTCATTTTCATTTTATGTATTGATCTAATTAATCAATCAATCACAGACAGATACAACAAAGAGGTTCATGCCACATAGTGAATCAACTTCGGATCTGGGATCAGAGCTCAGAGCTTCTTGTTTCCAAACTCTGTAGTTCAGCATCACAATGTTCTCTCTTAGCGAGTGACTGAAAAGACTACCTGAAGGTCTACTTAACAGGTTACCTGCCAAGCTTCTAATAAGAGTTTAGTACCACAGACATATTTAGACAGAGAGAAAAGACAGTTTAATTGTTAACTGCAGAACTGACTTCCACTCTGCCACAGACTCTGTAGGTCACTGGTAGTCACCCAGGTCTGCATTCAAGCTGCCTATTACCACTGCCTGCCTCAACAGGAGTCGCTGCAAGTCCTGTTCTCCATGGACAACATAGGAACTGGGAATCTGGGCTTCGTGAGTTGCTCACTGCTCTCTTGAACTAGAAGTGTTGCGATAATAGTGATTATTAAGTTAGACACAACAGGTGGCATGAATAGTACACTTCTAAATCTGTCTCAGTACTTCCTTGAAGTAATGTTTCCCTTCATCTGTTTTGTCTATATTACAGTCACTTAGTCAAAGGACTTTCTTACTACCCTGTATGTTTGCACAATCCCTAGCATAGCGGATTCTACATTCATTTGGAGAAAGCAAATGTTTCCGTAGTACTGCAGTGACAACATGGACAACGAGTAGCCATTTACCAGTGAGCAGTGTCCACAGCACCTCTCACCCTTTGGGTCTCCTGCAGAAAATCTGTAACCAAAGCCAAAGTCTGAGCAGTCAG
The DNA here is from genome assembly GCF_036417845.1 of Apteryx mantelli. NCBI lineage: Eukaryota > Metazoa > Chordata > Aves > Apterygiformes > Apterygidae > Apteryx > Apteryx mantelli. The sequence continues at coordinate 220,559,784 of NC_089978.1, read as the reverse complement.
GGGCCTTCAGATTAAGGCAGGTATGTGTGAACATGACAACGATAATGATCATGCCTGCAGCTTGTTCTGACATGATAAAGGCTTCCTGTTTCCATCTATATCCTACACTGAATTTACTTAAGGAAAAGTAAGGGAAGAGGCTTTGATTAATACAGAGAGATCAACAAATATCTATTTAATGTAAAACCATAACATATTTCTGGAGCGGTGCTTAAGGCATTTCATATCTATCTTCAAACAGAAAGGGCTGTTCCAGTCTAGATGAGAGAAACTCTGATTAATAGACTTGTGAGTCTGGGAGGAATTTCAAGTATTATCCACCCTGACCTTATCTATGGTGCAAGCCACAGAATTTCATCCCCAAATTCCTGCAAGGAGCATTTCATCTTATGAGACTACTATGATTACAGCATTCCAGAGAATAGACAGAAAGTATTTCAGTAGTATTTTAATAAATCCAAGCTGTAAGAAGATGGTGTCATGAATAATGAGATAAAACAGTGTGGTACTCCCATAAGAAACAGATAATTATCATCTCACTAGATGTACTGTGGAAGTCAATGAGAATTTTGCCATTGCCTTCAAAGCAAGGAAGATTATATCCTGTAGTGCCTTTCTCTGAGGTCCACCGCATCCAAGGGTGCTCATCACCAAACACTGAACTTGCTGGAGCCAAGTGCTTAACTCTAGCTGCAATCTCATTTTAGCTGCCTGTAATACCCATCAGACATAATTGCAGTAGGGAAAAGCAATTACTAGTAGCAGTAAATTCAAGCTTAGTATAAAGAGCAGCTTGGATTCTTCAAAAATATCTATGCCAATTTCTGAAAGGCTGACTACTACTGTTTGTGCTTTAGACCATACATTCATGTCTTTGCCTACTAATAAAGGTCAACAATAGGTATCATATGGTTAGAATTAACCCTGTGTGGATCTCCAGGCACAACTACATGAATGCACCGTCTCAAAATACAGCATCCTAAGGCGTTCAACAGAAATCTTCATTGGTTTCCCCTCTAGCAGTCCCTTTGTTAAAGGGCAGAAGACAAGGCAGACTCTGGGAACTAATTAACACATTATTTGGCAGGAGGCGACTCTTGGCTGTACAGGGAAAGTTGGTACCCAAGTTCCCCTGAAAACCACTTGGATAGGTCGATGACAAGAATGCCAAAAACTCAGTGTTACAGTAGATATCTCTGTCAATACCATGCTAGCTGCTAGGGGAACAATTTACAACATTTTTCCTTCAGTAAAAGCCAAAGTATAGATATAATTATTCTGGGAGGAAAAGGTGCTTTTGATGGAGTACCTTCTTTCATGTGGAGAAGCAGTTTAAGTTACAATGACAAGTACAGTCTTGCAAGTGTAACCCACATTTACTTGTGGCACTAGATGAGCACATTTTTTCTAGGAGAGTCAATAGTTTAAACTAAGGGGTTATAGTACAGTAGTTGTGACAGCAGCTATAACAAACGTAGGAGGAAGAATAGATGTTCCACTAAATGCCTCACTATTATTTTGGTCTCAGCTAAGTTGTGAACTTGAATAAGCCTTGAGATGAGGCTGTATTGCAATACTCATCTCAGTGTTTATTTGTATACTGGGGCCTCCTAGTACAAATATCATAGCAAACATTTAATTTAATGGAGGTTTATTGTAAAATGACTCAGAATAAGAAAAAAATACCAAAAATAACAGGAAACCAGAGCTTATGAAGTCTACGCCACCTAGATATCCAAGGTATTTGGGAAGGGTGGGGTGGAGGAGCTGAGAACCTACCTCTTCTTTGTGCTTTTGGAAAATGTCCTTCATTAGCACCTGCTACTGCCAGGTGATTTGTAAATGAGCTCTGATAACCTATCTCCAGTCCTTCCCTGAAGACCCAAGCACAGAGAAGATAACTGTTACAAGTGGAGGAGGCATAGCTGTGTCCTGACTTTAAGGTTTTCCCTATACTCAAATGTCCCAATCAGTTAAATGGAAATTAAAAAAAAAAAAAAAAAAAAAAAGGGAAGCTTAAAAAAGGACAAAAGTACTCCACGGAATAAGGAGATAAATGGAATCTCTGTGCACCAAATATAGAATATATTAGTAATGATTTGAGGATTAAAACACTGGCCTGCTACAGGTTTTGTTTAGATTATGCTTGTACTGGACTGCCAAACCCCAACATATACCATTCCACATGATGACACAATAATTCAGCTGATGGATAACTTTCATGTGATGACATTTGGCAGGAATGAGTACTTGCAATTAAATATTTGAGATAGTTCTTTGTTAAATGCACTAGTCAATGCTAGATGAGGTTCTGACTCCACCATCAAACTTGCAAATACCGAAGGTATAGTAACAGTTTCAGAAGTTAAATTTCCACTCTCTACCTCTCTAGTTCCCAACTCTGCTTTATATTTTGCCCTTCTTGTCTTCTCTTCTCCTTGTTATGCTGCAACCAGATCATTTCAATATCTGGGTTATACAACTGCCTTACAAATAACTCTACTGGTAAAAATGAATAATGAAATACAGCAGGCAGGAACCTAAAGAACTTATCGTTGTCTCTGGTTAGTAGCGGTCGTCTTTAAAGTACATTTGCAAGATATACTGCCCTAAAGGACTGCTACTTGCCAAAGGCAATGATTAATTGTTTAAGCCTATGAGTGAGAACAAATGGAGCCTCAGGCAAAAAAAAAGAAAAAACAAATCCACACTTTATGTGAGGGAGAGTTCAGCCACCGGCAGAGAGCTTCAGAAGTCACTGGAAACTGGCACAACGTTTTCTTTTGTGAAATCAGGAAAAACTAGGGCCTCAGAGTCGACTTCCAAGGAGAAGACCATAACTATGGTCTTAGCAATGAAAAGAAGCTATGGATGTATTTAGAAACTGACCTGCTAAAAGTTACAGGTCAGTTAGCAGACATCTAAACAAATCTTTAATTATCACCTTTGGAGTAAATGCCATCGAGGATCACCTGTTTTACCTGTAGACCAGCAGTAACAGAACAACTGCAGGATTTGGATCCAACATGTTAAAGTGTCAGTGACCTGAAGGATAATGGTACAGCTTCCACCACAGCTCAACTTTAAACAGAAACTGCTAGATGTGAAAAATTATGCAAATGATTTGGGATCTAGACACAAAGTCGCCTCGTAAAACAGCAGACTAATTTGCTGTCCCTGAATCTGAAAAACAATGTTTGCTTTATTGGCTGTGCTTGGAGGTCAATGATTTATTTCATGCTCTTACCCCTTGACGTTTTTTTTTAGTTTACTCTTTCTTCCACTCCAAATATTGAAAGCATAAAATTGGGGAAAAAGGGAAAAAAAGATTAAATCACCTCAATGTTCAGACAAACAATATCGCTACAGGCTTTACTGCAAAGCTTCAGAAGCGTGGGTTGTTTTTTTTTTTTCCACAAATACTTTAAATACATCTACACAACAGTATTTCCATCAGGGCCTATGAACAAATTTCTTCTAAGCTTTCCTTATCTTCCTTTCAAAAGGATTTGACAACAAGACTATAATTTTGCTGTAGGCCTGATGCATGCACAAAAAAATGAATCAGATTAGCAGTTTGCTTTTTCTCTCCTCACAGTTGTTTTTCCACTGTGTTATTAACAGCGCTAAATGAAAACACTGCTAAAAGTCAAAACACCAAAATGTGGTACAGTGGAAAGACGTATTTATTCCCATATGCGAAGGGTGAGACCTTTACAACTCATCATAGCTTCACACTCATTTGAGTTATAGGTCTTGCCTCTTACTGGTAAGGACAGATGATGCATACTCCCTCTGCAACCTATTATGCACTCAGTTTCTCTCATATTGCTCACTCTGTTCTTCTTCAGCACACTCCACCATGGCACAAATACCCAGGACAAATGAATCTGCAGAGGCCTGTGGTTTCAACCTTTTTACAGCATGCTAATTAACTACTTGTAATTACAGTGGCAGGTAGTACATCACACAGAGGGAACTGGAGGTCTCTCTAGGATATAAAAGGAACAGTGAGACTTTTTTCAACAGCAAGTTTATCTAAGAACTTTGCTTAACATATCAGCAATCAAGCGAATGTGTTGAAATCTTTTTAAAGAGTATCTGGATGTTTAGCACTTTTCATTGTGGCAAACTGCCTAATGTGTGTTTGGGAAATATTTAACACAGTGATTCATGAAAGGTATGAAAACATACACACGAAAAATACATGGTATGATACAGAATCACAGAATCACTGAGGTTGGAAGGGACCTCTGGAGATCATCTAGTCCAACCCCCCTGCTCAAGCAGGGTCACCTAGAGCATATTGCACAGGATTGCATCCAGGCGCATTTTGAATATCTCCAGAGAAGGAGACTCCACCACCTCTCGGGGCAACCTGTTCCAGTGCTCTGTCACCCTCACAGTGAAAAAGTTTTTCCTCATGTTAAGATGGAAGTGTCTGTGTTTCAGTTTGTGCCCATTGCCTCGCGTCCTGTCACTCGGCACCACTGAAAAGAGTCTGGCCCCATCCTCTCGACACCCTCCCTTCAGATACTTGTACACATTTAAATACATTTAAATACAGCTGGAAATGCCCCTTGGTCTGTTCAGAATGAGAATAAGATATCAAACATGGGACTGAAGCCATGATCAAATCCAAACTTACCAACAACCTTATGGCACAGACATGAGCTCATTCTAAGCTGCGGGCTTCAGGTGAGGTTTATACACAGTACAGGAGAGTGAGGAGAGCTGAACTTAGCTGGCTCGTAGCAAGGCCACGAGCACAAACCTTTTTCCAGTGTGGATGGGGGAATCTGACATTTTATGCTTCACTAGGCCATGCTGTGTGGCATCCTGCTGCTTCTCTGTATCCCATCTGGATATGCGATTACAACAGATGGCCAGAACGGGAAAAAAGCTTATCCAGGATTCTTCACAGAAAGGCCACAATGTCACTTGCCACAGTAGCAGGCAGACTTGTCGGCAGCCAGAGCTCAGCTGTCCATACAAAACAGGACCATTAGAGTGAGTCACAGCCATCTTATAGGTGGCAACATGGACCTCCAGAGCCAGGTCATGAAATGCGGCAGACTAAAGCCCCCTTCATTGCTGAAGGCCTAACAGACATTGAAGATGTTGCCCCTTCAAATCTTCTTCTAGCCTCACCTCTCTAAAATCTTTAAATGAGATAGCAGTGGTCTTCCTCTGACACTTCAGAGCCTGTTTAGCTGGGATACATAAAAATGAGGACATTCAGCACTGCTGAGCAGAGATGCTGGCCAACATATGAAGCATAGCATCAACAACAGCAAAGATAGGAAGGGAAGGTAGAAGGTTACTACAGAGCTCAGGATCCTGCTGGGGTCTGTTGTCACTGTGGACAAGATCAGAATTTGAAGATCATGAAACTACCTCAAGCCTCCCAAATAGTATTCAACAGTAACTATGGTGATTCTCTAAAGAGAAAAAGAGAAATCACTCTGATAGCAGTATCAGAAACTTCTGGCATATCTGTCTGAAATGGTTATCGCTCAAGATCTGTTTTTCTACACTTTGACAAGTTTCTTTCATCATTTTCTTCCTTTAAACATCCCTGTGAAAGAAAGGTCTTGAAATTCTCTCTCTGCGTGTGAATTATGGTGTCTAAATGAAACCATTCCCATGAATGACAAGACTTTGTTTTATGATGCAGCGACACATGTTTAATAAGGCTGTTGATGTAACAGATGAGACAACTGCATTAGCTTGGGAAATGGTTTTAGATCTTACACAATGCAGCGTTAACATTCATTCCACCCAGCGACAATCTGTTCCCTCAGAAACTGAACTCACCGGCTCTCAGGGTGATTAGGGGGCAAGCTCTGTTCTTGGGTGACATTCCCTCCACCTGAGGGCAGAGAAGCAGGTGTTGTTGGCTCCAGTAATTGTTGATGGGAGCCGCCTGGTGCAGGAGTGACTGCCAAGCCCCTGAAATGACACAGAAAGAAAAAAAAAGTGGCATTTATATACCATAATAGCACAGTTAGTGCTTAGCTCATGTCTTTCGGAGTGTCGCAGAGTGCTTTTCAGAGCTTTATCGTGCCAACTCTACAGAGGAAAATAAGGCACAGAGAAGTCAAATCCAGAAGCTTCTTCATCTCCCAGATGCTTATAGAGAAGCTGATAAGTGTTTGAGCAGCTGGACAGTTAACTCAGGTCTCTTGAACAGAGAGAAGGGCCTAAATTTACGCATCCAGATGCAATATTTTTTGTCTTAGTCTTTTCTGTTTTCTGTTTTTTCTTTCTTGTTTTCTTTTCTTTGTCTTTGCTGCTGCAGCTGTTTTATTGAAAGAGGTAACCACTTCCAGTCTACTCTCTCCTGCTCTTCTCTACCTACAGTTGAAGGCTACTGACCCCTCTGATCTGTTGGCCACACAGTTCATGCTACTAAGCCCTTCTCTTTTTCTGTCAAAATAAACTTGGCTAGCAAGGATCTACTTTTAAACTGTCTAAGCTGATAGGGTTCATTTTGCCTGAAGTGAGTTTACAAGACCAGTTCAGATGGAGGAGAGTGTTATCTCCATTGGGAGAGAAGCAGCAGCAACAAGCAGCCTAATCCAGGCTCTTTTTATAGCCAATGGAGATGAACAGTCTCAGTTACAGCATGAGTAAACTCAAGCTTAAGTAGACGTCTAAAGCAGGTTGGATGAATCACTGTTTCCAGTGAGACAGGGGAGTGCAGGGCAGCTTGTTCAGATGGAGACATTTATATTAAAGACACCCCAAATCAGGTGAGATTAATTCCAACCCTTGTGACTTACTCACAAGGTGAGAAGTTTCATCTTCACACCTTCTGTCACTACCACTCATAACACCTAAAAAAAAAAAAATCATTCCTGGTAACTGCAGTATCAACACCACTTTATTTATAGCCTGGAATCAGAGAGCTAAAACCAAACACAAACAGCCCTGGTGAGTGCCAGATGTGAGAGGTCCTTATTGAAATAATGAACTTCAGGTTGTAACTCTTGAAAGATTGCATGCATCTACCCCTTGTACCACAGCCATGTCACTGACATGCCTCACAGGAACGCTGAAGGCATCTCTTTATTTCTAAGGGCAATGAGCCTATTTAACTTCTGTGCGTGCTCATTTTTTAGGCTTGTCAAAAGCATTTTTAATTGCAGTAGCAACTGGTGAATACCTGCCCCACGGGAGAAGCTAGGTTTGTAAGGAGAGGTAATGCCTTTTGTTAAGGCTCAATTGCTACAATTTGGAAACACGAAAATACAATTAAGTTCTTCATCAAGCTCTCAATCACACCCTTAGGCAATTACGGCAATGTATAACACTACTGCTTTCCCCACAGGAAACAGAGAGCCTAAAATCACAGACGATGTCTCCAACTGTCTCTTCACACCTCCCCGTCTTGTCAAAGCAGGGCTGTTCCCTCTTGTTGGTCTTCTGGTGCTCCAGTGATGAGGCTTTCCCCACTTCTCCTTGGAAATCATTCCCTCGCCCAATACGCAGCACTTCAAGCAAGGTTTTCTATTATTTATCTTCAAGTTTTCCTTCCTTTAGTTTCATCCTCTTATTAATACCTAAAAATAAAGCTTCCCTACTGTAAGTTCTCAAGCTGTTATTGTTTCATTGTCCAGTAACTGCTGGGTGGTAATGGTCTGTTCATTATCAGCTCAGATCAAGATCTGAACCAATTATATAGGAGAAAGGTTCTTATTCCACTGACAGCCCTCAGAGCTGCTGAGGGCTCTCAGAAAACATTTCTTGCAAATCAGCATCATGAAAATAATGGAAAAAAAATAAGAAAAGAAAATCCCCTAACAAAGATCTCTGCTCAATATACAACACAGAAATACACAGCCTGACACTGGAGGCTAAAAGAGTCAAAGTAGAAATCTGAAAAGACGATTGAATGTCACCCATTTAAGGACCTGGACACCACAGGAAAACAGGCTCTACTTCCTGGGGCAAAGCTTCGGATTCAGAACTCCTGATCTATTCTTAGAAGCTACATCTCAGCTGATAACCAAAAACATCCAGCCAGTCAGTTTAAGAAGAAACATATATTTTAAAAGGCTTGACAAGCATGCTCTCTTTCCTTCTATCTGCCTGTCAGTGTCTTCTCTATATTGCCACTTGTGTTTTGCGCTATCATTTTGATTTGGCAGTTTCATTATAGGTGTTTAGATTCAGAGTGTTTATAATTCCAATTACACTACGGTGCCTCAAGTCAAATAAAAAAAGAGATATCAGCTAGATAAGTCAAATGACGCCCTGTGAAAAGGGTTATCCATGTATTTCAGGACAATGTCTTAGTTCTGTCATTAAAAGGGGCATAAAAATAAAAGGGAAAAGCAAAATCACATTGAAGTGCGGGGCTGGTCAGAAAAGAAGGTCTGCAAGACATACATACAACCACATGCATGCAAGAGCAACCAAAGCAAAGTGAGCAAGCAAATCCAACAGAAGAGAGTGCGTCAACCACAGGTTGACCATACATCTCCTTATTCCTTCGCAGCTCTGGCAGGAAGCACTGGTGTAAAGTGTATGAATTTCCCCCAACTCAGAAAAGCAAGACAGCATGTTGTAAATTCTCTTCCAAGTGAAGCCTGCTCTCACTCAATATAGTTTCTTTCAACAACATTCAGATTAAATCAACAAGTTAATCATTAGCTAAAGGCCTGCTTTGACTGAGACTTCAACCCAGCCCCTTACTTATTTGCCCTCAAACACACAGACAACTAGTGAAATTATTTTAAACCACCAGATGTTGCCCCTACATTGTATTGGGCAATGAAACATCAAAATGACTTTAATTACACATGCACACAGCTACAGGCAAAAAATAAAGAGGCCAGACGTTCAGTAATTTGGATTTAAGAATCTGAATTTATGGAGATAACCCTGTGGGGTTGCAATAAATAAAACAAGTTAGATACTTGTTTGACACAACTCTTAAAACCTTCTAGCACATACTCAGAAAAACTGAGCAATATATTTCAGTCTGTGTTAAAACACGTAATGACTTGGATTAAGCATTAAAGAATCTTTTAATATTTACAGAGACACAGGAAGTTCAAAACATTTATTACCTTAGGTACATTTTTTTGTCTATATCATTTTTGGCATCAGTTCCATAAATTTCACAGAATTTAGATTCACTCCTAATTGAAGTAGGGTTTTCATCCTCTGCAGCAGCACTGCTCAAAAGCAAGGTGTGTTGCCTCCTGTCCTTGACCATTTCTGGTCCACAGGCACCCATTTCCACTGCTGGTGCACTCTCAGCATGATACCAGCGCAAGCAGTTCTTCAGCCAGTGAGTGAAACAGATTAGGGAACTGATCTGGCTAAAAAAAAATAACCTTTTTGTTCGGCAAAACCTGACCAGTCGCTTCATCTAATACATCACTAAGCCATATGACATTTGAGCCAGTGGCAGCCCAGAGTGGGCAGTGGAAAAAAGGAAAGGGGCAGGGGTGTTTAAGCCAGCACTGCCACTGAAGAAATACTCGTGTGATTGAACCCTTCCTCCCTTCCTGTGTGATAAAAAATGCCTGGATGCAGAAAAGTCTCCTTTGCACTGATAGCCCCTTTCCACCACAAAAAATAGGAAATTAATGCACAAATAAAACATCTTAATGGAGGTACTCTCTTAGTTTATATTGGATGATAATCTAGTCCACCAGTTTAGTTGAAGCAAGTTATAAATTGAAAAAATTCTAGGTGATCAGTATTGGTATTTCTATGTTGTAAAAATATACATAATCAATTACATGTATATTTAGTAAACAAATTTGTTCTTTTTAAATTAGAATCACCTACTTTTTAAAGTACTTCCTTTATTTTGCTTCAGGCTATCTACAATGCCTTCGGAGGAACAAAGCGTCATTCTGTACTGACTTCATCCAGCGCGGTAAGCTGCAGACCTCCTTTCTGCATTTCTAAATGGAACTTGAAATTAATCTGCTTTTCTGAATCTCCCTCTCTCTCCATCTGCCCCACCTTGCTCCACGATGTCATCTCCCCAGTGGCAGAACAGACAGAATGAAATGCGTGCTTGCTTCTCCCAGTCACAGGTCAACACCTTCAATCAAGTCCAACTTCACCGGCAGGTTAGGGGAAAAATGAGACTTTGCATTGGGAGTGACTGAAGCAGGGGTACTATATATATATATATATATATTTTTTTTTTTGCCAGCTCTTCTAGAGGAGCAAAAATCCCCAGAGAGGAGTGCTACAGAAGTAAGCTAGCAGCATCGAGATTCATCAGCTACAAGCCTCTACAAAGCCAGATGTGTTATCAGCGCAAGGAATCATATTTTTACATAAACAGATTGTCAGCAGAGTGATTAAGCGGATGAAGTACATTTATGTACTGCCATTGACAATGAGATAAAGAAAAAGGCGTATTATGTTCTAAATAAGAATTCATCAGAACAACGCTGATAAGATTAAAGCAAGAATAGAAAGCAAGAACTTTTTTAAAACCAGATTTCAAATAGGTATGATTTCCGTCAATTTGTGTAGCCAAGCAGAAAGAGAAAAAAAACCTCCAAATAAAAAACACCCAGAGAAGAATTACTTGAAATACGGATATTCCACAGGGGAGAGAAATCTAGAAAGCAACAAAGCCAAGACAGATCTAGACGTAACACTGAGAAGAGAGTCTACCCTGGATTTTTAATGCAATATAACTGCATGAAAGGGTCAGAGCAATTTTTGAGCAACATACACACAGACAACGAAGTATTGTGCCTCAGAAGGAGGCCATAGCGTCTTCTTTACCAGCACTTGTTGTAGTGGCACTTGAAACACTCTGGTCAGTTTTGACAGTTAATTAACAAATTGGAGAGAATTTACAGTAACACTACTGAATTGACAGAGACGTACAAAGAAAGATGAAAAGACATTGCTATACATAGTTTAAGTAAGAACAAAGGGAAGGTATAAAACAAGATAATAACCGTCTATATTCCTGAACTATGCAAGAAATATTTGGATGATGCAGCTAATAACGTTAGTAGGAACAATGATATAATGAATTACCATGCGTCTGCTGAGCCGCACGATCTGTGTATAAACTCCTTTTTTAGCCCTTTATGAAAGCTGAAGCCAAACCACATTACAATGCATTTGCTGTGGACTAAGAGTGTGCACAAGGACTGCTACAGCAGCCAGGGTCACATGCAATAACCCCTTAAACTACTGTAACTTCAGCATGACCCAGGTCCATGACTGTGTATTGAGAGAGAGATCCATCAAACCACAGCAGAGCTTTTCCAAGGTGAAAACCCCTTTCTAACAGGCATTTAAAACTCGATTAGATCCTGTACAAACAAACATGCTCTATGGAACAACTATGCACTAGCCACTGGACTGGACTAAATGACCTACCAGGTTTTCTGCTACCTAGTTGCTACATTCCAGGATTCAGACTCTCTCTCAGAATTTCAACTGTTTTATAACACTCATATTTATGGCATTTCTTGACTTCACTTCTTCCATGGAATGATGTGTTGTCTACTCTTGCCTCCGATTCCACCGCACGCATCTATCCCTTGAGGCCTGGTAATTGCAAATGCTGATTGGGGGTGACAGGAGTTTCTCTCACCTGCCTGACAGCTCTGCCAAAACAGTCTGATACTTAACTCCAAAATCAGCTTCCACGGAATGAGTACTGTGGAATAAAGGGAGCAAAGAGCAACAGACTAAGGCAGGCTCGGATGAACTGCTCACTCTGCCACACAAAATAAACCCAGAACATCTAACAAGAGAAAATACTCATTTCCATTTTTCTTCTCAGTATAACAGAATTTAAAATGAATGAGCAGAGAGAAAAGTTCAGCTTCTTTGGAACTTAAAGAACTTACTTAAAGAACTCTTCTCTAAAAGAATTGGAAAATATATCATAATATGCATGTCTGCCTGGAGGCTTCTGCTGTTGATTTCTCTAGAGACAGTTCAATTTAGTGGATTTTAAAGTACAGGGACACATTAATTAATTCAGGGTGGGGGGAAGGCGGTAATTGCCTCACGAACAAAGGTGAATTGAAGTAAGACAGCAGTAAGGCTACTGCCTTCAGATAGCCTCCCTCTCCCTTTCATGAAGATCTTAATCTGCAAAAGAAATGGCTGAACCTCACTGTTAAGTAGCTCCTGAAATCCCACAGCCTAAAGAATTAATGTAAATTGGCTCCAATTTCAGGTTACCACAATACGCTGGGCAATAAAGTGTCACAGTCCAGGAACTACTTTAAATATGGTTCAGCCATTCCTGCTCAGGAGGCAAAAGCCTTGGAGATGGACAAGGCTGACAACCAGGGATACTGCTGTCTGTTTGTAAATTCTCCTATGGCTGGGGAGGAAGCTCACCAAGAGCTTTCTTTTTAGAGTCGGTCTCCAGCCTTTGTCATTGGAAAGATTTACTTCAAAACATCTGGCCTGTATAACTAACTGTTGCCTGCATTTGTGCAGGCCTTAAATAAGAGCTGCAAGATGTGAACTGTTCTATTCATTCTTATGACTGCTGATTTATAGGCCCATATGATATTTTAAATGTCAACACTGTGAGTCCTTTCAGGGCAGGTAGGAAAAACAAGCAAATGAGGATTAAAATTAGAAAGATTTACACCAGTATTTACCAGGGGAAAGTAGGGCTACACAAAAGACCACTTACAGAAGGTACATTGAGATTTATAGACTTTTAACCTCATTTGGTGGGGCTGGGAGTGTGAGGAAGAAGAAGAAAGAGAGACCATGAAGATGGGATCCATTTTCCTCAAAAAACAGAAAGTGGAGCCAGCTTTCAGAAATTCTGCTTTAAGCAGAGATATCCATAGTAAGATGTGCTGAAGCAAACAAACAACCTTGTGCTGAGCAAGGCCATGATTTTCCAACACTAATTGCTAGTAGCTCTGAAAAACATGTGCGAGACTGTGAGCTGCTAGAAAACTGATCCTTTCCTGCTCCCTCAAAGAAAAAATATATAATAATTTCACAGTTTTAGACGAGTTACTTGTGGATGGCACTGCTTCATACATTTTTGCTTTGAGACTGCTGCACTCCCAAGTCAAAAGACAGACTGTGTGCAATATATTTGTAGGGCTGGATTTAAACCTGGTAGAAAGGAAAGCTGCCTGTGAGATCTGCAACCCCTGACAGTTTCTAATTATTCATCTTTAAGAGCAGTGGAGAAGGAATCTAAAACAGATATTTTTCACCTTGTTGCAAAAACATTACCTTTGAAACAGCTGGACATATGCACTAGGTGCCTTCTCTGACAGAGCCTGACGTGCTGCAGAATGACGCCTCTGGAGAGAAGCTTCCTCCTGATAAAGAAATAAAACCAACTTTTATACAGTAACTTAAAAGTGTGCAGGGTAACTTAATTGGTTGTGACGTTCTTTCTTGCTAAGACTCTAGAGTATATGCGTTTATATATTCTAGGAAAATAGCAGAGCTACATTATAACTAACAAGGTGCTAAATATGATTCACCAATCTAGAAAACCTGAATTTTCATCTGAAATCTTGCTGAAAAATAGCAAATCTTCATCTCCAGTGAAGCCCCATTTCTTCATAATAGTCAAAATGTGCCAGGATGTAGCAGGAAGGAATGACTAGGGAGAACCACTTTCGATGCATCCCAACCTCACAGTATATTAGAGCAGGAATAATTCTAGTTACGGTGTTGTCTTAAGTTTCTTTTCACCAGCAATCCACTGAATACAGTAGAATTTGCCTCTGCTGCATCTTCAACGCACTGCCTTTGCCTCCTCATTCCAGCCATGCAGGAAATCTGCCTTACCAACTCTATATCAATCAATATTCCCCCCTCAGAGAAGGAATTATCTTTTGCAAATTTCACTGAGTTAAAATGACTTTGCACAATACACGTTACGATCTCAGCAGACTGGAAAATGTGGTCCTGAGTTTTAAGAGCATGCTAATTAACATGTGCCGTAGCACAATGTAATTTCTCAGGTCAGACAAATCAGAACTACAGCATGCTTAAAAATATAACACGTTAAATCACAGCGCAAAATTACTAGATACCGCTTTGTTAACAGTTAGTTTGATAGACAGATCACATGTCTGTAACGGAGGCGTGTTGACATGGTATGAGCAATGAAGGAGAATATGGTTAATCTGCTCACATTATGACTACTGTGAACTACTTCACTTTCCCTCACTATTCATGCTAAGTAAGGGTCTGCTCACATGCTCACCGAGCTTGTGTTTTGTTTTGTTTTCTTTTGGCAAAGATACAGTTCTGTCCCTTTTTTTCCTGTGCGGATTACACGTTTAGATTCCTTTGTGTTCATACCTTGTATAGTTAATTACAACTACATAAAATTGGTGCAGTGTTGGCATGCTCACAAGGGATAAGGCAGCAGGGAATCAGATCTACTTTCTTTCACTGAGCAGCAGACCCTGCCTCTTATCTTGCTTCTGGATAATTCACATCGTATTCTTATTTTCTTTTTCTACACAATGGGAGTGGAATGGTTACCGCAGTAACACCATATGATTTGGGTGCCCATAGCACAAAAAATCATTTGCAGTCCCAAATCTAACAACTTAGACAAAATTTTACTTTAAGGCCACAGACATATTTATATTCTTCACATTAAATACAGTGGAAGAGGTACCTGTGTTTCACCTTGAAGGTTTTACTACATTGACACTTCAGCTGATGCTGCAAAACTTTAACTGCATGTAAAAATATACTGGGAACTTAGTGTAGTAAATAACAGAAAAGTATTAATGGCACTGAACAAGGAGACTAATAAGAAAGAGAGTCTTGCAGCCACGGAGCAACTTAAACCCAAGATAGATTACAGCCTCCTTCATCATAAACTACTTCTCCCTGACTTGACAAAATACAAACTTTCAAAAATAAAAATAAGAAGATAGAATAAAAAGTGAGAAAAATGAATTGCTGGGAAAGAAGTGAAGGCAGAGAACCATAAGAAAAATTTTGGCTTCTCTCTCACCTTAAACTAACCAACTTTTGGATGAAAGAAGCATGAAAAGGAACAACACTTGTGACATGTTTCAAACTCTGCATGGCTTGAAAAGACGTATTTCATAGTGGGAGAAAACTGGAAGATGGGAGGTTCCCTACCTATGAAATCCATTTCGCAATCATAGCTTTCTCCACACCGAGGAGAGCCCTTTTTAAAGCCCAGGATAAGACGGGGGGGTTCTCTTACTTTGCTATGTAGAACACGAACTCTAAACATCAGAGGTAGTTTTAAACACCGAGAGAGTGGCAAAAGCGTTTAGCTGGTCCTGCCTGCCAAGTCATCATTCAACAGTATGATATCATAACCCTGGAATGGAACATAGCTTAAAGCTGCCATTTTTCTTTTCTTCTTTCTCCTGCCGTTATCATTGAAGAGGAGCATTAGACACATCTGCTTCATAGCCCCAACTCCCCCACTGCCTGCAAGAATGAATGCCTTTAGGGAACAGACTATTAAAGAGAAGAAGGAAAAAAAAAAGAAAAGAAGAAGAAAGATGAAGTTGAAGTTGCAAGAGGTTATTTGAAATCCAAGCACACTGTTGAATCCGTAGATTGAAAAAGTAAAAGCAGGTGAGAAATGTGCTTAAATTTCATCTCTGGCAGTTGTGAGTAGCACACACTCTGAGACACTCAACTGAAGCAGCTTTTCCACCGCCACAAGATGAAGCTCCTAAGTAGTCCTCATTGTCCTGTTAACTGCACCTCATTGTTTGCTCTGAATAGGATAGTTTTCCACATCTTTTTGAAACAGAAGACAGATGACCTTCAGCTCTCTTACACCAGTACACAATTGGATGAAATCCATTACAATCAACAGATTTATTCTGGTGTAAAGTTGGGCAGAAAAGATAGCTTGTCCTCTCAGCTGAGTTTACCCGCATCATTCTCATATATCTGCCTTTAACTCACAAAATTAAAGACAAAATTAAAGAAGTCCAGAGAACAGCAATCAGATTGCTCCAGGGAAAGAAGGGTCTGACGACACACGTTTTGCACATAACTTATCATTTCCATCCTGAGGTTAGAGCTAATTCTCCTTACCACGGGGACTAGTTGTGGAACAAAGCTATCTGAGATGCTTGCTGAATAGTTTTTGGCAGAAGAGTCCAAGAATTCATTGACAGATGAAGACTGAGCAATTACTCCGCTGGGTGACAATCTTTGATCTTGTAAGAACCGCATTCTTGAACCTGGTATGGGAAAGACACTTATCAGCAAAAATATTCTGAACAGCACTCTGCTTACAAGAAGCAGAAATCCTAAAGGAAACTAGACATTTTCAACAGTAATCAGCTGGATTTTGGCACCATTCTGGATTTGCAAAAGATAACTGTGAAAATTATAATCGATATAAACTATTCAGTTCCAAAACACTTTTTAAATCTTCAAAGCACTTTACAGAAGTAAGACATTTTTCTCCCCAAATACTTAGGTAAGTGAAAGCTATGAAAGATCTGAACCCCACCCCTTAAAACCTACATTAGTAGACTAGGAAGAGCTGCTTAACTTTGTGTGTAAATGAATTTGTTATGGAGGCCCTGACATGACCCACTATTATGACCTCTAAGCTAAATAGAGCCTATCTATTTAGAAGTTTTGACCTCCTCAGAGCTCCTGGAATCTGATGGGGAGTTAGAGTGGGGTGCCTGTTCTTCTGTTACATATCTGAATTTCTATGAACACAAATCCAAATATTTGCACCTTTGCTGTTTGCAAGTAATCAAACATACACCTAAGCCAGAAAGCTAAAGACACTACTAACTCAGTTTTTCCAGAAACATTTCTTCAAGTTAGAAAAATCTCTAAAATCTCTATACAAGGGGATTGGGATTTAGCCTGTCTATAAAATTACATCTAAATATTAACTCAAGTTACATAAAAATTTTTATAAATATTGGTATGTGGCAGTTTTTGCAGAAATCCAGTCATAAGAAAGGTTTCATTTTACTGTGTGCCATATCAAAGCACTTCTCATGAAGAGTTTAGAACCTAGAAGTCACATAATACATGCAAAGGGAGTGGATGAGAAGCCAACAGACACCCAGTCTATGTGCACATTCATATTCTAGATGTGGTTATTTTTATAACTATATGCATTTATAAAAGGTTTCAACAGTCATCAAATGACTCTCAGCCTAGCCATTACATACTGCTGGTTCGTAGCTGCCAGAAGATCAGATAAAACAGAGGAGAGGAGATTGCTGAGCTCTGTTTCAGGCACCGCAAATTACTCACTTTGACACTGAGTAAGTAGCAAAGCCTAACCTTCAGAGGTGCAGAACATAGCACAGCCCCAACTTTTGTGGGCTTTCGGTGTCCAGCATCGCAAATAATCACTCTTTAACATAAGTGTCCCCTTCCTCATTTGTAGGATACAAATAGTAACACACACATCACAGGCCTGCTGCGAGATGAAATAGTAATGTAAATGTAAAGTACCCAAATCCTTGGATGAAAGCTGCTAACACAACTACAAAGCATTATCCGCTCTGAAACGTATTATATTTCTGCTCTAAAAAGTTCCTAAAAAGAACAGCTTATCTCTTTTCTCCCAGTATCTTTACTCTATACACGAGCAAAGGATCTTGCACAGCAGTTCATTAAAAAAAAGAATTAACAACCTATCATGATCTCACACAACCAATCTTCCCCTTGCTACTATCTTACTAAAAGTGTCCATATTAAAGACAACCTTGAGGCAAAAAATAAATTATTTCACGCAGTTCATAAGAGGAGATGATCTCTAGAAATAGGATAGTTAAATTTATTTAAACACCTATAAATGAAGCTCTAAATGAATTTAATGGTGCATTGTAAATTTAAAAGTTGTTTTATAGACAACAGAATTACCCAAACCAATACTATTAATGAAGTTTCTATAACTAGTGACAAACCACTCGCTGAAAGAACTCAGAATTGCTGAGAAATACGAAGAGAGTCCTTTAAAGAAATTCCAGATACATACATACATATCTTCAAAAATACTGTGATTATATACAAATCTGTTGTCTTTAACCTCCCTCTTTTTCTGCTTTCCTGATAATTTAGTTAGGGTTTGGTGGTTGTCTTCGCTTCTCAGGACAAAATGTCTCCAGTGGTTTTAAGATAAATAAGTAACAAGATTATAGAAAATAAGGCAAGGAAGTCTTCTTTTCCAAAATCCGTTCATCTCTATTTCAAACAAACGCGCAAGCTCTCAAATGAAAATAAAATCTACATAGATTAAGATTAAATAAGAATCTTCAGAAAGGTCCCCATTGCTGCAGCACTGAGATGCCACAATATGTGTAGAAGCTTTTTCTTCTCCATTGGGAAATCAGCATTTATTAATTCTTTCAGGATACAAAATTACTTGAAATGATGAAGTGATGAATTTTACACTATCCTTCATTAACACTTTGAGACATTTTTGCCCTCCCTTCAGCTACTTTATTTGCAGCCTTCTGAGCCATGCAGAAGGTCACGAATATTGGCTCTTTGCTACTTAGGAAACTAATTACCCTCCTGTTGCAATGGATCTAACCAAGACAGCCATAAACCATGGAGCCTCTTGGAGAGAGTTCATATAAATGAGTTTCTTGTTAGTCTGTGTTGTGCAACGTCTTACTACTGTAATATCTGTTTCTTATTTCTTTTACCCAGTATCCTAGAGATCATGTTCTGCTTTCATCCCAGCTGGTAACCTGCCCTGTTTGGAATAAATATCACGGTTACAGCTGAATTCTCACAAGTACTTTGAACTAATCTAAGCTAAGCTGCCTCTGACAAGGGTAGTTTACTTTCTTCCTCCATAAGCAACCATGCATCTCTTCTCCCTCACTCTTCCTTCCTTGAGCTAATTATATAGCTATATGATGCGTCTGATCAGGGAATGGATCTGTCTGAAAATATTTTTTTTCTTTTCTTTTTCTTTCTTTTTTTTCTTCTGGGTTACTTCAGTTGGAATCATTCCTTGATCCAGAGTACACATGGCTGCACAGCCAGAGGAATCCGAGCAAAGGGGAGGCTAGGAATGCACAGGCAGGAGAGGTAGTTAGGGCGTGACAACTTCTTGCAGGAGCATGGACTCGGATTAGCCTAAAGTGATCATAAGGCTCCAGCCTTAGACACTGAAGTGCTAAAAACCTTCCAACACCTTCCCAGAACTCCTCCAAAGGACAGGCAGTTTACATTTAGAAAGCAGCTCAACTTGCTGCACCCCAAAGAATGACATGCTATGCTCGACATGGCGGGTGAACCTAAGCCAGCAAGTGTCCTGGTACAGCTGTAGCCAAGCAGTTAACAATCACAGGGGGCCAAGAGGCATTTGGAGTCAATTCACAAGTTGCCTTCACCCCTCTTACTATGCTGATTTCCACATACTTCTTCATGCCTTTGGCTATCCTGAGGGAGACAGAAAAGTAAGCTTTCAATGCCGTGCCCTGATCTTCTTGCTCAGCAGTCTGATAGGCACAAACCTTTCAGCCAGGGACTCTCACCTGGACTGTGATTCATCCCTAATGAGTGGGAGATCCTCGGGCCAAGAGTGTCCTCAGAAGAGCCATGCAACACTTTTCTGCACATTATCGCCTTGGGGCACACAGCAATGTAAAGCCCCTGGGAAGAGCTGCATTAAAGATTCAGATCCCAGGGAAGAAACAGCCCAGGAGACCCATTACAGGGAAGCAGACCCATTACAGGGAAGCACACAGCGTTTTCAGAGACAAGCAGACTTACAGGTTGCATCACTCACAGATTTTAAGCCTTGTAACAAATAAGTAGGAACACCGTACTGATAAAGGCAGTAGCGTGTGCTCAGACACAGTACCTGCTACTGTTTTGCTATTCAAGTCCTGAATGCTATCAAAAACTGCAGGTGGCTCCAGACCCAGGTACTCCTTTATGAGGAAACTCAGCTCTGTGAATGCCTCATCCAATTCATCTGCAGGGAGGGATATGCGTTCCACGGTGTAGAGAAAGGATATATAATAAAAGAACAAGCTTTCATCAGTACAGAGTTATAGAATCACAGAAGCTTGAGACAGAAATACATTCCTAACTAATCCAGCTCATCTCTTTGGGAGTACAATCTTTGTCTTCAAAAATAGCGGATTCAAGAAAATAATCTGAAATTCAGCTCAGTTCTAAGTTTCTGCCTTCATCCTAAACATTCCCCCTTCTACAGTTTAATTTACTGTATTTTATTTGTTTAATATTGTATATTAAAATTGTAAGCTCCATATGCCCTTGACAATAACTAGAAATACTGTATTTCATACCACTATGAAATATATTCCACCACCACAGGTGGTGAACCACAAAACCACTTCCACAAAAGGGCACATAAAGAATGAACTAGAAAATGATTCTTCTCCACCTCTCCACCATCTTTCATCCTCGATTTCAAAAATAAAAAATAAAAAAAAAAATCAAGAAGCAAACATTTATTTTAATGAAATCTTGACCACTCACACATTCCTTATTTTAGGCTGCACAACTGAGCAAATTACTGAGCAGTAGAGTCCTACAAAGAGCATCTTTGCAGAAGCCTCTCCATTACAGAGAGGTTCCCAGGCTGTGCATCAGCTATCAGTTCCACAAAGGAAAAAAGCCCATTCTGCCTGGAGACAACTAGGTCTGTTAGACAACAAAAACCTCTGAACTCTGCTCCGAAACCAACAATTAGGGCAGATCAGCTTAACATTCTCATAAGAGACAATACTTAACAAGTGTGCTGATGAGTTCAACATTTGGTTCACTTTCTAGATGGACTTCAGACACAACTCAGGCACAGCAGAGTAATTCAGTCCTGACAGATCGCCAGAGCTTTTGGTTTCCAGGGCAAGAATTAACAGAGCAAATCAATTAGGGTGTTGTTTAAACTGTTAAATGTTGAGTATCAAGCCATTTGTCATCCTTAGTTTACCAGTGTCTTTGCATAGGAGTTTCAGTCTATCTTTTGCTGTGACATGAGAATTCAGATTTGTAGTATGAAAGAGTATTAACTCACCTGTGTTAATTACTGCATCAAAGTATCCTGGAAAATCCTGATTTACTTTGATGTACATGTCCACTCGGGAGACTGCCTCTTCAATCTCTGGCCTGCTGAATAATCCCTTTCTCCGCAGATGTCCCTCATATTTTTCTTTGTTCATTGGTATTAACAGGATATATCTGGGCTCAAAGTAGGTATTTTTCAGACTACGCACACCCTTTAAAATTAAACAGAAAACAGTCCATTTTTTGTTCCTGAAAGTGAGGGCCTATTGAACATGTAGGTGTGTTCAGGACAACTCTGTATTTATCACAAATCACTGCAAAAGCAGTACTGGAAACCTGAATACAAGTCTACACTTCTCAAGATCTGGCATCAAGCTTACAAGGGAGCCAAGTTCAAGGTGAAGGACCCTGAAGTCTACATGTGGAAAGCGCTGTATAAAAATAGGATAACCTAATTCTAAGTACACTTTCTAAGAAATCCTCTTATTCAAATTCCATAGTGATTTAAAGCAGGATACTTCACATATCCACCAGTTAACTGCTTTTCCTTCTTTGCCATCTCTTTTACTGCATCATAACCTGTGTTTATCAATGAGTCGCACTCCTGTACTATTACAGCCCTTTATTGACTGACACCCAGTATAACTTACCTACATCACTGCTTCAGCCCTTAGCTTTTCAATATGAACAAACCGAGAATTTTCTTCTCAGCTAGCATATTTTTGAGTGGAAGTGAGCAACTTCACTGAAATACAGACGTATTTTATTTTCCTGGAGCAGCTTGCAATGTTACCCCCTCCCAACACTGGTGTAACCACAGCTCCCCAGCAGTTCATCTGCTACATTGCAGTCAGCCACCTTAACTCGAACCATTTTTATCAGCAGGAAGCTATCCTGAATGGGATTTGCAGTGCAGCAGATTAAGTGATGTAGGTAATGGCACTGATAGCTCTCCTTTGCCCCAACTCATATGTCGATCAATCTGCTACGTATGTAACAGAATAGCATCAAATATAATACAGGGAGAATTTCAAAAGACATGGCAGACTTCACCTTTTTAGGGCCAAAGTCGACAGAGAGGACAGAAGAGTGATAAAGGATAAATCATCATTTTGGGTGTTTAATGACCATTTCGAAAAAAAACCACCAGGCCAGTGACCATTGTGGCGATGAACAGTTTATCCAAAGTTAAGTGGTAGCACGCACATTATTACACTGTAGTGAACAGCTTACTCCAATTTTGCTGCGAGGCATGATATGCCTTCTTCACTACAGGACCTGAGTGGGTAGGGACACAGAGTAACCAAAGTGTCAAAACACAGCACCATTCATTACTTAATCAGAACTGATAGTCACATCCATAAAATTGGGGTTCTCCAGAACAATTTTAAAATATAGTCAGATACAAGCAAAAGCATGCAAAAGGCATTAATTGGCTGCACACTTACTGGCTTTTTTTCCTGTTTGCAGAATGCTAATTAGGGAACACTGATCTGAACCATTCTAAAATCTCAGGGTGCAATTCTGGGGAAAACCCTATTCGTTTTGATGAAAACCAAAAGGGAGAATTTGGGGCATTGAAAGCTTGGTATCTGGCTACATGACCGTCTACTTTCAGCTAGGCCTGTAAGCGTTCAGAGATCGGACAACTAGCAGAAGGCAGCCCCAATATGTTCCACCCTAATAACACCTTCTTCATCTCAAGTTGCACCATGAATGACTTCTTTCTCTGATCTAGAAATAAGGTAACAAATGGTGTGTATGTCCCAGAACTAGATAGGAACAGGAAGGCAGCACCTAAACGGTTTAGTATGAGTGGGGCGGAGAAGAAAGGAAGAGATACAGAGGGCTTCTAGTATGCACAATACATTTTTTATACAGAGACAATAGGGTGAGTGGCTGTCTCGTATTAAATAATGGGAGAATAAAGAAAGTGACCTTAAAATGAAGAGCAGGAGAATGCAGGAGTTGATGCAGTTTGAAATCAAAGCGATATTTGGGGGCAGGGGGAGCAAAATGTGAGTTTTCTCTATTTGCATACGAGGTCAAGATCAAAGGACTACTTGAGGTGAAGACTCCCATCTAGTAAACATAGCCAAAGCATCTCAGTTTCTATAGGTGGCATGTGGCTATAGAAAAGATGAGACCAGCATTACATGCTACATCCTTTGATCCCGCAGGCTAAATGACTGGATAACCAGTGACAAGTGCATCAGAGAGTGGTCTTTGGCAGGAGGCGAGCTGTAACGTGAATTTCTGGAAGCATAATGAGACACGTTAGCCACTCCGCCACTACATCCCTGGTTTGAACATGCAGCTCCTTCAACTACTGTGTAAGTATTGACAGCTACACAAGCAAAGGGAAAGCACTGCAACTGTCCTACACGCTTACTCCAATACATACTGTGTGTCAGAATCATAGCAGCTTCACTAAAAACAAGCGTAGACTCAGCAAGATTTGACTGTTGAAATTTGTATCAGTCTCCTTTACCAGTGAAAGATATACTCTAGATTAAAAGGAATGAACAGCCCTAAAATTTTTGTCCCAGCCCACGGACCACAATTAAAATTTCTTTTAATAGTGCTAAATCACATTTGTTATGAGCTTAGTAGAAAATAATGGGCTTGGATAACTTCTATTCAGCTACATAATTCACCGTTATTGTTTCTCATCTGCTAGCAGAATGCACAGCCATACAAGACTCTGCATAATTGCTACGTGCTCTTGAAACTTCTGCAACATAGGAGTTTCTTAGATGTCTGTCCATGACAGTAGCTTCAGTAATACCCAGTTAAAGTTACGGTCACTACCCATGTGGCTGAGTTCATCTCCTTATGAACAAACACGAAGTTCCAGTAAGTTCTTTCTCCTAAATTGTTTGATAACACATCTACTTTGTGAAGAATTCAGAGCTTTAAAAGGCACCCCACTCCATCATATTTCATCTTCTCCTATTTGTATTCCCTTGTAAATATAGGATCTGTCTGACAAGACAACAAACATGCTCGATACCTACCGCAATCAGTGGAGACTGAGGATGATTCACAGCTCTGACAAGACAGAGGAAAAAGAGGAAATGGAACTGCACAGAGATTAAGTTATTGAATTGCTGTTTAATATCAGTCAAGTAACAGGCACTCAAGAGCAGGATTCCACCACTAAATTGCTCACCGTTTGGGCAAGAAGCTACTAATTTTTTTTTAGCACTGACATGCTGCTATTCAGTTATTTGTACATTTATATGCAAGCCAATACACAGGTGCACATTTATCTGGGGCAAACGGAACTAGAGCTCCTTAGGAACACTAAGGCTCCTAACTGATAAGTAGTTTTTTGATCATCATTTTCACAACAATAATCAACCTAAAATTAATTAAATTGATTATCAATTTTTGCTTCTATTTCCTTAGTCATTCCCCCTAACTACACACGCACAACTTAGGGTCCTAAGGCAGCACTACAGTCTCCCACATTCCCTTTTTATCTCTGTTAATTCCCCCCTGCCCCATCTAGGAGTGTAGCAGGATCTGTGAATTTGTAGTAATCCCACAGAGGTAATGCTGAGCCCAATGAACACAGTGAAACCAAGCAACAATTAGCATCACATTCGGGGCATTCTGTAGAGTCTCCCTCATTTTGGAAAGTCATAACGATGAAGCTTATTTTGAAAGAGTTTGGAAGGAAGCGTGCCTTTCCTTTTTGTCACCTCAACCCTTAGCTAGTAAATCTTGATACCTCTAAGATAATGAGAATTATTTAATTAGAAAATTAGCTAAAAGGTTAAATCTCGTTCTTTTGGGATTCCAGTGAAGGAGTTTTGACACTTCGTTTGTGACCTAGTTTCCTAGGCAAGACTTCTGAGATTTTGCCGTCTGTGCATTTACACCTGACAAATCTCAGACAGGACAAAGTAATCCCTCGCAGAGACTGCAACTTCTAACAGTTCTGCCCAAATCATTGCCTCAGGGCTCCATGCATCCTCCATTGCTCCATCAGCAAATAAGCAGCCTGGCATCTTTTTAGGGGTGCCTAGTAGGTGTGCAGTTCTAGAATAGCCCACATAAGGCTGAGGATGAGTGGAAAGCACACGGATAAAAAAGTGAGGATGCCATAATGGAAAATATTGGTAATGTGGTGAGGACATGAGACTACTGAAGATCAAGAAAAGGCTAGGAGATTGTAAGAAGCCAATGATAGGATCTGACTAAATGTGGGTATCTATATGTAAGCAGCACCCAACGCTTCCCTTATAGACAAAGGAGAGCTACTTGACACAGGCAGTGGAGTTTATGGTGCAGTTCATCTGACCAAACAACTGTATCTCCAGTGACTGTAATGCAGTGCACACAACTAGTTCAAATGTAAACATCTACATTGCAGTGCCATTTGATATCTGCTAGGGCATCCAAGACATCCACATCTGGCAGATATGATGCAAGACCTAAGGGAGACCCACACCCTTCTGGATCAGCAGCTGTAGGCCAGGCAGAACACTGTAGGACATCTCTTACGTTCCTAAATGCCTGTATCTAGGCAGGTGAAACAAGACCTTAACCAGACTACATGAACTCCTCCTCTCCCTGGGATAGTTCTCAAAGAATGACTCATTCAAAAATGGTTAAGCAATAAGTAATCCTTACCTCCATTTCTAAGTGAACACAGGTTGCAAGACCCTCTCTGGCAATTGATTCAATAGTGTCTCTTCCAAGTCCGTAGTAATAGTCACTGTATTTAAAGGTTGCAATAAATTTCCCCTGAAATTCAAAACAGTGAGAATCATGACAAAGGAAACGCTTTAATGAAAAGAGCTTTCCTGAAGGAACATAATCACTCTGGACTTCCTTGCTTTCTGTTCCTACAAAGTTTCTCCATGCCTAAATCATCAACGATAACAAGGCCAATGGGAGCACAAAATTTTCAGAGAAGAGCACGTAACCAGGCCTGCAGGGTGCAGGCTTGTACACTCTTCATGGATAATAAAACACCAGCGCCTTGAAAACAAGCTGCTGACAGGTTACAACTTTTATTGGTTATTTATTCACACTGTAAAGAAACCGAGATCTAAAGCAACAGGCATCCTTCTTTTGACTTTACATCAAACCATATGGTCATGCCTTACAAAATAGAAGATATCAAAGATAAGAGAGGACAGCAACACACCTGCAAGGAGAATGTATAATTGGCCAAGAAATTTCTACATTAAAACTTGACAGCTCAAACTTTGGTGCCCAGTAGTATGTCTAGAGAGAATTTAGCAGATAATATTGTTTTAAAATTAAACTATTTGATTATTGAGTTATCATTAAGAACCAGATCAGTTGCTTAAGACTCTGTTGGCTCCTCTGTTTACGCATGGACAAATAAACGAACTCTACTGTAGCTTTTCAAGACAAATTTTTATTCCGGGCAGCAAAGGCATCAGAAACAGTAGCCAGAAGCACACTGTCTTTGGAGAAAAACAGACGGTCTTTAGGGTGAATTTGCTAAACTTTGAAAGACTGCATTCCCTGCAGGGCTGCTAGAAGACTGGCAGGGGGAGAAGAAAGGGATGGCAGCTATTTCAAGGATTTTTCTTCCCTGCACTCATGCTTGGTATTTGCATATGCAAATAAGTTCATTTTTGTATTATAATACTGTTTAAAGATTCCTGCTGACCATTGTGCCCACTTACTGTGCATATACATATAAACACACACGCTCAAGAAAAGACAGCATATGTATTCAAGAATTTGTGGTTATTGTGTATGCACTTAAGCCATATAACTATGAGCGAATGAGCATGCAAACACAGACATAAACTTTAAAAAAAGAAAGAAATCACACCTGGACAGAGAAGTTGAGTTCACTCTGACTGTGGGAAATAGGCCTACTAGGATACTAGTCCAGTACTTACCATGTTCACCATGTTGTCAAATGCTTCTTGAGAAACGAAATAGTAATCAAGTCTGTTTTCTTCTCCAAAGTAAGCTGCCCTGGTGGTGTGACAGGGACTGGAAGATATATGGTATAATAAAGAAATAACCTGTTTTCAATCACAGAAGAAGCTATGGAACAGGAGGGGGGAAGGGGAGAATCCTATAAATCATTTTATTTTTAAGGAGAAAAGAAATATGAGAACTATAAAGAGGTGCAAATCATACCACTAATGCTGCATATTTGAAAGATTAACCCATAAATACAAAAAAAAAGTTTAAATGTAACATTACGTTTTGGCTATAAATCCCTCCCCAACCCAGGATAGCCTGAACTGAAGCTGTCACAGCACCCTGTAATAGAGAAATGATGAAACCATTTTTTTTCCAGTTTTGTCAGCTTATGGATGATACAAAGAAGAATCCTAAATATGGAAAAGGAAGCTGGGAGTTAGGCTGAACTGTGAGTTTAAGAGATACAAAACAACAATTGTTAAATGGAGCCCTAATAGTAAGGGTAGAAACTACCCTGAAATTAGGGAGGTAAGTGGGATACAATGCAGGAAAAGTAATTGCCTGCCACCACATAAGGGCAATAGGATAAACCCCAGATACATGAGCTTTCCACTAGGACAAAATACCAAAAAACACAAACAAACAAAAAATCCCCCTACCACTAAGTCAAGGCATGTAGCAACTTTTTGCATTATAGTACTCAGGGTATATGTTCTATCTTATGAAATGATATTTTGCCAATTGCTTCTGGTTTGATTTTGGTTTTAGTTTTTAAATGGTAGGGCCACAGGAACAAAAACGTCATGCAGAGCTTTGCCATTGATTCACACCGACAACATTTTATCTCTTTGACTTCTGTTAGATAGTCCTGGAAAACATGGCAAAAAATACACCACCTAGTAGGTTCACCCATGTTGGTACATTACTAGTTTTCAATACTTCTTAAAAAGACAAATAAGAACCAGAATGGGAGATGTGCTTTGGTGATTAAAGCTGCAAATAGGAGATTACAGAACAAAAAGAAGCCTCTTCATACCAAGTCAGTACTGTCTGGAGCACGGGCCTAAGAGTCAACTTCCACGCTTTCATTGCTAGCCTAGGACTTGTCTAGAGCATTGGTCATTCAACGTAATTTATGACAAATCTGATATTGATGGACCTGATTCTTGTCTACAGTTAGTCTCCTCTACACTGCAGCTGTTACCGAAAAAGAGATTCACTGTAGACTATGGAACGCTTTCTAAGCCAAAAGCAATGAAAAAAAATTTTTTTTTGCTTGATCATGATGCTGCACTGAAAAGACTTATTTAATGCTTTCCCCTGTTCCCTAGGCATTCTGATGGACTTCTAACGATATAGCTGATTCCCTTGTTTTTCTTGTTTTCTGAGACTTTCCAAAGAAAACCTTCCAGTGATGAAGCATAGACATTTTTCTATTGTTTTATTTAAGGTAGCTGAGTTATTAACGACTTAAGAAGTTTAAAGAAGTTTAGTTTATAATACAGAGGTCGATAGATCTTAACTATATTAGACAGTGCCACTTTATTTATTTATTTTTTTAAGTCAGTGAGCTGTGGCAAATGAGAACACTGTGCTATACACATGGACTCTATAAAATTTCACTTCAAAGGCCTGATTTTCTTTAAGATATTATAAATGCATCCAGCTTTAAAGGTCATTCCTGAGCACTAACCAGATGGTTTGAGGGTCCAATTTCACTTTATTTTTGAAACACTTTTAAACATTACAACCCCTTTTAATTGCAAGGCCATGTTTACATTCAAACTGCTACGGTATCTTGCATGAAATACATTTTTAATGAGTGGAATGTTTGAAATTTAAAAGTGTAAGCCATAAAATTGCTTAAATCTCCACTGAATAATTAAAATACAACTTTGCTTTATGGTTGCAATTTTCTGCTCTGTTAAGATTCTGTTTCTCTCCTTTTTTCCCCCTCCTCATGCATAAAACTTTTAGGAAATAAAACACACAGTATAAAAACAATGCTCTTAAAAAAAACCATACAGCACTCGGAAAATTCCAAGTGGTTTTCAATTAGTTTGTAATTCCAGCCTAGTCTTTCAAAACATAGTACTTCCTTTAAAGAAAGGCATAGATAATTTTTCCAGTCACGTAACCTTCACAGATCTTTTGTTAAAACGTCCTTTCGACCTGCTAGTTTGATGATTTAATCTAGCAAGTAGCTATAATGCAAGTACAGAGCACACAGAAATATAAACAGGCTTCTTCACTGCAGAGTATTAAGTTAGAGAAGACGGCTACTACCAAACTCACACCGACAGGCAGACCAAGGTCCCGTGGTGCTAGAAGGCCAAGGAATCGTCCTCACGTATACGTACACCCATGGTCCCTTTCTTGCCACTTACCACTTCAATACCTACGGAGACATGAAGCCGGGGATCCAGGCCTTACTGTGGCAAGTGCTATACAAGTGAAACTATGGCCAAAATAACATTAAGAAAATGAACAAATAATTGTAGGATTAAAAAAAAAAAAAAGAAAAAAATAAAGGAGGAGAAACAATATAACAGGAATACAGGATTACAGACCAGTGCCTATTAAAGTTAGATACTATGAAGAATGGAATGGGTGGACAAGTAGAACAGCTTGTATCACCTGATTTTAGGCAACAGGTAGCGGTGGTCTAACTTAGAAAGCCAGACTTCCAAACTACTAAGCCATGAAAATAGGTAGGTGCCTCAGGGAAGTGATTCACAAAGGCTGAATCTCTCTTGGAAAGCGCTAATCTCTCCCCACTACACCAATACCCAGGGAGCCTAAGGCAGAAAGGATCCTAAGTTAGGCCTTTCAGAAAGGGAGAATTAGTCCTCCCAGTAGGTGCTGAAGTCTGGAAGGTGCCATCTCCTTTGATAATACTACTCACAGGATAATAAACTGGTCCAGCAATTGCACTTGCTTCCTTTCCTAGCTTCGGGATGCAAACTGCACATGCATGCTAATGTGTTTATATGCAGGTACGTTACAAAAATTAAGAAAAAAGTATACATATCTAAACAGATGTTTAGGTTGAGGGTAATGTGTGAGCATAGATAGGACAGATCAATAAAAGAAGCACTAAATGATGCGTGTGTTTGCTGTTCACCTTTGAAAAGAACATGATAATTTAAATGGCTTTTCTTTCAAAGAAGATATTTGATGACTTCAGGCAGTCTAGCTCTGGGAAGAGATAAAGTGCATAGCAATGAACATTTGCTGGTCACCTTTAACTTCTTAAAAAAAAAAAAAAAAGTAGCAATTTTAGCCATGATCACTTTGTGTTCTTTTAAACTTATGGAGCAAACTTACCCATATCTGAAGAAATTGTTGTACTGTCTGCAGATCTTATGTGTAAGCTCTCTCTTACCGCAAGCTAGAGGGCCAGCTAATACCAGCATAGGGTAGGGAGCATCAAGACTAGGTAAAGTGCTACAAGAAAGGAAAACAAGGAGCCATTACATTAGCTACAAATGAAGCCTTCAGCAGCTTTGTATAAAGTCTCTGCAGAGGCTTTATCATCATTTGACCTAATCTTATACGTCTATCACACTATTCACGTTGTTCACAGCACATACCCAAGTCAGGAGAAGAGTGTGCTCAGTTTGATATGCTCTAAACATAAAAATAGCATAAAACACTGTGTTAAAGACCCCAGGGTCTCTTCTGCCAAAGGGATAGTGTTATGTGTAGTATAGTCTTCTCCCATTTATATTCTTTTCTAAAGCTCCCTCTGCAGTTACAGCGCTGCTGGGATTTGTTTAGGAGTTTTCCAATTCTATTGCAGAGAGGATAATGTCTTAATGATCAGGATAATGAGTGCAGCATGAACCTGGACCCAGTCCTACAAACCTTTATGCGCTCCTGCATGCAGTCTTTCCGACTTCCATGGCTTTGCCAGAACAAGGTAGCAATTTCTAAAGCACTCTTCAATTCAGTACAATGAAAGACACTAATAATATCTTAAACTCCACTGAACACAAATAACGCTGCAATAAAAGAATGCAAAGTGCTGCAAATATACAAAGGCTTCACTTAGGCTCCATTTTTTCCCTGCTGAGCAGATGGTTAGATCCCCAAATTTCCACTACACCTGTAAATACTGGAGTAAATGGCATTTCTGCACTTTAGAAAGTCAAGTAATTTATTTAGGCATCTAAAAATGGAATGTAACTTTGGACTCTCATTTTTAAATCTCAGCTAGAGTTTAAGATTATGTCATTTGATAATGTGTCAGAAATAGCTGAAATAATTTCACAAATGTTTTTAAACCAATAAATAGTTTTATCTCAATTTAAATTTTAAAGTGGAAAAAACCATCATGTGTGCATTAATCTTCAATTTATTGTGATTGAAAACAGGTGAATACAAATTCCAGAAAACAGGGTTTATAAGAGAAGTAAAAGAAATAAGTCACTAACTCCATATGAAGTAACGATAACTATCCTACTCAAGCATGAAGGAAAAATAGTTCAAAGTAATGGCTTCACTCCTACTTCAGGTTCAGGTCAGCAAAACAGCTCTATTTTCTACTTGATTATCTGTATATAATGCAACTTGATGCTTTAGAAGCACTAAGATAATAATGTAATTTAGCCTCCTAATTCTCCTGTGCAGTAGAGAAGTACTGTCCTCACTCAAGAAATAAGAAACAGAAATACCAAATAAATTAGGTGAGTGGCTCAAGGCTATACATACGTGCTGTTACTAAACCGTGAAATGAACCCAGATCTTGGCCCAGTGTTCCATCCATTAGACTATTTTAAAACAGACAGTAGCAGAACCCTTGGGAGATTTAAGGCTTTTTACTTACTGGGCTGGTTGGTGACATTTGCAAAACATTAGAGAATCTTAGCACAATATATTAAAAATACTGGAGAGGGTAAAAATAATTTTTTACAGTCCTTACCCATAAATCTGTTAGGCTGTTACCTGCTGTTCAGTTTAAGAAATACCCTCCTCCCCTCCTGGTTATTTGAACTATTTGTACTGTCTTTCCATTTTCTGTCATTTGTAGTTAGAAAAAGACCAGTTTAATATAACATGACCCCAAGAGGTACCGCTGACAGTTGTGGATACTACAGCAAGTGCACAGTTATAAATGAACTATTTTAAAGACAGGAATTCCATGAAACATGTTTAACGACTGGCGATTCAAAATTATCAAGACATAGAAGAAAGGGTCTCATTACTACTCAAGGCCATGCCCTTTGTGAATAACGATGTTAAGGCCAGCCTGAGAAGACAGAACCCTTATCTTCAGCATAGTTTTAATATATTTCTTCTAACTGCACAGAACCTGCGATATGCCTGCAAATTGCAGAATTCCCTCTACACTCTTTTCTTTTACAGAGAAATGTCATATCCAGGAATGATAAAATATATCATTGCTTGATACGATTATACTTGGAATCCTAATTTCTTTAAATAATTTCCCATTGCTAAAACAGAGGAACATGTCCTCAAATTCCTTGGATTTATTATTTCATTGGAAGAACACGGAGAACATTCCTAATAATATCATCTTTCATTACATGACCACTTACTGTTTCTCAAAAGATAAACCAAAAGTTTTGCTTTTCCTACACCTTGTAAGCAGTATTTTGTAAAATATAGCGTCCTTGGTTCATTTAATGTGCAACTTTCTACTTTCTTTGCCTTTGGCAAGTGCAATAATACACTGCTGCGCAAGATTAATAGATTTCAAGGCCAGAAGGGACTACTGTGATCATTTGGTTGGACCCTCTTTATCACACCAGGCACAGGATTTCCCTGAGTTAGTTCTCGTATCAAGTGTGATACCTGGGGTTCAGCTAGAGCATATTGTAATTAAAAAACGCGCCAGTAGTGGAGAATTCTTGGTACCCTCGGTAAATTGTTCCACCGGTTAATTACCTTCATTGTTAAAAATAATTATGCCCTATTTTTTCTCTGAATGAATTTCTCTTCAGTTGCAAGATACCAAATCTCATCGTGTATTTGCCCAATAGACTGAAGAGCCCTCTGTTATTAAATTTCTGTTCTCCACTAAGCAGTTATAACTATGATCAAGTCACATTTTTAAATGTCACATGCATTTATAGTAGGGAAAAAATATACATAATATTGTTCAGTGGTGTGTTACCATGTAATTAA
Source organism: Apteryx mantelli (assembly GCF_036417845.1). Taxonomy (NCBI): domain Eukaryota; kingdom Metazoa; phylum Chordata; class Aves; order Apterygiformes; family Apterygidae; genus Apteryx; species Apteryx mantelli. The sequence goes on along the minus strand of NC_089978.1, from coordinate 220,526,715 downwards.
AGATAGAATCACAAGGCATAGAGAGAGGGAATGGCATGAGAAACTTAATGCTGATGTCTTCTGACTGCAGAGGATGCAACAGTATAACTTCTTGCTTTGCTTTCAGGTTTAATTTTTAATAGAGATACTACTAAAACAGAATTAATTATAATCTCATCTAAAAAGATAAATGCAAATGAACTATAGCAATCTGGTTCCAATAAGCATTTTATAGTGTAGAAGACCGCAACACGTTATCATTAGGAAGATTTCATTAATGACTGTGTCGTGTGCTTTTCCAGCCGAGCATGGGCAAACATTCACAGCATTATTAACACTTTTGGCCAGTACCACAAATGCTGGTCCACGTGTTTACCTGTTTGTATACAAAACCTCTGACAGAAGGCAGAATTATTTCTTTCCAGCAATAACGATTCCCATACACAATTCAATAAACAAATATTTAAATTGGGCCTATGGCTGTATTGGAAGAAGTCCATACCTTTAGGTAAAACAACTGCAAACAGTAAATAACTGTTTGGATTTTCCTTTTGCTCTTTTCATTTTTTTAATCAGCTGTTGAAAATTCTCAGAACTATCAGCACCAATGAGATGGTTCCTATTTTTTGTGGTCAAGCCCAGAAACAACACAAGACTCATAATAATTATATTCTAAAAATGTAAAATTCTGAGTTACCAAATCATGGACCTTAAATCAGGTTACTCAGTTATGAATTAAGATATCCAAAATGGTGCTAAAACAGGATCTGGGGCATAAAAGTTGATCTCAATACCCATTCTAGATGATAATAATAATAAACCATGCATATTTCATAGCATCTTCCATGAGAGTACGTCAAGTACCTTCCAAACATTCATCAAGCTAGTATGATAACATATCTGCAGGGCATGATACGGCAACGTATGGCTATTTCCATTTTATAGATGAGAAATGAGACAGGGAGAAGTCACCTGGCATTACAAAGGCGATGCTGGAAAAAGAACACTGATTTGCCTCTCCCTTCTGTGCCTTGAACGATAGTCAACATCATCTCCTCCCAAAGGCAGAAGTAGCTGGACTTTGTCAAGTACAAACTTGAAAATTTGGCTTTGTGAATACAAAATGTGCCCCAAAGCTGCAAAATAAAGCCATTTTGCTCACAATGGGATGCCAACAGTGTGAAGAGAAGGAGTAAATAGAATAGAAAGAAGAAATATTTTACAGCTCTCTTCTCCCTCTAGAGATTTTTAAAGTGCCTTTGGGTATTGACAGAAATTCTGCATCTTCCATTTATGGTGCAAATGGCCATCTGTTTCAACAGATTGTTTAAAAGAAATGGAGCTGTGGGCAATCTGTCTCGGAGTTTAGAGGTGAACAACTAACTTCATTTCATAATCAATTCAACCAAACAAGATTTGCCTAATTTTCAGACTGCTAACAGCATACTACAGAATGTCTACTCTTCATTAGATTAATTTAAGGGTGGGAGAGGGACATAAAAATGTCCCTCTAAATATGACAACATATTCTGCTTTACTTGAGTGCCACCCTCAGGAGCAGATGTGAAGTGAAGGTAAGCGTACCTGTCAAAGATCCTCTGGGGCTGCAGCATGCTATACATAATATGAGTCATATGATCTTTAGCAGCAACAACTTCTGGAGGAGGATCATATTTATTCACAGCAGCAACCTGTTTCCAGAGTGCAGGGGCAAAAGAGAGGAGAAGAACAGTGATGTAATTGTTCCCAGCTTCAATATGCTGCTCGGATCACTATGAATAATGATGGATTCATATTTATGAGGGTCAGTTTTTGTATCTGGCTTGCCTATAAGCACTTCTCTACATAAATCGTTTCAGGAGATTTAAGCAGTTTGATAGCTGGATGGAAGGCAGCCAGAAGTAGCTCACCATCTTTAATATATTCAACCTCTTATTGGAAGGAAAACAGGATGGCACATAAGATACAAAGTAATTTTCCTTAGGTTTTAATTATTCATTAATTTGCCTCCTCTCAGCGCTGGTGGAAGATGCCAAATTAAAATCCTTAGGGACCGATGGCATGCATTTATTCCTCAGAAGAGGAAAGGAATGGGCATGAAAAAAGTAAGCAACCTGCAAATTTCTCCTGAAAATGCATTTCTGTCTTTCCTGGGAAGAAGAGCACTGCAAGGACACCCTCCATCTATTCTGTGGAAAGTTCTATGGAGAGTACTGACCTGTAATGGGCTGTATTCTTTATTAGTAGTACTACCCATTCAGAAATAGGCTAAGAACTACTGACTCACTTCATGTAAACCATCAAATATCAGCTAGCCGACACTAGTGGAAAATACTGCTGACGACAGTCATGTCCACATTAGCAAGCAGTATGGTGCAATAGGAGTAGATCTTTAAAGCAAATTGTTTAGTACTCAGGACACAATGTCCACTCTATTTGTGTTTTGGGGGAAGGAAGCTTATTTCTCTCTAGCTGTAGTCCAGTCCTATGGTCTGAATTAGTGACCAGGAGCGCATTAGGCGTATCCTGAAGCACATCATTTGGTTTAGTTTAGTCCAGAAGAAGCTGCAAGACTATTCTGCAACAGGAATCAAGCATGGCAAGTTGGGACAACTTGGAGATTCACTTCAAAACTACACTTCTCATCTAAACTAGAACAAAAATGTATATCCATTTTGTGTATTAGGGAGGGAGAACAGCTGCTGCCTCCAAATTCAGTTCGACAAGAGAATTTATGAGGCTGGAGTAGATGTCCTAAAATAACCCAGGAAGAAGATTTTCTGAAATAACTTTAACCATCCAAAAGTAAAGTGGTAGTCTGGACTAGTCATCTTGGCTCTCTTTTATAGTTCATGGAGAAAGAGAGATTTCTTGAATATATTACAATTTTTACTGGAAGGAAAACAGACTGCCACATAAGACGGAGTAAGATCAACATCTCAGATAGATGGGGTAAACCACACTCTGGCATCATCCCCTGTCTGCGTTCACAATAGCTAGAGTTTGGCCTTAAAGAAGAATCCTAATACTCTTGCAGGTAAAGTTAGGTGTGATGAATTTCATTTAAATCATTTCATAAGGATATTTCCCTAGAAATCCAACCCCAATTGGCAACTGTTAATCACAACAGTTCTAGCATGGCTTGGGCCCAAATACTAATTACAGCAACCAAATTATGGTAAGAGTAGCACAAGAGGAGAAGGTTTCTATTACAATAGAAAGTTACTGTAACCAGTCCCAGCAGTCATTTTTTGGGAAAAGATTTTACAGTGAAAGCTGTATAGAATAGAATCGGAAACAAGCATCATTATTACATGCAGAGTCTACTTTGCGGTACACAACATTAAAAAAAAAAACCACACCACCACCACCAGTATTTTAGAAGTAGTACAGTGGTTACCACTTCATAGTATTTCATGAATACAGCTAATGGATCTAAACTAGTAACTAAGGCCTACTAAGGCTGCCAAGAAATATTTCTTCATTGAACTCTTCATTGAATTCATCATCCCGTCTAAAACATGGGAGATTTGTCACACCCACGTGACAACAAACCTTTATTTGCATATACAGCTTCAGGAAAGTTGCTTGTATTTACATTCATTATTTAGCAAAAATTCAGAATGATATAATGTTTACATACCTTATCTTCCACTGAAATCTTCTTGCAATCCAGTGTTGTTAGTTGGAGCAACATGAAAATCACCAAGAGCCAATAATCTGTTTGCTCCTGAAGGATAAAGTTTCCACTTTGACTGAAAGTATTTAACTTCATCAATCTAATATTCAATTTCAGTTGGCTGAAATTAAATTGGCCTTAACACTGCAACATAAAAAGCTTTTTACCCTGAAGAATGTCAATACACTGAACAAACTGACCACTTCCCTGCCACCAGAATTTAGTTGCTTCTGCAACAAAAACTAATACTTGTTCAGAAGTTCGCAATGACATTGTCCAAAAGGTTTAGACAGGAATATAAAAAACCACTACCATTCCTTCCTGAACACCAAGTGAGACTGTTGGAGAACTTTAAGTAATTATCTATACTGGGACTAAGTAATAAACTGTGATTAACACTTCTAAACTTAGAGGTACTGTAGGAACTTTAAAAGAGAATTTGCATTGTGAATTCATCATTATATAAGCTTTTAAGTCTGAGACAATAAAAAAGAATAATTAAAAATCAAATAAAAAGCTGACACTGACAATTCATGAAGCTCATTACTTCTAAGAAAAGTCAGGTCCTGTTAAACCAATGAAATTCAGGCAGTTGCCTTAAAATGATTTTTGCTTATATATTTTTTATCAGTTATTAAAACAGTAGTTGAAAGAAATAGGCATATGTAATCTTTATACAGGATTGAACTCTGCTTGGCAGAAGGTCATCTAAACAGAAAAAGGCTTTCACGTTATGGAGGGTCAGGAACAGAGAGCCTGTTTCAGGTACTTTTTCATGATAATTTCAGTGTTTGCCACAATAGTCCATTCTCAAGAAAGCCCATATAAAAACTGGCAATTTACCTTGAAACAGGAAAGAGTTAAACCTTTAACATTTTTCTCCCCTCTGACATTGGAAATTACTGTAAAGTTCAAATATAATTGAAAAAATTGCAGAAGTCAGGGTAGAATTATCTTTGATCACTGGGCATCATTCAGGACAACTTATAAATACACAGTCAAAGTCAGTATTTCTGATATTTATAAACATGTTGCCATTGATAAAAAAGATATTAAATTCATTAATTGAGCAATATTATGGGAGCCTTAAATTAGAACTGAGTAAATCCTAAAGAAAAAAAAGAAGATTCAGATTCCAGAGACAGGTTATTTTCAAAGGTAGCTGTTCAAGAAGTACTAAATTCAGCTACTACTGAGTTACTTAGAGCTTTTCCCATGAACAATCAAGTACAGACCTTCAAAGCAAACGAAAGGGAGATCTTATCCCAAGCACTATATTATTAAATCATGGCATAGTGTGAATACAAAGTATAAATGGATTCACAAATGGAATTAAACAGATTCATGGATCTATCATATAGATATTAAATATGACGATTCCGATGCAGCTTTGGTTCAGGAATTTTCCAGACAAAGTTTGGTAACCATGGTAAGGGAACCATCACCCATTATTGTCTCGTTTCTTGTTCTCTTTCCCTGAGACAACCTGTTACACTCAGAGACAGAAAATTAGGCTAAACAGAATGCTGGTCTGACCCAAAATTGCAGTTTTAGGTTCTTATTTTTGGTTTCCTCTTTCCTTCCTTCTTACCTGTACAGGATTTTTTAACAGATTTAAAACTCTGAGGAGAGGCAGATCTTCAATATGTTCAAGCTCACCCAGCTCAGCAATCTAATTAGTGACAGAAACAGAACATAAATCAGCAGCAACAGAATCCATGATAACTATGGGAGAGAAAAAGCTTTTTAATCCCTAGTCTTAAAATCTGGACATAAAAAAAATTCATTATACTCACAAAATGGGTATACATGTTAACTGCATTCAATAAGGTACTTCTAGTCACAAAAGGCAGGCAACTTGGATGGTAGCTGGAGAAGCAATGTAGTACAGACGGCAATTTTAAGTCACCTGCGTTTTTCCAGTTCTTTCAAATGTCAAGCCCTAACACATTCAGCTTTTATGTGACAGATATGCCCAAGTAAAGCAATTCTGCAGTTACATCTGTGCTTCGGTTGACTAGCAAAAAGAAAAAGTACTCCCAAGAAAAGAGTTTCTTTTCACTGGAGCTCAAGTTCATCCTACCTAATTTGCGGCACTAAACTGAAGAACATCAGCATAGTTGTTCTTGGCTCCCTTTATGTCCAGAGGCTGATGCACCCCACCTAAGGCCTGATCTAGCCAGAGAGGAAACCCTAGCTGGCTGTGCTCCCAGGCACATCAGAGAAGCATTAAAAGTTATGTGGGATTAACCCAAGTTTGCATGCTCAAAGCAAAGTCACACTGGAGACCCTCACGATAGACTCCGTGTGAACAGCTGTAAGACTATCAATTAAAGCAAAATGTGCCAAATGGAATTCACCTTGCCTTATTTTAGCTATCTGTAAGTTAGCCCAAGTCATGCACTTAACCTGCCTTTCTAATCAGTGGAGAGAGGCAGTTCCAGAGGTCATCTGATCTATGCTAGGCTGGGATGAACTGCCTCGTAGATGTACCTGTTTTCCTTCCATTGATAAAGACTGAGGCTAGAAGACTTCAATCCTTAACTTTTAGGCAGATTAAGTAAGGCATCTAAATATATAAACCTCAACCATACTCTATCTGATATTCATTCTGAGGTAACAGAAAGCTGAACAGTTTTGACTAGCTTAAGTGTCATTTGGATGGATTTGCTAAATAAGTCATAGAATGCCAACAGTCAGTATTTGGAAATCACTGAACTTATGTATGAGAGAGATATTTTGCAGATGAATCTATCATGTCCATTCTTGAAAAAAAAAACAAAAAAAACAAAAAAACCCAAGCATTTAAGATTGTTGTGGGTGGCAGTGAGCTGAAAGTAATTCAGATCATTCTGTGATGGTTAGAAAATTTTCTTTCCTATGCAAAATGCTCCACCAAAGCTCAACAAACCTTCTATATCAAATCCTGAACTAACACTTAGCTTCTCTCTTTATACGAGAGTAAAAAACCACGCATCTTTTGAATTCAGACATTTTAACTTATCACAGACTTCATGTTTGCCTTACTCATGTTGTTTTAGTGCTGGAATTTTATTTTGGATGTTTGTGGTGGGTCGCAATGCACATGTGGAAGTCCAGATAACAGGCACCTTGTCCCACATGATGATTTAGTAGCATCATTAAAAAGAAAAATAAGTAACATACTGGTCCAACTGGCAGCATGTGGGGTGGTTCCAGACTTAGGGACAATTCCACCTTGTGCATCCCCTGTCCTTCCATGGAGACAAGGAAAAAGCGACTGTTCTGTCCTGTGTCTGTTCCCAACCAACTCTTCAGACCTGCAGAACACCACATCCATCCAGCCCTCCAAAGACACCAACCAACTGACATCTTACTCCCACCACTGCTGTGGGCAGAACCACCTAACTTTAAAATAGTAACAAGGCACCGAGTGGCTTAATGCAGCTTTGCCAAGCAGATGAAAATTTGAGGTTTAACAAGTGTTACTAATACACTCTTTAAGTTATTCTGCAGACGAAAATAGTCAAAAAGTAGTGACTCATTAAACAGTTTCAATAACATCATTAAAAGAGACAAATTTTGATGAGGCAAAATTAATAGCTTTTGCGTGCTATAAAGAACAGTAGAAACTACATGAGGCAATGGAAATGGCATTATTAATGCTAATGACAACCATACTATTAGTTTCCTGTCTAGTGCAATTTTAAACATTGATGTACCTTTAAATGTCAGCCTCAACACAGAGTGGGAAAAAGTATTCAGTGTATTGTATTAACTCTTATAAATGTATCTTGAAAGGAGGAAAATGACAGAAAATGTTCAATTCTTGGCTTATATTGTTATCTCTTATTTTCTTAGATTTCTCATATGCAGATCTGCCTTTGATGTCAAAATGATTCACGAATCGAGGATCTTTTCTTCAGTTAAAGACTCTGGAAGCTCAGTATCTAAAGGATTAGGTACATATGGCTTGGGTTTCAAAATTCAAGTACAGATGAGTTGGATTGTGTCATTGTAGTTCCAGTAAATACACTGCTGCATAACAAAAGTCACTTTATAATAGAGTACATTCAGTTCTGCATGACAGGAAGTTTCCGACAGAGAACTAAGAAGAATCTGTGGTCATGAAATTGGGCTGAGAGATATTAGCAAACTCTCCTGAGGCCTGGCAGTAAAAAAGCTGTGATATAAGTAAAGACCCTCAAGGATAATCAAGCTGAAAAATCTGCATACTCATCCCCATCGCATCTGCTCGAGGGAGCACTGTTAGTTCTTTACCTATGTAAGCCCTAAACGCTCCAGAAGTGATACCTACATAAAGATAAACCCGTCTAAGATATTAAATGAGACCTGAGGAGTACAGTATCAATCAATATGTGAAACAGTACTAGAGTGAAACACCAAAGGAAAAATGTCATCTTTTCTAATACTCTTTTCTTGAGAGCTGTAGGATTTTTTGATTAAACCTTCAGGGGGCTGATTCGGGGAAAAAAAGGATGCATTCTTAGGAAAACACTGAGATTAATATTAAGTATGTTACCTGATTATCCTCCAGGTTGATCACCTCTAGTAGATCATGTCCCTCCAAGCCTTCTAAACTAGTTATTTTATTGCTAGATAGGTCCAGATTCTGTAGAGTTTTCAAGCTTTCCAAACCAGTTATCTTCTCAATGTGGTTAGAACTCTAAGAACAAATCAGAGCATAAAAAAATCTTGATAAAGTTTTACAGGTGGGAAACAACATTTCTGTGGAAGAACAACATCCTTGTCTCTAAATTTTGAGTTCACTTTATAATTAAGAATCCCATTACAAATAGGCCTTTTATGCTTTAGCCCCGTCTTCATCTTGAGATGACAGACTACAGCTTCCCATACTGTTCAGGGAAAAAAGAATGAACTATCTTCTGATTAACTTGTCTTCCACTCACCTCAAGTGACTGCACAAAGTGGTAGTGAGAGAACAATAATAAAAAGAGCTCTAGTTTGCTTTCAGAGCTGATACTAGCTAGAGGCTATTCTTACCTCTGTCAAATTCAAAATTTAGAAAATACATATGCACATAAAAATATAGAATATATATACATACATACATATAAATTCACTCTGTAATCATAAAGTTATATTTACACTTATGATTATGCAATAAATTATGAAAATATGAAGGTAGAACAATATAGCAGTCTTCTTGGGTCTGCAGGCAGTCTATAAAAATATCTCTAGACTCTATCAGTTCATGTCAATGCATACTCAATGAAGGCAGACTTTATATCCTCTCAGTTACAGCATGCACAGAAATGTTCCAAAAAAACCTCCTTTAAGTTCATTTAGACTCTAATGCAAGAAACGACTCCAGGTTTTGAAAACTCGTAAACAACTATCATTGTTTTACATTCTTTCCAAACAAGGTACAAGAGAGAAGACCTGAATTTCTAACTGGACAGCAGATGGCTTCATTTCTCGGAGCCTCACAAATCATATACTCATTCCTGCTATGAACTCCAAATAGGTACAACACGCTAGATTCTGCACTAATCTTTGTCCCAGTGACAACACATACCCAGATGGCCTCTCAACATGATTCTCTCCGCATAACCTTGCAAGTCATATTTTTCCATCAGCATCACCTTGTGCTGAAAGCTTAGAAGCCTCATATTCTATTAATAAATATTTAGGAACTATTGAAATAAATAAAGCAGCTGACTCTAATGTTAATCCAGTTGTCTGTCCTTGACATTTTTCCTGACTTTTAAATGTTTAATTAGGGTTATTAATAGCATGGAGGCTCTCTCTCCTCTTCCTGTTTTTCGTTAGTCCTCTGTTTAATAAGATACAGCTCAGAGCTCTAGTTGCAAAACAGTATGCAAGAGGTACACACAAAATTCTGTGGACAAAAGGGATTTGTATGGAGATCCTCTTCTGCAGAGCATAAAAATCCTAAGAGTCCAGTTCATTAGAGCTGTACTTGCTATTTTTTGCAAACACAAGCAGAATAGAGTCTTTTTGGTATAGCTAGGCAGTATTTACAGTATTACAAAACTGAGGCGCATGTTCATATTAATAAGGCTTAGCTGTTAACACAACTCCAAAGCGTTTTACAAAACAGGTATCCAGTCCTAACAGAATTATTAGGCCTTTCAACAGACGAGGAAATCAAGACACAGAATGGTCAAGCAACTTACTCTAGTTCTTGAAGAAAGTATATAGACCTGTCAACTTACATCTTCACGCACTTATAGTTATTTCAGAACTTTTATATGTGATTTTGCCAATCTGAGTTAATCTTATCCACTTAAAATGAGACAGAACTCAATTTTATTGCCACTAAAGGCACAACCAAAGGCCATTGAAGGCACTATATAACTGAAATACAAATATATTAAAATACATTACCGAACATTATTTGAATATATTACTCAAAACATACTATCGTCCACTTGACATGATTACTTTCTCCTGAATAGGCAAGCAGTAAGAACTACAAGGGACAATCAGGCTTTGATGGGTAGAGACCTTACATATCCTCTTCTATATCAATTACTACAGCACAGAAAAACGATCTTTACAATTTTAAAAGGACTGAAAAAGAACATTTCTATTCTTAAGGGATTTGCTTTACCTAAAATATTTATATGTGTGCTTAAATCTACTTGTAGCAAATATGAGTGTATTTCTATGCAGTGTTTTCATATTCTATGCTTTTAAAAGCCAATTAAATAGTTTTTAAATGACTATTACAAAGTAAAACCTATTAAGAAGTAGATCATTGTATTTTTATAGCAATTCAATTGCATTAAAAATAGTTTTTTTCCCTGTGTTCCTAACAGCAGCAACTGCTATACTGATAGCCCTTCCCCTTAAGTATGTCAAAATGATTTAAAAAAAAAAAGAGTAGGTATTACTAAGGACATTTTACTAACATGGAATTGAGGAACACTGAGATAAATAACTTCCCAAGACTTGTCAAAGAGCATGACACATCCAACCAAGCATAGGCATCAACAAGAGAGAGGTCCACATTTGGCCTAGTTATCCTTTGCTGTCTTCATAGTCAACAGAGAGAAAAGGACACTTCAAAGGCCTGATGCATCTTGTGTTAATATAAATGTCTACAGTCAGATCAGAATAATGCAGTGCTGTAAGTGGCCATTTCTCTCCACTGACTTTTGAGGCAGCAGAGAACACCTAGCTCAGGCGGAGTTGTCTGCACTGCAGACATCTGAAACTAGAGGAGATAAATGCCACCAAAAATCTAGAAATGTAATTCAGATATGTTACATTTTGAAAAATATAGGCAATCTTGCTGCAAAGCTAGCAATACAAAGCTTCCAATCTCATTACAGATCCTTTAATAATACATGAAATTCGCCTAAACTCCACTTGTTTTCTAAAATGAATGCAGGCTGCTCAGGCTTCACTTTTCCCTCTTGTACCCTCGCTCACTGCTATCATGAATACAACTTTCTGAAGAATTTTTTTTTGTTAATCTTTACTGTTTGTATTGTGGGAATTGCACAGCTAACTTCTTGCACAGCACAACGCCTATCTATAGCAAATGCATAATATCTTTGGAGAAATTCAAATCCAACTATGCAAAGCCCCATGCAACTTCCTCTAAGTTGGTCCTGGACCAGATGACCTCTAGGGCACCCTGCTGACTGGTTTCATTCTATGATTTTGTATTAATAAAAATTTCTTCATGTTCACTATTAAACACATTTTGAAGACTTGTTATGCAATTATCTATGCATTTATTAAGGCACTAATATATTGATAAAAGACAGACAGGAAAACAATAGGAATTAATTCTTTCTTACCAAATTCAGTATTTTGACAGGTAAGTTTTCAAGGCCACTGACTGCAGTGAGTTTGTTGTGCGACAAACTAAGATGAATCAGACTACGACACTTCTCTAGTCCTCTTATCTCTTCTATGTTATTAACTATACAGAGGTTTTTGCAGTTAAGGAAAATAAGAGAGTATAAAAATCTTAGCAATAATTAGTAGCTAAATTAGCCAATGGAGCTGAAGTATAGAGAGCTGGACATCAAATGTTTATGCTAAGGAGTTTTAAATCCCAGCTGCTCACACCCACCCCTATTCCGAGCATACTGCCTCCTTTTTTGTCCTGACACAACTTTTTGTGGGGCTGCAGGATAACTAGTCACTCAACCGATGCAGCTAGAAATATTCTTCTCTTCTTTTAACACAGATTATTTTTGTGACTTGGTTCAGCGCAACAGTAATGCTGGCATAACTGGGCAGATGGCAAACCAAGAAAGCGGTGAAAATGAAGGAACAAGAACGTGGAGAAGAAACTTCTTCTGCCAGCATCTTGCAAAGCTGCCCTGTTGGTCTTTGGTCTTCTCATCAGCTGCACATGTGCAGGCTATAACATATGGGCCATAATGTATTCAAATTTAACTGGGCACTAATCATGTTAGGTCAGTTGTAGCATACAGGCACATGGCTAAGTTGTCTGAGGAGGGCACCACCTTTTTATATTTACGGAGTACTTAACCCACCATGGCTTCAAAATTAGCTTGACTTCCAAACATCATCTAGAAATTTCCCAAGTAATAATGGACACCAGTATCAGGTGGGGTTACTTCACTCTGTTATACCTGTTCTGTACTGGCTATCGGAATGGGGAAAGTGTCTTTTAAATTAACATTAAAATCAAAAGCACCACTAAAAACAGGCAGGATTCCTCTCAGCAAACTCCAGCTTTAACATAACTATACAGGTTCCTTAAACAAAGGCACATTTCCTTGACAACCTACCTATCTCAGATCGCTCTCAGAATGGGATTAACTCCCGAGGTACCTGTCTCCCTCCACTGAACTGAAAGCAAACTTCGACAACTCTAACTGGGTATCAAATTGTTTGGTGACTGAAATAAGGTAAGAAGAAATCCACTCCTATTTTAAGTGACCAGACTGGAAACAGATACATTAAAAACAAGAAAAATATTTGGGAAAAAAATCCCAGCCAAAACGCCTTTAAGTACAACATTCAGGACGCACAGAGAAATGCATTTAGACAATCACACAGGAAAACACAATTTCATTTTAATTGACTTGAGAGAACGACCTCCACCTGCAAACAGGGGCAACAGTTTTCACTAAAATTTCTAGTCTTACTAGGCAGTGGACAAATTATCAGGTTTTCTTCCTCAGTCTGAATGGTACTGCAAACCCAAACCAAATCTAAGCTTAGCCAGGGAAAATATATTCATCTTTAATAACTGTTTTTGCCTGACTGCATTCTTACGGGGGACTTAATTGTACACTATTACTAAGCTCTACATTCACAGGCCTAGTTGGGTAAGGAGAGGAAGAGAAATGAGCTGGTTAGCACAGCTATATCTTTTCCCAGGACCTCACACTAGGCTGTCTCAGACATTTAGAAAAGAAGCCAAAATCATCCACAAGCACTTATATTTGACAGATATTCATTGATTTGCGTTCAAAAACAGGCCTGTTCCTCTTCCAAATGAGAGGAAAAATTTTGGTGAACAAAGGATTTGGGTCAATATGAATAAGATAAGAAATCATTTGCTGCCAGTAAACACAAGCACCAGCCTGTTGAGTCCAAGAGGTTTAAGCTATAAGCATCAATATGATGCAGCAAATTGCTCAGCACTAAGAACTAATACAATCAATTTTAGTCTCTTAATGGGCCACTAAAATGCTTTGTCACATATTATTGCCCAAACAGTCTCCCTATCTGGTTTGGGCAGTTTCCTCCTTGAAAATTAATTTATAATCCTGTGAGGTGTATTTGTGTCTGCACCTGTCAGAAAAACTTACACTGACCTTACCATCTGCATCATAATTCCCTTAAATATGGTAAGAAATGCTTAGTTACTGTCACTGAGGAAATACATGCCAAACATTTCCACCATTGCATGATATTTAAAATAGTTATTTCATTTACAATTACAAAGAACAGCTTGTTTTGTCTGCCATGCCTCCTGTGAGGAGTGCTTGACATAGGTTAGGAACAGTGCCACTTTGCTGTTCTAAATTCTGCACTTCTAAATTCTGCACTCAATTTCCTCAATTTCCGAGGGCCCCACTGCAATTGTATGCATGAAACAGTTGTTCTCCCCATCTTGCTGGAATCAGCGCAAATGAAGACATAGAAGACAGCATGCTGCTGCATTCAAACCAAATTGAAAAATATTGATAGTCATCCGCAATCCAAACCTCTGATCTTTTTTTCCTTTTCATTTTGTCATGTGGTTTTTGCTTTGCAATGGAAAATTAGACCTGCAAAGGGCTAGGGCCACATCGCAATTTTCTCACAAGAATCACGTCACCTGCACACCTTGTAAAACGCGTGAATAATGTAACCTGGATGCCCTGCGAAAGTATTATCTGTTCCTACATGAAAAAGACATTGTATTAATATCCTTTGGTAATGGGCTACTTCGAGGACAAGAGACAGAAAAAACTGCAACAGCCTGCTGTCTTCCCCTTTTGCAGAGCAAAAAAAGTCAAGGTGTAATTTCTGAGGCAAAGAGAAAAGGCAAATAAGCCTTCAGGAAGCGATTGTAAGTAAGGCAGCGTGTCGACATGAAATTACAGAAGACCTTTCAAAAAAGCACAAGGGAAACTTCAGGGAGACTAAGAGTAACAGAAAAAAATTGCAATTCTACTCTTAATCTGATTTCTACCAGAACAATGTTTCTAACCCCCAAAACAGGGTACCATAGTGACAGCAACAACTTCCCTCCAACGGCATACTCCACGGAGTCTTCTCTCGGTTAAAGATTCTCTTCACTGTCATTTAATGGCCTTGTTCTCCACAGACCCTCTATAGCACCTCAGCAACTAGCTATGGCTAAGACTAAACAACACGCACCTTTTCCATTTAAAGAAGCTCACTGTTCCAAGTTGATTTCTTATTAACCTTTCTTATATAAAAATACTGGCATTTTTCTTCTGATTACTGTTGAATTTACCTTCAAAGGTGTATAACATAAAAATACCATATCTGGCTGCTCAGGAGTTAAACTCAAAATACACTTCACATCCCAATGGTATGGGTTATGAAGAGGTTTACATTTTTTTTTTTTAATTACCTTTGGCATGCAAAGACAGTGTGACATGTCACTTTTTTAGTTTTACAGGATGCAAAGTGGTGGTGGTGGTGGTGGTGGTGTATTCCTCTGATAAGCTAACACCTTACATATATACATACAAACCTTTAATATCATGCATGCTTTAGTAAATTAAGATCAGTTTCACTACTAGAACTATAAGTGTTTGATGCTGTTTTTACATAAAAACCTGAGATAAAGGGAAAAATACAAAGAAAACAGGTACCTATTTGAAACAAACAGTTCTTCAAAAAGTAAACAAGCAACTTTTCTCCCATTCAGGTTTCCACAAAGGATACAGTCCAGTAAGAGTTTAGTAAGTGACTGGTATGCTGATAAATCTCGCATTTTAGATATTTGGTTGCATGAAAAATCTATTTCCTAAAGAGGAAAAAAGACAAAATTACTTTCTGTCTTTTCTGCTTACAGCTGCCTTCTGAAACTAAACAGCTGCTACATTAAACTTCTGATCAAGGCTGTGGGAGAAGTAAGAAGATCATTAATACTAATACTGGGTGAGACAAACAGAAAGGCTCTTTTTTATGAAACACATAATTCAAATTTTGGGAACTCCCAAAGCTGTACCTTCTTCCAATAACATTTTCATTAACAGTCCTGGAAATTATGCATACATATATTAAAAAACTGATGGAGAAGACAAAGAAATACATTAAGGTAGTATTTCAAAACAACCTCCTACTTTTTATAACCCGAAGTGGGTTACATGAAAACAGCAGCAAAAGGAAGAATAGCATACGGCTACATTTTAAATACATGCTTCACAATAGTAATTGGCACCAGGCAAGTTGAAAGGCGGGAACTGATCCTAAGAAAGGTTTGATTAATTTGGCAGCAAGGAAAAAACCTTGGCTAAGATTACCTCTGGCTAGAACAGTCAGCTGTACAGTATACCTTCCCAGAGCATGCTGGGGTTCAGAAGTAGAAAGAAAATAAAAAGACATAAATGTGCAATGTAAGCTATCCAAACATTCCAAAGAACTATTAAAATCTCAAATAAAGTAAGAAAAAAGAATAAAGGAAGTATAAAATTTGGTTTTTGCACCAAAATCTAAAGTTCATTTAGAAAAAACACCTTGAATTTAAACCTAACAAAATGAATTTTCTGCAACTTACCTTGAGATCTTTAGGTGGCTTAAAAACAAAGTACGTAGTCAATTTGTTGTTGGAAACATTGAGTTCCAGTAAGTGAGGCATCTGACTGATACAAGAAAGATCTAATAACAAAGCAAAATGCCAAACTTAGTATAAGAACACATAGGTAAAAGCAGATATTATTGTGTGAAAATATGACAACGTCCACTAGCAATCAAGAATCAATTTTGGATCACACAGTCAGAAAGCAATGTTTAAAATGCAGAAGTCAGATATATTAACACATTCTACTAGAAAAAAAAAAAAGGGTTTCTAAAACTCTAGGAGTGAGCATTTGAATTATACTTTAAATTCCCCATTATAGAAACTGATTGGTCCATAAGCCAAAATGTAATTTTATATTCTAGCTACCTCTAAAATGATAGAGAGAATACCTCTATCCTAATTTACTAATTATTGGAGAAAAGGATTTAGGACACTACTGAAGACTAAATGATTAGTTGCTATGGAAAAGTCCTTGCTCTGTTCAGACATAGCCTTCACAGACAAACTGTTAGCAAAATGAGCGGAGAGAAGTGCTGCCTTACAACAGCGTTGCTATTATATGACTCCAGCACTTCAAGTGAAATGAAAAACTTGAAGGAAATAATGCAACACGTTTCCACCCAAGCTTATTCTTTTTGATGTTAAATTAAAAAATGAATTGGGTATGAGAGAGAAGGAATGGAAGAAGATGGGTTTTACCTCAATCTCCATTTGTGACTATTCTAAATTCAGGACACAATTTCTTACATTTTGTCACCTATGGGAAGCCTTGCCAAATGAAAGCCTAAGACTGGCAAAACTGTACCAGGCATAACTTTAAACATTCTGACATATGCATGTGTTAAAAATCTCAATTAACCTTGTACTAACATGCTGCTTTGCATTTTACTTTTCGATAATAAACTGGACAATAATCTTCACATTCCCACTGAGTAGCATATGCTGGTGCAGATGTATGAACAGCCCACACCTCATTCTCAAGAAGATCTAGCCATTGCCTCAGTCTGTAGAGTTGAAGTACTTGTGTCATTAAGATGTAGACCAGGTTTTGTGATATTAAAGCTACATGGTACACTGCATTTCTCATCTTAAATGATTTCACAACCCAAGAATTTACTAGTGTATTTACTACATACCATTAATTTTATTATTTGAAAGTTCCAACTTCTGTAGGTGAACGTATCTGGAGAGAATGTTAATGTCACTTAGCTTACGACCCTGGAAAAATAAAGCAAAGGGACTTTAATAACTAGATGTAGAACCTC
Source organism: Apteryx mantelli (assembly GCF_036417845.1). Classification (NCBI taxonomy): domain Eukaryota; kingdom Metazoa; phylum Chordata; class Aves; order Apterygiformes; family Apterygidae; genus Apteryx; species Apteryx mantelli. The sequence continues at coordinate 220,509,548 of NC_089978.1, read as the reverse complement.
ACCCTGCTCTCCCAAGAGATACACAGTAGCAGGAGACATTGGAGAGGTGCCTGAAGCTCTCTCCAGCTGAATGCTGGTTCTTAATGCTCTGGAACAGGATGACACATACAGAGAGAGATGTCAGACCTGCAGACCAGCCACGAATGAAGAAAATGTCAAAAGCAGACTTTAAAATGGAACCATGAGAATGAGCTACAGCTAGGGAAAATGCCACAAAAAAAGACTGCATACAAAAGGGGCCTGCAGGAATTCATCTTTAATTAGACTCGACCATTTTAACTTTCCGCCCCATAGACGCTGAATGCTGCATTCTCAGAGATTTAGCATGTTCCTCTCTTTTTTGCTCCAACTCACTGAAGTAAGAAGACTCCATTTCACAGCTGATGATTGGGTATGGAAAAATCTTATTGCTGTTGCCAGTAAGAAGTGAAAAAAAAACAGTACTGATAAAGCAGTTGTCAGCAGAAGCCATGTTGTGTCTTGTCAAAGGTCCTATATACAAGCAACAGCATTGACAGGTAGAGACAGAATCTGCCTCCTGAAAATTTTTTGCCAGATCAGCTATTTGCAGTCAAAAAGGGGAAATCTATGAGCAGAGGAGCATTTTACAATGATGTTCTTTGCTTATACTTACTGGAAGCGACAGATTAAGATAAACGTAGTCGATACCAGAGGCCGAGCGCCCCAGTTTGTGGAGCCCCTCAGCTGCAATGTCTTCATCCAACACTCCATCAAACTGATCCTATAAAATACCAAAAAGGAGGGAGGGGTGGATTTAGGGGAGAACTGTGAAATCAAATTCCACTCTCTGTAGAATCTGGGGCTGCTTGGGAGGCAACTCAGAACAGGGTTTAATAAAAGACCTCAATCAAATGCTCCTTTCAGTGCTCCACCACCCCGCTAAGGCACTACACTACAGGAAAAATGATGAATACAGTCCTCAGAACAGATAAACAGGAACATGTCTTGTACCAGTTCTAAATATTTAGAAAGGTTCCTAAAAGGCTGAGGTCCATTTTTTCAACAGTTTTTGTTCATTTGTCTGTTTGTTTTTAACCTTGTGGTTTACAGACACATGTTTAAACAGGATTTGTTTTCAGAGGTGCTGAGCCATAACCCTCCCATTGATTATGGATGTTAACATCTCAGCAAATCACCACTAACATATCTCCAGGGCTGTACCCCCACAGGCACGTATCCATGTTACTGGTGGCCCTTTAATTTTTTTTAGCATGAGCAGCTAGTGCTGCTCTTCAGAGAAAAGTCTTTGCCAAAGAGGGTACTTGACAGATGGCACTAATGAACCAGTGCGTAGGTTTAATGAGAAAATAAACCAATGGCTTGTGAAATTCCTATGAGCTGGGAGAAGTCACACAACGATCTCTAATCTAGGGACCAAGATAAATAATTTTTCAAATGCAATCATCCAAATCATAGCACCTACATGTTACAGCAAATGGAGACTATGGATATATTTCCACTAGATAAAAATATTAGGCGATACTGCTGTGGCACTGGGCACTTTAGAGCCCAGCAGAGCAGGCAGAACAAATTCACTTGTACCCAGGGACTTACTGAGTCTCAGGGTTGGGCACATGCATGGCCAAGAGGTTTAATTTGGCAATTCATATGCCAGCGTATCCCCAGGCTTGGCATAGCAAGGAGAGAGAGAGGCAATCTGGAACCATCCTGGCTAACAAAGAGATGGAAGGGACCCTAAAAAAAGGCAGAAATGGGGGGGGCAGGGAGAAACAGAGACCAAACCAGCCTCAGCTTTGTTCCTCCTTTGGATGGAAACGAGAAATCATTGCCTTGTGCCCCCATCGCCTCTCCCTTCTGCCCCCGGTGACTACACTGAGCACTGAAAGGGAAAAGGGCCCTTCCCCCACGAACACCCCCCTCCCCGAATAACTGGGGGGCACGGAGCTGAACCTCCACGGGCTCCTCTTCCTCGTCCTCCTCATCCTCCTCGGCCTCCTCCTTGTCCTCTTGGCGAGGCAGGCTGAGCTGCGGCTGCTGTTGGCCGGCCTCGTCCCCAGACCCCGCTGGGGTGACCTCCTGGGAGGGGTGCTGCGGGGGCACAAGAGGAGGGGGAGGCAGCTCCACGGGGCCGCCCTCTCCCCCCTTCTCCTCGCCCTCGGCCATGGGCTGTGACAAGGAGCGAGGACGCGGCGGGGGCAGCGCCTCTCGGCGCTTCGCACGCAGGTACCGCGCCCAGGCCCGGTCACCCCTCAGGCCTGGCCGCCGCCATCTTGTTTGCTCTCCCGTTGCCGTGGAGACGGGAGAGGAGCTGCGGGTGGGGAGAAAGGGTTCGCGCCATCCGGCACAGCCAGCCAATAGGAAAGCGGGCTGCGGAGCAGTGCAGGCTGGGAGTTGCAGTTCTCCGTACAAGGCCCCCCGCGAACCGTCAGTCCGCAGAGCATGCCGGGAGTTGTAGTCCTCCTCACAGGAGCAGGAGGAGGAGGAGGACTCCTCCATTTCTGTGATACGAAGTCAATAGCGGCAAACAAATAACTTTCAGGGCACAGTTATCCATCCACAAACACCCAAGCCGAAACGGGCTTTGTGCCAAGATGGAGGCTTTGCTCAACGGCACCATAACAAAAATAAGGGCCGCGCAGGGAGCCCATGGCATGGCTGAACTCTGTCCGCAAGGCCCTTGGCTCCCAGGCGGCTGTTTTGGTCACTGGCCAGTTCTGGTTATCGGTGTTTTTGTCTGGGAAGCCGAAGGGAGGCCTGGTGACTTTGGTCATTCATATTGGGAGGCTCGGCCGCCTGCGGGGGTGATGGTTCGGGGCTGTTTGAAATGTAGAAGTAACGTGTTTCCTAAAGAAAAAAGTACCCTGTGTTAGAATTACTTTTTTTTTTAACATTTCTGTTGGAGGAAATAGAAAGCTCGCCACACCACATTTCAGAGGAAGAAATAAAAAAACCCTAATAAAAATAAAACGTGGCAGACACCAAACTTTTTGGACCACAAAATGTCTTACAGATACCAAACCCACTCTTAACAGCAATCTTAAGCAAAGAGACTAAAGATATTAAGAGTTTTGGGCAAGCATGCTTTGTGATTAGCTGAGTTGTGCACAATAACCTCTTGGGTCCGGTCATGCCCTGTGGCAGTGAGTTCCACAAATTCATTATGTGCAGTGTAAAAAAAAAAACCCCAAGAAGCTATTTATTTTCCCTCGTTTTATGTCTCCCCAGTTCCCAGTCCCTGGTCTACCCAGTGTGTTTGTATTACAAAATAGGGTTAAATGAGAAAGTACAGCCATAAAGAAAAGGAGGGGAGGAAGGGAAGATCTGTCAGGATGTCTGCTAATACACAGCCTGACCCCCAGCTCCCAAACCCAAGCTATGGGCTTAAAAAAAAAAAGAGGACGAAGATATAAAAGCTCTTTATGGACACCATCCACTGACTTTTATCTCTGTGCTCCAGGGAAACATTATAATAACTGCAATAAAGCTACCCCAAATTACCTTCCTTCATTATCTCGCTGGCTGTAATGTTAAAACCCTTAATGAGATTTACTCCTTTTCCACTAAGCACCCTGTGCCTCTTCCCTGAGCCCTCTGGGCACAAGGACTGCCCTAGGAAGGCTCTTCTCCAGATGGTACATGTCTAAGAACTGCATTCAGGGAATGGCAGCAAAGGCAAAGCCTTGAGATCTTTGAAAAGTATGGAAAAACCTGAAAGGGGAAAATGGATCCTATCTGGGAATCTGTATGGCTTTGGGAGGCTTTTGGATATGTTCTGACCTCATAGAGCAACTTTTGAATCACCAGAGCTACAAAGCTAAGCAGGAGCTACCTGAAGACAGCAGTCACTTGCTCCCTTTTGGGCTGCCTTATCTTTTCTAGCTTTCATGAAGCCTAGGATATTCTCTTCCTCCAAAACATAATGTTTTGTACTGCACATTTGCAGATCGTCCCTTCTGCAGACAGGGAACCTGCGGAGTCATTAGCTCCCACATGGTGAGGGGAAAAGCCACTTTTTGACATGAATCCTGCCCTCCCCAACCGCAGGATTATCAGCACCCACTTCCCTCCTGCGCTGGGACTCCCTGTGACTGCAGGACGTGCCTTCTAGCCAGCATGTTCCTCCTAGCAATGTGACACCACAGCGCACCAGTGATACGACTGCTGCCCATCCCCACCGCAGCCCTGTGGTGCTGAGAGTCGCAGATCGGGCTGCAAATGGCGCAGGAGGGTTGAACCCCACCTGGCCAGCCGGGCTGCCCCTGCGGCCTGCTGCCATCCCTGTGCAATAAGCAGAGAAACGCCATCATCCGGGAGGGCTGAGACACAGGCAGCTAAATCTGAGCCCATACAAGCATTGCCGGCGCTCATTACAACCCTGAAATACTGGCTGGTATGCAGAGCCTGATACTGCCCAAACATCTCAGAAATAGCTTCATGCTGGTAAAACACGGCTTCATCCAGCAATGAAATAGGACAGTCCCACCATCTCTTTCAACTGGCACGGGAGTTTTCATACCCTGCCTCCCATGTTTTAAAATCCATCCAGGACAGACTGCCTGGAGCCACAAGGCACAACTGCTTCCCTCACACCCAGGAACTTTTCAGTCCGGTAGCGGCACTTTCCCCTATAAATGAAAAGGGCAGGCTATGCAGAATATGTACATGGTGCCCTTGCCAGATATTTTCTTTGATGGTGCCCATAGCCCACCACACTCATAAAGTCAGGTTTATCCCTACTATCTTGCCAATACTAGATTCTCAAAAATCATAGATCCTGCCTTCTGAACTTATGAAACTAATCTGAAAATCATGAACCTGGAAAAAAAAAAATCCTAAAGACAGTCTCTCCTGTGACTTTGTGTCTTGTGCATTCCTTGATGTTTCATGTATGAAAGCTGATTCCTGCTTTTCTGAATGCTTTAGGCTTTCTGTCCCTTGTGGGCTCTCTGGTGTCCAGTAAGAGCTGAGCTTGTTCTGCAAACCTTCCTTCAGTGAAGATATGAACAAGTTGTGACTCCTCTGTGCAACTTTGAGATTTTCTGAGATTTGGAGGTACTTAATATCTTTGAAATCTCTTCCTTTTGCCACATATGAGTGGAATTGGCCAACAGAGTCCAAGGAGGGTGATGGACACTTACAGAAACTTGACTGCATAAGCTGTATTTTAAACCAGGAAAAGAGTATTATTTCAAATACTGTCAGTCCTCTCTTCCATAGGAGCAAATGTCCAGGTGCTGCATGTGGGGTTTTTCTGTGAAAAGGAGATGAGAATTACCTGGATCTGGGTATGTATCTATCCAGACTGATGATGGCCGGTTCATCAATGGGTTTCTCTTTTTATGTACTCCAAATCCATACATGTTCTCATGAACCTCGGCATAGCCACATGGTAATGCATTGAGACCTCAGGGCAGGATTCGTCACACTTAATACTGGACATCTTTATATTAGACTGCAAAATCTGAGCAAGTTTCTATAGGCAATGGAGAAAAACCAGGCATTTTCAACACCTATTGAAGGTGGGCTGGATTACCCCCAGAGGTAGCTACCACTCTCCAGGCACCAGGGTGGTGAGTTCAGACTTAGACATTTAGCTTTTAGATGTTTAAGCTGGGGCAATTGGTTCACCCTCAAGGGAGGTAGGACACTTTTTACCCAGCTGAGTTGCAGAAACATCTGTCTTTAAGTGGGGCTTGTTCAAAGGGCTGTTAAAGGGCTTCCAGCTATCTGCAAGCTGAGCAATGCTTTGAGCTATGGAAAAGCTATTAAGTGCTGGAAGGCAAAAAAAACCACAGAGAACCTCTTATTCTACATCACAAATTCGGCTGAGTGGGACAGACTGTGACTGCACAAAAAGGAGCACACTGCCTGCCGAGCCAGGTCGCTATTGCAGCCAGAAATACCTACAGCAGCAGCATGGTGCCTGGACTTAGTACTGCCCACGTGTCTTTCCTGTCACTCAGCTAATGGGTGTTGTAGAACTTGGAGGAGAAGTTGAACTGTAGCCTCACGATTGCTCTGGAGGCCCCAGCAGCTGTGGCGGGCCGCAGTGACAGCAACAAAGTCAAGGGCAGATGCTGCCTGGCAGAATCTCCCCACCCCGGTATGCAGGGTGCATGGCATGTGTGGTAGGTCAGAGAACATTACTGCAGCCTGTGCAGAGCACATAGGTAGTATTTGGACCTGGCTGGGCTTAAATCCCTTTGCATGCATGTATATAGGTGCATTTTTTTTTTTGTCTAGTGCTCTGCCCTTGCAGTCTGGAAGCCAGCCAGACACCTCGCTATTCCCCAGACTCTGCATGGGCAGGGTGGCATCAAATGAGTGGCGAGCAGAAGGAGGGGGTGAAAGAAGCCAAGACGCTCAGATTAGCCTGCAGTAGATTTGCTGGGAGATAGATACTTGCTCAAGCTCCAAGCTCTCCAAGAGGCAAAGGCCACACATAATCAAATTAACAGCTAGCTGGGCAGCTTGTCCATGTAAGAAGGGGCTGGAGACTTCGTGGGAACAGATGACAGAAAAAGGGCAGGCCCAAATATAGCTTACACGGGTTGCCATTGAGCTTGGAGCAGAGCCAGCAGGGCTAATGAGTTCTTTGCATGGAAGTCTCCCAGAGTTTATTTCCTACCATCTGGAAAATGCCTGCCCTTCCACTGGGATTTGTGATGATTCAGACAGGAGAAGGGGTTATTAAAACCTCAGAAACACACATATCCTCCTTCCCTGTCCCCCCCCACCCCATCTGTTTGGGTTGGCAGTGCAGGGAGTGGCTGCCTGCCTCACGTGCTCTGAGACGAAATGGCTCCTTTAAGACCCCTCTCCATAGGAGCTGGCAATTGGAGTGAAATTAGCCTTATGTATTTTGGGCTGGAGACAGATTGTTCCTGAATAGGGCTATTAAAAAAGAGGCAGACTTGGGGGGAAAAAAAAAAATGCCTAGGTAGTAATGGCAGTTTTGGTGGAGGCAGAAAATAGTTGGGGGTGAGGGAAATGTCACTCCAGACCTCCGCCTTTCAGTGCTGTGTTACCAGTACTGCACAGCACATCCAGCCAGGGGATTACCCAGGAGATCTTACCCTTCCCTAGCACCAAGGACAAAGACTGAGCTTTTTGGGGCAGAAATCGCATAAAGCAAATCACATGCTGAAAGTTAAGCATGTCCATCCCAAATGGCTTGCTGTCTCTCCTTCTTCCTCCGAGAACCAGCTCATGCAGAGGGCCATGAGGCCAGGGCTGCTTTGAGCTGAGGGGATTTCCCTCTTCTGGCTTGAGCCACAGGGCCTCCTTCTCCTTTGCACGTGGCATTGCAGAGACACTATGGATAATGCTGAGAGGGCTGGTAGGATGTTCTTGGAGCACTTCTTTAGCCTGGAAGAGCCCAAAGCACTTTCCAAAGTGGTGTCTGATTTTTCTAGACATCAATACTGGGCAGAATGAGTTTCAGGTCCTGGTCCATATCTGTTTTCATCCCCTCTCAGGGATTTGTGCACCTCCCTCTGCCTTCTCTTCATCCCTCTGTGAACCCGGCAGCTGCCAGTCACATTTTAGCTCCAGCTTCTCCAAGGTCCCATATGGACACTCCATTTCCCTGGTGATGCTTGGTGTTCCCAGCCCCAAAATGTTATTCCCATCATTCCAACTGTTGCTCAGTCCTTGGGCCAATCTGGCTGCTCCTGGAAAGCAAGGCTGGCTGGTAACATCAGAAAAGTCCATCACTGGCAGCCATAAGATACTTCCATGGAAAGGGCTTGAAGCTGATGGGCCCTGCATGAAGTTGTGGCATTCGGTTTTGTGATGGTGCCTTTGAAGGAGCGTGTGTTTTAGGGGGGGGCTTAGCAGTAATTATGCATATGTAAATAACCTTAAAAACACCTCCCACGAGCCGCTCTTTATTAACACCTCAGCAGGTGTTAGATCCAGTTGGAGCCTGTGTGCTGTGCAGGCAGCCTTCGCCACCGCAGGGCCAGCACGTGTTGGACTGTGCTCTTCGCCTCGCTATTCATGTGGCATCAAGGAGGTGGTCGTGGGTGCTGCAGCATGAGGTGGCCACAACTTCCAGGGAGGTGGCCATGTTTAGGTTTTCATGCATGGTTTTTAGGTGTTTTCATGCAGCTAATTTATAAACTGTTTGACTCCTGTCCTGTTTGGAGATCTGTACAGCCAGCCGCCTTGCTCTTCTGCATCTATTTCCAGTCAGCAACAGCTCTCCTGGATCAATAAATCAGTCAAAATTTGGGGAGGCAAATTTGCAGAAGACTTGCACAAGGAGCTATTCTTCTCTTGGGATAAGGAGGCATGGCCGGACCAGAGCAGGAACATGACAGAAAAGCGAGACCACCATGATCTCATGGCCTCCGACTAGCCATCTCTGAACACGCAGGTCTCCAGGTTCTGGGGCTTCATGTTGTAACACTGAGACTGTGCTCCTAGCAGCAAGAGCCCTTACTTGCCTGAGTAACTGCACTGGCAACAACAGGACAAAGTATTGACTGCCTCCTTGTGGCCCGTGGATCTACAGAGGGATCTGCCCAAGGACCTGCAGAAGATTTGTCTGGTCCAGTGTCACCATCTATCTCTATACCTGACTAACCCTTTGTAAGGCCTCCTGTTACTGATGAAACCAGCGCTGGTATCACTCTTGCCTCCCAGTTAACCTATATAAGGGCTTATTTTCCCCTCCAGCCTCACGTTGCCATTTTGATGCCCCAGCAATTCTTATTCAACCTTTCCCTCCTCCATGTCCTGCATACGGGGTCTGTGACCCCCTCAGTGGGAGATGGTGACTGTGTCCCCTCATATCTTTGTGTCCCCTCACCCAGCCTCTGTGTGTTTAGTAGCGTGGCCTCTTGACCTACTAAAGGAGGCAGGGAGGATGGCCCAAGTGGTTGTCTCTGGTTACCCAGCACTTTCAGGTTAATCTACTCATGTTTAAAGAATCATTAAAAAAACAGGAGCTGTTGAAAGAGTGTCCTTCTTATGTAATCAGCTAGGGAAGAGCTGATCATGCAGATGAGGAACTTTTACAGTTCCCCTAAATGCCTGGGCTTCTCTTCTGAGTGATTAATGAGCAATATCTCAGTATGCAGGCTCAGTTATTCATAGCCTGGTTTGACACGTTCTTCCTGTGAGAAGGGGGATTTCTTGATACACCAAGAAGAGATAAAACTTCAGGGCCAATGTTCGACGAGGGGAATGAGACTGGCTGTCTGGTAGCCAAGCAGGGTAAGAGAAAGGGCGACTCACAACACAGCCAGCCTGGCTTCCCTCGTACAAAGCAAAGTAGTTTGTGGTGAGCCCTGCACCGGAGGGCTTTGGGTCACCCACAGAGCAATATTTACCAGGACATTCATGTGAGCGCAACTCCCACCAAGCGCTGATGTTTGAAGTGGAGATATGCAGAGCTAAAAGCACAACCTGTCACTGCCTGATCTATACACGAAGGCACGTGAAGGCACACGAATATGACTGAAATCTGCACAATCATCAGTGGCCCCATGAATGTAAAGAGAAAAGAGCATTTCCTGCTCTGTAGCTAGCAGTGACAGAAGGGCTCCAACAAATGATCATATGTCGTTTGAAAATGAACGAAAAGCAGCATTTTTGCACCAAACTGGAACTCACTGCTGCAGGATATTGTGAAGGTATAAATGACTGCCAGGAGATGTTAAGCAAATGCAGACAGGTGGATCTGCTGGTAGCTTTTAAACATGGCAGTGTGGACTCAGGAAGCCCCAAGGCCACAAATTTCCTGAGGGTCTAACACGAACAATTGCTCTCTGTATACTTGTCCTTTTCTTCATACATTAATACATATACATAACATACTAATCAGCCCTTTGGGCATTACTTACCCAATACAGCCTTACTTACACTGCTTTTGAATGGAGATACTAGATTTGCATCATCTGAGGACTGGCGAAAAAGTAGGATCCATGACACCTTGGCCAACAGTGATGCTAGTGATTGGCTTGGCAGCAGCCGGACCCTTCACATCACAGCCAGAGCTTCCAAAAGCAGGAGAGATCTGTGGAAGAAACACCACATCTTGGCCGTGAGGGATTGCTTTGGGACACGTGGTTCAATGTGCTTTATGGAAGACTGGTGAAAGACCGCAGATACCCTGAGACAGCACAGGTGATGTCTTGTCAGAAAACATCATCCACACCTCAGCTGTGGGGCCTGGCTGGCTGCTGTCGTAGCTCACAAATACTTCAGACAGGGAAAAGGTGCTTTTAGCCCTCAGTAACACCACTCTGATTGGGTCCATAGCAACCATCATGGCCCCAGTATCTTTAGGAAGTGCCTCTGGAATGATCATTTGTCTTGAACAGGTATCATAGCTCTTACCATGGCCCTTGTCAGCCAGCCACAACGCAAGTCCCCCAGCACCTTGAACCCAGCACAACTTGGGCTATGACAAGCAAGCAATGGGCAAGGAGAGCTTTTCCTCCTCAAATATCTGCTCTTTGGGATCTTCGGCTAAGGGCGAAGTAGAGCTGGGAGATGAAGTCAGCTTGAGACTGTGGTTTCAAGAGGCTGTGGGAGGTGTAGCCCCCCCCCCCCCCCCCACACACACACCAGTGCCTGCCCTAGCAGCATGGGGAGAATGAACGTGGTTTTGTGCATGACACCAGAAGGGCCCCTGGAGGGTCCAGGACACTCTTGTGCTAGTGAGCTGGCATGATTTAAGGAGTCACTGGGCCCTGAGTTGGCACACAGTAACTCCTGTGTGAGGAGATGTGAGGTGTCTTGATGCAAATCAGTCTCTGAAAACCCCAGACTGTTGCCAGCGCTGACTTTTAGCTAACATGTTCTGCTTCCCGTTGCAATGGACTGGGCTCACTTGCAGAGGAGAAATCGGTGTTGGAACGGAGGGGCAGCAGCTTCTCAAAGCACGTGCACTCAGTCCCAAGAGTGTGTCCAAAAGCCCCCACAACACCCGTCTTCTTGAGTTTAAAGTTCAAGGAAGTGGTTGGAATAATTCAGACAGGTGGGATGTGACACCCAGTTCTGCTAATGAACAAGAACTCATTAATCTGCTGTTCCCTGGTTGCCTATCTGTACCCAAAGGGACTTATGTGGCACCAAGGGTGAGAGAGGCCCCCCAGACAAGTCAAGCACTTGTCTCTGCAATTTGAACAATGCTTGGCTTGGTGCAAACCATTCCCCAAATTCTGCTGGCTTTGGAACAAGAAACACTGAATTGAATTAAAAAAAATAATAATCCAGAATTGAAGCTCTAAATCAGCAGTTATTATCCTAATAAAACCTTCCCAATATCGACAGAGGGAGCATTTCATACTCAGAAGTGTTAACAGCAAACGCTGGCCTTAAATACATTGATTTACAATTCAATTATAAAAACAATCAGCTCCCAAATACATGCCACATGCAAAGCAGATTTATGGGCAGCCCTCGCACTTTGATAGCACTTTGCAGTTGCAAAAGCTTCGTGCAAACTCACTCGGTGATTCACCTAGAAGCACCAGGCAATAAAAGGTCCCAGCTGGATGCGGGGAGAAAAGGGAAACTTGAAATGCTGCCAAAAATGCTCCTGAAGAGGAAGAGAAGCGAAGAGTAAGAGACTGTAAAAGAGCCAGCACGCATGCTGATGAAATCACACTTAACCCAGGTTTGCAGGCCCAGTTTTCCATGGTGATGGGGAAGAGGTGTTAGTCTGTTCCCCACCTGCCCCTTGGCTTAGCCCTATGGCTGAGTTAATGCTTAGCCATTCAGTACTGGGAGCACGGCCAAATTCCCCAAATGAATTCCCTTTTGGGGAGGGGGGAGCCAAGGTCGCCCTCTCTCATTAGCTCCTTGCCTTGTTGACGGTCCAATCTCACTGGGGACACTGCTCATGAACAGGGTGGCAGCAGACACCCCCCCTCCCCACCCCAGCATCCATCATGACTGGGAAATGGGATCATCCTTACTTTGGCCCAACACCCTGTCCACACCCAGCTCTGCTCTACTGGGGTCCCTTGCTGGTGAGCAGGGCACATGCTGCTGGCCAGGGGACAGAAAAGGCACCGCGGGGGATCAGCGACACGGCACAGACTGTCCCTTAGCCCAGGGGGATGAAGATGCTGGCGTGCGATCCTGCTGAAGAAGCACTGCAGATACCACCAGGGAACTGATGCCTAGTTGTTATGGAGCTGCTTGGAGTTGGCTAAATTCAGCATTGCAAAGCTACTGCAATGTCATGTATCACCGCTTGTCATTGCAAGGTGTCTTTAATAGGGCAGCAGGCTAACGAACGGTATAGCTCACGAGGGAAGGCGAGCTCTGTGGCGACGTGTTTCATCACAGAGCTGGATCCTCTTGCGTCTTCCCCTCAATGAACAGGAAAACACTAGCTGTATAATACAAACATCACCAGTTTGCCATCAGTCTCTGCCATCTCTCTCCTTTTTCTTGTAGATGCCGGAGATTTTAGTCCCTATACTGCTCAGCTCAGGCCTGGCATGCTTGTGATCCTCTGGGTGCAATGGTCCAGAGATGGAGGGGGTCTTTGCAAGGAGCCAGAGCTGCAACTTTGCCTCTGCTGAGTGGGAGCGGCAAGAAAAAATAAGCTCGAAATTCATTTAAGGCACTGCAGGTCTTTCGATGTGTTCAGCACTGGGGTCAGGACTCAGGCTGCTTTCCACTTCTCTTTTTGCTTTTCCTCGGACCTGCTTTCATCTCCCTAATTGTCAGAAACACAATGATGGCTGGGCGCCACCGGATGAGCACACTGAACTGTACTAGCGGAGGGAGTGATTTGTCTGTGCCAAATATATTTCATGCTGCAACTCAGTGGAGGAAATTACAAACACTGAAGTCCAAGGCCCTAACAGTCCAATTTTCTCCCCTGATTGCCACTGCGCCTAAGCCTAACAGAGTAAATAATGAACACCGATGCAATGAACTTCCCAATAAATTGCTCCTGATGAATTTCATGTAGGTCATCCAAAAGCAAATTTAATGATTATATGCTGGCCGCAGCTATCTCGAAAATTTTTTTTCCTGGCTTAGCTGTTAGATCTAATCAGCAAAGGAAGGAACAGAAAATAAAATAAAATGCTTCATTTCTGAGCACGCTCTCCATGCGATGCGAAAAGGTAAAACCTGAACTGCAGGGCACAGCCGGCTTCAGCTTGGATTGACAAGATGGCTTTGCCCAGTAATGAGAGAGCAGCGCTGGTATTCTGGGGACAGTGAGGCTACTCCTGCCTGCCTGCATGGCCTGGAGCACAATATTTGACTTCCCTGCATCTCAGCTTCCTTCAGAGTTTATCGTCCATCATGCCTGTTTTGGGCAGACCATCCCTTGCTATACACATACACAGCGGTGGAAATGCAGCCTTGCCTGAGGCTCAAGTCGCTGCTGTGATATAATTGATGTGGGTCACCGGGCACCTGATGTGCAGTAGGGTAAATCTAGGCCTCGGCTAATAAATTCCTGAAATTAGAGCACAGGCAGCTTCGTGACTGAGGTCTGCAGAGATGGACGGGGCTTGGGTATCATTTTATGCTCCCAGTCTGGGCAGCGATCCCCAGGAATAAGGATCAGTGGGCAAGCAGCTGTTGGTCATTCACGTGACTTCTCCACGTCTCAGCTCAGCAAATGACTCCCTCCCCGACAAAAAAACCTCCCCACTTGTCCAAGAGCAATAAGACTGACATTACTGGGATGGTAATTTCCTCTTGGCAGTTCTCCCCTGCTCCCCGAGCGCCCTCCTCTTTATTGCTCTGTGCCATATTGAAAATGAAATTCGCAATTATGACTTGTGCTAATAAAATAAAAGCGCAGCCAATAAAAGGCAAAAGTAGAGGCTCAGTGGAACAACTTCTCTGCAAAAGTTTCCAGTCAGTGCTGTCTGTGAATGGCTGCGTTCATCACATATACGGCAACTTATGAGGCTAAGGAGACCCATATCATGATTTCCACGGGGACTTACATATATATGTATATATACATAAGGACACAAACGTATATATCTGTATGTGTATGTATTTTTGTCAAACAGGCAAGTTACCTTAATCAAGAGGATGTCAAGAGGAAGGAGGCTCTCAGGAGACGAAGAGCTAGCAACTGATGCACAACTGTGCAGGAAGCACAGGAGCAATTTCCTTTACCTTCCGCTTCTACTGTTGTGTCTGGCACAGGCTTCAAAATAGTGCGATAATTAAAACCCAGTAAAGATTACAATGCTGTAAAGAGGAAATTGTGAAACCCTCATGAACTTTTACAGCTTCCATGAAAATATTTCATTTTGCGGTCTGGAGGAGTATTTCCTTGTCTCCTTAAGCACCAAAGGGCCACATCCATATAACGATTACTTGCTAACTGCTAGTGGAACTGACAGCATTTCATGTTGCATTACGACACTGAATCTCTAGCCTTGTCCTTAAACCATTGCGTCTCTGCAGGGTTGCGTCAGGAATGCAAAATCATTGCAGGCAAGAACCGGTGCAGAGAGCAGAACAGGAGACAGACGTTATCTGTGGTCTCCTAAGCAGGTGCCAGACTGCGCATCGGGTCCCTCCTTTGGGGGCAAAAAGTGGGGTGAGTCACACTATGCAGCTGTGCAGAGCTCAAATCTAAGCTAGAGGGGCTTTGCTGGCACAGTTGGGAAAACCCTGATGTGGTTTGTCCCATTTGGGAAGACACCTTTTGCTGTGAATGTGTCACAAGTGCCCTTCCTGTGTGAGTTTGTGTGGATGGGTTCCACAGGTATCTGTAGGTTGGCATGGAGAAAGAGCTACCAGAAAACAACAGGCTGAAGAAAAGTAAATGCCGAGGAAGTAGTGTGTGAGTTTCCCAAGGACTGGTAAGTTCAGGAGCCCAGTGGTTCTCCTGAATCTGCAAGAACTGATGAACTCAGGACACCCAGAGCCAGCCGAATCTGTGCAAGACCATGAGTGCACACTGGCATCAAGAACAGAACGTGTGATTCGGACCGTACCCAACAGCTTGGTGGCTGCTACGTGGAGATGAACACTACCGGCTTATATAGATGCCCACTGAAACGACGCGCCCTTGGAGGGACTGTCCAAACACCTACTTGGAAACCACTGGTGTGCCAGTACCACCCTCAGCTTCCAAACACCTTTGGGTTTGGCCTCCCAATGGTGGCTCCAAATGGGTAACTGCGAGTGAACGAGCGCGTGTGTGAACTATGTGAGAGGATACGCCAACATGTTGACTGAACAGTTATTTGCTGTTAAATATAACAGCTTGATTCTACTAATAATAACAACTTAATGAACAAAAGATGTTCCCAGAAATGTTGGTTGTGATCTGCATCTCCTCCCCGCCCACTTGATCCCCTGTTAGCGAACGGGAATTTGCAACAAACGCCAACACACAAGACAGACCTCCTGCGAGGGGACTCATTCGTTCCAGGCAGGCTTGGGGCCAAAATAGCCCCTCATTGCTCATATAGTCCAGGTGCGTTATAGCAAGTGGGTTGCTACCCTGCCATTAGCATTATCTGGAAATGCACACAGAGTTGGAAAGTCGCTGGGAGCTGGTTTAGCAAACAAGGCATGACTGTACTGTACGGAGGATGGGCCTGCTGACTGTTTAGAGCCCTCTCTTGGAAAGCAACAGGCACAAGCTGGTGATCTGAAAAAGACACACAACTAGGTGCACTGCCTAAATACGAGCTATCTGGAGAGCTCCGTGCTTCAAAACCGTAACCTCCACTGTGTATGTTAAACCTCTGAAACACTCATTTGCAAGAAAACACGGTGCATTCAAAAGCTACCGTTCAGGGAAAAAATATTCAGTAATGATTTGCTAGGGCTAATGAGAATTATTTTTGGCAGCATCTTCTTGTGATGCAATGAGAAAGCCTGTGCAGACTATGCCAACGGGTGGCTGAAGTAAGGTGCTCACAGTCTGGATTCCTACATACCACATGCTGCTCATGCCTCAGGCAAACCTCACTCCCTTTCTGCCCTTGGTGGGATCACTGTAAAGTATACAGAGACTAATATTAGCTTCCCTTGGAAAGGACTGAGAGTTGGAGAACTTGAGAGAGATGCTAGCTAGTTATATGCTATCATTAGCTCAACTGCAAAACCTTTTCTTTCCTCTACACCAGGATCTAGGTAAGTTCTTACACGTCACTGTCTGTTCTCTCTCCATGGCCATGCCGTTGTGTGCTTGTGCTCTGCAGTCCAGCAATTCCTTCTCACATCTCAGGCCACTGCAGACTGCACATCCGTGGTGTGCTGGACAGTGGGAGGAGCAGTTCAAAGATGACTCTTTAAAATAATTTGTTCCAGAACAAAAGACAGTCCTGTGATTGAAAGTTTTTTGATTTCATGCAATCTGTCACAGCGCCCACTGGCACAGCTGCTCAGTGGGTGGAAAACACGGACTGCAAAGCTTGAGATCAGCCACGTAAAGACGAGGCAGAGCCTCAGATCATTAAGCAATTGTTTTAAGGACGAAAAGAATCAAAAATAGTCTGGCTTTAGCCTACAGCAGCCCAGTTTGAATTCAAAGTTCCTCACACATCACCTCTATGCCTCAATAAATCTAAAGTCACTGTCTTACATGTACCAAGCAGTTTCTTTTCCATCCTCCCATCTCTGGATGAGGAATAGCCTGCTTTAACTGCCTCCTTGCTGCAGTGCATCTCAGATACTGGGGCAGGTGACTTGCATGTGTGACCTTGGCAACCTCCCATATCATCATCATACATGTTACCGTGACAGTGCTCTCCAGCTCTCATGTCACTGCTCTTTTCCCACTGCCAAAGGACCAGATGAACGAGGAGCTCCTCTTTAGGGAGAGAGCTTACATGCATCAGGTAAGGCCTAGGATCTAGTGCTGCTAGATATCTGAGCATACTACTTAGGAGGACTTTAGATGGAGACAAGTAGGAAGCAGAAGGAACTTGGTTTATTTAGCTTAAAGGCTGAAGGGGGATAAACATATCCCAGAGAAGGGAAGGAACTATTGTAGTTAATGACCAATACTGGCAGAAGAAAAACTGGGTTCATAAAATCGGGCTTGAAATTGCAAGAAGATTCCTAACAACTGGGTTCTGCTTTTAATATGGAGGTTGAGAAGTTTCTTGTCCAGTCAGCCTGTGGTAGGTGGTTAGACTGAAGGATTCAGAAGATCACGTCCATACTGACGTAACCGCAGAGGACAATGTATGAATTTGGACCTGGAAGGGAATCTTTTGAAGTAACAAAAATACCATGAGAATAACGATTCTAAAAAAACCCCAAACAAAACACGAGCCTTTGAGGAGTCTTTAAACATTCTTTAATTTTGCAGTTTCAAGGCTGATGCACAAGCCGTTGTACAGATCAGAGAGAACCTATCATAGGATATGAAACCCAGCTGCATTAGCAGTTTATCCAAAAAATCTATGATGTGCAGTGTATTCTTGGTTTCGAGAGTTGGCATAAACTCATCAGCCTCAGTGAATAGCCAAGGCAGGGCAGAAATGGGGACTGAAGCAGAGGTGATGAGCTTGCCTCACACTGCAGAGCTGGGATCTGCTCTCCTACTGCCCTCCTTGATCATTAATGCTGAGCTACGTAAGCCCATGTATTCTTCCAGTCCATCTAATGGCAATTAGGATTAGTATCTTTAGATTAGGATTAGTATCTTTTGAGTTGGGGAAGACTCAAAAGATATATTCAGAAAAACAGAATTAAGTTCTGCTATTATATCCACCATCATCCAGCGCAGCATGAGCTATAGAAACTGATGCCATACAGCTCTGTCATAGTGAAAAAACAGAAGTGGAAACGAATGGTCCCATGTTACCTCCTACTATGTGAATTGGTTTATCACTATCCAAAGGAATGAGCAATTAGATCTGTTTACAGTGGAAACAGCAGAAAAATAAATGCACCTACAACTGTCACCGAGAATAGTACTGGCAGAGCTGAAACAGGCTTCCCATGCAGCAACACCATTGAAACAGCCTCAAAACCATCAAGATCCCACATGCTACCAACAGATCTGCACTTGAGCATCATGGTGCTTTTTATTTTAGCGTGGTTTGAACTTCCACTGAAGACCTGGGACTAACCCAGTAGGAATTCTTCTCTTTACCCACCCCACCAGAGACAGCAGCTTGCCTTACATCTCAAGGCAAAACAGCGGCAACAGAGCAAAGCCAAACACCCCACCCCATTGCCACCAGGATGACGGTTCCTCCTGCAATGCCATCACTCTTGGGAGAACATGTCAAGGAAACATTGCATGATTACACACTGAAACCCCCCAAACAACCCCCAAATCAAATCTCAGATGGCATTTCCCTTCTTGCTAGCGTGCCACCCAGAAGATACGTGCTTTTGCCATTAATTATAACAGAAATGTAGAGCCTAGGACCTGCAACCTGACAGCCACTGCTGCTCGGTAAAGACAAGTGATGGAGCAGATTACACAGTAGTGATTTTCTTGTCCTTGGTGGCCTGTTTGATAGCAGCTTGCTCACAGATGATCTCCTTCAGCCGCTGAAGCCTCATGTTCTGCGTGGTTTGGTCTCCGACACCAGTCTGGCTGCGGTGCAGTAAGTTCAGGGCATAGATGTATTCCAGCTCTGTGTACTTCACCCCTTGATCCACCACAAGGTTTAAGAGCTCGTCTGCGGTGTTGTAGAGCATCTCATAATACTGCCTGAAAAGCAACCAAACAAAAAAACACTCTGGTGAGTACGAGTGCTTGAGGCTCCAGCCCTTCATTTCTGTACAGTATTATCAACTATTACTTTTTATTCAGCAGTGCCATGAGCCAAGAACACTGTGTCAGGTGCTGTACAAAGAGAGCGTGAAGATATGGTACACTCCCCCTGCTCCCCCCACTCCTCCACACTCAGCTAAAACACAGACTACAGGGAACTGAGGGATCCTCTTCCCTCGTAGCTAGTGTCAGTCAAAACATTACTGCTTGGTAACCAGCATGTAGATGGCAGTATATGGACACAGATATATAGATTTGGTGATGTGCAGTTGTTTATCTAGTCATTCAGCCTGTAAGGACAGGAACCTTCAGGAAAGCAAAGCAGTCAAAGGGTTAAGGGGAGCAGAGTTTTGTCCTTAACAAATTCCTCTTGCAGAGAGATGCTAACACAGAGCATGGAAGAGCTCCAAGCCCGAAACCCCAGAGACAGCCAACGCTACTGAAACACATGCTGTCTGAGAGAAAAATATGAAATAATGTAAAATAAAATTTAAGCCAGGAGCCTAAGTGCCTCTTTTAATAAGTAAAAGATCATCTGAGGTGACGGCATAATAAAGAGGCTGCAGAGCAGGCTGGTTTAAATTAATGTTAGGTGGCATGAGTGAACGAATGGATTTCCAAGGAAGGGGATTTAAATGATGACTTACTACAAGGGTAGACGTGCTATTGGGCCAGGGAAGCAGCGGGGCAATTCTGAGAGCTGGTTTCTTCACCCTGGCTCCACACACCAGGTAGAAGAGGTAAAGTTAGTGATAGCTGCTGAGGTCCTTTGAGATTTTTTTTCCCCCTCCCTTCTTCACAGTACTTGATTCGGTTTGAAACCAAAGGGGAAGAGCAGGATGACTCTTGGAAAAGGACCGCAGAGGGGTCAGGCAGCAGAAGGGGAATCCGGACTCCGGTGCCCTTTATACAGTGCTTTTGTGGGTTCTTGGCGAGGTCTTTACAATTCATGCAGCCGCGCTCTGTGCCTCAGTTTCCCCATCTGTACCGAGAAGGAAGATACGGTATCGGGGTCTCTGGTTTGGAGAGCACCAAGACAGTGTCCTGTCTAGAGGGAGCTGTGAAAACGTGATGTTTTACAAAGCTCCTTTAGGCAGAGGGGTTCCCAGGGCTGGGCAGACCCTTCACGGTTGGGGATAAGGGGAAGGTTCTTGCATCCTGCTCCACTGCAGCATGTAAGCAGCGAAGCTTGGCTGTGGGTTTAGGTCTGTTTGGGGGAATCAACAGAAGTGTTAGGATGGAAAGTACCCCTTTTTCTAGAGGAACTAATTAGCTTTCTAACGTCACACAGATGTTACAGAACCTTATAAAGAAACAGGGTGTGAACAGCTCAGGCGAGGAGAAATGAAAAGATCCCTATCTGCATGCATCGCATGGCAGCAAGGGCTTGTTTCAACCAAGTATGGTAACTTCCAAAACTTCCTTAGCTGCAGAGCAAGGCAGGGCAGAGATGGGCCGGAGCAGCTGAAGAGGAGTCCCTGCATCACTCCCACAGGCTCCTCTAAGAGGACAAGGACAGACCGAAATCTAATCCTTAGGTCTTGGTGGAATAAATTATTTAAAATGCATGAGCAGGGGCTCCTCAAAAAGTTATAACCTCCCTCCCTGTCTCTGAATGTATTAAAATAGCAATCAGGGCAAACAGGGGAAAGCTGCATATTAAATTCCTCTTGTTCTTTAGCCTGCAGGCTCTCAGGTCTGGCTTAACTGTGCCTTTCCATAGCATCCAGCACGCCAGTAAACTGCAAATCACTGCAGCAATGACCATAACCAGCTGTGGCAAAACCACACGTTTGGAGTGGCTCAAGTCTCACGTGCCAGCTTGGCCAGGCTACTGTGCTTCAGAGGTCTGTGTCCTTCAAGGCAACACCTGATGCTGTGATCTGGGAACTTGCTCCTGTGGTTCAAAGCCTGCACCAACATAACTGCCGTCAGGGGCCAGGTAGAGGAACAAAATCATCAGTTCAGAGGACAAAGACTGACGAGATTTGGAGTGAGCAGTGAGGAAAGAAGGGAGTGTGCATACACAGGGGAAGATAGGCATAGAAGGCACAAGGAACAAATGAAAAACTGCTTCTGGGAACAAATGATAAGCTGAAAAACCAAATAAGCTGTTAGGATCCACGCATTTGAGATGCAGACCGTGAAACTCCTGTAGCTGAAGGGCTGGAGGACCAGATCACCAGCTAAGCTTCACGACCGTCGTAGACAGCCCTAGGGGAGTTTGAGATGGGTCTCTGGTACAAGGACACACCGGTCCCCTCAGAAGCGGGGGCCAAATGGGGCAGGCAGCTGTCTCAGTGAGAACATTTCCCTTGGCGAAGAAAAGAAACCCACTCAAGCTGCCTGAAAACAAGCCTGCTAATGGCTGTTCAATAGCACTTTTGATCTGAGGGAACCCCCAAATCCCCTGACTTGCTACCTGGTTAGAAGAGGATTCAAGATTGTTTGTACAGCTCAATAGGCAGGTAGGTAGATAGGGATGAGGAGACCTTACACCACCCTGCTATTTGCAGAAGGCATTCGGGTAATCTCTACAAGCACTGCAGCTAGAAGCTCGCTATCAGCTTTGGGCAACACCGAGTCGCCCTGCTTCACCTACTGATTTCAGGTGCTGCATCTGTGACGGGAACCCAACGGCATGATTCATGGACAAGCTCTTTGTCCCCTAGAAGCTACTGTGCCAACACGTGACGTTACATGATTTACTGCTGTACTCCCCTCGGAGTTTACAACTCCTGCTCATTTAGGCTGCGGTGCTGATGGTGCTGAACGAGGCCAGTGTTTCACACAGGGACTGAAAACACATAACGTAGCTCAGATGAGAAGCATTTTGCAAGGCTGATCTGGTCCCCTGGAAAGCCACGGCACTGAATCTTTTTTATAAAAAGTGATGTTTTGAAAAAAACATCACTAGGAGAAGCTGTGAAACTTTGGGAGCATAGTTCTCAGCAGTGGATTCAGGCAGTGGGACGCTGGACTCATCTCCAGTCACCGGAACAGATTTATCAGTGCAATTGCTAACGATGCTAACACTGCAATCCCGGCAGACTGGCAAAACCCCGGCACTCTCCTGAGACACACACGGAGAACTCCCCGCAAAGCTCTCAAACAGAAAAACACGGCTTAGCTCAGGAGCACATCACAGCAAAGGCCTGTGCATCTAAACTACTTTCTGCCACGCTGATGGATATGTTTTTCTTTTCATCTTGGCTCTTCTTGCAGGTAGGCACATAAGAAACAAAAACAGCAGGTCTCATGCGGTTCCAGAAGCAGCAAGGCAGTGGCAGGCAACAGGCACAGCACAGACTCAGACTCGTCCTCTTCGATAACCCTGGCACTACTCTAATCTCTCTCCCAGCCATACAACAGAGGCTTTTCTTCAGTTAGCGCAGTTAAGGGAACGTCTAGTCAAAGGCAGGGATTGATAAAGTCCTGTGGTTCAGTGGTCTAAAGATGGGTCTCCCGAGTTTTAATTTCAGCTTCCCTCTTGGGCCATAATTAAGCCCTGTAACCTTTATGCTTGAACTTGGCATAGTTAATAGTTGTATCCGGGATGCTGCAGAAACTGAGAGCCCAAATTTGAATGGCAGCTACCTACCAGTGGGCTCTGTAGCATCATTCTGGCACCTTGATGTGTGGCTCCTTCGCTGAACCCCAGAGCTTCCAGAAGCTGCTGTTAGCCTCAATGATTTAGAAGATCAGAGCACTTATAAAGATGCTTCAGAGCACAGTCAGAAATCTAATATTAGGTTAATTTGAGAATATTGGCAACAGCTCTAATACAGTTATACACACAATGTGGAGAAAAAAACAGTAAAGTTGCCAAGGCAAACACTTAGATTTAGGAAACATTGCTTACCTTTAGAGAATTTATGCTGAGCTGATGTGAAAGGAGATTTTTAGCTTGGCCAAAAGCCAAAAACCTTTTGGCCAGATTTTCAACAGGATGGCAAAGGGCATGTCTTGGACAGGGCAATCTCCCTCTGAGAGAGGGCAAGTCTCTGCTCCAAGGCATGGGACTCTTGACCTTCTCAAGGTGACAGATCATGTTAACACAAGAAAGAGCAAGAATACATCCCTCCTACTTCCATCTTCCCACAATCACATTCTCAGAAATGCATGATCTGTTGTACCTGAAATGTTCCTAATTATTTCCCCTTGAGGCAGATATTAAACTCAGAAAATTTCAAACATCAGCAAAATTAAACAGTGGGTATTGGGTAGAAGACCCGCAACCTGAGGTTGTAGCTGTGCTACCTGTTTTGCCTATAATGTGACAAAACAGTTTCCAGTTCCTCCAAGATAAGTGTCCTTTAGAAAGCTTTCCAGAACGTTTCCACCCCTGCCCAGGCTCCATACTTTGATTCTCCCTTGTCTTTACTTCCTGTCCTTACAGCTGCCTTCCTTTTTAGCCTGTCCCAAATCCTGGATTACTGCAGAAGAATAAACACAGGATTCACCTGTCACTCTGCTCAAGATCAGATTATTTTTTAATTAAAAATTTCCTACAAAATAAAAAAAAGGAGAATGAACGAGACCATGAGCAAGCGAGAGGTATGCATTTTTAATTGAGTACAATTAAAAACCTGCTGCTTTGGCATGGCATTGCCTTTGGCCAAACTCTATTTGCATGAGTGATTATTCACTCCATTGCGAAGTCTGCTCAACTTTGCCTCCCTTGTCTTTGAAAGCATTAATAAATATTGATCAGACGCACTCCTGTTTGCCTTTGCCCAAGTAGTTCTGATGGACTCATCTTCTGATGTTATCAAATAATGAAATATGAAAGAGCGAGTGGGATGAGCCTCTTGTTCTGTGATTTTTTATTTAGGCTCTTCATTTTACTTTCAGAAGTGTATTTGTCCCTGCCATTATAAATGCTCTTTTGATTATCAAGAGGAGGCTGAGAAAAGCAAGTTGGGAAGGGGTGGGGGAAATTAATGGACAACAGGTGAGGGAGATCTCTCTTCAGTGAAATGCTGGCAAACTGCTTTGGTTTCTAATCTTGAGATTTAAAACCAGGGAGAAGAATCAATATTTATCAAAAGTTGATTCTATCATCTGACAAACAGGTTAATAAATAATAATAGATGATTAGCGTACCTAACCAAAAAACAAAGCTTGCTTCCCAGCCCTTCAGTCTGCTTCCACATGAGCACAGCTAAGCACATGTAACCTGATTAATCCTAAACAGACCGTCAGCATTTCCTGAGTAGTAAGATCCACCCAGCTCTCAGCAGTGAGACATTTGGGATAAGAAGAGAACGGATCAAAGCTGATCACACAAATCTTTGCTCACCTGAGAATGAAGTCAAGAAAGCTGCTGATGGGAACACAGTGGTTTGGGTGACTCAGCTCATCGGGGAAGTACTCGTGTTGTTGGTGCTTGTGTGCTTACCTGCACAGTTTTTATTTATTTGTATTACGTGGAAAAGTGTAGATGGGGCTTGTTGAGTTGATCCAATATGGCAGATCTTATACACGTAAATGTGACGCAAGTTCTTACACAGCCCCTCTCCTGCTTTCCTATGGAAATACCAGCAACTGCTGTTTTACAAGAGGAAGGAAACATTAATCTGACTCTGAGCCTTTGGCTCTAGGATTGTAAAAGCCTGGACAAACCCTCCATTTACATTCAATTTCAGGGCTGATGGCCCTATTTTGGGAAAGTGAGGAGTAAAGGACTGACTTAGGCATGCAAAGATGAAGAGAAGATGATGCCATAAGGGAAATCCTCATTTTATGGTTAATACAGGATGCTAAACCAGTTTTGATTGCTGGTATGACAAAGATTTACTCTTTTTTTTTTTAAATACACCGCTATAATGCTCGTTCATGGGATTAGTCCTTCTCTCACATCCTGGCAGTCAACCAACCTAGACAACTATGACCTGTTCCTCTGACTAAGGGCAATGGGATTGGGTCCAAAGTTTCTGAACTGTCCCTTGAATTCTTAGGGCAGGCTCCTGAGGACAAAAAACATGCCTTGGAGCAAATGATGCCCAATCCAAAGCCCAAAGACAACTGAACTCTTTCTGCTGACTTGAGCAGACTGTAACTGGCCCATGAAGTTCTGCGTTCATATGAAGAACATCTTTGTACTAAGAGCAAATTCGGGAGGATAAATATCAGAGGTCGAAATGGTTCCAGGTCAAAGAAAACGTCCCCACTGGCAAATCAAAACAGAAGAAGCCAACTAACACATAAAACTGTTTTTCAATAATGGCAGTTTCAAAACAAAATAGCAAGTTGCCAGCAATGAACCCATTTCAACAAGGATGCTTTTTCAGTGCATAATATCAAAAAAATATGGTCTCTTAAATTCTATCCTTGGAGAAAGAGGAAAAAAATAAAGGGGCTTTCTCACTTAGAAAAAACCTCTGAAAAGGCAATCAGGATGAGAGAAGCTCCTCTGAGGGCTATTAATACCATTCTCCATTTAAATGCTAATGCTAACCTATAACCCAGGGCCTGCACACAAGAAAGTTTTTCAAAAGATGGCCAGGTGAATTCAAAATTAAATTCTGATTTCCCTGAGAATGATTTGATCTCTTCTTAAGAGAAGGACCTTCCAATGAATACTGTGATGTTTCAGAGCAAGGGATCTCACTTTAATTATTCATACATTATATAGAGGGATGCCTGTAACGATGCGAAGACAGAAGCATAGATTCACATGGCAAGAACTCAGATCTGGGTGCTGACTTATCCAAGGGAATAAAAGAAAGTATCGCTTGCCTTATCTCCCTCCCTTTTTGGAGATTAGGGAGCCATTTTTACAGCACCCAAAAATCTCTTAGGTACTCCAATGAGAAATAAAAAGATTAAGCATGAAGCACTTTTAGAAGCTAAATCTAGGCAAAAAAATCCCACAAGACAGAGGAATGAACAGGCAGATGAAGAGGAAAAGAGACCAGAGCTGCAGTTATAAAGTCACTCAATTTTGATACATGCACGCCTTGGTGGAAACATTACGTTTAAATATGCGGAGAAGGTGAGTGAGTGCAAACAGGGTAGATAGGAGAAGAAAGGAGCAATCTTCAATTCATGTAATACAGACAAAGTAGATTTTCAGGACTATTCTGTCTGTGGAGCATGAGGGGCCACGGTGGGGAAGGGAACGAGAAGAGGACAGCGTTGAGCCTGGGCACGGGAGATGGGGCAGGAGAGAGTCTTAGGATGTACGATTTTGCAAAGCAAGTTTTCAAAACTTGAAATACCAAGCAAAGGAAAATTCACAGAAACCAACAATTACCGTAATTTCTACACCTCATAAAGACTGCAATGATGTTTGCATACATTTGTCAGTGATCAGCATTTTAAAGCAAGCAAGAGTCTACAGATACGAACGCTGGTTCTTCTCTCTTGGCAGCTAGCGATAACAATATAGAAACTTGGGATGGAAAGTACCTCCTGTATCGTATATTCAGTCAATAACCACTGCCCTTAAACTGTGTTCTTCAAGTCCTGCACGCAATTACAGCATTAAAACATACCAGAGAATATCACTACCCTCAGGAGACTATTCCACTGGGGAACATAAATCCTGATCATCATTTTTTCGATTTCTTTGTTGATTTTTAATTAACCTGGACCAGTTCTGGGGACAACAACAGTGACGTTCGTTCTCTGCCTCCAGAAGTGCCTCAAAGTGCTTTGGGGGAATTCACACCGGTTTAGATGTCTACATTACAGATGTTATTGCTGTGCTAGCCAACCTCAGCTCCTTTAACAACGCACTGCACCGCGTGGCCCAATTCAGCGCAGGAAACGCGGACGACTGTGAGCTGCGTTCCTACAGGACAAGAGTGTCAAGAACATAAAAAGCATGCAGTTAAGAAGCGAAAATATGCAAACATCCGAGATGTGAAATGGCTCGCTAAAGACAATAAAATGCAAAAGGAAGAAATAAAAGTGAATTTACAGTATAATGATACTTGGCACTCCTGCGGTACCGCTGCAAATCACAGCCTTTAATAAACACACGAATCAAGGCTGTGATGTGAGGAGAGCATGAGCTTTTCTTTTGCAGCCAGAAGAACTGAGACACAAACTAAGTAATTTGCCCAAGGTGATGGGAAGTCCTGGCGCCTTGGTCAGTCCTTTACCCTCTTTTGGGTCACTGACTCCAGAGCACAGAACTCTGAACAGGGCACAGAGGCAGGCAGGAAATCTAGGTTTATTTATTTAAGAAGGTAAAAAGTAAGCCCTGCTAACTAAAGACATCCAAATTATAAAAAACAATTATTTGTCTTATAAAACATGCAGGCATTGACTGAATCTCTGAGTACAAAACACCACAGACAAATCAGCTCACTTACATGTTGGCCTCTATACAGATTTAGCAGCTTCATTTTAATGGCTATTTTTGGAAAGAAAAAAAAAACAAAACACCTTTGGGTGCAGCTCTTCCCGTATCACTGAAGCTCTTGGTTTCCTCGCTACTCCTACTCTATATGTAAAACGCAGATGATAAAACATCAGTAAAACCCTGAGATAATTAGTGAAGGAAAAGGTAAGATAAGTGCAGAACATAACTGTAGATTTCCTAAAAACCTCTATTTTACCCTCTCCTCCTTTTCACCCTGACGCCTGCTCAGCCCTGTCCTCCCTATTTTTTAATTTTTTTTTAATACTTCTTTCTTATTTCCCTTTGCCTTCTTCCCGTGGTTCATCACTCGTGACTTGGATAATTTTGCCCGGCTGGGAACACATGACAAACGGGGATCTCTGTGCATCAGACGGTGTCATCGCGGAGGGGAACGCCGCTCTTCACATCTCGTTTAAAAAACCATCCCACAAACGACTGCAGCCACCCTCGGACTGTGCAACGATACACAGTAATTACATGGCTTTTCAAAGGAAGGATAAATCCATTAATACCCATCAAATAATTTTTCAAAAACAATGTCTGAGACACTCCTTGTAGCTCCACGCTGGCTGACATAATGAAGGACAGAATTTCTTGTTCTCCAAATGGAACTTTATAGGGTATTAAATAAGCACCCTCAGCACTTATCTAAATCTTTAATTAGTTCTATAATATACTGATGATATCAAGGCTAATTAAATTTATACAGATAAAGAGCAATGAAATTCTAACCAAGTGAGCTGGAAAGTACATATTAAATAGTAAATTTAATGTTTCAAGCAGATAAGTACAATTTTATATAAAAAAATTAAATTCAATTTACATGTTGTATTAAAATTGATTTTGAGTGTGCAAATGATTGGAAAAAATCTTTTAAATATATCAGTAGAAGTGCTAATCCGTCCTGTTTAAATATCAGTTATTAATGCCAGCATTTGCAAATAAGCCACACACATTTGCATTTTTACTGCATATAGTAAAAAGGAAAAAATTATCTAAACCATATGCCAGCTTATAAAGAATATTAAACAATTTTTCCCCTTGCCTCATGCATAAATGAGAGGAGATGGGGAAATGAATGTAGCCCTAAAGAAGAGAGAGTCAGCAATTCGATGGAAAGCACTGCGAAGACTGCTCCAGTCAGCAAAAAATAATAGAATTTTAGCTACCCTTTAGGAACAATTACGGTGGCAAGAACCCAGCCTTATTTAGGATCAAGTGGTTTGGAACTGCATGCAGAAGCCCGACGCTGTAATCGGGGAGACGCGCAGTGGTGCACGTTCGCTGGTTTTTAATAAAACCAGACAGGACTGTTTGGTAGTTACTGACGGGTGAAGGACACATCCTATCGGAGCTGCTTGCTAATGGGCAGCCTAAGCACAACAGGCAGCAACACGTGAACTGCTGTAGGAAATGGTTAGGTCCATCAAGTCAGTGTCTACCTGTAGTAGAAGGTGGTCAGGACTTGACCCTTCAAAGGAGGTTTGCTAACTGGAGTCAGGCAAATCGCCAAAAATTTGCGAAACTCCCAGTTTACAGTTTGATTCTGGCCGTCTTGCATTCATTTGGTTTGAATACTGCAGTGGCCTCAGAAATTAGGAAAATGAGCCTTTTGTGGCCATGCTGACACCAAAACTGGTGTGTTATCAAAACAAGCAGAAAGCAATGCCTTGTCCCAATAATAGTGGAGGAACACAAGACCGGAAGGAGCCGTCTCGATTCTCAAAATCCAGTTTCCTAGGCAAACACGTCAGTATAACACTGTTAGTAACTTTATCAAACTCCCTCCTAAGACTAGTTCAACTTTTGGCTCCCATGACTCCTCCTGGAAAGTTATTTGAGAACCACAGTCTGCCAAACCTTTCCAGCTTTAACGCTCTTCTTCAAGCGTTCTCTGCGGGCCACTGGCCAAATGAGCATTTCATCGCACCTACTATGCCAGTTCACGATACTTCTGATGCTTAGAAACTTTCAGATTTGCTAGCTAGATGTATTTATGCAAGCTGATACTCATCTGCTCTTGTAGCAATAATTCTAGTTTACCTGAGATATTGTTTTAGTAGGCTAAGCAAAAAGGTCACTTTTAATGGCTCCTTTTGAACTATCCTGTTCCTGATAGGAAGAACATTCACCTAAGCCAGAGCAAGCACCGAAGCTGCTGTGTGCAATACAGCTGTGGCTCTTCTGGCCATTCTTGGTGAAATTTTAGCTCCAATCATCTCAACTTTTTGAGCCAACAGATCTGCACTGTATCTTCTGCAAAACAGCACAACCCCCTGGCACTTGTAATCAAAGCATTATCAAGGCAACCTCAGTGACATACTGTGCAGTGTGGTTCAATCGACCAGCTTCAGGCCACTTACAATGGCCTCACAGATCACAGGACAAGACCCACAGCCCTAGATGTGGTTTCTACCTCCATCCTCCACAGCATGAAAACGCAAGGCCTGGTATCTTACTGATGAAGTATCTAGGAGCTGCAGTCCTTTGCTCACCGCTTCTTAGAAACAAGGCCAGTCCACATTGAGTGAAGGGAGAATCCCAGCACTTTTTCTAAACTGACAGAGTAGTTCACGGGCGTCAAAACCAGGGAAGTCCCTCTGAACCACTATTTTCATCTCATTCCAGGAAAACATCCTCTAACTCCACAAAACTTCCACGTTATCTGCCAAGAACTACTGTGTGAGAACTGAACCTGTAGGTTTTTGTACCAATTTATTAACCTCCTTTCTCAATTCCCACTGATGCTTCTCAAGATAGTTCAGAAAACATAAAGTACTAACCTTCTCTGTATTCTCAAATGACTGCTTTATGGTTGAGAAAACGAAAGCCTGTCAAGATTATGGAGTCAGGCTGAAGTCCTTTGTGTGCGCGAAGGATGGATACTACCTAGCAGAAGCCATCCCTGTGCTGTCACTCACTGTACCACGTGAGTAACCTCCCAGGACCGGCTTCCTCACTGGTCTCAACCTTTGAACTCCCTCCAGAGACAAAAAGCACAAGTAAAGGGAGAAGAGATTTCATAGAAAGCACCGAACAGTTAACAGATGGCAAAAAATTGCAAGCGTTTACCAAGTTGCATTGGGCTTATGAAAACAACCTAGAGTACGAAGGCACTGTAACTTATTAATAAACATATATTTTACATATTGCTTCTTCTTCATAATACGAAGCTGTTCTTCATGAAAGCTGGGAACTTGCTACTATTTGCACTTCTTTTCCTCTTCTCTTTGTTTTTGCACATATGACAATGTGCAATATGCATCTGATATGTGACTTTAATATGCACTTGAGGGACAGACTTTAGCTTTAGATGTTAACGCACTTATGTGACGTGAGATGTCACTTGCGTTTTACATCCTTTCTATATTATTTGATCTTGAATCTGGAATGAAAATTTTAAAATTCAAGACAAGCTTTACAGCCTTCAGTAACATCTGAGTAAGAGATTAGACGCTGCAGATCATTTCCTGACAAGGATACACATCCATATACGTTGACATCATATGTGTATACTGAAACATAGTGGTCTGGGTGTAATTATTTTACTGCCTTCTGAAAAAACAAGGATTAAAGTTTTCAGTCTTTACCTGAGTGTATGGATTTCTCTTGGCTACGAAGCCCAGGTTCATTACGGGACACATTTAATTGCTACATCAGAGTTTGTGTGTTGATATTCTACATCTGATGTGCGAAAGTTCAGGGACGCCAATCAGGCGCAGTGCAGATGCCACTATGCAAAATGTTCTCAGACAGTCTCCATCTGTCAGATATGGTAATACTTGCGCTCAATCAATAATTCACCTCCTTAACTCCATGTTTCCTGCATTTGAGTCAGAATTTTTAATGTCAGCCTCACCAGAGGATCTACCTTGGACAGACAGGAATTGCCTGATCTGCATTCCCTGTTAAGACTGGTGTGTTCCTGTGCCCTGGAGCCAGTCGCATTCCGTAGCTGAAGAATCATCTTGCAGTTTACTCAGTTCTTTCCCAATTTAGCTACAAAAATCACAGTTCTTCTTTGGGGGTGTCGTCGTCTTCTTATCGGGGAAGGAAGACAGAGGATAACTTATGATGATCACACCTTAGTATCCAAAATCCAACTCAGCTGGACCAAACCTTTTCTGGGAAAGCTCACGGTAGGGCTGGTGAAAAACACTGGAGTGACTGAATACCAAAAATGGACTGTTAACTGCATTGATTTTGAAGAGGGAGGAAAGGGGTGGAAAAAAGGATGATGGGGAGCTGCTTTTCCACTGGTTAAAAGCTGCTGAAAACTCATTAATGGCAACCTGTCCCCATGCAAAGTAACTTGCTCCATAGAGCCAGCAAGAACTTGGTGGGAGCCCAAAGCCAGAAGATGGGCTGGTCAGTGGTCTCTTCTCTCTGTGCGAGGCAGCGGCTCCCTTGGGTGCTGATCGGTGGTACCTTATTCTAGAGAAAGGCAGTGTGGAAATCCATAGAAAATCACCCAGAGGTGAGAAGAGTTGCCTAGCAGAAGGGCAATTACTGCCCTAATCATCAGTCCTTCAGCACCAATGAGAAAGTAAAGGTTCACAGCTGTCCCTGGTGAGTAGAGACCTTTGCCTCAGCCCCAGCTCTCAGCATTTGAAATGCAGAATTACAATCGTTGAACTTTCTTTGACCAACTCGGATTCAGTGGATGATACAGGAGAAGAAATCATGACAATACCATGCTGTACTTAGAGGTGTTACAGACCGCATCTGCCAAGTAGAAAACACTGCTTGGAATGACCTGCACATCCACAGGTACCATTGACTTTAACTAGGTGGAACAATAGTGCTTGTTACATAACCTGGCTTTGTAGAGCTGGTGGAAAACCTTCTTTCTTCTGTAGGACAATAGGGACACATGGCTTGGCAACAGGACTCGCTACTAGCCTTGATTTGGCTACAAAACTCCAAAACAGACCAAAAGATCAGTACAGTGAATGAATTAAGGGTCTCACTGGCTACAGAGTAATTAACTGTAGAGGGAAATGGAGGCACGTATCTCTGCCCAAACACCAGTGTCTAGTGCAGCCGTTCCAGATGGGTTTGGGTCTCTTGTGGTCCCTGTGTCATACCTGCCAGCCGTGTCCAGCTACCTCAGCAATCCAAGGGTGTCTCAAATGGCACTATGTTTTGGAAAGTGAATCACATTCTTAGCATGCCCACGGTAAATCTGGGAATAGAGCCTGCTCAGGGCAGGGACAACAGAGAGATACTCAAGGCGAGTTTAAGTAGCAGAAGCAGTTCAGCCACTTTAGCATGACAATCTGCTTCTTGGAGATGGACTAGTGCTGGCTGAAGGCCACGCTAGGATGGCAACATGGGGGGCACAGCCAACCAAAGGTCTTCAAGCTGCATGCAAGCCTGAAGCAGTTGAGTGCCTGAAGCAGATGAGTGCGGCTCCCATGCCTGGAGCACATCACATGATAAGCACATGTGCTGGCACATGCGATGAGTGTGTATGTTGTAATGTGCTCACAGGGGGCTGCTGGCTGTGGGTGTCCTGTGAGCATGCTCCTCCCTGCCATGGAAGGCCAGCACCCAGAGAACTGTCATGCAATGCAAGGATGGCTTGACCGGGCCACACCAAGGTCCATGTCCTGGTATCCCACCTCTGACTGTGGCCAACAGCAGCTGTCTAGAGAGGAGCGGGACAGTGATGTTTCTCTAGATCACCTGCCCAGCCATTTGGGGCTTGCCGAGCCAGTGGGATGCCTCAGGGATACTCCAAGAAGTGCTCTTACCTCCACAGGTATGTGTTACGTGTCTCAGGGCTCTTCCTCGTGGGGAGATTTCCTTACATGACTTAAAGGAGCAGGGATGTGGCTGGCTCTGCTGTATGGTTTCTGGGCTGGACCCTACTCACCATCCTCTGCCCTAACCCTATCACTATGTCATGGCTTGATTCTGTTGGTCCTCTCAGTTCTGCTATTTTTGTCCTTGGCTTGTTTTTCCTCTTCCTTCCTATATTCTAGCAGAAACTGGCTCTGGGCCATTGCTACCTCACTCCTGTCCTCAACAGTGACACTTCAAAGCCTCCCTTTCCAGAACTGGTCACTTCTCTGCCTGTCTCCTTGGGGTGCTAACACCATATTTTATTTTACACCCTATATTTTACACCCTATCAGCTGTTCCCTGCCTGCTTTTACCCTTCTAGTGAAACACTTCTGCCCTGATGCCACTGCACCAGCAGGTTAACATGCTAAGCACCTTGGCTTTATCTAATTAAGAGGGAGAGATCTGTGAAAGATATGACTTCAGGGGCATAGAAAAGTGATGAGTGGCGACTCTTGAAAACATATCGCGCAGCACCAATATCTGTTACTTCCTAGCAGATTACTGGGTATGAAGCACTGCAGTTTCTAATGAGATCTGACTGACAGGGTAAACCAATCTGCTACTTAAGGACTTCTGCGCGTCTCTCCTATCTGTGGGGCTTGTGCCAGAAAGAAGCAGCCTACTGTGAAAGAGGCAGGACATTTTTTCTAATTGCTTTCATTTGCAGGCTGGAGCTAGGCAATAGAGATACATTTCCAGCTGACAATCCAGTATTTACCTTTATTTCAGCTGCAGACAAATGCCTGGGATGGTTGTTCTTCACACACTGATGTTTTCACCCCTTCCTGGTGTTTTTTTTTTTTTGTCTCATGCCAACTTTCCTTTCTAAAATATCTGTCCTTCCTCTAACAGTTCTGTTTGCTGCGTGTTTAAGCAGAAGCTCCCAACAGGCTACCACACCTTCAGTGCACGAATTTAGACTGCCCAGGTGGACCCCGTTTTTAAGGAGAGGGGCAGAAAGGAGTTTCTAAAAGCTGTTTCTGGCTGTCTGGATCAAATAGGAGCTCCAAGCATGTTACGGGAGAGCTCAAACACGGAGTTCGCATTCATGTATGTTCACAGGGATATTTATTCCTGTGGGATGACTCCGGATGCTCGTCCGGGCCCACTCTGGAGTCTGGGACTGGATTCTGGCCTCACTTGTAACAGTGTCAACCAGGACAGTCCAAGGCCAGACAACAGAGACACCCTTTGGGGAGACCAGCATCTCAAACCAGAACTGTCCCCATGGCATTACGTGACCCTTCTGGAACTATAAGATGCAACTGGAGATTTGCTTCCTTCTCACCCCAGGATACCCAGCCTTTTTCCTCCTAATCAGACATTTCACCCCCGTTAAAACCTCCAGCTTCTCTCCCACTCCTTGACGTCAGGTTACAGTCCCATCTGCTTGGCAACTTAGAGTTTACACGGCCTTCATCTTCCCATCCCTTCCACCTCTCCTTGGCAAACCTTCCCCGTAACACCAGCCAGCTCTTACTGCTCACAGGTGAGCCCGGAGGACCTCGCTCCAAAGCGAGCAGTGGGTCTGCTGAACCTGCTGCATGGGCAGCTGGCTTGGTAGGTGCCGCTCTTTGCTACTGCAAAGGGAATGATAACCTTAAATTAAAAGCAAAAACAGTATTGTTCCCTCTTCCCATTCCTCACTTCTCCCCGGACAGCAATCTCTTCCAAAACAGTAATAATAATAAAAAATAATAAAAGACTCGATTGTAATTTAAATTCATAAAGAATTCCATCTAGAGATGTTATTGTCACATCCACAGTTATAAAAACATGCCACCGGCCTTCCACAAGGCCGAAGAGAAGGCAGGCCCCTTGCTAGAAGGATCCCCGTCCATCCATCCTCTCTGCTCTTTCTAACCTGCAAACCTCTGCTGCCAGCTCCCCTGATCCTTGCTGGCCTGCTGGATTCCTGGAGGGAGTTTTACATGCCCATCCTCCTTTTTTTGCCATTCTGCTCGCTTCTGGTGTCAGAAACCATCCTGCTTTCGTCCTGCAGGAGAACCGAGCAGCTCCACACTGCAACGGCTGCACGCGCGGAAGCGACAGTTGCGGGGACTGAACGACAGCCCTTCCCGCAAACGCGCGGGTCAAGCCACAGGATGCAACGGATGTCTTCAGGCGACTCCAGCGACACCCGCCACCGCGCTGCAAGAACGGAGAAATGCTACGTTTCCGTTGACAGGTTGCTATCGCCACCCCTGCACGTTGCTTCCTCGGCGCCTCCGCTCTCCCCGGAATGGCTCACGTCTGCCTGCTCAGCGGACTGTCCTTTCTCTCGAGGGTCGGCCACCAATGCCTGCATGGAGGAGGGTGTGGAGAGCACCGTGGCGGTCGTGTTCGCAGCCTAACGCCCGGAGCCTCGACGCAATTTCCGCAGCTGTCAGCTTCATACGTTTCTGCAGCGCAGGCGGCCTCCGGGCAGTAAGCGCTGAGGGCAGCTCTATTTACAACCGTTGACGTCGAGCCTTTGAGAAGCACAGCCAGCACCTCTTCCTGCCGCGCTGGTCAGTTAGACGAACGGCGTGGAGCGCAGGAGCGATGAAGCGTCACCGACTAGCAGGCACTGAGGAGACGGCGCATTGCAGGGCTCGGGAAACCTCTCGCGCGCTCCCGGCAGCTGTCGCGCTGGACTCCGTCCTCAAAGGAGAGAGCCTCCCCACTGAGCCAACATCTGAACATCTAAACGCTTTGTTTTCATTTCAAAGCGTCCCTTGGAGCGCAGGCAACAGCGAGTCGCTCGCCCTTTTGGCTGGCGGCGAACGCGGTGCTGCAATCAGTCCCTGGAAGAGGGCGATCAAAGGGAGGATGTGTCACATCCCGGTGACAACGGCGCCTTCTTCCTCCCTGGCTTGTGTTCCCCTCCCAGCTCACCTAGCTCTGACTTGAACGGCTCCGCGAGTATTTAACGGGGCTGTGCAGAATTTCCTTCCAAAGCTTCAAAATCCTTCACCTTGCTCTTGAGGTTCAGCTCGACAATCTGCCAATCTCCCTCGATTTAACACCGCTGCACGTAGCAAGCCACGCCAAGCGCATGGGGCCAAGTCACCCCACCTTCTCTGGACTTTCTCCAGGGCTAGTTCGCAGGCAAGACAATCTCCTCTGCTTCACGCACACCAAGACGGTTTCACTCTGCTATCAGCCAGAATCAGCGTTGTCAGTGGATCCGAGATAGAGACCTGCTTCAGCATCGGCTGGCCTCTTGCGATGTTAAAAATGGGTTTAGACCTGACTATTTAGCCACCCAGAAGCTATGAAAGTTCAGAGGCCCAAGTGAGAGATAAGAGGAGAAGGTCCTTGGACTCAAGCGAGTGATAAAACGCTCCTGTGGCAGATTTAAAGCAAGCAAACCAAAAAAGCTGCTGTCTATGCAAACAAAAGCCTGTGTAGCCCCTTTGTAGCTCAACCCAGCAGTGTATCAAAGGCGTTTTTCTGCTTTATGTGGACCTGGAAATGAGCTTTCAGATTGGAATTTGTACACGGGCATCAGTGCAGATTTATTTAGCCTAGATTGCAGCCCTGGCTGTAAACTGCTCCATATAAGATATTTGCTGCCCAACCCCAAAGGTCAAGCATACAAGAATGAGAGAAAAAGATGTGGAATATGTGAGAAAACCTGCCAGAGGGACAGGCTACAAAAACGGGCAGGCTGGTAGCAAGGTGACCCTTCACTCCCACACCAGCACCATGACACGAGGTTTAACTGAGGCAAATACTACCATGGGCAGGCCCTGAACACACGTCTTTGCACAAGGACACGTGAACGATCAGCTTGAAATGCAAGAGATTTCATTCACTCTTCAGTGGAAGGCTTGAAGCAACTTCATATTTCTAGAGGCTAAGAAAGACTTTTAAACTGGGCAGTTTCCGGACCTCATGCTGTGACTTGTCGTTTTGGTCTCTTGATCCAGACTGAGACCTGATTCTCAGACTGGGCAGACTGGTGAGCCGGTGGGAAGGTGCCGAGACCGCTTTCCAGTCCACATATTTCATGTTTCCTGTAAAAGCGGAGTTGCAGGGAGAGAGAGAAGCCCCCATAGGGTGGGATGGACACCCACAGCTGGACACCTGGCAGAGCTCCTTGGCCCACCCATACCATGTCCTCAGCCAGTGGGCCAAGGAGCCATCAGTACGCTGTTAACCACGCGGCGTATCACTGCTGGCAACATACAGCTTGGGTTTTGTTCTGTATTCTCCCCGTCCTGATTGAAAGATGCAGTTTTGCTACAAACACCCATACTACCAAATTCTCCCTGGCCAGAAAAAGCAAATACTGACCACTCTGAGCTTTGTAAGCACCACCACCAACATGCTACCGAATACTGGGATTTACACCTACAGGACATGCTTACAAAACTTGGGTCTGCAAGGAGGATCAACATCCACTCTAAACAGTTATAGGTCTGGCTCAGCAAAATGATCCAATTCCAGCTGGACAGCCAGCAGTTTCCTAAACTTAGACCTTGAATTAAAGCAACCGCAGTTCTG
The DNA here is from genome assembly GCF_036417845.1 of Apteryx mantelli. Classification (NCBI taxonomy): domain Eukaryota; kingdom Metazoa; phylum Chordata; class Aves; order Apterygiformes; family Apterygidae; genus Apteryx; species Apteryx mantelli. Next base: position 220,472,148 of record NC_089978.1, on the reverse strand, counting down.
CAAGTAACCGATCATTGGCTAGGTATCGTCACTGAGGCCAAAGTCACTAAAAGCAGAGATTACGAAGAAAAACTTCTAAAAAGAAAAATCCTTTCCCTTTAATTAGCATTAGCAATGCAGCATGACAGCAAGAGATAAACACACATGCACCTACACAAATAACGAGCTTGGGAACATAAAGTAATTACTTTGATTTTTTTTCACCAACATTCAAAACTTATTAGTCTCGAGAAAGCACATATCAGCAAAAGACTGTCACCTCAGGGATAAATGAGGAATTTGTTTGTAATTCATTTCTAGAAGAATATATCCTGATGTTTTTAATGCAGTAAAGGAACGTGCTCTGGCCAAGTCTAACAGCCAAAAAACATTTCTTAAAGTTGTTTATTCACAGCTTCCTGAACTTGTGTCCCTGGAAATGTGAACATAGGCTTTTGTTGGCTGAGAAGTTCATCTCCACTGATCGTTTTACCAACACACCGAGAGCCAAGCAACAAAAGTCAATGAAGCCCCCCTGTTTTTTAGTCCATTTCCAGCTTAGGAAAATTACATTAATCTCTTTACTCAGAACAACTCAGACATCCACATTCAGGCAATGAAAACCATTACAGAGGCCACTAAAACCTATACTTTTAAAGGTTACAGTGAGAAGATTAAAAGCGCCTCCAGGAAAAACTGAAATGGCTGATCAAAATAAAAGCTTTGAGTCAACAGTGGAAAGCCTGAGCAGGACTGCCGCGTGCCGGGTCCAGACTGACATTTTAAGATGCTTCCCTTGCTATATGGAGCGATACAGGTGAAGAGCGGATGTTATGCGATTTCATGCACTGCAGCCTGTTCTGCCATTAGGAACGTAGGACCTGCCAAACGAATTCAGCCCCCTCATCCAGTTATCTTGGGGCGGCTGCTGCGTGTAAAATCCTATTGAGGCATTTATGGATTGGGCTGTCCACATGCAAAGTAGCTTCCTGACCCCAGACACCTAAGATGGGACTCGTCTTGTCTAACCACAGACGTCTGCCATGGATAACGCCACCTGAGCAGATCGCCTCTGCTCTGCCAAGCCTCGTGAGACGGGAACAGGCACTCTTAGGAGGCCACTTGTCTCACTCCGGAGAAAGCATTTAAACCAATTCAGAAAATCTCACTCTACACATGCTCATTTCTCGCCACTTGCTGTAAAGGGAATCAAGGGCAACCAGCTCAGATGGAGACGTGACTGTGGCGGACCTCTAGTTATAGCGCGAGTAACCCTACTGACTTCAGTGGGCCAACACATGTATCTGAACTTTAAACTCATGCTTCAATGTTTTGTTGGACTTGGCTGCATGTTCTTTGGGCTGTCACAGACCCTGTATCTCTGAAATGCCTGGTGTGTGTTTTAATTACAAAGCCAGCAAAATCCCCTCCTTGAGGAATTTATAATCCATGCAGTCACCAAAGAAGGGGAGCGATGTGCTGTCATCACCCGGCGGTTAAGCCACTTTCATTCCATCTTCATGCGCTCAAGTGCTCTCATTACACAAAAATTACTTAAGGACAAACATGAGAAATGTCATCCCCCAAGAGTCAGGTTCTTCGCTTCAGAACAGCTGGTAAATCACCATTAGGGCATTTTGGAGTTTCTCCGAACATGGAGAATCATCAGCAGGCGAGGCATTTCCCAGGCTAAAACAATAAATAAAAAATGTGCTACTCAGCAAACTTAAGAACAAAAGTTGTCCATCCTCAGGCTGGAGTGAGGCCAAATGGCCCAAGAATGGTGAGAGAAGAGTAATGCCTTCTGCACAAGGACATACTCACTCCTCTTGTCTCCTCTCTGCTCCTGCCTTGAGCAATTCGCTTATTCGCCCATCATGTCTTAGCCTAACTTACGGTAAAGTCCCATTTTCAAGAACACTATCATTTTAGAGTATTACAGCTCATTTCCTTGTTTGTTCCATCTCCTTCAGTTGTGCCAGCACAGCTGTTTGCAAGGCCTGCTGTGAACCAGACCAGGGAGCTGATCCTGCCAAAAAAGACAAAAAGCTGGTGCAAAAAGCCAAACATATCCCTTCCCCCCTGAGCTGGATCGTTTCCCTGCTCTAATTCACCGAGTCGCATCACGGCCCACTGTGCTGACACAACCAGAAGAATGAGAAAAGGAAGGTGGTATCTCCTGGAGTTGTTGGTATCAGAGGGTATATGCAAGTGCAATCACAAATTCGGACCGAATCTTTAGAGGTGGATGCTGCTTTTCTCCTCCGTGACAGTGCACTGTAAGGAGCTGCTGATCTTTTGTTGGTACTGGCTGTGCATTTTGCACAGCAAACAAAATACAGTGCATTTCGAGGTAGTTTTCTAAATGAGGCAGATAAACCACCAAATGCTGTTCTGGGCTGAATATTTCAGCTGTTTGCCTGCAGCGCTTACTACCAGCCACGGGACCTGCACAAAGCAGGGGCATTTTGATCCGTTCACATTTAATGTCTGGCAGGATCCTCCACAAAGATGGAAGAAGCAAAGCAGTGCCAGTAGCTGATTTAACTGACCTGCTTTGGGCTTACTGAGCTTGCAGAAGGCAATAGGGAAGAGGATCAAGGTGACAGAGGACTGGCCAGAACACAACCCTAACACAATTATCCCAGGAATAAATGTACCATCTGCAGTCAGCAACAGCGAATTAAAAGGAACTCTGAGCCTTCAAACTTCAGGAGGGATGAGGTGACTGGTGTCTTGCAATAAGACGCATGTTTGCCAGGTGTGACGTGCAGTTACCTGGGTGCACGTTGCTTTGTACACTTTTCTCTGGAGTGCTCAGCAGTGCTGACGGTCACATCCAACAGTTAAAACTAGGGGCAGAGGAACCAAATCGAGAGAGGAGCAGAAGATGAGAAGTTGAGAGCCAAGGAAGGACAGGACCAGGGAGCCGATATGTGTGGGAGCTGGGCTGGAAGGCCATGGCTTGCAGGGAGGCATTTTGGGTAGCCGGACCTCTTGCTGTGGCTAGAGCTGAGTGCAAACCTTTCCGTGCGAGACTCGCCTCCCTGAGCAGTCAGTGCGATGAAGGCAGGAGCAGCTCCCCTGTGTGTGGGAGGTCATGGCTCACAGTGTTCATTGTCCTAGCCAAAAGAAAGCTCCCAGGCCCTGTGGGGCATCCTGGAGAAAGCCACAGAGAGCATAAAGAACCCATTTCCAAATGAACTGGGAAACATCAGGCTCCAGAAAGAAGTCTGTTTTTGTGCCAGAGAGGAAATACCTGTAGGAGATGTCCATGGCTTATCAAGAAGAGTGTATTTCCAGGCCTTGGAAAAAAACTTCCTTCCCAAAATGACAAACCTGGAAGGAGAGCAAGAGATGGCTTCTATGTTCTGGGGGAACATGGGATTCGGAGCATAAGTCCCACTCGCTCTCAAGAGATGACCAAGGAGTATCTGTGGGCTCCAGAGGCAGAACCATTTTCAGTCATCAAGATAAGGGGTGTTCCCTTACCTGTACATCATCATGGGCCTTAGCATCATGGACTAGTGATTTCCGGTTCAAAGACAGAGACTGGCCAAACTCTTCTCTGAAATAAACACTGATGGAGGTAAAACTTAGAACTCAACCTCACCAACCTCTTATCCCAGAGAAGTGAGGGATGGACAAGGATAGTCTTCTGGTTCCTGGCTCTGCGAGAAGATGGGGTGCCTGAACTAGATCGAAAACTCATGATTTCAGCACAGACTGGGTAAATAGAAATGCTTGACCCGAGGTGAGCTAGGAGCCATCTGTGATCTCCACTCTTGGGTATCAATGTGAGCTATCTGGCAATACTGTATTTTTCAACCAGTGTTGCCTCCATAAATATCCACACAGCTCCTGAGTTGATCAGAGCAATCAAGTCCTTTCCAAGATACAGGTTCAGTATTGGTCATTACTGGTAGGGCTTGGTACTGGTAAACTGACCTCTACAAGTGTTGAGTGGATATCTTGATGGGAGACCTGATTCTCAGCACTGCTGTTACTTCACAGGCTGAACAAGCTGTTTGGTTTCTTCCCACTCTGTTGTGATCAGACAGCAGAAGTATGCAGCCAACTATGGGATGTTTCCCAGTGCACCTCTGTCGAAGAGAGCAGACTGGTGGTGGGGGATTCCCCAGATGACAGTCATCTCTTCCAAAAAAGCCTCACACTTCTAATGGTAAGGCGCTGGGCATCTCCAGCGAAGGACGTGTCCATGCCATGGTTTCCAGAACCTTGTGCAGCACTGGAGAAGCTGAAAGTTTGGGAAAGGAGGACTTGAGCAAGAAGTCCTGGGAAGACTTGAGCAGGGAGAAGGGAGAACTTGAGCAGGCACCTCACTGTAAACGTACTGCACTATACAGAGAACTCAGAAACCCCAAGAAGAGCTTTCTCTATGAAATGTTGTGAAAGCATATATTGGTGTCCTGCTAAGACCACTTCTAGCAGCCGCAGCTTTCAACTGGGAATTAGACTACATGGATGGATGACTTGTTCCAGCACAGTCTTAACACATACGTAAGAAGGCAGCTGTTTGGGCGGTATGGGGGTATCACCTTGCAGCATCTGTATGGCTGAACGTATGGGAACACAGTCTCTGATCACCCAATTCACATGGGCAAAGTGAAGGAAGGAGGAGGAGAGCCAGGAAACTGAGGGGTGTTTCTCAGTCCTCTATGGTTGGGATTTTTGGTTAATGCAGTGAAACCACTAATTACAGCTAATTAAACCTGCACTGAGATCAAAGCTCAGTGGAGACTACAGGGGAGAGAAAACAAGAGAGAAAAGAAAGGAAAAGAAAATACAGATTTTGTTGTAACCAAGTCCTTAATTGAAAACTAAAGCAGCTTTGCTAATTAAAAGCAGCAAAAACAAAATGAGGGCATGCTTCACAGATACACAACATGGGTCCAGCATCATGATGGAGCTAACACGCCTCTCCCGTGCTGCCAAGGGGGAGCTTTTCTTCCAGAGCCTATTCTGTTTCTGTTTTCTAGGAGGATCTTCCTAGAATCGGTACTGCAAAGTGTCAATTGCTTTTACCTTCCGCAGCACTAAGCACCTGTGGATATACAGTGAGGACAGAGGACTTCTCCAGAATAACACGTTTACAGCTTTTATGAACAAGTAAGAATTCTTCCCTCCAACACCGTACCGAGAGGAGGTGGATCAGAGACCAGCATGTCTACAGCAGGGTCCCAGAAACCCACCTTGGCAGCTGGCTGCAGAAGGAAGGGGTTCAGTATGTAGGATTGTCAAGCCCTGATAAGACATTATGGGATGCATATGTGTGCAGTTACCCAGCACTGGGAGCTGTGCACACTCAAGAGTCCTCTGCTTTCACTGCCATGAAGACAAAAAAAATTTCTTAGGGTGTTGAAATGTCACCCTGATCTTGATATCCCAGCAATAGCAACAGGACATTTGGGAGACTGTCATGGCTCTTTAGTGATGGAAGCGGCTCTGTGGTAGGTGGGACCCCAAAGCCCTTATACCTGAATAGTGGAAGAAGTCATGACTTAGATCCAGTACTTCAGGCAACAGCTGCTCCTACCTACAGCTCGACCTCAGCTATCGTATTCCTTGCCTCGTGCCCATGCCCGTGACATCTGATTCCACATATTATCCCGTATTCAGTGATTAATACTTTCTGGGGAATGAGCCATTGTCCTGACTTATTCCAGTTTCCCACCTCTTCCCTCTGCAGCTGAGCCCAACCCACGCATTATGGCATTTATCGAGCAGCTTTCTAGGAACATCAGCCACCACAAGCAGGCTGCTCCTAGCACAGCTGCAGAAAGAAGTGGCTTTCCGGCAATGCTCCATTTGTTTTTTTTAGTCTCCTAAGTGCTGTGCAGGATACAGTGCATTATGGTGCCTGGTATCCAAGCTGTCTACTCGAGCAACGTGGGGTTTATTCAACTTGAACGATCTTAAACCCTCTGAATTTGCTCCTGGCTTGCGTGAGGACCCACGAGAGAGTGTCTGAGATGACCACTGTTATCTGTTTCCAAACCACAAGTGAAAAGGGGCAGTCTAGGAGCATCACAGGAGCCCTGCGCCGGCATCTGACAGCAGAGGAGCAGTCTGCCACTGAACGAAGGAGGTCCAGGTCAGGGTCCATGGGACCTGGGGATCAGCAGCAGAACGCACACAAGTAAAGCATCAAGAACAGCTCCCTAAGGAGGCCTCCCTCGTCTAGTTACTCCCTCCGGCAACTGGGGCACCCAGGCAGCAAATGCAGTCAGCTGCTTATGCATCTACCAAGAATAAAATCAGAAAGAGAAATAGTATTTGGACTGTCTCAGAAGCAAGAAGAAGGACCTCTTCACGAGCACTGGGATGTCTGAGGGATTTCTAACGCACGCTGGCTCTCCCTTCCCTATACAGTATCCCAGTAGATGGCAGCATGTTATTGCTTATTCCTACTGCCAGGGACAGCCTTGCGCATCAGGCAAGACACAGAGATCTCTCCCGCCCCTGTACAATTTAACAAAAAAATCCCCTGCCTTAGAGTCCTAGCAGGGAGGTAGCCCTGAATACCTAACTCAGCATCCTTAGCAGAACCGCACCCCAAAATAAAGCCCCTGCCAAAATCCCGCTATTGCGGTTTGGAGGTCATTCCCACTGAAGTTAACAGGCATTTTCCAATTATTTCAATGCAAGAAGAGTCAGACCCAGCTAGGATGACCCTGCCGTCTCCACGGATGTTTGCACCGAAAGCAACGGGTCTGTTTGCACCATGCAATTGTAGCACACGGCCACCTCTGCCTCTTGTCACCGGCTGAGCTAGTCCTAAAACTGGAGCGTCTACATCCACTCCTCTGCTGTGATAAGCTTAAACCTATTGGCAAAAATAGAGGGCTTATCAGTGCCCAGAGCAGAGTCAGGCCAGGTATGCGGTTTCCAAAAACCACGTTACTCTCTTCCCGTAGCACCTTATGGCCCTGTGCAGATGTCTCGGCACCCAGATCTCTGTATCCGACCCCACTAAATGATGCAGGAGTTTGACAATGGTCCTAAAGAAAGTTCATGCTCCTGGCTCATGCTCCAGCTGCATCCTCCCGTGTCTTTCCTCTCTCACCCTCCCCAGCTAAATGCAGCCCAGGAAGGCACGTTCTGGGGAAAAGGAGTGTTTCCAGGGTCTGTCTGGGGGAACTGTGGCTCCCTACAAATTCCTTGCCAGTTCTCACTCACTTTAAAGCCAGCACGATGACTGGTGCAGTTCTCTCCCGCCTCTCCTGCCTCCTGTCTGCAGGTGGCTGTATGGGTGCAGGGAAGCTATTTGCCCCAAGAATATAAAAATACAAGCAAGCACATGTACGTTGTAGCATCACGTGTGTCACCAGGAGAGCACGCACACAGAGGAACGAGGTCAGGAGCAGCAGCTGCAGCTGTATTTTGCTGGGAAGCGGGAGCAAAGGTCATTATCTCTCGTGAACGACAAAAATTCAAGGCAGCCCTCGTGTACAGACAGACACATTTGATCACAGGCATCTGAACTACACTTCAAGGGCTTATTCATGGCCAATGTGTGAACGAACACCTGGAATGCTGATGGCTCGTTCCAGCGCCCTTTTCGCTGGAGACTGCTCCGGAGTGGCCTGGATCCGCCGGCAGTGGTGATGCATGTGTCACATCTATTAGAAAGACATGGTCAGAGCCAAGGGCCCTGGTAACTTCTTTAGCAGCAGGAAAAGAGATTTCCTGATCCCTGCGGGAGCATTTGTCCCTTTAGGTCCTGTTAATCAGGCTTCCCACATAAGAAGAGGCTCTGCTACCTTCCCAGAAGACATTTCTAATCTGTGTATCTCCTTAGTTAGCCTTAACTGAGCTCTTCCACATGGATTTACACACCAGATGCTAACCAAGTGTCCCCTCATATTTTACAAGTTTCCCTATGTTTCCATGGAAATCCCTTAAGCTCCACCTGGGTCATTTTTCTCTTTTCTGCAGTTGAAGAACCGACAGCCTCTGGTCAGCCTCTTGTGGAGAGTATTTTACACAGCCGGAGTGATTAACACTGAGCAACGAACGATGGAGAGCAAACCCAGTTCAACGGTGGTCATCGCAAGCGCTACCTTGAACGGCAGCAGCAGGGAGACTTCCGATCACACTCTTGCACGTACGGACACAGCCGGTTTGCTATGCTGCAAACCATTAAAGGGATGAACTACGCTTTCTGACCCAGTAACGAAGAGCAGCTACACTCAAAACCGTTCATGTCAGAGGTCAAAATTACATTGTGTTTTATGAAAGGTAGACATTTCATCATCGGTCTCTCCTTTCCCCTCACAGCCAACGCAATTAACTTTTGAGAACAAGGCAATTTTATCACTGCCATGTCTCTTAAAAACACTGTTTTTTACAATGGAAAATGAACATCTAAGACTTGAACAATGTTTTAAGGATAAGTCTGAACCAGCAACCCAGCCTGGTCTTGACATTCTCTGACGTAACCTCTGCGTAAACATGTTGGTGTATTTTGGGGGGTAAAGGAGAGGAGAGGCAGGAAAGGAGGCAGAAGACAAAGGAGCTGAACTGGAATCCAAATTCAGAGCTGGATTTTATCCCTCTAATGGCATATGGGTCTGAAAATTCAGAAATTTGGAGGCATCTGGAATCCATTCTCAATCCCAGGCTTTACAGTATGTGCCTGCATAATGCATACAGGAAGAAAATACTGCTTTTTCTTTAACATAGTAGTGAATGCCCTAACGACCGATGGCATTTCTGCTGCCCTAGGTACTGTACACACATGTAAGGGAAAAACTTATTAATATTAGCAGGAAATACTGCAGGAAAAGCTGCAAATGTCCTTTTGCAATGCAGAGAAATGCACAAATCTCAGCAGTCAGAACCAGTGTATTTTACCCTTCCTCCTGCCAGTGGCAGAGCTCATTCCCAGAGCTTGCAGAAATTAGCAGTTCCTTTTTTCCCGACGGAAACATGCTCATGCTCTGCTTTATGATGCTCTGTTGAGTTTCCCTGCCCATCTCTGCCTTCAGCCGAGAATCCCATAGCAAAACTCATCTGAAGCAAACTCTCCCCTTGCCCTGGTACCACTCCCAAAGCAGCAAGCCTTGCAAGAGCCTGTTGTCACCTGCAGGTTGCAGATCGTTTGAAAAATGTGGTTTAAACAACACAAGTCGTGCCAGAACCAGTGCATGTTACACGGTTTAAGATTTCACTGTGAATCTTCTACATAATTCTCACTTCAGAGGAGAAAAGACCAGAAGGACCCTCCGACTCCCTGCCTGGGGTTTCTATTGCCTAAGCCATTATCTGAAACAGAGAAGAAAGGGGAGCACAGTGCTCTTTGGAGCCCATAAAAAGCCCTGAAGAATGTATCAAAAGTAAAAAAACAAAACAAAACAAAACAAAATCAAAAGCACAACATTCAGGAAAATCCTGGAAGTCTTGTGGCCCTCTCTCAAATGGTCCAGTCTTTCCCGTAAACTTGAGCATGTCAGACTTTAAGTGCATTCACCTCCAGAAAACGACCGTCTAGTACCTGTTCCAGACTTAAAACATACTGTAAGAAGAACGATGTATTGATGGTTAATTGTGGCTGTTAGCTTTCTGAAGTCTGAGCATCACACTCTTATGGACATATAAATACCAAGAGGGCAAGGGAGAGACAGGGGAACTGAACTGCCTATCCAGGAGAAGCATCCAGGAGAAGTCTGCTTCAAATGCAACTTAGATCATACGTGGAGGGCAAAGAGCTCCATAAAAGCCTGCGAAAAACTATCTTCCTGTGGGGGAAAAAGAACTATTATGTCCTTCCCTGTCCAAGGGAGCCCAGGTGAGCCTATGACTTCTTTTAATCAAGTTCCATAAAGAAATCAGAATAAAAGTTGAATTTTTTTCCATCAGGGCAGATGCCTACAAAGAGCAGAAACGGAGATGGTACAGCGTGTTACAAACTGGGTTACAACCACTTCAGAAACATTCTCTGCAGTATCACCTAGAAATAGTAATGATCACCTATTTCCCACCCGGAAGCAAGGCAGCGAGGTTACCCCAGCCAGCAGGAGGGCAGGGGGACAGAAGGAGAGGGTGAGTGAGTACTTCTCAGTCAGCTCTGACCCCGCTTAGAAATGTGAAATAATCGCTCGGTCTCTGTTTTTCATCTTCAAAATGGCAAAACTGATAGTCAGCTACAGCGCAAAGTGCTTAGAGATTCTTATATGAGAGCTATCACAGAAATACAAATCACTTTTATCCTACACTGATCTTATTTTATGCTTTCGGGGGTGAACTGTTATGTTTATTTTATCGTTCAAATAGACCTTGGTAACTGGGATCCCTGGGGTAACATTAGAACTTGCTCAGGTAATTGTAAATTCAGGTGAGCAGGGCAGGGTTCGGATGCAAGAGAGGACTTGTTTATGCAAAAGGGGAATCCACATGATAAGCATTCAGGAGTCATCTGAAGAACAAAAGGATAAAACATACTCCTATATCACAGAAATCTGCCCCAAAAGAAAGAGGGAAGCAAGGCAGTCCTAAGAGTTTAAAAGAAAACATTGTCGAATTTGTATTATGGGAAGAAACGTGCATCACAGGAACCATAAGGCAGCTGATGCTGCTGTGCAAAAAGCTCAGGCGTAGCTTGTGAGTTCCACAGCTCTCGATGGTGGTACCCAGCAGCTAAAACGGCGCAGGAGGAGATCCGTTTGCCACGTAACTCGTATATGAGGAGGGCTGGTATACGTGTTTGATGTTCTGAAAACTGCTGGTCTGGCACATCATCCATCACAGAGCAGAAGCGAGATCGGGAGGGCGGAACGTGCTCCCTCCTCGCCCATCCTTTCAAACTCCACGTCAAATTATGCGGCGCTAGAAGTCACGGCTCCACTGCTACTCAACCCTTCCAGCATACACCTCTCCAGAAAATGGCTAGCCTCGCTCTGCCAACCTCCTGCAGCACTTGGTCAGCGTTTCATTATTTGGGTGCCAGTTGCTGTTAGCACATGCTCAAGCCCTGTTCTGCCTGCCAAAAAACTGGGCTAATTTATTTAACGTTTCAACTGAAAAGGGGAAAAAAAAATCATTTAAAAGGGAAAGATTGAATTTGGGAATTATATTCCTTGGAGAATTAGTAATGGATCTCTCTCTCTCTCTCTCTGCCTCCCTCAGGCCTCAGCATTCATAACTTTCCCATGTCAATGTTATTATGAACAGACTAATTCAATAATGAGATCATTCCCCATATGAGAGCCCAAGTAAATGAGGCACTCAGTCATACCTCCTTTCCCTCGTCTGAGGAAGTCAAGCTTCTCTCGTAATTTAGTCCCTAAGAGCGATGGCCAAACAGTGACACCAACAATTTCCAGTGTTTGTATTGGTTCAAATCCAAGCATCATGCAAAACTTTGTCATCATTTTAACACATCCTATACGCCTTAAAATGCAACTTAGAGATTCTTCCTTTGGCTGTTTTTTGGGTTCAGCTGCCCATTGCCTCAGAGACCTAGCCAATACATCCCTGCTGGCAATCATCACCTTAGATCCATTTGCAAAGTCAGCACAGTTTAGTATTTGTTTTTATCAGTGTGCTTACTCCTCAAACCATCCGCTTTTTGAGAATGAAGTAGCAAGATGGGTGAGGAACTTGCAAGGTGAGATGCCATGTCCGGCCTTGTTTTTATTTTGGCATTGCTATTATTTTTAGAGCAACAGAACTTGAAGGGAGACAGCATCTGGAATCCCTTAGGTTGATGCACACTGTTCTGGTAAGTCGCTAAAAGTTTAAGCCTTCAAAAAATTACCAGCTTGTAGCCAAAGTATAACTCATCTGGGAATGAATCCAGGCCCAAGATCCATCTAGCCTCAATTTCACCCAAGACCTATACCTAGAAGCTTTTCCTTGCCTGGGTTTAGATCTTCAGGGAACCGCACCAACAGGAAGCCCTAAGCATAGATATTTTGGTGGGATCTCCACTCTGAGCTGACGCTAAGCTCAGACCCTGTCGTTCTGAACATATCTCAGCTAAACCTCCTGTACAACATGGGGGAAAGTGAATCCTATGTTTGACAGTTCTGTGGTTTTAATTTCATTTTATCGATCCATCCAGCTGAAGGCACAACGGTGGGTTAAACCTCTGAAAGGAGCCACTGCTGTACATGCGGACATCCAAATAGTAACAGACACAACATGGGGTTCACAGCTCACCTTGCAAAGTCCAGGTCAGCCTCACGGGACATGGTGATGTTCGTCAGGTTCTGCTGGAGGATGAAGATGTTCCTACACATTTTCTTGATGCCGGATTCACTGATGCGCTTGAAATAGTGGGCACCATTGATAAGAATGCAGGAAATAAGGTGGCCCAAGCCTGCAAGAAGGGAGAAAAGCAAACAAAAAGATCACAGAAGGAAGGCATTTAGTGACAAGAATTCATCATAAAAACAGTGAACGAGCACTGCTAAGTAGTGCATGCAAACTGGAACAGGAGACAAAATAGGGCCTATCTGGGAACAGCCTTCAACATTTTCCCTGTGCATTTTGAGAGGACTTTTCTCAAGGTTTTCTTTGTTAGTAAAAATATAAATGAAAACTCAAAGTTGCATTAACATAGTCATTGATGTCTCAGAGTACAAAGCACCAGATTTATAATGAAGCTTCAGATGATGACTCTTTTGGTCCCCTTCTCTCTAGCAGCCGGATCACTACTTCTCCTACAAAATTACAGTATTTCAACCAATTATCAAGGAAAAGGTGATATTTTTTCCTGGTAAATGCTCAGTCCATGACAGCAGAAAGAGCAACCTTTGGGGGAAAATACAGGCTGCTTTTCAATGCATTTCATATATTACTTATCTCTGACCAGTTCTGAACGTAAAAGCACTGCTGCTCCAGCAGGTTGAGAAGAAAGATAGTGGTACAGGCTCTCCATGCCATATGGACATCTTATGCAGGACTAATGATTAGGCAACGAATTCGGGATTTGCTTGTAAACCTTACACAGAAATGTTGTTTTGGGAGAATAAACATGGAAGTTAAGAAGCTCTCTTCACAAATTAGTATCGTATGTCCGAATGAGGTATCCATCTTTCCTCCACTGCTAAAAGTCACAGCCAGCTGCTGAAGGTCATAGCCAACCCTAGAATGATGCATCCATTCACATCTCATTACAAATAGAAAAAAAAAAAGGCCCAATTCACTCAGTACACAGGTCTGTATAAGACTAAGCATGATAAAAGCCTGAATTAAGAAAATACGCTCATGGACAGCCAGCCAGCATTGGGTATATGTAAATCTTAAAACTGGCTTAAGAGCTGCCTACACTTTGTAAAGGCTGTGTGTAGAAATTTCAGTCTTCTGGCCTAGTGGTCCCTGAGTGGTTGTTCAAGTCGAATAGATACCATAGACCTAATCCGTAGGAGGGAGCTCTGCAACATGCTGGTGATCACTCAGGTTAGCGCAGATTTACACAGCTCAGGAAAGATCAGCTCTGCCTACTTCCAACACGTGACTGTCCCTTGGTAGTGCATTTTCCAGTCTTGCACCTGGCAAGGTTTCAAATCTTCTTGTTCTACACAAGTATTTTGTGGACTAAAAACTGTACCATCAGACAGCTATATGGATATGTGGGGGAAGTTTACAGATACTGAAGACCTTCTCTCACACCAGTAAGCAGTGCACACTGAGGTTAACCAAGCCGGGAAAACCTTGACTTGCTGGCATATTATATAGGAGCATCTCCACTCCCCACCCTCTCCTGCCTTTGAATAACCAAGGCATAAAATAACATGTATCCTGCCACACAGGCAACAAAACTGTGCGTCAGCGCCACAAATAAATACAGGGGAGATGAACCAAAACATGATTTATATTCTCAAAGGTAATCAGAACAGATGAGACATCAGAACAGCTAATGTTCTCTAAATTTAATTTTAGAAATGGAATGGCTATACTTTGGATAGAAACTGTGCCATAATAGAGCTGTGCTCGTAAAATATATGCACGCTCTATGGCTTCCCGTGGAAGAAGTGTCCTGTGTGTTCATCAACTTACTGCTTTCATCATGAGCCCGTTTCTTCTATTCAGCCAGATACACTCAGAAATGGTGTGGAGGCAACAGGGTTTTTGAGCACCCTGTATTTGCATGGGTCTCACTTATCAATCTGTGTCTTACCCAGACACGGATTTTTCAGTTTTGGGCAAAGAATGGAGTCATTTCGTCTGAACCAAACTCTTGATAGTATCAAACACTGGAGACCGCCTCCCTCATCCCCTCCCCATATTCCTCTCTGACAACAGCAGCCACAGACCCGTTGACGAATGCCTCACCTTCAAAGATGTACTGGAACTTGTGTTGCTGGAGGCTGGCGCTCATGGCTTCCTCGATAGCGCTGATGTCCTTATTGAGCCGGACCACGAGGGGGTCATAATCCATGCTCTCCACGTTGGCAATGATGGCGTAGTTCCCTTGTTTAGCCAGCGGGATCAGATAGTGGAAGCAATGAACCCTACAAGACAGAAGAGAGAAATGTCATAACAGAGCAACCCCGACATGTTAAAATGACAGCGGGTGATACTGAAAAAATGGTTCTAGATGGGAAAACTGCTGCAGCAGGATGCTTTTTTTCATGAACAGAAATGCCAGCAACAACTTGACAACTCCACATGCTCAAATCCTCTAAAGCCTGCACAGGTCCCAGAGGAGGCAATGAAAAACCATCAATCACAAAACAGGGGTCTCAAGAGTCATCAGCAAACAATTTGGAGGGAGCAGAATAGGTCTCCATTGCTTGTTTTGTCTTTGGTTTCTCAGCTGAGACTGGTAAGGAGGAGGAGAACTGCAGAGGCCATTCCTCTGTGAGGAAAATGTGCTTCCTGGCCTTGCTGTCAACCTCAGAACCTCCTTCTCCCAACTCACCAAGTAGCTCCAAGATCCTTGGAGGATGTCTGAACTTTCCTATGTCCTTCTGCTTGCTTTGACGTGAAGGCCTAGCAGAAAAAGGCTTTTTGTCTCATTACCACTCCCTGGAGGCCTTCAGGGTTTACAATTTTTAAATAATTAACCCAGCCTTTCATGTGTTAGCCAGTCCTCAAACAGAATCTGATGAGCAGCGTTTCCTTAACACCTTAGAAGAGTTTAAGGCTGCTGCTGAAGCCAGTTGTGTCTTTTATTTCTCCCTCCAAACGTTAGCGTGTTTGTGCTGACCTTGACTTGACTTTGCCACGAGACTTCTGAAAGCACTGCTGATTGCCCAGTGGGAAAACCACGTATATAGGATGTTGTAGGGATACACAGTTGCTACTGAGCACAGTTAAGCTCCAGTGAAAGTAAATCCTTCTTTTAATAATAATAAAAAAACAGAACAAGCAGAATACACCGCGGTAGTGTTTTAAACACACCTTATACAAAGTATTGCCTTATTTTCCTTTTAATGTTCCACCATGTGAAAAATAACAATGATTTTAAGAAACAGCAGGTAATTTCTGCCTTAAATGCATCCTCCTCGTGACATGTCATTGTCCTAGCTTTAGAGATACAAAGGACCCTTTGTCATTAGATCTGACCTACACTGTCACTGGTAAAATGCCAAGTGCCTTTCACCAGGTTCTCCAGCCTCACACATGCTGGTTCAGCAAGCACTTCAATACAGGCGCTTGAATGAAATCTCCTTCCATGCACTGTAAGCCCTAATAACAGTTATAAATGGCAAAAAGAGTGAGCCAGGGAACATGAAACAATAACTAGCAGGCCAAGGCTGTGCCTATTCCCAAGCATTTAACACCCTTGCAAATTTTTTCTTTTCAGTTTGCCTGCTCAGTGGAAGGTCTGTAGGCAGTGTGATCTCCCATCATCCCTTACATCACTGGAAAAATCCTGTGCACTCAACTCCTCTATTAGGGTTCTGCAAAAAAACATAATTAGGGTGTTGAGTCATTTCTTTAGAACCTATAAAGGAAAATGCGGTGTCCAATAGCAAAACTCCTTCTGACTTCTGTAGTGCTTGGATTTCACTCACATCACACAACAGGGGATTGAAGGCAGGAGGTCGTTCGGGTTCTTTTGAATATCATCTGGCTGGGAAACATGACCAAAACATAGCCCAGATGAAATATCGCTTGCATTACTGGAGTGAAGCTGTACAACTGCACTGAAAGCATCACTGAGGATCCTCAGTACATTGAGACTTCAAGTTAGCACAGGACTGGCCCAAGCAGCGGGCAGCTGTGTTGGGGTGGGAGAAGCTATGCTGGGTATATCCTGGTTTTGATAACCCCCCATCCTCCTGGGAAATGTCCTTGAGGTGGCCATTACATGCAACTTCAACTTAGGGTAACCCCAAGGCTTTTCTAGCTGGCACAAAAGACACACTGGCTTACCTCTGTTCTTATTCTTTAGTGCCTGCTCCTATATAATTTTATATAGAGCTTTTTTATAGAAAAACACTACAACAGACAGAATCGGTAGTAAAAACTTCCTATGCATTTGTAACAGAAGAAATGGTTAATGACCTGAATGTGCCAAAAGATTTAACTTAAGGAAGTGAATATAAACCAAGGACCAGGTTCTGCTTGCCTCCACTCTGTTAAACCCGAATGCCAGTGACCAGTGGCCCCAGATCATGCTCACACGGTTCTGGAGAAGGAGAAACTAGCTCCAGGATGGTGCCAAGCCACATCTGGCAAAGCCGTGAACGAGCAAATCATTCTGTAGTCTCAAATCTGCTTTGCTGTTTGCTCGCGTTTTCTTAGACTGCACCTGCAACAGCAAGAGGCCTGATAAAATCCCCAGGCTCTTTACAAATGTCCTGTGAGTGCTTGCTTAAAGCGCGGGGCTTTTGTGAATGAAAACACGCTGTACGATGCACCTCGGAAATGACACGGATTCTGGGAGCTGGCATCGTAATTGCAGAGAAAACAGCCACCAGAAGGACTGTGTTTTTCTCACTGTTGCTCTAGGTGGTTGCAAGCAGGGTGAATGACTGGGGGGAGCTCTAACCCCTACGGGGATTTTACTCGTCGTGAGCATACCTCTTTCTCACTCCTTTTCACCCCTTGGGCAGTGTAACACGCCTTGGTGTATTTACAGCATCAGACTGGGGCTCCAGACTGGGAGGCTAGAGGAGGTGGGCAATGGTCTGCTCCGAAATGACAGCCAAAACTCTTCCCGAATTGCATTTGCACTTACTTCTGCTTACAACTCAAGCGTCTAGTGTGATGGGAAGCCCAGGCGGACCCAGGGCAGAAACCTGTTCAGGCTGGTGCTGACACCACAAGTCCAGGTCAGCTCTGGCATCACCTAGTAATACATCTCAGCTGGAAACCCGCTCCATTTCCATATCTTAACGATCTCTTTCTCAAATCCTTCAAGCCCCGGCTCATCTGCGATGCCTACAATAAAGTGGCCAGCAGATGATGGATAGCAGGTTGAAGGGCTGCTGACAATAACTAATGTGTATTTTGTTCAAAGCTACACACTGACTTCACCAGAGCTCTGCCAATGTACACCACTACACGATATGGCTCAGGACATGTCACAGCACAACAAACTGATGGTCCATCAAATCTCACTGCCTGCCTCTGACATTCGCTTATGTTTGATGCTGCAGAGAAAGCGAAGCAATGAAAATACACCTGGCCAATGCGATGCGTGAGGGAAAAAATATCTTCCCAGCCCCACAGTGGACGGCTGGCAGCCTGAAGAAAGAGATTTGCTGCCTTTGATATTTGCATGTGTAGTCAGAGACATCATAAAATTATCCAGTCCTTTAAAAAATCCAGCTGGTGCTCACCCCCTTCCCCACTTTCTGCTACTATTTGAAAAAGTAGTAAGAAAAGCTCCTATTTGCAATCCAAAGCACAATGGGTGATAAATGCGCAGACACCTGTTAGACTATAAAAATATCACTGTGCAATTTTCTAAGAACAAAGCCCCAGAAAACTCATTTTTCCTAGTCTCTGACACATAAGGGGACAATGGAAGAGTGACAGTTCTTTTGTGTTCCCGTCCCCCCGCATCAGGACCAAGAGATCTGCGCTTACGGAATTTGAAGAGCAGTCATGACCTGTACTGCCAGGATCATTTCTACTTCACTGAGAGTCAAACATCTTCTGGGAGAGGGAAATCTAATTACTCAGGTCCATACGTAGATGAATTACAGTGCTGTTTAAGACAGACAGCTACCTAGCAGCCAAGTTCAGATCAGAGAGTAATGGTTCATAAAACTTAATAGTCAGCACTGCCAATCCATAGGTCTCTACACAACAGCTGAAGAAAGGCAGGTGCTGAACTCAGCCTCCCTGTGAATTTCCAGTTTAGGTATCATGTCTCCATCTCACTTTTGGTCACCCAAGGCTGATGGGATCTGGCATTTCTGGAATGACCCTCACTCTCTTGAACTTAGATGCCACAGCAGACAAATATATCTGCCTTAGGTGCCATAATAGGTGCTTCTGGACACAACCTCAGCCCATAGCCTCCAGAGCTCACCCGCAATCCCTGCATTCAGGGCTTTTACCTGACTTCCAAATGCAGAACCAGCAGGCAGCGGTCAGCCATCTCTTGAAAAGACTTGGCCAGCTCGCTAAGGCTTTGCATGATCTGTTCGGATGCTGGAAGGTGCTCCATACTGGCATGGCCATCCTGGCCAGGAGACAGGGCTAGCAAAAGAAGAGAGGATAAATTTGTGACATATTTAATCAGGACAGCTCTGCTTTAGCAACTACAGCATCTTGTCTGCTTCCATCCTAAATACACATGTTCTCTCCCAGCTTTGGCTGAGCAGTAATGTCTATAATCCGGGAGTATATGAAGCAACAAACTGCAATTGATTAAATCCCAAACTGAATCTGAGGGGTTTAATCAACCACCAGAATACATTTGCTTGGAAGGATATTGCTGTGTGATGGGTATTTCTGTAGCTGCAAATTCCAGGAACATTTATCTTGCTTTGCTCAGAGTAAGAAAAGAAGACCTGCTCAGGAGCCACAGCATGGCACTGACAGGAAAGATATCCCTTTTTGGTCACCACAGACTTCCCCACATAATCTCAAGTGAATCATCTAATCTCTTTGCCTGCCCCCAATCCCTCCAGAGGCATCTGGGAGGCTTCCTTTGATCTTGCTAATAAAACACAGCTTTTAGGCAGTGAAGCAGTTGAAGAGCAGGCAAAAGATACGAGTTGATCGTGGACCCATCTCCAAAGTTGAACAAAGGTGCTGTTTGTGCACAGAGGACAGCTGTGACTGAAAAAAACATTTATTCAGCGCTCAGAACATCTGCAGAAGTCCCGGGGAGCAGACATGCTTTCATCAATTATTTACCACCATCCCACTATAAGCCAGGAAACAACCAGTATTTCTGCTTCAGAAGATAAACTCAGAGCAAAAGAGCAACCTGACTAAGGCCACATCACAAGCTGGGTGCCATGCTGGATTCAAACCGTTGCATGGAGCGAGCCACACAACCTTCCTCTACATCCCTCAACCCCTGTCTCCGTTCTCATAGCCGTGAACATTTTGGTGGTGGCATCATGTGATTCATCCCATCTTCAATCAAGACCTGTGGATTGCTGTCCTATATATACCATCCCCAAATTAGGATCTAGCCAGGACTAACATCTTCAGACATACCTAAGGGGCCTCATGCCTGTGTTCCTCCCACTGAGATGTCTTGAAAAAGCCTCTGTTCTTGAGAATCTCTAACCTTGGTGGGCTCTGATGAAGCTAGTTCTGCGGGCTGACAGCGTTATGGCAGAGTCAGAACAAATCCTCCAATGCTTTTTCTTAGCCTCACTGAAGCCAAAGCTGATTACAGCACCATCTTGAGTCTTCCTGATCCTGGATTAAGAAGCACTTAAAATACTGGCATAAATCACCATGACAAAGCCAGTCCAGTTGACAGGATTAAGGGGTGTCCCTGTGTTTATCTGGACCACAAGAGCACGTTGTCTCTTTTGGAATACAGCCACTGAAGATATAACCCTACAGCTTTTACCCCCTATATTTTAACAATACTGCCTGAATCTAGAACCTTCTCCCCTGCAACACAAATTACTGCCACTCGAGCTAAAGAAATAGTTTCACTAATAAGAATAACATGCTGTTATCATATATTCTGTCCTGATTAGAGGAAGCTCATCCCAAATATCTGAGTTTGAGCCCTTGTTCAAGCATCACTTTAGAAATGTCTTCCTGCAAAGGATGATTAGCAATGTTTGAAATCAGGCAGCCCCGCTGCAGCATCTTCCTCTTGAATTAAACAACATGACTGAAAGAGACCTCCTGGATCATCAAGTCCAGCCCTTGCTAGCATCATGTCCCATAGTCTCGAGGAGAAACTTGTGTGCTGTATTAAAATTGTTCAGATTTCTACCCTCTTTACTTCCTTTGGGGGCTCCTTCAAAACCTCACTTCTCTAACAGTGAAGGTAGAGATTAAGTCCTAATTTCCAGCCTAAACTTATTCATGCCCATTTTAAATTTGGTTCTTTATATGCCAACGTTGTTCTTTATGGTAAGTAGCTCCCCATCCCTGACATTTAGTTTCTGCTGCATTATAATGAACAGTCAGAAACTTCCTGAGAGGTGAAAGAGGCAGCCTGCTCTCACTGATGCCTCCAAGGGAGGCTTTCCATCCTCTCTACACCCTAGGAGCACTTCTGAGCACCCCTTCCAGTTTACATTTAGTTTTTCTGGAACACAGCTAACCAGAGCCGTATTCGAGAACAAGGTATGACCAGTGCCACTAGGGCTTCCCCATCTCTTCTGCTCTGCTGTATCTGCTTTTTTCATGGTTTCTTCATATTTTGAGCTCATAGTCATTCTGTGATCAACCTGAGTAATGGAGATATGCTATCTGCTGGCAGTAATAAATGGCTCTTATTCTCTTTTCTTACACTAACGTTAGCTACGCAACAGACAAACACTTAGCCAGACATCAGCTCAACTCTGTACACAATGGACTTGTACATCAGGGAGGAGCTGTTGACAATAAACTTCCATTTGGATGGAGATTGATTAAATAAATGTCACTTGCTGCTGTTTATATAGCCAAAGACCTGCTTTGAAAGAGGAACCTCACTGATCTTTGGATTCGCCCATAAAACTAAATGCACCTTCAAATCTAGTCTGAAAAGAAAAGAAGAAACGATGGAATAAAAAGTCCCACTCTATTCTGCGCAAAACAAACTGAAATAGAGGTAAACACGTAAGACAGAATGGTACAATTACAGGGGAGCAGCAAAGCAAAAGGAAAAGATTGCACGAACCCAAGTGCCTAATTGTGCATCTAATTTTACTGTGAATTACAACAGAAAAAAATGTGCACAGATGAAACCATCCTCCAACCACAGAGAAATTTATGAAGTTTTTTTTTTTTTTTTTTTTTAACAAAGAGACTGTAATGGATAAAGAAATTCAGAGCCTGGCAAGTACTGCTGAACATAATTAACTGGCCTGAAGTGTAAAAGAGAAACAAACAGGGAAACGGCAGCGATAATCTGCCCAGGCTGAATGGAAATAATAAGGATCGCTCCCGCCCGAAACAGAGAGAGACGCTTCTCCAAGTCTCCCTCTATCGACTGAGGTCTCCTCCACAAAGAAAAAGAAATTATCGGCTGGGGCGATTGGCTTATTTACACAGCCTCTATTTCGAGATAACTGTGTTAAGAGGGAAGGCGCTTTGGGAGAGAAGTAGGTGTTTGTCCAGCTGCCATCCACCCCTAAGCTATGAGACCCCCCCCCCAAGTGCCATTTGTTTCACGGGAGGGTGGCAGGACTTCTGGATGATGCAGCATCTGGTCTAGGGGCACTTATTTGGTCACGGTACACAGTAAGAAGCCTCCCCTTTACTAATGAAAAAATCTGTTTTTAGTCAACTGATAATAAAATTCCTAAACTTCTTGGAGAAGCTGCTACTGGCCCGGCTCCTGGAGCTGGGCTAGCCTTTGCACCCGGAGGAATCGGCTCTCTTTAGGAAGGTGACGGCGATGCAGGGCTGCAGCCTCGGGTGATTTCATTCCAGCTTGCTCCAGCACTGCCTCCCTGGAAGCGGTGGAGATGGATGGACCCATCCACCGAAATGCAAGACTCAGCTAATTTCTGATGCAGGGGAGAGACGCACGCACATTTTTCTGCTCTCCAGAATTCATTTACAGCAATTTAAGTGAAGCTGTAATTATATTTGTCAGTGGGGATAAGAGGAGAGAGACAGCGACAATCTGTTGCTTACTTAACTCCAGAGCACACAAGTCCTTCTGGGTGTTCATAGCCCCCACGGGGTGGAGGAAGACTCAAGCTAGTAGGTGCTGGCTTGGGAAACATCCTCTGATTTCTCCCTTGCCAGACAAGGTCACTGAAGCGTACGTTTGCTTTTCAAGATCAGAGCCTCCTTTTGGAGGCCACCCTCCTCCTCATACCTCCCTTTCCACAAGGAAAGGAAAAAAACTGATAAAAGATGAGCAGGCAAAGGATAGAGAATCTGCAAAACAACCTCCTCCTCCCCCTGCCAAATTAATGGAGGTTCAGCTACACTAATAGGGAGAGGACATGAAAAAGCGGGGTAAGCAGTGAGCCAAGGGGCTGCAAACTTGCAACGCTGTAGGAAGCTGAACGCAGCCCCAGACTGATGCCCCAGACTAATCATGAGATCATTCTTCCTTTCAGACTCAAAAATCCTTCAAGCGAGATTTCCTGCAACTGATCTGAGCCCAACCGCAGGCCCTCACGTCACACTGCTTGGCAACTTCTCCGGCAATAGCCACCAGCCTCGAGATGAGCCATCAACGTGCCTTTCTCCTCCTTTGGCCACCTGGAAAGGACCGCTCCGCTGCCGTGCCATCCATTGAGGAAATATCGTTTCCTCAAGATTCGCTCAGAATGGTTTTACCTCCATCATCCTTGATGATACGAACCCAGAGAGGGAGTTGTAGCAGCATGAGACAACCAGAGCCTAAAATATTGAGGGGCCCTGAGAAACCATAAAAAGCATCTTTAATTTGGTGCTGTTTTTGGAGAAGGACGGCTCTTCAGAGAGTTCAGGGTGCTGAGCTTGGCCGACGATTGCGTACGTGCTCAAAGAGTGACCCTGCACTGCCCGGACGTTTAACAAATCAGAATATACTCTGAGCTCTTTGCCTACAGGGCAGAGGGAGACATCTCCAGCTGAACAGCTGGAAGAAGAATTCAGCGGATTAGCAGGACAGGCAGCCATCCATTTCTTCTTCCCCTTATGATCCTTTGTAAGTACCTTGGCCCACTCACACAAAGTCAAACATGAGCTATCCGGGCCAAAATACCCAACAGCTGGGTAAGCAGAGGCCAACAACTTGTTCCATAGGTCCTTATCATCTTGCAGCCTAAGCAGATTAATTTCATTTGTTTTAACTGGGCTTCCTGGGCCGCTGGAAAATAACGGAGGTTTTGCTTGGGGGTTTTCTTTTTTTCAGCTTGCTGGAGGCACAGCCAAGACATCTCACTCAAAGGGGAAGGAACGTTTCATTCCAGCAAACCTGAGAAAAATAAACTTAACACACCAGTTGTCACCAATGATTTCAATCATTTTGCAATTCAGCGCGATGCTGGTGCCTCTCGACAGAGTGTGCCTTGTAAATCGATGGATGTAAATCACTCGACCGCTGGAATATTAAACCGAACCCGCAGCGTTCGCCGTAAACAAGCCTCCGTAACCAGTCAAGGCCTACAACAGCGCGCTCGGCCCGCATCCTGCTCGAACAGGGCGACGGCTAGCACGCGAATGATTTAATAGCGCGAGGAGAGAAATCAATCTAAGGTCACAGGCTCTGCCTTGGCTACAGCGCAACCTGAACCTGTGAACTAAACCTGCAAAATGCCCGTGTTTTTCACAGGACTAGGCAGGCTCGCTTTATAGGGAGAAGGGGGATAGACTTGCAATGAAATATTACAGCTCTGCCGGGAGAAAACTAGTATTTGGAAAAGAGACGTAGTGTGAGAGCCGGGCTCTGCCCCACAGGTAACGTTAGGGACCAGCTCACATCCTTTTAAACTTTAGTTTCTTCCTCCCTTGCTCTCCAGAAGATGTAACCCAGAAACAATTGCAAATACAGGCATGCAAAAGGGAATTGCTCTGGCTTAAAAGTGCTGTGCCACGCTTTTGGAGACTCGGGGTTAACTCTTGTCTCTGCTCGAGACTCTTCTGGGAAGCTCTGGCATGCCACTTTCTCCCTCCGTTCTTTAGTTTTCAGCGTGTAAACCCTGGATAACATATTTTGATCCATCACTGCCACGTGGACTGTAAGCTCTGTAGGTCTCCTGTTCCTACAGCTTTTAGCACTATAAGGTCACGATCTGTGAGATATCTGAGGAATGGCAAATGCCGGGAGACCGTGCTTGTCCGTCGATCTGGGCCAGAGCTGGGTAGAGGAAAGAAGCTGATTTGGTGAAGCTGGTGAGCACGTGCTTCGGGGAGGGGGACCGGTGAACAGCGGTGGGATGCCGAGACCCCACCAACAGGGAACGCGAGAAATACCGGGGCACTGCCTCCGTGCAGGGGTACGGCGACGTCGGCCTTCAGCTGCGGAAGCCTGGATACGCGCTAGGACTTGCCGAAGATTAAAAAGCCTAAATAACCAAAGAGAAGCAGACAAAGCAAATCAACTCAAATGATTTGCTCTCTGTGGGAATAACTACCAGGACCCTGCTCTCGAGCTGCTTGTCTTTCTGTGGTTACACATCTTTCCTCCCACTTTGATCTCTTATCGCTCCTGGGATGCAGTCTCGATCTAATTTGGAGCGTAAGCTCTCAGAGGAGCAGGGGCCTTCTCTTTTTATCTTCTTGCAAAGCGCTCGGCACACCTGTGGTGCTAGAGAAATAATGAACAACAACAACTATATGCAACCCATATGGCCACTTGGACCGGTTTCTGGCTGCACGAGTAGTATTTGAAGCTCTAAGGCATAGATCATTCACTGTCTTCCTCTAAATTGGTCTGTTTGGGGATCTCAGAGCTGCAGCTCTATAGAAAAGGGAGGGAACGAGCCATAAAATCTGGAACTGGATTTTGATTCTCCCAAAGTTCACGAAATTCATTTCAGAGCTACAAGAACTGGGCAACCAAAGCTAGATTTTGGTTATGACAACCTTTCCCTCCCTTTTTAGAAGTGTGGATTGAACCTTTGGGGCTCTTAGCTACGGCAGACTACTTTAAATATTTATGCAGATATTGCTGCTTTGCTCCTTCTGGCCTAAATTGTTCTCTTTACAGATTTTAAATACAGAGAAAAATATGGAGCAATGATATCTCTCAAGAATTCCAGGAAAAGGAGTCCCTCTGCCACCTACCTGCACAGTTACTTTCATCTAGCACTTTAATCTTTCCACCCATCACAGCATCACTTGTCTTCTTCATGCAAACCAAAATGCAGGTCCCTAGCCCACGCAGCTGGCAAGGGCCATGGCACTGCAGACCAGCGCTCCGACTTTCATTTCCAGGCCTCCGGATACGGTTATCTCGTGTTATTACTCACGTTACAGATGCTCGTTCTTGCACACATTAATGCATGTCCACAGCTTGAATGAAACGATAACCCTGTGAGGTTAACAGGGCCAACTCCCTTGAGTAAAGCAGCACGTACGCCCATTTGCAGGCTTTTCAACCAGCAGATGCCAAGAGAAAGAGGAACCACAGGCCTTAACTAAGAGGCGTCGTGGCAGATCGAGTCTCAAACTCAGAGGCAGAGTTACATGGGGAAAAGATCTTTCATCGCTCCCTTTGGCTCGGATTTAAGCACCAAGAAAGGGATAATCAGAAGGTGCCCAGGGTCAGGACTAAGGTCCAGCTTGCCCGACTCCTTGTCTCCAAGATTGGCAAGAGCTGTGTACAGACAAGTGTGGGAAGAGATAAGAAGAGGCGATGAGAGTCAGTGCCCAGCTAAGCCACATGCTGCATCCCACATCCTGGATTCAAGCCCCATCCTTGAGCGAAGCGAGCGGCCCTGATCTCTGCAAAGCTCTGAGATATGGAGAACATTTAATGCACGCACGCATGCAGGCTGTGTACACAGCTGACCATATTGACCGCTAGAGAGACATGGGAAAGAACACCGAGTCTTGTTAAAACAAAACAAATACCAAGAAGCGAGGACAAATTTTAACGGGTCCGGCCCTTTCAAACAAAAGACGTGAGGATGGCATTTTCCAAGTCCTCAGCACTGGTCTGGCTCACCTTTTACTGAGATCGATGGCAAAATCTTGCACCGACGCTGAGGGGGCAAAGCTAGGTCAACACTTAAAGGCTGAGCAGAACTAAAGAGAAAGTACGTTCAGCCGGGGCAGGGAGAGCTTCTCACTAACATTACCCATAGCAAATTCCTCCTAAAGAATCCTCTTCCCTAGCACAGGGAATCAGGATCATACTGGAAGATCTTTAAAGCAAGAGTTTCCCCTTGGGGTGGAAATCCTTGAGGTTCTGAAGAAGACAGGGAAGGAAAGATAACTTACGCCCCAAACTTCCAAACAGCCAGCCAGAACTGAAGGTTCGTCATCTGCCTTCCACGCATCTCTGCCCTGAACTACAGGTTAAAATTCAAGAGCGGGAGAGAGGACAGCCCAGCCACGCTGGGAAAAAGCATCAAAACTCATTTGCGATGAGTGGTGATAAGCAGGCCGGGCTGCAGCTCCCATCAGTTCAGTAAACACTAATGACGAGGAGAGCACAGACTGTCACCGGTGATAAAGAACGGGCTAAACACTCTATTAGTTTTTCATTTTGTGAATTAATGTTTTTTATGGCGTGTGTACACTTGCTAGTTAATGAATTGTCTTGTTAGAGCTGCCTGCGGAGCTCCTCGTCTGCCTCTGCCGGCAGGCATAAATTTCGCAAGGAAATTAGCACTTTTAAAAAGGCAATAACTCCTCTAAAAGTGGTTTGTTTTCCATTAGTTTTTGCAAATATACAGCCTTGAGAAAGGGATTATCAGGGAAAACTTGTCTCCAAGAGCTAGAGGGGCAGGGGAAAAAAAAAAAACGTGGTGGGAGGTTCTAGCTCCATCGTACAATAACCCACTGAAAGGCTTGCTTGCCGAACACTTTGCTCTAAGTATTTTGCATTCAAGTCTGGAACAGGTGTTTTTTTTTTTAAAAAAAAGCCTCGGTTCATTTACAAAACTCTAAACAGAAATCCATCTTGCGGGCTGCAGAGCAGGTTTTTTTCACTGAAGGATGCAAATTGTGCAGCTGCAGACAGGACTCGGAGAGCTACCACGGATGTAGACGTTGAATATGGAAGACTCTCACTGTATGGTCCAGGGCTTGCTGTCCCAGTGCTCCGCAGCTAAGAAGGCTTCTCCATGTTTAATTTTCCTATTTTCAGTAATTTATAATGTAACTTTCCCCTTCCCTACCTCTCTCAGAAATATTACTTCTTGGGCCGAATTGTACCACCGCAGGAGTGACTTGATTTAGAAAGCTTAGTAAAAATCCATTAATCTGCTTTCGAGTTACGGAAGGTATTTTTTGTCTGTTAAATATTTCCCACCCTTCTTTGTGCTTGGCTAGCCAAAACCAGCCACACGCTTCACCCGACTAATTCTCATTTAAGACAGGGCAAAATTGCAGCTCCAGCAAAGTCAATGGAGACACTTCCATCAATCCACATGGAGCCAGAAATTCACCCAAAGCTAATTTCTTTCCCCATTAAAGTCAGTGGCAGCTTTGTCACTGCTTTCAATAAGCAGAGAAGACATATTAAAAAACGTCAACTTTTGTGAATGAACAAACAAAAATGAGTGAAAGGAAAACCAAAAAAACCTCAAGGCTACCTGCTTTGTGAAAGGCACTGTGTCCTTAGAGCTGATGGAGACTATTTTAACTTAACTGTTAATAAAGAATGCTTCACAGCCTTTAGAATAAACATAATGTACACAGCTTAAAATTAATGGCATTTCAATGGTATCTGAGTCAGAGCACGATGTCTCCGCTGTTAACTCATTGATGAGCATTGGGCAGGAACGCTGGGCATTTGTGAAAATTAGAGGAGTCACGAACATGTGAAGCGAGGCAGTGGAGAATGTCAGCAGACGTTTATGCATTGTCTTTACGTAAGAGTCTCTACACACCGCTGTTAGGCGGTGACCTACAAGAACTGAAATTATGAATTTCTTTGGCAGGATAAAAGAACACAAAAGACCGGTGTTGGCCACGCACTTGGGCTAATATAAAAAAACCTATAAAGAGCTGTCAACCTGCACATATGGTTTCCTCAGAACACAAAAATCAGTGACTGGTATTAGGACACTGTGAGAACGCAGCATAACTGAGCCTTGACATAAAAACTGATGGATCAAGACATTTTGTTAAGGAGTTGGTCAACCGGGCCAGGAAAGGGGGAGACACTCAAAACCTGTTGAGATGCCACCAAATTGCCCACACAAACACAAGCACAAACTCGACTTTTTCTTTTCTCTCCTCAGGCCCCTCCAAGATATCGTACTACCCCTTGCCAGTAAACGTCAGAAAAACCTGGGTTAGCATCACTGCAAAACTTCTCTGGATAACAGACATCCTGAGAGGGATATATTTTTAAAAGGACTTTAACCTCACAGTCTTCTGGGCTCACTGGAAGAACGAAGAAGGGAAGTGCTGAAGTCAGCTGGTGTCCTGATGCACAAGAGCTACGGTGCTCTCCTTTGCAAAGAGGGGGGGACAAGGTGAGGAGTGTATAATGCAGATAAATACAGTTAAGTATATACCTTAAGGATCTTTTTCTGGGTGTTGACATTTATGAATGCAACAGTGTTTGGGTGACTGTTTGTTTTTAAATAGGTTGGTTTACAAAACAGCAGGAGTAGTAGCATGAGGGTCTATGCTGGAAGACAAACTGGAAGGAATAAGTCTTTTCCAGCAGGATACAGAGGAACGTGTGAACCTGAATGTCCGTGCGAACTATGAATGTTTTCAAGCATAGGGTGAAGAAGGGGAAAAGTGCAGAATCTACTCTCAGGAAAGGAGATGGGCACATTGCAGACTACCTTACATCAGCAGAACGTTATGCTTTGCATCAGCTGCAGCAGACTTGGGCACAGCCTGATTCTCCCCGATTCCTGCTTATTTAAGAGTCATTTGCCTCAAGTCCTGTATGAAGATAAATGCCAATTAGATGAGAGCAATCCTGTAGCCCACACACTGTGGGAAAGTTTCCAGTGTCAATGCTGAGGCCACAAGTCCAAGTCTGGTCACCTAGTTTTGGAAATGATTTTGACCCATCCACACTACAGTTAAGCTGTTACCTATAACAAACAAAGGAGAAGCACGTGGATCTACTGCTACTAAACTTTGACACCGATGAGTCATTTTGTTCAGAAGAGATACACAGCTCCTAACGCATGAACCAAGTGGTGCAGAGGGCTGGTGTGGACAGCAGGCTCTTTGGAGTTATTTCCACAAGGACCTTGGTTTCCTGGTATTACTCATGAGGGATCCTCATTGTAAAATGGTATGAGTGCACTGCTAATTAGGTCACTTATTTACATGACAGTCCCCTGTGTCTAAGGCTGGTGGGTGGAAGAAAAGAATACTGGAACCAGAGTAATTAGTGTAATCATAACAGTAAGCTACGTGCTGACCCCCCACACCAGATCAATGCATGGGACTGCATCGCAGCGGTGCGCCTACTGTCTGAGATAAAGGACCATAAATGCTCAGCATCCAGGTCAGAAAAACAACGTCTCATTTTCTAACCGTTAAATATTTGATGTAAAGCTTCAAGGCTGGAGCAAGCAGTAACCACTAATCCATAAGAACAGCTCCGCTGCAGACCTTCAAGGGAAAAAAAGGCACTGAAAGGCACTGGGAGATGACTTTCACAAGAAAACAAAAGCTCTTCATTAACTTAGTTGACTGATGCCTGTGTGGTTTTAATCCCTGGGATCCAGCAAAACAGACCCATATCTGAGCTATGAAATTTTATCATCAAAATTATAACACAAATCAAAATAATCTCTTAAAGCTCAGGCTCTATCAAAGTAGCCATTGTGCCTTCATGAGTTTAGCAGCTCCCTGCCAGTCTTGAAGGCTGGCCTTTACTGTTACTACAGTAAAGTAGCATTACTGTCCCAAACAAATGTTCAGTGCTGCTAGTCCTCCAAAAGCCGACTCAGCTAGGAGGTACCAGCTGGATTCTTGTCCGCTGTCTGAATTGTTCTGCTCAGCTCTTGGTCAGCTTTGGTGATGTTATGAGATCAAGAGACGCAGCTTGGCTTTTGGATCCCAAGACGATTTTGCTGACTAGGCACTTGGAGAAAAAAATATCCCATTTTAATAGCTTGGGTCAAACCATTCAGTCTGGAAGCTCTTTGAGAGAAATGGCTCTTGGAGTCACCGATAAAAGGCTCATAAATGCTGTATGTCAGACTGCTGCCAGATACTTAATACCTCCTCTCTGAATGTCTTTTGAAAGGCCTTTGCGCTCTGACACTGGTTAGGCTTTTACTGTTCAGTACAGAGTAAATCCAGATGCCCTGCTGTATCTGCTGAACCCAAGGTCTAAATATTATCTTAGGAGTTTCCAGCCCAATTGTGGCAGCTTTCCAAAAGGTAAGTACATTTGTAACTTCTAGTAAAGCTTCTTTAAGAAGGTTTTGGTGGGTATTTTTGGTCTGCTAATTAAGTAATTTAAGTAATCAAAAGATTAATTCAGTGGTGATCACAGTGCAGGTGATTACAATGGTTCGGTTCGGACTTGAGAGATCCGCCTTTTGTTGTGCTTGAGGATGACAAAGTTCTCCTGCCCTTGCTCATGGGATACCCACGCGGGGGAACCCACAACTTGAGGCACATCTGTCATTTCCCATTTAAACACTAACCCAAAGCGCTTTGTGGACAAAGGTGTTTGTAGTAGCAGAGAGATGGCGTTGGTCACCTCTGCAACATCCAAGAGACATCAGCACAAGAATCGGCTGAGCAGTGGGACTGACAAGAGGGAACTATGTGGACTGGAGTCACTGCGATGCAGATAAGACACCCAAGAAGATCTTTTCATGTTGGCTTCCTCTACTTCTGCTCTGAACCATCTAGTGTCTGCATGAGCACATCCAGCACCACTTTGAACCAGCAGTTCCCAGACCAAATGAATACACTCTGCCCTCGAGCAGGGCTTGACGTCCTGAGCTTATTGCAGGACTAACCACATTCATGTGGTCAGCTCAGGGCATGGGCAGGGTGAACTTGCATCCACACCATATAGACACAAACTGAGTCAACGTGATCAGTCTGGACGGCAGAGCTGGAAAGGGATCAGCCTGGGACACTGGCATCTCCCTTCAGACAGTGTGTGCACTGCCTTGAGATGGAAAAAGATGTACACGTCTGTATTAGGACTGAGAAAGGGGTTTGACCAAGCTTTTAGCATTTACAGAATACAGCACTAACTGTTCAGTCTCTTAAGTGAAACAACAAAAATTGGACGATGAGACTGCTTAAGAAGCTAAAATGGAAAGTGCTCATTTAGAACAAGTTATATTGAAGCAATAGGACACCATTAGATAATACAAGCCCTCAAAACGTATCTTTTTAAGTTAATGGCAGATGTTTTGCATTGGGAAGAAATTTGCGTGTTTTTCTGTTTTACAAGGAAATGCACTTTTGCTGTGATAATGAAGCAACAGAATTCACTAAGTCCTTCTGCTGCATGAGGTCAGGCACGTGCTGATCAGCTTTAATCTGGCTTTTAAATAAGGTTGTCTATTAACCAAAGGTGTCTCCAAAAAAGTTTCCCCACGAGCAATCAATACAGCAAGATGCATTACAAGTTCAATGACAGAAAAAAACACCCAAGTCCCAACTTGTGAGAAATATAGCCACATTTAAGAGCTGAATTCAGTTCATTCGAAACACTGGGGTTAAGCACAAAGAGGCACCTGAGTTCACCACCACAGTGTGGCCTGACTACTAAATGAAAGGCATCAATTTTAACACCACGTCGGGCCTGATTTTCATTTGTACCGAGGCCCCTTTACAGCACTCTGCCAGCAGAAAGGGGCCTTAAAAGTGACCGTAAATTATAGCCCCTTTACTCTGGCAGAGTGGTATAAAGGGGCTCCATCATCAATTTTTAAAGACCTCACTTTCTCGAGTGTGGCAGGATGCTTTCTATCAGCCATCAAAGCCTATTTCAGTAGCGGGAGGCATACGGCGCCAGGCAAAGGGACGGCTGCCGCGCGGTACGCTAAGTGGCCCAGAATAGTCCTGCTACGTAATGGCCTTCACTAACCTTTTCAAAGTATTCTGAGATCTGTGGCTGGAAAATGCAATGCAAATGCTGAGTGCTATCATTAATAAGAGCCAGCCCGTGACAGATAATCTGCACTATTTGGTAAAAAGCTGTTAAGCCAACCTTTTTCCCCCCCTTCACTTCTGGATAAAGCCTCAGCTCATCAGAAAGGCTGCGAGGCGAAGTGCTGCCCGTCTGCAGAATGAGCGGTGACAGCATCTTCTGCATGTCCCCCTTTGATTCTGGGGGGAAAGCACCCACAAACAGAAGGTTACCCGCTTTGGAGCCATCCTGGATAAAATAAGTTTGCTATATGGATTGCTGATCACTAGGAAAGGTCCCGAGAACTGCAAACTCCTCACATTGAAGTTTTGGCCAAGCTCTGCTCTGATCACAATGTAAATCACAGCGAGTTCTCCTTGCTGACCCCCCAAATATCTCTGCATTTTATAACGCCTTAAAAACACACTAACAAACCAAAATACCTTCTGACAGCATTCCTAACCGGACTCAGCTATCAGGCCATAGCCATGTTCTTTCTGCCCTTCAACATCATCAGAAGAAGCCAGCGATTCCTAGGCTTTATTGCTGGTGTCCTCGTTGTGAATTCCCTTCTAAGCATTTCTGCAATCAAATCTGGCAGGTTCACAGCCCCATTCGAGACTGAGGCTGCTAATTTGGAAATCGCGGGATTACAGTCGAACATGGCAGCGGGAATTATGAGCGCTCCAGGAAAATTGCCGCATGTCAAAACGAAGCCCACGACAGCAACAACCGCCACGCTGCGCCCTTTACGTCCGGCGGTACGATCTGAATTGCTTGGGTGGGAAGGGGGGGATAAAAAAGAGCTAAGACTCAAATGGGAAGCGGCTTCCTCGAGAAGAACAAGAGGGATTTATCTGGCTATCTGCATATTGGCAGCTGCATCGCTTTGACATATTGACATCACTTAAACAATCTGCTGCCGGCTCTCACGGCCGGCCTGATTGCAGAGGCACGGGCAGGAAGGCTCCCGGCCAGCGGGAACAGTCTGCAGCCTTGGTGGAAACGTGCCTCGCCTTCCCCCCCAAAAAAGGGTCCACGTAACGTGGCAGGGGGAGAGCTGCAAAGCCTCGTGCAGGTCAACGGTGTGTGCAAACCCACCCCCGCTTCCAAGGGGGAGCGTGGCGTTTCCGCGTTTCTCATTAAAATCTCACGTGCGGCTGGCTCAACCGCACGCAGTGATTAGCTCCGCGTCTCATGCAAATCGCCGCGCTTCCAGCGAGCGACGGCAAATTGCGTCTGCCAAGTGACAGGCGGGTAGCTGCGAAACGGCGCTCCGCTGTGTTTGCTTTGCTGCTTGCAGAGAGCAGCAGAGTTGACGCTTCCTCGAGGGCCCGTGAGTCCAAGCGACGGAGGTCCCCCGTGCACCGAGCTCCAGCACAGGGCTGCTTCCCCCGGAGGCAATTACGGCCGAGCTGCAAAACTTAATTCCTTGTACTCGCGTTTCGTTTTCTAAATATTTAGAGTTCACCTTCTACTTTCTGCTGCTGCAGGCACAGGATCAGCCTGAAGCCTGTCTGAAGCCAGGCTCGTGCAGAAGACTTTGAATCTTGCCATTTTAAAGGGTTTTTGCTTCTTGTGGCAACATCTGAGGGACGCTGGGGGAGATGGGGAGGAGCTGGGGTCGCAAATCAGGAGCGGGGCCAAGCTGAATCTTAAGTGAACAGTCAAAGAAATCATCAGTTTGGCTTGGTTTTAGAGAACAGCATGTTTCGGGTCCTTTAACCTTCATGCTTTTGAAGCTTTTCTCTGCAGAAAAGGAGGGATGGGGGTATGTGCGCCGTTTCCATTTACAGTAAGGGTCTCAGCTGATCACGTGAACCTGGGAGCTGGGGCGCTACGAAAAGCAGCAAACACCGCGCAATAAAAAGATAGGTTGTGGCAACGCTCGGACTTTTTTCCACTTCTGCCTTCTTTTCAATACCCTAAAACCCAATACTTGGTGCTCCTTGATGCACCTCCCAACTTTGACTACTCATGGAGCCTCAGCATCCCTTTCTAAAAGGATGCTCTTTTTGTAGGTAAGGCAATGGAAGGAAAGGACACGTCTTTCTTGGGACTACTGCTAGAGGCCTGTTCTTCAAGACCAACCTGTCAAAGGTACTGAAACTCCAAAAAATTCTTCATTAAAGACGAGAAGCAGAAAGCACGCACAGAAAGTGAGGAAAATAGACTCGGCAAAGCTTTGGGCAGATGCAAGGATATCTACTTATCGATACACATGCGCGGACACATCGTACAAATGTAAAAGCTTCACCTGACTTCCAAAAAGCCATGTAGAAGAGAAAGACAAGTCTGTCTTCACGTGAGCGAGTCGTTTTAAACGCGGTGTTTCAGTCAGCAGGGCACTAACTGCTGACTGCAGCAATCCAAAGGCACAAGATGCCCTACAGCTCGCGGAGCTAATGGCTAATCTTTCATCTTTCTACCTACACACTGCACACAACCATCTTATAAACGTAAAGATTGCCCCAACTTCTTCGTCGTGCATAATAATTCCTTTTTTTGTAAAATACTCAGAGGGCTTCAGACGGCTGAAGCTCTGGCAGGGGAAAAGCATGCGTGTGTAACACATCTGTGGACGGCACGGCAGAGAAGCAGCGGAGGAAGAGGAGAGGAAACCTCACTCCCATTTTCATATATAACCTGTTTAAAATTTGCTTGACTTCCCCAGTTGATTCATCCACTTCCCACAACTTTAATCCCGAAACGGTTATTGTTAAAAGGAAGTTTGTATTCCCTCAAAAGACAAGAGAAGAAGAAAATGACTTTGTCATATCTGACTGGTTCGGAAAATACAAAATCCAATTCTGAGGGAAGGCAGATAAGGGGAGAGCTATGGAAGAGCCATCAGCTTAGCAAACACTAAATAATGAAGAATGCAGAGACTGTCCAGCATGATAAAACACTCTATTAGCAAGACTGTTTTTAAATGAGTGATAATTGCGGCACATCCACAGCGAAAGGTTATTGAATTTTTATCTGGAGTAAGGGGCCTTTTGACAGCCTAACCACAAAGCCACCAAACATAGCCCCCTTTTTAGCGGGTTTCCCAAAAGACTTCAATATGTGCCCAACCCTGCCTCTTGGTTTCCTAACACGAATAGCTGTGCCCGTAAGTTGGCCATTTACAGTCAAGGAATCTCCGCCAGAAAAGCTGCAGACTTTCTCCAAGGAAGGACAACGGGGCTACCACCACCATGTCATGGGCTTGGTGGAGATATGGTATTTCTGGCAATGCACCAAAAATTCTGGTCCCAATCACTCACTGAAAGCTTTGACAATGCCTTGAGTGAGGCCAAGATTTAATCTCAAGGTGCTGGGACAGAAATGAGTCTCTAGAAAATGGCCAAAAACCTGGACACATGCTTTCTTTCTGACACTCGCCCGCCTGTTAGAAGCGAGGAAAACTCCCCAAATGTTGGGAAAACACACTTCAGCTATGAAATGAGACACAGATACCAGTGTGCAGGATAGCAAGTACCCAGACTAAAGAGTGATACAGTTAAGATGCACATCGAGTTGTCATCGTAACAGGGAGCACCAGACAGACTGCCACTCAACTCGAATTGGTTCCCTACTTCTTCAATAATGCTTTCATTTACTCATCACGCATTGGCCCAACACGCGGTGCGCACGGATGATAAAACCCTACCAGTTAATGGGATTATTACCAGTTAAGGGGATTAATGCTCTTGTTCAAGCATAGACACCATAATGTACCGTTCATTCCAAAGAGTAAAATAAAGCAGAAGACAGAGTTGCTCAAAGGAAGGCAACAGCTGCCCAACAGCTCCAAGCCAGCTCCCGACAGTGAGCTGGGGGAATAACAGCCTCCTGACTTGCATATAAAGAACGAAGCATTCCAGTTGCATTAAACCCGGGTTTCACACCTGCATTTCTTAAAATCAAAGTTACCGATGCTGAAACTGAGGAACGATTTAAGAGCTGGAGCAACTTTTGAATGGTTGCAGAGCTGAGGAAGCCCGCTCCACTTAGGGCAATCTGAGCTCTGGTGAGCTTCAGCCCATGGTAGAAAAAAAATCCTTTATTTAGCTTTACTTTTGGCCAGTTTACTTCCCTTCCTCCCTCTCTCACCCTGATTCTCATTAATATGCTGTGGCTAGAGGCAATCAGATGATCAGAAATTCAGGTGATCAAACCCAACATGGAAGAGAACAGAGCAACTTGTGTGACAGCTGAGCACAGCGGCATTAACATTGTATGACTCTGAAACAATCCTAGGTGGTTTGAACTCTTTTCTCCTCCCAGCTCAGTCCAAGCACATTTGTGTTGCTGTTCTCCTCCTGTCCAGGTGGGAAGCAAGCAGACATCTCATCTCATTTTTCCTCTGTTCTTTATTCTTTGTATTCTCCCCCCAAAGAATTGCGCTCCCCTGTATATCATTGTAGCTTGCTGGATTTGTAAATACTTCTGACTTATACCACCACCTCTGCCCCTCGGCACCACTTTTTCTTTCTCCCACATAGACTGCAGTCAGCTCTATTGATGTTCCATTTATGAGAAATATTCCACCAGGTTTCATTTATAACCATGAGGTCAACAGCCACTATCATTTCCTAACACTGCTAGTTCTTCCTCTTGTTTCAGACATTCCTGGCATTTGTATACAGACATTTTAGTGCGTCGGTATGAAGTTATTACAAAGGAAGATGAATTTTTATTGTCAGGAGGATGCTGCCAAGTAAAATATTACACTTCGTACTTTTATGTTTATTCACGGCTGTGTGTAACATCTTCTCAGAAGCTAGAAAGTCATGTGCGTACACTTTTATGTTTGGAAAATATTGATTTTTTGAAAGTTTTGAGTTTCAGCTAGAACTGAAATTATCAGAGATGTTTCTATTTCTAACAACTGTGACTGTTCGAGCGCAACTCCTCAGCCAAAAGAACTCCCCCTGTAACTAAAATAAAGTTCTGGGAAGAAGTATTTGGCTATTGAATTTTAATAGCATTTAC
This sequence comes from Apteryx mantelli, assembly GCF_036417845.1. Classification (NCBI taxonomy): domain Eukaryota; kingdom Metazoa; phylum Chordata; class Aves; order Apterygiformes; family Apterygidae; genus Apteryx; species Apteryx mantelli. The sequence continues at coordinate 220,434,932 of NC_089978.1, read as the reverse complement.
CGTTGTGCTTTGATATTCTTACAACGGACACACTGTGAGAGCACAGCACTTCTTGTTGCTCGGCTATCCAGAACTCCATGTAGGGGTTATAGGAATTTTAAAGCCCCCCGTAACATTTTGGGTCTTTACATGTCAGGTGACTGTATAATCTCGGTTATCATTCTGGATCCCAACAGAGTGATCAAAGGCAGCTGGAGTGCAAGAGCTTAAAGGCTCCTGCTCTAGAGCAGAGCTATAAACCACGGGAAGGATCGTCGTTCAGCCACAGAGAAGCCAGAAGATTGTCATTCAGCCATAGAGAAGCTCTGCTCTCGGGGGGCAATTACTTAAACTGAGATATAAAGTGACGACCTTACTGTTTAGCGCCAGCGAATGGCCCCCATCGCTTTCTCAGAAAATAAGACCGAGGTGATTTTCAATGCCGAATTCCCATGAAAGTTCAGAAGAGCGGGTTGCCCACAGACCTGCTCTTCTGTGACTATCTTCCCCCAGGATCCCGCTCCACTGCAATGTGCTTTTGGGTGACAGCGACGGCACAAACTGCCAAAATGCAGTCCATCCCCAGCATGTCCCCTGGTATTCTGGTATCCTACCAAGCTGTGCAACTTTCTTCGCTGTTAAGCTCTTCTTCTGCTCTACTCCTCATCTACGGTGCCGTGTTACAATTAAACAGATGCTTCCTTCCATGCCTGGGGCAGCTGCATTTAATATAATCCATATTGCCTGCACGGAGACAACAGAGGACGCTCAATGTTTGTAAAACGCACGCTGTTACACTAGAGGGACCGAGGGCAAGGCAAAGCGTTAAAACAAATTTACGGCTACTTCCTCAGGGCCAACCTCTGGCACATCACAGCAGGCAGGCGAGAACCAAACCCCCCGGCCCTAAGAAAAGCTTAGACCCGTGCCAGCTGAGCTAAAGTAAAATCCCCAGGAGTCAGTAACAGCAGAAGTGCTAAGAGACACGGATTAAGAGTTGTCGCACTATTCAGTGTGCGCTGTCTAAATCTTTACAGCATTTGTTTCTCAGCGTACAACCAAAACTCTTTCCGAAAACGATCAGAATAAAAGGACCTGGCATTATACAGCCTATCTATTACAAAAAAAAAACCGTTTAAAAAGAGACGGCTAGGAAGATTGCCAATTGAGTTAACTGGCTGGCTGCATATCCCTCAATTTTTTAAGGAGCAGAAAAGAGAGGCGAGTCTGCTCTTCTGAGCCGCCGGAGCACGGCTGGGCAAGCGCGCTGCTGCAAGGCTGATGAGCCAACGATTTTCAACTTCCAAGGAGAGCAATAATCACACATAGCTGCATCCCGCGGACCGTAGCGCTGCTACTACGGCATGGGATCGAGGTGGCTATCAGGTTGAAGACGTCATCTTCGGCACAGTGCCACCCCATTCAAACGCAATCTGCTGACGTTAATCACGCCAGGGTCCCCAGCGATGTCCACACAACAGCATTGCCGTCGTGGTGAAAAGTATTTTGTGCTATTAAAACAGCTTAATATGTGTTGGTAGAAAGGATTCGGGCAGCAAGCGGAGCCTGCTTGTGCCGAGCTCTGTTTCTGGTGCGCAGCCACAGCTCCGAACGCGAGCCAGCGCTGACCACGCCGATAACGGCGATAAGAGGAGAAGCAACACTAATCACGTCCCTGCGCGCCAGCCAGCCAGAAAAATCACTATTCTCCGGGGTGAGGAGGGAAAGCTGAAGCACGGCCAAGTGAAAGGATCTCGCGAAGGCAACGCAGGCAACCCTTGACGGCCAGGAGCAGAAGTGGGGGCTCCTCCAGGCTCCCGCTTCCCTGTCCTCCCCGCACCCCAGCTCAACCAGGGTTACTTCTGCCTCCGCAGAGCGAATGGCAGTGCCCCGCTGACATGTACACCAGGGCACTCCTCATTAAGAGCTGCTCAGCTTCTCCACTGAATTTATTTTATATCTCTCTATATTTTAAATATTCAGTGAGCTAGTGATGCTTTAAAGACAATGAAACTTGTCTCGGCGGCTCAGCACTGACATCCTTTCCTATAAAACGTCATTAGCAGGGACTGCTGGAAAACTCAAGGAAGCCCTGAAAGACTGGTCAGAGCTTATGGGAAAGGTGATGCTCCTGGCATCCTCACCCGGTGCCCACCATGCAGCCCGAGCCGATGCCACACCACAGCGCTCACCAGGAGGAACGAGACTGAGCTGCTTTGCTTTCAGTGCTCCTCTGAGCTCTCTGAAGAACTGAACGTGCCTAGGAGAGATGCCTTGGGTGACCTGCAAGCTGGTAGAACCGAACTTTGTCAACGGACGTAAAACCCCTTTGAAATCGAGTACGAAGGAGGTCCCCTCCCGTCACTACAATATAATTGTCTAGGTTTCCACCTTTGAGACAAAGGTGGCCCTAACCCGTGGTAGCTACTTACTCTGGGTGGCTGAGAGGCTGGAGAAGGCCGCCTTCGTGCGACCAGCCAACCACTCCAGGCTCTCGTGCATGTTGGCCAAGGCCTTCAGGTCGCTGACGTCGCGCAGGATCTCCTGCTGGGGGATCAGCTTATCTCCCAGGTTTCCAATGAGAACTTCTGACTCTTTGCCGAAAGCAGCCCTGAAACGCAAACCAAAACCACCCACGTAAGTACAGCGCAGGGTCGCTAGGGGAAGAGAGCAGCCACACCACCGACAGCGTCACGCTGGCCAGCGCTGAACTGTTCCAGCAAGCGGCTTCGAGAACTTCATCTGCTGGAGTTTTTAATGCCTCGTTACAAAGAATAAAAAATTCTGCAGTTCACGACACCTCTAGCTCACAATCTCTTAATTCAGTTTTACTCCCCGTGGTTACAAATTGCAGCCCAACCAACTGCAACACCCCTTCCCCCCCCCAGCATTTACACCCTTCAGAGACAGGCAGATGCTTTCCCCGTCTCTCTGTTATATGCATAAATAACATATTGCACATGCAGTTCTTTTAATCTTCCCTTGCAAGTCAGTCCTTCCAATCCCCGAATCCATCTTTTTCATATATACATCAAAAGAAACGTACCACGAAACCTGATGGCTTAAAAGGACAAAGGGACAAAAAAAAGGGGTTTGAATATTACTCTGTGCATTATTTTACTAGTACGGATGCAGCACCTGGTGAAAAGGGACGACCAAGACAAATGTGTTTACACCACATAATGATTTGCACATAAAATCTGAAAAACTTCCTTCAGGGTTTGTAAATGCTCACTCCGGTGTCGCGCTCCATCTTTCACATTCAGATTTAGCTTTCTCAATACTCACCTCCGCAAAGAGCTAGTTTGGTAAAGTCCCGGAAGGATTTTCACGGCGTATTCGCCTCTTTTGCAGGTCAAGAGACTAATCCCAGGAGCAACTCTCCTCCAGTATGACTTTTTGCGTAGCATTAGGATGGAGAATCCTGGGCAATGCTTCCTACATCTAATTACAACAGCTTCTGGATGAAATACTTTATTGAAAGACTCCAAGTGACGGCACATTTGCCATGGTCCTCAGTACACTGTTCCAATCATTAGTTGCTCTTTTTGTAACAAATTTGCATTCCACTTTCATTCAACTTTGCAAACCTCAACTTCCCGTCATTAGATCTTTTATGAACTTACAATGAGGAATCATGCTGCTGAGCATAATAGCTGCAACGAGCTGCAGCAAAATAATTCCAGCAGTGGCATTTTATATACTTTCTAAGTAGTTTTATTGCCAGCATCTCACTAGATTTGTGGGACTTCACTGTCACTTGTGGAAAAAAAACAACTCTGAAATGGTTTAAAATTGCTCAGCTGAATTCATTAAAAGCACAAAATAAAAATAACCTTCACTAAAAAAAAAATCTCTTTGAAGATTTTCTTCTGCTTGACAATGAAAAATATGTTGCCTCAGGGCTGTATCCCTGGTACTATGGTTTGGGAGAAAACCTTCTCTACTGGCTATGTCTGAGGACTGAGACTCAAGGATGTCTCCATCCTCAGAAGAATACAGCAGTGTTAATTTAGCTGCTCCTCTTCTCCATATGATGACGTTAATTTTGACCCATTCCGGCTATCTGAAATAATTAAATCCTTTCTGCACTTCAAGAAAGCCCTAAAAAGCTTTCCTGAATGGGTATTTCTACAAGATTCATCTCAGGGATATGTTTTTTTTCCCCCAGCTCAACCACCCCTCTTGATTTAGGCTATCAAATCCCAGGGGCAGCTGCACCAGTTGCTTCGACGGAAGAGTAGGAAAGGAAGCGCTTGGTGAATTTCTACCTCCTTCAAGGTGGCTTACCCGCACAAAATGCACTAAAACAAGCAGTTCTTTGCAGACTCCAATCTGAGAACTGTTACGTTAGTAGGAGTCACTAGCATGCCGCTACCCACACCAGTGATTAGGAGCTCAGCTTTATCGCAGGGACTCCTCTTCTGACTTCCCACGCACCAAGCGAGGCTTTGGCACTGCTTTGGATGGATAGCTTGTGCGTGAATAACACGGTACTTTCAGCCATGCTGAAAAACGGAAATTTATAGAAAACAAAGCATGGCGTATTTCCTATTTTCACTCCTGGGAGGAATACAAATGAGGTCCTCTATATGACGCTATACCCTAAATTACTGTTCGGATACATGTGATTCTGCCACTCATCCTAAAACAGCAACGCAAGTTTCTATCAAAAGGACAGCAAACACATCTGCTTGTTCTCTTTAACAAATATCTTTGCCTGCAGAAACCCTAATTCACTGCTCCGCGCAATCTATAATAGAGACAACCTGCAATGAGCAACTCTTGTTTCAGAAGATAACTTTTAAGAGTTTTCACGGATTCCAGGAATTTCATTTTAAACCTGCTGTTATAGCAATCGCTTCCTCGAAGCAAATTTTTGCTAGTGTTCTGGATATCTGCTTGAGAGAGTATTCACTACGTGCATTTCTGTCTTTCTATATACTAAATTTGCAAGGCTAGGCGTTAAAGGTAAGGAAATAAAAAAGTGACAATAGAATATGGAATCTTAACTCTTTTCTTGTGAATACTTGCATTAAAATAGCATCTTCAGACCTTTGATTCCCATGCTGTTCCTCAGCCAATATTCTTCTTGGCACAATTACATCTGTAAGTGTATATTTGCGACAGGGAATGAAGAGAGATTTTGAAAATAAAGCCTCTACGTATAAAAAGATCTGCAACCACATTACCCAATTAGTTTTTGAGTTCCCTGATTTTGATGGCTCAGGGGGTACCTCTGGTTTGAATTGCCACGACTTTGAAAATTCAACTCCCATCCCATCCCAACCGCAAAGTTTCCTTTGGACTTTGCCACAACACAACCCCTCATCCTGCAACTCATGGTGAGCTCTCAGAGATGGAAATTTCCAGCGAGAGAGATGAATATTTTAGACAGCGAGAAAACATCGCAACGAGGTGGCTCCTAATGGAGTGTTTTACAGAACTTGAACAAAAGGGAACGCTCCACTCTCCTGAGAGACCTTCAGGTGTGTATATACTCACGCTCAACAAGGAGATTAATATTGCATACCAACTACACAGTGAATAAAGAAAATCCAAGCACATTTCCTCACCGTCCAGCTGCTTCTTTGTGGGCGCTCGTTCTTCCTTATACTTGCATGTGAAGCTAGTGCTACACAGCTTCATTGCCTTTTTAGTCCCGATTCCCGCAGGATTTGCGTGCCCTTCAGTAGGGTTCGCTCTTGGTCTCCTGTTTGGCAGAAGGTGGGCTGCACTAGCAAAGTCCTCGGACCAACAAAGCCCCTCAAGTCTCCCAATCAGTTTGCTCCACTTTCCTAAGCCATCTGCGTTTCTATAATACATGTAAGAGGATGGGAAACTCAAACACTGGGGAAGAAAGGCCAGGGAAGGGCATGTGTGATAAATCAGGATCACCCGCACTACAGTTAAGGCATTCTGACCATGTCAGAGCAGGGCTGGAAAGCAGCCAACTGTCCGCATCAATACTAAACAACGAGGGAAGGAGGCATCCGATGTACCCTTCGCAGCAGCTCTGCATGCACTTACTGCTCCTCTCCCTTTTCACCGCCAAGAAATTAGCTTCAATTATCCCTTTGGCAAACGATGCCGAGGAAACAGCTTGCTGGGAGGGTGTGCGGAGCCACAGGAGTATGACGGTCATGAAGAAACTCTTCATATTTGGGCAAAACTCTGCCAGCCCTGGTCTTGAGAAGCCCCAAGGGAACATGCTGAAGTCCATTTACAGGTGGGGACACTGCAGCACACAGGAGTACCCAAGTTGCCTGAGGCCGTATAATGAGTCGGTGTTAGGGCACATCCTGGAGCTCCAGGCTTCTGCATCCCAACCCTGAGATGAACCCAGCACCACGGACGCTCCCAGCAAATTTATACTTATTACTGCGATTTGCACAGTGGCATTTTCAACACTGCCTTGCAGAGTATTTATTATGCTAATGAACATGTTATACAAAAAGTCCAGACAGAAGGCAGGGCTTGACGTTCACTTGGTAGCTGTATAGCAAATATCCTAAAACCATCTATTAAACTGTGAACAGGACAAAGATCGTTTGATTTCTATTCCTGCACTTTAGCCATAGAGTCTGAATTCCAGCTTGCAGACTGCATTTAAAACCTGTATATAGAAATTACCAAGGCAGACAGATTTCCCCTCGACCATATCAAAGAAATTACTATTACGTTCCTATTTATAAAGAGAGAAAAGGTGGTTTGTCGTCTCATCTCGCTCTCGAGTTTGTTCAACAATCACAAAGAAATTGTGCGAGCAGCAAAAACAAACTAACCCACGTGGGCATTTGCTGCCAAAGGAATCCCTGATTCGCTGCCGCAGGAACAATAACCCCAAACCCAGCCGTCTTTCTGCGGAAGATGTGGTTTCACTTGTTTCAAAGATGCAGCACCTGAAGGTATTTTAAAAATTCAGCACGTGAGGACATTTTTCTCAGCGCATCCAAACAGCATTGCAGTCATGATGAAAAGACTCTGAAGGGGCTCCTTGGTGGATACAAATCCACGCTGCCAACCTAACGTATAGCCCATCCTAACAACGACCGGATTTGAGGTTTACTGGGATTTGAAAAGGCTCGACAACAAGTTGTGCATCTCTATGAAGCGACGGCACGATGGGCGCCAGCACTCCTGGGCAGCTCCGAATCTCTGCTGAGAGGTCAGAACACCGTAGGAAAGCAGACATCACTAATTGACAGTCTTAAGCTGTAACGCCGCACAAAATCATCCCTCTAAAATTTATTTGAATATTCCAGTCTTGCTAAGTTTATATGATACAATTTATCACAGCAGACAAGTAAGTGTCTTATAGTATATTGCGTAGCTTTAATGATGCGATTTAGCGATAGAAAATCTTGTTAAAGCAGTAGCTGTTATTAAAGCTTTGTGAAGAAGTTGAATCTCCGCGGCCCTCCTCTGCCTCCCCTCCCCATCCCTGCCAAGCAGTTTAGAGGCATCCACATTAACCAAAAAACGTACCTCAGCAGAGCTGGGCATTGCTGCAATCGTTTCAACAGACGATGCAATTTGTAGGCTTAACAAAGCCGAAGCTGAGAGATTCTTCCTGAATTCAGGTCCAGAAAAACGTAATCCTCAACTCCTTCCAACTAACAAAAAATCCCCAAACCCACTCCAAACCCCTTCTTTGCCTTCCCAAGACAAGTGCTGGCAGAAGGAAACTTCCTTCTGCGTGTCCCACCTCTGTGTCACAGGGATGAAAGTGACCTGTGTAGATCCGGGTGCTCACTCAACTCCACGGCTCTCGATGAGTCTCTCAACAGCGATAGGATTTGGCGTCTGTTGTGCTCGTGAGGAGCACACGTAGATGCATTTTTCTACAGGATCCGAAAAGTGATCCAGAAGCTCATTTCATAGAAAGGAGCAGACCGCTATCAAACGGAAATGACTCATACCTACAGCAGACCTGGATTCATAGGCCCAGTAGAGGGAAAAAAGGTGTACAGAGCCTGCTGCCTGTCTCCAAAATCATCCTTTCGCCCTCTAAAAATATTGTGAATACAACGAAGAGAGCCTGAGAGGTTGGAGAGGAAGATCATGTATTCTTGAGAGAGAAAGAAACAAGGAAAAGAGAGACAGAAAACTTACAACTGAAAAGGGAAGGGAGAGATAAGAGATAAAGAAACATAAAACATCAAGGATTCAGAAAAAAACTATGCAACAGGCCAAGCATCAAAAGAGAATAAAAATAATGGAAAGTGCCGAACCCAACACTACAAAATACCCACCAGACAGCAGCCGGGACAACTTAAGACTAGCTTATGACTAAAAGCTAATCTTTTAACCTTTGCCAACACCTCCAGGCAGCCCAGAGAGATGTCTCAGGCAGTGATGAGTCTGTCTAGCTAGAGGAAGGGAAGAAGCCCTCTGCTCGAAGGTAGAACCTGAAGTTGGAGCTGCTGCCATCACCAATGTCACATGGAACCAAGTTAAGGACTTGAAGGTGTTAAAGCAATGCTTTTGCCTTCAGAATGCAAATCGGCCGAGCTCATTCCCTATTTTGCCTTCCGGACCTGAACACACTGTTGATCTACGCAACGGGAGGTTTAAACCACGCCGATCCCTTTGGAAGCAGCTGAAGCAATTCAAGCTGTCATCAGGCCTGGAGCGTAGGACCCTTCCGCTGAGTTTACTGCCCCCGAGCAGGCTCCGTGGAAGAGCTCATGGGAGCCCTTCTAATTCACTTCCGTGAGAAAGCAGACATGCCTCCAACCACTAGTTCCTTTAAATCTGCATCCCGCTCCCAGTACTACCCAAAGCTTCACGTTTCGAATAGAGCTATACTTAATTACATATCATCAGCTATGCGCTGTGCCCCAGATAAAAAGCAAAGGAGGTGAGATTTCATTCTCAACCATTTCCAGCAAGCAATCAACCAGCTTTGAGAATGGAGTGCTTTGATCACTACCTCCGCTTGCACGGATAACCACTGCTAGCATCGCTCTCGAGAAGTCAGTCGATTCAGGCTAGCGACATTCAGGACTAGGAGCATTTTAGAGCTCTGGCTGGATAGGGACATCTTTACACGCAAATATTAAGGGCAGGGCAGCTCAGCATCCTTGCTGCCGGCACGCCGAGCTCAAGTGCCACCAAGGGCAGACCGGGGGGCACCCCGGCGTCCTTGCTGCCGGCACGTTCGGAAGGAACCCCGGCATTGCAACCCCATCACTGCCAAGCACAGCAGCGGGTCGTGGCTGGCAAGCCTGTGGGGTCCCAATGGACCATGTCCTCTCCCAGAGCACACAGAAGATCTGCTGCGTTCCACAAGGGAGTTGAGGAGAGTTAGTGGTTCCCAGGATACAGTCTCAATACATCTGTTTTTAAAACTACCTCACATTTTTGTCTTGTCCCACAACGAAACGTTTTTGGAGACATCCCAAACCTGCATATAGGCTCTGGTTTTGCTTCGGAACTACTGTCAAGGCATCAGCATCAACTACATGAAGGGAAGATGAGAGATCCCTAATAAGGAGTCAGGATAGTGTAACTGTCCTGAACAATGACATTTTAAATGATCAAAAGAAAGGTCAGGGGATGATTTGGTGAAGGACCTGCTGTTGCACAGGTATCCTTCCACGTTGCTAGCTTATGGCCCCTTCTTTAGATGCAGAGCTAGTGAGGATGTGCATCAGCAGGCAAACTGGAGGCACAGGGGCAACGAAGGAAGCAGCAGGCAACCAATGTCTTCTGTGGTCAGGGTTATCCTCATTAAAAAAAAAAACAGAAGCAGGGAAAGGAAAAGTCATATTGTACATGGAGACACTGAGAACTTTTTTTTATGGCTCCATTAGCTTTACCCTGAGAATCTGATGCAAAGATAAGTGTTCAGGAGCTTGCTGGTGTCAAAAGGAGAGAAGAAATGAAATCACTCCATCCTCCTCCTAACACAGGTTTGGTATCTGAGATCTGCAACCAGAATAATCTGCCTTGCAACCTTCAAACTAACTTGGGGTTTCCAGAGAAATGCTTTGCCCTGGGGATTGCCAGCACGCCCTTCCTCAGCTCCCCTAACACGTAGTCCCTCTCAGGCGCAACGTGCCCTTGCCACCCCTCGTGCTGCAGAGCAGCACTGAAGACCACGAATTTCTGCTGTAACTCAAGTGCCGCCAGATCTGAAGTCCTTTTTTACACTTCTTTCCCTTGTCAAAGGCAAACCTGGAAATGATACATCTTTAGGTTTTATCACCAACATATCCGATTCAGTAATGAACTGAAGGCTAACCTTTATAAAGCGATAAGGGCAGCATATTTCACACTCACCCCAGTGCCAAATAGCCTTCAGAGCTTTAAAAACTAATTATACGAATAGAGGCATGACTTTTCTTTCCTTTCTCCCCTTGCCAAGTTTTGAGCTACTATAATATGCTCAATCAGGTCTCTTTGTCTGGCCAGCCACACAGGAATATTAATGGGGAGATTCTGTTAGCATCTTACCCTGCCTTTTGACATCTATTCGCAAAAAAGATAGTGGCAGGTTAAGACAACGGAATCAATCACTGTCAACACAGATACGCATGAGGTTTTTGGAAAGACAATGCGGTTGGATTCTTCACTCTAATTAAACAAACGAGTTACAGGAAACCTGGGGAGGGGAAGGGAAAGAAGACAGTGCACTGGTATCTCTTCCTGCCGCAGTTCAAAAACAAGTGGTAAACTTTCAGGACATGTTTAATTTAGCAGCATTCATAAAGGGATGCTACCGAGGAGTTCAGGCACAGCTGTCAGGGTTGTTTTACGTCCAAGCAGAACACACTCCCATGTTTCAGTTTCCTTCCCTTGCATTAAAAATGGAACATGGCTGAGAGAGCTTCAATCACAGCTTGTCCTCTGGAGTCCGTTAAAAATAAATATTTGTTTTAATGCAAAGCTTTTGTTCCCCTTTGAGTATGAGTTCACTCTTCAAGAACAACTGGGCTTCCTCACCAAGACTCGCTCTCTTCTCTGGGCTAGGTACCAATGGAGAGACTGCAGAGCAGGTTCTACTTACTGCAGTTTTCCTCTACTCTTCCCACAAATGATCCCTCAGACAGAAAGGAGATCTCATCTTTCCTCCCAAGATGCCCTCACTTTTCTCTTGTCTGCCCTTGCTGCTCCGAACCTTTCTTTCCAGGAAAGGACGGTTACTCCTGTCCCAGCCAGCTGGAGAGCAGGGTCTGCGAACAAAGGTGGGTATCTATATATCAAGGTGATGGGGTTCTTTCAAATATCTTGTGCGGTTAAACAGTCAGGACGAAATAAGCTCTCCCAGACTCTCTCGTCACAGCAATGGGAGCGCTAACCAGCATATCTGCGGGACCCATTTCCCTTTGGCTGTGCAGCACCGTTCAGGCAGCGAACACTATGGCAGCTTTCCTCCCAATTCATCAGCAACACCAAGAGGAAGAGAAAGAAGCAACAGCAGCAAAGAAATCATGTTACTTTGTAGTAGAAGAAAGTCTGATCAAATATGCTTAAACAGAAAGATGATGACAAAAACTTGGACAAGCAATTAATTTTATTTTGAAGCTTTCAGGAGAGACCTATTCAACCATGGCACAGATTCTTGAGGAATTTTATAAGCCATGTCACTTACCGCCAATGACTAGAACAGGCCCAGACCAATTATTATCATTTAAATGAATGCTACAGGAGCGTTCAAACAGCACTCTGAGGAACTGGAGCTTAAAATACGATGCTCTGGGCAAACAGGGAACCAAGAAAAGAACTCTGTCCTAATGTCTAGGTTGAAAACAAGAAACAGCACAGGGCATGGAGGTTTTCCCAGTGAATTCTACGCAGATGACCTAATAGGGTTTTCCATTCTAACATCTCTGATACAATTGGAGGAAACACTTCAATTAATGGATAATAAAATAACATCAGAAAAGAAATGGACATTAGGATCAAGATTTTGGCTCTGCTCAAGCCAACGCGAGCTTGGCCATCAGTTGTAGCCTGGCTGGTAACTCACACTCACAGATGAAGTTCAGCCAGTAGTGCCCAGCGTTACACCACGGGAACTCTGTAGTCCCAAGCACACCGGTCAGAAATCACGAGCTGGTAGGACATCCCAGCTCATGCCAAGGTCTGATTACAGACCCCAAACAAGTCTGAACAGAAGAAACAAAGGAGAAAGGTGAAGGCAAAGATGGAGGCTAGGACTGAACCCATGAACCTCAATAAGAACAAGGACTGCAGAAAGACCTCACAGGCTCTTGCATGCTTCTCTCTCTTCCAGTATCACTGCAGATTTTTGAAACACTGTCATGCTGATTATCCCCACTGCAATATGAGCAAACACTTCTGTGACTAGACATATTTTACACTCTCTGTCGTTCCTCTCTCTAGACTGCATCATCTTTATGTTATTGTTCCTGAATTCAGTGAATAAGTAAAATGACAATCTGGGCAAATTAGACTTTAATTTTCAACAGCTTCACTTACTCCTACAGTTTTATAGCCAAATGCCAATCAAGGAAGTGATGAATAGTGATGGGAATCACAGACAAGCTTCGTAACTTGTTGGAGCGACAAAGGGGACCGGTTTCTTCAGGATGCGCCAATGATTCAGAAACTAAGCAATTTACAGTGTGTGGGGAAAGGCAATCTGTCCATTTGTCTCTTCAGCAGTTGTTTTAGGCTTTCACTTTCCTTAAAAGAATAGACAGAAACAACCTTGTCTGGATACAATAACCTGCCTCCAAAAGAATCCCCTCTGGAGGTACCACTATTTTTCAAGACCTGTGACCTTTTCTCTCTCTTTTCATAGCTCCTGGGCTTGGGACAGAGGTGAAACACCACAGGGCCATCGCTCAAACACAGGGCAGCTTTGGTGACAATGTCAGCTCTAGGAACTCCTGCCCAGTACAACCAGTTGGACTTCCATGAAGTTGCAGTGTGTTGCTCTCTCCATTGCATGGGCACTGGCGTGGTCAGGGCAGCACCGTGAACCAGGGCAAGGAACTGCCTGAATTAAAATTTATTCTTTCTCTTTCTCCTGCCACCCCACCCACTTTCCTGATCTGGTTCACAGCGCAATTCTTCAAACAGCCGTGTCTGAACAACAGAGCAAGCAGGAACAAGCAGTAAGGGCAGGAAAGCAGCAAGCTGGCACTGCCATTGAAACCTCCATATTGAACCATGGCCTCGCTCTTCTGTCCTTGCTGGATCAGAGAAGAAGCTTCACTTTCTCCTTTCTCTTGAAGGATAAAGAACTTCAGGCAGGTTTATCTCCCAATCCATGATGAGACAGGCACTGATAAGCAAGAGTCCAGAAACATCCCAGAAACTACAAATTTTCCCAGTGATTTCTTGTTACAGTCAACAGAACCGAATCCAGACAACACACGGAAATTCTTTCGACAGTAAGTTCTCAGTTCAGCAAAGCTGGTGCCTTTAAAATCATATGGCCTAATGGCACGTGGGCTCAGGCTTTATTACTTTACTGAAGGAGAGACCACATGTCTCAACACCCTTTTATACCTGGGAACACAACAACTACACAAACACCATTATTTTGTTTCCAGCAGGTTTTACCGCTGTCGCTACTGTGCTTCAAAACCCTTTTACAGCTTCAACTATGAAATATTTTACCTTATAAAGTCTTCCTCTTCCTCTCTCTTGGGTCTCAATTGCTTGGGCTGAGCCATGTTGCTCCAGTTGGGCAGAGATTTCAGGAGCCTGCTAATATCGTCATCCTTAGCCCAGGATCCGCTGATAACCAGCTTTTCGTCTGACTGCACGATGCTCCTACGGGAAACCAGCAACAATCATATTAGTGCATAGCAAATCGTTCTTGTCGTGTGATTCCACAACTACTCAATAAAATCCTATCACATACAAATGTGCAAAGCACACAGCAGTAATGAACAGGTCCAAACAGGAATTCAACAACGAACGTAATCTTCCGGGCAAGGCAGGGCAACGTGGATGGATGTGATAGGAACTTCTCTCAGACCCACCTCCCTAGATGTACCTTTATTAAGTCCCTGAAGGGATAAAGGGCCAGATTCTCCCTTCCCTTGGAAGTCATTTGACTTGCAATCGTTTGCACAACAGAGGAGGTGATTCTGTATGTAGGAGAGGGAGAAGGTAGTTTCTCTATGGCTCATTTGTTCTCTGCAATCTCAGTTGAGCCTGCCAGCCTCTGCCAAGTGCGCTGTGACTGCAATGTGGAAACCTGCCGAGCAAGGTCTGGGTGGAAGCCACCAACTCAGTGCACACCAGCTGTCCCAACTTGGGGAGGACATCTGAAGCAATGAAAGGGAACGAAGGGTCCTCGATCTTCTCTCCAGCTATCCAAAACATGTAATAATAGAGATTTCAGCTGAATCATATGTACGGGTAAAACTGAATCAAAGATCACAGCACACTCCAATTATGAAGACTTTCCCCATTTAATATTTTTGGCAGTGTAACTAATCCGAAATCCTCACTGGCAATTCCAGGAGACAAAAGGGATGCTGTATTTGGAGGAGTCAATTTTAGTTGCGGAATTTTTGTGTCAGGCTTGCTCATGAATGACCATCAGCGCACATTGCACGGTCCTCGGCAATGCTTCCTGTTTCACTGGGGTGCCAGTGAGCTGAGGGGGAAAGTGCTCTCCCACTCTTGGGTTGTTCAGTAGACTGCAAGGATCTGGGAGGTATTTTTCTACCTCTTAAAAAGGGCAAGTGGCAGTTAGGGATAGAGACATTTCCTTCTAAATCCTGTCCCCAATTTCCTTCTCTGGCAAGACTTCCAGAGGCTCTCTGTGTCTCTGCTCTTCTTCTACAAAGTCCACTCATGGTAACCAACTGGACTGCTTCTCCAGGACAAGAAGAAGCAGAGGCCACCACACACCGGTCAGAGTAAGACCATGGTGCTGCCCACTCTGATGGACACCACTAGGTCTCACTCTTTTTAATGGGAACTTGACAAGATCTCCATACAAAATAGCACTGTATGAATTGAAAAAGGAAGCATCAAAAAGACAAGGTCTCAGAAGGTCCTCTTCCTATGGAAATGCTTAGCTGCAGATTAACAACAGAATCAAGATCTCCCCCATGCTCTACAAGACTGATCGCCTTCTACTGTGCGAGAACACAGACAAGGCTCCAGACCTGTGTTTGCCCCTCAAACACCCAGCATCCCTTGCTCCCAAGGCTACAAGGCATCTAAAAGTAATTCGTATTTACTGTGTCCTACAATGGAAGGGAATGAAGAGGTGTAAATGCTGGATGGATCTATTTCTGCAACTATTATTGAAGAAGAACTGGTTTCTCTGCTATGGACAGCCACTCTGTCCTTCAAAAAGAATCAGAGGCTTGATGCTGGATCTTTTAACGGAGAACTGGAGTTGCTGGGTGATGCACTATGGATTTATCTGTGCAGGTTCAGTCTGTGCCAGCTCAATCTGCAACCTGCGAAGCTCTCTCCTGGGCTGCACAGAGTGCGGCGGCTGTACTGCTTCTGGATCCAAGCCAGCATGGTGCATACGGCAAATCAATCTCAGATCAGTCAATAGCATTCAGTCTCTGATTTTGGGAAGGGTCATGAAAGACCACAATAAAGACCCTGCACCTTTGTAAGGGGTTATGTGGATTAACCAGTCTCATTTTAAATCTCCTGAAAGGTATGTTGTGGTCAATAAATAGAAATAAAAATAACAACACACTGAGTATACGAGGTTCAAAAAGCAACACAGTGAAAATGGCACTGAGACACGAGCCAACACTGATCTGTCTTGAAACAGAGAAAATTACTTCTTTTCCCACCAGCGCTGAGCAACCTATTTTTTTCACCCACCAAGAAAACAACCTCTGCTCAGTAAGTACACGCTATTTGTGAAAATGAATTTGTCACATACACTTACGTATGAATTTTACTTATCTTTAAATTTCATGTTCAAACTGCCACAAACAAAAAGAATGAGTTTTGTTTCCAGCCACAGAAGACCTCAGCATCAAAATATCAATTTGGCCTACTGCTGCTATTAGGAACTCAGTGTTTTTCCATTTACGAAAAGGAAGGCTCTACCCAACACCCTAGCGAAAACTAAGAAAAAAAAGATAGAAAAAAAAAAACGCTCCACCAGAATCTTTGACATTTGAGACAGAAAAACTGAATTAGATGATTTCTGGCCATTTCTCTGCTGAGGCAGGACAACTGTTCCATAGACTATATTAGCCAGTGCTTTGTCCAGTCTGGATTTAAATGACTACAGTAATAGACTGTCCCTTGGGAGTCTATTTCACAGTTGAACAAACACAATTCTTGGACAAAAAAAAAAAAAAATCCTGATAGTGTGCCTATGTTTTACTTTACTCAGTTTCTTCCCATTACTCCCAGTAATTTTCCCTATAGCAGCCTCAGTACCTCACCGCTCTTACTGTTTACACTCTTCAGTTATTTACAGACTTATCACAGCCCTTCAGAAGCCTAGGAACGAATGTCATCTTTGGGAGTCTTCTGATGAGTTGTACAGAGGACAGAGCTACCTCCCCATTTTATGACCCATTATATCCTCTGTCCCGCAAAATCCTATTGCTTTTTGGAGTGGGCGTCAGGGGAGGAGGAAGAGGATGCTGTTTTGCTGCTGTATCCATTTGCAAACTCAGATTGAGCTTGGGGTGTCCTTGCTTTTCCAGGGTTATCATTTTCCAAGAGCTGAGACCACGCTGTTCTTGTCTTTCTTGCTTCTTAGTGTTACGTCATGCACGGGACCATATGCCCCTGGGGCTCTGAGCAGAATTCTCCACTGAACTCAATAGGGAGTTGGATTTAATCAGCGCTGAAACACTGCTCTGAACCAAGTGGGTCCCTTTGAATTACTTCCCCATTCTTCTCATGATTGCGACGTCTCCTGATTTTTATTGACATGCTGGTTTTAATCCAACCACTCCCTCATTAATGAAGATGCTAAAGAGGGTGGAATCATCAGACGCTCATTTTTCTCCATCAGTTACACCATCCCTTCTCACAACCCGCTGTTTCTAACACCTCAGCCAGTTTCCAACCTTCATAACTTCCTATCAATGTCAATCTAATTCAGGTCCTCAAGCGAATTATCGCAAGACATGATGACATGTTTTAGCATATAGCTCACAACGCTTCCTTTCAAACACCTTCCCCCTCCCCTCCCAAGCCCTATGAAATTATTCCTGCCACTGTAATAGGGTTACTTGTTACCACCAGTGCCATAAGCTGCTCATTAATTCACAGCTCAACAGGCCACGGAAAGTGCCACCTGTGGGGCTGGTGGCACCCAGCTCCTGGAAGAAGAGAGGGAATAGGTGTGATGCTTGCAAAGGCGACGGTGTACACGCGAGGAAGGTTGTCCTCTCCATAGTTCAGCAAGTTTCGGTCATCAAACATCCGCTGGCAGTAGCATCCCAGCTCCGCATCACTGCCTGCCCTGAGCAGCAAGCCTGTCCCCAGACATGGCCAAGGCTTTTTGTTAGGAAAACACTTGGGGGGCAGAGGGGTGATTGGACTCCGTTGCTTTGTGCCAAATGTATTCAGGAATGATTTTTTCTCTTCCCAGCACCAAGGTAACGTTTCCATAGTGAGGTTTGCTCACGTTGGTAAGAGTTTAAAAGCAGGTGCTCAACCTGATCCAGGTACTTTATGGCCTGAGGAGGACATATTCCTGCTTCCAAAAAGCTCTGAGAGCCAACAAGGCAACTTACAGCTCAAAAAAGTAATGTGAGAAAGGGGAAGATGCCAATAGATTGAACCAAGTGGCAAGGGCACTTCCTTGGGGCTCAATAAACCTCAGGTGACTGCGGACCCCCCCATGACATCTTGGATGAATTTATCTCCCCCTCATTTTCTTATCTATTAAAGGGGGGTTAGTTTTATTTTGCTGGCTGGAAAGCGGGAACCATAATTTCTTTTTTTGGCAACGTTTGGAGAGATTTAGGCCCAGTTTTACCCCACCTAATTGTACAAATTTAGCAGAGACACTTAAGCTAGCAGGCCAGCCACTACAAGCTGTCTTCACAGCTGATGGAAAAAGCTGGGTACCTCCAGAGAGTTTAGCCAGGTTTTAATAAAGCTGAATCACTCTCTGGAGATGTCCATCTCTTTTTACAGACTGCAGAAAGCAACTGGGGTGACTGGTCCCTTAATTCAGGCTCTTCAGATTGCAAGAGGATGGTTGTTCAAGGAAGAGAGGATGAAGAAAGATCGATAGAAAAGGGGTGGGGACACAGGACGGAGCTCAAAGTTGGACAACTAAATATGAACGTGCAACTTTACCGTGAACATAACTAAACATAGGATAAATTATTGTAGAAAGATATGGAAACAGCTTAGCTTCAGAGCTGAAGACAGCAAGGTTTGTCTGAGAAGGGTGGTGGCGAGAAACTAAAAAGAAAGATTTGTATTAAGGGCAGCTACCTTCAACTGGTTAGATTTTCCCCTGTCCCTAAGGCTCCCTGTACTGTCTCCTGGTACCTCCCAAAGCCTAATAAAAATGGTTTAACCATACTGGCTTAACTCATGAACAGAGCTGGTTTCACAGAAATTTGCCAAAGCGGCTAGATGTGCGATGGAGAGCCTCAGACTCCAGAAAAGTACTGCCAGCACAGCAGGAGGTTTTGTGGGTCTGTCTCCCATTGTGGTTTACATTTAAATTCTCCCCTTGCCTTGGCCCGCATGAACTATTTGGAAAATATAATCCACATTTGCAAACAATTTGTGTCAAACTGAAACTGCGCTTCTTGCAAAAGTAATTTGCTGGAGAGATCTCATCTAGATCAGATGAAACACGCTTCTGAAATTCATCATCAATTAAAACACGAAAGTCCATAGTTACTATGTATATAAATATCTAATCCATTCACATCCAGCCCCATTAGTTTCTTTGCACTCACTGGGAAAATCAGAACAAAACGGAAATCAAACATGAAAAACCTCAGATGTGAACTCCTTAGTGCTATCTATGCTGTAAAGAACTCTGAATAAAACACTTATGCTTTGAGGAGCCTGTATTTGAACGTTTTTGATCCACATTTGCTCATATTCTCCTTGAGGAACCGTGCACGCAGGGAACGATCGAACGCCAGGCACAGACCTTGCACAAACCCTCCCTCCGGCTTCCCAAACTGTCGCTATCTCGACATCCCACCGTTCACTCCAGCTGATTAGAGCAGCTCGGCTCTTGCGAGGGTTGTGCCGGGATTCCGGAGGTGATGGTGGTACCTATCGCTCCACGTGTGCCCAAGAGAGAGCAGATGCACGTTCCCTGCTCCGACAGCTTCGGCTCGTCGCGTCGGCCCGGACAGCGCTCTGCGGAGTCTATTCTGATTTTAGGCAGCTGTAAACCATCATCCCTCCACTCACTTGAATACGACAACAGCTGAGGATTTGTCCTTCTAAAATCCTGAAGGAAAACCGTGGTCCGGAGGGTGAGAGCGTGCAGAGGCATGCCAGCACAGGAGATCCCTGCAGAGGGCACAGCTTCCTTACGGATGAGCGAAGGTTGCAGAACTGCTCCCGTCCCCGCTATGTTGCTCTGATTCATTTGAAATGGATATAGATTTCTATTTCAGTCAGTCATTTGCTAGCAGCAAAACTAGAACATTTCCTGTTTTTCCTCCTGCTGTAATCAGGGTATTGCCAAATTAGGGCTGTCCTAATTACTCCTCAGCAGGTGCCAAAGCCAGGAATGGTATCAGGAAAGGAAGGAAGGAAGGACCTTTAAGTTCAAGCCAAAGAAATTACTTCTATTGTCTGGTTCCAGTCAGTAAAGTTTCATATAAAATATGCACATTTTGGACACACATGCAGCTACTAAATTACATCAGCTTTTGGACAACGTTTACCCCATATATGTGCTCACTGCTAGTGTTGTTATTATTAATAATACCAACGATCCCATATGAAGCCACTTGGCAGACGAAGCTTCTTCTGAATGAAATCAAGCAATAGGGAATAATTTATTGCAGCTATTGGTCAGAAAACACAAGGGCTTTTTCAGCTTCCCCTGCTATCAGCAGCCTCAATTAGCTATTAAGGGAGATTAGGTACAGAAGCTATTATAGCTCACATTACCACAGCCGCTTTAGTATCTCGCACTCCAAGTATTTATCCCTGCAGCGCGGGGCACGCTCCCGGCCCCTCTCTCCGGGGAAGGCCATTTTACAGATGGGCAACTGAGATGTTCAGAAAAGAGGTTATTGACCAAAAGTCACCCAGGAAACCTTTGACAAAGCAAGAGCCCGAAGGAATCAAACTCCAGCTCCCTGTGTTTAGCTGCCACACTGCCGTCTAGGAAGCAGGTAGAGACAGGGCCCCCCAAAAATGCTGATGAACACAGACATCTCAGGATGGAGCATGTTTGATGACCCTTTGAAAGAAAGGTTTCGGGAAAGTCCCACAAAATCCAGTGTGTATATATGGTGTGCTGTGGTTAAGAGTTCCTACATTGCCATGAGGTTCGAATGCCCAAATCTCAGTACAATTAAAATATAGCTGTTTTTTCAAATCTCTTGAGAACACTCATTTTGAAGGATCTGACTTGCTTTATTGGTATATACAGCTATTTATATTAAAGATGATGCCTTGTGCTGGCCATCTCCAAGCTGAGATCACTTTTGCCTGATTAAGAGAAAGGCCACATGGTTTCTAAGCTCTATTACCACTGTCACCCACACTGAAAGAGCATAAACCATAGCATGAAGTGTACGAAGTCACTGGGGAGCCAAGACTGTTGATATGCCAGTGACCATTACTTCAGATTTCTTTCCCACCTATAGAGAAATTTTCTTGACTGTCTCAGAAGAGATGATTTCTAGAAGTAATTCCTTCCTACTTGCGTTAAAAAAGCAGAAGTCCAACAGCAGCGTCTCCAGCACACGTAGGTTTCTGAGCCCTCCTCCTTCCTCCACATCCCTCCCGTCTCCTCCCCCCGAACGTGATGAAAGAAAGGTGATTTGCTTCACTTTACGAGCACGGCTACTTCGTGTACCTGTAGGCGAGAGTGCAGGTGTCCTTGTACTCTTGGAGTTTCACGCACACCATGTTGAGGAACTGATCTGAATAGGCGCTCAAGTCATGCATCAGGTTCATAAGGTCTTGAACAGTCTTCTCCACAATTACTGTACTCTGGAAAAGAAAGACACCAAGACAGAATGACGACCCACCATTTTCACACTACTGTGAGGGGAGAAATTGTGGTGTGCCGGCTAGTGAACCCAGATCACCAAAGACGGAGAGCCATCTGAATAATATTTTGGGCAATGTTGACTGATTAAGGGTTGAAGAACACCCCAAGGTATAGGCTGCAGAGGACCAGGACTGTCCCAAACTCACCGTGGCCTAAAGGCTGTTCAGGGAGCTTTAGCTAACGGATGCTGGATTCTGATCGCAATCGTTAGTAGGCAAGAAATCACATCATAAAAACAATCATCAAAACAATCGCTAAATGGCTTCATTCAGAATTTACACGTGCATACTGATAAGCAAAAAAGGAAAGAAAGCACAAGTGCGAATCGTGGGTTCAGTGTATATTTTATTCAGCCTCCTTAGGTCCTGTTAATTAGTGTCACAGATGCAACCGTACAGCTGATTCTCCCTGCCTCTGAGCAGCTGCTGGAATAGTCCAGGCTACGAGTGCCCTAAAACAGCATGAAAGAGGAAAAAGCAGAAATCACGCAAGATGGAAGGCGATGGCTTAGAGATTTGATTATCGGTTTGAAACAGTTTGGTTCTTTTGAGCCAGCGGCTCAAGCCTTGCAGAGCTCACCGAGTCCTTCATTTTCCACAGGCTGATACTCAAGTTTGAAAACTTTTACTAAACCTCAGCATTCAAAAAGTGTGATTTTTAGAGGAACTGGGAACCTGTGGCTTCCCTTAGCTCTGGTTGGAGTTCCAAACCCTGAGCATTTCACACAGCCTGACCAGTAATTCTGGACTTGCAGATTTTAGAGTATCCTTTAAGATTAGGGATCACACCCACTGCTCAAATTTGTACAAATTGCATGTGCTGGGGACAACCACCCTTCTCCTCGGAAATCCCAGCTTTCTGCCCACAGCTGAGGTTTAGGCAGTGCCATGCAGTCCTCCTGTTAGGAGACATGGCACATTGCAATCATCTGGACAACACGGCAAGTCTGCAAACGGAAAATACTGCTCCACGCCACGCAGATGACCACGCTTAGACAACCTGCAGGAGAAGGAGGTACCGTGTATCTGCTAACATTGCAGATTTACAGAGCGCTTACAGATTTGGGGACTTCTGAGGCCCCCCAAGGTGAGACTTGGTGTGGTTTGTATTTATAACATTGCCTGGTGCATTTAATTCCATCGCTGTGAACGATGTGGAAGTAAGGTTATCGAAATCCCAGGGCTGATACAAATTGAATTAATAATAGGCCGGGTAAAATGAAGGGTTATTTCTGAGCCATGCACAAAGGCAAAGAAGGAGACTGAAGCATCTGTGAGCCTTGGTTGCTTTGAGAAATTCTGGACTCAAGTTATACCAGGGGAAACTCCAGGGACTTCAAGAGAGCTGCATCAAGGATTAATTTAGCCCTTTCTCTGTATTAATCGGGACAGGAAAAGGAGTTTGTTACTCAGTTGTTTGCAGAGTACAATCTCATCAAATCCAAAATCATAGTGTCTGCAATATCCCCGCAAGCCCAACTTCCTTTTCCGTATTGATTTCCAGATTAAAGTGCGGCAGCATCACCCCGATCCATAATCCTGCTCCTCCATATTTACCCATGAGTGACAGGAATTGATTCTACTCGCCTACCTGAACCTGATTTGGTTAAAAAAAAAAAAAAAAAAGAATCTGAAAACCTCATCCTCATTCAGAGCATACATTACTGCTTAGCAAGGGGGCAGCAGGGGGGTTTAAGTGAAGGCTTAGTCACTGACTGTGCTGTGCCTGCTACATCCTTGGCTCACTAATGTACTTGGATGAGAAACTTTTCCTCAGTTGCTCTTGCATCTTATCAAGTTGGCGCTTAAGAAAATCACAGGAATTAACCAATCTTTCTTATTATAATTAGCTACAATTCGGGATTATTTTGTTCCAACAAAAATGCAGTTTGGCAGAGCTCTGTCTCAGATGCTCTTTTTTACACTGCTTCTCCTCTTCTTGCAAGTACCTTTACTTTCATAAATATTCACTCCCACCCTGGGCTCGATGCAAGCAGAGCAGAACAACCAAAGCCAAAGAACTTGCAGCCTGGAGTCATCGCAGGTGAATGAACGGGACGATGGCATGGAGAAGGTGGCAACAGCAACAGCTGCTGGTTTAGTACAGATGGGCTCCGAGGTGTGAACACAGCTCATTAAAAGCATTCAGCATTCAGATATAGCCCAAGCCCTTTGCTATCATCACCTAGCGCGTGCCAGTCGCACCAGAGCGATGGGGAAAATCCCACCCACTCCCACCAGAATGGGACATCAATCCGGCACCTTTCCCTTGGGCAAAAACTCGGTGTAGAATCACGTACGTGGGGCTGACAAGCGCGGCATGGAAATTACCGAGTAATTTGGAGAAATTTGATTGATCGGACCCACTGGACTAGAGACAGGGCATAATCACTGCTTCATTGCATTGGAGCTCTTTAAGGCGTTGCTGACCCTCAACCTGCAGCTGCTGCCCACAGCTGCTCAGCCGAGACAAAGACCAAAATCAGTGCAAGGGGGTTGAGCAGAAGTTGGTTCACTTTGTGCCTAAATGGCTAAAAAGTGCCCATTTGGCCAGTTATTGTCTCTCATCAGAGGAGGAAGTGACTCTCTAAGCTGCTGATGTGAACATCCCTGATGGCATCCCTGGAGAATACAGAATTTGCCACGCAGCTTCAACCCAAATCCAACAGTCTCCTCCTGGAACCTGTCTATACCTGGTCCTTAAAATTAACATTTATACAAAGGAAACAAAAAAATCCTTCCTGACTCACCTGGCAACCTGGGAAACACAAGCTATTCTCCACTTTGCATGGATAATCATAGCTTTTATTTTCCACTGGTATTTCAGTGGCGGGAGTCGGGTGGGATTTTCACTGGACCCATGGCATTAACTGATCTGTCCTAGCTTACAAGGGGAAGGACCTGTCCTTCCACGTGTCCTCCCATCACAGCGAATTCCATGGGTTGGACACGCAACACCCGAAGAGGAATCAATCCTGGGCTTAATCTGCCCCGTTTCTATTTCACCAAGTGACTCGATCTCCGAGGAAACAATTTAACAGCTTAAAAATCAAACGGTCGCATGTTAAAAGAGAAAACATTGCTGGTTGTTTACATAGTTTCTCCAGTTTTTTTTCCCCTCTCTACAACACTAAAGCCGCAGCTAAACTCCTGCCAATATCTGGATTTTAGAATAAAGCCTTTTGATTTAACAGGAATACTAAGCTCCTCGCATGACTTAAAGAAAAACAAAAAAAGGGCGATTACCATATGAAAGACGACGGCGCCAGATACGCCGGGGCCATTTTTCTGTAACACTTGAACCTTTTGTGGAGCAACCCTGACACATCTGCATGTGTCTCTAGGGACACCATGCATTAGGATGCACGAGGCCCCGTTAATACAGCTGGATTCGTTAGCCGGGGCGACCCAGGATCTTCTGCAAGTCCGCGCGAGGAAATGAAAGGCAACGCATGTATCATCAAAGAGGTACAATCCAGTTGCTGCTAACCCATCTGGATTCATTAAGAGCAAATGGGCATGATCAAAGCCTAATTTTACGGCAAGACACTTCAATGAAGCCTTTTTAAAAAACCGACGCTAACAAGGAAATTCATCCACAGAACAATATTCGTCCCCTCACACCTGCAAACACCGCATGGCGCTGAATCCTAACTTCACGCCGAGGGTACGATTCATTACTCTTACGGTCCGTCGGGGCGAAGGCTTGAAAGGAGTCTTAAGGCTAATAAAAATAAAAAGAAATTCCCTCTTAAGAACTTCTGACCATCAGCTACTGCGGATGGAACAGGACAAAACAAGGTAACCCCATTCATTACTAACGCTGAGGTTTTCCTCTTTCACGTGTTTTACAAACATTCATCGTTACTACTTGATATGGCCCCGATTCTCCGTTGTGCCAAAGCCCCAGATAACACAAAGCAGCTTCGGGGCAGGTTAATTTATGCTCACGCTGTTTCACAAGCCCCAAACGATGGAGAAGCGTAAGCAGACCTGGAGGTACCATCACCCTACCGACAGATGGGGCAAACAAAAGCAGAGAAACGATGAGATTTGCCCAAGTTAGGATCAGACCCAAGAGAAGAAGGTGGAACCTGCTCGTTCCCTTCTCTTGAAAATAAACATTATTTTTTTCAGTAATGCCCTCTCCTTAATAGTAGTATATTAGAAAAAAATGACACATGCACAGATTTATTCCTTGGCCTACCTACAAAGACGGGTTATGGTGGCTGCTCTGCTTCCGTAGCAGTATTTGGGGAAGTTGTGCTATCGCTGTGGGCTCCCGTGTGCATTTTCTCCCGGTTCCTTCACCCAGGCACGTGGACACGGGGACGATCAGGAGGAGACGGGCGTCACTTAAACCTCTGGGCCAGCATCACTCAATGCTGAAACTCTTCCCCTTCCCACACCTCTTGCACGTGCAACGCTGCATAAGCTTTTAAATTTTTTTAAAAATAGAGGGACAACCTCCACCCTGACTGTTTTTTGCAGAAACAGCAGCTTCTTGCACACCCATTTGCCTGCAAACTCTTCATTTTCTTGGGGGTATGAAGGCAAAGCGGGGAATCGGCCTGAGCAGGGATGACTTTTCACTGCATGTGATGTGCTCTTGAAAACACAACAGATGGAGGAAGGGACCGCGGTAATCCAAAGGTCGCTGATTATTAGTCTATTATTGCCCATCATTTATAAATCTCCTCAAGATGTCTTGGCAGAAGAAGGCACCAGATGACTGCAGGATGGGACTTAAGGGAAAGAAATAAATAAAACCTAATCTAATTTTGAAGCCGGGCTTGAAACCCCACACTTTCAAAGCTGCTGTATGGAGCACAGCAGTAATTAAAGCTATAATAGGTGAGATTAAAGGTTTTCAAACCTCTTCACCTTTTTCTCAGTGCTGACCTGCAGCTGGGGGTTTGGGACCGATGGTTAAATTTCAGGCACACCGATACCTGGACATTAAGTATTTTTTTGTGCATTTTCTATTTCTTTAATTACAGTTTCTCAGGTGCCCTGGCTGAAAAAGTGTTAAATTCCCAGCAGCTGGCTTTGCGAAACCTCATTCCTCCTTGGTGCAGAGCACTGAGAAGGTCTGTTCAGCAAGTGGGTCCCATGACCCGCGCCGGGCACTGGCCATCGGGGATGAGCTGCAGATAAATAAATCAACACCATTCAGTGGCTCCAGCATGTAACGGGGTTGCAGAGGGAGGACTGAGCTTGTCCCGCTCTTAGATATCCACCTGGCATTAAGATTTCCGCATAAAGACATGCATTGCTCCCAAACACCATTGAGTATCTGGGGGTTTCTCCATTACAGCAGGACGAAGTGTTCATCTCCGAGCGTGGACTTTGGTTTCCCTGCGCAGACAGGAGCCCTGGGAGCTGCTAAATCCCCGACCAGGATCGTGGGAGCTGCTAAGTAGCAAGTTCTGGCAGAGCCTTGGATGGCAACGGGAGATGGACACCAAAACACAAACGCGTCCACTCGCTCTGCCCAAATTCCAGCCGTTTAGCAACTACCTTGCAAGGCTGCTAAAATGACAATCCGCTCATCTCGTCGGCCGCCGCCGCACATCAGGAGAGCAAAAGTTAGAGATGGGAAATTTTTAAAATTTAAAACCAGCAGCCAGGGGACCCACTTTCCCCTGGATATTGGCACGAGCTGGGTGATTAAGCCCATTCGAGGACTGGGAAAATGCCCGACTTAAGCCCCAGCTCCGTCCCTGCCGTGTGCAGCCAACACGCACCCCTGTGTCAATCCATCGGTGCCTCGGGTTACCCCCTCTGTAAAATAGAAAAAATAAAGCTGAATCATCTTAAAAATTCTTTTTTAGCTAACCGATGAAAGAAGATAGTTGAAATTGTTTTACCGATCAGGGGTTATTTCATACTGAGCGATAAGGGGTCTTTGCGATTTGTCTTCTCCCCTGTTACATCCTGGGTTTACAGAGGGTTAGAGTTTTTAGTACGTATCAATTCAAAAACACATTTAAATGTAAAACTGGCTTTGTGGGATCGAAATCCGATACTCTGCTTTTCTCATCCAGCGTTTTCGCAGCACCATTCATTACTCCAGTATCAGCTCTGCAGGATCCTGCTCGTTATTATGGTTAAACTGCATCCTGCTACAGCTTCGCTTTCCAAATACCCACAAATGAACGTTGGTTTTGGTTTTTTTTTTTAAACTATAATTCTGCCTGTTTCACAGGGGGTGATATTTTTCTTTTTACGGGCTTTATTCTGCGAGGTGCCGAGTCCTCTCTCCCCACGGAAGCGAACAGGAGGCCCAGGATACGTTGCTCTCGCACATTTATGTGTGATGCTAACAGCCGAACGAGACAAGTTCTTGCATAACGCTCTTATTTACCCGATACCACGTGATCCCGAATCCCAGCTATTTAAGGTGCAGAAAGACGGGTCGGGCGTGAGTATTTTCAAACCGCACTCTGCAACAATTTGCAGACACGAATTGCAGGTCTACGATTTGAGCAGAGGACTTTGCAACCTGAAATCACTGGTGCTGCTTCTCTTAGACGTGTGGATCACATCCCAAAGCCGAGGAAGGCTGAAGAGGAGGCACGAGGACGCGGGGTGTCTCCAGATGAGATGCTTCATCATATCCTACGTCTAAATTGCTCCAGATTTCACTTCGCGGCAAGCGGAAGTTCTCTTAGAAAATGACTCCACCTTTTCTGCTGCAAACGAAGCCCTTCCTCACGGCGGCACGCTTCAGCATCAGTCAAAACCTACCTTTCTCAAGTCACACGAGACGTGGACCTAATATTGGGGCGGCGATTCGTCTGTCCTTCGCACTCCTTAGTGACCATGGCAGACTGACCCTCATGTACGACACAGCCATCCGGAAAGAAAGATATTGCCAGATACACCAAAAATAAGTCCTTTCCGATGAAAAATGCTCTGCTCAACTGCCTGCTCGAGGCAGCCCAGATTGACTAGACCTGCTGGTTATCGTTATATTTTACTGTTCAGACCTTTGCACAGGAAGAGGAGAAAAACCTTTTTTTGACCTCCTGAACAGCTATGACATTAGCATATTTATAAAGCTCCTTATTTATTCTATCTAAACCTTTTAAACGAGCAGAAAAAGTCATAAGGAGATCCAGTGGCTGGAAGCTGAAGCTAGATCATGTCAGAGGAAAAATGCGGGACATATTTTCAAGCAGCAAAGGGAATTAACCACTTGAACAGCTTACGGAGGGATCTGTTGCGCTCTCCTTCATGGAAAGGCTTGAAATTAAGCACAAGTGCTTTTCTAAAAGACGGGCTACCCTTCAAATACGAGCTACGGACTTGATTCAGAGATTATTGGGAGAACTTCTCTGGCTGACTATGCTGCAGAACAGATGCATTTATTTTGATTTTGAGCTCAAATAAATTTCATGACAAAAGATGCCCGGGGTATACTTAAAAGCAACCAAACAACGAACCTCCCTGTCATCCCGGAAGCTCTGAAACAGAAATCATCCAAGTGCAGTGGCTCTTTCCTCTCCAGGACTAGTAATGTAAATCTGTCACCCAAAATCAGACAGTAATTATTCAAACCTCCAAAATTCCCCCCAAAAGGGAATTCTTAGCACATCGCCTCTCAGCCAATACACCCAGGAGCTTGCTAGCACAGCAGAAAAGGAATCAGGCTCTTCTAAGCAGAGGTGACTGCAGAGGATCATATTTGGAGAAGAAGTGGGACCTTATGGAGGATGCCCGGTCAGCAACATCTTGCTTCACACGTGCCACTTCTCTCCAAAGCCGCTGTGTGGAACACGCCAAGGGCTGTCTCAAAACAAAGACCCTGCAAGACATCTTTTGCCTTTCTCCAGCCACTAGAGAGCTGCAAACAGAGGATGGTACCTGTTCAAGGAGACATCATATCAAAAATCAAGGACAACAGTAGTAAATGCTCCATTTATCCAATTGTGGAGTGGTCAGCAACACTCTTCTCAAACACTGGTCTCCACCACCCTCTGGAGATGGACCATCAGCAGAAGCCACCTGCCAAGGTGGTTCACAACCTCTGAAAACACGAGGCTGTAAATCGCAGCGGTGGAAGTGTCCACGTGAGGATACGTGTGTCAACAGTCTTCATGTAAATAAACAGGCGCCCCCAATACCAGTCTGCTAACTCAGCGTGGTTACAAGCTTAAATGCTCAAAACCTAGGAAATATCAAAGTTAATACTCGTACAAGGATTTTCCTCCATTTATTCCCATCGCACATCTCCACGTGCCGCACAGAAGGCAAGTCAAGAAGGAAAAATGAGGTTGCACACAGGGGAAAGTTTGTGACAGTCCAATCTTCTAGCCCGTAGATTAGTCTCCCATCGGAGGCGCTGGCACTCGAGACATTTAAATCTACACTGAATGATACACTGGTAACTGCATGAGAAGGAATACCGCAGCTTTGGCAGGGAGATGGACTGGATAACTTAATAGGTCTTTTGTATCTCTCACTTCTCTCATCCTGCTGAGTTCTGTAGCTATTATTAAAGACATTTTTTAAGGTATTTTAATTTACTTCTCTAAATGGCTTTCCATTCATTCACTTCCACCCAGTGAATGTTGTCAGGGACATTAGCAGCATGATGAAATAGCTGCAGCTTCATGCTGGTTTTAATGCGTTACATACACAAGAAAAGTCATTAGCTTTTACCCCTTAATATACCCTCTTTACTGCTGCATAACTGTTTATCACTCAGAAGTGCCAAGCACCAACCACGCTCCTCCTTTATTAATCAATAGACATTTGTGCGAGAACGCGATGAAAAGGAACAAGACCCAGCTATTTTGAGCACAGTTTGTAGCTCAGGAGTTCAAGAGCTGGTCCCTGACATTTTCAGCCCCTCTGAAGAGTCCCAGAAGTGGCTCTTTTTTCGGATTTTGCACAACAACTCTCCCAATTACAGGTAAACTCAAGGCGAGGCGGCGATTTATTTTCTACTGCAGAGAGGCAGGTTTCTTTCCCCCTTGTAACACCTGCTCTAGAACATCATTAGCAGGCTGCAACCTGATACAAATTAAACGCGGACTCTGAAAATTAATGATGCTCAGGAGCAGGGCATCAATTCCGTGAATCAGTGAATTTATTAAAAAAAAATGTTTTCATATGGTTAGTCCAGCTTAGAGAACTAGACACATCTGTATTATTTTTATGAATACTGTATATGCTCCAAGGTCTATTTTTTTCCAATCTCAGAGCACCAAGATTAAAAGCGCACTAAACCACTCAAAATGTCTTGCCAGGAACGGAAGGGCGTACGGACGCCCCAGGCGGAGGAAGGATGTTCCTGGAGAGCACAACCGGAGCAGCCAGCTTGAGATGACAGCTGCCCCCGAAACAGCTAAGACAGCCAGGCTTGCCTGGGCTTTGAATTAAGCGATCATTTTTGAGGTCAGCCCTAGATATGCAGTCTGTTGAAGTCCGACTTGTTTGCTAGGTACCTTTGAGGCAGCTGAAATTAAGTTTCCCAAGTCCCGGTGCTATACCTTGCTAACATGAGAAAATTAACTCCTGTGCAAAAATTGTAATGAAGATCTAGGCTCCTCTTTTGTTTTCCCCCATGCCCGGCAGGACCAGCTACCACCTGATGCAGATGAAACGTAAAACAGAGATCACACAATGAAAGGACCAAAAGCATGCAAAAATAACTATAAAACACCCCCAACGCAATAATTTTGTCGCCAGGACAACGTCAGCACGCTGTTTTCCTCTTGACAGATGCGATGATTAACTGCCGATGCAGAAACGAAAGCAAACGGGAAGGACGGAAGGAGAAGGGGTTAACAGGATGGAGCCAAAAAAGTAGATGCTGTGCCACCGGTTTTATGCTACACATGCGGACACCAATGTAAAGACTTACCAGGAGAGAGAAAAACTATGATCTAAATTCAATGAGGACTAATGAAAATTCAAAGTGTGCAAGATCACTTGAAATTAAAATGCCAAATAAATAAATAAACCATAGGTAAAGGCTTATCAGCTTCACACAGGTCTAAGAATTAACCCAGGCTGCGTTTCTGGGACAGAAAGGGGCCACCTCGCTGAAATTACGAGGCCATTTGTCAGAATTTGGAATAAGTGTCAAAAAGCCTCATTTGCAGGGCTCAATTACTGTGTAGACTGACAAGACCAACATCACTAGTGGGTTTCGAGAAGGTGACATCCAGTCCAGGGTGGACCTGGAAAGGCACAGGTCACTCAGGCCTCACCTCAGAGCAGTGAACTTCACGCTTCTGTCTACGGAGTCTCTTAATCTTCATTAACCCAACTATATCTAATGTGGTTAGGTGCTCTGTACGGCTCCCAAGAAGTCCTTGGGGAGCCTGGGAAGAGAGCAGAGCTCTACAGGAGAGGCCAGCTAACCACAGGAACGGATTCGATTCCTACCAAGACATCCCGAAATATATTAAAATCGGCAGTTAAAACAATTGTTGGGTTTTCCGTGGTTTGAATCTGAAAGCCACCACAGACAAAAAGGCAGATAAACCACAAAGATGGTATAGCTTTCTTTCTTTTTTTTTTTTTTGCACAAGGGCTTGGGCTAAGTCTGTAGATGATTCTTTCCTAAATGAGAGAATTACAGAGGAAGCAGGAAGAGAAATCGAAAATACTCCAAAATGCTTTTAAAAGCCACCTATCAGCAATAAACCTGAGGTGGATTTCTGCGACCCAGCAGCTATGTTTTTGCTAAAACGCTTGCCACATTTGTTTTAGTTAGAACTTGTTGCCACATGCAACATGGCCCTGCGCAAGCAGGGCTGGATGGTGTCACCAGCAGCGGTGACTGATGGGCTACACCAACAGCACCCAGCTCCTGGAGCCCTGCCCTCAAGCTGGAGCTATTGGATTCTGCAGGGCTAAGGATGATCTTTGTTGTACAGGGGAAAAAAAATCATCCTAAGGGGAATTTACATCCCAATGCACGCAAACAAAGAGTGCTAGAGATGATGCGAGGATGGCAATTCCTTTTTTTTCCAAGCAACTTCTGATGTTTCTAATTTAGGGTTCCCCCTGGCAAACTGGATCAAGATCAAGACCTCTTCAACATTTCCACTAGAAGAGACCCGTGCTGAAATGCGTATTTGCAGACCCAACTTTGCTTTACCTGTCTCAGTGGTTAGGAAACCAATAGGAAGGAGTAAAAATTTTCTCCCAGACCATTCCACCAGCAGAAGGACTTCAACTTGGATGCCCCATAGTGGAGGTCCATGCTCTAACCACGAGATTCTCCAGGACAAGAGAGAGGTTGGGCTCCCCAACTCCTACTTCCTCCACTTCCAAGGGCTTTCAACCAAATGCATTGCTGACGTGGAGAAATCGCAGCACAAATCTGCAAGACTGCCTTCCAACCAGCTCCATGCAAAACCACAGCACGGCGGACCTCTCCCAACAACTGCTTCCCTGCTCCTCCTTCTCTGTGTGATTTAGAAGTCAAAAGCTGCTAAGAAATGAGGGGCAGTGCCCTCAAGGTAAAAATACACACACACGCGCATATATGTATATACGCACACAAAAACGATCCAAGTGCCCTTAGTCTTGTGAAACTTTAATTTTCCAGAAGTCTCGGCATTTATGCAGAGCTTCCCAAATTGGAAGCTGCGAAAGGGTCACTGATCTCATCTCCTCTCCTGCATGAGCAAGCGAAGGAATTAAAAGCTGTATACTTTCATTTATTCCCTCTGTTTACTTTTCTGCATTTGCTCTTGGGGCAGGAGCAGGGTTCAAGGCGAGCACTTCTGCCTGCAGCTCGGGATGCCCCCGCACAGCGTGCCAGTCCAGCACAGACCCAACAGGGATGTTGTGGCGTTAAGTGCTCTGCCCAAAAACCGCAGAGGGGAGAAAACTCACACGTTGCACTGGATGATATGAATTGTGATTTACCCATTAAATTAAGCTTTGTGTTTTACACCTCAAAGACTAAGGGGATCACAGTTCTGCCCCAGATGTCTCCAAGAGGTTGTTTTGAAACACCACGTGCATGGGAAGCCTGCGAGCAGTTTGCTCCAAGGATCCCACAGTTTGCGTTAACACTGCATTAATCAAAACCGAGGGACCACTTAAAAAACCCTGGAGATTCAGGTCTGACAAACTCTTCTGATCAGGAGATGGGAGAAAAGACACCATCAACCTTCGATTCCTGCAAAGAGAACTAGCAGTTGCAGTAAGACTTGCGACTGGGTGCAAAATGTAAATACTGTTTTCTCCTGCCATGTTTGGCAGGAATCAGATCCTGCTTGATGAGAGATCCAACTGCAGGACTATTTAGAAAGCAGGATGCTTCGATGTGTGAGCCGTAGTATGAGGACGGAAATCAAGACACCCATATGTATGCACCTTACTTTCTGGGCAGCACATGAATAGAGATTTGGTGGTTCACTAACTGCTCTGCCAGACCTATCCCATGACAGCCCACGGGAGAGAAGTCCCACGTTATAAAGCAGACTAAGCGGTACTTTAACAGGCCCGTAATTTTGTGGTGCCGGCAATCAGTGACACAAATGAAATGCCTTTGGATGACAATCCCTGAGAAGCGCACATAGGTCTGGTTCATTCAACCACTTCTACGACAGAGACGCAGTGAGGACTTTGGGAAATGCCAGTCCCCCCCAGGGTCCTTTCCCTTTCAGATAAACCATCTTCAGTGGGAAAGCTCCGTAGCACCAGCTTAAAATAGTGGGGAAGTCAGAAAAAACAGAGTATGGGCCTCTTTCTTAGAGGGGCAAACAATTTCCAGCTCCACAAACATCCATTCCGTAGGGTAACAAGCATCTCTGCCCTGATCCCCCATCTTCTGCTGCTTCAACAAGCACCATTTCATCATGAGGGCTGACATTCCCTATGCTACTATGTTATTTTATCAAGATCTGCCCACGAACCTGTACTTCAATCCAAAAAAAACCCAAACTAAAACAAATTCAAAGAAGTAAAAGTCTTCAATTGAAGTTCACAGTTTCCCACACCAAAAGATGAATATTTTTCCTCCTTTGAGCTTCCTGCAACGAGCAAAACGAACTACTCTGCAGTTTAGCAACTATCTTCTCATAACTCAGGATTTCTGTCGTAGCAAAGCAACACAAAGTGCTGCGCAACTACAAAAATCGCGCTTTCAAAACACAGGTACTCAGCAAAAGGGCAATGAATAAGAAGTTGTCTTTTCCCCCAAATCACGTTGTAGGAGAAAAAAAGAAAGACCAAATTCAGAAATGAAAGACCCACTGGGTCAGCTCATTACGGGAGATGTCTAATAACAACAGAGATGCCATTGCTCAATTTCCAGCCAGCGCTGGCAACGCGGTAATGAGCAGTCCCTCTTCGAAAACGGGCTGGAGGACACTATAGATCTTCCCTTCCCATCTCGAACGTGTGCATCATTTCCTGACAGCCCCATCTCCCCTTCGGAGCAGATGGCTCCCTACAGTACATCTTTAAGAGACCTCCCAGGCAGTTACGGATGGCACAGAATGAGCATTTTGTTTTATCGTTTGCTCATACATTATTTCCCCCATGCTAATGACAGTCAAGCTATTGTCCTGTGAATAAATCCATTTAGGTCGAGCGATGCTGGCTGCAAGTGAGAAGGCGAGGGAGAAGCCAGACTTGGCACCAGCAGAGCACAGACACAGTCATCCACAAAACATTCATCTATTAACCAAACAGCAGCATTTCCAAACCCAGCAGGGTCGCAGCAGAGCCCTGCTGGGAAACAGAAATTAACTCCGAACGGAGATAATTTGTCTCTCGAATGTTGTCATATGTGCGAGAACTCTGTAGCAATGCCGCGCTGATAAGGGGAGCGATATCCCCGGCAAGGGGAGCAGATGAAATGAAAGCTTCATCAGGAAGCCAGGTGGCACTCAAGACTGGTTCTGCTGCCCTTCTGCCTCCGGGACTAGAGCTTCAAACACAAGGAGAGCGGAGGAGAAATTGGTCTCCAGCATCAAGACATTGTGGCAAACGATGGTAGCAGATTTGACTCAGTTCCACTTTTAAGGATCAGTTAAAGTAGTTTAGTTATCTGCTTATCTTTTTTTTTTTTGTTTTTTTTTATCCTGAGATAGGAGAAACACTTTTGTTCTCCACCAGAGCAAGCAGTGGCCTGGCCCAGTCGGCAGTGAACGTGGTCCAAGAGTTTTGGAAACGGGCAGGCTGCAATCAGGAGAGGAGAAGGTTGGCAAAAAGCAGTCGGACCCTGGGGTGTAATAGCTTGGAGTTAGTACAGGGCAGGAAGTATTTAGCTACGCTGGGCCTGCCACTGGGCAAAAAAATACGAGAACATTTTTGGAGAGGGAACAATCTGTTTAAGTATTAAGTGCTTAAAAGGGGAGACGTGTTCGTGCCACACAGACAGCGCCATTTTGCATTAATGCATCTTCCACCTAAAAAGCACAAGGCAGGCTGATGAGTTTGGCTATATAATCTCTTCGAAAGGAAAGGAATTTCATTAACTCTGGTTTACAGATGAGAAAATAGAGGCACGGAAACATTAAATGGCTTGAAGAATCTCCCCTGGAGGTAAGGTGAGAAAGCAGCAATATCGATCACCCAGTCTGTTCCAAAAAATAAATATAACACCTTCCATTCCTTTCTTGACTGGAGATTCAGTGGATCCCGCTGTGCAACTTTGACTCCTTCTCAATGCATGGAGACCCTGGAAGGCTGATTGCAGAGAGGCAGTGACACCAAAATCCAAGCGTTCCCCCCCAAATAACAGACCAAATGCCTTTGAGAAATGCTTTTTTTAGCCAAAACATATTCACAAGCTCCCTTCTCTCAGTATAACCACTGCCTGTTGCTACAGAGCATCATGTCTGGAGAAGGGAAGAAATTTTCATGCCCAAATGTGAGAACTAAGCTCTGACTGTTTTCCAAGAAGCCAACCCCACACTGAAGTTGTCAAATTCTGCAACTTTCATGTCAAAAGAAGCCTAATATCGAAAGATTAGAACAGGATTGATTAGAACAGAGGGTATGAAACCCTCCTCTACTGGAGACTCTTGCTCCTAAAAATCACTGGTGCAGCATTCACGGGCTGCGAGGATGCTCTCTGGGTTGCCTTTCTGCAGTGAAGAGTACTGCGATGCTTGAACGCACAGTAACACATAGGTAAAAAAACCCCACATATATATATTCCATCACCACATTTCAGACAGCATGAGAATGCCTATGCCCTGTTTTAATTCAGCAGCTTGATGGACAACCGTGAATTGAATCAAGTAGCGCAAATGGCACAGCAAAGATTTCCACCTCGTGTCAGCTGGCAAGGGAACTACAAAAGTAACACGGGGACATTTTTGTCAAGTAGCAGTGAAATGCTCAAAGGTTTGAGATGAGGCTAGACGTTTAGCAGGAGCTGTAATCTCAGCGCCGCAGAGTGTGGAGAAAGCGCCTAGTGCCATGCTGGAGGTGGTACGTTCCTGTTCTGCTCCCCGACAGCGTGCTGAAAGGTTGGTGAGCTGTAGGAAAGGTCTATACAACGCGCACGGGGGAAAAGGGCAGAGTAAAAGGAAAATATTATCCTGCCTCCTAAAAAGCCAGGTCAACGTTGTTTGAGGAGTAAAGACAGAGAAGGTCAGGGAAACAGCCAATGAAGGGAAAATAATGGGATGAACCAGAAAATACTAGATGTTCAAATACTCATTGAACTCAGATGCTCAAGAGAACCTTAACAAGTCAGTTTGCCCCTCCCCAAACCACCGGCTCACTGCAAGCAAGGAGAGAACTGGATCCTGCAGCTCCAGAAGTCTTCCCATGCGGTCTTATTGCCCTCGGTCAGAGTGTGGCCCATCTAATCTAAATGTCCTTTCTTCTTTGCTCCCAAGCTGTGAACACAGCAAGCGAAGGGCAGATTTGCTGGAGACAGCCCAGCCTACAAAGCGCTGAGCAACGACATCTGGAAACAAAGGCAGAAGCAGGATGTGCCGAACACTTCTACGACCCAGTGTCAAACAAATCTCTTTCTCACTCTTGTGTCCCCTTCTCCCATGAGTCATCTCACACACCCATTCACACTCAGCTTGAGGAATTCGAAGGTGGGAGAGTGTTGTCTGATGGACCCTGGGGGAAGAAGGTAGCTGAGGTCAAGCGCTCACAGCAGTCATGAGCAGTTCAGCTATCACAAAAGATAAAGGATTGCTTATACTGAAGCTGCAAGACTTTCTAATTTATGGTTGCTAAGACCATGCTTTGTGACAAAGAAGCTGGAAATGGCTTATAATTAAGTCTGAATCCTTTGAAGAACAGCTCAACTTTCTGCTAAATAAATAAAGGCTTCCAAAAAGACCTTTGAACAGATTTCACAGGTCCACTCCCTAAAACAGGATTACTAGAAGTCACAGGGCAAGAGACAAAGTTTTGGATCAAAAGCTGGCTGAGAGATGGTCAGTAGTAAGGCCAAACGACCAATCTGCATTGAGAAGAAGATTGCCTCAAGCCTCTGTACCAAATCTGTTGTTGTTTAATATAGATTATTAGTGAGTTGCAGAAAGAAGCTCTGAGCAGATGAACCTGCAGATGACTCCAAGTTATCTACATCATGGAGGTCCCAAGGGAAACGTGGAAATTCAGATAGATCAAATTCGCCAACCTGCATGAGTAGGCACCATGTTAGCAAGCTGATAAACAGCCATAAATATTATTTATGCTAGGAATCAGGGGAATGGCAAAGCACTAAAGCAACAGGACTCTGCGTACCCTTCAAACAGAGCTATGGAGAAAGAAACCCTGGCTGCGTTGAAGATGGACTTAATATGTTTATGAAAAGTGATTATATGGTGCTGTGCATATGGCAGGGATTGGGACTTTGTGACCCAAGAAGTTCCTCTCACTGCTCTGCTTCTAAATCCAACCTAGAGGGAAAAAAAACAGAGGCATTTGCACACCTTGCTGGACTCTAAATTAATTACTGGCAATTCCAAACTGGAATAAGCAAATACTTTTCATTCGATGTGTAACGAGAGCTTGGAACTCAGTCACATAAGAACGTGTGATTAGATTCAGCGATGGACGGGATCAGCAAGGCAAACATCTCAGCAGCCTTCACAACGGGGCTCAATGTTTAACACATCTATCAAGGCAATGCAGAGCTTAATGCGATTTGGAAAGGATACTGCACGCCGCATGTAGGGATGGAGCTGGGCGATCAGAGACCATGACAAGGCCTGATGAATAGGGAAGATTTTCCTCAGCCTCTTTATTTACAGCAGATTCCATCAGCACCTCTGCTGACCCCTCCCAAGATGGAAGGAAAAACTGGGTAAACCTCTGTACGGGAGCAAACTGTCCACCTCCAGAAAAGAGTCCAAGCTTAGACACCAGCAGGAAGGACGCCAAATCCCCAAATCTTTCCGACACCACGCTCACCATGCAAATGCACTTGCTACTCAAGTGATGGAGACAGAATTCAAAAATCCTCTCTTAGAAGTTCAGAGACTGAGGAGAAGCAAGGACACTGGTCGGATAACCTTCGACATCTTTTATGCAACAGCCCCGATCTGCAGCGGTGCCAGGTGCTCTGCTCCTACCAGTGGCAGGCAGGAGTGCTGATCCTCTCAAAATCTTCAGGGGCTCCGACAGAGAGGAGGCGGTGGATTAAAATCTGATGGCTGAGCCATCTCCTTCACTCTACTTGATCGCACGACCAAGGGATATCTCGTCTACTTGCGAATCTGCTCCCAAGCCTTCACAGCACTCTGAATCACATATTAAGGTAAACCAAGATCAGGGTGAGTCTGCTTTAAAACATCATGCGAAAACTACAGTTCTTCACCAACTGACTCACAAGTGGATCTACTCTCGTCACCTTTCTGGCAGCGGCCACCAAAGGGACGGGGCAGATGGCTGGGGGGCAGTAACTTGTTCAGCCATGTAATTTTAATTTGCTGCCACATGTTTATTAGAGTAGACAATGGTCCAGCCTCGCCCAGTCTGGGCTTTCATAAGTGATACCGGATTTTAAAATAGCATCCACTGCAAGTAACAAGACCCGGAGAAGCCAATATTTTGTTCTTTGCCCAATTGTCATAGTGAGTAATACAAGGGAATACAAAACACACAGTTTTCTAAAATAAAGTTAGAATAGTAGAAAATGTGAGAACAACCAAAAGGGAGCTCTGTTGCATGTGAGAGTACATTGGCCTGAGGAAATCACTGCTGCTGGAAGGGTCAACTGAGCTTTCTAGAAGAGGAAGGATACAGGAGAAAAAACCCTCAAGCATCAGTATGATAGAATTACACAGCGGGTTGGATTTTTTTTAAACCTTTCTCATCACCCCAGTTTGGTGGGGGACACCAGAACAGGCAGATCGGCGATTTCATGACTACGGCACAGCCCTGCACTAGTCAGACTCACGGCTGGGTTTGGGAGGACGGCTAATTTACTCCCGGAGGCAGCATGTTGCTGCTTCCCTGCGAGCTCCTCCAGCTCAGAAGACTCATCGTGCGATATCCCGGCCCCGCTGAAGACGAGAGGACATCCTCCCTCGGCGAGAGCTCTTGGCTGCCCCTTCGTCAGGTTATTTATTCCTGTTCGAATCATGCAGCAGAGCAACAACTACTCTTGGCAGATGTAAACAGAACCCACATCAGATGCTTTGTTTTTTTAGTATTTTTTATAAGATCAAAAGAACTGAAAACAAAACATTACCTTCTTTCACATCGAATCAGCATTAACAGGTTCATAAAAATAAAAGTGCTTTGTAACAGCTGCACCTAAATTTCATCTGCCTGTTAATAAAAACATTAAATAATCGGTCAGAATGATGCAATTCTGAAAACCCATCTCTATAATGCTGTGGTTGCCCCAAATGTAGCCCCATTAGCTAGAATATATTCAATCTACTCTTGCTGACGTGTTTGACTTGCATGTGTAGGGGAGACGCAAATCTCATTATCCCTGCATTAAATGAGAGCGGGTGCCAGCGCTCGTGAAACTATTATTTACAGACATTTTTGGGGCAAACCTTTGCTCGGCATGCACTGCCGGATATGACCCCTTCTCCTCTCTCCCCTAAGGTGCACCTGAAACCACCAGCTTCAAAGTCTTCCTCTCAGCTCTGGGCGCCGTCCAGCCCTCTGCCCCTCGCCGACTCCCACGCACTTCCCGCTCTCCTGATGCGGGCAATACCCAAAGCCGCTTGCGAATGCTGGAAACGGGACAAATCCTGACATTTCTCTTCTCAGACCTCAGCTACGGAAAAGTCCCCCAGGTTCAGCGAGCAAGCCCTGGGTAAAGTCTGAATAAAGCAAGCGAGGCTTTCGCCCTGTGTTGTGACCCCGCATATCTCACGCCGAACCAATTTATAAAAGTCAGCCAAGAAAAATGGTACTAATCCATTTACAGCAAAGTACAC
Source organism: Apteryx mantelli (assembly GCF_036417845.1). Classification (NCBI taxonomy): domain Eukaryota; kingdom Metazoa; phylum Chordata; class Aves; order Apterygiformes; family Apterygidae; genus Apteryx; species Apteryx mantelli. The sequence continues at coordinate 220,394,436 of NC_089978.1, read as the reverse complement.
AAAAGGTCTCAAAAGGGTCAGCGAAAAGCATACTTTTATTGACCAATTTTCACCGGCCTTACCTAAATATTCCCCCTACCCTTTTAACAATTTGCCGTGCCAAGGATATCTGCATTAGAGGAGACAGAAAAGATATTTGAGCTTTTTCCTGCAATAAACTGGAAACATAAACACATTTTTAAACATTCTTGCATTTTCTTCCTACAGTGGCTCTCTAAAATTGATTGAAAAAGCAATTACAGTATTCAAGTTTCTCTGCTACTTCCATTTTCATTTTCCTTTCATAAAAGCGTGGTACACAAGAACAAACCAGGAAGAATGCCGGAGGCTACATGTGATCATAAATTTACGATATGGGCAGTTATCTGACTGAAGAGAACTGATCACAACAGTCAAAAACACTTCAAATTGCGACATGATTGCTATTTTTACCGGAATAAAGGTGATTCAGAATGAGCCACTTCCAAATGCAAATGTTTTGTTATGCAATTACCTGAAAAAATAATCCTGGGGCATGACCTAACGCTCATAGTAAATGACCTTTATATTAAATTATTGCAGGGTATGGCCCCAGCAAGCAGTTGCAGACTTACCGTTGTCTGACATTTGTACAATGAGCCGGAAGATGAGGCAGGGAAAAGGCCTTTGACAGCTAAAGGCACTTTCTGGAGTGGATGTTCTCATCGAAAGTCAACCTGCAGAAGGCTGTCAGCGCCCAAGTACTGCACATCTCTATTCATAACTGTCTCTGGAAAGTATTTTCACCTACTCCTCTCCTTCAGCCTGTGGATATGGATCTCCAGAAGCAAAGAGTTACGGAGAGTTTCACAAACTTCTGCCCCAACCTCGTTCAGTGCTGCACTGGCATCTTCCTTTACACTGACCTGCTCCGTTAAGCCACACGGGGCAGCTGATACATCAACCTAAATACAACGAGCCTTTCTCTCCCAGCAACACGTGCAACCCAAAGTCGGCACCTTGAGGCAGATGTGAAAACACCCTGGATGAGCTGATTCTCACCTGAGCTTGTACGATGAACCAAGCTGTCAAGCCCCTCTCCAGACACCTGCTCCTTGACTCTACTAATGTGAACTTTTTGACTGGCTCTTTTCTTCCATTTGTCCAGAGTCCAGGGCAAAAAGAGGATGGGTTATCTCACAGTGAGGACCTGGAGCTCAGTTTTAGTAGCCTCTAGAAAAAGCTGAGTGCACAAAGTGAATCTACGGTAGGGACGGGGACTGAACAGCTTCCTAAGCCAGGTAAACTCCGCTCCCCACCACAAAGCCTGCTCATATGGTGCCTCCCAGCTCTGATAACAATGCTCACCTCGAATGTGTCATTTATCTATCTCCAATACAATTATTTCAGGACTTTCATGATTCCTTACACATGGAAAATCCTCCACTGGCCAACAGGGCCACCTTGTCCTCATTCAAATCTCCTTGAAGCCTCATGCTACCACCATGCTTGCAAGAAATGATGCAACTAAAAAAATGCAAGTGAGGAATAATCTATAAATAACCTTGAATTATCAGACTGCTACAAATCAAAACCAGTCATGCACTGGTCACTTCCCTTCCCCTCCTTGCATTTTAAGACACTCGATCCTTCAAGAACAGAGAGCCACCTGGGAAGGGTCAGCAGCTCCCTTGTGAATAACCAGAAGATGCTGAAAGCCTGGACAGCCTGAACAGGCTGTTTGGGGATGGTAACCAGACCAAAGGCTTCCAAACAGTCACGTGCTGCTGGTGGTATGGGAATCACTTCAACCTCATGACAGCTCCCAACTTTCCATATGGAGATGCCTGTTTGAACTGCACCTCTAATTCAGGCAGTTGCCACTGATCAGCCGGCTGGCAGTGGCTCCCTGGTCAGTGCAGGAGCTGCAGTGAATTCCCCCAAATATGCTACTTGATGCCACAAAGGAAGACCCAAAAGTTCTGGAAACATCACTTTCTGCTCAGGGCATGCAAACAAGGCCAAGGTAGGAGGAGGTAGGGAGCCTGGGGCTGGTGATATGACCATCAGTGGCTCTAGAGTAGCGCAAGGGGGAACACACAGATGAAGGGATGAGGCTGGGGTCCAAATTTTCACATGGGATCTGGGGGGATAAGTGGAAGAACTGGGTTGAGGTTCCAGTTTGAGGGTTTTGGGGCAGAAAAGGGGAAGGAAGAGGCGACGATGTGTACCACCTCCTGCAAATACAAATGGTCTAGGACAGAAGTTGTACTCGTGGCTGCAGCTGCTGGCGGTGGTACCGGCTAGTGGAGCGAGACCAGAGTATTTCCCTGAGGCAACCCTAAGACTTCAAGAGCTGTTTGATTATTAAGAAAAGACCAAGTGCAAGGGAATAATAAGAAAAATTAGAAGCAAAAAATGAAGTCTGTCAAAGAGCATGTTTTTTTTTTACCACTGCAGCAAGCTCAGGGGGAGATGCTCCCCCGTCATTATTTCATTACATCAATTTCAACACTTGCTAACTTATTAGGAGAAAAACATTTAAAATAATTTTCCTCATCAGAGGGAAAACAACCTCTCTCATTACCCAAATATGGATCAGTGCCAAATGATACAGGGAGAAAATGTGCTTTAAAATAAAAAAGCCAAGCTGATACCCATGCAACCCTACTGAAGGGGAAGCTCCAACAGTTCGGGGGAAAGGTGCATGGCACAGAAGTGGGGCTCAAACCAACGGGGCTCATCTCCACATGAACAAATCTCCCACCGAACATTTGGAGAAGAGGTTCTCAAGGGGGCGCAAACCCTCTCATCTACTCCGATGAAATCGTCCTGGTGCTGTCAGCACAAATTTCCCCTCTTCCTCTGAGAAGTTCTTTGTACCAGGTGGGTTCAAAGAAGTGTGTAACCAGAACTGAAAAATCTGCTTATCAACCTAGTTAAATATATTATCGTCAAAATACCAAACCTTCCTCACTGAGGTGCACAGTTGGGTTTCAACTGCCCATGACTTTTGGGGATCACTGCTGCACCTAACAGCCTCTGGCTTCCACCAAATGCTACATCACACCAGGCAAAGTGAACTAGGGCAAGAAGATACCAGAGATGGTGATATTTGTGTCAGCTCATGAGGGGATTCACAGGACTAGTTAATGGAGGTTTCCTGTTACTTCTCAAGAAGCAGGAAACAGCCATATATAACCCTACTAAGACTGCAGAAAAGAGAAAATTCCCAAGTGGAAGATCCCCAAAGTCTGCAGTTTTGGTAGTGGTCATACCACCATAAAGAGGACCACCTTCCACAGCTACACTACCTGTGAAGCTCCAGCTCGTGCTCCAATAAATAAACAAACAAACTTTGATTTAACCACTTTTTGGAGGGTTTGTGCTGCTGCAGACCCGGCATCACTGTCTGAGCCACGTGCACAACTTTTCGCTTCTGATGCAAGTACAACGGAGTTGGCGCATTAACTTAACTTAGCTGCCGATTATCAAGGGATTTGTGCTTCTCAGATCCATTAGGGCAATTTCTTTCCTTTTTTTCTTTTTCCTTTTTAAAAAACACCGATGAAAACATGTCAGGCTGAGACCAGCATTCAACAAAACAAAAACGAAGGTACTGATAAATGCCTTCCTCTCTTCAAGGCTGGATTGTTTAATGTTCCAGAGCTCTTATGCCCATTATATCAAAAAATGGAGCGTATTTGTGAAGCCCACGTCTTTCCAGACACCCAAACATACCTGCCTGAGCATATTAACTCCCATGTTAAACCCTTTGCACGTGCTCACCGTCAAATCAACCTTTTGATTTGAAAATCCTTCTGCTCTCTTTCAAGACTTCAGCTGACTCTTCTTTGTATCTCCATCGCCACGGTCCTGGTCAGTTATTAATGTAAAAATTATCAGGGGAACTTATTCCCCCACATTTTAAACCTGCCTTGATGGCAGCCAGCGTTTCTGGCAGCTACTCAGCCCAGCCGTGCGGCGCAATGCCGAACGCAATTATGAGATGCTCAGGCTGTATTACCGGTTTGAGGCCGCGATACAGAAACTTAAATGTGCATCTATATACACACAGGCAATTCATTTCAATTAAACGCGATTTTGTTGGCTTGACAAACCATGCAAGCATTGCCAAATGCTTTATTTTTAAGAACCTAAAAAGACCTAGTGAGCCCAGTTATTTGTTGCTTTACACTCAACAGTGGGTGGATCCTGCTTGTCCGAGTCCATTTGTCAAGGGTGTCCTTATTTTCATAGCATCAACTGCTTAATCTCAATCTCTTCTTGCTCTTCCTCTCTGTTTTTTTTTGGATAGTCTGGAATACATTTCTTTCTGCTTCGTGGGGTGGCAATCGCTGTAAGCCCCGGTCCTTGTCCCCTTCGGTGGTTATTGACAGATGATTCATAGGAAGGAAGGAAAAGCTTCATCATGCCCGGCAGCATTCGATGCTGGTCTGAGCAGGGACATTCCTTAAACGTAGCGTGGTCCACTGATTTGAACAGGCAATGACAATTTGGAAGCCACAGGCATACTCCCAGCTCCGTTAGTCACTGTTTGAATGACCTTTGGGCAACGCTTTCAGGAGCACCCCTTCCCGTGCTCCTTTTTCGCTATCAATTTTTCTGTCCACAAAAGAAAGAAAATTGACCTGCCTTTCTAAAGCTTGTAGTGACCTGCCAAGTGGCAAGACTTACACATATAAAAAATATTTCTATTATTTGCTTTGATGTTCTTCCTTGAGTTCAGATTAAGCACTAGGGCTGAAATTTGGGTGATGTTCTGGCTGTTCCTAGGCAAACTCCTGCATGTCATGATTACTCCACGCTTCAGCTTTACCAGTGAGCCTGTCACCAGCAAGCACGTCTCTGAGTCCACGTACGCAAATTCATTAGGAAGAACTACGAATCCAATCAAAATCCAAACATAGCAAGCAAGGGTTAGAAGGAACCGGTCTGAATGTCAAAACATAAATTTAACCTAGTGGGAACCCAAGGGGCAATGCACAAAATAACCGGGTAAACGTTGGCTTCTATCTTTAATCTGGAATGAGAAAAAGGGCTTTAAAAAGCAAAACGTGGCTTTGGAAGGCCTCCTAAGGGTGGTTAGAGCAGCACGGGCAAAAAACGCAACAGATGCAACTTAGATGCAACTTTCGGATGCAACTTAGTTTTGAGAGAGTCTCTATAATGAGGTTGTGCTAATCTGCGAGCAGATTTTTCAAAGCCTTTCTTCCAAATCTATGCCCCTAAAAGCCCCAAAGTGCAGCTATTTCACAAGGACGCTGTTTTCCCACATTACCTGTGGGGAACCCGGCAGCAGTCCCAGGTGGTTAGCAGATACGTTCTGCTGTACCAGCAGCAATGCCAACAGCAGAGCCCAAGTGCCTCTTCTTAGCACCTGGCCAAGAGCACAGACGTTTGGATCTGCGAGATGAGAGCAAGAGCTCCATCTAAATTCACAGAATCACAGAATCACTGAGGTTGGAAGGGACCTCTGGAGATCATCTAGTCCAACCCCCCTGCTCAAGCAGGGGCACCTAGAGCACATTACACAGGACTGCATCCAGGCGCGTTTTGAATATCTCCAGAGAAGGAGACTCCACAACCTCTCTGGGCAACCTGATTCAGTCCACATCCACATGGTCATACACATAGGAAGGGAGACAATTCTTCAAGTAACTGTAAGAAGACTCAAATTACACACGGTTGTATTTTGAGATCAACGATTTGACCAGCAACTAGAAGAGAGTGGGGAGATGGCAGTCTCTGAAGCCAGTGTGCATTTTCGCAGCTAATACCTCTAGGGAAACGGGTCACCTTTACTATTCTGAAGTTTCTAACTAGTAGAAAGCTGATTAACTACTATTTTTCAGTTTGTGGCAACCTCCAAACAGTGTTGCAGGACAGTCTGGATACTCTGGCCCTGCAAGCTATGTCCTACTTTTGCCAAAAGATTTGTTTTTCACCAGTTGTTTTTCATGGTCCTCAAGACACTTTGACACATAACTAAAAAAACCCAAAAAACCCACAAACCAGCAAACGTAGGGCATCTAGAGTTATTTCAGTCCGGAAGAAATACAGGCAAATGTGTACAACATTCCTCATTCCAAAGAAATACTATTGCAGCAATTTGGGGAAAATGGAGTGGAAAGCAGGTATTTTCATCTACACAACAAAAATTAAGGCACGCAGAAGTGACATTTCCAGTCCAGAGCGTGCAGGATTCCTCTGCCACGGGAAGAAACATCATCCCTGCTCACAACGGCTGGATGCACGAGGAGAGGGCACCGACAGAGGAACCTGGGATTGCTTTAACTGAAGTGCAGCAGGAAACAACGGAGCGGATAAATCTCGGTGCCCTTTGCAGAAGTGTCTCTTCCAGGAGCACAGCTCCCTCGCAGGCTTGAACCTACTATTTGCCTCGATTTCAAGGCTGTTTTTTTTCAGTTGTGCGCGGCTCAAGAGGGTATTGCGGCTGATGTTATTAATGCAAACAGGAGTCTGATGCGATTCAATGAACGTATCTTTTTCTGTCCTTTAATGTTTAAAATGACTGACTACAGACATTATTGAGAGTTAATGGGATAGATCGCATCTCACCCGCACTGGAAGAAATCCGGTGCAACTCCATTGACTTCAAGGTCAACGGCGATTGCAATCTCGGATACGATCTTTACAAAGCCAAAGCTCTTCAAGTCTCTGTTGTCTGCAGCTTTTTCAGCAGCTGTAATCAGGATCTAATTAATAGGAACAGAACAGAGCCCGGGGCAGGACTCTAACGCAGAGTTGCATCATTTTATGCTATTGTCACTCCGTGTATCAGTTTACGTTACGGAAACTCAAGGTCTCCAAACGTTATAGCTAGAAGAGTCCATCCTAATTGCCTAAATGACCCAGTGAGTCTCACATCAGCCCGTACTGGCCAGAATCCGGGCTGCTGCACGGGATAATACACAACGTGTGGCTGATGCAAGGGAAGAGCTTTCACCCTACGGCACAGTGACGTTGGCGTATGCAGAAAAATCACAGCGCAAAAGCAGATCATTTGCAAAAAATTAGCGTTCCCACAGGATTGCCTGCGAGTCGCGAGAAGCGACTTTTTTGGAAAAACGGAAAGGGTCTATTTGCAGATTGGCATTAAGAGGGGCAACTTTGAACTCACTGCCTTCCCTGAATTCTTTCAGGTGTAATTTAGAGTGCTATTAACCTTTAAACTGCTAGCAAAGCTTATATATTTTAGCGAGAACCTTCCTATCCGCCCGCGGAGGGCGGGAGGGGGAAACCTGGGGTGCAAAATGAATAGCCGGAGCATGGCATGTGGGCACGGGGTTTTCGGCTTTGAATTCTCCCGGTGACAAGCCCAATCCTCCCGAATCGCGCCCGCCTCTCCGCAACCCTCCCAGCCAAGGCGGCTTGTCGGTGGAAGGGGGGTCCCGGCCAAAACCCAGCCTCTTTCCCTTTTCTTTCAATAATAAATTAATCTCCCTTTTGTTCTCCCCAAGAGCTAGGTGTCACATTTCAAAATGCGCTTTTGAAGCAGGTATAATTAACCCTCGGCAAAAGGAGGGAAGCACAGAAATTAGCCACCAAAGCAGTAATAAAGGCATTTTAGAGCCTGCGTGAGCTCAGAGGTTCGCCAGCCCTCCCCTCTCGCCACATAGCTACAATTACACTCCGCTGCGGAAGAAAAAAAAAAGCAATTACAAAAATGAACTTTTCTTCAAAAGACAAGCGTGCCGTAAAAGGACTACTCCTTCGAACATCCGAGCGCTTCAAAAGGAGGATGAATTAGCGCTGACAATTCAATAAAGTAGCCATCAATTATTTAAAATGCTGTGGCTCTTCTCATACAGCACTTCTGATTAGGAAAACATTTCCAAAACTGGAAATGAGAGTTATTCTTTCTAAGTGAAATGGGGCCAGCCTTCAAATGCAGGGGGAAAAAAAAAATGAATATGGCTTTTGGTGAGCCCAACAAGAATGGAAGAAAGTTTCTTCTCCTGAAGTCATCTATAAAGCGCATTGCACTAGACTGCATTGCAAACTGCATTTGGGATTCATGAAGCAAACCACGGGGAAGAGAAGAGAATTCTGCGTTATTGTGACAGCGAAATACAACAGTGAGCTAATAGGTGCATGGACATTCAAAAAACCCACCACAGCTGAGTCTCAATTAAACTTTTATAGTGCAAACAGAGTTATGAAAGACAATCCTGGAGGCCTTTTGGTTACAGAACGACACATAGCTCCTTTAAGTGCAGTTTATCAGACTTTGCTTTTCTATCTGCTCACAAGTGAATGCCAAGAGCTGGACACTGCAGATACGGTCATCCATCACAGAAACGAGCCTAGCAAAGTCAAAGCACTAGTTTAAAATTGAAGAAATACCTGGGGGAAAAAGGTAGCTGGAAGGAAAGAAGGAAAGCTGGGTGAAATGTTGCTTTTGTGGTTACTATATCTAATTCTTGACACTTCATTTCCCAAATGACCCCTTAGGAAGGCAGCCTAGGTCTGCCTCAGCATCCCAGGGACATGGTCTTCCCTGGCAAGGATTCAGCACACTTGAGCTTACAACTGAGAAGTGTGTTGCTTAATCTTTAAACAAACAGGAGCATGGCCAAGGCAAACGGCTTCTGCTCTGGACTTACGGATACCACAGTTGATGACACCAGCCATGCGGGCTCAGCAGACGCAGCCAAATGAAGATTTATGAGGACAATATTACTGGTGAAGGTGGCCTGTCTGGGCTGTTTGGCCATTTAACATAATCAATCAATCAATCATTCGAAAAGATTTGGAACGAATGAAGCAGACGGTGCACAGAATTCCTCTACTTGCCCTCGAAAAAACATACTAACTCAGGAGCAAAAGAGATGAAGTAAAAATCCTCCCAGCTCAATGGCTGCTGCACCTACGGAGCCAGGATTAATCAAGCAGCTGCACGGGGACTCGCAGTGACACAGGCAGGACCTGCTAGTGAGATGTTGACCTTGAAGGCCAAGAAGACGGCGACAGCTTTTGGGATTTCTCTCTTTTTTGACAAGCCATCTCCACTGTGCGAGAACTGGAGAACGCTTCTCCTTCCACTTTGGTTAGAGTCCCACCTATCAGACTAATGGCCAGGAAAAAACAGGAGAGACAGAAGATTCAGAGAGGCAAAGCAGTCCTCTCTTCGTGCTCATCCCAGGGTAGCCTCGGAGGCTTAATGCCAGTTCTACTCCCTAACAAAACTGATCCCACTGGTTTCACGGTGGCAGCCTGGTCATTTGTCTCCCCCTTGATTGCTGGCTGCTCTTCCTACGTGGACCAAAAACCGAAGATGCCTTTGATAGCTGGTAAAGTCAAATATGTTTCAAAAAAGGCAGCTCTCCGAAGATCAGATTGACAGAGCGCTAACGCGGTTCAGTCCCTGTCAGCAGATGTGTCATAAACCATTACTTCTCGCCTGCTTGTCCACCAAGGGTTCCTGCTGCAGAAAGATCAAAACAGACAGCTGCCGATCCACACCCTCCAACACTCCCTGAAAATGCAAAGTTTGACCCCATTCCCAGCGGGGTTTTCAGGACAGCAGCAGCTCAGCAAGCTGCGTTTTTCCAACCTGAAGCAGCCGGTTAAAAAGTACGTTCAGAGCAATGGTCAACGTTTTAACTCAAACTCAAAGCTTGAGACTGGAAATAGAGGCAGCTGCTGCAGACTGGGCCATCACCTTTAAAAGCCCAGTACGTGCAACCTTTAGCAAGCAAAACTAATGATACGAATTCACCTTGAAGTATTCGTTCTTGGACCCTGGAAACTGTGTTGGTTGCTGCACTACAAAGACACAGATTTAGAGAGAAAGCCGCGTTAGAAAGGCAGTCTTTGAATAGCAAGTTTTACCAATTAAATTACATTTTCACTTTGTCACTTGATAAATATGGATGACAATATTGACCTTCTTGAAAACATTTAAGATCTACTGATGAAAAAGGACAATGTAATTGCTAAGAGAGACAAGATTGGGTGATATCTTTTTTATTAACTGGTCCATTTTTTCCATAATATCTTTTTATTAGACTCATTGATACAATCCCTCCATGCACACTTTCATGTCTAGTACTGTCAAGACCATTGTGGCTAGACTGACCCTAATAGCACAAAAGAGGGAGATATCTAAGAGCACTGGAATAATTTAAACCAGAGATCAAACTTAACCTTAAGTAGGAGTATTAAGGGTGTGATCACTTGATTAGTATATGTGCTTCACATCTAATGTGCTTTACATAGATGCACCGGTTGTACGCTACGCAGTTCCATAAATAAAAATAATATATGATTTAAATGAAAACTCTTGGTCTGTTCTATAGATCATAAACGTGAAATAATGAGGGACAGTGGCCAAAAGCTGGGCCTTGGGAGGTTCAGATCAGACCTAGGAAAAACCTTTTCAGTCTCTGGAGAACCTCCATGTCTGGAAGTTTTCAAGGCTCAGCTAGACAAAGCCACAGATGCCCTGATCTAGCATTAACCATAGTTTGGTTCTGGGTTGGAGGTTCAGTTAGATGAGACCAACCTCCGTAGGTCCCTTTCAACCAACATTATTACGGTTCTATGATACTGGAACGTAAATATTCAAAAAATGGTTATTAAAAACCTGGAAATAATGGTAATCCACCAGTTCAGAAGTCCAAACCTAATCTGGGCTGGTATGGGCCAAAAATTATGCTCATACGACAGATACTTGGTGAGACGAACAAGTTGTTGGTGGCAGGCAGGACCCTGATCAAAGATATTTTGAGGCCAACTCTCAGTGCCTCAACCCTCCTCAATCAGGAGTTAGGCAATTACATTTCCCTGTGGGGTTACTTCTAACAGAGTACACTTTAGGTAGATTATCTGTGATTTTACCAACTCACAAAGACACTGCTTACCTGGAAGAGAGATTCCAACATGCTCCAGGTAGAAGGCACGGAGCTAAGATTAGCATGGTGTTGAGCTTTGGATAAGAAAGGACAGGGAATATTATCCTGGATTTAGTGCTGAGAAAACAGGGGTTATATGGATTCTGGCCGGCTCCAATGCAAGACTGCACCTACCTATATGAAAGACATAGCCAGTGACTGCAGAGATTAACAGGCCACAGAGACTGAGCTCGCTTCTCAGTCTTGCAACTGTTTCCTTCGGGTCAAACATGAGACACATCGGTGGGATGGTTTGTGGAACCTGTCTTTGCTTTTCCACTTCTGAAGAGGAAGAAAACAATTCTGCCTGCAAGGCAAACTGTTCCACTATGTCCTTACGCAACTTAAAGCCATCTCCTATCTAGGCTTTACCGAAGGTGCATGTAAAACTTGATTTTTAAAATAAATTGAAGCACTGCCATAACAGTTTGCCTACAGCTAGCAATTGTTTTTATATAACTTACAACTCCACGATCAGCCTCAGTGGAGGACTTGGAGATCTGCGGATGACTTACACGGGAGCTTCATAAAAGCTTCCGCAAAAGGCAGTAACCGCACTAAACATCACCCCCAGAGCAAGAATGGTCTACAGAAATAGTTAACGGGGTACGGAGATCCAGACGCCCGGGGAAAGATAATTTTGTCTCTCGTTTCAAAACGAAAACTAGGATTCAGGACTGCCGGGTTCAGCCGGAAACGCCGCCGCTGATTCAGTTAGTCGGTCTTAACCTCTCGACATTTCAGCTCTCCCACTTGTACGACGGAAACAAATAGGCCACACAGAGACGAAAACATCTGCAAAGCACTTAATATTGTTCCAGACACCGTGCCTTTGCAACATGCCTGAAATACAGGGACTGGAGCCACAGGTGCTCCCTCAGAAAGTCACACTTGTCTCTGAATGGGAAAAATTCAATTGATCAGCTATGCCTGTACCTTCATAGATTTTGACCACTGGAAGCCAGCCTGAAAAGACAGCCAATTTGTTTGCACCAATAAAAAATAAAATCCACTTGCTATCAAAGCATGCACCCACTGCAACCGGCGGGCCATCTACACGCCACTCGCTGTGACCATTCTTTTTTTTTTAATACACAGTAATCTGGCAGGCAGAAAACATGGCAAGGCCACCAGTAACGTTTCCTTGGAAAGTCGCAAGCGAGCGACTTAGCGCGCGGGGTGATCAGTGCAGGCACCAGGGTAATTAGCTCAAGCAAGCCATTATCCCGCAGCCAGCTGCACCTTCAGACTTGAGAATGACTTTTTAGTGAGATTTGCAGCCACCGGAGCTTTGTCAGAAAGCTATCGTGCCCGTCGTCTACCCAATTCTGCTATAACGACCAACGGTTGCAGAAGTGCTTTAAAGGAAAGCTCCATGCTGCTGCAGCGCTCTCTTTGAAAGAGCAAAGCACGAAGCACTTTGGGTTGGAGAGAGACCGGCAACGCGCTCTCAAGGCCAACAGTAGTGGTGACCGGCGAGCAGAAAGATTTATCACCTTGACATCAACTGTACCAGCACAGGCTATAAGGAGCTGTCAAGCTGCCTGTAGACTAATTTAGTATTGATTTAAACAATTACAGCATAAAGTTTAGCACGGAATAATTTTGAAACAAATTAGTTGCATGCTTATTCAGTCACCATTAAAGGGAAGGGATTTACAATATTTTACATTTAAGGACAGAAGAATGGAAAATAAGACCTTCATCCTAGTTAAATGTAATATTTACAATGAGCCACTGCAACTTTTTTTTTTGCACAATCTTTACAGAAGTGGCTGATTCATCTGTAAGGATATGATGGCAGCAGGTGCTAGAAAATCTCTTATCTATAAGCTAATTCACTTCAAACATGTGCTGATAGTTATCAAAAAGCTACTGTTAGCAGCCTGCGCAGGGGGAGCTGATAAACACTCGAGCCGTGTTCGAGCCACGGCTCCGGCTCCTTTGGCAGAAGTCTCAGAAAGATCTGCAGGACGGAAAGGACTGGGGCGGCCGAACCACGAGCCCCTCCACGAATGAGGCAAGGCAGCAAAAAGTAACACGGCGCCGGGAGAGAGGTGCAAGAATCACTCACACTACGCTATATTTTCACTGCACCCATGCTATGACTAGGGTGAAGATTTCAGGCTCCAGCACTGCCAGTACAGAAATAGCCTCTTTTTTTTTTTTTAATGTAAAATCAATAGAATTATTTTAGGGAGCTATTTGGATGACTTGGTTCAAAGAAGCAGCAATTTTTCTTCTCTTTCACAAAATTACCCTTCTATAATGTCGGGAACAGGCAGACCTTCTGACCATGTACATTTTGACCAAGAATAATTCCAGTTCAGAATGATTTCCATCCATCATGAGAAAGAAATTACAGGAACCGGACAAGAAAACTCCAAGCCATTCTGTCTCTTCAATCCCAAATGAACTTTAAGAAAATGTATTGATATAAAAAAATTTTCATGGCTGCAAATGAAGCAACCACCTACACAAATACATTATCTTGTTAAGATTCCAATTTTGCAAGGGTAAAAGCTTCAATGGTCCTGATCCAAAGCTTTTGTGTTAATGTTACCATAAAGTATTTCCAGCTCTCAACAAGGTCAGGTGTCTGGGCAGACTGATTTCAGGTTCTTCCCCATCCATTTTAATTCTCACAAGAGCAAACAGAAGAAAGACAAACTATACAAAATACAACACAGAATATACCCATTCTTCTTCTAGGTGTCTCAAAATGAACTTGGGGTAGCACCTTCAATGGAGTCCTCAAAACATGAATAAGTAGAATTTTGCCTTCTGTCATAACTCATAGTTTCAACCTTCAGCTACTTTTCCTGCTTTGGAAGCCAGAACTGCCCTAAAATTTATTTTTTCTACCTTGTTCTGAAAGACAAGTCTTGGAGGACTTCTATGGCTGTAGCAAATTTGGCCTGCTTCTTATCACTTAGGCTCTTGCAATAGCGAGGAACTACTAGTACTAGAGATAACTGCAGAATGAGTGTGTATTAGGTAAATTCTTCAGCAGTGCAGCTGCTTTCTGCTGTGCTCCTGCCACCCCAGCTCAGCCAATGCACTGGAGTTCTTGATCTACAAAACTCCTTCTGCTCTCATTAATGGTGCCTTCAATACTCTGTTGATGTTTCATGACCACTTCTGCAGCATTTCTGCCATCATATCTTACACCTGCTCCAGGTGTTTCCCTTTTCCAAGGGAAAAAAAGATCAAATACCATCAAATACGCCTTCATCTCACGAGAGGGCTCAACATGAGACACCCAGAAATAAGTTGTTCTTGTGGAAATGCCCTGTTCTCATCTTCTGTTGGGCATGCTCAGTGAACATTAAGGCTGAAACAAGTTTCATGCTGGTGATTATTTGTAATACACTGTATTCCTCCACTTCTCAGTTTGGCAGTAGAGTTTGGGAGAAGGCTGTTAAAGCTACACTTTTATATCTGATGTGAAGATGGTAGTTCAGAGATGCTGCGCTGCTGCAAAACATCGTTTTAACTTGTGGAGATCTTCTAAACCATCTAAAGAACCTGTGTCTCCTGCTCTAAGGATTTTCCCCTGGAATCTAATTTTGCTTTGCCTGTCAAAGAACCATCCCATACCCACAGCACTCGAACAGGCACAGCGTTAGTAACCATTTATACATGCAAAAATCCAAGTGACTTCTTTGAAATAATAACCATTATTATTATATACATATATTTTACAGATATAAACTAATAAAGAAATAGAAAGTGAAGTATAAATCTTGGGAGATGCACATTATTTCCATTACAAATATTTATTCACCCTTGAGGGTGAATACACCCCTGAGGGTAAAACATTTTATAGATGCGAGGGAATAATTTAAAAGGTTAAAAGACCCTGACTCATATCACGGCACGGGTTGGTTCATTCCTTTCAGTCCCATGCAACAAATACGACACCAGAAGTTTCTTTGAGGCTTCCATACTGTTCTGTTACACACGTATTTTACGATTAGAAATATGCTTATTCCTATTATCACTAGTCCACATTACAGCTTACAACAACGGAAGCTGTTCCAATAAGAGACTTCTACATGCGTACACTGAGATCAGTAGAGAAAAGACTGTACTAGAAGCAAACATCGGAATAAATCATAGTTACAGACTCTATGGGGACAAATCCTGGAGGTCCCAATCAGATATACAGCTCAGTTGTGGACAGACAGACAGCAAGGGAAGGTTGCCAGCAGTTTGCTCAGCTCTTACCTGCAAAAGAGGCCGCTGCACACCTAGGATCTTCATGGTATCTGCATTAGCCAGTATTTTCAGCGGATCAGATGCCTTCGTGACTCCTTCTATCTCTTTATTGATCTCAGCCAGGACCTGATTGAGGAAAATGTTCTTGATGTACATGGTGAGGAACTCGCGGAGTGGACACTGTTTGCTTGGGCCAAGCTCCATGGCGTGCTCTATCTCTTGGATAAATCTGGAACACAGAAAAGGGAAGAATCCTATGTAGTTAAAGGCTGCAGTTGCTCTAAACATGTTGGTGTTGCATTTGTAGTTCCTACGCGTCAAAGCCAAGCCCCAACAGCGACCAACCCTGCATGACCCGAGGCGTGAAGAGCAGAAAAGGCCTTTAAAATGGCCTTTAAAAAAATATAAAATGCCAACAGCAGGTGAGACAAAGGCTCGACTGCTGGAGGAAGAGAACAGTCAATTACAGAAGACAAACACAGGGAGGTGCTAAGAATCCACAGTCCGGGCACGATTCCTGCATTATCTGTCCAAATATCACTACGTCCTATCTGAGACACACTGGAGAGATCTGACTTCTTTCAAACAGAACCCCCACAAAAAAAGCAGGATGCTGGAAGTCATTTTGAAAAGGCAAACTTCCTTTTGGGGTTGCTCACTCAATTCCCATAGGTGGGTTCCCCATCTCTAAAATGAATAGCTGTATATTGTACCTAGAAGTCTGGAGAAGTCACTAAATAAAGTGATGCATGCGTGTTATGTTGATGGCATACTGCATTATGTATGCTCATATTATATTTTTATTACGCTTTATTGTTTTATACTATGATCCCATTCCTGCATATGCAGAACAGGATGCTGATTCTCGGAATATTTTAACACAAAATGTTTGCCATCTCCTCCTGCAAAATATCTTTATTTTAGTAATGCCATCTGCTTACCAGACAGGAGTTTCTTCTAGAAACTACCTCACTATTTCTTTAACTTATATCTGAGGCAACAATGTTGGCTTTGCTTTCAAATTTGTATACATTTGAAAAACTAGGAATTCAGTATCAGGAATTATAATGGCCTGAGATATTCTGGCCAAAAAGGGAGAAAATGAGTACGGCGTTTACGTTGTCTTCTTCACCACTGCATGTGAGTGCCTCAGAATTTTTAATATTTTATTTAACCTGGCTGGGCTGGGAGTGTTTTTATCCTTGCTTTGCAGATTAGGAGTGGAAGCAAGTGTTTGAACCTGGATCTCTCAATATACATGGCAAAACCTTCCGCACCCCTGAAAGCCACTTCTTTCTCACTGGGAAAGATTTTTTGCAATTGAGACATTTCTAACAGCTTCAGCGCCATTAGCATTTATTAGAGATGCCGTAGCACTAACCATGTTCCCAAACACTTCAACGAGGTCTGCTTAATTGCCCATAATTTTCTACCTCCACGTTCGGCACTTCAGAAGAGGAAGCTTCCCTTCAGAGGACTGACTGAGGAGCCCTGCCAATTCTAGTAGCATGATTTCTTTCCAATCTAAACAATTTGCTCCCTAAAGCCTCTGCGGTGTTGACTTCATCAGTCTCGAACGATACATTGGGGCCGACGCGGTTATCGCTTCTGCGGGGAGACCCACTCGCAGAAAGTCTGAAAGCTGCCTCTCCAAAGAGAGATGCCGCATGGAGAGAAGGGCAAAAGATGGCAGTTTTACTCCCCGGCTTTCACAGATTGATACCGTGAACAGGCTTTATCAACCAGGGAAACTGCAGAGTCATCCAGGAGGAGAGCAGAACGAATGCCACCGAGCTTATCTCTGAAATAATAGACCTAATGTCATCAGCTTCTGCAGAGTGACAACCGCTGATGTCCTTACGGGAATGCTGTCAAGGTTGATGGGACCACATTCAGCTGTGACTTACTGCATCTTTTTATGTCTCCCAATAAATTTGCAATATTCTGTACTCTGTAAGTTTACTTATCCAGCACTTCTGATCTGCAGAACACGTTTAAAAAAAAAAAAAGTGAATTAACTCTTACAATACCTGCAGTACGTAGCCAAACACCATTATACCTCTGTCAGATGGGAACAGCGCGGCAGAGTGATTTGAATTTGAAACAGGCTTTGTCAGTGAAGGGGACAACTCATGCTTTTAAAAATTAAGCACATGCTTAAAAATGGCTAAGCCAACATACGTGACCTAAAACTTGCGTTAGAAGAATGGCCACAGACGAGTAACAAACTAGAGTTTCCTGCTGGTGAGACATCTCTGAAGGCATCAGAGCTGCCGATCTGGGGTAACTTCTTATCCTGCAATAGCTTGATGGTATTTCTAAATGTTTGCCACACTAGCGACTAAATTGCTTGCACAAGGCCATAGAAAAGGTCAGTGTTAGAGAGAGGTATAATCAAGAAATTTTGACTCCCAGTACCTGCCATTAATCACCATCTCAGATCTCTTCTGAAGACCTGTGCCTTAATCTCCAGCAGGCTTTATCTTCATTAGAGAACTGAATCATGGTGGTTGACATGTTCTAATAGGATTTAATTTCTTGGCATAAACAAGACAACAGGCTCATTTAATACTGGTAAGGATCAAGAGTGTATCCTTATTTTATTTGATACAAACCATAAAGTAATCACAGATTATGTGAAAGCTGTTAGACAGCAATGACTCCGGGAGAGGGGATTTTATGAGTGCTCAGCAACGCTTGTGATAAAGAACAAATGGTCAAGAGCTTAGGAAAGCAGATTTAAACTTGATATCAGGAGAAAGTTATTAAGAATGAAACTGTGCAAGGCATGGAGTACAGGATATGGATGAGAGAGAGACCTTAAGTTTGAATGTTCAAGGATAGCCCGATTAAATAATGGTAACGAAAGACAGTCAATTTCTGAAGTCTCCATTTAATCAAAAGATCTCTACCAAAGGAAATGGAAGTCCTGTTTGAGGAAAGGAAAAGAAAAACTTAGTACGGACCTCAAAACACTTCTTACAGGGAATGGCCCTGCAAGTTCAGAAATTTGATACTCTAAAGGTACAACTACATTATCAATGGGGACAGCCTAAAGGAGGAGGGCTGGGGTTCAATTTGCTGTGATCTGTCGTGGCTCGAAGGTGACTGGTCCTCACCACATCTTTATGAGCAATGACCACTCCTAAGTGCACACTGTGCATGTGTGGAGGAACTAACTGCTGGCTGTCCATAAATCTGCTCTGCAAGTGGGGTCCTTGAGATAGTGCAGCCAGCGTGGAGCTCCAGCCTTCATTCCACCAACCCCTCTGAACATCACTGGGGTGCCCGAGCAAATATTGCAAGACCTGAAATATAGATGCTAGGCAAATTTTCACCAAAAAGAACCCTTCTAGCACATTACTTTGCAATAATGGTGCACCCTACGCATTCTATATTGGCAGGATTATTCAGAATGCCATCGGAAAAGATTACTCTAATGGAAAACACAGTAATCGTATACATTTATTATAAGGATTAAAGATGCAAAGTCAAACACAAGTTTGGAAAAGCAAGAATTGAAATCGCTTGCATCACCTTAATTTGGCCTAGTGTGCCTGATGTTATGATATAGCCTTAAATCACACAGTGATGCACTATTGCTCTCATCAGCAGATCCTTCTGTTCTCCTAGGAACAGGATGGTCACTGCTCGGACAGCCAGTGCCAGCTGCGTAGTAGTGTACAGACGTGGAACTTGGCAGTGCTCTGCCACCTGAACAAAGCAACATGTAGCCATAGAAAACTGTTGTCCTCTGTGTGAACGACTGTGACATGGAACGAGACACTTCTGCCAGAAGTCCCACAGCTGATTGCACCACTCACAAACCTCAGCCTTCTTGCCTCTCATTTCCTCATATGACTTCTGTTTCTGTGAATTTGGCCACCAGTTACCCTGTTCTCCTTGGCTGCCCATCCCAGTTGTTCTTCCCAGGCTTCTCCTCTCTTCTTAGCACTTAAATCAGACCTCAGCCTCCACCAGGCAGGTATGTGAGCCCAAAAAAGGACTGCAGGGTGAGGCAGACCTTGGCTCAGAAACCAGGACCTCTGCACAATCCTTGTCCTTAGCTCAGTCCTGCTGAAGTGTGGGCAGAATCACGTCCATCAGGCAACTTCTGCTGCTACAAACTAAAGCCTCTTATGAGCACGTGAGAAGTGCATTTCTTCAGAGATGTATACGTATGTTTATTTACTTAAATTTCAAATAACTAACCTATTCAGACATAATCCAGTCTTTCTAAGGGGAAAAAAAGGTTTAACAGTCTGTCTAAAAAAATTCTGAGAGTACTTTCCAAAAATGTTCCCATTTTACTCATATAAGCCATCCATGCAACTATTAAGATGTCAAAAAAGCAATCTGACCTGTGACTATCCTAGATATCAACATTTACGTCTGTATGCAAAACAGGCGTACATGATAAGACATCACATTTTGGTCAATGATCCACCTATAAAAAATGCATAAAAATAAAAGTATTGACAACTTTTTAGCATTTTAATAAAGCAGCACACCAAGGGAGGTAAATCTGCACACATGCCGCACATATGACTCTTCAAATGGGCTTTTGGACATACATGCACATGCATAAATCCAAATTACGAAGAAAAAAAAGTTACGATAGTGAAAAGCTGTGTCGCTGAACCATTTTATCCCCTACTATTTTCTTTTTACTCTCCAAAGAGTGAAATTCAAGATACAGCTCACTGTAAAAACCAGCCATAAAGAAGGCCTTGGAGGAACAGTTTTGATTCACATTCCATTCGCTTCGATTATTCTACTAGAAAAAGAACCGTTCAGTTGTAATTTACTAGTGGTTTCTGAAATAGTATCAACAACCTCATTTAAAATCATCTCTCACCGGCACATGAAAGCTGAAGAAAAACCCATAAAGGTTAACACACTGTGGGGTGTATTCTCCAAATGTGTGAGAATGAGTCACATGGCACTTTCAGGAGAGAAAATTCCCCTAAAGCTTAGCAATTACACTTATTTAACATAACCACTATAGCTGTCCACCTGCAAAATGCTGAGATGCTTTCTCTGAATAAAAATGCAAAGCAAGGTGTGCCACCAGACTTTCGATAACGGTCACTGTCGATAGCCAGGGGAATTGTCCGAACGCCTAAAAAGGCTAGAGGATACCACTGCTCCTAAGGACACTTCTACAAAAAGTCTGACCAGGATGGAGTTCCTGAAGACAGCAGGTGGGAGAAAATAGAAATCTGCATCTTATATTGAATTCAGAACCTGCATTTTCAAAGTGGTGCACAATTTTTAACTTGTTTTATCTTCCTGTGAAAGCATTCGAGGTGATTTGTGGCTACAATTAAGCATTCCCCTTAGACAGAAAAGCACTTTCGGTGAAACGAAGTATCTTTTTGTAAATGACAGTCATTTGGATTAAAAAAGAAAAAAAAAAAAAGGCAAGCTATTTCAGAAAATTTAATTCATTCTAACTCACAACTTAATTGCCTATGAGGACTGTCTTACCTAGGCTGAGAGTGTATAATAAAAACCATAAAACCTAAAAAAGCTACATGGATTGATTTAGAAACCTACAAATCTCAACCTCCCTAGGTTTTCTTGTCTTCTCGTTATAAGATCTCTTAGAAAATATCATTAAAAGAAACTGAAGACATGTCATTGAAAGTGCATAACATCAACTGCTCCTTTTTTTTAATGATGATATTACTAGCATCTGAAATTCCCTCCTCAAACAAATGAATGGCAGGAAAAAAATAAAATATTCCAAAATCTTATTAAGAGATTTTTGCAGATGTTCAGCCTAAATTTACATTTCAGCTCGTTTCATTTTTGTATGATCCTAAGCTGTTCTTTTCCCCTCTTAGTGATTAAAACTTCAAGTTGCCAGAAGTAACATTTTGGTGAGCTTACACATAGTAAGGAAATACTAAGAAAATATCAGAAATCCTTTGAATTGGATCCCCGTTATGGACAGAGTGGCAAATTGCAAACTAGCTGCTTAGACTCAAGGCAGCTAACCAGAGGGAAGACACCCAACGCTCTAGGTTCTTGAAGGTCTGAAGACACATTCAAGCTCAGATAGATACCTAGAAGACCCCGGGTTGTCCACTTTTGGTGTAGGAAGCCCACATACCCAAACACAATGCGTTGCAGGAGAGGGTCGGTAGAAGGGACAGTCAAAGGCTATGGTCTTCTGCCCAACTCTTTGATAACTAGCAAGGCGCAGCTCTGACGTCCATGTTTACTGCAGCTGTAACAACGTGGCCAGGCATCGAGGTGATTTCAATAGCTATGTCCAACCAAACTGATGCTGTGGATGCTTTTCTCATGGCTGGCTTGCTCTTAAGCAGCTATTTCAGTTATGGTTCCCATAATGATCTGGTTGGACTAAGTTGGACTAAGTTGGACTAAGTTGGACTAAGTTGGACTAAGTTGGACTAAGTTGGACTAAGTTGGACTAAGTTGGACTAAGTTGGACTAAGTTGGACTAAGTTGGAACAAAATCTATTACTGATCCATTCCACAGACTATTCCATCCTCTCCTTTCTTCTTCCCTGCCAAAGTGAGATATACTGATGCTCCCGTGGTGCCAAAAGGTACTGATTATTACACATGTATACCATACAGTAAACACAACTAAATTAAAACATCCACTGCAGCACGCTGGTCTTCAGTGACAAACAATCTCTGGTCTATCAGGTAGCTACTAAAGTAACAGAACGCACAGTATTTTAGCATAAAACTTTGACCACAGGGAGTTATTTTGGTTACATTATCAGTTACCCCAGAATTGATATTTCCCGGAGGAGCGTGCTGCTGATAAATATCTCGGCTGTATACAGGATAATAGAGCGGCTTCCGTAAGAAGTCAGTCTCAAGGCAGCTGCGTGCAGGGGACAACAGCAGAAATGAAGGTTTAAGCTCTTCTCTAGGTGACCCAAAACATGGCTAAAATAATAATCATATATATTTAAATTACGTATTTTAAAAAGTATAGACAGCGATGAGATGCTCAACGGAGATTTAGCTATGCTAGCTGTATTTAAAATCTGACCAGCTTCCCTTCAGGCAAAAAACATCAACTTCCTCCTATTTTAAAATATACTGTAGAAAACAGCCAGGAAGGTAAGATCTAAGAAAAATGACAAGCATTAACTGAGAACATCAACTTTTGGGCACTTTTTGCCAAAATATCAAGGTTTCAGCTTAACGCAGCTTCCTGGTAGCACTTGCTGGAGCAGATGCTCAGGGCACCATGATACATGGTGGACTCTGAAGGGCTGTTTTAGGCAAATTGTCAGATCACCCTGTCAACAACAGTCACTTCAGACCTTTACCTATACAAGCAGAAACCCCTCGTCCAAAAAAACCCCCTTCATTGATGTGAGACAGCTGTTTTGGGTAGTTTAAAGGCTTCTGGGTATGGCCCCATAGAGCTGACAGCTTTGGCACCGGCATACGAGAGAGAGTTCAGAACTCTTATTTTATTTTACTTTTTAAGCAGTGGTTAAATAATCATGTGCTTTAAAGAATCTCTTTCTCTCTGTGCTCTAGTTGCTCATCCAGGAGATCAAGGTAAATAATCTTTCTTTTCCATGCAGGTGTAATATAAGAATAAATACGCCATTGCTTTGGAGTTACTCTGATTCTGTTCCGGACAACACACACACACACACACACACACACACACACACACAAAGAAATTACAATTTAACAAGCAGCTTGCACCAAAACCATTCCCTGTTTAGGGCTCATCTAACGCCCGAAGAACACTACTTTCCGAGTTAGCACCAATATTTCAGGACAGAATAAGTGCAATTTCTACAGATGTCTCCAGAGGGAAACATTGGCTAGCATTTGGACCACAAGGTGTAGAGCCAGAATTACTTAGACCTAAGGCTTCGAAATGGCTAGAAATGCATCTCTTTTGCCTGAGCAAAGGGTGGCGTGCAAAACCGCCTTCATTTGCTGTCAGGGTGAAAAGAAATGTACGGCCAGGGCAGAAGCAGCTGAAGCTCCAAGCTTTGCTATTGCGGGATGCATCCAGGTCCCAGCAGCCTCCAAAAATCTTGGTTAACAATTGCCGGCACAAGTGAAAACGTCTTTCCGCTGCATTTCATCCGAGCGGCAGCAGCCCGGGGGACCTGCTGGAAAGCCTCTTCCTCGCGTCCTATTTTCACCTTGTCGAGAGGTAGATCTCATTACAGGAGCAATGACTTCCTCAGCGGAGCCCGCACAACGTATTTAATGGATTGCAAACATTAGCGAGACCCAACCCGATAAAAAGTTCCTGGCGAGGCCGTTTGACCGACAGCCGGCTCTCCCACTATCTATCCACTAATATCTTGCGAGGGCACGAGCAGGCTTCAGGAGGCAGCTGCATTTCCATCGCGCTCGGGAGCTGCAGCTTGTATCCGGAGGCGCTTTTTCCAAAGGCGGTAAGTCTACGTGAGGAACAGCCTGGCGTTTTGCGAGCCTCTCTGAGAAATTTAGTTTCAAAAGGAACAAACCGGCATAACTCAAAGCCATTACGGGGAAATGAAAGCTGTGAAATGGATATAAACATCACAGTCCTGGGCAAAACACAGGGAAATATACTGTACAGGGCTACATTAGATCACTTAGAAATGGAAACTCGGTAGGAAGTCCAGTGTCACGAGCCAGATCTGGAGCCTGAGGACATTAGCTTCATTGGCACTACTGCAAGTGCTTGCCACCATAGTCAAAGACCGGTTTATCGACCTGCACATTTACAGCAGTGAAAATCTAACTATTCCTTTTCTATCTCTACACACTGTCCTTGCAAGGATGTTATTTCCCCTTCTGCAGATGAAACAAGGCAATCATTGGTGCCACAGGTCTGAATGTGGCATCTGTAGATCTGGAAAACCCAAGAGCAGCTCCCTCCAAGAGCAAATGCAATACAGCTGCTCGTCTTTCAAGCACAAGAGGATGAGTAACTCGAGTGCAAGACCCATTAGTTCATTCTTTGATGGAGATGGACCTGAAACGAGAATCACGAGTGCAACCAGAGCCAGAGCTGCAGAGCTGAGCCGCAGCAGCAGCCAGCACCGGCCAAGGTTTCGGGGGCTTGGCCCCGCTCCCCGGTGGCACCAGCCGGTACCTCGGACATCACCCAACGCAGCTTGTCCCATTTAGACCAAGCATCCCGCTGTGTACAAAATCTCCTTCTGTTTGCTTGGTATGGAGAGACGATCCCAGATGTTGAGTTACGGCTTCTTAGGTGAAACCTGGTATGGGGTTGCATGTGCCCTTTACCTCTTTGCCAACTGCAAGTACCACATGAACCATGCGCTACTTGGCATGCAGAAAGGGCTAGGAACAGGCGGTTGGTAGGCAATAACTAAGTTATAGTAGCTCGGTTGTTGCAAACATATGCCGAGATAGGGGATTCACTGTCCGACCCCTCCTTACCTCACCCTGTGCTGATGCAGATGCCCCTCTATCCTCTCTCCATCGTGTTTTCCCACCGCGCTGCCTCTCTGCCATGACTCCTTAAAAAGTGCCCAGTAATAACTACTTAAGAAGCGATCAGTAATACTTGTCTAATTTGCTTAGCACTGCATCATTTTTTATTACCCAGGCAGAACGCCTGCTTGACGTTTTATCATTCTCAATAACCAGCAAGCAAGAACCCTAACTTGATGAAACGCAAGGGGCACAGCTGAATTGTGGCACGACACTCAGCACCAACCCAAAAAACACCCCAAAGGAGCACGTTTTAAGAAACAAGAGTTAGGAAAGCAGTGCTTAGTATCAAACATGGAGCAAAGATGACGACTCTCCAGCCTTCCACAACCAAAACATGCTGTTATTTGGCCTCCTCATTTCCTTCTCAACTCCCCCTCTATGAAAATACTGGAGGGACCCGGGGCTTTGGAGATATTTATTTATCCTAGGAGTAGTACATCTCAGAGAAAGCCATAAACCCACACCTTCTCTCCAAGAGCACCTCGGTGGGAAGAGAAAAATTGTGGCTTCAGTACATTAGCACAGCATGGGCCGTAAAAGCAAGTCTGTGGCTCCCCACGAGAGCAGCCCTGTGGACTCTGCCTGTCACCCCCCAAAACACATGAATTAACTTTCACCTAGCTTCCTCCGTTTATTCGTGAAGGTCTTTCAGATCAGACCTAAAAAAAAAATTAGAGCTTTCTTCAGATCCTAAAGACCATACCGCGCATTTCCTAATGGATGGGTTTTTATCACATAGCACCAAGGCAAAACTTCATTCGACGTCAACATTGGGCAGCATTATCTGTTTGCTTGCCTCCCCTTGGCCATGTTTTGGTGGGACATGTGTGCCCCTGTCCGTGCAGCTCTGCAGAGCAGCTTCTTGTATCAACCAGACGTGTGCAGCAGCTTTTGTGAGGCCAGGGCCCCTTCTGCTCAGCCCACCTGCTGTGGACCGCTAGCTACGGCATGAGTGATGCCGGTCCTCCGAGTTCATTTTGAGAACAAATATAAAGCAGCTTTATTCCCCATATGCAGCAAATCTCTTCTTCAGCCTTTTAAGCAGATGAACGTCCTTCACAGTGCAAGGCAGGGAGGCAGGAGACCTGTGCTCAGGTGGCTTTGTCTCCTTCTAGTTTGCTGAAGGACTTTGTTTCAGCATAAAGAGCCTCTGTTTCCCTGGTAGTGGAACGGGAGCAGAGCAATGCGCTTGCAGGGGTGCAATGAAGAGTAAGCAACGTTTGCAAAAGAGAGCCCCAAGAGTGCAGAAAGAAACGGTATTAACATGCCAACAAACTGCAAGAAAACGGCACTCTGCACCTCAAACTCATGGGACAGTAAAGAGCAGCGATGCACGGCTCCGTCGCCCCCAGACCTCACCTTCAACCTTAAACACGGCTTTGATGATCTACTCCTTTAGCAGTTGTCACTGAAGAAAAATATATTTCCTGTGATTTTAAGTTTACACTGAACCAGAGCAAGGCTCTGGGCAAACGCCGCTGCTCTTCCGAGAGGGCACTGCCAAATCTCTGTGCTCCAGTCCCTGCAACCATAAGCTTCCAGCCCAACTCGACTGAGGCCGAGCAAAGCCTGCCAGCTGCCTCCACGTTATAAGATTGCTTCATTGATGGAGATGATAATCCAAAATGACCACTGAACTAAATTACCCGCTGTCGATCCATTTGTAATTTAAATCCAATCCTGCAGAAGCCAGAAGATAAATGTACTCACCATGGTCAATCAATCTCCCTCTCTATAGAAGTTGTGCAGCGTATTTATTTTACGTGAACCCGGGGCATGGGAATGCTTAAAGGCATTGGCTCATGTTCGGAGCTGGGCAGAAACAGTCAGACACGGGCAATCCCACCGCTGCTCTGGTTTTAACTCACAGTACGAACAACGCTTAGCTTTCCACGGCAATACAACAGGTCGCATGATTTCACTACTACCGACCAGTTTGGAGCTCTATAAGGTAGAAAATACAGACAGCTTTGCTTAAAAGGCGTTATCATTTTAAACAAACTTGACAGTCAATTCTGAACAAATTCCTCCTTGCCTCACAGAAATATTGGGAGGTTTCCTTAAACGCATATAAAACACTTCAGCATCACGCAGGAACAAAGATGCTAACAGAACCACAACATACAGCTGGCTTATTAGACAAAGTGATTGGAAATAGGAAGCTCGCTAACTTTAACTTTCCATATTATTAAATCTTATTTCTTTTAATGTCTCATCACATTCACTTTGTTGACCATCTCTCAAATGTGGTGATAAAAGAAAAAAAACAACACAGAAATCCGCATCCTCTTCCAAACACAACAGCCTTTTAAAAATTAACTTCTTATTTGTATTATTTTTAAATCTGATCTGGTGGCACATTCTTCGTGCTCAAACCCCACAGCTCTCAATCTGGTCCCTGTAAAAAGTAACATATGCTGACTATAAATCTTTAAAATGGCTCTATTAATAGAGTAGCTGTGGTGACAGCTTTATAAATGGGCACCATCTTTATGCAAACTGTTTTATTAGATTGCATTATAATGATTTGTAATAAGAACGCAAGGATGGATTTGGAGCGGATGGAAACTAGGAAAAACTCCAGGCAGCCAGGGGTTTCAGAGAGCATGAATTGTGTGTGGCAGATTGCGCGCGCTTGCAACAACACACGCCACCAGATTAGCTTTGCTACAGTCTTCTGCTCCTCTGCCTGCTTTTTCCAATCAGATAGCAAACAGTCTAATAACTGGCTTTGTGTCCGTCAAGCCAGTTACTTCCGATTTGGGATGTGCTGACACACCACTAAATAAGCAGGCAGATGGCACGATCCTTCACCATCATCCAACCGCCCGAGTAGCTGCCAGCGTGCGTAACAGGGGTGCAGCCCAGCAGTTAAATCAGGTGGTCCTCCAAAAACTCGTCGGGGCAAATGAAAAGCCCAATCCAAAAGATCACAACTTTGGTTTCCACCCGGGACACCCCAGGAGATCTGATGCCTCATGAAGCTGCTGCCTCCAAGGGGTCTCAGGGCTAGATTTAAGACTGCCCGCTACAGACACCTAACTTGGCCACCACAACCGCGGTGGCACCTCCAGTCAAAAGACTGATGAGCGGGTCAGGCTGTCCGCTATCTCACACCTGGCTCTCCATATAGCCAACCTGGAGAAATGGCCAGGAGGCCCAGTTCACCACCCACTGCAGAATGGTTACAGCCCACAGCCCTCTATCTTTCCCCGTATTTGAGAATCCTGGTTTCATGGACAGCCTTGGTCTCTTTGCATGCCTCCAGCACTGCCCCATCCATACCAGAATGTACCATCACCCAGGAGATCTGTGGCAGAGTAGTGACTTCCTATACACCAGTGAATGTCCTACCCAGTGGCTCATCCCTTAACCTTCCTTGGCACATTTTAATACTGAACCCAGTCCCGACAAAGATTTGGTCTTGAAACACATCAGATGGAGAAGATGAACAGCCATATGCGACTAAGGTAACTGCACCTGTAAATTGCTACGTCCTGAGAAGAGGTAGATTTTGATAGTGAGTAAATTGACGTTTTCTGTCTAGTAACCAAAGTGGAGGAAAAGAAACGCAAAGAGAAGGTAGACAGAAAGGGAAGTTATAAATACAACAGGACCCATTTGCAAACAAACCTAACTCAAAGAAACTCTGTCATTAAATGAAGAACAAAACAGATCCCTAGATCATTCCCATATATCTTATGGCCTAGCTTGAGAATCCAGATAGGACAACATTTGAGTAATCAAGAAAGCTGTTCTGCGGTCCAGGAGGAGCCAGATTCCCTGGTGATGAAAACTTGATTCCACAAAATATTAAGGTAAATAAAATAGGCGAGTCTTGTAAATAAGGAAACTGTGGCAAAGTGTAGCCGATAGCTGAACACGTGGGAACAGGCTGCATGCATACAATAGGTCCAGAAACAAGATCATAAAAGACTTCCCAAGCAGACCTCGGAAACATGCAGACCACCAAAAAGTCTGATCTGTTAATGACAGAATCAGAGAGGGCCAGAGAGTCCATGCTGGAATGACTTGGGCTCCTCTTCCGCTTTCTTCGTCACCAAGGATAACAACTCCCTCGGTAGCTTGAAAAGGACCTAGAAACTCGCTGCCATCTCATTATGAATAACAATGTCCCGAGGGCACCAGGACTCAAAAACACGCGGCTGCAGCCAACAGAGGGGCGGCTGCACTAGGAGGCAAGCATTAGTGTGCTGAGCCACTTCAAGCAGGCAATTTTACAGCTCTTTAATGAGGATAACAATTTTATGGCCTTGGTTTGAGGAAAAACACAGTCATTAAGCACAACACCATCTTTTCTAAATTGTTTTGTTCCTTACTGATTAAGGAGTATCTGTATTCTGCAGTATGCCCATCTTTGCCTATTCTTTCCTTCTTCTGCGGACAAACGCTATGAGCCTGGGGCCACATCAAAATTCGGAACAACTGAGTAAATAAATACGAAGCCTCCCCTGAAGGCTTGCTGTTATCGGCCTGCTGAAATGAATACCTGTTGCTCTGCAAAGTGAATTGAGAGGCAGGGAAAGACGTCAGTTTGGCAGCCTTAGAGAGAGAATTAACATATTGCCCCACAAAGAGATGTGCTGGCTCCTTCTGCGCACCTCCACCCTGACCTCCGAGGAGACCCCAGTTACTACGGCTAATTCAGCTCCTGACATTCATCAATTAAGGGATCAAACAAAGCCAAGCAACGATGATTTTCCTGCCTTGAGCGTGACTGACCTAAAGGAATCAGAACTGGATCCCTACGGATTTTCTCGCAGAGCGAGCTGATTTCAGATGCCGTTGAGCTGGGTTGGAGCTGTACTCTGTAGCCCCAATCATGCTGAAATTACGAGACAAGATTATCCACAACGCAAATTCCTCTAAGACACCCCGGTAAGCAAGCACACAAACAAATACTGGAGTGCAACCCCGGCACAACTACTTTACCTTCTCACCGGCCCCAGCCATGCACCACCACAGAGGAAGGCTCAGCATCTTGCCGAACCTGGCGCCAACCACAGCTACTTCCCCACCGCTGAGTTACAGCTATTTACACGGGAACACAAAGATCCTATATATAAATAGCAGCCAGCATAAACACATTGCACATTTGAGATCTAGATTACAAATCAAGCCAGGCTACGCTAAGCTACATGCAGTTCCACCCTAATCACGTTCATTAGGAAGTTGGCAGAGAAACTTAACTCAATTGGGGCCCACTAATATCGCTATTTGGGAAGGCAAGAAAAAGCGATCAAAGAACCAGCTGTGCTCCAGGCTCTAGTCATTAATAAGCACGCACCTTGTCTACAGAGCCAACGCTGCGGAAAAAGACGTGGTGCAAAGTTTGCCACGTGCCCTTGAAGATATTTACAGCAGTGAAATTGCAGCACAATTTCAGTAGCCACTGCTATTTCTCTGAAGGGCTGCGACAAGGCTCAGTGGGCTCATTTTATGAGAAATGCTTGCAGAACGTGTTTGCACAGAACAGAAAGAGCATCCAGAGCAAATACAGAGGAAAACCAGATATGTTTGACTTGCTTCCGATCATCCATCTCACCCAGCATCCAGGGGCTGGCCCAAGCTGGTAACTGATGGTTAGGAGGAAAATGGATTGGCATCCTAACAGCCCCGACCAACAAAGCCCTGGTGCTGGAGGCACTGCATTTTGGACAAATTATACCAGGTACCTTCATTAAAAATCTCATCCCTCTTCTCAGAAGAGCAAGGACACTTGCTTCAATGCCTTCCACAATTTATGATGCCAGGAATCACACTCTAACTAAATCAATTCCCTGCGTAGCTCCATTTGTGCACGGTATTTTGTTTTAGCCTCGATTTTAAAAAAATGGAAATGAGTAATTGCTGACAGATGATGTGTTGTACCCCAGACAGCTGCTTTCCGTCCACAGACAGAGTGATCCTTAGGAAAGGCACGTAATTTATTAGCCTAATAAAGTGAGTGAAGCTGTTGGAAAACACAGAATAAACATATATGGATTGTACCGCCACTGGGAAAACTACTTTCTAACCCTGGTAAACGTCATTTTATGTTCATATGGGGGAAGTTTTATTATCCTATAATTAGTTTCCACTGATAATAGGCAGTGCATGAGAAGCAGCAGTTGGTTCTATAAACATATAATTGTATAAGATGATGGTGTCAGAACAGCTTAAGGAACACCAAGACTCTTGATTACAGACTATCGGATTAAAAAGACCAACGCTTTAGAGCGGGACAAAATTACCTTTACGCCTGAACGCAGAAGGGCAGAACTGAACGCGGCGTATCGATTCAAAGCACTCTTCGCTGTGCTCCCAAATCAGGGCTGCGAGACACTGGTAAGACGCTACCGAGGTCGTACAGCCTTTCTGCACGCAACGCGGGACACCAACCGCATGGCCGTGCTGACGGCAGCTCCACGGATGACTCGGTTCTCCCGCTACCGTGAATGGATGTTGGCAGATGCACAGGTTAAATCACTTCTGGTGGCACGAGGCGATGTAAACTGTGCTTCCCTGCATCCGCAGGGCCTCCTGCGATGCTGTGAGAGGAGAGGCGAACCCTCCCCTGAGGCTGCAGGCAGGCAAGAGCAACGTTTCAGCAAGGATGGGACATCTCCCAGTTACGCCTCTATGGGAATTTCACTGATTAACGATAGGTTGATCCCAGCCAGTACTTCTCCACTTGAGACGGGATGGCAGCTTTCTGGTTTCTAATCTTCCCAGCTAGAAAGCGTATTGGTACGGGCCTGTGGGGTTACACTCAAAAATCTCGATATGGGCAAAAGGGACATAGCACACGCACAGCGCCAAGCAGCTGTTAACCTCCTTAAATCTTAGCAATTTATCAAAATACAGCAAAGACCTCTTATTAGCCCAGTTACAATAGTCTAATTAATAAAGAAAAGTCTCATTAATAATAGTAATAGCCTGAAATTTGTTACACATGAGAGCTTACTAATATCTACTCCTTTTTCCTGGCATGCTGCTCATCCCTCCAATGTCCTTCCTGATGCTATGGCTGATGGCTTTGGCCTTCCCAGGATGTGGAGGGAGGGAGTTTCCAAGGAAGCTGTCACCACCCTGAGGTCTTCACCAGGAGGAGTGTGATGTCCACGGTGGGGTTTCCTCCTCCCCACTCATGGGTCCACCTGGGGCTGTGTTCACCCCTCCTCTCCCCACTGCCGGCTCCCTTCTGCCCAGCCCCAGCTCCAGCGGGAGAGTTGCCCAGCGCCCAGCGCGGGTCACACCAGGGCTGTTGTTTGCCAGGCAGGGACTGCGCGGGGGCAGCCCTTGGCCCTGCGGGTGCTCCCGGCGCTGAGCTCAGGCCAGGCGGGCAGGAGGCCCTTGGCCACCAGACCCTGGTGACCACAGCGACAACCAGCTCTGGCCATGGCCAGCCTGGAGCAGCTGGAGACCCTGCGGTGTCGAGGCAGTGCAAAGCCCATGGCCTTTTACCAGCGATTGCAAAAAAAAAAAATCACATTTACTGGTCTACAAGGATGTTTCTGACAGCAATAAGGGCAGGCATCGGGTCTGAACTGTAAGTCACTACACAAATGAAGTCTCATGCTTGTGTTTTAAATTCCTGCAGGGCAGGACATATCTCAGAACGAGTCCAGGGAGCTTGGGGAGACGAAATAAGTGGAAGAAAATACTGAGAATCGTGAAGACATCATTCAGCAGAAGCCTTACAAAACACAGCTGCATTTTCCTGATAAAACATGCCGGCTACCGGCATTGTAAACTGCGCTCAGTCTCTTCACGTTCTTTTCTTGCAACTCGCACATTTTTTTCAATTATCAGAAACAGGTAAAATGGGTAAAAATGTGAGCACAACTAAAGGAAATCTAACAATGAAGATTCTACAAGTTCATGGAAAGGGTGGACGTTACAGCAGCTTTCTTTTGGATTTTTTCCACCAATTTTCTTTGCCTGTATTGTAAGAAGAGGAATAGGAATCGGGAGCCTAATGCTTACTCTAACTCAGCCAGCTCATGTGAATCATTTTAGCTCTCTCTATTTCATCTTTTTCTCCACAGAATAGTGTGAAAAGCGCTTGAAGGGTGTGAATAATACCTCAAGGGGGGGGGCTGCAAGATTCCTCCTTGTATGCTTGTAAAGAAATACATTTTCAGAGATCCGAGGTGTCACGTACAAGGCACCTTAAAGGAGCCCTACTTTCACAAAGTGCCTAAATCTTCCTTTTTGAGAATGAGGCTTTCTGGGCACTTGATGCAAAACACCATGAACCAGAATGTCCCAAACCACCATTCGCTTCTGAAAACATACGCTAAGGCACTCTGACAAGTGAAACCTTTCCATGGAAAGCTCTGACTGAAAAGACGGCATTTCTGTTTCGCCCCCCGCAGCCATAAGTCTCATCATTCTGCAAAAATATCCAGGAATTTACGCTTCCAGGAAAGGGAGCCAAATTATGAGCGCTGATGGTTGAAGGCTCCTGTTTGTCCCAGCAGAGCTGGAGAGATGAGAAACCTTCCTTACATTCCTGCGCCAGCACACATCATCTGTGACCCGAACAGAACACCTTCAGGTGAAGGCATAATTCAGGCTTCAAAACTATTTAGTCCACGGACCTCTCTGCTAATGGACCTCCATGGACTGCTCTTGCTTGGGGGCAGTTGTACTCTCAGAGATGCCTTCACCCAAGTCTTTCCTTTGTGCTTCTCAAATGTTGCCTTGATCAGACTCCTCCCCATCCATACTGGAAGGGGTATGTCATATTCCTAGAAGTCTTTCTTTCCAGTCCAGTAGTAATAACCAAACACACATGGCTGCTGTTGCTAGATTTAGCACAGTACAGAAGCCAAGGTGGGATTGCTCTCACTGCAGTGGAGCAGTATCACGTTTAAGAGCCGTGTTTGTGAAATGCTCTGTATTTAGCCAGATGGCCAAAGTTCCTCGTAACAAGCAAAGTCTTCCAGGATGTTCAGTGTCAGCACTGATTTAACACAAATGGTGTGTGACAGTCTGCTAGGGGCTGGTGGTGCTGGTTCTACAGGCAGTGGTTCCCACGCGCGCTACAGGAGACAGCAAAGAAGCAGCTGGAGCTGTGTTAGCAGCTGCGTGCAATGCTGGAGGAACGCTTCGACATTCATGCAAACACAGAAAGATGGGGAGAAGCGCTCTCCCTGCGTTAGTGAGACTCCAGAAATCTCAGAGGATCAAGGCTGCATCTACCTGTTCTCCTGACATGACTGGGGGAGCACAGTCCCCTGTGTTGCTTCCTGTCCTCCTACCCCATCGCTAAAACCACAGCTTCAAAGCAGGGCTCAGTTACCCACAACTTGTCTTGGAGTCACCTCGGATCTGCAGTGGCTCTGACGTGAAATGCTGACTGTAAAAAGCTTTAAATCAGGATTCTGTTCCTCATGATTTTTTTTTCTCCTGAAGAAAACCTCAAAGATGCTTTTTTTCCCCCCACTGATATGTGTTAAACAAGGCCAAGGCTGGTGGAAGAATCAGTCCTTGGGATGCTCCTTCTCACCATTCATTTCAGCTTGGTGGCACCACTACATTCAGTTCTGAAGAGGCAACGTGTCCATGCACTGAATTAGCTTTTCCCATCTAGAAATCTGAATGATGTTTCCCAAGCTGAACAGTTGGATGATTTTCTCCTTAGGACTTCATAAACTAGACAGATCCTACCAAAAGCACCACTCTCAGCCTCTGCTGTGAACCAGCACAAACCCAGACATGTGAGGGAAGCGTTGGCCAGCACTGAACTAGTTGGGTCACTCAGAGAACAACTGCAAGGGTTGCAGCATCTCTACCTTGATCTACTGTTACCAATCCCGCAATTTTCATAGGCAAAATAAGTGGGAGAATACACTTCTCCAGTCTGCCACATCTTCTACAGTCTCTCCTTCCTTGGACATTTATCATTGACAAATAGAACAGAAGCCACACCAAAAAATAACTCCATTCATTTCTTCCAGCCAGTACCAAAAAAAAATAAATATACATTTTATATATATATATATATATATATATATATATATATATATATATATATCAGGCATGGATAGTGATATCCTTTGTTTCTTAAATATTTATCTCAAAACAAATGCTGCTATTAGGTTTATTATGTACACAGCACCATAGCTGGATTTGACAGCTCTACAGACATACAACACGGCCTATCATAAACATTAAGGAATGAATCAGACTCAAATGAAATCAATCTAAAATTTGTAAGAATTAGAAAACAGGCTGTCTACATTTTTCATTTGCTTTCTTATTCAGAACGCTTCTTATTTTTCTGAATTGTCTCAGCCACATTTTCCAGCTGACTTCCATAGGCATCAAGACTAGGCAGCTACTTAAAAAACACAAAACCCCTAGCTCCCTCCCAAATATCTGACTGATGAGGCGGTGGCGTGACGCAAAAGCAGACGCAAAAAGACGTCAGCTGGCGTCTCCTTGGCAAGAACAAAACTCAGACCCATGCTGCTCACCGAAACACAGACCCTTGCTCTAGCCACCAGGCACAGTTCTTCCTGCAGGAACCTTTCCCAGATTTAAGGAATATTTTTTCCCTCTCCTCCCTCAATCTTGATTTTTTTTTTTTTTTTTAAAGGATAAATCATCCTCATCTTTCCAATCTTACTCCTAAGGTCACATGTAAAAATCTCACATTCTTCTTGCTACTCTTCTCCGCACTCTTTCCAGTTATTTCACTCTCTCCTTGGAGGGCTCCCCAACCTGGACACGGGTCTCCAGCTGTGACCTCATATCGCTGAACTCCCTCGTTTTGAGACGGCGTGGTATTGCTGGTTCACACACAGACTTTTTCTTTAATCCATATTTCCGATCTCACAAGATTATTTGTATTCTAAGCCCGTGCTCCAGCACGCACACAGTCCTGCCTGGGGCAGCAGGGTCCAATTCAAAGGACCTAAGTTCTCAGCGACCGTCAGTCCCCTGAATTTCCAAGTTTCCTCACATCGGATGTTTTTCTTAAGTGCCTGTGTCTTTGCCACGATGTACAGACAACCAGAATACAACAGAGCAGGATTTCCGTCCCGCTCCTAATAAGCTGATTATTCCTTTCTGATGAAAATAAGGACACCTCTATCTGTTTGTATCTTTGCAATTTCTGGCATTGCTTAGCTCCCAGGTTTCGTTTTTTTAAAACTAGAGTTACAAGGGATAATCTCCCCAGTGCATCCGCAGAGAGCATCTGATCTATAGTGGGGCATAAAATTGCTGCAGCACATGCTACATCTTAACTTAAATCTTTACTTAACACTATATGAAGCACGTTAAGATATCTTTCGATTTTCAATCTCCTTTCCCACAGGTTACCATTGCTTATCTGCCTATAAACTGCGGTGCTGCCTACAGATACTCTTCCTGCGCCTGGCCAGCGTGGCCCATCCTACCACCACGATGTGCATGCAGAGCTCATAACATCTCAGACTGCGGCATCTGCAGATGAAGCAGGCAAGAGGAGAGACACGCTTTAGAAAGAGAAGTGGCTGAGGGAGCAACAGTAACTGGAGAGAAAAAATACGCGATTAAATACTTCCGAATAGCACAGCTCTATACCTGGTGGAATATTGTGCTACTGAACATACTTCTGATGTCCTCATCATCAAGCTATTTACTTCAGTGGTTTGTCTCCAGGACCACAGGTAAAACGGACACAAAAGAAGGGAAAGAGCAAAAGGTGCTGACTCAGGTTAAGGTGAAGTGCTTGAAGCACAGTTGCATCTTCCCACTTGCTAAAGGAGCCCCCTTCTACGCAGTAGATCTAGTCTTCATCTCCATGTACATAAACCTGCTTGGTCTTTGCAGACCAGCTTTCGCTTCTGTCTGCCCAGTAGGTCCAACACAGCTAGAAAATGTGCTAGGTATCTTCTCTCTTACAGGAGCATGAGAAATTACAGCTGGAGAATCAATATTCCTAGCGGTTAAAAAGCAAAGACAGGCAGAAAGAACTACAAAATTCCTTCTCGCCAGAAGTTAAAAAAAAAAATTGTTCCTGTGACATGTAAATTGGGGTACTTTGATAGGGAATCCATCCAATGGGATGACTGGATTTGATAGCCCACGTTGCCACTTTTTTTTGCATAATACAATTCCTCATTCGTCTGCCTAGGAGGCATTGTCATATTGAAAGCAATCTACTCTTAAAATACACGTTTCCTTAGTTATGCTCGTGATGTCAACAACGACGATTCAATTTGAGAGATTAACTATGTAATTGCTTATCACTCCTTCATGCTGCTTAATTCTGCCTCTCCGGTTTTGCAAGCAAAATAAATTTACTAGTTTCAACTTTGATTTCTGGGCAAGTTCACCACTTAGCCCTCACGCACGACCAATTATTTTCTTTGGACCACTGCCCAACAGTACATATACCATGCTTAAAAACCCCCCATACATACTGCTTAAAATAAGCATACAGAGATGACAAAGAAATACGTGTTCATACACATATACACATGCATACACATCCCTGATCATAACAGGCTTTTTTAAAAGCTACATTTGGGGTCAAATCTGACCTGAGAGGATCCCCTTAGCAACGTGAAGCAGCAATCTACTTACCAGCCTACTACTCTTCCTACAATGCACCATGCTCAAGGAGGTCTAAACCAGCTTTCCTGGAGCAGCTCCACACTTGAGTGCCTCTAACGCTCTCCTCCCTTTAATGGGATGCTTTAGCCTTCTGACTTTTTCCAGCAGATGCGTTTAAGACTCGGTGATGTCATGTAATTACAGACTTGGGGAAGAAGTCGGAAAGCTTTATGAGAAGCAGCCTGGGCTGTCAGCTCTCCAGATGGAGCCACAAGCGTTGCCATATTGCTCAGCCGTGAGCCCCGGCGAGGGGAGAAGGGGGCCTGGCAAGAGGAATCAAGGAGCTCCGTTCTCCTTGGTTTTCCCCCTTAAACACGCAGCATTCAGCCCCCGATGAAATAATAGCTTAAGATTAGTCTCTTCTCAGTTCTTCTCTCTATATACCTACACACACATACATGTACTTATCAATATAATCATAATTACACAGATAGCAAAGCAGAAGTATATGTGCAGGAGCAGACAGCCCTACGTCCAAGTTTAAATACATACAGGACTCTGCCAATTCTACGTCTCCACTAATTTGTTTTTTGTATCGCACACCCACGTTATCTGAGATAGATAGACTCTACCTAAGTAGCTACAGATCGGCTTATCTTTAAAAGCCAAGACCACAAGCCTGAAGACATGCAATTTGCAGTAAGAGTACTAAGTGGAAGCAAAAGTGGAAAGAAACAGGGCAGGAAGCGATGAGAAAGGGGAAATAACAGAACGAATATATGATTTTAACCGCTGGTCAATGATTACAGAGGAAAAACAAAGGAAAAAGGGGGAAAGGGCTTGGGGAAAAGACGTAGGTAGTAGTGCATTTGTAGGTCCCCCATCCTTCCCCACAGATCCATGGCTTGTCAGAGGTATCCCTGATTTGCCCCGAGGCACCATCGCACTATAATAAGAATGGCAGAAGGAAACGACCTACTCATCATCAAAAGCCTCCACCCTGCAGTGAGCACAAAATGCAGTCCACCAGCACAGCAGGTATTAAACCAATGCAGATATTAAAGGGACATGATGCTAGGCCTAAGAGAAGGAGGCTAAAGAGACAGAATATAATATATGGAATGCGTTAAAGCAATAGAGGAGAAACGCTATGGGAAGCAAATTCTCCATTTCTCCTACCCACCCCCCAGAAGTGCATTACAGTATTTATGAAACTAGCTGAAAACTGAAGACACGCGTGGCTCAAGGATGCTCTGATAAAAGACTAGCTAAAAAAAGCTGAAGAGCTATCAAAGGAAATCAGCCTAACTGTGAATCCCAGACCTATGCAGGAATCTCAGCTAGGCTAAAGTGGGTACTTGGCAAGAAAATCAAGAGCGAATTCTGGACCCAGCATAATTTACTACGTCCTGCATTTCTGCAAAACCTGCGCAATGAAAACAACAGCCAAAAGGGCTGGCATGCTATTATATTTAAAAACTGGGGTAGAGATGCATGCAGCAGGCATTTAAGGGTCTATCAGGAAAGCTAGGTTGTCTTTTGCGATTTTCAGATCTCCAGGTCAAGACAGAAAAATTGCCGTTCTCTCACTTTCTTGGTGATTCTGATCTTTGGCAGCTGGACAAATCAGCATCCAAACAAGGTGAAAGTCCAATCTGGTAAAAAAATCCCCACAAAACTAAGAAAATCAGTTTTGGATAAGAGTTATTGAAAAGAGAACTTTTTGCATATATATATATATATTTTTTTTACCCATTTCATTCACTCTTGACTGAGGATCACAGTGCAGCATATTGAAAGGTAAAGGATTTATAGCTCAATGGAAGACACATTCAACATTAAACAGGCACTGACACTTGATCCCAATCCAAAAAGAAACTTCATCACTCTTTGGATTTACAAAGCCTTGTGTTGACAGTAGAGTACTGTCTGAAAGAAGTCAAGAAAAGTTAATTAAAAAATAATAACGTGCCTCATATTTTATCCCTTTTGCTGCTCTCTTCTTTCACCTTCTTCTTTTTCTATGACCTTAAAGAACCGAGGACCCGAAAATTAAGTTAATGAGGAAAAAAAGGATGATTAAAGTCATACAAGAGAAGGCGTGCTTGCAAAAAAAGCAGTTCCATTCCATTATTCCATCCCCTGAACAAAAAGTAATCACACGATGAATTCTTCCCTGCTGATGAGAGCTGACACACTGGGAAAAAAATGAAAATTTCTTCTCAACATTTGGCCACATCTCAAATCTGATCTGAAAGGCTATTTGATAAAGATGGAGACAAAAGGTTGGCAGCTCATGCCTCCCTGCCCAGTGCTCAGCTCAGTTTCTGGGAGGACCAAGTCCCTCTCCTAGTCTGCGGCTCTCGGGCACAGAGTACCAAGAGCAAAAGCCTGGAGGCGGTAACCTCAGCCTTGTGGCAACCCTTTGACGAGCCGCCCGAAAAGCACATTTAAGGCCCAGAAGTTTCCCAAGATCGAGCTCCCAGGAAAGAAATCATGTTCTTGGTGCTTCCACCGCAGCAGAATGAGGAACCACCACCTTCACTGGGTGGTCTTTCTGGTCAGCCCTTGACTCTTGGGCTCTAAAGGATCAACCGATGACAACCCTGCCTAAAGAGGGACGGTAGCAGTCATTAGAAAACTGTTGACGTTGAAAAGTCCCCAGCAAATCAATGATGTGCAGCCACTGTTTTCATTATTTAAGTTTAAGGAAAAAACTCACACACAAAGGATTGCATGTTTGAGCTATTGAGAAGCCAGAGACAAAATGTACAAGTCAGCAGCATTGAGTAAACTGTTAAAAACATCAATTTATGGACAGGGACATTAAATACTTTGTATTTAAGCATTTTGCTTGTGCAGTGAAAATGGCAACTGGATATAAATTTGATGGTTTTGAAAAAGCAAAAGCTTGTGCCCTACAAAAACAAAATTATCTTTACAATGCAACTTTGGAATGGAAGTTTCAACTCCAAAGGTAATTTTTCATTGATGGTGCTCACTGAGGCATGAATTATACTCACAGGGACACGTAAATAGGATTTGTTTGATTGCTTTATCATCCCTCTATTATATCAAATCTTCTAAAGCAGTAGGAGACATCATAGGGAGGTTTGTAGATTCCTTGTTTGAAGATGCAGTGGGGGCAAATTCCCATCATTCCTGTTGAGATACAGGGCCTGACCATGAAATCATAATTAATGCCATAACAATCTGTTTATAAGTCTCTGAAGCAGCCAGGATGGGGATAAGTTAGAAGCAAAATATTGTTAGCATTTTATTTAAATTTAAAAAAAAAAGTCTGACATGACAGGAACCATATTACAGGCTAATAAGGGATTAGATAAAGCAGTTACAGGAAAGGATTTTTTTTTTTCTGTGATGCAAAAACACACAAGCCTTGTCAGCATCACCGCTCTGAAGCAATGATTCCAAATTTTCTCAGGTGATGTAACACCTGTCAATGGGTTTCGTGGATGGTGCCTCGAGTTTAGAAATCCAGCCAGGCCAATTATCCTGCCCAAAGTCCTCAAATTCCTAGGAGACACCTCTCCCAGAGACTTAACAGTTCAGCATCTCCCATAACAAGACAGACGTTCGTGTCACTGCTGAATCCCACAACAGAAAGCGGTCAACACATGAAAAAAGGGTTTGGTGCAACAACTTGGAGAAGGAGACACTTTGTGGCTGTATGTACTATGGTAAAAAGAGAGAGAGAGAGCACGCAAGATTAAGCATCTGGGGATAAGAGGGAGACCTTGGCAATGGGGAAAATGCCAGATAGGAGGAAGAGATCGTTTTTCACAGCTGAAGACCTGGAGATCCCCAGTGCGTTCTGCAGTTTACAAGTAGGTCAAGGGATGTCCTGCCTCTTTGCCTTCCTGTTCTCATCTGGAAAACAGTCATTATGTAACTGGCTTTACAGGAAAGGTTTAATTCAGTGACGATCACAAAACACTTTGGGATTCCTCCACTATAAGTAAAACTGAAAAACAAGCAGAACAAATGAGAGGAACAGGTCACGAGTAGCATATAGCTCTAGAGCACGCAGAGAAGGAGATGCCAGCTCATGGACACACGCTGTGCGAAGCAATCCTGAGTCTCACTGAAAGACTCCTTACGAACGGGTACCTTACAAACGCTAACTGAAGATGATGCCTGCCTCATCAAACCTTCATTAAAGTTAGCATATAAAGACCAAATAGCCAAAGAACTCTGAGCCCTCAGCTCAAGCAAGACAAGGAGGAAAACCAAACATACATATATAATATATATATATATATATAACCTAAACCCAAAGCAATGCCTTAAATGATGGTCTTTCAGTGACAAACTGCATTTTAAGGCCAGGATTTCCAAATACAACGGATAGCTGAGCAACTGGCCAATATGTCAATAATTAGGTGACCAATCTATAAGCCATGAAGAAGAATATCTTGAGAGTCCAGTTGCTCAGTTTGTCCATTAATGAACCATTCTGGTATGTCAGTCACTGGCCTTGCTCATATGACCAGCCGACAGGCAGAATAAGGGGTCCAGCACCTTGGCTTCCAGAAACACCTGGCTACGCGTGGAGCCTCCTGGTTACCTGGCAAAGGCCAGCGATACATGACAGGCACAGAGGGCTGGCATTTGCTGTTTCAGTAAGATGCCTTCTAAGCTCCTGAATGTTGATAACTACAAATGAGATTTGTCCAAAATCTTGTGCTACATGAGAATATCAACTTTGAAAACACAGTGTGGTCCAATTGTCCACGTACAGGGCCAACAATCTGAAGCCCTAACCCAGACGCAAGCAGAGACTTCTCTTCCTTCCAATGTTGCTATAACTCAACTGATTTCCACCTGGTTCTTCATGAGCAAAAGCTGAACAGCACTTAGCTACCTCCCATGAGTGCTGCCAGGATCAGCATTAGCTGGTTATTGCTCTCTATATGAGTCCTAACAGTATCTAAATACCTCACAATATTTAGCTTCAAATGCTGTGACCTATGGAAACTAGTATCTTCACTTTACATGTGAAGAACTAAGGAAACATGCACTAATATATTGATGGACCACATGGGAAGCCTACTATAGGCACTGAACATGGAGTCCCAAGTCTTAACTACTGCCTTAAGCCTCGGACTTGGTATTTTTCATGTAAAACAAGAACTTATTTATGTGAGCGAAGAGTGCTTCCTTCTTTGATTACATGGGTTAGACAGCATGCGAAGACAGTGGTAACCACTTTGCAAATACGGGTATGACAAGACCCTTGTCGTGTGCTTCTAAACTAAAGGGAATAACTATGGAGTGACTTTAGAGGCAACTGCATTTTGTGAGCATGACCACAATATACGAGAGAACCCCAAACTGAAGGGCATGCCTGCTTGTAAGGGATTGATTAGATGTGATAGAAAAAAACAACAACAAAAAAAACCCAATCACATTTTGAATGCATAGTCCAGGTAAAGAAATTGCCAGGTTGAATGTATTCTGATGGGAGTGAGCTGCAGCAGGAGGCCAAAACCAGCCACAAAACGGAGCAGGACAAGAGGTACAGCCCAACTGTGAACTGCAAGCAGCAGAGCCTCCGTGTGCAGGTACAAAAGCATTCGGGCAAGGCTGCATCTGGCATGGCTTCAATGGGGACCTGCAGCATGATGCCTTCACGGAAACTCCCTAAAACCCCAAAGCTCTCTCCCTGCCACCGGAACCGAAGCCCTAGATCTGCTTACAAGATGCAGGTATTATTTCCTGACCTTCTGCTAAAAATTGGGGGGATTTCTGCATTACAAAGGATGGGGCTGTCTTTCTGGCAGGAAAAAGAAAGTCTTTTATTGGGCCAGCTTTTGAAGGGGATGGTGTGGGAAGAGGAGCGCAGAGACAGAGAGACGCGGGGAAGTAAAGAGCTTGGCTCTACTCTACAAGTACTCTGAAGCCAATTTTCCTGAAGCATCACAGTGAACACCAGAAATTGCAGGGAATTAGGATTTTCTGAGTTATAGCAAAGCTCGCGTGAGTGACAACAGAATTACCTCCTTCTAAGAGCTTGACCCAAATCTTCTAAAGATAATGACTGCCCAATGCTGGAGGAGAAGAGGAGCATCTCCAGAGGAGATCTGCGGAACAAGGCATCTCTTGAATGTTATAAGGCTCCCTGACAAGTAATGCCTCTATGAGAGAGGCTGGGGATGGGAGGGATTGAGAAATGTTCCTCAGTGTTACCGGGAAATCACATCCCTTTCACTCTGCTCGCTATAGTATACCCAGATGCAAACCGCTGAGAGCGTGCACAGAAGGAGTTCAAAGTCCTGCTTCATGGCACGTGGGGAAAAGTCTACATCAGCTGTCAAACTAGCATCTCATATATTTGTCATTAATTCTGGCAACTGATTTCAATTAGGGCAAGGAGGGGGGAGGAGGTTCTTCTGTCCTTCACGTTACGAGACGTGTATTAGGAATG
This sequence comes from Apteryx mantelli, assembly GCF_036417845.1. NCBI lineage: Eukaryota > Metazoa > Chordata > Aves > Apterygiformes > Apterygidae > Apteryx > Apteryx mantelli. The sequence goes on along the minus strand of NC_089978.1, from coordinate 220,350,837 downwards.
ACAGCCTATGATTGCTGCCGACAGCCTCTAATTAACTGTCATTATAAAACACATGTCAAAGCCTGGGGCCTATGCTGGATCCGCTAATTTAGCTCCAGAATATTAAAAATCCCCTTGAAACAAGCTGGTGAATGAATTTTGTTGTCTTATTAAACATCCCCTACCCCCCATTCCTAAACCTCTTTCCTCTTTGGTACTCACATTTAGAACAAATGATGGATTAAAACTGTTTCTTTTCTTCCTTTTTACTAGGCAGCCTTCAAGAGAAGGATTAGAACGCAAATATGACATGAAAGTAGAAGCTGTCTGCAAAACTATTAGATGACTAATGAAACAATTATACTTAAACAACCACGACAATTACTTATGGAGCTTATTTTTTCAGTAGTGCACTGCACGGTCAGACCTTAGCTCTCTTTCTTATTAATTAGAGCGAGCATAAATTAATCCATCTGTGTTTCTGTCAGCATTATGTGTGGGGAAACACAGTGCAAGAGCTGGATGGAAACCTCTTCATTAAATTCCTGGTGACACCTACCTCTTGGCTGCACGAAGTCACCCGCTAGAAGGCAACAACTGTCGACATGGAAGCAGGCATGGATTCAGTGGGGTAGAAGGGAAAGGTTTTCAGCTATGGGGATTGCAATCCCTCTCCTCGCATAGCTTGATATGAGCGGTTGATTGTGGACTGGCGTGTGAGCAAGCTGCCGTCCCCATTTGGGCTGGCCTCCCTTGCCTCTGTGCAGAAGGTATCAGAGTCCCATTTCAGCCCGGACTGCCTTTAGGAGTCAACCCCAAGAACACAATGACTGAGCAATACAATATGCATTATGCCACCCGATGAAATCACATGCTTTAAGAGAGGCCAGACTCCATCTGGAAGGAGTGTTTTGGGGTGGTTTTTTTTTTTTTTTTTGGATAAAGGTCCTATATACAAGTTGCAGCATTTCTTGATTCAACTGCAAAGTGTATTTTGATGTTGGAACCCAGCTTAGTGTTAAAGGTTCCACCTGTTCAAGGAAACACAGATATTTCTGCAGCAGAGTGGACATTACTTCCAGAATCCCAGATGAATTACACCTTCTGGAATTTTACTCCATCTACTTAATTTTTTAGAGAAATCACTCACTTTCGCTGAAAGCTGTACAGTCTAACAGATGTAGATGCTTCCGTGGGACTTTCAAAATGAAGAGCTGAATATTCACTCTAACACTATGTAAAAGGCTAGAAAATAACCTTTGCTCTGAGTGCAGGCTAAAGATATCAAGTTTGGAATGCTCAAAAACACGTAATCCATGAATATTTCTCCGTTCAGCCTTCTTTCTCCTTCCCAGAGATATAAAATAGACCAAAAAGAGAACAGTATCATTAGAGGATGTTGTGATAATGAAACAAAAGATGCACAGAAAATAGCTTCAAGTATTAAAGTCTTATTACCATAATCTAAAGGGTCTGCGTGATCATTGCCTCAAATAACTAGATTTGCTGTAATTCTGCCTAAGTGGCTATGACATGCATCATGTGGGACCAAATCGGATAGCAAACCATTCCCCTCCCCAACAAATGAGCCATCTTAACATTGCGTGTTTGCCTTGAGGAAACACTGAGCCTTCACCTTATAGAAATTCAGGAAGTCCATCCAAATGAGCTTTCCCCCCTCTTTTTTTTTTTTACATAAATGTTCAGTGCTCCCCAGATTCAAAGGACGGTGTAACGCGCCTTATCGCAGCAGTACGTTTCAGGTGTTTGCAGCCTGATTTTAGAAGTGGAATGAAATTCAGAAACAGCCTCCAGGCAGAAAGGAAGATCCAATCTCTGAAAAAATACCAACTCAGGGAATATCAGAGAGCCCATTAATCATTAAGGCATGAAGTTCCCTTGCTGTTTGGTATTTGTAAATATAATACCTTACTATAGTTAAAGCTCGTTATAAAAAAAAGGGCCTATAGGGCCCCAAGGGCTGATACTGAAACTGAAGAGCTTGGTTTTCTAGACGCCACCTACCAGCAATCACTCTCCAGATTAGCACTTGTTTCAAAAAATATCATGATAGACACAAACCTTTTGCATCTGATCTTTTATCAGAGCCTTGCAAACTCCCTGGTTCTCTTCAGACAGATGCCCGGAGATCTTTTCCCGCTTCCAGAGCTGTGATTCGAATGCACCTCCTTGCTCACTGACCCAGGTTTAAGTCCCTACTCTATGCAGATTCATCAGTAGGCAAGACACTTTACGGGTCTATATGTAAGACAAGGCCAAGAGTACCGCACGCTGCAAATGAAGGTCCTATGAGTCCATCAGAGAGAGTAGTAAGCCTAAAGCTTTCATGTTAAGTAGCCTCTCTTTAAAAGCTGAGCTGGATGGTGTTCTTTCCATGATAAAGTGTTTGTACCACGTCAAAGAAAGGGAGAAAAGCAAAATTTAAACAAAGCTTGAAAGCTAAAATGATGTTCATGAAACTTTTAGGCATGGAAAATAGAACCGGGTTGTCTGGGCCTAAGAATAGGTAAAGAATCTACAGATGTCTTTTTTTTTTTTTTTTTTTTAATTTCTGGAAGGCGAGCAGAAACTAACAGATAATATGGTTTCCACACAAAAATCACAGACCCACCAAAGCTGACTGAGGTTTTGTGATGGTCTTCAGTGGACAACCTGCAAAATCTGGTTATTCACCCGAATTTTACTCACGTGTGGTGCTACTAGCAGTCATGATTCTTCTTCTGATTTGAAAAGAAATAAACTTAAAATCCTTCTGAGAGTTTGGTGACACGTCAAGGATAGGTGGGATGTCTGCTTTGGCAATTAAGTCAACCAATGTATAGACTCATGATGGCAAGTTTTGACCTGGCTGCTACATGCTCTGGGACTTGTTTGGGGTCACTGCCTTCTGCGTGTGAGTTTTGCAGGTCCACGCCAAACAAGCTCTTCATTTTTCCTTCATGATGAAACAGTGGAATATTCTCATCCCCTTTTAAAGGTGGATATTTCCGGCAGTTCTCAATGTTACTATGGATTCTTCTATTTCTGTATTTCTCCCCCTTTGCTTCATCAATTATAATATCTAATAGTGGACCTGTGCCCTTAACTCTGGAGGAGTAAATCCCTCATTTCTTTACAACGCTCATTTCCCAGCAGATCGGTGATGGCGACTATTAACACAAGAGATGCACTGTAACAAGTTCAAATTTGGAAATATGCTTTGGAACAGCGTACCCATGTTCGGCAAAGCATTTAAGCACACGGCACTGAAACGCTCCGGAATCCTTACTAGTTTTATTACTCTGTTCCCAAGGTACCTCGGTCACAGGCCAGCATTCAAACGAAAGATTAAAAAAAAAGCTATAATTGGGTGGACATAACCACGTGCCAAGTTCTGCAACTGTGTTTCTAAAAAAAATAATAATAATAAAAAAAATCCGTTTCTTTCTGTCGATTTTGTGGTACACTTAAAAATGACAAACCACAGGCGGTGAATGCTGAAGAAGGGCAGATACTGCTCCTGTGTGCCACCCGCGGCAGGAGCGCGGGAGAGTGCAGGTGTTTTCAGCATGGCTTCATTGCAGCGCTTCCAGCGGTGCTGCCGCGGGCTCCCCACGCTCGGTAATATTCTGCTCTTCTGCTGAAGCTGATAAAGTTCGTACTTGATGGCACGTTTGCTTTTCAAAAATGCAAAGAAACATTCCTACGCCCCCTTCCTGGGATGAGAATAAATCCTTCCCATCTTGCAAAATAATCCTGACCATGTTTATAGTTTGCTTGAGAAGGATTCTCTCTTCCATCTGCTCCTACCGTGTTAGCCCATTCAGCTGCTGCCTTTCTTACCACCTTCCTGAGATGCTTAACTTAAATACACTCATATACTGCAGTTCAATGATCGCCCGATACTAAACAGATTTTTGCCGTATTGATCAGCGGCTCACTGTTGCAACGGGAAACTACCTACCGGAGTCAATGCTATGAAGCTAGAGCTCTGCATTTGCCAGATATATAGCGAGACGATGCATATGCGTGTGGGTGTATGTATACAAAAAACTCTACCCATGTTGTGTAGCATCCAGTTTCAAAAACAATTAGGAACTTGGTTATTAGTTTCCTTCCTGAACACGATAAAAATAGTTGTTACCCCTTTCCTTTCGATTTTATGGACTAAATACAAATTCACAGGTCAAAAATCAGAGCTAATAGGCATAGTATTAAAAACTGAAATAGGTCCCTGGCTATATAATACAGTTTTTAGTATTCTATGTTTTAAAAAATAAAAAAAGCTGGATAAAAACTTGGAAGTTCCACTGGGTTACATTTTTCTAGCTGGAGAAAGCGGTTACCATCCAAAATCTTGCAACAAGTAAAACAAATGTACTTTTGCTTTGTCAGATGGAAAAAAAGATCTTGGTGGGTGATAAATAGCAGACCCAACCAATTTTGTAATCCAGTAAGAAAAAATATACATCTCTGTGATGAGGTACAAATCAAAATAGCTTTTTCTCCCTTTGCTTAATCACCAATTAAAAATGTAATATATTATGTTAAGTTTTACTTACTCAAAATTGAATTTCATTCACGTTGAGGAACGCAACCTATCATTTGAAAAAAACCAGAGCAACTATTCTTTCAGAAAGCACACAAAATCAGTAATTTAATTTAACTAGAAAGTGTGCTGCTTCTCTGAAAAGAATTACACTGTTGATTGTGTTAAGCAAATAATAATTAACGCAAGTACATCCAGCTCTAATTAGCACGGAATTTAATTAAACAAATATGCCAACATAACAAGACGCATAACAAAGTAATTGTACCATGTCTTGCCAACATATTCTTTACTGCTTCAAAGTTTTTGCGTGCTGATTATAAAGCAATTTTGAAAGACTCAAAGCACAAGAGCTGCAAGCCAGGCCCTACGCAGTCCAGCTGAAACGTGCAGAGCCCCCAAAAAAAGCGTCTCAGAAGTTTCTGACTTTGTTCCTTCTACAGGATTTCCATGGCAAAAATAACGCGATGGCGCTGTCTGCTGAATTCCCGGCTTTGCTGTATCACCAAACATCACTTCTATGACCTGGAGGGGACGTACGTGAATATTTGATGTACACGAACAGTGCTGGCCTTCAGGATTACAAAGGAGAATTCCTGTTCCCCTCAATTAGCAAAACCCAAAGTCAGACCTGTCATCACTGACCTTTCATCTGGCTTTGACAGCTGTGAAAACATAAAGTGACACAAAGTCGCAAAAATCACAGAAGAGTTGGGGTTGGAAGGACGCTCTGGAGATCATCTGGTCCAACCTCCCTGCTCAAGCAGGGTCACCTAGAACAGGCTGCCTAGGAGCGTGTCCAGACGGGTTTTGAACATCTCCAGGGATGAAGACTCCACAACCTCTCTGGGCAGCCTGGTCCAGTGTTGGATGATCCTCACCGTAAAAAAGTTTTTTCTGATGTTTAAGCGGTATTTCCTGTATTTCAGTTCACTGATACTTTTGTCAGAGATACGGACCCACAGGTACAAACTCTGTAGCATGATACCAAGAGCAACTTGGATTCCCCCAGCGTTTTCACTCTGACTGTCCAGGGAGCCTGCCAAGGTTGCATGAACAGGGGTCCTGCAAGCGCTTCTGATGCAGCGGTGCTGGCACGGTGCTTTTCTCAAGGTACTATTAGAGCTTTGCCAAAACATCTCTTGAAGCACTCCAAATCTGCACACGGTTCTCCCACAAAGGCAGACCATCACGGTCAACTGAAAGCGGTTCATTTCTCAAGAAAGGCTCGGAAATCTATTTCAAAACCTACCTCCAATTTTGCTAGATGAAGCATCCGCAGATCCCTGGAGTCAATGACAGTGTTTTCGCCGACTTCAATATCGTTTAGATGAAACTGCGAAAGGGTCTGCAATTGCCCGACTATCTGAGTGGCTGTATTTTCGCCACGATCAGGATTTTCAGTACAACTCAGAGCTGATCAGCATACTCTGAAACTAAGTTTTTGTGCCAGCGAAATGAGTTTCAGCAAGTCTAGCATTTCTAGAAGGAAATCAAGAGTTTGAAGGAAGACACTTTCCTCTGTAAATATTTAATAACGTTCAGGTGGACATCTTGGCCATCAGCACAGGTGCAGCTCCTCCACTAATGGGAAGAAACCCCAAGGTACCAAAAATCCCTTTCCTCCACACCAGTTTCACTCTCAAATTTTTATGCATGGTGCACAGCTACAGGATTTAATTCTCCTAAAACCTGTTTCTACAAGTCACCCCACAGGAAAGCAGCAGCTGGCATAAATTACATCCCTCACTGGCACCCCGGAGAACGCAGGAATTCTGCTACACATATGCAACACCATTATTTTCTAAACTAGCATCATTAGTACTTAAACCCAATCTCCCAAACATGCAAAGTGTACGGTTTTGTCTTTTGAGAATGTGATGTTCTCAGGGATACGGGAAAAATGGAGGAGTTTCACGTGGGGTTTTTTTTGGTCCATTTCTAGGGGCTGGTTGAGGAGTTTTAAACTGATCTGAAAACACTCAGATAATTCCACTCCACCACAGAAACTATGCACTGAAAATCTGTGCAGAAGGTGGGTTTTTTCATTTGTTTTTTTTTGAAAACAGAATATTTGAACTCAGGTGCAAAAAAGGGACTCTTGCTGCTCTCCCCCATGAAGTTCCATAACTCTATATTCAGCCCCAGGACAGACAATTTTAATCAGTAAAAACAGAAAATTGAGGGGGGGGGACAAAAGAATACACGTAAACTATATGTTTTGGAGAGCTCTTTATGATCTAGGAAGTGGGGAAGAGTCATGGGCACTTTTGAAACAAATCTGCAATACCCAAACGGCATCAGTTAATATCTTTTATGAGTCTGCTTCAGAAGCTGCAGCAGAATGGGTATTATACAGCCTAATTAAATCTATTCATCTGTGTGACTTTGCAATGGTTGGACTTTTTCCAGAAGGGCTCCTTGGGGCATCTTTTGTTCATTCGCTGTCTCTTCCTAAATTTCGGAGGTAAACAATAACAAAATGCTAATTTCTTTCCTGACACTCTACAGTCAGTGAAGGTTGAAGCCCCAAAGGATTTATTCTTAATGTTAAACTCTCGGCTTATCAGCTCCGTCCTGAGCCTAAAGCTGAATGCCTCTATTCTGCACTTTATTATTTCTTAATTTATTATTTGTATTACCGTAGTGCCTAGAGGCTTTTGAGTGCCATGATTTAGTGTTTTTTTTTTTTTTTCCTCCTTTTTTCCTAGCCAGTAAAGTGAGACTGGACTTCCTACCGGCATAAAATTCATCAAACAAGGACTCGGGAAACTCGGAGTGCGATCTGGTATCGCAGGCACCGCGCTTTTCTGCAAGGTGCTAGCGGTGTTTTACCCCAATGGGATATTTTCTATTACCGTGTGTCAAAACGCGAGCACTTGCATGTCAAAGCTATTGACATCTGCAGCGAGAAAGCTGCCGTTACTTACTTTTTAGCTTGTTTTTCGTGCGCTGATTGCCACACGTATCATGTCAGCATCTTCTTTTGTGATTAAAAGAATCAGGGAATCTGTAGGCAATTTAACGAAATGCAAAAAGCTGCTGACAGTAAGGGCTACTGTACGTGAATTTAAGCATCCCAAGTTACAACACACTGGAGAGCCGAAGCAAGGGATAGACACGCTTATCGGAAAGCCAAAGACTGTGGAAATTGCTGTTTCAGTCGTGTTGTGCCTACAGAATCCCAATAAGGCTGGGGCTTAACCGCTGCAACAGCAGAAGACAACGCTGGTCCCAAGGAATTCACTCTTACGGTAGAGATACCGGAAAAGATACTGCGAGGCAAACTGGGATATTAGTTTACAGGATTAACTACTGTCTGGTAACTGCCAGGTGACTGCTCTTACTGTATATTGAGAGCCACGAAAAACGTATTTCTCCACGGCAGGGAGGTCAGCTGCTACGCATGGGGCAAGGGGCGCAAGCAGGAGAGATGACGTGCTGTAGGGTCATACCCTTGTGCTATGCAGCCCACGCGCACGTATCACTTAGGGAGAAGAGAAATAGTATTATTCGCTGGGGAGCCAAGCCATGGATTAAGGTTAGTGAAGGAAACTCATAGGCAAAAAAACAAACCAAACCCTAAAAACCAATCTAGGTCTCCAAAGTCCCATCACATCACTAGACCATCCTCTCCATGTCGTACTCCCATATCTTCACAACTAGATCCATTCACTGAATATGGATGTCTCATAACACACATATTTGAGTCACAGCCCCTTTTTTAATGCTCAGATAATTTCATTGCAAAGTAATCTCAGACTTCGATAGCGATAGATATTTTGGGGGGAGGGATGGGGTGGGAAGAAGGTGACCTGTGACAGGAAGCTTCTGATGAAGGAAAACTTAAAGGAACCTGGTCTCAGGGTAAAACAGAAATCTAGCAATGAAGTTTTCTAAGGAAATGAGATATTAAAAAAAAAAACCATGAAAGCTTTGATTCTGCACAATGTACGCACACCTTCTCAACAGCAGAAGCAGGCTTGACAATATAAACACAGGTACAACTATTCAGTCAATGCTGCCTCATAGAGAAACATCTCAATTAGAGTATAACAACAGCAGAAATATAATATAAACCTCATTTACCGTTTTCAGCTCCACTAGGTATGATCTTAGAAAGTCCAAGCGGGCTATTTAGCATTAAACTTCCTAAGCATTGGCTAAGATTTGAGTTCAGAGTTAAGATTCAACAGAACTTGAGAAGATTACATAAAAAAAGATACAGGATGAATCAATATTCAAAATATTGGGCATAGCCTTGTTGATATGAACTTGTAGGACTCACCAGTAGGAGCCCGTCGCCCACAGCCCTGCTCCACAGCTCTCAGCTCTGCATACGTATCTTCAGTGGGTGACAGCAAGGTCCAGGAGCAAACTCTCCAAAACCACATGCCTAAAAGTTAGGCCTCTAAACCCAAATACAGGTGCTTTATAGTTCACATTCATTTTCTCCTCTGATTGGAATCAACCTTGTCAGCTGTGTTGAAACAATCTGACAGGCGTCCCTAATTGCACAGGGCATTTTGCACATTTGGGGCACTCCGTAAGCAATGATGACCACCTGTGTGCAGAGAGGTGGTCTCTGCCCAACTCTTGGCCAGGTTTTGTCTTCCTCGGTTTCAAACGGCTGGAGAGCACAGCAGTTTCGGAAATGCCTCTTGTGAAAGGTGAGAGAACAGAAAGGTGGGGAGAGATTAGGTCTGGATTAGGAAGAGAACTGAAATCCTGTTTGAGAAGGTGAAAGCAGCAGCTGTCACTCCTACCAGCCTGTCACTAGCATTAAGACCTCTCCTCCGACCTGTGGGTTTCCACCCTGCTCCCCACTTTCGCAGCACGTGCTTATGGAGAGCAAGCATCTCCTTGCTAGCCTTTGCTAAGAGAAGCAAGCCAACCTCTTCCAATCTGCTCCTCTTGAAGATGCTTTCTGTTCCTGCTAATAGCTTTTCTTGGCACCTTTTTTGAAGACGGGTAATCAGAATTAGTCACAGTTATCACAGGGAGGGTTTCCAATGCGTCTGGTGTAACAGTGTTAACACTTCCAATTAATACTTCGTTAATTTTCTAATAAAAGTGCTTCCTAGATCACATTTGCCTTTTTCACAGCTGTACCACTCTGGCAGCTCGGGGTCGTCCTGTGATCAGCTAACACACGCCAGGGCTTTCTCCTCCTCTCACGCTTCCACCTGATGAGCCCTCGGTCACATCTTTCTAAAACCATTCTCTTCTCTCTTTTCCTTCCATCAAAGCCACCGAAAGGAGTTTTGAGCTGCTTAACCAGAGTCATAAAGTTTTATTATGTTCAATAACCTGCAGCAGAATCAAATCCTTGCTCAGAAACAATCTAACTCTAAAGTCAGGATTTCATCAGCGAAAGCACAACGCGTGGGAAGAACGACCAGCCTCGGCCATGCCAAACCGGGATATTAACGCTTGCTCATCCTCTCGCTCGCGCAGCGAGAACTCTCCAACAGGCAATTGAACACAGATGCGTTTAAGGAAACGCGCACAGGGTTTCTGGGAACGCATTTAGTCTTTTATTTTACCTACTGGAAGTAAATGGATGATCACAGAACGGGATAAACGGCTTTCTCTGGATAAAGCACACTGGCTGAGGTGACGTGGGAGACACGATCTGACGAAATCCAGCCACGTCAGTGCGAAAGCTTTCACGTAATAGAGCAGTAAAACGCTTAATACGTTGCAAACGCACAGCAACACAGTTTAACACTCAGCTTGAACAGTTTTTCACGGAAGCATGGAAAGAGACATTACCAAGCAAATGCAATAGTAGCGTGGCGGATAAAACAAAAATACCCTAACTTTTGCGCTATATTTCACTGCTAATAATCCAGCTACACAAGATCTGACTAGCGTATCGTAAGGGCAATGCAAATTTGCGGGGAATTTCGCTCACCACACACGGTGACATTTAAAAATCTAGCTTATGCGTGCAATTTCCCTCGGATGTATTTCCAGCGACACAAGTCATTACCCGGCTGGGACAAAGTGCCCTGCTGCAATTGCTCCTGAAGTACTCTTCATTTCGGGGAAGTTACAACCTCGCGCCTTTGCACGGCGTGATGGAGTGCGGTACCGCACTGCACAGAGGCATTAACTGTGATCATAAAGCGTGCTGAAGAATGGCGAGTACTGCACGGTGCCAGAGGGCAAATCCTTTTTATGTCCTTTCCAGAAAGCAGCAAACCATCCCGTAGGCTCTGGGCGACCCATTTTCAACACGCAGCCCTGAAATACAGAGACGTTTTTGGAAGGCACGGTCCCGCGCTGAATGAAATGAAAGGCAAGCCTGACGTGAAGCGGCCATCCCCGAAGCCACACCATTTCTTGGAAGCGCCAAGGCTGTGCAAAATCCCTCCTGCCTCTGCCAGCATCCTGTCTACGCCACAGTTTGAAGTTAAAAAGTAGATTTGCAACCCTTGTGTCAAGATGGGAGAGAGGGAAGAAATTAGGCTATATAGTTGGGTCACAGCCGCGGTTAACCCAAGGTGGATACAGGAAATCATTCCAAAATGAAGGGACTAAGAACAGCACTTGGCCATTGAATTCAACTCAACCCAACCCCGCAGACCTAGGCATGTCTTTTTCCAACTTTCCTTCTCAGTTTCCCACTGTTACTAGCTGACGAGCATCTACCTGCCCATGGTCCCCTATACAGTGCTTAGCGTGTTCACGAACATGCAGATGATGGAGTCAAGCACTCCTGAGACTCGGAAGTGGTACCAACCGCTTCTGTGGGCAGGCGACTGAGGCACAGAGAGGCCAAATAACTTGCTCAGGTAGCCAGCCTAGGTGTCAGGCACCTGGAGCAACGCACTGTTCTTTCTCTTCCATCCCTCTCCTCATAGGAATGGCAAGAACAAGGAAACGGAGGTGCCAGTGGCATGCTCCGATCACTGATGTGCAGGGTTGCTCTGACCAAGGGGTCAGGAATGGCTCTACCCCATTTCCAGCATTTCTGTGCGGCAGGATGGAAGAGTTAAAAGCCTGGACCAAAAAAGACCAGAGACAGCTACTTCATAACCCATAATGCAAAGAATCAGGTCGTTCCCTTCAACGTGCAACTAATGAGCAGCTAGCGTCTAGGCAGAAGAGCAGAGGCCGGGAAGCTGCAGCCTACTCTAGGCCTCCTGTTTTCTTGGGTCTTTCGCCCTCTCTGCATCCCACATACTTAGCTAATTGGAGCTGCATATTTCCAGCATATGTTTTCCACTGTAATTTGCTGCAGCTGTTTCACACTGCAACTACAATCTGCAATGATTTAATTATAACGTGCAGGCGTCAGGAACAGCAATGAAATTACAAGTAACAACCATACAAATGCTAATAAACGTCACTTGGCTGCAAAGGAGAAAGACAAGCAAATACTTCATGGGAGCAATATTGGAGAGGCTTTGGTAAGCAGGAAAACAAACTGGCCTTCAAAACATTTTCATGGTTTCATCTGCAGGTGAAGCGAAGGTCTCTGAAGGGTCTGTCAAACAATATTGGGTGGAAGGAGCAACCTATCACACGGCAAAGATGCCAGAGGACACTCACGTGTGGGAAAATGCAAGTGAATGAACACAGATAAGTCCTTACTGCACAGCGGTATCCTGTCCAGCATGTATTTTACCCATTTCAGACACAGACTTGTCCCTTTGAAATCCAAGGAATTGGAGGAGCTCAAGATGTCTTGCAAATACCACGGGAAGGCTTTGCAAACTCCCCTATCCCACTGAAGTCAAGACTTTGACATTATTCTGATTTGCCATCCAGTTTCGACAGACCAAACTGGAATAAAACTGAGGCACTGGAGACACTACGGCACTTTTAAAGAGAAGCAGCAATAATCCGTACCCAACACAAAATCTGAGTTAACTGCATTTTGCGTGACTCAATTTCCCCTGCTATTTCAAGGCAGTACAACTGCCTCCAACTGCCCTAGACGGTTTGAACAGGTAGAAGATCCCACCAGGAAGAAACGATGCGCTAGCACACATACCAACAACTTTTCTGAAGTCACCTATTTTTGCACATTTATTTCTGAAGCACTCACTGAACCTTCAACAGGAAAGAAGTATATTATACAATGGACTGGGCTGGCATCTAATCACAATTTTCCCTGCAGCTTAAAGACCCTATGCTAAGGATGTTTTTCTTTTTGCTTTTCTGATAGTATCGTTCCTCCTTTGCCTCCGTGGAGAAAAGGTACGTCTCCCTGAATAACTGTGTAGCGGGGAGAAGTTCACTCTCAGGAACCGTGTTCCTAAATCCCCAGTTTTGTTATTCTGTGGTGTGTGATGCCAGGAAAAGCCTTCGTTGTGGGCAAACTGCAAAACGTTATCGTGCCAATGCGTAGCTGCGATTCAGTTGCCCTCCTGGGCTGAAAAGGTAAACACGACAAGGGAACAAGGTTTGCAAGAACCTCTTTACACATCAAAGGGGAATCGCTGGAGAGGAGCTTAAAAGGGCTCATCTCTGTCCTTCCTAATGCAAAGAGCACAACAAAGCTGCCGTTCAGTACGTCCACTAAATTAAAAGGGAAACCGCAGCATCTTGAGGTGGGCTTCGAAGCCTTATTTGCATCCAATAGCCACTCCAAAAGGAGGTAAATTTTGAAAGGCAATAAGAAAGACACAGGGTCTACATTAGCATTATGTGGTTTTGAAGTGAATCCCCCGGCGTCCCCCTTTACTGTGCGCCGGTCCTGCTTACAGAGCTATTTTGGTCTGCACAAACCAGATTCCTTTTAGAGGAAACTGAATTATAAGATTTGCACAAAACATACTCGCACAGCTAATGAGAACGTCAGGGGCTGGATCACCGCTTGGTCCTTCAGGTATCTGCAAAGTGCAAGTAGTAGGAAAGTTTGATGCAGAAGACAAGACTAAACCGAGTCCAGAATGAAGCTCTCAAACCACACGTAGCATAGCAGCAGGGGCTTTACCACCAACTGCTTTAATCTAGTAATCTACCCAAATTGAGATGAATTCCTTGCTAAGCCAGATATTGTCTTAGTTACAAAAGCAAAGGGAATTACTGAGTTCAACCTGAAGATTTTCAATGACAGATAAGAGTGCAATCTCTTGTTTCATTTTCTCCTTCTGTAACTGTTTCCAACTCCGTATCTGAGAATTTAGCTCGGAAATACCAAATTGTCACCAGAAGTAAATTTAGCTTCAGATTCAGACACTTTAGTTCAGGTGTCTACATAGGAGCTACAAGCTCAGCTCACTCACCAAGACCTGGGTGACCAGTGCTATTTGAGATGCCCTAAGGTATCTTCGCCTGGCGTCCAGGTCATACTCTGGAGTGTCATAGGTCTTCTGTAGGTCCTGCATCACATCTGCTGGCCCATGGAGAAGGGTATCTGCAGCTTCTCAAAGGGCACTCAGTGCCTATATTTTAGGCACCTGAGTCTCCCACAAAGTATCCAGGCTCCTCTTACGATCAATGCTATAGTCAATAGGCCCGACAGAGAATTCAGCTCACCCGACAGCAGACACCCACATCTGGTGAGGTGAACAGCTCTTTGGGTTCCCCTGGCTGTATGGACTAGGTGTCCACCACTTGGACGCCCAGCATACAGGCAATACATACAGTGTAGATGACTACCAAAATATACTACTTTTTGCTGAGGTTTATACTGAGCACTTCTACCAAAGTCAGCTCAGCAAGAAGCAGCACGCGCATATTCCAGGTTTCACGGCTGAGAAGCAAAGAAATGCTGAGGAGCTGCACCTCAAAGACTAGGAGAACAAAATGAATTAGGGTATTTCCACGAGAAATGAGAGTGTCATAACAACGTCTGGGACCTTGGCAAAATCTAGGTAGAATTTCTTTGCAGGCAAAATCTGAACCGGTGCCTGCAATGTAAGCAGTTCTGATTCATCTTTTGTCTTACTGAGAAAAACTTGTGTCATTTTGCTATTTTTTTAAGCTTCTATCATGCCTATTCTCAAAAACATTTATATATAAGACAAATCTATAGCACTCCTGTTCCTCTTGAAGCAATGACTCCACGCAGGACAACACTGACAAAACCCCTGAAAGACACCAACTGTGTAAAACAAACTTGTGAATTGCAGAAAGCCGGATCATTTCCTAATGAGCAGCATTAATTAGCTTAAGGGTTTGCAAAGCTACATTCAGGTCCCTGGAAGTAACTTTCCTTGAGGGGTCCAAACCAGCTTCCCAAACGAGCAGTGGAGACATGGGTCATTAACTCTGGGTACCTGTAAATTGTCACTGCCAACAACTGTGGTATTTTACAAGTCTCTAAAATATGATACTTCCATCAAAGGCAAAGTAACTAAACCCCACTAAGACCTAGACTGGCTATTGAAAATAACTGTTGGGCTGTTTTATCATCTTAAAATAGCCAGGTTCCCTCACTGTAAGGAATCTTGGGTTAGTCCTGCTTGGATACTGTCCATCACCAAGGACATAACTAAGCTTCCTTCAGAAATGCCCAGCCCTTTACCTAAATTTGCAGATTGAGGCCTTAAGAGACCACAAGAACCATCTAACCTGACCTCCTGCGTACTCAGGCCATAGTATTTTCCCCAGAACTACTGGATTAAAGCTCATCTTTTTGAGAGATATGTGTAACTAATCTCCATTACCCAACAGCTTTTATCTTCCCTGTGGTTCACTGACTACAGGGTAATGTGATTATGCACAGCTGAGACACTGCAGAGAGCCAGGTTTCATGGTCAGGGCGAAAGCTCTCTGTTTCTCCGACTGAGCAAGAAGAATTGTTATCTTTTTTTCAGAGTTTAATATATGTGAAAAGATTACCTTCGAATCAGCTCCATCTCGCAAATGGTTTTAAAACCAAACAAGCCCAAGTCCGGCTTTGCCTGGGTCAAATCATGCTCCTCCAGCTTGCACAACTTTTATACTTCTGCTCCAGTCTCTGTGCATTGGCTACATCAATGAAAATGAAGAAAAGCCAATTCAAAATGGACTGAAGAGTCATGCTGCCCTTTGGAGTGATTCGATTCTGGTGAGCTGTTGGTCACCGACTGCACAGTAAGAGCACAGTTTTGGACTGCGGTCTAACTCCTGGAAGGGCATCAGCGTCACACAACTACAAACCTGCGGCTCCATTTCTCCTGACCGTGTATCATACCCTGTGCTATCACCGGGGTGGTATTACGTGTCCTGCTCAAGTCCAAACGCAGCGAAGTATCGGAGCCAGGCAGAATTGTTCCCTGCCATGGACGGCAAGGTAACATAAGAAACGTCCCTTCTCCCCCTCACCAAGATCTATCTAAATGTATTAAGTTCATCAAGGCTGTCATGACTTGCAGGACTTCCAGAGAAGCCAGCAAATAAACATGCAAGAGCTTATTCTCAGAGCACTGCTCAATTCTACCTAGGACTCGAAGGCATCTCCCCAGGCTGCTAGATCCAGTTCCTGCTATTTGAAATACAGCTAAATTCTGTATTTAAACTAGATACGGCTTGGGAGCTTGTTTTGGTTTTACCCCCAGTATTCTAGTCCGGGGCAAATTTATTTTGCCAGATCCAGCTTGGCTTGATTTTTGGCAAAGTTCATCTTATTATCGCATTTCCTGGTATCTCCCTTTTCTCATCAAGCCCTTTTCCCATTCTGCACCAAATGTCTGCTTCCTTGTTAAATCCTTTCTAGGATTCCTGCAGGGAGATCTGGTGCCTTCCCTACAGATGTTCACTAAATCCCGGGGAAAACGTTTTCTAAGTAGTTCCTGCATCTTGACCTAAACCTCAAGTCTTCCACACACTCAAATCTCCTACCCAAAGCCTATTCTCTCAGTAACGAGGTACGAAGGCCTAGATATACCTTCCTTTCTCAGCGCAAACTCTGATGTTGCCTTCTTCATTTCTAAAAGTGATCACTACCATTTGGTCTTGATGATAGCACCCGGCAATAAGGACATTTTACAGAAGAGAATGATCTTTAATCTCACGTCTTACGGTTAGCTGCAAACAAAGATGAGAAAATCTCAAAGCGAAGCAGAAAAAACTTTTAGGATCCTGAGATCAACAACCATAATACTGAAAAATATTGAACCAATATTTCTTCATATGGCTCATCTGCAGTGTTAACATCCAACTATTTGTCAACTTTTGTCTTCAATTATATATACCTAATCTATAAGGTTCTGGGGAAAGGGCAATCTTTGTAAAGCACCTAAAGGCACAGAGGCCTTGACTGATTATTAAGGCTCCCAGATAAAGAAGGAAACTGAGGGACGGAGTTATGTGAAAATCTTACAAATCACATTCAGCGACTCCAACATCTCGAATCCCACCTCTGAAACATTCAGTCTGTTAGTGGTCTCTGCCTTGGAGACTGCACTGGGAGGGTGAAAGGGGGCCATTCCTCAGATATGCAGGCATTGCAATGCGGTGATTTCACTTCCTTTCCCACAAATACGCTGCATTACAAGACTGACAGCAAGCAGGAAAGCCTGGGTCACCACCATATGGCAGGACAGCCAGAGCAGACCGCCCAAACACGGAAAGTCGAGATTTTAAAAGCTGCCTTAAATCCTGAGAAATGACAAAAAGCTTCTGTACATTTGGGGGGAAAAAAAAAATCTGAAAATTCTCCACCGAGAGCCAAGTGCTGACAGCTCTTTGGGGGCTTTTGCAGGTCCTAGTGCTTTTACAGCTGTGTCTACCAGTACTCCTCACTAACGCTTCCAAATTAATTCCAACACTTCCCACGCAAAAAAGCAGAACTTTTGGAAACAGGGGTAAAAGAAAGTGTGATAAATTCAACTATTACCAAAAAAAAAAAAAAATCCTGCTCCTTTCTCCCTTTGGTAACGACTGCAGTACGATCTTGCGCAGAGAAGAGACCATTCTGTTCGGGGCCAAACCAGGACCGCGTGGGACCTGTACCAGCCGCTCTGCCGGCACGAGTAACGCAGAGGGGACGCAGGTGCCCTTTCCCCGGCTTTGAAACAGCGGAGAGAAAGGATGGAAAGGGCTCTGTGCTCCTTCTGCATTAGTTCAGACATCGGTCTGCCCATCTCCAGTGCAACGGTGCTCTTGGTGCGCAACGTGCTCTGAAAATGAGATTCATGGACACGAGCCCCGGTTTTGAACCCTGGAGTAACAAGACAATTTCTGTCGAAGAGCAAAGATAGTGCAAGATAATGAAACTTTTTTTCCCCCCTTCTGTGTGACTACAAATGTGTGTGTTTAAGGTAGAAAGCCGTAACCAATCTCACCAGGGAAGGACCATTAAGTGCCTCTAGCACACCGAAGCGGAGCAGCAATAACAGTCTCTAGTTAGTGGCTGCAGAAAACGCCCGGCAGACAGGACGGTCTCAGGTTTCACGCTATGCTCAGATGCTCGTTATTTGACTACTTATAGCACAGCCAAAACAGCGGATACAAAGGTAGCTCCAGCGCTTTGCCGAAGCTAAAAAGATCTTCCTTGGGAGAGATCCGTGGGATGCTCTGAGATGCCTTTCACTGTGCAAAAGGACTTTCCCTCGGTGCAAAAAAAATCTGCACGCGCACACAGCCCATTTGTTCAGTTTGTGCCATTTTTACCACAAGCTATCATCGGGTTTAAATACAGCCACAGTAGGGGTCGGAGGACGTTTTTTTCCCCCCTTAATAATTAGGTTAACCTGACACGTTAAGATACACCACGGTCTTCAAGCTGTGCAGTCCTCCTTCTTCCCAGTTCAGTGCTGGCTCTCCAAACGATGTAGGATCCGGTTGCGAAAGGTTGTCTTCCGTTTTTTTCCCTTCCCCGGGGCATGCTGGCTGTGGGCCCTGGCCCCCGGCATGCCCTCCCCAATCTCCGAAGTCCTCTGTTGATGGGGCAACAAAGAACGGAGGCCTTTCTCCACCACGATGGATTCAAGCCTACTCGAACAAAGGGACTTACTGGCCAAGCAGAGAAAATGCCGTGACATGTTTCTAGCGGAGGGATGGCTTATTGCTCAGAGATGGCTTCATGTATTTTTCTCTTGCCGTCTACAGTCTTGCCGTCTACGCTTATCACCAGAAACCCTGCATGAGTGTGCCGTAAGGCCCTTCGCTCCTGGATTTCAGACTACGACCGTAGGAAATAAGTATTCTCAGAAATATATGGCTGCAGCCAAGTCAAGGGGAATTAAGCAACATGCTCCTCAATGCTTTCACCGCTCCTCCAGAGGTGCCTCTCCCCAGAGCTCTGCTGAGCAACACGAGCCCCTGGGATACAGCCAGGGGAGCTAACGTTTCGGGGTGTGAAAATGAGGACAACCAGGTAAGAGAGAACGGCACAGCTGCTAGCTGGCACCATCTAAAATCAAGACTATTCTTCCTCTGCCTCCTTGAAAAGCCCCCTTTATGTGCCAAAACAAAAAGCACTAATTGTACTTCCCACTTGGCTCCGCAGAATTTTGACATGTCCTCAGTCAAGCAAGATCCACTCCTTCAATCAGACCCCATTTTCTTGAGATGCTAGAAAAGGAGGAAGCTGAAGTAATTATTGAAAACTCATAAGCAGCAGCTTTAGCCTAATTACCATGACTCCTTTTTAATTTTTTTTATTGATTGCCTCCCGTGACTATACAAGTATCGACTGAACTCACAGAGCTTTGTGCTGCTGCGACGAACAGCAGCCCGTGAAAAACAAAATGCAATTAGGCGACCCAATATCCTGCTGAATGTTTGGGAATAGAAAAAAAGGAAGAGAGAAGGAGGAATGAAGGCTGGAAGAA
The DNA here is from genome assembly GCF_036417845.1 of Apteryx mantelli. Taxonomy (NCBI): domain Eukaryota; kingdom Metazoa; phylum Chordata; class Aves; order Apterygiformes; family Apterygidae; genus Apteryx; species Apteryx mantelli. The sequence continues at coordinate 220,331,589 of NC_089978.1, read as the reverse complement.
AACGCACACATTTGTGTGTTCCCCAGTCCGCGGCAGGCTCGCTCTTTGTGAGTGGGAGCAGTGTCCTCGTCAAAGAGGAAGCAACAGGGACAATATGTTTTGTCTTGTTCATTACCAATGTGGTTACAACTAATCCCATATTGCCCGGGCTTGATCCCAAGCACAGTGTAGGTAACCTACTGGCTTCAATGATCTTCAGATAGAGAGACTGGCACCTCTCACTTTCATACCTAGCAAAGTCTGCTTTGAAAAGTCACAAGCCTGATAGTACCTTGCTGGAGAGTCCTTAAAAGCCAGACAACCAACCACAACAACAAAAACAAAAAAAAACCCCAAACCCCTAACCCCAAATCCTAACCCAGCCAGTTATCTTACAGAACTACAGCTCAGATCTCTGCAGCTGCCATCAACGTGCAATGCATTGCATGCATTGTAACACGCTCTTATTTGTTGGGCTTTTAATTTCTTTGATGGCCTTCTTGGCACTAAGGATTCCTGTATTAATCCAGATCCATCCAAAATGAGTTGGGGCCAAATGATTTTTCAGGTTTTTTGGCTTTGGTGTTCCCCTCACCCCAGTTTGCAATGTCACCCTAGTTCTTTGAGCTGCTCCATTTCTTTCCTTCAACTACTAAATGAAACTTTCATCTTGTTTCCAACTCTTGCATGTTACCATCTAGTTGGATTCTGTCCTTACCACCAAATAACTGAAAAAAGCCTGCTTCAACTGGAACAATTCAGTGGATAATTTTTTTCCCCACTCATTCTGTGGATAAAACTCTTTATTCCATAGCAGCATCCGCAAGCATAACGGAAGAAAGAAATTATATCCTGACCTCTGAGATTTGTATGCCTTCAAACAGACAAGGCAACTTCCATCAGGCTTACACAGATAAGCACTATTCTTACATGGTTATGGATTGCTGGAATTGGATTCTTAATTTTTGTCAGATATGATAAGAGTAAGTAGTGGAGAAGACCTACCGAGTTAGCAGACACTCTTCACCATTGTTCTATTCCAGGTGAGAGCTAATAATTACTTTTTTTTTTTAATAATGCATTCTTAGCATTTAAAACTAATACTATGCTTTCTATTCTGGGCCACCACCATAGCTACTGTGGCTTCAGAACCGGTATGGACTTTGACTATACACTGTTCAAAGATACCCTTGACTGCAGGTCAAAGAAAAGAAGGTATTTTCATATGTCTTGAGTCTAACGTGATTTCTAAGTTACAAAGTGCAGTTAAAAGCAAAACAATGATTCTCTACAATAAATTTGATTAATTTTGATTTAATGATACAAAACTAGGAGTGGCTGATGCACCAGAGGGCTGTGCTGCCATTCAGAGAGACCTGGACAGGCTGGAGAGGTGGGCGGAGAGGAACCTCATGAAGTTCAACAAAGGCAAGTGCAGGGTCCTGCACCTGGGGAGGAATAACCCCATGCACCAGGACAGGTTGGGGGTTGACCTGCTGGAAAGCAGCTCTGCAGAGAAGGACCTGGGAGTGCTGGTGGACACCAAGTTAAGCATGAGGCAGCAATGTGTCCTTGTGGCCAAGAAGGCCAATGGTATCCTGGGGTGCATCAGGAAGAGTGTTGCCAGCAGGTCGAGGGAAGTGATCCTCCCCCTCAGCCCTGGTGAGGCCACATCTGGAGTACTGCGTCCAGTTCTGGGCTCCCCAGTACAAGAGGGACGTGGCACTACTGGAGCAAGTCCAGCAAAGGGCTACGAAGATGATTAGGGATCTGGAGCATCTCTCCTATGAGGAAAGGCTGAGAGAGCTGGGCCTGTTCAGCCTGGAGAAGAGAAGGCTGAGGGGGGAATCTTATCAGTGTGTACAAGTATCTTAAGGGAGGGTGTCGAGAGGATGGGACCAGACTCTTTTCAGTGGTGCCCAGCAATAGGACGAGAAGCAACGGGCACAAGCTGAAACACAGACAGTTCTGTCTGAACATGAGGAAAAACTTTTTCACTGTGAGGGTGACAGAGCACTGGAACAGGTTGCCCAGAGAGGTTGTGGAGTCTCCTTCTCTGGAGATATTCAAAACCCGCCTGGATGCAATCCTGTGCAACATGCTCTAGGTGACCCTGCTTGAGCAGGGGAGTGGACTAGATGATCTCCAGAGGTCCCTTCCAACCACATCCGTTCTGTGATTCTGTGAATTTTGAATGCAGTCATGTACAACACCATTATGAACAAATCATTAACATCTCCAAATATACTAAGTTCCTATCTGCAGGTTCTCTTACATCTTTCTTCTTTGCCAGCAGTCTAAGGACACCTGATGTCAACAACTCGGGGAATGGAGAAGCTCATCAGGGAGACCCTGGTCAGACAAGGATAAGGAATAACGGACATTCAACGATTTCATTTCCACAGGACAGAGTGTACAGCTGGCTGAGGGATCCAAGTCCTAAGATGACTACAAAGGCTGATGCAGGCCAAGGAAAGATCTCAGTGATGTTAAATAAATGAGATGTAAGAATGGTTCCTACCACTCAGGAATGACTTCAAGCCAACTAAAGAGAGTTTCTAGCGTGCTTTGAAGAAGGTTTCCATGCTGCCAGGTTGGGTCTGGAGAATCAGTTTTGGGGTATGACCAAAAAAAAAAAAAAAAAAACCCCCCACCACCAACTCACCCCTTAATAACGTACAATATCTCATCTTTCCATCCCCTGCAGTCAAAATGAGCCCAAGGCAAATGTCTGCACCCTTGCATAGGAGCTGAAGCCAGGGTTGTGCATGGAGCTACTGTGCACAGAGTAGGTACGAACCTACTGGAAGATTCAATCTATAAAATGCCCTCATCTCACCTAATGCAATAACGACCACAGAAGATGAAAGTCATTTCAGCCTCGTCTTTCCTTGGAAAACTGTACGTGACCCATAAGGATGGCTGGAGTTGGGGAAGGGTTTCAAGCGCTACCTGAGCAGCTGATGGGAGTCATCCTAGGGCCACAGTTCAGTTCACATAATGCAAAAGTGAATAAATGAAAATACTGCCCTTCTTCCCCGTCCCTCCCCACGCTCATCTTCGATCAGCCAAAGGGAGCAAGTCACCAGCGCTTGGTAAATGGTTTGGATAAAAATCCATATATTGAATTTCGAGAAATGAAATAAAACACAAGCTGTGACAGAACGTCAATTACGGGGGGTTGCAAAATAGCCCTTTCTTATTTTTATTTTTGAAAGCTGTTAACTTTGGCAATTTCCAAGATCGGACGAAACCAGATTTCAATATCTCATTGCGGGATCTCAGGGCCACACTGAAGAGAATGAGCCCCAAACCGCCCCGGGGGAAAGAGGAGCAAAAAATCCTTTCCGCTGTTGCCGTTGTGCCCTTGGGGCCTCAATACAGCCAAAGGGGCGTTATCTGGGGGTCACACTACTTTTTTACTTCTCATAGCTCCTTTTTTTTTGCCATGGAGGGAAAATCGCTTCCAAACACTGCTCCATCACTGGAGGAAAACCATCACCGGAGGAAAACCAATCATTTTTAATAATTAATAGGACGGTTTTAATCGAGTCTACTCATTTCAAGCAACAAGACTTGTCGAACGGACCATTAGTGACAGAGAGCGGTCTGTGTACGGAAACGGCAGTGAAAGATTCCCGTCACTGCCGTCATTTAAATGCTGTGTTATAAAATGTGATTTTCCAGCCTTATTTTACTGCTCCTCTGCTTTTTTTTTTTTAAAACGAGGTTGCAAGAAACAACATTTGTCCTTGCCACAACAGCTATTCGGTCACCACCACACTGCTAAACCAGATCGGAAAAGGACAAGAAACCCGACCGCCCCAGGTCTTCCCAGGTCACAGCTCCAACTAGGATGGCTTCCCATTAAAAAATGTTTTTGAGATATAGAATTTCTTCCATAAAGATTCTCCCCCTTTGTTTTGTAAAATATTGATCTGTTCTTTTTGGTTACAGAACAAAGCTAAATTTAAATGTAACTTAATTACTAACCTTTTTTTTTTTTTTTTGGTGCAACTAGACAAGCAAAGTGGATAGTCAGTTTAAGACTTTTTGCCTGCAAAAAAATGCCCTCAGCGCTTATATGCAAGCTCAATACAAACAAACAATTATACCCTCTGCAAATATGTGAAATGAAATACCACAGTTTCACAAGCCACGGCAAAACAACATTTTAATTTGCGTTAGCTAAGCAAATGCAGCGCGTGCCGTGAAATCACAGGGAAGACTAAAGCAAAGAGCATGGTGCTATTCAAACCGGAATTTGGGCAGGAAGTTTACCCTGCAGATCCCTGCTCTTGCGCAAAGCGTAATGGGCTTTTTAGTTCAAAAGAAGTGAATTTTGACAGCGTTTGCAATTAGAAAGAGAGAATCTGTAATATTGGAGTATCTCCAAATGCCAGATAGAGGCAAAATGTTCAGCAGTGGTTCAGAGGAAGTGATTTGCCACATGCATTCTTATAAATTTTTCTTTTTTCAAGCTATTTTCCACCCAACTTGATTACCAGGCCTGATTCTGCTCAGCTGATAGCCTCAGAGAAGATATCCGTTATGGAAGTGATGGAGAAAGCCATCACGCTGCACCACTTACGGCTAAGAAACTGATTTTACTCATCCTCCATGTGGCTTTTCCAACAAAAATACAGCTGTGTGATGAGTGTTTAGACATGACAGCCACAGATATTCCCTAGTTCAGGGATGGTCTGACATTAAAGCATTATTTTAAGTTATTCTTGCGAGCTGCTTTCAAAAACATCCCATCTTTTAATACTGCCGGTCAAAGGAACGTCGAGGTTGCAGAAACGAGAAGACAACCTTCGTCTTAACTGTGACTTCCTTTCACTGTAGCAGTCTGGTTTGAGAACTCCAAAATTTTAGATTCAGTGAAGCTAGAATTAGTTTTATTGCATATAAATAGTCTTAAAGAAAGTGTGGTTAAAAATTGTAGAAGATTGGCATAATTCCCAAAGCTTCTTTTTTTAAGGTCTGGATTGTTTTGAAGACACATGCTAAGCTTGCAGCCTGCACACTGATTTCTCTCGGACTCTGGGACAGTTTGGAAGAGCCGCATCCCATTGCAGCAACTCCCCAGGGACTCACCGAGGCTTCGCTGGTCCCCCTCAGCCGTTTGCAAGAATTAATAAAACCCCGTAACAGAAAAATCCTGGCTTTTCCAGGTCGAGAGTGGAGCCTTGATGTGAGCCCACATCATTTAAAATAAGAGAATTCACCATCACTCCTTCAACTCTGGCGCTGAACTCAAAGTCTATCGTCCATCAACGAATATCTCCCGCGAGCTAGTTACACTTCTCAGGGTTTTTTTCCCCCCCTTTATCCAACAGTGAAAGCCTCCGGCGCAGATAAAATTGATACTATTATAGCGGGATCTGCAACTCGGTGGGGAATCATCCATGATGGCTCAACTCCCCGGACTCTCCTATTCTCCTGAATTGCCCCCAAAGAAGCTTCTCTCTTCCCAATAGTTACCAAGACTTTGGAAGCTGCTAGAGATGATTAAATATAATTCCTTGATTTCACCCTTTTTAACAATAGTATGCACTCATCTTCTGCTCCTCGACTTTCACCACACCTTGGGCAAATAAAAGAAGTAGCAGCACAACAAATTTTTTGCTTACGATATTTTTGGTGATTCATAGGGTTGATAGAAATTGTATAAAAGCAAGATCCATATACAAGTTGGTGCACTGCCTCCTGGGCCACTGCGGTACATCCTCCGTGGGCGAGGGAGTTTACACAACACACAGGCCTAATATTTGCTTTTTTTTTTTTAATTTGTCTCCAAGTTTGGATTTAATAAAATCGTTCAAGAATACCAAAAAAGCGATGAGCGTCAGGAGCACGAAGAGCAATGTGTTAACAACGAGGTGACCCTTCGGATCAGTTCCTGCATCTCCCCAATCCACAGCGCACTCCAACACCCGTCCGAGACCGGTCCCACCAGTGGGGACACAGCATCAGTCGGTCATGTCTCCTGTTCCCGGAAAACCTCCCAAACCAACTGATGGTTGCCTTTTCAAAAGTTTACTCTTGAAATAATCTTGCGCACAAACAAGTACCCACCCAAAACCAGCAGAAGTTTAAAAAATGCCAAACTTCGAAGCGTAATTTCCACTCCGGATGCTCAAGCTCTAATTTAAGCCTCAGAAATGTTATGTGACTACTTATTGTATATAACTAAAGCATCTATTTGTGCACTCAAAGTGTATTAAATGCTTGCCTAGTTGCATGGCACCAACTTCTTACCCTCCCTATCGAATCCGCTGTTCTCAGGCCAACCCTGAAGCTCTACTGACCATCAAACAATAAATACAGAATAACAGATGCAACTTCTGCCATACTTTCTTCCTTTCCCCAAACCTGCAAGGGGAATTGCACAATAAGAGCATCACAGGTCCACTCAGGTCCCTTAGCTGTTGAAATTAATTCGGAAGAAGTTTTTTAAACTAGTCAAAAGATAAATGCAGAGGGAGCGGGTCCCTCTCGCTCATGCACCCACAAGCACGCACTCTCATCCGCTTGTGCGTGGGCACGTACGTTGGGTCCCTCTATGCACAAACCGGAATTTGATCACTTTTGTGGAAAAATGAACGAATTGCTTCTCCCAGCCCTTATTTCCAACTCTGTGCACAGCTCCAGGTCTATTCGTGTGCTGCACACGACTACACACATTCCTATCCACCTTAATTATTAATTAGTATTAATCTCGATTCTAAAATAGCACCCGGTTTGAAGCTGCTGCTCGAGAAAAACGTAAACTTGGACTTGGAAAAAATAAAAGGAAAAAGAGCAAGCTCCAAGTAGACGGTGATTGACAGAGGGAGAGGTTAAGAGCAGCTCTTAAATAATATATGTAAACCTGCAATTCAGTCTGACACAAATTCATTTTTCTTGCTATGACACACAGAAATAATCCAATCAGTGAGACAGTCGACGTGGCAAAGCCATTATTTAAACAAAGCTGGCTCGGCTTACAAATGCCTCAATTTGGGACAAATTGGGACTGTGATATTATGCGCCATTTTGCATTGTGATGTGCTGCAAACTTCTCCACTGATCTTGAAATAAAACGCGAGCGACGCGACGCCAGTTCATAGATTTCCCCTTTTCCCTTGCACTCTAGCATCCCCAAACGTATTAAATAGTCCAACAGTTCCCACCTCTGCTTACCGCACCACCCTTAGCATCAATAAAAGCAGAATTTGAAAGCTTTCTTAAAAGGCAGACTAGCAATAAGAACACATAACGACTTAAATGCAACCGCAACAACGGTGCTTTTCTCCCGTTGGAAATAAGCACCGCTTGCTCCAAAGAGATTTGATCGCCGCCTCCAAACGCACCGCCCAAGCTGTACAAAGCGGCAGAGGAGACGGAAGAGAAAAGGAGGCCGGCAGGAACGCAGTCGCAGAACGGCGACTTGGAAAACTTGGTTTCAGCTCCCGCTTTCCTCCTACAGCGTCGGGGTAACGTCAACGTAATTAAAGATCAGCGGCTGCTCGAGCCATTTGCTAGCTCGAGGCCTGAGCTGGCCAGAGCTCCGCGCGGTCAAGCCCGTAATCTTCCTTTCCCATCTGTAAAATGGGTCTAATTCCTTTTCTTCCCTCATTCCTCATTTGCTTTATTTGCTCTACGCCCGCTTTTATAGCGCGTACGTGCTGTCAGGCCCCTGGTGCGGCGGAAGCACCGACTCCTCACCGCGACGCACGTAACCGACGGCAATACGGGATGCATAACCCGATACGCCGTCTCCACCTCTGGCTTTTGTAGCTTCCCTAGCCAAGGGAAGCACAAAATTATCGCAATTTAGCAGCTGTTGCCGTGCCATCTAACACTGGCTAAACACTACAGTGATCATGCAGTGAAAGTAGACAGGCCTCGAGGCTATTCCAACACAGCTCGAAAAATGTAATCTGATGGGAAATCTCCTACTGGAGCAAAAAGACCAACTTTTTATCGATTTACAGTGGAATTTCGGCACTGCAGCTTCGGCGGGAAGGGAGACGAATCGTCTCGGGAAGGCAGCTGGACTCCGAACGGGAAGCTGGCACACGTTTCGCCGGGGCTCAGCATCACAAAGCAAAAGCCAGCCCTTGGGCTGTTTTTGGAGATGAAAAACAAGCTCCGGGGGCTTTACTGCTCCGTGCGTCAGCAACTGCAAATGCCCTGTGAAACGACGCCAGTGCAAAATATTACGGCTCTGCGGCAAACATCATCCAGAAAGGATTTAGGAGTTTACACCGGAAGAGACGTTCCGAAGTTAAACGGAGGTCTGGAACACTTTTGTCTTCAGAAAGTCTTCCCGTTTCGAAGTGTTGGTGTCTGCTCATGCCAAACGGTCACACCTGGTGGCCAAAATTACACTTTCGAGGGCCACGAAGTGACGGCCGGGCATCTCCCCAGCCGGCGTTCCTGCGAGCGCTACAGCACGACGCAGCCTGCCGAGCAGACGCAGCAGGGACTCTGCGGGAGGTGCAGCCTCGCTCACGTTGGCCATCGTGCACGATGGTTTTGGCAGTGCTCAAAATGGGCAAAAAGCTATTTAGCGAAGCAGGGACACTGTTGTCTTAACAGACGACCCCATGAATCAAAAGGATCTGCTGCTAGGGTCTAATAAACGCCTTTTTCTCCCATCCTTCTCTGTCCTCCTCTCCACCACTTGAGTTGGATGAGGCTCCCTTTGCAGGGCTGCCGCAGAGACGCCGGCAGGCACAGCCTGTCTCATGAACAGCAGAATTAGGGAATGTTAAAAAGCGATCAGATCCTCAACGGTGCCGGTAGGAGCATACCTGCATGAGCCGGGCAGTATCTATTGCACTATGTGTGGATAAAACCTCCAGCTCGCAAGAGCCCAGAGAGATGCCATGACGCCCCTGCGCCAGGCCTTAGCCACAGGAAAACGAGGAACGAGGCCAAAGCCGGCGATCGGCACAAACCTTGCAGGCTGCAGCTTAACTTCTCCTCACCGTCCCACCTGAAATGGGGAACGGCAGCAAAAGCAAAGCCGTGCTTGGAGAGGGGACGGCACCGCATCCGGTCCATGCAGGGGCAGGAAAACCTTCTTGCAAGAGGGGACTGAAACCATTACTAATATTGAAAATACAACTAGTTAAGAAAAACAGCTTGAGAAGAAGGTTCAAGAGAGGATGGGGAAGTTGAGCTGATGAGGAAAAGCGTTTCTACCAAACTACCTTGAGACAGCAAGCACAGCCCGGCTTGCCTTCCTTGTCCTTCCCTGGACTGTAGAAGCTGGAGGCTCCCGTCGCCGCTTGAGTTATTTAGCAGGGGCTAAACGACCCTAAAACACGGACAGATAACTCTGAGCCGCTCTCTGTGAGTTCCTCGTTTGAAACCAGCTGAAAACGCAGCCCTCGAGGAGGAATCAGCAGCGACAGGGATCTTCGGAAATGCTGGATTTTAATGGTATGCCATTCCTCTCCGCAGGGTGCCTACAAGGTTTTTCACGACCAGGAATAGAGTTAATGGGCAAACGCTATTATTATTAAGCTAGGTTATATTTGCAATCGCCCTCCTTGACAGTGGCCCTTGGAGGTATAATTTGAGACTCACAGCAGGTTAAAAAAAACAAAATAAAAAGCCAAGGGATATTGTAAAGTTGGGTTATAACCCACCCCTGGGAGCCGAGAGAAAGGGTGAATCGCAAGGTGATAGAGCAGCTGACAACGGCACGGAGTGAGGCTGCCTCTCTTAATCCCAGTGCAAGGAGAGAGCCAGGCTGGGGGCAACTGGTCTTCACCCCATCGTAGGGCTACACCAGTCATCCTACAACGGGAGGCACGAGCTTTACGCATTGCTGTTCTTCTACGTCCTCCGCTTGCCTTTTCATTCGATCCACTTGCAAGACAGGGCCGTCAAGAAAGCACGAGAAGAAGCTTTCAGCGTTTTGCTCGGGTTTATCCTTTTGTGAGTTTATTTACCTTTAAAATAGTGGCTGGTCCTTATGTTGCTCCCTGGTGGATTACAGCTCTAGCAGTGGATGTTTCTGTCCTCATTTAGCAAATCCACTTCAGCACTAGGAAACTCTTAACTTTGAATGTTGTTGTCCAAGTTTAAGGGGGGTGCCCGGCGAGTAGGACGCCATTCCCCCAGTTTGCTCTAAAAACTCATCCTTCTCCTCCTTCCATTCACCACATTTAGTGTAAATGCCCATTTTCAGAAAGGAAACATGGGATTTGTGCTCATGCCAAATTAACCCAAACCACCATAACCCCAGTGGAAGGGGACAGTGAGTGCACATGGACCCTGCTCAGGCTTTCCATCTTCCCATCCTTTCAGACATGTAGCACTGCTCAGTATTCAAAACTTCCAATACTACCCAGTACTTTTGCTTTTGCTTTTTTAACTCATTCCATTTTTATGACAGAAAAAGGTTCGCAAGTTTTAAAAATCCTAATCCAGGGTTCTCCAGGACAGGACTAACCTGCACGGCTTCCGCTCAAGCTCCTGTGAGAGCACCTCACCCTCTATTTCCCCAGTTTGGAGTGTGAGTCAAGGTCGACCTACTCAATAGGATGAATTAGAAGGATATTTCTCTAATTCCTTGGGGTCTACTCAATCCAGCCATAAAATCATCTGAAATTCAAAGAAGATCTAAATTATGAATGTAACTTTTGTTTTTATTATAACCAAAACAGAGTTCTCTGAATGTCGGGTATGCTAAGTACAGATCCTGATCTAAACTACGAATGTAGTAAAGAGAAGTTCATTCAATTCAAATCAATTCTCGTGAGAAGAGCTGGGAGTCAGGTGACGTTGCAGCATGCAATCCCCAAGCACTTCAAGCATGGCTCAGTTTTGAGCTCCATCACTTCCAAATCGAGCTCTCACCAAAACTCAGTGCTTCAGTGGCTTTGTGGCAGAGGAATGCAAACATTTCATATTAAGGAGCAGAAAGCAGGCTGCTCGTTAGGAAAGACATATTAAACAAAACAGAAGCACTGCTTCATCTGACTGGCTTCCTTTTCCCTTGCAAAACTTTCACAGTGATGCTTTTTTTTTTTTAAAAAAAAGTTTCTATCATCTAAAAATAACAAAATGTTCCTTACTGTTCAGAGCAATCATTGTCTAATACTTACAGATCATCACCTTGAAATTACAGCTAGAGCTAGAGCTGTCGCGTTGACTGCAGAGACAGGCGGAGCTACTGGGAAGCACTGCTGATCTGAAGTACTGGCTGGTCAGTTCTGATTTTCAGATAATTAATCATCATCTGGGATATTGTTTTTCACCCCCAAAACTGTAGAATCTGGGACTGCGCAACATGCCAAACGGAGCTACTCACTTAACAAGACAAATGGATTTTATTGACTTAATCAAGAAGAGTAACAACTCAATATCTCATTTCTTCATAGCTGGCTAGAACAAACTCTGGGGGCATGAGGAGATGATGTAAAACACAGTCTATAAATTATGAAAGTTTATTAAAGAAATGCCAATGGAACTGGTTTCAGAATTAAATGCCCACGTTCTGCAAGGCTTCCATACCAAGTGGGCAAAATATTGACTTACAACAAATGAGGCAAGCGATCTAGAGATAATATATCAGAGGGAAGAGCATAATTCTTCTCCCTCAACTGATGAGATTATTCTACTATGCTGTATTTGATGGGGTAGGAAACGAAAGGTTATCACATTTTTCGTTGCCATTGTTGTTCGGATGACAGCTTGCTGCGTTCGTTTGTCACAGCCTTTCTGCGCAACGCTGCATCTCCACTTCTCTGAGTCAGCCAACACTGCTATGGAAGGGGCAAGTCCTGCTAAGACTTACCAAACTTGGGCCTGAACCTTGATGGCCCTGAGGACTATACCCCCAAGTCCTAGAGGTGGCACAGGGGGAGGTCTGTTCACACCCACCGATCTGTGAAACCTGTACCATCACATCATACCCAGGCATCTGAAAAGTGCCACCTTAGGTGTCGGAGACGGGGCCTTCAAAGGGATCATCTAAATCCATCTTGTTCCTTCAGCTGAAGGAACAAGAGTGATTTTCGAGTAAGCAGAAAAATCAGCTGAACTGCAAAGGCTCTCCCGACACACAGCTCACGATCTCGGCTATAGAGCAGGCTCTGAAAGTGCTCTCCACAATTTCCCAAAATGCTGCCAAGAGGTACAGGGCAAAGAAAGGTGAGCAAGTCTGGGCGCCGGCTTTCTGCAAAAGGGAGCATCAACCTTCCCATGAAGTATCTGCTGCCGACGACTCTTGGGAAGAGGAAACCAGAGAAGAGGCACCGCTGGCCTCATCCAGAAAGGGGCAAATCCTCAGGAATTACTGCATGAGTAAAAATGCTGGAAGACTGCCTCTACGCCACGTTACTTTGGGTACAAAAACGCACAAGAAGGAGACCAAAGACAGAGAAAGATCCATGAAGGAGGATAAAACAACCAAGCGCAAAGTGTTAAAGTACAAATTATACTCACAAAGCATTAGCGACAAGCCTACAAATTACTGCGAGTGAAGCAGCTTTTTGGAGATAACTTAATGTCTGCATTCAAAGCTAAAAATGTTAAATCAGAACCAAACAGCTATTTTATTGATTTGTACGCAGTGAGCTACAGGAATTCGAAACAGATGAGAACAAGAGAAAAAGAAAAAAGAGAAAATGTTTCTAACAATATAAGATATTCCTCTCAGGGGTCTACAGCAATCAACATAAAAAGACTTGAGTTCGAAGAGGCAACGATATGCTCTTACCGTTTCCCAACCAATACAAGCAAGCCCTGGATTTTAACTAACTGACAACGCTTCCCAACAGAAATGAACCCCGAGTAGGACCGTATGTGCTCGCTTGGAGATTTACTGTTCTAATGGGTCAAATTACACTTCTGGTGATTAAAACTGCAAGCCTCGAAGGACTGGATGTGTCCCACCTTGATAACGAACGGGCTTTTAACTGACCAAGCCTTTAACCTCTCGGAGCCTGGAATGAAACCATGTTGAAGGTGAGTGGAAGTATTAGGTAGCTAACGGGGTCGGTCCTATGGCTGGTGTAAGCTGATTATAGTTATTTTTCTAGCATGCAAGTGTCTGCCTTAGGCAGGTACGTGACTGTACCCACTACTGCCTGTGCTCCTTGCACAGCAGCTTCTGACAAGGCCAAGGATGGGTTGAAGAGTTGGGACACCTGGCTGGAATCTTCTGCAATACCTGCGAGCATTGCACTTACACCAGTTATGCTGTACGGACACGGATTTCTGCTTTTAGGAGGTTTTTCTAAAGGCATTTGGAGCTCCCGCAATGATCAGAGTGCAAGCAACTAAAAAAAGTACTGTGCCAACAGTTTAGGGAAAGATGATATCAAGGCAACCATCACTCACCTCTACTTATTCACTTTTTTTTTTATTTGCCTCTCTGCTGTTGCTGCTGCCCTTAGAGCAACATACTGTCTTGAGGACTGACAACAGCATCACGTGGATGGTGGCCAAAGCAATTTCCAGTTCACTCCATTCCCTACGTTAAATAGTCGCATTCAGAAAGAAAATCTGCTTCTGTGTTCCTGCAAGTGCATGAAAAATTAACAGGCAGAGCCCACAGGAGATTAAGTGGAGAAAATCATCTCTGGGCATTACATTCAAAAATAAATAAAAAAGGTTATCCCTTGGACAAAGATGTAGGCAATGTACTGCATTCGCTCTCACGCACTCCATAAACCAACATGTTACTCCTCTCCGATTGCTGCAATTGCTTTCAAAGGCTTGAGAAGCTTTCGGACACATAGCCACGGAGAAGGTCGACAGAGGTCGGATCTCCTGGTTGGTGCCAGGAGATGTGCGTTTTACCTCTGGCTGTGCGGGGCATATTACACTTCTCCCACCCCTCTGCTTTTCCAGCCACAAAAAAGGGACAAAACTCAAAACTCCCAGCTTGTCAAGGGTTTCACAATCTTCAGATAAAAGCCATCCTAGAAACACGCCGTCTCCTTCTAAATGCCAGCAGACCAACCAGCTGAAAGGCAGACGCTCAGAATGATTAGCAACTGATTAAGTGGGCATCCACAGTGCTTCGAGCTTTAGACTAAAGCTAGAGATTTTCTATAACGGCCACCGAATGAATGGCTTATGCCAAGCTCTTTCAAGTGCAGTAAGTCCATGAAAAAGTTCTGCCAAGCCCAGAGGCCGTGAAATCAAGCCGCATAATTTCAAGGAAGCGTCAGGTTAATATGGATTTGGACATTCCCCCCATGCAAAAGTGCTTCTCAGCACCCCACTGCAGGTATTTTATTCACAAACCCCATCCGCTCACTTGGTAGAGCAGCCAGTTATGAGAGAGGCACTAGTAAACGCAGGTCTCATCAGCGGGTTTGTATGTGTAAAGCCTGCCACCAAGCCCCGGTTTCAGCCTCACCCCAAATCCTCTCTCTCACTTGAGCCCAAACATTGCAGCACGGTTCTCCAGGTAGCAAATTGCAATGTTCAGTCCTCCAGCGCAGGGAGATTGAATCTGAAAAGAATACGGCAATAAGAATGAGGCCGGGCATCAATACCGCGCGCCGAAGCTCTCCTGACGACGGCAGTGATGCTGGATGAGTGATTGAGCATTTGTTAAACTTCTACCATTGTGAAAGCAACCTATTATTTTCCCAGTTGTGCTCTGAAATGCCTCAATCACTGACAGAACAAGTGAGTGAGAAATAATACAGTTCATTTTCTATTGCTTTTGTTCAATAGATACATCACTGTACATCGTATCTTCCATTGTTTCATCAACAACACGGCTAATATTTTTTTCTTCTCATCCCCTTTTTTGATATCATGTTGTTAGACCGATGACTCCTCCATTTAAGAATTGTGTACATCTTTAAAGCTCCCCAATAACATCCCGTAACATGACACAGTGTCCTATTCAGGACTGTTTTGTAAAGAAAAACAAGGTGCTACTGCAATCACGGGAAGACTATACAAATCAGGTAATGCAGGAAAGAGGCTTCCAAATTGCTGTGCTTAACCACAGGACACGCTCCTGCGTCTAAACTCCCGTCACCGCGGCCTAACTGAGCAAGGCTTCGCTTCTGCAGCCGCGGATTCAAATCCGTCCTGCTGTCCCATGCCACAACTAATATGGTCTAGCACACGAGCTTTCAAACCGGATTTTAACCCACGTCTGTAAATTATCGGAAGGTGTTTCTACTAAACAGTGGTGGTACCACCACCACCACCACCACTACATGTTACCAGACATACGCGTCGGCAAACAAAACTATTTGGGGGAGGGTGGAGGGAGTTAACCAAGAAAAGCAATGACCATAATCTCAAAATTCGGTTTTAATTAACAACAAAACATAACGGGAGCCGGCATGGCAACGCCACAGAACATGGTGGGATTGGAGGGGAAGGTCCTCTGGGTTCTTCTGCAGCTCCAAACGTCTCTCACCAGTTTGAGCCTAACCAACACACAGTGTACTGGCAGGTTACAACTTAGATACAGATGAAAGGAAAACAGAAAAGAACAAATTACCTCTAAAAACAACTGACTGAAAGCCCTAGATAGGAAGTGCTGGCACTGAGTGCAGCAGGAAAAGGCAGTACACTGCCAAAAAGCCTCCCAATTCTGGTCAACCTTATTAGCGCTTCAGTTTAATTTTAAACTTTTGGTCACGTGCTTTTCCCCAGAAGGAAGAGAGTCATGCAAAATTACCCCAGGAGCCAATCTCTTTTTTAGAGCTCATGTATTTTAATCTGTGAGGGCTTAAAGAAAAAGCCACTGCCTTCCTGGTGGCACACACACCAGACAAGCAGCTTTCCAGATCCTCATCACGATGAAACATGGATCTGGACTACATGATAATTTTTATGAAGAAAACAACAGCAGCAACAAAACCCAACTCTCCTGGGACCACCCCGAGGAAAGTGCTTAGAAGCCGAACACCTAGATCTTCTGTTTCGAGAACATTAGGAGAAATTCTCTCCTGTTCAGGCCTCGCATTTGCTATCCACATCCAACACCTACGGACTTCTCAATGCACTTCCCAATCTCCTGTGATGAGCAGATACCACAGGCCCAGGTGGATACCTCAGTAATTAAATAAAAAGCAGTTGGACAGAAGGATTCCAGGAAGGAACAAGATATCATTACCTTGCAGACCTCATTAGAAACACAAGGAACACAAGGTACAGCACATGAAGCAAGAAACCTCTTGTGTAGCCAAAGGCTTTTGTGCTTTTCCTGTTTTGAGCAGTTCGTGGTTTGAGTCCCTCTCCTGTACTGAATGCAGGAAGATGACAAAGTTGAGCAACTGAAGTCTTTTGTATCTTTTTCAGTCACTTGTGAAAAAGTGCAAGTGCATGCCTTCAATTTTGTTTTCAAAACTTGTTTTGGAAAATCAGACATCTCCTGTGGACTCCTAGCTAGCTGCCCAGCAGCTACCCAAGCCGGGTGGCAGTGAGCCAGAAGTGTCCACCTCTATTATATGTGAAAAAAGGCATTTGAAAGAATCTCTTCTGTTTCTCCCAGGACTTTTGCACTATTCCCTATGGAAGCAAATACTTTTCTCTTGTTTCTGCATTCAAAAACACAGGTTTTTGTTTCCTTCTCCATCTCAGCACGAGCCTGATGGCAGCAGGACCACGAAGCCCCCGTGGGAACCCTGCAGTACAATAGCCAACTAATGTGCAGCAGTCAGTGCTCCTCCATCGTACACAGATAACAAAGAACTGACTTTTATCCGCTGGTGCTCACGCTCGAAGGTATCCCAAAGTATTCGACAAACAAATGAGGTAGATTGAGTTAAGACAACAGAAGAGACACCAGACTGATCCTCAAAGGTGCAGAGTCCTTCACTCCCTTTGACCTCATCCTTCAAGATTTATTCCGTCACCTTGCAAGACCTGATCCCTCTCGTACCTTTGGGAAGGTGCTCTGATAGCTCAGGGCAACAAAATTGTTTGAGAAAGGAGATGGTCGCACACAGCCCTCCTTGGGTGCCCCTGGAAACACATGAGCATCCAGTTTCTAACAGGAGAGGAACAAGGGATGGAGGAGGGGAGGAACTGGCTCAATATTATCCTATTGCTATTTCTAAATCTTTGTTAGGGAAATTAATGTGGAGCTGGCATGAATTGTAATGAGGATGAACTGGCATGGAAAAGGGCTTGGAGGTTAAATAGGAAATTTAAGCATATTCACCTAGCAAAGCAGAGAAGCTGCCATGGGTAAGCCAGAATACGGCTTTTTGTGACTGCTAGACTGCACGAAGCTATGAAAGAGAAAGCAAGCAGATTCCCACAGAAAGCTACAGATACCCATGGCTCTACAGACAGGATTTAACGTCTCCTTTGGAGAGCAATGAGTCAAGACAAAACACGTTTGATCTGTTTGCCAAACAGCAGTTCAGGGATCCCTGAAAGCTTATGAGTACTTTGTGCTGCTGTGCAAACCTCAAGCAGCGATGACTTCTTAGCCACGGAGCAGCGGGGAGTTGTTTCTGGAGTCTGAAAGGCATTGACCCTTGGGGATCTACCCAAAGGGAATTAAAGGCAAGTGGACAGCCTCACTAATAAAAAAGGGAACAAATAAAATGCAATTTCTACTTCCATCTCATTTAATTGACATGAAAATAAATTGCTGCTGTCTCTTGGCAAAGATTCACAAAGATTCATTTTCTCCTTCCGGGGGATCACATTACCTTTGGCCTTACTGCGTGTTAGGTCTTGAACCTCTGCTAGTCCAATCTGCTTCTTGTGAGCCACGAGCCCGTGATCAAAGCGTGATATAACGATCCCTACGCTCCACCGCCGCCGCCTTTCACGCTTACCGGCCGCAGCGATATCCCAAGTTGCGCTCACAGAGATGTAGTTTCCTTAAAAAGGCAAAGGGCTACCTGGGGTAACTTTCTAAGAATAAAAATGCATGCACAAACATTAAGATGAAAATCTCAAGCGATTCCCCTGCTGTCAGCAAAATCAATCTACATACAGACTGATAGCAGACGCTAGCCCGGAGCTGTAAGGTTGGGGGCGAGCAGGGCACTGGAGGAGAATGGGTGCAGCAAGCCAACATCACGGCTAGCATAGAAAATTAGTTATAAGAAATTGGAGTATATTAGGAAAATAACTGCTGCACCGGTCTTATCTTTTTATTTTTTAATAATGCATTTTGTCTCCATCAGCAAAGAACTGCTCTAAGCTAATTGCCCTAAATGTCTTTTTAAAGACACCCGTCTATTTGCAAACCTCATCAAGTTACAAGTTCGACCAGCCTCTAATCTTCATTTCTCAATTTACGGTAAGAATGAACAAACACAAAGAACTTAACGCAATAATTACTATTAGCACGGCTCGAACGGTTCGAGATAGGCGACTTCCAGGCCCTGCTGCCATTACGGACACTCAGAGAGAGTCGCTCACCTTAGTTCAGTCAATTCTGTTTTTAAATAGGATTGAAGGAATCCAGGTAGGGTTTTGGAATTAACGGCATCTACTTGGTAACTACCAAAGCACCCGAGTGCTTCCAGCACTCGCCAATGGTTGTTAAAGCCAACAGCAACCCAACTGTATTAGCGCACAGGTCATTACCGGTGAATGAGGACAAGTACGTTATACGAACCTTAAAACAAATCCTTGTTTATTCCAGGCTCTGGCGTAAGCTAGCACAGGCTTTGAAAGCGCTCCTCGTGCGGTAATTCACTCGGCGTAGGCTGGAGCATCCCAGAGCATGAATAAAGATGAGAGCATTTAACGCCGCAACAGACTTTTCCCCATGTAAACTGCGCCACAGAGAAGAGCTAGATCACAAGTGTTTATTTCTCTACGACGGAGCTTGGTGCACACTACATTATAAAAGCCAAGATAAAGAGTTTAACCGCAGCAATATATTTCGTTACCTGCAGCAAGCAAAGAATAAAGTTTAGGAGTTAAAAGATTTAATACGGCAATGATTCCCTTTAACTGCTTCGTGTTAGGACAGAAAACAAAAAATAGAATAGGCATTTTAACCTCAGTCACTGTCTAATGCATTTCACTTCTGCGTTCGTACGTGCTGCAGGATATTGTTTCAGAACGAATTTTAGAAAGGCAGAGGATAGACGTGGCAAACTTTCCCTATTTCATCTTTTAATGAAAACTCCTTAAATCCACAAAAGTTTGTAAATAGAGACCGGCTGCTTTCCAGGGTTGCTCACTACTGCCACCCTGGTGACATTACTGAAAAAGGACAGGACTGAAGCGTATTTGGAGAACTGGATTGTTTGGATCTCTACAAACACATATGTCTAGCCTGGGTTTTCTTTCTTTACATAAGCACACCCCAATTTGGCTGTTCTTATAAAATAAATATCCATGCTCCAGGGTTTGCAAAGTGACCCCATACGCTTAGTGAGACCTTAACAAAGACTATAATTCATGATAAAAACATCAATCTGCGCTTCGAGCACGAGCATTGCCCGGCTCTGCCCGAGCACACCGAGAGCCCTCTCAGTTACACCGTCCCCGTAGCCGCAGTTTGATGGAGCTGGCATGCCTGGAGGTTCCCGGGAAGCTTTTGGCAGCTTGTCCCGCAGTTTGGGGCGAGAAGAATTGGCGTAGCTTCAAGAAGCTCCTTCACAGCTTTTTGATGGATGAATAACACCAGCAACCCCAAGAGAGTTAGCAAAACGATCAGACCCCGACCCTTCGTTAGGCTTTATGGATAGGATTGGGAATGCAGCCACAGCCTCAGCAGCTCATGATAGATCACATAAGCAAGGAGGTTGAGAGTTTTTGCAAAGAACAGCGGAGCTCCCTCACCCTAAAGACTCTTTGACCATTGCGTGCACGTTCACAGATTTGTAAGTCTGGAACTCAGACAATTTCTTCCTAGTTCAGAGGGAGAAGACAGCTCAACGTTAGCTTAAAAATCCACAGTGAGGAAATGTTTAACAGAAAGGGAAGGAAATATCATCATTTTTTATCAGTTTATAAATTATCTGGCTGATAAGATCCTTAAAAGCGTGCCAGGAAGAGGAACCCGCTCAGACAAGTAAAGCGCAAGAGTAAATTGCCAGCACCACAGTTTCATATCTGAGGTTGGGATTCTGGAGCCCTGATCAGATCTGAATTTTACCTCCTATGTAATTACACCAAAGAGTATTTAATTTTTACAGTTTCAAAGAGATGCTGAAGAATGTGACCAAGGAGTAACCAGCACTGGGAGCCCTTCTCTGGCTTTGGAGAGCTTAACATAAGCATGTGTTGCTGTCTGGGAGGTGGATGCTGAGCTCGGCGGGCCAAGGGCACCACCAAAGCTCAGCTGATGGGAAGCTCTGGTGGTGCCAACACAGGTCTCCCGACCCACTGCACGCAGTCAGTGTTCCTCCAGATAGAGGACATTTAGAGGTCCATGCAGCTTGACTGAAAATCCTGCTTAAAGAGCGGAGAGGGGAGGCAAGGGGACTGCAACCTGAGGATCCAATGAGCAAAGCAGATGGATTAAAAAAAACCTAATCATGCTTCAATGAAGAACGAAGGCATGAATCTACCAAAGGGATGCACTGTGGGGGGAGGTCAAGGAGGTGTCTCTCATACAGGGATCATTCTTACCTCACTTAGAAAGAAAATCTGTTTATTCAATTCAGTGATTAGAGAGAAAAAGTCAAGAGATATCACCTTCACCAAGCAGCAAACACCTGGCTGAAAGCAACTTCGACCCTCAAGAGAGTTAGGAAAAACGAAACACAGTCTACTACAGACGCAAAGTCCTGGAAGGCAGCTTTTGCTTTCATTTTTTTGTTAACAAAATTAAGCTTTGAGGCAGTTTTCACCTGATATCTAGGTATCCGATATCTAGATCTGCAGAAACCCACCCAAAGGTACCTGTGCAGCCCCATACCCTGCTGGCAGTATCCCCTCCCGGGAAGTCTTGCTTAGGGGAGCAGGGACCTTACTGCTTTTTTTGGCTGTTAATGGTGTATTACTGTGAATTATTATTACTATCACTGGGAGTGTATTATTATGGTTCAGTAGGGTCCTAGGTACACAGCATCACAGCTCCATCGGACAGACCATGCCCCTAGCTCTCTGCAATCCTCCTGGGAACACAAAAATTGTAGCGGCCCGCAAACTATACAGCCCTCCTCTAACTATGCAGCGGTTGCACCAAACTACAAAACCGGACAGTGTCTTCCAAACCAGACGCCCTTCCGTAAGGCACGGAGACCACGATGAAGTTGGGGAAAGCGTTTTCACAGCACTGGTAGGAAATGCAGGAGTGCTCCCTAGTCTGGCTCAGCGGAAAAAAAAAGCTGAGGTTAGCCCTGCTGTGCCACTAACCTCCATCAGAGAGAAAATAAGGAGTTGGAAACTCCGGCTGCTTGTAAAATTAATGGGCATCTATTTACCTTAAATACCACACCCCAACATGGGATATTAGAATGATAAAGTGAAACCTGTACACAAGGCTAGTTGCTGATTTAACACTCACTTCCTTTATTCTTCATCTTCTTACTCCCTTGGGAAAAATGGACTTTCAGATCTCTGGGGTACTATATTAAGAAAATGTTCGTAAGAGTGCAGAATAGTCCGGGAATTTCCCAGGCTTCACAGAACATATTAAGATAATCACTACCACATTCACACAGGTGGCTTGAAATAAATCATCAGTTACTTTGCAGACCTAATGGAAATGTGATTTTGGCAAAAATTACTTTCTCATGTAGTAAGGCATGAGTTCAGCTATATATTACACTGCACTTCAACCCTGGTCCCAAAATTATCCTTTCCTTGTGCAAGGTAATATAAATTTGAAATGATGTCACAGGATCATGCAAGTTATAGCAAATTTTTCCACTTTAAACTGGAAGATCGGTATTATAATCTGTAAAATCTGTATTGTAATCTGTAAAATCTTACTGACTACTAAGACTTTTTTTCCCCCTCAATTTACCACAATGTGAACTACTACACTTTCAGATAAATACAAATACATAAACTTATTTTCATGGACTCCGTCTCCTAGCTACTATTTCACAGATCGACAGATATTCAGATTACCAGTGCATTCAGAGAGGCTACTTCCAACCGATGGGTAAAATGTTATAGTTCGCTCCGCCTTTACTGCTGCTGGGCCATCTGATCTCATGATTTAGCCATTTTGTCTCATTTTGCTAATCTACAACAAAGCCAGTGAGATGTGATTTATTAGCAGTTGTAAAGTTTTGCAACATCAGAGACGAATTACATTACTCATCATTTATAAAACTTGAAAAGAAGCTAATCAAGCAGCCCAGATGCACGATGACATGGGTGAAGAACGACGGGGTCAAGCCCACGAAGCCTGCTCTCAACGCCAGGACTATTAAACTAAACAGAAAGAAGAGGCAAGTGTTCGGTGTCGGAGGTGGGCAGAAGGTCACTCTGGTTTGCTTAAGGAAAAAGGATCACCGTGAGCTTTTTTAGAGCAACCCCATCCTCAGACCTGGCCCTTTCTCCACAACTTCAGCTTCTATATGGGGGAGAGGAACAAGACCAGAAACTGGGATCTGGGAGGAAAATGCTCTCTAACACAATGCAATCAAAGCTGGCTAGGCAAAATTTCAATACAGCTAATAGAAGGAAAAATAAATATTTTTCCATCAGATTGAGTACAGCCAGTGCAGGCAATATACGGCTTCTGCTTACTAAAAAACGAAAAGGTGCTTGCAGCCACCTTGGAGCCAAGCTTTCATCTCAGCAATTCCATCTCTGGCTCCGTACAACTTTATTAGCTTAAAACCATTGCTCAGCTCTGCCCTTTGGCTCCCCAGTCGCTGTGCCACTTAGCACAGAGAATAATAATGAGCAATATAATGGAGCGCCGTTTCCCTCGCTGTCCGTCTCCAGGGAAGAGCAATCATCTCGCGACTGTCGCTGCTAATGCAAACCACCACCGCTGATCCGCTGGGACTCGGAGCAAAACACCCAGGGAGATTGTTTTGCTGTTGCCCGCCGTTTCTTCCTTCCCTTTTCAAAATACCTCTCTCCTGCAGAAGTCTCCGAGACGTTATTAAGCCACAGAAACGCGAAATGAAGGAGGCAGGCGGACAAACAGAGCCTCGTTTCTCTGCAAAGCTGCTTCCGAAGGTTAACCATGGCGCAGACCTAACGCGACACTACTTTGCTGAGGACTATTAAGAAATTGCACAGTTGCCTGACGCCACGGCTGTTGTATCGTATGGCTTGGCGCGCGGATTGAATCCCAAGCCACGACTGCGTGAATAGAGCGGGAACGGTTTTACCCAGTTCATACGGCCTCAGATGTTCATTAATGAACGATATTCTTTAACAACCTCATTTTTTTTAAGCTGCACTAAATAAAGCAAGCAAATAAAAAGATGCGATTCTTAGTTTTGGCAAATAAGCAGGGTTTCGGTGATGACATATATGTACCCAAACACACAGATTATCTTGCTTTGAACAGTCAGGACCTAGGCTGTAATGTCTTTGTTTTACACTTAAAGATTAGGCACGCACATTTTATGATGTTTATTCCACTACAGATGAAACACCGAAGCTGGTTTTAGTTTATATCACAAAATCTCTTACAGAAAATAAATTAAGATTGTTGCCTTTTGTGCAAGGTCAAGGGACGCTCGTTCAAACAGCTACCACCTGCAGTAATGACACATGGACAAACATTGGAGAGGATCAAAAGAGGAAAAGAAAAAGCAGCACGCGCACAAAATAACCTGATGAAAACAACCCAGTGGCATCTCCCAACCACGAGGAGACCACACGCCTCAGGATGGATCAGCCATGGACTGGCAGAGTTACTCGGACGCATTAAAAAGAATAAGCAAAGCCACTGAGAGCCAACAGACTCCACCACCAGAATTTCAAACATCTGACTTGACTATTCTAATGATTTTTTTACCTAGTTATGCCCAGAAAGACACTTTTTTATAAGTCTACAAGGGGGAAAAAAACCAGTTCCGACTCTTCTCTCCCCCAGTCCCCCAAATCCCATCTTCCCTCAGAATCAGGACTCAGCTAGTTAAACCTGCAAGAATTCAAAGTTGGGCTAAGCCGTAGAGTCGATATGGCTCAATCATCCCTCTTGCTGAGCAATCAAAGAGCGCTGTCATCGGAAACAAACCTGTTGACCTGGAAGAATTGGCACCAGCACCCACACAAATCCAAGTCCTCTAATCTGGCTGATAACACTAACAAAAGGTGTCAGCTTGAATGAGCCAGCTAATACAATACGCACGTGGCCCGAGGAGGAGGAGGAGGAGGAGGAGGGAAGCTTCACAAAGGAAGAAAAGAAACTCAGGACCGATGAGATCCACAAAGGAAAGGAGAGGCAGAGGAGGGAGAAAGGCTTCAGAATTGGAAACGCGCAGATGACATTCAAGAGGGTCACCGTGTACAGAAACTGAATCAGGAGATTGAAAGGTTTTGGTGGAAGTGCTGGCTTTGAAGACATCCCTTGATCTATTTTTCCTCATAGAAATGTTTTCTTTGCAAGGCCAAAACACCAAACATGTAAAGGATAAGCTGCATCTCTACTGCTGAAAATGAAGGAACGTGCATTTCAAAGTCGTATCACTGATTTCTTCCACCTCTGAGCTTCCCATTTGCTGACATATTAATTTGTTTCCTATCTGTTAAATGATAGAAAAATTAGGCATGTGATACAAAGCAAGCCTGGTATAAATGTCTTCTCTTGAACTCAACCACGTTACGCATTTCTCACTCATTGTAATGCAACATAGATCCTGATCCAACATGCAGCTTCTTACAGTCCCTCAGGCCAAATTGTCTGCTGGTATAAATTTCTCTAATTCTATGAAAGCACATTTATTTTAGCTACATGAGGATCTGACTCCAAGTTCATTCCACCATGAGTTAGTAAATAAGAGGCAATATTGAAATCCAAATTCATTCAACGAGTAGCTAAAGGCAACTCTGGATATCAAAACCCACCTTATATTAGGAAGAAATAGCTGTGGGCTATCTACCAACATTAACAAATCTTTAGTTGTCATATGGACAGTGCCACCAGAGATGTGTAGGCTTGTGTTTCTGGTTTGTCATGCAGTGAAGGTATAGTACATATATGTATTTACGTATGTTTGCATGTATAGAAACACACAGCTGGAAGATTGTGATTTCCTGGGTTACAGAGCAACATTGTTAACAATAAAACCAATGGCATCAGTAAAAACAGGGCTATTTTCCTACAAGACCTGAAAATACAATTTCTTCCAAGGATGTTTCACAGAGCACACAGCTACAATTCAGGCTTGCACTTTTCTCCTCATTATAGCTACTATCCCCTTCTGTTTTTAAGCATGTTGGAAAGGTGAGGTTACACGCCTGTCCAAATCCTAAATATCTCCAAGTACTTTATCATGGCTATTCCGAGTTCCTCTTTGCAGAGCCTCCATTTCAGAAATTAGTAGCTCCAGCATTTCAAACACATTCCCTACTTCAGCCCGCACTCGTTTCCCCATGCAGTGATGCTCAGCTATGCACCAAACTGTTTCTCAAAGTAATCCACAAAGCGGCCTAGCTATGAAATGCCCCATCGTCAGTCTGGGTCCATTTGGGTTTGTGCTACATGGCGTGGTGCTTCCTCTGCTGCTCTGCACAGTGCTCTTCCATCCAACTTTTCTCTGGTTGGATGCAACTGAGAAGATCTAAGTAGTTGCAGCCCTGCAACCACAAAGGTTATTCCTCCTTCTGAGCAATCAGCACAGGTTGTTCCTGGAGAAGTTTCCTAAATTAGGAAGGAGGAAGCTGATGCCAGCAGATGTTTCATAGGAGGGTCTGGATTGGGATCTCATTCCCTTGCTCATCCATCATAGCTACTTTTGTTTACTTTTAGGGAAGATCTCAAGGCTCATCTCTTCATTTTGGCTTTTGCTTCGTGAATGAAGAGTTTGGCATGCCTCAGCAAATAAGGCTCCACATTTTCTCTCTTTCATGGAATACTAGAGCAAACAAAGGGGAGGAAACAGAGGAGGAAAACACCTAAAAGCAAACTGAACCTCAAAGCAATATAAGTGAAAACAGTAGCACTCGCCCAGCATCAATATTTAAATGTCTTGCATTAGTAAAATATCTTCTTGATTCATACTGATGGGTCTGGTTCACATTCGTATCATTGCAGTTGTAATGACACCGAGATTGAAGTGTACCAGTTAAAGGTAGGGGAAAACACTGAAACAAGGGTCCCTATCCCCAACTACGATTAGTTAAAAATCAGGTCCCCTTAACGCATATTAGGAGCTGTGGCGGGCAGCTACACCCCCACAAGCCCACAAGTAGAAAAGGAGTTGATCCACCTTCCCTGTGCATCCACAGGCGGTGAAGAGTTTTATACCAGGCCAAAAGAAGCATTTTTTGAAATTATAATTTCCTAAACCAAATGAAGTATTTCAGAATATAAAGTTAAATCAAATCAATGGCATACAATGATTTTCCTATAGCTGGCAGCTTATTCAGTTAACATCAATCATCAAGGGGGGAAAGGGTAAGATGCACGCAGAAACTTAGAGATTAATTTCAAAACTGGAAAGCATTCATATGTCCAATGGCATATTAGAAACAATAATATTACCCAAGGAGACATCAGCCCTGAAACGATGCAAGTTTAAATTTAAAAATAGGGGTAGAAAGCATGAGAACGTTAAATTTATGAAGACATTAGATGCTGGGAGACACAGAATAACTGCACAACTATACAGGAGCAGCTGTCTTCGTACAAAGGGGCCTGATCAATCCAACTGCTCCTTTTGGTCACCTCTTGCTCCCTTTACACTTTTTTCATTTCTGACACTCAGACTGGCCAGAGCTCAGTGGCCTGTATCAGTAGTCAAAAATGTTAAACTTGTTCATCTGTTTATGCTTTAACACATGTACAAATGCAAAATGTTCAGATACCTCATTGGTCAGGAAATTTAAGAGACTTTATAATAAGTACTGTAAGAGTTTAAGGATTATTTGTTCTATGGCTCCCTAACAGAAATACTCACCACAATCTATACAAAGCCTGTTAAAGATTTGTTATTTTCTGTTCACGGGATAAGGAGGAGAGCCAAGATTATTCTTTCCACGAAACCGGAGTTAAAATCACAGGGCCTGGAAACTGCTTCAGAGGCATTACAGGTCGCTGGTTTAGGGTGCATTTAACAAGCTCAGCATCCAAGGAATGGTGTTTTCTATGGCTTTTCTACCCATTTGTACAAGGTGACATAAACCCTAGACCAAATAATTCTAATCTAATGCTGCTTCAAATTCTGCAGCCCACTGTAGACTTTCCTTCCCAATACTCTGTTTTCTGCTGTAGCACACTACATCCCAAGCATGCATATTCCATAATGAGATAGTCACACAGAAATTACTGTGATGTTTTCTCGTAACTCTAGACAAATGCTTTTTTTCAAAAAAAAATCCAGCAAACTCCTGAATATGTCTCACCTGTTCTTCCAAGGACTGTGCATTAAAACCAAGGACTTAGTGCTAGGAAACGTGCAGATTATTAAATAGGATCACGAAGAGTCAGCACTGTCCTGTGCAAGTTGCTGCAGACCATATGGCGGACTCAAGACCCGCTGGATTTAATGGAAAATTATTTGTGGATTTGGACTGGCTTTAGGTCGAATTCCTTAATACTCTCCTTGAAGCACCACAACTGCATTACCAGTATCTGCTGATGTGTTCACCTTTCATGCAAAACCTGATTCTCCAAAACGACGGAAGAGTTGTCGTGCACTGAAATACCCCAGATATATTGGAAACCAGGTGCCAAAACCTCAGTTTTCTGGTCACAGTTAAAACTTCTGGTATGTTTCTGGCCAACAAGGTGCAATTCAGTCAAGTTGTTAAAAGGAAAGTTTTCGTTTGCTTTGTAGTTTTATTTTAAGGAAGTCTATAAGCCATCTCCAGTAATAAACAGCATTATTAAAGAGAAGCTAACTTTCAGGAGCAGGTGAAAGCAGAAAATCATGTATAGGCCAGAATTGCTTCCCCTTTTTCTGACATCAGTCTTTGACCTTCACTGTAGTACCAGCTTCTATAGATGTGAGCAGGAAAAGCCGGGGAATTAAACCAATTTCTCCTTGGCGAGAGTAGCACAGCTCTTGCTGCTCTCTGTTTATATATTTTTTTGAAGTCTGCAGCGTGTGCTCCACACCTTCCAGCTTGCTGTCCCAATTAAGGCAGCAAGAGCTAAACACAGCGCTCATCCTAAAGTGATGCAAACAGCCCGACCATGCAGCCTCTCCTTTAGTGCGCAACTTCAAGTGGTTTGAAAAAAACTCCAGTTTCTTTGGGTTTTGATTAATTGGAAGATAAGAGAAGCAGATAACATGAACTATCATGCTATCAGAATCGCCTAACAGAGGTATGAAAGAAGAAGAGCTGGAAAAAATGATCCTTTTTCTCCACAAAATTCACTCTTTCTCTCTAAATATACGTAGGTAAAGCAAGGAGTGTTTCAGCACAAGGAAACCTATTCGTCCCCCTCACTGACATAAGGTCACCTAAGGAGTGTCCTGCGCTCTTGGACTTCTCCTAAGACACCCAAGGAAGGGACCATTTAGGATGGCTGTCCCACACGTCACTCCATTTCCAGACTTACAATTTCACTTCCACTCTTGTCTCCCAATTTGCAACCCTACCTGTGATAGCAAATAACCTCCTTCCCTCTCTCAACCTTCTGCCTCCCTCCAAAAAAACAATAAGAAACCTCATCTGAAGCCAAGTTTGCTGGAAACATCTGCCTTTCCTTCAACAGACTCTGGATCAGGCTTTTAGGGTCTAGGTGATACCGTAGCAAGCAAATTACATACACTAGATTTATGCTCTTTGTATCACAATGTCATGTTTAGAAGACAAAAGGGAGAAAAGAAAATACGATCAGATGCAGACACGCAGAAATCAGCCTCGCTCCCGAGGAGCAATTAGAGTTGGCTAATTCCCGCGCCTCCCAGAATATCCAGCATCCGTATATGTGCTATTAGGTTGCCTGCACTGTCCCTGAACTAATCTGATTAGTCCAGTCGTTGATTTTCACCCCCACTCCTCTACTCCAAACAATTCTTGCAATAAAGGTTTTCTGCAGAGAAAAACGAACAAATTTCGCCCAGGAAGGTAGAAATCCTGGCAAAAGCATTTGCGTAACTGCAATCGTTCTGTGCGGGGTCTCCAACTTCTCTTTTCATTAGGCAGCAACTGGCTGCTTTTATTCAGAGACGTGTATACAGTGGCAGGAGAGATCTCTCTAGTGGCTTTGCTGATGCCATCCTCCCCCTCATAAAAATAACCAATTGAGGCTATTCCTGCAAGATGCCTTTCATGTGCTGCATGAATAGGTTACGTGAAATAGCTCCTGCATACCAAAGGATATAGAAAGCTTTATTCTCACGCGCGGGGAAGGATTTATTTAGCCAAAATGAAAAAGAAACCGAACAGAAGACAGATACCCTCACATACCACTGGGAATTCCAACCGTCTGAATGATATGTAAATGATATTCGTTTTTTTTAAAGTGTGGGCCTACTTGGAAGAGGGCCTAGTCAAAAACAGCCCCCTTCTTCTTCAGCGCATCTGCTGTGTGTGTGCATGCGTGTGTAGTCGACTCTATTTGATGACTAAGACCGGTCACAAATTATCTTTCAAGTTGTTTTTCTCTGGGATTAATTTTCTCCTGAATGTTTCTGTTTGCACTAGAAGCATCCATTTTCTCCCTGAAAAGCTGATATTTTACTGAAAACAAGCAAACGCACGCACCTGAAAACAGAAACATTTCCGCCAACGGAAAATTCAGCCAACACGCCTCATTTTTCACCACTTCTAGTTCTCTACGCCGGGCAGGGTGCTCCAGACGCACGACATCTCCCGGGACACGTTGCGTCAGATCCTGCAAGGATGCTCCACAGTGGCTCGGCCAGAGGACAAGGCTCAGCATTAATGGGGACGCAGCTGCACCAGGAATCCTACCTGACACAATGCACCCAAACTACTTCCACACCAGAACGGGAAAACAGTTTGGAACAACTGCTTATAGCTATTTTAAAAATTCTCTTTTCATCTATTTTCCCCCCCAAAAGCCAACATGCCCAGAAGTTTTAGCATCACACCAACTCTACTGCTGACGTCTGTTGAACGTATGGAGACTTTATCGTGTCCTCCAAGCCCTGAAGAATCAAAACAGGCAGAAGACAAAGCTGGGCTCTACTTTCTCTTGTGCTCTGGCACAGGATTATTTCCCTCACCTGAATATACCCACC
Organism: Apteryx mantelli; assembly: GCF_036417845.1. NCBI lineage: Eukaryota > Metazoa > Chordata > Aves > Apterygiformes > Apterygidae > Apteryx > Apteryx mantelli. Next base: position 220,301,395 of record NC_089978.1, on the reverse strand, counting down.
AAATCCAACTAAGCTGAAAGGCAGCGCTGAGAAAACAACATAGAGGCAAAGTTACTGAAACAGTTAAAATTTGGGCCAGAATCATTTGTTACTGGTCGAGACAGAAAGCAGCAAAAGGATTCTGGAGTTAATCTCCAAGCCCAGTGGTTACCAAAAAATATATATATATATATATATATATATATATATATATATATATACCTGTTTTTAAAATAGGGGTTGTGCTGGATTATTGACAGCTTAAAAAGTACATTAAAAATGGAAGTATAAATTCTCCATTATCGTTTTACCATTTTATTCTGTTATTCATCTTTGCATTCTTCAGTTGCTTGATCAAGAAATAGGGAGAACAGTTTCCAGACTGGTTATTACCACCTTTAGGCAGAAAGTATGACTGCATGTACTACACCAAGAGTATCAGAATTGTGATTTTTTAAAACTATTATTCACAGTCTTTTATTCAAGTTATTATTATTATTATTATTATTATTATTATTCAAGTCTTTTATTCATGCTTTTTTTCTTAAATCTTCCTGTGCCTACAACCCAGAGAGGGTAAAATTCTTAGATATTTCCCTTCGAGTAGAAATCTACACTGAAAAGCAAGGCTAGTGACAGCAGCGGTGGGACTGTCACCTCTGCCAGCCCCTCGGTCACTCCAAGCACACTGTGATCAACGCTCCCAACTTCGATACCAGAAGAAGGAACATTTCTAGATATGACATCTTTTGTCCCCTAAAAATCCAACCACGTTTCAGACCTCGATAGTTACAGGCATAGCATCTACCAACTCTCTCAAAAAACCAATCTCTTGCCAACCTTGTGCAAAACCACCTTAGCTTTGTCATTTGAGTCCTGGCCAACTACAGCCTTCCCATACAACCGTAACTGCGATATTTCTACATACAAGGACAGACAATCCCAACACGCTTTAGCCCTCGTTTTGGGAGGTTTTGAAATCACAATCCAAAAACAGTCTGCAGCGAAAGACCTGAGCTATCCAGAGGAACGCTAGCCCTGGGCTTGGTTTTGCTTGCTGGTGGAGAAGAAAGCGCAGGCAACCTAATGGCAAGTCATCCACCGAGGGGCCAGGAGATGGCTCACGGCTCTCACCGTCCGGACCTCCGATTTCCCAATTTAACTAATATGGCTACACACGTTCCTCGCTCCCAGGCTCATTACATTCAGAGCCCAGCGCTAAGCACGTTGTTAAGCATTGTAATTCTTCCTTTATTAGATTCAGGTATATAAATGGCATCCCGGGGAGCGCTGTGAATTTTGATCATTATTTCCGTACTTGAGCTGTGTTCGTCCGCCTGCTGAGAGGATGATCACCAACTTACCCCCACACCCCTCTGGGACCCATTATTTATCTTATTACATTTTATAGCGTGGAGTAAATAAATAGCATTAAAGTGCTAAATTTATTCATCGAAATGGGTTGCGTTCGCATACTGGAGCCATTTCTTAAAGCAGGGAAACGCTGTTAATAGACACTCTATAAAGATGTGGGAAACATTCGTTGTAATATGGCTGTAATAAAGCAAGGCTGCTCTGCGACCGACGATGACATTTCACATGTGCGGAGAAAGACGGTGACACTTCAATATCTCCACTTCCTCGGCTCACTTCTAGCACACGCAGCCCAAGAGGGCCGTAATAATTATTTTGGTGTCGTTTCTAGGAAAGGGGTTTCGGTCATTACTAGAGAGTAGGGACGAAGCGATGATTGCTCGGCTGCTTGAGAGACGGGCGCAGAAAATCCTGCACACTGGGAGGAAATAGGAGCACGGTGAAAGCTAGGCAGGGATACAACCGTTTTCACCTCAAACCGTTTCACAGTCGTTAGGCAATTAGTCCCCATGGGCTCCCACGTGAAGCAGGAAAGAAGTGACACAACCTTCACGGGGCAGAGGCCAAGCAGAGGCAGCCATCGTGCTGACGGCCCAGGTGGCACCAGCGGGAGAGCTATGAGTAAGGTCCTTGGAGGACCAGGGTCCCACGTCTTCCTCTAAAGCAACTTGCTCATAGCAAGCGTTTGGCTTTTTTTAAAATGTGTTTTTACAGAGAAAACTAACCTGGGTTTCTCAAAACTAACCTGACCCAAAGCAACAGTGCAGACACAATGATGCCTTGGTCCTGCTGTTGCACTAGACTTACCGTAAGGCAACATGGAGGTTTTCTTTAATTACTCTTAACTTACACTTGCACAAGCCACCCGTATAAAACACATAGTTGCAGCAGACTATTTAAAGCTCTGCCTATCATGCCTGAAGAGATTACGAAACACGTTCACCTTGAAAGCAAATGCTACTTGAGCAAATGTTGCTGTTGTCCCAAGGATTAGGCACTGGGATGCCTATTTCTCTCACCCCCACAATGTTTGAGGGAATAAACCATATTTAGACCATACTGGTGGGATTTATCTGATTTCATTTTCAACATCTCAAAGTTAAGCGTCTAAGCCTAAGCTAGCCATCTAGGCTCTCTCTGTAGCTGAAGGACGGGAACAAGTAACTCCACAGAAACAGTCATCCCACTGCCGGCGATAAGACAAGTTGTCCTTCAGAGAGAGCAGTATGATGTTGCTTTGTCTTCTATGCTGGTTTTATTTATCTGTACTATTAAATCAGAAGGATCTTGAAACCCAACAGCTTATAATAAACAATGCCAGGCGTATCACCAGCAGATATCTGCATAAACAGCAGGGGAAAAAAGGAAGACAACAGACTGCGTCTAAGTGACGAAGAGCGAGATGATATCCATTTATTCCTCAGGCAACGCCGGCCACTTGCCCTCCTTGGCATTTATTCACCTGAGGTATTTATAGACAGCAATCACATCAGACTTCGTTTTGCTTCCTAATTAAATTCGGGAGAGGAAATTAAGGTTTGTCACTTGTGAGCCAGACCGCTACAGAGGGGGCTCTCCTTTCGTAATTCCTCTAGGGGAAGGGGACTTCAGCTGGAATACAGCCACGTCGTGCCGGAGATGACTTGGGTCATCCAGACAGGCTGGATCGTCCCAAGACCGGCCAGGCACACGCACTTCAGTCGCTCCAGGAAAACCTGGGGATAGAAATGCTTGGGAAAGCCTTTTCTTCTTCCCAAATGCACAAAAAACCAACCAAAATTTGTGGAAGGGTTACCATCATTACGTATTAGATGATGCCCACAGAAGGCAGATCATATAATAAAAAGCACTTTATTAGCACTAACCTGCAATGCAAAGACTGGCAAGTATAGACAAAATAAACGTGAAAGGGCTAGATATGAGGACAGCCAGCTCCAAAACGAAACAGGAGGCGTTTGCAACACGTTGTTACACAAACGAGGAAGGCAACGCTCTCGCAGGAAGCACTCCCATCCAGCTGAAACAATCTCTCCCAACACGACACAGTAAAACACAATTTATAAATGTTAATAAAATTTTTAAAAGGTCAGGTCAGTATTTCCTGTAACATATGTCGGGGGGGAACCTAATCCATCTCAGCATGAGGTCCCGGCGGGACAGCACTGACATTAAAGAGAGGAGGATCTGCAACTCTTCTAATGGCGAATTAGTTAACTCAAATAGGGTTTGTTTCCCCTCTCTTTTATTCTGGTCTCGCTGGTGGGGCAGCAAAGGAATAGAAAGCTTAGTGACGGACCACCAGTACGGTTGTGGCACCACGCTGTACCTGTATGGTCAGAGAGGTAAAGAAAGCTCTTAAAAAGAAGTGTAAGCAACCACCTAAAGTGTTGTGAAATGGCAGTGATTTATGCACGATGCACAAGGGCAGAGAAGCCAGTGGAGGAAAGGACTTATTATCCAAGCGTGTTTAAAGTTAGGGATCAAACTGCCCTATTCTTTGAAGCCCAGCTTTACAAAGGGACAAGCAGGAGGATTTCAGGATCTGTTGCCACACATCACCGAGTGAAAGGCTGTGATTGTTCCCTTCAGCCTGCTACGGAGCCGATTCATCCTAAATGAGGGAGTTATTTTTGTTGATCATTCAGCAATTGTTGCAGGGCCAAGATGACACGTACTGTCAACAGAGGGTGTCCAAAATTGGTTAAACCCGCCGATCAGAGCTTGTAAAGCGGAAAATATATGGTGCAGATCTCACTGACACCTCAAAGGCTCGAGACACTCAGTTCTTTGGGGGAGAGGGAGAGACATAGGGTGATGCCATCATTTTAGCCCATTTTGACAATAGGTTAATCCTTTCAAAGCATATGTCCTACCAGCCTGTTAATAGCTACACATAATTTGATCTCAAGCCTAAAATCCTTCTCCCCCTGCCCCCTATTATCTCCTCTTGGAAGATTTCCAAGGGGTGATTCAAATGGAGGGGAAAGAGCGATACAAAGATGCGGTTCATCCAGATGCTGATTAATGCAAGAGTTGCTGGTGCCTCAGGTCTACAGGGCTCGACAGCACCCTCTTCCCCAAAGCAGGCTTGTTTTTCTGAATTCTTGTGAAATGCAGCCAACGGAAATGAAAATTGTCCACCCCACCTTAATATGCCACTTAAAACGTGTTTATTCAGGCATAAAAAATAACTAGAAATTGGAACCATTTAGCATTTTTGGATGCTTTAATACTTCGATTAGAGAAGTCTGAGAGACAGCTGAAAAACATGAATGCTTTCAGTTGCACTGCTTAAAAAAAAAAAAAAAAAAGAGATAAAAAGCTTAATGGAGATTTTTACCTCTTCCTCTTCTATGTGTTTCAGTTCCCTCTCCTCCACAGACAAACACATTTATGTATAATCAAATGCTTTATGAAAAAATTAGTTGGTGGTCTTGAAAACGGACCATAAGTTCCATTACACTTAGATATACAACACATGCAATGATAAAAAAAAGTAATAAATAAATAAATAAAAAGCTTCTATTTTCAAGGGTATTGAAAGTTGAAAGTGCTATGATGTAATAAAACTAAAGATGAATGTCCATTTCCTTTCATGATGTCTACTGCACTAATCCTTTGAAGAGCTTATAAATATGTAATTCATTGCCTGAGAAGAGAGTCAGATCCGTATAAACACTGCAAACTCAACTGCAGACTCATGCTGCGTACTATGCTGTGTACAGACTATACCACATATAATCTCAGTGCACCATAAGAAAATGCACAAAATCTCCAGATGATCTAAATGTTATTAGATTCATTAAAGATTTTAGGTCTCCCACAAATTCTTAGACATTTCCAAAGCTCCTTTGCATACAATTAACATTTCAGTCTGTAATATCCAGCCCTTTGCAGACAGGCCCATCAAAATGCTTTATCTTTTGCCCTTGAACTACAAGCACCAACTTGGTGTTGAAGCAACAAAAGAAGCGCCGGAATGAGAAATGGGATTAGTAAATTTGAGGTAAAAGCTAAATAGCCGCTAATGTTTCAGAAATGATGATTAGTCAACCCTGGGACTGACATTGTCTGAGGTTAACCAAAGTTTCCTTAAGGTTTATCAGATCAGTGGAGCCACGAGAATGGATCTTTGATTCTTTACCTAGGAGACATTATTTGCATGTCATCATATAATTATGAGACACATACATACTTCTTTGTCCTCTTCCGTGAAGACTGAAATTACGGAAATTCTAAGATGAATGACAAAATCTTTTTTTTTTAAAAAAAACCCACAAACCTGAAAGACTTCATATAGAGGGGAAAAATGGAAATCAGATAATTAGGTCATGTCCTTTCTGACATCAGTTTTAATAAGCAGAGAATCAGATGGTGCTCTCCGCTTTCTATGCGGTTCAGAAGGTGAAAAGAATATTCACACTGTACTTACCAGTATATGAAATTTAACTGTGGGAACAGATATTCCCACCTATTTGATAATCAATGCAAGAGCAATTTCTCACCATAGTTACACATAAACTAAAGGAAAATGTGCAAATTTCATTATTGATTGAGTTTTGAGTATGAAGGCAAGTTTATTAAGAACAAGTTGGCTAGAAAAATTAATTAAAGCCATGTTGCAAATTTACAGTCACCTGCTTCCTGAGGCTGAACAAGGTTGTTCTGAGAATATTTAAATGAAACTACCCTTTCCAGGAGCCTAAACTGTCCCTTTGGCCATCCTCGTAGGAAACACCACATGCCAACAAGTTTTTTTCTGCTGACCTGCCATAATACTTACAGGCAAGGCTTGACAGAATTGAAAATTGATGGGGGACTGGAGAAGAAACCCCCAAAGCATCAATGATCAGGCCGTCAGCTAAAAAGAGAAATGGAACTTAAGCTCTGGGTCTTACTTTGTAGGCTATAACGTTAAGAGCACCAGTAAAATCACAAGGGGAATAGCGAGAAGAGAACTGGCCCTTAGATCTACCTTTTCCATGTAATTGTGAAATTAGGCAAATCTAACCGCAGACCTGTTCCAGGGTCTCTCCCTCTTGTCTTCTCACCTTCAGACCTAACTTTCTGCAGTTGCTCCTGCTGAGCTGGTTTTCTGCTACGGTTCTGCAGCAACAACGAAACGGAGGAGGACCTGAGAGCTCTCCATCTGCTGGGCGATGCTCTCACTGCAACCATCCCTCTGCTCTGCAGAGACCTCAAATGTTCTTTGAGGGCTGATAACACAGTCAAAAGGATCTGTTGCAATGCACACGTCATGGTATTGCTCTACGAGGACTTTGGGAAAAAGCTGGTTTGATTCTTGCACTAACAAAAGCTCAGCACCTTCAAGCAACCCATCAATGGCCTATGAATCAAGACTCTCAACCAAGCAGCACCAAGCTTCAGAAGAAGATGAAATTGTGTCCCGCTCCCTCCTCCAGCAACCAGTACACAGCTGAATTGCTGCCTCCCGTTAGCCCTCCATAACGAGTGGAAGAATTCAATGTACCTCTAATTCATCCTGCTGCAGATTCATAAAAATAGAGCAGACAGGCTATATCAGCACCTAGTTACCGCAGTGCCTGGTACTACAATAAAACAAATCTGTATAGTCCTTACATTTTGTTTCAAAGATTTCATAGCTTCCCTAGTGCAAGTGAGAAAACTCGGCGCAGAAATCACAAAAAAAGGAGAGCAACTTGTCAAAAGCGGTGACGGCCTTTTTGGCCAACACGGTGCATGCAGCAAATAGCTGAACAGAATAAAAATAGATATATATAAGCATGCCTTAAAATGGAAGTAGAGGGCATTGTGAAAGGCAGCGGTTTTCCAGCTGAGGACAGTTGTCCAGCTCTGCCAGCACCCCAGGGAAGCTGCGGTAGCGCGAAGGCCTGAGGTTACCACCTGAGCTGGGGGCACTCAAGCATGAGCTAACCCTACCTCCTGCTCCAGCAGGCTCCCTTAAAGCACGCAGGCTTCATCTATTTCCAAAAAACAAGCATTTTCTATTCAAACCAAAGTGACATCACGGTCATGCCCTCCTTGCAAGAGTTCAAGCAAGTTGCTTCTGGGCCAAGAGCAGTCGCAAGATGCTACATGGCAGAGGCAGCCCATGAGCTTGAATCTTCACGTCTTTCTCTACCCCTTGGCCTCTTCTGTCTCCCTCCTAGATAAATCTCTACGGAGCTCAACAAAGGAAAAAGACAGCCACGTTACACTTCGTAATGATGAACATTAATGGCCTGTGACAAAACTGGTCTCTCTGGGGTGGCTTGTCACACAAGGTGGGAATTTCCCCCCAAGTTGTAGTGACATGGCTATCAAAAATGTCAAAAGATGGACGGTAAATCAAGCACCTCCAGGCCAAGACCAAGGTGATTTTCATGTTCTTGTTTTGCCTTTTTTTTCTGTCCCTCAATGACTCTGGTCTCTACAGGGTGATACTACCCCTACAATTATAAAACCAAAGGCTACAATATCATATACTCTTACTTACGTGGCCCCAACCACTGGGCTACTCACAAAACTGGCTGGTTCCTTATTCTGTGGACACTTGCAACTGTATCATGCGTCTCCATTTCTTTTGCTTGAGGGGATACTTATTGGTTTTGTGCCTTTCAAAAAATGGCATTGTACTACTTGTTTAATTATTTTTAGAGTACGTTATATGTCAGCTGCTAAAAAAAAAAAGGCAAAAAAACCCCCAAGACACAGGAAAAGGAAGAATTCAAATATGCTTTAAATGTTGTGAACAGCAAAAATAAGCACAATAAGAGCCAGCAGAAATTGGCAAAGATTGTACTTTTACATAACATAATTAGGTATTTAATTAGGATACCAAACTATTACTAATATATATTCTTTAAAACTTGGGGACTCAGAGTATATAAACTAAGCAGAAACCTTTCTATTTCTGTAGGACTATTTGCAAAAAAAATTGTGTATAAAAATAACTCAATATGAACCACAGTTTCAACACCCTCAAGTAGTAGCAGCACTTCGTATCTGTGAATCTTGAAACAACAGCTTAAATAAGGCTCCAAACATCCATCTCGGAGAAAGGAACAGAATATATATTTTATAGAGATATAAAAAAGACTCTCTCTCAAGCTTTTGCTTCACTGGAAAGGTTCTGTATGTTAGAGGAGCAAATGTACCAGCAGGTACAGACAGAATTAGTTTTACAGTGGAGCTTCAACATGTTCCTTGAATGGAAGAAGCCACGATGGAAAAAGGAAATGTGTGTCATTTGCCACCACTCCGGTGGGGTTTTACTATAACGGCTATGTCAGAGGGAGAAGGAAAATCCACCCGCCGAAATACCTGTGCAGGAGCAGCCTGTAAGGACAGGCCAAATCTTCACGTTGCAGGAGACAACATGGGATGAAAGATAACTAGAAAGCAACAAATGGGTTAAATCCCAGCCGTTTATGTACACCATCTGATTGTCCTACTTACTTAAAGAAGAAAAAAATATCATTCCAAAGGGGCAACTGCAGTGTGAAGGTCTATGAAGTGACAGGCACTAATGACTTTTGACAATTTGACTTTTTTGCCCATGCTTAGCTGCTGGGACTTGCCACCAGACGCAGGGAAGTCTTTGAAGACGCCCATTAGCGACACTGACATCCTCCTCTCCCCGAGCCAGGTTCTTTGTGCCTGATGCCAATCCCATCTGGAGAGGGATTTAAGCCTATTAGGTTCTGTAAAAATCTACTGTCAGCCCTGGTTATCCCAGTTTGATTTTGTATAAAAAGGAGAGGAAAACAACATATTTAAAATTGCCTTTCAAATTCAGTAGGCCAACCCAACAACACGAGACGTGTCTTTGACAAGATCTACATGCGCTTCGGGAATTTAAAAGAATCATAAAAAAGATTTTATTTTATCTTCTTTTCATATGAAGAAAAATGTTATTATCATCACACTATTGGTCTTTTTATCTCCTTTTTGGCAACACGTGTTAAATTAGAGGAACTATCATTTCTTAAATGCCCTGGGCTAGTGGAAAATCTGGGTCATAATTTCACAGGTTTGCAATGACATGAACCCCGTCATGAGACTACACACGAACACACACTTCCCTGTGGAAGAAAGAGGCTCACCGTTTTAATTAACTTAAACCTCTTAATCAAGAGGCACACTAAAATTATAGAATATACACATGCTCTTTGAATTCATCTTCCATTTGATGCTTCGTTACCCAAATAGATTTCATATCTGAATGGGTGCAGAGTTTGACTAACCTAGAGGGATACTTCTATTTTATATTAGGATTTGCAACACCGAGAATGGAAAGAATTTGAAAAGGTGACAGTTCACTCGTGTTAATCCTTACGAATCTGCAGTATGGCTAGGAATTATAAAACAGCTTCTGCAGCGGTTATGGGACCGTAGCACACGGTTTCATCAAAATTCAATTTTGCTGATTACACACCTTCAGGAATTTGGGTGTTCTACACCAAACTTACAAAAGGAGGTGAAGGTCATGAGGAACCATACGTCTTTCCGTTAGACTTCAGATTTCTTTCGCTCTCCTTTTCTTTGCCAGACTAGGCACAAAATCAAAGCAACTCAGCATATGAATTTTGTAGCTCGACCTCACGTGGTTAGCTTGCATCTATTGATCCATTTGTGCACATGGGTATGGTCAAGGCCAACTGGGACCTCTGCCTTTGAAAAGCTTCACCCCAGCTACCAACTGTAGTATGGCCATTTCTCATGCCGAATTAGGGACAGCACTACCCAAGAGAGCTTTTCTCTCCTGGCCAATATGGTAGCACGGCCCAAACGAACAGCCATCTCGTTGGGTTTAAACACAAAGAGGTTTTCTGGATGGCGCTTTACGCACGACGCACAACACTTTTCAGACCGGGGGCGTGCGTGCAAAACTTCGAAATAGCTTTTATTTATCAGCCTTTCAGGCATTCTGCTTACTCTGCCAAGATTTTGGGAAGGTTTAAGGGCACAGGAAAAATTTATGAAGGGGTGGGGGGAAGAAACCCTTCATTTTGTTTAACTAACTGACTTGATTGATGTTTTTAAATGATATTGTACTCTCAATAGCTATTGCCTTCTATTCAAAGAACTTAGCTACATTACTTCAAAGATCATGTTTTTACCGTTGTAAAATGCTTGACGGTAGGTAATTACAACACATTATCAGAATAACTCAAATACTGCATATACTACATTACAAATGACAACCAGCAATTAAATCCATTACCGCCTTTCATCAAACTAACCAGAGAAAAACACTTAACTATTGGCCTGGGCGTATCTCAAACCGATAATAAGTACTCATTTTATTTCCTCCAACAATAGTCCTCAGTCCTTGACAACTTCTATTTATTTTTGAATATGGAAGAGGTGCCAAACATTTTCTTTGGGAGGCTCTCGAGGGATGCGTGGGACAGATCTCTTCCCGTCGCATCCCCAAAACCAAATGTTTCACACGGCTGAAACGGGAGCCACAACTCTTCACGCGGCAACACGTGCACTGAGTTACGTGCTCAAGGCTTCTGGTTACGGGACAGAGAAGGGACCGGCTGGGACCGCGGGAAAAGGGCAGCTGAGCCTTTGAGGTTGGGTGAATTGTTTCATCAGCCTGGCCGGAGTGTACGGGCGATGGGTTTGGCACGTCTCACATGGAAGAAAGATTGACCTGGATGAAGGAGCAACAGAAAATAACCCCAAATACTCAAAGCATCTCGAAGAATTGGGAAGAATGCTGTCTGGGAAGGAGACGAAGCAATAATTTAAGATAGAGGCAGAAGAGCATTGCATAAATAGGACGTGTGTGAGCGAGAGAGAGAAATACCCACATGAAGAAACTATAGCAACTAACAATCTAGTTACTCTTTGCAATTAATTAATTCTTATCAAGGCATTACTTTATAACAACAATTTGCTTTTGATTCAGATTAATGATTTATGCCCAGGCTGATCCCCAGAGTGAATCGCTTTCGTTAAAATCAATTATGCGGTCTGCACCAAGAGGGTTGATTTTTGCAACGAGGAACGAATTGCAGAGAAAAACCGCACGTTCCCGTACAACAAAATGAAAAACAATCCCAGACTGAAGGCTTGTCTCCACCTTTCATGAGGATGAAGCAAAACAGGATGGTTTTATTTCCTCCCTCTAGTATTACAAAAGTGCAGAGAATGGAAACTTTCCTACTCCGCGTAGCAGTTATGATTTTCTGTGCTGTGATTTATCTACTGCCTGGACATCGACCAGGCCACGGCTCTCCCCGATCGCTGTCACTCATCTTCATCAGAAAGCAGAAGGATGACTTTTTTTCCTCAGAGCTCTGGAGACCTATTAGAAGAGAACCAAATCTGACACTTGGCTGAATCTTGCTCCCTTCTTGTCGTACTCAGCGTTATTTCTAGAAGGTCTCAATTTTTCCTTTCCGTTCAGAACGGTTATGGAGGTGCTACAAGAGCGGGTATCCCAAAACCAAGTAACAGGCAATTTCTGAGGGATCTACGCGCGTTTTAGCAATGTCATTAAACCTTACTGAGTGTACGCATTTTGATTTTTTATTTTTTCTATATACTTCGAAAACACTCTCTTACTGCAGAGATAATGGGATTACTGAAAAAAGTCACCAAAAATGATTACAGCCACCGAGAGCCTCAGCCCGTATCTGATCATCGTTGCATTTTACAGTGTACGCAGCACCGCTAGCCCTTGCTTTCTCTTTTTACTCTGTGAGAAGCCCTCGGAGGCAGCCAGTATAAAACCTTAATAAAAAGATGTGCTTTCCTGTTCCCAGGCATTACCACATCATTCAGGGGCCCTGGTACCACCATTCCATTAGTTTTAAACGTTATTACAGGGATTGGTTCTTAAGTCACTATGAAGATTGAAAAAGCAAAGCTTTTAGCTTCCTCTGTTTTGTTACATTTGTTTCAGTGTTTCCACAGGAAAAAAAACAAAACCACAAAAAAGCCAGAAACCCTCCAATCTGAAGCTGCAAAAAGAACCAAGGCAATGACCTTAAGTAGTCCTATTTGGCTCCCAAAACCTCGAGTTGCCACTGTCAGGAGCGAGAATTGAATTTAAAGGTCTACTTCTTCCACAAATTAAATTCCAGCAATATTTCACTGTCCGGATTTTCTCTGGGAACGGAACTGTTTACCGGTGTCCATATACTGTACTCAAACGAACATCCACAGCACTTAGGCAAGCTGTGATTCACCGGGGTCTGCTTTGCTGGAAACACAACTTCGGACTCCCCAAATCACGCCCTGCCCCTGAAGGTGGAAGCACTTCACCGGCGATAAAAACCCCTACCACAAACCAGCAACCTAGACAGCACGGCTAGCTGATGGGGTTCTTCATCTACAGATGACAAAGTCCTCAACTGATACGTAGAGTAGGTGGTATCACCAATTTGGAGATAAGGAAGAGGAGGCAAAGCTGATGAAATGGCTTTCTGGAGCCCTGCTGGCTCCAGAAGGCACCAGGCTGAGCCAGCCCTGTGCTAAGATGCTCCCCAGCATCTTCTCCAGATCTCAGCCACAGGCTCAACAATTAATAACCTGGAAGGATTTCAAGGAATTCAAGAGAAGGAAAAAAAAAAAAAGGAGGAAAAAACCCCCATAACCATAACTCCAAAGTGGGGCTCAGTGACGTCTGCTGCTCAGCAGAACAAGTTTTAGGGCTGCTCAAGGGTGTGAAAATGTACTGCAACAGCCTTGCTTGGGCACGTTGCTACTTGGGCCAAAACCCAGGTCCCAGCATCCCTCTAACAAGGGGGGAAATAATGCCGACAGGCTGGTTTAGGGGTGAGGAAACATCTCCAACTAACATGCACTGAACTTTTTTTTTTTTTAATAGAGGAAAATGCATGAAAACACTTAAATTGCACACAAATAAAGTTAGAACATTTAAGGAATTCAGAGGAAGACCCAGAGACAGAGGGACGAAAATCATGCACTCACAAAATCATGGAATTGTCCAGAATTATATTTTTTAACTCAGTAATAACAAGCAAGAAGGTGAGGATAAAAACATGGGAAATAAATGCCAAACAAATGACTATTACTATAAATTGCAAATAAAAATGTTAACTACTGAGGTATAGTCAGAATTAAGTCATTGGTATATAACTTTTAGTTCAGTGAACTTCTCTTTCTTTCCTACTCAGTCCTTCCCGACATGCTGCCTCCTAGTTTAAGCTCTGTTTTAAATGTCAAAACTGAAGGATATGGGGGAAAGAGAGCTTGTTTTAAGCTTGTTTGCTTAAAAAACAGATAAAGGGGTGGGGAAGAGGAACTGCCTTTCCCTGCCGCTTTTTTCAGTTTAAAACTCGACAGTATTTGATTTTGCTGGGGTCACACCTCAAATCACTAGCTCAAACAACTTCTTACTAAAAGATAATACTACTACTAATAAATAATAATGATGAAATTATTATAATAATAAAAATTAAAATAAATAAAAATGCAAAATGACATAATAATTAAAAAATGAGCTGAACGAGACTAAGTTACCACATTACCATTTGAAGCAGGTGTATTTTGCTGTATTTTGCACAGTGCTGCGTGAGCTGTTCAGAGGTCACAGGTACGATCAGAGCTCGACAGTGACATTTCTCTGTCCCTGGTGACAACACTTATCCGGTATTCCCAAAACCATTCCTGCGGTGCCACAGTGCTCCAGGACCCCAGGCAAAAGGAGCTACACAAGTGGTATTACACAATATGCAATTACTGCTAATCGAGCTGATGTTCTCGAAGCCTGGGACCCAAAGTAACCAAAAAAAAGAGACCAAAATTCGCCTTTGTGCTCTATTTGGGAGGACAGCTGTAAAATGCCAGACTTTCCCCAGATCGCAAAATTTTTAATTGCACATAAGGAGGTTTTAAATAGCTTTGCAAAAACCAAACACGAACAATCTAGCTAAAACACAAAGTAGAGAGCTCTGATGTGAGCGACCAACGCTAAGAGAACTCCAGTGCTCTACCAAAGGGAACCGTCTCAAGACCTTCACACTACAAGCAGCATTTAATGCTCACTAGATTCCCTCCTTGGAGTTCCCCTGTTATATTCAGAGTCTTAATAAAGCCCTCGCTAACATATTTTCTGAACAGTTTCCATAAATACATGAAGAACCCAGAATTTGTCAGGTTCTTCCCCTTTTCCTCCGCAAAGAAAACAACGGAGGAGCCTCTTCTATTTCTGCCAGCTACACCTTGCCAGGTTTTTTTGTAGCTTGGCAGATTTTTCTTTTTTTGCTGCATCAGAGTAGTACTTACTGTATTTTAAATGAAAACTGGTGACATTCAAGCAAGTTTTAGCTCCTGTGGGAATTCATCCCCCAATGCCATGACTCCTGCGCGGGAGAATCTCACCTCGTGCTTGGACAGTTTCATAGTGTCCCATCGGCAGAAGCATTAAAAGCAGATCTCAGTGCGTAACTCAGGCTCCTAAAAATATTGCAAGATTTAACCACTCTGTACTTAAATTAAACAAAAGGTTCCACTCTCCTCTTCCAGCTTCGCTAAACACTTTTTCCCCTGTCAAGTTTGCAAGTGGTAGAGCGGTGAAAAAAAGGAAAGAATAAAGAAAATCTGTAAACCTGTGCGTATGCAACACAATCATGTCAATCATGTTTAACTGCTAATTTCATGAATATAACACCTACGAATTTCTGTGGAATAGTCCATACAACAGATTTACACATAATTGCATAGGGGAAAAAAAAAGATGATTCTTGGTTCCTGCTTCTCCTCTACCAGCTCTTTCCCTTCGGTCTCAGCTGCAATCTGCTAAAATGACCTTCCAGTAACGAAGGAAGGTTACTCATCATTTCTAATCAAATTCTTGCACCTATCCTGCTAACAAGGCACCATTGGGCGATTTATAATTTACAGCCAATTTGAGCTCACGCAAAGGAAGACTCGGGTTTCCTTCGAAATACGCTGCGCGTTTCACAAGCCCTGGCTCACCTCGCAGGTCCCCGGTAGGATAATCTGACCCGACTCATTTGTCCGTCTGGGTAAAGCACTCGCAGCGGATCGGTCGGTCACTGCCACCGCCTGCACGGCTGTGATGGAGAGCTGGGTGCATTAAAGGAAAAAAATAAATCCATTTCCTAGATTTGTTTTTAATTTTGCCAAACAAATTTGCAGACAACACACGATACTTACAGAAGATATTTTAAGTGAGCACACCCTTGCAAAATTCTACAATTAGCTAGATGCTAGCTAATATATGGAGTTTTACCTGGAAAGAGAGTTCAAGTTAAAAAAGCCAAGGAATTTTGGATATATTAAATTCTCTTAAGGAAAAGCACACACTTATATTTTTAAAAATGCACCTTTTTAGGCCTGGAAAACATGCTAGTAGAGCTGTCTTTAGAGGCTTCGGCTAGCTGGCTAATGGTTAAGAAAGCACTCTTAGTAAGACCGCTTGGTCCAGCAAAATACCCAAGGCTACTACCAGGCCTGGTATCGAACAAAACCCACTAACTGAATTTCCTCATATTTATCCTTTTCCTTCTCAGGACTGCTCCAAAGATTTGCTGGCATCTGTAAAACCTGCAGAAGGGCAGCTTCAACATCTTAATCATCACCACCACCAGCAGCTACAAAAAATCGTAATACTCATAAAAGCAATTCCATGTTTCTAGCAGGTGCTTGGAACAGACAGGTTTACAGCTCTGAACATGGGACTTTTAACCTCAGCTATTAACAAGAACTCATACTGAAAGCTATGAATTTTGTTAATAGGAGCTAGAACAAAAGCAGCAGGAGTTTCAGAGAGCTAGACTAGCATCGCATCCAAGGAAAACCTACAGGAAGAAGAGAAGCAGAACATGAAAGCTATGTATCAGAAAAACTAAATCAGTTCTACCTAAGTACCTATTAGGACTTTTAAGTCTCTAAAATCAATGCAGGAAAATAAAACCCATTGCTGGAAAAAAATTGCTATACGGTCTCTACTACAACTTAACATAGGTCAACTGCAGAAGGACATCGAGCCACTGTATCTCCTCTGTTAAAGGTAGGTGGCAGATCCCATGGCATATGATATCTCAGATATTTGGTTCAGTTTGCCAATGCTTCTCAGATTTTTTTGACCCTCATGTAGCACGGGAAATATGGTGCTGTCATCGCTATTGCCAGATCTCATATGAGCTTAGTAATACAAGACCTTGTCATGCCTCGTCTTGGCCCAAGCTAATTTGAACAAAGTTGTCTAAAATGTGTATAAAAATGACAAGCAGACTCAAGAAAAAGGAAGGTCTACCATCAACATCCAACTCAGTCCCTGTTAAAACTGTGTGTAACACTTGAAACGCTTCATTTTCTACTGCAGTAGCACGTCTCTTAGCTCCCAGGTTGGCTGTTCTGCTTAGGTCTCCTACAGAGAGACAGGCTGCAAGAAAGCATATTGCCGAAAACACTCAACAAGCTAGAGAAGACAAAAACAGCCCTCTTCCAGTCCAACATCAGCTTCTCCAGTAGGAGGAAACCCCGTGATTATTCACACCACAGTACGAAATCAGCCGGTTCTGAACATTTCTGAACCTGGATTCGCTGCCTCTTCTTGGGTGCGAGACAGCAGAGCAGATCTGCACCAGGATGGCTGGTGCCTCTCGAGACCGGCTGTCAGTACGTGACTCTCGGGTACAGCCATTCGAGCGCGGCCTCCTCGAAAGGCATAAGCGAGTCCCCGAAAACTCACACTAAGCTGTCATAAATCTCTAATTCCAATATAATAAAAATAGCAGTGTTCGGCAATATGTGGGACTTCAATCTTACTCCATGAGAACATGAGTTAAGTTCTAGAAGAGAACTTACACGATGCTCCCATTAAGAAAACAACTAAAATGCCGTTTTTTCTTTTGCTTGATGAACATCACACCGTCACGAAGTGATTATTATGGAATTGAATTAACACCGTTCCCAGCCATTCGGCATAAATCCCTGCAAATGTCAAAATTGATATGTTCCTTCAGCTTCTACTTCATCTGAAGGAAAGGTGGAGCTGGAGAGATGTGAAATCTGTGACAGGCTGTTGATTTCCCGCACGGATGAAGCATGTTTGAAAACTCGCAACTTGACTGATAGGCTGAAGAGCGTTCGCCGGCAGACGATATAAAATCAATGCGCCGCGCGTTTGGTGGGGTTTGGTGGAGAAGAGGTTTTGTTTGTGTGGGAGGAGGGTGCTTTATTTTCTGTCATAGCAAATGAACGGCCTTACCTTCAGGTTTTTATAAACTGTCATCTTTAATCAGGCACACGCGGGAAGACTGTCAGTTCTTATAAAGCCTTTTTAAAAAAAGGCACAAAACGCGAAGCTGCTCCCCATCGCCTCCCCGCGCGCGACAGCCTCCATCAGAACGAAGCTGTTCCTTCGCGGTGTCACAACAAGGGGCTTTTTTTGTTGTTTTTTTGGAAACGCGGCTTGATATTTCAGCTACCTGGACTTTATGAAAGCTCGTCAAAGGGAAAAAAGAGTTACGGATTCGCCCGCGAGAAACATTCATTCCCGCTGTTGACAGGTAGAAAGTACTAAACGGCACCAGCAAGGGACTCGTCAACCGAGCGTCTTCCAAACGCTCATTAAATCAGCGGCAGGAAAACGCAGTAGGTGGGTACCAAATTGCTCCCGTAAGATTTGGTTGCGATGGAGGCCAACTGAAGCAAACAGCGAGGGGACGGAAAGTTGCAGCAAGCCCCCGTCGCGCGCAGGAATGAGTGTTAACCATCACGGACTGAAGACGGGGACGTTGAGCATGGTGGGGACCTGTGGCAATGCAAGGAGAAGCAAATGCCCTTTGCCGCGACGAACTGCAGAGGCGCCTGCACGGGACCCGCTGGGAAACACTGCCCACCTTGCAGAAGCAAGATTTAGATCAGCTCCGTGATATTTTTTCCCTCTCTTTGAAGATACGACCTAGACTTCAGAAACTTAAGACTTAGACTATAACACTTAAGAAACAGTATTCCTGAAATATAGGTGGTTATATATTTAATGGGTCACTAACGTTAAAATTGGCAAATAACGTTTTCCTGCATACATAATAGAGGCTCAGGATTAAACCTGATTTTATTTTTATTATTTTACTTAAACCCTTATCCTCTGAATATTTTTCAATCTGAAACGTAAATTTTAAAGAGTCAGTATCATTTAAAAAGCTCCATCTCCTAGCTTGAGTCGGATTTATTAATTTCTCTAAAACCACACATTTTCAGTTTGATTTCAAAAAGCTAAGAACAACAACTCTCATCTTTTAGCATTATTTGGGCCATAAGACGGGTTGACTTCTTCTGCCTCTTCAATAATAATGTATTGCCCTTTGACAGATAAAATTCCACGTATTTTTCTTAACACACCCGATATCATTTAACATACTCTAAACATACTACATATAAGTAACAAGCTAATTTGATCTGCACACTCCTTTTGCTTCCAAAATAATACTTTCTATATATTAAATTCTAATTTTACAGTACACAACGACCTATTACAGCATAATTTAAAAACAAATCAGTTATTAGAGCTGCACAAATACTATACGAATCAAAGGGCTTATCAGAGAGGTGCAATTTCTTAATTACAGCCACAGGTTTGCATCAGTTACCGGCACGCATTTATGAACTCTTCTCCAAGAGGAGAGTTTGGCCTTGCGAAGACCAAAGGATTTAGATGCTCTATAGCAATCGAGCGCCCGGATTTCAATTTGGCCTGCAGTACCTTTTGCCTTGGCATAGCCGGAATTAAATAGAAGCTTGACGTGATTATTTGCAACGCATGGGAAGGTAAAACATCCCGGCTAACGCGCGT
Organism: Apteryx mantelli; assembly: GCF_036417845.1. Classification (NCBI taxonomy): domain Eukaryota; kingdom Metazoa; phylum Chordata; class Aves; order Apterygiformes; family Apterygidae; genus Apteryx; species Apteryx mantelli. The sequence continues at coordinate 220,282,251 of NC_089978.1, read as the reverse complement.
GTACCCGCGTGTGCATCTCGCGCGCCTCCCTCCCAGGACAGGTGGAAATTTCAGCTCCAGCAGCCTGGAAGAGATTGGGAAAGAGCACGCCGGGATCAACAGGCAGCGACAGAAAATTATTGTCCTCCGAGATTATTCCCTAAGGGGAGGACATTGCATTTATTTTATTTAATACGAGAGCAATCACTCTTTTATCCCCGCTAACGTAGGTGAAAGGAATAGGAAATTGCAAAAATGCTTATGGGTGTGTGTATACATATATATATATGCATATATATGTATATATATATTATATATATTTTATATATATATATATATTTAAAAAAAGGTATTACTTTTGGATGGCGAGGACTAGTTCAAAAGAACGTAATTTAATTGTTAAATCAAATTGCCCAATCGTTAGCTGCTCTTTGCCGCTCCCTCCCGCAGCCCTTTCAATCGCGGCTCGATCTTAACGAAGCGCGGCCGGTATTCGCCAGCGGATCCCTTCGCGGCCGCTACCCGAACGGCGCTCGAGCGAGCCGGCCTCGGCGGCGCTTCCGCCCTGCGCAACGCCATCGGCCCCCTCCACCTCTCCCCGCCGAAGCCCTGCAGACTGCAGCCATCTGCTCTTCCGTCGCCTGCTAATAAACACGCTCCGGAAAAGCATATGCAAAGCCACGATTCCCCTGCGGAGCCAAGTGCCTTTTTCGAATGCCAGCTGAAACAAATAAACAAGAAATCCTCCCCCCTTTCCGCGCCGCTGCCAAACAAATGTTACGTCCGGGCACGCCGGCACGTTCCCGTGGCAAGCGGCCGCCGGCCGAGGACGAAGGAGGCGACCGGACTCTTTTGGTAACTTCTAGACTTTGACACCACCCGTGATACGTAATTAAGGGATATTTATTCCTCATCAATTTGTAAATGCAATTAGTTTTCGCAGGGATCCTCTCCGGAAAATGCCCACCCGCCTTCCAAAAAGCCGCTGTTGGCTTACTGCGTGCGTGGTGGTGGTCACTATTGCCAGATCTCATATGAGTTTAGTGACACAAGACCTTGTCATGAGTTGTTAATCCGGGGCTCGGAGCATCTCGACCGTCCCGGTGGGAATTAGGAACCGGCATCCCAAAGGTCGCAACGCGCCTCGGTTCCCAAACTCGCCTCGCTGCCCTGCATGGATCCTAGGAAAGGACAACTCGGAAAACCACGCAGACGTGTTTGTCCTGTGGTTTTCTACGGCTGTAAGCGCTGTGTTTGGAATGACGGTAGCGGGGAAAAAAAAAAGGTGTATTAATTGCAGCTTTAAATGCAATTTTACCCTGACAAATAACTAAGGAAAAATGGCACCTTCCTAATAAGCAGGTTTTTCCTTGAGTACGTTCACAACCGTTCCTGCCAGTTTGGCTGAGAAAAATTTGCTTTCGTTACTTCTGGAGGTCTGTAGAGCTGATAGTGTTAAAGCACAAACCTCATTTTATTTATTTTCGTGCACCGTTACCAAAATTGTTCTGGTTGGATCTACTCGGGAAAGCCCTAGAGCCAAGTCCTTCTCCAAATTAACTCTTATTGCTGGCGATACGGGGGCTAATGTACAAGCCCCTGAAAGCCTGCTGACCCCAGGGGTCTTCAAAGGGGTCTGGATCCATACTGGATCTCGAGATATAAATAATAAAGAACGTAAAATTAATCTTCCAGAGCCCAGGATATAGGGGGAAAAAAAACCATTATAAGCAGTAAACATAACGCTCTGATTTTGCAACTCTCTGACGCGATAGCAGACGACACATTTGAGATCAGTGGTACAAAAAGAGATAAATTCACACCGATGAATATGAGCCAGTCTGCTTGCAACCCTCCACAGAGTATTACTGCGCTGAATTATATATTAAAGCCACCGCTTAATGTGACGCTCAGGTTTTAAATGATCACAACAGTCTCGGGTTTTTCAATGATCCGGTTAGCTTAATGTTTTTAGAAGCATTCAGTTTTCCAATAAAATCAGCTCGCCCGTACAGTGCTAAAACTTCTCTGTCAACGTATTTACGTGAACTTGACCAAAAAAATAGGTGGAAAAAAACCCCCCTTCTAAATAAAATATTGATCACGTTGAATTCAAGAGAGATTAATTCTCAGCCTATATGTGCAACATCGACAAAAGATGACTGAGACGGGCCCAGCCAACAAATGGAAATTAAAGCAAGCGAAAACTTCACACCTCTGCAGCAGTTGCCTCCCGGAGAGCTCAACACTTCAGGCAACAAGGGCTAGAAAAGGGGTCAAAGATCTAAGCAACGGGCAACGTGTGCATCAGAGGATGCACTAGAAATTATCGCAAATGCCAACATTTTGCAAAACCCACCGTATTCAGCGTTTTCCCACCACGGCCAGCAACGTACGGCCAATTTGAGCAAGAGTCAGTAGATAAGGCTGTTTGCTGGTAGGACACATCACTGCTGTTGGCTCCTAGCATCGACACGATTCTCCGCAGGGACTTTTTTTTTCCCCTTTTTTTTCAACACCGAAAGAAATGCAGCCCTGTGGGCATCCCCCAAACCGCTCCCGCTCCGACTAGGGCAGCACTGATTTACAGCAGCGGCGAAAATGCTTTCAGATGCAGACCAAAGTTTAGGATTGTGGGTTGAAACTACGACAGCCGGGACTCTTGCAGAACATTATCTTGTCGATCATTACGGCAGGTAACATCGTGTTATTTTTTTTTTTTAATTACAGTTTTCACCTGTATCCAAACCCACCTCGCTCTAGAGTGAAAAAGGGAAAGCCGGGTCACAAAATATTTTCTTTCTCTTCAAGCCGGTATTGATGTAAGGAAGTACTGATGTAAGCAAGACGAGATGCTGCAGATAGTTGGGGTGAAAAATATATTGTACTCGGATATCTTAATCTTGACGCGATGATTTTTTTTTACGAGACAAATTATTTGCACTGCCTACCTTCCAAGTCGGGAATGAAACTCAAGCGCTTGTGAAAATTGCTATTTAAAACATAGCGCTCATGTTTGACTCCGATGGGAAAAGGGGAGGGAAAAAAAAAAGACAAAGCAGGAAAGGGAACAGGGGAGAGAAAAAAGTGTTTTCACCAATTCTTAAATCAGTATAAATCACCTCATCAATAAAAATAACAGCACCTCCACGGCCCCATCTGTTTACATCTGCCTGTAAAGTCATTAAAGATGAACAGACGGACGTCCATGTCACAGTGATCAACTTGTATAGCATATTGCATCCTAACTGCTGTCTTCCTCTTCTCATAATAAAATGGCAGAAATCTATAAACTATGCTCTAGCAAGTTAATTTTTCTGCAATTTTATTTTCAAAGTAACTATTATCACTAATTCATTAAACGAGCAGCAAAGATTCCTTCCAAAAAAAAAAATGCAGCTTATGCATTTGTTGTCAACATCACTTTCATTTTAAGACAGATTGGGGGTAAAATAAAATGTGCTTACGAAATTATCCAATTTATTGCGGGCATCGCGCAATAAATGAAGGGCGTATGGTGTACGTAGCCCTGCTGCAAGGAAGGATCTGAAAGAACATAACAAGTCTTAATATGCCCCCACAACACATGCTCTCGTGAAAATTACTCAAATCTCTGGTGTCACAACGTCAGAAAGTTAACTTTGGTTGCGCAAAGGAATTAATGCGCTTTTTCTCCGCATCTTTTAAACCTGAGAAGTCACAAATGGCCACAGTTCTCAGCTACCAAGATGACAGTCAAGGTATTCCTTCCCCTCAAGACCACATCCCCATTGCTTATTTTTATTATTATTTTATTATTGCTTATTTTTAGCGCTGGTGAAACATGTCCTGTGGCATGACTGATAATAGTAAGTAATACAAATAGAGCAAAGGAGGGAAATACTATCTGGAAGGTCATGTCTGACGATAAAGGAAAATCCTGCAAGGAAAAGGCAGAGGTGGAAGACAGACATCAACCAAGAAAAAACTTGCATTATTTAACTCCGGCCAAACTAAGGAAATGAATTATTAGATTACGATGGGAAAAGAGCAAGATTACAGTATCTGAGGTGAGTGTCTTGGTGAGAGCAAAATTCAAGCAGTCCTTGACGACCTGTGAATTTCTACCATTTTAATAACCGGCACAGCACTTTTGATGAGGGACTTAATTTGCCATGCATAAACCAGACTTGTTTATCAGAGAATTAACTTACCTTGCTGTTCATAAAGCATCTTCCTGACTTTTTATTAAATATAATGGACAATAAGCGATAAACAACTTGTGACAGGCGGCACCTGAACTTTTCCCACCTTGGGTCAATAATAAATTGCATTGTTCAATGAAAAGGGGTCAGGTAGGCAAGCAATCCCACCTGGGGCAACAGCTCGTTTTGAAAAAGATGAGACGAGCATCTGCAGCAAGCTCAGCTAACGGTTACTTTTTACGCAGGCGAAGAGCAATTTTACAGCAAGCCCAAAAATACACGCGCGCGTGCACACACCTGCCATGAGATGCTATCTCAGAAGCAGCAATGTGCCCACTAATAAAGTGGGTTACTTCCAATTATTTGCATTTATAGAAATACGGAGGAAGCCTTACCTGAGCAGCGGATGAAAGATGATCGTAATGTTTCTGGCTCCTGGTTTGCAGACGAACTTGGAACCACCACCTTCAATTAAATTATCATCTGGTCCTCCTTGAAAAGAATATAAAACAAGCTGTCTAATAAAACCTGAACATTCATTGATTTTTAGATAATAAGTGATAATTAAACATTTTGGTCTGACTGTAAATGCTTCATTCCTGGTGAAAGATCAGTAATTAACCTGAAGATACAACCTTTCTCCTCTTGCCGCTCAGAGGAAGCTTTCCTAATGTAGTAGGAACAATATAGATAATATTTATATGCTACTTTAGGTTCCTCTTTCCATAGTTAGCAACAATATTGCAGAAAGACCGATTTAGCGGATTAAGTGAAGACCTCCTAAGGTACAGGACCCAGTTTGGGTTGCAGAAGAGTTTTCTAGCTGCATCAAACAAATTTCTGAGTTGGTCCAAGGTTCAATTTACTACCTATGAGGTGTCAACATGACACCCACCACACGGATGTGAGATGACCGGAGATCATTAAAAGATTTGAACTTCACAGTTCTTCAGAGCACCATCCCACCAACAGCTGAGGACATCCAGCATGACGTTAAACTGAGCTTAACAGACCTTGGAAGAGCACAAAACTGAGCCCACAGCTCTTCATTTTCACATGCACATGCTTAAATCATCCTTTCTCAAAAGCCCAAGAACGTCCATCACACAAGCTGAAGGACAAGGTCTTGTCAATGTGGATAATACCTATTTTTAAGTACACAATGGTTTGCAGCAGGGAAGGCTCCTGCATTTCTAATGGACAATGCTACTCTTCAGTTCCTTGGAATCTAGTTTCTTTTTAATTGCGAGTCGCATGTTGTTTTAACCTGTTTCTTTTTTATTGTATTTAATATTTAACACCACTGGATCTCTTAAGAGTCCACTTCCCACACTGCTGCTGTACTTCCACAGCAGAAGTCGCAGCTGCCTGAGTTACAGTTCCACGCACACGTGGACTTTCTCAGCCGCAGGAAAAATAAGCTGGTCGAGTCGGGCGCACTCACGGGAAGTAAAACGCAAACATCGATAGCGCATCGTACAGACCTCAGGCCCAGACTGCAGGACTTCCAGCGGCATGAAACACGCCTTCACACCACTATATCTGAACCAAAGTTACTGCAATATTTTCAGTTAGGGTACTGAGGCAGAAAAAAGGGGGGAAGGCAAATGCTCTACATCTCAATCTCCCAAATCCCTTGTATTTCCTAAAACCAACATGTTACCCTTGCAGAAGAAAGCGTCTTTGGGAGAATAGGCCAGTCTGCTCACTTAAGCAAGCAATAGCATCAAAAAAAAATCTGATTTTGAAATCAGCAGCAATTCAGCACATAACACCCCTGTATATTTGGTCATGCTCCCCAGGCACAAAGCACAGACCATCTTCCTGCTGCTACCACCTGACAATTAACCACATCAACTGTTTTTTGGGAAGTTAAAAATAAAAATATGAACTTGGACAAGATCTGTGTCTCAACTGTGAAGTCATTTTTGTTTTGCATGTGAACTCTCCACTAACGATTGAATAATAATAAACACAGGACCTAATCACATTATTACGATAGCTTTATAGGTAGGGAAGTGACAAAGAACTTGAAAGCAAAACACCACCAACAGATCATTGAACTTTTTGACCCTGACAACTGCCTACTTTGAAATAAGGAGAACGCCTTTGAATTGGAAAGAGTGAAAGGAGGATCAGAAGCAATGAGTAAGTGACTCCAACCTTCTTTCCAAACTCAAGTTTATGGCCTTTGGCCATTACCTGTAGCAATCCATAAAAAAAGCTCTTGCATGACTTAATCTCGTTGCCTCTCCTGTTCGCAACCCCAGAGCAAAGTCCAAGGACCGGTCAGGACATTGACTCTTGCACGCCTGAAGCTGTCCCTCCAGGTATTTCCACACAGACACATTAGCAAATATATTTTGGATGCTGTTCTCACCTGTTACAAGATCATGATACATGTCTGGATTTGGAGGATGGTTAGAGAGGAACTACCCATACAGACTACGGATGCTTGCACCTACACTACCTGCCAAAGGTGCAATCAGGACACTGAGCTTTTTCATACTTTCTATACTAACAAAAGGATTCACTTAAGTACAAAGAAACAGCTGGGGACAGAGTTTATAAATCTTTACTGACTGTAATGAGAAAGAGGTCACCCTTAAAAAAAAATAACAGAAATTTGGGGATTGCAGTTCAAGTTTAAAATGTCACGGTGTGACAAAATTCAAATGTGGAAAAAAAAAAAAGAGGCACAACTTCTAGGAAAAGAAAATTATTCATTTCCCCTATTAATGTCAGACCCTGCAATTTCCAGTGAGGTCTGTCACTGACTGACTTATTGAAGAATTCATCCAAGCATGAACCACTGAGGCATGAACTGGGAAATATAGGCTCAAATTAAGGAAGGGGTGTCATTCTCGTTATACCAAGTCACCCTGCACTAATCGATATTATTGACTGGGATGAACTCCAGAGCAAGGAATAAAACAATCATCTCTCTTACCTTCTCGATCACATTATGCAAGATTTGGGAAGAACGGAACACCAGCACTACGAGAAAAATATGCTTTTTGCATCTTCTCTGCTCTTAGCTTTCAATTAATAGTAATAAATGCTCTGCATGTAGGTAGAAGCTACAAGGAAAAGTAATTTTGTTTGCAGCAAAATATCTTACCTTGAAAAATACACTTATTTCCCAATGATACCCTGTACACAGCAACACCACCACAACACGGCAACAGTTGCTGCTAATACCAGCAACCTGCAATCTGTTGCCTTTACGTCTCTCAGTGCTGCTGTTGCGCACTTGCGGTTCCTCAGCTAAGCTGCTCTCGCCCGACATTAAAAACAGCTACGTTGCGCGCAGCCCGCGCACGGCCAAGCAACGCTGCCATCGACCTCAATGCCCAGCGCGGTAGTCTGCAACGATAACAACTGGAGAAAAGCTCAAACTGGAGCAAGAGAGAGCTTACGACAGCTCTGCCTGCATATTCACATGGAAACCTCGAGTGAGGACTTTGCCTGACTATGTAAAGGTCTCAAATGTGCCTTTACATCGGCCAGCCTCATATGCGGACGATGCCCAAGATCAAGTTCTGTGCTGGAGACCCAACAGACATCTCCAAAAAACCCCACCATGATTAACATCCTTATTGATTCATACCAAGAGCATTTCTGGCAGGGAGACAAATGATCATTCATCCATTCTGCAAAGAAACCAATGACTCCCTTCCAGCCGCCTCCAGAGAAACAGAGGTAGGAGATAAAGGAAGGGGAGAAAACCACCCTCTCTTTTCTTTCCCCTCATCAAGCTGATCATCGAGAGGCAGTTTGCATAGTCTCTGGACCAAACAAGAGCTACGCACGCAAACACTGTACTGCCAAGCTGTCCCAAGCTCACTGGCAGTAGCATGCAATTTACCCATGAGGAGCCTCAAAAAGTGGGGAGAAAACTATCACTATCATCTGCTGCATGAGGGAACAGGAGCTGGAGAGCCTAATTCCCAGTGAGCCCTGAAGATTTTAACCTGTAGGTAAGTGCTCAACTTTACTGCCACGACAGCTAACTATAAGCACTGATTCCGTGACTAACCATCCATCCTCACCCATCTGATGTATGTCCATGCTGATGTACAATGTCACAACATACATAGTGCTCCAAGGACCACCTGGACCGAGTATACGGCATCGTTTCAGCATTGCCGTATGACAGAACTCTTTTGTTCAGCTTGCAATTTTTTATTTTTATTTTTTAGTTTAAGGCAAGAAATTGTAATAGGCACATTTCATACCACTAGAAAATAAAAAAACCTAAATGTTTCACAGCTCTCACAAAGGACTGTTGTTGTAGCAGTTCCTTCTCAAGAGCACCAGCTTGCTGATTTAATCTGACTAGTAATAAATTATGAGATCAAAAAAGAAGAAAAACTTGAGGCGAAGTGAAATTTGTCATAGCTAATGATATCCTCATGCTGTGCTAGCAGAGAAGCGTGCCCACCTGAATATCGCTGCAAGCGGGAGTCAACGAGGGGGTCCATTAGTAACGCAGCTCCGCGTTTGTGAAACGGAGCCTGAAATGTCACGCCATGGTATGAAAAAAAACAAGATTACCAAGAAAGCTAGAATCTGCGCACGCATTTAAAACCTGAACAGACATCAACGGTGCTTCTAGTTTTCCATTCTGCCTACTACTTTACAGGGAGAAACTTTCCCCGTGGATATCCCATGTTTACCGCTAACACCCTGATCTGTACACATGGAGCAGGTCTCCAAGTGGTTCACTTCACTGAGGCCTGGCAAGTTTTCCTGTGCCACAAAAACGCAAGGGACTTTCTGAACCCAGCGGGGAAGAGAAGGACAACAAACAGCATCTTGTTCCATCCAGCAAAAGAGGGGAAAGAAGGAAGAGAAGATATTTTTATTAAATAAAGAGCAAAGGAAGAAGACAATAAATCGTATCACAAACTCTTTGACAACACTCCAGAATTTCCTTGTGATCAGGTCATATCATTTCACAGGCAGATTATGCTGTGCTGATCCACTAAGTCAACACAAATGCTGAAAGCCAATCTAAAGCATCAAGATTTTATTTATTTATTTATTAAGCGACAGGTTTGGGAGCTCTTTCTGCAACGAAGTAACTCAAGTTCCAAGTTGCCCACCATTTGAAGTATATCTGTACTTAGATAATGGAAAACATACTGAAACACATTATAGACATGCTAAGGATTAGCATTCTTCAGAAAGAGTCTCAGTGTGCTTTGCAAACATATATTTTAAAACAGTAATAAAGATAGACTTTAAGTTATATACCCCACATCCCAGAAGTCTCATCTTGTTTAAAGACAAAACCTTGGACTACACTGCAAGGAGTTTACGGACAGCCCCTGGTGCTAACCCGTAACTCTGCAATTAATGTGATACTGGTTAGCTCCTCTAACCAGGACTGCCAAGTCTATGGAAAAAGTATGATCCTCATTTGTAACAAAGATCACACTGAGACGTATCCTCCAATTTCTTCATTTGTAGAGATAACTTCTCTACCACTAAAATAATAAAAAACCAATGGGGGGGGACAAAGAATGTAATACTGTTTATTTTTCCTTTGGTTAGTTTTTTATCGAAACAATTTTCTCTGCAAAGGTCCAAGATTTATATGGAAGTTACTACTCTTCAAGACTGTGTTTGAAGACGAATCACACACTACTCACTCTCTTGATCTGTTCCTTGAAGGATGTGAAGACATCAGAGAGGAGGTAGCCTGGCATCTTGTAAGAGACTTCACATCTTTTAAAATCAGTTTTTCTCATAGCAAGTAATAAAGTCTTTTTTTTTTTTTTTAATAAGAACAAAGTAGGGAAAGCTCTCAGTCTTTAATAAGAGTACTTTAAAAAGGTGAGATTTCTTACACTCATTTGTTTTCTGCAATGTCACTGCAGAGCACAGTACCATGTTACCTAATTACCTGCTTCAGTGCTGCGTCTGTCTTAAAGCATTTCATCTTCAGCCCTGATACCCCTGAAATCCTATCACACACAAAAATTTTCACTGTGCTTGGGTAATAAGTAACCCCATTTCCCAAACACCCAGGAAGTCTTCATCAGGTCTTGACAGAAACCACAACCACCCAAATATCCCGAGTATCTTTAGCTAGTGGAGGGGAACCTTCCCGATTTGTTCTCTTCCCCGTCCATCCCCCGTGTTAGCAAAGGACAAGTTCATTTTTCCTTCTGCAACTACAAATTTTTCAGCTAAACAAATTCCAGACACGTCCTGAACAATTCTCCAGCACCTCTCCGTGATCAAAGCTGCTTTCCTAGCGAGCCATTTCCCGTTCACCTATGCAACCATGAAAAGAAGAAAGAAACAGGCTTTGAAGCCACAACAGTTGAGCAGTCGCCATCGCATACAAATCCATCCAACCCCCTCCGTCTGAACATTATGAACAAACTTTTAAAAGAGAAAAGGAACCAGGTGAGATGGTATGGTCTTTCCCCAGACCTAGATTACGTGGAGATCAACAGTGTAGCTATCACCTGTATACCACGCCTGGGCATCATTGAGCTATGGAAATACAGAGGTCCATTTAGTATGAATGGAAATAAAGCAAAAGCTGCCCAAAGACAGCAAAGCAGGTTATTATAAAGCAGTTCAACAGAAAAGAGTGATCGATCTGTGCATTTAGGGAAAATTACATACAGGGTTTTGTAGCAGAAGTTTTCTGCTTTTTCATGGTTTTGTACTTTATGATTCAATTCTCTTACAACTGTACCCCCTACAAGAAGGCCCACACCACATAGGCATCAAGTTCTGGTTTTACTACACGGATTCATAGCAGTGATTCAACATATTAGCACGTACGTTCAATATACATAGCATGTACATTGAATTTCTTTTCATAAAAGAAGCACATGTAATTTGTCTTCTCTACAATTATTTTGCATGTCTTAAGAGTAGTCACCTAACCAGACCTAGCTGCATTCAGGTTACTTGGTGAGCTGCTCGAAGACGTCTGCTTTAGTAGTAGAGCCCGCACGGAGCAGTGCATGCTTGAAACAAGGGCTCACCAAGCAGCTGGCCCTGGGTAAAGGGCCCCATGGACTGTGGTTTCTCCAGCAGCGACCAGCACGATGCCAAACAGAATTATACAGCTATTCCTTCAAACCGTTTCCTTGAAGACCTCGGCAAGTTTTGCTTTCATCTTCAGATGTGCACACTACAGTGACTAAGGAAGCTGTGATAAGTTTTAAAACTAAATGTCCCATGAGAAAGGATACAGAACCTAGGAAAAAGAAAGCAGTTTCCTTACAAGGTCACCAGCTCCTTCCTAAATAATGTTACTCTGTTACTTACGGCTCCAAGTTCCAGATGAGGAACGTCTAGGAGTTGAAGGCCTGTGCTATCATACACATTATAAAATGCAGTAGCAAACTTCCCCACACCGCTAGACCTCAGCAGGGAAGCGGGAAGGGATGGGGGGAGGATCTGGGCTGCTCTCCACAGCAATCTCTTGTCCCTTCCACTGGGGAACCAAGACCGACAAGGAATTTAGTGACCTGCAACCTAAAGTTAGCTTTTGTAAGCACTTCAGTGCCTTGACCTTGGAAAAGCAGCCATATAAGCAGTGCAACAGAACCTATCTAGGCCTTCCCTGAATCCGCCGCATGGGTTTATCCAAGTGAACAAATATAAAACATCTGCTAGAAACCACAGAAACATCCAGCCCCAAATTCCAACAAGCCCAAGTTCTCCAGGGCCAGCACCATATAAAATAATCATTAAATTTTCCAGTCCCTATCACCTTCTTTTTCAAACAAGCATCATCTTTGAAGCCTCATGGTTTTATTTAAAGTACTATTTCACAGACAGTCTTGAAACGCTGCACATTCCCGCTAGTATAGGTCAACCTTGGGTTAATGCTTTTTTTGTTCCTGAGCCATGTTCTAGTCCCTTCTTGCTGGATTGCTGTGATCCAGGAACGGGAACAGTCATGTGGCAGCCAACACAACTGCACCTGAAATTCAGCACTCCAAACACTACAGTGTATCAAAGGTTATTTATAAGTGAAGGACACAGATTTCTTCTAAAAAGCCCTTCAACTACCAACCACGGACTAGACGGGCATCTTCTAGTGGTATCTAGTGGACTTTCTGCCTACTCCTATGAAGCAAGGATGTCCCTCTGTCCTCCTCACCCACGGACCGCAGCAGAGAGGGCACTTCACGGTTGCTATTTCTGAAAGGGAACCACCTGCCTGCTGACACGGCACATGGGGATGCTCTTCCAGCTCTTGCAAATGGAAGGAGGTTGGTGAGCTGCATCAGACAAAAAAAACCCCAAACATGCATTATCAAGATAGACAAGAGTAAGCTCTGGCCAATACTTGATTACTTGCTTTGCTTTAGGGGAGAAGAAATGTAGGAAAGGTTTCTGACACAGGAAAGATTCCATCTCTTGTTTGCTTCTCTTAATCGCACACCACCCTCTCAATCACGACAGCTGTAAATTTATGAATGAGAATATTAAAAGTAAGGGAACAATGTTTAAAAGCAGACAGGCACCCTACCTTCCACAAAAATTAATGGAGATCAGCTGGAAGACAACATTGGCACTAGAAGAGATCAGAAATCAATGGGAATTAGGGGCTAACTACTTGTAAAATACTGGCTGACAGTCCTTGGGGTAAAGGCTTTGCAACGTTAGGAAAGGAGCACTGAGACGATTAACTGTCTCAACGGCAGTTGACTATTCCCAGCTTCCAGTCTGTCCATCACTTGTCACAGGCACTAAGCTCTGCAGAGGAGATACCAACGCTGCTGCGGCCAAGTACAGATACACCCCAAATCCACATGGACTGTAAAATTAGAATTGCTCTGTTAGTTTGTAAATACTTTTCTTCTTTAAGAGTGGGGTGGAAATTCAGAAGAAAAAGGGGGGCGACATCAGCAAAAATAAGGATGACCTTTAAGGTTACGGAGTACATTTCATTTCTGTAATAGCTCCTTAACTGAAAAAATCTTAGCAGGTCTCCCAGAAGCAGAAATTGGGGCCACACTCTATAACATGGGTTGCAGAGCAGCTTTCCAACATAACAGGCTTTCATTGGAGAAAGACAAGCGTTTTGCAGAAAGCGAGGCAGGGTTCCTCACCGCCTCTCTGAGAGTTTGTCTCAGTGAGCAAGGCTCTTCTGCCTGAGGACTATTACAGACACAGAGCCAAGAGCTTCCAAAATACACATCAACCTTGCTTGCTTTGGTGTTGAGAACATGACAGTCAGGACCTGATAAGCTCCAGATAGCTTCAGTCAAAGACCTTAGCAAATCTCAGCTGAAGACAAGTCCTAGGGCTTCACCTTCTCTGTGGACCCCTTCTAAACCTATTTTCTTATTTCCATGCATATAGCAGCTGCCAGGAGAAACAGCACTCCGTGCACCCTTGACAGACCGCTAAAATATATCATTGAAGAATCACACCACTGACAGTCATTGCCCAAATGTAGCAGCCTGGCAGGTACGCGATTAAACCTCACCTCTCTGGAAATGGCTCTGGCTGGACCATCACAAATCATTCCAGTCCTAAAACCTGAAAAGAAGCGATGAGTGCTGTAGCTAGCGTTAGCGTTCAGAGAGCAGGCACAGCTTCAAACCATGCTGAAGGAGAAGTGGTTTCCAAAGGCAAGGGAGACGATGCTGTCACATACTGCCTCTCTCTGTTCAAAGGGAGCTCAAGCACAATCTTACAGACCGTGATGACAACAGGATAGCAACTTATTTTGGATAGGCATAGAGTTCCCAGCCATGAGGTTACAGATGGCTATCAACACCTTCAAAACCAAGCCAGAAACCAACGGGCAGCTAATGCAAACCACGCAACCCAGACCTCATACAGCATTTAGCAGTAGTGCTCAGCTGCAGACCTGGATTCTAGTCCTGGGTCTACTATGATCTTTGTGACCTCAATGAGGTTTCCACAGTTCAGTTTTCCAAGCTAGGGATGGAAATAGCAATTCTAACCTTCCCTTTTAATGCTATTTGAGAGACTATATGGAGCAAAAGGAACATCAAAGTTTTCTTCTTGTTTTTAAGCTCTTTGCTTAGACTTATCTTCTGCATTAAACGGAAGAGTGATGGAACCAACCTAAAAAACTGAGCACCAGCAGTTTGAGACACCACCACCTATTCCAGTCACTGCCTGAAACTTCAACAGCTTCTTTTGCCTGCTTTTGACCAGTTGTCATTACCTTTCTTTACTGCATATCAAACTTTATTACAAGAAACTGATTTGGATGCAGTTACGTAGCTGCTGCACAGGCATATTGTTCTGCTGATGTTCCCATGCCCAATCCTTTTACTTTCTCCTATACTGTCTTGTCTGAGATCCAACACCATATGCATTTAAATAAGTTGCTCTTTAATGTTTCAAAACCTGATTTATTAGTTGCTCACACTCCATCTGCCTTGAAAAACTGCAGCGTGCCTTCACTTTCACAGGCTGTACAAAAGGTTGAGGTTCAATTTAACTCTACTTTATCATTTGATCAGCGTGTCAGCCACATATGCAAAGTCTCCTTTCAGCTGCAGAATTTCTTTAAAACGCATACTTTTCTTCCACCTTCTTTTCTTAGGCCACGACTCAGTAGCAGGCATTTTGATTAATGTATTTGTCAGCTTGCATATTTACAATTTTTGTCCCTTTCCCCAAAACTACCATGTACAGATGTAAGCTCTTCCACAGCATGGCTGCGGCATAAATCCTTATCCCAAGCCGGGAAACATGCTCGAGCTAATGAACTGTGATTACTTACACGCTGCATTCAGTTTGCAGCTATTTCCTTCTCAAAGCTTTCATTCTTTATCTTATCTCCTGTAGCGGCAAACAGCCCCTCTCTGAATTTTTTATATTCCTGACATGTTTTCTATTCGGTTTTAACGTCAGAAGAAAAGAAGTGAGCAAACAGAGAGAGCAAGTGAAATAAGACAAAGATACGTCCCAACAGGCAGTCAGTTATTGTCTGATATTCTTACAAACTGTTTAAATCTCGTCTCGAAAACCTCCCGAATTTCACCTTCCTTTTTAATACTTAAAAGCTCGTGGCCATTTTAGATGAAGGCACCAGGAGTTATAGCACAGATTCCTGCCCAGGCCCTAGACTAACGGCACGACGCCGGACAAGGTTGCACCTCCACTCACCCGCTTCTCAAACGGGACAGAATTGCGGCTGTTACCAGAAATAATGAGATAAAAAACAGTATAAAGTGTTGTACAGTCTTCTACAAGAAGATATTATATAAATACAAACATATCAATACAGAATACTTTAAAAATACATATGTGTGTGCAAAGAGGTCCAGGTACTCTCTATAGAAAAAACAAGAAAATTGAGGATTTGGAATCCGTACGCAGCTGGGACTAATGCTGTGATGCTTATAACGCTTGTAACGCTGTATAAGAAAGCTGCCATATACTTGTTTTCTATGTATTAATGAACGCCTCAGTTCTAATGAAGATAAATTTGCCAATCTTTTGACAAGTCTTGACAACATTACAGATCTGCCACGCGGAGACATGGCAAAACAGATCCGGCTCGGTTCTTCAGCACTGTGACGCCGCTTTAAATTTGTAACAAAAGAACGTCCTTACTCCTCGCGTGTGCACACACCAGTGTGAATTAATTCATTTTCCAGCAATATGCAGAATGATCCCCACTAATGACGGGGGTTTTCCTCCGGGGAGCTTAAACAGATTGTCCATGCCAGCGCACAAAATGAGCAAAGCAACTCCCAGCTCCCGCGGAAATTATCAGCTTGCTCCGAATACGACCTGTCAGGCGGCATTTTTCAACCTGTTCATCCATAATCTCTTTTAGATGGCTTTCCCTGCCTCCTCGTCCTCCTTGCTTTCTTTTGTCTGAAATTTAATCAAAGATGAATTACACTTTCGAAAGCATCCAACGCTGCGGCTATTAAGTCAGGCTGGAAATTCTAGACCCCCGTGTTAATTTTGTTCCAGCTTTTACTCGGTGCATTTTAATGCCAAACGGCTTTCCTCCGGAGGCTGTCCCTGATCCCTGATATTGGCAAGCAACCACGAGGGGCCGAAACCGAACTCGAGCACCGATAAAAAGGAGGGTAACTCAACCCTCAACAGACATTAGCGATTGCAGGAAAACAGCCAGAACTTTAATCACAGCTCTTTCAAATGCAGCCAGGGATTTACAAACGCTGTTATTCTAGGACATGACCCTAAAACTGTGCTTAATCAAAGCCATTGCTAGCACTAGCATAACCGGGAGACTTTAATACACGATAATTTCATGGGAGTCAATGTGTCAGAATCGTGCTGAATCTAATACAACAAACTCTAGAAAGAAGAATGACCAGTCCTTTCCATAGATGTTTCTGTATTTTTCTATAGACATGAAACTTAAGACTTCTAAGTGAAGACCACAGAATATCTAGCAGCTCTGCCTTCCAGAACTCTCTTAAGAGGGTTCTTCAAATTATTATTATTATTTTTTTTAACTACTACTGTTACGCAGGTGTCAAGGATAAAAAAGCTCAAAAGTTACACGTCAAAGCTCAAAAGTTGCACGTCAAAAAACATATCGGGAAACAGGCAAAGCAGTAATAATTTCCTTGTTCCAAACCTCATCAACAAGCATTCAAAAGCCACAG
Organism: Apteryx mantelli; assembly: GCF_036417845.1. Lineage (NCBI taxonomy): Eukaryota > Metazoa > Chordata > Aves > Apterygiformes > Apterygidae > Apteryx > Apteryx mantelli. The sequence goes on along the minus strand of NC_089978.1, from coordinate 220,265,468 downwards.
GCTAAAGAAGTGGAGATTTGGATGCTTTACTCGACCAGCGCAGAGCAATCCCCTTACTCATCACCGGTACGAGTCCGACTCGGCCAAGTACCGAGCTGAGCTTGACGGCGGTTCAGAGCCCGTGCAAACAGCCAAGCTCGAACGCAGGGAGAGCGCCGCGTTACGGTTCCTAGGACAGACCGCAGCCACGGAGCGGCCGCCGGACTACAGCACCCGCGTGGCCGGCGCAACGATACGCCGTCCTGCAAACCTACGCAGTTAGACACAGATAAAGGCAGTAAGGCTGCTAGCAAAAAGGCGCTTGCTCTGCTCTTAAGGAGGAGCTTCCATCCTTTATAAGGATATTCTTTGTATGGAGGAGGATCGGTTTTCCAGTGCTTTTTCAAGGCAGTGAGAATTAAAGGAGTTGAGCACGGAAGACGATGATGAGCCTCTCGTCACAAGCCAGCTGCTGGCGTGAAGGCTTTCCCTGGACACATTTGCAAAAAATTTAGTAGTGTTTAACGAGACGAAATATTAGGAGGAATCAGACTACGGCTGGGAACCACTCGGTCTCAGCCTCCGCCACCGAGGCTACGTGTGTACTTGGAGCGCTCTAAAACCTCCAGCAGTAAAGGACTACCAATAATTACCAATAAAACATAAAATAGCTTCATTGGCAAAACCGTGCTTTTTAAAGCTACACGCTGTGAGCAAAACAAGCAGTAACCGGTTAAAGCTATGGCTTTGCCTGTAGAGCTGGGATTACAGGAGGGACTTTGGTTGCAGAGCATAGCACTGCCTAACAACCCGAACCGAAATCGGTGACTCGACGTAACGACGCAAACTCTGCCAGAAGACCGTTGCCCGTTCCCAGGCCGCAACGCGACGTGCCTTTCGCAGGATCACCGCAGGTGGAGGTGGAAAAACATCGACTCTGTTCCCCTGCAAAGACGCGACGCAGCCTCGCAAGGCACGGGAAAAGCTGACTCGCCGTGGTACCTCTTAACTCAAAGGCTGCAGAAAAGAACAGCGGAGGGAAGCGGCTGAAATCAGAAAAACCATCATACAAACATCCATTATTCTTAAAATAACGGGTTACAGGAATAAAATGTGCTCAGCTTCTACTTTTGACATACTTAGCATACCCTAAGCCAGACCTCTGAGAAACCCATTACTATTTCTACATCTCTTTTTGCCATGTAACGTGCTTTCCTAATGGCAGTTTTAAAAAGGATCCATGTTTAAGGGACTATTTTTTTTTTATTTTTGCCAATGGATCACGTCTCAGTGCTACACATTTAAGCACTATAGCGTAGCCTTCTTTCCCAGCCATCTGCTTGCTGAACTAATTCAAACCATTACCAGCTTTACCCACAAGAAAAGACATTCCAAGCTTCAAGGAGACAGTTACAATTTCACTGGGGAGGAAAAAAAAAAAGCAGCACAAAGAAGCTAGTCTCACAATGAGAGAAATGTCAAGAAATAGAAATGTCAAAACCCTTTAGGGTGGAGGAAAAAAAAACAACAAAAAAACCCCTAACTTCAGTTCATCTCCAAGCACTATATTTTGTAACGAAATTACACTCCATAGTCTTCCCTCAGGGAAAACCTGCTCCAACTAATCAGACTGTTGTTTTTTTAAAGTTCAAAACAAATGCAAGAATGTCTATGTAGCATTCATGCCCTAGCTGTCAAGGATTTCATTTAACTCTTTACAAGCAAATATTTTTTTTCCCTGAATTTCGCCACCAGAAATCATAATATCTCAATAGCGAAATACTTCAAAATATCTCAATGCCTCCCACTTTTACCCACTTTCAACACCTTTCCTGTATCTTCTGAGGTAGGATTGGGCAACTTCTCTACGTGGTGCCACTGCCAGGTTCTCACTGACGAAACTCGGAGGTTGCTAGTGGCCACCAAGTTCTCACCCACAGCTCCGTCATAAGCCACAACGCTATAAAAAGTAAGAATTAAGAACTGCAAGTAGGTGCAACTGCTCACTAGCCAGCCCATTTGTATGAAACACTACGGTTTTCAATCCGCTCATGTAATAAAATCCTTACAAAAGGCAAGATATTGTGGAAGCTTGTGTTGACGGGACTGAACCATATTTCTTCTGCATGAGCGAGTTCATCCAAACGTCACCGGAGGCAGTGGGTTATCAGCTCAGGCACCGAGCCGTGCCGCGCCAGAGCCGCCTTGCCTCCAGGCAGCTCGGAGCATGGGAAACCGCAAAAATCACCCGCTGCTTCTATCCATAAAGACACAGCTCTATTTTCCATGTAACCTTTTGAGAAAAGAAGCTCCAGTGCTCTCCTGAAACAAAAGTTAGAATATTCTTCTTTACATAGAAGTCTAGAACTTGTATATTAAACTGGATCCAACCCGAACAGTGACCTTACAGCTTCTCGAGTTCAATGTTGCTCTTCCATGACTAGCTGAGAAAACTGATCTCATCCAAGGGACCTTTCCTGCTGCCCGGTGGCACTAGCAAAGCCTCCGTGGAATTCAGGTAGGAAAACAACTTCTGCCTTTCGGGAGCTCTGTGAATGCCACACATGCATGTAACACATAACGCCTAAGGAAGGCAGGAGAGGATTAAGGTCGTTCTTTTGCAAAAAAACATCAAGAACGAAAACTAAAAAAAAAAAAAAAAAACCTTAAATTGAGCAGGTCTAAGAATTTGCTTCCCTTATGAAAGCAAGAAGATACGACTGATTACGTGTGTACTCCAAGCATGTTGGTCCTCCTAGCATCTCGGCTTTCGAGACAGAGGGAGTAGGACGCAGGTTCAACACACAGCGAGGGGAGCTGCTGCTTAATGCTTTTAGAAAACCACACACACACACACGGTGTGGTACATCCAATCTTCTGTATCATAACGGCTGTCACACAACCACACATGGTGCCATCACCAGCCCTGTGCACTGGAAACAACAGGTCGCTGCCTTCATGGTGCTTCCACCACGGGATGCCTCGCACCAGGAAACACGGGGACGTGAAGGCTTCCTCTAGTTGTTAAAATTTAAGATGAAACTCCCCCACCTGCAGTTCTGGAGTTACATGCAGTTACCTGTTTACTCTGTGAACATTTCAACTATTTTTTCTTCATACGGGCAAAGCGTGCAGCCTCCTCCCTGTTTATAAATAAAGCATGTTCCAAGAGTGCTGGATCTCTTCTGGCTAGTTATTCTGCTTTAAAGGAATTGGTCTTCATTAGAAATTCATTACAAATTCAAATTATTAGAAAACATAGCTGTAAGGGTTAGTTGGATAATTTGGAGCAACTGTTATGTTTTATTATGTTGAGACTTTTATTCCTTTCTTTAGAACTATTAACTAGTTGGAAATATTTACTGGCTGCCTGTGATCTTATACATTTAGATATCACTTAAAACTTCAATCTCCTTAATTGAAAGCCAAGAAGATGGCTTTGAGTTAAGTCCTTTGAAGACACCAAAGCACACACGTTGTAATGGCCTAGGAGAACACGTGAAACGAGGACAGTTGAAGCTGATGAATACAAGAAAAAGCTGTGTTGTCCAGACGTCCTAGGCAGAGGCATGTATTCCTTCAGCCTTGCATCAGCAACATGCACCTGAACAGACTGGGACCTGCTCCCTCCCACCGGGACCTGCTCGTTGGAGCAGGTCACCTGCCCCTTTACTTAAGGGTAAATAAACCACTAGAAGTCCTCAGCAAGGCTATCGGATCCCGTCAGAGCACCAAGCAGCTCTGGTTGGAGGCACGAGCCCATGGGGGGGGGGTTCAGCAGAGGTATCTGCCAGGCTCCGCTCAAAACCTAGCACGGAGCAATTGCAGAGTAGATACTGTCCGAGGCCTTCAAGGACGCAAGACGCGGCATCCTGAAAACAAAAAGGCAATGCCTTTCTGACCTCCACTCTGTTGTATGTAAATAAAATTCGGAGACCTAAAACCAAACCATCAGCCTGCCATTAATATTTTAATTGAACATATGAATATTCATGATCACGTTGCTTCTTTAGAAAGCAAGATAGGATAATTAAATAATTTTAATATGTAAATGTGTTCTGTCATGACACCTTGCCTTCATCTACATTACAAAACCAAGGCATTTTTAGCTCTTTCATTATTTATGTAATCCTGGCTCTTTGAGTTTTTTTTCTTCCTCCTTCCTTCCAGACTAACTAGAGCTCTTGAATGCAGACAGCACTTTCTGAGTTACTGGCACAGTAATTACAGACTATTTCAAAGTCATCTCCCTCTCTTGACTTTGGCAGTTTTGAGGATTTTTATTTGTTTTTGGGGTGGTTTTTTTTTTTGGTATGATACATCTTCTGTTCCCAAGTTAATTTCAACGGCAACTTGAACACCTGATACTTAGCACAAACCCAGGAGAACTCAGGCAGGCACAAAGTTATTAGATTTCATCATTTCTCAGACTTTAAGAATGTTCCAGTAACAACAAAAACATACTGGTTTCTACGACGGACCACAGCATTAGCTGTTTTCTAAAGTAAACATAACATTACTTTCATTTGCAGTTATGACCAACAATAGAAAACTCTGGATTATTCTTCCCAATAATTGCTTCGAAATGTCCCTATTTAAATACAAACTGAAATAAAAACCTGAAGCATGCCAAATGAGGACAAATAACTAGAAAGGACTTTCAAGGTCATCAAGTTCACCCTTGAGCTACTCCAGGGACAATTTCCTTCATAACTAGCTCAAGCTCAAATACCAAAAGTTTCAGGTCTTTACTATTCAGACCTCACTTCTCTACTTGTTAGAAACCTTCTTCCAATTTCCAGATTAAATTTCTTTTCAGCCAGTCTATTCCTATCTGTCCATATGGCAACACCATTCTTTAGCCAATAGCTCTTTACCATCTCTTCAGGTGCCTGATGCCTTTTGTAAGCAGTTGGATCACCTTTCAGGCTACTTTTGCACAGTGGGAAACAGTCTTTTTTCTCCCCTCCTCAATACAGGTGGCCAGAAACCACATCCAAAATTTCAGATGACATCTAATCAGAGCCTTGTACACTGACATTAATACTTTCCAATCTCTGCTGGGTTGCATTTGCCTTTTTCAGAGCTGCATCACTTTGGCAGCTCGCAGTCCTTCTGTAATCAACCAGTACAAGTTCTTATCCTCTGTCATTTCCAATTGATTAGCTCCTAGTTGATAGCTGAAATTTCTCTTATTAATCCCCAGGCGCAAGACCCTGCATTTAGTGCTACTGAATTTCATCCCCTTTCTATTACTCCAGTTCCTAAGGTCACCCAGCTTCGGCACGTTATTCCATCACCACCAGCACGGTGGCCGCCGCTATAATTCCAGGAATGCTAGTCATTAAAATATTTCCTAAGAACGACATAATGAGAAAGCAAGAGTCCCGGAGGTCAGTGAAAGACATCAGGCTATAGATGCCCAATTAAATATGAACAACATTTGAGAACAATGGTCACCACAACTTCTCCTAATTTTGCATAACGCGATCCCGTACAGAATCAGAGACTCCGAATGACAGAGCAGGGAAAAGACGATTTGGCACGGCAGACAGGAGTGGGCAGCTGCTGACAGAAGGCAACCATTACAAAAAAATCTATTAGCATTGCAAAAAAAACCCCTCAAGCAACAGTCAAAAAGCACTTCTGTATTTAAAATCAAGCAAGTTCACTAACAATAGACCATCCAGCAAAATTCAGGACTGCTGTGGAAAGGGAGCATCTGCTCCACATCGGCAGAGAGCTCTAACCCGCACTTGGAGAGAAAGGCAGATGTTTAAAAGCACTTTCATGTACATTGCCCCTTGGCTCACCTGAACACGACCTTCCAACGTGGAATACTTTCTATAGAAAACCATTTCACCACCTAGAGGCAAGCGTTAAAGTTGATGCAAGCTGTTAAAAATGTGAAGCATTCTTTTTTTAACTTTGGTTGAGTGTCACTGGACTTTTCAGAGCTGGTTTGAGCACGACAGCCTTTGACGATGGCGTTAGCCTGCTAGGTAAACCAGACGGGTATGTCCTTCTAACTTTCAAAAATTAATCAATGTCTTCAATTACCTTATAAAACAAAGAGTAGAATATTGAAACAGAGCAGCTTTTGCTGGAAGTTTTGCTTTATTGCAGAGCCCATAAATCCCATGACTGACGATCCAAAGCAGCAGATCAAGTAATCTGGAGAAGCCACACTGGGGAAGAAAAGAGCATCACAAGCACTTGAGGCAGTCATACTGCAGAGGAGGTTCACAGTGGTGTTCGTAGAGCTTTCAAATCTTCTCCAGTACAAAGATGCCTCAAATGGATACCATGGAAAGAGGCCAACAGCTGCTGCGTTTTTGTGCCATCTTGCCAAGGTCTGTATGAGCTGCTGAAGTTGGCACGCTCCAACATTTCCTGGTGAGCATCACGAATGCTGGTTTAGCTTTCCTAATTGGTATCACAATAACAGGTTCCCCAGAACATATCAAACAAGTAGTGGTTTCAACACCTGTACGGAGTTTTTTTCAAAATGGGTATTTGTATACATCAGCTCTTCCCCTGAAAGCTAATATTATCTTTGATAATCCCATCACATATACGAGTCTCAGAGAAAGCAATGAAACTAGTCATTTGAGTTATTCAGCATTTTATCAAAAGAATCTGAGCAGAAGTGGGTTACGGCACATCTATACTACCATAGAGATCCCCCAAAAGGTACCAAGGAAGCTCCAGAGGAAGCAGGACAGTCATATCCACATCACACTGTTCTTCAGATCTGCTTGTGGACTAAAGCAGATAGGTCCGCCCAGGTGGCACTGCGACATGTGAACGTCCCAGACTACTGAGGAGCATCTCAACAGCACACTTCACTCCCGAGTGTGGGATGAGCCCTCATACTTTTAACTGTTCTGATCAAAGGAAGCTGAAAAGCTGTGAAACATCGAGAAAACACAAAAAGATCCTCAATTTCCTGCCTGGAGACTTATTTCAGCATGTTTAATTCCAGGCAGCCATCAGCAGGATATTATTTAGGTTCTGCAGTAGTTGCTGATTTAAGCACTTGATTCTGGACCCAGGCACTCATTTAAGAGCCATTTTGAAACCTAAGTCCTTCACGAGTAAAAATTAGCCTCAGACAAATAAAAAAGCAGATGGGAGACAGAAAAATTACTTCTACCTGCCCCAACAGTTTCCCACAAAACGAAAAAAGCCAACAAAGTGGAGCCTGGAAATTCCAAGCAAAGAATGACCAGGAGGGACACCAAGGAATTCATCAATGAAATCAGGGAGAAACAGAGAAACGGAGCCAAATGACTCTCAAAAAGAATGAAACCCAACACACACACACACACACAGATGATGAGTCAGAGGAGAGCAGTGAGAGCTGCCAGTGTGCTCTGGCCAGAGGTGTCTCCAGCTTTGAACCCACCTCCATCTCTCACTGTGCGGTAGTACGGACAGCGGTAAACTCACCCATCCTCTGGCCTGCTCCCCGATGCACCTCAGGCAATCGCGCAGTCCAGCCATATTGAGTTATTCCTCCAAATACCTATATCTGTTACAATTTTTCCCCCTAATTAAGTCTAGCACACTACGCAACCATAACAAGATGCTGATTAATTTACTGATTTGATTTAAATGTATCCTAGCTGCGTCAATCTCCTCCCTCTAGATCTTCTGAACAACCTTCGCTCCTTTAAATAAGGCTGGGGATGTAATCATTTCCTTCTCCTTTTCACATATGCAGATAGGACAATTATGCAGACAGCCATCAGAATAGCTTGCAACGGCAAGACATTCATTTTAAGCCAGTTTGCTGCATACGCTAGCTGAACGCACAAATCGGATCCAATGCGAGAAACTTGCTGAAGATTATTATAGCACACCCTGCAACGCTTTGCAGAGCAAAAATATCGGAAGCAAAAAAAGATGTGCCCATCCTGCTCCATGCTCGCTGGCCGACACTCCCACCGTTGCAGCAGAGACTCTTTGCTAAAATCTGGATGTGTTTTTAAAAATTATCAGAACCTCTTTACAAACACAAGGTACGTTATATTACTGACAAGCAGGAATGGTAAAAGAATCCAGTTGTACGTGGGGAAAAAACTGTGCCACGAATCACATTATCTATCTCATCAAAACAAGAGGGGGGGGAAGAAATCCTTAAAAAGCCATCAGAGTTCAAGAAGATGATATTTTGCTTTCTGACTTTGTGGGATCGAGAAACTACCTAGAAAATATAAGTGTCAGACACTTCAAAGCACCCATAAGGGAAAAAAATAGAAATAAGTGTATATGAGTGAGTACGTCCTCGTTTCAGATTGGTTTTACAAGTCTTGTAAAACATGATGCACTCCTCTGTAGAATGAGACTGCCAAGCTTTTACTCTGCAGGTCAGCCAACCCATCTTAAACCAAGGTTTGTAGGCAGTTTGTGGTCCATGAAATTCAGATTGGTCACATAAGCTGTCTTACCCTCTTTGCAGCTACTAAACTGCACTAAAGAGATGTCATAAATAAATGGCTACTTTCCTCACTCCTCTTTTTTGCAGCTCTAGAGTTGTCACTGGGCTGTGACAGCTGAAGACCATCACTTTGGAAAAAAAAAATTGAGAAGTCCTTCCAGCGATAAAAATAAAAATGAAATTTGTGACCGACCCAAACACTATTTCTTCTAAGACGGTATCTGCCAGCCCTCACAACGACTACAGACCCTAATATTTCCGTTCTGGGCCATATGTGCCATTCCCAGGCAAAAATAAATTTGTTAACAAGTCTGCAGGAGCAGTTGGCACTTACTTATGCCAGTCTGTACTAACATCTTGAGACTTTCTTTAATAAGAAAAAAAAAAAAAAGAATGGTTCAGGAAAAGTACAAACTCAGTGAAGCATGCCTAAAACGTTTGGGAAAAAATAGTATTCACGGAAATATTTTAAATTCTTCTGCTAATAGATAACAGAAATGTTGGCAAAGTTTGGTGCTCATAAGCTTAAGGATCATCCAGAGGTCCTGAACGTTTTAAACATTCAGTGCGACCATCTGTCATTGACATAGTCACCGAACAGAACGAGCAATTACTGAAGCCCTTCTCAGACATAATCTGTCAACCACATCCAGTCTGGCTGCCAAGAGAAATCAAGCTGAGGAATACGAAAGCAGATTGTCTTTATGGAAAATGGGACTGGTCCACCTGAGCAGGTGAGCGGTGGCTGGGTAGCAACTGTCAGCCAAAATCTTCCGACAGTCCCCTGGTGCTCCTCAGGGTGCGCATCACACTTCTGTGCATGATCATGAAGGTGCCTAACGCTCCATCCCCACTGCTCTGCAGCTAGAGAAGAGAAGCAAACCATGCACTGTCCAACAGCAAAGCTAAAGGCTATTTTAAGGTTGGTGGTGATAAGAACTTGGTCTGAGTTTACAGAGGTGTTGGCAAGTCACCTGAGGAGCATCAAAAGAAGCTAAATACTATGAACCATTTCTATTAAAAGTTTAGTGCTGGCCTACTGTAAGGACTTTGAAAACACTGTCCCTCAGCAGTGTTCCCACCTTCAGTGGAGTTACACTGATACGCTCAGAGAAGTTCAGTGACGGTGGAGAACTGTCAAATCTTCCAACGAGAAGAATGAACAGTGCAGACATTCCCCATTGCTTTTAAATATTATCTCACTGGTTTGAGCCGCTGCATAGCAGGGGAAAAGAAAAAGTACAGCAGACTACAGAATGATTCTTTAAATAAGTTACAAACCACAACACAACACAAATCCCACATGTTTCCTAATGGAAATTCATGAGGCTGAATGGATTCACAAGGTTTAGGGCTGGAAGGGATCATTAGATCATTTAGTTTGGCCTCTTGTAAATAAGAGATCATTCAGTTTTACTCAATATCTTGTTTTTAACTAAATATCTAGATAGCATCCAGAGATGATTCAGAAAGCCAGAGACAGAGAAGCTGTCTCTCCCCTTACAGCTTTGCTGTAGCTCTAAGTCAGCTTACTGTTAAAGACTCCATCTAGTTTGAATATATCTCACTTTAGCTTTAAGCTACTGGTTGTTCTTATATCTTTGTGCACCAAAGAAAAAACAGTCTTTCATATCCAGTATTTTTTCCCTTTGAATGTACTTTATCTTCTCTTTATTTCTTTTTTTTTTCTGGAAACAACAGAGAGACTGTGGTTTTAAAGCCTCTCATAAAGAGTATTTCCTGTATCCTCCAATCATAATTAGCTCTCGTCCACACCTGTCCAATTTTTCACCATCATTTCAAGAGTGCAGGCACCAGACTAGGCCTAAGATCAGTATGACCACTTAGTCTTCTTCAGAGTTGCAGCTTTTCAGAAAACGGTGGTTTACTCTCAGTCCTCCCAAATGTAAAACTTTGATTTTGGCTGCATAAAGCATGTCTGAATAGACCACAGTACACAAAGGAGCCAGACCATTCGGCACAACGGTGTAGCCATCTACCACTCCGTGAATCTGAATACCTGTGACCAATTTTTATTAACAGTTACTTTATAAAGACTTAGAAGTAAACAGAAAATTGGCTAAGCAACATTACTAAAGGTTGTGTAACTACATAAAAGTTTGGATTCCCCCAGAAGCCAGGCTAAAAATCTTATCAGAGACCCTACTAGGTTAGTTTAGCACACACTATCTGCCCACCCAGGAAAGCTTTCCCTGGTGATAACTCAACAAAAGCTAGGAATGGGTTCAAGTGATCAAGCATCTCAAGGAACATTAAGCTCCTACTGCTACCAGTTGTGTAAAACTTAGCTAGAAGAACAGAACTCCCCCTTACATATGTCACTTCCCAGATGTGCACAGAAAAGGGATGAAAGGCAATGTCACAAGGGATATCCTGGGGATAAGGAAATTAAATTCTCTATGGAAGTGGTGAAGCACTCTAACAGGGGTCCAGAAAGGCCATGGAATCTCCATCCATGGAGATTTAAAAAACTTTTCTGGAGAAGGTCTGAGCAACCCGATCTAACTCAGAAGTTGACCCTGTGTTGAGCCAGGGGGAGGACCGAAGACCTCTGGAGGGCCCTTCCAACTGAAATAACTGAGAAAAAGACTGATGACGCTCCTAAGAAGAGCCAAGGTCCATGTGGTGCACAGGATGCTGGGGACATTACAGCCATAACTATGTTACTCATTTTGTTTGTCAGCAGCCAGCCGATATAGCAGCACATCTGTACTGGATGGCCATATCAGCACACTGTAGACAAAGGATTAAAATTTAAATTCTATGATAAAGGTGTCATAAATCAGCATATCCAAAAAGCTGAAAAGGAGCCGTAAACCAGCTGTTTTCATCTGTCTCAAAGTGCCCATGTAGCAACTGTGGAAATAAGCATTGCTGCAACCAAAATCTGCCCAGCAGTGACCAGATTTGACATGCTAACAATATTAGAAAAAACATGCTAAATCATTGCAGGGTGGAGATTACTGCTCTATATGAACAGTGAGCAGGACTTTAAGGACATCAAGCTCTTGCAGAACCCCAGTTCTGGTGTGGTTACTGGACTGGTCACCCGGTAACTTTAGTTAACAGATTAACTCTCAGCACAAAACACACACAATGATCACTATTAGGCTTGATTTTATCTTCCCTGTAACAATCCCCAACAAAAATGTTGCCCAAGATCAAAGTCCTCATTGGTTATTTGGCATAAGAACATATCCCGCTCTGGAGAAGGTATCAGCTCTGCTGGGAAGGGCAGAAGCGGCAGCTGAGATTATGGTGATGGGAAGTCTCAGAATGGGAGTTTGGGGGAACAAAGGATCCAAACCTGAAGAAAGTCAAGCTTCGTTATTCCTGTTGCTCAAATAACCATTTTTCTTAAAAAATACTTTCAATGGAGCTAATGGATATAATAAAGCATGTGATATACAGTCATCAGGGAAACTACCAAGGTGGAGAAGATGAACATCGATGACATGATTGTGCGGTGGATAATGAACTCAAGGGGAAACACAGTCATTTATGCTAAAAGAAGAACTACTGGACTGGATAGAGGTTACTAATAAAATTCCTTAAGGACCAGTTTAGGGACTATTCTCATCTATTCTTTAATCACAACTGCACAAAAGGTAATTTGCAAAACCAGTTACTGATGAGGCCAGAGTTGAAAGGTATTATACCAACACACAGGAGAGCCAGATACTGCTCCCCTTGAGAACTAGAGGAACAAAATATAACCTGATATTGCATACTGAAAATGCATTCAGGTACCAGAAATTTTTGTCACTAGGTGGGCACTGAATCGTTTGAAATTTCTGAAGACAAACGCGAGTATATTGGTCAGGACAAGGAGCCACCTGGAGGATGCAGCCATAAAAGCAAATGTGATTCAAGATGCTGCAGATTACTATTTCCAGTAACGACAGGAGGGGAGCACTGTGATTATTTAAGGAACTTGTGAGACATCATCTGGAATACTAATTCAAAAAAGAGGAGGAACCAGAATGCAGACAGAAAGGCTGTTAGGATGCCAGGAGAAGGAACAGCACATCTTACATGAGAAAATGAACAGTCTGCCTAATTAAAGAAAAGAATCAGAGAAGTAAACACCAAAGAAGAGAATAAATCACTTAAAGACAGTATTTAAAACATGAAATGTAATTTGACCATGATAAAATCCAGATGGGATATCAAAGTAATGTCTATAAATGTCAAAGCAGTGATGTTCTGGACTGCTTCTCAGTAGGTGGATGAATGAAAACCAACTCAATAAGTATGTTCCTCTACTTGTGTGGTCCATCGACTGTAATGACAGAACACAGAACTGGGTAACTCAAGTATCCTCTCCAGTCCTGTGTTTGCATATATAGAGATCATTAATGGCAATACTAAATAGTCTCTATTCCAATCTTGTTCCTGCAGAACTTCATTACAACATCTTTCCAAGCCAACAGGGATTTTCTTTGACAACTATTGTGACACGTCAGTTATGAATATCTGCTATCAAAATATTGTCAGTACTAAGGCAAATACTAAATGAGAAATATAATGCTTCCTAATTAAGTAATTAAAAATGATAGTTGAGTAGTAGCAGAGTCTAGATGTTGATCAGAATGCCAGTGCGCTAGGCACTGCATGACAAAAACACAGATGATCCCCACTGAGTTTACGAAGCAAGTATAATTTAAGACAAGAACAGATGGATACAGACTAGAAAAGACAAACATGGTAACTCTCGACTGGTTAGCATGATCGGTGGGGGGGTCTCAGAATAACGCAGGCCCAACCGTTCCCAATGATTTTTTTGGTAGCACCTAATACACCTTCTAAATTGGCTCATTTGTTACAGAATCGACTTTTAAAACAACTTTCAAATTCCTGTTTCCAGAGAGACTTGCATTTTCTCAGTCTTCACCTGCCTCATGGAACTTGGATTCTAACTGAAAAGCACATCAGTAAACTGGCATCCCCCACTGTGAGCGGTCAGAGCTTCAGTCGCCGCAGAAAGCAGCTCAAACAGGGACAGGTACTTCTGAAAACGCTTTTGAAAATTCCTTTATAAACAGTACTTATTTGGCTAAAATACCCGATCAGCGCAGCGCTTCTGTAACACGCGCGTTTGCAAAGCGCATTCGGTCTTCAGAGAAAAGGCGCTGCAGAGCTGTTAGAGCCATTCGGAGACCCGGCCTCCATGAACCTGTCAAAGTCATTTGTCCCCAGCGAGGTCTAATTTCATGGCAAGTTGGGCTTATTTTGAACTCTTCATTCGCGAGCTAGCCGAGTGCGCGAGGCGCAGCTGAAAAACACGGCAGGGCGGGAGCAAAGCCTCTGTAGCTTTGCAACGGAAAAGCTGATGCCGTTAATTGCGTTTGTGCAACCAGTTGACAACTAGACTAATAGTTTATCAGGCGTACGCACTGCACAGTGGCACAAATAACTTCTTTTCATTAGAGCACAATTCGCCTGGTCTTTGTTACCCTGATATTTACAGCAGCACTGCTGCTGCAAAGCCGCTTCCGACAGCTCGCGGTTCTCCCACCGCAGGCTCCAGCATTGCATTTCTACCATTAAAGAGTTAACAAATCTTCACCAAATAATATCTCTGCAGGTGTCAACTCCTTGGAAGCAGATAGGTCCAAAGGGCAGGCGCATCGTTATAATGAGAGAAAGATTAAGAGCGGGAAAGAAAAGGAGCCAGCATGAGGCATAAGAAGTGCTTTGATGAATGATACAGCCCAGCATTAATGAGATCTGGTAATTTTACATTTCCAGAAAGCTATAGTCGTTAGGACTCCAAGGATCATCTTTGTATTCAACTGGAACAGAGAAAAGTTTGGGACAAAGCCAGGCTCATCGAGAAATCCGTCTCCTCCTTTGAGTTAACGCTGCTGTGATTTGCAACGTTTCCCGTCCCCTCCAGTACCCGGCGCATTTGTTTGGTTTGTCTTTTCAAAACATGCTAGTTGCTGCTCCTGCTGCCCTCAGCAGATCAAAGACGCATCAGCTAATAACTGCCCAAAGAGATTTTGCCTCCTTTAGAGAAACAGAGGGTCATAATCTTCCCCGGCTGGAGAATTCTCCCTTTCTCCGGGCATTTCCCGTCAGGCAAACTGCAGCCTTTTGCAGCCTCTACCAAATTCCTGATGTGGTTTCCTGTCCTCGCTCCCTTCAAACGTCAGATTCATTCTGAAAGATCCACCTTTTTGAAGAATTTAAGTGACCTAGAACAAATTTTTTTTATTTTTTTTTTTACTGGCAGTCTTCTGACATTCCTTTTTCTTCACTCATCCCATTCCTACTTATATGTATTTATACCCAAAATAATGGTATTCACTGTGGAGCAAGAAGACGGAAGCTGAGTCTTCCCCACTTCGAGGCATCTGGCAGCTCTACCAGGGATCGGGTCATCTCCCAGACCCTACACCCCATGCTGCGCAGCTAAGAAACAAATGCTATATTAAAAATAACTAAATAAAATACAGTAAAAGCAGATACTTCTAGAAAATAAATCAGAGTTAAAACAGGTTTGTTTGGGGGTTTTTTGCTTTTTCTTCAGCATTTGACCATTCAAAAATTACAATTCCTGTTTTGTCACAGTTATAATTTTAAAACCAAACCCAAGAAAATCTAACTATTACACAAAGATAACCTCAGTTTCTCTCTCTCACCAGCTGGCACAGCTCCTTTCCCTCATTTCACACTTTTGAATCTGGTCCATTAGGGGTTTAGTTGGATTTCAGAAACCTTCAACACCTGTTCTGGGCTATCTTTTCTTTTCTGTATTTTCTTTTTTCTCCCCTAAGAAATTTTTCTCTCTCTGACATCTGTTCCACCATTCTCCTTTACTAACGTTAAACCAAATCAAGCATATGATCATTTGCTAAATATAAATTTCATTGTTATTGATACTTTACCGTCTTGGCCAAGAGACTCCATCTCGTTCACCAGTACCATGGTTTGTTCTCGAAAAACATCTATATGTTAAAACACATCATTTACAACCTCTCTTCTTTTCTCCTGGCTGTTTCTCTGCATCATTTTTATTCTCTTGACTCCATCCCATAATCTTTTCTCGTTTCCCTTTCAACCTTATTTCATAAGCCCGTGCCTTACCATTGACTGCTTTTGCAACAGCCATTTCACCCTGACTTTTCCTTGGTTTATTTTCCCATTAAAAGAAACGCATGGCCCATAAAACGGTCAAACATTATTTCAGTCTCGGCATCTATCATTTTCCTCCTGGTTTTCAACTTCTTCCGTTTTCATATAACTTCTCTGTCACGCTTCAAAACCGTGAACCGCCACCGGGCTGTGCTGGCCTCCTAATCAGAAGCCACGCTAGCAGCCTTCTCGGTGCACAAACACCAGCTGGGATCGACTTAAACGTCCTCAAATTAAGCGTGAACTTCCAGCATGGGGCGGGGAGGAATTTTTAGGAGATCACAGTAACCGGCAAATGCGGTGACCCAGCTCTTGGACGGGTCACTTCTGTTACACCTCAGCCAAGAGCGACTGTTTAGGTCCGTGGTCTTCCAGCATGGTGGACTAACTAACCCGAGACCTTCAAACTGCTTTCCTCCACTGAAGTATCGCCAGCTTCTCCTCACGTCCGGTTCATCTACCCCAGGCTATGTCGTCGCCTGCCGTTTCCAAAGAAAAAGCACCAGCTGCTCTTTGTCCCTCCCACGAACGGCTTAATCCTTCTTGGCAGAAGAACAAGCTGGTATTAAACTGGTCTTTAACAAGTTCCAGCTGGAAACTGGAAAACGGCTTCTCGCCATCAAGGATGTGGATTACCCTCCCGATGCAAAAGCACGGACAAACCTCCTAGTTACTGCCGCGACGGAGGCTGACAAAGTTAGGAACAGACCCGAAAGATTTTGCGGCTTCACAAATGGGAGAGAACAGGACTTGGCGACTTGGGCAGCCCTCCAAATCATGCACTCTTAATTGAAAATATCAATATCCAGGAAAAAAGCCAGTTAACAATACTTTAGATATTATTACATTCTACTTTGTCATACAGTCACATTCCAACCTCCAAAATGCATCTAAGAAGTTTGATTTCATTTCATAACGGTGAATACTTCGGCAAAACAACGCCATGCACCTCCCTAGATGTTTCATCAAATGTTTGGGGGTGTTTTTTTCTTTTTATTATTATACGTAAATGTATATTTGGCTTGCTCTCTATACAGTTTCTCCCCCATCCTCTCTAAAGATTTTATTTGTCATAATGATAGGTGATTCCTGCTAAATTTCCCAGTTCAGTTTTTGCGGAATTCAGGAAAGATTACGTGATTTTAACAATATATTTGTTAATATTAAGATACCTAGCTCTTTTCTAATATAAAGGGCATCTTTACCTTGGAAAAACTATGCAACTAATCTCAGTCTGCAGAGCCATTTTTAATGTTCGGAGTTCAACAGATGGTAATAAATAAATAAATGGTTAGTTAATGGGTAGACAGGAAGAATCACCAATGGTTTTTGCGGGGGAGATAATAAAAAGAACAAGTTAGGCCGTTCAGGTGGTTTCGTACTTCATCTGAACTCACAAATCTTCTGCAGGTCAGTTTAAGGCCTTAGTCACACTTTGTGCTGTCCTACTGTCACCTCTGCTACCTCTGCCAGCAGACAGTATCAAGGCCATAAAAAAACCCTACAACCAAACTCATTCTTTTGACTACGTTTATTCTATGGGACTGTGAGGAGTCAAAAAGTACTAAATACAGACTATTACATTCAGATCTCGGCCAGACAAAAGAAAAATCCGCTGAAAGCATTTGTCGTTTTCCTTCTTGCTCTTCAAAGTCAAGTTCCACCATCAAACACTGCCTACTAACCACCTGCCCCCACAAAAAACAAACCCTCCCCAACAAAAAAACACCCGAAAAAAATCAAAAATGGGGTAAGCCAGTGTAAAACAAACAAGCCAAAAAAACAAGACCATAGAAAATCTTACATGCCCATCCTCCATCCTCGCAACCAGCTGGAGCCCATTGATGCTCAACCATTAAGATGTTGCCTACAGGAAGAAGGCTTTACCACCTAAGGCCACTTTACTTCAGGGCTCTTTGAAAGGGTTGTGTGCGTGTGGGTGCACGTGTGTTATTATTTACTTTTTAACATGCCAAAAAAACAAGTGACACCAGGAAACCATAGGGAAAAAGCAATGAGCTACTAAATAAAGGAAACAAAAATCCCCCCCAAACCTACAATCAGAGCCAGCTGCAGGCCAATTAAACTCAACAGTTTACAGATGTTCACAGGAGAACACTCATTCACAATTTAACCAAATTGATCCACTTTCTTAAAAACTCTTGGGACTTGGTACACAAAGCTTACTTTTCTTTCAGGCTCTCAAAGTAAAGTTTATAGTCCCTTTCACTGTAACGAGCGCAGAGCAGATCAAACGTAACGTTTAACCCTTCCCCACCGGCGCCTCTGCGAGCTCCTCTTCTGCTGCTTCAGATCAGAGTTTGGAGAATTTCCACTGAAATTCCCCCCCAAATTTCTCTTTTTCTCATGTCAGTCTCAATCATGCTCTCTCCCAGCAGAACAACACGCTAGTGATTCTTTCTATTATTAAATTTAATTAGGAAAGTATTTGGTTATGTCACAGGGGACCAGCAAGGAAAAAAGGGATGACTCAAGGAATGAAAGTTAAAAGCCCCTATTAAAAGCCATAACAATTAATCCCAGCATGCGAAGCTGCTTTTTGCTCTGGACTTCTTGAGTTAGGCCAGTAAGAGAACTGATATGCATCATGACTTGCACTATCCTAAACACTTTGTATAAATATTCATTTCTAGGGATTCTTCCTGTGTTATCTGTCTGACTTAGCCAGGGGATGGGGACAGTCTTAATGCTGGAGCCTAGGTTTAATTTTCTTTTCTCCCCTTAAGACTCTCTTACGGAAATATGCTCTTTTGTATATAAGAGAATGGGCCATTATTAATAAATATTATATTATGGAGCATTTTCTGTGATTTCTGAGTATTAACTAATCAGTCTTCACAATCAGCGAGGTCTTATAAGCCTTTAGCACCATTCTTGCTCTTCCACAGACAAGGAAATTGTGGCACAGGATCCTTGAACAATTTCTTTCAAAGAACAGTAAGACAAAGTAGAAGCAAAAGGCCAGCAACTGCCAACCGCAGGCGTTTTCCGGCAAACAACATGATGACTTAAATACCAGAGTAGCCTACATTCAACTTGCTCCAACTCTTATTATCTGATGTGAGATGTCCAATCAAAGCCAATGCTCCTCAAAACTCCGAGTATTTCCCATGCTGCAGCTTTGGTTTGTCTGATGTTTAATGTAGCAGTAGGTTTTTGCTACCCTCATAAATCCACATAACACTTGTAAAAGTCAAAGATTCTCCCGCCCCAGGCTGAGGAGCACCTGCGAGCCTCCGACGCAGTACTACTACCGCTCTAACCTTAGAGAAAACAATATAGTGATTTTTGGATGAGCTCTTTTTCAAAAAGACAGCTATTGATATCACATGGAAGGAGGGCAGATGACCTAAATGTCTAAAACCAGAGAGAACGTGAATGCCGAAGAAATCTTTGAAGGACCTAGGTTATGCCTAAATCACATTAAATGAGCAGTCATTACTCACACTTAAACAGCAAGACACCAAATCCAGTTTAATATACTCTGCCTCTTAGCGGAGCTAAGTAATCGAGACTCAGCACCACGCTGTGCTGTTCACACAACTTTTCTTTTGCCCATAATCCATGTTAAACTCATATGTGCTCAAAGCAAAAAGGTAATCTCACAACTGTCCACAAAAATGCTCCACTGACACATTTAAGGGTTATGGGAAATCAGGCTAATGGGGGAAAAAAAACAACAGGCTATTGGGAAATCATCATTCTAGGGTGGAAAGGGAAAGAAGTACCAAAACATCTATGCTTCTCATAACGTGTTTGTACATTGAACTCCCAACTACACCAGTCCAGCTTTATCTGGTTAAGCAGGACTTATAAACACGCCCAAAACGTTTTTCACTTCATACACGGACAAATGAAAACGTTTTCGTATTTTACATCAAAAAAAAATTTTCCTTCAGGAAAGTGTGTGTGAGGGAACCAACTGAGATTTAAGCAAAATAACGTTACATGGTTTTGAGCCATGCTCAACACTTCTACCCTGTTTGCTTGGAGTCCAGTAGAGCATGTTCAACATGTGAAAAAATCAAGCCCAGAGTCTATAATAAGGATGCCTTGGAATAACTAAATGCTATTTCACTTCTAGTTCCAAAAACCTGTTAAAAATCAAGACTTAGAAGATGATGCATCTCCGTTGTCCATGAAGCTTTCCATGCTCCGCACTGCAATATCCTCAGGTCTCCCTCCATGCCCGCCGTGAGGTTTCTGCTAACCTGCGTGCAGAATGGCCCAGCTCCACCTGCCGTTCCCTGGCTTCCTCCTCCACATAGCCCTGATTTTCACAGAATTTGTAGGACTCGCATGCGCCTTTGCATCTTCTGCTTCTTTCCGATTTGGCTGATATCAATCACAACAGCAGGGAGGGATAGACAGAACAATCATAAAGGACTCATTTCCTTTACGATAGGACTCATTTCCTAGAAAATCAAGCTAAACCCATAATATAGCTGCTATCAACTGAATTTTAAATCTACATTCATCTCTTGGTATGATAACATTCATTCCACTCCCTTCTGAAAAGGCAGGGTTATTTTTCCCCAAATCAAGAGGATATTGAAGAAGTTATCATTGATATGCTGGTGATCAAATACCTGAAAACACAACCGTGATCAAGATAGCAGTTTCTACCTTCTATCAGTCATCTTTTATGTAGCAGGAAAGCATCAGTCTAACAGTGCTCCGAGACGGATGCGCATTTCTGAAAGCACATCCAGTAAACTAGGTATTTATGAAACAAGAGCACTCAAGAATACAAAATAACAAAGGGGAATTTGTATTTTCGGTCCCCCAAGTCCTATTATAAGGAAGCTCTCCTCTGGTTTCTTGCATGATGGATGCAAGTCCCACCACTTACTGCTTTTTTGGATGTTCAGACTCTACAGAGACAAGTGTTATTTGAGTCAAGCAGACCCTGAAACAAATTACACATGCACTCATCTGCATTGCTCTGAGAACAGTTTCCCTTTAATAATCACTACTCCTTAATTTCATAAATATTGAAGATGTGCAAACTTCAGCATCAATATAACACGGACTGATGGCAATAAAAATTTCAGCATGCTATGATTTACATGATGTAAAACTGCACTTAACTTTCACAGCTTTATAGTATATGGATAAAGAATACCTTCACCCTTCTTTCCGTGTTCCCAGTGTACGTACCACTGCCTTACATGGAAACCATATAAATTAACAATGTGCTTAGTTCGACTTACCTCCTCCCAAAGCCTTAGAGATTTAAAATGCATGCAAGATGAATGAATAAATCACCTGAAAAATCTTAACGAACCTTCCCTTGCTCTTTATGGCAACTGGGGGGCAAGAGGGGCCTTTTATCATTTGATGTCTGTGTTGATGACTGAGGCCCATAAAGTGATGAAAATCCATTAGAAGCATCTCAAAGCAACATTGCGCTGCCAGTAAGTTGAGTCTCTAAGCTGTTCCAAGTTTTAATTCACTCTGCTTTTGTTTCCTCTATTTCTTCCTCCCTCCTCATTATTTATGTTAAACTGAAGCTTAAATTGCATAAGCTGGAGAGCTTAAAGGAGGTCTTGCAGGTGCAGGAAGCTGAAGACAGCGTCCTGCTCCTTCAGGTTCATAACCTTCCCTCAATGACATTGTGTCGAAACAAAAACATAAAGGAACAGCAAAATGGGCAATTTTGCACAATGCGGGGCAACCACAGACCACACCTTCACCACCTATATATTTGGGAGATACACTCCCAAATATATAATAAATATTTGAATGAATTTCTTAAAGGGGTCAGATTGCAAGAGTTTCATCAGGATTAATATGGAAAGAAGTAAGGGCGGAGCAGAGTGCATTTATTTTTTTCCTGTTAGATGTTTAAATTACTTGCTGTAGATGTGAAGATTTACCAGAAGAAAAGATTTCTAAATTATTTCCATGTTAATACTCCAAGGCCTTGATCCCACAAACAATTAGGCATACGGACAGGCGGTTAGTCAAAATTACTTCAATACATTTAGTGGCATTTATGTTTTTACAGTATATGGACATATGGTAATAATAAGAGATTAAAATCTGTTAATGTTGTTAACGTAAGCTTGTTCCTTTGAGAAAAGGAGGGAGACAAAACTTGAAGGCTTTGGTTACACATACAACTGTAACACTGAAAAGTAAAAGAAGTTATTAGCCCTTGTGAAACCCAACTCCATTTTATTCAGCTTCCTTCTATCATGCTCCTTTGTAAGGGCCCTTTAAAAGCTCAAAATCGACATGGTCGTGATTTTTAAATTAAGCCAATTTAATGTGATACCTCCAGATAAAAGCTGAAATTATTTATTTTTTTTGTACCTTCCCATTATAAATCAGGAGCTTTCTTTCCTTCTTTTTTTTTTCCCCCCTCCGTGTAACTTCAACACCGAACCAGAACGGCCGCGGTACGCAGAACAGCTATTTCCTATTGTTGCTAAAAACGCGCAGCCGGGGTAAAAAGCGAGCTTAGAGCATAAGCACGCCGCGGGCGGAGAAAAGACTCGCTAGACTATTGTTTCTGACAAAAATGCAGTTGCAGCACCTGCATAATACATAAGCCGTCCTCCTCTTTAGAAATAGGGTGCCCAGGTAGAAAGAGAGAGCTCCTTTGGAAGTCGGAAAAATTAGCTCCAGATACATATGGAAATCCCATTTAGGATAAGAATCAGCGACGGGAAACAGCCAGGAGGGACTATTTGTACTGAAATACAGGCCATTAACTTGAGCCAAGCTCACAGCAAACGACTACGCCGGCAACTGCTGGCTGCAGATAATTAGTTTAGAACCTATTTTAACATGAATATTTTATCGTGCAGCACAAAACTCGTTACAGAGAAGAATTAGAGAGCCAGGACGTCTGGAAGCGCTGGAGAGGTGATCTGTCAGGTCCCCGTAAAGAGCCTGCCAGGAGAAAGCAAGTTTAGTGATTCAGGGAGACTGGATTTCATTAAAGCTACCCCAATCCATTAAGAACATATCTGGTGGCGAGCTCATGAGTGCAGGTAACTGCCCGACTGTACTTTAATGACTTAACTATGGGCAGCAGAACACACACACACACACACTTTCCCGCTGAGACGTGGTGTTCATTTCCATCAGGAGCAGCTAAAACATTCCGTAAATTTAACAACTTGCTCCCTTGTTGCAGCGCATCTGTGTGCCCTGGTACCCGAAAGCTGTACTGTAGCATGAAAACACGTTCTCTACATGCACAAGAAGGACACCGAACCGCTGCGTGAGCGGAGCATAGAAAAAGGGGCTCAGACACGTATTTGGAAGATTGGTTGGAAAGAACAATAAGAAAAGTTAATTTTGTGGACTTCACTTTTTCTCAGCAGACCGTTAATCCAGATCATAAAGTCCTTGGGAAGGTCCAGCCAAAAAGAATGTCTCGATTAGCTGAAAACACCTTATTTTCAGCCTGTAACTGGTTTGAACAGAAAAGTTGGGGCTTTAAAATAAAGAAGAAATAAAGCAATGCAATACGTAAAACGATACAAACGTATGTTTGAATTTTTCCATCAAACATCCAGTCACTTTGGCAGAAAGGCCCTCACAAAATAATGGTGTGGACATAGCAAGGGAGAATCTCTTCTGATTTGTCCAGATGCTGTTGCCTATTAAATTCCTTAAACTGCCCTCATCGTTTAAAATCTGAACACCCTCCAAAACACATTAACAACCATCTTATCTGGAGTAGCCTCTGCCGCATGCAGTTAGCATTTGCAATGTGATTTAAACACCAGCCGCAAGCACTCCTGGAAAGCAGGGACTAGATTGTCCCATCTACAGTGCTTCTTCCTTAAGGTATATATAAATATTGTGCATCTCTGTCGTTGCAATCCAGACACCAGAACAAACCCTAAGAAATATAATCCAAAACCAAAATGGTTGGGCTCAAGGATACAGGTTTGGGTGGGCTCTTGTTCTAGTCAAGGTATCGTGTCCAACCGACATTTAAATCTGCTTCCACAATGTAAAACAAGGTCCGTTAAAGAACCGGGATCCAGAAGACCGGGGTTTGGTGCTACTGATCTCAGAAACAGCTGACGGAAATGCATCTCAGCAACGTTCATTTGTGATGGTTATTTGCAGAACATACTTACCTCCATGTCACTCTATATATTACACTTCAGTGAACAAAAAGAGTTTCTCACAGCTTCTGCATTTAAGCACCTGACTCAGAGAATAAATATCTTCCACTGAGGGAAGACATGCAATAAAAACAAAAAGGAGGTAACAGAAAGCTAGCACTGCAGGGCATTGCTGGGTGGTCACTAGAAGAGTTTTTTAGTTGCCAGTGTAAACAGTTGTGATCATGAGGACTGAGTAACTCCCTAAGCAAAAGGATGAAGCAGAGAGCTTAAATCCTGCTCAGGAGTTCTCTCTCTTGCTCTGGAGCTCCTAACCATGTTGCTGAATGTCATGATAGGGGTGAAAATGCAAAGTCTTGCATTCCCAGACTCTTCGTTCAGAGCCCAACTACTCTGCTTCTCACTTCCACTGGAAGGGAGAAGCAAAGATCACATCAAGCCACGGAGGCAGCGTAAAGAAGTTCTACCAAGACTCATTTAGTACAGTCACATCCAACTCTTATCAGCGTGGAAGACAGCAATTCCTGCAGAGATTAAAGACACCGAGGAGACGAGAGAATTACAGTTGTAAGAGCAGTGGTTTACACTTACCCTGTTGGATTACTTGCTCACTTGCTTGCTCTTGCCTACAGGAGACCTAGCTGCTGACAGCACAGATGAAGGAAAGTGCCCATTTCAAAGTTCCCTACAAAAATGTCAATCAAAACTTCATAGTTGTCACAGCTGCCCCCGTGAGAACTTTAAAAATCCTAATCCCTCCTATACAGAACCTTGGAGCATCACTTTCATAAAACACTCATCATCACCCAACCACAACATGGACTCTGTTTAAAAAAAGCTAATGAAATTGGCTCTGCTCACGAGAGCGGAAAGGTAGTTTTGGCAAGAGTACCTAAAGTCATTTAAAAGCTTTCCCATTAAGACGGCATGTTGCTTGTCCCTAATACATGGGTCAAACAGCAACCAACTTTAAGCAGGATCTACCATCAAATCAATAGATGCGTAGTCAAAACGCCAGGGATGAAGTTGGAAGAGTTTTCACACAGCCAGACAGTACCATTCTCACCATCCATCCAGCAGCTGTCAGTGGGGGAATTTCCAAAGACAGTTCTAAGAACATAAAAAGGCTATGCCATCCCCATATTATCACAGGAACAACTTACAAGTGTGAGAAAAGAGATGTCTGGAAAGCAAAAGAAGACAGAAGACGACATTAATGGAAAACAGGGAGGAAAAAAAACCACCAGAAATACTCACCAAAAAAAAAAAAAAAGAGAGAGGACATGTCTATAGATCTGGAGTTTTCACACTTATCTTCCCACCTCGAGCAGAGCTATGAGCACAATTGTGTCATTCAGCTCTGGCCTTTTGAGATGAAGGGCCACGTGAGCCAAAAACCGTTCACCGTGCATCTGTTCTTTACAGCCCGGGACAGACCATGAACAAGCCAGAGCGACCCCGTACCGGAGAGGAAGGCTCCGTCCCTGGAAGCAATCCATCCTGCAGGCATCGCAGAGGAGCGTTTATACGACCGCAGGCAACAGGCTGGCCAAAGCCATTCGAAGCTTATTGACATCTGCGGGGGCATTTACTGGCACGGGGGTATTTTAACATTACTGTTTTCTGAGCACTCTGCCAATAAGTATTAGCACATCATGTACGCAAAGCAAACCCCGTTAGACGTGATGAAGGTGCATGCCTACCCCATCACCCAGCTACTCAGCTAAATATTCCTGCAGTTAACCATGATGTAAGTATACGGCTTTACATCATCCAAACACAACTGCTTGAAAACACAGAAAGAATTCAAAAATTATATAAAAATATCTGTTTTTAAAAACAGCTCCCTTAACAGAACGGCGTTACTGCAAATCATATGTAGGATGCGTTTCTACTGCTTTTTTGCTATTTAAAAACTGTAAATGTTGTTATTTCTCAACCATGAAGACACACTTAAGCCAGTAAGTGTTACTACTTCTAAAGCCATCCAAACTCACAGAAGCTAAATCAAAACAGAAAAGATTTTGCCTTTTCAGAGACAAGGAGTGTATGGAGCCCACCTCACCCCCACAAACGAGGTGTTGGAAACACTTGTTCCTGTATCACTGACACACTCATTAAATAAATTTGTTTTTTTCTTCTTCTAGTAATTACTGCAACAACAGTAAGTCACATAAAACTTCAGTGCTTTACCACTGACATCTTATTTCAGTGCTGTACTTACTTTGCTTTACCTCTCGGGCAAATTCAGCGCTTGAAAATCAGCTCGACTACAGGTGGTGTAAAACCAGAAAGAGTCACCATATGGAGATCCATATGCTTTGGCACTATATCAGCATGTGACAGAATACAGGGATAAGATCTCTGAACAACTCAGGGACTCTGTATTTTACTTCTCTCTCTGACTGACCTCAAGTATTTAAATTTTAATCCCATGCGACATCCGGCATTCGAAATACCGTACAAGACGTCGAGTGTACAGGAGCCAATTTTTACTCTTTCACTAATGTGAAAGTTTCAGAGTTGGGCAGAGAGCGAGAGCACCAAATCATTACGGATTTTAATATGCTGTTAGCAGCAAGCACTCACAGAGTCCCTTTGCAGCAATCCTGTGCAGACACCCGCCACGAGACCCCGGCTTGCGGCTGTGAACAGCCGCTGTAAAGTCACTACAACTCATGAAACGGGTCCAACTCTGGAAGCACTGCAAGCTTCGCAAGCTCCCACCTCGGTCGCGTGTATCAGCTAACTTTAGAAGATAACTGTGTATAAGATTTGGCATCCTGCTTGCGCAAAGATCTTACACAAAGATTTGTACCTAACTGTAATACAACACATTGAAACTCAAAATAGGAACTAAACTCACTTGCTTGGGTTTAACACATCAATGGTTTTCATGCATCTCACTTTAATCTCACATAGGCATTTAAGAGGAACCTTTTTCACACCTAAAAAAACTTTCAGACAAAGCTCAGCCTCAGATCCCTTTGCTTTTGTCACTGGTACAAGGCAGAATAAGAAAGTGCAGAATGAAGGACAAGATTTATCCTCCTAATAACCTAAATCTGATCTCCATGTTCTTTCATACCACTAAATGCAGAGATAACTAAGACATGCTCCTCCAGAAAAATAAACTGGGAAGATAACAGAACACTTTTTTAAAGACTTCAACCCAGAGGATCAATATCCTGTTGCTTAAGAAAAGGAATGTAAAAAAGACTGGGCTTTAATTTCCATTTCAAGAGCTGGGTTCAACTTCACCTACCATTCAGCAGCAACTAAAGTGCTTTTTAATTTTGTCCTAGTGCCAAAGCATTCAGCGAACAACAACCAAAAGGACAAAGCCAAAGTTCAAAGATACAAGATACAAAGCAGAGCTGCCGCTCTGGTACAGATGGGACACTGAGCTGTAACCTCATTTAATTTGTTGCAAGGAGATGTATTCAGAAATTCCTGCTAATGATGAAGAAAAAAGAAGAATGAAACGGGCACGCACTGAAAAATCAAGGCGCCGGAATCAGAGAATTTAGGGAAATGGCTCTCACACAAAGGGGTAATGAGTGTATGGTGGACATCACTAAGATAGGTCATCTCGCCCACAAGCATTTTACAAGAAATCAATTTATCCACATGTTGAAAGGATTACAGAGGCTGGGGTGAAAGAAGCAAAAACAAAGAGACACAGGAGCATACACCGGCTTTTCAGGTCACCCAAGATTTGAGAAATTGCCACAGGTCCTGAAATGAATCGAACAGTTGGTAGCATCCCATACTGCTACCTGAGCACAGACATGGGTTTCTCCCGAACTGTTCCCCCAGCACCGTGCTTGGAGCAACAGAGCAGAAATGAAGAAGAAAAACATATCATAGCTTTTGACTTTTCCTACACGACTGCTTTTAGTAGCTATATATAAAGTAGCTCCTAGATTAGCGATGGGTAGTATCATTTGATTCTTTCAAGACAGCAATACCAAAAATAGGTCACAATACTGCTGAATCCTTTGGGAAAGGTTTCAAAGGGAATTCAAGAAATTATGTGTTACACCAGGGGAGTCTGTCGTTTCACATCTGTTCACTGCCTGTTGGATCAGGTATACCAGGGAAACGTCACCCGGTGGAGAAGGCAACGTTACAAGGTGGCCCTGGACTATCCTACTCCTCTGCTACTAACCTGGGGTACGAGACCTGCAATCCCTGCACAGGAAACCCGGACCCCAAACTGCTGGAGCAAGAACGAGGAATGCTACTAGCTGCGAGGTGGGACTATGAGAGAGGACGGAGTCTCCTTTCAATCCAATCCCCTTCCAGTTAGGGCAAAAAAGCCTACAAAAAAGACACAGAAGGCAGGAACCTTTCAGAAGAAAAGCAATCGGAAGCAGAATGCCAGATGAAGCATAAGGCGAGTTATACCAGCTTTAGTATCTAATAATTTTGATATTTGGTATCACATATATTAGAATTCAGATATATTTTTAAAAGTATAACATTTAATATTATCCATAATGGAATCAACCTCAGAGGAAAATAGCAATAGGTGTTCAGCAGCACACAGTAATCTATCAGAAAATAAAGGATACTGTATCCAACAAACTAGGGAAGCAGTTCAAGCCATGCAGTGAGAATTTGTGGATTTTGCATGATTCATCATGAATTCTGCACAAGACTCTTGGGCAACATGGATCGGTGCATACCCAAGAGAGAAAAATCCTTTCTCTGCTCTTTCTTTTAATATTCTATAGAATGGACTTAGTACTAAGATACATTGTACAAGGATCACAATAACTCATTAGTAATATTGGTAAAATACTTCAAGAGCTCCTATAGGAAGAAAGCATTTAAAAGGAAAATGTTCTGTTAACTTGCCGTTTTGTTAACTTGTAGAGCTGGCAATGGTCCAGAGAAAAAAAGGGTAGTTAGCACAATATATTGGAACTCAGAGACTAAATGAGTTTAAGAGAGATGAGAAAAACAGAGTAATACCAGGAGGATGAAAATACATTAACTAAATTGTGCCTGTGTTGAGGAGATTGAACTGTATGCAAAAAGCCCTGGGAATTTCGGATAATAAACACAACTTCAACTCGGCAATTAAAAGAAGTATTTATAAAAATAAAGCTGTTCTTAAACTTACAGTGTTCCTTCAACACTTTCCTTAGGGAGTGGAGATGTAATTGTGTATAAACAGCTGAAATTATTCTTGTTTGTAAACTGTGCCATCGCTTTCATTCCCCTTGCGTAGTGGTCCTAGGAAATTTTCAGCAACAACTCACTGATAAATAATACCCCCCAAAAAATCCATATTTTTTCCCACCATATGTAGATATAATAAGAAAAAGGTAACTTTGATTTTGATACAGCTTACGAAAAAGGCAACATGTATCCGAACGCCACTCCTTCATGACTGTGAAGCTAGAAAATTTATACGAGGATTCTGGTTTCAACTAAAGCCTTACACCAACACAATTATTTCTCATCAAAAAGCAATCTTGCTTTGGTAGTAGCACCTTCCAATCAACTACAAGTCCATAGCACCTCACAACACGAAAGATAAAAAATTAATACTGACAAAAGAAAAAGGCGGCAGATCCACCCTTTGGTGAGTCCTTTGACAGTTATGCTCATTTTTACGCTTTCCAGAGCGCATACAGCCTTAAAATTGCTGGTTGGTAAGTGGTAAGCCCAAAGCTAAGCCTATTTTAGAACTGGACATCAACTTTGCAGTTAAAAGCTGCCTTTACATCTGCAGAGCTCCAGCGTGATGTCCTCATCTGCAGACGCTGCTATGGTCATTTGCAAGATGTGTCTGCATTGCAAAGTCCACCTGGTTTTGCCAGCAGCTTCTGCAATTCATTTTGGGGATCTGGAGACCAAATGCCTGCCATGCCATCAGAAATTTCAGAGTATAAAGCAAGCTCTGCCATCCCTGTTCATGCTGTAGTCCATTTAGCCCTAAGTTAAGCACTGCAAGCTCTCAAACACAAGGTCTCTTCCCACCATCCTGTTCTTCATTTTCTTCCAATGCCCTGCTAAGCTTCATTAATGCCCCAGACATTGCCATCTGCTTCCTCAGACAAATTCAGGAGATCCTGAACCCATCACAGGTCATACGCTCTTTGAATGGGATTTTGGATATATTGCTACCCACAGACCAAAAGGGAGAAAAACACAGGAGGAAACGGGGGACTGAGCTAAGTCCTAAGGAGATGCTTCTTTGACAAAGGGACTACGCCAGCACCGGAAGCAAGACACCAGGCTAAAGAAGCCACCAGGCCAAAGAAGCCACCAGGCCATTCCGGTTTAAGTCCCCCGATTAAATCCAGGACTCACTAACGAAGGCCACGCACAGGAATTGGCGGTTCCCAATGCACACGTGCTTTCCTGCTTTGTTGGTTGGAGAGCGAGCCTGCATTTTCCTTCCGTATTTTCACACTGTCTTTTGAGGGTGTAACTAGGAAATCAGATGGTGGGTCAGGCGGGCTCTTGGGAAGACTACGCTGGAGCAGCAGTGCTCTGGCAGGACCTGGGTGCCAGAGGCATGACGTTAGCCTTTAACCAGGTCTCATGGCAGCTAAAGGGGACGGAAGCACCTTGGAGCTGCCGTCGGAGCTAGTTAAAGGTTAACCTTAACTCTCCTCAACAGAGCAGATCTGCCCCTGACAAACACCTTACGACAGGTCTTTTTTTCTCCACTTCAGCAAGAGTTGTACACTCAAATCATTAATTAGGTCTAACACCAGTGAGGTCTATGGTGATACTGACTCTGGTATAACACACGGTTGGGCAAAAACCGTTGAGAAAGCGCTGCATGCAGACGGTGCAGGAGGAATGGAGGGGAAATAGGCTTTTGCAAACGAAAATTGTTCACCCGAGTGCTTCCCCATACACAGTGCACACCAGCACAGCAAGGCTTACCTTAACTCGCTTCAGCTGGAAAGGGTCTGGTCTCTAATGCAGAAATGCATACGCACAACCCCAAGCAGAGCATTTCGGTATGAACCCCTTTGCCTGATGCTTGTCTCATCACTGGGTCTTAAATATACACACACACACATTATATATAGAATAATTTTTCTTTCTTTTTTAATTCCAGCATAAATATGCTTTTCTCAGGGTGGAGGAATTTAGGGAATTTAGATTTAAATTACCACCTGGCGAGCTTCATTTGGTCACGTCTGCCTGCTGCTGTGCTGCTGGGCACCACTGCCGGTTAACGGGCAATTTGAGCTAATTGCTAATTGTCAGAAAGCTCCTAGCACCGGACTGGAACCTTTTGTGCTTACAGTTAAACAAATAAAACGACAAATTGGGAAAAGCAAGTTCTTCCAAGGACATATGGCCAGCCCACAGGCAGGCAGGTAGCCAAGTGTCTCCTCTGAAATTCTATAGGACACTGAATAATTTCATGGATAACAACAGCAGTAATATTTAACAACACTTTGCACTTACACTTGTAATCTACAAAAAAAAAATTAAAAAAAATCTGTTTTACATTCTACACAATATTATGTCTGAGGACGTTCACTGGCTGTCGTGGGCAAGGGAGGACGTTTGAACTGTACACGCACAGAGCCATACGCGATTTTGAAAATGAAACGCAAATGACACCCGAGGCACCCACCGCGTTTCTGCAAGCACGTGCATGCCTGCAGGCAACAGTGCTAACTTCCACAGCCAGTGTTAGTTTAGCTATGGTGGTCTACAGACACACATGATGTTATACTAGCAGTATCATCACTTAATATCACTTGGGTTTCAGACCTGAAGACATTTCTGTTTTTTTTGTTCCTCCCCTCCCAACTGTATCAGTTGGTCTCAGCTCCAGAAATGGTTCTCAGCTCACAGCCAAGGTTGCACCAAGCTCTTCAAGGGCAGCTACAAGCAGCTTCCTTCAAAGCCTGTCCGGGGTTACTGTGTCCTCCCAATGGCTCTGCACCCACCTGTGGATCGCCTGAGCTTAAAACGCATCCCATCATCCCTTATGCCAAAATTTAACCACCGTTTTTCCTGCTGAATGGTGGAAGCACTTGTCTGTCCTCTGAGTTCACATATGCAACGAGGGAAGGCTAAACTAGAAACTCTTCAAAGCTTCCCCCTGGACCTTCAGCACAAAATGTTACAGTTATCACCCTGAAAAACGTAAAGCCACACGTAAACTACAGTGTGTGCATGCCACCGGAGAGCTAGTCCAAGTCAGAACCATCAGCAGCCTTGGCAGAAGCGTCGTACAGGCAGGTAGAAAGCATAGAGAAAAGGGAAGAAGTAGGAGCAACGAACAAACGAAGCCTGGGCTACTGATACAGATTTACCCCAGGGATAAAACAGGCAGTGCTTGGACACAGGGCTCTCCGCACTAAACACTAGTTCACATTCCCGCCCTCTTTAATGATTCCCCCACCTTCCCAGTCTTCAAAAGCGATCCTTAAATATTTCGTCTCATTAACACCGAGGGCCTAAACACTTAACACGAGCACTGTGCTTTAGCCTAAAACCAGGTTTCTGCTCGAGTCTTGATACCAATTATGTTAAAGAAAAATGGGGAATATGTGCACGTGTTCATGCAATTAAATAGTGTGAGGATAAAAACCAGCAGAGAAAACAGTTACAAGCCCTTGATTAAGGCCTGCATTAAACTATCAGGCCCCATCAAAAACCCAGTTGATGAGTAGCTATTTGGCCACACACAGAGCTGTGATTTCCATCCACTTTAATAATCAGGGAGTTCGGATTTACTGTTAATGTGACATTGATGAACAGGAATGATGCTAATGTGACATTGATGAACCGGAATGACAGTTCAGGCTTGATTAAAATTAGCCACGGCTCTTCAGCACAGGACAAAACAGAAGGGCTTGTCATATAACTCGCAGCTCAAATCCTTCTGAAGCAGAAAGAAACAAGAGGGTGAGGCAAAGGACAACACGGGAGGGAAAAAAAGAGTAAAGAAAGCCAAAACAGGATGTTCTCAGAGTAAATCCAGGGTCCTTCAATGAGTCTCATCATCTCAAACCTTCTTCCTGCTGCTCAATTCACCTATTTTAGATTTGCCTGCGTGCTCCTATTAAAACAAAACCATTCCACATATTTTCTCTTTAAATCTGCTTTCTGGAAGTTCATGGGAATCCTCCGAGGTTGGTCCCTACCTGGCAGATGTTCCTCTGTCCTTCTGTCCACACTCCATCTACAGCCAGCAGGCCACCTACATGCTGCCATGTAACAAGGTCATTAAACAGTGGATTGCCTTCCACCCGTTTGAAGGCCTGTCACCTCATAACGCATGCCTCTATTTATGTAAATCCATAAAATAACAGATAAAAGAATTTGAGTGACAATATAAGGCCAGGAGGCAGAACGCGGGCACCTAGGCACATGACCTCATTCTCAGGCTTACAGCTCCTAGGGACTTCACTGGGTATCAGCACTTAGCTTGAGCACCCCAAGTTTGAAACTATTAGGTGAAATGACTTAACGACTTACGAGAGACTCCAGAGCAAGTCAATGCTGGATCTGGAAACCGAGCAGAGCAGTTTGGAGCCAAGCCCACCTCTTCAAAAGCTGGTGTCTAATGTTCAACCCTGTGTCTCATGGGAAATGCATACTGGCTCATCAAAGATACCTGGAAGATGTCACAGGAACGCTTAAGAATAATTGAGGAAAAAAATATCCAAACACATAGCCAGCTCAGAATTGGATCCTGCTCACAAATACATTTCCATAGGTTTACATTCAGTAAGGCTCTTCATGTACTTTAATCAAAGACTTCAACTTTCTACACTCCACAAACATCAATCTCGTCCCTAGCGAAGTTTTGGGAACACTGAAGATACATATTCATAGGATAATAGTCTTGTTAAAAGTCCGATGCTAACATCTCAGAACATATAGCATTTATATGGCAGTCAAAAGCAATCTCCAGATTTAGTTTCCAGCTGTGAATTAGTTGAAACGGCACTAACCTTCTGTAGTTACATTACTTGTTCCTTTTATAAACAAAATATTCTTTCATTCATGATATAATTTCCTAGATTATCCATTATTAAAATTCCCCTCTCAAAAATGAATTTACATCTGAATTATCTCATTACTTCTGAACAAGCCAATTATTGCCTCTAGTGAACAAAATAATTAGACTTGTGCTTGCTGCATTCGAGATCTTCTTCAGCAGTCCCAGTGTAATCACAGTCTCAGAACACAGAACTACATAATGCAAAAAGATACACACATATACACGCACATGCTCATGGAACAAGTAAACGGAGCGCTTTTTCCGCCTGAATATTGTTTTTCAAATGAATAGGCTAATTTTTGGTGTATATATACACTGAATTGCTCACATAGTAAGAGCCCACAATGCGAATCAAAAATTTAAGCTCTACTCATCAGTCAGTATTGACGGCAGTGAAGAACCTAATCTAATTTGTTCCTCCAAAAACAGAGTCAGCAGCCTTTACTTCTCTTTGACACTTTGTCTACGCTATACTGTATTATCGTAAACATCATAAAACACTGCTTGAAGATGGGAGCTGTTTTCTAGAAGTTGGTGAAGGGATCCATTTTTAGTGCACCATATAGATTTTAAACCATATTTATAGCAGAGACTACAGAATTTGCAACATTTATAAGTTTCCTCCACTAGCCCTATACTGTCCCTTTGTCAGAACGGATGGTATCGTCAGCAAGCCTCTAAGCTTCTATTTCCATCGTGGCATTAATAAAAATGCTTCACTACAGGATTGCTGTTTCCAGGCTCTGCACCACAATGAAATGCAGCCGTAGCTTCCCCTTGCCAAAAAACTCCTTTATGAATTCAGAACTAAATCTTAAGCCCAAAGCAGCTTGTTAAATGAAGCTGCTGAAAGCAATATCTGCCTATCAGGGTATTCATGAAGCTCCAAGTTCTAGGGTTCGACACTCTTACAACTGCTGAATGTTGATCAGTGGTATAAGGGGTGCAGGAGCTGGATAAAGTACTTGCCCTAAAGTCACACGTGAAGCTGGCACCGGCTGGAAGCAGAATCAGTCCTCAAGTCCGAGTCCAATGCTTTACCCGAGTGACCAACTTCTCCACCGCAATAGAGACCTTGCATTTATTTCTGTTTCGGATTTTTAAACAAGCAGACACAAACCATTGTTCAGCAGGAAGCTGAGTCTCTACTACTTTCGAAGGATTTTGAAGATTTTAAAGACTTGACAAATACAAGTCTTTATTATAGACTTGCATGGCTTTCGTGACTTCTGCGTTCTACAGGTCTCTTCAAACACGAGAAATGCCGTGCTAACATGAACGTACAACAACCATACCAACACAGGTGTCACTTACCCTTTTTAATTTTCTTCACTATTATTAGCTTTGAAAACCTACCAATAATCCCCTGAACTTTGCTGCTTGAAAATCAGTTGACACCCGAATGGTAAAATACGATCGCTTTATCATGCCGATTACTTTCTTACGTTCCTTCCCCTACATATGTCAGCACTAGCATGCTTTTAGCAGCTACTACATCACAAATCTGTAGGGTCAGAGGTTAATGCTTTATAATAGCTGAAAACAGGGTTTCCAAGCTGCTTTCAGGTGATATAAATCACCGAGTCCAAGCTCTAGTGCTTCTTGCAAGAGTGGCTACTAAAATCAAGCCAGAATGGATGTGGGGTGACCAGAGTCAAGATGGTAATTAGAGCGATATGAATTTATGGACCCAGCTCATCTGACCTACCTGGGACAGAAATGAATCTGTTTTAAAAATCGGTGCCACATATAACATATTAGTTTCCCTGCACTGAACATTGTCAACGGAAAAATAGAGCTTCCCAGCAAGGTCCCTCATGTATTCAGTGGTACAGAGAATATATTTCTAAACGTGTATTTCGATAGGCTTCGAGCTATGTAAACAATATATCTTTTGATACCGATTTGATTCCAGCACCGGACTCCATGACTCCTACTTGACAAAGGAGCTGAAGTGGAACTAAGTAACATCTTTGCACTTGTCACAGCAAGTGACATAAGAATAAAATGGAAACATGTATTTAAAGAGCAAAACAGACAGCTAAA
Source organism: Apteryx mantelli (assembly GCF_036417845.1). Classification (NCBI taxonomy): domain Eukaryota; kingdom Metazoa; phylum Chordata; class Aves; order Apterygiformes; family Apterygidae; genus Apteryx; species Apteryx mantelli. Next base: position 220,229,722 of record NC_089978.1, on the reverse strand, counting down.
GTCATTACTGAAGGTTCAGCATCTCATCACCAAATGTTTTGGAGGCGTTAAAGCAATTCTTTCACCTAAGATCGGTTATACTTTGTAACCCACATCAATATATGCAGAAGTAAGCAATGAAAACTAAAAGGCAAATATTCAAAGGAGGATGCAACAAGACTTTGCCAATGGACAGCATCAGTATCCTTGTAAATTTACTGCAACATAAGACACATCAGATCAAAAAAAACGAAAGGCAGGTAGTAGAGAACTGGAAGTCAGAATGACAGGTATTCAGTTATTTTCTGGATCTGCAGTTTTTTTCTGGCTTAAAAACAGTGTATGGCTACACTGCTGTCGTAACAGTGGTACCGAATTGGAGACCTGTTCAAGCCTCACTTCCAGCTAACCATCGATGGAAGATCAGCTGGAAGACGAGAACTTCCATGGGCTACAAAACTAACCTGGGAAGAGTCTAAACGAGTCTCTGCTAAGTCCTGTTTTATCAACACTCGAAGACTACCAGTGCCTTCACTTCAGGAATATTAACACCACTAGAATGGTCGAGTGGGCTAGGCTTACCCATTTTTTCCATCTCTCCAACAGGGACAAGGGCACCTTTACTTTACAAATCTTTGGGATGCAATTTGTTGAAAATCATTATATATTATGATTTACAGGAGATAATTGGCTATCATATCAAGAGCAAAAGGAAACAACAGCGTGGAAAGAGATGCGTTTGTGTGAACTGAGCTGTACTAGACCGCTCAGAAGAGCAGCAGGGTCACCCGCTAAGCTGAGATACTTACTAAAGTGGGGAGGACACAAAAGGTTAAGAAATACATTACTTAGGCCTTGCCGTGAAAAACAAGCATCCACCATTCACCTAAATACTGGGAGAGAAGTATATAACATCTTCCTGTCTGCAAGAGTGTCGTTTTCCCAGATGAGGAAAAGAGCAACCAACTTCCATGCCTAGTCCCCCTGTAAGCGACCCTGGAGGTGTAAGATGAGAGACGCTGGAGGAGCCTGACTCCCTATTTCATTAATGATTTGCAAAGCCTCTCCCTGCTAGCTGTCAGAATGAATACCGGCTTTAACCTCAAAAACTTCTGAAGCAAAAAGATTCATTTTTATATTTTGTATATAAGTTAACAAGCAGAGAAAATCAGATAGCTCACATCTGCTTCTGGGGCCTCTTGGATACTTCAGTGATTCCCTGCATTAGACAGAGCAGGAATGTCTCCTGCCACGAAGCATTAACAGCACAATAGACAACATATTGGAGTATAATAAAAACAATGCAACCCTCATTTATCAGCTGGATGAGAAGCTGTCAAGGCAATCAGCTGAGTAAGATGACCCATCAGGAAAGTCTGAGAAACAGAAGATGAAGAGGTTTGGGGATTTTTTTTTTCTCCTCCAATTTGAATTGATGCTACAGTACAGATGATTAGAAGTGAAAGAAATTGGAAGGAAAGCTCTTCTTTTCTTTCCTTCCCCCTCTCCCCAGCATTATTTATCGAGAGCATCTGACAGGACTTTGTAGTCTTACTTTTCCACTGAGAGAAGTTTGAACTTCTTCTTTCATTCATTTCTGCAGCGGCACTGCTCTCCTGCAGAGGATCCAGGCTATACTGCATATGCAGTCTAAAGTATTATGTTTCTCAATTTTTTTTTTTTTTAATTAATGAGCTATTTCAAATGGAAGATAAGAAAAGTCTCTCTTTCCTTCTGGAAGAGTGATACAATAACACTGACAGTACCAGATGGCGTCTCCTTAGAAAGCCAGGCAAAGCAAATGCATCCGTAAGTGTCTGCAAAGGCAGGTGCAAACATCAAATAGAAAAGGTCCAAGCAAATACATACGGTTACTGCCCCTTAGAAACTAGACACGTTTGCTAGTGCTGCCAAAGAACAGAAATCTCTTCCTCCTTTCTGTTGTTTTCCCTCCTTCAATATTCTGAAATTTCCAAGAAGAGCTGAAAAAACTGAGGTGTCTTGGTATCACCAGGGAAATAATTTTCCACAGATGATTTGATCTGTGAAAACATTAACCTAACAGCAGCAGCTGCGCTCCAAAAGCAAAGGACGTCTCTGAAACAGCACAGCACCGATCATCCTCGCAGACAAGCTCTGCTGGAGAGCCTACAAAGCCAAAACTGCCATTAATTTGATATGTGGAGAAAAGCAAAGATCGTGGTCAACTGTTGAATCCAAGTGTTCATTTTGGGGTACCTACTGGGAGCAGAAAACAGCACAGTCAAAACACACACAACTCCCCAGGGACTGGTTGATCAACCAGGGACTCACTGATCAAAAAAGTGAAAAAGTTAACAGAAGAGAACTCTTTGCCAGCATAACTATTTAAGGGAAGTTGCATTTTGTCCTAATGCATGATGTTCTTAGAAGACATTTTCCTTTTTCTCTAGCTATCAATATGTTGTGTGTCACGTTGCCTAATATTTCTCCTCTGTCCATCCATCCGCTCTGCTGATCAACCTCAAGAGATCAACTTTCCGGGCTGGTATCCCAAAGCCGGCAAGAGCACGAGCCAGGAGCTAACCGGGGCTAAGCGGTGATAATGGGAGCACCTGGCTTCAGGGCTGCCTCTTGCTGGCATCAGGTGAACCTAAGCACAAGGGACTAAATGAAAAGCTAGAAGGAAGTATTTATATTGGTATTATTGGAAGTATTGGTACTTTAAATTCTTGACAACCAACAGTTTGTCTTATTATTGAAAACGGGGTTTTATTCTCTTTTCAAAGGAATGTCTTTGCAGCCAGTCATTAAAAAAGGCCTATTCTGTATGGCACTGTAATTGTGTTACAAGAGTTTACTCCCATCTGTTTATTTAACTTCCATTAAGGGACAAAAAACCAAGCCTTTTTAAAAATAATGCTTTCTGCCTGCGTGCAGTACTAGTTATGTTTTCACTTGTTCACACTGTAATTTGGGTATACAAAGATTATAGTTTCACCGAAGTCATGTCCAACTGTGGCCAAGGTCTGCTTAGAAGCTATCAGTCTTTCGTAAAACAATCTCCAGTCACTAGAAACAGTAAGTCTAGATCTACTTACCTTTTTTTGTTCACAGCAAGAGGAGTTGCCTGACGAAAGGAATAGTATTGATAAATTATGAATAAAATATATCTGTATCAGTATTCAGAAAACGAAATTATAAACAGCATCTGCAATCACTATTTCTTTACATTATGGACAGGTATACCCACCAAGAAAATGCACTGAAAAACATTCACAAATGCATCTTGCTCGTTACACAAGTGAGGAAATAAAGCAAACCAGAATCTATCGACATATGGTAAGTGGAAATAATTAAAACTAATAGGCAAGTTTATACAAGGTTAACTTTAAGGATACTTAAGGTTAGAAAAAACAGAAGCATCTTTTATAACAAAGAAACGGACTGGGATGCAGTACTGTCAACTTCTCTAATAAGCTAAGGAAAACAGATGATGAGAAGATGACTTCTCATTTGCCGCGATCTCCAGAGAAATTGGCTAGTCTCTGACACAGTGTCACTCCATGTGATATGACCAAAATGACTTGAAATGGGAAAAACATTTTAAATATTGAAGTGTACCTTGAGGAGTACTTATGCAAAACCAGCAAAGCTTTAACAGTCCTGTTCTCTGGCAAATTCTGATTACTACTGACATTGCCCAAGAAAACAATACTGTCCCTGGTTTTTTCACTTAGCCATGCTGAATCAATACAACTAAAGAGAAAATAAGATGTTTTCTATTCCTCTGAAAACCAAGAGAATACCACCTGAATTCCCAACCTGTTTAACCTGGGCAAACCTGCCCAAAGCACTGCTACCGTAAGTAGAAGGCAATGGGCCCCAAAAGTTTGGCCAACAGCACAGTTCCTGCTCTGTGCTCTCCATGGGAATACTAGCAACTGGACACCAAGTGCACTGTATATTTTCCAATTAAAAAAAAATTCCATGTTGTGAGAAGAAAGGAAAAAAAAAAAGTGAAGTCAAAATACTTCCATCCTTTTGTTTTCCACATATGCATGATCAGAAAGCATTAAGCGCGTTAAACACATTAGAGAACTGTAATAATCTGCACTCGGGGCTCAGAGTAATGGAGTCTTGCAGCAAGGCCTGACATTAACCTGCTTAATTTCACCGGTTTCGAACCCACCGCATCCATCCCCTCACACGGCTTCATAATCGCGTCATTAACTTCCTATGAGACAATCAAACCTCTCATTCCTGCTTGCCGCGTTTTCATCAAAATGTATTATAATTTGCTTATCCACTGTCATTTGCATCAACAGCATATTAAAATGAAGAAGAAGAGGTTTCAATCTTCTTTCCCCACATTTAATTCAATTGTATGGCCTCTCTTAGTTACAATGACTCTTCTTGGCGTATAAGACATGGTTTATGCTTTAGACTGATTCAGAAGCTCCAACACCCAGCAAAGGAAAAAGGACTGAAAAAACAAAATGGGATTAAATGAAGTGTTTTCCTTACTGAAAACAAAAGAACAAATAAAGCCACCCACTACAATCAATTATGGTTTTCGCCTAAAAATTGGTTCCGTTTAGCCACAAGAGATGGGCTTTGCATTACTTAACCAGCCAGCAAAGAAAGCCTGGTGTAGTTTCCTAGTAATGAAAAGAAAATAAAACAAGTATCTCATGGTTAAATTACACTAACTAAATATTAAGATCTCTTTTAAGATAGTAGAGATTGCGGTATTATGGCAAATATCAGGCAACTCAAAAACCTAAAAGAAATTTGCAACTAAAATCTCCAAGTTCTTTTTTCCCCTGGTCTTTTATTACAGGATTCATAGTGCTCTCAGAGTATCTCTAGAGGATCTAAATATTTAATAAAGCAGTTCCTAAATTCAGGTTTTTCCAGCTTTGGGTACTGCTATTCTACTAAGCCAGAGAACTGCGTCTACACCAAGGTGACATAAAGCTTCTAAAAGCACATCGAGATCATACCTAGGCCGTATATGTAAGATGTCACACAAATCTGATGTGTGCGCTCTAATTTAGGAACTGATCACGTCTTTCACTCGCTCCTCTGTCAGGAACTAAGCTGGTACTCTGAAAGCTGATTTTGCAATTAGCAGAGCAGGTCTACTGAACCTTGGCCACAAAGTTACTCCCGGCCTTGGTATGGTGCTGCCCAAGGCCATCAGGAGCTTCACCAGACACCTCAGATCCTGAAACGTAACACCCAGGTGCTGTTAGCAAGTGAGTGCTGACAAGAATTGAGTGAAAACCTTAAATATATTATAGCATATCACACTGGTATGGCTACGTGAGCACTGTACCCTTCTGCCTCTCCCTGCAGCACAACATATATCAGTATGGATGAGGTGAGCCCAGCTCAAGAATTTTCACTTAGATGCAAGCCCAAGACACTCCCAGGTCGAAGCAGTCACCTAACAGCAACTCTTCCCCCGTGAAAAATCATTTCAGAATTTGTCAGCTAACCCAGACTCCATGTGAAATATAAAATAAATGGCAGTTCTCTTACCTAGGCCTGTCAGGACCGTGTAAAAGTAATGGTTTTCCACACTCTGTTAACTGTGAAATTATAAAGCTTTGTCATTAATGCAGGTAACCATTACCATATATCAAGAAGGGCCTGAATTACATACATTTGTGTAAAGCCAGCATATCACGAGAAGAGCACAGGTCTTAGAGGTATTGCAAGGACAGCACGGCTTAGTGGGAACACATAAGAGAAAACAGACAGACGTACTAAATACCCAGATAACTTGCTGTTAGAAGAGCTGGTGTAACCACCAGGCATAAGCAGCAGAAATCTATGACAGCTTGGTCTAAAGAACGGAAACAAGGAATCGTTACTGGATGTAAGGAAGATGTCTAACATGAGGGCCAATATTAGTAACTGTAATGGAAGATACATTATTAAACCAGTAGAAGATAATATTAAAACTAACATTTATTTCATCACTTCTGCCTGACAAGAATAGTTGTGTGAAAAGGTAAGAGAAGAGGCATGAGAAATGGTGTCTTGGGGAAGACCTTCAGAGCAGTACCTGCCTACCACACTCTCCCACCGCTCAGACCTTCATGAACAGACCAGGCAAACCTGTCGCTATAAATTAAAGTCCTTCACTTAATGTTAACTTTCTTATTGCATATATGGGCCAAACCCTATGCAGGACAGCATATGAAATTTTAAATAGACAAATTGTCAACCACCAGCTATGCTGCAACTATATTTATAAGTAGATCTTACCTACTTGTGCTGTGTCTAAGATGTCCAGAGTACTTGATATCATTTCCTAACATAACACCACAGCTTCTGTGCAGGGACTCTAGACTTCCAATGGAGTAAAACCATCAGCACACAAGCCCGGGATTCAGAGACGCGGCAATTCTTGATCTTCTTTTTGTAGCATCTTTTGACTGGGCACAGGATATCCACTCTTTCAGCTCTCGGACAAGACACCCCCTGTTTTTCTCCTACCTTAAACAGAGGTATTCTCTGTATTTCAGATCCCTATCCCTACTCAACAGGACAAAAGAGCATTTATTGTCTTTTTTGCTCTGCGGTCATAGCATCTGAAATTAGGCAAGTGCCTTTGTCATGTAAAGCTGAAGGCCAGTTACAGTGGGTGATTTAAGGCTCTGAGAAGGGATCAAGTTCCTGAAGATTATTAATAAGAAAGAATATAAAGCATTTAACTATAGTACAAACCAAGATAAAGCCCTAAAGCGATTATATAAACTTTTAAAAATGAGATAAGCTCCAAAAACAACAACAGGAGAAAATGCTGTAAATAATCTCTGCAAAAACCTCCCTTGGCTTTTACGTTTAATACACTATTCTATATTCCAAACAGGCTCTAAGAGAATATAACAGTAGTAAGACACTACATAATTGCAAACACAATACAACAGTATAGATAGGTGCTCAATTTGGTATGGTTAATGCAATAATACGAAACTGGTCTATTGAAACTAAAAATTACAGCCTGACATCTGTGTTTGTGAGAGTAATGCAACGGGGTATTCAGATACAGCGCACCTCCTTATCACACCTCTAAATAAACATTTGACTTTCTTCGGTTTATCTACTACGCTTGCAGAGTATGGAAAGGCCTTTTGTCGAGTCTTTTTTTTTTCCCCCGGATACGTGGAATACCCAACACAGCACTGAAGCCATCAATTAGGGACAACAGATGTGTGCTAACGCAACCAGAACCGTACCAGATACGCGTTCGGAAAGATATCCGGCAGTACGGCGTCCCCTCTTTACATACACGCGCGCCAGCTATTAGCACTAATAGAGTCCTAAGCGCTTCTGCTTCACGGAACTAATTAGAAAGCAAAGGGTTGCAGGATGTACATTGGCATCTAGATGCTGAGGTGAAGGTTGCATTTAGAAATATCTAATGGATGATTAAGCCAGAGAGGGGAATAATATAACAAGCCACTGTTGGTGAATTATTTAATTTTTGCCTGCTGTACCGCAATGCTCCACTTAGGAATTAATTTGAAAGATAGAAAAATAAAGATGAAAACAATGCAATGGATTCTGGCAACATAAGGTTGCTTCCCATATGATGTGTGATAGTTTATCATCGCAGGCTAATTTACACGTCTGCAGATTTTTCTCCCCCCGCCCCGTCCCCCAATATCTATAAATCTCACAATTAAGAAGCTTCTCTATTGCATATAAGCCCTGACTCTCCAAAAAGCCTTTAAATACTTTAACAACACAGGCATCAAAACCAAGCTTCAGGCACAACTACAAACTCAGTACAGAGACTCTTTATTAGATTTCCCAAGCTGTGCTCTATGATAAGCACAATTTTAACACACCGAAAGCTTTCTGGAAGACCCTTCAGAAGAGGCGCTCTGCCCAGATGCCAGATCCAGCTTTACTGGGTTAACAGGACCACAGACCCACCGAAGGGACACATGGATGACACCAGGGCACAGTTCGTTTCTTGGCCGGGACATTCAGAATAGAAGATTAAGCACTATTTTTTTTAAACTCAATCTTTCACACTAGTTTCTCCAGCTGTAGAATTCCTCAGCAAACTCTGTTCAATATTTGCACAGCACAGATTTTAAAAACGATGGTTTTGCTCAGGTAGATCTCTATTTTAGGGTTCCACAAGGTCACTGAGAAACTGCACAGTCCTGTCGGGCTGAAATAACTAAACATGCATGAAAAAAATAGGGATGTTTCCAAATCAAGTGGATTTTGCTTGCTTTTTGCACATTGCATTGGAAAAAACTTCTTTAAAATGTAGTGACTCCCTTCTGTGTAGGCACACCGTATGAACTATCTGACAGCGCGGCCCCTGAACTCCTACACACTGTAGAGTATGCTTGTTTACGCTGCAGTCATTAGCTAAAAATAAGTAACTTTTTGCCAACTAGGTTCTCACACTTCAGCAGTAACTAAAAAACCACTAATTCTTATTTCGCATGACTGGCAGCTGACCCCAGGCTTCTTGCTATCTTATAAACGCACACTGGCGACGTGCTACTTACTTAACTTAGGGTCAAGTCAAACCGGCGTTTTACCTAGCTGAGGGGAAAAGCACTGAGTGCGTTATCAACCAATTATTACTGAAATTAAAGTTTCTCCACATAATGTCAACATATCTCCCATTATCAAAGAAATAGATAGCTACAGTCGAGGGAAGAGCCATTTGAAATCACTCACATACTCATTAAACACACAAAGAAAGTGCCATTTGTTCCATTTGTTCACACATTTCTAGGTGCCATAGAGGTGCAATGAATACAGCGCTCATGCAAGGGAGCCCGTCCAATAGCTGCTGCTAATAATTAAGTCAAACACAGGCACATGATCTGCGCAATTAAAATTCCCAAAGAGGAGCACAGATGCACTCTAAACCCCCCAATCACTTGGAATATTTTTGATATCGTGCAAAAGAAACCAGCTACTGAGCATCAAGTCTTTGTTATTATACTATTAAGTAATTACAATGAAATTTGAAAACACTAATGAGTTCTTCAGAAAGCATTTGCCATACCCAATATTTAGTGGAAAAAGAATCAGGCTGCATTTCTCCAGAAAACCTGAAACAACTTCCCTCAAGCAGCTGTAAAAGTCTTATATGGAGAAAACACCCAGAAACATCTGGTTTCAACAACAGCTCAGCATTCATGGTGACTGGATGGCTCAAGAGACCTGGCCAGGGAAGCATGACAGTCTGGGAAACCCATACACAGAGCCGGAGTTCAGTTCCAGACCCCTGGGTACACATGCATGTGAGGAACCACCAACTCCACTTTGAACACGGGGCTTGGTTACCTTCCCTGCCATCTTTTATTTATGAAATGAGATACAAACATGGCTATTAATAATGATAAAGAGTAACTGAACTTTGCTCAGTGTCCTTTTGAATGATAAAATCTTGGGAAGAAAGCTTCATCCGCACACTCCCCTCCCAAGACGAGCCAATTTATCCAATTCTGCTCATCGCTGGAGAAGTAAAACCCAAGGATGCCATGACAGCTCCAGTCACTTGATGAACCTGTGAACCCCTTGACAAAAAGGGATCAGATGTCATAAGCCAAAGGGGGTCTTTGCCTTTTTAGGAGGAGGCTGCGTAAGGAACTGGGGAAAGACAGTATCCACAGACCAAAAGAAAAGACACGTCAAGAGAGAGCAGTCCTGGGACTCCCTAAAAATTCTGTCCTAACGCTTCAAAATGCTCCAGGGAAAAGTGAGGCAAAGAAATGTCTTTCGTTTTGTCTAAAAGTGTATTTGTTTGGTGACAGATAAAATGGAAAGACCAGAGCCCTTCCAAAATATCTTTCTGCTTCACCATATAACTTGCAAATTCAGATTACTCGGAGATTCCTAGAAATCCACAGGAAGGGTGGACAAAGCTACTAGCAAATTTAAGGTGGTCAGCAATAACCTTTGGGGCCTTTGACTCTGTAGTCCAACTCTTTGTATAAGAAGGTGGCCTTGCCCAGGACATGTCCAGAGAAAAAGCCCGTACGGTTGGCCACAACAGGCACTATCATGGAGTCCATGCACATTAGACTTAGTATCCAGCTAGAGATAGCTAGACGCAGGCACAGTTTCGGAGGAAGGCACAGTTTTCACAGCACTGAATCGTTCATTCAATTGTTTCCTCATTAATGCGCCCCAGCTGAGATGTTTGAGGCAGCTACATTGGACTAACAAGCAAAGCAAACCCCTTGCTTTAAAGGCGTATCCAACATGCACATCATGTCCTTCTACTACCTCCTCACCTGATGGCCCTTGTAACAGAAGAAAAACAATAATACTCCTCTGTTACACTGCTACAATCTCATGTCTAGTGACTTGAAAGAAGACGGTCATAACAGAGAAGACAGAAAACACGCCATTTATCCCTTCTGATCAAAAAACAACATGATGTTGGGGTAACGGTTCACTGGCCAGGTTCTTACAGGTGATATAGCTCTTGATCTGCTGAGCTGCTATGAAAAGAAAAAAAAAAAGAAGGAGAGGGAATTGGGAAGGTGATAAGAGAGCAGATTTTGAGTCAACCAACAGCAGAACAAGCACAATGTATTCTCAGGTGCCAGGTCTGTGCTATAACGTGTACAAAAAGCGGTCACCCTGTTATCTCAAACCTTTCGCTGAGATGCATGCAAGCACCCTCAAACGCCTTCATTCTTTTCAAGCTCCAAAAAAATAAAATAAAATAAAATAAAACAAATTTGAGATTTAAAAGCCTACAGACTTGAAGCTTAAAAGTTCTGGTGCTTCTCAAAGGCACTTCTCTTTCTCCATCTCCAACCTCCACAAAAATACTTTTGCCTATCTGTATATTCACATTATTACTGGATGCAAAACCTTCTCCTATGACACTCTCCTCTTGTGGAAAAAAAATAATCTTATTCCTAGTACTTTCAAATAATAAAATATTCTAATACTGTACATGACACATTAAGTAAAAACTTCAACAACAATTTACGCACTTAGTCCTAACAGCACTTCAGAAACTGTTAGCCTCTGTGTCTTCATAACTCTAAGTCATGGTATTTTATTGATTAACGTTACATCTTAATTCTACAGAAGGAAATCACCTTCTCAACACACATTTATCCCTCTAGAAAAGGCAGGGTATAATGGATATACGAATTTTTTTTGCAATAAATTCTGAAATATCATACACAGATATACAGGATTGTGATGCTACACCTTAAACGCATATATTGGACAGAACGAACAGCAGCTAACATAAAACCAAAAGATGTAATATTTTAATCCTTTAATTAGGTAAGAATTACTTTCTTCCCCCAACAGTTTGTCCTTATTAAGGAGAATTCAAGACATCTACAGATCCTCCAACTGTTATTCAAACTCTAAGCCATACGAGTCTTTCAAGCATCTGGTGTGTTTTATGCTCTGTGGCAGTTTCTTTAGCTTCGAATTGAATGATTTATTACCATATAACCTAAGCCTCTGATGAGATTATGCTGCCAATTTGTGCCTCCTCTGCGAAGAGAGGTCTCCTGGAACCCAGGTTTTGGGCTGAACGCGGTGAATCTCAATTAATGGGTGACCTTTACGAGACAAGGGAAATGTTAATTCATGCTCACCTAAATGGCTTTAACCCTCCTTGAAAGCAGGGCTTTCGAAGGCTGCCCACTCCTCTGTCACTGTAAAGTTTCATTTCAACATTATCAAGATAAAAAACTCTTCAGTGTAAAAAATGTATATATACATCAGTCAAAGCAAAAGGAGAAAATCTAAATGCTAATAGAGCTGTCCCTGGTGCATTTTTTATATTACTTGAAAAACAATGGCTTCACATTTTTAAGGGGCTTCAGATGCTGCTTAGAGGCATGAGAATGACAGGGCCAGAGACGAAACACGTCTTTGCCTCCAAGGCTGGGCAAGAGAAACCGCTATTGCCTCTACGCTCGCCCTGAAGGTATCTGTTATAATCCCCAACCCCCTGTGATAACAACTTTCTTGAGGCATCTCAGCTTGGGGAGTATAAAATTAGCAGAAGAGGCAAGTAGTAGTTCAGTCTCCACAGACAATTCAGTTTGCCTTTTTTTTTTTTTTTTAATTAGGATTAGCAAGTCTATCAAATAGGAGAAATAAAAGCAGCGTTTCAGCAATGTATTTACTGTTTTGCTAATTAAGTTGGTGAAAACAAAGTTCCTGAAATTGCAGACAAGTAAACAAGAATCTGACTTGCATAAAGAATGGATTTGATCAAACTTCAGTAGGATGCTGAAACTCCTGAAAAATCCAGCTGTCAGCAAGATCTCAACACAAAACGTAAGCCCCTCAAAGCACCTTAGAACATGCTATTTAGCAAGGTAGATTTAAATAAAGGAGATATATAATGCCATCATAACAACTTCAGAATGAACTGGATATTCAAAGTAAAGCAACCATTCTAGAAAGAACTCTCAATATATAAATCTCTTCCAAAATGTCTCTTCAAGGATATATATTGCAATTCTGGCTAACGTGGTCACTAAAGGTCCCAAAAGAACAGGATGACTGGTTAACATTAACTAAGTCAAATTCCAAAACAGTTAAATATAATTAACTGATCTGCATTTCCAACAGATACCGTATTCTTTCATTTCTTCATGTTAATTCTGCATACAGCGGAGTTGCACAGCTTTTAGTAATTGCTGCTCTCTGATTCAAATGAGCATAAACTATTATCGTTAAGAATAACAGGAGATACCTGCAGGAATCTAAACCTGCGGTACCAAAAGCACACTGGAATGCCATCCTATCAACCAAAAAAAAACAAGGAAGCAATCTAAAAACACTTCTTAAACCAGTCAAGGAAATGGCTTTGCAGCAAATACCGTCCTAAGGAAAGCCAGAGCTCAAAAATAGGATTTTGGCTTCAGATGAATAAAATTTTAGAAGAGACAACAGCAGTACTATCCACTTAATGACCTACGGATGCTTTTTCATTATTTCAGGTTGTCACAGCCTGCTTCCATCAGTGCAGCAATGAATATTCTTCAAAGAGAGAAGAGTGGATGATCAGAAACCAGAACTGCTCAGACCAAAGCGAGTGAATCTTGATCCTAAACAGCAAGACAAAACTGGTATAAATAAACAGTTTACTACTGAACATCAGGCAAAGGCACAAATTCTAGGAGAGTAGGAACCTCTCATACGGTGAGAATTCAGATCACAGTGAGAAGAGTACCTGTTTGAATGTATCGTAGTTATTTTATTGCCGGGTGTACCGATGAAATGCTTCCACCGCCCTTCGGAAAAGGAAAGCTTGATTTATACATCTCAACCTGGGCTACATCTTATCGATGCAGCACAGTCACCGCTGGGCACACACCGCCCCAGAAAGTTGTGCATTGGATGATACAAGGAAAAAGGAGGGAAGATACTCACCAATGCAGATAAAGTCGATTTAAAGACAAAATAGAAATATGAAAACATACGGGCTGGTTTTAACAGGTATCAGGAACTTGCATAACTGACTGAATTAAACTGAAATGGCTCAGTACCTCCAAAAGCCTAGTACTTATGGAAAAAAAAAAAAGAATACAAAACAGCATATTACAGTACACAGACATAAACATTTCCTACCTTTTCTGCTTTTATCTGCATAGCAGAATGTAATTCTGCAACGTCTTTGTATATTCACCACAAAGCCTCCAAATTCTTTAGTAAGCCCAAACCCAAAACTGCAAGCAGTTGTAAATAAATACCTTGAAAACCAATGCCAGCTTTCCAGACAAGGGACATGGTGACAGAGCAACCCCAGAAAACCAGAACGTCTATCTGTCAGACTTTAATGAGACCCAAAATATATCTGGCCAGACCGGCCACCCAGCAATATTAATAAGAATGAAGCACCCATCTGCTTACGTATTTTATAAAATGAGCCTTTTTCAGTGCTCTTCCTCACGTCAAGAGGGGACTGAACCTCAACACTAGTAGCTGATGCAGGGAGAGTCGTGAAGATTGAAAATCCAAGCTGGTGAAGGAACTCATAACCGATCCCATCAGCTTTGATTTTTAGTCTTTGACAAGCTCATCTACTGATACAAGATCTTGATGACCTGGTATTTTTGTTTCTCATACTTTAAAAAAAAAAAAAAAGCAGATAATGTGATATCTGACAATCTACACAGCGGAGTATTAAAAGTCATTTGGTTCTGTGGTGAGCAGAGCAGTATATGGGGCCAAAGATTAAAGGAAGAGGAGCTTGAAGCCAAGACTGAGGATTTATTTAGAAGCCCTAAAAGGGGATCCGAAACCCAATACCAAAGAGTGCCGTAGTTTAAGATTGGGAAGGCCACATTAGGGAACGCAGCGCAAATGAGGTGTGCTGCCAGACTTGTATGCGGTCCAACGTGTAAAGATAAATTGATGCTGCAAGCTAGGACCGAGCTTCCTTAATAATTTATTCCTTAATAATGCAGAAAAGGATGCAATAGCAATAGCATTACGCGTTCCTATGCATAGCAATAGCCGTGCACACTGCCAGGAAAGCCTGAGACATGGCTGCAGCTTGTGCTATGCCTTTTCGTGTCCTACGCGGTGCAAGCAATGACACTACCTTCATGCTGCCCTCTTTCATTAACCATTTCATTCAAAAATACCGAAACAAATACAATAAAAAGAACGGCCTGAGAACCGTATGGCCATTTTAAAAAGCGAAGCCAGCCAGCCAGCCGGCTCCGATCCCCCCCTCTCTTGGGGGGATGCTAAACAGCAGCCTCTGAACGCTCAGGCCGCAAATATTGATCAGCTATCAAAAACGACTGGTACTTCCTTGGCCTCTTCAAAGCCAGAGAGCCGATTTCACAGCCCAAGCCTGACTTGCAACAACGTGCGCCTTCCCGAGGAGTGAGAACAATTAAGTGGGAGACATAAAAAAAAAAACCCCAAACCCAGGGCGTCTTCTACAAGAGCAACACAGATGCCCTGCTTCTTTTCACAGCCCCCGAGGTCTGATGAAGGTCAGCCTTTAATAAGCCATAATATAAGTCTTCAGATACAACCAACAGATCAGAAAATGGTTGGGAAAAAAAAAAAAATGTACGTGCCCCATACTTGCTTGAAGGAGCAGAGACGAAGCGGTGTGTCTATTAAGAGCATCACTTTCCTCCTCCCGTAGGATACAAATATTTTGAATACTTAATAGCCCCCAAATGCATCTATTTGAACAGGCGGACTAAGAACAACCATGCAATAAAAACCTGTTGCTGCAAATCACATGCAAAGTACACTCTTGCTGCCGCCGGGATGAGGCAAGCTCTTCGCACAGCAAGGAGGACACTAAGCAAAGAGTTTCTCCTGCTTCCCTTTCACAGAATCACAGAATCACTGAGGTTGGAAGGGACCTCTGGAGATCATCTAGTCCAACCCCCCTGCTCAAGCAGGGTCACCTAGAGCACATTGCACAGGATTGCATCCAGGCGGCTTTTGAATATCTCCAGAGAAGGAGACTCCACCACCTCTCGGGGCAACCTGTTCCAGTGCTCTGTCACCCTCACAGTGAAAAAGTTTTTCCTCATGTTAAGATGGAAGTGTCTGTGTTTCAGTTTGTGCCCATTGCCTCACGTCCTGTCGCTCGGCACCACTGAAAAGAGTCTGGCCCCATCCTCTCGACACCCTCCCTTCAGATACTTGTACACATTGATAAGATCTCCTCTCAGCCTTCTCTTCTCCAAGCTAAACAGGCCAAGCTCTCTCAGCCTTTCCTCATAAGAGAGATGCTCCAGTCCCCTAATCATCTTTGTGGCCCTTCGCTGGACTTGCTCCAGTAGTGCCACATCCCTCTTGTACTGGGGAGCCCAGAACTGGACGCAGTACTCCAGATGTGGCCTCACCAGGGCTGAGTAGAGGGGGAGAATCACTTCCCTTGACCTGCTGGCAACACTCTTTCTGATGCAGCCCAGGATACCTTTCTTAGGTATCATCGTCCTCCTCCTCCCGCGCTTTGCCTCCCCCCGAATTCACCGCAGCTTTAATAACAATCTCGGAGGCAAAATCAAAAAACAAATTATTTTCTTACACGTAATCCCCCTTTTGCTGTCAAGTGCCTGACCCCGGTTTGATAATCTCATTTCCTGAGAATCAAAATGCTGGAAATTTAAGCTTCCTAGAGTGTTAATTGCGGCCCTGCTCCATTGCTAATCAAAAAATTGGATGTTTTGCATGAAAATGCGGCTCTAATTAATTCTCAGTCATAAAGCGCCCCGGTTTTAATAACCCCTTCTTGATTGGATAGCCTTTGAAGAGACAGTGCAGCTAATCCGCTAAACCAGAAAAAACACACGCAGAGGAAATAATAAGTGGGCTTACATGGTCTGAACTAGATGATTGCATTAATACCGCCAAACCACAAAGCAGCGAGTCTCCTCGCTCGCCTCCCGCCCAGCTCCGACGCCGCCGTGATCCTTTGCATCACGGGGAGACAAAAGCAGCTGCGCGACCCAAGGCTCCTAACATCAAATCATTTCGCCCTCCTTCGCCTAAGCAACCTTCCGCGTCTTCGACGGTTTCTTCCGAAAGGGCGTTTTTAACGGGCGCTGTCCGCTCGTCGCAAAGTCTCCTTTAAAAAGACAAGAATTATATTGCTTCCCCCGCTCCTCGTCGCCTCTGACTGACAATGTATTATCATGCGCTTATCTAAGAGGTGCTGAACCGAATTTTCATTATCCGAAACGTCAAGACTCGTTTTCGTCATCCGCCAACGCTGCTGGCTCGCTCCGACAGCCCTTTGGTGAATTCGAATGGAACAAGGCACCTACAAATAACTGGACCTGGCCTTACACCATGCGCTTGTCATCTCAGATACCATTTGCCACCGCGGCCTCTCAACGACAGCAAAATCTCAATTAGTAAAGTTTCTCTTGGATGTCGTTAAGTACTTAAAACCTTACGGTAAGGAATTTCCAGCCTTGGACCAAGAATGGTTAAACAGCTTACTGACATATATAACCCAATCCCGATCCCCAAAACCCAAACTTTTCCCCAAACCATTCAGCCAAGGTTCAAACTTCCAGCAAGATCCATTGCAATTCAGAAGATGACCACATGGCCAATTAAGAGACATATAGATAATAAAAGTGATGCTACGTGTCATAGCTGGTAAAAAAAAAATCTTATATATAACACACATAACTGAGCTACTAGCCAACTAAAATATATTTGAGTTTATATAGTATATATAAGTTTATATAATGCTCTACTAATCCCCCAAGAGGAAAGTTTAACTATACAAGAGTCCTCGGAATTTAAAATCGCCTCTGACAAACTAAAACTTAAGAAAACTGAAGCAAAGGGAATTTACCCCAAATTTTTAAGAAGTTAAAAAGAAAGACGCATACGCCATCACAAGCATGTTCTGGACAGAAAATGGATAACTAACTTCATAAAGAAATACAGAATTTTATCTATGCTACTTCAGTTCAAAAACATGCCCAGTAGTCAGGGAAAACTACGTTTGGGCATGAATTGGAGTCTTTGCTCTGCTAAATACCTCCTCAGTGAAGTCACTTAGCCTTCTTCTGCCTCCCCTGCACAACCAGCACTTTCCCACCTTACAGTGACAGTGAGAGCGCGAACTTAGGAAATCTGCAAGACGCCCAAATAGTAGCATCAGCGAGGTCACAATTTCTCCAAAATCGAAGGCGCGAGGACAACGCAAGAACATTTTCAGCGCTCTGACGCTGCGCAGAAGTACCCATAAGCAGCGATGTCTCAAGGGGCATCGCGCAGTAGCATCCTCCCTGGTTTCCACCACCACGCGGGGACCGCGAACACCTAGCACGGCTGCAGAGCCGCCTCGTGCAACGCGCGGCTGTGTCAAGTGTGGCCAGACAATCGTTTTCCATATTCATTTTAACGTATGCAGACTTAAATCAATGTGATTTAACAGAAGACCAAAATATGACTCTGGAATTCTGACTTATTCTGCTCCCGCAGTCCCTCCTAGGCCGACCCATTTTGTACCTCCGCTTGCGCAGTTACAAGCAAAATAAAAGCCTCCTTCACAAAGGCAGCGAGAAGTTTAATTAACAGCAAAGCGCGCCGAGCTTCCAGGGCGAAAGCAAGAACAAGCCCAAATTTCAAGAGGTGCTGAGCAGCTGTGGATTGCACGAGCATCCGCGGGAGCAGCAGCTGCTCGGGAGCTCTTAACATTTCATCCTTAAAAACAGCCCAGCTGTACAACGCGAGCAAAGCTGACCTTGATATGAACCACGAGGGCTCTGCGCTCGCATAGATAACGGAGAAGCTGGATGCTCTTTTCCCTGCTGATCAGTACCCTCAAGGCTCTTCAGATTTTCACGGCGTGTAAAAAACATCTTTTAGCCTTGCTGCCGATAAACTGAACCGAGGCCGCGGTTACCGCCGGGACAATAGGGAGCTACATTAATTCCTTACGGCCGCAGGACTCTGAAACAACACCTGATGAAGGAGCTTCTAACCGGCAGCACCTCTGATGAAATAAAAGCGTGCTGGAAATTATCAGCCACCAAGCAGCAGCGCGGTGCGTGTCTGCTGGCGCCCGCCGCGTTCTCCTGCCCCGGGCGCGCCAAATCCTGCACACGCGCTCCTACAGCCTAGGAAGAAAGAGCAGATCAGATCGGGTTAGGTTCCTTCTGAAATAAAGACTGTCACCCACTGAGCTTTACATCTGCGGATACGGCTTCTTCCTGGCTTTTGTTTCCTGTTGTTCGCTTGCATGGATTTATTGTTTTTGATATTTTTTCCTCCTTAATTGCCTGGCATCCTCTCCAGAATCCAGCTCCCGCCACCCTCCCTTTTCCCCAGCCACAGATGCACAAAATTTAAGTAGGTAACTCCCTGGATGACAGGCTACAAGACATTTCTGCAACACAGCTGTGTTTGTGAAGGCAGCTAGATCATATGAAAACTAACCATTTTCAGGTATGTCCAACGCACGTATCGTGCATGTACCACGTTCAGGACAATGAAATCAAAACCTGGGTTGGTGCTTTTAAGCATTACCAGAATACAAATTCAGAAAAGCACAGAAGCACAGAATAGTTGCAAGCAAAAATTAAGAGAAAGACATGGTACTGTCACATCCAATTTAATGAAACCAACTCAAGACACCTGCAGAATATCTTCTGCTTTACTGTGCTGGCCCAGGGACATCCTCCTACCATCTAGTGTCCCTCTTGCAACCCCTGTAAACAGCAAGAAACTACATTTTTCTTTCATCCCCAAGAATTTTTTGGTAATTGAATGCAATAGCGGAATGAAATACAGAGCACACACGGGAATCGTCCCACCAGTCAGTGACAAGCAACCATCTCTACAGTGAGATACAACATTTTAGCCTAGTTCCTTAAGAAAATAAGAGTTATCTGATCTTTGATCCGTCCGACTGGCTGTTTTGTGAAAACAGCCAGCCATGAAGACAAACACATGCTAAACGTGGACCTCCGTGGAAGGGAAAGCTGGAGCTGCTTGGTCAGTGCATGCTTAGCTTGATCTAGCACATGCTGTGGGTTTTGGTGGTTTTTGGGGATGTAGACGGGCGCTGAGGGGCGCTGGAAAGAAGGAAGCCAGGGGGCAAAGCAGTCACAGAGACATGCTGAGAAGCGTGGCTAATGCAGGAGAAGTGTGAAGGGTCAACTAGGCTTCAGTCATTGCACTGTTCATGCCATGAACTAGTTTCAACAATATTACCCTATTATTTAAGACAGGATATCAAGAACGCCATATCCAACGAATGGCAGGAGGGCTCTTAAGAAGCAACATGTAAATTCCCCAGCTAGGATATACTCTGGAAAAAAGAACAAACGAGAACTTCAATGGCAATCATTTTTTGTTTTGTACAGAAGAAACCACCTCTGACACTGTACTTCTGACAACATCCCGGGGCAACGCATCTATGTTAGATCAGAAGGAGATATTTCAGTTATGTACTTCCTTTTTTTTTTTTCTTTTTAATGACAACTGCCAAACAACTTGTGTGTCCAGCTTGAAGGAAAAAAACACAAGGCCTCGGTCTTCCTCCTCCGATTTCAGTGAAGTAAGACTCCAGAATTAATCCTTCCATCTCTAAATCACCTGCAGCAGAGCCCCTTCCCCCATGGAAGGATAATGTGTGCCTTATGCACTGAGCTATTTCAGTCCAAACGAAAGAGGTTAATGACAAAGCATCGCTATGATCTTCAGACATTTAAGGCTATTCAAATTAAATCCTTCTTTCAAAAAGTTGGCACAAACCAAACTTTTAGAAGGGTTTTTTTTGTTGTTTTTTTTTTAAACATGTATGTTTCTTTGAAGATCTTTTCAGGAAAAGATTCCCTAACAAGCCACCCTCCCCCTGCTGCCACTGAAAAATCATCCCTGTGGATAAGGCTGTCAGGAAGCGCAACTGCGCTGTGCTCACAGCCGAGCGAGTGTCACATGCCTGCCTTCCAGTAGACGGATTGAACAATTAAATTGCATTTTTCTTTAAAAGGGGGAAAAAAATCAAAATGCAGATCTTGCTGTGGCCTGGGATTCAACAAGATTAATGAGCTACCTAAAAGGGAGCAGCCGCTTATAATAGAAAGAGACGGTAGTACATTTTTAACATAAAGTTCAAAGGGAAACTTTTCTTGATGGTGAAATGGCAAAGATTTCTTCGCAAAGTCATCTCATCTATTGTCCCCATCGACTCCCTACATTGACTTTTTGTCACCTATTGCATCACGTTCAAGCTCTTCCAATTCATCCATAAAGGGCGATATAATCTTGTCCCTGCGCACACTAATTTCTCCATCTTGTCCTTGACTCCTTTGTCAGTCCTTAGGCTTTGTGTCTTCTAGTCCCTGGCCAGCTCGGCCGCTGGCAGCCCGCACGGCTCGCTTTGGCACCCTCCGCTCCGGAAAGCGCTCACCACCTCCCGCTCGTGACAAACGTTTGCTCAAGATCCGTGTTGGCTCAATAAGGAGCCGCTCTTTCGTGCGATCCGGCTGTGCCCATCAGGAACGAGGTCTGAATCCAGAAAAGGAGGAGAGCTATTTAAAAACATGTCCTCGATTCAGTGCAACAGTATGGGTAACGGCATCACCAAAAAAATAAATCCCCAGATGGCAACCACAAGGTACCTGGGAGAGGACATACACATGGAGAGAGCTAACACCGTTTTCCACCACGCGCCTTCTAAAGCAACAAAGACAACTGGCCACATCCAGGTGTGGAGGCAGCTACAAGCAACAGAAGGCAACGGGACTAATCCCAAACACACCTGCATTTTTTGAGGCAGGTATAACATGCTCCCCCAGTGGCCCCTTCATTAGGCTAAACTTCTAAATGCCCTCAAGAGCTTCTCAGTTCTTGGTTTGGGATCCCATTACCCCACGTGGTTTGTGGAACAGAGCTAATGGCTGTGGAGAAGCGACTAACTCCTGCAGCCCACTGGTATAAGAAAACGACTGTGCCACACAGTACCTTGCACTACACAACATCCTACTGATCTGGGCATCTTCTTTCAATAAATGCTATTACTAAAATATTGTAAAATCAAATCTGAAAAACTTCTAAAAAACATAACCATACAACTCTCCCTCCCCAAAACCATCAAATTCTTCCAACTTCTCCAGCTATTTGGAGCGTAATGCCTCGGCTCACTCTAACAGGCGGGTGCTTCGTTTATCCTGCTGCTCTAAGGTGGTGCACAGAGCCACATGCATGCACTCGATTTTGGTGCTCGCCGGGCACAAGTACCCATGACAGATTTTTGAAGGTGAGAACCTCATTCTCACCGGGTGAAGAACTAAGATAAACACCTTACCAGCGTGCTTTAATGGTGATACCACAGTTCAAAAGACATATCTTCGATTTTATTCCTATAGGCTCTCAGATCATAGTGTGGGAAACTGTCCACTTCAGTGTCTGCCCTTTTATCTTAGATTCTTCCTTCGCAGTCCATCCAGAAGTATCCAAACATTTACCATAGAGTGTATCACTATATCCTTGATCACTGATACCAAGATCATCTTTGTACAGTTCCCTAAGGTAAGCAAGCATCCACAAGAACACTGTATCTCTCTCACTGTTTCTTGCAACACTGCTGTGGGTTTAAGCTTGATGAGGACAACCAAGAAGGGTGGCAAGAGACATAAAGTCATCCAATAATTCACTTGGAAAATTTAAAACATCCTCAGTTAAAAGCTAGCACAGAATTATTATGAGTAAGATTTCAAAGAGAAGTTCTACCCTTGCTCATCCCTATAGTATTTGAAGAATACATATTTTTTTCCTTGTTATGATTGGCCCAAAAGGATTATATAGAAATAACAGGATTATATAGAAAAGAATTATTCCTGCTATACGTTATCATGAAAGTCTTAAGATCCTTCCTTGATCTTGCTCCCAAAACTCACACGTTTGTGATTAGGCCACCCAGGAATAAAATATGAGATGATGCAGCAATCAGAAGACAGAACATTTCTCTGTGTAAATACAGCAAAAAGCACTTCTCACAAGCAATATATACCAGTAAGAGTAGCCCAATTCTTCAAAATCACCATTTTCAAACATTCTAACTCTTCACCTTTAAGTGTTGCACAAAAATGTGGTCACTTAATCCACAGAATAGAAACTTATGCCTTCAAATGAGATGACTGAGCTTAGTTCCCAAAGCAATCCAGCAGAAGTACCACATTCAGCATATATGGCTAGAAATAAATTGCTGGTAAGGAAGCAGACATCAGTTCCAAGTACCCAAAAGCAATGCTTAAGGTGAGCTTGCTTTCATTTAACCCATTGTTTTACAAGTATCTTTTAAGACCTGGACCATTAGCTGGAAGTTCGGAGGGAATAAAAAGAAGCCCAGATGCTTCACAATATAATAGGAATAAATAAACACAGGTAACAACTTGTTGAGATTTAGACAGTCTGTGGCAAATCAGAGAGGTATTTATACCTCGACACAGCGTGGACAACATATGCAGCTCCTGCAAAAGAGAATTATCCAAACTAACACACTATCTATTCCCCCACCTTGAAGTTCTCCGCTTCTGCTGTACAGCTCCCTCCTCTGCTCCCGCAAATAGGCGCTCATGCTAATAGCGTGGGAGGAGGACTCAAACCTGCAATTAAAAAAAACAACAGTTTCCAGTCAGCCATCCGTAGAAGTGTCTTTCTTGTGAGCACCAGTCAGCTCTAAACAAACAGCGCTTCCCTGTATGCTGGAGCCATTTCAGAGCCAAATGGTGAAGGCAGACAAAAGCACATTTTTCCTATAAAACTCCATCGTTGATGCACCCCATCCTGCCACCTCTGACCAGGGCAGCTCTGCTAGCGACTGCCAACAACACACGCCGGCCCACGAGGTCTGGCTACGCTCCTCCGCGCCATGGGCTGGAGGCACACAGTCGCTTTAGCAGAAATGGCCCAAGTCCAGTAAAATCCAAACCAAAGCCATAAACTAACGCTATCTAAACTGTTAGCTGGCATATAAATGCAGCCACTGATTAAGAATTAATATCTCCTGGAGACTAAGGAGCAATAAAATACTGATTATTTATTCTGTGGCTCCAATCCTCCACAAGCAATAATCTGAGAAGAGACAAATATTTCCCATCTATGTAACCTAGTAAATATGATTTTGACCATCGCTAGTAAAAGGCTTTGTGCTGACCTAAAACCGCAGGGTCTCCAGCTGCTCCAGGCTGGCCATGGCCGGAGCTGGTTGTCGCTGTGGTCACCAGGGTCTGGTGGACAAGGGCATCCTGCCCGCCTGGCCTGAGCTCAGCACCAGGAGCACCCGCAGGGCCAAGGGCTGCCCCCGCGCAGTCCCTGCCTGGCAAACAACAGCCCTTGCGTGACCCGCGCTGGGCGCTGGGCAACTCTCCCGCTGGAGCTGGGGCTGGGCAGAAGGGAGCCGGCGGTGGGGAGAGGAGGGGTAAAACCAGCCCCAGGTGGACCCACGACTGCGGAGGAGGAAACCCCACTGTGGACATCACGGTCCTCCAGGTGAAGACCTCAGGATGGTGATGATTTGCCATAGTCCCTTTCCCCCCACCCTGCTGCTGAGGACTGAATCGTTTCAGCCTTAGCACCCGCTCAGAGGGACACTGAGCAGCACACCAGAGAAAAGGGTAGAGACATTAGCAAGCTTTCTTGTTTTTTAAGGGTATTATTATTAATGAGGCTTTTCTGTATTAATTTGGACTGTGAGTGTTAGCATTATTGCAACTAGACTAATAACAATCTATCAAAACACAACACACAGCTAACACTTTAATTAAGCTAACAATAAATTCTTGGCTCCGTATTTATGAGGTGCTCCCTTTTGCCCATAGCAAGATTTTAAATGTAACATTATCACCATGGCCCAGAGATCTTCTCTAGGCATCAAAAACAGAAGCTTCAGGTCAAGGCAAACTACAGCAATAAACCTCAGTCTCCTCCCACTGCCACCAACTTTATTTTGGTGCAGTGATTCAAATTATTCCTCAGATTCACTGTACAGGCATTTGTTGCTGGATCTCATCCCATTCTTCTCTTTCCCCCAACCATCCACTTCACTCCTCTATCTTCCCCTCCTCCGCCATTTCCTTGATCTGCTCTCGTAACAAGTTCCCATTTCCACTTAACTCCTCTACTCATGTAATCCCTTCCTTTCCCCGTGCTGCTCCTCCAACAAGAAAACCTTCAAATTATTTTTTTAACATGGAATTACACATAATTAAGGCCAAGACTGAGACTAATGTGCTGGGTGTTCAACATCTGCTCGTACAATCCACTCCTTTTCCCACCTGTGCCTGATTTCTGCCTCGCAAATTTGATCTGTAGGGAGATGGCAATCTAAACATACACTTGGCTACCTTTTGGAAGAGAGAAAAGCCAGGTTTATTAGAGAAACTACCTGAATTCACAAGAAAACCCTCATCTGAGACTCCTTTTGTCCCCTCCTTTCCCCCCTCCTTTTTTTTTTAAAGCCAGCATGAAACAACTAAGCACATCGTGACTTTTTTTTTTTTTGAGAATTATACCCATTTTAAACATAGGGAAACAATGATTCAAAGTCTCTTCCAGATGCTCGCTACTGATCTCTGGACAGCAGGACGCAATTCAGGAGTCCTGATTCTTCCCACTATTGCTAGATCAGATGCCTCCACGGAAGCACACAACTAGCACCAGTACTTTGTATTTATAAAACTTGCTTACAACAAGTTATCACAGGACAACCACCTTTAATCAATCTGTGAGTAAAACACAAGGTGGAGCCCTGCCCTAAGAGACCTCTGAAGCGAGGTGTCTAAACGCAGATATTCTGATGACAAGTGGATGGTGCCTCCGATTCGGACGTAGCTAATGGAAAGGCAAGAAAAAGAGCCTTGCAGCCGGGCGAGAAAAGCACTGAAGATGGGAGAGGAGACAAGAATAACACTCTATCAAACATGTACATCCCTCAGTGGACTGAGAAATTCCATTTCAACAGAGATTTCCATAGATACCGTGACAGCTGACAGAAGACAGATAACCGAATAAGAGATCCCAATAAGTGCTGCTGTCACGGAGGTGCTGGCAATGACTCAGTGACGAGACCAGGAGTGGCAAGAGACATGTTTTTTCCTATGGGGTTAGGCACCTTCACTTTAAACAATTATACCCACCTTCACTCTCCGCTGACAAACTAATATAAAGGCTTAAACTGCTGTAGGTGAAACAGAACATCCTTATGCCTCAATCGTATATGGCCCAAATACACCAAAACCAGACACAATAACAAAAGGCGAGCAGCTCTGTTTTGCTCCAATATACATCTGCAAGTCGGAGCAAATTCAAAGAGTGTAATTCTCAACCCATACAGTGATGGGAGTGTTAAAAAAGGGCTGGGGGGAATAACCATGGGTTGGCTGGGGGTCAGGAGACACCTCGGGAATCCTCTATATAACATTTAACCTTCTAATAACAGAAGATTATATAGACAGCTAATCCTGTGAGAGCGAGAAAGGGAAGTGCAATCTGTAATTGGGGCCTGGAGGTACTATGAAAATACAGCCACTATATACCCACGTCAATGGGGCAAAGAATCGGGAAGCCACTGGCAAGTTTTGGATAATTAAGAAATGGGTTTTAGCTGGAGAAATCCACAAGTGATCGGTAAAGAGGTTGCAGACCGCAAAGCTGCCCTTCCACTTGCCCAAAATAGCCAGTTACTCCCAGCCCTTCCCATTACTGAGGCTCCTGTATTTTCTTCCTACCATATAATGATCTGTCCCAAATCACACATGAGGGGTTGCATATTAGAAAGGCCACCCAGACTTCAAAGATCCCCATCTCCAGCAAAATAAACGGTGAAACACAGACTCTCACTTCCATAGCCTTCCAGTCACCCCCTCCAGCAAACATTCACTATTTTTTTTTTAAACTTAGACTCTCTCCACAACTGAGAGCAAAGCCTCCTACGGCTACGCACAGCACAAATGTGTAGTGAAAGAGAGTCCAGGTTTGCAGCAGCTTGGAGTGGTGTGGTGCTGAGGACCCATCAGAGACGCTGGTCCAGCTGCAGCCGAGCACAGTTGAAAGGTTACTGTCCCAAGCTCCTTGGCACTTCCTACCTTCCCACTGCTGCTCCACTTGCCGTTCTTCCCTCAAATCTCCTCTTATAACTGCAAATGTGCTTGTTCCCTGACCAATCTGACTGAAAAAAAATCATTAAAAAGATTGTTTTGGCCAGACTGAATTAAGGAGCAGTCACACATGCAGTTCTGCTGGCAGATCTGAGGAAGCTGTGATCTTTCAGCTTGGGGGACCGGCTGCCAAAATAGCACATGTAGGTATTCCCCAAAACCCTTAAGAGGCCAAAGAGAATCACCAGCACAGGGAATCAATGGAAGAGATGAAAATTAGCACAGCTTCCCTGAATCTAAGTGTAGTGCCCAGATAACAAGGCCATCTCTCCTCTCCTAACAGCGCTGCTCACCAATGATGCCTCCTCACTTCTCATTCTTGCACGTCGGATTAGCTCCCCCAAATCTCTCCCTTGCCCACCTAGCCTCTCATCCTGTCCCTTACAGTCTCCTCCCAACCACTTAATTCCTTCCACTTTGAACTCCGTTAGCGGTCCAAATTAAAGGCACTAGTGACAGGATTAACAACTTAGTCTATCCGGCGATTATACAGTTATCTTAATTCTCTTTGTCCAGTCCTCTTTATCATTCTCTTTAACAGGTCTTGATTTTAACTTGGACAAAGATAGGCATAATGTATCACAGCACGCATTACAAGAGCTAGTATAAGGGGATCCCAGCCCCGCGAGGAGCCACCGAGAGCACTACACGCTAAAGAACAAGGATGAATCCTTAACAGGGATCTTACCGAGGCTTCAGCTTTGGGCATTACATCTCCGTCTGAAAGCTTACACCGTGCCCACACTGTGAAACTGCTATCAGCAGCCAGCATTGTGCAATACTCCAGGTTCCAGAGACAGCTTAACTATGGTTTTAACACCATCCCAGCACTTACTTGAACAAAGGGTTTTTAGGCCTTTGAGGTTTCTTCTTTGCAAAGAAGGCTGCAAATTCTCTCCCGGAGCTGGCGTAGCTGAGCTGGGTTGACGGCTCCGAGGCGGTGCGCGTGTTCTTCATATCCAGATATTCTGTCAGCAGCATCTGCAAACAGAAGGAAGAGGAAGACAACATTTGAAACAAAACAGCGTTGTAACGTAATGCAAACATCAAGGATCTTTAAGTACTCTATAGGGCCGAAGACTGGAAAACTAATAAAAATCCCCAAGGTTTGTAATTAACATGGAAACCCAAGCTTCATTTTCAGAAATGAGATCCTCGTGGCCTATGTGTCACGAACGTGGTAAAAATACTTCTCACATTACTTGACCAATTCAGTCTGCCCCAAAACACTGCTGGCACTGACCGCATCTTGCAAGGAGTCCTCACTCCTCCCAAAGCTGGTTCCATCCTACCCTCAACAGCAACAGTAAGACAGTGGGTAGCTGGCTGGCCTTTACAGACTATAGATTACATACTACAGGTCTTAGAAATTCAAAGGTTACCAATATTTCCAAGCTGAGTTGGTATAACGGATGCTTTTTAAACAACTTTGCAGTGCAGAAACAGATTTCAAGTCATTCACTTAATTTCATTGTTTCTCAAGATGTACAGAAAACCCTTAAAAAACAACTTTTGTTAACGCATTTAGAAATTCACCAGTTTTTCTGAGAAAAACCCCACCTGTTTGGAGGCTATTAGTATTGTGTTCAACTCTAATAATGAGCTAGCCAAATCCAGTCAAAGAGCGCTGTCTGTAATGAGAAGAATACATCAGTACGGTGCTGTCCATGTTTAAACCAATTACGTAGGAATAAATATCTCAGCAAATGGTATCATGCCCCTAATTAGAAACAATTCACGATGGCTTGGAAAAAATACAAACACAAAACAACTTGATTTCAACTCCTAAAAAGACCTCAATTAAAACTTTACCTGCACACAAGCTTTTTAAATGCACGCTTATTGTTAAGAGTAAAAACAATCGCCGCACTAATTTTTAAAAGTAATGTACCAACTGTGTTTGTATTCTTGCATTCGCATTTCATCTTGCCTACTTGAATTAACAACCCTAAAATCGTCACAAAAATGTAATTAAACCCTCCAACTTAACCAAGTTAAAAAAAGAAACACTTAGCAACTTGTTCTCCTATCATAGATTAAACCTATTTATAATGGATCTCATGATTCTGAAGCCACTTCATATCCAGCACTATGAAATACGAAGCATGTAATACGTAACTCCACAATTGCAATAATGCCACAATTACATTACCACAAGCCAACAGAGATTTGAGCTAGCACCATGATGAACTGCCCCTGTTAGTTAAAAAGTGAAATAGAGAGATAAAAGTAAAATAGAGAAGTAAAAGATCAGCTTGTGTAGATATTCATAACAGACACATCAGAAAAAGAGAGGAGAAAATTGCTAACTAGGGAGGCAGAGCAGGATGCTTGGACACGAGACTCAGAAAAAGTCAAGAGGTGCAGTGAAAATTGTTGAGTTTGATAACTGTTCTCATAGTTCAAGTTATAAAATTTAAGCATAGTGGAAACTGCACCAGACCAGATCAATGCTCTTTCTGCTCCGCTATCCCGTATTCAACACTTACACCGCTTCTTCAGAACAAGGTCATTAACTATACGAGCAGGGGTGACATGTGACAGCACACCATCAAGCGGGAGAGAAGTTAAGGAGAGGTCTTCAATGCATAGTACATTTGCCTTATAACTGCAGCAGGGAGATTCAAACCCTTATAATTTTAAAGCGATGCTATTAACGTGTGGGACAGTCTTAAAATCTTGCCAGCTACTTGCCTGAAAAAATACCTTGAAGTTTTAGTGTCTCATTAGCTTCTGTAACGCACAGCCTTCCACCCAACGTCACTGACTCCAACTTATTCTGTGCGCCAAGACGGCCCAAGATACCCAGTTGCTTTGCTCTCAGTCCTTCTATGTGATTTTAATAAGCATCATATTTCAGTGGCAGAAGTTGTGGCCTGGTCATGTACTTATTAAAAGCTGCAGCAAGCTAGAACTTTAAAACCCACTTAAAAGAAAAGAAAAAACAGGCATTTTTCTGCCTATCAAAGCAAATAGGAGCTTTCCCTAACAATAATGTAAAAGATTTCATGATTTGGTCCCATAACACTTTAGTGGCAGTTGCTCAGCCATCAATCAAAAACCTTGTTAGACATTAATCACATGCATGTACAGCAAGATTTATGAGTGACTGCAAAGTTTGCAACATCCCATTCATCTATAACAAGGACTTCTGACTTTCTGTTCAGTGGTTGAATTCTGCCATCCATGTAGTATATTTACATCAATGTCAAGCAAAGCAAGCTGTACATAAAGCACGAGAACAAAGCACTCTTTACCCAACTGCTCTTTGGGAAGGAAAATGAAGATAAAATGTTTTATTAAAAAGGCAATATTTATGGATTTGGAGGCCTAATTCAATTCTCAAATTTCAAAAGGTCACATCAGTATGTGCAGTCTGTTTACCACGTTGATCTGGTAACAGCTTGCAGGACACCATCTCTCCGAACCACAGTGGGGCAGGAGCAAACTGGGCAGGAGCAAATTGGGGCAGGAGACGTGTTTACACGTCTGACTGCTGCTTGCACTTGCTGCGACTCTCCATATCTTGGTTTTCATTTTTTGGCCGAGTCCCACGAGAAGTTGTGCAAGTCACTTTGTCTTATCAAGCTCAAGTTTGACCTATGAATGAAACCGGGACAGTAAAACAGGCCTGGCCACAGGGTGACAGCTCCATTCATTCATTACTTCTGTCTCTTCTGAGGTTTTTAGATAGGAGGCCTGAGCTCTGAATAGGCTCCATTCCATCAATTAAAAGATATTTCACATCCTCACAAATTCTCAATTAAGATGGATGCTGTGGGCTGAATTGCTTGTTCCACTAGAAAAACGAGACAGTTTTAAAACTGAAGATCTCTTCCTAAAATACTACCATTCTGTCATTAATTCTCCTTTGAGACGATTCCATCTCAAGCACCTCTGCTGACTTAAGCAGCAATAGGACCTTGAGAAAAAGATATTTTAGCTAAGCAGATCCCAAGACATTTATGTCAAAAACAACCATCTGAATTTTGATAAAATTTGGAAGACAATTCACAAAACTCTGCTGGTTTAACGTATTTCTCATATGCAACAACCATGAAGTGACAACTGAATACTTCAACATTGCTGCATTCCAACACGAACTTGGGAAGCTACTGAACAGTAGCTACCAACGTCTCCAGATCTATATAAAATATACTGATGTATTTTTTTTAAAGCTGTCCAAAAAGCTCTCTACACCATAATGTTGATTTTCAGTTTGTCTTCAGATCTTTGGGGGTTCCAAAAGATTAAATGAAAACTAACACGGTACCCAGAACTGTACAAGGGTAAATGGGATGACCTAGGTAATTACTGGCCTCTCAACCTAGCATCGATCTGAGACAAAATAACAGAACAGATGATAGAGGACTCTATTTAAAAAAAGAATTAAAGAAGAATAACACAATTCATGTCCATCAACATGGATTTACCGAAAACAGATCCTGGCTAACCGATATTTTTGAGATGACAAATTTAGTTTTAAATAAACAGAGGAAGATACAGTTATATTTCCACAAAGGATCTGAGAAAAAAAAATGAAACAATAGAAGTCAACACAGCATCCACTATAAGAAATGTCAGCAGGCTACTGAAAAGACCTTTAACATCCAACTAGAAATGAGGAAATCACCAGTATTGGATTATGCAAAGTCCCAGAAATCTAGATTCATTTTTCCTTTGTCCTCTATATTCCAAGTGAAAGCCTATTCCAGAACTTTTCTTTCTCTTTTATTGGTTAGAGATCTTCTAATTTTCAGCTTAACTTTGGTCCATCTTGGTTTTTAAAACAATAGTTATTAAAGAAGCTTAATCAGGGAAAGAAAGCACGTACACGAGTGGCTGCAGCAACCCTTTCTGCACTGAATGGACCAGACTTGTTCTTGTCCCTATTTTGGGGGAGAACAGTAAATAAAAAAGGGAACAGACCATTAACATAACATTTCAGCATCACCAGAGGCAGATTTCTACACCTAGGGGGAAAGAATGAAGGCCAAACCTATGGGACTACTGGATAAGCAGCAACTCAGAAGATTTGGGAACACTGAAGACAAACAACAGCAGAGTGTTTCCCACTGTGGCGATGGAAATAAATTAACTAATGAAAAATGGCTAAATTTGATAGGAGTGAAGTTTACGGCATGCCTCTGCCTTTGCCCTCACACCTGGAACAGTGGACGAAACTTGGCATTCATAAACAGAGAAAGAGGAGGCAAGAAGAAGCACGAGAGTTATTAAAAGGCTGGAGGGCATGACTTACAGCAAAACACCAAGAAGTCATGAGCTCGGTCTTATTAGCTTAGCAAAGAGCAGGCTATGAGGTTACTAGAGCAGTGCGCAAGCACATAACACAGCTCAAAACTGATGAAAAAAATCTTCACTAATGAATTTATAAAAAAAATCCAAAGCCTGAGGAAAGTTGAAGCTGGAGAGGCTTTGACTAACAGTTAGGCATACATTTGGAGAGTGTAATTACCCACTTAAATCAAAGGTTACAGTGCATTCTCCATCACTGACTCCCCTCCACCCCAGTCAAGACTGGATGCCTTTCGAAAGGATGTGCCCTCATTCAAATAGAAATTAGTTCAAGAAACTACTATGGCTTGTTTTATGGAAGAGGTCAGACAAGAAGATCACAATAGTTCCTTTTGGCCTTATCATCAGTGACTCTTAATATGCCCTCGCAACACTGCTAGCTCTCAGGATCCTGGATGAAGGAAACACAGATGTTCACAGCATTATTACTCCACATCTCCTTTAATTACCGCTTCCATTGAAACATGAACGAAAACCAGCTGCCGCTGATGCTTGTGTTTGGTAGACAGATTTGCACTGGAGGAAAGTTCTTCTCCTGTGTTTCCGGAACACATATTTCTGGGGCGTCTTTGACCAGGCCTGGGTGCAACCCCTGGGCAGCTAGATGCACAGTAGCCTCAAAATGCATGAAACTTCAAATGAAGGTGACCTCACTCACGTTTTTAAGAGTCAAAAAACAAAAACAAACCCAAACCAAAAAAACCCACCCAGAAATAACACTCTCAGCATCTGAGAATGTCGCCAGTACTTTGCTATGTGGTACTGGCAATAGAAAATATGCTTTATTTTCAGCTTACTGCTCTAACACACCGGGCAGCTGCATAAATGCTGGCATTTCAGCTGTACTGACATACTGTTGACTCATTCGGAGCTGCATCAACCTTGGAGATTTCCTCAGTCACATCTTCGTTAGACGTAGCAGGAGGAACGAGAAGCTGAGATTACAGAGCAGAAGACAGATTTGCTAATGAGCTTTTCAATGAGAAAAGTTGGTAGAAACAGGACATCCCACAGCAGTCACATTTTACTACGGTTTCCCCAGCTCAACAGGGATGTGAGGAAGTGCTTGGTGACAGCAAATCACAGCGCATGCATTGGGAAAGACACAACAGCCCTGAGAAATGATGACATCCAACCACAGACGACTTTGGGGGCAACAAAGGCAACTGTAAATGAATCCTGAAAAAACCTGGGAGTTCAAGTAGGATGCACTACTGCGACATGCACTTACGTCTTTGTAAACATATAAAAAGAGACATCGTTCTTCAAGCTCTGGAGGCTGGAGGTAACTACTAGCAAAGTGCCAAAATAAGGCAAAGAAAGCAGTGGAATTCAGTGGGAGACTAGTCTATAGCTAACTACCCAGTAATCTGCAGTATCAAGTTTCTTGATAATTAAAAGGCTGCAGTAATTGCGGAATTCAACAAAAAGAATAACAGTTCGATCGCATTTTAAGACCACCGAGCTTTCTGCACAAACTGTGCTAGGTAGAGAACTCAAGAGAACAGGGGCTGAGTACACGTATGGCACACATGACAAAGGACAAAGCAACATAAGTCTGAAAGAATAAAAAACAAATTTTTTTAGGTGCCATGAATATTGTTTAACGCCGTACAACCTGCTTTATCTAATCCTCACTGCCCGTGAAATTAATTTAACTGGAACACAATAATAAAAACCCTTCAAGAATTAATTCTCTCAAGGCATTGCCCAATTCTATTATTGCACAAGAAGCAAGCTTTTTGTTTTTCATTTTTGGGAAAAAGTAAAAAGAAAAAAAACCCACAGAACTATTTAGATAATGCTATCACTGCCAATGCTACCACATTCATTATCAATGCTAATTGTCAATTAGCGCAACTATTAGCGTAGATCTGTGAACGTGCTTCCACCTCCGGGGAGGAAGGGAGGGCTGGAACAAACCCCCAAACTGCTTTAGAAAACACAACTTCCTAAAAGCTGTTTTAATTGACAATGAACGGTAGACCTGCTCAGATTGCTTCGGAGAGCTTAAAATCAGAATCTTTTCATTTCACAGGTTACTTTTATCATAGCGTGGACTTTATAGCAAGGCAGGGAACACCACAGGCTCTGATTACACTCGGTGGATGGACGAGCTGAAGTCACTCGAGATATATATACTTATATAACGGGCTCCACGGTTGCTAGCACAGCAAAAGGAGAAGAGTTACGTGCTGTCATGGCCAGCCACGTCAGGCTGCAGGTTCTTTGAACGGACAAACGCTGGCCAGCGCTCATTTTATTTTCCCAGGCTTTATGCAAGCTGCTCCAACAGCTTACACGTCCTACCAAGAGAGGGAGTTTGGTCCAGGGTTTCACCTTAACTTATACTTGCGACTCAGAAAATAACCAGCTAGAGGAGAAAGCTGCTGAAAAAACACAACAGGTAACCGTATCTCCCGCAAGACGTGAGCAGGCCCATGATGCTGAAACAGAGTCGCCTCCAAGTCTTCAAGGGTGCCTTGCAACTGCTTTTTAGCTTTAGTGGCTTTAATATTCATATAACCAACCATACGGTATCAGCTCGTTCAAAGGTATGTGATGAAGGTCGTCCTCAGTTTATTAATGCAGAAAGTTTTAAGATGCCTTCGCTGAAATTTAGTTATCTTTGCTTCAAAAAAGAGAAAGGGAGCTAGTCTGGTCTTTTTTTTCCAGCTTTCCTAGTGGTTCTGCTGCTTTATTTATTTTAACAGAAGAGGGACAAATATTGATGGCAAATTTATTTAAGCTGTGAATAGTCAGCTTGAGTAACTGGGTCATAAAACAAATGGACGGCATTTAATTTTCTCCAGACACGTTCCTGTTCTGCAAATAGAGATTATGCTAAAAGAAATGACCCAAGCAACAAGGCTGCTTTCTGGTTTTAGTGTCGGGCCCCTAACACCAAAACAGAATGACGGGGGGGGGGGCATGTCTGCATAGCAAAGCTGAGGTTTCATCTGCAAGACTACTACTGGAATCAGTGAGAGCTACGCATTTAAATAGTTTATGGGGTTTTGGCTTAATATTGCACAATGCTTGGCTCAAAAAAAAAAAAAATCATTTTGACAAGTAAACACAATTGGCCTCTGAGCAGTAACTTATATTGCCTGGGACTGCTTAAAGACTACATCTATCTATGTATCCATATAGATAAATATAGATATATCTATGGATGTATAGATATAGCTAGATACACAGCTAGATACATATACAAACAAGCAAAAAAGCACCATCTTTAGCGCACGGTCCTTCCAATATGATTAATGATAAGCTGGATAATACATATGGTCCAGCACTACGTAGCGCATGGATAACTAGCCAACTGTACTCTAAAATGGTCCAGAAAGCAATAAACTTCATCAGCAAGGCGTAACTACCAGCTGCTTCCCAGACCGTACGAAACGAAGCGTTTCACCGCGAGTTTGAAGCGCGGCCTTTCCGCCCGAGCGGGCTCGCTTCGGTTCGGGGGGCACCTTAAAGGTCAGGGAGGAGCGCAACCGTCCGACGGGTAATCGAGTGCACGTTCCTGCTCCGCAATTATAATTCGGGTAAACTTTACCGGCTCTGCACGGTTCGGAGGCGGGGAAGAGGCGGTTCAGAAAGCCAAAGGCGTTCAAAACGCTGGGGGAGAAACGCCCGGCCGCGTCCAGCGCCCGCCACACGACCACCTCGCAGACCCTGCCCTGTCCCAAGGCAGGAACGTGCGATTTCAACGCGGCCGCCCAACAGTGCCAAGCTCAACCCGGCTCGTCGGGAGAGAGGAAAAGGGAGCGTGCTGTTTAAATACCAGCCGTGTTAACTCCCGGGTAAAACAGGGCACTTCGTGTATTCCGGGCCGTCAACTAATTGCTTAAAACATCCCGCTACAGCGTGGCGGGTAAGAGTAGCGTGCCCTCCGTCTTCATTAAATGCCAGCTCTTAATAACAGACTCCAAAAGGGCTTTAATTGCATTTACTCGCAGCTCCTGAACTTTAAAAGTTGTTAATCAGATTTCTATGTAAATGGAACGACGATTAAAGGTTAAGTACAGGTTTCTGAAATTTCAGCAGTTGAAGACGGATTGCCCTTAACAGGAAAGAGAAACTACCAGCCTTGACAGGAACTAAACATCTTAATTAAATACTCAGAAGTACAGTACTTATTTCTGCGTGAAGTTCTATTTTCAAATGTCAAACTTAATCAGGCACTTGACAAAAATGTGCAATATCCCTACAGCGAGGAAGAACAAAAATGCCTGTGGATTCTCCTCGGAAGAAACACCTGCAAACCTCCCAAATCCTCCGCTAGCCCCAAACCGCAAGTCCTCCAAGCTGCCCATTTCAAACATCACTACGGAAAGTTTTGTGGCTCTAAAACTGCCTGGTCCGGTTCAGGGGTAGGATACGCTGGTTTTCCAACATGTCAACTTTTCTCCCGCAGTGCTGCCCAAAACTGACTCCACGCTTTCGTACCTACCGGCTCCGTACAGCAAATACAAAGCCCGAACGCCTAGGTCGGACGCAAGTCCTAGCCCCGTTTGAAACCTGAGTCGAAATTTATTCCAATTAACCAGGACTCCAATTTAAATCCGTTTGAGATATATCATCAGCTCCGTTATCGGTACACGCGTTCTACGGTCACGCAGCAGGCTGTACAGCGGCAAGAAACAGAGCTAAGGCGGACCCGTAAGACGCTTTATGCCAAAACATTATAAAATAAGAAGTATTTCATGCAAGCCAGGATTTAATTCTAATTCCAGTGAGCAGCAGCTGCACAGGGAATTATCTCAGAGGTTGAATAAGGAGCTTCAGGACCAGAGACCTTCGCTGCTACAGCGCTTAGCTGTACGGTGGGTCGTAAAGCCGCTGGGATGAGCTGCCAGAAGAACGGACCCGGGGATTTCCCGGACACGGTAATTTGACCCTAGTGCAAGCAAACTAGCACACATCTTCATACCCTATAACACACGATAATTCATAAAAACTGGAAGGATCCGAATATTTGTATAACTGGATGCCGAACTGCACTGACTTCCTATAGAATTAATTCTTGAAAGTGGACTTTAGGGCTAAACCATTTTTTTACCGAGCAGCTACACCTAATCCTAGGAGGAAATATTTTTCCAGTAAGCTGTATAATAGCTATAGCAACTACTGGTTCACTATAGCAATGTTGCACAGGATAGAAAAATCAGTCACAAAAAAAATACGTACAGTGACGGCGTCTACTATACTCGCAACCCAAAGCCCTAAGAGAAATTTAGCAATGGGAACTACAGAGACAGACTTCTGCCTTCAGGCACTATAAAACAGTGGGAAAAGAAGGGTGTAAGGAACAACAGAAGTCAAGAGAAGTGTGTAACAACTGTTCAGATACCAGTTGCTTCATCTTCTTTCGAACCAATTAAACATTTGGTCACAGTGACGTGAGAAAAGGAGGGAGAGTAAGGAAACTTCCACCCACCTTTGCATGAAGCACAGCTGTAATAGGAGGCATTAACCCGCAAAAGCGATTTACCAACTAGTGCTGGGAATCTGGAGGAGTAAAAGAGGATAAAAAATAAAAAAAAAGCAAATCTGCTCTAGCTAAACCTAGTACTGTTGCTCTACTATATATAAAAGGCTTAAATAGATGTAGCAAGGGTGGCTATGAAGTCGCATTGAAAAAAGCCAACATTCTGTAAATTCATACTTAATCTCTAACTTTTGTCAAAATTAACTTGAAGAAATTTAGACCTTACTGCTTTCATAGACTGTCTTAGTAATAAGACAGAGTATCAAACAGCTCTGTATAACAGAACACGCTAACAGAAATTGCGTCCCTGACTCCTTAAACACAGGCGAGCATTTTCTAATTGCTCAAATCCTGCAAGATCCGACTTCATCTGAGTCGACACCTGTAGCCCAGAAGCGAAGCACCTAACAGATGGAAGCAGCCCATAAAATTAGTCGTGTGAAAGGTTTGCACAGAAGAACAGCTAAATACCAGCGACAGCAAGCCGAGGCTTCAGCAGGATCAGGTCTAGGGCCTCCGAGATGGTGATAAAAGGGCACCTTCCCCTTTGACATCAACCCAGCAGCCACCGTTTCAAGCCCAGCCGTTGACACCTTTGAAAGGACGTCAGAACTGGAGACCCTCTTTGTCGCGCTTACAATAAGCGTGATTTTACATTCCTCCCCTGCCTAACCGGACAGGAGCATCTTGCAGTGCAGGGCCGGCAGCAGCGTGCTGGTGTTTCCCTAGTTCGGGAGGTTCAATACTAAGCTTTACCAAAAAGCATCCTTCCACTTATTCTAGGAAGAGATATGTTTTTGCGAAGCTTCAGGGTCTTAGAAGTTACTACTAATATACTGATGCCAGAGGGGGGAGCTCATGGCATAGAGAAGATTCGCATTTTCAAGGTTTGGGGGGAAAAACGATAAAAAACTGGAAGGTGTACAAAGCTCTTGTGCACGAGCCCTTCCTTCCTTTTAAAGCACCCTTCAGCATCGCTATCGAGGTACGGCACTGAGCCACCCAAGCGCCGGCGTCACGCAGATGATAACGTTTCCGAGCATGTTCCGTTACAGGAGATACTTGAATGTCTTTCTGCATCAGGGAGCCTTTTCCTCCCCCTTTCATCAGCTTCTCAAATGAAGCTAAACAGTAACGCTTGCATCTAATGATACTAGGGACCTTGTAACGGGATTAGGAGAAACACCATCATTAGCTTCAAGGAGAAATGTGACCTTGAAGAAATTTCTTGCTCTGTACTTCGAACAGAAGCACCGGGATCAATGACATGAATTCCTATGTAGGGATGAGGAAGGGGCAGGGAGAAGGAAGGGGCTTTCTATTCCCAGGGAGACACCGTCTTCCTCCCATATTCATGGCAGGCAAAAAAGCAAGTTGATTACCAAAAGGTGATGCCACGTGAGCGCTGCTTTTTCCACAACGCCAAAAAGTAGCGTCATTCCACTGCTCATAAAAACACTACTGGCAATCGCACAGCAGGACTCCTTTCTGGAATCCCATCCCAGGCCCCAAACTGTGACGTGCTGAACCCAAAGCTTCATTTACGAAGCCTGAATGTACTCCGCACCCCATTGAAACACATTTGATTTGGCAAGTGTTCATCTGAGAGAAATTATTTTAGATAAATTTTCTCCAGCGAGACCTGCAACCACTGCTTTTGTTTACTCAGAAAAGCTTAAGTGCTCCTGGAGTCCCTATGTGGCTTCCAATATCCAACCCAATCATGCATGGCATTGTTTCCTTCAGTAAAAACATTCCTTCAGGATGCCAAAAGGAAGGGTAAATGCAATAGCAACAGGAATCCATTTTAAAGCTAAAAGCTCGACCAAAAAAAAAAAGAAGAAAAAACACACTTCCTATTTTTATATTCTCTAAAGCAAACAATAAACTGGTACCGTTGTTCAGAAAGAAGCCCCTCCTGACCAAAACCACGACATCTTTGTCCGGCCTTTTACTCTCTTACTGAGGAAGCAGCTCTGCAAAATGTCCTCTCTTTTATTCCTTGAGAGACAGGGCATGAATTCATCCACATTTTCCACAGCAGGAATCCTAGAGCCTGGTCCTTGCAATTCCAGCTTACACCAACATCCTACGGGTACTATCAGATACTCAATTTTTAATGATCATGTTCTTCAGTTACACTGCAATTGCACAACAGAGGTGGGGGTTTTTTTGTGTTGAAAACTGAAAGAAAACCAATGCAATACGCACTGGTCCAGAGGGCTGGATCTTTGTTTCCAGGTTCCAGCTTTGGCTCTAGGAATATTCATTTTCCTGGTGCACAGGGAGATTTGAACAATGTTAAGCGTAGGGACTAGCGTGGATGAAACGGGAACAAAAGCCACGTTGTCCGGGGCAGGAAAGGGAAGGCAGAGCAGGTTTGTACAGCATCTTAACCCTTACAAAAGCCACCAGCGTCACTCCCCCGCCGACATAAACTCCTACGCGCAAGCAGAAGTCGCGGCAACACGTGAGAAACTGGCAGCCTAATACCACTGGGTGGAGCCAAGATAAAGCAGATGGCTGCGACACAAATTCCCCATCTCTGCCCATACTGCTACCATTTCAGTGCTGGCTTCCTCAAAAGAAAAGCAGCCACCACCACGGCAAATCCCGTCCTCGGAGATTACACCAAACCCACCGCACCCCTTCGTTCCTGCTCCTAAATTCCAGAGATGAAAAATGAATTCATTTATGCTGCAGAAACGCTGGCCACCGCTTCATGCAACCGTAGTAATTAAAACCATCTTCTCGGACTTCCCAGAACCCTACGTAAACGTACGACTGTCGAATTCAACTCGGCTTTTGAAAGGACTACCTACCATCTCAGGCTTCTGTGCATTCATGTGAAAATCCATTACGTTCCCACCTGCAAGGCCCATCCTTCCGGGCACGCAACTGCAGCTGGCCATGCAAACCTGACTCAGTAAAGCCATTGCAAACAACTAAGGCTATATGTCTAGTTATGCCACGGTTCATTTAACATATATACAGATTAAAAAAATAAAAATAAAGTACTGAATGGCTTCTAACCATGGACAAGAGTCATAAGAAATGACGGCAAAAACGAAGAGACAAAACCTGCATTAGCTTGTCTCCATTTCAGATAATTACTTGTGAGGGTTGTTTTTGTAAGACGTTTGTGACTCACAAGGGAGTCTGTAAATTTACTGTCTTCTGCAATCTAATAATGTCGGCAGCTATGAGAGTTACCTATTTATTGATGTGTGACACCAATCTATCGTCAATGGATAAAGAAGCTGTTACTTAAAAGAGTTCTCCCTCCCCTTTTTAGTGTGCACGGCTTCCAGGGAGCAGAATTTGTCCAAAAAGAAAAAAAGTAAAAAAAAAAAAATTAAAAAATAAACCATCCACAGGAGTTGATAAAAATGAGAGAAAGGGGATGGAAAGTGAAATCTGAAGAATTTGCTTTGTTATTATATCACTTAACTGGACAATATAGCAAGGAGATTTGTCACTTTTAATTGCAACTGATAAAACAGGGAGGCCCAGAAGAGGCCACACTGGACGGTAATAAGCTCCTGGACGAGGAATCAAAGAGACCTGGACCATATTTTCAGTCTATTTATCAGCCTGTGGCACAATCCGACTTGCTTCTACCTTGCTCTCTACCCAGGTCCTTTGCCTCAACCAACAGACAGAGGCAGTTTTGGCTGAGCAGCTGCTCAGCATCAAGTCCATCAGGGCTCTGATCTTCGGTGGAGCCTCTCGGTACTACTGAGAAGCAAATAAAAACGGCATTGAGAACAGGCGCACCTTAAACCTGGCCCCGGGGAAAGGCAAAAAAGCCAGGACGAGCTACGCCTACGAGCGCAGTCCATCCCCTCCAGCCGAAAATGCCAGGTGAGAGCAGGGTAGAGTCAAACAAAGAAAGGGCAACAGGCACATTTTTAAAATCCACTGTGCACTTTAATAACCTACAGACATACAAATCACTGTCAAGTGTGAGCCAGCAGCTCCCAAGTGCTTCTTTATTCCCTTCCATTAGTCTGCTGCTTTTCCCCCGATCCTATCAGTCAGAGATGGAAGACTAATATATACCTTTATTTTCCAAAAGTTTAAATGCATCACAGCCCAAGTGTAAATAATTTATAATCAAGAGGCAAGTAAGATTCTGGTGCATAGCTGAAATGAGAATAAAGCTTTTAACAGGAGGAAGATACAGATATGCTCACATCCATATAAACAAACAGTTTGCCACTGCCAATGAAGATTTCACAAGGAAACTACCACTCCTCCTCCCTCCTCCTTCAGATTCCCTTGATTTTAATATTGGTCCTTCAACCAAAAGCTCATTACTAAACCAATTTTAATGTCACTTGAATTCTTACAAATAAGGAGACCACACAGGGAGCTGATGATTTTAATTCTGGCACTTAAATCAGAAGTGTGAAGTCAAATGCAATGCATACCCTTCCCCCTTCCTTTAATTCTACATTTAATTTCAACGTCTTGCTCTTCCAAATCCCAACCTGCAAGGAAGTATTTAGAACTAAATCAAACAGGGGAAGTTGCAGAGCTTTGACATCCAGCGAGCTGGTGGATGGGATCGCTAGCATTTCACCCATCATTCTAGATGGCAGGGCTATAATCCCAGTGCCTTCCCCAGAATCGCAGAAAACAGTGTTGGGAGAGACCTCAAGAGATCACCTAGTCTATCCCCAAAGAACCAGTTCCGTTGTCATGTCTGACAGATGTTTGGGAGTTTTTAAGGATGCTAAGCGACATATAACATCCCTAAATCATTCACTGCTTACATACAACGGCCATTAGATTAGACATAAACACAAGAAATGTTTAAGTCTCCCTCGACAGTCTTTAAACCCAGTACTTCCTATCCCCTCATGTCCTGAAAAACAGACGATTCCCCTCCTCTTTTCAAAATTCTTGATGTATTTGAAAGCCAAAGCTTTCCCCTACCCTTTTGTCTTCTCATTTCTACATAAATGGGTTGTTCTATTTTTCCCTTGTTTAAGTCATTTTTTCCTAGACCTCTGATCATTCTGGTTGTTCTCCTTGAATTCCCTCCGATTGCTTGGCTTCTTCCTTGAGAAGCCACGGTCCAGAGCGAACCAAATAGGACTCCGTCTGAAATCTTTTCAGCAATGACTAGGACAGGATTATTTCCAACTATCCACCCAGGCTGTGCTCTACGCAGTTTGTGACCCAGTGTAGCCCACAAGTCCTTGTCTTGAAGATGACACATAGCTAACTATTCATTTTGTATACTTACACAGAAATAACCAACTGTGCAATTGTACCTGTCCTTTTAAATTTAGTTCGGCAAGATCTTCCAAATTTCTAATCATGCCTCCCAAAATAACGCCAAGCCCCTTCTTCCAGCCTGATGTTTGCACATTTAACGATTCGCTAGTGCATTATCTAAGCCATTAACAAAAATATTGAAGATTACCAAACCCCAGACAGAGCACTCAAACGAGCCATTGGATGAATCCCTTAATAACGAAGCCTTCATCGCTCCTCACTTTCCAGCCAGTTGTTCACCCTCCTCACTACAGTTATATCTACGTCATAGTTCCCTAAGTCGGTTAGGAGAAAAAGCATATGAAACGCTAACAGAAGGCTTACTGTCGCCAGGACACAGGCCACCCACTGCTTCTCCCTCCTCCACAAGCCCTGCCACCAGCTTGCAGAAGGAAATTAAATCAGCTGACAGCTTATGCTTGACATACAGCAACAGCAACTCATCCTCTGATTTTTGGATATTATTTAGTTTATGCGTTCCTACACTTTTTCTAGAAGTTGGAGTTAAAACAACTGCTTTAGAAGTCTCTGGGCTTCTTTCCCCTCTTCCCTGACTCCTTTTTAAGAGACTGTTTCCAGGTTTTCCCTTCTCCAGAGTATCCCAAGACTCTGAAAGAACTTCACCATTTAAAGTTACTCTCCTTGGATGAACATCTTGCTTATGTCATGATTAGCACAAAGTTGAAGGAAGAATAATGAAGGTGACCAAGGAAAGGAGGAAGGGGAAAAAAAAAACCCAAGAAAACAATACAACTCCTCCAAATTCCCCCATATAAATTCAGCAGGGTTTTAATGGAGATGGGAGACTGGACAAGAGCCGGTGACAGAGTGGAGTCTTACTTCAACGTGATCCTTGGTTAGACCTTAGGGGTTGCAGGAGAACCGGAGGTGCAGACAGTGCATAATTAAAAAAAATGAGGGGAGGGAAGAAATGAGATGCAGATATTGAAAAAAATAAATAAATCAATGAATTTCAGCAGGACTGTATATTTTCACGCTATAAAACATCATTCACCTTTAAACTACTGAACTGTAGAAACACTGATCCCATAGTCGCTTTGCCTTTTATCTGCGATTCTCGCAATTTGCATCTGAGGCACCTCATGTTTAGCCATTTGTTAACAACAGAACGTCTTCTTACATTTCTAGGACAATATAGAATTCACTTCTTTCTCAACTGTGTAACAGATGGCGTGCGAGAAGCCCAGCTTTCTGTGACATTGGTTCTCATGCTTGATTCATCTCATGCATCTCGTAAAACATAAGCTCTGGCTGAAGCTTTTCCCACGGTGAGGTCATTCCCAGTATCGCTCTGCTCTGTAGACTGCTATACATTTATTATCATACAGTCTTTTGCTCAGAGGCAGCACTACCTGGCAAGGTATCTTCGCCAAAGCTGTAGAACGCTCCAAAGCTAAACTTTTATCTGTCAGTCAAATGTGACTTATCAAGGGGCTCATGGTTTTAGGGACTGAAACACAGACAACACAAAAGCATAGCTCTCACTCACTTGGCCAATCAGGCTAGAAATGACAT
The DNA here is from genome assembly GCF_036417845.1 of Apteryx mantelli. Taxonomy (NCBI): domain Eukaryota; kingdom Metazoa; phylum Chordata; class Aves; order Apterygiformes; family Apterygidae; genus Apteryx; species Apteryx mantelli. The sequence continues at coordinate 220,185,472 of NC_089978.1, read as the reverse complement.
CAAATCCAAACTGCTTTTTTTTTTCCTATTCTCAGCTTTCACTGGAATACATTGCATATTTCAGTGCTTTTTTTGTTCCCCCACCTCCCTTTTTTAAAAATATTTCTTCTTTCTTCTTCTTCTTATTCTGACAGTCCAGATTCATGGTGGCCACTTCTGTCAAACTTAATTCAGTATTAACCTTTCAGAATTAAGATTATAAAGAGTACACTATTCCCCCCCCCCTTGCTGAAAATCAACTTATCTTTATTCAAGTCGAGTCTGTCAAGTGGCGTTAAAGAAGGTATGTGCAAAACTAATATTAAAAATGATTCAGTCATTCAGTTACAGGTCTTCCAACGCTGGGTTTCACTGCATTTTCTTCAATAGATTTGTCCAATCTTTCACTCCAGTATTGATTCCTCAGACTCAAATTTATTGATGGTATGGAAAAAAAGAGGGATGGATAGTAAGAAGATGGCTAATACACAGACTTGGATGAAATTCTGTGCAAGTAGAAAACAGAACCCATGGAGAAGCATATTAAATACATGGATCCAATTTCTCTTTTTATTTTACTTCAACATTTGCCACGTAGAGCAGATAATGAGTTTCATTAATTTGCCTTACGTGCAAATCTGCACATAGTATGCCTGTTGCAAACAGGGACTGTTGCAACATATTTTATGACCCAAGATCTGTCCAAGTGCCCCAAGTTCTTCAGGCCATTTCTAGTTATGAATTTTTAACCCATAAAGAGATAATGAATGATGATGATGATCATGGACCTTTGCAGAGTGAGCTCTGATTCAAGCAACAAATCCTCAGTTTAATTGTAGCTGCATGAAAATCTTACTACTTTTTAATCTACCTTGTATTTCCTGTCTCTTAACTGCATTAGAAGCTCATGTTTTGTGAAACCAGAGCAGGAAGAAACAGGAGCTGCTGCCTACCCTTCCTATCCCACCCATTATTTTATCTTGTTCCTTCTTATTTATTTTCTTCCTAAGGTAAACAAACCCAACTTTTTTTTAAATCTTTCTTAAGCTAGAAGATTGTATGTGTGCTATGATTTCCATTGCCCTTCTCCTAATCCCTTCTAGTTCTGCAATATCCTTTAAGATGAGCACAGACAATTCAGGGCAGACTCCTACAGATGAGGCTTGCAGCATTGATTTCTACAAAGCCAATATCAAATTTAACTTGATATGTACTCCTTTATGCACCCTAGCATCTTGTTAGTTTTGACCACAGTTTGCACATTAAGAGTAGGCTGTCACTGATCTTTCTAAAATAACACCCATTTTCCTGTCTGGCTCATTTAGAACCAAGGAAGATGAACAGATAAATTTATTTTACCCTTCAATACACATTGCTAGCTTGTTTAGACGTCTTACAAGTTCAGTCTCCTCTTATTCCAACTAACCTATAAGATTTGCTGTCTTCCTGCACAGACCTTTTTGAAGGCCACTAACAAGCATGATAACCACCACAAGGCTTACCAGAAAAACAGAGTTAACCTTTCTTCATGATGATGATTTTTCCCTGGTTGCTACTGCTCATTTTTTCTGGCATCTCATTGACTTCATACTTTTCCTCCCTAAGAAAAGTCTTGGGACATACTGCCTTCGAAACCAAATTAGTTTCAAAGTTCCTTCTAAAGCCTCTCGCTCTGCCTGTGCATTGATTATCAGAAGAGTTTCAGGACAGGTCCTTCTCCCACGTTATCAAAAGCAAAGACTGGTTTCAGAGAAATCATTTAGTTTCTCAGTAATGTTTCTTAATTTCAACATATAATCTTGTGCAATATAACAGAACCAGCAGATCTTTTGCAGGCATCTTGCTTTTAATGGTCTTAAAGATATATCACATAGATTTGCTCTCCAAAACCCATAGTGGACTTTTTCACTTTCCTCTTACTGCCCACTCTAAAAACGTATTTCAGCTCACTGGCTTTCCTAAGGTTTAATTTCTAAATCTTACTTGTGACAAATTAATCCATCTCCAACCTTGGCAGCCATACTTTTAATCTATTTCCTATTTTTCTTTCTGTTCAAAGCAACATGATTCCAAGACTGGACAACATAAAACCAATGGCAAACTAAGAATTTTGCCTCCTTTTCCTATTTAGGATTATTTTACTATTTGATACATAGCCTGACTCTTCCACTTAACCAACTTAAATATCAATAACCGGAGGACGTCAGCTCCCCTAACTTTCTTAAAATGTGCCGGTCTCTGACCTCTTTCAAAAAATACACTCTATGTCTGTTCCTCAATCCACTAACTAGTAAAACATGCTAATACACTTAGGTTTTTACAGCAAAATATTTTTGTCTCTTTATGTGGTCCTCTCTACTCTGAATTTTTATCTCACTAGACAGAGAAATTCTTTAAATAAAGCCATGTTCCTCCACCTCCTACAAAAAGTCTGTCTTTCATGGAGAGTCTGCAAACAGCTTTGCAGATTTCCATTGACATTTGTTATTGCACCACCTTTGCATAATGCACTCTCTAACTTGGTTTTCTCTATCACAAGGGAATCCAACCACCTATTTTTTATTTAACTTAGTTTTTAGTCTTATTTGGTACCTATTTTTCATTCAGTTGCTTAGGCTTTAGTTTTTGTGTAATTTCATGCATCCTCCTTCCTGCAATATGTTGTTGTTTGCAAGTGATTTGTACACTGATGGGGACTCTTCAATTGCAAATATTTACTTTACCACTGAAGGCAAATATTTGACTTCTATCACCACCCAATTTTCATATGGATAAGAAAATACTCCTCCTTGAATTATCATGACAGCTAAATGCATCCACATAATATGCAGTTCATCCACCTCTGACTCAAGATTCATCACCTATTCTAGATAGTTTAATTTGTAAAAAATACAGAAAATGTGTTAGAATTCACAGTTCTCTTTTTCACTGCCCTACTATCTTTAAGATTATATATTTAATTTATATTTGCTGAAAGGGCTCATTATCCATTTTTTCTTTAAGTAAAAACCTTATCTTTCTCTCTCTAAAAAATAATAAGCAAAGAAAATACCCTTCACTCTGTGCCCTTGATCTGTTAGGTCACCAAGCAGTCTCGTCTTAGATTTTATTAAAAGGAGATGTCTTATGCCTTCTTTAATTGCTACTTACATTCTGTAGCAAATTTTCTGCAAAATATTTCGTTTCAATCAAATTGCCACAACCTATACCATGCTCCAAGTCAGCTTTTTAAGTTGAGTACTTCTGAAGTACAGTAGAAATGAATGTCATAGAAGCTGAATAACCTCTGGGCTCAAAAAAAAAAGTCTTCCATTTTGGGAGGAAGAACTCTCTAGTCTGGAGAGACAGACTTTCCACTTTTATTTATTTAACTTTTTAAACTTCTTTTTACAGTGTTCTTTCATTTAATTTGAGCACTTGTTGCACACCAATGTGGGTGTTTCTCCTCCAATGCCTTGTCTGGTCTCTTTAGGTTTCAGGCAGGACCATGACTTCTGGGGGATTTGTTCAGCAGAACAAGCGCTCAGGTTCTGTGGGACCTTCCCAATGCTCCCGTGCAGACAGCCAGGCTTTTGGATGAAGTTAACGCATGAACACACAACACTCAAATTCCTGGAGCAATTAGATGCCCCTGTCTTAAAAACCACTTCCCCATTTTCGCTGCATACTAATATCGGTAAAGCTGAAAGCAAAGGAGAAAATGATGTTATCCATTCACAGATGGAAACAACACGGCACTGACACAGGTGCCTGGCTCCATCAGTATTCCCAACCCTTCACTTCTAGAGGGATGACATTTTTAATCCCCAACATGACAGATTTTGTTAAATGGATAATGAACTGTTATCCACAGATCACGCCACCCAAGTCAGCAAACAGCAGAATATAAATGACAACCTTATTCATTGTCCTCAAGTCCAGAAGACACACAAGTGACAGAGACATTCAATAAACGCACAAAATTCCCTTGAGCTATCCTGAATCTTGGAGATTCAGGCTGGGTTATTTCCCAGCAAAGCATACAGAAATACGTTTCAGTCGCCTTCTGGAAGAGGTTCCACCTTAGATTATTACAAAAATATTGCCTTTGCCCTGCAAGGTGCTGGGCAGTCTGGCCGTACGCCAGCAAAGCACTTACACCCCAGCATGGCTTTAAACACGTGAACAGTCCTGCTCAAGCCATACGTTTAATTGCTTTTCTGGATCAGGGCCAAAGCACTCAACACACTGTAGATCAAGACCTCACTGAAAACACTGGTATCTCCATACATGCAAATCTCAGACGACAACAACAACAACAACAACAAAATCATCCAGTAGCATCCCTGAAGTCTGCTCCCAACTGCTGCTCTATCAGTCTAAACATCAGATAATAACAGATAATTTCTAAACTATTAGTTCTGTGCTATGACTGATACATTTAACCAGAACACGTTCAAATTCTGATACGAATTCTGGTATGAACACATTCAAATTATGCCATGGCATAGATTAATCACTTAACAATTCAGAACTGGCAGATCAATATTCTCTAATAAATATCCATCCACGTCACAATGTTCTTCCTAGAGCCTGCACAAGAAGGGTTTCACTGAGAAGACAATGACCAAATTATAAATAATGTGTTCTGTGAATCTTCTGCTTTTAGTGTAGGGTTTGTAGAGGACATCCAAACTAGAATATTAAGTATATTTTATGATTTTTAAGAATTTTTCTAATAAAAAAAATGTTTTTCGTGCTTTGCTGAAAACAAAGCCTTCAAATGAGAAGGAATGCACGAATTGACCTTAATAAAATGGCAACTCAACAAACAAGAATATCAAACCTCTTCAAATGAGATTACAGAAAAGATTTAAAATGGTCCTCTAGATCTTAGGAAGCACAAAACCTTCCCTGACTAAATTACTTTCAATTCTTCATAACCGTGTTCAGAAGAGAAAATCATCATCGACACAGAAAATCAATAGGAAGTGTTCCAAAAAATAATGCAGTAGTGAGGAAGGACCAGAACAGTAAGCCCTGGAAAGACAGGAGTTTGGGGAATGAAGAAAACAAGTGAGCTAAACAACAAAATAGCTACTAAACAGACTCTGCATCCACCTGACACTCAAAAATAAAATGGCAATTCGTTTTATCAACCAGACCATAAGAGAATAATGATCTGAAAAGACGTTTACAGAATCGATTCCCCAAAATAAAACAAACGGTCTATATAAATTAAGTACTGGGGAATTTAAACATTAAACCAAATAGCCTTTACATAACCTTTACAGCCTTTGGGTTAGCGCACATTATTTTAAGGCAAAGTACCTACCTTATTTCAAACAAGCCACTTAGGCTGTACAGCAAACCACCTGCAGATCAGGACTGAATCATGCCTGCTGCTCTCCAACCTGATCTCTAACCACGGCAGCAAGTCCCTCTTCAGGCAAGAAGAGTCTAAAACCACCGATTAATGCCATGGAATAACCAGGCAATTTACAGAGTTTACATTTAAGATTTAAATACAAGATATTCTCATTCTGTAACAGAACTTCTATGTAAGTAAGCAAGAACAGCAAGTTGCCCGTCACTGTAGAGTTGTATCTCCAACATGTATGAATACGTATAGCTGGAGAGTACTGCAGCAATTTCATGACCTTACCCTTGGACAATATACAGTATACAGCATATAAAGTAGAGCAAAACCACTAAAAGTATGAACAGATTAATCTAGCAGTGTTGATCGTAAAGGATAGGCAGGGAAGAAGCAGGGAAGAAGCAATCAGATGCTCGGGCAGATGGGAGAAAGGGTGCGCTTCGGGGGAAATCCAGAGGCAGAACGAGGCAGATGAGAAAGAGAAGGGGGGTCTCAAAGCCAAAGGCTCCTTCCAAGCAAATGCAACCATCTGGGGCAACGGGACCACCCTAATGAAGATCAAAATCAGAGAGTCAGCTCAGTTTAAGAGAAACTAAAATCCTGGGCCTAATTTCTTTTGTCAAAAGGGATGGTCAGGATCCCATTAATTAATGAACCATTATCAAGACTGTAAAAATAAGCTGAGCTTTACCACTGCTGAGGTTTAACAATACTTCATGGAAATCTTTTCAGAATCATTAAGTGCACCAACTCGGCTTGATTCTGCTCACCCAGCACTTATCTGAGTGAAGTCTCCCAGGCAGTCTTGCTGGCTGGATTACTTGCACAAGCCAAATTAAGCAGGTGCATATATGCCAGTATCATCAAGATCTTACTGAGGTGCTGCAACTCATGGGTTGGGGTTTTTTTGTTTGTTTTTTTTGTTTGTTTGTTTTTTTCATCAGAACCAGAAGCTTTAGTAAGCCAGAAGAGGACAACTAGGAATTCAATTATGGCCCAACGCATCTAAGAAAAGGTCGCATTCACCCAAGATGATCAACCTTTCCTCCCCCCGCTTTTTTTTCCCCCTCCCCTGGTACCACACAGACACAATCCCCCCAAAACCCCTGACGTTGGCACCGTGAATTAAAAAGGAGCAAGAGCTCTTCCGGCTGCTGTCAGGGCGACACAAGCGTTTTCACTGGGCCGCTGCAGACCTTTCAATACCATGCAGAGTCTTTTCAAGCAGATAATGACATACGGTAAGCAGAGCTCCAAAAATTTCAATTCTGCACTCAAAAAAAAAAAAGTATTTTTAAATATCCTACACACCTTCAAAAAGTCTCGTCTTTCCAAAATCTTTGCCAGGACTACCGTAAAAGATAAAGTTTCAGCAAGTGGAAAGCATGGATACAAGGTGAGAGGAAAGCTGGTCGAGTGAAAAAGCCCTGCTGAATACAGAAAGGAATGGGAAAACACAGGAGAGGAGCTCTTCAAAAGATTTCTTGTCCACAAGATAGCAACAATTTTATATCATTCTTCACTCCCCTTTGACTAGGGAGGGTTTCCCACTCAGAATCAGGATTATAACTGTATCTCTGTTAAATTACCTCTCTGCATTTAAAGCTGGAAAAGTTACAAACAGTACCACATACACATGATTAAACCGTTCCGCGATACAGTGGAGCAGCAGGTTATTCTAAGATTAAAAACACACAAAAAAGCCCCACTTTAATACCACCCACTCCCTTGTTCTTGCCTTGCCAAAGACACACATGGTTGCACACAACTTAAGCACTCTACCCCAAGTTTAAATTACATCTGCATAGCAGACTGGTGTGCAGATTTAAAAAAAAAGTTATTTAGGTATCGGTAAATTAGGGCTATTCTGAACAACTAGCCTGACCAATATGTGAAACTGCTCATCTAAAGCTGGCTCTGCACCATTTATCCTACAGTGCAGCGGGTGCTGTAGGGGCCATTTAATGGATCTTTATATTTAGATTCTTTTAAAACTGAGCTCTTGTTGGCTTCTTCTCAGTAAAGGTACTGTTTTGTCTTTATTTTAGGCTACACAAGCCACATATTAATCTGTGTTCCCCAGGCAAGAAAAAAAATCTGAATTAATATAATTTCTCCCCAAATCAACAGCATCGCTGTATCCTGAATGCAGCATTATTTGCTCGCTGCACTACTCTGTTTTCCAGCACTTACCTGTTTAGAAGAGACTCAGTTACAATTTTGAGGGTTAAAAGGGTTCAATTCATCCTACACAGCCTTTCAGATTGAGACAAAAAAAATTAATACAGGATACTGTTATGTATCCAGAAGAACACACCCCTGATAGATCACACAATCTTGTGCAGACCACAAATAGCTATTACAACTTGTTCAGGAGAGAGTGTTTCTATACCATCAATTATTACGTGAACCTTTCACTCGATCTTTAAAGAAGCTGTTAATTATATAGCTCACTGCAAAACCAAATGCAAGAGAGAAGAATGTTTAACAAAACCTTCAACCCGAACCCTTGGCCTTGAAAAGGCACTAAGAGAAGATGCAAGGCTAGCACTTGCAGCTAATTGCAGGAGGCTGAACGGTTCGGCGCGAGCAGCACCCGCCACAGCACGCAACGAGCGCTCCGCTCAACACGCCAACAGAGACCTCTCCAACGGCAGAACGCAGGGTTGTGACCTTGGAGATAAGTCTCATAATCTCATTCGCATCTGCACCTGCAGACCCCTTCAGTTAGGTATTTGATGTTTGGATTTTCATTGAAATGACTTTGCAGAGAATGTCAATATGTGTTTAGGTGGACTATAAGAACGAGGAAATCATTCTGCCTCTGCTGGCGTTTGAGGACAGAATACACTTAAGCCTGTCAATGCAAACTTTCAGATTAATATCTAACTAGTTTTCAGAAAATGCTGTATATATAAGTACAAGGAATATAGGCATAATGGTAGATACGAAGCATAAGTAACAAAGAATGTTTTTCAAACTCAATCTCTGAAGAATATTAAACCAAAAGAACATTATGCCGAGAGAATCGTTGTTAAGAAAGGAGGGCAGGAATGCAAGAACCAACCTCTAACTTACTTTATACAACTTGCAACATCATTGAATTTAAAGGAATCACACAGGTTGTAATTAAGGAAAGACTGACTTGTAAGGCGCAGTACCAATTTCCGCAAATCACATCGCTTAACCTAAGTTTACTAAGATGTATAAAAGTAACAGTTGCCCAGAGATGTGGAAGCTTTATTCATCCTTCCAAATATCTCTGAGATCTTAAGATTTAAAAATCATAAACTAATAATTATTATAAGCACAAAGAAAATCAGAGGGGATTTTTTTTTAAACAAAGTGCCAACTAACTGCTGATCTTACAGTCATTTCCCAAACCATACCAAGCATGAAGTTAGCAACAGAAGTCTTTCCCTTCAAAATTACTTCCCACAACAAAGCTGAACCAGAAGGACTATCAAATTCAGACTGTAACATGATGTTTTCCAGGCCCTTATCAACAGCAGAATGAAAACCTAGCGGTGCAATGAAGATTATTTTCACAATGTAACTGTTGATGCAAGTGTCCCATCCCCTGCAACACTTATTTTGTTAGTTATTTTAAGAGCATGACGGCACAGAAACAAAACGAGCGGATGATCTGAAATGTATTTATGAACCTACTGCCTAATTGCCTGAACAACAGATGTTAACTGATGAAGAACTGCAAGGCGTGAGGAAATGGAAAGATCCCAGTGTGGATTATGTTGAGTCAAACGCCCGAGAAACACGGCACCTTAGAAGTCTCCCTGTCCCATTGGAAAGAAGATGTCCTTTACAAAAGTATCCAGCTGAATTCACCTCGCAGCACAAAAAGAAGTTGGTGCTTCTAAAGTGAAAATATGGCTAACTTGAAAAGAAAAAATAAAAATTATAGGACTGCTGGTCTTACACAATACTGAAGAGCTACAAGCAACGTAGGTTTAAGGAGCACGTACCAAATACATGAACCTACGCTACTGCCCTCCATGGATGGAACTGGAATAGTTCAGATGCCTATCAGGTATCATACCGCAGACAAACTCAAGGACAACATTACTAGTTAAATCACTAGTTAAATGCAAGTATCCATACATATTAAGAGGGAGATAAGTCACAGCACTTTGACTGTTAGATTACAGGAGTTTTCCAAACAGTGTCAACCACGCAGTCCTCACCTCCACAGATCTTTGGTAGCATCTTAATTTTTCCACCATTAGGACGAAGGCGGGCTCTAAAGGAAAGACATCATCGTGAATTAAGGCAAATTATCATGAGAGCTTAGCACGAGAGAACAATTCAAAGGCACCATCATTTATCACTTTGGCAGGTAACGTGGTTGAGAAAGGCGGTTTCTCCAGCTGGGCATCAGACATGTGACACACTGATAAAACTGCAAGGGAATATAGCACCACCTTATTGCAATAAAGCGAGATCATCCTTTTATTGTGTCCTAGCTAATCATGTGTAAATCTATCCGTTTATTCCATTGTCCTCTGCGAGTAAAAAGGGAAAGATTTTTGACATTATGCTGAAGGGACTACTCTGATTTATCTATTTACCATCCCGCTGGGAGGTTTAACTGATTTGGATTATTCTATTTTTCATACGCAACAACTTCCGACTGCTTCAGCCTAGGAGAGAAAATTAATGACACGATTAACCTTTCTGCAATTGGAATGAGTCTACCACAGTCCTGCTCTCACCTTTGTCTTGGGTATTGCACCAAGGCCATAGGACGGCCCTTGGAAGAGACAAAAAATCCCTCTTCTTCCTCCACGCTTCCATCTGACCTCCTGCTACCAACCTCCTCTAAAGGCAGCTGGACACAAGAGACTCAGCTATCAGCAAGGCCAGACAAGCTGCTCCCCTGTCCATTAAAAAGAATATAAAGTTATATGAAATGTTATTTTTCTTGGAGGTTCCTCCCACCTCTAAAATCATGTTATTATAATATAAAATTAGATCTGGGATTTTCAATAGAATCTAAAGTAATTAGATGCCAAAGTCCCACTGGATTGCCAAGGGAGTTAGATCCTAAATGCCTTTGGCTCTTGTGGAAAACCTTGTCCATCACTGAAATTCATAGGACGGCAACATAAAATCTATAGAAAAATTAATATTGAGCTGTACATAGTTTCGAAGTTATTTTTATAAAACTCTACAGGGCCCCTCAGCCACTACTACATAGCGAGTAACAGCGTGGCCACCACCAAGGTCTCCATAAAAAATGTTCTGGGAAACAACATTTCACCCACAACAACCATGCTAAAAATCAGTGACACTAAGTCTCACTTTAGTACCAAAAATAAAAGGCAATGTCCAAGCAAACAAAAACACCAAAGCCACATCACTCAAAACCACAGCATCTAAGCTAAGCACACATGTATTTTTCATTTTCTTCTCCTGATGTTGCTCTTTGATGTGTTTTCAAGCCTATGCTATAAATGGAAAGCAGAGGGAGTCCAGCTTTTATTACTGGAAAGAATGAATTAACAATGCAACACATTTTATTATTATTTTAATCAGTTTCCAGCTCACAGCTTCACTGAGAGTGCACCAATCACATGTTTCTTAGTCCTCTTCCAGTAAATGAGGACCCCAAAGAGCTTTACGAGGCATTTAATTACATACTAAGAGTAGAATGACTGTATACAGGCCACATTTAATTAACTAATTCCCTCATCTCCCCCCTTTTCTCAGGTGAAAATGGGTTTCCATGGTTCCTAGCATGGACACGGTTAATGTCTTTTCCAGTCGTTTGCTTAAGAACAGCAGTTAACATGTGGATTCTAGAACAAATACTGCTACTTTTACATGTATTGTATATTTTTATAGATGTGGGTCTTTCCGTTTCTTCAAATGCATCTTCAGCATCGCAACATTTGACATACTCTATAGTGCAGAGCTGAAGACCCAGGAAGAGAAAAGCAAAGGGCAAGTCCACATGCCACCAGCAACTCTCCAGAGGGCTACCACCACCTGTAGTTGCTGCATGAAGTAGGAAGCTTCAACATCCAATCTTAGCAACTTTGATAAGTGACTGATCAACGATAAATAGAGCAAGCTAATTTTATAATGCAAAACTGAAGTGCTATCTTGCCATTGGCCAAGCTTAGCAGGTTGGAGCTCGATGAGTGCCACAGCGGAACAAATTCGCATGTGCAAACGATGCGAGAGTCATCACCCGCTCTGACGTGTGCACACCATGGCAAACGTGGACGTGGAACCGCAACACACAGAAGGGAGGCAAGAAAGCCAGATCTAGTAAAAAAAAAAAAAATTTCAAGTTGTTCCTCCTCAAAGACACAAGAGATTTGCTGTGGATAGAAGATGGTGACTACAAAAAGAGAAGTGCCATTGATATTATTTCTATTACTTTGTGGGAAAACTGGGTGGTTACAAAAGATTCTCAGCTTTCTTTTTAAAGACATGGCAGGCTTCCAGTGGTCAGATTCTGAAGAACAGCTTTCAAGTTGTGAGCATAAAACATTAAGAAACCTAAGGAATTTTTTTTTTTTTAAGATAATTTTTCTCTAAGATCTTCAGACTTGGTAACTTGATTCGTGGCTTTTTAACAGCTGCACTTGAACATTTTGCCACAAGTAAAGCCAAAGTGCAAACAGAGGGAGCGCACATTTCAATATTGAAATTATTTTAACTTTGAAAACCACTTTTCCTTGGGCTACCAAGCCTGCAGGGACACGGACACCAAGAAACCACCAGGCTTACTTGCCCACTTCCGTATTTGCTCTGATGTACCAGCCAGGCCAACATGGAGTAAATTCAGAATTACAATAATAATTTACTCTGAAGCTAAGTAGTATTGACTAAATCAATTCCCTTTGCCTGCTCCCACAAGTTCAGGATTTGGGTTCTTCTGTTATCATCAAGATTATTTTTTTTCTTGATCTCTGTAAATCCTGCCTTGGTAGCCACGTTTGGTGTAGGCATACGGGTTGGGAATTCCAAAGAGTGCAGTCTATTGGGGAAAAAGGTGTTTGCATAAACACTGTACAGTTGGTTTGAATTTATGTAAATCCCTGCCTGAATTTCCATTAGCTACTGCTGGCTCTTGGCCAATCAAAATACCTAGATTTACATGCTATCTGGTTAGAGAAATACCCATTAAATTATCATGCAAATCAGTACCCCACTTCATAATGCAGAGAAGTGCATACTTCACATTTAAACTTGATTTTTGGTGTTGCAAATCACAAAAGAGTCCAATCAACAGGCACATTGTACCCTTATGTGCCAGGAGCTAAAACTAGAGTTACTGATTAGTAAATCCATCGCCTTCCCCAAAGAGTCTTAAAACACCTAAAACCAACAGCAACTGAAAGTGACTGCAGACTGTTCACTTTGTGAAACAAAATTAGATTTTGATTTTAACTTACATTTTTAAAATAGTCTTTCTTTTGCATTCTTTTAAAAAATAATATCAGAACATTTATAATAGAGAATTGTGTACTTCAGAGCCCGTGTCTGGGTCATATTGGTGTTTCTTTAGTACTATACCAGCACTTCCCACAGAGAAAACAAGATAGAAGAGAGGCTGAAAAATAGTTCCAATTTCCCATTTCAGCTACTGGAATATAGAAAATGAACAGTTTCTCCCATGCTGATTTCTTACAAGTCAAGCGGAATTTTTTTTTTTTTTTGCAAATTCACATTTAGATGTCAAAAAATGTTGACTTGCAACACCCTGACCAGAATGCCTCTGAGTGTTAGGGAAAGATTTGGGGGTGGAGGGGAGTTGTTCATTTGGTCTTAATAAAAGTCGGGAGTTTGTCATTTACTGTGAAGGTTACAGGCTTCAAGCTCTTCAGCCTCTCTCAGGCCATAAATCACCGGTAGCTCCTCAGCCACTTGCTGGTGATTTGTACATACACGTTTGCACAACATCTATGGACCCGGAGACTATATTCTCTTGCTGCTGAGTATTTCTTACAAAACTTGGTGAAATCCTGTTGCAGCAGAAATTGCTTGAGCCAAAGAATAAAAATGAACTTGGTAATTAAAAAGAAATGTACACGCTGATTTTGTGTTTAAATGCTTTCTCACCAGGCCCCCCCCAGTCCTGCACATGCCCTAAACAGCATAGCAGTCCAACCACTTCAGACTCAAGTCTTCATTATCTATAATCAGAGTTGGCACTACCCATTGAAAAGCTTATGCATATATAAACCTGATGACATATTATTCAAAATCACTGCAAGCTATTTGCTGAGTTCCTAAATAAAGCCACTTCAAAAGGCAGCTGGTCAGCGAAGCCATAGAAAAAATGTACAAGACAAACAAAATATCGGAGCTCGAGATCTTCAGCATTAACAATCATCTCCAAATTCTTAAGTGTTGGGAGCTCTGCACAGTCATATCCTGATTCTCAGTGGGGCCGAGTATCCGTAACATCAAGAGAAACACAAACCTCCGAAACGCTTACTAGAAACCCCCCCACAATATCCTCCCTCCCCCTGTTCCGCTGTATCAAACTGGGCACCAGAAAGAATAGGTACTTGCAACCATTTCAGCTTCCTCTACTCGTTCACACATTAGCTCCCCCATGCGTAAAATACAGAATAGCATCACCCTGGAGAGATTAGATGACTAAGTCGCTTTGATGATGAAAAGCATGCTGTGAAGGAGATGTTCCTAAAATGTTTTATGTGTACTAGTAGCGATATACAACCTATTTCAAAGTGTCGCCTATGCGTCCAGAGCTGCAGCAGTGACAGCTTCCCAGTCTATGGGTGCACGCTTGCAGTTGCCTTCCCAAGTGACAAGGAGCTGCTCTTGTCCCACCTACAAACACAGTTAGGTCCTTGCACGTAGATCTCCATAAATTCTGCACCTTCTCTTCTGGTTTAGGCCCTGGAGCAAGGCTGAAATCAGTGAAAGGAGAAAGGGATGTGTGTGTGAGCAAAAAGCAGCATGAGGCATGTGTACATGGCTTGCAGAATGAAAAGGGAGGAAAAGAAGAAAATAAGATTCACGTGTACCCTTCTGAACATAATGTATATAAGCCTGGCAGTTGGCAACTGAGCTTGTCGCCTCAGGTGGCCTCACTCCGACGAGTTCATTGCTAGGGGCTCACCTGCACACACGCCTGCCTACGAGCAAAAAACAAGGCAGACGCGTTAATGGACAACAGAAATTTAAGAAAGAAATTTAACTAATGCAATTCAGCAGTTTCCTACATTGCAAATAATTACTGTAGACAAACACGCAGGGCCCCCCCCAAAAAAAACAGAGGTTAGCTTTCATACCAGGAAAGAAACAGCAAGAGCTGGGAAACTTGAGGGAAAAAAACAAGACTCTACCTCCCTGTTTTGCAAATGTCACGCATGTTAAACACGACAAGCACACAGCCCAGGAGCGTAAAGGCTTTTAAGCAAAACAGTTTCCAAACATTTCCCTAGGATATCAGCAACTCTCTAACATTAGCAGGAATTTGCCTGCATGAGTCCCACATGCACTGCTGTCAGATTAGGCTTCTTGCAGCGAGGACATGATGAGCATTTGGCCTTTTCCCGTTCACAGTATTTTTATGATGCTAGTAAGAGTACGTCTCACTGACTTTAAAGCTAGTCACACAGGGACTAAGCGTGAATAAGCTCAGCACATCAAAGACGACGTGGTTTTATAGTCCTATAAAACATGTCTACGAATGCTGATGAATTACTCGTAGTCACTCCTAATTCAAGCTGACAAGACGAACAAAGTGCAGTGGACATCGATAGTAACCAAAAAAAGCACATCAGACCTAACAAACAACTGCTCAAGAATCTCGGGAAACGGCTCCAGTCAAAGATACTGCCCAAATCTGCAGCTCGGTCTCCATTTCTTCTACACTGTCTCATTAATTAAAAGTTCTGGAAGATGAAGGCTAAGAAGTAACTAACAGGATGGAAATTTCGTACGCTTTTATATAAAATAGCTGTATTCCTGCTGGCAATCTGAAACACAGACGTCACATCAAGTGCAAATGCCACTTCACAACCTTCTTCGTCGTTCTCAGTGATCTTTCAACTCGTGAAAGACACACTTTCGGGTGACGCAGTGGGAACAAGGGCTGAAAAAACAAATCAGTGCTCTCAAGCTATATAAATTAGCAAGCATTTGGACAGTGGACAAGGATTCAAAAGGCAAAGGTTTCATTCAAACTGCCAAATATCCAAGTAGGGAATAAGTCATTACCCTGTTCTGCATTCTCCATATTTTCTTCAGAGAGGACTTTCCCTCAACCTAGCAACCAACAGAGTTGACTTTGAAATTATCTAATGAGGGGACTCTTTGCAAGTATTTTTGCACCTTTCTCCTCCTTTAGAACATAGTTTCTCAGGGAAAAATGCGAATTTGCTTTTAACTCACTTATGTGAATTTAGCTACTTAAATTTTTAGGCATAATCTCCAAAAGAAACAACCTTAAAATTGTAGCTTGATAAGCTTGCTCAACTATTTAAAGAAAAAAATCCATCTGAAATGAAAAGCCCTTTGAGTACAGAGCAGCTTGAGGCTCTACGGCACGAACAGAAGAGGGTAAGGGTTTTTTTTTCCTTCCTGCTCACATACCTGCAAACATTTCATTAAACAAGCTAATCTTTTTTTAAATCTCCCAAACGGTGAGCTCAGTGACCTCTTCCGCAATAAGCCGCACAAGTGACTGTACACTATCCAAACAATTCATTTTTATGCAGGGCTTTATCTCTTTGAACTTTAAAGTAAATGTTAGTGTTTATGAAACACACTGGATCAACAGCTCCGGGATAAAAACGACGCTGGAAATAAAAGCTGTAACACAGTAGCATTCGTGCAAACTTCTGCCCTAGCACCTTGCTCATACAGTGCAGCCCAATTAACAAGGCGCGTTCCCAGGAAAGACGATAACCCAACGTTCACAGCCACCGCGGCTACGAACCTCTTCCAGGTACCTGCTACCAAAGCCAACCAGATAGTTTTAAACACACCACTGCAACAAGAATCATCCAGTTAAAGACAAAACAAATCTATTTTGTGCATTTATACGCCATATGCTTTATTTTTAGAAGGAAAGGATGCCATTGATACCTTACTCTTTGCCCTTCTAGCTGCATAATACATGCCAGGCTACAAAATCTCTTCGCACTGGACCAATCGCTCACTATTTTACCTTTATCAAGGCAATTTCCACCATTCTGAATTCCTAGTCCAGCTTCCCAAGAAAGGTACCGAATTATTTTCCACGCAAAGTGCAAGGAGAGGACTTGAAACATCAGGTAAGCTGGAACAAGTCTATAAAGCATTTTTAAACCAAGGGGAGGCAGGGCAATACATCCCTTCTTGAAGTATGTTTAGGAAGACCAAAATTTAAGGAAATACCTTCCTGCAAAATTATCTTGTCCATTCCTTGATTCAGAAATATAACATTCTTCTCAGGCCATAAACTTCACCTGAAAGCTTCATGCTCTTAGTAGTACATACTTCCAAAAAACGTAAGTTCTGTAACACTCACTGTGCTGGAAACAGCACACGCGCTGAGTGCAATTCAAATAAGAAACGGGGGAAAAAGTGCCAAATGGCACAGTCTGTAATTATTTAAATTCCAATTTTAAATATCAGCATCCTGGAGAGTATAATACCATCGCTCTCTCCCTCACGCACCCCAGATCGACTGAAATTGTATTTCTGAAAAGCCGCAGGCAAATCACTTTCGCAACCGTCGTCCTCCCAGCTAAATGAGAGAACATTAATGAGTCGAACCAGCCACGATCCCAAGGGCTCCAGCTCCACATGTTTAAGACCATTTCATAGGAACCAGAAAGACTGTCAGACGCATTCTTTTATTTTGAGGGCAACCACAAAACCATTAATTCCGGTAAGGAGACTTTTTGAAAAATAGTGCTACCTTCGGTTCAAAATATTACTTGGTGAGCTTCCCAAACGCTATAGCAATTTCACACACTGCACTGACATTTCCACCGGTATTTATGGCATATTAACGCTAACGTCACACATCCAAGAATCTTATCTTACTTTACAAATATTAACAGTGTCACACAATAGTTCATTCATCTTTTAAATAGGAAGCCTCGGCAAAGAGAGATTTGGTTACCTGTCCCAAGACACGTACTTATTTATCTGAAGAGGCAGAAGCAGCAAGATGACTGCAGAGCTATTCAGCGCTCATGATTGCGCATCATTCCTAAGCTCCTGCTCTTAACATCAAAATCCATTTTCCTAACCGTTCTGCAATGCTGTCAGACCTGTACTGAGCCACCTGGGTCAAAAGCAAAACCCAGCTGCCGCCTTCGCGTGAGCTGCTACCTTCATTCTTTGCGGTCTCTTGCCCCTGTGCCAGCACTGAAGCAGCCCAATGCAGGGACCTGAGCAAGCAGAAAACCCAGCCAGCAAAAATCACAGACCGTTTTTGGCCAAATCAACTCCCTCAAATTAATTTATTGCCTGGCAGCGTGAGCAACACTGCCAGAAGAAGGGAGGCACCCTGGATGGAGGAGGAAGAAATGGGATCACAGCACAGCTGACTTCGTTCTGCCATGCAACCGAACCCTCTACAACTTTCCATCAGGATTTAAGTGGGCTAAATTGAGTACTGAGGCTGCTGAACTCCTCTGCCTTTCCCCTGCTCCCTTGTGCGCCTACGAGGACCAATAACTTTTCCCATAACTCACTCAGAAAGTCAGAGAGGGCCTTAGCTTCCTGCAGCAGCGCCCTGGGATATACCCCAAGTGCTCTAGCACTGCTCCCGGAGACCTACTGTATAGCACATACAATTTAAGGGCAGGGAGCTCATTCACGTTGCTGGCCACCAGATCTAGCTGCATATTGCAGAACTGCTCCACCTCCCTGCCCGAATCGCAAACTCGCGTGCCGTTCCTATGAGGAAGGAAACGTCTGAAAGTGTTAAACAGAAGACCGCACAAAAGGAAAACAGTAATCGACAGTGTTTTCTCAGTAGATAGACTCTCAGACAGCCTGAACACTTGTGCTCTATTCCCTGGTGGTGCTGAAGACGTGCTAGCTGTCCTGGGGCACACACGTGCCTTTCCTTTTCTGTAGGAGCAAGAAAACAGACACAGGCCACCTACTTCAAAAGTTGAGATCCATCAGCTACAAATACTACTATCACATAAAGAAACAAGATCTCTTCCTTGAAGGCACGCAGTACCACCCTAAACTGATAACGCGACACCGAATCCAGGAGACAATCCCTCTTGCAAGCTATGCGTGGAGATGTCGTGCTTCTTTGGTGATTTTTCCAGCAGCAGGGTACTGCACACTGACACCATGATCATCCTGTCACTGGGAAGGTGACATTTCTGAAGAGGCTGAGTGAACGCTGGTGTTATTCAGCAGGGACAGATGTCTCGCTCTCATCGTGGTATCCAAAGCTAGTGCTAAAAATGAATAAGTGAACTGTTAAAAGTTTTGTGCTACAGATTAACACCAAGAAAGAACCATCACACCAAGCATCAGTTACTACCATATCGTGTCCCCCAGCTGTCAGTCCCCTGACACTAATACAACACGGCAGAAGAGTCCTTATCTGGGCTAGGAGAGTTTTGCACTAGACAGAAAAAGTGAAACTATACCCAAAGACTATGCTGCACCCAAAACCCTCTGCCTTGTACCCAAATGTGTACCACTCTGCCTTTTACACAACGCAGCCTAAATGGCAGCACTTGATCATTCTGGATGGCAGGATGCAGCATATACATTAAACCGTGCCAGAAAATCTCAGCACTCCACCACTATTATGCTGAAGCAGCTACTCATGCTAGTACATCGCCAACCGCAGTTACGCTACGGCTCGCAGTGCTTCCCACCGAGTACGGGGCTCTGCAGCGATCACGCTCCTCGGAAGGACGTTCCGCCCACTGCTACGCTGAAGAGCGAAATCAGTTCCACATATAAAACGCCAAGTTAAAATTTAAACAAATTTCAGCTTTCTCCCGTTGGTATGGCAATACAACTACAGGATATGCTGGCTCTGGTACAAACGAGTAACTGTAAACTGTGTCTTACTGAATAAGACTGCTCTACTGTTTTGACAAACTGATTTTTTTTTGGTTTTCTAGCGCTCTGGCACCCAACTCTAAAAGGTCACTCTGTTTTTCTTCTGATGAGTTCAGTACTGTTCTTGCATGCTCAGAGAATGTCAAAATGTAATATATCTGTACGTTCAATACCTTAACATTGCACAACTTTGTGCCATCTATCTAACATTACATCACAGTGCTTCGTGCTGTTATTGGGAAATATTCACAAATCCAGGAAAAAAAACAGAGAGGCTGCTCCAAACAACCTTCTCGCATTTTCCACAAAGGACAATCTACAACCCACCATGAGCGCACATTATTACTTATGTATGAAAGTATAAAGAGATAAACTTTGCTACAATCATAGGGTCACAAGATATTGTAGCAGCATGAATAAATTTCAGTCTTTATAATCTGCATATATTGCAACATTTTCTGATGCAGTCTGCCACTATCCCATTTCCTCAGAAATTTCATTTTCCCCCAACCTCAGGCACATTTAAATACACACCTTTAAAACTGAGTTTCTCCTCCCCCTGCCACAAATGTAAGGTCTCCCCTCAAAAAAGAAATTATTCTTATTCAAGAAACAGGATAGAAATAATTTAGCCCTGGGCTCAAAGGTTTTCCTGTACTGAAAAGTCAGAAATTTTAAATCCATTCTTACGAAACTAAAATAGAAAACTCTCAAGATTTTGAACAGAGAAGGGGAAAATTGTCTCCTTTTCATGGCAGTCAGTGCTCATCTCCTTACCCTAAAACAGCATGAGATTATAGAGTTGAAAGTGCTGCTTTTTGTGCATTGAAAAAGCTATCCGTGGTTCTTTCTTTGGAAGCTTTTATGACTGACATCTTTGCTGTCAGACCAATAGCAATGAAATCTTTATAAACAGGTGAGTTGCTACATTTTGTTGGTATGCTTTTTTGTAAAAAAACTTGGTCCAATACTTTCTTCCTAATGCAGAAAGCATATTTAGTGTCTATATGAACACACCTACACATGCTTCTGTATAGAAGTTCTATCAGTGTCCGGAACAGCCGGCATAACTCACTCCCGACTTCACCATTCATGAGGAATGAGACCATCACAAACTCGTACTGATAAGGGGAAATTACTTGCCTTGTGATTCTGCTTCACTGAAGATAACATCTTGGAGGATTTCTTACTCCCAGGCCTTGTCCCCCCTAGAGCAAGATTCGCAGAACTCCCAAAAGGTCTTAAAGGTTTTCTGGATCTCATGGGTGACAATAACATGGTTGGAGTATGAAGCAGATACCTTATGCTAAGCCCTTTCCTCATGTTCTTAAGTTTATTTTTTCCCCTCTAATGGGGCTGGTCAGCTTCAATTCTATGACATTGCTTTGCTTAGAAAACCATCATTAACCTCTGGCTGGATAGTCCCAATCTTGAATTTTTTGCAAGAACAATATTGAAGGGAGTTGAAAATTCATATCAAGGAGAAGACTGACCAGTAATAAAACATTCACTCCTTTAATAAGGTATATTTGTGGGTAAGGAGACAGTGGGCATGTTCAAAGGGCATATTTACCATGTCACATTTGCTGTGTCCAAGAAGTATCTAAATACACAGCATGCACACAGCTGGCCATATCTATGTAAGCAAAAAACCCACGTGCATCATTGCATAGTCAGACAAAGCATTAGAGAAAAGAACAAAACAGACCTGTGCTGTGTAATGAAAAAGTGTGCTAGTGTAGAAGCCAGAGAGCATTTATCAGGAACAGGCCAGAGGTGGAATGACCATCATAAATCTTGTCACCTCTTGTAAATAATGCCAAGCTCATTTCTTTGACCTCCTCTATCAAACAGTGGGCAAGATGTACATCTGTGCACTATATACTAACGTAATTAAAAAAACACCCACTAATGTGCATGTCTCCATGAGAGAACGTGTGACAGACGATAGCTCTGTTCCTTGCAGAGAGCACTAAGGTGATAGGCCTGGTACCAGAATACAGTCTAAGCAAGGTACAGCTTTAATACACTGCAGTTTAGAATAAGAATCAAATAAGACTTCCCTGAAAACATGCTGGCAGCAGCCTCAGTGCAAGTGTCTCAGCTGACTATAACTAAGGCATAATGACAGGAGACAACAAGCGATTAGAGCTGTGACACTTTATAAGACAGGCATGACATGGTAACACAGAACAAAAATGTCATTGTTTGAAAGTGTCATTGTTTGAAAAGCTTCCGATAAATCACTTGGTAGAGAACAGGAACCGCCTTTCCATACACCGTAAGGATGAAACCACAGAAAGTTTATTAATGGTATTTAAGCTCTCTGGAGTTTAACTGTCTGTAATGAATGTGGTCACTCACCAACAATAAAGTCTAATTCCAGCACAGCTCTCACTTGAGTATGACAGCATTGTTTTCTCCGGTATTCTGGTTATAAAAGCTGTCCCAAGCTGAAAGTGTGCCCACTTGAACAATCCTTACCTGCAAGACGTCTTGGATCTTCACCCACACATCAACCATGTCATAGAGCTTGATATCACCATCATATTGACTGGAAGGCGAGGCGACTGTCTGCTGAAGGTGCCCAAGGACTACGGAGTGAGCAGCAGCCACAGCGTTGAACTTGTCAAAAAGAAGCTCTAGCAGTTCCAGAAGTAACCTATAAACCATCAAAACAACCTCCACTCAGTTATCAGAAAACATTGCAAGCACAACGTAACGTAGCACGTCAGAGCAACGAACCAGGGTTCAGAAGATTTTGATTTCATACTCTGTTTTGTGATGGACACTGGACACAACCAGGCAAGTCTATGGCCTTTAGGTGACTACTTTCAGCTGAAACTAGCTCAAGTTTGGCACCTAAGTATTTCTGAGGCTTTTCCTTTTCATGCCCTCTTCTGTATCTGTTTCTGATCTTTAGTGGGTTCTCCTTGGCAGGATAGGAAAGATAAATGCATTAGCAACTACTGAGAACTTTGATA
Organism: Apteryx mantelli; assembly: GCF_036417845.1. Lineage (NCBI taxonomy): Eukaryota > Metazoa > Chordata > Aves > Apterygiformes > Apterygidae > Apteryx > Apteryx mantelli. Next base: position 220,163,110 of record NC_089978.1, on the reverse strand, counting down.
TCATGATATTAGACGGCATACCAAGCTACCAGATAGAGCAACAGATAGAGAGGGAAATTACCTGCTTTTTCCCCCAGAAGAGAGTGTCATTGACTTACATGTACAAACTGCATATAAGATATTAATTCTGGATTATGAAATGAGCAGTATGGAAGGTTCTAAACATCATGAAAGACCAGAAACCTAAAACATCAAGGCTCATCAATTGTGTCAATTATCAAGGTTTTTAATATTACACATAGGGTCCTACAGCTATAACCCCATCAAAATGTACAACACACTACCTGCTCCTATGGCTTCTTTACTGCCTGATTATTGTAATTAATGTGCCTTTGCAAAGTCCTAAATATTCTGTGATAAGGCAATGACTCCTCACATTTGATCTTACTGTTTGGAAAAAGGGGAAATTCTGATTAAGTTCACTGCCGTTTACTGAGCAATGCAACCCCAACAAAATGTGAAGATAACACTTCCCAAACCCATATGTTAGCCACTCTCCAGCTCTGACAGACAGGCTCCATCACATTTTACTGCAGCAACTTCGGAGTTACCACACGCTTGCTGCGTCTTCCCATCAGAGGTTACTATCCCACAGCAGGATGGGTGACCTGCAGGAGAAGCAGAGCTGTACCCACTCCTCAACCACCATGCTTCAGTCCTTCGTATTAGCTAAAGATCACTAATGAGGCGTTCATTTGTGCCCCAGCCACTTCAATTCAGTGCAGAGCATCAGCTGTTCCAGCTAGCAGCTGGATAGCTAACTGGAAAAACTGAGAAGCTGTTGTGCATTTGCTGCTGTTACCATCATACAGCAAGAGTTGTCAGGCATCACATTGTAGCTGAAACTAGAAGTGCCAACCTACCTTAGCTCATAGCAATCCTAGAGCAAACTTCTGCCCTGTGAAGGACAAGTGCTGGCTGTTGTTTAAAAAAGGACTATAACAGCTTATTGCGCCTCATTCACATATTATGGTTATGGCATAAGTGCATAAGAACATGATGATATAGACGGAACCAGAAAAGACAGCTATTATCAGTATTAACAGTATTAAATTTCAATATGTGAAGTCCAGTGTGGAAAAAAGCCATTTTTCTCTGCTTAAGTTTTTTTTTTTTTTTTTTTTGGGGGGGGGGGTGTTCTTTCAAAAAGCCCTAATAACTACAGGCATACCTCAGAGATATTGCGGGTTTGGTTCCAGACCTTGGCAATAAAGCGAATAAAGCGAATATTTGTTTCCCGGTGCATATAAAAGTTATGTTTACACTGTACTGTAGTCTATTAAGTGTGCAATAGCATTATGTCTAAAAAACCAATGTACACACCTTAATTAAAAAATACTTTATTGCTAAAAAATGCTAACCATCATCTGAGCCTTCAGCGAGTCGTAATCCTTTTGCTGATGGAGAGTCTTGCCTCGATGCTGCTGGCTGCTGACTGATCAGGGTGGTGGCTGCTGAAGGTTGGGGTGGCTGTGGCAATTTCTTAAAATAAGACAGCAATGAAGTTTGCCACATCAATTGACTCTTCCTTTCACAAAGGATTTCTCTGTAGCATGCGATGCTCTTTGATAGCATTTTACCCACAAGAGAACTTCTTTCAAAATTGGAGTCAATCCTCTCAAACCCTGCCGCTGCTTTATCAACTGAGTTTATGTAATATTCCAAATCCTTTGTTGTCATTTCAACAATGTTCACAGCATCTTCACCAGTAGTAGATTCCATCTCAAGAAACCACTTTCTTTGCTCATCCAGAAGAAGCAACTCCTCATCCATTGAAGTTTTATCATGAGATTGCAGCAATTCAGTCACATCTTCAGGCTCCACTTCTAATTCTAGTTCTCTTGCTATTTCCACCACCTCTGAAGTTACTTCCTCCACTGAAGTCTTGAACCCCTCAAAGTCATTCATGAGGGTTGGAATCAGCTTCTTCCAAACTCTTGTTAAATGTTGATATTTTGCCCTCCTCCCATGAATCACGAATGTTTTTAACGGCATCTAGAATGGTGAATCCTTTCCAGGTTTTACTTTGCCCAGATCCATCAGAGGAATCACACTCTATGGCAGCTATAGCCTTACGAAATGTATTTCTTAAGTAATAAGACCTGAAAGTCGAAATTACTCCTTGATCCATGGGCTGCAGAATGGATGTTGTGTTAGCAGGCATGAAAACAACATTAATCTCGTTGTACATCTCCATCAGAGCTCTTGGGTGACCAGGTGCATTGTCAATGAATATTAATATTTTGAAAGGAATCTTTTTTTCTGAGCAGTAGGTCTCAACAGTGGGCTTAAAATATTCAGTAAACCATGTTGTAAACAGATGTGCTGTCATCCAGGCTTTGTTGTTCCGTTTACAGAGCACAGGCAGAGTAGATTTAGCATAATTCTTAAGGGCCCTAGGATTTTTGGAATGGTAAATGAGCATTCGCTTCAACTTAAAGTCACCAGCTGCATTAGCCCCGAACAAGAGAGTCAGCCTGTCCTTTGAAGCTTTGAAGCCAGGCATTGACTTCTCCTCTCTAGCTATGAAAGTCCTAGATGGCATCTTCTTCCTATAGAAGGTTGTTTTGTCTACATTAAAATCTGTTGTTTAGTGTAACCACCTTCATCAGTTATCTTAGCTAGATCTTCTGGATAACTTGCTGCAGCTTCTACATCAGCACTTGCTGCCTCACCTTGCACTTTTATGGTATGGTTCTTTCCTTAAACCTCATGAACCAACCTCTGCTGGCTTCAAGCTTTTCTTCCGCAGCTTCATCACCTCTCTCAGCCTTCACAGAACTGAAGAGAGTTAGGACCTTGCTCTGGATTAGGCTTTGGCTTAAGGGAATGTTGTGGCTGGTTTAATCTGCTATCCAGACTACTAAAACTTTCTCCATATCAGCAATAAGGCTGTTCTGCTATCCTATCATTTGTGCGTTCACTGCAGTAGCACTTTGAATTTCCTTCAAGAACTTCTCCTTTGCATTCACAGCTTGGCTAACTGTTTGGCACAGGAGGCCTGGCTTTCGGCCTATCTCGGCTTTCGACATGCCTTCCTCACTAAGCTTCATCATTTCTAGCTCTGGATTTCAAGTGAGAGAGGTGTGACTCTTCCTTTCACTTGAACACTTAGAGGCCATTGTAGGGTTATTAATTGCCCTAATTTCAATATTGTTGTGTCTCAGGGAATAGGGAGGCCCAAGGAGAGGGAGAGAGACGGGGGAACAGCCGGTTGGTGGAGCAGTCAGAACACACACAACATTTATCGATTAAGTTCGCCGTCTTATATGGGTGCGGTTCGTGGTGACCGAAAACAATTACAAAAGTAACATCAAGGATCTGTGATCACAGATCACCATAATAGATATAATAATCATGAAAAAGTTTGAAATATTGCAAGAATTACCAAAATGTGACACGGAGACATGAAGTGAGCACACACTGTTGGAAAAATGGTGCCAATAGACTTGCTCGACACAGGGTTGCCACAAACCTTCAATTTGTAAAAAACGCAGTATCTGCGAAGCGCAATAAAGCAAAGTGCAATAAAACCTGTAGCCTGTAGCCTGTTCAAAGTCAAACAAAGAAGTTATTCCTGTAGAAAGAGCTACACATCTTCCCCCTTCCCTGACAAATGTTGTCCCTTTACTAATGTTGACTAATGTTATCAGTGGAGATAGGCCAATACGCAGACAAGACTGCCTGAGAAACAGGTTCCACTGCTGTTAAGTGAGTATCTTCTCCAGCCTCTTCAAGGATACAGGAGAGGTGACCATTGCTCTGACAGCCTATACAGGAACAGGTAGAGAGGCAGATAGGACAAGTGGCTGGTCAGACAGAAGCCAGAAAAGCAAGGAAGGAAACCAGATGCAGAAGAATTTGGAAAGACTAGTAAATTCCTGCTTGAGGAACTGACATCTAGCTTTGGGTGGGCCACCAAAAGACAGCCTTAATTATAAACATGCCTTATATGATCAAATTAAATATATGCTGTTGAGAAAATTTATCAGTGCAGGCCCAATTTCTATTAACATCCCATATTGCTAATGAAATTGTCCATATATCTTCTCTTTGTCCCAGGAAAACATGATTTTGCAAAACTAAACTAGTTGGATAGTTTGAAGAATTTGTTTTATTGTTCTTAAGTAAGCTTTACTGCATGTTATCAACTTGCTTATGAAGCCATTACTAAAATATTACACTGAAAAAAAAGTTATTTGTTCTCAATTTCCAATGTTTTCCTGTTCTCATGTTACAGATTGGCAGAAGGGAAAACTCCCCTCAAAACATCCTTCACTGCAGCTAACTACCACCACTTTACATTCTCCATCTAAACTGACACCGTTTTGCACTTCTCCCCGTCTTCAAATTACCCAGTGCCTCCTATCTTTTCTTAATTCCCTTTTCTCTAAATATCTTCTAAATCTGTCAGGTCATTTTTGAAACAAGGTGACCCAAAAGAGACACAGACACAGTATGTGTCAGACAGCCTAGGAGACAAAGCAGCATAAAATAGATTTTATGCATACAGGGTTGTAGCACCAAGTGACCTAAGCAGAACACACATACAAAATGACAGGAGACTGGCTTAGGCAATTTGTCAGAGCAGTCTCATAACCCCTTTGCTGCAAAATATGGTAAATATCTCGTGAAACAGTGACACACAACCGGAAGCAACTCCTGTTGTCCAGGCAGTAAAGGAGAACGGCTTGATGCAAAGTGACTGCTGACACCTGAATGAGGTTGCTAATGACAATTCATGAATTTTAGCAACAATAATGTCCTTTGCCTGGTCAGGTTGTTGGCGCGCATATAATTTTTTTTTATATTTATTTTACAGCCTCAAGATTTGGTAAAAATCAAGTAAAGAAACGTCTTACGAACACATAGGGATAGACTGCATTGAACCCTAAACACCAGGATTTGGTAACAAATAGTCAACACATCACCTCATGGGTTAGATTTTCAACTGAAATAAAGCTAAGACAAGTTATTCCAACCAAAATCTTGTCCCCTAAATTTGGACCTTGGGTAGACACGCTTCCAGATTGTTACTCTTCTAAAGTCAATAACCTTCCGTAATTCAAAAGCAGCCCCCAAATTCATTAACATATACCAGTATTTATTCCAAACTCATGCAGCATGACCTCCTCTGCATTATCTTGTCCTCCACAACCCAATATAAGTATTTCTATACAGGTATACATGCATGCACTAATGAGCCACTTATTAACAAGTCAATAGCAATTCCTATATTTAAGCACTTTTTTCACAAAGTTATTCCAAACACAGATATCTAAAAACCTTCAAAAACTTACCTATTACTCTGAAATATACTCTTAAAAAAAAAAAGAAAGAAAGAAACACTTCAATTAAAGTCAAGGTCAGCTGCAACTTGGTGGGATTCAAGTATAACTTTCAAAACTACTGTAGCCTTAAGTTTTAATCATTTCCACTAGTGCTAGGAACCTGCTACTGCTCTCTACCGTGTTTTAATCCTTCATGTCATTCACATTTCATGGGGGTAAACGCACATATTAAGGAGGGTTTATATTCACAGCAAACTATGCCTACAGAAAAACATCTTCTGTCCAGTTAGGCTTCTTCTAAGGCAGCTATACTGTATCACAGAATCACAGAATGGTTGCGGTTGGAAGGGACCTCTGGAGATTGTTCAACCCCCCTGCTCAAGCAGGGTCATCTAGAACACTTTGTCCAGGATCACATCCAGACAGCTTCTGAATATCTCCAAGGACGGAGAATACACCACCTCTCCGGGCAACCTGTTCCAGTGCTCAGTCACCCTCACAGTAAAGAAGTTTCTCCTTACATATCAGTGCATCTATGCTGCAGCCTCCCTGCCATTCCTGGTACAAGCATCTGGGGCTACGTTTTGTGAGAGCATTCCCGTTTCCATGCCCCACAGAAAAGAAAACCTAAAAATCTGGTGTATCACAGTGCCATGCAAGTCTTCCCTTTGTGGCCCCATTGGTGAAAAACACCAATTCACCATTCCATGAAGGTCCTTCAGGTGTGCTAGTGACATCATTTTCTACGTGGAGTCCAATTCAGTAAATGAGTCTTTCCAATTTCACACCAGCTATCCATGCAGCTAGACTGCTTTTCAAGGAGAGGAGTGCTGAATCCAAAGGCCCAGGATGAGATACCCATGGCAGAACAGTGCATAAGATATATTACTCTCAGAGCTAGTTACTTCAGATCTATACCTTTTGACCTTAGAAATTTGGGTGCATTAATTCAAAATGTCTTGATATACAAAGGTAGAAGGTGGTCACACAAATGGGTGACCATTTTAGAATCCAGATGGTCATTATCAGATCTGCAACTTATCTGGCCGGGTTCTCTGTCGTACAACGAGAAGGCTCTACATAATTTTTGGGAGCTCTGTGAAGGAATCACACCAGGACCTCCACAAGCAGGTTAGCAGCCTCACCCTCAAGGGGAGTGAGACATCGCCTTTTTCATAAGGAAAAAACACGAGCCAACCTTCAAGAGCCACCACACAGCAAAGAAGAAATGCATATAACTTGTCCTGTGCATACCTAATGATCTGAATGGAAGTTGTCCAGCAGAAGCCTCAATATACAGCCTCAGACCGTTCAGGCCTCTCTGTCAGCTTTTATTAGTCATTTTATTTGCCAGATTCGAGAGTTTTTGTGGATACCCTTTAAAGTACAGTAGCAGAATACAGGCACTGAGCTCAGTCATACGAATGAGACTGAGCATTCATGTGTGATTAAGGTGATTTTAAGGCGAACTGAAAAACAGTTTACTCACCAAATCCTGAGGTCAAGTAAGTATTGTGGCTGACAGCCTAATGAATAGTTAAGCAGTTTCGGGAGCTGCAACAGGCTCGGATTTGGGATCTTGCAGAGTTCTCTTGAAACAGGAGACCCTTGTTCTTTTTTGTTTTGTTTTGTTTTCGAGACTAGGAAAAAGTCACTTAGTTGGGATTTAAACCTGTAGCTAATTTGAGGGGCGGTATACCTTTCCATATTTTAATTTATTCTTTTCAGTATAAATGAATTCACCTGCTTACTGCAACTTCATATGCAATTTTGGTTTAGAAACAGTTCTAATTATCTCCTCACTCGACAAGAATTCAAGACACTTTCCATAGGGCTCACGTAAGTCCTATTAATCACACATCAAAAACTGTTATAGGCTTTTTGTATTTTACCCAGCCCTCTGGGGCAGGTTAACATCATTAAAATATGATCTGATTCAATTTATCAATTTCAGTGGGCAACCTACAGCCATGCAGCCTCTCAAGACTTGTTCATAAAACAGGTATCAAATATATGCTGTGCTCCACCTTGGCATCAGAGACTAAAATTCTGCCTTCAGACCCACTCAAAAAGCTTGCTATAATTTCACTGTGGTACCAATACCATAACTCTATGAATTCTACACAACACGATTGTTTCCACAGCAATGATAGGAATTGAAAAAGAAGTCTTCACCAAGCTAGTTTTCCTTGGGAGAGATTTTCCACTACAAATATTATGCATAGTGAAGAAGCACGTTTTTGTTTGGGGATTTTCTTTTCTACCATTAATTTTTGGACAGTGATCATTACAATGGGCAGTATCACAAATTAAGATTTCAGATAAAAGTGATAGCTAATCCTTACAGAGTTTTATTTCCAGCAAAACGGTTCTAGTAAATCCTGAAGACTGCTGCTAAAAAAGGAGCAGAAACTTAGTTCTCAGGCTTCCCTACCTTGCTACTAATGTAAATGGGGCTGCAAGTCAATGAGAAGCTTGGCCATATATTTACCAATATAATTAGTTACATATATGATTTCAAAACCTTGCTCTTGCATCAGCTGAACTTGACTCTGCTACACTTCAAATAAACAATGGAGCTGAATCTTCTCTTTCCAAGTCATGCTGTGTACAAACTTTAAATTCCTTTGGCATCACCATCGGTGTAAAGTCATGATTCAGTGCAACACAGGAAGGCAGAGAGTATTTGTTTTGGCACCAAGCACTTTTTTACACCAGGCATACCAGCAATCTGAGACAGCATTACAATTCAGTCTGTTGTAAAGCTGCTTGAAACAAAAGGTTTAGGTTTAGGTTAAAAATAATCAAGGGCTTTAACATTATGTACTTCTTACTAGTAAAGCTATGCTGGCTTCTTCTGTGCTTCCACCTTCAATCAGCATTTTAACACATCTGTTTAGCCAAAAGATTCTCTTCTAGGGTCAAAGCACAGAAGAAACCACCTCCCTTTCCCACATTCTTAGCTGAGAAGCAGCAACGCCTTCCCTTTCTGGATACACTTCCTTGATTCCCACGCCCTTCAGGTGCTCAAGGAACATCAGCCTTTCCTTGAGACAGAGGCATTTCTGAAAATGTTAGCATTTCAGATTTCTGCTATTCCAAGATTATTGTCACTCCTTTAAATGGCAATCAACAGATATGACACCCTCCCCCAGACTTACTTTTGCAGCAATCAGGTTTCAGTGTTTGAGACATCCTTACCTGGGCTGATTTTCCTGAGAAAGATTCTCCCCTCTCTGGTAACCGTTGTCTGCCACCTGGGTTGTGGACCGCTTAACAATCTGCTTGAGTTCTTGTTCCAGGCGATCCTGGATGGCTTTCACGGTTTCGGGGATTTTTTTCAGTTTGGCCAGCCCTTTGATGAGTATGCCCATGAAGACAGTGCTGTTCTCCTCTGGATCCAGTTCCGTATCTTCCTTAATTTCCAGAAGGCTCGTTTCTCGCACTGGAATATATTTAAAAAGTCATAATCCAAGGTTTAAATTATTTAAAACAGCACTTAACACCACGCAGAAAAAGCATATGAACTCATCTGCCTTCACTGAATTCCCGTTACTTTGAGCGACCAAGGAGTAAACAAGGAAACCACCAGCACTCAGATTTTTGGGAGCGGGTGGATGTTTTTGTTTGCTTGGGGTTTGTTTGGGGTTGGTTCTCTAGGTAAATACAACAGCCTGCAAATTCGACTGATCCAGAAATCAGCTAGGAAACTGAGGCAGTCTGCTGCAATTAAGATATCCGTGAATGTGAAGGTATTATATCACTACAAATCCACTGAATGCACATCACTGGAGCTAAAAGCCCCGAATTTCTCAGTCAGCTCTTTTTCTTTGCGGCATTCTTCCCAAGACAGGAATTTTCATTATGAACGCTATCTAGCTCAACAGACTTCTGACGAATTCGGCAAAGTTTACACTGCCAAAGTGAAGGATTGTTTGATGTTATCCTGTTCTGCTTTATTACGTCTGTCAAGGGGTTGATGAAGCTACTCAAAACTGTTAGTGAGGCTTCTAGAAAGGAAAAGCTAGAAGAAATAGAAAGGATATTGTGGCTAGGGCCCTCCTGGAGTAACTGGGATTGCATAAGGAGAAATTCTGTTGCTAGGTGACGAGGAATAGAAAGGCAAAAGGGACTATGTTTGTTTTAAGTATGTTCATTAATCAACATTTCTTAATTTACAGATAACACCCAGCAACAACAAAAGGATGTCTCTGTTAAAGACTGGGTGAAGCATCTAATGGGTGTATTGAAACACTATCAGGAAGTAAATGTCTTCAAGGCAAACCCAACCAAAGCATCTTGGAAGACCTGTAGTCACGTGGCTTGTTGACAGCAGGCGTAGCAGGACGTGGACAACCTGCACAAAAGCATACCGCTGAAGCACTGCCATCCACCAGAGCGGTTCCTGACACAGGAATTAAAAACCAAAGGCTGTTTCATCCTGCTGGTACCCAGCTCTGATGAGGGCTGTTGGATGGCAGATGACACGCATGGTTTCTACTGCTCAACAGATTTTTTTTTTTTTTTTAACTTAAATCAAAACATATAAAGTCATCCAAGAACTTGAATAAACATCAAATGATCCACCAGAAGGATTTAAATGACATGGCAGAAATGAAAAATGGCATGTCAGAAGGAGCATACAAGCCCCATTGCTGTCTAAAGATCTGACACAGAACAGAAGAGCAGTAGCACTGCAAAAGTTAACATCGGAGTAGAGGAAACAATGTCCCAAAGAGCCCATATGCTGCCAGTTCATAAACAGCACCACGATAAACAGATAATGCTTGTTTCAGTGGTAGCTTACACCAACCTCCCCAGCAGAGATTTGGTTCCCTTCTGTCAGTATAATCCCAAACGCGGCACCCCTAGCTGAAATCGCATGCACTGCTCGCATGCATTTCAACCTAGAGCAGCAGCAACGCGGTAAGATAAGAAAGAGGTAAGGACAGGCCTCGCTAGGTCATAAAGAAAGCCTATTTAAACACGTAGTTTGGGCTACTTCAGGGGTTAGCTTAGACAAACACATAGAAACACCCAGAAGGCTCTGATTAAACAAAAACAATAATAATATAGGAGATGCTTAGACAGCACGTAAACCATAATAGCTCTTAAACGTTACAACGGGATGCACACGCACCTCTGTGCAGAGCTCTCATCTCTTGCACACCTTTCAACCCCGGAGCCTGCAAAGCACTTTGTGTGCCGCGTATTGCGAGCATGCGCCACCCGCCCTCTTAATGCTGCTTGTTATTCTCCAAATGCCACAGCACGCAAACAAGGAGAAGGAGCTGTGCAAAAGACGACACTGGAAATGCTAGAGGAAGAAAGGCTTTAAATTGTTGTCCCGTCCCACCCCCGCCCTAAAAAACAACGTTGTTGTGATGAGTTTGATGAGTTGAACTCGGACTAAATGACCTTTTAGAGGCCAGGTTCCCGGTGTTACACTGCAGCCCCTTTGCAGGTGGGCTGCAGATTATTCCTAATATCACACAATGAAAACCAGAGAGGGAGGAAGTACTACCATATCTAAATGCGAGGACTGCATTTAAGGGGACTAAAGGCAGCAATCTTAGATGAACATGTACATTTTCAAAGAGAGCAAAGCAATTTCTAACTCCCTCAGATAGCCAGGACCTTGATTTACATCTCTCGCAAACAAAAATACAGTGAATACTTCAATATCCAGCAGCAATGCACTGGTTTATAAGTTCTGTTAGATCTGGTCTTTTGGTAAAACAGTGGGGACCATGGTTCCTGCATGTTCTGCCTATTAGTCATCCTAGAGAGCTTTGGGGCCCCATTTAGCTCTAAGACCTGCAAGATCCCAACCCAGTGCAACTGGAAATGCTCCTCTTCTCCTGTTTTCCCCACTGCAAAAAACCTCTTCAAACATTTAATGTCATGGAGGAGTCATCTGACCACAAGGCTCTCCTTGCCCCTGACCCTCTTCAGAAAAGACATCAAGTAGACACACATTTACAAAGAAGTTCATCCTTAAAATTGCAATCCCACATATTATTCCACACAGGCAGAGGAGCTCCACAGCTGAAGGAAGAGGCCCCTGCAGATCGGCTTTCAGAACTGAAAGCTTCGGCTGTATTTACTCTGAAACTGAGAATTAGATTAACTTTGTCATTCATTTGTATCAAGCCAAAAGCACAACACTGTCAAGACTCTGTTCCTCGCTTTCTACCTTCATCAGTTTCTACCTGTAAAATACTTCCTTTCCTTTAAAGAGGTAAGATCATTGTTCATTCTGTAAGCATGCTTTACCTAGAGAAGTCATGAAAAATTAATAAAAATAACCATGGTAAACATCCAACGGATAATTTAATTACTCTAAATTGTGGGTTTGCTATTAGATTTGATTAACCTCTTCTTCTTTCTGGTTCATCAAAGAGTAGAGGGGAAAAAAAAAATCCTATTTTAATTAAAAACAGCTTTATATTATTCACAAAATAATAAAGCTGGAAAACACCAAAGAAAAATTCCATAGGACTTTTTCCAGTAATACCAAGAAGTTAATTTTTCTATCCCTCCCTTTAGGAGTATAATAAATGAAATGTGATGTCGGTTAATAAATATTTTAAAACTTATTAAAATTCCCTTCTTCTTTTCCCTCATACTCATGCCTTTAAACTTTGATTTGAAGTTCTATGTCAAAAACACAGCTTCAACATACTGCTTTATTGTCCCATCCCAGCTATAAACCCTTGTACCATGTAAACTTTCTGCCCACACAAACCAATAGAAACATTGGACTGCCTAAAGTCTAGTCGTGTGACTGAGGCTTTGGGGGATCAGTTTGATATATACCTTAAATGTTTCTAGCTAAACTGCCCTTCTTGGACAACCAGTTTTCAGTATCGCTTCATGATCTGAAGGGGTTCTTATGGCTTAATTCTATCCAAAGAAGACACCAAATGACCTCTGAAAACCATTCAAGAAGCAAAACATTTAAACATGGTTTCTCAACAGCTTCCCAAGACAACAACCTAAAGCTCTCTATTCAGAGTACCGTCTTTGCCACGTCCTCTCCAATGAAATATGCAGCCATTTTTACAATTTTATATCATGGGAGCTGTGCATCTGAAAACACACAACTGTGTTTAAGCAATCAAAATCCACATTAAATTTAAATCACTAGAAAGTTGAATCATGTTCATCATTGATTCATCACCTCCACTAACCTCCACAGTTACGAAGATGGAAATTTCCCCAACGGCTCCCTAGTTTGACGATGCCCTATAAAAACGTCTGCTCCAATTGATGATACCCTAATTTGTATGATTCTGCCATACCACAAGAAAGAAACCTGCTGCAAGAGGCATTTTAATAGCTCCAGTCTGATCCCCAGAAAAGTCACTGTTGATAACTCATTTAAGCACGGCAGCTACAGAAACGGCTCTTGGGTCTTGTTTTTCATTCCAATGAATGACCAAAATTTGCTGCTACTTATTACAGAAGATTTCATTAGCTGTGTGCTTTTATGGGCAACTAGTAAAATTTTATGTACTATTTTTCATGATTTATATCCTTCCAGATTATACCCTTCCTTCCTTCAATCCTTTTAGAGAATAGGATGCAAGTTCAGAGTGTCCCAAAGGCATAATTCGAGATTTGAAGAAACTTCAACTGCTGATTTCTAATGCTGAAACCTTGTTTTGACCCATGTGCGGAGACAACAGGCAACAAATGGACAGTTATTTAAGAAATAGGTCCTTTAAAGATTTTGGTCATTTTTATCTGCTTTACTGCCAAGTCCAAAAGAAAATGGGTCTCGGAGATCAATAACCTCCAAGCCCAAGGCAAATTTCCTCTTTCTAAAACTGCTGTTCACACAGTTCCATCTACAATTTTAAGGATGTTAGCTCTCTAAAAGCAGAGACATTTTAATCTGACATGGCTACTCTCCCAAATCCACTGTAACGTTTCTTTGGAGGAAATTATACAAACTGACTCTGTGAGCCATGTTCAAATTCCTCCCAACACAGGCCAGCACGAAAACTAAGTCTCCAAACAAAAAATTCATGGGAGTCCCATATCCTCTTTTGTGACTGCGTATAGGAACATCTAAAGAAATTCTACAGGAAGACAGACCTAAGGATGCCTTTTGGCTTTCCTCACATGGACCTAGTCTCCTTGATTTTCCCTTCCCCAAACAACACGTACACAAGCTACATGAACCGTTGCTTAGCATCTAGCCAGAACATGATCCGTTGGTGAGGACCGGTGAGAGAAAGCATGGCCCTGCAAAAAGAGTTACACCATAGGCTTTCATGCTTATTGTACTGTTGAAAAAACATTCTTAAACTACACAGGCTGCTTCTTCAATATGCTCGGCATAAAAATTTACCTCAAGACAATCAGAAAAAACTCGCCTTTTTATGCAGCACTGCAATGATAGAGGATGGAGGGAATTAGACTCACTGCTGGATTCCCACCACCTTCCAATTAAGTCCTCAGTCGGATTTATGCAAATGCATAATGGCTAACAGGACAACTTGGGTTTAGTGAGGGGATCATTTAACTTTTAGTACAAATGATGATCAAGAAGGTCACCCAGCTGGTGTATCAGATCCCCAGGTGAGGTTAATAGGAACAAAGAAACCTTTAAAGTGGAAGCAACTGTGACAGTAAACAGAGAATCCCACACTGGCATTTTCACAACCACCTTTAAAATCAAGCCTTAAAGCTTTGGTTCCTGTAGGTATTTCACAGGCCTAACTTCACAGGTCTTCACGGTTTTTTGCCGACACGGATATACGTATGTTCTTAATGAAAAGGAGCCTGGAACAGTAACTGGACTTGATTTTAGAAATCACCATACTGCTCAGACCTAGAAGCTACATTTTCCTCTTACAGCTGAGATGCACAGGTGACTGAACTATACTATCTGCTCTATTTAGCATAAAATTTACTTATCCTATCAATAACAATACTCATTGTTGCCACCTTACCACCTCAGTTCGTGTTTTGTTGAGTTTCTACGAAGAATTGTCGCAAGCTTTTCAGGCAACGGAGCTCTTGGCCCTGCTGTACAGCGGGTGAGCACATTTTACGGTTCCAGGAAGACCCTGGCAACCTTCATAAGATACTCCTCAGAGTACACAAAATTCAAGCAGAGAAATACAACTTAAAAGTCAATTTATTTCTCTGAACTGGCAGGAAGGGAAAAATGTTACTGGTGAATTGCCGTACCTACAATCCTCAGACGAACATTACCGACGGTTTTGTTTATTTTAAGTGCAGAAGGATCTGCTTTAATTTCCTTATAAAGATTCTACAGCACAGGGTAACACCTCCCTTGGGAAGTGAATGCAGAAAGGGACTCCAAATCTTGGCATCTTCTGGCTCAGATGGGTCGAATGAGTCAGTGCTTTATAATGACATGCATTAACATGCATGGACACTTTTTGTTTCATCAATAAAAAGCCAAAGAATTTAAATGACTAAAAGGCAGAAACAGCTTTCGTTATGCATACACATAAGTTTTAAATTTTCTGGTAGTTCTACAATCCTGGGAAAGGCTACTTTTAAATAAAATTATCTGGAAGAAATATACATAAGTACATCGTGCACTTGACGCAAAACTATATGCATATTTTATACCAATCAAATATTATCTGTTACACCCTGCATCTTTCCCAGTCTGAGGGACACTTGCCCAGCACTTTGCTGAATAGTAGAGAGTGAGAGGATGAGGCAGGTAACAGATTGCTCTGGTGCTTTGGGCATGAACAGCAAGAACAGATCTGCAGAAATGAGAAGCTTGATGATGGATCTTCAGCCTGACCCATGTCGATTTACAGTAACTAAGGATGAGGCCATCAGAGTCTTTGTTTCCAGGCATTTGGGGTCTAAGGAGCTGTGTCATTTTATGCTTACGGACAACCCAGCTCTTAGACATCACTGCTATGGTCTTACTTGCTTGCTTGTACCCTGGAAGCATCATTCAAACATGGTATGAAATAACTACAAATCAGGGAAACTTAGGACAAGCGATCTGTAATACCATCAACGCTGCATCAAGCAAATAAAATTAGAATTTGCAGATTTAGAGAAGTCTCAAATGAGTCAGAAAACATACCTAGCTCTGCACTAGGAGTGCTAGTACCACTTCTCATTCTGACATTGCAGGTGCCTAAAAACACTGTCTTCTCTTATTACATGCGTAAACAGTGCCTGGCATATTGTGGGGAGAACAACCAAAATAAAGGAATAACCTTTTTATTTGAAAATACAGTCTTATTATTTGTGTAAGAACAGATGTCTGAATGACCCAGGTAAGCAAATCCCAAACCTCCCTATTCTAACTGGAGATAATATATTGACTAGTGGTCCCATATGTTCCTGTAAATAAGAGACCACAGAAAAGATTCTTGGCCTCCTCTCTGCCAGAAAAATGGAATCAAACCAAGTATCTTGCATTTTGCATTTTCCTTACAGGAGAGGCATCCTTCACATCTTGCCTTACCTTCCTGTCTCATGTAATTCAAGTCACTCATGATTTATAGAAAATTTCTTAGAAAAGTCTGTAAACATGGTTGCCATATGGGTAGTCCAGGCTTATTTTCAACTCAAGTTTTGTCCAAACCTGGGATTTAGATTTGGTTCCAACTCTAGCAACAGAAGCAGTTTTGCTTCTCTTCAACTGAAGTTGAATATTTTTGGTTCTGCTTCCTTGAAGATTTCTGTAACCAACAGCTATGAATCTATATACTGGATAACACTGTTTTTTCCTATACAGCACTGCTTTCAGACAAAGTCATAATCATGGTGGGCAAGACCGTCATGGATAGTCAAGAGTCAGTTCAATACAAGACCTCTCCGCTGGCAAACAGCGCAGTAAACTTGAACTGGCCTCTGCTCAAGGGAAAAGGCAGTACCTAAACGGGCACACTGGCATCAGTGCTTGCGGAGCCCTGGGCTCTGTAAAAAGTAGGATTTCTTTGGACTTTGCTTTACAGATAAAATTTCAGTAGTTGAGCATCTACACTAAAAAAAGCATTTATCTTTACAAATAGATTTGCACTGGCTACAGGTAGAAAAAAGCTTCTGGGCCAGCTTTGGATAATAATGAACCAGCGCCAATCTCAAATGTTATGAGAATTGGCCAGCCGGTGGAAGTCTTCAAAGGTGAAAAGTGTCAATAAAATTGTTTTCAAAGCCTATTTAAGGTTGTTATTACACTAGCAATAAAAAAAAAATAAAAAAAAGGATCAACGAAGAAAACACTAAGGATAGTCAAAGAAAGATAGGATTTCCACTCTTCAGTAGGTACATCTCCTGCTGTCTATTCCCCTCTGAAGATACAGGACATCTCTATCAGCTCCATAAATTTAGGCTTTTTTTTTCCTTTTTCTTTCTTTTTAAATTTTTTTTTAACTATACAGAGGATTAATATTTCAGGTGGAAAATAATCAACAACAGTAGACACTATACAAGTACCTTACTCAAAAGGAAGTTAACATTTACAGTGGTGGGACTGGGACTCTTTTTTTTTTTGTGGTTTATTTTCCCAACTTGTGAATTATGTGACATTTGGTAAGAAACTGAACTTCCCACTGATCAGAGGTGGAAAAAAAAGAAGGAAAAAAAAAAAAAAGGAATTCTGAATTTTTTTCCCCAGAATTTTCTCATGAATCTTCTATTCCAGCATTCCATAACAAAGCTGCAGCCTCACCTGAGAAAACTTGTGCTTGCATGGCACAAGTGACCCCTCACAAATCTCTGCTGCCCAGAAATACAGCCCAAGACGCAGAGGCCAGCCAAGTCCTACAGGAGCACGGCTAAGTGACAATAACCACTACAAGAGCAAAAGAAGAGAACAATAAAACCAGAGGGTTTGAGACTAGGAGGCAAACATGGCAAGAGAAAACCAGAAACAAGCAGGCACAAAACGGACAAAAGAGTTAATAAGGATAAAAAGGGAAGGAAAGATTCTCTCCATTTGAGGAAGAGGCTGAGGGAGATAATTTTTGAAGTTTTTTTATATTTATATATGTAGGTCACTTCTTCAGTCTTCATTTTATTCCTTTGTTAAACAAGACAACCTCACTTATTAAACCACTGAAACAAAACAAGGCTTAATTCCCCATCTGTGCAGTATTTTCAAATCCTCATACAAGAGAGGCAATGAAGCTCAGTATTTCACCTATTAATGTCCATCATAGTAATGGGTATACAAAGATCACCAGAAGGTTAATCTTGTGTGTAGATAGACCTTTCGTCAAATTTACAAAGTTTCCCCAAAGAAAATCTTTGATCTTTTGGCACTAACACGACAAAATGCTTCTGCAAGGCCTATGCACCTCCTACATTAAAAGATGTAGGGGGGATCTCTGTAGACAAAGCGAACTGACTACAGTTCTCCATCCTGGTGAGGATATCAAGAACACAACACCACCAAGACAGGCACAGAAAATTCAGTGGAATTAACTGAAGTAGGGAAAAAAAAAAAAAAAAGCGACATCCAAGAAAAACCTGCAAGTATGACTAAGTTCTACTCCTGGCTATGCCATTCACGTGTTTTATGACCGTGTGCAAATCACTTCATACCTTTTTTGTCTCAGGACCTCCCATCATCTCCCATTCACGAAAAGGGGATCAATGCCTACTACTCTTTGCAAGAACATCTGGAGATCTAAACAATTAAATATAGTAGGAATGCACATGATTAAATACTCACTGCTGGAGCTTCCAGGAGTACTGAACTGAGAAGTATCAAGGAACTTTCGAGGTGTAGACAAGTTAGTAACATCCATAAGAGGTACAGAAGAGGCATCTTTCACAAATGAACTGTACAAGGGGGAAAACAATAAAGCAAACAATTTACTATTATTTGCAATCTTAGTTCATTGGAAGAGTATTTATTTCTTAAACCCTTAAATCTAGAAATAGACATATAAATAGCAGACAGTTTAGATACAAGAGGCTTACAGAACCTAAATTAAAGCACAAGTCCACAGATGGATATATGTGAGTGGGTGTGTATATATACATTTGGGGGGGAAGGGGAAAACCCACAAAGCAATGATGAGGCAACACTGGCAGATCAAAGACAAAATCTGGAAGCCCAGGGCCTCTCTAACTTTAATAGGACTCCAGACTCGTCTGACTGGTGGCAGCTGCAGGATCAGGGTACAAACACATCGGAGTTTGCCACAGCATGTGTCTGTGCATCTCTTACACAAACACACAGGGCAGGACAAGTATGCAAGAGAACATATGAAGCCTCTCCACAAAAGAAAGGAGAATACTTAGTTATCTTAAAAGGATGTCATTCACCTGCAGCACAATTAACCCATGGTAGCATGATAATAAATTGACATGGAATAATTAAGATCTTTGGGGGGAAACCACATATTAAGGAGAAGAGACGCTCCCATTTCTGTGGCTTCTGTCAACCACTTAATCCTTCAAGCTCCCACTAGAAACCTCCATCCTTCCTCTGCCCTTCAAATGCCTGTTCTGTGCACACCTACATGCATCCCTTTCTGAATGAATCTTCGTACTCTGAAAGGAAAGACTTTCTACTTGGTTGTTTCCGTAATAAATTCACACGGTATTATTTGCCAAGAATGTGTCGTGCTGCCCCACCTGCATAATGAAAGGCACAAAGCTGAATGTGGCAGGGGAACACAAGCAAGAAATCATTTTTTAGAGAAAGCGGAGAGGGCTCCTGTAATGAATTTGATATGCTCCCTTAGAGGTCAGAATACTTACCAAAACTTGCAAAGTCAAGGGCTAAACTTACTAGCCTGCAGAAGAACCACCTATACTGTCTACACACCCACAGTCCCAAATGTAAAGGGGTTACCTCGGCATTCCAACTCAGCAATGTTAAATACAACACACTTTAAAAAAAATACAACAAATAACTTTAATCGTAATTGCATCCTGGTCCCCAGCCAGTCTAGGGCAGCACACCAAAATGAAGCAACAAGACTGTCCTTGATCCAAGAGTTTAGATTATAAAATATCAATGATGCACAACAGGGAATGTGCAAAAAAGACAGAAAGCAAGAAAAAGATAAGGGTCCCTGTAGCAGCCACACAAAACTGCAAGTTAATTAGCAGATACGTAGTTTGGGTACAGCAAAGCTTTTTGTCTGTTTTTAATTAACAGGATGAGTAAGGAAGAGACTGAAGACTTGCTAACAACCCTCCTTCCTAAAAAATTTAACTTCAATCAGTCTTTTATTTCCTAAATTTATTTAATGCAACTTATTATCTCTCCTTTTATTTTGGGTAGGCATTTTTTCCTTCTTTCTAATAAAATGTTTATTTATCTTTTCTTTGCATCTCTATCATATGCTGTCTCCCCTTCTGCTTCCTGCCCTTATGCCTCTCCTACTCTATAAAAGTTACTGTCCAAAGCTGTGCTTCTCTTTTCTAGCCAGTGTCTTTCTTCCCAACAACTCCTCTATTGCCTTCAAACTTAGAATTTGCAAGATTAGACTCAAAAAAACCCAGATGCCTATACTTGAGGTAAATTTCCACTGATCAGAGGCACCAACCAGATAAGGAGTCTCAACACCTTAAAAATACTCACAATAGAGCCAAGACTGCTCAGACACTTGAAAATTGCAGGCTCTGGCTAGTAACCTTATGGTTAGCTGGAAGTCTTTTAAACCTGGGCAGTTTGCTAGATAAGACGAGCAATTCTTCCCTGTGTTCTTCCCTTTGCTTGACCTCAGCCATCCTGATCAGGTCGTTTGTAGGGAAGGTGTATGCATCACAGAAGGAAAAGAATGCTAAAAGGAACCGACCTTGCTGTAATTCTGTGGGAAGCAGCAAAAAAAACAACAGAATCACTAAGCAAAGGCAGAACTAGAACAGACTGTTCACAGGCTCAAAAGCATATCAACATACTTTGTTTTTTATGCTCTTCACAGCCATGAGTGCTAAGAAGTTGCTTGCCAACCTACCCCAAAAATGAAAGGGTGCGGCATAAAGTCAACGGCATTTTCTGCTTGTGAAGGGGGAAGTGCTGCCCTCTTCCCTTCCTAGCCTCCAGTAAGCATCACACTAAACCAACCTTATTCTCCCTTTCTCCTTGTTGCGTTGTCCCACTCGGTTAGTTGATTTGATGTAAAGATGACGGTGTAACTCATCTATCAGGACCAAATGCATGTTCATCTTCTTACTGTGGAGCTCCAGTCTCAGATCACTCAGTCCCTCCACCTGAAGAAGGGGACCCTCCAAGGAGTCCACTGCTGACACCTGGAAGTAAAAGACACATGGCAATTTTTAAAGGTCACTTAATTCATCTTTGATCAGTGCTCCACTCTTCAGGTCTTTCCAAATATCCTCAGAACTTTCTTCTCTGGTTCGAGGAATGTCTGAACACCACAATGATTTTATCCAAACACCCTTTTAGGGTAGAAAAAGTTTAAGTATTTCTTTGTTTATATTCCTACAAGAAAAGCCAACATACAGAAAGGATGAGAGATCCAAACAACTCATATTTAATGAGCATTCTTCAAACATTTTGAATTTATGTATAAAGCAAGCTATTTTAAACATCGTTTGTTAAATAAAATCAAAGCACAGGCTATCACAAAAAAAAAAAAGAGCATTATTAAGTGGAAAAGTGCTGGAAAAAGATTCTGGCAACGATGTTTGATCATCCTTATTCTTTTCATTACAGCAACACCAACAAAATATTCTCATTTCTAAAGATGGGGAGAAATGGCTTAAGTTTTATTTGCCTGAAGTGATATTGTGACATACCTGAAAAAGCTTAGGAGTCCTCATCTTCTAGCCTACATAAGTGCTGTATCATGTAACTACCCAACTTAAGTCAACACAGTCAGCAGATTAATGAAAGCTCTTGCTAGTTCAAAGTACTATTGCTACTTGAAAGTACTTTTCAACTCTAAGGAGCTTTTTAAATGCTTGATTATTAAGTCTCAAATTGAGGAGAAGAAATTTTTGCACAAGCGACAGACTAACAGGCTGGGATCTAGACATGCAATAATGTAAACGGGCCTCAGGTAATGTTCTCCACCAATGTACTTCTATAGTGACCGGCTGACATATAGTTGACACTAGAAGAAAAAAACTAACTAATTTCCATTTATACCCTAAAAATGAACGTGGACAAGAGCCACTGAGAATGACAAATTAGTGCATTAAAGTAACATTATCAACTTGCACCTCCCCTAGTTTATTCTTTTTCTAAATATTTCTAACTATTCCTTCCACAGTTATTTAAGAAACATGCTATTCCGCTGCAGTGTCTAAAACAGTGCTGCTGTTTTAAGAAACTAGACGTAATAGTAAAAGCTGACTTGTTTTACTGATCATCAGCCTTCACACAGAGAGAAGCAGAGATTTAAAAAGCTATTTTAAAAATTCATTCCCCTAACACTCAAAGATATTATTACTGAAACAAGACATTCGCTTACACTTCAGGATTTAAGTTGATAGTGAACCTGTCAGCTATGCATAAAAATGCAAAGCATATATACAGTCAGCAGATGGCCAAGCTAAGGCCTGGTCCCTTAATACCAGTAAATATTAACGATAGTGAAAGAACATAGATCAACATGGGGTTACTTTGCTTGCCTTGGAGTCAAGAATGACCTGAAAACAGCTTTGGGCCAGTCAGGCTTTTTAATACAAAAAGTAATTTCTATGAGGAAACTGTACTTCCTTCTGCCTGAAAAATGTTGCCAAGTCCCTAACTGCAAAATTCACTTCTTTTCATGGATGATCAGATTTTGCATTTGGTAGAAGTAAGCATAAGCAATAATTTTATCTTCTTGCTCTGGCAAGTGGAAGTGTACCCCAAAAGTCTCAGTCTCGAAGGTGCTTTACAGCCATAACCTCCCGCCAGGTCAGGAGAGCCACGGGCGTTCGTCACTGCCCGGGAAGCGGCCAGCGATTTTACCAAAGCGCGAACAAAATCAGGAGCAATGTTCGTCAAACTGAGAAGCAGAGAGACGAAAATACAGTGAGGAAAGAAGAAAAGGACTGAAAGCAAAGCTGAAAAATATATTTAAAAGGTTCCAAGACATCCAGGAAAAGTATTATCTAAAAGACATGCAACAAAAATGTAAAGCTTCCGCCTGCTGCTCAGATCACTCAGCTCTGTTTTTATACCCCCAGTTTCTAAGTTAGTTATTCTCAAAACTAATCATTAAAAATCAAGAGACAGCTCTCAAACATGCCTTCTGAAAAACAAACAGAACAGTAAATCATTTACTATGCTAATAAAAAAAAATTGTTACGTACTGAACTTTCTTCTTCCAGAAAAAACAGCAGTTTCAGGGGTTTGGGGCTTGGTTTGGGGTTTTTTGATAGCTTTTGTGACACTTTGTATTTGCAACCACAGAAGCTGGAAGTTGTCTCCTTGATAAACGCCGCTTTTGCAGCGATTGGACTCTAGAGGTGAACAACCCAGGCCAGTTTCCGTGCTAGGCACGCTCGGAGCCTTTTAACTTAATGCAGCCACACTCCAGCAAACCCTCACTTAACCACTGTTTTCTTTTCCGATATTTCATTTCCCAATACCACCAATTATCGAGACAGAGCTCAAGAGAACAGCTTTTATGTTCAGAGCAGTTTGGGTCTGGAAAATAACCAGAGGCTCAATCCAAGTTCATGGAAGTGAAGGTAAGGGCTCCGATTGACTCAGGTGACAACTAGTATAGACATTACATAAAAACAGTTTTCCCTCATGTAGTTTTATTTACATAATGATGTTTTAAGCACTGGCAACAAGCGAGCTATGGAATAGTACTCTAGATTATATTTCAGAACACAAAAAAACCCCAAGATTATAACATTTTTTTCCAGTTTATTTGTGTGCTGTATAACTTACCATAGAGTGGGAGCAAAAGCAACTAAAAACGATGCAGAGATGTCTACAAAGCTTGCACAAAATTAAAAACAGTCTAAAGATAGATCTGAAAATGTAACTGCTATGAGAAAAACACTGTCAGATTTGTATTTCACTCTAGCATCCTGGGAAAGATCTGTTCTTACAACTCTGCTTTGGCAAATAACCAAATTATCATTGATGCGTTCTGAACCAAAAAGCTTTGCTGTGCAGAAGTGGAGAGATTAAGAGTTAACACAGGTGGATGTATGCGAAGGGGAAGCAGTAAGTGAAGAGGGAGAACAATAATAATATTAGCTCTGTTGACTATATGGAAATACTAGCAGAGGTAATTTAAAGTCGGCTTTATTTCAAGTCCAAGCGTACCTGCCAGTGTGCCCAACGCAGCCAAGAGGAGCAAGGGGAGCCCCAGGCACCGAGAGCAAGACCAGAAATGAGACCTTTTCAGCCAAACTCACGACAGGGACTAGGACCATCCAACACTGGCAAGGTTTAAATCAAATCAGAATTTTATGCTCCGACTCAGCTAGGAACTCACCATCTCTTGAATTATGCAAGAGACCCAAACATACGATAAAAACACTACTTTCAACTTTGGAGACCACAGAGTTTTATTTGCTGTAGTACCATCAGCTCATCACTGAACTTGTGCATCATTTCAACTAGTTGTCCTTCATCATTTCTCACCTCAAACTTTGATATGGAGAAGATAGGTGAGTGGGAGACCACTTACAGTACAGCACAGAACGAAGTAACAACCTGTAGCAGCACAACACAAATGCTCCTTAAAAAATGTACTGCTGTTCCTCAAGCTAGCAGCGATTCCTCCAATTAAAGAGAAGTTTTATTTAGGTGACAAACCTCTCATTTCTGGATCTCTATTTTTTATTGCAGATACTGCTGCAAATAAGGCTGAACCTCCCACAAGAGAGTTCTCTGAGCCATGAAGTTCAGTGGTGGTAACCACCACGCGCGACAAAGAGAGACTCTGCAGAACAGCCCCAAATTGGATTCATTTTGTTCTTTGCAGACTGCAGGAGCAGGCCTGTTGGATAATGAAGATTAAGGATGTCATAAAACAGTATCACATTTAATTAGACTTTTTCCCCTTCTCATCCTCAGCTTAGACTACATTTTTAAAGTAGTTCCCTGGTTTTTTTTTTTTTATTACTCCTATTAGATACCGTGTATTATTCATACTAACAAAAGCACTAATAGATGTAGAATTGTTTATAGAGGGGAAGTGTTATCTCATCACTACAGGACTCCGGTTAAGACTGAAAACGGAATAGCAGCCTTTTTCAGGGAACCTGAAAATTAGATAGGCAGAAGAGAACTATACGAGAGGTTCGAGCGTCCAGCAAAAGTGCCTGAGGATCCTTTAAGCCTCTCTCTTCCATCCTGCAAGATGGAAACGAAAAGGTGATGGGGAGGGGGTGCTTGCGCGGTGTTTGGGCACCTGCACGCAAGGGTAACTTTAGATACCAGAACTCCCCAACGTTTTTCTTTTGCTAGGGGTAGGGGCAAGGAGAAGAGCCATAGCAAGAGAAAACAGCTGGAAGCTGAAGGCAACAAACAGCTCCAAGCTCTTCTTCAATAAAAGCCATTTTCCAAGGGCAAATAGTGTCAAAGGAAGTGGTAGGTATTCCTCCCCTTGCTTATCTGTAAAGTACAATAATAAGCAGTGACCCTTTACAAAATAAGGATCAACGAAACGAAACAAACTAACAAAAACTGAAAAAACACCATCTAAAAATCACAAGTTTATGGGAAAATAATTGTGGCACAGAACCATTATGCAGCTTGTTTAAAGGTCGCACACACAGAGCTTAATTGCCTTAAAAAGAAAAAGTAGTTAAACTCTTGCCTATCATCCAATTTGGAGGGTTTTAATTTAGCATTTTAGAATATACTATAAACTAAGTACTAGCAACATACTTGGGAAAATTATTCTCTTTTCTTAATTTTGGCCAAAGTTTTCCAATCTGCTTGCAATTTAAGCTACAAGTTTCCTTAAAAGCTTTTTCAAGAGTATTTTAGGCTTCAGAACAGCATTGTCAGATAAGTGTGAAGAGAGGGGACGCATTTTTAATTTTAGATCTCCACAATCCTGGAAGTCGACGAGCAGAAACAAAATGAAAACCCTCAACTGAGCTCCTTCTTCAGGGAGGAGAAAAAAAATAAAAATAAAAAATAGAATAATGGTTGCTCAGACTAGGAAACAGGATGACTTCCCATTCGGGATACCAGCCTATTCTCCGTGCAGACAACAGATAAGAAAACACGGAGAACACACAACTGAGAAAGGTTAAAAGAAAACAATGCGATAGGTCACAATTTGAAGGAAAAAAAAATAAAAAAAGTCAAGCCGTACACAAACACAGTATGACAAAAGGAAAAAAACCAAACCCTCTGAATAAAACTGCAAATAAATAGCAGCAGCCTAGAGGATTTCAACCGCCCGGCTGGATGAATAAAGACAATGTTGACATTTAAAAGGGAGAGAATTGATCGACTGCTTTTACAAGGAACTCGCTTTCAAAAGGTACAGGAAAGGAAAAAGACTAATAGATGGTTTAAATGTGTCTGGCCAGATCTAAACAAGCAGTTGCACTGAATTCAACGTACACCTGACTTGCATGAGATAAGGATTTAACCTGGAAAGTTTGCAAGGCTGCTTCCGGTAAGGAACTGTAGGGTACACAGAGGCCCATTGCTGGGATTTTGCAGCTGGCAAAAAGGCAGAGTTGCTAAAAATGATGGTGTCTATTCAAAAAACGTAACAGGCAATCACTTTAAGAGCAGACATAGCACCGCTGCTCAGACATGCCAAAGTGACCCACATCAGAGCAGGCACATTAAGGATGGGGAAAACCTGAAAAAGCCGAGTGCTGCAGAGGAAACCAGTGAGAAGCAACGAGCTACAGAGAAGATAAGTAAAAAGCAAAGAGTAGCAGAAAGAAACCAATAAAGAGCAGCAGAAAGAAACCCTTACGCGTGTGGCACCAATCTTCTGCACCACCCATCGCCTCACCGGAAGAACTGGGACAGACTGAGCATGACCCATGGAGAAAATATGCTAAGTTGAGACCAGGGAGGGAAGGAAAGGTGGTTGACTTCAGTTGAGGCTGGAGAAGAAGAAGGAAACGTGTTTACCTGAGGGCATTTTTGATTGTGTCCTCTTTTCCCCCCCTCAATACCCACACCAATGATCAGAAGTTTGTGTTAATTGTAAATAAATTAAGAATTCCCTAAGTCAAGGCTGTTTTGCCTGCAAATCCCCTGTATTTTCCACTGGAGTATGGAGAAAAGGGGATGACGTCCAGAAAGCAGGTTGTTGAGGTTCTGAATCTCCAGTGCTGGATATAATTAATGAGTAACTGATTAAGCCTACTCTGAAATTGCACTCATATTTTTTAATTAAAAGCTTGATGTAAGTCTTATGAAGTAAACCTGTATTTCATCAGTGAATTTGTTCAATATTTTGGTGGTAAGGTGAATTAGGATGAAGCTGAAAAGCTACAGCCTTTGAAGTACATCCAAATAATCGGACACGTGAAAAATTAGCACTCAAGATGTATTTAAGAAATCCAGGACTTGGCAATTCCCTGCTACCAAATTGCTAAGGGCCAGTGCAGAGTCTAGTATGACCTGCTATCAAGACTCCTTCAAGAAGTACAAACCAGAGAGCATCATCTAGCTAAGACGACCCTACGCTTAAGGAAGACCCCGAAGGGTCCACATGGAGGGAGCCTTTGGCTGAAAGCCGTAGGAGCTACGAAGAGCACGCAGGTCAGAGCAACGCCGGTCTACCTTTGCCTCCTTCCACCTTCAAAACAGGAAAAGGAGAAACAAGGTACAGAAGGTGTGAGGATTAATGAATAGCTATAAAACTCTGATGATGAACAGTGCTGCGTGTTGATTAGCTTATTGGATATTAATACAATGGAAGAAATTGCTAGTAATTTTGTTCACCTTTACACAGTCATGTAAGAATTACCTAGCTCAAAGCAAATGAAGAGTTATTAAACCCCGAGGACTGAAGAAGGTTATCGCTTAGGCAGTATTTTGGAAAAGGCTGAGGTCACTACTGTGATTTGCTGACCATTGATGAAGAAGGAGAGGTTTATACGTACACTTATGAAAGGGTAAAAGGGTTACTTAACACATGTAAATAATGTCTGTAGGGTTGGGTTTTGTTTTTTTTTTGGGGGGGGGGTTGTTTTAACATAGCACTTTCCATTAAAATTTCCACAATTTACACCTATCATTACTGAAACACGGCCACTTCATACAGCACAGTGCCCAACCCCGAGCAAGAAAGTGTACACGAAGGTTAAGAAATAACACAATTTTTAGTTAATGCCTTAACAGAGCAGAAGAGTTTTTTCCAGAGAATCAAACTCCAGCAAGCTGAACTCAACAACTCTACCTTCTAAATCAACCAACCCCAAGTCCTCCGGTCTTACATATGCTTTAGAAATTTCAGTGTTACGAGATACAAATATGGAAGAGGTCTACTAGATGACGTAGCAACTTCCATACCTTGAAGTATTGCTTCAATTATTTTATATATGCTACTTTTATATCTTTTATTGATAAGAGTGCTGCTCCTACTTTATGAAAACATTGAAACAAACCTGTTATAAACATGCTAACGGAAAGCGCAATCGTCCTCTATTTTTCCTAAGCATTTATGTAAACAGCAATGACCCACCCTAACGTACTACTTTTCTCTGCAAACTTTAAAATATTTACAGAATTATGTTCCTCACTTGCTGTCCTTTACCCCACCTACATAAATCTAGTTCTTTCAAGTTTTCCTTAGTCCTGTCACCCATCAATCATTTCACTTCCTTCTCCGCTTGCTGCAATTCATCAATGCCTTTCTAGCAATGCAGCATTGAAACCCAAAGCGGTGCTCAAGGAACAGAGCGGCTAAAAGCCACCGGAGAGGATCACCCAACCACTCGCTTGGGCTTGAACGCAGAACATGAGCAATCTCAACAGTAATACGGTTAAACGGCTTTCCCAAAACCAGAAAGGCAGGGTATCTATCTGCAACACAGACTTGCCCGAACTGTTTTCCATTCGAGCGAGGCCCTGATGGAAATGAGACATGTACTGCCCCCGGTACCTGCGAGAGCCGCGCACCGTGAATCCCCCGCAGCTCCGGGGCCACGAGCCAAGATTAGCAAATCCAAGATTCAATATCGCCTACAAGCGGTGCGGCAGACGGATCAGCTGCAGAGCTCATTGCCAAAGGACGCTGTTAAAGCCAAAAGTTTAAACTGGTTCAAAAAGCGACAGGACAAAGTCGAGGGAGAAAAATCTACCGAGCGCTATTCAACACAAAAGCCATCAGCTCTGCCCCGGAGGCCCCGTACCGCCGGCGGTCGGAAGCTCGCAGCGTCTTGGGGAAGGATTGCTGTTGCGCGCTCTATCCTCGCTCTTGCTTTCAAGATCTATCAGAGAGGGCATCGGCCCTAGCAGACCCGTGGCCTGACCCTCTACAGCCATTCTTACAAAAATCTCATCAGAGCACTGTCAGGGACTAGCGACACAGCTTGCAGGTACTGCAAAAGCTGCAAAAATAATAAAAATGCCTTTTCCTTCCACTTTTTGTTTCTATACTTTTTTTGTCTCTGATTTACTGCATCCTCATTTAGCCATAACTGCCATTAAGGAAAGTGTATTTTTCCTAGAGTCAGACCATTCCTGTCCCAAAGGTCTTCTCTCCACCTGAACGATATCTCAAACAACGGGGTCCTAATGCATTAAAGTAAAACATAAGATTTCCTTTTTTTTTTTTTTTTTTTAAACGCAAGCCTGCAATTTCCCAAATTGATTCTCTGCAGTTTCCAAGATGGAACTTCAAGTCTTTCAAGTTCCCTGTGTCCCCTCTCTCTGTTGTTACAGGAATTTTTAACTCCTTTTAATTAGCTCTTCGCCTGTTAATTTACTAACATGTTTTGCTAGTTCATTTATGAGCCATTCAGCACAAGTCTCCCTCTCTGCCTACACGACAATTTTTCTTCTATCAAGCCATTTTCAAAGTTATTTCGTAGCATTACGCCAATTCACCAGCAATAAATCAGTCTCCTTCAGTGGAAAATTTCTGGGCTAAATTCACCCCAAGTGTTTCAAATGCTTTACTAAAAAGCTAAATTTATTACACCTCTTCACCCACCATTCACTAGCTTTGAAGTTGTGTTTAAAAATGCAGTCGAGTTTATCTGGGTAGATATATGTATTATATTGTTCCATTACCCACTAGATCTTCAGCAGTTTCTCTCAGCGTGCGTTCCAGTATTTTACCACGAGCGGAATTACATGTGTACAATCCAGAGTTCCAAAAAAGAATTCATGGAAAGACCAGTGATTACTGGAAAAAACATGAGCTGTATTCAAAGACAAATTTAAAGTGAGAAAAATGTAAATGTCTCACAAAGTCCATAAAGCACCTTTATAATAAAGATGATTATAATCAAGATTGAGATTTGCCATCTCAACGGCAAAAGAAATATTAACCTGAAACTATGCAACAGTGTTTGGTTCATCAATTTAAAAGGAAGAAAGTCTAAACTAAACCACAAAACTCTGGAGCTGCTTGGAGGACCCACCCAAGAAAGGATGTATCACGAAACGGCAATTGCCTTGAGCAAAGAACTTGTTATTACAGTGTAGACATGGTAACGTGAAAAGATTAAATTTAATGCGCAGAAATGCTCATTCCCAAAAGTACAGATCATAACTCTATAGACGGCTCTCCCTTACATTAAGGAAAGCGCCCGTGGTGTAGCTGCAGCTCACGCTCATCATAAAAAGATGCTAGATACCTCGAGTCCACCTTCATTACAGCATGTTTTCTTATTTAATAAACTTTCATCAGCGTAAATGAATGGTTGTTATTAGTTGAGCTAACAGCCACACGATAATACTCCAGAGAGATATCGGTGCTTGTTGGTGCATTAACTAAGAGCGGAGGGGCTGAGGTCAAGCACGTGTCAATGCAGATGAAGCAATATTAGGCGCTAACGGTTTAATGCGATAGACTGCCTCACATAATGGAAATTACATTACAAAAGGAATGAGATAAAGTTATTGATAAGGATATTAAGGGAAAAAATGATAAGATGTTTCAAAGGGAAAGAAACCCTCCACTTTCAAATGGTTTTAAACCTAGCCTAGCAAGTTTATTCAAAAGGAAAGATCAGAAAACAGAATTTTAAAAAAAGAGAAAAAGACGGACAAACAAGGTGAAAAAATGTTCTAACAATATACAGCACCAATGCTTTTCATGCAAGGAACTTTAATCACCCTCCCAAACTTAATTACTTAAGCCTTACAACGCTCCTTTGAGGCAAACAAATAATATTAATCAACTCCTTAGCATCTGGGTGAAGGTAAAGCATTTTCAGTTATGCACAGAAGGAATCAGCAGCAGAGACAGAAGAAAGCTCACGATTTCCATATTTGTATGTTAATCACTAGAACATGCCCTATCCATACATCAACTTAATGAAAACAAACCTGCCTTCTTTCTCTGTTGTACCACATCCGTAAAGCTATCAGAAATCGTGAGGTTTGCCAATCATTACAAACTAGTAAAAATCAGCTCCTTTAATCATAAACTTACGCACACCGGTGTAGCCTAAAGTGAGAGGCAACCCCTTCAATTCTGTTTTCTGAAAGGCTTTTTATAATCAACAGGGTCAACACTGAAAAGGTGCAATGTTATCTGGGGAAAGACTTCAGGGGAAAAAAAGGACCGAAAATATTACCATTTTTGTAATACAAAAGAAAAAGACCTGAAAGTGGGGATCGAAATTTAAATTTTGTAATAAAAACATTTCTACGGAATCCCAAACCAACAAGAGTCTCTTATTTTCACTTAAGACATTAATTCCAAAATACAAAACTGTCCCAAAGCAGTACTGGACTCCCAGTACTGCAATAAGCAATGCAGAAACAAAATGAAAGATTGCTTTTATTGATTTTCATTGTTCAAGCTGAAAGAAAGGCAGACAGTAAATAAAATGCATACTGAGAACCGTGTTGTAATTTTTTTTCTTTAAAACGTCATTATTCCAGACTACTTACACTGTAAGAAATACGCTCACTACATGGTATCTTTGAACTGGAAGACTCTCTGAATACCACGCTGAGGAAAGCCATAGGCAACAGCCACATTCCAGTTAAGAAAACCAAACTCACCTCAACCACCGTGCTCATGGTTACAAACATCCAAAGTTATCTGGGAAGACGTTACCAATCGCCATTGTAGAGCGTCAGCATAAAACGGACAGAAAGGCAGGGAACGTTGTTATCGAGTAGGACACCTCCGTCACGGGATGGGAAAGGTGAGCGCAAACACACGTGCATGGGTGCACATACCCAGCAATGCCCAACTTTTGCTCCTGGGGAAACATCTCTACCTTTTAACCTGCTTCTTTGACTCCCTCTTGCTTTCCACAGCAAGTTAAATTCCTTGTGCTCATATACTGCTCTCCAAAACACCTTATTTGTGATTAATTTCTCCTGTTTCCCTTGCCCGCGCCACCTTCTCCCTTCTGAATGTCTCCGTAGCTTTACGATCATTTTTGCACAATATTTCTGCATAATAAAAGGCCTTCTACTTCTGACCATGTTCTCATCCGCTAAGTCCCACCTCAGAGCCCAGCTGTGTTGTAAATCTCTGTGGTTAAAAAAAAATAACCGCTTTTTTGCAAATCTGCTTTGGCATGCAGATGTTGGATCTAGCTTAAGCTAGAATTTTCCTGCTACAAGGGTTAAATTTCACAACAAAGTAACACACTTTAAAAAAATTAACCCAGATTTCAATAAGGCAGTCTACACAGCTGAGAAAAAATTCAGATATCACACCATAAGAACGCAAAGGGTGAATGCAGCATGCGTTAAGTATGCTGACTCAGCACAACTGAAAATGACCTAATTTACCTGCAAACTGGTCGTCTTCTTCTGTACAGATGGATGCTGTGCTGAGCATCTTTAATTGGATGCGATCACAATAACCTCCACCAGCTCCATTTTAGAAACCAAACAAACCGGCAACAGTGCAAATTTGCACGAAGAGAGCGGTCAACTCTGAGAAAAGTCTGAAGCTATTATTCACTTTAGAAAGCAGAATGGGAGAAATATAGTCGTCTTTCCTTGACATAAGGAAACCAAAATAGAAGTCCTTAACATTGAAAAAAGAAAGAGAGAAAAGTAGGTGTTGGAGGGTTCCCTGGCCTACTTCTGCGAGAAACAAATTTCTGCCATTTCAGCTTTTTATTTCTTGGGACAAAGACAAGCACAGACTAAAGGAGAAAAATGCTCCCATGAGCAAAACAGATATAAGCCAGTCCCTCACTCTGTAATAGAACTAAGTGTGATGTTAAACTTAAGGGAAGGCTAGATAGAGGGGTCTATACTGCTTATTTTTTGCTTCCTACCCTCCTTCTAACAAAAAAAAAAATGCAACTGGCTATGGTAGCCATCCTCACTCCTACCCTACTGATACACTGCTGCAGCTTTACGGTACTGTGTTTTGTTACCTGATATAATCAATCCCACCCTCATAGGAATTTCCTTCACGGTCTCTTAGATTTAATTTTTTTTTTTTTTTTTAAAGAAAAACTCTGTATATTTTGCCAAAGTGATATTAGTTCATTAAAATTGCAAAGCTAGACATTTAAAAGCCAGGAAACGCAAAGAGAGTAGCCTAAGCAATTTTCATGCAGTTGTATTATGACATGACCTTTAATTACTTGATTCAACAACATCTCTTCCTTCAACTGTTTTTAGCATTTAATCTCTTAGTTTATTTAAACAAATGGAAAATATTAATTCCTTCCTATGGGTACCTCATGGGTCAACAGTAGAGCCAGAACAGCTAGATCAACAACACAGACCTCTACACTACTTGAGTTAATTAAGTAACTGCTAGCTACAGAGTACTGCCCTTCAATACGTAACCCAACGCTGGGGGAGACTGGACACAGCGTTTGTATTAATGATTTTCCCAGATGTTTGCTGACACACGAGGAATCAGACTCAGGAACGCCGGACTTCAGGACGAGCTTTTGGTAAGTGTGCCCGTTACCAGTCCGTTTTCTCTGTGCAGGATTCCTTCTGGCCCCATCCATCGCTGCCCATCCTGCGTGCACCTTCTGCTTCACGTTTTTGGCCTGGCTGAGGTCTTGTGTCGCCAGCCTGTATCTTCTCATCCAACCTCAGATCAAAATTATTCCAATTCTTCATTTCTGGCAACCCAGTTCATGCTTCCAGACCAAGTTGCTAGCTAACCCCACACTTGACTCTACCATCCAGCTCTACTCTTCTCCCTTTCTAGGGCTGCTCATTGCCTTCTCATCAAGAACTTTCTTCTGGGTCACAATTGCTCTAACAGCGTCTGAGCATGTTTTATGTTAAACAGAAAATGCACCTCTGCGTGTATGTGCACACCTGTGCAATTACCGCATAAAAGTGAATGTTACTTCTAGCAACAACGTGTGTCACAAAAGAGATCCTTTACAGACAACCACACAAACTCTTTCTTTACAAAAAGCATATGCAAAAGTTCAAATTAATGGAGAATTATTTGGTCTTAAATGGGAGTTGTATGTGTTCCGGATCCTCGTAATTTCTCCAAGGATTCACAATTCAAAGAAGATTTGAACTAGATGCTTTTAATCACCGGCTCTGTAAGCTGCAATTACAGGACAGCAAAACTGATCCTATTGGCCCTACTCAACAGTAGCGCATATTATAAAGATGCCAGAACTTGAATAGATCATATTGAGAGCTCATCTGTGCTATTCTAGGTAGATACTGAATCAGAAGCAAAAAAACCCAGCCACTTAAGTTTTTTAACTTCACACAAATACAGCTGTCACAAAACACCTTTGCATCTTGTTCATACCACTGGGAAAAGCTGCCATTCTTATATTAATAATTCTTTCCAGCATTACTCAGTCATTGCACATTAGAACCAGCAGCTGGAGTGTTTTGAGTGATAATGAAACCTGTAACAAGCCATCTTCAGCTGTCTTTTCCAAACAATAAGGGAATTAAAATTTCAATTTAAATGCAGAGGTTTGAAACACGCTTCAGTGGCAAAATTACTTCAATTAATGTGAGTGGAATACAAAGAACAGACTGCAGAAATGCGACGCAGCAACCAGAAATTATGCCATTAGTGTGCTTGCATCAACCCAACACGACGACTGCAAAGGTCTAATTCAGCCTGTACATATCAAAGCTACAGGCAACAATATTAATCAGTGCTCCAATTTCAACGAGAGGGATGCAAGCTTCTTGTCAGATCACTTTGGGCTTTTTATAAGCCACGAGCAGCTGTTTACCTTGAGGAAGGAAACAAAAGGACAGAGAGAGCTATAAACACCCCGCACCCCTGACGGTTTAAGAATTATTTTACACAATGTTCATAGCATATAGAAGGAGAGAGGAATTATCCTGCAGCCAGTGAGCGATTCCAGTATCGCAGTACTGCAGAGGCAGTGTTAGCAGAAGATGGCAAAAGCCAGTGAGCCCACAGCAGATTTTGTCCATTAAAAAGCTCCAAATGCAGGTAAGTTACAGCTGTGCTGTCACAGCTGCACTTGTCTTCAAATGAGAGTCGCAAGTGTCAGTGAATGGCTGAAATAACGCAACCAGTCTTCTCTGCATTCCTCGATTTAAACAAACTGAACAGCAACATTTGATACCAGTGTTATTTGATTTCTTACAACAGACAATCCATTCTGGAGAAAAAAAAAAGGCACAGTATCCTACAGAAGTCTGTACTTCATTGGCCTTAGGCAAACTTATCTGTACTTCTCCCCCTCTCTATACACGTGCACACGTTATACACACACACACACACTCTACTACACCCTACTCATACCAGGAGATGAAAAGCAGTTTATATTTGCAAACCACTCCTAAAACATATTATTTGAGAATCGCTAAGTATTGTTATTCCACTTTTTACAGTAATATTCTATAATCCAGACAGAAATGGAATTATTTCTCTGGAATTTTCTTCTGGAAAAAAAAAAATCAAAAAAAAAAAAAATACTGCTAAATCAGAGCGCTTGGCCTTTCTGAAACCATTCTCTAGAGGAGGACAAACTAGCTCTTTAGCACGCTGATTAAAGTCCATTAGTAAAAGGAAGCAACGACTGATTAACATGTGGATTGATATTGCTGTTAATTCTGAACGCTGTTTCTTCCCCCTACACTATACACTCTTAATTTACATCTAGTTCTTCACCTCTCTTAATTGAAAATATCAGACTAACACTCACTCCAATTTCCTGCATCAAAAACCGACAAGAGTGTAGGCAAAACTTAACTGCACTCTTCTTATATACACTGTCTTAGTCATTGCATTGATGAACAGTTTTCAGTAATTCTAATGGGTCTTGCGTAACATTTTATAAAGTATCATAAAATTCCACTCTACATCACACAATAGAAACGGATACATTACCCGTCCCAGAGGGCTTACAGTAAGGTGGGAAAGATTTAAGACAATAGTTCAAATTAGAAGGCAGGCGAGAATCTAAGAAGAATGAGAGGGTTCTTGGAAGACGATTTTAAAAGGGAAGAAAGGGAATACTGTGACTAGATTAGAGAAAGATGATTGTACCAGACGTGGCATGAAAAAAGAATATGTGCAACAGAAAAGAACAGGAAGGTGAAGAAAGGCTGAAATCAGGCAAGAGATTATGACAGCAACAAAAGAATCCACATAGGGTTACTTAGGCCATCACAGAAAGGGATGACAAGACTGACATCAAGCTGTTGAAGATGTTTCAAATGAAATCGGGAAAAATCAAGTTTTAGAAAGTCACATTTAAGGTAAAATGAGAGAAGCCAGAAAGAAGGAAATTAAGGGAAAGTTTTTGCCCTAGGAATGACAACACTAAGATTTCCAGCCTTTGATCCTGCTGAATAATGACTTGTTAAAAAGAAGTGAAGAGGCATAGAAATGCAAAGGACAGTGAAGCTGACAACAATAAAAAAGAAGGCAAAGAAAAGATTTCCTTCAAGACATTCTCTGGCAAAAATAAAGAAGAATATTAAACATATCCCTTTTGCCTTAACTTTCAAAAGGTTTTAGTTACTGGTAGAAGGCAGTTTCAGGAAGCAAAAGACTAAAGCCTGGTGAGGAAGCATGTTTGGTGAGTTCAGAATAAGAGAAAGAAAAGGACAGTTATTAGAGAAGTTTAGGAAACTTCTCCCTCCAACACAAGACTGGAATTGAAAGGTATGCTGTGAAAGAAATGGAAATGAAGAAAACAAGAGATAACACTTGAAGAGAAGGAGAAAGAAGATGAGAAAAAGAACTGGAGATATCAAGAAAGGATCAAGAATCCTGGTAAAGTAAATAGAGGAAAGGAAGGAGAGGTAAACATACCTGAGTGATGAAAAAAAACAGTCTCCCTCTGAATAACTGACCAAAGTTGTGAGTGCATGCTGGGAGATGAAATAGGAGAGAAATGGGATAGTTCTTCCACATCAAAATGAATTGGTTTTGAGGTAATTGCTAAGATAGGGAGAAAGAAGATGATAGAAGCAGGTGCCTGGGAAAATCATTTTCAATAAAGGACAGTCAGTTCAGACGATGTTAGCATAAAAATCCATTCAAGAGACTTCAGAATGTTTAGAAAGGAGTAGAGAGATCAGAGAAAGAGTTCACAGAAAGTCAGTAGAGAGAAAAATACCAGTTTGCAAAAGCAGGAAGAAATCCTGTGTGCAGGCCAAATGGGTGTGGAACCACATGATTACAGAAAGCATCAGGATCAGGACAAGTAAACAAATGAAGACAGCTTTGAAAGTAGAAGATAAAGACAAGAAATAACTGAACAGGATGAGAGACTGTGACCCCAAATTCATGTCAGGAAGGAGCAAAGGAAAGCAAAGGCATAAATGGAAATTCCAGGACAAGAAAGCAACAAGTGATAGAACAAGACATAGAAGAGAAACTCAGCAGGAAAAAAAAAGCAAATGGTAAAAAACACAGACAGCACATCTGCCTGTAGATGATCAGATGGCTGACCAGTGTGTTTCTGGTAGGTAGCTGCCCAGCATGAGGTACCACACCTTACCAGCATGTCTGTTGCATTGAGGTAGTGCTTGCTGGCCATGCACTGTTCCAACTTCTGGGGCACTTGCTTGATGTTCTCTATCTCATCCAGCAAATTCAGGACATGCTTGTGCTCGATCCCTTCAATCCACAACTTGCGCAACTCATCTCGCTTGCAATGCAGCAGCATCTTGCATGATAGCAGATTCTCCTTCACCTACAAGCAACACATCAAAAGATCAATTAAATCTGTCCCTTGTACTGGAACCTGTAAAACAAATCAGCCCATTCCCATATTCACTTTTTTAGGAATTCCAAAAACAGCACAAGGCAATAACCAAATCCAAATAAAGTGTCTGGTTACTCCTTTACCTAGGAGCAGTCATACAGTACATACGAACAGGAACGGCTTTTGAAATGAAATGAATTTTAGTACAATTTTATACTGCCAGTGAAAACCTAACTGAAGTATCATAACATGAACAAATGTATGATCCTACTAACCGTGACCAAAGATTTATTTGCAGCTCTTCCAACAACCAATTCAGTACTTAGGCACACAGCAAGAATCCTGTTCAGCAAAAGCAAATAAGCCATTGCTAACTTTTCTGTTGTAAACATTTTCCATCTGCCTATTAAATCCTGTGGCATGTCTCCTAGCCCTTTCTCCAAGTTTCGTGTTCATTTTATGAAACCTGGCTATCCAATAGTGTAACCATTTTCCTAGTACCTCAAGCAATGCCAAGTTTGTTTGCATGAGACAGGGTTTCAGCGGAACAAACAGCAGTTAAGATACAGCTCATCTCAGCATTTCCATCACACATCAAAGCCATCATAGCACTCGGAGAAACAGCTTGGTGTTTGCCATTCAGTTTGCTTTCAAGCCTCGCACCATCCTTTGTCAGCTGCTTGTCTAGGGGGCAAAGTCCACGCTATTCCACTCCACTCCTAATGAGAAGCATGGAGAGCTTTTCTTCGCCATTCTCTCTGATCAAATCTACAGCCTACATTCCCTGCTTTCAGGTTCTCCAAACATCCTACGAGAAGGTCAGTACAACCTAGCTTTTCTTGCATAATGCAAACCAATAATCGCATATTAAAATATGGAAGCAATTAACAACACAGCTTCACACATTGCTTTCACACTACTCTTGTTTTTGTGGCAAGTTATGAATACTTAGGGTCTAACCTTTTGTCAGGCTGAACTCTCACTGAATTACGCATGAAGAGAGACACAGAGAAGTAGGCCCTTCAGTTTATTTTTAAATAACAAGTCTTCAAAGCACTTCAAAAACCCTACTCCGGCTGCACATTCTCCTACCTTGTTCATCTAAAGGCATTTTACAAAAAAAAGTGCTGAAACACACAGACCAATACCAAGATAACTGGTGATCAACAACAGCTACATAAGCCAGACACCATCAAGAGTCAGAAGAGACTAAGATTTCAGTACAATAACATCACATTCTGAAATGTCTTTCTCAAAAGAAAAACTCGGCAAGTCAACGCAAAAGCCAATGTAAGAGTGGTGTAACTTGCTACAAAAGGAGAAGTAAACTAAAAACCAGAGTGTGTTTCAGACTTAAGCCCTATTCTATATCTTAATTTAAAATATTTCATTGACCCAGCACATCATCATCAGTTGACTGCTGTTACATAGTGCAAAATTTGGTCCACAAGACAGACAAAGCCATCCCCGCACGGGAATGAAATGTTTCCCTACGACAAAATGGACGGGTGACCCAAAGGTTGGTTTTGACTAACTCAGTATTTTTCATTTCTACCTGTTGATAACTGAATACAAGAAAAATCAACAGTATTTTTCTAAATTAGGAACATTAACATTGCCAGAAGTATTTTTGTTTCAAATACAACAAGCAAAAAACTCATACAATCACGGAGCTAGAAGGAACCTCACGAGACATTCTTGCTCCTGTCTTCACAAGAAAGAAGATCAACTGTATCTACATTAGGGAGTGGGGGAAAGGACCGAGCAGTAAGTCTTTCAGAAATAACCCCCCTTTGGCAGCCCCAGTTGTTTCTCCTTAATAACCGACTTTTACAGCGGTAACACCTCAGCAAGGCTTTCCCAACAAGAATATATACAAGAATTGAACACAAAGAAAAGGTAGATACATAGAGGAATCTGGGCTATCTGTCACTTCTGCAAAAGTGATTCCTACTCCAAGTTAATGCCTATGCAATCATCCACCTTCCACAAGAGGGAAACATCAGAAGGAACTCTGATAGTGTAATACAGATTGATGACAAGCCAGATCTGGTGCCTCCCGTGAGATTAGGTCAAAGTTACTTCAATGTATGTTGACCAAAACTAATAAGAAAACTTAAATATCAAGATGTCCTTCCCCCTTACAGGCATTCTTCTGGGTGAGACCAAAAGGTCACACCACTATATGTTTGTTTTGACCTCTGCAAAGCTTAGTATACTGGGTGAAAATAGGTTACAGGCTACAGTTTATTTCAAATTTAGTGCAATTGATCTCTGCTTTCAAAGTGCTGAGCTTTGTACATAAATCCTAGAATGAACTCTTACCCTTAGTAAGCACCAGAATGGTCTCATTCTCTTTTGAAAATGCTAAATGAATTTTAAAAGCCAGAAGGGTCAGTACACAGCCCCAGAAGGGTCACAGCCTACTGCTCCTAAAGCACAGAGCCAGGGAAAAAAAAAAAAAAGGAGTATTTTTTGTACCTGGTTTGCAAAGTTTAGGTATACCAAACCACAGAGGAAGTAAACGAAAGGACAGGAGACAAAAGAACTAATCTATTGCCGCAGTTATCAGAACTGCAGAGAGAGAGCAGATGGAATAAGTCCACAACAAAGAGCGCCTGAGTTATTTATT
This sequence comes from Apteryx mantelli, assembly GCF_036417845.1. Lineage (NCBI taxonomy): Eukaryota > Metazoa > Chordata > Aves > Apterygiformes > Apterygidae > Apteryx > Apteryx mantelli. The sequence goes on along the minus strand of NC_089978.1, from coordinate 220,123,006 downwards.
GGCACGCTACTCAAGTGTGAGCACTCAAAATACAGAAAGATATAGTGGCACAGAGTTCATGCACATTCACACAACAGAACCGAGTATGGAAATAGCACCGATATTCATATTCTCTGTGGAAAAAGCAAGCTGATGAGTCACCCAGACTATCTATTTAGGAGGCAGTCGGAGGCCAACATATAAAGACCTGAACAGATTAAATGGAAAGGCGTTAGGTTAACAGTTCTTAGACTTCAAAAACCCGACAGCAACATGCTCAGACAATAAAAGAACAGAGGGTAACACAAAGCTTTGCTCTTCATATCCACCTCTCATTTTACTTATTAATTACTTGTGTTCTCAAACAACAGAGAGATCCTATGGAAAACATGTTGCCAATTAGACATAGCCTGGGACCAGTGTTTTAGGACCAGATGGTCTGCTCCTAGCCACGTCACAGACAGCCATGAAAAGCAGGCCTGTTTCATAGCTGGTGGCTAACAGTGCTTTCTCAATTCAATTTTTAGTTCAGTTCAGATTGATTACAAGTAGCTGGAATAAAGGAAGAGAGAAATACAGCTTAAAATGTGAACCTACAACTTTACACTACCAGTAAAAGGAAAGTAGACAGGGAAAAGATGCAAGAATTGCACAGCTTTGTACCTGGAGTTCACCCTACCCAACTGGTAGGGAGAACAGCACCCAGGTGCCAGATGCGAACCCAGCAACACAACCAAAATTAGTCTTTACCTGCTTGATCTTGTTGCGCGAATTGGTGATGCGCTCCGTGATGCTCTGATAGGTGCGGATAGCAGTGGTGAGCTCGGTGTAGTGCTGGACGATGAGCTCATCCAAATCCCGGTCACACTTCTCATAAGCTTCTTCCAGGCGGCCTTTCTCAGTCTCTCGGTCCTCAACATCATCACTGGTAGAGAGAGTCCTAAGGACAAAAAGATTACAAAAATTGGAATATTTTGAAATTATCTACAAGGACAGGAAGCCTCTCCTTAAAAAAAATGCCCTACCAACTGGAAACCAGTCACTATTGCTAGTTTTCACTGAGTGAAGCTTATTGATGGCAAATGTGCCTGTTTAATGTTTAGTAGAGGACAACGCACTTCAAAAAAGCAACCCCCAAACCAGAAGTATTGCATTTTATTACCTCCTTGGTTTTCAAATGTTTCGGAGCTTTTTTACTACACCACCGGATGTATGAAAAGTTATCCATTAGCTACTGTTTTTCCAGACAGTCATTAATATGGGCACAATATAACACCTGAAACATCTCCTGATTGATTACTAAGAACTACAAAGAAGAAATTCTATTTTAGACTGAGAGACCATTGCAACTGTTAGGAGTACTGCAGTTACTACTACTTACCTACCAAAAGTACACCAGGAATAGCACAGGCACATAGGAAAATTCAGTAAAAGCTTACCCATTCCTTCCAACAATCAATCTGCTTCCAAAGATGCCACCGGTATCACGTTCCCCCCCACACTTTTTTTTTTTTTTTTTGAACCTCTGAGTAAGATCATCTAGCGCAAGGTTTACTTTGTGGTGTGGGGTTTTTCGTTTTGTTTTGTTTTAAAATCAATGGGATTGGAGATTCCAACATAGCTGTTGAAAATTCAGCGAAACTCGCATGGGAAAGAAAAGTTTCCTGGTACTACTGCAGATTTCTCAGATTTACTTAAGGATCAATGCCATATTCCTCTTTCTTGCTCTCTCTCCCTCTCTCTTCACCCTCCCTCCTCCCTTGAGACCCATCCTTTGGATCCTGAAGCTCAAAGCTGGAACACCTGGATGAACAGCCCAGGAGATGATCAATAGCCAGAAAGACATTTTCTTATCTCCTACAGTAAACAGCACACAAAAAGCTGGTTTTGTGAGGAAAAAAAAAAAAGTCATCTTGAATTCTCCTCTTCCTTTATCTGTGAGAAGGGTAGCTACGGGCCACACAGGTTTTGTTTTAAATCAGCAATACAAAAATTCATGATAAAAAAAAGAGAAAAATATTATTCAGGATCATTTATTGTAGTTACAACCGAAACACTGCTACGTTGGAACCTTAAAAACCAGCATGAACATATTCTGTAGCTCTACTGACAACTTCTCAATGACTTTAAAGAACATATGGTGAGGAAACAACAACAGAAAAAAAACCCACACTCCGTACAAGCTGGATTGTATGCTTGAAAAACCAGAAACAGTCCCAACTTTCAAGCAAGTCCTGAACATCTAGTTTCTGAAAGTGAGAGGTCTTTAAAAATATATGCAGCAGAGCACAAACATGCAAAGAGTATTACTTCACTCAAATTACACAAGTTTAGACCACAGGTTTTACAAAGCTGAACTGAGGCACCGTGTTAGATGACATGCACGCTCCACTTAGAGTATAAAAATAGTAAAACACTAGAATAGCCGTTGTCCCCAGTCCTAAAAACAGTGTGAAAAAAAAAAAAAAAACACAGCCCAAGAGTAAGATAGAACCTCTTGAATTTTTACTGGATTTACCAAGCTTTTTGAGTGGAGCAGGTCAAATAGTTTGAAGAAGACAAAGAACATGGTTGAACATGGCCGCTACTCTCCACTACCATAAAACTTGGCTTTCCTTTTGGACTCGTTAAAGCAATGAGGTCCAGTCAAGCTAAAAACAGTATCTCCAGAAGTCAGGAAAGTAAGAAAATTTTGAGTTTCCTTGGAGTAACTGTCACTTGTCATCTACAGTAAAGGTTAGAAGGTAAGAGATAATTACTTGCAAACACTGAAAAATAAAACAAAGGACAGAAAGGTATTTCCTTATGGTTTTAGCTAAGAGTATTTTCATCAACAAGCGGGACATAAGAAAGGCTGATATTTTATAGAGTTTACTGAATTCTGAAATACCGTATGGAAAGCAGTAAGAACTAAAGTGCAAAAGCTGTTCTCAAATAAACGAAAACAAAGAACTTACACACACGTACAAGAAATGTTCCCCCTCTCAGAAAGGCAATAGAGACATAACCGAAACTTCCAGTCCATCACTGTTCCTCCCTTCGGAGGAAAACAGCAGGCTGTACCACCTACTCAAGGGCTCCATCTTCAAAACAAAACAAAAAAAGCACCATTTCACAGAGGATCATGACCCCCAAAAGAGCAGCTAAGAACACTCAAATGAGCAGGGAAATCTGTACCACCATATGGAACATGGCAAGATAGAAGGACACTCGTCCTACTCAACTACGAAGGAGGACAGAGGAATTAAAGCCACAGGACATCCTGAAACAGGACAAAGTACCCACGTGTTGTATTTCCTGGGCAACCTGCTCTAGCTGACCATGCCTGAGCAGCAGGTTTGGACCAGACGATCTCCAGAGGTCCATGCCAACACCAACTATTCTGCAATTCTGCATTTTATGTTAAGCAATTTTCACACTCCCTTTCGCTTTCATATAGCAGTGGCAGGAGGTCTTAACAGATACCACATGGAGATGAGGAGAAGAGATCCTCTTTCTTTTGCTGTGCCTGAGACTATCAGGATAGGCTCCTCATTTTGTCCTCCCCACTCCCAAACACCACACATTTTACAGGGGATGCGAGTGCACCTGTCTTCTTGCATGAAGAACATTACAGTACTGAGACCCCATCCAGACCTCCGAGACTGGTATTGTATCTTCCTCCAGGGCGTAAAACTTACTTATAGTATTTTAAGTGCCGTGTTTCATGATAGCTACAGAAATGAGAATGCTTTTTATTGTCATTATATTACTGTTTTATTCCCCCAAAAGTCTTAGTTGTGCCTTAAATCAGGCTTCTATAAAAAAGGTATTTTTCTTATTATGTACTCTATGTTAAGATCTTTAATATCATGCAAAAAGGATTTGTAAAGAAAGAACAGTGGTACAGCAGTTAGAAAACAAGCCTGGCATTAAGAAATCTGGATTAAAGCCTCTGGTCTACCGCAGACTTCTGACATAGCACTTACAGCACCCCTACATTGCAGACTGCTATCTGAAGACTAGAGCATGAGTTACACAGAGCTCCTAGAGACTGCAGAGTCCTAGATTCTGCCTAAGCTAAAGTAAATATCTCTGTATTTCAACGGAATAGGCTAAGGAGACAGATCTGTGTCCTTATGCCCCAGTTTCTCTTCTTCACCTGGGAAATAACCGGCATGGCTCAAACAAGCAAGCTGCGATTACATGCAGTATTAGCGAAATACTCCAACGCTGTGTTAGCAGAGGTCACGCAAACACTTCCGATGGAAAGTAATGTATGAAGACGTGTTAGAAAGCAACACTAAGCACAGAGTTAATGCAACACAGTATTAAATATACAGTACTTGTGGGAGATGGTGAAATTCGGGTCCGTTCTGTAACAGATGAATAGAAAGTAAGTGAAATAATTTGTTCAGCAGTAACTCTTACTCCATTAAGAGCTCTTGCAGATGAACATGCTGCATTTGTGAAGAACTGCTTATCTTTGCTCGAAGAATTTTCTTCGACGCGGTTACACACTAGACAGTAACGTATTTCCTTTTTAGGCACTGACATATTGTTTGGGTTTGAAACTGAATGATATTGCTTGTCTCAGTAGTTAATGAAAACATCGATTCTCTCTAACCTCAGTTATGGATTGCAGGAGAATTGTGGATCAGTACAGAAAATACAGAAGCTGAATCAAATTGGCCTATATCAGGGACTAGAAAAGTTTTAGTTCAATTAAAAAAAAATTTTTTCAAAGTTTAAAATTCTTGATCCACCAAAGCTGCTCAAGATTTACTTCCTTGTCCAGAATGGCAGGAGTTTGTTACAAAAGCTAAAGGTTTTTCTGCAAGACTAAGACATTGTAGTGTCAGAGAACATCACCAACTTTTTAAATGCTCCAGCCGGTTCCTACCCAACTTAGGCTTCCTAACAAATTCCAGTCATATTCATATTTTCAGGTAGATTCAAATTGTGCTGCCCAGTTGCTTTTGACCTTGTAATTGAATTTAAATTGCCCTCTACAGGAAAAAAATATTGTTTGCTAAAACCGCTAGATGTTTGCACAGCCAAAAAACAGAGCGGTCACAACTGGACCCATACCTCAGAAACCACAAAACATGTCAAAAGAAAGGAGCAGGGTAGCGTAGCTGTTAGTCAGAGGCTTTTGAGAGAGGCTACAAGCTCATTCCTACCAAAAATATATAATGACAATGCCTAACTAAACATATTAGTTTCGGTTGTCATTTTGTTATTTTTCTGCTTAGATACACAGTATACATTTGCTGTCATCTTCAAGAGAATCAAGAAGTTTTAGAGGAAACAGGCACCCATTTTGGTGAGCATTACACACATTCTCACATACCGTCTAAGCTCCAAAGACCTCAAATCCATAACGCAGCCAGCAGCAGCATGAAAACATTACTAATGCATACTAAAGAATGATAACAGAAATACAGACGGATAGAAGTCCAACTCCATCCAACCTCATTTTAGGAACCTCTGCTGCACACTTAAGTTGGGAATGCAGCTGCCATGGTCTTTCTCTACATATACAGTTCTCTGAAAATATTAGTTTAATATGCATTAGTAGCCTAGAATCCAAAAAAAATGTTGGTTGTCATCAGAAAGGATATTGAGAATGAGACAAAGCAACCACTTTCTGCTGTATAAAAAGCTTACTATGCCCATATTTTGAGTGATGTGTGCAGTTCTGGTCTCTCGTAGAAAGGCACCTAAAAATGACCACGGAGATGAAGCAATTGTTCACTGAGGAGACACCAAGAAGGCTGAGACGCATCATTTTAGAAAAGGCTAACAGGGGATATGATTGAGGCTTGCAGAAGACAAAAAGGAGATTAATACAAATGCAAACCAGTTCTTCACCCAATCATGCGGTACTAGAACTAGTGGCACTTGCAAAAACTAATAGGAGATCAGTTTAAAAAGGTATAAAGCAAGCACTTCCTCACACCGGGGGTAGGGGACTCCTGGAACTTGTTGCTGCAGGAGTTTGTTGAGGCTCACAGCATCAGCAGGCTCAAAAATAAATAAATAAATAAATATCCCACTCTGGACACTAGGGAAACATGGAGGGACTGGACACCAAGTGGCACCTCTCTAACATTTTGTATTGCCACTGTTAGAGACAAACTATTCGGCTATAGGAACCATTTAATATGCCTCAGTAGGGTTTTTTTTTTTTCCTTCTTATCCTCGGGACAAGCCCAGTAATTCAGACCACCTAAAGCTGAGTAATATTTTGGAGGAGTCTTCAGTATTACTGGACTCCTGTGTTTGTACACCCAAACACACAGAGTAAGTGACAGCACAGTGCCTCTCTCCACCGTACCAGGACATTTCAGCACGCAAACCTGCAAGACCACCAAAGCAGCGATCCAATCTTGCAGAATTCCAAGTTAAACTACTGCACTGTCAGACAGCAGGAGGTGGAAGAAGGGAAGAGTTACAGACCGTGGTGAAATACCGCTTCATGCACGCTAGAGACTTGCACTCACCAAGGACAAGACCATTATTAATAGACTCTTAAATATTTTTCTAGGCTACGATCCCAACCTGCAAGACTGCTGCCTAACTTGAATTCAGTGGAAGTTTCAGACTCAGTCGACTGCCATGTTCCAAGATTTCTGGCTGCCTCTACTGGATGGGGCAGCTGGGAAATCTTCCTAGACTTAACACCTGTAGTGTGAATCTGTAGTTTTCTGTAATTACCTGTTTGGGGAAAAATATTGTGGAAACAAGTATCACTGAAAATATCGTATCCATTTTGCCCAGAAAATTTAGCTAAATTTAGGGCCTTTTATTCTCTTCCAGTTTAAAACACTAAGGGACCACTTACTATGACAAAAGGTATAACTAATTCTTTGTGTAACAAAGAATTCAAGCCTAACAGGTTCCCCCCCACACACACCAGCATGAGTTTGCCTTAAATACTTGTAGATGATTTCTTTATAGAGAGGATAAAAGTCACATTCAAGATCTTATCAGAAAAAAAGGAAAAAAAATCAACATCAGAGACCACTTTTTCGTTTCCTTTACTGAAAAAAACAAGACATTTCAGAAGGATATGTTTTTAGTTTTAGGACTTGGTTATTTCCAGTCATTACAGGAATCTGGATTAATGGCTTGGGAACGAAAGAGGAGTACACAAGTGATCCATCCCGTGGTCACCTACTTAAGAACTGTCAAAGAGCACTTAAAGAAAGGCTAACCCGTTTTTTTAATGGTTATGAATGGCAATACATAAATAAGATGAAATGAAGCTGTTTCAAGCCAAAATGCCAGAAATGAGCATGCTATAAAACTGAGAATGCCTTTTCTGGATTTTTTTTTTTTTAAATCTATTATCTGGGGAAAAGATTAAAACATTTACATTCTTTTCCACCGTGTCTGTAACACACCAATTTCCACGACGTATCTGTAAGAAGTATGAGTACTTACAACTGTTCACAGCCACAACTAAGGCCATTCTGCTCACGTTCTTCTCAAGTTACTGTATTAATTGGTTATGCCCTCATTTTACCTACTTAAACCAAAACTAACGTGCTGCGTTCTCTCTATTCCAATAATTCATTACCATGTATCTTCCTCCTTCAAAACAAGATTAAATCATTGAAGGCTAGGAGCATCTGTAACTCCAAAACAGAGCAATGTCACTTTGAATCTAAAACATTAGCTTGCACACCTGAATTCCCTAAGTCCCTTGGTGCAGGAACCATTCCTTTCCTGCTCTGCACAGCAAAGAGCGAAGCAAGGAATACTTAATATTCTTGAGATTATACATGTTCTTGCTAGCACTGCAGAAAAGCAAGCCAAGGGCATCTTTGCTTGTTTCAGTTCTATTAAAATGTGTGGCAAGGAAGAAGAAAAGTCAACACACTGTTTGCCAAGTAGAAACGATCAAAATTGGGAAAGGAACTTTGCAGAAAGAACTTTGAAGAGGGAATTACAAAGCAGGACCAGATTATGAAACAACGATAAATATACATTAGCTTTTTAAAACCTCCTGCAGAGCAAAAGCGTTCAAAATATATGACCAAAATAAGAAACATCTACCTGGGTACCACATATGCACGAGTTATGAACTCAGTGAGGATCTTCAGTAGGGCTCCCCGATCAGCTCGCTTGTTTTTTCATTTTCATTTTTCTAAATGAGAATCTGCTCCTCCTGTGAGATACCTGTAATTTATACCTGGCAGCTGGATGGCTGCAGATGTCTCTCTCATTAGCAAGAGCTCAATAGGATTAGAATAATTCCAACTGGATGTTAGTCTGTTAAGAGACATTTTTATGCTACGGTAGAGCAAAAATTCACTGAGCCAGATCTCATTGACTTTTGATTTTACACAGTTAAAAATACAGATTACATACAAATGCAAAATGCTTAATTCTCTAGAGTCACTTCCACATATGAAGATAGGACAGAAGAAGATCAGAGACGATCTCTGAAATCTTTTTATCATGGGATGTACAACATATTTCATACAAGAAGAAATCAAACCTTGTTTACTTCCCCTGAGGTCAGTGAATTTACACTGGAATTAGATTAATAAAAAAAGTCCATTAGGATTATTCATTTCAGTAGAATTTGATCTTTAGATCACAGGCATTTTCATCTCTGCTTTCCAGCATACAAGTCAAATAACTAGCACAGGGAGTAGGTGGAGAGACTTTTCAGGGAGTCCTCAAGTACCATCATTCAGCAAGACGCTTAAAGCCTTACTGCAACAGCTTCTCAAAGAAAGGAATATCTATTTTCCAAAGATAAATATATATTTCTATTGATCAAATAAGACTGCCACCTCTACCATTTCCGTACCTTCCCAGAAGGCTGGAGGAACCCCCTAGCTCCAGAAGGGTCCTCCTATCTCAGCACTACAGATGAAGGAACAGGGCACTTTGGACACACCGAGCAACCAGGACCCAAAAGCATGTTCGAGTCCACCTTCATCTATCGCTTTAGTAACCCAACACTGTAGTCATCAAAAGTTGAAAATAATTCAAAACACTGGGAGGCAGAATTTCGGACTGTTTATCTATAAACACTTCAACATAGTATTTAGAAGCAGCTACAAAACCCATTTGAGTCACTAAAACTTTTTTTCTCCACGGACTTCAGAGCCTCTGCGTTTTTCTCTCAGCCACAAAATGAAACGCTTCTGCTACTAAAACACTAAGCAGCTTTGAGAAAGTCGCACCAGGTCTCATTTTTGTAACGCAGAAAATGCTGCAGCCTACAGGGATATTTATGGTGGTAAAAATTTACAGTGCTTTGAACATGCAACACATTAAGTAGGGATAGAAGAAATTGCATTAATCAGTGCCAGCAGCAACTAACTAGCACCAACAGACTCCATAAACTATATTCCAAGTTAGTCTCACCCTACAAACTTCACACTGGTGATTTCTTTTTGCTTTCCAAAGTACTCCAACAAGTCAGTATTTTTAACGGACCTATCCAAGATTCACAGTGCCTGGACTGCAGAGCTACCACAGAATCCCATCGCCTCCGTAAGCTTACTCCTACAGTGCACTGCCATCATTTTTTTTTTTTGGGGGGGGGGGGGGGGGGAAGCAAGAAGGAAAGAAAAAAAAAAAGGGTTGCCAACTCTTCAGGATTAGAACCATGCAAAAAAAAAACAAACTCAGATGATATAAAAGAACAGAAAACAGCCCATAATTTCTTCACAAGATAATAAATTTCTTTCATTGTTGTGGACTGAAGGAACACGATGTTTACTAAGCTATTCAGCAGCAGAAGAAAACAAACCCATTATACTACACATCGTGTTGCACAACAGATAACTACAGGAGTACAGAAATGATACACAGAGAAGATCAGTTGCAGAACTACGAGCAAACGCACCTGCCTTAGAAACGTGCTGTTTTCGAGCTTCGAATGCACTCCGAACCCAAAACAGATTTAACATCATCGATCCCAGGACCAAAGAAAGCACGCAGAACTCGGACGAGTATTTGGCATAGCATCCATGTTCCCACAAACGCGCACGGCTTACCTGCACCAACAAACTGCTACAAACCAAGGCTGGATGTGAATGAAATGCACGACTGCCGATCTTTGCTCGGTCCCCATGTGACCGAGCTTAGTGCAAACTGAGAGCCACAAGGGCAGTTTCTAAGTAATGCTTATTTTGGGACATTGTGGGATGTTTGGTGCAAAAAGCCTTTGGAAAGCCGGCCCCAGTGGCACTGCGGGTGCTTTATACAGCTGCTGTGCCAAAGAGCTCGGGCTGACCTGCCTGCTCCCGAACCGTGAAGCCTCCAGCGGCCCAACGTGGAATACTGTGCTCCACGCGGAAACACATCCGGCAAATCCTGAAGTATTTGGGTGCCTAAAGAAATTTGCTCATCTTCCTTTCAAAGGGACACACGACTGAATCCGGTATCCTCTGTCAGCATTTAAACTTAACTTTCCTGCTTGACAGTGAAGATTTAGTGTTAGCATACACCATCATGCTAGCGTACCTCAGTCTGAGGCATCGGAGAAGTAACCCCGTTTTATTATCCCCTCTGTTTTATCCCATAAGGGCTAATAACAGAAATAGGTCAACTGGAGATAAATCCATAAATTTCTCAACTCCAAAAGCCCACAGTCCAAACCCCTTTGTTTTAAAGCATGCCGACTGCCCTTATAGCATGCAGAAGCTCTCAGTGTCCTGAACCCGAATTCAAGGTGCAAGCCACACCGCTCCTGCTTCATCCTGCACCCTGCTTGCTGCTGCAGACTTCGCCCCACTACAGTGTTTTTTTCTTTAAATCCTGTAGTCTACCCTGGTCCCTATCCCATATTTTGCACCATGGGGAAAAGAAGGTAAAACTAACCTTTAAGACTATTTGCTTACAAACATAGTCAGCAAGCACAAAGGTGCTGCTCCAGCAGCAACCGGATTTGAGACTGAGCAGGGATTAGTATTTACACCGACAAGTCTCATCACATGGTCTGTGCTACCAAAGGCTTTAGTCCATTTTCTGGGGCAGAGGGGTAAATTTTCTTTTTTTTTTTGCCAGCCTACTGTTAGCTTCCTCCTGCCCAATAAAACACCGAATTAGATTGTCAATTTTAACAGGAAAACAATAATGAATAATGTTTCATTTCTGCAAATTTTCCTTTCCTGATGCCTCCAGCTAGGTTGGCTGGATGACCACCTGCCTATTTTAGCTATCCATAAAGCCAGCGCTGTTAAGTATGATCACTGCTACGCTATGGATAGCAAACAGTCTTTACTACGAATTTCTTGAACAGAGGATTTGTTTCTAAGAAGAACATTGCAGTAAGAATATTTGGCCATTAAGTTTCTGTGGATTTTTTTTTTATTTAACAATGAAAAGAACTGATCGTGAGCATGCAAATATTCAGTTTAGAAAATTAATGTTAATTTAGCACCTGCAACAGGCTAGGCAGTTTTTGTGGGGAGATGAGAGCCAGTTTGCAGGAGAGGAGCATTTAGACCCCGCCGCTTTTGACTGCTGCCGTGGGTTCGCAGCATCTGAAAGTCCCTGCAGAGCCCCACTTCCTCCAACCCCCAATATCGGAGCAGACACACATGCAACATTTGCTGTTAAAGGAGAAGAGTATAACGCAATGCACAGGTGCAATTTGGAAATACAGGAGGAATCTTCCATTATTTCTGGATCGTGTGTCTTTAAGCATGCAATTCACTTGTCTTCGCTGAGGATCCTACTCAGCATTGCTTATTCAAATGAAAATACTCATTAAAGACAGTGGGAACCACCACCAAAAAAAAAAAAAAGGAAAAGAAAAAAAGCAAGCAAATCAACTTGAAATATTTTTCACCTGATCAGGAAAACGAACACTTAAGCGTAATTGAACCGTGCGCTGAATCACTGAGGGGAGAAAGCAAAGCTCCAATTTTAACAGCATTCCCCGGTCAACTTTCTGCCACCTGTTTCTGTATTGCTCTGCACTGCATCATACGCCTGGTTAAACCTCCCAGCTCCTCGCTTCAAAACAGATTTGAAGCTATGATAATACAGACGGCTTGCGGTATCATCCACGCACACAGAACACAGCTGGGCTTAAAGCTGCTTTGGTGAAAGCTTAGTACCTTTACAACCGTGGCCAACCTAGGAGACCCACTTGTGTTGTTTTAACTGAGGAAAAAGGTTACAACGTCAGGAATCGTGCTGCAGGAAGAAGCCTCTTAACTATACACTGTAGCCTTGGGCAAAATTTGAAATTCAAGGGGTACAGGAGGATCCACCCCTTCCAAAGGCATTGGACCAAGCTTTCAATATCTTACAATTTGGCTAAGTTGACAAGTAAGTTGGAATAATAATTCTTACTGTCCATCTTTGAAATCTGCAGATAAGAGTATTCGGTACTATGTATCAAGATTACAAAAACTATGTTTTTGTGTTCCCCCCTCCCATTTACACTATACCAACGACCTAAAACACACATCAGAACATGACAAGCCTCTGTGAGATAAAGAAGAATCAAAGCACGGCCTTGGCCAACACAGACACCTAATCTGTGATCAACAAAAGATTTCTGGAGTAAAACGAAGAAAGCAGTTGCTAGAAGCAGCAAATATCATTTCAGTGGAGCACTGTGGATGCCTAGAAAGACCAGTCTCCTCTATGCAGGAAACAGCTGCAACGTTCCTAGGAGACTTCAGTATTTAAAAAGAAAAGAAAAACACCATTAGAATATAGTGACTTTTCAAAAGGTGTCTGCTGTTGATGACCATGGTCAAAACCAGTTACAGGATTTGCTTTACTATTCCAGTTTAAACCATTATGATCATTACTAGGCACTTGTACTGCGCTAGCATGGAAAGGCCAACCACACGGCAGCCCCGCCGAGACCCGGATCAGGCACACCAAGCGATAGCACAAGTTCTTCGTGGTAGGAAATCTCATAGACAAAAAACAACAGGTGAACAAGATACCAGAGATCAGGGCGCGAAGGAAGAGAAAAAAAATAACCAAGATGAGAGCATCTGTCCACATCTCAGCAGTCCAGCAGAAGCAATCGAAACCAGCCAGTTAGACACTGTCAAGTCGCAAATTATCACAGGATTTACCGCAGCGTGCTCGAGCTGGAAGTTGTTGGAGGATAAAGGAACGGCTTCACAGATGCACGGAAGACGCACACAAGTGCTGCGAGAAGAACTGCTTCATGATTAAGTCTGCTAACTAGTTAGTACCTTTTTTCCTCCCCACCAAAGGATAACTAGCTCTAGTGGGAAACAGAACATTACATGGATGTTCAGATTATGATGGTTTCAAGGATCAGGCCTTGTACTGACAACGCAGAGCAACACCTAACGTCAAATATACATTTTAATGGTATTTACCAGAGACAACTTACTCAGTATTTAAGGCAGTGAGCTAATCGGAATAAGATGCAACTTAAGAGAGGAAACACATTAAAATATGGTCTTCTCTGAAATTCCCCCCCCCCAATCCTTTTTTTTTGTGGACATTAAGAAAAAAAAATAAGGAGAAAAAGACTGTCTAGAGCAGTTAGGCATATTTCCTTCCAGCCCACTGCTGTGCCATGGCCTATGCACCTGCAGGCGATACCCCACAAGTAGCTGCACTTCAACATGGCACAAAGAATCAATTTTGTAAAGCACCCTGGGACAAGAACAGCTGTATCGCAGCCCACTGTCTATACTGCTCTATAAATTTCCAGAGCTTCATTAAACTAAATGGACTTATTTGAATTTTATAATTGAAAACTGTTGTCTTAAGTTTCAGTCCCAAATGGGGTGATCTACAGCTTCCAGCACTATTTAACCTCAAAACACAGTCTGATAATACGTGTTTTGAAATCTCTGCAGAGTCTCATTGAAACCATCGTAAAAAGTTGCTTCCTTATGAAATAAAAACCAGCCTGATACACTCTAGGAAGAAGAAAAGATCCAAAAGGTATTTAACATTTTAACTCAGTAGCAACACGCTAAATGTTTTATTATTATTTTCACAGGTTAGTTGATTGCTCCTATGAAATTCTTGATTTGAGGAAATGAATCAAAATGTTCAGGAGATAAACCACACAATTCAGGGAGACAATGAGAGGCTGGAAAGAAGGTAGCCAAAAAATGCGCCGTACAAGTCAACGGACATGGAAAATGAGGTATCACTATCACAAAACTGTGAACCGACTATAAAATTATAAAGGATTTTCCCCTTAAAAAAAAAAAAAAAAGAGTGAAATCCCGAGGCCAGTACTCTCCATCCTCATCAAGGGGAATACAGGGTACCCAGCCTCCGGACAAGCAGGTCTCAGGCTCGCAAATGAAAAAACAACTCGGTCCTTCACTACAAGAAACAGCAGAACTGACTCTCTTCAAACTGCTGTTAAAGCTACAAAACAAACAACGCATTATAAAACATCTTCCTCCTCTGATTACATTCTATTAATCTTTCATGCTGCTTACACAGTTGCTTAGAACATTTTCAACAGAAATTGATGATCTTTTTATTATGGAGGATTTGCAGATTTACACATGATAGCTTTAGTGAAAAGGCAGAGCAGCCTTCAGCTGTTTAAATAAATATCATCAGAACTTTCTTTGTTTTGACAAATTAACCAGCCTTTAATCAAATTTGCCCATGTCAGTACAAAGGATGCAGGTACGGTTAGTGATCCATTGACTTCTGAAACAAAGACTCGTTGAAGACGGCACCTTCAACAGAAGAAGACACGCTTCTTCAGGTGTCTTCAACAGCAGTACACTAAGATGAGAGAACCACCCCACACACGGACAAAACCCTAACACCACCAGCTGCACTCCATTTTCCATCTTGGGAAAGTTATGCCAGACAGCGGACAGACGCATGAAATGCCAGTTACGCTGCCAGCCTCTTGCAGAACAACCCTGACGTACAGGGGGACACAGGTACCGATTCAGTACCTTTTTTAAAATTAACCTTAGATGCAAAAAGCCAGCACAGCTATTACATGAATTACCACACTCCCAAGAGAAAGTTTTAAGTCCTAAATATCAATATTTTCAGATGTGCTAGAGTACAGGCTGTACAATGCTGCTTAGACCTATCACCTGGAACATGAAAAGATGAACAACCTTCAGGAGCCACTGCGCCACCCTGTGCTACCAGCTCATCCTTCAGTTCACACACTGTTAGCAGCTCTCCATGAATTAAGAGATGGCTTTGGAAATTTTATTATTAACTTGAAGGTTTCGGCATTGCACTGGAATAACACGCTGTTGGAGGCTCTTTGAAAGAGTGGAAACCACGGAACTTGTAGCCATTTATTAACAAAACTGACTATTTCTGCTTCCTTGTTTTACAAGGGTAGGCTAAACCCTGTCTCTGCACATTGCATTCTACAAAGCTAAAATAAAAGCTGAAAAATAAAGTACCTACAGCTTTAACAAGACATGGTCTCATTCCAAGCCTTCACATATTGTTGCTATTAAACAATAAACAAGTGCCTGTTTCTGTGCTACAACACAACACTTACCAAATATGCATACATTCTACACAAGTGCCCCAAGATCATTTCAGGAAAAAATAATAATTTAAAACCATAGCACTCCATATAGAATTTGTTCTCAGTGAATTTCTGAGCTACTTGTCTTGCAGAAGAACTGTTACTTTCAAAACACTGCAAAGCACCATTAGCAATAAAAGTGGTTTTAAGAGACCATTACAGTACATACAGATCAGAATAACTTGGCTTTATTTCTTGCAGCAGCTATTTCCCAAACGTAACAGTGAGGGCAGCAGCTATATATCTGTCTTTCTCATTATACATTACAAACTGGGACATCAGTTCTATTGCTTTAGACAGAAAGAGAAGATCAAATGCTAGGTCATTAGTAAGAATCCATTTAACAAAGTTCACTGTAAATGTAATAAAAATAATGGTCAAAAACCATTACAAAGAAAAAGAAGAATTCCGCATGTGAAAAAATAAAATATGTTCAGGTTTTTGCCTGTAATTTGAACTTCTACAGACATAAAAGTAGGTAATGCACTATATATCTTGCCTCACTTTTAGCTCTCCTTGACATCTGTCTTGTGTGTTTGCCTCTGTGAAAGCTTAGCACAAAGATTTCAATAAGGTCTTATAGAGTCACTGCTAAAGTTTGTTTTCTCCCAATTAAAGCAGCTATTAAAGGCCAGTTTTAAAAAAATAGCAACCTTTAATTGGAAAGAAAAACACCTAATGAAAAATAAAAGGCAGACACATTCACCAATTAAAAATGTGACAAGATCTCTCCAAAAAATAGCATTTGCTAAATGCCAGGTTGCTTGTTTCAGAGTACAAAAGCCGCTTCAACAAGCTACCAACAAAACAAAAGGTTGAGAAAAATCAATATACATACACGTGCTTGTCCTCTGAAAGATAAAAATATTCCCCGAGTTGTCCTCCAGCGGATGACCAGAACTCTTTACTTCTAAAAGACTCATTGCTATGAATGTACTGGCCCTTGCAAAACCTTCTCCTTTAGGGTTTCTTCTTTAGATTTGTAAGAACACCAAGTAACTCAGCAGCAGCACTGCTGAGAGGACGACTAGGCGACCTTGTGACTCGGCTCGCTGCGGAGCTCCTGGGCCTTTTTGAGTGGACCAGGTCTCCCCAGGGGTAGAGCTGTGCCCAGGTCCCTCCAGACAGTGCTCCTACAGGCGGTCCAGACAAGGCACCAGGTACAGCTCCGTCCACCTTAGACCGTTTCCCAACGCCGAGGGCTTGCAATGTAATCTCAGCCTAAACACTGTAAAACAGCCTACCAGCGGGCTGCCGGGCAGGTTTGATCTTTTAGGGGACTGGAGCATCTCTCTTATGAGGAAAGGCTGAGAGAGCTTGGCCTGTTTAGCTTGGAGAAGAGAAGGCTGAGAGGAGATCTTATCAATGTGTACAAGTATCTGAAGGGAGGGTGTCGAGAGGATGGGGCCAGACTCTTTTCAGTGGTGCCGAGCGGCAGGACGCGAGGCAATGGGCACAAACTGAAACACAGACACTTCCATCTTAACATGAGGAAAAACTTTTTCACTGTGAGGGTGACAGAGCACTGGAACAGGTTGCCACGAGAGGTGGTGGAGTCTCCTTCTCTGGAGATATTCAAAAGCCGCCTGGATGCAATCCTGTGCAATGTGCTCTAGGTGACCCTGCTTGAGCAGGGGGGTTGGACTAGATGATCTCCAGAGGTCCCTTCCAACCTCAGTGATTCTGTGATTCTGTGATCTTACTGTAAGCACTTTGAACTGCAGCTCATCGTTATGCGAAGGATACAGTTAGGTTTTGGGGTCAATGAGATACCACATGGGTCCTGGAGGAGACCCAAGCTGGGTGGTTCGCTGGGTGGATACAGCCAGTCTGTTTGAGAGGGGGCTAGTCCCGAGGAGCACGGACACTAGACGACCTTAGCAGAAGCAGACTTTAGGAGCAGATGACCTTGGCAGCGTTATCAACACCCAGGAGATCCTGGTTCAGCTCAAACAACATGATTTCGATTTTTCATTTTTGTACCCTAACTACTGAGCAGCACGTACCCTCATGCTTAGGAAACGACTTGCTCCAAATTAGTCAATACTTGAGGCTGCCTCTAATCCGTATTCTTGGCAACAACCAGAAAACGAAGGTGATTTCCATCAGTACACAAATCCTTTTACAGGAAACAATTTCCAAAGAACAAATATATTCCCGACACAACAGGATGAACTGGCGCTTCATAGGGACAGTAAAGAGACCGAAAGCGACACCACCTTTCCTGTTGGGTCTTCCTTCATTTCAGAGCTCTCTGCGCTCCCAAGCTGCTGCAAAGTTTTAAATACCACAGAGACTGGGGACAACACAGGATTTCCAAGCTGCACAGAGACAAAGTTTAGGAGTGTTACGGTGGGTTCAGTGACCTCAGAAGCTTTCTAAGACTCCTTTCTGAAACTGCACGGCCAGTTGGTGCGACAGAGCAACGTCTCACATTGTGGCGACACACACACACACTACTGCACTGACATACATGCAATCAGCTTTCCTGTAGCAACAGCATTCCTGTTTCAGACCAGAGCCTCAACTTGTACAAAATATCATTTCTCCCTTGATTTCAGTGCTGCTATAAGTAAAGATTGACAAGGATCCAGCCCCAAATACTCTCACTGAAACTCAGACACTCTTTGCTCCTTGGAAATCCTAGAGAAGTTAGAAGGGCCACAATTCCCTAAATCTAATATCAGAAGAAAGAAAATTATTCAGTCTCATGGAAAAGAGAACTACTTAGCTTGAGAAAATATCAAAATTAATCCATTTTTATTAATAAAACCATTTATAAAAGGTGTTCTATCTTCATATTCCAAAGCATTTTACAGACAAATATGCTGCATGGATATTGTTGACCTAAACAATGTTTCTTTTTGAAAAACATCCTGTCTTTGCTGTAATTGAGTAAAATATTGTAATACTTGAAGGAGTCCCTCTGTTTTTGTTTGTTTACAGCAGCAAAATGCAGTCAGAGTCGTACTAGTTCTCAAACATAGTTTCCTTTCATGGGTCTTTCACACAGCAACAAAAGACAAATAGTCTTTTAAATAAACAGGAAAATGCAAGTATAAAACCACAAGAATTGGCAGGAGAATCAATACACAAACGTTTTGGAAAGAAAGCTATCAAAAAAAGAAAAAAAGAGAAAAAATCTTGCTACATTTCAAACTGATAGCATACTGTTAAGACTTATAATACCTTTCTACAATTAAGGCTTGAGTAAAGTTATAAGAAAGATAAATTTCACCCACACAGATCTAAGTTTAGGGTTTCTTCCACTATAGCTTGCAATGATATTTTACGAGCACACAAAATAGCAAAGAAATTAACCTGTTGCTTAGTCCTCACCTAAGCTACTAATACAGAAACAAGGTACAGGAGAAAGTGATTTAACTTCCTTTCCATACTGCGTGCTTTTTGTACTTGACTAACCCTAAGAAATACGTTAACACAACACTTCTTCCTTCCTTTGCAATCAGTTCTACTTCCAGATTTCCATGGTCTAGCTCAACACTACACTTCAAACACCGCAAAGAATCTTTAGATCCAAACCAAGTTCTAATTACATTTTGCGTTTTTAGTTATCAAGCTGTTCTATTGAATAATTTTAATTTTGTAAAGTTGATAAGCTCAACGTTACATCAAAATGTTGGACTTAAATTACCGAAGGTATCAGCGCCTGTAAGTCAACGATAATTAGACAAACAGTATTTTATTTGGAGAACACAGTAACATTAATTCACTCTCATTTTATATTATAAATGTAATTACAAGTTTAGATTTGTTAAAACAGAGATGTAGATTCACAAAAAGGCCCCCATAATACTACTTCAGTTTCTCTTGAAAATTATAGAAAACATGCAAAAAAAAAAAATTAAAACAATCCCTGCAACATTGAAATCACAAATCTGAGAGCTTGTTTGAGAAACAAAAAAGAAATTACTAAAAGCAGAAAGTAAAACTGGCACCTACTTTCATTATCCTTACTTACTGATATCAGAAAGCTGACCTCACTGATACCGAAGGCATCGTCAGTACCACCGCTAAAGAATTACGGCAGGTTATGAAAAATGCGTCAGCGATCTTTTCAGTTTTTCCAAAAACTTAGTTTCAGCATAGTTCTTTCTTCTTTTTTCCCATGAATTCTTGCAGTCACCCTTTAAACTACAGGGACACTACAGGAAAGTTCCATGCGGCAACAGTGCACGTACATCACTCATTCTTTCACGGTCAATAACTTAGTACAGGTTTTGTAAATTAATGTCATCTAGCTACAACTCGTCATGCTTGCCTCTCCAAGTTATTCCGACTTGAGGTTGATAAAGTAACACTATGCACAACACATTTTAAACCCACACAGTATATACTTGCCCAAATATAAGGTGCAACCGTCCAGGAAAAAGAAAAGATCCAGGTTATAAGACTGAACTTTTTCAGTTTTTCACCAGTATTTACGTATTTATTATGCAAGCAATCCACGTGAATTCATGAACAGTTACACCCCTGAGTACAGGTAGGCCCAGGTATAGAATCTGGAAGAACATGGTCCATTTTAGCAGTCACACATTTGGGTATTTTCAATTAACTTCTCATCTCTCTCTTTCAAGATTTGTTACATAAAATATAAAAAATTAGCAAAGTACACTACTACTACTGTAATGCCTCGTGTCTATATGATGTCATACCAACTACGTACAGATTTCTTCACCTGCAAAATAGTTAGCCTTACATATATACGTAACTCCAACCTAAACAAGTTTGGTTTTATTACCTTTTTTCTTATAAAACTAATGAGCTATACGTACTTGAAATGGAAAAGACAGAAGCCGCAACCTGTGTTAAAGCATCACCTTGCTGCCTTTTCCTCAGTGTGATTCTTTGTTACCTACTGTGACAGACTTTAGAGATCAAAGTCACGAGTGTGGAAAGACTAAACATGACAAGTCAGCCTGCGAAACAGCAGCTTTTTGCAGAGTGACTATCTATTTCAAGTTTGGCAAGATCTGAGAGACCACAGTTTTCAAAAGAAAGAACAGGATTTTACCCTAAACATTTATCAATCATAAAGGATTTTAAAATCTGTTCGTTAACATGTGCTAGATCCAGAATTATTTTATAATTTCTCTGGAGGAGCACAATGACTATTCTCAACAGGGGGGAAAGTGCCTATTGATCCTAGGAAAGACGTTGAAGTAGCAACAGAAGTTTGTAAGGTAGCTGGTAATGCACAACACCATAGTAATGTGGGCGTGGGCAGCAAATAAGCAGAGGGAGCCCAAGGCCAGCATTTAAAAGCATTAGTGTGGGAAAGTGGCTGCCTGCTCATTGGTTATGAGCAGCCTAGAAGAGACTTAAAAGCATTTTAGAAAGGCACAGAGGGAAATCAGCAAAGTGAGGTCAAGTGCTTGCTTGGCTCCAAAGTACATCACAGAATTACCCTCTAAGGGGAGTGTGGGAATAAGAGCAGACAAAAAGTCAACAGTCTAAACACGGTGAGACACAGCTGTTTTCTTTTCCTCTTCATCCCCTGCAAGACCACAAAACACTTTTAGGCAGCGCTTTTCCCCGTGTCGCATCCTCAGACAGGGCAAAGCGTGCACGTAGGGCTTAGAGCCTTGTTTTACTCAGTGTAGCTGCGTGTGCGGACAGAGGCCAAGCAGAGACCCACACTGGGGTGCCTGGCGTCCCAGGACGGCATTACGGCTAGTGTCAACTGCAGGACTTACTCCTTCAAGCCCGAAACAAGCCCAGGGACGTCACCCGGCGGTCGCTCCCGCCAGGCGAGCCGGGGAACAGAGCGGGGTCAGCGGGCCGCGGCGAGGGAAGGGCCCAGGGAAGGCCCAGCCGCTGCGGCCGCCTGGCCCCGCGGCACCGGCTCCCCCCGGGCCCCCGGGGGGGAAGGGCCGGCTCCCCAGGCCGGAGGCAGGCGGGCGGGCAGGCCGGGAGGCTGCGGAGCGGGGCCGCCCCTACCTGATCACAGAGATGAGCAGCCCCGAGGGGTCCTTGCTCTTGCTCATGGAGCTCCGGTAGCGCCCCGCCGCCTCGCCCGCCGCCATCTTGCGCCCCCCCCAACCACCGGAGCGGCCAACCCTGCTGGGAGCCGCGCAGCCAATCAGAAGAAAGAGCCCAGCGGCGGCGGCGTTGTGACCCAATAGATGGGGGCAGGGGGGCGGGGCGGTCGGCAGCAAGCTGCTATGCGACGCGCGGGGTCGCCGCGGGGCCTTCTGGGAGTTGTAGTCTTCAGGCGGCGGCAGCGGCCTGTGAGGCGGCGCGGCGAGGCCAAGCGTGGGCGCCATTGAGTGACCTTATTTTCCCCTTATTTATCACCCGGCTAGTTATTTTTACCGCCATACACTCATACTTCCGTGTGATACCAACAGCGCTCGCCTCTCTAGAGCTTGCTACTACTTACGCCCTTCCCGTTAGCACCTGGAATTAAAACGAAACAGAAAAATGGAGCCAAAATAACCGCACGCTGCTTTCTCAAGCCTGGGGCTTGGGGCTGCGTGACGGTGCAACCCGGCAGCGTTGCAGGGCTCCCCGAGAGCTTTAGCCAATGTCTCGTAGACAGCACAACATAACGTGGCAGAATTCGAAGATTTTTAGAAAAAAAAGTTTTAGGAGAATGTGGAAAAAATTCCCCTTGTATATCCCCGCTTCAGTGGGAAGATGCCCGTCCTCCTCCTTTTAACAGCTATTTTGGTAGAAATGGCTTTGAATAATTGCCCCCCACCTCTAAATTTTTTAAAGAATTACACGTTTCTAATGGCAAAAATTACATATTGTTTATTTTATAGGGGAGGGATGTTCAGCTTTTACACACACACACACACGCAAATCAAACCGCCAAACCAAGACTACGCCAATCTTCACGCGAACTTCTGGGGAAGAAGCCGTCCTTCACACTTTTGCTTGTCAAACTTTATTAATTTACTGTGAGGGTGACTGAGCACAGGAGCCAGTTGCCCAGAGATGTTGCTGAGTCTCCTTCCTTGGAGATACTCAACACCCGCCTGGACACCATCCTGGGCAACGTGCTCTAGGTGACCCTGCTTGAGCAGGGTGGCTGGACCAGATGATCTCCGGAGGTCCCTGCCAACCTCAGCCGTTCTGTGATTCTGTGAAAAGGCTGCATCAACACAAAAAAAATGACAAAACTCAGGACAGGCTCATTTCTGTTGCTGACTGAGCCTATGTCTCTGCTCAATAACCGTCTCCCCACCATAGCAGCAACATGCAGCAGCTGCTTACTGAGACTTTCAGCCTCTGCGATAGACTCTTCAAACTCAGATTTAACTTCTTTCCTTTTTCACTGTAGCCCATTGCAGCTGTATTATCACCTACTGCTAATTCGGCACTCTCTGACCCAGCCACGTGAAACGGCACGAACAATGGGCGCTCCTTGCTTTGCACCCAGCGTAGCAGAGGTGCCAGACAAGGAGAAAAATCAGCGGTTCAGATGTTGTCCCAAACAGCAGCGCCAGCCAAGTCTGCTGTCCTCCACATTTACCCCTTGGCCCCTGTGTGGATTCTCCAGTGTCTAAAAAGGCTTGAGTTCATACGGTTCCTTCTCTCCCGGTTCGGTCATTAACCAAGTTTCTCATCAACCCAGCAACTTAATTTCATGAAACTTGCAGAGACGTATCTTTGATGATATATTCCCCCTTTCAAGGATGGTCGAAATTGTTTAACGGATCAGTAAATGATCAAAAAGACTGACCGAGATCCACACAGAGTGTGATTGGAGTATAGGGACAGGCTTCCTCCTCTGGCACCACCGAGCAAGAGCTTGGCAGGGCCAGCGTCAGCCCAAGTGCCTGCAGAAGTAGCGTGGATATGAGATGGGCTCAGCTAAGCATGTCTTAGGCCTTCTCCAAACTTAATGTGGCAGTTACAGTTGTATGCAGAATTTAAAATGAACAAAAATTTATTAGCCACTTATAATAACATATAGTATACTATAAGAGTACTATGTAAGTATAGTATTGGCTGGCTAATACTAGCTCAATACTAACTGCACTAAAGCCTTGAAAAGCTTCTGATAGCAATTATGTCTACAAGGGGTTACTAAAACTTGACTTAGTTTAATTTCTTTAAGTTACAGTGTTTTTAAAGATTGATTTCCCCTCGTTGCCCCAGAAAAGCTGTGGCAGGAGGCGAGCTGAAATGTTGCAGGTGATCTTTTACTTTCTTCTTATTCACGCCGACGGAAAGTTGGTTCTGAAAGTAAACTAGACCTACTCGGAGTAGCATTTTCACCCCCTTTGCAGAGGTGGATGTGACAAATCAGACCATCAGTTCGCTAACTGGCTGGGAAGCATAAGATCTTCTAAATCTGATATTTACTGAAAGTCAATGTACTCGCCTGTAGTCAAGTTTGTCTTGTCATATTATCCGAGTTCTCCACATCTTGCTACAGGATCATCCTTCTTTTGCCACTGTGTCCGGGGGTTAGGTTGTTTTTCACTAGCTTGCTGGGCGACACCAAGCAAGTTATGTTACAACTGTTGCCTCACTTTCCCATTTGTAAATGAGGGATAATGATACCTCCCCTGTAAAGTGCTTTGAGAGCTTGTGCTGAAAGCACCCTGCAAGACCTAGGTTTATCATCACAAAGGCAGGAATTCCTCTCCAGGTGCAGTATAAGATATTCAGACACTAATAGCTGCTAGGTGTTTTCTAAACCAAGTTCACTCAGTCATGTCACAGACACTACTACTCGCTGCTATTTTGGAGTTGTTTCTTCAGCCCAAAGCTGCACTTGAACGATTTTAATTGCAGGAAAATTGCTGAAATCTTCAGGGAATTTAAGAGTATATTTAAACCCATTTCTACATTTGAAATATAAGGCAATTGGAAGCATAGTACTCCTAGGGCTTATTTACAAGGAGAAGAATTCCACAGTAGCTACTGTGGAAGAATCTGTATATATTATCAGTGTCTATATCTATTATCATTAGCAGAGTGGCAGAAGAAGTTCAAGCATGGACTCTTTTATTCTGAAATAAAAGACACTTTATTTCTGAATAAGTGGTGTGTTTTCAGAGCAGAATAATTATTCCAGAGTAAAGTGATTTTTACCTCAAGGTAGGGTGTCCACATGAAGTGTGTTCCTGTATAGCTGTTCTGCTCCATTTCCTCTGTGCAGATAGGCTCTCACCTCTACAATTTGCTATTCAGCTACTCCAAAATAGCTCATCTTCCTCGACTTTCTGGGCAGGTTTGCTAATGCCTTTGCTTGAGAATGGTGATTTGAATGGCAGGAGTTTTATGCACTGGCTGGAGGGAGTTTTTTTCAAAGTGCCGACTTGCCAATATTGTTTTTTTGTTAATTGGCAATTCATATTGACTGTTCTGTATGGGCACATTCAGGAGATTGCAGTGGGAATGGAATCAATGTGTCCTACCTTTTCATTCCTGACAGCTACAATAATCACCTCATTTAGGAGGAACTTCAACAGGACAAACAACAGCAAATCTCCCCCAGAACTGTAACCTTCCTGACTTTCAGTCCCTGGGTCTAATTGCTAAACCACTGCCTTGTTCCACTTACAAGCTATTTCCCTTCACTCCCAAACTAAGCAGAACTATAGGTGTGAATTTATGTTTTCTTTAAGTGAAAGATGAAAAATCAAAGTAGTGGCAGGCTGATGCAGCACATGAACACCAAAGTCTTTCTTCATTAATAATATATAATACAATGAAGACAAAAGGTTACAAGAAACAGCATTTTCTGTATATGCAATTTGCCAGAAATGATCTCAACCTGAAATCCAATGGGTTGCAAGGAGGGGACAGAAACGCATGTTTTCTTTCCTATTTGTATAACATTTTAGTACTATGGGGTATATCTAGTACAGTGGCTGGCTCCGTTACTACTCAAATCAAATGAAGCCCAAAGTGACCACAAAATTTCCTTCATAATGAATTAATCGGTGTCTCAAAGTGTCTGTAAATATCAGAGGAGTTCAGCAGAGGATTCCCCTGAACCAGAAAACCACTGGGAACCCCAGATGGCTTCACTCCCTCCTCCCCATCCTCCCGTGATTAGGGAAAGAAGAGGAATGGGCTAGGCAAGGAGGAGAGCATGGAACAGCAGCACCCTGCCGTTTCTCAAACCCTGGGCCGCTTTCCTGGCGGTGCCCACCACAGTGACAGAAAGCCATGCCAGTAATAAACCTAAAAACACACAGACAGACCCGTTCTTTTGCCAATGTGACTTATACCCCTTAGGAAGCTGTTATGAACTCTACTGGCCAGAGAGCTCTTTTCCCTGTCTGACTTGTGTGATATCAGGGGTTTGCTTTGCCCCTTCCCTGAGACAGTTTTATGTGCAATCTCTCCCCAGCATGGATCAGCCTGGAAGAAGCTCCAGAGCTTGGTATCACGGCGTGCTGCATCCAAGGCCCCATCGACAAGGGTGCGTGGCAGCTCACTGCAGCGCTGCCGGCCCGGGGCTGGCCAAAGTGGCTTCCTTTGGGGCTATGGTGACCCAGCTGATGGGAAGCAGACCTGAGCCAACTTCACCTCCATCCCAAGCTGGTGGAGACGAGCTGGCTCAGAGTCAACACACAACTGCATTAACTTATCCACAGCGCTAATCAGCTCGAACGCAGAACTGCATTGCCATGGGCTGATGGTGCCACAGACACGCGGAATAGAGCAAGAGGATCCAGCACAGCCTGGGAGTGAGCCAAGACATATTCCCTCCATATCCATGTGGGAAGCAATGGGAAGAAGGCACCAATATTTTACAAATCCCACTTACTTTTCATCTGTCACTGAGCATGACTGTGGTTTAGGTGCTCAGCAAAGCAAGAACTTCTTTTCTTAGAAGCAAAAGCCCTTCACCACGTTTTGCACTGACTGCAGAATTTATCTGCTGGTATTTTCTAACAGCTATTTGTTAATTCCGAAATCTAACAGTTTTACCAAAACTCAGCACCACTGTGCACGTGCCTTTCATCCACAGGCTTAACATTTAAAAAAAAATCACATTTTACATTGTTATTTCATTTCAAACATTAGTAGAAATGTCACAGAAAAGGGTTCTGCTCTCACACCACTGTCTTACAGGTGTAATTGCCTTGTCCATAATGCGGTTATATTACTTATAATGAAATTACCTTTGGCTTGCGTCACTGTAAATGGGAGCAGACTGAAGGCCAGAGTTTCCATTTAAGACTGTAGGAGCAATTTTACTGGTATAAAGCAAGTGTAATTCAGTTGGCATATATCAGTTGGTTTAATAAAATATATTACCTCTTCTTATAAAGCTTGTCACCCTGACATCAGCTGCATTATGCTGAAATTGGTCCATGGTCAAAGAATCAGGTCCCACACCCCCGTTTCTTGCAGTAAACTGAATTCTGTTTTTCTTACAAAGCTTTAGAGGCCCTTACAAATCTGCCCAAATAAGAACTGAATAGAAATGTGCAGAGACATCAGGATTTGGCACCATGTAAGTCATTCATCTGGATGACCTTGTTGTTCCTATTTACCATTGTGTAAGTCTGAGCTAAAGGTGTTTTTTGGGTTTTTTTTTGGATTCCCTGAGTGACAACAATCAGTATCTCTTCCCAGCACGTAGCTGCCATCCGTTCTTTCTGTTTCAGTTTGTGAATAAGAACTAAACAGCCCATGGGGCGGGAGAAGAAGAAGCCAGGCTTAATGCTGGGAGTCAAGGCAGAGATATGATTCAAATGCGTTCTTATTGTTTTTTGCCTCCTGACATTTCCCAAGTTGTACTGTGTACTGCTGCCGCAGAAAAAAACGGTAGTTAAGATTAAGCTAAGTGGAAAAGTACTGCTGCTTTTCCAATGTCAAAGCAACAGAACCTATGGTAATGCAATTCCTGAAGGAAATCACATCAGAAGGGTGAGGTATTTCTCTTCAGAAGCTGATAAAATACTGTGAAAAAAGATGAGCTATTCTCCTTCTGTAAGCTATTAAAAAAACAGATTATTGAATGTGGGGGGGGTCCCTTTACTTTACCAATCTAATTCTTTACTAAGGAAAGTCTCTGTTTTTGCAGTTGTGCAATATATAGCAATCCAGTGAGGCCAGACTGAATCAGACAGTTTATTCATGCAGTTGGTAGCCTGTTTCAGACCTGGTCAGAATGATATGTGTCAGAAAAATGGACAGAAAACCCATAATTTATTCTATGGAATAATGTTTTATCATTAATTGTTTTATTAATTGACCTTATTCCCCGGGAAGCTGCTGTCCCCTCCTCTCTGAGCCACCTTCTCATCTAGCTACACCTTAATACAGTTGCAGAACAGAGTGAACCTTGAACCCCTCTAGCGTCCACCTTCCAGGAGCTTGACCGCAATCCATGACCTTCTCAGCAAAGCACGTCTGTACAAGGTCTGCATGAGGATTTTACTCAAACTGAGAATTTTCTGGCATTAGCAATAAATGGAGGGGGAAAATCAGGTTTCTCACCACTATTGGATATTGTAGACACAGGCACCAAACCTTGGGCTTAGGAAGTCTAGATGTGACTTACCAACGCTCTCTTCCATCTCATGGCAAAGACAAACCTCCCATCTGATGTCCGGCATCGACCTGTCCTCAGATATCTTTGAGATCAAAACTACTCAGCCCGTCTCTCCTCATCTTGTTTTGCTGAACGGCTGCGGGCTGCATGAGGGCTGGCAGAAATTAAAATCTTTAAGCCTTTTCTTCATTTGGAACTAGGCCACTCTGTGTTAGGGAAGCTGAGGTCCATAAGAAACGTAAACAAGACTCTCCTTGTGACATTGTCACACCTAACTACCCCATTTGTTTCCAACACTTTTTTAGGGAATTCTTAGATCCTGCCCACAAACTCCTCATTTTGACCTAGCCCTTAAGTTCCCTGTGCCTAGCTGACTGTCAGTCTCCACGTAATGACTTGTGAACCTGTTGGGCAATGTCAACAACACTCATCTCAGGTGATATCTGAGCTATTAAGTTCCTACAGTTTGGGGGAAAATAGGTGGCTGGATAGAAAAGAAAGATCCAGATTACTGCCTGCACCAAGGGAGAAGGGGAGCTGTGAGCTCGGCTAGGCTATTCCAGAGAATTCACATGGGAGGGAGCTGCAACGAACGCCTCAACCTCAGGAAAAAAAACTCTGATCAGAGCTCCACCTTATTAAACACTAGACAGCCAACCATGACATACAAACCCATCGGAGATAAGAATTCATAAATTCCACTGCTCGGAGAAATATTCTATCCTGCTGAATACAGCTTTGGATATTTTCTGTTTTGTGTAACTAGCAGCTTCAGGCTGAAATAACAGAAATAACAAAAACTTGAACTGAAGGAAGTATAACTCCCAGTACCAGCAATCCACTCTTGTATTTTCAAGAAAAGCAGCAGTGGTATCAATCCTTCAGAAATGAGACATCAGACATTCAATTTCAAGGCTTCCCTTGCAGAAAATGGGCCATAAATGTTAGCAGTCCTAACTGCTAAACAGTCCTTTTGGCCTCAGATTTAATTTACTATGCAGTGATATAAGAGAAGGATGATAGGACAGTTGTTGTACTTGCACGGCACTTTTGGCTAAGTAAATATATCACTGACAAACATCACAATCGCATTTTACAGGAGAAACTGTGACCCAGTGATACTAAAATCACACAAAAACCAACAAATCCCATTTACTTTACAGTCTCAAAGTTTTGCTGCCAAGAAGGACAAGGAAACTGGATTGGTCTAGATTCATTCTATCATTCAATACGTTTGAAGGAAGATCACATTGTTGGGTTTTTATAAGACATTTCAGAAAGTCGGTGTTGCCTCTGAGAACACTTTCCAGTGTCCTGCGTGTTAGAAATCTGAGCGTCCCCAGAGTCTGACTGGCACCTTCTTGTTCTGCATTTTCACTGATACAAAATATCACTGAGAAAGGGTTTCTTTGGGGGGGAGTTTCTTTAATAAAAAACCTGCAGGCCTTCTGCAATGTAATATCGCAATACCGGGGCAGCATCATGTTCCAAATGTGTATGATACTGATGGTACTAAATGTATGGGGTGGTTTTGGCATTGTTTGCTCCATACTGCCTTGAATGGCACCAGCCAGCTCCTTTGGGCTCAGCAAGGTCCAAGAAAGCAGTAGGTGAATGAAGAGGTTGTGCCAGAGAGGGGACAACATGCACCACTGCATATTACAAAGTGCCGCAGACACAGGTGCTGACCCCCTACCAATGTCCTATCATCTGAGAAGCCGGGGAAAAAAAGTAAGGCCCTCTTCCCATCTGCAGCTCCCTGAATCCCAGTGACACTTGTGCAAAATGCTTAATAATGTTGCAGGATGCTGTAGTGCTGTGGTGCCTTTTTATTTCCATTTTTGCGAGTGATTCAAATGTTACCACCCATCGCCACTAAATTACTCCTTCAGGAGACTAAAATAAATCATTCATTTTCTGGGATTTCAGTTCTGTGAGAGGAATATTATCAAGACTGCGCTGAGGTGATGGGGACTGAGACGGTTTGCAAGTTTGGGGCAGAGTGGGCTTTGGCAGGTACCTTTGGGGCTCCCACAAAAGCACCTACAGCAAATTCAGAAACACTAAATGAAGCTGTGGGCAGTGTACCTTCGACCTGATTGTTAATCTGACACAGCTTTCTGAGAAAATGGCTGAATTTAATATTGCTTTGGCAGAACTTCTTATAGACCACCAGCAGGCCTGTGATTTACTGTGTCAGGAAACTTGCAAGACCACCTTCCTTGTTCAGCTTTGATACTGACCAACTAATGGAAGAAGCAACTACATGTGATGCTCGATTGAACACCATTTTGCTTCCCAGATGCTTGTTGCTCCATATTGGTGAATCACTCCAGTTCAGTAGACAACATTATGAGCCAACAAGTGGTCACTGGCCTGACTCTCAGGTTGGACAAAACTAAAAATCTCTGGGCATAACCATCAAGCAGCCTCCAAGTTCAGAGAAGAAACTGTTCAGTTGTAACCAATCTGTAAGATGGCATTGGTGGTAACTCCCAAGTACTTGGTGTCATGAAGAGCACTGGTAGGTAGCTAAAGAGTGAGGATGTTCAGAGAGCTGTAGTCAATTTTATTCTTTGAAAACATTGTGATAAAGAGCTAACTGAAGTGCCAGATCTACAGGACCAGAATTAAATCAACTTTATTGTACAGCAGTGTTATGTGGGCACTGAGTAAGGCTGAAGATGGATGTCTTTAATTTTTGCTGTTATTGTCAGCAAGAAGGACAAATCAGTAAGACAGATACTTGTAGATGAACCCCACAACTCCATCACCACTACTGCAGGGTTTAAGACAGACATATTAGGATGGAAGATCACTGCAATTTGTACTGTTTCATCAACGATTTTGCAGTCACCAAAAGACCTGGCAGTGGATTAAGAGATGTCAGTTGGATACAGCCAGTCCATCATAGGAACCCTTACAGAAGCTTGACCCAGATGGCCTCTGAAACATGAGAAGGCCGGGTCTCTTGGAGATCTGCTCTACGACATTGCAGGAATTAAAGCTATCAGTGCACTAGAAAAGTTTTTAAAATGGTTGTGTAACTAAGTAATTTCCAAACAATGCAACAAAGTGTTTGCAATTCCCATGTCAAGGTTGGTAAGGCAATATTAAATGCTCAGCAAAAAAATGAAGTGTAATCTATTGTACATCAATGGAATGCAATAAAATTTAAAAAAAAGTCTTGTCTAGTTAAAAGATGGCATTGGTGGGAATGGTGTTGTTTTTTTAATAATTCCCCTTCAAGAAAGAAAACTTCTACCATCCATGTGATATTCTTTTTTCCCACGTTCTTTGTGGGTTTGAGGAAGAAAAACATTTCGAGGAGTAGCCAGCTCCAGGGATCTGCTAAAAAATTAAGTCAGCACAGCTAATGTATATCTGCCGCAACAAGTGCTGAAGACAAGACCATTCATTTGGTGAAGACCATTCAGCTGCTTCTTTTGCTCTTTCATCATCTCTTCACTACCACCCTCCACTCCCTGCTCTTCCCCAACTCATCTCCTCAACTCAACTCCATTGGTTCCTCTCTTTCTTCATCTTTACATTTTACTAGTCCCTTCCACTAGACACCACCAATATATTTAAAAATATAGTGACGCAGTTTAAATTTGCAAATCATCACGCTGTTGATTTCTGTGTTATATCTCTTTCCTTCTTAAACTTGTATAGCTCATCAATTTAGATTATAAACTCATGAGGGCAGAGGCCATATCTTAACCTTAGAATAGTGTGGATTTATGTAGTATAATAAAATCAGATAATAAAATCCACCTCCGTGAAGGCTGAAATGTAAATTATAGCATTTACATTGGTTTCATTGCTTTTAAGGTGAGAGGTGAACATTGTGATGACCTTGTCTAACTTTGTGCATAACTCAGTCCACAGGACTTCACAGAGTGAGTCCTGCAGAAACCCACCACTCAGGCTGACCCGCTGAAGGGAAACTCACCAAGTCCCATCATAAACTCATTCAACAGAAGTTTGTCCCCCCTACTAAAAATCCATCCCATGTGTCCAGTTTTCATTTGTCTTTTCACAGCCTTTGGCCATTAGATCTTCCTGTGCCAGAAAATCTCCAGACTTCTCATCTTTCTTCTGTCCAGTGCTGCAACTTCTTCATACAATCATGTAATCTGAGGCTGAGTGATGTGAGGAACATCACAGGCTAAATGTCTGGTCAGCCTGGTAGAGGGCCTTCATATTATGCTTGCCACTTCCCCATCATGCTGCAGACTTCTTTGGTGTCCCAGATATTAAGAGAAAATGAGGGCTTGTGCTACAACTGCATGAAATGCAAACTTGGCTTTGGAGAAACAGGAAGCAGGAGGCAAAATGTAAATCTCATAGCCAATGCATGTGACTGAACAAATCTGGTTACGAATCTCTCCAAACTTTATCCAAATGTCCAGAACTTGCACGTCATGCTGAGAACCATGATGACGAGAAGAAACATCCATGTTAGGTTTGTGCTCTTCTGCTATCAATCTTGATCAGGATGTCTTCAGGAGTACATCTCATAGCAACTCTGATCCAACTTCAGTCAGCATGAGTGATATTATAGCAATTCTGGTTTGATCTTGTAAAGAGTTGCAAAGTACATGATATGGCCATCATGAGCTTCAGACGTTGCCATTGCACCATGTCTGTCTATAGATGTCTTTGCTGTTTTGATGTCTGGATATGGGGACACAGCCAGACTAGAAGATAGAGAATGGCTTGCTGAAGGGAATTCCTAGCAAGACAGCCCCATGGCAAATCTGAGCTGGAACACCGTTGCAGGGAGCAGTCTGGCCAGGCTGCAACCATGCATGTCAGTGCACAGTGCATTAGGCAAAAAAGCCATAGACCATGAATTCAAACATACAATAAGAAAACAGTCGAAAAGAATAGAACAGTGAACATCCTTTTGTTGGTGTGCTTTTCTCACTGAGGTAAAAAGAAACTGGAGAAGGTATAATATAACACATATCGACTTTAATTTTTCCAAGGAAAAAAGCAATAAGTGCATAGCCTTGGGTTATGAGCATCTTGATCGCTCTATCGCAGTCTCAGCAACTGGCTGCAGTCATTACAAGCTCAGTAAATTCTGAACCTTTGGAAAATTGCTGCTGTATTTTCAATGAGAAACCATTTGTCTAAAGTGTGTTTAGCTCAGTGGGTCTGGAAGTCCCTGGGATGTGATGGTAGGAAAAACAATGAGGACATATATATCCCTCAGTGCATTTCCTGTCTTTGTTCCTTACGAAGAAAACACTCCCCTGCTGTCATGGATGTAACATAGGGCTGGAATGCCTACAATCATTTTATACTCACCACAGCTTGAAATATAAACCAACATGCTGCAGCCATGAAAACAAAAATCCAGAGTTTTTTTTCCTTCGTTTGGATTCATGCTTTCCCCATGTTCTCATGACACTCCCAGACACTCAGCTCTTCCTGGGCTGGAGAAGAGCAATGAATACAGAAAACAGTCTGGAGTCACCAATGAGTCGCTACTCCAGCAGCGTGGTAAATGAGACAGGTTGGCCAGGGTGGCCACTACACACCTGAAACCTCTGCTGATGTGGGTTCAGCGCTCTCTTCTCTATGGTCTCCCTGTGTGACCTTGGGCAACGTGACAAGCTGCGGGGATGTGGGAGGAATCCTCTTCCCTGCATGCAGTCCCCAAATCCCTGCAAGCTCTAGGGGTGCCTACGTTTTCACCAGTGACTGCCCCTTGGTATGTAAAGTTTCAAGTTTGCAGTTCAAAAGCATATTTGCTTTAGCACAGCTGTTCATTGCCCTTGTTCTCAGCCAGAACAAAACATTTCTCTGTCTCTCACTTAAAAAATCAAAAATGTTGTTATCCTTTGTCCACCCAATGCACATCTAGATGGTCACAGGTGTTGCCTACTGACTGCTCGAACCCCTGTCAAAGGAAGAAGGGTGCTTCCGCGGCAGCACAGGGGTTAGAGCCCTCATCCCTGCCCTGCCTGAGCAGTGGTTCAAATCTCTTGCCTCCTGGGAAATATCCAGCCCCACATTAAAATCTACAGAGGCTCAGGGGAGGTAAAGGTGCTGCCTTCACTCCCCCTGTGAAGCTCTTCTGTGTTGCAAAAATTAATTCAAGGATCATTTATTTAGAAAAAGACAAGCAATGGTCGGGGGGACCAACTCTGTAACCTCGCATCTCGGGCCCTGGTCAAAGGGGACAGGGTCTTCAGCTCCAAATCCAATATCCAGGGTTGTTTATCTGTTTTATCCTGGGCCCCAGGACTGGATCCCTCCCAGCTAGATGCTCTAAATCCTAAGACGGAGTCAGGCTTCCTCCTGGGTATTGCTTCTGCAGCAGAGCTAACTCACTTAAAGCTGGCTTGGAAGTGTCTATGTGAGCTGCCTACGCAGCCGCGACTGCAGTGTCGGGATTCGAGCAGGGAATTCAGCAGCCGCAGAAGCCAGATGGTGCAGAGTCTGGAGAGTGATGCTGCAAATCGTGCCATGCGCATTAGCAAGGAACAACAGGGAAAGGACGCGAACAGTCCTTGTTATGCAGCTGAGCTCTTCTGTTACAATGACTCTTTACTATTTAACTTTGCTCTTAAAAAAAAAAAAAAAAGGTACATTTATTTTTTGTCTGAAGTGAAATGTGCCAGATCGACATCCCTGGTAGTTAAGATCTCACACTGCCTGTGTTGCTTGGGAGAGCAGAAAGCAACATATGCAGAAGGCAGCATATCCCTTTGGCAGGGTACTACATCAAAGCAAGCAAAACAAATAAAAAAATCAAGACGTTGCATGTAAAATTCCAGCGCTCCAAACTCAAGAAAGTATCAAAGGAGAAAAGAGAAAATTCAAGCTGAGAAGGAGGGATGAGGAAAGCCTTGATTAGGAAAGTTGCACTGGGGGCCCAAAGAAGGAATGAGAACTTTGCAAATGCATGAGAGAGCTTTGAGTTAAACAGCAAGAAACGACTATCAAAATACAGGCAGGTGAAATGATAAAATGATGAAACCCAAGCATGGAATAATATTCTGTTGAGGACTGTTTTACTGCACTGCAAGGACTGTATTTCAGATTGTCTCTGCTTGAAAATCCTTTACACAAAGAAGACCTTTGACAACTCGTATCTGGATTTGGCATTACAAAACAACTTTAATCCTCCAGGATTGCAAAGCACTTTTTCGGCTAACCTTCTCCTGCCTCATGGAAATAGGCAGGAGGACAAGAAAGCTTTTTGGAATATGCTTCCAAGGCTTGTTTTATAATGAATACATTTATACAGCCCATGTAGATATGCCTGAGAGAGCGTTAAACTAGCTAGCTTGGGGACACAGGATAGGGCAGCATCCACAACGTGGAGCTCAGTGCCGGATGCAAAAGTTGCCTGAGAAACAGCATAAATGCTGGCATGTTTAGCACATGCAGCATCCCTTCAATTAGCGCTAGTGATGCTTGGCTATATAGATTGAAACAGGAGCCCAGCAGCCCGGTTTCTTTGTGGATCTTGACCAAGGTGACTCCAAAAATCAGCTGGCAGAGAACAGTGGGGTCCTTAGCTGGAGACCTCTGTGTGTGGCTGCGCTACGAGGACAGACGAGCCCTGCCTAGCACCCTGGAGCTGCAACAAGTGGCCAGCAGCGTGGAAGCCTTCAGAAAACAGAACCAGGTTTAGGAAGGGAGGATAACTGCTTAGCTGATTTTGCAAGGAAGAAGAGATTGCAACGTGAGGGGAAAACTCAATGTCTGGACATAGTTCATGGTTCACTCCCTGCTGTTTTGAAGGAAGGAGCCAGCAGCCCTCGAGGACACCTAATTCCTTTGCCATTTTAGGAGGTTGGCCCAGGTTTCCTCCCAGCGACTGGCCAAATACCAGTGGGACCAGGGCAGGAACTCCGCTGGAGCAGGAGTGCAAGTTGCAGAGTGAGATTTCATAGAAGGATGGAGTTTGTTGTTTAGGAGCATGTCTGATGCTCATGGCATGGCCAAGGTCTTCTCCCACCCTTCTTCCAATCTTTTCCAAGCCATTCCCTGACAGTTGAAGGAATTCCTGTGTTTGCCTCACTGAAACACTGTCAGCACTGGATGCTGAAGCAGAAGAAGAGTGGCTCATGGCTTCCCCAAGCATTTTACCTGGCTATTCCTAGCACGCTGGTCCCAAAATGAAGTGTGCTCAGAAAACAGAATGTAAGATGATAAAGAAATATTAGATCCTGAGCCCTGAGAGAGCCCTGCCATCAGCAAATCCCCCACACTAACCCCGTTCCACGGTGCAGGGGGGATGGATCTTGCTCAAGGAGGGCAAGGACTCGGTGCCGACACACTGCTTTCTTCTGCTGGAGAAGAGGAGTATTATCCTGCTGAGAATAATGAATCGCCGGAGCTAAATCATGGCCAGATGGTCTCAATCAGCTGTTGTTTACACCAAGACCTGGGAGAGCAGGTCAATCAATCCCTCTGACCCTAATATTGTCTGTTGAAAAAGAATCAATTTACAAGGCCAGGATGACTGACCTGTTAGCCCTGTGTGTTGATCCAAGACATAATGGCTCAATAGCTTTAATTATTAAAGCCACTGTAGACAACCATTGATCCTCCCACTTAGTGCCATCTCTCCAGCCCGGACCCTGGGGGCTTAGAGCAAGGGCATTCGCAGGGAAGGAGAAAGAACAAACCACCTGGAAAGGCCGATCCACTGGGATCACCTCAGTTTTGGATCCCAATAATGAAAAGCTCTTATGCAATTGGGAGGAAAAGCTGGCACCAGAGCAACTGTGTCCCGGGCTGCACCAGGAAAGACACCTGCAAGTGCACGGTCTTGTGTCAGCCACAGACCAGGCCTTTAGTGAAGCCCGGGTCCCTCCAGTCCATCCATTACAGCTACTCAGAGCAATCAGGTGATGACACTTCCCTGAAAACACAAGTCCCTACATTTCAGCTAACAAGACAGAAAAGACCATTTATGGAGTTGACCCAGATCATCTTTTCTCTCCAACAGTTCAAAAAGCAATCGGCATAAAGGACATTAATCGAGTTGGCACCAAGAGGTAATTGAAGACAGTAATTACTCAGTTTTTATAGAGCTGGAAATGTAATAAGGATTTTAAGAAAGTAATAACTGAAGCTTTCTGCAGAGAGATCCCCTGGTGCATACAGTTTAGCTAAGGGCCTGTCTTTTTGAAAATACATTTTCTTGTAGTTATTACATCACTGTCTTGCTGGGACATCTCTCCTGAGCCTTTGTAGCCGTAATGGGCTTTGCTAAATCTGAATATACTGTCTCTCTGCATTCTGAGTTGCCGTGGTGGATTGACATATGCAATGCAGCAATAATGCAGGAAACAGAAAACATGCACATCTATATGCTTTACCTTCTCCCAGCTCCTGGCTGCCCTGTTCAAGCCTGGCAGATTTCCATCAGTCACCTGGTTTTTCTTTCTGGTTTGGAAGCCATGACAAAAATGATCTGATTAAATCTCTCAAAGGCGCATTCAACTCAAAAGTTGATGCATATTTTCCCAGTGGGCTCCAAGGGCATTTCATCCTGCTGTGTGTTTGCTTGCTTAAATCACAAGACCCTGCAACTGAAAGCAAAACTCTGATGAAATAGCAAATTTAGCTTCACTAAAAGCTAGTGACACTTGGCAAGAGGTCCCCCTCTGTGCAGAGGAGCCTGTGCCTTCAGCTGAGAGGCTCCTCCAGTCGCCCCCTGCTTCATGGGACATCTTCAGGATCCACCCCCCATTGCTCTGAATGCAGAAATCTTGGGTCCCTTCCTCACTTGGCTTTTGGTGCCTTCTGGCCTCTGGAGAATTGTCCCGTGCCTCTGTTTCTCACCCTTCTCGTACTTTTGTCCAAATTATTACTCAGCCCTTTGGGGCTGGACTTCTCTCTTATAATGCCTCCATCCAGTGTGCAACAGCAAGTAAATTTTTGCAAGGCAGGCACTCAGATTCCACTGCTGAGCTCTGGTCAGACAGACAGATGGACATGCTTGGTGTCCACCATGGTCACAAGAACGTACCTCAAAGTGAACTGAATGTGTGTTGCTGTTCCTTATGCTCTGTGTCTGTGACATTTTACACTACTCCCTCCAAAATCATAGTATCTAGTAAAATGTGGTGGTTCCAGTGGGTTCGCTAGAAGTACCCAAACCAGGACTTTTTAAAACAGTGTGTAAACTTCAAACACAGTTTTTAAATTTTCAGAATACCCAAACAATAAATGCTTCCGAGGTTCAGCAGTTTTGTAGTTATGACTAGTTTGGCACATTTGTTAAATATTTACATGGTGCTTAAGGTTCAGAATGAGTGGGTCGTGGTCCATAAACATTGTCTACACTAAAAGCTGTTACTATTCCTTTAGGCCTGATCTCAAAAAACCCCCCCTCTGTCTGCAGCTGGAAATATTGAGTGGATACTCCTTTTTTTGTGTGATCCATGCAGAAAAGCTATGCGGAATGTGCTGAGCTCAACTGCTACTTCCTTCTGTCCCCCACTAGCTGTAGCAATAGTCCAAACCTGCGGTGTCAGGGATGGGGCATGACAGCTAGAGAAGCTTTGTCCTTCCTAGTGCCTTCTATCCTAGCACACGCCACGCTTTGAATTCCTGCATCCTGCTATACACCAGCCTCTCTTTACTTCCAGCCCTTTGTCTGTGTTACAGACCGAATTTTCACATGGTCTCGCTTTCTCTCTCTGAGTCTATGCAGCACCTAGCGCAAGTTGATTCTCGCACACAAAGACCTTCAGAAAGTCCAGGCTTATTCCTTGAGTTAACGAAGTCTGAGTTTGTACAGCGCTTTGCACAAAGGTGCTGGCACAACTAGGTATTGCTGTAACAAGCAGACACAACTGCCTTGGCTGAATTATCTAGAACTGATGGGTGTCAGTGGGGAGAGGTGGTGAAGAGATGGTGTGGCGTCCCAGGCCCACACATCCCAGTTTGTCTTATGTTACATCCCTGCATTATGCTCAGTTGCTGTGAACATATCGTGGGAAAGCCGATGATTGCACTAATAACAACCATGATACCCAACTAATCTGGCAGATGTGGGCACTTACGCTAGAGCAGACTGTTGCACTCACAAGGTTTTACCACCTAACACAAATTGCTGTGAGCTGATGGCTGTGTTTTGCACCAAACTCCAAGGATTGTTGTGGGGCTTGTTGATACCTGGACCTAAAGGTGTAAAAAATAAATGCATTGGGCAGACACTGGGCTCCCTTGTCTGGTTCCTGAGGATGTGACTGAGAATATTCATGCCTGTTGCCTTTGCCTATTGCTGACTCATGCAAGGGATCAAATTCCACTTTGGAATGACTGTATCATATGTTTTTCTTCCGTATTTCATATTGAGACTCCACAGTACCCTGCTTCTTTAAAAATGCTTTAATGTATTCCAAGTACATCTGCATTCAACCTTCTTTTGGGTTGGGAGGACACATTCCATTACACCGGGAGGAAGCTGCAAGGGGAAGCCAGAGTCTGGCAATAATGTGTGAATTACGTCTTGTTCTGGCTCTCCTCCTAGTGCAGACAGCTCATTACCAGCAGAGGACTTCTGTCCTGCAGGGTTTACTGGCTTTCTGGCTCAGACCTTGGATGAAAACTTTATTTCATGATAGACTTATCCCCAGTATCTTCTTCCTAACCAGAGCCATTCCCTCTGGAGAGAGAAATCTTTTATGCCCTTGGCTGGGATGAGATCCACCTGGACCACTTCTTAAATGGCTCTACTTTAACCTCTTCCTTGCCACACAGCAGGCAAAGTTCTCCAGACCTTCAAGAAGAGAAAGCTGCCTTTGAATTACTTGCGTGTGGTTCTAGATGCAGCGCTTCCCGTCATTTTCTGCATCACGTAACTCATCTTCATTCACTTGTTAATCTCGTTAGTTTTGATTCAGATTTGATGGGGGATTCTAAGACCTTCTATTGACCCATTCTAGTATATGCTGGAAATTTATTCAGGTCAATTAGACATCTGCCAGTTTCATATACAAAGGCCATGACATATGTTTGCTCAACAGGGTACAGCAACAAGGAGAAACTGAATTTGCATCCTGAGCAAGGTGGCACAACGGTGTATCAATATCGTTTTTTAATGAGATTTGCTGGCTTTTGCAGACTTGAAAAAGTGTAAATTTATGCTAAAATGTCAACAAATGCCAGTCAAACAAAGTTCTGTATCATGCCTGAATGCAAAAGATGCCGAGGGATATGGTGAGTCACTGCCATCAGTGTGCAGCTCTAAGAGTGACATCCACTTGTATCTGGCCACATGTGCGTAAGCTAAAGGCTTCATTCTGCCGCTTCATCAACACTTTTTGCCCACTTCAGAGGGAAATATTTTCGCTTTGGGAGACCCGTTTCCGCCATATACATCATATTCACATAGGTCTACGTTTTTTGAAGTTGTGAGATTAAAAAGAACCATTTAAAATCTGTAAGACATTGGTGGAAAATGTGGGTGCCCAGCATATACTACCGTTTGTAAAATAGCAATGCATGTAGATCCTTGCTGAGCTATTGGGTAAGATATAGATATCTAAATGACATAGTGTAGCCAGGTAAGCATAACTCAGCTCTAAACAGCCTTTCTCTGCAGAGCTAATTAGCCTTAGCAGCTGTCTGGGCTGAACTGATGCAGCTCTTCTCGCATTGCTATCTAGGTTCACAGGGGCCCATTTCAGCATCTCTATATCGTCGTACCATGCTATGGGGAGGTCCTCTAAACAGAGATGCATGCCTGGCCGTAAGCAGCTGAGAGTCTAAAGAGAAAAGACTGGCTCCGGGGAAAGCAGAAGCCCAAAGCACCAAAATGACTTTCCTACGTTGGGGCCACAGGATGGTGGAAGAGTCAGGAAGAGAATCCAGAGGTCCCGAGTGCCCCATGGTGCTGGACCAACAGGGACTCTGCCATTTATTAACTCACGTGTATGCAAATGTATACACAATCTATAGCTACGTGTGTTAATAATATATATAATATATTAATTCAGCTCCCTCAAAAACATGGGGCATTGGACTTTTCATTCATCAGGGTATTAGATAGAGGCCACTGTCTGATTTGCACACTTCCAGTACTTCTAATTCATCTGGCCCGGAAAGTGGTTTCTTGGCCGGTTTAGCTGTGTAGCCCTTCTTTGTCGATTCCTCCTGTCACAAATGGAGAGTATTGTGCGTATTTTACATAATTAGCTAATTTAACCAGCTAATTTAACATTAATAGCAAATCTGTGAGTTGAACACCAGCAAATGAACTCATTAAAGAGAAAAGAACTGGTGCTTCCTCTATTCCCCCCCCCCCTTTATTTTTGTACTCTTAGCAAGATGCTCTGGGGAAATCAGCATTTCAGGGAAATTTAGATGATCAAATATATATATTTTTTTATTGATGAATTAAAAAGCGTGCATCAGAAAGTCAAAAAACTTCTACAGATAAAGGCCAGCCTCATCTGTGCTGTTTAGGAAGGACTCAAGGCTAGAGGACCCAACACAGCCTTTTTTAAGATTTATTTTCATTTGTGCTGGGGGGGCTCTCGTAATCTCCTGAGGTGCTGCATACTCAAAGTGACTTCTGGAGGCCTGGAGCATGCTGTGAACATTGATTATTTGAGAGACAGGACATCAGCACAACAGGGGCATCAGCCGTTTTCTCTCATCACTCTGGCCTGTTTCGCCCCTCTGTTATCAGCAGAACAACTCGCAGCAGTCAAATGGAGTGGGATTCCTGCCAGGAGGCAGCGGCTCTTCTCCTTCACCTTCCCAGCTCCAAGAAAAGCCCTCCTCATCGTTGCACGTAGTACTGCAAGTCTCCCTTTCTCACACACCCTTGTTCTCTCACCTCCCAGCTCACATTTTTCCCACCTCTGTAGCCATATACTCCACACTTCCCACCATTAAAACACATTACCCGCCCTCATAACTCACCTCCTCGCACATCTGCCACGTTCACCTTTCTCTGCAGCAACACTAACAAAGTTAATAATTTTAGCTTTTTTTTTTGTGCGTTGGAATAGGGTAAGACACCAAGGGGGCGTATGGGAAGCTGCATTATGGGAAGCATGCTAAATAATGGTACTGTGGGAGGGAGAAGGATGGAGAGCAAGATTTTGGGGGCATGAGAATGCAGGGATACTCCTTGAGGACCCCTGGAACAGGATGGGGGCACAACCTTCATTCTGATCCCATAATTCTTCGTGAAGAAGCAATTTGTTATAAAATTGAGTTGTGCATCCTTTTAGAGGCCCTAGCATTAGTGTGACTAAGCACACATCGATATAATTATCTGCTCGGTGAAAGACTTCCAGTAAGTCCTCATTTCTTGCATTTCACTGGTGCCTGTTTGTAAAATGGAGGGATGCAATGGAGTGGTATGAATAGATGTGCTAAAAGTCGAGAGGCTCGTGTAGGCTGGCCGTGGAGTGTGCAAAATTATTTATCATCTCTAGATACAAACTCTGCACCTGAATCCGTGTCTGGATGGACACACTGCAGCTCTATCTGCATTGGTGTGAAGATGGGACTAAGTTGCTCCTGAGGGTGCCTCGGATGAGAAACCGTGAGAAAGGTTTGGGGATCTTGGAAGGGGACGTACGCATGGAGAGCTGGAAGAAGGCAGCAGCCGTTTCTCCCACCCTGTCGCAGTGATAACGGAGGGCGGCCAGTACGCTGGCACGAACGGCTTCTCGGGAGGATGGTAATCCAGCGGCAAGTGCCACGCTCCGGACCTGCGGTCTTTGCCTCCGTCAAAAGCTGACCCTTGTCATTCTCTGTTACTTCAGCAGGCGATTTTTCTGGTGTTTAGAATAATGTCGGAATATCCTTGCACAACTCTGAAGCTAAATTAATCCTGGGTTCTGTGTGCCTACATGAATAATAGATTTACTGTGCTAAAACTATCAGAGGCTGCGGCAGGCAGTTGCTTGTCTCCCTTGGGCAAATATCCTAGCAGGGAGCTGCAGAGCAGATTTGCATGTTTGATGCATTGCTGTGTCTCGTTTTCAAAGGAGGCAATCTGTTGGGTCTTAGTTCATTGCATGCCCGTCGAAGCCTAGGCGCTGGACTGCAGCACAGTAGCAACGGTGGATTTTTTTTTCTAGGCACGGAGAGGTTTTCCTCTCCCAGGAGTGCAATTTATACCTCGATTAATCAAAAAAGTTCTGGGATTTTATGCTGGGGGGTGGGGGGTGGATTTTTTAAAAAGTTCAGGTAACAGTGACGAGGAAAGGAGGGCATCTGCCGGAATCTCTTTCATACCGGCAAATCAGCTCTGCTGTAGGCAAATGCTGTGCCTCAGTGGAGCAGAGACGATTTCAGGTAATTAAGGTTCTTCCTTTACCAGCGCTGGGAAAATCACGGACTTTAGCAGGAGATTTATACCACTTTATGTCAAAGCTTAAAGCAGCTGTGGAATGGGGGTGATCCATAAGGGAAAGTTTAGAATGCGCGCGCAGGAACTCAGCCCCAAGTCAAGGATGCTGAGTTGCAGCTGATGAGGTTTAAGCTATTTTCCTCTATAGGCTGTGAGTTGTTCCAGCCATTTTTCTTATTCTGCCTCAGACGCCTTCCTAACAAACCACGTTTGGCAAATAGATGCTGTAAATCCCTCACATACCCAACCAGCACGGAGGAGAACCTTGCTTTTCGGCTCCAAAAACCGCATGCCTCCCCTGGCCGACGGCAGTGGAAGTAATAGATTTTTTGTCATCTCTATGGACAGCTTGATCAGCCAAGAAAGCTTCATCTTGGAGGTCAGAAAGT
Source organism: Apteryx mantelli (assembly GCF_036417845.1). NCBI lineage: Eukaryota > Metazoa > Chordata > Aves > Apterygiformes > Apterygidae > Apteryx > Apteryx mantelli. The sequence continues at coordinate 220,079,288 of NC_089978.1, read as the reverse complement.
GAGAACTGCCAAAAGTCAAGCGGAGATAGGCTCGCTAATGGAAAGGAAACCAAATATTACAAAATCCCTGTGAAATGGAATTGCTGTGACGTAAGGATAGGGATTGAGATTAAAGATAAACTAGGTTCCCCCCACCACTCCAAATACTCCCTCCAGCACACACGCACAGTAATGAAGAGAATAATTTGCCTGAGAAAAACAATTTTGATCACAATAGTAAAAGAAGAAAGAGAAGTGGGAAAGCGTGTTGGAAATTTGCACACCTGCAGTGCCCAAGGGTGTAGACAGACCAAGTAATCTGTATTCGTCCTGAACATGAGAAATCAGAGCAACATAATATGAATGCAACTAAAAATGGATCTGATCAGCTTTTGTGGGTATCGATCTAATTCATTTTCCTCTTTCAGCCAGCCCATCCCTGGGATAAAGTACTTGCTCCCTCTCACTCGCCACCACACCTCGCTCTGGCTGCTTTTTATATACTTTCAGTTCAGAACAGCCTGCCCAGCGTCTCTCACAGGCACACGACTGCATAACCCACTAAATGATTTGGCTGTATTCAGCTGCAGGGCAGACTGGTCCTTGCATCTTTGTGCTGACTTTCACCACAAAGTCCTCGGTCTTGCAAAGTCCTCGGTCCTGCAAAGGATGCTCCAGAGAGGACCTGCGAGAAGGACACACCGGTGTTTCCAGCAACTCCCCAAAGGCTGCAGAAAAGGTAGGTGGGTGCCAGCCAGATCCTGCATGACTGCACTTTTCCTTCAGCTAACAGGCATAGAGCCAGAGGGCTCTATTAGTGTTAATTAGTACGTCTCTCCCCACTAGTCTTTTTTTTTTAATTGAAGAAAAAGTTAATACTGTGGTTTCTGCAGCCTCCTAGATCTGATACTGGCCACAGAAAGGTTCTGCTCCGTGCAGGCTTAGCTCCTGTCTTCCACCTTCTGATCTGTCACCTGTCCTCCTTTTGATCACACGGGATTAGAGTGAGAAGAGCTTTTAGGCCATCTGAAGTTGAAAAGTGCGCAGATGCGTTAACTACATACGCTGGCGTTTGTCTACAGATTGTTCATCTCTGCCGTTACCTGATGAAGTAATTAAGGAGGCTTGGGCAACGCAATGGAAAACTGAGTTTCGTTTTCATTTCTGTTTGTGCAGATCCATTATTCTTGACAAGAACAGTGAGTGTTTGATGAGAGTTTCTGGAGTTTGCTCTGAAAACAGAAATAATCCTTTTATGAATTTTTATACCAGGGCTGAGGAAGGGGTAAACGTACTCTGTACCTGCTCTAGGACTAACGTGGTGATATTGTTGGTCATTCCTTCCATTCTTACAGACATGAAGTTTACAAACAACTACAAAAAATATATTTGTTTTTATCCCTAACAGGAGGAGAAAAATACTTACTTCTGCAGTTCATACGGTATCATTAGCTGAAAGACCTGCGAAGGTGCCTATTGATATTCACGGGTTACTTCCCCTCCTATTAAAAGCATCAGTGCTCTGTACGTGAGAAACCTCTTCCTCTAGACTATAGCTCCACTTCAAACTTGTCTGACCTTTATAGCTGCAGCCCGATGGGTTAAATCAATGTCACAGCCCACAGAGCTGCGAGGCTGCTTCGACAGAAGCAGAGAGACACTGCCAGCTCCGGTTTTCATGCTGGAGGATCTCACCGCCCCCGTAAGATGCGACCCGCGCTCCCTTCGCTTGCAGCACCTCTGTGCAGCGGGGAGAGCAGGAGGAGGGGACGGGGCAATACATACAAGGTGCAATCCTGTGGCTGGAAGAGAGACGAACCAAAAGACCAGGCAGAGCAGGTTTCCTTTCACCTCTGCTGCCTTTTTACAAAGCCATTCTTGGGAGCAGTCATCAAAACCCAAACAAATCCCAAGGGCCCTCCAAACAAAAGACTAATTTAATTTAAAATTGATTTGCCCTCTTGGTACCGGGCACTTGGTTTTGTAACGTTCGGCAATAGCGTAAAAATAAAAAGAGCATCTAACACTGATTAACGTCTGAGTCATAGATTGCTGGGGTATGTTACGCCAGCTGAATTTGGCTATTCAACTGGCACGGTAACTCCTCTACAATATTAAACTTTCTTGGCATAATCTGACACTCCTTCATTCATTCGTGCATATGCTCAGCACATGGTCCCAAAGCTTGCCTGACGATTTTGCCATATAGAAAAGACAGGCTGACTTTTCATCAATAAGATTTGTATTGTTATTTGACAAGAACAATGTGCTCAAAGAACAGGCTCACAATAGCTTCTATCAATCAAGCACTCTGTGGAAAATCAAAAATGACAATGAAACCTACAGCATCAAACAACCCATGGTGCTGGAAATTAATCAGGGATCTGGTGTGCTTGAAAAACAAATGTGTTTTTAATAAATTGGATTTGAGTATCGCTTACAAGCCGTGGATTACAAGCTGAGTGGAGACTGCTTTGATTTGCGCTGATAAGCTCCGGGGGAGCTTGCCCATGTACATCTCCAAGCCATTGATGTCACCGCAAGCCTGCTGGGCTTGGTGGCATTTAGGGGATGTGGACAATATCCTTTTTAATGGTATAGAATACATGCTTATTAAAGAGAATAGGTCTCTGATCCTGCTCCCAACTATCCCCAAACAATCCAAGGGTTAATAAAAACCCTTGAAAACAAAAATACCTCCCAACACATACAGCTGGGAAAAGGAAAAGAGCTGAAAGGAAAAGATGAAAGAGAATGAATAGCATATGACATAAATTAGTTGTGTCACTGAAAGTCTGACTGGAAGAGGCTTGGGTGTGACATGAAAAGGGAGGGACAAAACCTAGCCAGAGATAGCACAGAAGGTAAATGACTCCAGAATTTTTAAGTGTTCCCATAACGCTGGCGTTAACTCGCTCCTTCTAGCACATGAAGAAGGATTAGCCCTTGTTTCAGGAGCTGTTCCTTATTGCTTCAAAATTATGCATCAGGAAAAATTTCAAAAACCTGAATGAGAATGAGTTGCTCTCTTTCTATTAATTTGCAGCGCGCGTTTGCTACCTACCTGCAGCTCTGACCCTCTGTCTCCCCTCTCCTCCCATCCCTCCATTCCAATAAAAATATAAAATTTCAAAGGATCCCTTGGTTACCAGAACAATGATCGGCCCCCAGATCACTCACCAAATTTTCACTTAAACAAGACTCTCACTGAAGTCAGGAAAAAAATGAATAACATTCCTGGGATTTGGCTTTAGAAACTAACACCTGTGAGAAGAATTTCTGCTAGTGAGGGCTGTAATTCAAATAGCACAAAATGTAGGCAGTTGGCTTTGTATTTAGTAAGTCCTGAGCTTTAAATCTGTTCCATTGAGTTAAATCTCTTCTTAAGTGATGGAAAATGCTCAGTAGAAGACTGTGCCTGAGAATTATAGAGTAAATCTATTTAATGAGGACAGAAATGTGTGAAAAAACAAAAAGCCCACGGAAGGCAGAGTGAGACATCCTGTTCTTTCCCATCACACAAGAGCAGAGGGACAAAATTGAGAGCTGACAAATTCAAAGTTGAGGAAAAATCTTTATCAGAGATTTCTTCTTAGCTAATTGGTGGATTTCAAAGCCACAAGACAGTGCCGAAGCCAGAAGACTCAGAGCACTCAAATCAATAGTTTGGGTACTTTTGTGTCGGATTAAAAATGCAGTTGCAATAAATATACATTTTCAAAAGAGCACAGAGAAGAGTATATACGTTCGTGCTTCAAGGTATAAGACCTGTTCGGACTCTCGGAGGCCAGGAACAAACCCTTCCCGGGACAGATCACAGGCCACAGCTGAGCCCCTTGTGAGTCCCTTGGCACTGGCTGCTCTCGGAGACGACGTCAGGAATTACACAGCCCACTGAGCTGGTCATCTATGAACGTCCCTGCGTGCCTCTCAAAGACCTCCTGATCTGAATGGGAAACTAATCCTTTTTTCACGATGATCGCCTCCGGAGCCATTATATGCAAAACTGGGTACATTAGATAAGTCATTCTCATCTGTAACCAAACACCCATTGACTTTGGTGGGAAATATCACTGTATTCTGCATAGGATTAGCAAACTTCAAGCAAACCGCACAAGCAGGAGTGTTTCATTCCCACCGATCTCAGCCGGAGCTGTGAGCATAGCTAAGGTGAAAGACTCAGACCCGTAGCTTCTGCGGTTTCTTGTCCAGCCCAGCCAATCTCATGCATCCTGGGCTTTTCTCTTCTCTACAATTAGCCTGATAATTAAGAAATAACAGCGTAATATAAATGGAGAGTTGCTGGCTAGCACCGTGAACATCAGGGATAAATTGAGCAGTAATCTGCAAAGGATGTTATTGCTATTATAAAAATAAAGATCTGTCTCCCCAGCCAATCAATTCAGCAGATATATACCAACAATCAAATTGTTAAAAATGACTTCTATAAATTACCCAGTCTTCCATCTAATGGAGCTAGAAACAGCTGTGAGACAATTTAGAGCTGATATAACCATACGTCAGGAGCGCTTTTTCATCCTGATGCCTTTCCATTCTCTTCAAAGCTGTTGTACTGTAGCAGGCATCTTTGTTTAATGCACCCATGTGAAAACAGACTGTATTTCACACCATGGGTTAGCAAAGTAATTTTGGCAGAAATACTCAAGACTCTCTGCATTTAATATGGGTGGAATAATTCAATTTCCTCCCTATTATTTCAGCTATGCACTTACAATCTCCTTAATTCTTCATTAAGCCCTCTGGGTTTGGGAGATGTTACTGTGTTTTATGATCTGCCATACTTCTTTCAAATGAACATGCAAAGACACACAAAGGAGCAGTTATAATCATGTATTTTTTAGTCAGCTATACCAGTGATTTCAGCTGAATCCGAGCAATTTAGCACCTTGCTTTGGTCATGGCAGCACCGGCTGCATGGCACGTTCATGTTGCTGATTGCTGGCGCTTGGGCCTGATCACAGACCGTATAATGTGATTTACTGGTGGCATCCTTCATCCTGGCTGTGCCCCAGCACAGATCACTCCAGCTGGAAGCCACCAAGCGGCAGGACTCTGCCTTTAAGGTACTATCGTTGTGTTAGTTTTTGGAACAGGTAGGGTAAGACGAATGTTGTTTGTGCTGGCTGGTGTATAGAGTCCTTATTGAAACAAAGTAGGAAAATCCGGGCTGCAGAGGGTAGAGACCTTTCCATCATCAAGACATTGGAGTTACAGAGTCCATACTCATCTCTCAGGCAATCTGCCCCTGTGATGAGCAGGGGAATGAACTGGTGGCAACTCTGTTGGCTTTTCCCAGTCCCTGGAAAGCTCCTTGCCTGTTGGCCTCCAGAAAGCCCTCACCGTACCCTGCTCTCCGTCATGCACTAAGCGCGTATGTCTCTTCTCAAGGCACCTGGAATTTGGTTTCTCACTCAGCTGCCACACTGCAGAACTGTTGCTGCCCAGCTTTTTGATGCATGCAGAGGAGGAGAGCTCATTACTTCCATCTGGATGAATATGATAACCCAAGTTGTCCAGATGAAAGCTGGACTATGGTTTAAGCATGGAGGGATTTGGAAAGACCCATAGCTGCCAGCAAGCAGACACTGCCATGGTCAGTGTACTGTAGAATGGAGATCAGATGGGAATAAAGCCGAAAACAGTTTGGTCTTAAAACCCATTTTCTATGTGCAAATGTGGCTTTTTGTAATTTTTTGGATAGGACAGGTCCCCAAATGCAACATGGTCTTTCTGAAGCTGTGCAGCTCCCACGTCGGTTTGAATTAACAGTGCATGCTCCTCATTTCCAAATCTTAAAATTAGCTCCAACTTTCCCGGCGCTCTCTAGTCTGCTCTATGAAAATTTTCTTCTCCCTCGCTTACTTTCATTCCACTTTCAAGAACACTCTTGCCTCCATCAAGAATCGCCTCCTAGACTTCATCTGTCCTTCCAGCTATTGTTCCATCTCTCTTCACTTCCTTTTGTCTATGTATATCTCCTGCATTCATTTTTGTCCTGCCCATTCACCCACTTCCATCCTGTATCCTCTGTCTCCATGGAAACTGCTTTGGAATATATCTACCTGGCTGAGTGTCCAAAACTTTGCTTCATTTTCATCTCCCGTTATGTGCTTTCTCTTTGAGTCTTTGCTTTCTCTTGGCCTCTGTGACTTGCTGTCACCTCTCCGGGTGCTCTCTATTTTTTTCTCTGTGGCTATCCCTTTCTTCCTCCCATTTTTTCCTCCATTTTGGAATCCTTTTCCAGGTTTTTTTTTAACCTATCAACTGATAGTTTCAGTCTAAGGCAGGATCAAAACTGCCCTGTATGTCAGTGGCTTGCAGGCATCTGCATTCTGCTCCCCAGTCCAAAGCTTCCGACTCCCATCATCTTTTGGGGTCTCCAGTGGAATATCATTTCATCTAGGGAGCACACGTTAGGTGGCTTATTTATCTGCTTGGGCAGGTCTCATTTCAGTCAGGGCTGTATTTATTCTATCATTCATTTTCACCTGTCGCTCATCTGCAGTTGTTTACAAGTTCATTTGAATTTCCACTGGGGCCCTTCAGAAACAGTAGAATTCAGATCAAGCTTCCCAAAGGACTCACTTTCTTCTAAACTCTTTCTATTACCTCTCTTAACTAGTACACTTAATAACACCATTTTTTTTCTTGCATTCTGGCTGATTAAACTGAAGATCATGTTTGATTTCCCTTTTCTCCCCTACTCCATATAATGCTGCAAAAACCCACCCCTCCCTTATTTGTCCTGACAACTAAATTACCTTCCCACCTTTCCTAAATCAACATGCCGTCCTCTATCTTTGCTTCATCAATCCTTAAAAATTTGCTGTGGCAGCACTGATGACAAGGCACATGCTTCTCTTGGAACAAAGTATGTTGAGGTATGCAAACCATGCTGAGCAACTAATCAGTCATAAGCTTCCTGATCTGTGTCCCATATTATCCAGACCTTCCAGACATGCTGAAATGCTTCACTTGCTTTTCATGATTTCTGAGGTGGTCAAAGGCTACAGAGCAGGTTACGACGTGCTTAATTTTATAGCAGAGGTTCTGCTTGGTATTCTTAGCCAGGAAAAGGCAATCACGTAATGGACTGCTGATTTCATTTTAAGTGTCCCAAGCGCATCTCTTTTGGGTGAGGTACATCTCTTTTCTGCAAACTCCCAGTAACCTGTTTTATGACTAAAAGAGTGACAAATAATAGTAATAATTTTGAATGTCAGTTATCAGAAAGCCGTAGCTCCTGCATGCGCTCAGTCCAGATGCAGTAAGGTATCTCTGAGAGTATGAGGACATGCCGAACAATAAACCTTTAGCTGTTTCATATTTAATTCAGGCTGGACCACATCATTCCCAGAACTGTTCTTGCTGCTTCCACAAGTGGACAATTTGAGTAATAATGTAAAACCTCGACAAACTTTACAACCGTGTCAGCCCACATTTCTGAAGCGTCAGGTCTGAGCTAGCGTATCACTTTTTAGTCGGGAGGTGCCACTGTCCTTTTGGTCAGATTTTTTCTAACACATCTGCCCCTAAAGATGTTTTTCTCGGAGGCAAGCCAAGAAAAGCTGGAGTGGATCAGAAGAGTCAGTGGTATCCTGTTCCCGTTAGGCCAGCGCAGAAGGTGTAGTCTGCACAGACACGCTTGACATATTCAGCAAAGCAGCAGGTGCGCTGTACATGGGCATAGCTTAAACTTTCCGTAGAAACCAAGCAGTTCAGATACCTAGAATAAGAGTGGTATAACAAATTAGAGGAAATGAGGAGAGGGATGGGGAAGACCCGCAATATTCCTGTTCATTGCATTGATACCGAGCCAGGATAATACTGTTTTAGATCTAATACTTGATAATACTATTCTGTCACCTATCCCCAAATATCAGACAGCCCAGTGGGGTGGGTTTTTACATTGGATGTCCTGTCTGCCTAACCTGTTTCTATAGACACTGGAGAGAGACTGGCTTCTCCAAGGGCGTTGCAGAGCAGGAGCTTGAGTTAGGTGCTCTGAATCATGCAGTGGAGAAACCTCTCCCCTTCCACAGCAGAAACCAAAGATTAGCTTCTCAGCTTGTGTGGTTTGGTGCGAAGATGCAAATACCTTACAAGAAGTACCTGTTGATAACACAACCACTGTAAGAGTGGTCTGCTCTAAATGGAGATGTGTACGTGTGTAAACTTTAATCACTCCGGTGTATAATGTGCTCTGTGTCATAACAAGTCATGTTAGACACCACTACGACCCAAGCTGATGTGATCCAACTTGACAGACTGTGTTACCCTAATGCTACATGCTGGCAACAGTGCGCTGAGTCAAAGTAATAAAAAAAGGAAAGTAAAATGGAGCTCTTCTCTTAGCAACTGTTTTCTTCTATTTTCAGCTGCATTTGGAAGGGAATTCATTTAGTCAGAACAAAGTGGTCATCTCCAGAATGGATGCTCAGCTGCTAAATTTCATGTCATGATCCTAGCAGTTGCTTTCAAAATCCAGGATGAAAACACCAACTTTGGGAGTAAAAGGCAAATGGAAAATTTCATAGCTGGAGCAACACGTTACATCAAGAACCTGAGGTCTGCATCGAACGCACTATGATGAGCTCCCACTAGGAGATGTTCCAGAGGCCCCTGCTACTCCAATTTATGCTGTGAGTTGTGTCTCTGTCTTCTAATATGAAATGTATCTCAGTTGCCAGGTGTCTGTCATAAATAAGACACAAAAGAACAGGGAAAGTTGGGTTGCTTCACTGAAAAAAAAGTGGTTGGTTTGACCTCTTCATACTCATGCAAGGATCTGAATTTTGCAAGTGCATAGAAAGGATCCTAAGAACAAAAGAACAAATAATTGGACTCAAGCTAAAGGCCCACCTCATCCAATATCCTACTGCAGAGAGTGAACACAAGTACAGATGTCCTTGCTGTGTTCTCCCAGCCTCTAGAGATTTCCAGATAATGAACTTTGTGAGCCATAATTGACATCTTTGATGGGTTTTATCCACTAGTTCTTTCTTGATCCCCTGAAAAACTTAAGCACCCACATCCTGCAGCAATGAGTTCTGCAGTTTGACTGTACGTTGCGCGAAGTATCTCCTTCTTTGCTTTGAACTCGCCACCTTCTCACTTCATTGATATCCCCTAGTTCTTGAGTTAAAAGAGTCAGTGAACAACTGTTTCCTATTTACTTTCTCCAGGCCCTTCATCTTGTCAAGGATTTCCACTATGTGTCTCCTTCCGCCTTAATTTTTCCCCATTGAAGTGACTGTGTACTCCATACAATCATTTCTGCTGTGGAAGCCATTCCACTACTTTTCACCCTTCTCTGAACCTTTTCTTGCTCCGCTTTATCCCTTCCCAGCCTGGGAATCCAGTGCTACACACAGGGTTCGTGGCACATTGGGGATATCCCAGCGACGCTAGGATGCTTCGCTTTGTTTTTGCAGATGCCATAGGGACAGCATACATTGGCACTGCACAAGTGTGAAAGTACAACAGAGCAAGAAGAGCTGGGGATGGATAAAATCCTGCATGCTAAGCTATGGCAAGGCCTTGTTTGTTTGGGGATTTTGGGCAATAGCACGATTGGAGAGGTTAAGTTAATAGCGAATAGTACATAGTAACAGCTAGGAAATATAAGCAATTAGCAAGGGAATTTTAAGATACCAACAACAAATCTATGGCTGGGAGGACCTAGAAGAAGATGTCTTAATAACAAGACTAATGTAAAGATATCAGAAGCAAATAAAACCTTTAGGATATGCATGATACCAAATAAGGCTAATAAAATTGGTGATTGTGATGCAGAAAAATTGAAAAGTTTCATAAATATTCTTTTTTAAGAGAAAGAAGTCAGATTTTGTATTCATATCTTACTGTAATGAGGAAATACCTTCTATTTTAAGAGTAACTAGGAAGTATATTAAACAGCAAATATTAAAATTAAACATACTTACATTGGCAGCCATATAACTAGCTCCTAGGAATATTAAAAAAACTGGTTGAGAAGCTCTCTAAACCATTAAATGTTGATTTTTAATAAATCCTGTAGCACTGGGTAAGTTCTAGAGGAGCTGGTAAACATTAACGTGGCACCAATATACTACAGGATAGTATGGGATGGCCTAGAAAGCTTCTGCTCAATCTGACTTCAGCCAGGGATAAAATTATAGGCAGGCTGGGAGGGACTGCAATCAGCACAGGCTTTTAAGGGGGTAGGATAATTAGGGCAATCAGTAGGCCTGTGTGGAAAACAGCTCTCATCAAGTAAACTTAATTTTTTTTTCCCACCGGTCTACAAGTTTGGTTGTGAAAGATAAGTGTGTTAACGTGACGGATTGACCTGAAGGCTCTGACGGACAGGCTCTGAAGACCGCTGCTGCGGCAGTGTAGGACATGACTCCTCTCGGATGTCCTCTTCCCTCCTCTCTGCAAAGGTTACTGCCCCCAGGGCAGAGCTGACAAAGGCAACGTGGGCGCACGGTGCTGCACCTCAGCCCAGTCTTGTTCTCATCGGTGCTTTGCACTGGGCACCAGGGTTTTGCCAGTGAATGGCTGAGGGGAAGATGTTTGTCTCCCCCGGTTTCCAGAGGGGAGACTATCCTCTGGCAGGGGGGCAGCACTGATGGTTATAGGTTGTACTGTCTTAAACTGCTGCACCAAGATTTTGCCACCCATTCGCCAAACTTAAAGGTGCATTTAACTGTATGCAGTTCTGGTTGAAAAAGGACAGAATGAAAAAACACAACAGCATGCAGAATGACTGCAGCCTTTCTTAGAAGTGTTAAAAACCAGTTAGTTGACAGAGCAAGAAGAGTTTGTACCTGAGGAATTGCTATTCCGGGGAGATGTTTCCAGTGGAGTCACAGAGACAACTTTCTGGACCTATCACAGTTCATTCTCCTTATGAGGAATCTGGTGGAAAAAGTAGAATAATTCTTGGTCAGGGTTGCAGATAACTCAGAAGTTGGAGAAGTAAATAATGATAAAGCTGGTGAGATGGGCTTACTTGAGCCTACCTTTTAAAGGAGTCAGCGCCAGGTCGTACATCCAGCTCTGGAGAACGTCGGTCACCCTGACAAGACCGGAGACAGCATCTGAAATTGCTGTGAGGCTGCAGCAGACTTGGGGGCAATGACAGGGAACCACCTGAAGGTGAGCTCAGAGTGATTTTGTAGCTTGGAGAGAGAATGTGATCCCCGGGAGCACAAAGAAAGGAACAGGAACCAAGGAAAGGCAGTTTTTCTTCTACATATGGCATTAGCAAGGTCATTACTGAAATTCTGCACCCAGTTCTGATGTCCACAGTTTTAGAAAAGGTGTTAAAAAGCGATACGGTTAAAGGGAAGAATAAGAATGGTGCAAAAAAATCTACTTTACAATGAGACATTTTAGAAGCTCATTCTAATTAGTCTTCAAGGTCTCCAACAAACTGTGTCCTTGCATGAATTCCCTGTTAGTCTTGTAAATATTGCCTTACATTTTGACTTCAGATGGCACGTGGGAACCCAGTGGAGTCAGAATCTGCCCCCTCTTTCCTATTTTTTTGTTCCATTTTGAATATTGACCTTAACTTAGAAGCCTTGAAATGATTTGAGGAGCTTGATGCTTTAAAATTTTCAGTGTGGCTACATGGCTCAGTGAAGAGCTCCCATTGGAGGATTTAATATATACCTGGGTGAAATGCAGCTCTGAAAGGCTTCTGGTGCTTGATCTGAGAAGTCTACTGCTAGCTCGTATGTATGTCCAAGATGCTGTGTTTTACTGTATTGTTGATAATCCATGTCTGGAAAGTTGAGACAGCAAAACTATTCCCCTGCTTGGCTCTATTCCACTACAACAATGTATTTCTACAAAAATGGCTTTTGATTCTGAACGGTTCTTTGCTTGGAGGACCCCAGAGCAGGGGCTAAGGACATATCAGAAGCCATTTTAACATAGGGACACTTTAAGTCAAGGAAACTAGTTCCCTGTGATGACCAGTTAGAGATGGGAAAGTGTTTGGTTTCAGTTCAAGACCATGGCCAAGTTCATGAGATGGTGCCAAGACTGAGAGAGACTGTGCAAGACAGTTTGTAGTGCTTTTGTGTTTTGTGAAGAATGAACTACGTCTGATTAGGAAACTCTTTTGCCATGCCTGTTTTTTGTTCCTTTACTCACCTATCGCCCGTGAAGGGTGAAACCAGAAAAACTTAACTGTTTCAGGTAGAGGCAGAGAACGTGGAGACCTTGGACCAAGCAGCCAGATAGTGCGGCCAGGAGAGGCATTCGACAAAAATTCAGCCCCAGGGTTCTGTTTGCTAAACCAACAGAGAAGAACAGGGATAATTCCCTACCTGGAGCCAGAGGATATCAGGGTATACTAGAAGCATATTGGATTCAATAGTGGGTTTGCATCACAACAAAACAGGCCTCATTCAGAAAGTGAGGTGGGTCAAGTTGTCGCAAAGTGAAGAAGGACTTGATCGTGGTTTACAAGTGATAGTGGCTGACTTTTTACTGCAGCAGGCAAAGAGAGAGTGAAAAACAGGAGCTGGAAGCTGCGACCTCATCCACAGACAGGATTTATGAAGGAGCTGGACAGTGGTGGGCCTTAGTCTTTTTCTTCTCTACTTTTTTTCCAGGCGTGGAGCTGGTGTTACTTTCTCTTAAGCGGGTAATCTAATTTCAGATCCCACCCCAGAGTAGTCAGTGGTCTTCCCAAAGCTGAAGCTGGCCTGACTGCTTAAGTCCTCTCCCAAAATCTACTCTATAGGATTACACAGGTGTTTTCATATCAGTCTTGGGAAAAGGACTCTGACGTTTTATGAATCAGATGGTCCTGGGACAATAAGTTTCACTGCAGATTCACATCCAACAATTCCCAGAGCGTGAGAATATTTATGTCTTGGTTTGGACCAGTCACTAAGCATGAAGAAATATTTTGATCCTAGAGCAGCTTCCACTCCTAGAGCATAAATGTCCTGCAGAAGCTTCAGAGATACATGTAGTAGGTGCGTTGTGGCTACTGTGACAGTCTGATGATATGAAGGATGTGAGGGGGAGAGGGAGCGATGATCTTTATTAGGCAAACTAACAAAGTCGGAAAAAAAACAGGCAAGCTCTGGCTTTCCCCAGCTCCCCTGCAGATCACGTGTAGCCATAAAAAAAGAGCTACGAGTCCAAAAGTTTATTTGTTTTCTCCAACTCAATCACTCGTTCTGATTGCGCATACCGCCTCGCCTTGCCCCACACCGTACCTCATTAGACATGTGGTGTAAACTGGGATAGCTCCAGTGATACTGGTGAAGGTATGAAAACTTTTAGCAGCTGAGGATCTGGCTCATGCATTTGCCAAGCGTTCAGGGATTATTAGAGGTTGAACATACTCTATAAATGTCAGATGTTGACAGCATTACGTTCAGCGATAATAAACTTTAAGCAGAAGAAAGTTCCCTTAAAATATCAACCTTTCACCCAACAGTGCTCATTTAAGAGTTTAAAAGATGCTGCATGCTGCTGGCCGATAAATAATAGTAATGAAAAGGTCAAGCAACCTGTTAGGAAAATCTTAGTGTTCAGTGAATGAGTTTGCTGAATCACAGCCAGTATGAAAGCCCAGCATTAGAGCTTCGTGTTTCATTTATGTCCAACCTGCCCCAATTCATGCTGCTAACCACTGTACTTACTGCAATCAAAAATGATCTTGAAACTAAGGTGACTGCACAGTGTGTCGGAGCTGGGCTAGGCAAAACTTTTAAATCATTTTTATTGGTGATGTTAGCTATTTCTTCACCAGGGATGCTGCGTTCTTTAAAAAAGCGTACCCTTCCTTTCATGTGAAACTTTTCGAAACTTTCAAAACAAATACTTCATTGGGGGAAAAGAACAGCAGACAAAGGAAAAAACTGCAGTACAGATGAACATATAGAACTGTCCCCCCTCTCCCCAAATCAAATGAAAACTGCTGGAAAAATACTGGTTTAAAATTTAAATAGGAAATATTAGATTTTGTTGATTTTTTTCATCTTTCCATTTAAAGCAACATTTTAAGAGTAGGTAATTCCCACTTTAGAAAGACAGAACTGGGAGAGACAACTGTGTTGCGAGAATCTGCTGTACTCATTTCCTATCTTTTTAAAAACCAAAATGCTGAAAGTCAGAACTCTGGAAAACTGAAAAAAGAAAAGGTATTTTTTGAATGAAATAAGGATCTTATATATATTTAACCATCTCTAGAGCAGTGACAGTTCCCAGGCAATAGGGTAGGTGAGAATGAATGATGCTGGGACACTTTCCAGACTCTCCCAGGAGCCAAGCTGGTAGGAGCTAAGCGACATCCCCAAAGGTGGAGGTTTCTCCAGGACTTGGGCACTTCTGCCAGCTTGGCCCCACGCAGAACCCAACCACCCACAGCCCTCGTTCATTACAGGTGTTCAAAACCAGCTTTCGTTATTGTTTAACTCCTCTTTCCTCTCTTATTTCAAGTCCCACACTTTGCCGTAACCATTTTGAAAGTTACTTTCCAGATCTTTACCACCAGTGCAGTCCGCTATTGGACTAGGTTCTCCAACAGATGTGCTTGTTAAAATTTGCAGAAGTCCTTTAAGTTCTTTGGTTTTGTATTCGTTTAAATAAAATAAGAACCTGAACATCAATCCCTAAAAGTCTTCCACTGGGTGTTTAAAAAAATAGTTAAAGGCAAAAGACCCAAAAGTCACCCTCATATTGAAAGTGGGAAACTGTATGTCTCAGTTCATTGGCAAGTTTGGTTGCACTGGGAACCTATTTTTATTTTATTTTATTTTACTTTACTTTACTTTATTTTATTTTATTTTATTTTATTTTCAGGAAAACACAATTAAAGAATAAATCAAGTTATATGAAACATTTTCTGACAGAATCCAGCTCTCTTAAACATTTTTGAATGCTCAACAGATGTTGAAACAAAGCTATTTCAAACTAAAAACTAAACTAAACTGAAGAAAATTGCAGTTTTCATTTGGAAAATGTTGAAATGAATTTTCTGCTAAGATTTGTTGGGCTTAAGCAAACAATTCAGTGCAATTCACATATCATTTCAGGATATGCTGAATATGTGTCTTTGTCAGAAAAGAATTTTTTTTGTAAGGAGTTTCTTCAGCTCCACTTCGAGCAGAAGCTTGTGAAGAGTGGGCCGGATTCTGCTCTTGCTTACACTGGAGTAAAATCTATGATGCCAAATATATTGGATAACTTGGCCCAGCCGAGCTAGAGAATGCAGTTAAATGTAAAGCATACCTCGGATGAGTATTCTTCTCAGCTCCAGAGCACATTTATTTAGGCTGTTTCATTGAAACTGTGATTATAGGATCTAGGTCAGGTCCACAAATGCACTTAGGTGACTCACTAATCTTAGTGAGTTCATGGAGATTTAGGTACACAAATTCCAGTGTTGGCTTCAACCACATGAAGTAGGAAGCTACCATTCAGTTTTTAAGGGATGGAGATGATGCAGGTACCCTACATTTCTCTCCTTCCTCCTCTGGTTCCAGCTGTAAATCACGTGTCTCCTAGAGCTGGGAAGGGACCTCATGTCTCCTAATCCTCTTCTAACCATCAGACCACTTTAATAAAAATATATTAGTTCATACAGATGATCCAATATATTTTTATTTGCAAACTGCCAGAAAGCAGGATCTCCTTTTTTGTTGTTGTTGTTTCCAAAAGCTGAATATCTATGGAAAATAAAAAGCGAATAAGAATTTACAGCAGGTTTTTTATTTTCCCTGTTAGATTTCAATAAAGATTAGGTAGGTTAGTGCTGTGCTGTTCAAAAGTGTATTTACTTCACACTGTGATTTCTCCTTGAAAGAGCAAGGGCAAAGTAACCTTTGGATCTTCAAAAGTTCTGGCACTGCTGTGATTGCTCCAAGAGGAAATTTGTATATTGTTAGGTTGGCAGCAAGGTGCTTAGTCTTGCAAGACATTCAGCTAATAGCTGAGGTGAGCCGAGAAGAGCTACAGTTACGTGGATGTTTCTATACTGCATATCATTAATTAATCTACTACAGCTAGCTCTTTTTGAACCATTGTATATTCCTTGCTTATACAGTCTTATCGACCTGACCCTGGGGAAAATCAATTCCTGTAATCTATCTTATTACATTTAAATATATGTACAGAACCTGATATAGTACAACAGCAGTGGGGCTTGAAGACACAAGGGAAAACATGCAGGAAGAAGAAGAAGGAGGAAAAGCACATGGTGTTTAGATACAGCAGGGTGAGACCCACGGATCTGGCATAACTGCATTTTTCCAAATGCACACAGTAGTGGTAGCGTTATAAACTGAGAACAGGATCTGATGCTCCAAGGAAAAAGGATCATGTGCACGTCACATGTAACGTGGTACAAGCATAACCCAGGGTTGTATGGGTGCACGTGTGAAATTCGTGGCACAGGAGGCCATATTATGAGGCTGTGATAGCCTCACCTGAGGATGCTTAATTCTTACAGAAGTCCTTGCAGTTCTTGCTTTTAACTCTTGATGTCCCTGGTGGGTTGGTCAAAATACAATGTCTTTAAAGCAGATCCCTATTTCCTTATCAGTCCAAGAATAAACTGCATGGTTATCCTGCTGTTGTTATCAAGATCTGTTCTTATATATAAATGGAACTTGATAGGTTACATGAACTGATTTTCCTCAGAGATTAGGTTGACAGGGAAAAAAAAGGGGGGGGGCCAAAGAACAATCTGGGGAACTACAAGCCAGTCAGCATCACTATGGTCCCTGGGAAAATCAGGGAGTGGTTCTTCTTGGAACATATTTACGGGTGCAGGAAGGAGAATAAAGCGACTGGGAACAGTCAGCACGATTTAGTAAGCCTAAATCATGCCTGATCAACCTGACTGCCTTCTGTGATAAAATGACTGATGAGGGGAAACAAGAGGGTGTCCTTCACCTTGACTCTAGGAAGGCTTTCAACACTGTCTCCCATAATGTTCTTGTATCTAAGTTAGGACATTGCAGTGTGGATGGCTGGACAACTAGTAGGTAAAAAAGCTGGTTGGATGGTCGAGGTGAGAGGGTCATGGCTGATGGTACTCTACCTGGAGGCTGGTAACAAGTGTGGTACTCCAGGGGTTTGTACTGGGACTTGTCTTGTCTAACATCTATATCAATGACATGCCGGAGTGCACGTTCATCAAGTTTGCTAGCAAATTGGGGAGACCCAGTCAGCACGCTTGAGGGCTGGGCTGCCATCCAAAGGGACCTAGACAGGCTGGAGGAATGAGCCAACGGGAACCTCATGCAATTCAGCAAAGTCCTGCACCTGGGAAAGAGCAACCCCCTGCAACAGTACAGGCTGGGGACTGCCTGACTGGGGAGCAGCTCTGCTGAAGGGGACCCAGGGGACCTTGGTAGACAGCAAGCTGCACGTGAGCCAGCAGCGTGCCCAGGCAGCAAAGAAGGCCAGCAGCATCCTGGGCTGCACGGACAGGAGCACTGCCCATAGATTGACAGAAGTGTTTGACTTCCTCTAGTCAGCACTTGTTAGGCCACGTCTAGAATATTATGTCCAGTTTTGGGTCCTCCAAAAGAAGACATTGATCAGCCTGGTCGAGTTCAGTGGAGGGCGATGGAGACGGTCGGGGACTGGAACACCTGCCCTGAGGCTGAAGGAGATGGGTTTCTTCAGGATGGGGAAGAGAAAGCTTGGAGGAGACATAACAGCAGTCTTCCCATTCCTATGAGGGGCTGAGTGAGAAACTGGGGACAAGCTCTTCACAGTGGTGCATGGTGGGAGGAAGAAAGAGAACGGCATAAATGGAAGCAGGAGAGGTTCAGGCTGGATATATGGAAAACCTTTTCCACAATGAGCACACTGAAACGTTGGAACAGGTTGCCCAGCGAGATTGTGCAACCTCCTTCCTAGGAAGGTTTCAAGACCAAACTGGATAAAGCCCTGAGCAACCTAGTCTGTCTCAGAGCTGACCCTGCTTTGAGCAGGAGGTTGGACTACAGACCTCCTGAGGCCCCTCCAGCCTGAATGTGATTCTGTAGCTCTGCAAAAACTGTAGGCGCAGCTAAGGCACAGAGGTTGCCTTGAAGAAAATGGCAAAAGCTCCTTTTCAACTGTCAGGGAAAGGAGGGAAACACCAAGTGTGAACAACATCCTGCTCTGACTTGAGGAAGTGGGTTTGGGACGTCACATGGCAGCAGCCAGACTTTATTGATGTGCGAGCAGGCTCTGGATGGTGTAACACTACATTGCAAAGGAAACAGCAGTTCTGCAAAAGCTTGCAAACTGTCGTTGTTGCTGGTAAATCTGCGCCTGCGCACACGTGGGATAACTGAAATCAGAAATGCCATTACATCCAAAAGGGAGATAACTGATCTGTAGGAATCATTTTTGCTTTTATTAAGGGAGAGACCCATCAAAAGATTAGACGTCAGTGTGCGGACACTAGAAAAAAAATCCCTAAAGACGGAGGGCAGATGTGAGGAGGCTGGTTTTGCAGAACAGATGGGACTGTTGACAAGAGTTGATTTTTTTTGTTCAAAGCCTATGAGTTCCTTAAAAGTGGCCAGTAAAAGCCCTTAGGACTAGCCATCTAAGTAAAGGCAGCGTAGAACACTCATATCTGGTGTTGTTCCATTTTCAGCTATGGCTTTGTTTGTTGTAGAAAAAGTGTGAGGCTGCTATAGCAAGCTGAATCCAAAAAAGCTTGTGCACGCAATGAAGACGTATAAGACAAGCCAGTGTTTGTTAGCTCCTTCAGATAGGCGCCTTTTACCCTTTTCTAACAGCTTTGCCCCTCGGTTTTGTTTTTTCTTCAGAAGGCAACTTTAGAGAAAAAGGATAGGAAGATCTTAAAGCCTTGCTTTGGCTTCTTTCCCTCCAACAATAGAGGCAATGACAAATCCAAGATGCTCCCAGCCCTCCTTCAAGGGCTGGATTGATGTCCCTGCCTTGTGGTTAGACCCAGCTGGGAGAAAGGGAATTAGGCCTTGTCTTTCAATTACTGCTGTTTTGCTCAGGGCCGCACATTGAAGCCTCCCAGCGGAGAAGTCCTTCTTACTGCTTATAATCTCTGAATTGTATTTGAAAATAAAGCTTTTAATTAAAACTGGCATTTCTCAGCTTCCCACTGGCAGCCGACATCTGCCTGCAAAGAAATATCCTTTGTGACACTTGCAGTACAGAAGCCCAGTGTTAAAGAGAGTAAACTAATTCCCCACTCTCCTTCCATCAGAGGAGACGTGAAAGACAAGCTCCTCGACACTTACACCCGTTAAAGACCCCACGGCATTTCACAGCAGCAAGGGGGTTAACCTCAGCGACCTGGCCAAATTCCAGCTCGAGTTATCTCAGCGTGAAATCCCCCCGCTGCGGTTCGTTACGTGCCGTAATCTCTCCTCCGCTTCCCGCGCTCCAACGTTATTGAGCCGGGGTGACGCAAAGGGTTAAACGGCTGCTCCGTTGGCTCTAAGGTGACATTGTTTAATTCGTGGATTCTTCCATATAGACCCAGAAATAATATGATGCCATCTTCTTTCCACCTCCAACTCTTTGCCCCTGATCTGGAAACAAACTTTTTGGTGAAAAATTTCATGCCGAAAGCAACATTTTGGCAGTCTTAAGCAGCCAACAGGGACCATTTCAAACAGAAATCCTGGTATAACCTAACCATCGCCATAATGCTGTCGGCATTATCTCCCTTAATTAACATTAAGGGTTGTAGTGAGTCTTAACAATATTGGCGAAGTTCTTCAAGGACTTCAAATGCACAATGAAACAACTGAATTCTCTTACAACATCTTTTAAATCTGGTAGGAGTCTTTTTCTATTTTAAGCAAAGATCTGGACATGTAAATTAATTTTATTATGCCTATTTCTCCAGGGGTCCTCAGGGCAAGGTTTTTTTCTCTGTCTGCTCACAGGCATGTCTTCTGATGTGGGCTACTTGTCTCTCCTCCGCCTTGGAGCAGGCTGCACTTCTGGCATTTTATATAGCAAATCTGTCATATGTGGCATAATCCTGGTGAAAGATAATGGGCAGGGGGCGGACTGAAATGCCTTATGGATAATATGTCTGACAGTCATGTTAGAGGACCATGCTGTCATTCCACAACGGTGATGATGCCCTACAAGTTTTATGAAGTTCTGAAATTCCATCAACCAAAAAAAACAGGTATGAAATGGCGAGGATTCAACACCAGAAGATAAAAATCAAAATCACTTATCCTCCAGCACTGACAATCCTAAAGTGCCATAAAAGTCCAGGAAAAACAGTAGACAGAAAACAAATGTGGCCTTAGGAGTTTGTTCATAAATTTATATGGCAATTGCACAGCATGTTCTCAAAAAGGAAATAGTCTCAAATAAGATATTAAAGCTCAGAATCGTCTTTGCTAATGTAACATTTCTCTCTGATACAACTGAGATTACCCTGTAGATATTTTATGTTTTTAGCAGCTTTTTTCCTTCTGTCATTAAATATTTAATAGTTCTAATTTATCACTTTAATATTGAGTTGTTGTGGCTTAGACGCTTGGGCCATGAACTGAATTGCACAGACAAGAGAGGAATATCTGTGCATGTTTATCAGAGTCGCGTGCTGAAGAAGGACACTGTGTGCTTATGTCTCCAATGCCTTTTGACAGACGTATTTATAGAAGGGAAAACACATTCAGCAACCCTTCTGTGAACTGGTGCCATTTCACACCAGCTCAGCCCATTATTACTATCTATATTCCCCAAGCATTTAAAACTGTTGTAAGAGATCAAGGCCTCTGCGTGCTAGGTACCCTACAGACTCAAGGAATGGATAACACATCACAGAAAACAAACAGGCACATGGTGAAGAGGGGACAGCTTGCCCCGGCCTCTCGCATCTTGTTCGGTGTCCTATCTGTTGCTGTCTTCTGCTTCAGTGCTAAAACGTGATACAAGACAGTCAAGGATGATGAGTGTCCTGCGGTGGGAGTTATCTGCCCTGGTTTAGGTATCCAAATGTCAGATGTCTACATCTAAGCTCATCACCCCAGGTTGCCCTTATAATCAGTGGAAAGAAATGAGCCCATCCAGGCAATCAGATCCTAAAAAGGGATCTTTAAGACCAATGGTTAGATGAGTTACTCTGTGCAGGCATCTGTTTCCTCTGTTGTCTTTGTGGTGGAGCATGGAGATACAATGCTCAGCTCCTTTCTGCGTTGTCTTATTTGCTGCCCAAGCAAGGATAACCCATCTGTCTTATGTATCAGAATAGAGCCTTTGCCAATGGCCAAGCTCTGCCTTTGCTGTATGACTCTGTAAGCCAGGCAAAACCCTCAGGAGTCATTCCTGCCTTAGATTTTTGGCCACATTTGTGTAGAAAGTTCTGTGATCTTGTTTAGGCTTTTTCCTTAAAAATGCTCTTAGACACTTCAGTTATGTCTTTATGATGGTGAGTTTCACCTTTTGCCTCTAAAATACGCCAGCGTGTCACTGTTTGACTGTGACCCATTTAGGCATTTATGAACCAGATTACTCAACAGCAGAAACACTAACAAATTCCTTCAGGCTGGCTCAGCCAGCTTCTTGTCAGCAAAGATCTCCATGTGGTAGGTCCGTTCTGGACCTTGCAGCACTCCTGAGCGACATCAGAACAGATGGAGTTACATACACCAGAAGATGGGCATGCTAGCTGATAATGGTCAGTATTAACAGTGCCAAGGAAGAAATGAAAGATTATCATCAGCATCCTAGGAATACCTAAACCTCTGAAAGCATAGTAAGGAAGTCATGCGAAGCACGAAAAGGAACCACATTGTGGTGCTGTTTAGCAAACTAGCACGATGTCCTAGATGAGACTAGAAACTACTTTCATGTTCATCCTCGGAGCTGTTCACCATAAAAAGGTATGGACTTCACCTGGCTGTGAGTGATAGTGATAAAAACTGTCTCAGTGGGAGACTGAGTTATGATGAGAACAAGGTGACCATGGCCAGTAACTAAGAAGTCTGAAATATGTCGATGGAGAATTAATACTTTGTTGAAATGGGAACAGTGGTTGTGGAGCTGAGGTGCTCCTGACTTCTGATGAGAGGCCCTTGATGGCATGTGAATCATTAATTATGCTGACCTCCAACTTAGGGAGGTCAGCTACAGCTCTGATGTGCCTGTTCGGATCACAAACTAGCACCTCCGAGCAGCCCTTTACAGCCAACAGCACTCGGCTGAGAGAACATTTCAAGGGTGAAGCAGTCTCGTATCCTTTTGGTGTCTTTCTTGGGTCCCTCCACGTCAAGAAATGCATACAGGTAAAAGTAGTATAAATCATTCCTATGCAGCTAGTGGATCAAGCATGTAAATAACATCAGCAAATCTTATGGGAAAAGACTGTGTCTTCCAGTGATACCTGCCTACGGGATGGATGTATCTGCAAAAAGAAAATGTTCCCCATATTCAGCTGTAGCAAAATGTTGCCTGTGGCCTATTCTGGGCCTATTCTTGGCAAGATTTTCTGCATTCAGAACAGGGATCTGACATGGCTACTCTATGCATATTCCAGACAGCTATTAAGAAATATGAAGTATGATCCAAATTCGTACAAAGACCTGAACAGAAAGGACTTAGTTGCATTTGAAAAACGAAGTAAAATCAGTATTTGTACTACCACCAAAAAAAAAAAAGGCAGTCATGGGTTCTAGATCTCTTCTCAGTTGTTGTTCTCTGTCTGTTGGTGTATTGCCATCCATTTTTGGAAGTTCCCTGTGATTTACTGGTAGTGAAAATCTGGAAGGAGGACTGTCCTTAAGCTGCTTTGTGAGATAGGGAATGGGTGTTTGACTGCAAGAAGTCAAATACCTTGGTTACAAGTGAGCATGAACACATAGGTCTCTCATTTCTTCCCATTTACATGTACAAAATCTCAGCATAAATCACTGCAGAAAGTACATTCTTACAACACCGGACTGAAAACTGAACTGAGACCTGAAACACATCTTAGATCCTCTTCAGACTTTACTGTTTATTTTCCAGTTGAAACAGTAGTCTGATAAATAAGATTTTTGCCATCACTAGTAGAAGGCCACAGACTTTGCACTGACCGAACACTGCAGGGTCTCAGGACTGGTTATGGGCTCGCCATGGTCTGAACCTCTGGTTCTAGCTACAATAACCAGGGTCTGGTGGCCAAAGATCTCCTGCCCGCCCGGCCTGAGCTCAGCGCCGGGAGCACCCGCAGGGCCAAGGGCTGCCCCCGCGCAGTCCCTGCCTGGCAAACAACAGCCCCGGTGTGACCCGCGCTGGGCGCTGGGCAACTCTCCCGCTGGAGCTGGGGCTGGGCAGAAGGGAGCCGGCGGTGGGGAGAGGAGGGGTGAAAACAGCCCCAGGTGGACCCATGACTGGGGAGGAGGAAACCCCACTGTGGACATCACACTTCTCCTGGTGAAAACCTCAGGGTGGTGACAACTCGTCATAACCCTCTCCCTGATTCTGCTTGAGGGAGCCTGAACCTGTCAACCCTGGGATGCAGAGGGACGCTGGCAGGGTGAGCATCGCGCCAGCGAAAAGGGGTAGAGACTAGGAGGGTTTTTTGGACAACAGTTTGAATTGTGGTGTTGGTGAGGCTTTTAAAATACTAATTAGATAATTTGGACTGTTAGGCTTTCAAAATATTAATTGGACTAACAAATTCTTGGCTCCCTCTCTATGGTGTGTTTCATTTGTTTTTGCCCATAGCAAGATGTTGTACGGTGAATAGGCTATTTTGGATTTTTTTTGGTTACCATAGGGCTGAGATCTCATGTCTTGCCTTGGAGCATAATTTCAGCCTCTGACTTGGCTTTGAGTTCAGCCAGATACAGATGCAAAGCTGTCTTAAAACACCAGTCTTTGACTTGGATTAATCCATAATATCAGCACCTCATCTTACTGAGCAAAATTTTCTGCTGCAACAACGTTATTGGGAAAATGTTCACTACGAAACTTTCCAAAGGGAATTAAGCACCTCTCTTACCTCTCCTACATGACAGCAGCAGCTAGGGCTGAACAGATGCAAGAATTTTACTGCCCCTGAGAACAGTTTCACTGAGACAAAACCCCACAAACTATAATTTGGCTGCCAACGTCACATCCAGCATAATCAAGTACTGACTTAATTAAAAATCCTCTTAAGTGATGCATAGGGAGAAAAACACATTTTTTTAAGGTATTCCTCATTTGTAATTATTATTTCACTGGTGTATCTTCCACACTCCAGTGAAAATGCCATATGGAAAACAAATTAGTTTGCCGTAGTGACTAATGTTTACTGCCTCTCCTGCTCTGAAGTTTTGGGCCAAGTTTTGAAATTATCAGTCCTTACTCTGGCAAAACTGCCAATGAAGTTGGTCTGTATGATCAAATTCTGGATACCAGTAGAAGCAATTTAGTAAGAAATGGCAATATGCCCCACCTGGTCACTAAGAGTAATCCAGGAATTAAATAGCAGGCAGTTATTTATTCATGCAGTTGCCTAAAATGTTGCATATGCTAGGTATGATAGAATTTAAATCACGCTACTTTGACTGGGAGAAGGGCAAAATATATTCATTGTATCGTGTGGCTGATTGGGGGGAGCTTCATGATCTGGTATGAGCTTCACAGCCTTGCAAAAGTCATTTGTACCTTTCTTTGCCTCGGTCTCTCCACTTGGAATAATATTACACTTGGTTCCTGAAATATGATTTGCTTAATTATATTTGCTCGTGTGCTACACATGCCGCTCTGGTCTCATGTATTTCCACTGCACTTGGCTCTTCCCTTATCCTCTAGGACAATGCTGATCACATTCTTTTCTTGCAGTATTTTTCCCCTTAATTTCGCTGTGTATAGGAGTTACTTTTACAGAATAATGACTTTCAGGGTTAATCTCTTCCCTGTTTTGAAGACCGGTCTTAGGTTGGATCCTCTCCCACCTTCTGCTGTTTTCTCAGCATAGTGTGTACTGTTTCCAAACAGTCAGCGGTACAAGAAGTTCATTTGCTGTGAAGGCTTGGCCTTGCATCTCACACATTTGCTCAGGTAGAATCCACCGGCTTGCCTTCCAACCACGTACAGAAGGTTATCGCAATAACCATAAAGGGTGGAATTTCACTTTTAATTTCAAATGAGCACTCGGATACTGTGGAATTGGAAGAGGCCATCTGGATATGAATGTGTAAAGTAGGCAAGAGTTTTTGGCTCCTCTGCTCTAGGAATTTAAGGGAAGTTTTGATTATAGTTTCTATGGCTGAGTCCTGCATGAGAAAATTCTGTTTCTAATCACCATATAAAATTCCCATTGGTGAGAGCTTATGTGGAGGATGTCATGAGGACCTGTATTAAAAAAGAAGGGATTGGTAATGCAGACCAGAAAGCAGGACTTGGCTCTGTGCAGTAAAACACTTACTCATCCGAAGATATGAGCACAAAGTCTTGAAGCATGTGGGAGTTGCTCAGGACTAAGAACATTAGGGTTTGGACTGTTTGTATCATTATTAGGTATTATTTATTAATAATAATGAATCTAATCACTACTTGGAGGACAGGACAGTTGGCAACAGTAACTCTATTAGCCAAAATTATGAGTGTTTCAAAACACCATCTGTTGATGGTTACCTCTAAGCAATGAAAATAGAATCCAAATTTACATACTGGTTGGCTGTGGAGTCTCTCCAGGGCTCTGACCGAGGACACAGTGCTGGGCATAGATTTTATGACTGAAGAGACAATTGCTTCTTCCTGTTCCCATTCATTTCTGTTTGGGCCTCTTGGCTTTTTCTTCTGCAGTTACAAACGGACCCACTATTCTTGTCTGCTACTGCATCTTGGTGGTACGTAATCATTTATTTACTAATCTGAAATAGGATTACCGGACAGAAATGTTCCTTCTGCATCACTGAATGTGGCTCCCAGTTATCACAGGCAACCGCATCATACGGAGTGGAAAGTAGCCCGCTACTACTACTTCAGCAATCTTTGAAATCAAAGAAAATACATACATTTAAGTTTTCCAGTCAGCACTAAAAGCTAGTATTAAAAATCTAAACCCACAACACTTTAAAAGAAAACAACGTTAATGTTGCGAAGTAAAGCACTCAAAAATTAGGGAATGCCAGATTGATTGTTGCCATGGAGAAGTCCTCGAGAGCATTAATCACTGCCTTGAGAGCTGGGTTTGAACAGTTCGCAGAAAATAAAGCATGGGGCCACACATGGAACCACAACGCGAAAACAAAATATCGCATAGCTGCTCATTAAACGAGCACCATTATCCTGTGCCTGAATGTAGGTGTCCTGCGGAAAGAAACAGCACGGGAGCATGTAATTAACACTCTACCGTCATGCATATGCACGGTGCAATGAATTGCACTGGCATTTCTTGACTTTTGAGTGCTTGACTATGCAATGTCATTCTCTTTATGCAATGCTGTTTGTACGAACACTTTGTATTTGGAGCTCCTAGAAAAAAGGCGCGTTGATAGAAGATACGTCATAGTTTGTACTACTTTACTTCAGCCTCAGAGTACTCACTTGCGGTGGAAGGAGGGCAATACTCAGGCTACAGAACACAGGCTTAGAGCCTGGAGATCTGGGTCCTTGCCAGCCCTGTCTGCGCTGCAAGGGCAGGTGAGCTCTGATGTGGGCCTCCAGTTGCGGTCCCCTTGTTGTTTAGGGCGAGAGACCTAGCAGAGTACACAACAGAGCTGGAAACAAAAGCACCTGGGGATGGAGTAGGGCTAGGATGAGGGCGTGAGCTCAGCTAGATGTTCGGGATGCTCCAAAGAGTGTATCTGCCCACTGTGTAAACTCTGAGGTCCTCTCAGCTCTGCCGTGAGCGTACTGTGTGCCTCAGTCTTTCTATCTGTAAAATAGGGGTAAGGGTGCTGAACTTTTCCAACTTCTTTGGGAGCAATGGGCAAAAGGATATTTAAGCTCAATATGTTACATGGATGTATTTATAAGTTAATCAAGGCTTTTTCAGACCATAAGCTGCATTTTTGATGTCTATCTTTGTTTCTCTCTCCCTGCTTTGTTAGCTCTGCTACTCCCCATTTCAACTAAGGAAAAAAGAAATCTTTATCTTTTACTGCCCTTTATGTGAGTATTTGCTGCCCTTTATTCATCACTCAGGTTTAACATTCGCAAATTTTATTAACCTGTTATTTACAAACTGCCAAATCAAACAGATTAACAAGTAAGACTCAGAATAAAACAAAAGATCCTGTGCTAGTCTCTTACTGAGTAAATAATCTGCTTGGGCCATGTATAATTAATCAATCTGCTATTTCACAGGGGATTCTATTATTCTTGTCCGTCCTGGCAAATAATGCAGTATTCTTTATTTTGCTACTGTTGTGTCTGTTGCACACGCAAGCAGTCAACTGCATGCTCTCCTCCAGATAGAAAACCAACAAATTTAACAGAATTACTCTCTGGAGAAGCTAGAAAACTATCTGCACAAACTTGAGACCCCTGGATGCATGAGTAGTACATTAGAGACAAAAGTTTTCCCCAAAGGGGATCAAACATCTGCAGAAACATGACAGGATCAAGAATTCCGCAGTACATGGCCACAACTGTACACCATGTACAGCTACCATGTACAGAAGCATTCATTTTAGGCTGGTTTATTGTATCTTAATAAGAATCCAATTCAATGAAGCATTTAAGCACACGCCTAGCTTTAGGCATGTGAATAGATCCATTGATATGGGAAACGGCATGACCAGCAAATGCAAATCGGCCTTTTCAAGACTGTGCCAAAAAAGGCACTATCAAAGCTCTCTTCCAATGTCATTACCACATTCTTTTCTTAAGCTCGTGCTATTTTAAGATCATCATGTAAGGGTCAGTATGAGACCATTATTCTCCCTCTATTAGATTGAGTCAAACTCAGTATGGACTGGAGATGCTGTAGTGGTAACAGCTAATACTGAGTGTCCTGGTCTCTGGTGGAAGGAAAAATATTTGACAGAAATTGGTGTGACAGGTTGCTTTGAGGCATGAGAGGCTCAGCCAGCTCGAATTTCTGGAAATCGCAATTTTAGCATAGACTGTCTGAGATGTTTAACACAGGCAATAATACAGTTAGCACTGCTCTCATAATTACACTATGTTGTTTCCATAGAATACCCGCAATCATATCTGAACAGATGTCCTGACTCTTCAAAGCAGTGCTAGAGTCTGCTCCCTGTCTTGGTCTTCCAAGTGCCCACAACATACAGATTAGCTGATGAATATGAAGTCCTAGGCAGATACAGGTGTAGTTCTTTTACCGCCAAAAGAAGTCATTAGCTCATCTAGTTTGACCTCCTGCTATGGAGCTTCATTTGCTTGCCAATAACTTCTGCCTGTCTAAAGGAGACCTTGCAGTAGGCCACCAGGCAGGAGAGAGAGGTTCTACCAGTTCCTTTGGATTTGTCCCAGTGCCTTGCTACTCTTTTAACTAGAATTTCTCTTATTTTAACATCCATCCTCTGCTATGTCTTCTTCTATTAGATTGAAAAGTTCCAATATTTTCTGTCTATGAAAGTGCTTAAGAACTATAATCAAATCACTTACGTGTCTTCTTTTTGTCAAGACAGAAACACTGAAGTCTTTGACTCACTGTCAGGCTTTGTTTTAGCCTGAATCATAGTTGAATCATTTCCTGGATTCTTCTCTGCACTGCACCCGCTTCTACAATGTTAAAAAAAAAAAAAAGGCGCAGAATTCCATTACTGGTGTAACTTATGCTATATTCAGAGGTAAATTCACCTCCTTGAATTAGTTGCTACTCTCCTGGATAGTTTAATCCCCTGTTTAATTACTATGGCACATTAGTAACTTAGATAGCTGACAGCCTCTTTGAAAATTTACTACTGGAAAAGTAAACAGCACAAATGGAATACCCTAGATGGCAAACAGAAGACTTTTCTGCATTGATTTCCACAGACCGTGTCTTTCTTAAAGCTACTTTAATGAGATAGAAGAAATACAGTTACATTTCAATTAAAGAACTATGATATCTCTGGGGGAAACTCTTCAAGAAAATGGTGTATAGAAACAATCTGACTGCTGCTCCATGCTCTGTTTGGATACGTGAAATTAAGATCTCTTGAAAAATGAAATATTTTTTGCTTTAGACACTTTGTAACAACATGATTTTGATCCTTTTCACTCCAATAAAGCTTAGGCCATTAGATTTAACCAAATGTTTACCTTTCTCCCAAATTTAAGTATAAAATTCAGACTAGTTCACTTGGTATGAATTTCCCTGATGAAATGACTGTAGGAAGGGTTTCAGTGAAGTGAATATCCAGGATTACTATTTCCTTTTCTTTTTAACATCAAGCTAGTAATAAAGACCTTCCAACTTGGAAGAGTTTTGCATGCATCCTACGCCATTTTTATGATTCCTAGTTTCCATATTAGAATGCTATGTTGAACTACGTTAAACAATTGGAATTGAAAAGCCGTATCAAAGTAAGGAACAAAGTCCCTTTTAGTAGCAGTGGAGGTGATGTCCGAACACATGATGACTCCTTTAATGTTTCTGCTGGAGGGTCTGGGGAAGGGACACAAGGCGATAGGAGGGTGAGAGTAGAAGGATCTCCCCAGCTTACCAACAGGCACAGTGAAGCCTTCATCACAGCAAAAGGATAAAAACTGTTAATATTTGCATACAAGCACCCTAAATTTTTCTGACCCCCTTTGCTAGCTTGCTGGGAGACAGTAAATGACTGCTCCAACCCATATGACCTCTGAGTTCCTCTCCATGTGCTCCCACATGGAGGTCCCTGCTCCCTGATTGCATGATAGAAAAGTTGCTTATTTTCTAATCTTTCTTCTCTCTCCTTCCTTTCCTGTGCCTTTTACATGCTGGCTGGACCATCTCTAGGCTGAGGCTGATTTTCTCAGCAATAAAGGGTTTACATGTCACTTGTGATATAACCCTATAGCTCTCCAGATTACTGTGAACAGTGTATCCCCCTAGCCTGTAACTTTTGCACATTCCTAGGAAACTCACACCAACCATCCTGTTGTTTCCCATTTGCCCACTCTGAACGCTAAACAGGCCTACCCCACGGCTAGCATTCCTAGGCACCGAGGAAACATAAATAATAAATCGAAGCATCAGATAATAGTTTTCTGGAAAGGAATTGTACACTTCAGCCAAAAAAAAGTTTGGAGAGGGAGGTGTCTAATGATGTGGTGGAAGGAGAAGCAAATATTAACTGAGATTACTTCAAATCTCTCTCTTCAGACAGAGCAGAAAGGATAGATAATGATCAAAAAACTGCTTTTGAGAAAGCAGCTCCCAGTCCTTGTGACTCGGGCCCCAGCAGAGCGAGGCTAGAGAGACTATCAATGCTAAGTCCCCGAGCCCTTGATGCTCTCTGCAGGAGGCACTTGAATGTGTCCAAGATGATGCTACAGCCCAGCCAAGTTTTCTGATGAATAACTCGCTAGGGGGCAGGGGCCTGTTGAAGGTCATGAAACGTTTCTGCTGACATTGATGTTAAATACTAAATTCTCCTGCTTTTGTATCGAAGCAGCTGGAACCCAGCTACATGCTGCAGTCCTAGCCGCTGGTGTATTTATGAAGGCAACTGCAATGAGCTGGCATAGAAGACCACCTCTGATAGGCAACCCCCTGTCTTCAGCGATCACCTGAATCCATGGATCTCTTTGTTTATTTTCCAGTTGAAACAATAATCTGATAAATAAGATTTTTGCCATCACTAGTAGAAGGCCACAGACTTTGCACTGACCGAACACTGCAGGGTCTCAGGACTGGTTATGGGCTTGCCATGGTCTGAACTTCTGGTTCTAGCTACAATAACCAATGTCTGGTGGCCAAGGGCCTCCTGCCCGCCCAGCCTGAGCTCAGCGCCGGGAGCACCCGCAGGGCCAAGGGCTGCCCCCGTGCAGTCCCTGCCTGGCAAACAACAGCCCTGGTGTGACCCGCGCTGGGCGCTGGGCAACTCTCCTGCTGGAGCTGGGGCTGGGCAGAAGGGAGCCGGCGGTGGGGAGAGGAGGGTTAAAAACAGCCCCAGGGGGACCCACAGCTGGGGAGGAAAAATCCCCACCGTGGACATCACAGTTCTACCAGTGAAGACCTCAGGGTTGTGGTGTTTCATCATTACCTTCCCCTGGATTCTGCTTGAGGAGACTGAAGCTGTCAGCCCTGGGATGCTGGTAAGGTGAGCACCACAGCAGAGGAAGGGGGTAGATACTGGGAAGGTGGGAACAGTTCTAATCGTATCATTAATGAAGCTTTTCTGTGCTAATTGAGTAATTTGGACTATTAGACTGTTAAAACATGAATTGGGCTAAGAATAAGTTTTTAGCTCTCTATATATGGTGTCTTCCCTTTGGCCCACAATAAGATTTTGACTTGACTTACAGTCTAAGACCTTTTATAATCATTGGAGAGAAATGTGCCCTGCTGGCGTGCAGTTCATCTCATCCTAAGAGCGACGTCTAAAACAGGGCAGACAGATCTCACTCTAAAAGTGCCTATTTCTCTCCCCTGAATATAAAGAGCATGGAGACAGCTGGCTCAGAAGGTGATGTTTGCACTGTAGATGGGTGAGATAAATCCCTAGCGAGGAGAATGAATCTTCACTCAGAGCAGAGATATGAAGAACTCCCTGAGGAACCCTTCCTGATGAAAATGCCATTAAATCCAGCATGTTGGATGGCAAATAGTCTGTACAGCTCACTGTTCTCTTGACCTTAAATATCATAGAAAATCTCTAAGTCCATTTTAGGAGCCATTGCTGGCATCCTGAATATGGCCACTCATGTTTTAACAAGCAGAAATAAGTTGGAGAGAGATGTGGATAGTGAATTTCTCGGAGTGAAGAATTAAATCCAGCCGTGGCCTGAGCTGGTTGTCACTGTGGTCACCAGGGTCTGGTGGCCAAAGGCCTCCTGCCCGCCTGGCCTGAGCTCAGTGCCAGGAGCACCCGCAGGGCCAAGGGCTGCCCCCGCGCAGTCCCTGCCTGGCAAACAACAGCCCTTGCGTGACCCGCGCTGGGCGCTGGGCAACTCTCCCGCTGGAGCTGGGGCTGGGCAGAAGGGAGCCGGTTGTGGGGAGAGGAGGGGTGAACACAGCCCCAGGTGGACCCACAACTGGGGAGGAGGAAACCCCACTGTGGACATCAGGCTCCTCCCGGTGAAGACCTCAGGGTGGTGACAACTCGTCATAACCCTCTCCCTGATTCTGTTTGAGGGAGCCTGAACCTGTCAACCCTGGGATGCAGAGGGACGCTGGCAGGGTGAGCATCACACCCGTGAAAAGGGGTAGAGACTAGGAGGGCTTTTTGCATAAAACGTTAAATTGTGCTATGGATAAGACCTTACACATATTAATTAATTGGGGCTATTAGACTGTTACGATATTATTTGGACTAACAGTAAATTCTTAGCTCCACCCATAAGGTACGTTGTATTGTTTCCCATAACATGAGGTTTGGTGTAACAAAACCCTGAGCCTGTCACAGCTATAATACTTCTGCCTTTCAAATTCTATTAATCTGTGTCTGTGTTTATCCACTGTTATCCACGGGAATGGAGTAAACAAACAAATACATATTTACAGATGTTATTTTTAAACCAGGCAATTTACTTCCTTGCGATCTCTGATCTCTGTGATTCAATCACAGCCCGGTGACTAGGCTTTTCCTCATAGGAGCTCTCATGGAGAGCACCATGAATGCAGGCCTTCTTGGAGCCCTTGCTGCAACTGCATGAGCTGCCAGTAGGGACTGAGCCCGATTTCTTCAGCACAGACATTTGCTTGACTAACTCCATTAGCTGATAGCAGTGTAAGGCTGTTAGACCAGTATTTATTCCACTTAACTTGAGGCACTTAACTGAGGTGTCTTCATTAGGAATACAGCTGCCCCAGGTTGCTTCTATAGTTGATGGCTAGTCATCTCTAAAGGTAGTCCAGGTTTTGGGTGGCTTAACTAGAGAAGATCAATCTGAGCTTAAGAATCTAGATGACCAACCTCTAGAGGGAGATGTGAGCTAAGTTTGGACCATGGACACAGATGTCCTGCAAAGTTTTAACACTAATATTGTGCTGGGCTTTACCAGAGACATCCCTCGCTTGAGCTAGAAGAGCAATTATGTTGGCTATAAGCAGTAGTAGGTTGTTGTCATAAACTGGATGAACCACTTAGAGAGGCTTTGTACCATCTGTCTCTTTTAAAATAATTTGAAAATTCATTTCATATGAGATACAATGGACAGTTTCAAATATTCTCAGATAGCCTCCAAATGGAAAAGATATTCACCTGGGCTGTAAATTTGGGAATGTAAAGTTGGTACAGAAACCCTTTCATGCGACATATCTGGCCAGTCACAGTGGAAAGAACGAATGTGCAGAGTTTTGTATTTGCTCCTTGGCTGTTGTCTTTGCTTTGGTTTACCAGCACTGTATATGTATCGTGCCCCCTTCAAAACCAAGGTTGAATTCTTGCCAATATTCAACAACGGGCTTTACATGCATAAATGTCCACAGGATAGAGCTTCCCCTGCTCCGTTTGCGATTTCACCTATTTCTTCCACAGTACAAGTGCTCAGCACCGTGACGCTTCTGGTTTTCAGCTTTATACATCAGTGTATACAGAATGCCACGAAAATATTTTTTGCTCTGCCTTTGTGCTTCCAGGCCTTTTTGCAGTGCTTACAAATTTTAGAATTATTCACATAGTCATTGCTTGGAATTGCACAAATCATGTACTCCTTTTTTATTCAGTCAGTCAGTAAGGAAGGCTGAGTTCATCAGTTCAATAGGCAACCCAGATAAGACAGGTTTGGGAGAGAATTTTTATTGTTCCGAAGATTTAGTATTCAGACATTATAGACTTGAGTAAATTCTAATTGTGTTTTTAACTCTACATTTAATAAATGGACCATGGAGAAGGGAAAAAAGGGCTGTGAGCAGTGGGAGGAAAAACAGGAAATGAGACCATGAATCAAGTCTGGTATTGGAAATGACAGGCTGGCTACAAATTCTGCCGCTTACTCGCAATTGATGTGAACCACACCAGTCAGATAAAAGTATATCAACATAAATAATCACATATTAATATGACATAGTATTAATATATTAAGTTCTGAAGTCCACAGCCAAATCTGAGGGTCTTGAACCACATGATATGCATTAACTAAATAAGCTTTGCAATAGCTTTCGGTAGATAATGCTGCAAGGCATGGGATCCAGGCTGCCCTCTATGGAAAGCACAGAGATCTCTCGCGTGATAATATACAGCACATAATAGCCAATGAAAAAATAAATAACAATAAAACATCCCAGGCACTCTAGAACTGGCATCCAGAAGTGGTAGTTTTCTGCACATAGCACACATCACCTGGAGCTGCCTCAGACACCAACGAGAAATCCATCCTCACTGCTGCAAAGAATACGACGAATTGAACTTGCCCCGTCTGCTCAGCAAGAGAAGAATCATTCATCTTTTTTTGCTGATCAGACTGTTAACCTTGATGACTCAGGAAACCAAACCATGCAGATGTGACTTTTCCTGTGATATCAACTGGTACCTGTTGCTGATAGGGAGCAAAATTCTAGCATGCTCTAGTCTTAAACTAATGAGAATAAAATACTGAATGTGAAGAGCGAAACAATGATTGAAGCATTGAGTGTCAGGTAAGTCATGAACTTTCAGCTTCTGCAGGAGCTGAACTGGAACTGAAAGGGAATGTGTTCTGCCCTTTATATAACCAGGCCTTTAAATACATTTGCAAAGCTCATGGGAAGAAGCTGATGGTTTAGCTTAATTTGCCCTGCAGTCATTATGGATACTGAAAATCGTGCCAATAGCATCAGTGGAAGCAGGATTTGGCACACCAGGAACGTACTGGAGATGCATTACTTATTCTTCAAACCTCATCTTATGGCAAAAGGCACCGTAGACTGTCACATCCATATTAAAAGGAAAGAGTAAATTCCAAATTTGGAGAACTGGCAGACTTTGCTATTATGGTCACTGCTGTTAAGGAGGAACCTAGGTACTATGAAAGTCTCTCCATGCTGAACATTTCTAAGGAATAGATCACCATCAAGGGATAACCATGTAAAGTCATAAGGTATGATATGCTCACCATGGCAGTGACTGAGCAGGATGATCCTCTGCAGAAGAATAAAAAGCTCACAGCAGGTGTGCAATGAGCCTTTATATGTCTCCTTGCCTATCAAGTGTTTATTTTCATGGCATTTTTTAAGTCTTGAGACAAGAGTCTGAAATTTAGTAATAACTAGTTCCTGGGCTCATTAGGATTTATTTGTTTGTGAATGTCTGGTCATGCTGTCCTTCTCTACTCTTTGGCTTCACCTTATAACTAACAATTTGAGTAGCAAGTGATACAAGAAATATTTCTGTCACAAAGGGATATGTCCAGACAAGGACAAAACAAGAGAGGACAGCGACACTGCTTTTTCAACAAAGGGTCAAGAGTTTATAATCTGGCCATAAAAATGTGCTGGGTATGTGGAAAAGCACAGAGCACCACAAAAAGTAAAGGTTTTTAACCTAATAAGATACTGCCTGTGTTTTTCAGCTACAAAGTGAAATATCTGAAGTTTACCAATTTGAGATGGATTTTCTATCTATGCAATTCAGAAACGGGTTCAGATCAAACAAGAATCAGAAGCAGTGAATGGATTTGTATTGATTGTTACATCTTTATTTGACATCCTGCTTTTGCATTATCTTTTTTCTTGGTGGGAAGGAAGTTTTGTCTGATAACCAAACAGAACTGGCCCAGAAGACCAATGTTCTGCTTCTTTGGCGCTGACTTACTGGATGACTTTGGGCATGTCGCTTCATCATACGTATCTTAAAATGGCTTTACCTTGACCGAAGAGTGGGATGCCGGTATTTGAGGTACCTCACATATCAAAAGCAGCCTGGCTTGGCTGCACAGAACTCCTGTAGACTGATTAACACTGCTGAGTAGTAACATAAATTATTCTGTGCTGAGCTCTATTTTGAAATGTTTTGATTACTGCTGCTGCCTGCACTAGTTAGTTTAAACCAAGCTGGTTTTTTTCTATGCGACATAGCAGTCAAATCTGTGTACCGTATTGATACACACTACTCTTAAAATAAGTATATTATTTATGAGGACATTTAAACTGTTTGAAGGATAAATTTTATACGCAGAATATGACTTCTTTTTGTATTTGCTAATTGCTTGGGAGAGTTGTAAAATAAACATGAGTTTATTTGCTCGCCGTTAATGAACAGTTTTGGTCTGCAAATTTGGTTTAGCTTTTTTAACATTAATTTGTAATACATTTTTCATCCAGTATTGTCCTTGAAAGAGCCCTCAGATATGTTTGACAGTCCACAGAGAAAAGCTTCTGACATATATATAACTCTGGCCTGCAGCAAATAGTCTTTCATTTCTACCTATTATAGGGGAGCCATAAATTCTGGGGTACCACAGTCCTGCTTTTTCCACAACTAGTGAACCTTATGGACATATCAAAATGACCCAAAGCAATTTTGAGATGTAATTCTACCCATTTGTTCTTCAAGAATGGCTTTTTTCCAGAAATCTATGCATATGTTACAGCATTCTGTAATTCCAAGTCATACAGAATAATCATAAAAGCACATAGTAGAAAATAGCTCTTGTTAAAACCTTAATTCTCAAATATAAATCTTCTGTTCAGCAAGACAGGAATATTTTCTCAGAACTCTCCAAACAGAGGACAACATATATTAGAAGAGCTGTTTCTGATTTGGAGAGGGGCGTTTCCACAACAGTTACATAGCTAACTGAATAAATAAAATCTGACCCTCAAAAACATTCCTGGTGCAGAAAAAAAAAAATCAGTAAGCCCTCAGCTTGTTGGTGCTCACACACTATCAAGACAGATACAGATGCACAGTTCATCTATTTCCTTAAAAGTATAGTTACCAGAGTGCTCAATTCGTAATAGTGTCCCTTCAAAGAAACTTGTTTAACATCTATAAAAACAGGCATAAACATCACGTCACATATCTCAAGAGAACAGCTCATATGTCCTTCATATATTTTCAAGCAATTTTTATTTGATAGTAAAGTGCCTATCAGCCAATGCTTCAACAATATCTTAAGCCCCAAGGAAGGCAGATACTGCTGAAATGTCGGCTGATAGACACTTTACATCCAAATAAAAATTGCTTGAAAATATATCAAGGACATGTAAGCAGTTGTGTTGATGCAACCAACATGATGCTTACATCTATTCTGAGAAATGAAATGAGTCAGTTGACATTGGCTGCAATAATCCATTATGATCAGAAGTAAACACACTGGGACAAATTTCTTACAAGGGAATGGAAGAGTTCGGTGTTACTTCAGTAAAAATACCTTGAGCCAAGCTGGGAAGGTCTTCTAAGCGTGAAAAAAAAACAAGATAGAGATTCCCAAATATTGTGGTTGTTAGTATTTGTATTTCACTAGTGTCAAGGAGTCCCAGCAGAAGACTGGGGCTTCATTGCACTTAATATTTTGGCTAATCACAAGATGCAGTGGATGGATAAAACAAGAGGCCAGATGGTAGAGAAAACAAAACAACATAGCTTCATAAACACCACTTAGGTAAAGGTGTTCCTTGCCTCACACTTAGGCAAGAGAAATTCGAAGATGCGTCTTGACACCACTGGCATCCAGCACACCATATTTTTTTCTAATATTATACCCTATATAGCATCTTTTTTTCTCTCGTTTCAGGTGTCTCCCCAGAACCCACCTCTGCGATTCTGGAAGCGCAGGTAAGCCTCACCCTACCCGCAGCCGGGGTTTATCTGCGCAACAGCCGCATCCCAACGGAGTTCCTATCGCCGGCTGAAAAGGAAACGCGCTGCGCGTTATTAACGTTATGCTGTCAGCCTCCTGGAAAGATAATTACACCTCCGGAGGGGTTATGTTAGCCGCAATTTGAGGCCACTGCAACGTTGAAAATGGAGCAAGGCCTTTCCGCACGGGCCCAGGCCTCGAGCTGCCACCACGGAGGCAGGGCCTGCCCTGAGGCGCCATTAGCGCCGCCGCCCTCAGGGAGGGACGGAGCGCGCCCCCTCAGCCCCAGTGGGAGGAACAGACCCTGGGCGGGGAACGAAAGTCCCCTCAGAGCAGGGTGGCGCCCAGGGGACCCCGCGACCGGCGCCGCCAGGAGGAATGACATTTCCCCGAGCGCTACAGCGCCTCCGCCTCGGCAGCCGCTCGGGGACTACGCTACCCAGAGCGCACTGCGAACGCGCACCGCCTTCCGCCGCCGCCGCCCGGCGCTAAGCACCCTGGGACTTGTAGGCCACGCCGCCCTCCTCGGGAAGTTTAAACCGAAAAAGTTTGCGGACCCAGGGTACCTTGCCGCTCTTCGGCGGGGGTGCGCGGTTTCCATGGCTACCGCCCCGTAGCCAACGGGGAGCGGGGTTCTATGCGCGGAGGGCGTGGCTGGGCGAGCGGCGGGCCAATGAGGGGCGGTGTTGTTGCGGGGCGAGCTGGCAGCGGGGACGGCGAGTCTCCTTGGTGCCGTCCCTGGCCGCGGCCTGGTGGCGCCGGGCGAAGATGGGCGGCGGCGGGAGCAGCACCCGGCGCGTCACCTTCGAGGCGGACGAGAACGAGAACATCACGGTGGTGAAGGGCGTGCGGGTGAGAGCCGGGGCGCCCGGGGCCTGCCTCGCCGGGGCTGCCCCGGCCCCTCTGCCGTCTCCCGCCCTCCTCCTCCTCCTCCTCCTGCCCCCGCGGGCCGCGGCCGTGCCCTGCGCTCCCGCCGCTGCTCCTCTCCCTTCCCTTGCGCCTCCTCTTCCAGCCGCTCTCCGCGAGTGACCTCCGCCTGCTTCCTGCCCCGCTTCGCTCTTCCTTTTTTAGTGATTTCTTATTTTAATTTCAAGGCCCCGCTACAGCCGGGGCGCTTAGGTGCAGCGAAAGGTATCTCTCGGCGAGAAGCCGTGATCGGGAAGCTCTGAGTAGGGACCTTCGCCCCCAGCGAGGCAGAATGGCAGAACAGCTGTAGGAGATGCATGGCTTGTTCTGCCTTTCTCTGACCTCCGCCTCTTGGAGCCCCCTCCACCGATATTCTGCTGGGTCTCACATGCAGTATAACTTGTCTCGTGCGTACCCACAGGAACATTCCCGTTCTTTCCCTGTCTATGGGATGTTGTTGCCTGTAAGGCAAATTTCTTGCGACATGGCACGTTTTGACAAGTCTTGCAGCGTAAAAGTTTTTTGGTGAAGCACGCTGTGTAGTTCATACCTGGAATGAGGAAGACTTGTCCTTTATCGCTGCTTGTAGAGGAGGGTGTTGTAGCATGAACAAACATAGTAATTGTTGCCTATCTCAGCATACTTCTTCTGTTCTGCTCATTTAATGATTTCAGACAAATACCTTACAGTAATGTAAGCGTTCGTGGAAGAGAGTTCATCCTCTTTAAAACACGCTAAGCACAGGAACAGAATAAGGTATTTGTTAATTCATTACTTGCTCCAGCTGCTTCAGTAGTAGGAAGTAGTATTGAAATTTCTGTAAATTATCCTGGATCTTGAAAAATTGGGAATAGAAAATGAATGGTATCACAGATGCTGGGAAGATTTAGTTTCGCTAAATAATGTTGGTGAATAGGGCATCCAAGAGTGGGTCTGTTTACATGTGTAGAGCTGTGTGATGTTCAGAGTTCTAGGACTGGGCTCAGAAACCTTTAGCTGAAGGAATTTCACACTGTCGGTTGCATGTTAGATTGCAAATTTTAGCAAAATCTTTCTAAGGAGGGTTTCTGCCGCTAAAACACACTATGCTATAAGTTTAGTAATATTTTGATAAAGTGCTATTTAAAACAAATTTTCCTTGAGCAGTCAAAACACTTTTTTAAGGAGTGGATGTGTGAGGAAACCAGTAGAAAGTTCTAAATTGGAAAATGGAACTTTCATGTTATTACTACTTTAATTTATGTTAAATATTTCTGTGGGCTTGATCAGGTCTGAAACTGGGCGTTACTTTTATTCTCAGTTTGGTTCCATGTAAATTATGACAGTATTTTATGCGTGCGTATGTCAACATTAGAATGAACTTAGTGGTTGGCTAAACTTGTATCTTGAGGGCTTTATAAAGATGAAGTTTTCCCTATGATTGATGCTATGCAACTGTACACTGTGGTATTTAACTGTCATACAAATAACTGAGAAAGGCGAAAAGGTTGATGAATTACAAGCAACATGTCAAAGGGTATTGTTTCCTTTGCTGTCCCCGTTATCTTTTATTTTGTCATATCAATTCCTCGTCTTCTCTCACCTTCAACCTTCTTTTTCTATGAGAGCCAAAAATATCTTGTTCTGCCTGATCGTTTGCAGTTGGTTTGGTTGATCACCACCCAAAGAAGGGGAAACGCAGTTGAAACAGAACATTTACGTTGTTGATAAAATCTTAAGCTGCTGTCATATCTTACTCTGTGGGTTCACTCCCTTCTTTAAAGTTTTACTTAATTTTTCTTTAGGGGAGGGGTGATAGGAAGGAGGAGATGCTGTCTGACTCTTTTTGGATGGGGGTTGTTTTTTTCAGCTATCCGACAATGTCATTGATCGTATGAAGGAACCGTCTTCACCCGGTGGAAGACTGCATTCTCAGCACCGATCGGCATCTGGTGCAGGTATGCTCATCTTTTCTGCGTTTTAATGAGAGAAAGAAAATTGAATGTGTCTTTCAGATCATTGTAGTGAACCCACCACCATTTCATAGAGATGATTTTTCACGTTAATTCTTTTGCTGATCATTTTATTGAAGAATGAAGTAGTTTGTGGGCTGTTAGAAGACTTATTACTTTTTATTTTCTTCTGGCTGACCATAAAATATTAAAAACAGCTGTTTGAGACTTGTTTCTCCTACAGTGGAAAAATTGGCATTACCAATGTTAAAGACTTTTTTTTTTTTTTTTTTTGAAAAAGCAAATACTCATTTAAAGTATGCTTTGGGTTCTGAAGTGAAAATTCTAGCATATTTGATCAACGTTGAGTTCTAGCGTAGTGAACATCTATTGAAATATACTGAAGCAAATGCAAAAAGAATGATATATTATTTCTCTATCATGGAATTGTAGACGTGAGTTGTGTACAGTTTATACATGCTGATAGCTCAAAATGATAGTTTTGTCAGCATTTTGTATTTCATTATTGAGGACTGTTCAAAAGCATCAAATAGGCTCTGTGCAGAGAGGCAGAAGTGTAATTTAA
This sequence comes from Apteryx mantelli, assembly GCF_036417845.1. Taxonomy (NCBI): domain Eukaryota; kingdom Metazoa; phylum Chordata; class Aves; order Apterygiformes; family Apterygidae; genus Apteryx; species Apteryx mantelli. Next base: position 220,038,095 of record NC_089978.1, on the reverse strand, counting down.
AAGAGTTCGGCACAGTGAACAAGACGTAGCAACTACAGGAGTGAAAATGAGTGGCAGAGACTGGAGCATGTGATTTATGTTTGTTTGACTATGTGAAAACCTGTAATGTTCAAGTAAGTCTTCTTATTGGTGCTCCTTTCTATCAGGTGGATTATTTTATTTTATTTTTTTAATACTAAGGGCTGTTACAAAAGTGGGCCTCGCAGCGAGGCTTGAATGAACAGAATGTAGCGTCTTTCATCTAAAGCATTGAAAAATTGGTTTCATATTGCTTAACTAAAGATGTCTATGGTGTTGGTACCTACATCTAATCTGGGCTTGCTTTGTAGTCAGTGGGAAGAAAAAGACATTTTGAGGGGATGAATTGCATCTGTCTTGGTTTAGAGTTCTAATTTAGGATGAGATGGATTTGCCCTCTAGGAACACCTGGGGGAAGAGTTCAGCTGTAAGCTTCTAAAGATGTTGGCTGAATACAACCCAACATGTTCTACAAATATTGGGGCTCCCAAGCAATACTATTCTAGAGATTTGTGTTTCCGTTTTATAAATGGGAAGACTCTGGCATAGTGAAGACAAGTAACAACTAAGGACTAAAAATTACTTAAACTGTCACCTGACTTAAGAAATGTAGCTTTTTACTCCTTAAAATTGGTTAGAAATTTAATGTGTGCTTCCATATGTTTTGGATGGAGTTGAGCTGTAGTTTTATTCATGAACTGCCAGACTCTCTGTCCCTCTCTTTTTCCCAGTAATGGCCTTCTCCTGGTGTACATGTATTTTGTTGTGATGGAAAAATTCTAGGAAATGAGTATATTTTCTCTGAAATAATATGTGTACGTCCTAGCTGTTTTCACTTGTGGTACTCCTTGTTTTTTCATCCCTAACTTGGGTTATGGAAGTAGCCTTGTGAATAAGTGACTGTGATTTTTGGGATGCGATGACCAGAGATGAAGGCTAAAGGACCTCAGGAATTATTTACTGTTTCACAGTTTGCACATATCTTGGTCCTTTAATTTTGTTTCTTCCTGTATGTTGGAAATAGCTGCAGTTTTTTTTTCTGTCTTTTATTGAAAGGCTTAATGAATTGCTTGACCCTTTGTAAGCTTTGGGAAACCTTATGCTTATTTCTGCTTTAAGAACTAGTAATTTAGGTGAAGTGCTTGTATTTTCCCAGGAAAGTACAATCAAGGTTATACCTCGGTTTTATTGCTAAAATGATTTGTATTTAAGAGGATTAAATTATACTTAAGTGCATATTTCCACACCATACACTTTCATTGAATGTTTTTTGAGGTAGAATTACGAACTATTGAATTTCTTTGATGCCGTAAGACCAGTCAACCCATTTGTTTATTCTATAGATAGATCTAACTTGTCAGAGTCTGCATTTGTCTGATAAGCCGGTATTGCGGGAAGAGCGCTCGCATCAGAGCTAGTGCTCTGATGACTTCATATGAAAATACTGTGTGTTGGTGCCTCTGGGGCTGGATCCCAGATCTGGGGGATCTTCCGTGTAAGGCGTTGTGGTGCAGTAGGGCTGAGTCTGGGTTCCTTGGTTAAGCCCCTTGCACTGATAACAAGAGTCGTGACTCTAGAGAGCCCCTCCCCTCCCCTCCCACTTAGGAATCAGGTGGTAGTGACTTGTTACTCTGTCAAACTGCATCCCTCACTGCTTAAAAAGAGAGTTTTCCAAGGGTGGTGTTGTATTGGAGTCTGGTTCTGGCCTTTGGACTATCAGCTGGACAGCTAAAACCTTGACATTTTGGTAGCCTGCATTTATATCTTACTATATTCTAGATGAGTGGTACTTTTCTACAGAAATTAAAAAAAAAAAAAAAAAAATTGTCCAGAGGGAAAAACATTAAAGCTGTTTAGAAAGAGCCCTTTCTTTTTTTGGTTGAGGAATAATGGATTACATTACTTGAAAGAATGTGTATCTAGTTGTTTGCCAATATATGATGAATTTATTGACTTTGGTTTGGGGATGGAAAATGAAATTACTTACACTTATAATGAAATCTGACATCTAAATACTGTGTCTTAAAACATCCTAGCTTGCTTGGATCATTTTCTGACTTTTCAGTAATATTAAATGCACTAAAATATTTAACAAGTGTAAAATCTTTAAAGTATATCTATAATTCCTAAAGCAATATTGATGAAAAGTAATTTGGCCAGACTACGAGTGCTTTTTCTGAGTGTGTATTATACCTAAGGCTTTAGTCATAACAGACAAAGGGAATGGTTTAATTCATTTTAGCTTAGTGGATATCTGGAAAGCTAATATTCCATTAGAGAAAAAAAGGAAGAACAAGGGCTTAAATTATCAGGAGTCTCTGCATCTCCGACAGCCATTTTTTTTCCTTTGCATGCAGCAGATTACACTGATTTTTTTTCAGAGTATTATTCCCTTTTTATTTTTAACTATGTATTATCTGTTACTGTTACTAGAGTATATCCATGAAAAAAATGTCTCAAAGTACTGTGTGTGGATAAGGTGAGCATTGCTGCTGCCCCCTCAAATTGGGTTAGACATAGAATGTTTCCACTGGAGAAACGTATGACTTGGCCTTGTTCATTGTGTGGAATGATGTCTTTTGATTGTGTGCTTTGTTTTGGTGTCCATGTCTCTGAGGAATAAGCTCAGGAAGGCTGGCAAGTCCTTAAGGACAACCTCTTCCAAATGCAAGATCAGTCCACTCCAATACTCAGCAAAACAAGCAGTTGTATTGGGAAACTGGTTTGGCTAAACAAGAAGCTCATGATGGAACTCCAGTGGAAAAATATGGTACACAGGAGGTGGAAGCAGGGACAAATTACAAAAGAGGAATTTAGAAATTTTACCAGAGTATGAAGGGTGTTAGGGAAGGCAAGCTTGCACCTGGAGTTGAGACTTGGAAGGGATGTCAAAATGTCTTTGTCTTGGTCTTCATCAACAAGGTCTCCCACACCTCTGTATGTAGAGGCAGGGTTCACAGAGGAGAAGAACTACTAAGAGGGGGTGAGGATTGAGTCAAGGATTACTTGAGAGAATTTGACCCAAACAAGTCCATGGGACCAGATGGGCTGCAACCAAGCATGCTGAGAGACCCGGCCAATGTCATAGTAAGGCTGGTCCCTATCATCTTTGAAAGGTTGTAGATATCAGGGAAGTCGCTGATGAGTGAAGAAGGGAATATGTTGTACCCATTTGCAACAAAGGTCAAAAGGATGATTCGGGGAGGACAGGCTTATCTGCCTCACTTTGGTCCCTGAGAAAATCATGGTGCGATTCTTCTTGGAGAGTGCTCTGCTTTGAGCAAGAAGTTTGACGAAATGACCTCTTGTGGTTCCTTCCAACCTGAATGATTCCACGATTCTGTGATTTGGAGGTAGGTTATAAAAATAAGTTTAAGTGCAGTCAAGCATTTTTAATGCTTACAATGTGAGAAGGAACCATTGTGATCCCCTAGGTTTATCTCCTGCAAAATGAAGCCCAAGCAAATGTAGACGAGAAATTATTTACCAGTGCCATTGCTTTTGCTCTTTAGGCTTTTAGGAAGTGTGTGTGTGTGTGTGTGTGTTTTTAATACAAGTGCGTATTTCTAAGCACTTCTACTGATGATACTGGTACTTATGGAGAGTCAGATAGCTGTCTGAGAAAAGTAGAACTAGAATATATCATGGTATACATTGCAGGGAGGTTTGCTTCATAGCTTGTAGCTTTGAATTGTTTTGGGTTTGCACTTCTTATGAGTATCTGGAAGTATAAAGTTTTTTTTGTTTGTTTTTTTTGCTAAACTTATTCTAGTTAAGCAAAAATCCTTTGCAAATAAATCCTCCTAGTTCTGTGCCCTTTAACATATTAATTACTTTTCTATACCTTTTTGTAGTAACAACACTCCTTCTCTGTATGAAATGAAAGGTGAAGTAAACTGACATTTCCATAATGTTGCTTTGTATAAAGGAAATCCAAGCAAGCTTCCTATTGACTCTAGAAAGGCACAAACAGAGCTTTAGCAAGATGTTTTGGTGGCTGCATTGACTGCCTGCTGTTTATCTTGCCGTGAGGCACCTGTAAATCTCAGGGAGCTCCTTTTAGCCACTAACATGGATTTGCAACCTTTCTTCCTCTAGCATCAGCTGGGAGAGATTTGTCTTTTTCCATTTGGTAATGTTTATCTTCTTGTTTATCTAGGTTCATCTCTGGATGCTCTTTAATTTGGAAGTTTTAAACCTAATTGGTACTGAAAACATCTGTGAAATAAATCAAATAGTGATTTCCATTCAACAGGCTGAGCTGTCTGTGGACCACTGGTAGCCTGGAGGACCATGGTTTGCAGCCTATAGAGTAATATTGGATTGTTTGTTTGGATTGTTTATTTGTGATTTTGATTTGATTTCCCTCTGATCTCTACAAAAAGTAAGGTTTTCTTCATAGAGGTGTAGAGAGATTTGTGAGAAATATTGAAGGCCAGTGATAGGCTTTTGATCTGAGAATCCTGGAAGCTTCTAATCTTGCAGTTGTCAAAGAATATATTCCAAAGAATATTTGGCAGTTTAGCTGGGTAAGATCGGTCCTAGTGTCCTTAACTAAGGCCGTAGTTATATGGTGTAGTACAGTGTCACGTAGAGGAAGGGCGGCTTCATCAGAATGTCATTGGTTATGATACCCAGGCAATAGCCTGCTCAGGATATGTATTTTTAAGGCATGATCTAAATCCAAGTAAGACATCTTGGGTATTCCTACTCATGCGATGCTGCAGTGCTCGCTCCTGCTCTCATGTGGCTTGCTGTGTTGCCACTTAGTTGTCACTGAGTTTCTTGGAAATAGCTTTATTTTCGGTGATGTATATTGATGTTCTTTGGGTGAAAGGTTCAGTATTGATGGAAGTATTTTATTATCAAAAGGTGAAACGTCTTGTAACTCACTAGACTGCTAAAGATGCCTAACTTCTAATGCTGTCATTGTAACAGCAAATCTTTAGTGGAGCCTGACATTCATGTCACTGGATTGCAAAAGTATAGGGAAGATAGAATTATGCATGGGAGACGAAATAAGTGCTGCATAAATTAAAGTTCTCACTTTCTGTGTGACATGTGAGGCGTTCTGTGAACACTTTCAGGTGGCTGAGTATGTCTTTGTAAAATAGTACTAAAATTAGAAGCAAAACTACCAAACAATGTAACTTGCACTTCTGTTTTTGTTTTGGCTCATAGTGATTGGAGATGGGGGCTGTAAAAGGGCTTATTCGTCCTAAAAAAAAAAAAAAAATTGCATAATTAATGGCGGGTTGAGTAGAAGTGATGAGAATATTAGAGGATGTGGGAAAACTCCGTATTTAATTTAAGACTTGGATTGTTGACTATGGAAAAGGTATGCAAGTGCATAAGAGGAGTATCTAGAACTTTATGAATGCCTGTCTTGGTGTATGAACAGAAATTTAAGGTGGGAATGCAAAAATATGCCCAGGATATGCCCAGGGTAATTTATTGTACTGTATTCCCAACATCTGTCCAATACAGAAGTCGTATTTTGATTCTTCACTGAAATACTGTCTCTGAGATGTCATCAAGAGTGCAGTTTGGGGCTGTCCACTTTAATTGCATTTCAGCTGCTGATATATCCTGTGGAGCAATAGATTTTTTTAGACAGATGCCCGCTGGTAGAACAAGAGTGAATGGCAAAGGTGTTGGAGCTTCTCACACGAATGTCATGTATTTAAGGCTAGGGTTTGATGTTACAACCAACCTGATCTAACGGTCTCATTTAGTCCTGGCCACATATTTCTGCCTACTTCCTGACTCTGACACTGGTGCTTGTCTGATCCTATAATGAACTGGTGTCCAGAGACTAACCCTATAGGAAAAGTTTTTGTGCCAGTTTAGCTCCCTTAATTGGACCTTGTGGATTCAGAGAAGTGCCTGTGCAAGGGGAGCAGGAGCAGTAGTGCCGCTCTTCCTTTTTTTGGTGGCAACTAGCTTTTGGAACAGCTTTGCAAATTATGTCGAACTATATTGCTAGAATGTGTTTCCCTAGCTGCCTGAAGCGGTTAGTTTGGGTTGTCTTCCATACCCTGCTTGTATGTTTGTTCAAAAAAGACCAAACAAACAAACAACCTTTCATTTATATATATTTTTTTCTTCCTGTGTCAACTGCCTAAGTAACTTCACCAGTGGTAGTCGAAGTGCCAGCATTAGCACGAGGGAATAAGCAGGAACACGCAGCTGGTGGAGCTGAAGGGTTGCAGGTATGGCTCAAGCAGGCTGAACTGTATTTTTGAAAGGAGAACGCTCTGCAAAGCATGGTTCGGATGGGCCGGGAGGAGGGCAGGATGGAGTACATCGAAGCTGATACGCTGCAGAATTTTAGACCTCTTTAAATTATGTCATCAATTTAGGGAAGGGCAGGACTGAGGTGACCGTAGCACGGATTAATATATACATATATGTATTATGTGAAAATTCTTTGAATGCTGTTGTTGAACATCAAAGACGTTGTAATTGCTGTATTCAGTGTGGTGGTCCTTATATTTTCAGGCATTAACTTTGGTAGTTTTATCTCTGAAGTACATTTAGTCCACTATGTAATTCTCCAAAATGTGGTTTGATTTTTTTTTTTCTTTTTTGTGGCTTGTTTTTTTTCTTTTCTATAGAATACGAAACAATCCGCAAGCTTTCAAAGAATAGTGTTTTTTTTTTTTTAAATACTGAAATACTATTTCATACTGTTCAAGGAAAGATTCACTTTTTTTTAACAAAAAACATGTTTTACTGGTAAATTCATTTTTTAAAAAATTCCCTCTGGAAAACCTTATTTGTCTTTCAGTATAGTAGTGGACCGCATGAAATACATACGCTTAAATATGCTCCAACAAATGGTATGTGCATTAATGTTAACCCAAAGCTTGGTATGATATGAATTTGGCTCAAGTTTGATTCTGCACTTGGAAGGATGAGCCGAATGTAAAAGAGGTCACCCGCTCTGTCTCTCTCCGTTTCTTTGTGTCTGTCTCTTCTTTCTTATTGTAATGAAATGATCATGTTTATTTTTGCATGGAAAAAAAAGGGAGGGGGGAGGCAGTTAAGGCTGGAGTTGAAGTAGTTGATTCCCTTCCCTGCTTTTCTCCTGGTCTTGCTTTATTTGTCATTATTCAGTGTTGTAAAAGGAACTAAAGAAAAGACTTGAGGTTTTCAAGGATTCAGCTAATGGACGAACTGGATTTTTGAGAGCTCATAGGACGGAGGGTTTTCGTTTTTTTCTTTGCTTCTTAACATATAGATCAGGGAGGGAAAGCGGGTTTGTCCCATGAATACTGTCAAATATTAAGTGGACATCTGATTTATTTAGGGGCTCTCATTTTACAACTGATAGAAAACTTTTGATATTCCAAGTGAGGTTTAAAGAAAGAGCACTCAAAATGTTAGTTCCTGTCCACTGCATAAGCATAGCTAACTGGGGCTTAGACTGAGGTAGGTTCCTTGCTATGATAGTCAGCTTCCTATATATATATATTTTTTTCTTTACAAGTAGTTTCCTGTGTGTGTGGCTTTTTTTGGATAGGCTGATTTTATCTTTCAACAGGTATTCATTTAGAAATGCTATTTTTGTTCCTATAGATTCTTGGAAACAGGTAATTCTTATGTACCACATACTGTGTGCTTTTTTTGGTCTCAAGTGGATTTGTCAAAATTAAATTTCATGCTATTCTGCTTAAGGCAGCATGTGCTCTATTAGGGTTTACCGAGTGCAGACGTTCGCTCTAAAAAATCTTTCTGAATAGTTGTGCAGTACACAGATATAAAACAATTTTTGTTGTAGCTAGTATAACAAGCTTATAGAGAGTATTTGCTTAGGAATGGCTTCGGAGTTAAAGGTAGAATTACCTGTTTTTTGATGTGGGAGCACAAGGTTCGTGTATGCTAAAACACAATCTTCCAGTACTTAGGGGAAAATCATGTTGAATAACAGCTGATGCTGGCTGGTGTGCAATTCTTGTATTTTAGCTTCTAGCACTGCAATAAATGTAGTTCAGAAAGCTGGTGAAACTGTATCTAAAAACGTGGAAAAAAAACTTAAGCTAGAGAAAAGAGATTGTGCACCGTTCATGGAGCCCGCTGCAAACCAGCATGTAATAATGAGTTTTAAGGACTAAATTGTCACGTATTTATGTGCGGGGATTGGTGCCATTGCATTTTACTAGTTCTGATGGATGACTGTTTTTTAGTTAAATTCTGGCAAAATTTTAGACCTTTAACCATACATAATCTGAGCCTAGCCTTAGGCTGAACTTTTGGAATATATGGCCAGAATTTATCAGATGGTTATGAAGCAGACTTGGGGAAAATACAGTATAATTTTTTCCATGATAGAACTAAATAAAAATCAGTCTGGCAACTTCTTTTCCCTCCCTCTTTCTTTTGCTCGTTCGGCTCCACTATCTATTAGAAATCGGAGTTTGACAGAGGAAGATGGCCATTTTGGGACAAACATTCTTGCCATCCTTGTTAAAAATCCCCTATGCACGTTCAGATTATAAGCCTTGGAAAAATCGCGGTTCACACATGCTCAAGTTCTCGGTTCATATTGAGAGTTAAATGTGCTGGAGAGCGTCAGTAGTAGACGTTCTCCAGAACTATTTAAGGTTTCCTCTGGAAGTTCAGCCTTGGTCTTCTGTGGTCCATGCTGCGTCTAGGCACTAGAGCAAAACCCTGCTATTCCTCCTGTCTTCAGAGACCTTGCTAGGATTGTAGGTCAAAAAGACTAGATAAAATGAGAGGTAGTTTAAAGGATTGTTAGAATAAAAGTCATTTGAAGCAGCTTGAATGGTTTTCCTTTCTTAAAGGTAAAAAAAAATGTAATTGTAATGAATTAAAATTTGATGAGTTTATTAGAACTGTTTGCTTTAACCAGTATTATGCTTGATAGCACTATACAGGGAAATCTTCCTTCTTTTGTGTAACACACTCTTCTGATATGTAGTAAAATATATTTTTATCCAAGTTATTTCTCTGCTGACCACAGCAGTCGGTAGAATGAAAATAAACTGAGGACTGGTATAAAGGGAGAATGTATCAAAATATTTCTAAACCAAGTCTCCCATGAGCTGGTAGGAGATCATTTTCAGTCAGGATAAGCGGGAGGAGATTCTAAGTGCATTTATTTCTTTGTAATATTTAAAACCATCATTTTTTAGGTATAATATTACTTGGAGGTCTGTTTATCCAGCCGCAGTAATGAAACCTTGTGGTTTTAACAGTAAATGCTCCTTTTCTTTCAGGCACAATTTACGTACAGGTTAGCGAAGCTTCAACGTAGTATTAAAGAATACTTTAGATGTATGGTTTATTGCATTAGGATGAAAAGAAAAGCTTTGCTTTATTCTTTCGTCTGCAGGCTGCAACCAGGTGTTACTAAAACTCTTCATCACCTGTCAGATCAGACAGATTAAGTATACTATATAGTGCTGCTTCTTGAAAGCTTTCCACTAGTTGTTTTTTAGTTAAACGGGGTAACCACTTAGAGACTTCTTTTCTCCTACCTCAGGGGAAAAGTAATCACTTTCAGCTATGGATACGATATTTTTTTCCCCCCCACCCAGAACTGGTTTACATATGTACTGAACTCTTTGATTTTTAAATGATCTCACGATCAGATAAATTTCTCAAGTAACATCTAAATTTAACATGTAGAGGAGGGACAGTCTGTCTTCTCTTTGCCCCCCACGGTTTGTTTTGTACATTGGAGAATGCTTCGTGAAACCAGTTTATCTGATTTTTTTTCTTTTTTTTCCCTTTTTAGCTTCATTAGCTGTCTTTCACTTCACCCACTGTTAGTCATCCAAAAATAAGCAGCTAGTTTGGGTGAATCCTTTAGACTCCCTTTATACTCAGGGGTGAGATAGAGTAGTTCCTCCTATCCTGTGAAAGGCATCTAAGGTATCCATTCCTCTGTTATCAGGAGCTTTATACAGCAAGAGTTGAGACGAATGGTTCATCTAAGATACTTGTGGGGTTTTTGTCTTTTTTGTGAGAAGGGAGGAGTTAAACTGAAGTGACAGGACTCGGTTATCCCTGATAAGTGGAGAGAGAATGTTTCCCTTGAAGAAAAAGTGAACCTCATATATTACTGGATGAACTGTAAGCATCTTTGCTGCCAGTTGGCCTACTTTGTTCCTTAGGATTTTTAAATCTGACCTTTCAGCTGCTTCCCCCCCCCTCACCCCCCCGCACCTTTTATTAAATTCCTGCATTCGCTTTTTAGTATTTGAGATGCTATTTGCTCTTGCATTTGCTCTTTCATGCTGGGTGAACGTGCTACGTCGACTATGTGAGACAATTTATTCCTAGAATGGAATTAGGCCTGCTTTTCTCAGCAATACTGCTCCTCAGTGCATCCGTCTATAGTATCTTGTTTTTCTCACTGCTAGCAATTTATAGGCTTGCAGCACCTCCCCCACTGACGACTTTTTAGTATTGTAAGTGTTGAAATCAATTTAGAAACTAGTCATTTGAAAAATTGTTTTTTTAATACATCTTATTACCCGTTATTAAAAATGTAGGTGTTAGATTATTGTGGTTATAAGAATTTTAAACATCTAATTTGCTTTTCAGCATCCATCCTTTTTTTATCACCTCTGAATGATGAAAACAGTCATAACTTTCAGTTTCATGTTGGTTATAATCAATTTTCATCTATTATTACAAGTGGTAATGCAATGCTAAATATTGGGCTGAAAATACTTCAGTTACCACATTTCAAAGCTGACGATACTGTAATTGTCTGCTGACAGTTAAATATAAAGCAAGTTTAACTGAAGTTGGAGAAAGACAACTTATGATGCTTTGTAAGTCACTGCCACCTTCCTCAGCAGAAACAAATCCTTCCTCCTATGCACGAGCTAAGTTCCCGTGAAGAAGTAGCTAATGTATACATTTCAGGCTGACTTCTTGTGCCTTACCGTTGATCTTACATGAAGTAAGTATTCTGTCACTCTGTTACTAAAACTTGTCTTTCAGATTATTCTTTAGAATAAACATGCTGCTAGGTGGGATGTAGGAAGCTGGAAACCTTACCCTTTAAACAGGGGAAAGTACTTATAGATTCTTCCGTACTTCTCTTTGTAAGTGTGTAAATCATTAATTCTGATTTGCGGGAGCGTAGGACAAATATTGTTTAAAGGCCCTTATACTTTTGATTTGGGTTTAAACTTTTTCCTGTTAATTTAGTCAGCAGTGATGAGACTGAATGTACTGTAGCTTGCATCTGAGCAAAATAAACAAATCCTGGAATTAGTGTTTTCTCTACACTAATACAAAACATCCATGTGTCAGTCTGTTGTTAAAAACTTGAATGAAAAAAATGGAGATTAGATTTGAGAGAGCTGCAACAGCTGTTAAAGATCCATTCATTTATCATTGCAGGCTTCTCTTTTTACCTAATTTTAAATGATGTGGTTGCTTTCAGACTTTCTGCTCAGTTTCAGAGCCCACGTCATCAAATAAAATCATGACTTGATGTGGAGGTGGTTATGCTTTTTTGCTGAATGATCAAAATCTAATGGAAAAATTTTGTGCCCTGTAAGATTTAGTGAGAAGTTGTTAGATTGCTTTAAAAGTACAAAGTGGAAGTTTGGTATATTGATTTACCTTTCTGTGCAACTCCAAAAAGTGAAAAATCGTAATGGAATCAGCAGATGTAATGATGAGTGGTATCTTTATGTGAAACACTTTTTCTTTCATTAATCTTTACCTGTAAAGACACACTTTCACTGCTTGTTTTTTTTCACAGTGTGAATACATCATGGCCTCTTATATAATTTGTCTCTATCCTCCTCTTTCCCACAAGAACTTCTGAAGTTATCAAGCAGATAACACAAAGTCCCTTCCCTTCAGAAAGGGCCAGTCTCCTCAGCTGGGTGGGTAATGGTAACTGTTGCTGTCTCTGCCTATGTGAAACTCTTTATGGAAAGATTAGAGCATTCCTGGAGAGAAAGGGAAGAGGGTTTGATGATAGGGTTGAATTTGGAGAGGAGGCACAGGTCCAGAGATGATGATCCTTGGAGATCTGCAGAGCTTCTGCAGCCATAGCTGATGTGAGTTGAGATGTTGGGCTGGGGGAATCCTGGAGGATTCCAAGGCTCTGGAAAAGAGTATGCCATAATGAGTAAGGTGTGATGGGACAAATTAGCAGTTTCTCCATTCCTGAGCAAAAATCAAAGCTGACTTTTTAAATTTGATGTGTTAAAGGTGGCTTTAAGTAATGAAGTAGCTGCAAGCCAGTGATGGATGCTGGTATCTGTATGTGATATCAATAAAGGATGGACATTCGGAACCACGGTTTTACAGCATTACTGAGTATGTGACCCCTCAGGAAGCTGGAAGATCTGTGAATTATGCCCTGCTCTTGGACAAGTAAGCAAAACTCTCCTGTAGCACGTTGTGCTACTCGTCAGGCAGTACAAGGGCACTGATGGGCAGTCACTATGTGCATCGCTCGGAGCTAGCCAAAAAATTCTCTTTCCCGATTCAAATATTATGCAGACACGAGAGAAGATAGGGTTATTTTTTTATAAAAGAGGAATAGAACCTAAATCCACGAGAAGCGAGGTTATCGTTAGTTCAGTTGCTCGTGGAAAGGAAAACACTGTTTGTTTTTAATTTTAGGAAGCAGAGAGAATTTCCTTTGGCATTGAGTACATAGCTGGCTTTGGAAACAGCATAAGCAATAGGGAAGGGGTTGAATGTCAGAATGCTGATGAAGCTGTGTCATCCAGCAAATACCAGATTCTGATTATGTTTTAATTGTGTTTATTTACCTCGGCCCCCCTCTTCCCCCCTCACTGATTATTCGGGTTGCTTTTCTTTGGAATCTTTTCATGTCTGCTGCGAAGGGCAGCCTCGGCTATAGGCTGTGATAAGATTATTTAATGTTACCAATATATGAGTTTGAATGGAATACAAAAAAACCCAAGTTTAGCTTGAAAAATTAAGTGAATATAAATTTATATCTTGTGATCATTGATTTGAAAAACTTGAGTTTTAGTTCCTTGTAAATATGTACCATCACTTGCACTGGATGTCCAATAACAGAAAATGCCATTAATCTTTCTTTATCCCAGTACCTGTTAATGCTAACTCATCCCATTCAGTTACTGCTTATATGTCTTCACTTATCCTATTTTTGGTAGCAATGCCCATTCTCTGAGCTTTGAACTACACTTGTGTAAAAGCAGGACCTCCTGCCTTAAGAACAGCTGGTATATGGACATTTGATGATAAAATTCAATGTCTAGAGCTACTTTGAACTGGTATTTTCACCAACAGAAAGGTATATGAGACTGTCCTCAACAGAGGAGTTCTTGGTTCAGAATGAAGAGCAGCTTTGCAAATCTTCTTATTCCTTTCCAAAGCTAGTGTAATTCAGAGCTGTAATTGGGTACAATTGACTTTTCCTGTGCCATTAATAGTGTGCAATCGCAGCTGGAGAATCCTCTTTAAAGATAATGGTAGCAGATGAACTGAACATCAAATTTTGCTATTTATGTAGCCTTGACGGTACAGAGAGTCTCATTGGGGAATGCTGGCCTGGGCAATAACAATTTGTAAGTCTTTGCGATTAGTGGTGACTTCTAAATGTAAAATTAAAGAGATCTTTTGGTTTATAAACCTCTTTGCGTAGCTATTATGTGTAGAAATACTTGATTAGTGCACTGTCCCCTAAGCAGTAGTAGAGGTTTATTGAAATATCCTTGGCAGAAGAATTTTTTGATTTAGGTCTTTCATTGCCCCAGCCTCCCCAAGTAAAAATTCAAATGAAATTGAATATCACATCTTCCATATAATGTACCTGATTGCATCTTATTACTCTTACGAGGCATGTCCCATAATAAGATTTTTTTTGTGAAAATTCCTTTCATATTCTCTATTTTCAATAACGCTTAAACTTTTATCATCTAGTTTATTATTTGTGTGTTAACAAAAGTTGTGGGCTTGATACTGAGTTTTGTTACATTAAAATATATTCTAAGCATGTCAGAAAATATTGAATTATTGCATTGAAAATGGTCCGAATCCCTTTGGATTTCCTGTTGTTCTTTGTATACAGACTTAAATAATTTTGCAAAGGTCCAAGAAAATAAAAGGGATACCAGTAAGTTCCCCATACTGTCGGATAAAGTAGCTTTACAAGAAATTTATGAACTGTGAAGAGCAGAAACTGGAAAACTTAAATGGTCTTGAAAGAAAACTGTGTGCTTAATCCTATTGAAAGCAGAGCAATAAATCTTTCATATCATCATTTACACTGTGATTATTTTTAAATGTTGAATTATGGGATCCTCATGCTTTTATCCATTGCATTCAACAACAAAAGCTTTACAGTGTATAGCACAGGCAGCTAAAATAGCAAGTCTCAACTGTTGATTTAAATGTAAGGAGAATGCTGCCAATGATAGTCTAGTAAAGATAAGTGTTTCTTCCCATTTACACAATTTTTTTAGAAGAACATGAAAGCAAACTGTGTTATGGATAAATATTTGCTGAACCAAAATATACATACATACACACACTATATATATACACACAGAATATTTTTTGCAAAGGTGGTTGAGGGGGATGGGTTATTAAGAAGGTTCAGTTGAGAAGATTCACAACTTGGTAAAGGAATTGAGAACAATTTTAAAAGGTGTAATAAAGCTTCACATAGTGATGTAACTGGCAAAGCATGGATTCCTAGAACACATAGAAAATAAAAATTAGATATGTTTTATGTTAACTGCCCCATTTAACTCGATCCAGTTATTAATGGCTTATCTAGAAACATGATGGATAATAAAATAAATTGTTCGTATATCATGTTTTTGCTCTTACACTACTTCCCTGTATCTGTCACCTATCTTGTGGGTAACTTAAGCTAAGACAATAGGTTTCTTGTGTCAAGGGTGCATATTCTTTGCAAATAGTTCAAAACTTATTGAAGAAAATTCTAATCAGAAATGTCCCCGACACATTTTTGAGGATTCACAATCCTGCCTCGACTTCCCTGTAACCTTTTGTTTGAATAAGTGCTAAGGCAGACTGCAGAATCGTGCAAAAATAGGTTTTTAAATTTGCTGTGAGAACTTCCATCGGTTCTGCCATGACCTTTATTGCAGCCCTGGCGTAGCTCTCCCCGCCTGATCTTACGGCGCTTAGCTTGAACTGGCAAGAGCTTGGTGTGCTTTGGGGCAGGTGTGAAACTAATATTATTATTAGAATATTATACGATACTCTGGATCTTGTAATGGAAGAGTTGATGTTAGACCGTCGGTGACTCTTCAGTGCAGCAGGGTGGCCTTGTCCTGCACAAATCTTTGCCCAGACCTCTTGGGTATCCTTACTTCTACCACTTTGTTCTCTTACACTCCATTTCTCCTCTGTGTATTGCTTGAAAGAACTAATGCTAAGTTTCGCCTTGGGATGTCGTGTCTTCTAAGTTTCTTTCTGTTGATTGCTTTCCACTAAACTAAGAGAAAGTCAAATAAATAGATATATAGAATCTCGGGCATGCTAAAAAGTAATGAAGGTTCTTCTCTGCTTTTCTCACTAAGGTGCGAATCTCGGAAATGAATTGCTTTTGTTAAATAGGTCTGTTAAGCACAGGCAGATAGCAGCCGTTTCAGGGAAATGCAACGCAAAAACGTGTAATCCAGCTTTCTCCTGTTTTTCTGGCCCCCCGCTAAGTCTGCGCTAATTCGTTGTTGGGGTTTATTGCTAAAGTGGCAATAATGGATATTGAAAAGAGAATGTTCAAATATAACATACCACCAACTTGCTATTTTATATCTATTTTTTTCCAACTTAAATTTATATTAATTGATTGGTTCCCACATCTACACTGTAAAATAGATAACAGAAACAGAAAATAATCTGTAATATATTCAATTATGCACAGTTTTAATTACATTGGTTTTGTATTTATTTGTATTTATTTGTCCTAGGAGCTTGCTAAGATAGGATAGGGTAGGAGCTATCAGGAGTAATGCCGCACATTCCTAACATTTAACAGTTAATACAAAATTCTGTCTGTGGAGACGGACTTTTATATTGAATTTATGGTTGGTAAAAGTGGCTGCAATTCTGAATTTAAATGGAAGAGTTGCTGCATGTGTTGATAGTTAAACTTGTATGAGTCCGAAAATAAAATGTGTGCTTAAGAATGCTATTCTTTAAATTATTATTATTATTTTTTTCAAGTGGTGACCAAACCCTGATCTGTGGCTTATAATAAATACAATTGGGAAATGTGGAATAAGGTCACCCATGAAAGCAACTATTCTGGCTAACTTTCCACATCAATATCAGAAACAAATCTCTCTCGTGTACACGTACCATGAAGCTTCCCAAGACCCTCCTAGGGCTTCCTTTTTTGCTCAAAGAGAAACATATCCTTTGGTCTTTGAGGCAAATAACTTATTTCCAGAGCTGTAGTTCTGGTGGCATGAGGGGGGGGTTGATGAATTTTCCATTGAGTGTAAGGCTAATCTGGACAACAGAGAATGTTATAGGCTGGGTAGAATATTGCTTGAAAACCACTTAAATTTTTTAAAATAACTATATAGGAAGGGAATACTGCTTATACACTAGCCATTGCTAGTGTACTTGCTCACGCTTGCTTGCTTTCTCTTTTACATTGTTACCAGCAAATTCAGGCTCTTGAGGAGGGGGAAAAAAAAGTTGGAAGAATGTGTATAATGATGTCATTGGTATTTCTGGTACCCCCAAATTTATGCACGCTCAATATATTTGCTGGGGCTTTAATAGACGATGAAATCATATGGTTTGGTTTTTAAACTAGTAGTCTTACTGTTTTTGTTTGGGTGCAATGACTGTTTATATGGCTTTCTTTAAGAAGCTTGTTTTTAGGAGTCCAGGATAAGAATTGACAGTGTTGCTGATACCTAAAACAAACAAACATACAAAATTCTGCCAGTAAGTTTTACGCTCGCGAGAGGTATCTGACTGACAGCCCTGACAAGCTGAAGCTTCTGTTTAGCCACAGACAGCATGGAGCAGGACTAGGTGTAGATGGAGCTTTTTTGCGTTGACTTACCAGTGCACTTTAACCTTGACCTCAAGGAACCTATTTTGGGGTGAGAAAAACCTTGTTTCCATGAGAACCACTTTGAGAATGCAGGAAAGATGATAATATTTTCTAGTCATTTAATTGAATAAGAAATAGTGTGTGTGTGTGTGTATATATATATTTTTTTTCCAGTTGAGTGGAAATTAATAGTATGCTACTTGAGTGCATGTCATTTATACAGTTGGCTGTATAAGTTGTGGATTTAATATTTTTTTCTATGCTGTTTAACTTAAATAGCTACCACTGATGTTTGTTTTTTGTGATGTGTGGAATTTAGATATGGTCCAAATTGGAGTGTTATTGAGTGGCAAAGAATAAATTGAGGGTATTTGCATATTTGAATATTTGCGTATTATGTGCCTTAAATTGAAATGCAGAGGGAAAAGTAGTTTAATTGTGGAAGAGCTATAATGTATATCACGAGCCCTTAGCTTGATGCTGTGAACGTTCCAGGTCACCAACCTGTTTGTGATACTTTGTTTTTCCTGATTCAATATTTATGATTGTTAGTGTGCAGTTAGGAATTTTCCTTCTGACGTCTTCATTAATGTTAATGTCTACAAAGCTGCATTTGCCCTGCCAGCTGCTGAGACAGATGATGGGTCTGAAGATAGCCCTGAGGTGCATTATGCTAAGCTGGATGGTTAATGCTAGTACTTAGTGTGCATACGGACAGGAGAACTGCCTTATTGGGTCAGATCGATGGTTTGAATGGCCTGACATCCTGTCTTCGATACGAGATGCTCGGAGGTGAATACAAGAAATTCTGCGGTATCTAATTGTGGAATAGTTTTCCCAGTGAAAAAGAAATCTTCCCGAGTCTGGCAGTGGTTGGTACATACATTGGAGCTGGGTTCCCCAAACCCGTTTCGCATATTGTACAGCCTAACTGTGGGCGTTCTGTGCTTCCCCTCTCCCCACCGTTTGATTTTTTTTTTACTTGCTTTTGTATTCAACAGCTTGAAGAAAGTTTTTGCCAATGTGTTGTCCATTGTTCATTTCAGTTATCACAAAAAAGTCTTTTAAATGTAGCCTTGTCAGCTTCATTTGTGTGCCTCTGTAACACTGCGTTATGGAAGGGTGAAGAGAAGCCTGTGTTATTATTTTCTGTACCTTGTCTCTTCTCTGCGTTGAGCCATTTCAGGGTTTTCTTCATTATTTCCATCTGCTTTCCTGAAGGAGGAAGGATCGTGTGATCATGCCATATGTTCATCAGTTGCCTTCTGATAACTTCTGCATTTATTAATCAAGTTCAGCCAGATCTGACAAAGGGGCATTCAAAGACGCGAGGCATTTAAGTTTCTGTACGTTTTTGGAAGAAGTCAAGGACTGAGTAGAAAAGAGACGGTAAAACAAGTGCCCCTGGGTAGAGAAGGGCTTTGGCTGCCTAGGCTGTTTTGCCTATCAGTTTACCACCCAACACGTGTCATGGCTGGCAGATTGGCACATGTACCACGAAAGCAACTATAACACGTGCTGCCTGCTGCCAAACCTAGTCAGGAGGTAGGAGAGAGCTGAGGGTATGGTGGAGACCGGGGGAGTGGAAGTACAGAAGGAAGATAATGTCACAGGGGTAGGAGAGGTCAACTTGTCTTAACGTGTATGGGGGGGGTGCAGAGAAAGGTGACACAAATCTATGAGAAACTAGTCTTTGTTAGTGCTCCTGATCCAAAAAACTCGTATTTTCTATACTTTGTTTCAAAGATTAAATTACGATGTGTCCTTTTGGCCTTAAAAAGAAAGATGTTAACATCAGCTATTGCATGAAATGGGTTAGAATTTTTTCAGAGTAATTATTGTGTTAAGCCCATAACTATTGGCTGAGCTGAAATAGGTCTTGAGAGAAACGCGCCCTTGGTTTTAACTGCTGTGCCTTCCTGAAATGGAAAGACTGGTAAAACGCTGTGCTCAAAGAGGGGTGCAACTCTGTCATCTTATATCTGTTTTTTTCCATTCTTCCTTTTGCATTCTTTGTATATTCTAGACTTCTGCTGAACCTTCTCTTTACAGTCTGCTGCCCCTCCAAGCCTGCCCCCCCTCCCCACTGGTTGGCCATTAAACAAGTTTTTCTTCTGCTTCCTTGATACTGAGGCCTTAAATATAGTTATGGTTGATATAAAAACCAAGTAAAATGTATGCTAAAATCGCATTATGCTTTCCAGTGTATGTGACTGTTCATTTTTCAAAACTGAATTTGTATACCATTGTGCTGTTCGGCTTGCTTGGCCTTAATCTCTCCCTTTTAAAGTTTTCCACAATCTTGTCCAGCCTTGATAAAATTATTTAGGCTATTCATGTGCAGGTTTTACAATGTCTCTGTTCCACGTTCCCTTTACTTGTGCTTTCTGTTCTCTGTTTTGTCTTAGCCTGTTTCTAATTCATGGCTATAATTTACCGCTCATTTTATAACTACATGCTTTTCTTAACAGCCTCCAGTGAGTTTCTATGTGAAAGATGAACTGAATCCCATATGCAGCTTGTTCTTCACCCGCTATCTTGCTGATGCACTCAGGAATGTACTAATTTGAAAATTGTCGTATGTGTTTTTTCTAGCTCTGTTTAAATGATTTGTTTCCTATGGAAATAAGGCTTTCTGGTTTTTTAAGTATTTCTTACTCCTACTTTCATCATCTGAATTGCATCCAAGTTATATACTTAACTATAATGGCATGGGTCTTCCTTCATTGTGCCTGTTTATTTCAGGGCAGAAGTAACTAGTACAGCCTCGAATGTACTGCTGAGCTCCTTGAGTGGAGGTGCGCTGTGACTGTTGGTGGTCAGACTGTTTGGAAGCTCCTTCATTAGTCTGTGTGTTGTAGTTTGGTGGGCTTATCTTTACCACAATACTTGCTGAAGTTTTGCAGTTCAGCGAACTCTAAAGCGTACCAGTTGGAGAACCTAGTGTCTAGATTAGTAGTGTATAAGAGCTGAGTTCCCACCTCTGCTAACCACCTAGAGCATCAGAGTGGTGGTCTGAAACCTGTGAAGGAAGGCGGAGGGAGCTGGGCTGGTTCAGCCTGGAGAAGAGATGGCTTCAAGGGCACCTACTCGTAGCCTTCCAGTACCTACAAGGAAGTTATTGAGAAGATGGAGCCAGGCTCTTCATGGTGGTGTGTAGTAGGAGGATGAGAGATAGCAGGCATAAACTGGAACAAGAGGGCTTCTGACTTGTTTTAAGGAAAAAAATAATTCACCAAGAGGACAGTCAAGCTTTGCAACAGGTTGTCTAGAGGGATTGTGCATTTTATGTGTATGGAGGTATTTTTTGTAACAGCAAATGTTTATCCCCTTATTCCTGGAGGATGTTTGTATTGTTCTGGCCTTCAAGAATTTGCTCTTTGAAGGCCATCTAGTTCATGGTTGCTAGCAAAATGGAATAAAAAGGAAGAGTAGAACTGGTTTATTTTCCTTTCTTGTAAATTCACGCTCTGAATATTGTTTTGCTAAGTAAGTATTTTCTAAAACATGCTTGATTATATCAAGCGTAAGTGTCTTTTCATTAATAACTTAATGCACCTGCCCTTTCAAGAGGTTTTAGTTAAGATACCTGATAATAAATGTGCTTTCCATTAATGAAATTTTTGAAGTTGCAGGACTAATAGATTCCTAGCTGTGCAGGCTAAAGGCTATTTCATTAATTTTTGCCTAATGTGTGGTGTTTGCAGCTTTGGGTGCTGCCTTTTTGCTATAATTTTAGTGTCATGCCAAATGTTTTTTCCATAAAGCAGCTGCTTCAGAGTGAGAGAAAATGTTGTGCATTTAGATGTTGTGACTAGCGTGGACAGCAAGGGCAGGAAAAAATGGAGGAAGATCTTACGGAAAGTCACCGAGTTGCGTATATCCTTACTCATCAACTTGTAGTGAGAAGGTTGGCTATTCGCAGTAAGAACTGCAATGAGTGGAGATGAATAAGCAGCTTTACCAGAATATGGGGCAAGCGTTTACTGTACTTGGGTATGCAAGGTAATGTGAAGAATACAATGTAGGAGATATATATATAAATAAATAAAATTTTAAATCTCTATGGCAAAAGGGGAATAGCACAGTGGTTGTGTAAAATGATAAATATGGCATACGTTTAACCACATGAATGGAAAAATTAAAGGAAATACTGACTGGTACTTTTCTTTGCTATTGATATTAATTATTAAAAGCTTTTTCCTAATCCTTTATTAGGGCTCAGAGTGGACCTAGGAGATAAGGTTGCTATTTACTTCTCAAGAATTGTCATCTTATGAGACTATTATCTTGGCCCTGATAAGTGCTAGTGGATGGCTATTCACTGGTCCAAGATAAAATGCGTATTATATGTGTCTGAAACCTCCGTAACAGTCAGGAGGGTATGTAAGCTCTTCAGTACCCTTAGCTCCTTGGTCCTCATCGATTTGTCCTCGTAATTATTCAAAGCCTTTTGGACCCTGGGAAAGTCATCAAGTGTATGTTTTCTCAATCATCTGATTTTGAAGCACAAGTGGAGAATCAATACTAAGGGTTAAACAAATGGCTTTGTGCAGTGTGTTTTTTATTGTTACCGAAACCAATGCTTCTTGCTGTTTTCTATAGTCCAGGTGAAGGCCGTATCCGTGAGAGTGCTCCCCAAAGCCATCTTCCTAGGACTTGTGGTCTTTTTATAAAAAGATGGAAGAGTAGGTCTCCTTTCAGTTTTACAAAAGAGTATCGGAAGAATAAAAATCTTGGAATGTTTTGTCTTTGTATGGGAAAAGATCAATGGAAAAGCATTGAAATAAGGCAAAGCAGAGAATACTGTTACGCTTTCATAACTACCAATCTGATTTGCATTTTCAAAAGCGAAACCTATTACACTGCAAGGCGCCCTCAGACCCGTTCGCTCCCTTTGTCTGTGCGCCCATCTGAAAGACGTAAGGTTGACTGAAATGGTTTGATAGCAAAGTTGAGTAACTGTTCTGCAGCTGCATTATTATTATTATTATTTTGGAAGCTGCCTCTCATCCTTCCATTGAGTATGGGCGTAGATTTTGGCCAATCAATGTATAGTGGATATAACTTATGGTTTCTTCTTCTCGTCTCATCTTTGCCTTTTTTGTCCTCTTTCTGCTGTGCTCTAACGCTTTGTTTTAAAGGTGAAAGAAGCCCCCCTCCCCGGCTAACTGAACTGAATGTGTATATTATCTTGTCCTTCAAGTACAAACAAATGTTTTCTAGACTGTCTGATTGGATTAAATACAATTTGGTTAACTTACCTGTATTTTTCTTAATTTATTCTGTGCATGAAGGGGAGGAAATGCGTGATGCATTTGCACTGTAATACTAGACATAAATGACTATATCTTTCAAACCTTCCCAAAGGGAGTGGGCAAATATAAGGACCAGGCTACTTCATTCCAGAGGCTATCAAAATGGCAAAATCTTCTTGTCCATTGACAGTCGATGCTTGGTCTAACAAGAGCCTGTTTTTTTTCTTTGGTGTGTCAGCAGCGCTGTTACATGGAGCGGTTTGGTCACTCTGATCGCTGTGCCCCCGCTGCTAGATCCAGCCCTAGATCTGAGCGTGGTAATGAGCCCGTTGGCAGTGCTGCTGGCGGTCCTCCATTTCCATTATCCCGAGGAGAATAACGCTTATCAGACACCTATCAGGATCTGCACTTCACATGCTAAGAGAACAGAGAAGAGTTATTTCTGGTTATTGCACTGTGGCTTTTTCAGTCGAGCTCCCATTACTGACCATCCATCTAAATTGCCTTGTGATGTGAACTGTACATTAGGTCGTTCGCGCTCGGGAAACAGTAAAGTTGCATTCGCTTTCTGCCCTTTTAGAGGGAGCGTACTAAAGCCCTGGGATGCGAGTGTAGCCTTCCTAAATAATAGTTGCCTAAAAATCTCCCAAGTTTGTACGCTCTGAAATGCACTTATGATGAGATTCACACTGATTTCGGGATCCTGAAGAACTTAAAATAGTGAGGGGGATGGAGGTGGGTAAATAATTTTTGGCAACTGCTGTATACTTACTGTTTCCAGATCCTGCTTATTTGGATAGTCCTGTGCCTACCATATTCTAACATTCTCTAATAGCTTTTGTTAGGTGTCTGTTTTTAATGTCATATAGTCTGCCTTGAGATTGCTGTCACAGAGAGATTTTATTGCTTTTTGCCTAGAAACAATTCTAATTTTTCTGATAAATTAACTTTTCTTTAAATGCCTCTTCTCCTAGAACAATTCCCCCATGCTTGTAGAACTGCAGTTTTTACTGAAACATCATAAATTTCTCATTTGGGAGCTACCCAATTATATCCTACAATAATTCTATTGGATGATCTATAGCTCCGCTTTTATTCCCTATTAGTATTGGGTTGATCAATGTGTAACCTAATTGATTGCTAAGGTCAAATGTGCTATGTCTTTATTGGCTAATGCCCGAATTTTATCTTATTACGTCTTAAAGGACCGTTCTGTGGTCTGTTAGATTACTTTTACTCATTTTTGCACGCAAGAACAATCAACTTCATGATATAAATGCTGGTGAACAGCGTACTTCTACTTAGGCAACACTTTGTGTATTCTCAAGCACAGCATTAAAAGGATATGAAATATTGAAGTATCTGGGTTGAATGGAATTGCAGTAAGCAACATTTGATCGTGGCTTTTCAGATTGTTCTGTGAGGAAGGTGGCTGTGATCTGAAATAAATCCGTTGGTTTTATGACAGCTTCATCATTCCTAAGGGTACAAATGGCAGAACCTTAACCGCTTTCCTTTTGGCTTGTGATGTTCACGGAGGTGTGGGGGGAGAGTGTGTGCTGCAGTATATAAACAGGCTCCTGTTTTGCTAAACTCTCCTTTTTTTTTGGAGGCAGTTTAGTGCGGCTCTCTGAGGTTTGTGTGGGAATGCGCAAATGTGATATCCCTGAAACACGTGGCTGTTTTGACACTTGCATTTTAATAGCGCGTCTTTTTGGTTTTTTTTTCTCTTTAGAATCCAGTGGCTGCCTAATGTCAAAGGCATAAATGGGTCCACAAAGCAGGTACTGGAATTGGAGACTCTGTGCCAGTTTTGTGCCCTAATCGCTAGGCACCGTCTGAGTCTCTTTTTCTTTAGTGTAATGGTTTATCCAAAAAAAAAAAAAGAAAGAAAAAAAAAAAGAGGTCATCTCCACTTAAATTAGGTGATAGCTTGGTGATTAGAGCACTTTGCTGGCATATGAGATACATGGACTCAAACCCTTCTGTCCAAGGAGGATCTGAATTCCAGATGTTCCACTTTCTGGGCTAATACTTTAAGTATGTTTGCTATGAGAAAGGAGGCTGACGGCCTCTCCTGTCCTGCCCCAGGACCTCCACAAGTGTCTGACTACTAACAGTTGTTTAATGCTATCTCTATGTATAAATACTTAATGCAAATGGGAGGTCTGAGGTGACTGTTTTTTTTAATTGCTTGTTGTCTTGCAATTGCTTCTTCTCTTATGTTGCCTGAAAACCTAGTTCTCTGTCTTTCAGTTACCTAAGCACGTGTTTTTGTTACCGCTTCTGAGCGCAGAGGAGCAGGTTGGTTCACGTACCTGCATTTAACATCCATGTTCTGCTCAAGTGGTAGGCGTTAATGATTTTGGAGTTAGATTATGCGTCTTTTAGCTCCATAGTTCCATATAGTGGAATTTGTGAGAGATGCTTGAGCCAGCTGCTTTAAATGAATAAGGAAGGTATCCCTCTGTCTGCACTGGAGTCCTAGAATACCGCCGAGTTATAGAGGTCCAGCTCGGCTCGTACGGATACACCTTGGCTCCAGAGAGCTGGATCTAGATTCCCATTTATACTGGCAAGAAACCTGGGTGTAATTACTTGATTTTAATCTCATTCTGCAGCTGTACTCTTTAGTTGTTTTCTTTTCCTTCTAAAGCAAAACTCATTCTTTCCGACTGCTGCAAATCAACACTTCATGTAAGGTTACAGCTGTCCCACCAAAGTTGCGTAACTTCTGGTTACCAAGCTAATATGTTTTTCCAGAATGGAAAGTAGTACTGTTACATACTAGAAATAAGCAAAACTCTCTTTTTTTTTAGACTGAAACAACCTTTTAGTGTGGTTTCTTCTGGAAGTCCTTAATAGAAGTTGTAGCAATAAAACATGCTTCAACGGAAGTGATAGCAAACTATTTCTCGTCTCCCTGAGTCAGATTTTTCAAAAATACCCAGTTGCCTATAGATGCAGAGAATTACTTAATATTGGACAGTATCAGCGTGTAAGCAGGTTGCATGACTAACCACCTGAATATCAAAATGAGCTGGGAACGAACCTTTTCTCTGTGTTTGAAAATCTTATTAAATGACTTTTGACACTCATTAATGTCTTTCAAACTTGTAGAATTAGCAAATCTCATGATTTTCTTATTGAAAAGCTTATTCATAGTTTAGAAGAGAATTTCTATGCTTCCCTCCTTTCTCAGTTCCTAACCAGACTTTCAGCTAACTCATTTGAAGTAGTCTCAGTGAAGAAAAATACTCTTTCCACGTCTGCTTGCTCAAATGAAATTAGGAGAAGTTTAAGGCAAAAGCTTTCTCTAAGCAATAGAAACTAAAAGTATTGATATCTAGAATGTTGTAAATGCTCTGTTGTGGGGACTAAAATATGCATATGAAAATACTTAAAGCAATATATGAGAACATGTTTCCACTGATTCCATATGAATAAGAAGTTTGAGACTTCATTATTTAGGTGCCAGGTTTCCTCCAGATTTTCATTGTTAAAGGCATGTTTATTAAATGAAGGATGTATTTAATTTAATATATACTGTGTGGGTTTTAATTTTTGAAAGAGTCTATTAAATGAAAAATTATTTAATAGGAGTAATTTTTGAAAGCTTTCTAATGTATATCAAAATTTGAAAGGTGCTTAAACCACAAGAAGGTACTCAACTGCTTTATAGAAAAAAAAAAAAACGCGGTATTATGCATTTTTTTCTGTAATTAGAAACATATTGTGTTCTGTTAAAATTTCATTTAATTTTCTTTTAATTGTAGTTAATGATGAAGAACTAAAGAAAAGAATAGCTGAAGAATTGGCGCTAGAACGAGCCAGGAGAGACTCTGAAGCTCAAAAGAGAAGGTTTGTTTGTATTTGTTAGTAACAGTATTTAAAACACAAATGTATTTGATACTTTTATTACTGTTATTTATCTGCTTATTATAAGCAGTTGAATTGTGTGCCCCAGGAAGAAAAGGGAAGCGAGACCTTTCTGTTATATTGCGAATACTGCTATTAAATACATGTTAAAACAACAAATTAACTAAAATTCCCTTGTAAGAGCTGACATAAAATTTTGATCTAAATCCCTTTTGACCTTACGAGCTTGACTTTTTTTGTAATCTTTTAAGCTGAATCTTAGTTGATTTCTCTTGAGTCCAAAAAATCACTTTGCTGTGTAGAGATAGAAATAGCTTGGGAGCAACATAGAGGTGGGTTACTTATAACCCCTCTGTTTGATCAGAAGGTAAATTTTAACAGCTGTAGAAATGCTGGATAGTTCTGTGTGCTGCAGTATGTCTTGAACTGCTTTAGTACTTAGTACGGCGAAGTGCTTTGAAGATAAACTACTGTATTAAAGAGTTTACTAGCAGAAATCCCTTTTGATATCCTTTCTGTATAATGAAACAATCCTTTTTTTATATGCGTGTTTTTTTTTTTCAGAGACTGTAGTTACTGTGAAAGATGGAGTAGTGAGAAATAGGGAATGCAGTTGGATGCGGCTTTTTAAAAATATATTCTGCAATTTTAAGTATGGTATTGTAGAACTATTAGCAATTAAAAAACCCTCCCGTTTAGCTTAAAATTGAGCTTGGCTGTATGCTGAACTTTTTGTACTTGTGTTTTAATTCACACTTCAGTGATTTTCTTAAAAAGATAATATGACACACAGTATAAATATTAACCTACATTTTGTCCTCCCTTCTGAGAATGGGAAGAAGGGCTCATTATGATGGATTTTAAAGATTAGAATGTAATTAGTACTACTAAAATTGTCTGCATATATATCAGTTGTTTCTTACACATCATTATATTATTATTTAATTGAATTAGGTTGATGGACTATGTAATTAGATAGTACTATATAAATGTCCCAGAAAAAGAATCAGGACTTCTTTGAATCAGCAGTAATGGAAATCGATATGTGATAGTGAAATCTCTCTTCTTTGAACGGGGTTTTCACAGGAAAATTCGCATTATGTTTCAGCTTAATGTTGACTGCTCGGGAGTTCATTTAAAGGTGCTTACAGTATGGAAATGTATGTTTTGTGACTTCATTGTTTTTTCCTTTGACACTTTTCAGTAATTTTCATTAAGTATTCCATAATTCAGCTTTCATTGTTTGCACCTTGGTCTGCAAAAGGTAGAGAGCAGGTTGGCTTTGTCGTATACCTAATTTTATATTTTGTAAAGACTAGTGCTGTCAGTCTTTCCCTTATTTGGCTAAGGACTAGTGGGGAAGATGTTATACATTAAACAGATTGTATGAGATCTTTTTGTTGTCTTTAATTTGAAGAATCTGTGCCTTTGAAATTTAAAATATCAAAATAAGACAAAAATATCAAATAAAAACAACAAAATACCAAATATCAAATCCTGTTAGCAGCTTTTAAACCTTCTCTATTTTTTAACAGTGAACATAAAGATTTCTCATTATACTTTCTACGCAGGATATATAATTAAAAAAAAAATCTTTTAAGCATAATATTGGGGTTCTATTCATGTTCTGTGAAACAACTTTAAAAGATGCAGATGTTTACCTAGCTATTAATTCAATTTTTGTGGGCTACATTCCGGTTGAAGTTTGTATTTTAAAAATACTCCAGAAACACTGTGGCAAATTTGGAGCATGGGATTGCAAGCAGTTCTCTTCCCCGTTCTTGGATGAATGAAGTGAA
Source organism: Apteryx mantelli (assembly GCF_036417845.1). Classification (NCBI taxonomy): domain Eukaryota; kingdom Metazoa; phylum Chordata; class Aves; order Apterygiformes; family Apterygidae; genus Apteryx; species Apteryx mantelli. The sequence continues at coordinate 220,010,097 of NC_089978.1, read as the reverse complement.
CGCTGCTCCGCTGACCTCTTTAAGAGTGGATTTATGTTGTTCAGGTTCAGCATACCTACCCCTCTTCTTTTATTGTGGTTAAGAAAGTAATCTCCCCTCCGTGCAGGGGCATGACAAATGTCCCCGTAAAGTCTTTTTTGTGAGTCAGAATCCATGCTTTGAGCTGAAGAAAAATGCCATCTTGACGTACAACCGCCTATATCGGTCTTCCAGACACTCATGCGTTTTCCGAGTCAATATAACTTTTCATCATTACCGGACTTCAGTTTCGAAGTAAGCACTTAAATAAGTGCTACGTGCACGTTGTTCGGGTAAAGTATTTTATCAGTCCTGCATGTCTACCCAATGTGGGGAGTCCTCTAGGTAATACAAACACGAAAGGGAAAAAAGTGCTCTCGACTACTGTTATTTGTGATAAATGCGCAAACACCAATAAAAAATCTTGGAAAACAAAACCAAACCCGAGTTCGCAGCTGTACTGTGCTTAGGACGTTTAACAGAAGAAACCTGTTAATGGAGAACAGCTTATAGTATTCGTATGTCAGCAGTCACGCATATGGAAAAGTGCTCTGTAATGCAGATTTCATCATCTGAGTGACGCAGAATACAAATGCACTGGCCCTGTTTTAGGCCAGTTGGACTGGGACATGATGGTGTTTGTGCAAACAGCAACTATATAGCTGTGACTCGCTACCTCTCTCAGCTCGTAGGTCGGGCTCCGTGATAGAGAGTTGAATGTAATGAGACCTGACCCCTAAACTTGGGTAATAGGTTTGCAGCTTTTGTCTAGAGAAGTCAGAGCGCTGTACTCCTATTTTTTGAGGGGCGGAGGGAAGGTATGCAAAGCAATGTGATAGCGCTTAAACCCATCGTAATAAGTTGAATGGGCATCATAGTATAAAAACTACTTGAACGTGGATTTTTCTTATGTCAACAATTTAATTTGATAACCTACATTTCATTGTTGACTCTCTTTAAAGATACATGCTGACGGCTGTGCCGTGACATCCAGAATCTTAAGATTTCATGTTTCTGCGTTAGCTCTATGAGATTTTTACAAAGATCGTATATTTTGCATGTCTACATTTTTCATTCCTTTTTTGAAAACATTGTTTTTTTTCCCAATCTTAATTTTACAGTGAGAAGACTTTTAGACATATAAACCTCTAAAATGTGCAAAGTTTAGTTGTGTCCGATTTCAACTGTCTAATGGCTAATTTTGGTAGTGTTTCTGTATGTAGTGTATGACCACGTTCTCATCTGATTGCAAGAGGTATTTTACTCATTTCGGACTGTGCAGGAATGAATTTTTAGTTTTAATGGGGTGTATAATTTAGTTATTCACACACACATACACAGTACAGGTGGACTACTCTTCCTATATAAAGTTACAATCTGTGCTTATTAATGTGATTACAGACTGACTCTTCACATTGTGTTCTAATACTGTCAATCACTCATAATGCACGGATTATACAGCTTTTGTTTAAAAAGATTGTGAACACTTATACATAAAGTAGTGATTTAGACCCAGCCTTAGACTGTATGTCTAAAATGGTGTATACCCAGATCCTTCAGCTTATTTCAGCATGCTTCTTCCTGTACTATAATCCCTTTTGTGTGCGTCTATAGTTCGGTGTTTGAATATGGTTATAAGCTATACACGTATAACTTTTAGTCTGCTGGTGGAAATTCTAGCATTACCGCTGGAATTCCCTCGTATTGGACTGCCATTGGTCCAGAACGCTACCTTTTTCTTCATTTCCTATTTTCACGGTGTGACTAATTGATGAACTTTCCTGAAAGTGCTGTAATAATAAAGCAGCTTCTTGGATGAATTTCCACTGGGAATATAACTGTTTAGGCTGGATTGATGCACTTGCTGTAGAATTAATGCACTTGCTATAGATGATTTTTTTTTTTTCTTCTTTACAGCTTCTTAAGTGGAAGCAACATTTATCTTTTCAGAAATGAGGAGTTGTACGTGAAGGAAGGATTTCTACTTGTGTTGTTTCTTTTATTTCCTCAAGCGTCTGCTGGCTGGTGTTGGAGATGGGCTATTTGAGTTGGTCGGACCTTTAGTCTGACCAGTGGGCCTTTTTAAGTTCTCAAGTCAATTTGGGGAAAAAACGGAGCATATTAGCTCTGTCTTGCATTTCATAATGGAGTCTTATTGACCACAAACCCCACTGCAGGGTCAAAGTTGATCCTAGTCTTATTCGTTCTTTCACTTAGCCCAACTATTGTTTCTGACTCTGTTTTTTTTGAACATTTAAAATTTTTCGTCTTAAAAGTATTTTCATTTAGAAAAGTTAAGCTGATTATTATTTGATTGCAACAGAACTTGCAGTGACTATGTTAGCAGACAACGTGGCCAGATAATATTTCGGAGCTACAATCTTACGATAATACTCTGGGAAATTTACAGTCTGTAATACTACCAGTATTATAGTAATATTAATATTATTATTATGGTTGGTAATATTAGAGAGCTTCTGTGTATTCTAAACGAAAGTAACAGGAAAGGATTATGTGACTTTTTCACCTTGAGGAAAAAATAGCCTAAATATTCCCATATTCTGTTTTGCATTTCATGTCAATATCAGCATCCCAATTAATATATCTTATTCCTCTAATATAACAGAGAAACTCTATTTTAAATTGCTGTGAGGTTTCATCCTTGGTGGAAACAGAGAGTATACTTAATGAAGTGTGCAGCTTATTAAGAGATTCCTTTGGGCATCTTTAAAAGACTTTCTGGATGTGTTGTTGTTACTGCCTCTGGTGTGTATGGTCCATTCAGGCCTGCTGAAGAAGGCAGGCTTTTGCCTCCTCTGAAATACGTCCCCAAATGGCTCTTTATACAACTCTGCAAAAAGGACCCTTAAAAATGAGAGAAGAGGCGTTAAGAGCTTGAGTTTGACAATAGTGAAAGGTAAGGAAATGATAATTGTTTTAGTTTTTTTTTCCCCAAAGTTCTTTATGTTATTATCTAGGGTTATAATAGAATGAGTTGTGAAGCTAGTTACTTGCCATAACATGAGATTTCACAAAATAAGACAAAACTTGAATCTTTCAGCTGTTCACATTTCTTCCTGAGGTGTAGCTCTACGAACGTACATCCTTGTATTGTCTCTTGTCACAGCTGTTGAACTTTATTTTAATCCTTTTGTTCGCTATGGTGGTAAGAGGTGGTCTGAAATTGTTGCTGCTGTGCCAGGTAAAAATCTTTGAAGTAACTAGAAGCATTTGTCTTGATAGCACAGAGGTGGCCTGCACCGTACCAGGTGGTGCCATGGCTCATGAACTTCAGCGATGTGAATCTCCTCCTAGTCAGCAAGATGCATCCGCTCCGTTGAGTTCTGCAAAGAAATCGGCACAACCCAGTGGACCAGCGTGTATGTTCTGGGACAGTATGGCAGTACGAAGTTAGCACTTGGGGTCGCTAAGTAACAAAATGCACATTTGCAATACAGAGAAATGGTATTAAGCTGAAGTGGTTTATTGCCAAGCAATAAACTTTATCAGTCATGAAATTCTCAGATTTTTGGTGTTGTGCCTCTGTCTTTCTCCGGCTTTCTTTAATCTGCTTCTTATCGCCAGAACGTGGTACCTGGAACTGTTGTGCTGTTCCTGTTAGCCTGGGTGTCTGAATCTAAATATGTAATAATATGCATGTTTTGCCCTTTTTTTTTTTGCATATTCTAGACAAGCTCGGTAAATATCTAGTATTTTTTATAAACTTCTCGTTTTCCTAAAGTTTTAATTTTCCTATAGTTGATGGGTAAGATTTTTAACGTTATGGTTCTAGAAAACAGGTATGCAGGAGTTACATGACTTTTCCTTCTCCTCCTATCTTTAATATGCAAACTGAACGGAAGTTTGCCTACTGCACACATTAACTTTGTTCCTGAAAATAAAGCAATTCATTTATCTGTATGCATGGTGTGGTGGAGATGGTGTTTAATAGCTCTCTTTGTTTTGAGGAGTTAACGTTGTGAAAGGCAGATACAGAAAAGAAAAGATATTTTGGGAAAGCAAAAGTGAGCAATAACTTATATTGTCAGCATAATGATAAATTTTTAGCTACTGTCAACCTCATCAGACTATTAGATTCCTCTGCTGAAACATTCCCCCAAAATACTTGAATAAGGCAGGCGAGTGAAAGATGTGATTTTACCATAGACGTTGAAAAATTGTGAGTGAATGTGTCCAGATTTTGGCTTGCTTATTTTGGAAGTCATTTAGCTTAGGTTAAACCTTTGTGGATTTTCTTCCCCTCCATCCCTCCCTCCCGTCCCTTTTTAACATCTTTCTCTGCTTCTCTCTCTCCACCCCCCCCCCCAAAAAAAAAACAAAAACATTTGGCACATGGCAAATATTAGTTATAATTAGAATGAGATGTTTTTGCAAAATGTTAGTGCATGACAATCCCTACTATACTGCAGGAAGTTTATTTTATTCAAGTCTTCAATATACACATGAACGTAATTTTGTTAGCATGCCATGTATATGTTCCCGTGCAGTTTGTTGATGCGTGACTGTTCCAGGAGACTGGAATAACTGTTTTCCACGTGCTTGGTTGTGCTTGGAGTGTTCTCTGTTGCGTCTCCTGCGATTCCAAAACTCGTTTCTTAGAGGAGAAGTACTACTGTGAGTAGGAATTTTAAGGCATGGAAAGGCTTAAAAGTAGGGTTTTGTTTGGTTCAGCAGCCTTTCAGTAACTCTGTGCCTCGGTCTGCTTTAAAATTGTATAGACCTGATAAAGGTAGACACGTGTGATTTTTATAGGGAACAGCAATGAGCGTTGTTCAAGTGTTGCTCAAAATCTTCTTTAAAAAGAATTCTGATGTTTGCAGAAGTCATATCTTAAATCTTTTTTAAAACCAGTGTTTAGACGGTTTCAACCCTGAGAGATGACTTCGGTTTAAATGAAGGCCATGGACATGTGTGTGCTCTTCAGGCAGTCGCTTCTGTTCTGGCCTTTACCAACCCCAGCTATTCAGTTACCCGCTCTTCAAGTAGGAAGGCAGAAGTGTTGGTTCAGCTATGGTCAAGTGGGTTGACTTGAGGATCTGGAGAACATGCTTGAGCTTCTCCAGCTGACTTCATCTGAAGCAGGACAGGGAGCACTGATGCGGTCCCTTGTGAGGGGAATTGAATGGGTGGTGACTTTCCGTGGGTGAGAGGTGGGATGGGTAACTGGAGATGAACAATTTTAACCAGCTGATCCAGAAAACAGCTGTTGCCTGGAGAATGTTTTGGCGTCTCCTAACTACCTTGTACTGCAGATACAAGCCTGTATTTTGTTCTGTAGTCTTATTCATTCCTTGCCCAGCTTTCTGGGCCTTCTTAGGGAAAGCCTGTTGGGACCCCCATTACCCTTCCCCTGTATTGACTGCTGCTTATTCTCCTGTATCTCCGGTCACCAAAAAAGCCAATTAGTTGATGATGTCTTTTGATAACTCCCAGGTTTTGCTAGGCTTTGACGATCTGGTCTCCTGTGACTTCTTTGGTAAACTTTTTTGTTTTGAGAGTCGCATGAAAAACGCTCTTCTCGAATAACACAGATGACAGATTTTCAACGTTCCCTGGTAATGAATTGCTGGGGCCTGTTCTGCTTGGCTAGCTGGGCTCCATATGGTGTGGCACTTTATCTGTCGTTAGCTGGATAACTTACCGCAACCTCTGTATTTCTAAACATCCTCATCCATTTAAAGAAAATCTTTCTAAACTGTAAATCAGCGTTTAAAAATATGTACACAGTGGTGCACGAAGGTGGCTCTCGGTGGTAGGTTATTAGGTTGCAGCCATTAGTTTCTTGCTCTTTTTTTACGCTTAGGGGAGGGTCCCTGTGCAACTGCAATAAGCTTCTGGGTTTAATTGATGCTCTGATGTGTCTGAGTGCCTTCCCGTGACCTTGTTTTGTCGTGTCTCAGCAGTACATTGCATATGTGGCAAACTCTTAGAAAACTTCTTGGAGTGGACAGCTCTTTGCAGAAGGGACCAGATAATTCACCAGTGAAAATATAATGTGAAAGAAGAATGAAGAACAATATTAGAAAAGAACCCTTTGGGAAACTACACAGAAAAAGATGTTATATTAAAATCAATATTTGGGCTTGACCCTTTTTGTGGTACTGTATATTTTAAAGCTTTCTATTGATTTCTCTTTTAATAACATGTTTATTCTAGTTTACTGGCATAGGTCTGCAGAATGTAAGGAAAGAATAAAATGATTTATGTACAATATTCATTTTATATTTTACTGGGGTATTTTAATTTATAAAGAGCATATTAATTTATCTTCAGTTCATGTGGGTAGTGCATTGAATGAAGTGAAAACTTTTTTTGAAGTAGTTTTTTTTTTTTTTTTGTTAAATGATTATATTTTCCCAGGTAATTAGCTGTGTTAAATTGAAAGACCTGCTTTTTCTTGCAGTGTTCTTCTCACAGGGGACAAAAAGGTACTTTGTTAGTCAGAAAAATAGTTACAGCCTAGTCTTCTACGACAGGGACCTCTTGATGACATTTAGATTAAGTGTAAAAACAGTCAGGTAAAAATACATCGTCCCTATTGCTCACAATAGGAGGGAAAGCTGAAAATACTTTCATGAAAAAGTGAAAGTGAATATAATTATTTCTATTTCTGAAAGCTCAAGAAAAAGAGTTTAGTATCTTCTGGCATGAGTGACCTTTCTGGTTTTAAAAAGCAGTTAGAGGTATTACCTAATCGGTAATCGCATTTACGAATGCAAGGACTGTCACAACAGACTTGCACCAGAAGTGCGTCTAGTCCCTTTCTCTGACAAGGATTTTACAAATTAAGTATTCCAGAGAGAGATTCAAAACATCTTTAAAAATATAATTGAGAGAAATTGCTTTTAGAGGAAATTACTTCAATCCCTTTGACATCCCTGGGGGGAAGGAAAAAAAAAAAAAGTTAAGCACTGTGGCATGAGAATGTATACTTTATTAATAGTTATATTTTTAAAATTCTTGAGGTTGTGAAGTGAACCTCTCTACTGTCAGTATTGCCTGTGGAAGACTTGCTCTCTCTTCCTTCTCCCACCTTCGTGTAGTCTATATGTAATGACTTCTTTTCTGCCAATGTTGGGAAGCTTAACCTTTCTCTAACATTTGGTGCATCAAAACTACCTCCTGATAGAGCAAGACTTAGATATTTATAATGACAAACAGGACTTTGGGAGATAAGTCATAAATAAAAAAGTGTGTTTGTGTGTGTATATATATATATGAAAGAATGGCTAATGTGACATCTGCTAAGGGCCTCCCGTTGCTGAATGTGACATGCATGTGTGTCTGACTCTCTAGTTCCATGTATAGTAGGTTACACAGTATGGAGAGAACTTAAAAATAGCACTTGGGTAAGTTTGCCAAGTAGACTTTTCCCGAATTGTAAAATCAGATAACCCAGGGTGAGGGCTGTTCGTTTACCAAAACAAAATGTTCCATGTCTATGACTGATTTCATTAAAAAAAAAAAAAATTGGCTTGGTGACTGTACAAAAGGCCAGTCCAGCCTCAGGGTTAGGGAACAAGCCTGGAGAAGGGGACAGATTTTAGCATCTCGTCCTCTGCAGGTTGCATTCATCCTCCCCCAGCCTTCCTAGTCATGCCTTCTTCTCAACCAAATATTTTTTTTTCTCTCTCAGCAGAAATTTCCCTCATCCTATCTCACAACCAGCAAAAAAATTCAGATGCCAGCTTCTTCCTCTCTGACAGCTGCAATATTACTGAGATCCGAAGAATTATGGGATAATACCTCTCTGCCACAGGAAAAGGAGGGAAGAAGCAGAGTCAGGCTAGGTCGAGACTAGCCCTATGCAGGCAAGGGAAGAAACCAAGAGAAAGTGTGAAGACATTTGAGGTTTTTTCACGTGTTCGAGTGTAGACTAACTACAGAACAAGTACTATGGTCAGGTGAGATATTGTAACAGACCCCTCTTTGGACAGCCGCCTTTATCATGGAAGCATAAGTGGCCTTCTGAATGGGCTTTCACTATATCTTTTTATAACCTTAGAAGTTTAGGACACAGTGCTACCTGCAAAATGCCAGGGAAGCATGAAAATGTTTCAAGTCATGCCTCTGATGAGGCTAAGCGGGTTTGGAAATATCAAACTGTCAGAGAAACCTGTTTTGTTTTTCTTATTGCTTTCTGGGAAGAAAAAGCAGTATTTGGCAATGGTAGAGTTATTCTCCAAGACTTCTGTTATTGGTCTGACTCTCCGTTAATACCATTATGTCTGGTTCCAAGTATATACAGAGATGAATCTTGGAGACAGGAAGTAAAAATTGTAGAAAGCACTGCTATAATTCACTGCTACCTATATAAACCCCAGTTTTCAAGGGATTATTTTTCACTTTGATTTTTAAAACTTGGCATCTGAACTGACAACTTGTGTACAAAGCTTCATCTTGATAAGTTTATTTCTCAGGGAGATCGGAAAATGACTTGAAGCCAGTGAGTTTATTTGGAGAGAGCATCAACAGAAAATAATACTGCTTCATAGTTTTAGATTAAGGTAGGGAGGAGGGAAAGCAATCCCCCCAGGCAATTTAAAACAAATCTTTGCTTTCAAACTGCTGAGCTCTTTCATTTTGAAAAGTAGCAGATGAGTAGACATAGAGAAACACTTAAATTCTTTTTTTTTTTTTTTTGGTAACTATCAATTCATTTTAATGGAGAATTAATGTTGTTGTCGTGATTTCATGACTGCCTTTGCAGATCCCAAGAGGAAAGATATTAAATTGGGAAGTAATTTCAGTTGGAGTTATAAAAATATCAAGAAAAGTCTCAACTAAATATGTATATAAATTATGTAAAACAGCTTTACTTTTCTGACTAAGCTTCTGTGCATGTCTCTGCCATAAAGGTAGAAATCATTTGTTCTGTCTTTATGTAATACTGATTTATATGCACCTATTTTAAAAACAGTGGCCTGATGAAGTACAATTACAGAAAACCCTCAAACAACCTTCCCTCCCTCCTACTTGCCCTCCTTCCTCTTCCCACCACCCCCCCCCCCAAAAAAAAAAAGACCAATAAAGAAACTCAACTTAACCTGCTTCTCTAAAGAATAAGCAGCAATCAGATTGACAGGAGTTAGTGTCCATATTGCAGTGCGTATTAACAGGCTGTCCGTGGAAGTTTTGTTGATAAACTGAAGAGCTGTAAATAATTAAGGGTTTTGAAATTAGTATCTTTGATCTGTTGATCAAGGACCGGCACATAATATCACATGGCTGTTGGGAAAGATCTTCAATTGGCAGATGTTACGCTGAGGCTGGAGAACGACTGAAGATGGAAACAAATGCTATGTTCAACTAAATGCTCTTACTTTGACCCCGTTGGTACGTACGGCTTTAGAGCAGCGTTTGAAGTAAAGGGTGGTTGAGAGAATGGAAAGAAACGGTTAAGTGGGGTAAAGTGCTGTCTTACCCAAGATAAATTGTACTGAATAAACTCAATATTTTCTTGGGTTGGATAGCAGACTTTACACTAAAGAACGATCGCAGCCCAGATTTCCTAGAGCGAAGCAAAGCACTTGATACGTTGACCCACTGGACATTACCGCTTGACGTGGGAGTGTTGGTGGCTAATGTAAGAATTAAGATGATTTGGGACTGACCACAGACAAGACTGCAGCGGATCGTATCGGAGGGAGGAGTTACCGTTAGGAAATAAAGTTCACTCGTTGCTTAGGGATCAATTTTGAAATCACCTGACCTTCCCGACCCATCTCCTGGCTATAACTTGGCCTCTCTCCCGAATTGCATTATTCGGAAGTGTTTGACAGGACAGGAAACAACGGCATTAATAGCAGCTTTGATCTCTTGTGTCTTCCTGCCCGCACGATAATTATTAGAGTTCCTGATCGTTTGTAGTAAAATTAATGAGTTTGTCAAAGAATTTTGATTGTGTATGCTGTGGTCTGTAAAGTGTATAGCAATTTGCATCCACGTATTAGTGTCTGAACAGTTTTGGACTAAATAGTTATTAAATGATTGCAGGTTGGGATTTGATAACCTGCATCTTCCTGTTTCTGATTTTTATATTCTTATCCTTTTATAGCTTTAGCCTTTTTGGTTTGCCTTGCTTCCTCTATATTTTACCAGGCCACTCTAGCGCTCAATGAGAGATCTGTTTTGGACATAGAGTTCTTAAAAATCACCTGGCTGGAGTATAAATCTGGGAAAGTAATGGTCCAAACATAAATTTAGAGTTTTGTGCTCTCCTGTGGATTATGTTTAGTAATGTGTTTTTTGTTTCTTTGATTTCTTCTCCACCCCCTCCAAACAGGGGAATGAATCCTGAAACAATCTTATTAAGGGAAATAAGTGACATGGACTCCAGATAAAACTTTGCCAGTAGAACAAAGCAGATGGGAGGAGGGAAAAAAAAAAAAATTTTACTTATTTGCAACGCAGTAGCAGTTGGGATGCAAAAAAGTTGAAGGCAGATGAGAGTTTTTCAAAATCTGTCCTTGTGCACTGTGGCTTTGCAGTGCAGAAGAATGACTTTTCCTGTTAACATTTGCATAATCTGAAATACTGGGTCTAGAAATTAAATTTTAGGAAGGATTTTTGAAAAAAGCTGTTAAAAGCTGTTGCTACTTAATGTTAGGAATAGTGTCTTTCACCTATAGTATGCAGAATCTTAGGTGAACAGAACACACAGATTTCTCCCCCCCCCCTTTTTTTATATGCAAATAATTTTAGGAGATGGCTTCAATGTAATAGACTATTCTTATTTTTTTTCTTACATAACTTTTTGTATTGTTACTCTGTGACTTTTGTGACGAGACATTGCCATTCAGATAATATGTTTTTGTATCTCTTTCCTCACATAGGTTTTGCACAGGCAGATGATTCAATTTTTAAGAAGGGCTTAGATAAACTTTACGGTCAGATGAATGATCAGTTACTAGAAAGTCAGTAAGAGAAACATCAATTTCACACTTCTCAGGCCCCGGTTTTAAGTTTAGGTTAAAGGTTTTCCTGCAGTCTCTAGCCTCTTCTCGAATCCCTGTCAGCTGCAGTGATTTCCAACCACATCTTGCTCTGGCACATCCAGTATGCACTCATTAAATATTGAAACTCAGTATTCAGAAACATTATTCATTCATTAATATTGCATCGTGGCCTAAACTGCATTGTTCAAAACATTTTTGAATGTTAGGCAAGTCTGTCAGAATGCATTAAGAAACTCGCTTGTGTCAAACTAAGCCAAAAAACAAATTTTTTTTGAACAGTTTGCACTATAAACGTGTTTTATTCTAATTTTAATTCAGTGAAAGTGTTCTGAGTTGAGGAGACGTCATATAGAAACCTATGTTAAAACACCATGAAAAGTGAAGGAAATTGGATAAAATGAACATTAATTTTCAATAAAATTCTCCCTTGAAAACATAGATTTATATTTTCTTAAATAGTGGAATGTTCTAGTTTTATGTCTTCTTTACATGGAGTTTATACTTTAGGATCATCTCCAACTTCTAAGACTAATATTTCTTCAGATTTTTCTACCTTTTATAGAGAGGAAGAGAGGATGATTTTCCTGATAGTGGACTTTGAAACAGGAAATAGTTCGATTTTTTTGGCTGGTTGGATGTAAATGAAAAATGACACGGTTCATGTTTTGTACTTCGATGAGTTTATCTTGGGTCACCACTAATATATCAAGCTGTGTAGCTTGCAGACTGTAATAAAGATATAACAAATAGCAAGTAATTATTTCCCTGAAAAGTAACAGAAAGAAAATACTTAGTCTTTGATAGTGTGATAAACTTTCAATATCCAGAAATAAGGGCTGAAAATGATATATCACTATATTTGTTTTTAATATTGGATTGTTTACCAATTTTGGATTTCCTGTGAGCTCTGAATTAGTTTAGAATAAAGCATGTAGTGGCCAAAGTACAAGACTCATAAAACTGAAGATATTTTAACGTTTCGCTGTGTGTTGCAGTTGTCCACAAATGTCCTTTTTCCTTATTGATAAACTTTAACATCTGCACATATTTTTGAAGAGTCAGAAATGCAGAATTTTCAGAAATGGAGATCTGAAAGTAAGCAAAGGAGTGAATTCTTCTGGGTTGAAAATTAAAAACTATTCATCTTGTTAGCATGGCTAACATGGTTCACGCTGTGCAAGATTTCAGCACTGTGTCATAAACTTGCAGGTTATAAATAACAAATTTTTCTCTCCAACTCATTAAAAATAGAGATCTGAAAAGGATTAAAAATTTTTTTTTCACACTTTTTAATTTTTTTTTGGGAGAGCTTTCTAGTATTTCTTAAATCCAGAAAACTGACCACATGTCTGTTTACAGAGGTTTTCTTGTTTATTTTTTAAATTTTAGTTCTGCTTCATGGTGATAGGAGAGCGGAGCTAGCTGGGTATTTTCTGACATGACTTTTTTTCTTCTTTTCCTTTTTTTCTTCGTTTTGGTTGGACCATAGACATAAGTTATCAGACATTCATTTTAGGTCATTACTTCAGTGAGGAATTATTTTTGCTAGCGTATAGCCATGAAGTGGTTGCAGTTAAATTCTGGTGTCATATGATTAAAAAATAATTACTTTAAACTCTTTTTTTTTTTTTTTTTTAAATACAGAAAATACCAAATTCTGAAAATCGAAAGGGCTACTTTCTACGTAGTGTGTTAAATATAGATCTCTTCAATCTCTATATCCTTAAGATGCCTTAATTTATGCAAGTTTTGCCTTCCTTCTACTGTCGGCTGTGGCAGATGGCCAAGGTGAGCTGAGCAATTGAGGTTTTTCTTCCTTTTTTTTTCTTTCCGTGGCGCGTTGGAGAGAGTCGTAGGGAGGAAAAACCAGCTCGTGCTGGGCGGCTTCGACCGATGACTGTCATGTGCGAGGTGGGCGCTCTAATCCGTCGCCTGCGTAGTCGATGACAACGTATGGTGCCGCGTCACTGCTGCGATGCTCCAGCTGTTCTTCGTCCCCATCGGGGCCAAATCAGTACCGCTAGCTTGGGCAAACGCCATAATTTTATTCATTCAGTCTTTTTCAGCCGCTGCAAGAGAGAGAGGTTTTCCTCCCCGAGAAGTGGGGCGAGTGTTTCAGGCTGCCTTACATAACGCTCTCCAAAAGTTCAGCGTATTCGCACGTAGCTTCTCGGTTCCTTACTCCTGCGCGAGCGTGTTGTGCTCGTCGTCGCGTTGAGAACGATGTAATAACAGATGGCATCCGGAAACTCGCGTTCGCTGCCTCTGTAGAGAAAACTAAGGAAGAGTGAGAGGGGGAAAAAAAAGAGAAAAAAGTAAAAATATGTTTGTGAAATGCAGATGATGGAGCTCATAAATACATTTATGTACGAGTATTGGGCGGAAATCATTCAAAGGTGAATGTTTTCCTCTATCTGCAGAGAGGAGGCAGTGGTGGAAGTATCTTGACTGTAGGGAAAAGTAACCTGTCTTGTATTGCTTTCTAGATTTCTGTTTGAGGAGGTACTTCAATTTTGACAAGTTTTGTGCAAAATTAAAAGGCTATTTTGCCTTTTAAACTTATGACTCCATAGCTTTGGGAAATGCAAGGAAGGATTTAGGAGGTGGGAACAGGAGGCATCTTTCCTGACTCCTGCAAAACGTGATCTGTAGATTTTCAAGAAGGGTCTTTGGTCTTTATCCTTTTTGAAGAAATGCAGAAGCCGAAAGGTTATTCTGCTGAAATAGGGCATTTCCATTATGGCTTTGGTCTGAAGATGGTTGGGCCAGATGTTTTGATCACGTGTATACTTGTAACCTCTTTTTTTGTTGTTTTTTTCTTTTTTTGGCCTCCATCCCTCCTGCCACCCCTCAAACATACAGATCTAAGAACAAATTGGCCTATATATATATATGAGAGCATCTTTCAGACATGTTATTCATCTGTCTGCTTTTATCTATCTAAATGTACGTGCAAGATTGCTCTTTGAGACTAAAGTGTTAGTTTTATGTCCAGTTTTAACAGAGATGATTGCAGGGCCATCAGTAAAAAAAGTATGCCCAATTTTAACTGGTACAACTTGTTTTCTTCTGTCAAAAGTGTTTTTACATCTTTTAACATTGATATATTATCTATTGCGTTTAGAATAACCATATGTGGTGGATGACTCAGCTTTCTACTTGGAAAGCATGCTTCTGTTAACGTATATCTAACAAAAGAATCCCTGCAGCTTAGCACAAAGAAAAACATGAAGTTTTCTAGCTATTCACAGATGCTTTTTTTCTATTTTGGAGCTGTAATAGTCACAGATTTGGTGTACCCTGAAGACAGATTTCTAGGGCAAGGATGGGAACTGACATGTTTGAAGTATCATAGTTACCAGAAATGTATCAACTGGGGTAACTCTGCCAGTCATTGACTTAGCGGTGTTACACTTGGAGTGTTTTCTGCTTCCACGTTGGAACATATTGATGTACCACTGAATGGTACTTCGATGGTTCAAAGAGAAATTTCGGGAAGGCACGCACATGTTTTTCACTCTTCTGTGTGTTCACCTTGTGTTCACGTCAACAACAAAATGACAGGCGTTTTCTGTTATTGTTTTCTTTAAAATATTTACTGATTTGATTTATTTCAATTACTTAGCAGTAGATAGATTTATGGATAGATGGAAATGTCTACTTATTTAGATATTGATACCAAAATATAGTATTAAAATATGCGCTTTATATGTGCTATATGAAACAAAATACTCCATGAGTCATGTGATGCTCTGTTTAGAGCTGTGGACTGCGCTTTCCATTTAATAAATGAGAGACAGTCATCAAGCATGTAAAGGATGGGTGGAAGAAGTTATGATATGGAATTTCAGAGTGCCAGAAGCTTGAGGGGCGATAAAAAGATAAGTGACTTAATCTTTGGGTATCTTTTAGCTAAACTGCAAAAAGTGCAAGAGTCCTACAAGAATAAATTTTCTTCAAAGTATTAACTTAAGAGCTCTGAAGTCCTTAAAGACAGTGCTGTAGAAGGGCAGGAGCAGTTGCTTTTTGTATATATGATTGTATGCTATAAAACAGTATAGAGCATGAAATACTGTGAAGTGTTAATTCTGAGCTCAGTATGTAGAGATTTACGTTAATGTGTTATGTGTAGTTTCAAATAGCACTATGGAAAAGTAATCCTCTTGCATACTTTATTTCACTGAATCGGATAGTGTGACTGGATAGCTGTACATTTTCTGAAACAGCATTTCCTAATTATTTAGTATTTTTTTTTATTCAAGCTATCAACTTTATAGAAAAATGTATAGCCTTGTCTGCTGTTTCAGCACCTTTTTTAAGGCACAAAGTTTATTTCTTTCTGTACAAACGATCAGTGTAATACATAATATCTCTTGTCTGTTAACTATGGCTTTGTGCTTAAACATGGGAACCATTATATTGAGCCTTTAATTTTACTGTAATTAAAGTTGTCATTGTAAATGGTCTATTTAGGTGGAGTTGTTGGAGGAGTGGACTAAACTGACAGGTTGTGCTGTATAACTCTACCTGCTTATAAATTGCAGATCTGGATTTTTTTTTTTTTTTTTCCTTTTGGCTAGGTAATTATATAATTTATTATTGAAGATTTAGCTGTTGTTTGCCTTCATTCAGCTGCAGTATATGCTGAATACCAGTAAAATGAATTTGTAATGTCAAGGAAGAAAACTACTGTAAGTTGATGCAAGCAAATGTTTGAGCTGTTGGAACGTAGCTGCCTGGTGTTTGTTTCATTAAGCTCCTACAAGCCACCCAATTATGTAACACAAATAAATGAAAATTACTTCAAAATCCTACTACTTTTGTTAAAACTCTGGTGAATTTTAATCAGTTGAGATGGGCATTTAGGATATTTTTATGACTAAAGCTTGCCTTAAATGAAGTCTATTGCATGCTCAGGAAGTTGAGTACAGTTATGCATACGTTTTATTAGGTAGATATGATGAGATACCTTTCTGATCACTTGAATTCGGATTAGAGTAGATAGGAAGAACCTTACATTTTTGCTTTAAGGTGCATGTAAAAAGCAAGGCAGTCACAGATGCTTTTGAAGAACATGAACTGTATCTTTTTGGCCTAACTTATACAGAATTTGATCATGAAATAGTATCAACTTCTTTTATGGTAGAATGCTGCACAAGAAGGGGGGGGGGAAGTAAAATATTATTGCTCTGCTATTTTCTTTGAGTGAGATGACCTGTGTGTCTTAATCAAAAAGGTTAATAAACTGCTTCCAAACACCTTGACCGAACAACATATACAGATGTTGCCAAGCCTTTGAGTTTATAGTTAGTTGGGCAGGGGAAGTACCTATGCATGCAACTAGCCTCTAGCGAAGGTGCAAGCTTTTGCTTCCGGAGCTGAGCATATTAATGCCAGTGCTGCTCTGTGAGTTTTGTCTGGAAAAGTTGCTAGCTGTAGGTTTGGAAGATCTATGTGTTAGGACTAGGCCACAGGCCTTTCTAGTCTGTACGAGGAAAGCCAACTGCTGTTCATGAGAATAAATTTATCAACCTGAATGTAGAGGAAACCTGGATATTTCTTTATGACAAAGGTACAAAAGCCATCTAGTATTTCAGAGCCAAACAAGAAGAAAAATTACGTAGGAAAGTGCTCCAGATCTTTCTGATGGAATAGCCGTCTCAAAAAAGGATTACAATTAAGCAGAGAGTCCGCAAGGCAGATGGATGCGTATGCACAAAAGAGTAGCAAAGAAAGCTTTGTGCTAGAAATCAAGGGGTGGAAGAGGGTCAAAATGAGAATTCCTTCAAATGCACTGGAAATCTTCATTTTCTTTATTCTGGTATGTTTCGAACTAAATAGATGTTTTTCCTCCACTTATCAAAAAAAAATGTTGGAGACGAGGGAGGCTAGCATAGTGAAGGTGAGAGTCTTAAAACTCAGAGAGGGCTAATGTGCTTGAGTTGGAGGGCTAACATATCTCTGTTGCAGGAGTACGAAAGAATTATCTGTCTGACTGCAGGCCTTTAGTAGCAAAGATTTTTATCTAGTCCATTAAGTTAGCAACATGATGCAACTGGAGATTGACAAATAGTTTGTACCTGTTCTTATATATATATATATATATATATATATATATATATATATATATAAAAGAGTGGAAGTTCAAGGTAATTCAGACAGCCACAGATCTGTTGAAGTAAATTAGTGGCAAACAAAGACGTAAACAAATTTTGAAGAGAAGATCAATTACTGACGTAGAAGGGAAAGGAAAATAAGAGACAAGCAACATGGATTTACTCAAGGGAAATAACACCAGAGAATAAACAATTTGATATTTTTGTCCCGTAACGACATAGCTACTTTAAAACACAAATACGGTTGGCCTAACCTCTCCAACCACTGCTGAAACACTTGGCATCTTTAGAAAACTACTGGTCAAACTGGAGAAGGTGGAACTTGGTGAGGGAACGGACCAGTGGAGATTACTGGTAGGCATAGGGACTAGAAGGTGGTTAGTAATGGGATTTCTCATGGAACGAATGTTAGCAATACTTTCATTTATGAAATTTGCTTATCTGCAAAGAACACATCACTTGCCCGTTAATATCTTCCTCATTTTTCACATGGGGTGGGGGCAGAAGGAGGTGCAGGGGTAATAATTTGTTTGTTAAAATCATTGAATGTGGTATTACTAAAGATAGGAATTGAAAGTCAGGGTCCCTTCCTGTACTGCCATCAGCTGTCCTGTTAAGGTGGAAGTTCCTTGGGGGATCGGTCTGGGAGTGACAGCGAGATGTGATTGCCAAGAAAGGATGGCACAGAATCCTTTCCTGGGTTTTTATCACATGGTGCACTTTGGAAGCTTGTAAAGTTAGGTGAGGTTATACAGCTTTGGGAAATGTAGGGTCTGGATGCCAGTTTTTGGTGTCCTGTCCTCATGTTTTCCTCTCCTGTTGTGGTAGGAGCACCAGATAAAGGCTCTCAGGTAGCTATTCATGGCCAAGAATATGGTTCCAGCTCACTCTCATATCATGGGCTTTAGCAGCAGCTTGTCACTCTGAGCCAGATGTGTTCATGAAGAGAAACATGGTGGTTTTAGGCAATATTTCTGCTTGCAATGGTGATGTACTATTCCCTTTAGGGAAAGGAGAGCGGTAGAGAGGGTGGGGCTGGCATCCTGATGGTTGAATCACACTGGCAGATGAAGGATATCATTAAAGGATAAAAGGAACAAGATAAAAGGTATTATTTTTCCTGCCGAGGAACATTACGCTTGAAAATGCATTGATAATATGTTGTAGAAAGTGTTTTGTTTTTTGACATGTGTTTGCGTGATGAAGCTCTAGAGGGGCAGCCGGAGCCTACATACAGGCAGCAGGAGGACAGGGACTCCTATGATGGCAGAGGTTGGAAACGTGTGATTTCTGGCAAAATGAAGAAAGAGCTTTCGGCACTTCCAGAAGTTAGGTTGGTGATTAGGTACAGGACCCTGGCACCAGAAAAGGAGGAGTGAGTTTTATTGGGAGAGATGCCTGGACTGGCAGTATTTACTCTGAGTAACCTGATATGATTTTTGAAGTTAGGCCTTCTTTGAGCAGGAGATTGAAATAAGTAATTTCCAGAGGTCTCTTCCAATGAAATTTTCTCCCATTTTGTGAATGTTCAGTGTTTGATAACTGTTGATCACATCTTGAATATTTAAAATGCCAGTGTTTGTATTTAAAATTTCCTCTTCGAAATGTTGTTTTTCTTTTTTCCCCTTAAAGCTTTGTTTTGAATATGATGCTCCAAGGACCTGTGTTCAGGACTGGAATGGCTACGACAGTCTCGAGATACTCGAGCTAATTTTAGATGGGCTAGCTCAGGCAGAGTAGGATGTCTTGCCCTGAGTCCTCAGCTTCTGTGAAACCTGCATTATATCACCATCGCTGTTGTCACCGGAGTCTGGATATCCTCACGGCTGTGTCATTGTCCGTTAATTCTGTTGGATGTCGGAGCTTCTGAGGAAAGGTTTCTTAACCGCTTAGTGGAAGGTGGGGAGACAGATGACACTGGTATGTGGACTAGATTCTGGGTCATCTTGTTTAACAAGTTTGCAGTAAAGCACATGCAGAGTTTTGGCAAAGGTAGAAAAGAACGTCCCATCGTTCTGTAGCGTACTTAGCAGGGAGGCTGAACGTAACAGCAGTCAGGTTAAGTCATCAAATGGTGTATCTTGACATTAGGAACCTATTATTTTTAAGTGTTAGAGGAGCTGACTTTCAAGCTCTCTTCCAAAGAGAAGAGAGGAGCCTCGTTGAGGTACGTAATTCTAGGGGCAAGAGGGAGAGAAGACTTAAAAGACTAACTGAGCTAATGTCAAATGTAGGAATAGTTTGACGAGGATTAGAGGTAAATATTGGAGCTTTTTTTTAAATTGTGGAGAGTTTATAATGTGGAAAAACTCTGGCAGCCTTTTCAGATAGTATCTGATTTCATATAATTTAATTACAATGTGCATAAAGAAGAGAGACTTTTAGGGGAAAAATATTTGTGAGAAGTAGAATCCAGAAAGGATGGTGAAGGAGCATACTTCAGTGGCTGGAAACACTAAATGCTGCTTCTGCTGTCTCTCGCAAGACAGAGCTACTGAGACTTCTATTTTGACACTTTTTAGGCAAAACAGTGTTCCTCCAATCGAAAAGATAACCAGTGTGTTTTGACTGCACCATTGATTGTGTGAAGGGTTTGATATATCGATGCTGCTGGAATAATTTGGGGGACCTTGGGAAATCACTTAATGGAATTTCGTCCATGTCTGCATAATCTGACTTTTTGCTGGAGTAATTGAAGATGCTGCTTAATAAACTTTTTATAAAGACTCCCAGTTGGTTGCTGCATTTCAGAGGGTTGTGTCTGAGCACAAAAGTAATACATGTTGTAATTGTCTTTTCCTTCCCCACCCCACTTAAATATTTTCCCTGGGGAAGAATCTAATGTACCGTAATGCTAGTACCTTTTACAAAGTGACCCTGCTCATTACGATTTGTTCTTTGAAGCTCCCTTGACGATGTATAAATGCACTGAGAATACTTAAGCTTCCTCTCCTTCGCTCTTTGAAAAATCTATTTGAAAACCTGTATTTGATATTCCCATTATGATTCTGAGCTCTCAAATGTTGACTCTGTGTTCAGTGTCACAACACATGTGCAATAGATGAAATTTATTAGCTAAACAATCTAATGTATTTGTGTGTATTTTCATGAAAATTAGATACGGCGTGCTTATATAAAGTACCCTTGTAAGAATTTCTAGGAAATTTGTGGTTTGTGACGTTATATACATGTTGAGAATTTTCTGGGGCTGGAGTTGCCTGCATTAACTCTGTTGTAAGAGGTTCATTAGCTCCGTTCGTGTGATGCTCTCAAATCACTGGGAAGGTTTATTATGGTTGTTTAGTTCTTTCGGAGCTCGGTAAATAGGTGTGTTGTTTGGGTTTATGGTGTATCCAAATGTAAGAAAGCATTATCCCATTACAGAAGGGAACAGAGGTTGGAGCTTGAATTAGATGTCTAATTACTGCCTGGCTGTGGGGGAGAAAGAGTATTTTTAAAGGAGTTCTTAAAAATAAAACAAAACCAGCCCTCCTCCCAAATAAACAGGCCTCCCTGCATATTCTTATTACTTAAAGATATTTTAATGAAGTTGTATATCTTGTGATTTTGTAAATAGTGTTATTAATACTTACTGAATTTGTGTATTCTGACTTTTGACACTTTAATTGAAAATAAACTTCTGGCATTCTGTAGCAAATATTCCGTGTGCCTTAAGCCAATAAGAATTGGTTACAGTGACTATTTTTAAACTGACCATGCTTATGTCCTTCTAAACTACACTTGGAAAATGCACTTTAATCTAAATTTCCCTCCACCTTCTGTAGGTTGAAACAAGAGCAAACGTACGTACGTGATGAGTTTGGCAAACTTCTGGAGCGAGAAAGGATCGCCTCGAACGAGCATTTGACTCGAGCCATTCTCAGAGAGCGATCTGCCACGGAAGAGGAGCGTCAGAAGGCACAGCGCTTTGTGAGTTCAGAAACTTCTGTATAAAGCTCGGATTTTTAAACAACCTTGCCTTAAGACTTTTTTCCAAACTATTGGTAGAAGAAGAAAGCAGATCTCTTCCTGTGATTATTATTTTTTCTTATTACTAACTATTATCTGCCCTTTTTACTTTTTTTGCTGTGAAATGTCCCTGTCTTAAGAACAGCTGATTAAGAAGAGCCTATTTTTAAGAAGTTTGCAAAAGATGTTATGTTTAGTGGGTGGGGCGGGGAGTAATATTTATGTCTTTTTTTTCAGAGGAAGGAAGAATAATGTGATAATCTACATCTATATACTAAATTTTGTTAGACTGTGCTAAGAAGTTACTGAATACAAAACACTCTTCTTGGAATTAATTATCTACTACTTATTTAAATAATATTTCTGGGCTAGAAATCTCACTAACAATAAGGATTTAAAAAGCAGAGTTTTTGAAGTCTCTTATGTGCTAAGAAAACAAACAAACAAGCAAAGTCCAACTTTTCATGATTGTCTCAAACTTCGGTACCAGCTTCGTGAAAAATTCTGTATTAAAGAGTCATATTTCATTAGAGCTGATGTATAAAACCTTCCTGACAAGGAAGTTGTAAAATATAGCTGCCTGTTTTCCCCTGCAAACTGGCACTATATATTTCAGTCAGTTCCAAATGTCTGGCAGATTTATAGCTTCCTATAGCAGTCGCTTGGGGCTGCCTGTATTGAGTCTTCTATCTAACAATAATAATTATTCTCTGAGGTATGAACGGGCCTTTTTGGGGCAAATGACTTGAATATAAACGGTAAACAAATTGGTGTTTTCAAGGGGGGGGGAAGTTTGAAATCATGTATGTGAGCATTCCTTTTAAAATAAATGGAATTGCTTATGTCAGTGTCTGTATAAACATTTGTTTGGCCCTCTGTATCTGAAGTAAAATCAAAGCCTTCTAAGAATTATGTTTGTACCATAGCAAACTAGCCATTGCAATAAGCCATGGCTTTATCTATGCTGTATAAGTAAAAAAACCTATTGCCTGTGTTGTTTTGCCAAATCACTGACGTTTATTTAAAAAGTTCGCCTAAATGTGCCTGAGCATTAGGATCTTTTTGGAGTCGTTTCCCAATGCTTTTTTCAGACTTATATGGTAATGCCATTATTGAAGAATAATTAATTATAGTGTGGTTAAACAATTGATTCATATTTTGTTATTTTAAAGTATGGGATCAAAGGAAAATGGAGAGGAATTTTGATCTAGACACAGTCTTAGACACATCTTATGACATAAACCTTTGATTGCTACTGTTGTGCAGGACAAATAAGGGTTTTGTGGTGTCAGCCCAATGAAGAGCTGAAGCTTTATATTTGGGAATATTATTTGTGTGAATTGCCAGGGCTTTGCATCTTTCACTTACTACTGTATTTAGCATCATGCTTTTGAGAAGTATGTGATACCTTTCTCGTCAGATGAACGACTGAGAGATTTCTTACTGCATATGTGAAACTGGCTTATTTAGCTGCTACATCAGTTTTATTGTTAGTTTTCTCTTATTCTAGAATATTGCGGTTGGAACTGCTCTAGTGAAGCAATCGGGAGTCGCTGTTCTCTAATTCTGTACCTTGTCAGGTTGGAGAGCGTTGTTTCAAGCTGCGTGGTGTTGCTGCACGTTGAGTTGGAAGAAGAGCATGCAGATAGTGCAAATGAAATGAAGCAAACACCTTAAAGTCTTCAAGGGTGTGCTGTCATGTGGAATTGTATCGAGGCAGTTGCTGTCTTTTAGTGGTGAAGGCACTGCTGCCTGTCATCTTGGAAAGCTCACTATTGAAAACGCATGTCTTTGTGGAAGCACAAGTTAGTTAGGGCGCGTGTTCTGCAATTTGGAAGAGGAGCAAGGTATCTGAGCTCTGTCAGTGACTTATGCCAGTGACATTGTACTTCATAAACCTGTAAAATTTTAAAACATCTTGCGTTTTCCAGTGAAAATGGCTATGCGGTTTTGCCGTTACTACTAAAAAGTTGTTGTTGCCACCATAGTTTTGTTCATTCTTGGAAGCGTAAGACAACAAAGTAGCAAGTGGTCCTTGTGTGCTAGTTTCTTGAAAATGAGTAAGTGATAAATCAGTTTCTATCAGCTTGCTGCCTTCTCAAGCATTAAATAATTCTCACCTTCCATGTAGATCCTTTTATAAGCCACCTCCTCTGCTTTCCTGTAAATGGTCATCTTTTAGTCCCTTGGCTTATTTGCTTCTGCTAGCTGTTTATTCATGTTTCCCCTATCCACGTTGAATTTATAAAATCTGTAGCACACGGGGATATGTTTGTGTAAGTCATTTGTGAAGTAGCATGCAGGATCTTATGTGTTAAATAACTGCTACAGGAGGCTGATATTTTATGTAGTCTGGATTTATCTGGCCTGTAAGATTCTTTGTGGAGAGGAGGAGTATTTTTTTTTATATTGTTTCTTAAACATCAGTAGTGTTATCTATAAAGTTAATTTCTTTGCTGCTCCTTCATTGTTTAAATAGTGCACAGAAAATGATAATATTATGGTTAGGAAGGAAGAAAAACTTTTTTTAAAGACTACTAACTCATTTTTAAAATAAACAGGCATGAAACTGTTAGATTGAAGTACATGTTTCTCATTCCTAAACCATTTTAACAGCAGCTGCTGGTTGTAGCTTCAGAGAGAAGAAACTTCTGAGAAACATACCAAAAATTAGCATTAACTCTCTTAAAAAAAGGAAAGCTGAAACAGGCCTCTAAAAGAGTAACAGCTTTGCAGGTGGCAAGAAGAACTACAGAAAAACATCATTTATGTCTTTAAGCAAATGTATTCCACTTATCAAAAAAGAAGTGTAAAGGAAGTCAGCAGAGCTTGAGCAGCAAGGTAAGGCAAAGGAGGAAGACATCCTTAAAAAAATAAAAAATCTGAAATAATTTTCAGGCAGCCAGAATTAGGAAGATCATGACACCTGCTAGACTAAATGTCAAAAATGCAAAAACTCAGAGGCACGGTGCGACAAAAAAGGTGTTAAAGTGCAATTAATAAAAGGTATAAAGACTAACACACGCGTGCGTGCGCATACACATACACCTGTGCGCACGCACGCCCCAGAACAGGAATCCCACGAAAGACTCTTTAAGCCAGTAGATGATTAGGGAGTAAGAGCAGTGCACAGAAGAGAAAAAGCCATAGCAGGAAAGAGCACTGTAAATGAGTTGTTCTACAGATCTATTCAGAGTGGAAGAACTCGTGGAAGTTCCCATGCTGAAACTTTTCTTTGCAGAGGTCTCTTAAAATGGTGTCTCGGATCTGAAGTTTTGATAGAAGACGTTAGGGAAGAAATTGATGGTATTACTAATAATGGTATTGTATTCACACAAAGTCTGAAAGAAACTCAAAGATGATAGATGAGCTAATGATAGCTGAACTACTTACTGCTGTGTCAGCTGTTAGTGAAAGCTCCCTCAGTACAAGTGGACTGAAACGTGGCTAATGTGATGTCAACTTTTTTTTAAAATGATTTTAGGGAAGATGCAGAGGTTTGCAAAACAGTAATTCTGATGTCCGAACCAAGCAAGGTAGAAGTTACATTTGAGAACGGAATTTCTAGACCCTCACCAGAGCTGCAGGAATCGGCCCTCGCAGAGTCAGCATGAGGATTTGTTAAACTGTTGATATTCAAAAAATTCAGCAGAAATAAATCTAGCTGCTGTTAATTCCTTTAGTAATGTCTTCAGAGGTCATTGACTCTCAGGAGTCACCATTCAGACACAGCTGAACTTCCCTTACTGCAGCATATGGCTATAGCCTTTAAGATGCAATCCCAAGGAAACCTAAGGCACCAAAGAGCTTGTGGGGTCTCCTTCGGCATCTCACCCCGTCTCTGGCTGTGGGATCCTGCTGTCCCACTGCAGTGGTGCTGATGTTTGTCTGATGCTGAAATGAGCTGATTTGGCTTGCTAGCCCTATAAAAATTCATTCTCCTTCCCCCCCCCCCCCGTCTGCCTAGTGCTGTGAACCAGCTATTTAAAGGGTCACATGAACATCAGTGTTAGGTGTAAGTGATGCAGCGGACGCATGGGGGAAAAGAGGGAGTGGGACTATCCTTTTGGCAGCAGTGAGTAAGAAGACAGATGTGACTTGTCATGTTGAAGAAAGCTTTCACATGTTTACAAGGTGCATCTTGGTCAGCTTTGCTAATGAAGAATTTCTTCATCTCTTTTCTAGCTGTTTCTCTCTCTGCGGTGCAGTTCACCACCTTTTCTGTTGTATCAATGAGCTGATGTACACTGAAGCAAGCTAATTACAAATTATCGCTCTGGAGGCTTTCTTCAAGTGCAGATGTGTCAACAGTCTGCTCTATAGGTTGGCTATGGATGCAGTTTGTTATTTCCTCAGCCCAGCAGTTTTGGAGGCAAGTTGTTGGGGGAGGCTAACAAAAGCTTCTTGAACTGGCCTTGTCACTGAGGAGAGTGGGTTTTTGTGCCTTTACCCTTACCCACAGTCAGTTTGGAGACCAGCTATTTGGAAAACACCTGCATTTGTTTCACCACAGGAGGAAGTGCTTTGTATGCTTGAAGTAGTACTTGAGAATTGTCTGTGTCTAACGCTGGATGGTGTGTGAAGAATATATTCCTCTTTCATACCCCTAGCATGTAGGTTTAGAGTATGATATATATTCTGCCCATTCTTCTTGGAAGAAGAGCTTCTTAATGAATTAAGTCTTTTATTTCAGTCTGACCATAAAGAATTTTGATACTGGTGATCTCCTCTGGCGAGGACTGGAGTTGAGGGCTCCCTACTGCTGAACACTCCAGGAATACTTGTACTATGTCTTATTCATGTAGGCAGCAGACCTGTTCTCCTTTGCTGTATTTATATTTGGTGATCTTTGCTGCACATCTAAAAATTGTAGGCAGTTCAGTTGAATATGGTTTTGTTGAGCAGCTTTAGATGTGGTAACTTTGCCATAAATAGCTTATTGACATTCCATCACTTGAGTCATTATGAGAGTTGGGGTGAGACATGGGAACATGGAGTAAAAAATCGATAGTTATCCGTAAAGCAGAAGGTCTGTTGTATTTCCATCTCCTTATAATGACCTGGAGTTTACTGTTAACATATTTTCTTCACTGTCTGAACTGAAATGAGCTGTCATTAAGATCCTATATGTTAGAAAATAGTTTTATTGAGCTGCCAATGACATTAAAGTCTCATTTCCCTTTGAAGAGGCAGAGAAATATTGTTCTGTTCATTTGCTCTAACCATAACATTAAAATTTGATTATTGCCATCATTAGAAATCTGTATCTATGCTAATACAATTATATATATTTCCCAAAGTATTGTTCCAGACTTTCATTGAAGTACCTGTTAGAGAATGAAATCTGTTGTTGCTGAGTTTTCTGTTGTTTTAAATTATTTTCTACACAAGAATGTCTATTAATAAATTCTGTGTTCAAAAAATCAATTTGGGAGAAGTATCCTTATATTAAAAAACAGTTTTTGCACCTTAGGTGAATGTGGTAATCCGATTATTGGATATTTTTGCTAGCAGAATCACATTTGAGATGTATAATTCTTCTTTTACTTTTCTAAGCGCTGAAATCAATAGACAAAATACATTCCTTGATATATTAGAGCTGAAGTGTGTTGAGTTACATTAGGAATGGATTTGACCTAATGTCATAATTGAAAACATATTGTTAAGATAGTGTTTTACTCTTCTGTGTCTCAACTGTTTAGGTGTTTTTCCTATCATCCTTGCGTGGCTGGTCCAAGTCACTATATGCATGTGCTAGGCAATGACCTTTGCTTTAGTATTGCATTTATTTTTCCTGTCCTCAATTCATTATCTTTGTCAAGAGGAGGTCCCCTATTTTCCATAAGCAGATTATATTCTGACCCTTCTTGCTCTTTCCAAACAGTCCTGTGCTAACCATATTTTAAGGATGACTTCACTAGAGGATACCAGGGGGAAGAATTACTAAATGAGTTAAGGCATTAGTTCTCAAGAGAAAAGAAGTCTGTTTACAAATCTGCAGTATTTATTACATACCTCATTTAGCTCATTCATCATTTTAATAGAAAAATGAATCTTTTTAGATGAATCTGTAATAATTTGAGGTAAACTACATAGCCTAAGGCAAAACATGATTGCTTACTGTAGAGAAGGCCAAGCTGTTTTTGAAAAATACAGTATGATTGGTGACTATAATTTGTGATTTTTATGATAGTGAAAATATTAAAGGCTTTCTAGCAGTGCTCGTATTTGAAAATGAAACTTAAAGTTTGGAAACAGTGTGGTACAAAATTAGATTTAGTGACTGTTGTTTTGTCTCCTGTTCTTCTGTTTTATAATAAACATCTGTACTTCTTGAAAGCAGAGATTTTTTTGGAGACTTATTCATAAGATTCTTTCAGGTTTATAGGCATATTTCTTTGTTGGCATGTGCTGTCCCTTTTAACATTTAGAAATAGCTGTCTTGTTGCAACAAATAGTCTTTTTGTATTAGGACTCTTGTAATTTGGTTAACAGTAATCTGGCACTTTTTCTTCCTATTGTAGAAGACAGGGTAAAAGAGAAATAAGAATGGGGGAAGAAGTTATTTTTGCATACTGAGGATGTGATCCGTTGTTTTAGGTTTGTGTTTTGGGGAGGTTTTTTGGTTGTTTTTTGTGAAGGAGCTGGGATGCAAGTTGCTTGGGACATCAGAAGAGGGCTCCTTGGAGTACATAGTGGTCTGGCTTTCCCGTGGTTGAGAACAGTTGTCAAGCTGGTACCGTTCTGCTTCCCATCTTTGAAGAGGACCTCCTTCAGTGTCTTCCAGGGAAGTGGCACTGGGTCGCTAGTGCTTGAGATTTGTTCCCGAGCATGCTGTACCCATTTCTGTACAGTAACAATATTTTCAATTCTAAATTGTCACCACTATGTGGATTTACAGAACCTGTCAGCCTAGAATTTGGAAAGAGGTATCAAAGGAAGTAATAAGCTTTCTTAGAGCTTGAGGGCTTTCTAATTTTCCAGTGCTTTCAGTTAGCCGGTCACTTCAAAATAAACAATCTTCATATCATACTGATGTGATAAGCTGAATACTTAATAATCCCGTATCCAAGGATAGCTTTTCAAAGGAAGCCGCACAGAAGAAAGAACTGCATTACTCTGAAATAACAACTAAGCATTCTGTTGAAAAGACAGATACTCGGGGGGGTAGTGGAAACGAATTCAAGCTAAATTTTCCTCCTTTTAAATCGTAAACTTCTTGCTTGTACCCAGCATCTGTCCTGACTTTGCCATTTTATCTTCAATAGCCTCCTTTTGAAGATCTGCACAACCTTAGGACTTGTGATGCTCTGGTGCGTCTGATGTTTCCAGTTCCATTTAGGATATTGCAGTTGCTGCTTCAGAGGCTTCCCCGGCACTTGATGAACTCTTCCCTTACCCAACCTTAATCTATGCAAAACACAGCTTTTAAAGTATTTTCTTTGCTTTCTTGGTTGTGTAATTCTGACTTTAAATCCTTGTACTGTTCCCTCTTCTTTGGGATGTTAAGTTCAAGATTGCTATCACCTTAGTTTTTAGGTGTTTTTCTTCTGCCTATTTCCTAATCTTGTGTCCTGGTGGATCCCGTGTATTTTTCCCCTTGCCGAAATGTCTTTGTGCCTTTATTTCTGCCTTCCTCTCAGTCCCTCATGCTAGTACTTAAGGTTATTACCTTCTTCGCCTTTGAATCATTTCTGAAATCCTGCTTCTACAGAGACATCTACAAGGAAGAAAAAGGAAAAAGTCATTTGCATTTTGAAAACAGTAATTGCACTGTGTGTGCTCGTCTTCATTCGAATAAACATAATGTTATGGATGCTGCCTCTCCTGGCACACTTTTGTTCTCTTG
Organism: Apteryx mantelli; assembly: GCF_036417845.1. NCBI lineage: Eukaryota > Metazoa > Chordata > Aves > Apterygiformes > Apterygidae > Apteryx > Apteryx mantelli. The sequence continues at coordinate 219,981,166 of NC_089978.1, read as the reverse complement.
TGTGCTCACTCTCTATTTCTGTCATTTATACTGCAGTGATAAGGTATTTGGGATAGGAGTGTGGCTTTCGATCTATCTGCGATATTAAATAGATCATGCGAAACTTCTTCTGTACCAAAAGGAAAAGAAGGTGTCGCTATGCAAATAGCGATCGGTAATATTTGTCTCTAGCAATGCAGCAATTGGAAGTTCCTACCAAATATTTGTGAAGAATGAATGCTTTTCTTACCTGGACACATGAATGTGCCTTGAAGAAATGTTTAAAACCCACTTGCATGTCTAAAATTACATTATTAATGGTAGTGAACAGTTGTTTTTTTTTTCTTTTTTTTTTTTTCTCTCTCTCTCTGATGTAGTTAAACAGTAAAAGTAATTTAAAATAGCCTGTGGGTGCTCCCAGTATTATCTGTGTCATGTGAACTGTATACTAGTTAAGAAAATGTTTTATTTGGTCTCTGAAACTGCTATTAAGTGCCTTTGAACTAGAAACATCCATTCAGTCATTTAAAATATTCATTTCAATGGCACAATACAAATAATTTTTTCCTTCCTCCAGTTTCTGACTTGACAACGTATTGTAGATGGATAATTAAATTATCTATTTTATATATAATGGTCTGTTGCTCTTTTTCTCTATGTCAAAGATTAACATACAGGAAAAAAGCATTGAAATAGGAAATTTTGAGGGCAGGTAGAGTACTTAGTACTTACTCTCTTAAAATAATTTTTGAATGGTAGGAGTACTGTGTTTTGTTAGTCAAACAACATTTAAGAGCTAACTATTTTTTTTTCTTTTTAATTCTTACATAGCAAAGCTCAGGATATTGACAGAACCAAAATTAATCATGGTGTTATCCCAGCATCCAGATGAAGATCTAGTGCTTTACAAAGCCTGATGCTCCATCAATTTGTTCTTTTGGTTGAATTCAAATTGAGTTCATTTTTATAGATTCACTGCATAATACTCTGCTCTCTCCTCCCTCATTCATTAACCAATTTGTTCTTGCTACTCCCTTTTTATTGACTGGCTAACAAAATTGCTGTGCTATCTTTCCAAATGAATATCATCATTCCTTGTCATGCATGGGCAAAAAGTAAGCATATTAATCCTTTTTACGTAAGCCGTTCTTCTTCTTGAGAGAAGGCCCATTTCTGCCTTCAAGATCTCATGAAAAAGGTAAATTTTAAATAATGTTCTCTTGAAGCTTTCAGTACAGTGCTTGTATATAAATATTCCTCCTATCCCATACTCCTTTTGATTACTTCTGGGCCTTTGAAGCATATATGGCCTTGCCCATCGTATGATACGACAAAAGCCAAATCAAAAAGTTGTGAAGACTTGTCCTTGGAAGTGTCACAGTATAAATGCGTGTAATGGATTAAAACGTGTTCCTTGGACAGAAATCATGAAACATAATACAGAAAATTCCATTTCAGTGGAACAATTTGTGAGGTCTTAAGACTCTCATTCTGACTTTCATTTAATGTTTATTTACTCTCAGCATAGGTTAATTTTGGCTAGGCAAACATTTCCTTTGTGTCTCCTTTAGAGTACTTCAGTTGCTTTTCTTCCCTTGGGTTGATTCGGAAGATATATGAGAAGAAAGATCACTCAGGAGGGGGAGAAAAATTAAGAGGAATTTGTGTTACTAATGACTGTCTGAACGATTAACAAAAATCCTTGTGTCATGATACCTTTAGCCTGTCTAAGGACTCCTTTCACTGTGGAACATGCATATTTTGGCTGGAACCACCAGCTGAGAGAAGGGGACCAGGCCACTAAAAGAGTACGGTTTGAAAAGGATCCAGCCACCTGTACCTTAAAAAGTTCACTAGATTGATCAGTGAGTGATCTTGACGTTGCTGCTTTATGGTATTCACTCTGTGTACTGTTGTAATGTTTGCTATGATCAGGACCCTGCATATTCTGGCACAAGCAAGCTCTGAGACAAGGGTCCTTCGTTTTGAAGCATCAGGCTAAAAAAAAATGAGGAATTTTTGTGAATATTAAGATAACAGTGATACGTACAATATTCCTTATGACTTAATTTGGTAGCTTTATTTTCTTCTATCACCTCATTTATTGAGAACAGTTGAGAATCTGAATACTAAATAATAAGACAGAGCCCATTCAGGAATACAGGGAATATGTGCTTCTCATGTCTATGAAATCCTAGAATAATGGAAATTATTTTCCTTTGGATCATATGTTGTGTCTCTGCAGTTTTATGCTGACCCAGTATTTCTTTGGGGGGCAGGTTGGGAGGGAGAAGAGGAGGAGAACTTAAGGTAAATTAAAATGTCAGTAGACCATCTCCCATCAACTTTTATATTCACAACTATGCCCAACGTTGGGATTAAAATCTGAGAATAATTAAGGGTGAAATATGGTAGGTAAACAGTTAATTCTGTTTACATTGTCTCATTAGGAAGAGCTGACTCTCGCTTCATCCTCGGGGAACTCTGGGAAGCGTCATGGTGGATATCAGTTTTCCTCTTTGAACTCCTACTTGAAGCTCTTTTTGCATTAAGGAGCACCATTGCCGCCTGGTTTTACATCTGTTTCCCATTTAGAAAATTATCCTCTTGACTATAAGGACAAAAGCACGTTTTCTTCAATGAATGCTTACTCCATAGTACCCTTAGTTAGGGAATGGACCCTGTTGCAGATTCCTCTACCTTGCGTGCCATACGGCATGGAAGTGACTTGTGTGACCTCCTAGCAGTTGTGAACATATTAACGTAGAGCGTTCTTTCCAGCCTTAGTACTGACGGAGCAATGTTGACGGTGTTTTTCCTTATGTATTTCTGAAAGCTTAAGTCTGGTGGCAAATAAGTTTAAGTTAGAAGGTCATCTTTATGAGGGAGAGAAAAGATATTTTATAAAGCTCTGTTTAATATCTTAAAGAACAACACTCAAAAAACCCTCTTCACCTTCAATGTTGATGAGGCCAAAATGAGTGGAAGAATTATCTGCATTATCGGCATTTTCAGCAGTGAGGTCATATTCTGCTTTAACCAAACATAATGCCTGAGACATTTTTATTGTTTTTGCTTTTTTAATACTTTTTTTTCCTGCTCTTCGCACACTTTGACATGATCTTTATTTATTACTATAAAATTGGATGACTTGTATTTCTTCTGTGAGTTATTGAAGTAGTGAAATTTCAGTGCCTCTGTAGGAGAAATAAACAGTCACTGAGAAAGAAAGAAATACGGCTGCATGCAATTTTTTTTAGCTTGCGTTCAAATGTAGTTTTTCGAATTGAAAGGAAAAGTTCTGTTGCTTCTCGGTGGCTGTCAGATCTGGGTCTTAGTTACCGCTTTTGGTTAGTAAAGAGCCTACGATACCATAAGGGAGAGTATGAGAGTCTCTTTCAGAAAGGATAGATTTAACCTCTCATCAAAGATGACACTTACCAGTGTGTGTATCAAAAGTTATAATGAAAAGTGATTGATCAAAAAGTGCTATCTAATACAATTATTATTAGCATTACTGTAATCATTGCCATAGATTCACCTACACAGTGTCGCAAAATATGCCGGATGGCTTAAAGGACTTGAAAGTGAGCTAGTTCTTACCCTGGAGAATTTGGATCCTAGAAAAGGAATAGTGATAGGGAATGGTATTTTGGAAAAAAGGGAGTGGAGTGACAAATGAAAAATATTTTCACTTTTTGATGCAATTCCAAATTTCCGTATCTCTTCCTATCAGAATTCCGCTGCATCTCTGGAATGTGTCAAGATGCTTGAGTGTTGTAGCAATAAGTGCCAAGGTACCTAAAGCATGTGTGTACAAATCCGATTAAAAAGGATACTTTTGAAAAAGAGTGTGAGGAAATAAAATGAAATAATGTGGTTAACTCTGTTTTTGTAAAATGTTAAGAAAAGGATTTTTTCTATCCTGTTGGGTATCACTTGTATGATATATTTTGCAGTAGATGTGTCAGTGTGTGTATGGAGAAAAAGAACAGTCTGCCTCCAATTTCTTTAAAGGCGGGAAGAGTTTAAAGTGTAAAGGTTAATGAATTGAGGATGTTAATATACCATTTTATTTCAGTAATAAAAATTAGTTTCTTGATAGTACAATCCTCTGAGGACTGGGGGGGCTCTTTAATTTCACTGTTCCCAATAGCACAGTATGTCATCTCTGCCCTGTAAAGTGTAGTAAACTTTGTAGCTAGAAATTCAGTCTCCTTCCAGGAAATGTGCTGATGATGGTCTTAAAATTATATGTGCGTGCGCTGGTCTCTCTATTTCTGGAAGTTGTGTACTTGTTCCTTCATGGAGGATCTGACACGCTGGTGGGTGTGTTGTGACTAAAATTCCCTCTGAATTTTTATATATTCTTGAATCTGGGCACCTGGTTAAAGGGATGGGATCATGCTTAAGCTGGTCTTTATTATTAAGTTTTCTTTTTGCTTAGGTTGGATATCTCCTGATAAAAGTCAAACCTCGAAGAGGGAATTTATGCAAGTAACACTGTAGTAAAGTGAGGCAAGCCCATTTTCTTTTCTGGCATACCTTCAATTTAAAAATACTCTAATTTCAACATGAGGCTTCCAAAATAAAAAAGATTTTTTTAATACCGAATTTTGTTTAAACAGTAGACTTGACAGCGGAAAGAAGTTTCTATTTTCAATTTCCTAAGAAGGTATGGGAGAAGTGTGTTTACCATTCATTTTTGGGAAGCCACGTCAAAAAAGCTGGTAATACTTAAGAGTCACGTTACTTCTTGGTTAGCATGGCTAGTGCATGTAACTTAGTGGCTCGCTTGGAGGATCCACCAGTCTGTTAGCGTGGTAAGATACTGCATTGTCTTTTTCTTAGATGGCTGAATTCAAATCACGTTTGTAAATAAATAAATAAAAATTTTCATTACTTCTCATTTTCCTAATTATCATGCAGATAAACAGTGGGGATCATGACATTAGGATAAGTAAGTGGCTTATGATTTTGCCTTGGAGAGAGAAACTCTTGCAGTTCCCCCTCCTGCCCCCCTTGGGCTGTGCAGCAGTAATAAATGAGCAAGTCCAAGAGTACTTTATGATAGATAGTTAATGGTGCTGTGCCTGAGCCAACAGGCTTGTTTCCGCAGCAGCTGTCACAATTCATAGTCATTAGCATACCTTTAATGGTTGCATTTCAAAATAATTTCTATTAGGGCATTTAGAATACATAAAGGGAAAAAAGACATGACATTGAGAAAGGAGTCCTAGGTGCAGGTAAATGATTTTGGCCGGGTATCGCGTTGGAACGGGCGTACGTAGAGCGTGCAAGAGTGAATTGTAAATTATTAAAATAATTTTGGAGACAAATATAAGTTGACTTTTAAAGCCAATTTGTGACTGTCTTTCTCTAAGCCTTTGAATAACCAACAAAGGGCCTTCTGCGGTGTTTTGTGGGGCTCGTCTCGCATTTAGAGCGCAGACTGATCTGACATCTTATCAAAGGAAAGAGAATTATTGTATGCAGCACAACAGTAGCCAAGTTATTTCTGTTGTGTAAGGCAAAACTGAAGGGCTACCAAATTTGCAAAATGAAGTTGTGCTGGCAGACATCACAGCGATGGCTTAGTGTGTGTGGTATTTTGGTGTAAGAGAAGAAATACTTCTCTAGAATATGAATTAGATTTTCTCTTAATGCTTTTGAAGGTAGGCAAAAGGGTTGCTGGGAGGAATGAGAATGAGTGGGTCTTGTTTCTGTCTTAGTAAGTGGGGGACCTTCTAAGAACTACCTAGATAAGTAGGTCAGTTGGGTCTTTATTTTATCTTGTAATAACTAATCTAATATTTTAATTTTCCTTCTCCCTTTTATCTTCCTGTTTGAAGCATGGAAAAAGAAATTCGGTTACTGCTTATGAAAGTAATGATGTTGGAAGAAAATAATGAACTTGAATCTTTCTTTGAACATGCTACCTGCAAGTGAGCTATTGTACAGCAGAAATATGGTGCCTATTGCTTTCCCTTACAGCTTGGTTTGCATTACAATTCATTTAAAATTTTTACATGTGCTGATTTTGACCTTAAGGAAAAGAAGGGGATAAAAGGGCAAACCTTCATTTACTTTCAGCAGACTTTTTTCACTAGGCTGCATAGTTCTCCCGAGCTGCTAGTTTTATTCCCATATTCCTGCTTATGTTTTAGAGGCTCATGGAAAAATTAAACTGCTCTTCTAAAAGACTTCGTCTTCTTGCAGCAACTGCAGCTTTCTACTGGTCTTCAGGATCCCATCAAGTGTATGTGCAGTTAAGTAGTTGGAGTAAGAAAGGAAGGTGACTGCGTAATTGCTGTGAGTTGTTAGGACAGGGGTCTGCATTTGTCTTAAAGCAAGAATGAGGTCACAACCCTTGAAAGATGGTTTTTTTTGGTTTGTTTTTTGGTTTTTTTTTTAACTGTCAAATGTTTGAAATCCCTGTTTTGTTTACCATTGATCATCAGCCCTGGTATATTAGGGAAGTAGTTCCATATGGCCTTGATGAGCAAGAAATGTTCTGTTGCAAGAGGAGTGTTGGAAGTGTGCTGCTGACATTAAAATCTGTGGCGATGCTGATTGATAGTGTGCTAATTTGGGTAAATATTTCTAGTAATGTTTTATCTGATAAAGCAGAGTTTGGGAGACACTCGGTTGTTAGAGTGGATATTGGGAATTTCTGTATTGATATCATTGCCCAACTTGAAAATTTGCTGGGTAAAATATACTCTGCCATTTGGTAACTTGTAATTGACTATTTGAATTTTGCAGTACTAGTGCTTAGTATTTTTGTATGTGCATGACAGTACTTCTGGCTGTCCCAACAAGCAAATCTGCCTATCTGGAGTATTAAGATTGCAAAATGAGTTGCTTAGAAATTAAGAAATATTTTGCTGTCCTGGAGGTGTATGGTGTTTTTATAAAGTGACATAATCACAGGCTCTCAATCCTTTTTCCTATAAAAGGAATAAGTATTCTGAAAAATTGGGTTTTAGTGATCTTTAGTTGTGTACACAGATCCAGTGAACTCATTTGGTTGTGTTGGTCTTGATTTCACTTCTCTAAATTCTCTTTGTAGGGAGATGATATGAAGCACTAACCTATCTGAAAGCACTATAAGCTATTTTTTGATTATGTCATTTAGGTTGATATGTTTTTCAGAGAGGCCTGTAGCATCCATTGCATGTGGAAGATGATGCAAAAAGCTGCGTATAATTATCTATTCAGGGAGTGCTGACCATCCAGTACCTGAGAAAGTGTTAAGATAGTAAATATGGTGCATTTAAGAATACATAAACACAAAGGATTTGAACCTGAGGTTCAACAGATAAGAAATACTAGATAAAAGGCTAATTTCTGAAAGCATGATTTTGCTATTTTACTACTGTTTTGGTGCAGTTTACTTGGCTGCAATTTCCTCTGTTTTTCAAAACAAAACAAAACAAATAATCTTTCTTCTCTTTTCAAAATCCCACAAAAGGAATGGCCTTTAAGTCCATCTAAGATCTTTGATATTGGGGAGAGTGTGTCGCTCCGTGGCGTGTCGCTCCGTGGCGTGTCTGAAATTTTATTATTACAGCTCCCTGGAGCTGTATCATGCCATGTGAGCTAACTTATGAAGGTGTTCAGGAGATGCATCTTGACAGGACTTTTACCAGCTTTACTGACAACAGAGTAGTCTTGATAGTTGGGAATGCTGAGTTAATCCATGTTTTGTATAGGATCATATTTAGGTTTCATAATTCTGTTGTTGGCATGGTAGCATGGGTATACACATCGGTCTGTAGGAGCTCTGAGGGAATGGAAGATGTGTTCTGCAGATGGGATTAATGCAGGACATAACTGCTCTGATAAACCTTTACTGAAGCTGAGCTACAGTTTTTCAGAGCCTCGTGGTCATGGCTAAGTCTAATTTGGTTTTATTGGAGGTAACTATTGGAAACTGATGTGATAGGCGTCTCCCATCAGATATCTGATTACTTAGAAACTCTGTGAATGCTAAAACTTCTAGGTGGAACAAAAGGTTTTTTTTGTTTTTTTTGTTTTTTTTTTTTTGCATTTTTTCTTTTTAAGTGGCTGGAATGAATTTTGCTTAGGCCCTCAGAAAAGTTTGAGATGACTTTGGAATATCTTTAACTCTTTTCTTTCTGCTGATTCTGACAGTCTGTAGATTGAGGCCCTGTGAAGCGGGAAGTGAATGGAAACTGTTTTGTGGAGAAGATGACACGAGGCTTTCGTACAGATGGTAGAGTTGCTGTGGGAGAAGGATGGTAGAAACACTGATGGAGATCACTTCTTTTCCTGGCGTCTTTCAGTATGAGTCTGATCAATGAGTTAGAAAAAAATAGATGGGGTTTGTTTACTATCTTTCATGTTTATTTTGGTGCTATTGCTCGTTATCAGGTCTAACATGGGAATATTCTAAACTTTTGTCTTTACTCACCATTATGAAAGGTGACAATATTATACAAAATAACTTTTACTGTGAGTTCAGCTTTACTTCAGAATGTGCAATGGCTAATTGTGCAGAGGAGGAACAAATCTAAATACAGGTGTCTCCAACTCTTTCTTCCTTAAAAGCTTAGGATTTGGATCTTCTGGTGTGTAGTGATCTTACTGTCAGCTCTCATTTGCGAGCAGAGGTAGAATTTCTCTGCCTGCGTTTTCAGATAGTTACAGATCTATTCAGCTGTACCACAACTTTTCACCCCAGGATCTCTTTGAAGAGAAATAGGTGCTTTTAGGATGTGTTTCTGACTTGTTTCAGGTGTTAACTTTATGATGAAATGGATAACATTGTAGAAGCGTGTGTTTCTCTGTATTTGTCTTTCTGGGCTTAATGGAGTCTAGCTTAAATATAGGTATCTTATTATGTAGACATCTTAGTTGAGTGAGGTGATTTGCACCTGAAACATAAATATCATAGTGGTACCTGCATCCATGTCATGCAAAAAGCATTGATAATGCATTAAAAATGAGTCAAAACTAATTAAACTATTCCCAGGGTGTGTGTTTTGTTAGGAGATTTCTTGCTTGTCCTTAAATTCTTCTTAGAAGACTTAGCCTAATGCAAATATGTGAGGATGCACTGCTTCTTCATAATCATTTGTGAAGAATTGGTGGGAGTTACCAGTTTATATTAGCTTTTTTTCCCCTTGTGAAGCATAATACTTTCTGTAATTCTCACTTTTTAAGTTTTTTAACTCTATTCAGTGTTAAAATAGCTTTTGCCCTTGCCTGTGGGTAAGCATTCTACTCTGCATAAATTCCTACCCATTCCCACAGTCTCTGAGGTTGGAGCATGTTCTACAAGATACGGACTGAGTCATCATGGTCGTAGAGGGAGATGAAATTAGTCCGTGTGTCTTCCCGCAGTGGTGATTTTGATGGTACGGTATTGGGCCATATGTGAAGTTTTGATACGAAGATTTCCCCAGATTTCTGGAGGAACGGACAACAGTCCTGCAATTTGCTGGAAGTTCATGCAGTTCAACAGTGTGTTCTCTGCAGGATACTATGACAGCACTTAAAGCAAATGATAAATAGGTGGTGTAAGTAATTTCTCTAACTTACAGTTTATATAGAACAATTTTAAAAATTGTTGCATCTGTCATAATCCGAAATGGGTAGAGTACGTTACTGAGTGTGGAACTGACAACAAAAAAAAATCAAAACTTGTGCTACTAGTGAGGAGAAAAAACCTATTTTATACTCCATTAAACTGTTACACATCATGAATAATTTATGCTCAGCTTGCTCTATTCTGTAGCAAAGATGATAAACTAGACATTTTAGGAGCATTTTAATGAATATAATAGTTTTCCTGGCTTTTTCTGTCAGGAACTTGGGTGCCTCCTGTCTTCCCTTGGTCACTGTATATATGGAACTGGGTTAAACTGTGATAATATGTTTAGAAATGACTCTTTGATTCTTAAACTAAGATGCATTGGTACTTAGGAATGGATCAAAATTATATTTAGTTTGTTCTTGTTACTTATTGTAGTGAGGGTGTTCATATCCCCAGATTGGAATATTGGTAATTGTTCTTGTTTCTGCTGGACTTCTATCTAATGCATACATTTTCTCAGCTAAGCTTATAGAGAGATTTTTGGACTAATTAGTGTTTTGTGATTTTTTTTTTTTTTTTTTAACACACCCTTGGCTTTGTCAGTGCTTTTTGATTAATTAAAAAATATCAAAGTAGTATTGTAAAAATCAGCATTGTTGTAAGATCTTGGAGATAAAAACCTTTTCGATTACAACATTTTTATGTGGAATTTTAAAATTAGTTTAGGATCAAGTTTTCGGAATGATAAGTAACTATTCAGACATATAAGTTCCTCTTATGTATGGTGTTTGGTGCTTCTGGGCACGTTACTTGTGTACTTCAGCGAAATGTGCTAGATGTTCTGAAAATCTAAATAGCTGAAATTGTACTTCACTTGCTGTTAGGATTACTGCATTTGCTTTTGATAATGAAAGTATAAAATGCAATATTGCTAACAGGTAGCAGTCTAGATGAGATGAGTGATGCGGTAGAAGAGACGAGGACTCATACATCACCTTCAGGAGCACCGCTGAATTTAAGCATGAATCCAGAGAAGGCTGTTTGTGGAAATTACAGTTTCTGGTTCAAGTTTTGATAGTGCGAATAGTGTGAATTCATCCTTAAACTTCTTAATGAAATGCTGTGCAATGGGCAGCGCCCTCAAATCTTCATTCCAAAACTCTTACAGGTGATGGTTGAAATCCCTTTAACCATCAGAAAGAAGATTCTTTCCAAATTATATTGTAGTTTATACTTCTGTGCAAAGTACAACAGAAGAATTGATACTTCTGTGTAAAACAGTTTCAGTGTATTTACTGTCGAATTCAAAATGATGCAGAGGGTTGGTTTTTTTGTGTGTGTGTATATGTGTTCTTCAGAATATTTTTGAATGGGTATTTGTGGGTCTTATTGTTTATAAATATCACCCTAAACTTATTTAACATCAAAACAATAATCAAATACTTTTGGTCCCTTCAGGAGAGAATGGCCATGCAATTGTCTCTTAAATTTCTTTTTTGGATTACCTGTTCTTTTAAAACATTTTTAATTTTGCAGATTGGATAAACTATTGTAGAAAATAGTTTATAGAGAATTAAATTCATAGTGCTCTGCCAGTAGATTACTTTGACTAGGAACTGTCCTCTGACAAATTAGTGATTGTTTCCTTTATGTAGTACATTGCAGAAACAGCAACCTCCATATTAAATCTTAATCAATAACAATGTTTCACTAATTACAGGAACGAGTTTATATATTGGATAAATTGCTCTTTGTAAACGTTGTATTATATTAACTAAAACAGCTAATTACCAGCAGGAAAATAAACATAAGGTTTGCTAAAAGCTTCCATCCGTAGCTTGGAGCAGTCACTGCTGCCTAATATTTCAGTCAATGTGGAAAATAAGGTAATAACATTATAAATACATTTATAATGCAGGACAATTTCTTCTAAAATGCATGTAAGTATTATTGCTTTACTATGAAATATGATTTATTTAATGCATTTCAGCCCCCATAATATTAAGATATAATTGAGATGAGGAAAAAAAATTGCATGCAGTCAGAGTCTGCATGAAAGTGAATCATGGTCTAAATTGCTTGTAATTTTAAAGGCACTTAGGGGAATTGTGAAATTTATATAATGCAGTCTTTGGTTTAAAAAATGTGAAGAAAACAATAGTCCAGCCTTTCAAGTTTTATTTGACTTTAAATAATTTTTTGTATGCTAATGAAAGTCTGGACCGGAATGAATAAGCCGAAATTCTAAAATTGCACTTGCATTTCAATGATTAAGAAACGGTGATCCAGCTCTGTTGAGAAATGGACCTACGTAGTGACTGTTCAGTAAAAGAGCAGACAGCAGCGTATAATTTGGTAAAGCCAGTAATATAGGCATATGAAGGGAATGAATGACAACACAGACGTTGCCAGGGATTGTAGATGGGAATCGTTTAAATGGTGCTTGGAATTCTGATGATTATTGCTTTCAAAAGACCGAAAATCACAGGTCTCGGCTTTATAGTTTAATTACCTGCTAAACAATTGCTGGTGATTTCGCTAAATCACAAGGCTTCCAAACAAATAACGGCAGTAACTGCAGCTATGCCTGAGCAACTCCAATTTTCTTGACAACGGCTACCAAACCGTCTTTAGTCTAACGCAAGCCGTCGGTTTGAAAGAGCCAGTAGCGTACGTTGGACCAAAATACAGGCTTGTAGCTAAGGAAGTAGCACATAACTCTTAGTAAGCTGTAGTTCTGTGGCAAGATTCAGTACATCTCAGCCAGACGATAAAATCGGTGCTTGTAGAATTAAGCTCTTTATTTATCTTTACGCGATAAATAAATTTCTTTGAAAAACTGACTTTGTGCTTTTAAGGCATCTGTAAATTCTTCTTGTGTCAAATACATGAACAACGCTGTAGAATATGAATCATACACCGCTGCGTGTGATTTCAGTTGGCAGCCGGAACGTGCCAGGGCTGAAGCTGAAACTCGGCGTCCTTCTCGTCGCTCTCACTTGCTGCCTAGACAGACGGATGCCTCTGACAAGCGTCCTCTTCTAGATCCAGCAGCGCTGGTGGAGAACGTTGCGGGCTTCGGCAGCTCCCCGTCGTTGCCCCTTGCTGGAGGTGAGCGTCCCTCACCCGCTGGCCTCCCAGCAGTTTGTGCGGACGTCCCCTAATTTGCTTTGGGCAAAAGCTATTTGCAGAAATAGTTTGAACGAACGGTCCAAGCTAAACTGATTTTTCTTTCCTTCCCCCCTGCACCCGGAGGTTCGCTTGGACGGCTCTGCGGGCACGTCGGTGGGATCGGTAACCTTTTCGGTGGGAACAGCTGCACCTGGAGGATGATGCCGAGTCTCACTTGACTAAATTAATTTAAATCTATTTCAGTGATTAGTTACTTTGTTAGCAGGGCAGGTTAGACAATTCTACGAGCCTTTCTAATACCCTTAACTCCAGATTACGGGATGTAATCACTTTTCTAGTACGTGAGGACTTTGAGGCCAGCAAAGTATATTAGTTTTATTTTTTTATTTTTTATTTTTTTTCATACCAAAGCACAGTAAGGACGAATAGTAAAAATAAAGACTTGGTAGCTTGACTGAAACCCCACGACTCCTCTGCTCTGTATACTTCCTCTCTGCTGTTGCCAAGAGATTCTGTGAGAATTGATTAAAATAGTTGAAAATAAAGCACTGTCTATAGAAGTTCAAAGTAACTGTTATAAGTACTGCTATTAATAAAGAGAGCTTCCATAGAATTCGTTCTATCTCGGGGGCTCTCAAAGGGCTTTTGCAAGTTATATAATTAACCACATTATCTCATGCTAGTCACCACAGAAATATTTCTTTCTGTGATAGAACACAGTAGCAATTTACAGTGTGTAGAACTACTGCGTTGCAAGTTTTGAGTGTTAAATGTGGATAACATAGTACCAGTATTGTTAGTACACTGAATTTCAACATCACTGAGTGCTCGAGAGGCAGCAGGAGGAAGACCACTAAAATCTCCGTCTAAAAATACAGCCTGAATTTAGACAGGCAAGGCAAGCATTGCTTTCAGGAGAGAGGGCATTGGTTTAACATCTGTTATGTTCCGCAGTATTACGTGGAGTTTTAAGGACCTCTAGGAAGGGATTTAACTTTATCTAGAAGTAGTAATAGCGAGCCTGTTTTTTTTTTTTTTTTTTTTTTTTTTAAGTTAATGTTTTCAAGCCTTTATTTATTTATTTTGAAGTAATGCTGCACTGCGTAGCAAACTGCCAGGCTGTATTTTTGTGTTATAGCTGATCTAGTTTAGCGGTGGATCCAAAGCAGATTTTTTTGTTTGTTTTCAGACTAACTTTGTCGAATTGCTATACTGACTGGAGTTGTATAGCCGCACAATTCTTGGATTTCAGTTAGTTGGGAGCAGCAGGAGCAGCGTGACTGTGGATGAAGTGGAGAGCGGGGCCGCTTTGGCAGCGGTTAAGAGCAGAATAACTGTAAAAATGAAGCTCCCCCTCAAAACCACTGTGCTCTGGCTTTAAGTGAGCTCTCTTTTGGAAGTCTGCTGCTGTAAATACCAAATAGGCCTAACCTTAGCCTCTTCCGTAAGAGGGATCACGGTCTGAAATAGTGCTGATGTACAAATGAGTGGTGTGGTACAGAAGCCAACAAAAATGTGTGGTTTTTTTAGTCTGTTGAAAAACAAAGTCCAGTTTCTTTTCAGTACCATTACAGAAGTATCTTTTTGTTAATAATAATAGGATTTTGAGCATAGAACTGATTTGGTTCTTATTTTTTCTATATTTCCTCACTGTCCTCTTCTGTCGGTGGCTTTTTCCTCTTTTGTCTGTCCTGGGGATATGAGATTCAGTGGTAAAGACCACACCGGAGGTGATGGTCCCGGCTGCTCCTCTCCCTGCCTGCCTCCAGGCCTTGCCAGGACCTCTCAGTCCTGGCTTATGAAGTCTTGGCCTTTATGACACGCTCGATGACCTCACAAAGCCTGCCCGCCTGCTGGCCAATCGGCTTGCGGCGACAGGAGTGACCTCACAGCCGACGGGGCGGCTGCGTCGCTTTTATCGGTTTCGCTGCCCGCCGCCCTGCCCGCGCGCTGCCGCCGTAGGACTCGATGGGGACGAGCCAGGTAGAGGAGCAGCAGGTTCCTCCTCGGGTTGCCGACAGGCGCCGCGGGAGAAACGCGGTCGCAGGGGGTCGATGCCAAGGCTATCTCGAAAACCTGACCGACAAGGGTAGAGGGTATTTTAGAGAAAATTGAAGATGCTGTATACGATTCTGCAGTGAAACCATTTCCTTGGAAACAGTATTTCTAACTTGGAAAAAACAGAGGCTTGTTCGGTGGGCTTTTTTCCCTCGCATCTCCTTGCTCCGTAGGAGTCTTGCTTTGGAACAGGGCTTAGCCTGGGTTGCTGAGTGCATGATCGTGAATATTTGAGTTTCTTGTTTTGTGTCATCTTTGACACAATACCTATTTACGCTGACGATGATAAACGACAGGCTTCTCTTTACCAGCTGAATTACGTTGTGTTGCATGAAATCAATTTCTGAGAACACGAGGTGGTTCTCATGCTACATGTGTAAGTGCTAGGTTGTACCGCAAATAATTGATTGTATTATGCGGCGGCTTGGATCTAAAATCCTATTTAAAAAAAAAAAAATACTTGTAAAGGTGCGTATTTTATCAAACAGTGGCCTTCGAAACATCCACTTAAGAAATTCCTGATTGGTAGAATATTAAAATAAATGGCCGTTGATAAATGAAGCTGCAGAACGAATGGTGGTTTTATCAGTGTCTTCTATCACTTATATTGTACAATAAATGTTTTTGAACGTTGCAGTATCATTTATTACATGGTCTTTTTTCCCCTCTCGGAGCACTTCTGAAGTTGCAATGGAAGTTAAAGGCAGTGGAAGTGCAGAGAGAAAGCTCTTGGTCCTATGGCAGCTATGAAAAAATTTGCTCCCTCCCTGAAAATAAGTCCCTGAAATCTTAAACAGTAGTTAGTGAAACAACGTTTCATTTGCTTAAAGAACGAGATTTCTTAATTTAGTTAAGACATCAGACTTGCTGCTAGGTGTAAATGAATGTGTCGTCTTTTGAATAGTGCCAAGGATGCAAAGCACGAGACGTGAATCTGTAGTAGCTGCTAACATGCACGCGTAGATGCGGGGGTGGGTGTATTTACATGCACATAATTTCTTTTTTTTTGACTGTTGACATCTTTCTCTAAAATAGAAAATGTTCAAATGGTGAAAACGGGATAATATCAAGATGGTTGACTTTATCTGTTTATATTGCCAGAAGCGGTATAGGAATATATGCCCAGTTTTCGAAGAAAAACGGTAGTTTTTTTAGAGGGGGAAGGTTAGTGAGAAATGCGTAGAAGAAATACATATGCCTCCATGTAGATGCCTGTAGTTTGAACTGCCATTTTAAACAGTAAAGGCTGCATTTTCTACCTTTCCCATGCCATAGATCTCATGGCTTTTTGTTTTTTCTTTTTCTTTTCCTGTGTAATTCCCGTCAGCTTGGAATCCCCCGTGTGGCAGTTCACTGCAGTGCAACAACCTTACTATGGCTTTCAGAATTTGTCATTTATATGTTTTGCCAGAAACGGCAATAAGAAGTGATTGAGGGGTTATAAACTGGAGGTTTTTACTTTTCCCGAAATATTTTTCTCCCAACAAATAGCAAATGTTTTGTCTTTTCCTGTTGGTGGTTGTTTTTCCCTTTCTTTTTATACTGAAAGGGAGAAGGTGTTTTAAAGCTGGAGGGTGTGATAATATGCAAAATTTTAAAAATACCTGTATTTGTAAATATTTATTATAGTTAAATACAGGTATTTCAGCCATCCTTTATTGTTTAAAATTGATTTTTTTCAGTTGAAAATTCAAGTTAGGTGCAATAAAAATTGAGTGAAAGTGAATTTAGACTAATAATAGCTTGTGTTTCAAAAGAAAGGGGTAGTTTTCAAGAAAAAAGTCATTTTGTCTGGGACTGTGGAGGACTAAGGCATGTGTAAGACATTCAGTTGAGTAATCTCAATCCTGTAGAATCACTTGTTTCCCCAGCACTGGTATGTTATTTTTTTACTGAGTTGTTTTTAATGTGCCCACTAAGAGTTATACATTTCTGCACATTTATTTTTTGAGTCTGGAGGTCTTTTTTTTGGTGGCGCTTCTCTTTTAGTACTTTGCAGACATGGGTAGAGGCTGTGCTGGAAGATCTGCCTGGAACGCACTTTCTTCAGGCTTGATGACTCTGCGGTCAGGGATGATGATGTGTGTACAGAACTTTTTCTATCATTTTCTTTTGATTTTTGTATTTGCCAATATTATGTGTAATAGCAATTTAGTTTGAAAATCCAGTTTTGTTTTGATCAGCTCTCATAACATCTTGTTTATTAGCTCAAGCTGAATTAATAATAAGGGCTGCACTTTGTTAACAATTTCTTTGAGAAACTAGACTGTAACCTTTGACAGATTGTAGCACAACTACTCGGTAATTTAGGAGACTAAGGTTCAGCAAACTGAACCTTCCTTCCCTAATTGCGTCTCCTTAATTTGCATTTACATGATCTTCCGTTATCGTTTAAGTGTAATCCATATAGCAGTTGTCCCTGTGGTAGATAATCATCTAACACCAACTTCTGTTAGATTAAAAAAAAAAAAAAAAAGAGGAGAGGGGAAGTTGAGGTACCGTCAGTAACTTCTGAAGTTATGAATGCTCAGAGGGTTTCTTAAGCCAGCGCCAAACTCCTATGGTAGGAGAAGCTGGTGTCTTGCCCTCCCCAAACGTAGGTGTCGTTGTCTTTGTCCGTAAAATCCCTTCGTTGCGTTGTGTTGTTGAAGCTGTGGGCTGCTTCCTTCGTGCAGACGGTGCCCCGAGCTTCTCTCAGTACCTCCAACCCATCAGTGATTCACGTTAACAAACTTGAGCGGAGAACAGAGATGTTGCTCCTTTTTGGAATCAGCGTCGTCTTTTGTGGATAACAAAATTACGCCCACAAAAAGATAATTAAAAAGCCTTTACAATCTGTGACCTCGTGCCTTGTGAAATGCTGTCTTACAGGGAAACCACGGAATTACTCTCTCCTGCCTGCAAAATACAACGGAGCTAAAGAAACAATATGTCTTAGAAAGCCTCCAAACTGATAATTTTGGACCAAATGCTAATAATTAGGTGGTCAGTCATGCTTTGTTGACCAAGAAATTTCTGCTTTTTCTGATTTAACTATTAACTTCTACTTGCAAGCATGAACTAATACGTGAGGCTTTTGCTCCACAGTTGGGCAGTGGTGGTGAGTCCCTGACAACGTTGTAAGCTGCCGTAAATATTTAAAACCAGAACTTGACTGACCTAGAAAAGCCGCAAAGTCTTGAGCTCCTCTTGAAGATGCTCATTTTTACCAGACCTGAATGCAGGTAACTTCTCACAGTGCCTGCATTCCGCTTGGGATTTTGGGTTGTGATGAGGAAACTTATGTGATTTTTGCTAAGACTGAACCCGAATGCTCACTCTGCGTTTTGGTGCGTGTGGAGAAATAACTGGTGATTTAAGTGCCTCAGCTTCTGACGCTCGGCGTGCATAATTTTTAAAGAGGGATACTTTTCAGGGGACGGTTGCTCAAGCGGATAACCCCAAATTGCAGATTGCTTTGTTTTGCAGGAAGTGAGCCGTGAATTTGAGGTCCAGAGTGTGTAGCACAGCTTCGTGATGTATACAGCCTTCTCCTATATGTTACTAAAGCAAATTCAAGAAGGGATAATTCTGCAAAGATTTTGCAGTGCTATTTGAACGGGTTTACGCATAAAAATATTAAGAATGAAATTGTTATCTGCAGTTTGGCTGTAGCACGTATGATTTTTAAAATGCTCTCCTGCTGAAGAAACAGCTGATGGATTGCTCTTTGGCAGAAACGGGTAGTTTTGCAACTAAAAGTCATTTTGCCCAGGGCTGAGCCGGTATTTCCAAAGGTCTGGTAGTGAACAAAGCAGTAAATAAAACCCAGTTCTGACAACTTCAGGTCTGCTTGAAATGAATAAAAATGTGAGTGGTAGGACTGCCAACTTTTAGCATTTAATATTTATTCACAAAGAAAGCCAAAAATATTTTCAGAGAATCATAACATAGCTGAGGTTGGAAGGGACCTCTGGAGATAAACTAGTCCAACTCCCCTGGTAAAAGCAGGCTCAGCTAGAGCAGGTCGCTTTAGTTTTTCCATATTTATTTTCAGCAGTACTTCTAACAAGAATAAAATGGTCAAAAAGTCAGTTATGAAGGAAAAATGTAAACTTATTTTAAATCATGATGTTTTTTAACATAGATGGAGATCTTACCATAACTGTTATGAAGATCTTATTTGGGGAAGGTGCAACTGAGTAAAAATGTGTTCCAAAATCACTCTGCGAAGTAACCCACGGTCAAATTATCAACCTCTTTTAATTTTAACGTATGCCACATTCCCTCGGTTATGTGCAATAGTGAGTCTTGCTTTGCACTTGCAGCATCCTTTCGTAGCTGCCTGTCAGATTCTCTATTTACCTGATCAGGGGTCATTTCCTCTTCCTAGCAACAGAGACCGAAATACAGAGAAACTAATTTGTCAAGATCACGCTGCAGTACTAATACAGAGGGGGAAAGATTCAGTTCTTGCCCTTTAAATTTTTAGTTTGACTACATAAAAGTTCATGCTCTTCTGTTTTTAGAGCGCTTTGATTTACTTCTTTAGTCACAGTTGCATTTGAGTCAGCTACAGAATGAGGTGTTAGGTATGACTGATATTTTAATGCACATGTTTCTTTTCTCTGTGGTTTTCAAGTATGTAGTAATTAAAGCTAATTTTGGGAAGCAGGAGCTGGATTTGAATTTGAGAAAAGGATCTGAACAGGGCTAGAGAAAATTGCAACTTTTATTTATTTATTTTTTTTCACCCTCTGACTCCCCTAAACACATTTAATCCATGGAGTGTTCAGCCTTGCTTTCATCTATTATAAATGATTTTCATTTGAGCATGTCATTTTGCTTTTCTGTTACAATGAAGATCAAAGTGACACAGGTTCAGCAGCTCTTTTCAGTCCTGGACCTTAAAGTAATAGGATTAGTTTAATTTGTTCCTGTCTTAGATCTCTTTCAAGGCACGTGGCACTTGGATGGTTGATTGTTATTGCATGCTGAGTGCTTGGCAATTTTTTGTTATTATTTTATAAATAAAAGAAATACCCTATAGTTCTTTTAAAAAAAAAAAAAAAGTATTTTTTTAAAAGCTATGCTAATAAGATTCGCTGAAAACTATTAAATCAAGGATGCTTGTAACTTAATTCCTTGACATAATATTCTTTCTTTACGAATCATTTTAAGGAACATCAGGTCTGCTGCTAGTGATTTTGGAAAGAAGGATACCTTTACAACATTGTCTCCGAAACCACAGCCCCAAAGCAGTGTTTGAGGTGTCCTATTTGAAATATAAGAAATGGTGGCATGTAGGTTTTTTTTTTTTTTTTTTTTTTTTTTTTACTGTGGATTTATAAATAGATTAGCATTTGGGGGAAAAAGCAGTAGGGCAAAGTAGAATCAGATTTTATGATGATGATGAGTTTTATTGATTCATTGCCATCATATGTTTTTACAGAGGGTGCTTGCATTAAACAGTGAGTAATAATAGTGGGGATATTTTAAAAGCAAGTAGGGAGCTAGCCGCATACTCCACCGTGCTTCTAATATGATACTGTTAATAAGCAGATCATTAAATTTTTGAAATTTAATATTTAGAACAGTGGGTAAGATTGTGGACATAATTTCAGTTTTAAATCTAAATTTCCTAGCCATTATGGTTTTATGACTGCATAAACCTTAGTAATAAGATAATACAAATTATTAACCAATTCCATTTAACTTAGTCTCTTAGATGTTTTTATTCCTTTTTATCCAGAGGGTTTTTTTTTAATATCAAGTCAATCTTTGAATTGCTTGAAAGAGTAATTATGAATTTCTGAACATTTCATATCCTTTTTCTAACTGTGAAAAATATCAGAAATAATTTTATGTCAGACATCATGAGGAAAATAGCAGCATGATTGGATCTTTCACTTTTTCTTCATGCTGTGGATGTATCTTAATTTAAGAAATACATCAAGATCTTAGGGGGAAAAAAAAACAAAAACAGAGAGCAAAAAAACTTCCAAAAAACCTGAACATTTAAAAAAAAAAAAAAAAAAGTAATGCAGAAGTGTGCTCTGACAAATTGCTTTCTCAAACCATAGTTCAGTTTTTTTCTTACCAAGGTCTTTGACATTGCCCAGTCTCATCTAGTGCTGTCAGCCACACTCAGACCCTCAGCTGGAGTTTTTTCTCCTGACACCATCATCATCTCTGCTTGATTTGCTCCTTTTTGGTACTGGTTTCCCTGTTGGGGTATCATAAATCTCGGCTGTAGCACTATAGCTTGGCCGGGCTGAAGAAGTTTTGCTTCTCTCTTGCACGAGGACCTTGAGGAGGGGTCGGCTGCTGGTGAACTGAGAGAGGTTTTCTTCCAGCCCTCCTTACCTCGTCCAGTTCCCCGCCGGCATCGCCATTCGGAGTTTGTTTAAATCTATAGAATGACTTCGTGCTGCTTCCCGTTGGGCCTGCTGATGTTTAAAGGCGAGTACTTAGCCGTGCTGGGTCAGATGGGGAGAAGCCTCTTGTGTTGGCGGGTGCCGGCTCCTGCCCCGCTCTTCTCCGTGGGTGCTTCTGGCCTTGGTCCGCTGGGATGGCACGACTTGGCTTTCGTGCCTGGAAATGGAGGAGAAAATGATCTTGCTTTTCTCTAGGACGAGTGTCTCTTCCCTCCGCAGTGCTCTTGGTCTGTTTTGAAGAGATGAGAGGTCTTTGCTCTGCCAGCTAATTGCCAGGAGGAAATGGGGAATGGCCTCGGTTCTTTCTCCTGCTTCCTCGGGGGTCGTCTTCCTCATCACAAAACCTTTAGGGCCCTGAGGAGGAGGCTTACATCTGCCCTCCCCATTCTGCTGCAGGATCCTTCTGTTTTTTTTCTTTCTCTTTTGCCCTAAATACGTCTGTGTTTCCGGCCTTTCTGTGTCTTCGTAATTTATCACCCTCTTGATCTGAGAAGAACATCTGAGGAGTGTGTGGCTCAGGTAGCCCGGAGCAGGAGATTAGCTGCGACTGCACTTTTACCCAAAGTCAGCTCTGGTGCTCAGGCTCAGATGAATGGCTTTTTACTTGTTAAGCCTGCAAACGTCTACGAGCGGCAGACAGAGGAATAAAATATTTGTCAGAATTATTCCTCCCATAAATTTTAGACGGAAAAGCTAAGCTATGTGCAGGGAATGCGATGACAGAAGCTATTGCTCTTCTAGTTCAAAAGACCCTGAACGTACCAGTGCTTACACTCCCTGGTCTGTGTGTGTAATATTTATGTGTGCATTATCCTTTTAAACAGGTAACTATAAGGGTAGCTCTGTCTGCGTGATACCTTGCTTTGTTTTTTGTTGTGCGAGAAAAGTACATTTAAAACAGATAGCCTTGCCACTTTTTAGCGTATGTAATGCAAGTTGGGAGTGTCTGTTTTGGGGCTTTGAAACTTTTTGCAGCTGAACAAAGTGAAGAATAGCCGAATATTTAGTGGCTCTGATCCCCTCTTGTATGAGGGAAACGAAAAGCCCTCTGCAGAAGTGTCTCGGGGTTGATCTAATCTTGGTCCCATTGAATTTTCTTGTTGTTTTGTAGTTAAATGTTTGCACAAAACTACTTGGCTGTTTTTGAAAATCTCATCCCCTATAATTTATATACACAAGGTTCCCACTCTACCAGTGTTGTCTGTATTTTGATACAGGTGCAATTCTGATACCGTTTGGAAGCCTTTTGCTTGTGTAAGAGTGGAAAAAGTTTCAGGCTTCCAAAAGGAACTTATTTTAAGGATTAAAATTAAAATGCCAATTCAGATTTTCATGTGGTATTTTGTAGAATTCTTTATTTTTTTTCTTAATTTCAGTCCTTTACTGTTTGAAAACAAGCGTGTAGTATCTCCCCATATGTTGTAATTTTTGAGATCAAGATGTGAAGAAAAAGTTATATAAAGCTAATAAGCCTATTAGTTTTATATATACTAAATATACTATATCTTTTGGTGTGTGTGTGTGTGTATACACACACACAACTAATATTTGGGGAGGTTAAAAAAAAAAAACACACAACCCCCCCCAAAAAACAAAAAAACCCCTGTGTGCCTAAAGCAGGTACATTTGCTTTCCAGCTGCAGCATTTGATCTGATTAAAAAGCCCAAATCCCTGCCTGCTTTTCTTATTTTACTTAGTCACAGTTATGCTATTAGCTCTATTGTAATTTGGGCATTCTGAACTTTAAATACCTCCCACGTTCCTTCAAAATGTGCTAATTTGCTCCTGGAATATATTTCTTGGAGTGAAAAATATTCTAGAGAATATCTGTGTGTATATATATAGTTGAGATACATATATGATGCAGGGGTGCCAGGGCAGGCCAGGCTGGCCCATTCCTTCGCGGTGTCACCAGCTTGTTGAGCTGCACATGAATCCAGAGTCTGGTTTGAAGGTGCAGATTCCAGGCTGATGGATTGCTCTTATTTATTTATTTTATTTATTTATTTTAAACCTTGATTTTGGTTTTTGGTCTTGATTTGATAAAAGTAACTCTGTTTGCATGGGCTATGGACCATGTGCATCTTGATCTTTCGTTACAGATTTGAAAAAAAAAAAAATGCAGGTTTATTTTAAAATTGCTTTTTTTCTACTGTAGTAAAAGCCTTACACTTTAAAATTCAGGGCAAACTACTTAGGCCTTTTTTTTTTTATTGACTCCGGTTAAGTAAGAGGAGACATAAAGCATTTCCCCATCATTTAAAAAAATATATTGCTTGCTGTGCGTTACAGATTAAGGCTTCATAAAAGCAAACAAGGCTGTCTTTAATTTTAGTTTATAGGGGCAGAATTCATGCATCTGTGCTAGTATTTGGCATAATGTAGATTCATACTCATCTGTTCCATCTCTCCTTTAGAGAGCCTCTGAGCTGGGCTGGGACTGTATGTCACTGGCGGCAATAACGTTTGTGCTTCTATAACAGTTACCTCGGCAGTATTTCAGCGTCTGAATGCATTTGAACTTCTGCAGGTAAATATATTGCTTCCTCCCCCTATAAATCGGGACTCTTCAAGTAGAACGTGGCAGACGTCTAATAGCGCTCAACAGCATAAAGAAAGAAGTGAAAAATAGCCGTTGCCTGAGACTGCGCGTCGAGTTTTGAAACGTAGATTACAGTTAACAAAACTGCCGTGTGGTTAGGGTAATGGCACAACCCGATTTTTACGGGAGACCTTTAGGCACTTTACTGGTTTTATGTCCCGTTGGAAAACGGTATTGCGTTTCCCGAGCACCTTGCCGAAGCACTGATTCGGTGATAGCGTAAATGAAACAGTCCCGGTTGCCACAGCGGTCAACGTGGATATATTTATCTCATTCAATAGCTAATTGAACCTGATCTGTTTTTGAAGTTCAGCAGAATCATACTACATGGTGATAAATGTACCCAAGGATGCCTGTGGGTATTTTCACATATAGAAAATTGTTATTTATTTTTTTTTGAGGGATTAGAGCATATTTGGTGCTACGCAATGAGGTTTGTTACAACAACAAAAAGACCAAGGCATGTGGCGATCAAAGGGAAATCCTTCAATCCCTCATCCAGATTTTATTTCATTGCAGGGCCATCGCCTGTTTAATAACCTGAAATACAGGATGTCATGTACTGTGTATTATGAGGGATGAATAAATATTTTATTAGTTCTTTTGCCTATTTATGTTCAGTCATGTTTTGTTCTGCTGGATCTTTTTTTTTCTCCTTTTTAAGCAAACAGAAAAGTTGTGACTCTTTTACTATTTCTGAATTAATCTAATTGTAATAGTTCTTTGCTATTCTCAGTTTTATGTGAAGACCAGAAACAATGCTTCTGCAAGTAGTTGGTATGTCACTCCACGTTCAGCAAATTAAGCACTAATTCTCGACTGTGGCCTAGAACAGTCTGTATTGCATGACAAATAAGGTTTAAGCGTGCAGTAAAAAGCACTTTATAAATTGAGAGAGGAGCTTTGCTTTCCAGCAGTCTAAATATTGGGCAGTACACAAAGATTGTGCAAAATTGGCATGTTTTAGCAACTCCCCAAATGTAAGGGCTTTTTTTACCGTTATTATGAAAGTACTTGACACTTCGTATTTTCCTGAAGCAGTCTAGTGACTGGGATGAAACCACTTTTGTGTAAAGCGCTTTTAAGTGCTCGCTTTTACCCGTGGACTTGCTCACGCACAACATGAAATAGTCGTGTTAAAATAATGCAGTATTTCTTTATAAAACGTATGGAGTGTAGATCTCCAGGTCCTGTACAGGCCGCGCTCAGAACTGCCTGCAAACGTCACCGGCGCCCACGGGGAACGTAACCTTTCCCGAGATTGCACAAGCCGTTGAACTGGCAGCAGAGCTCTTGCTCCTGCCTCCCAATGCCGTACGTACCCCAATTTGGGGCCGCGTCAGGGCCACGTACACGATAAAAGCGCTATTTTGGACCTCATTTTGATGCCGGATGCCCTTGAGCCAGAAGCTGTTTGCATTGGAATCCCGATTCTCTCCTGTTTAAAAATTAAACAGAACAAAACAAAAAAGTAAATATCAGGATAATTCTAATGACTAATAACGTTTACATCTTTGAAGGTTATAGTAAAGGATAGCACAAGTTTAAGCTTATTTGTCACTGTGCCTTCTAGCACTCGCATTCTCCAAGAATGGAAGCGTTCCCAAAATACGTCAAGGAACAGCTTATTGGATTATTGTTAATTATCGTCTATAGTCTTTTTTTTCTTAACCTTCTTATCTCTTGAATATATATTGCATTAAATCTCGCAGATGTTCTTCCTTCTACTAATTGTCCATATTGCGTTTTTACAGTGATGAACACAGCAGAATCCTAATCGATGTCTAAGGCTGAGCTGCTCTGTTTGTCATACAGTAATAAACAATATGATAAACCAACATAATAATTAATAGTTGCTCTAAAGGTAGATCATAATGGGATGTTCTCATCCATTTGCATCCCCCCCACAGTGGTAATGTTTGATTTTTTTTTTGGAGTGATGAACTCATTACTATTTAGATTGAAATTACAGGCCCAATTTATACCCCCTGTATAAAGTTATTTAAGCTGCTGGACTGCCAAAGCAGAGTGTAAGTTACAGCTGTGATGGTTTTGCCTTTTTAGAAGTGTATAGGGAGGTGAAGAGAAGAGGGAGAGCAGAAATGGGAAATGAGGAGGCTGGAGGAGGCCGATCAGTGTGCGTTTGCTTCAGTAAACTCAGCGCATAGCATGCCTGTTCTTCTTTATTGTCCTTCTCAGCACTTTTTCTCTTTAGTCTGGAAAATTGTGGTTTCTGCTGCATGGATTTCTCTGTCTTAAGAACAGTGAGGCTAATGGTAGGACATTTGCTGAGATGAGAAAGTAAATGTACTGCAGGCTTGCTTTCTGCAAAAGTCATATGACTGGTTTGTCGTTCTGGTTTCTCTCTCAGCAATATTCAGATTTATTTGTTGTGTGTGTGTATATAGATATATAACATGTGTATTAAATATATAAAATATATGTGTATTAAAAAATTATATATACAGTTTTTCCTGCTCATCAGATATTTTGTTTTGCTTAGTACCTTGAGTTTTATTTACCATCACTTCCGTACACTCTGTTTTGGCCATTACCAATGTGCAAGTGAGAGGCAATTATGCAAGAAGACTCTCTGAAACTGTCTATGTAGATCTGTGAAATCTGTATGCAGACATGTCATCTTCACGGTGAAAGAAGAAAGAGAGCGGGCAAAGCTTATTTGGGACTTTTTTCTTTTTGCTTGTTTAAATGCAGGGTCACGGAAGCTGACTGAAATGGCTGAACTTTTTGAGACAAATAATATCTTTTGCCATATGCTTCAAGGAAAGGAGTAGTTGTGGTATGGAGGCACTCTACCGTGCCGGGCATATGAAAAGGACCAGGAGTTTCATCCTAATCTCTTCTAAATCGTATCTGGCAGACTTCTGTGTTTCTAATCGTTCTCGAAATCCTGACAATCCCAGCCCTCGCGGGCATCGAACGAATACAGAATCTCAACTACCTTACGTAACTGCGGATGTTTTCAGCGTTCATATGAACATCAAAACTTTTGGGGGGGGGATTTTGCCAAGTGATTGGGTTTACTGATAACTCGTGGCACTGAGTTCTGCAGGTTAATTATGCATTTAATTGGTTTCAAATTTGTTGCTTTTCAATTTCACCGTTCACTGAGTGTCTATCTCCTCGTTCTTGTGTTATGAGAAGGAGTAAATAAAAGTGCCTGACTTACTGTCTCTGAACACTTAATTATTTTTGTATACCTCTATCATGTTCCCTTCTGCTTACATGAAGCACTTCTAGTCTGTTTGGTCTTTAGATATCTCCAGCTTCTTGCTTTTCTGAGGCTTTTGAGTGTAGTGACCAGAATTATGGGAAGATATATCTTTAATCTGCGTCAAACAATGCACTCTTTGTGCTGCTATGTTCTCTTTCCTCTTTTCTTTAGAAATCTTTTTCTGTTCTTCTTTGGCTATTGATACGCACAGGGCAAATTTTTGTTGACTTGCCTGCAGGAACGTAGTCTTTCTCTTGAGGATTACGATTAGAATAAAAATGCTTCACTTGGATAGGACCGACTTGTGCTTGCGGTGTGTATCATTAATCCTCGTTGAATTCTGCTGGTTCCACCTACCTTTGCTTTTTGTGATGTTCTACGCAGTCTTCTCCTGTCTCCAATAACATGGAATTAAGATGAGTTAAGATGATCTCCAGTTGTGATCATCTCAGCATATCCCCTTTGCTAGATTATTGAAGTCATCTAGACTGTAAACTCGTGAAATATGAAAAATTGGCCATATTGGCTTCCCTGGTTCGGTCTTTTTGGCCATTTCTATCCAGTAATTTTCACTGAAACTGATGATTGCTTGGTGTTCAATTTTCTTTGTATAAGATATTGCTGAATCGTTTTTGACAATCCCGTTAGTCACCTCTTTTACGTTTGTTCATTCATATTGTGAGAAGGATTTGTAGTAAAATGAAGAACCATGTTTTCAGAACGGCCACTCAGTGCCCTGTTATGTTACTCTCGTAAGTGTTCTGTGGGCAAATTCACATGACAATGAAGTAGGAATAAGGAATATAAACGTTAACATTAGACCCTCTTTTAAATATATTTCCTGGTTCCAATTAGTAATTGGTGTGTATAAGTATTTAGTAACTCAGTTCAAAATTACTAGCACTCTTAGACATATACCATCTGAACTGGACCAGACTTTTTAAAGAAAAAAACCCTTTTAAATTCTGTTCTTTTTTTCCTTTTTGTTGCTTTTAACCGGTCAGTCACTCACTGGCAAATTTTCATGTTTTTAATTTGAAAAAAATGAAGTCTAATAAATTTTTTTCCTGCATGCTCTGTGCAAAATTCAAATATTTGTCTTCCTGTTTTGTACTAGTTCTCTGCTTTTCCATCCTTCTTATGTATTCCTATATCTTTTCTGTGTTTAGAATATTATTTGTTAGGATAGTGCAGATGCCAACGGAGCGTGAAGTATAATTGTGTTAAACATTGCACAGCGGAGTAGTGAGCTCCAGGCTCTGCCTTAGAGGTTGCAATCAAATGACAAGAGAAACATATTTTCAGTGAGTGGAAAGCTGGATACACAAGTTCGATGACACGTGTTTAGGATTATACAAAAGGAAGGTGCTCACCAATAATCAATGCATAAATCAATCCCTGCTCGTGGCAATAACACTCTGTTGTGGGCTTATTTCAGAAGGCATTGCTAATACTTTAACGAAGATTTTGAAAGGCCAGGATTGTTATTTGCTAATCATAGAAACATGAAATCTTATAATTTCCCGCTACGCACCTCCCATCTGCTGTGCCCCTGTGCTCCCTGAGGTTTTCCTCTCTAGCTTTGCTGGATGGTAGTTTGTATTTAATAATTTAAACAGGTGTAGTAACTTTCCTTACCATGTACTATTTTAAGTCTTAGCTAAATACTTAGGCATCTGATGAAAAGAACTTTGTAACTGTTCTATTGCTTGCTTAAATCTAGTTTTCAAAATGCTGCAAAAAAACCCAAAAAACAGAACAGCTAAAAAGCAATGAAGCATTCAATGGTGTAACTTGTATAGCTTCGATATATATGGCATGCCAGTTAATGATAGATATTTTCCTTACTGTGTCAATCTTTTAGATGTCTTGATAGGAAACGGTCTTTTGTGAAAGCTGTAGCATTCCTAAACTGACTAAAATGATATTCCCTTGGTAATACTGAGGTTAAATACCTAAATAATCCTATCTTTCACTGTTGTAGATTAATTAATTCACATACTATACCTGAAATATCAGCCTGTTGCTGAGTGACGATGTCTGCCTTAAATTATTTGCTATTTGCAGCTCTTGTTTTTTTTCTTTAGTCAAACTGATTAGGAAAATCTCTCTGTTTTGAGATGATAGCAAGCAGTGTGGCTGAATTATATCAATGAGAACCAGTGAGTCTGGATGATTTCATTATTACTAAAGAGAAGAATTCCTTTAATAAGGTCTAATCTCAACCCCCACCCCTCAAAAAAAAAAAAAAAAAAAACCACACCAGAGTTAACCCACTACCTAAAAGATGTTTTAAGGAATGTCATCTTGAATATTCAAAATCAAAGGTACTGCTTATATTATAGTTTGCAGATTAAGAAACAGCTGATGTAGTTGCAAATGATTCACTTTTGTGTCTTAGGCAGGAATCAATAACTTGAAAAGGTGACAAGAAATAGATGTGCTTTTGTTTCATATTCCAAAGAACATTTACCTACTTGGGCATCATCATTTTTTTTGTCTTTACTGGAAACTGGTTACAAGGATAACAGATTCACGAGCCAGCTGCAATAGTGCAACTTCAGTTTTGAAAGAAATGACAGTGATTCATGTATAGTTTAAATTATTTGATCCAGAAGGTAAGATATTTGCAGATGGAAAATAACAGTGGAGAATGTGCAGACACTGATGCTTCTAGACCTCTAATAGTGGTTTGAGTCACTTTGCTGTGGGATTTCAGATGAGATTGACTTTGAAGTGTGCTTCAATGAGATGTCGAGTTTTCATGGCTTCTATTAGTGCAGTGTCTGTATGAGAATTGTTTCAATGTTTACCTTCATTTTTCTGAACCTTCAATTTAAAAAGTAAAAGAAATAAACTATTTTTAAAAATACAATATTTAACATAGTAGTGTTGGTGAAAAGTGCCCAATTCCTGAAAGAAGAATAAAAGTTCCTTGATAGACAACTTAGAAGATTTTAAAATTTTTATCTAGTCTGAATAGTCAGGTACTGATAAAAAGTTTCTTCTGACTTGTTTTTGGACTTCAGTGCTGGTCTGAGAGAGAATACCTTGTGGAAAGTACCTGATATTTTCTCTTCTTATACAGGATATATTGTTTTACAATACATCAAATATTGGCTCCCAGTGTTTAATAATATTATTCCTTTGTCTTTCCATGATTTATTTCATCCAAGGATTTCAAACTGCTTTTGTAAAAGCATTATTAGATCAATTTTGAAAACAGTAAAAAAGGATGCACATATTATGACTTACCAGAATATTGGTATGATGATAAAGCTGGGAGTAGAACATAGTCCTAAATCTGTTTTCTAGTCTACTGAGGATATAATTGTGCACCTGATCCCAGCAATGAGATGACTTAAAGGTAGTTTGGCAGTTGTTCTTCCTGAATTTAGCAGGACTGTAGTTTTCTTACTCCCTTCTTATATAGAGAAATCCAATTTGGCACATAAGGAGGACTTTATGACTGCTTCTTTAAGACTAGTGGAAAACTGTACATATTGACATGTGCCTGAAACCTCAGCAGTTGTCTGAAAAGGTTATAGACATTACTGGAATGCTGCAAACACCTGGCAGCAGTACAGATAGTCTTTAAAATGTTTGATCTTTTTGGACTGTATTAGTTACATGGAAAAGCATGTAGACATGCTTTACATCTCCCCTTCCAGGTCGTTGATAAAGATGCTAAAGGGGACACGTCCCAGTACAGACCTCTGGGGTACCACACTTGTTACCAGCCTCCAGGTAGAGTACGACCCATCAGCCATGACCTTCGGACCCTGGCCATCCAACGAGGTTTTTTTTAACCTAACTAGTTGTCCAGCTATCCACACTGTAATGTCCTAACTTGGATACAAGTACATTATGGGAGACAGTGTTGAAAGCCTTCCTAGAGTCAAGGTAAAGGACACCCACTTGTCTTCCTTTATCCACAAATTGCATCATTTTGTCTTAGGAGGCAGTCAGGTTGGTCAGACATGATTTATGCTTAGCAAATGCATGCTGCCAACTGCTGGTCACTTTATTCTTCTTCCTGTGCCCAGAAATGTGTTCTAAGAGAACTTGCTTCCTGATTTTCCTGGGGACTGAAGTTAGGGAGACTGGCCTGTTGGTTCTTGGATGGTCTGTTTGGCCTTTTCTGAAGATGGGTACAATATTTTCCTTTCTTTGCTCATCAGGAACCTCCCTGATGTTCATGATCCTTCAAATAGGATATGAAGTGGTCTCGCTATGACATTGGCCTGGTCTCTCAGCACCCTCACATACAGCCCATCTGTAGCACACACCATGAACTGGTATGTGTTGAATTTTCTCAGGGAATTACAAACTCAATTCTCATCCACTGCTGTTACCTGTTCTCCTTCTTGAACCCTGCCTCTACACACAGGCATGGGAGACCTAGCAGAGGAAGACTAAGGTAAAGGAGGCATGGTATAGATTATGCAGCCTCCATGCTTGGAGAGAGACTGGATAAAGCCCTGAGGAACCAGCTGACCCTGCTTTGAGCAGGAGCTTGTACTACATGAGCTCCTGAGGTCCCTTCCAGCCTGAAATATCTTACGATCCCATCGGGTACCTCATCTATATCTGTCTATGCTCCCTAAATCATCCACCCCGTTCAGCAGTTGTCCCACAGAGTCCTTTTTCAGCCTTTTACTTCTAATGTAGTGATAGAAGCTCTTATTAGGACAAGAACACTGGAAAACTGTTATCTTGTTGGATAGGAACAAGCCTCTGAATTTCAGTTGCATATTCCTGCGGCTTACGTTAGAAATTGGAATTGGTAACTTTTTTTTTTTTTTTTGACGCAGTCTACCTTTTTTCTTTGGCCTGTAACTAGATTTAGAAAATGAAGCCTAATGTCATGTGTTCTGTATAGAATAAATCCTAACTTGTTCGTAAATTCAATTTTTTAATTTTCCCCATTAGCCTCCTCTAAATGTGTTCTCTTCTATCTGCACTACTCATTCCTTTAGGACTTCATTATTTTTAGAAAATGCACTGTAGCATATTTACTGGTAATTACAAAATCTTGTTTTAATTACAGTTGTCAAAGAATACACTTTATGATGCATTATTATTGCTGCTGTTTCTAATTCACAACTATTCTCCACCTTTACCAAGTGGAAATTAACATAGGGGTTTTTTTGTAGATGATGTGTTTGGATCAGTTTTTGTGGTTAGGAATGTTTTTACGGGTAGTGGTAACTTCAGAAAGAAATGATTTTGGGGAAGGAAGAGAAGCATATGTTCCTAATTATATTCATAAGTTACTTGCATTGTCCACTGAGTACAGTATATATGCATGTTGAAATAGAAGAAGGTAAAATTCAAAACTATTGTAATCCTACATACATTACATGTGAAAAATGAGAATCACTTTTATTGGGACCCTTTGCAGCGAATGAAGACTGTAGTGTTTCTGGTCACGATCATGTATGTGAACAATCTTTTACATCCTAGACTTTGCCAACATGGGAATGTCAATGTACAGGGCTACCCTTGGAGGGTGGATGTAGGTCACTGTAAAAGTATTTCTCTTCAGAGTTACTGAGCGGGCATCGGGTCTGAATAGACTGTTTCACATCTTGACGGTCATAGTCCATACTGCACGTGGTGTTCGTGTGAACGGGCTCGTAAATTCACACCCTAGTTTTATGCGCTAACGTGCTCATCCAGCAAACCTCAAGTGATAAAACAAACAGAAAATCCTTATCAACGTAATGGCGAATGTTAATTTTTTTGAACGGCCTTTGAGATTCGCTCTCTAGTAGTCCTAGCGCATCGTGTTCAGCCTAACTTGTCAGCAATTTTTTGGCTAGATCTTCATGCTTCTGGAGCTCCTGAAGGCCAGGCTGCTGCAGCTGCTTCCGTTTGCCTGTTTATGCTTTAACCTTTTCTTCAAAGTACTGGGGCCTGCCTGAAGGCCTGTAGGCATTTTGTGTGACCTTTCCCTTCATTCAGTGGCAAGAAAGCCCTCATCTCTTTGGTTGGCATTTCATCAGGCAAATCCTTTTAGTCCTGCAAACTCCTTCTGACAGGCTCCTCCTGGACCTGATGGCTGGTCTCGCTCGCAGCCTTGGAAAGGTCACTCAGTAGACTTGGTCTTTTGGTCGCCCGCCTCTCCCTTCTCCTGGCCTTCTTGGGGTGGTGGCAAGGAACCCTTGTGATGTGGTTTGGAAAGACCTAGACAAAGCACCCGGTTCCTTTCCGATTGATAACGGTGCTTTATAAATGTAGTGCAAGCCTGGACTCTTATTTTGAAGCAGATGATTCGCCTCTGGCAGAAAAATGTGAGCTAGATGGATCTCAGGGGTGTTCTTCTGTAAACTCAATGGATGTTAATGAATTTGGAGCTCGGAGCCTTCACCGAGGGGCAGTTGGAAACGTGGGACTTCAGAATGTTTCAAGAGCTGATTCTGAAATCTGCCTATAAATGTATCCTCCTAAACTAAGTAGTCATGGTTTATCTGCTGCACCTCCTCAAGCGTGGAGAGCAAGTTTCCCTTCAGCAGAAACGCTTGAGCTTTTGTCGCTGCAGCTGCGGGGGTGATGCACAGTCGGCC
The DNA here is from genome assembly GCF_036417845.1 of Apteryx mantelli. NCBI lineage: Eukaryota > Metazoa > Chordata > Aves > Apterygiformes > Apterygidae > Apteryx > Apteryx mantelli. Next base: position 219,947,612 of record NC_089978.1, on the reverse strand, counting down.
TCTTGGTAGGCATCCATTTTTCCGATGATTAAAATTCATACCAGCGCTACGTTAAAATCCGGTGGCAACTCTTGAAATTGAAACTGAGGTTGGCCTTTAAATCTTGCTCTAACTTTCTAGGCATTCTGAAGTTTCTGTGTTTAATATCGGCTGTCACTTTTTTGTTTTTTAATTTGGGTTTGACTTGGGAGGATAGACTGCTTTGCAAAGGTGACCTTCTGAAGCTGCTTTCTAAATAACACCCAAGCAAATGCTTTGCTTGTTAGAGTTACTTTGTGAAGAAGCAATGAACCTGTTACAATATCTCATTTACAACTAAAGTGCAGCATTCAGCTAATTGAATACATGGCTACTGTTAATTATTTTGTTACGGCTAATTGATATTCACTGGGATCATGTTGCTGCAGTCCCATAAATATAAAATTACTTTACATGTTTATATTTCAGCAGTGAATTCTCTTCTGTTGGCATGTTTATTTTGTCTCCCGTATAAATGTCACTGATATTTTTTTAAAAACTTTTTGCTGTGACTGCATTATTTTACAAATGCCAGTGGTATTAGCCATATGCCTGAAACTTCTTTTACTGAATTGCTTATTGGCCTTCCAGATCTTGCAGTTACTGTCACAATATCGGGAACCAAAGCTTTGATTTAATGTATTATCCAGTATTTTTCTGATTTAATATTTCTACTTCATCAGGAGTATGAAGGCTCCCATAGAGTCAGGGCAACGAGCAGTGTGAATATAACTCGCCCCCATGGGCAGTGAGATCCTGCTGTTTGGTCGCTAAATGTCTTGGGAGGAAAAAAACCAAAACAATAAACTTGCTAGGGCAAACCTTGGATTTAGATAGATACCCCTGGAACAGATACAGTTTGCATTCCCCTACTCATATGTCTCTTGGATGCATAAATTTAGTGATCAGATACCATTAAACACATCCATCTCTCTATTTTGAACAGTATTCGATTGGCAAGCACAACACAAATGAATTTCAGTTTGGAGGCACATGCAGATTTTCTGGAATGTTTTGCTAATTTATTCATTTTCTGTGGGTCACTTCACTGGGACTGTCTCGGAATTAATTATATCTATATGAGGTACAATTACAGATTAGTAGTTGCAAATCCTGCAAGCAGTTTTTTCTCACAGAATTTTAGTTCCGTACCTACCTGCATTCAAATTTTTCCATAAATGTCAATTTTTCATGGCACTCTTAATTCTATTTGTTCTATAATTTGATCCATCTCTTACTTTATTTCTGCTGTTGATCCATGTAATAGGATAATTCTGAGGGTATGACCTGCAGATGCAGCGTCTTAACTGAACCAGCTCAAAGTAGAGAAGAAGGAGCTGAAGCATACTTTGCTACCCAGAATACCTGCTGGTAATTCTGTAGAAATCAAGGTTCTAGAGGTTTTGAAGTTACTTTTTATAATAATATTTTCTGTTAGAGTTCTTCATTAGAGAGATGTTTAAGCAATATACTGTGTGATCTACAACTTTTTAATTAAACAGTTCAATTTTCCTGTCTTCCATGTTCTGTGTTTCTCTTTTTATGAAAGATTTTGGGTAATTTGTTGTGTCCTATAAAGTTTGTTATTTAGTTATACTTAGGGCAGTTTTCAAGGAAAAATGCTATTTTCCTAGACATCAGTCATTGAGACTTTATCTGGATTGAGCTGCATTTCCTTGCAAGGTTTCAGACACTTCTGCAGCCAAAGTCAGCTTTAACTCACCTGTTGAGTTTTCAATCAGAAGTTCAGATGTCTCCATGTTATTTTTTTTTTATATAGACCAGGTGCGTAGGTGTCCATTTCAGTTTTTGACACAAAAAGCAATCAGTGCAACAGCACTATTTGATCATTATACTGTGGTTAATGTGGATGGAACCAGTGTGAAGAAAATTTTATTATAAATGGGCCTTAAAATGCTCAGCACAGTAAGGACTACCAGGTAGAATATTGGGAGTTGAGTTAAAAACAGTAGCCACCTAACATGGATAAACCATAATTTGCGTTTATAAACGATGCAGAAATTCTGCAGAAGAGCTGCAAGCTTTCCCACAAGTTGGGAATACAGCTGTGTAGCATAGTGCAGTCTTCAACTGTGCTATGAAGGAATCGTGTTAAACGTATGAGATGTTTTTAGCATCCTCATGCAAGAGGTTTGGAGGGGGATTTTTGGATTGAACCTGGTGGGACTTGTCTGCTTTGTAAAATGGTCTGAGGTTGCTCTCATTCTTTCGCTCCTCATCCTCATCGAGGAGAAGAGGGATCGCATAATTTCCTGCTGTTTTCTTTGGGTGAGGTGCAGAGAATTGATTCTCACTGATCAGCCGGACGAGAAGGAGCGGAGGGTTTGTGGCATGGTGCCTTTTCATTGCCTCCATCGTTACTGTGTCCAGTTTGACCTTTGGAGTCTTTGCGCCCTGAAGCTTCCCGCTGCTGTGAATCTTCGGAAACGTGGAAGAGTGAATTCCGTTACGACGCTTTTGCGTGCTTTTTTGTTATATCTTACTGGCTTTCCAAAGTCAGTTCTGGTGCTTGGTTTCAAGTCATCGATCGAATCCTGTGAAACACTTGAATTCCAAGAACTGAAACTTATAAAATTATTGTGAGCACAACGGAACATTAATTTTACGTTTTCTTTTGTCACTGACCTATTTAGCTGTACTTGAACAAAAGGAATGTTCTTGAGTTGGCAAATATTTCGGGATCATGAGGGTTGTTATCATGCACAGAATAATCGCATAGGGCGAACTAGGATAATAACACGTTATAGCATTTTATTAGATGCTTGAAAGGAAATGATCTGGGGAGGCACAACCTGCAGTCAATTTTCAGTTGTTTATAGAGCCAGGGCAAGAGGCAGGTTTGAGAGATGGCACAGGGATTATCTGGAAAAAGCAAAAACATGGTCAGTAAAAAGCATGGTAATTAGGTTGTAGGATATTTAGTGTAATCAGCTTTGGAAAAACTCGTAATCAGTTTTTTTGTAGAGAATAAAGGCTGATTTAAATGATGGTGGACAGGCTAGTAGCAAGTGCTCTACAGCACTATGCTGAAGATCGGCTGGTTGGGAGAGAGCCAAGGTTTGGGTCACACAAGTAGAATTAAAATTTGGCTGTGTGCTTTTTGGATAAGGAGGGATATTTCTGGTGAAGTTGCATGAAAAGAAAATCATCTGTGTAGTTTTATGCATTGTTCTAGATCACAGATGTGCCCAACATGCATGTATTTCTTTATTCTTTATATTCACTGTTTCATGATGAATTTGACTTGACTTTCTTGATTTTTACATGCTTCAGGAGATAGAACAAAAGGTAAGTAGTTAAGCAAGGAACAACTGAAGAAGCAAAGCTTTTATTCTTAGACTATTTGCAAAAAAAAAAAAAAAAATCAAATGAAATTAGTATCCTAATCTTGACAAAGAGAATTAAGCCCTATATCCGTACAAGTATAGTACAGTGTGTGGCGTAAATAAGTTTTCTGATGCGTCTCTGAGTGTGACTTGGAAACTTTATCGTTAGTAGTAAGAAGGTACTATAGTTTTCCGTCTCACATGGTAGTGCTAAAAAGGGAACTGTTTACAGTGGGCTTTGTGGTATTCAGTACTGGCTGAAAACAATATGTTAGAGATAAATGACTAATTCTGTGTGGGCTGCTGTAGTGATGACCACTGATATTTAATTATTGTTCACTAAGATATTTTACTTCTAAATTATTATGAGCCTGGAATGAATTTGTGCTGATCTTTTAGGTATGAAATTCTCCACTGCTTTTTAAAAAGAATCGTCAAGTATTTCCTTTGAAGGACTTATAACTCTACATGTATTTTGTGTGCATGTGTGCACTTTTAATGCATTTTATAATTCTTAATGAGTGCCATTAATACTACATATTAGTATATACTCCAGATGAAAAGCAATAGCATGTCAATTTGCTTGGTAATGCTGAAAGTAGGGTGTCTTACATGGATACTGAAGTCTTAACAGTATTGAAAAAATGGAAGTCCGGTAGCTTAAAATAATGTGGAAGCAGCTTGATCAACATGATTGATCCTGTAGTAAAAGTGTTTCAGCTTACTTAATTGATGCTTCAGCCATTCAAGGAGTTTCCAGAAGGATAACCACTAATTAAAAAGGGCAGCAGAGTTGTAGATGTACTGTTTAGGTCTGCCTCTACACATACTGTAAGCACTTGGCTCTTTCCAAATATTCAGGTGTTTAGAATTAAGCACATGCTAAATGCATCCCTGAAGTGGGGTTTCAGTCAAACAGCTAGTTTGAAAAAATTCTTTTTACCACTGCCTACAAATATATGGATGGAAGTTTGACTATTTTGACCTTAAAATGTCCACTTAGTAACAACCTAGGAAAAAAGTTAAGTATTCAGGCTCTACAGACTTTTTCTTTTGTAGCTTGAAGAATTTTCCTAAGTTCAGAAGTGATCTGCAAAGTTAATGAAAAAATTTCATTTCGGGGTGGTATGCTTGGTTCCATCCTTGACATTTCCAAACACATTTGGAAGAAATGTGGCACAGCTGTTAAGAAAGGGGGGGGAAAAAGTACAATAGACAGTCTCTGTGTATTTTCAATGCAGCAATCATCATCTTATTAACGTACTGCTTGGCAAAAACTAATAGACTGGAGTTCTCAACCGCTGTATACTGCTTAATGGTACAATTTATACTAGATGTTTTGCTTTGCAAGTGATGCTTTGTCTTGATCCAGTTTTATTTTTCTATTTCTTTCTTTCTTTTTTTTTTAGGCCAAGCAGCTGGAAGAGAAAGACAGAGAACTGAAGAAACATGATGCTTACTACAAAGAGCAGCTGGCTCGACTGGAAGAAAGGGTAAGCTTTCCTTCCCCTTTAAAGATGAATTTTCTGTTCGTTTCTGCTCTTGACTTTCTGGTTATGCTTTATTGTTAAACAAGATGACTTCTCTAGGGACAGTAAAAATCAAAGCTGTGGATATGGGTTTTCTTTGGCGTTAACTACAACTGTTTCTATCAAATATTGACAAGATGGAGGCTTTAATGTTGAAAATTTTGTTTTCTTACTAGCTGACTAATGTCTCATATTTACAATGAGATTTCATGGTAATTGCATTCAGAGAGTTAATCCTAACAGGAGGTTATATTTATAGCAGTACAGATGAAGAACCAGTGCGAGTGAATGGGTATCACCAAGTAATCTTAAAATTACATATGAAGCGTGTAGCACGCACTGAATTTCTGCTTCCCTTGCTGTCCACAGTTACCTTTGGCAGAATTAGTCCTTCAAAAGCCACCACCTGTACGTGGAAAAGTGTAATATTAAGTGTAAGCTGTTTATGACATGTTTAAAAAGCATTTTTGTGTCTAGTCTCATGGTAGACTTGAAACTAAACTGTATGGAAGTTTGGTAAGCTGTGTAAAGTGCTTACAGTGTATTTAATAAGAAATGTTTTTAAATATTGTTTTATTCTTATGTGTTATAGGATGTTATTCTGCAGCATGTAATTTTCGAACTAATTACAATTGTCATTTTCTACATCCCGGGTTTGATATAACTTTCAACCTGAATACATTTGCTGCCCCCCACCCTTCTTTCAAAGGCTACCTATTGATGATTAATTTGGATTTTGTTAGTGCTGAAAACTGTGTTAATATGATAGATATTCCTTTATGCAGCTAAGCAGGATAGAAGGAAGCGAAACCCTTGTTTTTATGAATTAGGAAGGAGAGCATGTTGCATGAATTATCAGTATGTATAATTGATCTTAACGAGTATTTTAAATACGGGGCACATGAGATACTGTCTTGGTGTTTTCACCCACCTTTTTGAAGATAACATTAATGAAGTCATGTTCTTGGCCATGAAAAGTAGTTTGAAGGGATGAGCCTAAATTATTTTAATGATTCTAAAACCACACGTTATTTAAACAATTAAAAATGAAGACCCTTCACAACCTCCCCCCCCCCCCCCGAATACCTACCTTATTTTCAAACAACTGGCTGGTGTTAGAGGAGAAAGCATCTGTAGTATATCAACCAGGCTGGTTTGGGTTAATTCTTAAGGCATGATTGTATGTGAGCTCTTAGTTGTTGGTCTTCCATTTTAGTGTTATAGTGCAAACAGTGTTGGAATAGATTGTGACAAAGAACGCATAATAAACCATGGTTCTGCATCTGAAAGCTTGTGTTTTACCTTTTTGAGGTGCTATGCAACAAATTAGATTTCATTCTTTAGTTGTTTTTAATGTTAAAGCAGGTAGCTAATGCCAGTAGCAAGTGGAAGGCACTATAGAGTGAAGACATTGGTGTGGAATCTTGTTTCAACGTGCCTGTGAATATATCATTGCTGTGCACAACTAAAATAATGAGCTATAAAAAACGGTAGCGTTATTTTTGTCTGTAAGAGTACTACTAAGCTGTTGTCCCCCAAGAGGTGTGGAATAGACGATCTCTGCCATCTCTTGCCTTCTCTTCCTGGAGTTGAATTCTCCAGGACTACAGCAAGCAGTTCTGACTTGACTATCTTATTCCATGGAAAACGTTCACCCTGTCTTTCAGAGCTGAGGTTTTCTCGTGATAATAAGGCTCGTCTTTTCATTCAGGCTTCTTATTGGTAAGCTAAGGAACCTTTGCTTTGGCAAATTGTCATCAGGTTGGTTTTCAAAGTAAATGTGCACATACAGAAGGAAGAGTTGAGAGTTCTGAAACGAGGTGAACTCTGTCCTCCAGATCTGGCTTTGAACGTGTTCAGAGATGTGAAGATTATAGAACAAAAGCCTACAAAAGCCCAGAGGTCGTGTATCCTGGAATCCAGGCTTTTGCACCTGCAGCCTCTTTTAAGGTCATTTGTAAGTCTCAGTACTGGTGATTTTTGAGCAGTGGGCTGGAAATAGATTTTTTTTTTTTTAAGAGCGAAAGGAAGGACTGGGAAAGGCTAACATTTTGGAAATTACAGAGCACGGTAATAGGCTGCTTATTTGATCCTAAACTTGTCCTGATTTCAGTGAAAGCTAACACAGCCTAAGAGTACGTGCTGAATGGCAGAGAAAGGACGAGGATGGAAGGTAAGGCAGGAGCAAGCGGGGCTCGGGGAAGTAACGTCAGGATGAAGAAATGTGCAGTATTAGTCTGTCACCTGTGACAAAATGCTAATTAGATTCTCAGATCATTCTTACATCAAATAAGCCCCCTTTAAAAATACGTTGGTTACTCGTATGTGGTATTTCTGTCTGTTGCATCAGCGAGTGTCAGAGCTCATCTCGGTGATTAATTGGCTTTTTGATTACTTAGCTTTTTTCAATTAGAAGCTTCATATTTGTGTTCTTCAGTGCTGCTGAAACAACAATGCAGACATTGATAATAAAGGGAGACGACAACACAACAGATTAGTGTCAGCGCAGTGTGCTCCTTACGGAGAAAATTATTGTACATATTCACTGCCAGATGAAGCCTGTCAATTATAAAATATTTCAGCGACTGAGTGAAGATGCTCAACCTTTTCAGGGGATTAATACAGGACAAAATAACTGTGCGCCAGTGACAGCTGCGATACTAAAACATAAACAGTTCTATTCTCGAGGGCAATATCTGTTCATAAATTTGGTTTATGTGCTAAAAACCTTTTGCTACTTTCCAAAAAAGCAGTGATTCCCTTAACAGCTGCCAGTGTTTCTAGGTCAAAGATAGCACACGAGCTCTGAGTTATTACACACTCCACAGCAGCTGAGCAAAATGAGATAGTTTAACAAAGGAGTTAAAGAATAACCTTCTTGTACAGTATATCTGCCTAGGATATAAAGTTGTTATTTAAGAGTTCCCACGTTAAGCTTTAAGGAAAATTCATCAGTGTTAAAAGGGCATTTTCTGCTCTTGGGTTCCAGAAGATTTATGAACAGTGTTGCCTACGTTTGTTCTGAGAGAACAGACCTGTTTAGGTCTGGGTAATACATAGCTATAGGAGATGGAGGTAGAAGTTTGTTCTGGGGTGATTTATTGATGTTGGTTTTTCGATTTTTTTTTTTAATATCATTTTTATTTTTTAATTACCACTAGCTGGCATTACCTTTTTAATTGAAGCAACTGATAGAACAGATGCTGTAGTGCAGGGGCAGTGTTTTTTATTGTCTGCTTATAGGTTAATGGTGTTTCTTGACAACAGCAAAAAAAGTAGAAAGTTAGACAGCAGTGCTTGAATCGCTGATGTATGTGTACCCTACATAATATTAATTATTTACTATATATAATTGGCATTTGTGGTATTCTAAGTGGCTTGATTTTTCTTTTAAAATAGTGAAGCAAGCAAAAGGAAAAACACTTGAAATCTCAGACAAATCGTACAACTTTCTACCTCGAAGAGCAACGCTGCGGCCTCTATTACTAACCGTCTCTCGTGTTTGTGTGTACACACACGTGCACGCGTGCATTTCTGTCCTCTTGTATTTGTCTTTGTGCTATTCAGCTTCTCCATGTCCATCACCTTGCAGTTACGCCACTTGTTTAAATATAACTTCCAAGCCCCAGTGGCTATAGACCTCTTAACCACCTTTACATCCCTAACGTACATGTCACTGGTATGCAGGTTCTAATCACACCTCCACGGTTGCATTAATTTTGGCTGCAGAGCAGCTCACACCCCTGTCATTCCTTCACCTAGTTGCTGTTGCTTTTGCTTTAAAATGTTTTTAATACATAGGAAATGCTGCTTGATCCTCTCCTTCTTCTGCATCTGGTTTTGGTGGCCTGCAGATGTTCATGACAAGGTGTGTCTGGGCATGCTTCCATGGAGAGAGAGTGAGGCAGCTCTCTCCAGTTCAAATCTTCCTCAGCAAGCTCAGCTCTCGTGTGACCGTTATGCATCATTATGAGAATCATGCTCCTAGTTGTAGGAGCAGAAGGGATTTGATTTTAATAGACTGCCGTGTAGCACAACTATGTAGTTTATCTATGTGAATGAGCAAGATGTGTATCCCAATGCTAATGAGGGTAGTTCTCATTCAAGATAATTGTCTATGCTTGCGAGTGTCCTAGAAATGCTGTCAGTAAGGGATGGGTACTACGCGCGTGAATATGCTTACAGTCTAAGATACTAAAATGAGTATATACTCTTAGCCTTTGGAGGTTTCAGTGTTATGTTAGATGCTCTCCAGATTTAGAAGTCAACTAAGTCACTGCCCAAGATAGTTCTTCAGGTGCGGATTCTGTGGTTTCTGGGCAGACCCTCGCTGACTTTAGTGGACTTTGTGCAGGGAGACTCCTGCGTCGTACAGAGCTTACTGCCGGATCAGAGCCTGAGAATACAGACATAAGTTCTCAAAATATGATCCTCTTATCTGCATCCATTTTTTTCATGACTTAAATTTTGAGGAAGGATTTGCAAATCATAGGTTCAGCACTTAATTTGAGGATTCTACTTACCATGTAGGCTGTCAGGGAGCATTAACCTTAAGGTAGGATGAGCACACAGAGCACAAAGCTGTGAGCTGATGACATATACTCTAGCAGGTGTTAAATAGTATTATCCATCCTGCTTGCTACAGTAAATAGGATTTTGCTATTATGATGTGTCAGGATTTTCAGAGAAATCAAATTTAGTAGACACTGAACTGCCATCCTCGCTGCTGAGCAGCTTTATTCTGGGATCTTGCGTTCATACTAATCCTGTTGGTAGGAAATGCTTATACCAATTGTGCAGGGAAATTATAATTTAATGATCTCTTCCTTTTCTTTATTCAGGGCTTAGAATGGACCGCTGTGCTTGGCAGTGATAGCCCCAGCGCTCTGAAAAGGAGATAATATATAGCTGAGCTTCACAGCCAAGTATTGGCTTTTCGTACGTGTTTATAATGAACATAAGTGCTACGGTGCAAACAATGCGGCTTCCGCGTTTTTTTCAGAACGCTTCAGAATATTGTTTGCCTTTCCAAAGTCTCAACAACTAAATAACTAGAATCTGTTTACTACGTTTTCTTGTAAACTGTAGTTTGGAAGATGTAGATAGCAGAGTGGGACTTTTATAAGCAATATAAGAACTACAAACAGTATTATTTCCTACAATGCATCTTAGCGGCTTACGGATTCTTTTGTTTCTATTTGTTTTAAGTCATCAGTCTGTTTGTTTTCTTTGATCTTGCATGACTGTATCAGCAAGGATTTCATAACCAGAAGATGATTCTGCTCCCGCCTCTTGTGTTTAGAAGTTTGTGTTCTGTAGAGTAAGCATGTTTTCTCTTCGCGCATTTGTACTGCATTCATTCATGCCTTTCAGAATCAAATAGCAGCGATACAAGTGCGGCATTTCACGACTTCGGGCTGGATCCAGTTAGGCAGAAAACGGTTTTGGTCGATGATACCAGGTACTGTGCGTTTACGTGAGGCAAACGTTCTCCCGCTGTTCCCGTGAAGGAATGACGTTGCCTCCAGCACAGAGCTGACAGACCTGCTGAGTTGCACTTGTCCAGTTAAGAACAGGTCGTACTTTCTTTATGGGACAGACACAATACTGGTAGGTTTTTCCAAATTGTCCCTTGGGCAATACAAAATAGTGGTCAAACGCATTTTTGTTTTAAAGATAATGCATAGGGACAGTCGTAATCACTGTGTGTTATGTTTGCTTTTATATCTTCCTTACTGCAGATGAGTGAAGGGATCTTTCAACAGCGGATTCGATGCACACTGTAATTCTCTTTTTCTGAGAACGCGTCTCATAGAATAATCTCTCATACCATTCCCGACTTGGAGAGTTTCTCTAGCTTGTTTGTGAGTGGAGATGCTCTGTACTCTTTTGTCTGGAGAGATGAATTTGGTAAATACGGCATGTCTAAAAATGCTTGGTCTTTGTCTAGCTTTTGCTCAGTTTAAATCGATGCTGCCAGCAGTGCCTGTGTCGTCCTTGGGGTTGTTCCGTTCAAATACTGACCTAACCAGAACTCCTGTGTTTCAGAAGACGGCTTGCTGGAAGGTAGCTTAAAGACATTCCTTCTCTTTAAATTATAAGTGACTATGCCTATGTTGTATTATTTAACCAGGATTTTGAATTTTAACCAGTGCTTATAGTGGCAGTTTCTAAATATCCATGGTTTAAAAGAAGAAAATTCTCTCTCCCACCCCCCGCCTTTGTGAGATGTCATTATGTTTCCTGTTTATATATGTTTACAACTCTCTCTATATAGAAATCTGTATATCTACATATAAATATCTATATAAAGAGATCTATCTATCTATATATATAGATAGGAAGTTCACATTTATTTGCAGAATTGTGTGCTAATAGGATTAGGAGTGTCAGTCGTTTTCTCAGTACATTTTCAAGTAATTTTTTGTTTTGAATTCGTTTCTGTAATCCAGATTTCAACAGAAGAAATTCTGGTCCAACTGAGAGTAGTTAGTTCCTTCATAAATAGCAGGTATTACCATGATTTTGCAATGACCTTACGGTTCATTTTTGTCAGTAGTTTGTGTGTAAAGTGTTAGGGTTTTTTTTTTTTTCCTTAAACTGTTAGAGAAGACTCAGTAGAGTGGAGGGGTCATGGCAAAGTGGATGGATATCAAAAAACTTCACCAAAATTGCTTAGTAATTTTCCTTGCAATTAAAATAACTTCAAAGGCAGTATTTGCTATAAGAAAAAGCCCTGACTGTGGCTAGTGGGGTTTAAGATAGGCAGATAGGACCACAGTCTTTATCCACAGAGCACTGGAAATTCAAGTTCATTGAATTTCTCCTCTGTCTGTATAAATGGAGAAGAATATGGTTAGGAATGGCCTGCAAAAAAAGGTTTATTTTTTTCTTCAAAGAGGTGTAGTGAAACTTTCCCTAACCAAACTTAGCCAGAACCTACTTGCTGGGGCTCTATTTTAGAGCTACTTCCATGGGAAAATACTTGCATGGATATATGTGTGTGTAGATGATTACGTGTATGTATTAAACCTATGTAACCGCAACCTTATCTGCCAGCTGGGTATCGTTGGGTTCAGACTTTCCTCTCTGCTGACTTCAGCAAGAATAAGGAAAAAAATAAGCCAAACAACACCTGTTTCCAAACGCTTTTCAGATAAAAGCAACACAATGTACTCTGACTTCCATTTTGAGCAATAATGCTGTATGTCATGCTATAAAGATAATAATGAATTACACTATTTCTGTGAAGTTCTTGGTGTGTGTGTGTGTCTCGTTTTGTTTTTGTTTTTTTTCCCATGGATGTTGAACTGAGACAGTGGGTTCGTGCAGGTTTTCCCCAAATTGGTGCAGCAGGAGACCTGAGTATAAAATCAAGATATTTTAATTTCTCGCTTTGTACTTGGACCAGGAGACTTCTCTGTGTCTGACCTCATATGCTGCGCCAGTGAGATAAAAGTAGGAGTTCATCCTAGTTTCCCAATGCTTTGTATTTCCATACTGCTCATAACCCCCCCCTTTTTAGTCCTGTATTGACCCGGGTGTAACGTTTTGTCAGTTTAGCATAATAAAGCTGTCACCCCAACCTGTGATCTTGCTTCGTGTTGCCACTATTAGAAAATTTCTCTCTTCAGATTCCATTATATTTGGGGGGATGGAGCTGTTGTCGAGCGCTTCTTGCCTGGCAGCTTGAGATTAGGAAACTTGCTGCCAATTACGATATCTGAAACCTCAACCTGACTGACGAAGACGGACTGGGCTGCAGCCCTCTGCCTGGAGCGCTGCGTTAATGCGCTATCTGCCTGAGCCGCAATCGTTATTCGAAATAATTGTTTTTGAGCCTTTTTTCCCCCTGCTCATTATCTTTTATTTGCCATTTTCTGATTAAGTAGCTAATATGCATATTAGTTATCAAATACACATACACACCCAGGACTTGTATATATACATTTTTTTCCCCCTAAACCCACCAAAAATACATGGTGTTTGTTCGGAGACACTTTTGCCATTCAAAATACCTCGTTCGGTCTCATCTTTCATCATTACAGATCCAATCGATAGCGGTGCCGAAATGCTGCTTAATAACAAAATAAGGAGTTGCTCCACGCTGCATAGTAGGTATTGATCTTCCTCTAAATGTTTGCTTATAGATTATTTTTCCCATTGTGTATGTGTCTTTATATGAATGGAGAAAAAGTGCGATAACTAATATTCCAGGCTCTTTTGCTTATGTGGTAACACACTTTGTCTTTAACTTTTAACGTTTAGTCAGTAGTTTCATATAGGTTGTTTGTGATCCTTTTTGTAGTTCTCCAATATGTGCAAAACCATGTCTTGGGATGTTCTTTATTTATTTATTTTTATTTTGAGCCTTTCGGTTTGGAGCAAAAACGGGTAATTCGGTGTTTTCTTTCTGTATAAATTTGTATAAAACCTAGGGATAATGATATAGTGGATAGAAAAATAATAACTTAGAATCCCAGCAGCGGGGATGTGTTTATGTCATCTTTCGGGATTTTTCAAATACCCATTTTCTTTGTGTTTTGTACGTGTGTGTTTTTTGTTTGTTTTTTTGATTTTTATCCCCATCAGTTTATCCCTCTAACCCATCATCAGCTTAGTAACTTTTTCTTTTTTCCTGAGTAGCTTCTGGTTCAATGCCTTTTACTTATGTCGTTGCCCAGAACTGACTTTGATGTTTTACCTGTAGTCTTGACTCTCTATATAGAGGGTCATCAGCCTTTCCTCTGCCGTGATTTCTTTTCACAGGCAACCTCAACCCTCCCCGCTCTCTGCTATATTTCACATCGTGCTTTTTCCATTCCTCCAGCTTTGAGCCCTCGCTGCTCGAGTCACAGTATTTCGCTGAATTTTCCGCAGTTACGCAATTATCGCTGCCCCGGATCTCGGTGTTTACTGACCCGCTGCCGTAGTTTAACAGCAGGAGTTTGCTCACGGTCCCGTGATAAGCGTCGGCGCTGATCGTTCCTTTTCTCCCGCGGGACCTCGGCCCGCCCAACGCACCCGCTTGGGCCACGCGGCTTGGTCGGACAAAGAGAAGCACCATGAGAGAGAAGGTTTTTTTTTTTTGGTAATAGGCACCGTCGAACAAAACGGAGAAATCTGTGATTTGAACGTTAAAAGACGGTATTTACTGCCCTTCATAGGCTATGGCAAAATGTTTTAACGTATGTGTAGTTAGTCGGTAGACAGCTTTCATATTCCTCCTCCACCCTTCTTTCCTTTACAGAAAATGAAGTTTTGGTACAAAAACTGCGCTCAGTTAATGGTTTAAAACAACACTCAGATAGTTTGCTTGGATTTTTCTGTCAAGGTACCATGCTAAGAAAATGCTTCAACTTTAAATTGAAACGTGACAGGTAACATACTGAATTTTAGGATTTATTTTTTTGGAGACTTCACTGGTTATGCAGTATTAGGAATAATTCAACAGCAATAATGCTTTCATCTCTTTCGCTTTCCTGGGAGTCTGCTAGAACTGACTTCCCTAAAACGTCTTTATCTTTTAAATATATTACATACTTTCCTCTGATAGGCCAGTAATTTTACTTTGCTCTTTTTGGGCAAGCCAGACAAGGGAGATGAAGAAGCAAAATACAGACCAGTCCCTTTTTTGCTTGGTTTCTGCTCCCTGTCCTTTGCACTCTTGCTCTTAAAAACAAGAAGTGACCAGTTGCCTTCCATTTAAACAAGTATCAGTGATGCTTTTATGCGCATTAAAACGTTGTGCTCTGAGGACACTTCCTTATTAAAACGCTCGCTTTTCTGCCTGAGCTGTGTTCAGTAATTCTTCTCATTGTAAAGCAATAACGTTTATATGAAAGGCTGCAACGCTCTTTTGTTAAATCTTGTAAACCTGAAGGCTGAAATGGCTTTCCCAAGCAGATGCAGACTTGATTTTCACAGCTTTCGGTCTGAGTGATATTTTAATTTTTCTGCCCCTTAGAAACGCTTGAGTCCCGTAACCGATAGATGAATGAGAGGATCCGCAGGAAACGCTGCGGAATGGTTCTGTTTGCCAGCGCAATAAATGCAGGCGCTAATAAACGTCCTCTTACATCAGGGGGAGGCGTATAACGAGCAAATGATGGGAAAAAGAATCTGGGAAATAAATGATCAATGCAATCTAAGCCGACAAACAATTTCTTAATAACTTGGCCTCCAGTTGTGTGGATTTGCAGATTTAATCCTCGCTTCTACTCCTGTACGATAAGCACCGAGAACTTGCTTTTTCATGCAGGTGTACCTTTGCACAGAGCGCATTTCATGCCTTACGTGGGGAAATCAGTGCTCTGCGTTGTGTTGTGCCCCTGGTGACTGCAGGCATCTCGTCTTTCTCCTCTCATTTCATTGCGCTCCTCACGTGCAAGACATCGAGTCCTACGCAGGAGCGTTTGCGTCTAACGGCAACGTCCTCCTGTCAGGGAGAATTCTGCTGAACCAAAACCTGAGGATCAGGCCACGTTTTGAGCTTGCTACAAGCAGAGAGGGGAAGACTGAGTGTACCAGATTTCCGATGACGTTAGCTGTGATGTGGATATCAGCTTTGGGGAAGCCTGGCCAAAAGAGGAGTGAAAGGTTAAGGCGAGGTGTTTTTCCCGTATGGCCTTACCTGTGAACCTCCCCCAAAACTAATACACTAGCTTAAAAGACGGTAGGAGGAATTTGGGCAATTCAAGATGAGCAGGAAGGTAAAAGGAAGAAAATGGGGAGTGGGGCAAAAAGCAAAGTAACGGGCTTAGTGAAAAGCCTAGTGACAACTGCTTTTCAGTTGAAGTTTTTGCTTTTGAAGCCAAACCAATTTGTCTTGCGCTTTGCCCAGATACCTTCAAATTCCTGGACTCCCCATCCTGCCCAAAGAGTGCAAGGTGGCAGCTGGCGTTGCGTTTTTGTGGTAGAAGCTCTGCGCTTGTGAGCTCCTTCCTGCAAAACTGGATGTGCGTTCGTGGTCTTTACACTTGCACCTCCAAGGTGACGGTTGCAGCTTTCTTCGCTCTTCCCCTTCACAGAGCTCACCGTTTTCGGGTTGTTTTATGGGTTTTGCATTGGTTTTATGGGTTTTGCAACCTGCTCAGTAGGAAAATAGGTCCTGTTTGGCCGCTGAGGGGAGCTTGGGGCTTCTTGTTGCTCCTGTTGTTTTTTAATAGGGGTATATGCACAGTCGAGGAGAAGTCTTGGTGAGCCCTCAATGGCGAGAGGGCACGGAGGTGATGATGCGAGGCTGGTGGCGCGTCGCGCTCTCCGTAAGCGTGCCGGACACATTTGGAAGTTCTCGTGTCTCGTCAGACCATTTACCTTGCAGTGGGCTGTAATCATGCAGGAATATGCATTTATGTGCGCTAAAACACAAAAACATAGCTGCGGTAATTACGAAGTAAATTCGGATGAACAGAGGAGTTCAAACTTATGTCTAATTCACAGACAAGATTTATTATTTCTTAAAACGTCTTACCTTACTAACATTTCAGTGTTTTCCATCTCTGCAGCTAATGTAATCCAGATAGAGGTTCTTCCTGTAACAAAATTTTTTTTGCTTGTTGTCTATATGTTTAGCAAACATAAAGCGCAAAGGAGATATTCGTTGTCCCTAACAGGCTATGGCAATAATACAGGATATTTCTGGTGCTTGATACCATATGTATTTTAAAAAGCATTGCAGATGCTTGTTGCTACATGCCAGCTCAAAAGTCTGCTAGTGCCAAGTTTGCCACTGATTTCAATAGGTAATCCTCACTAGCCTACGGTTTTAAAAAGTAAAGCGTAGTAGTGTTTGGCAGTAGTTTGCTTGGTAAATAAACTATAATTGCTAATTTCTACAGGTTATAAACACGTGCATTTTGACCCACGTTATACAAAGCATTTCTATTTGAATAAACAGCAATTTTGTCTGTAACTAAGGAGTAGAAGTTTGCATGAAAAATCTGCTTAATTTTCCTATTTCTTTCAGACTGAGACTCCAGAAAACTTGCTTTTTCTTTGCCACAGTTTCCCCAAACAGGGGAAGAAGGGATGCAGTTCATCAACATATCATATGAGAGTGAATTCTCTGGTAAATTCCATAAAAGCAGATACTGCGCAATTTGTTGTCTAGGAAAATAAGCAACTTAAAATATGCAGTCATTGAATCAGTGTTTTAATCAGCAAAACATCTAGAAATTTGAAAGCATGATTATTGTTATTATTATTTCTTAACTCTTTTTTTTGGTTAACTTGTCCGACAGGCTTTTTAAGTGAGCTTCCAGGTTGTGTTTTTGAACGTATTTCATTTTTAAGATAGCAAATTTTAATATTTCATATCAGGTAGTTAGAGCATCGCGTGTGTATTGTGCAGAGACGGCGTAATACCAGTTCCCGAAGTATGTATTGCAGACTGTTTTAGAGCGTAGTGATTGACAGGGCATGAGGCATTTTTCAGCAAACCCTACTTTGGGGGGTTTGCAGTACTTGAGAGCTAGAATGCCTTACGTCCAAGAGATTTACATTAGCGTTATGTGCTAGATGTATTCATGCCTTCTGTGATTAGAGTAGTAATACAGAGACTTTTCACTCCATGTCTTTTCTTTTTTGGGTTCTTTTGCTTTGTATTGTAAATTCGTGAGCCGGGGCCAGTCACTCCGAGTGCTTCACTGACAGCGAAGGGTCTTCACCATCCTCTAGAGAGGTCTCCTGTCCTCACCAACTGCATCACCTGGTTGTGTTATCCTGGCTCTCACTGGGCTTCTTCCCGCATCCCACTGCGTTTAAATTGTGCAAGTTTTGTATTCTGCAGGTAACGCTGGAAGCGAACGCAACATGCCAAAACAACCTTTTTTTGGAAGCATTGTTGAAGAAAGCATAAGGAGGAAAGGCATTTTTGGAAAAGCTGAAGGGCAGCAGTCTTGTATCAGGTCTAGCTGAACCCGGCACCTCTGTTTCTGGATTGCCATGCCTACCCCGGGGGCCAGGCTCTCTGTTCTTCTGAGGCTCCGTCTTTCCTTCCCCAAGGCACCTTGCTCTAGGTTTCTGCTTCCTATAGGTCAAGCTGTTCATTTCATCATGATTATGGGCAAGGCTGTTGATATCTTCGTTGTCTCGTCCCCTCTAATACCAGCGAATAGGTGTACTGTTTTTTTGCAGTTAACCCTGCCAAATAATGCATCGCAGACGTAGCGCTTGCGCTGAACTGAATACCGACCATACTGTATTCATTGCACATTTCAAACAGCTTTCATGATCTTCCTCCCTTGTTAAGAATTTACTGCTGCTACTGTCATTTAATTTTTTTTGAAACTTTCTTTAATTATATATGTTTAAAATGTGCAGAATGTTGGAAATGCGAGAATCTTGCTGCTGGGCAAGCGCTAGTATTTCAGTAGGCTTTCAACTGCACAAATCAAAATATTACTGTGTATAGACAAGATAAATTATTGGATGACAGTGCAGGTTGGACTTCCCTTTGTTAGAAAATATGGAGAGTTGCTTTTTTAAAAAAAAAATTCTTCAAAAGCAAAAAACCCCCTTTTCTTTAATACACAGAATCACAGAATCACAGAATCACAGAATCACAGAATCACTGAGGTTGGAAGGGACCTCTGGAGATCATCTAGTCCAACCCCCCTGCTCAAGCAGGGTCACCTAGAGCACATTGCACAGGATTGCATCCAGGCGCATTTTGAATATCTCCAGAGAAGGAGACTCCACAACCTCTCGGGGCAACCTGTTCCAGTGCTCTGTCACCCTCACAGTGAAAAAGTTTTTCCTCATGTTAAGATGGAAGTGTCTGTGTTTCAGTTTGTGCCCATTGCCTCGCGTCCTGTCGCTCGTCACCACTGAAAAGAGTCTGGCCCCATCCTCTCGACACCCTCCCTTCAGATACTTGTACACATTGATAAGATCTCCTCTCAGCCTTCTCTTCTCCAAGCTAAACAGGCCCAGCTCTCTCAGCCTTTCCTCATAAGAGAGATGCTCCAGTCCCCTAATCATCTTTGTGGCCCTTCGCTGGACTTGCTCCAGTAGTGCCACATCCCTCTTGTACTGGGGAGCCCAGAACTGGACGCAGTACTCTAGATGTGGCCTCACCAGGGCTGAGTAGAGGGGGAGGATCACCTCCCTCGACCTGCTGGCAACACTCTTCCTGATGCACCCCAGGATACCATTGGCCTTCTTGGCCACAAGGGCACATTGCTGCCTCATACTTAACTTGGTGTCCACCAGCACTCCCAGGTCCTTCTCAGCAGAGCTGCTTTCCAGCAGGTCAACCCCCAGCCTGTACTGGTGCAGGGGGTTATTCCTCCCCAGGTGCAGGACCCTGCACTTCCCTTTGTTGAATTTCATGAGGTTCCTCTCTGCCCACCTCTCCAGCCTGTCCAAGTCTCTTTGAATGGCAGCACAGCCCTCTGGCGTATCGGCCACTCCTCCCAGTTTTGTATCGTCAGCAAACTTGCTGAGGGTGCACTCTGTGCCTTCATCCAGGTCATTGATGAAGAAGTTGAACAAGACTGGACCCAGGACTGACCCCTGGGGGACACCGCTAGCTACAGGCCTCCAACTAGACTCTGTGCCACTGAGCACAACTCTCTGAGCTCTGCCATTCAGCCAGTTCTCAATCCACCTCACTGTCCACTCATCTAACCCACACTTCCTGAGCTTGAAATGAGAAGTCTACCTTCTTTAGTTTTGGCCATGTTTCTCTCAGCAGAATATTTTCATCTGAGTTCCAAAGAGATGGAACTACTGGGATACTCAGTTGTGAGAACATTGTAAAATTCTTATATTAGCTTGATTTAAACATGCTTATAGCTCATTTCCTTTCATGCTTCACTAAGTAGCAGCATAGTCCTCCATTTAGACTTAAGAGTATCGAAAGTAGTTTTCTTGGATTCTGATACTTAGCCATCATTAAAGGCAAATACATATGTTATTTTTCACCAAATAATTTTTTTAATATTCTTATTCTTATTATACCAATCTTCTGTTGTACCAATTCTTATTTTCTTTATGTACATTGTTACTGTACCAATTTCTTATTGTACCAACATTCTTAGTGTACCAATCCTGATGTTTGCAGACTGTTCCCGCATGGTTCAAAGCAGCTGCAAGAGATTATCACTGAAGCACTTCGGTCATTTTCATTATCGCTAAAAACCTGTTACTGATATTTAGTTTTCTACTGTTGTGCTTAGCTCTTGTTTTACAGCATCAGCTGTCAGCCGGTTGATATTCTGTGATTGAAAGGCTTCCTGCCGTGTTACCTTGTGGGTGGTTTGATGTGGCTCTTGAACTGTGCACACTGAAATGATGGTCTGGCCAGCGTTCAGCTCCTCTTTACTGACTCACTGAGCCTGACATCATCAAAATGTTTTCACCTGACAGTGATGCAGTCAGATACCACCATTTGGAAGATTTGTGCCAGTAATAGCCTGTGAAGTTTGTTGGTCTCACCTGATGGTGATACTGAAGTCATCCTGAGTAATAACCTCTTCGTATCTGGGCACTGCAGCTCGTAATTCCTTGATGTGAAGGTTTTGGTAGTATTGGTCAAAACTCAGTGCCTCGGTGCAGTGTCATGTCAGCCTGTGCTGAGACAGTTGCCTCAGAAAGCTGTCACAACCTGGTATCAGCTCAGAAGAACAAAGATAAGACTTTTTACAACTGTGGTACAGAGACAGGAATAAGCATGTGAGATGACATTGTTGCTAAGGCTCCTGGGTTGTGAGAGACGGAATATTTTAGAGTTGCTTTTAAGAACTTTATTCTTGATCTCTTGATGATTGGCGCATAAGCGTTATTTGTGGCAGCACTGTGCTTTTCAGAAAATGGTAATCTTGCGCTCATTATGCCCTTAGGCAAGCAATCTAACTGAGCAGTGATAGTGGTAGATCTAATAAATTAGACTAAACTCTCCTACTTACCATTTATTTGAAAGAAGATGTAGCCAATCCCTGATTCTTTCTGCTGGGCTTCTGCCACAAGATGAATTTCACATAAAGCTGCAGTGCAGATTGCACGTCTACCAGTCAATATCAGGTTTTCCTTCTGATACCAGGCATATCACTGGCTGTAAGTATACATACATTCATGGAATCAAAACTATTTGGATCAGGAGGGGCCTCAGCAGGTCTGATGCCCTGCTTAAAGCAGAGACACTGAAGTCAGACCAGGTTGTTCAGGGCTTTGTCCAGTTGCATCTTGAAAATCTCCAATGCTGGAGATTCCACAAGCTCTCTGGATCCCAGTTGCATTGCTTAATTACCCTCAGAGGGAAATTTTTCTCCCTGTATCCGTTAGGAACCTTCTTTGTTTCAATCGACAACCATTGTCTCTCTTTCTCCTCCCATGTGCCTCAATAAAGAGCCTGACTCCATCTGGTTGATAACCTCTTAGCTTTCTGAAGGCTGCTATTAGGTCCCCCCGAAACCTCCTCTATCCCAGGCTGAACAAGCCTTGTTCCTTGGACCTCTCCTCGTAGGACATATGCCCTCAGTTTGGTGTCATGTGCAGACTTGATGAGCATGCATTTTGTCTCCTCCTCCAGGTCATTAATAAAGATGTTAAGTAGGGAAGGTTGCAGTATAGACCTCTGAGGAACTCTGCATCTAACTGGCCTCCAAGCACATCATGAACCATTAAACACTGCCTTTTGGGCCTGATGAGCCAGCCAGCTTTTTACCCATGTTTCACAGAAACAATTTGATTGTATTCTTTTGACTGCTTTAATGGGATAGCTGCCTGCCTCGCAAAGCTGACTAGTATGAATTTGAAGCAGGCAATGTTTAAGGTGATTTTCTCAGGCCATTCTTCTGACTGCAGAGGTTAACATGACCTTCAAATGTTGTTTGGTCAGCCTGGGATGTGCACAACAGCATGGCTGCTGTAGTCACAGAAGAGCTACCTGGTACTCGGAGCTCTCTCTGCTACAAGTTTACAACAACAGCTTCGTGGGTAGGCTCAAGTTCTCTTCCCTTGCTTTCCTAACACCACCAGGTTTTGTAAGAATTGCCCATGTGGGGCATGAGTTGCAACTGTCCATGACTATAATAGATGTAAAGTTGACTTTGCATTGCTCTAGATGTGGGATGCTCTGTGTAGCCATACTGAGGAGGTAAACTAGCTACAGAGCTGGACTGCAGTGCCTTATAGCTGTATTTGAAATAACTGTATCTGGCTAGTGGAAAAAAAACAACTTGTGCCGTATACGTTGAAATGAAAGATCATGTGACCCATGGACCCCCATTGAAGGCCCACACTGATCCTAGTTTTCCAAGGTGTGGCTTTTGCTATGCAAAAGTGACTATTTGGACCTGTATTTGAGAGTTCATTTAATAAAGGGGACCAACAACTACTAATGTCACAATTTGTATGCAGTGCCACTGAGAGAAAGGACTGCCAAACTTACATTTCTTGGGAAATATTAATATGACTTTTTTTGTGGTGGGGGGAATGTCTGCTTTGAGAGATTGAAAAATAAAAAATACTGGTACCTTAGGGAGAATGTAGTTTATAATGTATAATATTGGAAAGGGTGAGACTGAGAAGAAAAGTTGTAAATAGGAATGTTTTAGGTTAAGCACCTTGTCATCAGCTGGAGATATAAATATAGTTGTGCCGTTTACATGTGCATCTCTAACATTGAGAAGATTTATGTTAAAGACTATACTACAATTACATGCAGATTAGATGCTTGGGTGAATAGCTGTAAGAATTTTGAATAGATTTGTCCTTTTCACAAAGGTTTTCATTTTCTTTGGCAGCTCTGAGTGTTAACAAATTAGAGATCAATGTTCTACTAGGGCAGAAAAGTGAAGTGAAGCATATCTTGCGAGAAACTAAATTTAAAGACATTAATAGTTGTAGTTAAGGGTATTAGTGGTGCCTGCAAAACAGGATTGGAAATTCAAAAGAAAAGGTCAAAGAATGAGCTATTTTTCCCATTTTCTGCTGATAACTAAGTTTAGTAGTTTACCCCACTTGCTGCACATTGAATGTATATTCTTTGACAAATGCATATGTCATGAAACTAAACAAATCGTGTTGTAAAGTGAATTGTCTTCTGGCAGAACATTTGCCGAGATGCAGTATGTTTTTCTTCTTTGTTTGAGTAGGTCGTAGTACTATCTTTTTCTCTGGCAACTTCAACTCTATTTTGGGTACCTGGTTGCCTTTTCATCTTCTGTAGATACACATGTTTGATGGCATAGATGTCCAGAGTCCTCCCTACAGTCTCTAGTGGTTTGGACATCTTTTCGATCATAAAGGCACTCTGGTTCATAGCCCGTTCCTTCCAGGACATATGGGAAAGATGACTGTGACTTTGGAAAGGATTAGGGGTAAAAGATGGAGGGGAGGGAATTGCACTTGAATTTCAGCCAACATAGGAAATATGTAGCTTTAGGTAAGCTGCACCAAACCCCTGAAAATAGGTGTTAGCCTTAAATTCCTTACCATCCGCAATTGTTCTCCAGACTTAGTCCAGATCCTTAACTTAGCTTTTCTGAATCATGGAGCTTCTTTCAGTTTGTGTTTTTTCTCCTCCTTTGCAGCTACTTTTCCCTTACTAGTCTTGCAGTTAAAAAGTTCTCCTCTGCTATGACAGCACGTTCCCTGTTCTGTCTGTGTGTCTCTTGTCTCTGTGAATACCTGTGAAGTCCTTTGTGCTGAGCATCCTTATCATGTTGTCAAAGTCTCCCACCATCTGTTGGATACTTCTCTGGAAGATCTGACACTCTGGAAGCAACGTCTGCGCTGGAGTTCAGACTTGAAAAACTCTCTCTGCTCTGGGCAGCAGCCATTCTTTTATCACAAGATGTTCCATTTGAATGGATTTTCATAAAAGTTAAATGCCTCATTATTTTTAGCCCTGTGACAGGTACAGAGAACTTTCTGGCCCATCCAGTGGGTTCTCATCTTATGATGAAGGCAAAACAGAATATCAAAGGCAGTCAGTCCCCTCATTCAAAATATAGTCCATAGAAACAGATGCATGTGCAAAACCCAACAAGAAGCAGAAATCGTAAGCTATACGTCGATACCTGAAGTGGGGTGCTGGACATTCTCATTTCCTTGGAGCGGAAAAAAGTGCAGCAGTTGGCTAAATAGCACAGTCAGAACAAATGAGAGAAGTCGTAACTTGCATAAAAACAACTTGTCTAAAAATTCTAGCAAGGGCCTGATCTGATGACACTTCAGAAGAAATTACTTCCTTCATATATCATTTTAATAGCATTTGAGGTAGAATGAAGATGCAGTATTACTTGGGAATCTGTATGATGTTATACGCTTGGTATTCCATGGCTTATTGAAATCAATTCAGAGACGAATAGAGGCTTTTAATTCAAATAAAGATGCCATAAAAGTGGTCATATATTTAAAAAGCAGTAATTTAATATAGTTTGGAACTTGGATGTATGTACACTCTTTAGCCCTGCAGTAGGTAAGCTCATTCTCTCTTTGTTAATACCCCTTCCCCCTCTTTTTTATTTTTTTGTTTTTATCGTTAGCCTCGTAGATCAAGTGTGATTGGATGTGTTAAGGCTATTTCTTGTAGCAGTTTATCTTGCCTTTTTCTTTCTAGTCCACACAGTCTATTTGACATTAGAAGCAATTTGCCTAACAGCGGGGCATGATCTCCTGACTGCGCGGACCTTGTACAGGTCCTCCACGCTATGGGAAACGCAACTCTCCCTGGGTTTCCTCTGCACTGCCGCTGTAACAGGTCTCTTCAGGCAGAGGTATCGTCCAGCCCGGCTTGTCGTCCCTTTTTCGCAGCAACAAAACAGAATGGAGACTGTAGCAGTCTTGAGGCTGGGTTCAAGTCTATGAAGCAACTCTATAGGCTTAAGGGAGATTCCCTCCAGCACAGGTCTCAGGCTGCATGCCAACAAAATGAATAAAATATTTCATATTATGTGTAAATGAGTTCTTGGAAGAATCTGAGATGAAATAGCCAGAAGTTCAGTTTAGGGATAAAAGTAAGCTTAACTTCAGCAAAAATAGATTAAAAAAAAAAAAAAAAAGGGCAAAAAAAACCCTTTCCAATTTGCCATTCAGTGAACATGATAATCTTTGCCTGCCGTTGCTTTGAGTCCTTCAGTGGGGGAGGATGACAAGGAAAAAGAAGTCTTTAAATTAAAATTTCTACCCTGAATCTCAAAGGTGCCAAACAGCCCAGGCTCCTCGTTCCTTTAGTGGGTGGAGAAAGCGCTGGGCTGCTCTGAAGTCAAGCTGTGCCCATTTTTGTCTTTCACAGTGCTAACTTGTAGCAAAGGCCAGATTTTGCCTCTTTTGTGTGGAAGTCGCACGTCTTTTTCTTTGTCAAATAAACTGTTAACTATTAAATTAAAAAAACCCTTAAAATAGATTGCCTGAGTCTTATGTTCATATTGAATCTGTCAGGGCTTTAAGAGCCAAGGTGCTTAAAAGAAAAATTTCAATGGCAAAAAGAAGTCATAGCATGCCTGTGCAGTAAAAACAGTTTCAGCACGTTTGTGATAAAATAGTGCATGTAGGTGATGCTGCTTTGGTGAGATTAAATGAGGGCTCTCAAGTCCTTTTGGTTCTTTTGATAACCTTTTATCGGCTTGGATGACACCAGATCTTTGAGAACTGTATCTGGCTGCAAATCTGAAGATTTTCAGCGGAGAGTAAAAACATGCACTTCTGCTTGAGATTCCGCATGCAGACAAAACAGCTGACCTTGTAAGATTCTGTAGAAATTTATTTTCTAATACAGACCTTTAAAATCACAGCTATCTAGCAAAAACAGTTCTCCTGTTCTTCTACAATATGTTCTTTGAGGAGTGTCTGCTCCTCCTTTTATTGAGGGACGATTGTTTCAGAGGCTGACGTGATGATTTTATATATTTTATTTTTTATTTTTTCCCCGTGACCAGATCATATATTTCTCTGTTGATTTATACTGTTATTTATACTTGCTACTACTCGGCATATTTATCAGGGAAAATTGGATAGATTTGAAATTAAAATCCGAGTCCTCTTTTCTTTAGCTTCTCTTCCACAGTGCCAGCCTGCGCTTCTCTCTGTTCTCTTCTATGAAGGTAGCTCTTAAAAAGGCTCTTCCTCCATAAGAGCAACAAATTCTGATCTATCTTTTCAAAGAAACGTACTAAATAAAAGACATAGCAAACACTACTACTCATTTTGATTTGGTTTGCAGCCTATGTGTTATCTGCTTAGTCTTTGAGCCATAAACACTTATGTAAGTAACTTTATACGTGCAGGTCCCGTTCAGGTCAATTGGATTACAGTCACATGTGAAATTATTTATTTGGGTCTTGGTGACTAAACTTCAGCTGCTTAAAAGTGAAAGTGTCTAGTCTAAACTAATGGCCAAGATTTGCTCCCTAAGCACAGATGTTTCTAGACAGCAGGAGTGTCTGCTCCTCCTTTTATTGAGGGACCACTTGATTTTGATATTAAGGTTAAGCAACATGCCCTACGTTATGTAAGAACTCCAGAACAGGTCCCAAAATATAATTCCCAAAGTAGAATTCTCGACCTTTTCAGTGGCGCACTTAGATAAAAGAATCCTAGGGATTTGGGGGTTTGGAGGGTTTTTTTTTGGAAAATAATACATACAGTTGAGGCTTGTATGCACATGTCTACAGTGCTTAATGTAAAATGGTAGGTGGGACAGCATTTTGGTCTCCTTCCCTCTCCCCACTTTGGGAAGAAAGCAGCTGCTTTTGGAATATCTGCTGGAACCCATTAAGATCCACAGGGCTTGCTGGCTGAGCACCTGATCCAGAGCTACTCTCTGATAGTCTGCCGCTGCTGGGCGGGATAGCCCTGAGAAACTCTTAAGAAATGGGGGCCTCTGCTAGTCTGAGAATTGGACCATGGCTTTTTTCTTCCGCTTTGAGTTGAACACTGCATGAATATACAGACTAGATGTACAATAGTTGCATGTATCTATTTGTTGACTGAGGAAATCATTTACGTTAACAGTAGAGAACTTGCTCCCCAATTATTTATAAAGGTATTAGGTGTTTGTTAAAGGACAGTGCAGTAATTCCACCTGGTGCTAACTTATAGCACGCTTTTTTTCTGTATTTAGAGAAACGACCGTTGCTGCTTTGTCCTGAGGATGAGTGAGGACTTCTCAAAAGCTGTTTCATCTTTGGATTATAGATATATACACATACATCTCTCTATGTGTGTGTATATATATATGAAAGAGAACCTGAGCAACTTTCAAAGGACGGTTTGATACAAGAAACAGTGCACTTTAGCTGAGATGACAAACAGTTTTGTGATAGCTTGAGTCTACTATAGGATTAAAACCTCTTGGCATATATAGGACCTCAGCTGATCACTTGAACCGCAATTAAAAAGTAGAACAGGTATACTCGGAATATTGTTTTTGTGTCAAAAATGCTCCTTCGTGCTTGAAAATGATAAAAAATTGCAATCGATCCTTACAACTGTTGTGTTCATCTTTATTGATCAGGCTAAAGAAAGATAAATCGCAGCCCAAATAAGATTATAGTAAATGTTAGCATCATAGGGGACTGGAGTATGATGGAGAGCTATTCATCATCTCAAATGGTGACCTGTCCACACTCGCCCCGTAGTCAGGCTGCTGTCTAATCACATACCTATTGATTTCATCTATGTCCAAGAAACCTGGATGTGACTGTCACTGGGCAGCTAAATGCAAAGAGGTCACTGGTGTGAGGAGGATTTCATTTTCATTTTCTTACTGGCCAACAATGATTTATGAAAAAATAAATGACCTCAAGTCACCTGCGTGGAAACCTTGGTTCCAGTACAAATGAATTATTAGGTCTGAATCTCAGAGGCAAGAGTGCAGTAGACCACCATGTTCTTTGTGATCTGTACGTGCCCTTTGACTGCAGTATATGTTACGCAATTTGTTTTAATTTGGGGTAAAATATTAGACTTGAAATGCAGTTTTACTCTTGTTCTCCATTGCTGTTCTTTCCAGTGATTTCTGTACCTTTCAAGTTCATGATTCACAAGAACGAACTTTGGAAGATGAGCTCCTCAAATGAGAAGGAAAAAATGTTTTTACCTTTCTAGTTAAAGCTGCCTCTTCTGAAGTTTTCATTGAGTGTTTTTTGCCTTGGTGGGTTGTCTTAGCTGGATTTCTCATAACATAATTTGCCACAGATAAATGTGGCTCAGGAGGTATCTACTAGCCCACTGATGAAGGAGACTGTGTCATCTTTGGCTTTTGTAAGGGTGGTCTTTCCAGTTGCAGGCTAATATTTTTGCAGCAGTGTTTTAGGTAGATTCCGTTTTCATACATCAATGCCTTGAAAAAAAATAAAATGAAACTGTGCTTACTTTACCCAAAATAAACTTAAAAAGACAGTTTCCGTGGACTGCATCGTGCCATCCAAGTATGTTAAGTATTTTGAAGATGCAGAATGATGTCATGACATGGATAACCTTAAACCATAGTATTAATAAGTAGATTGTTAACATTAGTTTTTAAATTTCTTCTGTGCAAGTGTGGGGTGTGTAATTGTAACGTTTTTATTACTGTGTTAACATGATTTCTTGGGATGCCAGATGACTCGAGTTGCAAAACTAAGATAGAGTTCTAGCTAGTGCCAAAAAAACCTTTATACATCTCTACAGTGTTGTGTTTTCTGTATGCCCCAAGTGTCAGAGAAAAATTGGTTTTTGAAAACTTTTGAACTGCTCTAACTTTTTTATTCCTCCAACTGTGAAGCCAGGTGCCTTGGTTATTATATCTTAAGTCCAACTGTGTTAGGGCTATAAAAACCTCTTTAAAAATACCAAACATATATTATGTAGACATAAAGTGTCAGGACATTATAGTCATTTGTCTTAGAATATTGTATGTCCCACTGAGAAGCTGTGACATTTTTAAGTATTGAGAAGTTTTATTGCTTGATGACTCAGTCTTGTCTGGCCTGCATTTTGGAAATTAATGACTTGGAGATACTGAGGGAAAGGCTTTCCCTGGTTATGGGGAGAGAGAAATATGTTTGGAAGCTGACTTGTTTTAAAAACTAAAATTAGCAACCGACTGAAGCAACCCGGAAGCTTGGCATATTAAAATAACACCCTGCGAGATGCGTTATCAAGGCAAAGAGCAGAAGAGAAAGTTGAACCGTAGTTAATTCATTGCGCAACTTTGAAGTTTGACATGAATATCGCCTGCAAGCGATGCGGGGATCTATGTGCAAGCAACGCAAATATGCGCATGCAAAAAAGCAAAGATTCAGTATTTTGATTTTTTTTTTCCCCCTCCAAAGGAGAAGCTTCAAATGTCCTAATACTACTTAATGCTAAATACTTGAATCTTAACCTGTCTCTCCAAGAGCCGTGTCTTTTGCATAACTGTCCTGAAAAAGGATGATGCATTTATCAAAAATGCCTGTGCAACTTTGTTGTCTGTAGAATTTGCTTTTTTGGGGGGAACATCTTAAGTTTATAAAATATTCAGATTGATGTTACTTGATAAGTATTAGCATGCGTGTAATTGATATTATATAAAATCTGTATTAAGTTTTTGATTTTTTTTCAACTTTCCAGAGTGCACAGTTCTACAAAGTTACCACAGAGCAATACCAGAAAGCCGCCGATGAAGTGGCAGCTCGGTTCAAGTAAGTCTTTTTTTATCATTGTTTTTGAGGCTGGGAAGTAGCCAGATTCTTATCCACATTAAAATGCATAATGATTCCCCTTTCTGCCATCATATTGGTCTGTGCTGGAAAAAATGCTGGTTATTGAAATGAGAGAATTTGGAAGAATTTGGAAGCCAATGCATAGTAACATTAAGCTGCGTAGAAATTGGATGTACAGTTAGTAATATACTAATTAATTTATGTTTGATAAGATGCATGAAATATGCTTAAGGAATATGTTTTTAGAATACTTTCACTAAGGGAAGAGCAAAAATGTAGTACAACTTTGCATTACAGTAGTATTCATCCATGAGATGAAAGGATTTAAATTAGCGACTTAACTTTGCCCCTAACAGAGAAGGTCAAATTAAATAATTTTTATTAGTCCTGAGGACGGTTAAATGAAGATATAGTAATTGATGGATCAGAGTGACTCTGACCCTTAGCCTTGGACTCTTCCCTTTCTGCCAGTGCATCCATTAGGCAGGAGGTTCCATTTATCATTTTAGTAAGGACACAAAAAGAACTTTTTACAACCTTTCAGGTTCGCCAGTAACCAAAAAATGCTGTATAAAATGAATTACTCTGTGGTCATTCTTAGGTTTGTGGAGGGTTTTTCTTTTGACTTTTTGATAGGCAGGAGGTTAAAAGGCCTTTTTAAGTTGTCGACTATGATATAAAACTATGAAGTTCTACACTGTAAGATAAAGTCATTTTATCTTTTAATATCACAAGTTGTTAGCTATTCATTGGTATTTGTATAAAATCTTTGTACTGATTAATGATGCAAAGTTTGTGTCATTGAGGACTGAAATCTTCTGTCCCTCAAGAGGAACAGAATGGCCATTGACTCTCAGTCTGATTTAAGGGTGATTTTGGAGGTCTGGTATGGACGAGAAGCCTGCTATGTTGTCTCTCACAGTAATATTTTTTTCAGCTCTGCTAAGATTCCCACCAAGGGAGTATTTCTCCTTCTTTTGTTGCATATGGGTATTTTGAGGTTTTGAGATCCAATTATTGCCTAATCTGACTTTTGTTACTTCAAAACAAGCTGTTACTGTGATTTGAAGAAGCTTAGGTGGTTATTGTGGAGAGAGGTGGGAAGCCTGTTTTTCTTCCCCTAATGTATAAGCAGTTTCCAAAATAAATCTAATGCTTTTGGATTTCTTTTTGCACAGAGCTGATAGATGTAGCAGGGACCAGTTGGTTGTATCATGCAATATCTAAGAATTTTAAGAATCCCATTTTGGAGGACATTTCAGTCTGCATAAACCAGAAAGAATGTTTAATAAAGAGGGATTTGGAGAGGGAATCAGAGAATCCTAATGCTTGATTAGATTGGTCTTCTCTTAATTTTCTAGAGACTAAAGGTATACATAGAAATGACCTATTTGACTAGTCTGCACTGTAATGCCATTACTGAAATTGCTGTGCTTCCTTTGTCAAGGCAGATTTTCCCCAAAATTATTTGGAGAGGTTTGATTAGTGGATCCAGTTTTGGTCCATTGCTTTAAAAAGAAAACATTATGATCAGAAAAAGATATCTGAAAAGTATGCACATAAATTGAGGTAGGTTTGATGACTGTTAAAAATAGAGTGCATGAAACATCAATACTACTGTATTATTTTACATTTTTCCTTATATAAAATCCTTTTAAATGGTATGTCTTTTTTATTGACAGTTTAAACTTAGCAGATGTTATTTTATCACTGCGTTTTGTATGTGGCTTGATGGATAAATTATGAATGATTTAGTGAAACCTAAAGATGATGCTCTTTTGGTGTCACCAGGCACTTCTCACATTCAGTTTAATTGCACGTGAGGATTGAGTACGGAGTTTCAAGCAATGGTGTTTAAAGAGCTTGTTTAATTGGCTGTAAAAGAAGAATTAAATAAGGTTGAACTGCTAAATTTATAATTTTGTTAATGCATAAACCAACGTGCTGCATGTCAGTGTGATTTCAAGTTCTAAGTGAAAGATTAATAGATCTAATTGTGGTATTGGGAGGAAACAGTCTCGATTAATTTTAAACATGTCTAAAATTTTACTAAGTTTTGTTCAGATAGCTTGCGCTTCTGCAACTTTTTAAGCTAAATCTGCTTCAAGAGTGAAGAGGAGTGGATAATGATTAGATATTTCCTGGATTTTCCTTTCCTTCCTCCATTTAGTCCCTGAAATTACATCAGCTGTGCCTTCACCGGTCTTTAGGGATAATTCATCCCATTAAAAGGGAAAACCCAAATACCCCGTGTAGACTTGCACCAGAGAATTGACAGGTCTTCTGTATTTTGTCTGCCGTCCTTATTGATGCCTGCTTACTGCCTTCTTCGGTGCCGCATGAATTAGGCTGATATTCCAAATGTTCATGATAAATGTTTTATCTCCGCGAGGTCCTGATTCTCATTGATCAAATTCTAAATTATCAGATGGTTCATCTCTTTAGGACACTAATTCACATTGATCAAATTCTAAATGACCAGGTTCAGTCAGTTCCTGCAGTACACAAATTACATTAAAACAA
Organism: Apteryx mantelli; assembly: GCF_036417845.1. Lineage (NCBI taxonomy): Eukaryota > Metazoa > Chordata > Aves > Apterygiformes > Apterygidae > Apteryx > Apteryx mantelli. Next base: position 219,915,557 of record NC_089978.1, on the reverse strand, counting down.
CATTACTAGAGCATGCTGCCTTTCCTAATGTAGGAGTTATGTTACCCGCAGTTACATTATAAGCAGAATTATTATATTATGAAGATGTCTCTGTTATAATGAGAAGTTTACACAAGAAGAAAAGAATGCAATGTTACAGGAAGAGCTGGGCTTTGGGCAAAGATTTGGGCTTTTACTAATCACATTTTACATTTGTGTATATATATATATATATATATATTTTTCCCCCCCTTAATTTGAAGGACTGGTAGTGGGAAATTTGGCAGCTGCAGTGGTGACATTTTATTCCCCCATGGTGTTTAGAGCCAAGTAACATCTTGATTATTCATTAGGAATAGAGCAAGTAGTATATAGGGCAAATCCTGCTCAAAATAAATGTTTTTACTTAATCTGCTGTGGGGTTTTTTTGATTCCTTGCAGCAGATGACAGACTTCATAGCTATTCACTAGTGCTTTTTGAAAATATTTAGCCATTCCTCTCCTGCTCCAGCGCTCTCTGTTAAACAACATGGAGTTGCTTATTGCTGCTGGGCTTTTTTTTGGCAAAAAACCTATTCCCCAGCAGGCCGGACTGTACAGGCTGACAAGTTATGAAATCCAGGTCCTCTTTGGGGATCAGCTATTCATTTTGGTTCGTACTGTCCAGGCGGTGTTTGCACAGAGCCGGGGTAAGTTGTTTTTCCCTCGGTCTCGGTGTGTCCCTTCAACGCTTCTAAACTCCCGTGTCTTCGAAGAAGCCAAATTCTGGATCTTGTGCTTCACAGCACAGTGGTCTTTGCCTCTGTGCTAATGCGTTGGCGGATGCTAACAGCCAGGCTCCCGGATGAAATTATCCGAGGCGAACCGTTTTAATCGTGGAGGGGTTTTTTGCATCGCGACGTCTGAAAGCTTGGTGGTTCGTTTTGAATTGCAGATTTTGATGGCTTCCGTCTCTTGCCGTGAGGCTTATGATCCTGAACCCTGCCGTTCGGAGTAACACCTCGGAGAAATTGTAGGGCTTAGTTTGATTAAACGTAGTAAGGTTTGGGGTTTGTTCTGGCTGCTTCACGCGTTTGAGAATTAAAAACATTTTTATGGCTCACACGATCCTAGATAATCTCCGTTGCTTTGATAGTTTGATCGCTGACGGAGGTAAGACCTCTACGATAGCCAGGCAACAGCCTATTACAACCTCGAAAATCAGATCGGTTAGGTATTTTGATTCAGGATAGGGTAAATCACAGTATATAACAAAATATCATGCATTCCTTTCATTGGTGACATCTGTATCATGAAGTTTGGGTTATTAATGTTATTGAAAATAAAGTTTAAAGCACAGTTTAGCTCTGTTTTATGGCCGTCTGTAAATACATGGCAACATTAAGAGTATGCCCTTAAGTTGTATTTTAACTAATATTTTTTTGAACTGGAAAGTGTAGCTGAAAAAGCGATGCCTGTTCTGTGGACACTGGAAAAAAATGCAGTGCAGCGAGGAAACGAGTTTTTTAATGACACCGCTGGACCCAAAGCAGAGCGCTCTTGTTACCCTCGTGATGCTGGGCTCGTTTGCTAACTTTTCAGGGACTCTTTGCTCTCTGATATGTGATACTCACTACTGTAGCATAGAAATCCATGTTAGAGACCTAGGTAGATAGTTTGTGCTGTTTTTGCTTGTGCGGATCCTACAGTTAGAAAGCTTTCTATTTTCTAGTTGTTCTTTCTGTTGCCTTAATTAGTATGAATTTTAGGAACTAAATCTGAAAGTACAGGTTATGAATTATTTGTTAAACCCTATGCCATATTTTTCCAGTAACAGAAAACAGAAAGCTATTTAGAAATACTTGGACAGAGGCTGCTTGCCGCCTTCCAGCCGCACTCCTTTTCCGTCCGGTGAAATTTTGCTCAGCTGCGGACAATGGGCTCTAAATAGAAACATCGTGAATTAATCTTTCCTCCCGTGCGTGTAGCATGCGTCGTAGCGCTTTGTCATGAAGCAGTCGTCGCCGTTCTGCCGAAGGTATTGTTCTTAAATTCCTTTTTTTTTTTCTTGCTGTATGAAAAAAGCTCCAACAACAGAATGCCAAATGCGGCTTTTTAATCGTTTGCGTCTGTATGCAAATAGCTCCTTATTCAATCGTTTTATATAAGGTAACCGATCCTTGCACAGCCCTCGCAGTACAGCTGTGTCCCCTTTTCACATAGAAAAAACAAGAGGAAGCAAGAAAAAAAAAAAGTGGCGGATTTAATTGAACGGTTTTCTCTGTCTTTCTTCCTACTCTTCGTCCCCGTTTCATGTGTGTGTGCGTGCACACGCGCTACGTGACGTTTGGCCAGGTAAGGTCCCCAAGGCCATCTCGCTGTGTCGCTGCCCGGACAGTTGTGCCGACACCGCGGACAGGGTGGCATAGGAGCGAGGGTTGCTTAAATCCATTTAAGCGGCGCCGTTGTCTCCTGTCTAACGGCGTGACGCTTGATGAGCTAAGCGTGAACGGCGTTTTGCAACGTGTATGTGATGCTGTGGCCCCTCGTAGGCTTAAAACAGGAGTCAGAACATGGAGAGCTGCTTCAGGTAGGAGGAACAAGTGTCGGAGAGGCTAGAAATCTTTCCCGTCTGTGTTATTTGTCTTGGTTGTACAAAATCGCAGGCCTTTTGGAAGCAAAGAAATAAAACCGAATTAGCTTCCTTTGCTCACCTTTGCACTGGACGTATCCCAGGGCTTCCGTAGCAGAGCGCGTTCAGACAACGTGCTCGGCTTTCTCCCGCTTCGTTGCATGTGTGATTTTGCTTCCTGGACGGACACCCCATTTCCTCAGCTGGTGAAAGCCTTTTCGTCCGTGCACACCTTTGATTTGGAGCGAGGAAACAGGGGTTATAATGTTTCTGCTTTTTTGGATAACGTTGCCTATTGCTTCAGCAACTTGGATAGAGGGACTTCAGCGGTGGGCAGCAGCTACCCTCAACCTGTTCCAGTTTTTCTCTAACCTGTGAACATATATAGAGGTTCAGATTGTCAAAATTCTTAAAAAAAAACAACAAAAAAAACACTTTATTCAATGCATTTACCTATGAAATGATGACCGCTTCATAAGTGACAACTTTAGTTTTCCCTACAGCAACGTAGATATTTAACTTTCTTCCTTTGATCAATATAGTCCATTAGGAATGTACTCAACAGAGCTATATGAAATATTAATTGCGCACTTTTTAGCTGGCTGCAGATTTATTCTGAATGAAGCAGGAGCCAGCCGTTCTAGAATAGTATCTGTGTGTTTTCCCGTTATGCCCAAATTACGAGTCTGGTTGCACGGGAACGTGCATTTCCATTGAGATATTTGAACCGTAAACTGTGAACGTTAAATGTGAGCATCTATTTGGCCAGGGGACAGTTTTCAATGTTCAGTGTGTTTTTGAGAGTTGCATTACCTTATTTATCCACGACTCAAAATTTGGATAACACAGTAATTAAGAGAGCCAAGCCAGTTCTTTCCATGTTTGTCACAATCCGTTTTTCCCCCCCTTGTTTCCTTTTTTAGAAATCCTGGGTACGTTAATTAAAGCTGCCCTCAGGCTATCGCCAGTTTTTCGCATAGTTAGATACTTTGCAGTGTGGGATGGAGAAAGCAACGGGAAGATTAATTTTAATAAAACTCAGTCACGACGAGGAACTTTTTCTCTGCGACGAATTAGTACTTAAAATAACAAAAGATTTTCTAGAAGGTCGCTATATTAGGATAACCTTTATGGCAGACGTGGGCAAACGTGCCCATTTATCTAATTTCTTTTTCTAATTTTTTTTTCCCCCCCCAGTGTTCCTAGTTGGCGTCTCTTCCTCCGCGCATGTGTCAGCATGGAGGCACACGCTCACGTTTCAGCACACCCCAGGTTTTCTATATTTGCTTACGCGGACAGGTTAAGTAATTTCAGAGGCTACCTTACGAAAGCCAGCGCGTGAAACTCTTCCTTCATGCATCAGCGGCCAGCGGTTAAATTGGCACGTCCTGTATTTTTGTGCGCTGGTAATCAACCACGTCCCCCGCAAATTGATGGATGCGCTCGTTAAGGGCAGCTCTTGCTGCTGGCTGCGGTTTCGGGAGCCGCTCGTAAGCGCCGAGAGGCGACGGCTGGCGGTGGGGCTGGCGCGTACCGCGCTGCGGCGGTGCATCTGGCTGCCCGCTCCCTTTCGAGGACTGAAGCCTCTTCCTTTCCTACGTTAAGCAGCCTTCGTCGGGATTTTGTGCGAACACGAGTAAACGATTTCCCAATTACGGTATTAAACCGCGGAAGGTTAAAACCCGCGGTCTCTTCTTTTAATTTGTTCTGAATTTTGTAATCTGGTCTTGCTCAGATTTACAAATACCTTTTTTTTCTTTCTTTCTTTTTTTTCTTCTTTTTGCCTCGAGTCCAAGCCATCTGCAGAATCAAAGCCTGCAAATCTCGCAGCTCCCGCTTCGGAGCACGGCGCGGCAAGCCCGCCTCCCCGGAAGGGAGCGTGTTTTGCAGGGTGGATGCGGTGGGTTTTTTTAAGGAGCGTACACCTTCTTCAGGTTACGGGGTGACGGATGAAATGCCGTTTACCTCGACGCGTTCGAACATGACGCTCCGCACTGCAGGAGCTTGCGCTATCTGTTCAGTTAAGGCCCCCGACTCTGCAACCAGCCGTTCCGAAATCGTGCCGGGTGGTGGCGGGGTGGGGGGGGGGGAGAGATCCAGCCTCGGTCGGTCACCAATACTCGCGCGTGTGCAAGCCGCGGGAAGGGAGGTCGGTGCCGCTGACCTCTGTTTTCCCAGCGGAGCTCGCCAACGAGATGAAGTGATCAAAGCAGGATGCCGGTACACGGGCACCGTCTTATTGCTTTGCGAGCTGCGCGCACAGATGCCGCGGGTGCTGCGTCGGGCGTCGCCGATTTGCATTCATAACACCTCCATTACAGCTCATTTGCTGCTGCTTGTAATTAACCAGTGTTGCTAGTGTAATTAACCCCCCCCCCCCCAGCAGTGTTGGCCTAAAGCATGGGAAAAACAGACTGCAGGCATTCTGCTTAGACTCCGCCTAAGTGGTCATGGCTGTAAAGCCAAAACCTGAAACAATTTGGGAAATAGTATCAAATCATACGCTTTGTTGCAAAGTACTGTCATACCCGGAAGCTAAGGTTTGTAAAAACAGTGTTAAGCCGGCTTGTTGGCGTCTAGGTCAAATGGCATTAGTTCAGAGGTACAACTTTTCTTTTTAATCACTGATAGTATAAATTATTACCAGGGCTTGAAAATTGTAAAGTTTCTCTAGCGGCTGGCAGGTATATTGAAAGGCTGAATGGAATTAAAAATATGTATGTGTATATGCATATGAATTTTTTTTCCCTTTTCGGGAGCTGACAAGACATTAGGCATGCAGAGAACAGATACGTTTTAGTAGCTGCTTCCCTGAGCAGAGCCGCACTTTTAATTGCAGTTTATCTTCCAATAATGTATTTTATCTTTCTATTTGCTTAGGACATTCCCGATTAAGCTGAATTTCAAAGCGTTGAGAATGCCATGCAGATCTGGACGTTAGCTAATTGTCGAGGCTTCAGCTCAATCTCTCAGTCGGGCCTAGAGCGTTCGGCAAGCGTCGCTGTGTCTTCCGGCACTCGCGTAGACTGGGAATTCCACTGCTGTTTAATTTGCATTTTTTAAAAGTCCAAAACGTCAGAACAGCACAAATGCTGCTGGTGCTGAAAGCAGCTTCCATTCGTTTCATGCTGGTCCTCACGTGTTTGTGTCTCGGTGCGTTGCAGATATTTATATTGGCAATGTACAGAGCCAGGCTGCAGCAGTTAACATCTGGAGAAGGGCTTGCTGGAGCTCCTGACGTCTGGGAGATGGGTAGGGAGATTCGTGCTGTGGGTGTCAGGTTTCCTCTTTCATCCCTTTGCTGTCACTTGGTGCTGCTTGGGGGCTCAAATAAATAAATAACTCGGGCCAGGGCACGCTTGGTTAACATAATTTTTTGTCGAATGGAACAAAACTGTGCAGCTGGCTGCTGGCAACAGGTGTATTATGCGGATGTTGGATCATGGAGAAGCCTTTGTAAGTCTGCGTGGGATTTATGCCTTTTTGTGAATTAGAATGATTAGCAGATTCTGTATGTAATGTAAATTCATCTTTAGTTCATCTAGGTGCTACTGTAATAAAAATAATGGAAGAGCCTGTGACCTAGGTGCACTGAGGTATCCCTTAAGGTTAAGGATCTCGACTGAGGTCAGAGGGGCAATATGTGCCAAGTCCGAGACTAGAATTAAGGGGGTCAGTGGTTGCCACTTTCCCACAAACTTTGTAGGCTATTCTTTCTACTGCATTATATAATATTTATTAGTGACCTGATTAGTTTGGATTTCATTTACAGGTAAGTGGTTAGACCGATCCCTGAACTTTTTTTTTCCATGTTAACTAGCATCAAGTGGTGATATATTGGCTTTCTTTGCTGATGCTGTCAGCATCAGTTGCAGCATTGTGTGCTTTGGGATCCATCACCTAGAAAGGAAAATTAAACAAATGCTTGTAACAGTAAATGATTTAAAGAAGCCAGAAAAGAAACTCCTTTTCTCATAAAACGGGAAGAAGGGATATCAATGAAAACGGCATCAAAACAAGTAAAAATGTATCTCTCTCACAGAATGTTTGGTTGGATGGTGGAACCACAGGTTGCACGTTTGTTTTTCTGTTGAGGGGCAGGAGTTTTGGTTAGAGATAGGTTGATGATTTAGCAGGGGCGGTGACTGCTCTGCTCACTCAATGCCCGTACTGGGAACGTACTGCTAGGAGAGACAAAGAGGTTTAATTTAACAAGACTGAAAAAGAGAATAGCTGATCCTATAGATAAGTCTGTCTGGAGCTGTCATAATTTCAGAATTATGGGGACAATGTTAACCCTTGTACTGTGGAGCTTTAAGTTAGAAATGTGGCTTTGGAGGAATCAAAATGGGTTTTAATGCGGGTATGGAGGTAACTATTTGCCAATTGTGGAGCTTTCTAAAATTTCTGTTACAAAGCATCTGCTACTGGTCATCAGAAAGCACGCTGGACTTAGATTGAGTATGAAAATGTCAGTAATACAAATACACATTATATATATGTATAGTGTTGTCCTGTTTCTTCTCTGAATATAACTTTTTTTTTTTCCCAACAATTCCATTCCCTAGGAGCTGACCAGAATGTATATTTTTATATAGCTTTGAACAGGGGAGCAGCATAAGTCCTGCTCCCATAAACATTACTACTTTTTTTTTCCTCCTCTAAACTTATATACTTTAAACGTCATTCTCCTTTGATCAGAGAAACCTTGACATTCACATAACTTAATTCTAGGCAGCGGTGGCCTTTTGTGAATATTAAATTTAAAAGTTATTAGTTAAAATTATTTCCCAGGAGATGCGTCTTGAAAAAATTTCTTATTCTTCTTAGCTTAAATTTTCCAGCAAGCTGTAACGACGGACGTCATCTTAAATGCAACTGTACAAGTAGGTTAGTAGTTCAGTAGCGACTCTCAGACCAACTAGCGTGACTTTGCAGGGAGCGTTACGCCTGCCTCGTCCGAGGAGACCAAAGCCCTGAGCTTTTGAATGCAAAAGCCTGATGCTAACAGGGCTCTGCATCCAACGCCGTGTTAATCAGAAGCACTCAGGTCCAACAAGATAGTCCGTCTTCCTAGCAGAAAATTCAACATTTATTTATTTCCCTCGAAACGCTATTGTTTTGTTTAATGTATGTTCTTTACAGGATTTTTTTTTTTGCTGACATTCTGCCTTATTTTGCTTATTTTCCCTGCTAATCTCTGTTTTCCCTATACAAAATGCTAAATTATTGTCTGAATGTCTTTTTTGCTTCCTTCAGTGGTTATCGCTACGTCTTTAAAGCATGGGTTCTCCTTAGGAGAAAAACTGTATGTTGGCCACGAAATGTCATAACCACTTTTTTAATGTTTTTACAGCATCTGTTGAGCACGTTTCCGTATTTTCTTAAAGATAAACTTCATTTCCAAGGGAGCCATTTCTCCTTTGGTGGTAGTTTTGAAGAGGGCATTTCCTGAATATTTTTATTTTACTTCGGGATTTTGAAACATTTTGTGTTTTCTGGTGAGGACCTGTTCGATGGTACGCATCTGGGAATGTTAGCTCCACCTTCTAGCACTAAAAGGACATACAAAGAGGCAAAGCTGTTCAGTAGGGGGAATTTTTCCATATTACTGTTTATGGAACAGTTAAGCTTTAGTGTCTTTTGTCAGTTCAAGAGCCATGTGCCTCTATAGAGGATCTTTGATGGAAATTGGAAAACCTGTCGATGTTTAAAAAAAACCCATAAATCATAAAAATGCACTTCTCTCACGCTGTCTATCTGCCTGCCGTATAGAGTCCAAGCGGAGTCCTGAAACATTAAAAGCACACATTTAAGCCTTGGGAAAGGAACGGAACAAAACAGATAAAACTAATATGGATATCTTGAAGGAGACCAGTTGAGCGCCCTGTCTGTGGCTGTAAAGTTTATAAAGATGGGCTCCCTGTCAAGGATGTGTTAAGATGGATTATATTCCGCAGAAAATGCTGCACTGTGTAGTATGCATTCCTGGAAGCAGGAGAAGATCAGGATCGAAAGGTTTTGCGAGACAGGCTTTACAGATCTATATGTGATAGAGTACCTCTCTGGCTGCACCGCTTTGCTGTTGGTGAAATCTCGCTCTTGCATGGACTGTTGATATGCAGTCCCTTTTCTTCTATCAGATGTATTTTTTTCTTTCCCTTGTTTAGACACTGTACTTTGGCAAAATAATTGTTACAGGTCTCTCGATAGAAAGCTACAGTCAATGCAGTCCTGGTCAATATACAATTTAAAAATAAGTTCTTTGTGGATAAGTTCAGTGCCAAATGAATGCAGTTCACCAGTTCTTCTTCACAAAATGTTTTGGCTGCCTTCCACTGTCCTTTAGGTAGAGGTGTTGCCGTGTATTCTTCTGAATAGACTATAAATTGGGTTTCAGTGGCTCTCCTTCTCTGGAGATATTCAAAACCTGCCTGGACGTGATCCTGTACAACGTGCTCTAGGTGACCCTGCTTGAGCAGGGGGGTTGGACTAGATGATCTCCAGAGGTCCCTTCCAGCCTCAACCATTCTGTGATTCAAGAGAATTGATCAATTGTAAAGCCGATCTATTAAAAGTTCTATCTCAGATTCTTTCCTTTAAACCTGAAGGCTTGTTGCTCCCCTTCTCCAGCTCTATAATGTGACACTGTATAGGAGAGGGGTAGTCCTTAAGGTACTCCGTACGTGCTAAACCTCGTGTTTAGGCAGATAAAGCTGTTGTTACTTTTTGCATCCATGCAGTACAGATGTGTCAAACTCCACCGTCAACCCTTTGTTTTGGATATGCATTGTAAATTAAGTGTTTTCAGATAATATGCAAATATGTCTTAATATAGGTCAGGTTTTACCCCTTATTCTGCTTAATAGGGATGTGTATACTACTGAAAATAAGTTACTTAATTCTTTCTAACTTTGAGTTCTGTGCTTGAATATAAACACCCTTGGTCACACAGATCTCTGCTAAAAGGAACTACTGAAATACTAATAACTTACTCTTAATACTGTAATTTCTTAAATATGATATGCATTTTCCTGAGGTTTCTATTGTATGTATGAAAATTCATATTGTATTGCAATGTAAGTTTTTCAGGCTAGGAGAGAGAGACCCACAGGGAAGTGTAATTTTTTTCCATCATGTATTTAACAAAATGAGGAAAACCAGTTATTTCTTTAAAACTTTCTTCACCACATCACATGGGTCCCAGTTTCAAGCCATTTAGGGAATCCATTAAGCCACTGGGTTGCTCCTCTGCATGCATTAGTAACGGACTCGGTGTAGTATGGAACAGGCTTGCCGTATCACGGACACATTTATGAAGATTGATAGCAGCCAGGGTTCAGTGTTAACTTTTATTGTCAAACAGGCTGCAGGAGAAAACTGTCTAGTATTGCTTTTGCTTTGATTTATGAAAAGGTTGCCGCATGAAAAAGACATTGCATAAAATAGCTCTGCTGGCAGTAGCATTATAAAATAGGGCTGTAAGTAATCCAAACAATAACTAACTGTAATTATCTTCATTATTGTCTCTGAGCTCTCTGTACCGTTGATGGGATGCTCTCACCCACTGCCGTGTTTGGTTGAAAGTGTACCCACCTTTCCCGCTAAGTGGGATGAGCGTGATAAAATCCTGCCATTTTCTCTAGGCGGTACCCAAAGGCGACCTTTTTTGTTGGGGCTCGCTGGATACCTGGGATGAAAGAGGTCATTTAGATTTTACCTACTTGCGTGTTCTCAAAGTGATACGAGGAGGAAGAGGGAAGACGTTTAGAGAAAAATCACTGCTTCTGTTACAGTCACCATCACTGAGATATTTTGCCCTCAGATTGTTATTGTCCTCCTGTCTGGGTTATATTTAGACTCTATTATATTTAGACGCCGTTAAAACCAAGCCCCAGCCTAATGGCAAAGAACGCCGGCTTCCATCTGTAGATGCCAAGAAATGTTATTTTGCTGCCGTTAGACTAGTAGCATCTTTTGTAATGAGATGTGCTGCTTTGACAAGAGGAGCAAGTTGGTCTTTGCTTAGCAGTAATTAGTAGTGAAACTGCAGGGAAAACCAGTTGATATCAAGGGACATGACCTAACGAGAAAAAATGTCAGCAGTTGATTGAAAGTCTGTCAAACTTGAGATACTTGAGCTGAAAAGCGTTTCGCTACCAAACTTTCTGAGGCTTTGGCAAAAAATAGCCACTTAAAAATCATATGTGATCAGGATGTAAAACACACAGCATCAGAATGGCTTTATTGGATCAGAGCAAAGTGCCGTCAAATAACCCAGCGTCTGAACAAGTGATGCCAGCACGTCCACCGGTAGGCAGTGAAAAAATATGAAATAAGACTTTACACCTCTTCTCTCCAAGTTCAGCTCATGGTTTGTTCGTGGTGAGCGGTGTGTCTTCCCTCCTAAGATGCTAAAAGGGAAGCTGAGGACATTACGTTTTTTATACTTCTACAGCATTTTGTACGAGCGCATTAAAGCTAAGATACATTATAGCAAGGTCCAGTACCCACTTATTAGCAATGTGTTCACAGGGTGATTATTCCTCTTTGTGTATGTTTGCTAACACGTTATTGTTGTTGCAGCCCGGATGATTACATTTTATGAAAGGCTGGCTTGCCTCGGCCCGGCGCAAGACCTTAGGAAGCGCATCTAGATTTGTAGCTTATCAGAGTGAATCCAAGCATTTTCATTGAATAACTTCATGCCCAAATGAAAAATTGCCATTTATTTTACTATCCTTTAACTTTTTAAGAACTCAACACGCAGTTCAGTTTGCTCAAGTAATCATCGCCCACAGGAGCAGCGATGCTTGACGTCTTTAACTGTTGATTGTTTTTTCTTGTCCACTACTTCTGGTCCATGGTATCTCTTATTTTTGTGGTCAGTAACAGGCTTTCAGGCCTCTCACCATTGGAAAAAAAAAAAAAAAAGTGGTTAAACATGTTTTGCTCTAGCAAGTAATATTGGATAAAAATGTGCCACAAGTTAGTGTCTTGTGGCGCTTTGCATTGAGTGCGGTAGTTGACCTTTGATGCAAGCAAAACCCACGTCTCCTTCTCAGAATGCATTATATAGTACATATATAAAGGGAGAGCTGGTTTTAATAGCAGCATATGTTGCCGTGAAGATTTTATTACCATGAGTTTGAACTGACCACGTTACTCACGAGTTTGCAAAGCCTGAAGTGAATTATATAGCTCCATGAAAATAAGTGCCAATAAAAAATTTACAACATGGTATGCTGTCACGAATTTGGTTTATGCTGCTCGTTTGGATTTTTGGTCCTTGCTTTGGTCCCTCTGAATTCTTCTCTTTGTGTGTGTACGCACATGCTTCACACTAGTTCAGTGATGTAATGTTATTGTGAAAAATTTAACCTAAGGGCAGGAATAATACGCTTGCTTATGGCCCACTGATCATATTGGAAAAACTTCTCTTGTGTTGTTTTGCCACTTTCATGCAGAAGCAGGTTTCAGCCTGTTGAAAAATGTGGGTGTTTCCCCCCCCCCCCCCCCCCGTAAAAAGTTAGTGATACTGTATTGTATTTTTATATGGTATGTAATGCCACTTAACATTGTTAACATACCCAAGTAGTCCTGCAGCAGCAGTCATTGCAAACCACTGGGCTTAGCTAGTTCTTCGCTCAGGAATGTCAGCCAAAGCATCAAGTAAAGTTCCTCAAGAGCAGGTCTGCCTTGCTATGAGCTCCAGCCAGGTCTAAAGAGAGCATTAATTCCCTAGGTGCTTGCCACAGCTCCTTCTGGATGATACACTGCCTAAAACTGCCTAATGCTGCCGCACCAAAAAAAAAAGAGCCCCCCAAACTTGTAATACTAAGAAATGGCACCACCTGGTGTTGCTTGCCACCATCATCTTCGGCTTGGCTGTTCATGAGCAGCTGAGCGCGGGGAGTTTTGCCAGTCTTCATTAAATAATTTTTTGGGAGGAGTAATGAGACAGAGCTCGAGTGCTGTCACATACAAACTCTAAAAATAATTTGTGATCTGAGTGTACATTATGGTGCTCAGAATACAAGTGTTTATATGCTGAGCATGTACACACGCAAGTGTGGGGTTTTGCTCAATCCAGAGTGAGCAAATTTGACTCTTGTGTTAGGTTTAGTTTGTTTTTGTTCTACCTATGAACAGATACCAGATGTCTGAGATCATCGTTCTTCCTCTCTTAACTTGCCGAAGTCAGGCACTGGTTTTGACCAGTGCCCAACCAAGAAGTTCTTACTACAGTATATATACTATATAGGTACAATGCATAGATACAATATATTTTGTGTAGATAAAACCACTCCTTCTAGAGTTTCTTCTGATTAAAGACTATATTTACTGCATTATATTTTCGATGCTGTAAAGGCATGCATGTCCCTGTTAGAATTCTAAAATTTGTACCATCGTAGTTCATATAATTGTTTATTTTAGTGTATAAAGCATATATCCTGGTATTCAATACAAATTTTTAACCCTGGAGCTTAAGAAACAATGTGCATCCCACATTTAGATAATTGCAACATGTGGTTCCATCTGCAGCTCTGAGACTAGGTGCGTGTAAGGTACGGTATGTAAAGTATGATAATATGTTGGTGTATTTCGTATTTTAGGATTTGTTCTTCTTTCAGGGAGGAGAATTTTTATAAAGGAGTAGGGATTTGAGACAATAGAATTCAATGAATATCAATTTAAATAAATGTATCCAATCTAATTTTGCCTACCAAAGCTGAGAGAAGCCTCATATTCCTCTGAGTTGCTCTACAGGCTTTTTAGAGTGTGGGCGGTCGAGGTGGGTCAGATCAGAGGTCCTCTAGCTTGTCTGGCAGTGGCTAGGCGTAGGTACTTAAGGAAAAATGTAAAAACAGGGCAAGTATAGAGGGATGCCATTTTACCTTCAGACAGTAAGTGGAGAGGGGCCTTCCTGAGCCAAACATTGTATTTTTGTTCATAATCCCTTGATGGACTTTTTTTACAGTACTTTGTAATTGGCTTTTGAACCCAACTGTGCTTATGATACCCACAATATCCTCAGCAGTGAGTTCCAGCTTTTCATTATACGTTGTTTGGAAAGGGCTTTAATTATTTTTTGGGTTTAAACCTACTGCTAGGTAATTCTGTTGGCTGCCTCTATAAATAATTGTTCCTTGTGTCACTGATGATTTCACTGATCTTTCTCATGTTCACTTGCAGTTGTCTCTCTCTAGGGTGAAGAGTTCTAGTCTAGTTAATCTAAGATCAAATATCCTAGGAGTCTGAAGACCTACCTTAGGAACTAGTTCATCAGTCCAATTAGGACTTCACAAACAAGAAATCTTTTCTGATCCTCATCCTATTTTTTTCCGAAGTCTCAGTCCAGCGAAGGTTGTAAGAACGTGTGCAACTTAAAGAAGGAAAATAAGGAACTGTTCACTTCTTGAAGTTATACTTGTATTTATATGCTTTGCTGGGTTTGAGATCGTAAATTCTTTCTGTAAATCTTAGAGATGCTCTTTGATTATCCTAAAAAATGAGCTGTAACCCTACCAACGTACCGGCTGTTTTACTGGGGGGAAACATTCTTTAGGCGCAAAAAAAAACAACTCAGTAGTACTTTCTGCCAGTTGTCTTTGTTGAACCAGGTTTTTGTCAACATATTGGACTTGACTTAGTACTCTCTAGACGTAATGAAACGTCTGTCTTCGAGCAGCGCGTGTGAATGTGCTGGAATGTGTCTGTCTTCTTCTTGTCTCCATCCTTAAACTGCAAAGGTCAGAATGTTCGAAACAGATTTTTTTATTTGCTTTTAAGAAGGATGGATGGGAAATGAGATAAATGAGAGAATGACAAACATTTGCTTATGTTCTTGTCAGTGCTGGGTTTTTAGGCAAAAGTGTCTAAAAATAATGTGGGCGATATCAACACTGCAACTGAGCACATAGTACAAAAGGTTCGTGTGTCAGGAGGCAGAGTAAGTTGTGTTCAGACTTCTGCAGAAGTCACTTACTTGGTATTACTACATACATTTAGTGTTCTCAATTGTAGTGGGACAGAAAAGAATGTGGTTCTCTTCCACTGTTTCATAGAAGACTTTGTTAGAAATATTCTTCTTTTTACACCTTTTGGAAAAGTCACTCTATGTAGTCAAGTGTAAATAAAAGCAAGAATCAACCATACAGTTCTTGGTCTTTTGCTGGCAGCACTTCCCACACTGTAATTTTGAGGGCTCTGTGTGGGCACGGTTTCATTATGGACTACTTCATAAAATCAGTTGTGGATTTTTAGAAATCAGATAGTGGTAATACTTCCACAATACTTCTTTTAAAAGAACGTAACCATTTGGTTTGTGCTTTGCATGTTTCATAATGTGCTTGCAAGTCATCACCTACTTAATGTGTGAAGACAATTTTTTTTAAATAATATAAGGAGTAAATTAATTTAAAAACTAAAAATAATGGTGCAGCAGTAGGGACCTTCGTAACCACATGCCCTTTTGTCTGTTTTTCCCCTTACTTGTCCCCTGTATTTTGTTTTTCAACTGTTTTTTATACTATAAACAAGTCCTGCCAGTTCACTAGGAAGTGATTCTGTTGGAAGTGGCTCTTTTGGGGTGAGATAATCTTAAAAAAAGCAATACCCCCCCCCCGACACACACACCTATTCTGTGTCATGATGGAAAATACCATTGTCCTGTTCTGCTTTAGTCTTCTTGCTTACACTTTATCTTTGAGTTGACCTTCTCTCTAGGTCTTCTCCGGTAGGCTTACGTTTCGCTCCTGCTGACTCTTTATGCAAAATATCTGAAACACGGCCTTTTTATTCATCTCCTCAGATAAATCCATCACAACTCAGGATACCAGTTACTGCAACAACTTTTCCCCTGGCCATGATAAGTGAAACTTTACCTTGACAATGTTTGTTGAAATTAGTGTGGGAAATGCTGTTTTCCCAGCCCAGGTATTTCTGACCCCCTATTTGCTTTCTCTTTGAACCACTCGTGCCACTAGCTTTCATCACTCGCTTCTCCAGTTTTCAAACAAGCACCTGTTTTTATTGTTTCTTAATCTTAGGAGGAACTTCTGGTAGACACAGACAAAGATAATTGATTAACTTCCCACAAATCCCTCTAAGAATCCTGTCGGTTGCTCATAAAGCGCTTGAAAGCAATTAGGCTGTTGCTATACTTAGCTGGCTGCCTATCAGGAAAATAAAGATTGCCTCAGTTTCCTTTTGTTTTACCATCTGTTTGCATCAATTTGTTGTTCCTTATCTTCCCTGCGCATTATGAGCACGTTGAGGAAATAGAAGCTTTGATAGGTCCCAACATTTTAATGAGGAATAAAATTAGTCCTTGGATACTTCTGGCCGGCTAATGGCACTAGCTCTTGTAATGTGTTGGGGTTATTTTTACTATTATATTACTATTATTACTTTTATTACATTTTTATGACAATTGCCTGAAGTCCTGATCTGGTGGGATTATGCTGGATACCTGCACAGTTGGAAACTCATCAGCGATTCGGATTCCGTCAGTCAGAATGTCAGTTTTATCACAAAACTTGTAAAGCTTACCATGGTGATTTCAAATCTCCTCTTTAGTAGACATTTTTTTTTGAAGGCTATGAAGGGGATCCTTTCTTGGAGCCCCCAGGAATACAATAAGCTGTGCTCTTTGAGAGAGGCTAGGTGGGTACAAAGTTGCTTTCATTAAATTTTTCTCTTCACGCTTTGGCATGCAATATTTCTTTTTAAAGCTTTCTCTTATTTTCTTTTGTGTCTTCATCCTATTACCTTTATGAGATTCTGTTGCATCAGCTTGATTGAAAAGGTGGGTGTGTGGTTTCCTCTGAGGCTTATTCTAGTACACAGGAATATTTTCCTTGAATGTGAGGCGCTTGAGGAGCAGCTGGGAAAGCGAGCGCAGATCAAGTAATTGTAAACTTAATAAAAACAAGTCGTTACTGTTGTGCCATGTAGTGCACAGTGCAGATCAGACTGCTGTTCATATTGACTTTTGCGAAGAAAGGCATTTTAAATTTCACATGTGTTGATTCTGTAAAGTAATTGAGTCGCATTCAATAGAGACTGAGATCTGTCAGGGTGTCCTGTCATTCCTTGTTCACTGGAACACTGTCCATTTTTCTGTTGTTTTCTTAGGTATAGTTGTGAAATTCCCAAGTGGTAAAGTCAGGCACTTCCTCTGCCACATATTCAAAAATATAGATCTCCCTCTCAGGATACAGAAACACAGAATAATTCAGATTGGAAGGGATCTCAGGAGGTCTCTAGTCCAACCTCCTGCTCAAAGCAGGGTCAGCTCTAAGGTCAGACCAGGTTGCTTTATCCTTTCGGGTCTTGAAAGCCTCCAATGATAGAGACTGCGTAACCTCTCTGGGCGACCTGTTCCAGTGCTTGTCTGTCCTTATCGTGAAAAAGTTTCTCCTTATATCCAGTTGGAAGCTCTCTGGTTTCAGTCTACAGCATTGTCTTTTGTCCTCCTGTCATGCAGTGCCGTGAAGAGCACGGTCCCCCCAAAGCCATCTCTTCTCCAGGCTGAAGCAGCCCGGCTTCCTTACCTCTCCTCACAGGGCAGGTGCTTCAGCCCCTGACCATCTTTGTGGCCCTCTGCTGAACTCGCTTCAATGTGTCTGTGCCTTTGTGTTGTGGGGGGAGCAAAACTGGACACAGGATTCATGATGTGGTCTAGTAAGTTCTAAATAGGTGATGATAAGCACTTCCCTCGATCTGCTGGCAGTGCTCCTGTCCATACAGCCCAGGATGCTGCTGGCCTTCTTTGCTGCCTGGGCACACTGCTGGCTCATGCTCAGCTTGCTGTCTACCAAGGTCCCCAGGTCCTTTTCAGCAGAGCTGCTCCCCAGCCAGGCAGTCCCCAACCTGTACTGTTGCAAAGGGCTGCTCTTTTCCCAGGTGCAGGACTTTGCATTTGCCCTTGCTGAACTGCATGAGGTTCCTGTTGGCTCAATCCTCCAACCTGTCTAGGTCCCTTTGGATGGCAGCCCTGCCCTCAAGTGTATTTGACTGGGTCTCCCCAGTTTGGTGCTGTCTGCAAACTTGATGAACGTGCACTCCAGCATCTCTGCCTCCAGGTCGCTGATAAAGATGTGAAACAGGACAGGTCCCAGTATAGACTCCTGTGTTACTCTAAGCTTCCAGATGGAGTGTGACCTACTAATCACTACCCTCTGAGCCCAACCATCTAACCAGTTCTTCAGCTGTCTATTTGTCTACCCATCCAGACCGCAACGTCCTAACTTGGATACAAGGATATTGTCCTCTGGTCACCTTAAATTTACTTTTTTTTGTGAACTGCTCACTTTCTGATGCATCTTTGGGCCTTCCTGAATCATGATTTGAACGACCACTTCCAAGAGGGGAGAAAGTTATGGAAAGAAGTAATCTAGTTCAAGATGTGTGGTTGGAAGATAGTGATGGTGATTTCATAGGGCAGCTGTTTAAACACTTTGAGCATTACAAGAAATTGAAAAAGCTAGAGTTTTTTTTTAATAAAGGAACACTAGAGGTTCACATAATTAGTGGTTTTGCACTGTTTAGCTTTTTTTTAATAAGCTTTCTCTTCAGTCAAGCTCTCCAGACCCTGAAACACTTCTGTAAAATTATCCTTATTTATAGGAACATTAGAGAAGTTCTCCTTTAGGGAGATATTTCATTTCCCTTTTAAGGAGTTTTCTTGCCTTCGGCTGTTTCTGACTGTCCATCTAAGAGTACTGTCATACATCACCAAACAGAAATCAATCGCAGACTCTTTGGTAGGTTCGCCATAATGCACACTGGAACCTTCTTTCCTGAATGGGAGATTCTGCAGCGTATGGTTTATAACCATCTAATGTTAGACAGTAATCTCATTTAGTGTTTTCCCAAAAGTGCAAATAGTGCATTAGGACAGCATAAAAAGCACAGCGGATCAATACAGAGCCAGTGCTCTCCTTGAACAGATTAATCCAAGAAAATGGACGGTGTCTGCTTCAAGGAACTGGCCCTATTCCTGTTCACCTCCCATCAGTACCACGTTGGAGTGCCTGAAAGGATAGGCAGTGGGCCGAGAGGGTATTTTGAAAAATCGCCAGTGAAAAATCGTAGTATGAAAGCAAGTGCCTGTGGGGCAGGAAATAAATGTCCTATGGTGCTTCGATATTGACAGCTGTGTAAAGTATCCATCGAAACATTAAAATAAGGGATAATATGTGGACTTTGAATGGACACTAATGGCATGGCTCAGGGAAAAAAGCAATCTAGGAAGCCCCTTAATGTGGGTTAGAGTGGGTTACCCCTTTGAAATGGCTTTAAACACATTTACAGAATTTATGTAGTACGTGCACAGAAGACCATTTCCTTCTCGCTTCACAATTTATAGAAGACGTGCTCTATGAAGGCCTTTAAAATCACTTGTGAATAAAGGCACAGTTACGTTTATTGTGTGTGGTTTTTGTTAACTCACGGTCTATTGTATTGGATTATCAATCCAGACCAGAGTTTTAGTCACTTGAAATGAGCTCTGGTTTAGTTGGACCTAAATCATCAGAGCTGTGAGTCATAAGTCTGCAAAGAGCATGTGTGATGCTTCCTCTCGTACTTTTATTCCATCCTGATGCAGCCGCAGACCCTGCCGTAATCGGTCCGTGTACGGCATTTGATGGTCGTACGTTTTGATGCCTAACAGTCTTTTGAAATCCTTGCTGATATCAGCAGAGGGGGGATTAAGGGAAAATCCTCGCCCGTAAGAGCCTGCAGAAGTTTGAACTTTCCGCTCATAAAGTGTGTAAGCACATGGGACTGCATTTAAATTCTGTTTTAGGCCGTTCACAGATGTACGGTAATGAATGAAAAGAGGAAGAGGGATGTTTTATGTAGGTATATACTGTAAAATCAAGAAGGCTTAACCTTCCTTTTTTGGTACTACATCTTGCGTGATTGCCAAGAAGCGAATTCCCCTAAGGAACAGTATTGTGCTTCGCGTTTCACTTTCGTACTCTAGTAAAATATAGATCTGACTAGGCCCATCAGCAAAATAAGAAGGAACAGAATATTCATCTGAGAATACCCTGGCTGATGAGTCTCATTCCTTTTATGGCCTTATTGAACTAAAAATAATGTAGGCTGGAAGGTAGGTTAAAACAGCTATTTTCAGGCTTTCCTTGTAGGATGAACGGGAAGATGCGTTAAGTATATATTTCACGCGCATAAAACAAATGGTTGTTTTCAAATTATATGAACTGTAAATTGTTTCTGTAAAGTTTTGTGGTTTTTTTTTTCCTGTTAAAAAAGGTATTTTATTTCTGATGTTAAAGGGTTTTGACTGTGATCTGGCTGTCTCCTGTAGAAATGCGTACCTTAAAAAGGTATTTATAAAGTAAATAAATGTCCAGTTAGCTTACTATTACATTGTACATTTCATCTCTAAAACACTTTTCCAACCTCCTTGCTTTTGAAATAGGAAAGTATTGTATTCCCATTTTAATTCTGTGGCACCATCAGTGTGCATAACATTTTACAGATAAGTGCAATGACAACATTTTTGTCCAAAAGAGGGTAGATTTTACAGGCCAGACTAGAGAAGTTTCCATTCCTTTAGCTTCTGTTGAAAGCAACAAGCATGTTGCATCAGCCAGAAAGATGGCTAGAGTAACGAATCCATGCAGCAAGGAAAGTAGACAGGATTCCTAAATAAATCGCACATCTGGCATCAGGATTAGAATTGAGGTGATGGGCAGAAGGAGGGAAGGAGCATGCACCAAAACCAGAGGTTATCATCAGATCAGCAAAAGTAGCTTGCATAATCTGCTCATGGTAGCAGGTCTTTTATATTCTCCAGGTCAGCCCGGTACGTGATCATTCCCTCACTTTCTCTCTTAGGCAGGAGCAATGTTTAATAAGTAGCAAGGTGGTGTGGTCATAGGGCTTCACAGTGATGAAGCTTGATGTGTCCTGTGGTGTCTAAACGGAGGTGAGATCAGACATGCTTAGTTGTTGTCGGGCTTCAGTGAAAGGTGTGCGCTCGCAGGAAGCTGGCTGTTAATTTACTCTGCCAGCTGGAACCGAGCGTTGGCTCTGGATGACACCTCTAGTCTTAACAGCCAGGCTTCTACAGCTCACCTCCACGTTCGTTACCCAGATTATAACACAAACAGCTCTAGAAGCAACTTTTCTTTATAACTTTAAAGTGCTTTCTTTCACTTCTGTTATTTAATTTTCTTCTAAAAAATCTTTCCTGAAATCTTTTTGAGAAGGGAACTAAAATGTTCTGTTTTCTTTCCCTAGACGATATGAGTCTCATCCAGTCTGTGCTGATCTGCAGGGTAAAATCCTACAATGTTATCAGCAGCATGCTCAGGAGACCCTCAGCTGCTCTGCACTGGCGAGCCAATACCTGCATTGTGTCAATCATGCCAAACAGGTGGGTGTAGAAAAACTGCTACTGAAATATTAACGGAGTAGAAAAGGGAGGAAGAATACAGGATTATCCAATTAGTCCCTCTTACATGCTAGAGCAGTATCCCAGTATGTATGTTCTCACAAGCTCTGTGGAGTCCACTTTCAATTTACTTAAATGATAGGGTTTCCATCTCTTCCCTTGGGAGACTATTGTTTAGTGCAGTAGCTATCACTGTTGGCAGATGTTTCCTGGTATCTGCAATTTTAGCAGTAAGACAAGGGGATTAAACTAAGTGGTACTGTTTGTCATAAATATGACCACTTCCAGTAACAAATGCATGGATGTCTTGAGCTTGATTGCTAACCAGTTGGAAGTCTTGATTTCTTTTACGTTATGTACTCTGAGAATGTAATACTGCTATTTACCTGGTCTTGCCCTCCTGTCGTCTCATTTGCTGGGGTGTGTTTTTACTTAAGGTTGTGAACTTTTATGCTTTATTAGTGCAGCACAAGGGAAAAAAAGTGATAGCAATATGTATATGTTTCATTATAAGAAGTTAAAATTTCTAAACGATTCTCTTTCACCTGTTTACATTAATTCAAATGTAGAGACACATATGTTGGCTTCAGTTGTGTTCTTAAAAAAAAACAGTGAGAAACGTGCTCGTAGGCCATATGCGTAGTGTACATAAAAAGAGCTTAAATAAGTCTGTTAATCTTTATTTCTGTTAAAGTCTGTGAATTAATATTTGAATATGTAAAAACATGTGCTCTAATATGTTAGCAAAGACTCAGCAAGCACTTCTAAGTATTTGATAATGATAATCATATTCACTAGAGTTAATTCTGCCTGTGAGGAAAGGTAGAAAGAGTTTGACTATAATCATTCACTATGACTTTTTTGCTGTGATGCTGGCTCAGTCTTGCCCTGATATTCCTGAAGATGTAACTGGAATTAATACTGCTTGTGGTGTACTGCTATGTAAATTGTGGTAGGAGACAACGGTTGTGTGGTAGCGCTAATGCTGTTCCTACAGTCTACGGCACTTAATACGTTTGTGCTGTGCTATTATTGTAATTCTTTGTTTATGTAGTTTTTGAACAGGCATCCTGGCCAGATTGGCCGGGCTGGAAGATGAGCTCAGCTGTGCTGCGCTCCCTCTCCGAACGTGTAGCAGTGCAGGACGAGGACAATTTGTATGGTTGCTCTAAAAATCACTTTGTAGTATTAAATCTTGTTATCGTTAGTGAAAACTTTCACCGAAGAGGAGCCATGTGACAAAACGTAAGGGCCAATGAGGTCACCTTAGGCATTTCAAAATTGCATCCTTTGGTCCATCCTTCGGTGCGTCCTGCCTGCGTGTTAGTGCAATAAGCTCTTGTGCTCCTCTACTTCCTTTAAAATTCCATAGTCTACCAGATCTCCCTGCTCATGAAAATGTTTCCTGATATCCCGGCCTGACTTTTTCTTATATGAAGCTATTGATATTTTAATAATTTTGGAAAGGTGCCGTGCTCAGACACCCAAGGGTGACAAGTGCAGGAAGCTTTGCCCAGCTGCCTTCCTTGGGCGCAGAAGCTGCTATTGCTCAGTGCTGTTAGCAGCACTCTCCAGCCAGCAGGTTTTGCTCGTTTCTCTTTTCACCTAAACACTTCTCCATGACTCTTTGAATTCTATATTTTTTTTCTTTACAAAGAATTTGCAAAAGATTGCATTCTTTTTAATTAATTCTATTAATTTTCTACTGTGATATACATAATAATTTGTGTACGTATTTAATTTTTCTAAGTTTTCCCTTAGTGTGATTTTTTTCTTTTCTTTTGGATTCCAGAATCCAGTCCGAGTTTCCTGGACTGTTGAAATTCTTGAGGCATTTTAGAAAAAAGGACAGTGCATAATACTGTCATGCAGTGGACTAGATTTTCATTGTGGCTTACATCATCTGGAACATTTATTTACTGTATTTAAAATCCTCTATTATTTTTAAAAGCAATTACAAAAATTAGATTAATTACTTATGCATGTTTAAGATATGACTTAAGTTTGTATCTGATATGAATTTCTTCAGAAGTTGAGGATGAATTAATTCGTGTTTAGAAGATGCAGGAAAAGAAAATTGCATAAATATGAGCAAGAGGTTTTTGAACCCTTTTAGACACCTTATTTGTTGAAGATCTTCAACTAAGCCTGTCAAGCAGTTAAAAGTGTTTCCTAAATGCTTCTTATTCTCTTTCACACATGTTTCAAGATGGGAATTCAGAGAGGTTTCTCTTATGATAACAGAAAAGGAGAAGTCTTTTATGATGGAAATATTTACAAGCAGGAACGATTGTTTTTCATAACGAACACCAGTTCTCTAGAGCTCATCCTTCATGTGTTGCAGCTGTAGTTGTAATTATTTTTACTTGCTGATTGCCCAGAAGTCCAGACAAACAGTTATTTTGAAATAATTGTTCAGCACTGTTATAAAATACAGCAAAATTATGAAATGTGTGTGCTTGGTTGGAAGACAGTGGAGGGGGATAAATGGCAAATTCAGAAATGAAAAAGTTAACTGACGCTGGCTACAAGAAGCAAACAAAGAAGAAAATTTGCTAGAGGGAATAGACCAAGATATTGAAAACCAAATAAGTTAACTAATCCGATTTCCTGGCGGTGAGTCTGGGCACTTGTGCTCAGGCTGAGCACACTCTGTGCTTTTCATAAATTGAATTTATTGACTCCCCTTTCTTTCCTATCTTGCTTATAATTATCTCACCCTCTCTTCTGTGCGCTCCTTATTTCTCATCCTGTCTGTAATCTCATGTCTCTATCTGTCCTTTTCTCCCCTTGTTAGAAAGGCCCAGAGAGCTGTTAATTCAGAAGAGTTTGACACATTGTTGTATCTTTAGTTTAAATCTTTTCCCAAAGTCATAAGAAGCTAGTGAGATAAATTAAAATGCATTATTAATGTTTGTATTGTATTATAATAGAAATGGAGACAAAAACTACTTAATGGAGCCATTAAGGGGAAGATGCTACAATTGTCCGTACCAAGTATTTCAGTGTTCCCACTGCTGAAGTAGCTCCAGCCAGAAAAGTCACTGCGCTAATACGGACTGTCCACCGGCATTTTTATCACTTAGTCCGCTGTCAGCTAATATAGAAAATGTGGTGTAGAAATACCCGCACCTTTTCTGGGATATAGAAACAATGCTGCTACCAGGGAGTCATAATTCCTATACAGAAAAACAGCTGCAGTATATCTTAA
This sequence comes from Apteryx mantelli, assembly GCF_036417845.1. Lineage (NCBI taxonomy): Eukaryota > Metazoa > Chordata > Aves > Apterygiformes > Apterygidae > Apteryx > Apteryx mantelli. The sequence goes on along the minus strand of NC_089978.1, from coordinate 219,891,323 downwards.
TAAAGGCAGTGCAATACGGTTTCCTATTAGACCATTGTATTTATTAAGGATGCAGGATTCTGCAGGCAGCTTAGGCTTGAAAATACCTCAAAAAATGATACCAACAGGTGCTGGTGCCCATAAGGCTGGTTACAAAATGTTATTCTTCAGCCTCATTGTAACCATTATTTTAATGTGTAAGGAGAGAGTGGTCCTTAATCATACATCCTAGTCAGAATGAAGCCCTTTTTTTAGCCTTGCCCTTCAGTGTTTTTTCCTATGTCTTGATTTTTTTTTTTTTTTTTATAGAGCGCTTGCTACCATCTCACAATCTAACGAAAAAATTAGCATAGGTGGCAACGCTGTAACTGAAATGCAATAAGAAGACCTTGTCTTTTATGGCCACCATTTAAGACTGTCGTGATTGAAGGAAGTGTATTATGGGAGACTCGGACCATGTTCCTTTCATGCCTACATTGGTGTCATGAAAACACATGAGGAAAAAACATTAAATACCTGAAATGAATATACAGTTGATGCTAAATTGCAAAAGTTGGTAAAGAATATAAATGAAACCGGAAATGTAGACAGAAATAAAGCCCTGAAACACATCTATCTGTGTGAAGATGAAGTTTTGTGGGCAGATATCTGCACATGATGAGCAAATGCCTGCATTTTCTTCCCTTACAATATTAAATGAAAGAAAAGTAACATAGAGTTTTTCTCAGATCTTTTGGGAATTTCCTGTGTTAATTTATGCAGTGTTAAATTTAAGTAAAGTTAATATTCAGCCCAGCGATAGCTTCAAGCAAGTTTCCACAATACCACTGCAAAGGAGTCTTCCAGTTAAAATAGCCTTCATCAATTTTAGAGAAATCTCCGAGGGGATGCTGTCAAAACTGAGACTGGAGATTTTGTTAACTAATAAAAGTTTCACTTATCTTTGTTTATAATAGCACCTAGGGAACATAAAACTGACTCTTCTTATTTTGTCAGCGTGCACTTCCCTAACATGGCTTCTGAACAGTGTTTGCAATTACAAGGACATTTACCCTCCTTTCAGATATCCTGTTCTGTGGTGTATATCTTAATCTTCCTTGAAGAACCACTGCTGGATCTAGTTGAACAGTTCATCAGATTGTTTTTAGGAATACTGTGAGAATGTGGTTAAAGTAGTACATGGCGACAGGCTTCCCATTCTCTTTCATTTTCCTGAGCCCTAACTTTCATGACTTTGACAGTGCAACTCAGAATCACAAGAGAATGTGCCCTGTCTGGCCAGATACTACTCAAGTATTTTAATCAACTGCTTGTAGTTCTCTTACAAGATTTTAAGGTTTACATTTGGGCTCGGTCCTGATATAGGCCCTGAAAATTGTGAAATCCCTTCCCACCATTTTTTCCAAAGAGATTCAGAATTGCTCTTACTCTCGTCCCCATTTTTTTGGATTTTGGTGGCAAGAACCAATAGGTTTCCATGTTTAACTTGCTAGTCCATCAGTGAACATAGATGGCCTTCAGCATACTTTTACTGTCTAGCCTGCCAGTGTCATATTAGATCCCACTTCTTACTGATCTAGGTATGTGGTTTGCATACATGTGCTTGTTTCTACAGACCTCTTGTTCCTAGATGATGGCAACAGGAAGTTCTTAGTAGACCCCTACATACTGTCCTTCCAAGTCTGCATTTTCATAGTGGAGGCCAGTACTTCTCTGAGTAGAGTCAAGACCTTGATGGCAGGGCTCTCCTCTCCGATGTGGCAGCAGGAAGCATTCTTGGAGTACTTGACAGATCTATACTTTTAGCTCTTGGTGGCCTGGCTGTGCACAGGAAGTGATTAATGAAGCACAAGGTCAGTGCAACGTGTTCAGACTATTGAGATTTTGATCATGACTCTGAACACACGAAGGAGGTAGGTAGGAGAGGTATTTAGTGTGATGTGACTTCAGGATATATTTCCTAGAGTATGTAATTGCTGGCAGCGGGATTTATCTTATTGTAAGGTCAGATGCCTTAATTTCCTTTAGCCATAGCATGACTATGAGCCATGATAGCATTAGGAAGGATAAGAAAGAATGGTTCCTGCAGCTCTTCAGTCCTCCAAGCGTCTGGCCTGTTGAGGTGCAGTGTTCAGATACCTTGCCTCAGTGAGTTATCTCTGTGATGACATGAATGTTGACAGTTTGTCTTACTATGTTTTAATTTAAGTATTACTAATACTAGGATGGAAATGTTACTAAACTTCATAGAGTCTCTAAATAACTTTGAACTACTGAACTAAGTGTTTCTGCCTCTCTCCCCTCCCCTCCTTTCTTAGCAGAGCATGCTTGGGAGAGGAGGATAAAGGCATTGTCCAAATCAAGCACAAGACCATCAACTCTAATTTCAGCAGAAGAGCATTTTTTTCCCAAGAATGATATGACAGCCCATTTATAGGGCAGACCAATAAAGAGAAGAACTGGAAGAGCCATTTCAAGAGCAGCAGCCATCACAGCTCAATCAGTGTGACCATTTGAAAAGCCAAGACCTGTATCTTATTACATCAGAAATCATACATCTGAAGATACTGTTCAGTCTTAGTAAAATCCACTTATTGGTGATTGAAGGAAGGAAGAGAAAAGAACCTTTCACTGACCTTAGAAAGGGGAAATATCCTTCAAATGCTGCTATTTCATTGTAGAATCTCTTCAATGACTTCTCGCTGTCAAAGGCACAGGTATGTAACACTTGGTGTGCCAGGACATGGCAATACTTTGTGAGCGAGTCAGCTGCTGCTCCACACCGTACAGCCTGTGTTCATTGCTCTTATTAAAGCTTTCCTTTCAATGTATAATGAAGTAAATTTTGCTTTAACTTATTTCACAAATTATGTAACTTAATGAAGTCTCTCTTTAGGCCTTCTGCTGGAATGGTGTTAATGCTCCAACACTTAAGACGTAACATGGCCTTTATTTACTTGAAATAATTCAGTTGTGCTCCTCACTCCTATCAAGTACTGATGAATATGCCTCACTCTGTACCAACAATAAATATATTTTGTGAACAAGATTGATATTCCAGTCTGATGTCTGTCTTTCCACTTCCAGGCAGACGCTGTTCCCTCTGCTGTTTTTCCAGCCGAGGTTGTTGCTGAAACTTTAAAGCATAGACTTTCACACATAACCAGACTTGGTTTCAGGAACAGTACTTACATGTAACTGCTTCATCAGAACATCAGAGCAAATGGTAGTCGTGTTTGTTGCTTGCATCTTGTAGGTGAGAAATTGTGGCTTCTTTTCTTGCCCGCCGTAACTTAACAAGTCCTTATGAAAACCAGGGCTGGGGTTTTCCAGTAAATGCTGCAGCTCCAAACTAAGGAAGCAGTGCCTTACTAAAGAAAAAAGTTCAGGTCTGTGTTTAGTTCAGAGGGAAGATGAAGGTCATTTGCCGTCTCCGAGAGGAATGAGCATTTCATGGGCCATAATAGCCACAGGAAAGGGAACCCCTTGATAGCACGCTGTGATTCATGCACCACCAGAGTTGCCTTTCTTGGGAAGTACTTGGGAGTTAATGGTCATACGGTGCCCAAAATATCAAACCATCTTTATGCAAGAAACATCTGGGTTTAAACCTCCAAAGCCCTACACCATTAATATGCTTGTTTCGTTTAATTGTTTTTGCTCAGATAATGACTGCAGCATTCATCTTACCAAGCAATCTCAGAAAAGTTTCTTACGTGGTACTAGTAATGCCAAATGAGCAATGTGTCTAGAGCCTTCTGCTATTTGTTTACCTGTTCTGTTTCTCTAATTGGCTACATTTGAACCGTATCCTACTGTACAATTGCAAGTGCACCTGCGGATCTCATTTGTATTCAAAATGTTGCCCGTGACTCTGCTATCCTAATTATCAAGATGCTTTGTGAGTACTGTTTAATTAAAGAGGGTTTTTATGCTACAAAAAGAAGCTGGTCTTTTTTACATGTGAACGAGCTGTAATATCTTTAGGAAAGGAAAATCCTGGCATCCAATGTCAGATGCCAGGTAACTGCTTGAGAGAAATAATAGGAACATAAGTGACATGTTTACATGGTGACTTGGTGTAGTGTTTACAAATCAGCTAACTCACAAATTCTCCTTTATAATGTTCTCTTTTGTAACAGAGAGCCAAGAAGTTGGCAGATCCATCCTTGCCAGACTTAGAATTGGCAGCAAAATGCAGCATAGAGAAAAAGCAGACGGTTTTAAGGCCAGATGATTCTGTAAAATCAGGAGAAGAGTTATGTCGGGAAGGAAGGTCTCTATTATTGCCAAATGTTTATTGGTTTCCCATCCTGACAGCCTTGAGCAATGGGAGTCAGTCTTGCTTGCTTTGTTCCAACTGCGTTTAGGGCTTCATTTGAGATGCTGTATTCTTTAAACATCTTCTGTATCGTCAGTAGCGACATCTCTAGCATGCGTTGCTTCAGCTCGGAGGACTGCAGATTGCAGTAAACAGAGCATAGACTGTAAAATAGTCCACTTTGTGGACAGCTTTTCCTATTAAAGTAGAACAGTGTTTCTGAATGTTTCTGGAGTGAGCTTCAGTTTGCTCCTCTTCTGCCAATGCCACCCCTCTTTTGGCATGCCTGTGTCCTAATCCCTTCCTCAGTCTTTGACTTTTTCCTTGCTCCCTTCTCCCTCCTTGCTGGTAAGGAGGTCAAGCAGGGCACACATCTTTTGAAAACAGAATTGAGAGGGGATGGCAGAAGTTTCTGCTCAAGGACGCAGTATGTCTGCCTAAGGTAGATACACTTTCTGCCATGTCTTTTGAAACTGGTCTAGCGATGCAAAAAAATGCAAGGTTCGTAGGATCCGAAGAAGCGCAAGCAGGACGAGTATGGCTGCAGCTTACGGTTCATGGCACTGGGGGGAAGGAGGAAGACTGTTGGGCCTAGTCTGTCTTCTGGCCAGTATTCCTACTTTTATCCTATGCAAAATGCTTCAGTAGCGAGACAAGATCCAAGGCTTCTCTCTCCACCAAAGTAATCTACCTGCTGGATACCTAAGGAATTGCTCTTCAGGTCAGTGTTTTTTTATTCCTGCTTTATAATGTAGCAAAGCCAGTTGTTGGTATGCCATCACAGTGCAATGTATACAGCCAAGACTTAACTTCTAGCTATATTTGAAGACTAAAAATCTTGAAAGTTTCCCAATTTTCTCTTTTTTAGAATAGTAAAACTGTGGGGAGGTTTCCCTTCTTCTCAGAAATAAGCAGATTTCCCTGAAATTGCACACTGCCAAACTGAGAATTCAAGCCAAACTCAATAGATCCTGATCTCAGAATGGACCCGTGGTAGAAAGTAATTTTAGATGTTCTTGTTGGTCATTCACAAGCTCTGATCTAACCAAAGGGCAATTTTTACATAAGGTTTTAAATGGGAAAGCAGTATTGTGACAGCTAAATCAAAGCTTTTTGATTGTTCTTTGCTCAGTCTCTATGCAACAAATCACAAGTCTTTTAGTAGTATCAAAATAAACACGGCTATCCTGCTCATATAATTTAGCAGTGTGAGACTCTTTCTCATACTGGACTTCCTTTCCTCAGGAGTCATGTGTGTCTGAGACAGAGCACATAACCTTACAGAGTTGGTTTTTTTACCTATTAAGATATCCCTGCATTACAATTTTAAACATATTTGGAATTAACTTTAATGCAAATGACTAAGGGGTGGGTTAAATTATGTAGCTCAGGTGGCCACTGCTTTGTTGTTCTTATATCCTGGGCTCTCTTAGGGGGAGTTTGAAGAGGGGAATGGAGATCCCTCTGTCTGATGGAGCTAAATCTCATCTCTCAAACCAAAGTCTCCTACCGGAGAAGAGGCTCTTTAGGAATCAGGTCTTGGCTTTACTGATCCTTTCCTGCTTGTCTTGCCAGACTGCATACATACCTGTGCATTAATTTTGAAAATCTGCCCCCACTACCTGGTGTCTTTTCTGTCAGATCTATAAAGACAATTCCTTGCTTTGAGAGCCAAAGCTGAAGCCCTCTGTGTTTCTACCGCTGTCAGTCTGGGGCACTCGAGGAAACCGTTTACCCCTGTGAAGTTTGCTAGCTGGCAAAAAACAAACCTCAGTTTGGCATTTTGTCACATATGCTAGTGATCTTTCCCAGAACAGATTCCAGGGGTTATTTCTTCTACCCCTTGATTCAGTCTGTGTAATATATAAGTGCTTTGTACATTGTTTGAACTCCAACAGGATGGAGAACCTTTCCCGTTCCCTAATAACAGAAATGCTAGTCAATATTCTTCTCTGCAGACTGTTGCAAGGTCTTCCCTCCAGCCGAGGAGGAGACTGAATGCTGATCAGGTTTGTGCAAAGCAAACCTATTATTTCTAGTGTTTTGTTTATATGCATCATTCTGTTCTATTAGCACCTAGAGATCCCCAACCAAAATCAGCCTTTCATCACAGTAGCTATCATCGAGAGACAGTGAGGCAGGCCTTGCTTTCCAAACAGCAGAGAGAGATAAAGCGGAGGGGGACTAAGTCATCTGCCCAGTGTACAGAAACTCGTTTGCAGGACCAAGAAATTGTCAGACATTTGTCCTGTGCTAGTTGATACCACGTTAGAGCTCACCTGCAGAAAGTCTCACGTGCTCTGTAGTCTGTCACTTGTGCCCTGCCCATAATAAATCCTATTTGGTCAAGAAGTGGATGTTGCATTTTAAAAACAGATACATATTTAAATTTGGATGCCCCCTCGTCTGGGGGCAAATGACTGCAGAAGTGAATTTTGTGAATTTTGCCTTGAATGGACACTGGAAGACACAGGAGATAGGGGACGGTGGAGAGAGAAAGAGAGGCCATGGGCAGCTGGACATCCTACAGCCATGAGAGTCCTCTCCGTGTTCAGGCTCTAACATCTCTTCATACGAAAGCATCCACAAATCATGGTCAGTATTAAAGAAACCGTTTGTGTTATATGCTTAAGGATGATGAGTCTTCCTCAAAGAGCTGGGGGCTGCTTTCAGACAGCTTAATAGGGGATAAGAGCCCACTGTCACATTTAAGTTCAGCAGAGCAGTGAGTGACTACCAGATTTCCGCTCTTGATGGCTCAAGGCAAGATTCAAGTTAAGGTCTGGAAAATGTAGAGGGTGTAAGCTTGCGGAGGTGAGATAAGATGACATTATGTTCATGTTGGATTTTGTTGGGTGAACACCCTGCTGTTTTTAACTCTACATTGGAGAGGAACGTCTGTCATCTCGGGACACCTTCCTGTTTGTTCCCAGGTGCTGCTCTTATTGTAGAGAGCATTATTGAAAAGGACCTTGAGGCAACTGCATCTCTCTAATTTGATCATCATTGTGGTGATGATCCCACAGCACCGTGCTGAGGATATTCTCCCCAGAAAAAGCTATGTGTAGCAAACGTACTGCACCCTTTCTTAGGCTGCCTGTCAGGAAAATGGTCACTCCACTACAAAAGCAGGCCTATACTAGCTGAGGAGCTTAGTCAGCTTCTGCACATCTCTGAGGAAGAGGTAGACCTCCTGAACATGGCATGAAGAGGATCATGGCCTTCAAGTCATTGTGAAAGAGCCAGGCAGGCTCCCAGAGACCGTGGAGCACTGAGCCAGAACTCCTGTGAAAGAATGTCAGCTTGGAGTGAACAAAGATGCTTGGTAATTAGAGAGGTAATTAGTTTGGTAATTACTAAGGTAATTAGTTTGATTCTCTCTCAAGCCAGTAACTGCTGCGAAGAGGAGAACGCTCAGCCATTGTGCTGGAGGGAGCACCTTGAACTGCAGTGCTGCAGTGCCCCCCCAGCTGCTTTAACCCTTCTGTGTTTGAAATTCCTAAGGGATAGTTTGGAGGAAAAATAACCCCCAAAGGCGTGCTTTTCAGAGTTCTCATGTCTGAGAAACTTTTGAGCCACCTCCCAGTCAACTCAGAAAGTGCTTCTGCCGTAGTCCTCCGCTTGCTTTGGAGGTAGCTGTGCTTCCCAGGCAAATTGCCAAATGGGTCATTGTGGAGAGGATCTAAGGCAGCAGATGGCCCTGGAGTGGTATCGCATTTATTACAAAGGCTTTACGTACATGGATCCCCATGGTATTGCTGCCCTTTGGAAATAAGGGTTGTTCCAAAGGAACCATAGGTGGATTTTGGCAAAGGAGGTTTGGGTTTATTGTTGCTCCTCAGTTTTCGTTGTATGGTTGCACTGATGTTCAAGTTAAGTAGAGAGGAAATACCATAATTTTCGATGGTAGTTAACTTTGGTCTTCACCATATGTGGTATTAGATCCTGCACATCCTTTCACCTGTGGGCTGCCTTGCTGCTTTAGTGGAGGCATTTCTACCGGATTGGGGTGTAAGTCAGCAGCCGGAGATGCATATTTTCTCTTCAGTTGTCATATGAAACCTCAGTTATTTTCTGATCACCCTACACAGGAAAATCGTCCCTCCTTCCTTTGCAGCTCCTGAGGGCGGATGGGGGTAGAGCAGCTGTCCCTGTTATTCCAAAGTGGTGGTGACTGCACAGATCAAACTGCAAGCGTTCATTTGGAAGACGGGGTTGGAGCTGCAAGAAGCAGATCAAATTCCCTGGTAAACTGCAAATTAAGCAGGCTCTACTTTGTGTTATCTGTTGCTTGTATAAAAATAGCAGGGCTGGAAGGAGTCTTAGCAAATGTTTGAGTTCACTTTGCTATTCCATAAAACCTGATATCAAGGAGTTGATCTCACATTCCTTAAACCAAGTCGTCTTCTCTTTGGAAAGCTGTTCCAGAACTTCCTCCTGTCATGCTTAGAAGTCCAGTCTTTCCCCAAAATATATTCAGTGCTTTGATTAAATAAGCACAGCTTTGCACACCTACTAGACAAATGAACTGGCTTAGCTTGAAGGACTGATTTTCTATAACCGACCACTCCTGGCCTTTCCGTGCTCACTGTAGTTTACAAGGAGCGTTCGTAGTCCAGCCGCTCATTGCAGCTCCTTGCTGTGGACATCTTGGCTTGTGCTGGCCTCTTCTGTTACCCAGGCCTGGCTTGCCCCTGTCTAGAAGTCCCCCCCTTTGGGCTTTTCTTCTGGGTTGAACTTCCAGCCATTGCGGTGCGAAAGGAACATGCCCAGTCCACGGCAGCTCGCCCGCGCTCTTGCCCTCGGAGCAGTCGGGTTGTCGAACGAGCTGCGGTTTGCCAAGCTGGGTGTGGTTTGTTTGACTGCCGTATAGGAATACGGTTCGACGAAGGGCTTCGTGGGAGGAGTGTACTGGGACAAAACGAGATGAGGTACTGAAGAACCGCTAATGGACAGGAACCTTTTTTGCTGGGCTGCCCATGAGAATTTGCTGGATCTCTACCCTGTTTATCATGTCAAATATTAAGGTTCCCCCCTCCCCTTAGTTTTAATATTATTAACACTTGGGCTGTTTTGAAAAGGTCAAAGTCAGCTTGACTGTCTTCTAATCTGACTCTTCTTAAAAACAAGCAAACAAGAAATCTATATTCCACCACAGCCTTCTTTAAATAGCAGAGCCTTATGTTTTGTAAAGGAGGTATTTGCAGAGGTGAGCAGCCAGGGAGTGGGGTCTCACTGACAAGAGGTGAGTGCTTAGGGGTAGGGAAAGGTATTGTGATCTCTTTATATTGGGGATTTTCCTTAAGGTTCCTGCTCCTGGAATCAGGTGGACAAATGAAAATCTCTGCTTTTTCAGGAAAAAATTAGCTTCGCCAAGAGAAGTCTGTAAACATGATCCAAAGATAACTCCAGGAGCACAGAAAAGGCAAAAGGAACAGAGCACGTCTGTGTGTTTTCACATCTTGGAAGCTGATCCCCGTCGTCGTTTTTAAGACTAATATAAAAGGGCTGGAGAAGTGCTGGGCATGGGGCACGTGAGCCGAGGTTGGAGCAGATGGTGACGCACCAGATTAGCAGGCCATATCCTTCATTCTTAAGCAGCGCATAGGAAGGAAATCTCCCAGACTGAGCACAGCGCCTGTTCTCTGGTCCCAATTTGCTGTCTCGGAGGAATGGTGAGGGAGCATCTTGGAAGCGCTGCAGCAAACATGTGCATGTGTTATTTGTTCTTACAGGTTTGGAGGAAAACTGCAGAACAGAGGAGGCGGGGGAGAGGCAGGGTGTCAACAGCGAAAGAATATTAAATAGCCTCCAGTAAAACAACAGATGATTGTGAATCCACTTCAGGCTCTCGGAATGTGTAATGTGCGGCTGCTGCTAATGTTACCGTAAACTGTGTGCGTTCTGGGATCTGCCTATCGACCTAAATGCGCTGGCTTTGTGGCACGGAGTCTAACAAAATCATTCACTCAATGCACCGTGTGTTTTCCTTGAATGGAGAGTGCGCCCATTAGGGAGCCTGTAAAACAGTGTCATTATGAATCACTATTAAGTCTCGCCTTATATGTGTTGGGCTTTTTTTCCTTTAAATGGAAGCTTTTTAATCTGATGTCGTGGCACTTTTTGGGTTTTAGAACAAATCTGATTGCTGCTGCTGCTGCTGCTGCTGCTTGGTCTGCTGTTACCAGGAAACCAAATATAATAATAAACCTGTGTGTATCAAACCTTGGTGACTCAAGGGTCCTGGCTCCAGGAAGGTTTGTGTTCCCTGGGAGATGCAGTGGTTTTTGCTTTATTGCGGCTCCTGCTCTAGTGCTACCTGGGGTCAGTCGTTTGGACTTAGCTGTCTTTCCTATCCTGCTCCTTACGATGTCTTGCCTTTAGTTAGGTCCAGGGTGCCTCCAGGTGCGAGGGGACCCTGTGCAAAAGCTGAGAGGATTCGTCTCAAGGCAAGGAGTCCAGAAAATGGTCTCACTCACCTTTGCTCCTCCAGGAGGCCGTGGGTTGAACCAGCTAGAGCATTATTCTTGGTCCACGCAAGGGATGCCAAGTGCTCAGAGGGGGACACCGAGACATCAGGGTATATGGTTTCTAGTTTGAGCATTGCTGGGTGCATCATTCACCCCTTCCGTGCCTCCATTTCCCCAGCCCAGTGGAGAAGGGTGTAGGCGTAACTGTATCAGGCTTGAAAATTGGCTGTAGGCGTTGGAGGAGAGAATGCCAGGGTGTGCAATTCCTAAGCTGCTAACCAAGAATGAACTGTGTTAATCCTTAGTGCTGGTCTAACCTGTCCCTCTAAGCTCTGTTCAGGTTCTCACCACCATAGGCATTTCCCTGGAAAGTATCTACCATGCTATGAAATTTAAAAAGTGGCCCAAGTTTTTCCTCCTTCCTCTTCAGCTGGACACTTCCCTTCTTCTTCAAGGAGTGTGTGTGTGTGTGTTATTCCCCTTCCTTTTAGTTTTGCTTTGGACAAGCTGAACTAAGGAATTGTTTGATCTGTCCTGTAGGCAAAAGGGGCACGGTCACTGTTTCCTCCCCAGGAGACCCTTGTTTCATTGGAAAGCTGAAGGTAAGCTGCTCAGCAGCTCTGCCCCAGAACTTCACGGTTGTGAAACAGCAGCTCCTGAATATGTGCTTCCTCAAGCTTGGTTTAGAAATATCTATATCTAGATCCTTCTGACCAAGAGCCCCAGTCTAAGGCTGTCCTTTCTCAGAAGGGCTTGGTAATCTTTACTGTAGATGTAGAATGGTCCTTTGTAACCAGGATCTACTCTACGAGATGGTCTCTCCCCTATTCTTTGACATGTATGTAGGTACGTGACCCCTCTGAAAGGGAGCAAAAAGGAAAAGAAAGGAAGTTGCAGTGGTGAAGGCGTTTGCTTGGACTCCAAAGGCAAGAGTTGAGTTCTCAGTGATGCCACCGACGTCCTGTGTGACCACGTGCTATTCGCTTTGTTTTTCTGGACCTGAGTCTGCAATAAGGCAATACGCCTACTCGAGACTGCCAGGTGCTGAGGGCAGGTAATGGGGTACCCCCACGAAAGACCCGACAGATGTCTCTTAGAAATTAATGTCAGTCAAGAGCCAGCCTTTTAAATGAGTGTTTCCTCCTCCTTCTTCTTCTTCTTTTTTTTTTTTTTTTTGGAGGGGTGGTGCACAACTTGGAACATTTTAAAGGCTGACAACTTAAACAGCAGCAGAAATGCCAAATGCCCGTTTTCTGCCCCTTAAGGTATCTTCAGCCCCTGCTATGCTCTTCTCCTGAAATTCACTCCTTGAAGCTGCCTCCGGTTCTTAAGTGATCCCTTCCCCCAGTTGGAAGTTACTCACTATTTGATTTACAGGATTAGAGAGACGTTCGTATTGCAGAGGTCCATCGTGGCTGTCTCTGCGGAGACTCATTTCCTCCCCATGGCAGCAGAGGAGGGGGAAGGAGAGGGGTCTGGATTCCCAGGCAGTGCCTAAGTGGGCTCCTTCGTTTTTAAATTGGGTTTGTGCTTAGAGGTTAATAATTTTAGCTCTGTTCCTCCTTAAAAGGAGTGATTAATTCCCTGCACATACACTATGCGCATGTACAAAAAATACCAACATGGTACCAGTCATTTTCCTCCCCATAATGAGAGCTATTCATAACCCGGATTCCTTTAAAGATCCCAGGTACCGTGCAGAAGACAGCATTGTTCATAAAAACAATTCAAAGGTATTTTGTTCCCCAGTTCCTGGTGGGAAAAAAGTCTTCAGAGAAAAGTAATTGTTGGCTTAAAACTTCAGCCTGCATTCAGCAGCAATCCATCACCTCCATGTGTGTTTTGAAGCTAGGGTTACTCAATATTCAAGCTGGGAATACTCCGTAGGAAAGAACAGACTAGGGGCAGCATGAAATATTGCCGGCAAAATTCTCTCTAACCAGCTTTCATTTCATGCCCTTCTCTTTGCTGATAGACTCTGTGGAGGGAAAAGGAAAGAAATCAAAATCCCTTTTTATGTTCCAGTGCTATGAAAAGCACCAGGAATATGCAGTGACATGGGAACTCGCTGTCCAGCTACCCTGACGCCTACCTAGGCTGCTTAGGATACACCTGATTTCTGCAGAATATTAGTGTTTCTACATCACAGGCCTAAATGGCCTTGACATTACCGGAGGGAATGTTAGAGAAGCAATTTTTGAGGGAAAAGAGTTCTTTATTCCCAAACTTCTGGAAAAATAACATTCCTGTGCACTTTGGGACCACTACTAAAGAGCACCTCTGATGCACTCAGGAGATCAAGGCTCATTCGTAAGGTATGTAATTATGAGTTTTACTCAGCTACCCTGTCCAACGGCTCTCCCAGCCCTGGGTACTCGTTATCCAGGACCCTTTAGTTTACACAAAGGTTTCTGACGCTCCTGAAGGCATTTTTGCAGAAGCTGGGTTTGCCACTGCAATGAAAGCACTGCAGGGCATGATGCCTGCTCGGGAAGAGGGCAATGGACAGGTGGCGATCCCAGAGTCCCAAACAGGACTGTGGAGCAGGTCACATTTGAGCATAGTTTCCCTAAGCTTAATCATTTTTTTATCTCCATAACTTAAAAAACACTATAAACCACAAATTTTGCCCAATTTGCAACTCCCAACACTTTGGTTATGTGAAAGCAGAGCGTGCAGACCAGCGACAAGGGCTCTGCAGCACCATGCGTGTGGGAGCTGGCACTGGTGCAGCCTGGATCCTCCTTGGGCCTTAGGAAAAACCCTCTGACTGGCTCCGCAGGACACGGGAGCTGCTGCTCAGAAGCGTCTCATCTTCACTGAATGGGAGGGGAGATGGTTCTTACCCACCTTTCCCTTTGCTGCTCCACTGGTCAGTCTGGAGGAGACCTGCACTCCCTCTGCTCTGCTCCCGTTTTCAAGAGGGAGGCTCATTTTTGCAATGGTCAATATCTAAGCGTGAGGTTTCTAGTCTGAGGGAGTTTGGCTCCATCTCTTGTTGATGAACGAGGATAGTATATCCAGAGCGTGTTTCAGTCCACCTGCCATGGGCACCTACTTTAGATTTACCTGAACTGCCTGTGGAGATGCTCCCTCTTCCTATTGACCTTGGAGGGAGGCTGCACAATCTTGTGTCACCTAGGGACCTGAAGTTGAGTGAATCCCACCCAACCACGGCTGGCACAAGCTATTTCAGAAGAAGCGGTAAAAAACCCTGCATCAGAATCACAGGAAAGCTAGAAGGGACCTCAGCAGTCTTTAAGGTAAGACCTCCTGCACTGAACTGTTCTTGGAAGAGGTGGGTTCCTTGTCCTGCTCCTAGATGGCAGAGATTTAGGAGTAGGCAAACTCTCTGTACAGTGCTCCCAGTCCCCAGAAAGGCACTTCCTAAAACCTTTACTCTTCAGAGATCTGTTAAACCTTGGTGCACAAGGATCCCTAGTTCCCCACCCAATTTTTAGTATTAAATAACAGTTTTATAGTAAGAATCAGTATGACACACACAAACAAGAACAGAAACAAAAACAGAAGCTATGACTACACTGCCTATCTGTTTCCTTTTCTGGAAGTAATTTTGTGCTAGTTAATAGAGCTCCATGGAAGGCTTATCATTGCTGCTTGTCTCTAGGGAAATCTTGTGTGACAGCAGCATGAGGTTGCTCACCGTGGCCTGATGGAGGAAGATCCTCTAGGGAAAGTGGAGTGAGGGTTTGTCCCCCCATAGCTCACCCACCACTTGGCTTCTGCTGCATGGACTGTGCTAACAGGAAGGGAGCAGTGCAACGTAGACGATGCTGGTGTGCTGAGCACTGAGTTCTGTGCTCTTTCAGGCTTTGGTCTCTTCTGTTTGCCTTGCAAGTGAAGGTGTTGAGGCTGTCTTGGCCTTTTAGGAAGTGTTTGTCCATGGCGGCCTTCAGTATGGTGAGTTCATCCCCAGGTTACACTGTGCTTTGCAGGATTGAAGAGGATGGGATGGTGAAGGACATGCTTGAGATGCAGGAGAGACTCAGTCACACCGTAAAGCAAGAAGATGGGTGAGCTCCTCCCTCTCTCCCAAGGCTTTGCCCTGTCCTGAGGTTTCCTGGGAGCAAGGTGGCCCTGGAGATGGACTGAAAAAGAGTCAGTGATCTCCCCCTATCACAGCAGTTGGGGTATCATTAGCCCCAGATTTCCCTTGCTTTGCACTGGGGAAAACGAACAAGGCACACCAGAAATCCTTCAGAGGTCCTTCCACAAACCATTTACACCCATAGCTTTGGAGGCAAAGCAGCAGGGAGGTGGTGGCTGTGTGCGCTGCTCTTGAGTGTCTGAGACTGAAATGTCACTGTGAACTTTTCGGTGCAGAAAGCCCTGATGAACACTCCAAAATAAACTGAGGGGAACCAGGAGTCAGGATGGTGCTGTCACCCAAGGGAAGGCTTCGCTGATGGAAGTCAGTCTGATCCTTCAGAGAGATGCTGACTGTATTTTGCTGTTCATTCCTGGGGGAAGGGGGCAGCGCTAGCAGTGTGTTAAAGCTCGTCCCCATGGAGATTAAAATGTTCTTTCCACTTGCCCTGAGTGTAAGAAAGCTGAGTATTTTGCAGTCAAAATAGTCCTGATTCATCCCATGGTAAGTGAGGGAAGTCCCTGGACACTGGTGGGATTCAATGCCCCTGTGTCACCATGCCTCGGACAGGTTTTGGAGGGATGGTGCCTGGAAAGATGACACGTCCTGCCCTCCCCCTTATATTTAGCATCTGACCATCCTGCTGACTCCCTCCGAGTGCGAGCAGCGCTTTAAAACGTTCCTGATCAACCTCTTCTCTCTTGGCTGCCCCCGTTATGGGTTATAAAAGTGCAGATCATTTTCCACCTTGGAGCTTTTCCCACCGTCAGCCCAGAAGCCTCCCAGACCCTAAAGCCCAGGGGTAACACCACCATCCCCAGTTTACAGGAACGACGATACTAGCACAGGCCCAGATTCTCAGAAATACTTTGGGTACCTCTGTCCCATTGAAATCAATGAGCGTCAGATACCTCGTTGCCTTTGCGGGTGGGGATCAGACTGGGTTTTAAACCAGCTGCCCAAAGTCACTCAGCAGGAGCAGAGCCCTGGCGCCCCGATCCATAGTCCTCTGCACTGACAGCGTGAAGTTTTTCCTCCTGGTAACGAAATCAAAACAAAGCTCTTTATTATTCTGATGTAAGTAAATATTTGGTAATGGGTCTGTGGCCTTTGCATCGCTAAATGCTTTTGATAAAAGATAAAATGCAATTGCTGGTGTTTGCTCTCACGGCAGGTTTGGGCTTTGCTAAAAGACAGGGCAAGGCTGGGGCGTGGAGGAGAAAAGCCTGGCAAGGGGCAGGGGCTGAACAGATAGCATTTTGCTGCGCAAGGACGTGGCTGGGGCCTGAGACCCTGCTGATGGCCGCAGGCTGGAAAATAAACCACAACGTGATGCCTGCGCTCCCTCTGCCAAGTCAGGGGTTGCCCCCATGGTCGCTGCTGCATGCACCTTGGTCCGGGAGAAATTAAGGTCTGGATGTGATGTCTGACCCAATTCTTTTCCTGGTATCCACCCATCTGGGATTTCCTCTCCGCGTGGGGCTGACAAACGGGGATGGAGCGAGGATGGGAAATTGGAGATGGATTCCTTGTGATTTTGTTGTCCTCGCGCTGTCTTTGTGCTGGATGTACTGTTTCATCAAGTCCATACAAAAGTGGCTGTTTAGGAACCCAGAAGCCCATCAGAGGATTACGAGTGACTTTTTAATCCAATTTAAGCAACTGACTGACAACAGTTTAATGTACATCCTAATAATTTAATACCCTCCTTAAGCTGGTTGATAAAGGAAATATCATGTAGAGTAAATACCAGCCTCCTGTGTAGCCCGCTGGGTCCAAGGAGCTCGAAAAGCCACAAAAACTGGGGAGCGACACCCTGCCCAGCAGCAAGAGGGGAAAATGAGCCAAGTCGGGGTCATGCAACCCGCTTGCAGCTGGCCCACGCGTTCCCTGAGCCGAGGAAAACCAGAGCCGGGAGGTTTTCCCCCAAACTCCAGCCTGCTCACCTCTATTAAATATCCCCAGCCCGTAGTTCCAGATGACCATCAATGTCCTAGGAAAGTGGAAATCGAAATGTGACTGACAGCAGCTTTGTCCCTCCTCCATCTAGGAAATCTCTTGTTAAAATAGACTCGGAAAGAAGCCAACTGCAAGTAAAATGCTAAAGAAGGAAACACAAAAGAATGCTGGTACTTAATATAAATTTACATCATAAAGGCCATTTTAGACGCCAGTGTCTCAGAGACGAGCCTTCATTTGGGACTGACTTCAGTTTCATGTTAATTTGCTGTAGTTACAGCTATCTAAGTGGATGTGCACTGCCAAGCCTTTCTTTTTTTTTTTTTTATGATAATTTTTAAAAGCTATTATTGATCCATTTGGTTTGAAAGCTTGCTGCAGCTCAAGGAAGCTGGGGAAACGTCTGCTCTGCAGCACAGACAGGACATAAGTGGTTTCTAAAACAATTTTGACCTTTTCTAGCCACAGTAGGTGTGAGGATAACAAGGGCAAATGTACGTAGAACACTTTGTGCAATTTTGGGTCTGAAGCTTCACATTTATCTGGAGGTCGAAGGCAGAGCTGGACGGTGGGTTTGGTCCCAGAGTTACGGCTGCCTTTTGGGAAGGGACTGGTCACGCACGGGCACACGTGTGCACCTCTCTGCCCACGCACCGGGCTCTCCTTAAACTCTGCCTCTTTCTTTTTTGCCGTTTCCTTCCCATGGGGGAAAAAACAAACCCGGGCATCACCAATGGGAAAGGCATGTTTTTGTATTTTTGTGCAGAGAAAGTCTGAAAGCTGTTTCTTTGCATCCTTACCTGTTTTATTCTGAGCTCAGGGTCTAAACAGACGCAGAGATAGATGACTTGCTGGCTGAAAGAAGAGGAGTATTCAAACTCCTTCAAAGTGTGTGTTGAATGGGATGGAGGGGGAGTTGGAGGAAGAAGAATTAACCCGAGAGCTCCCAGCAGTAGGTGCTAAAAGGGGATGTTACATCCATAAAACAAAGTTATTCTGATGCTTTCTTTTCCTGGAGAGTCTTTTCATTTGGATCTGTGACTTGCCATTTCCCAGAAGTCTGGTGTGACCACAGTTGCTGACAGATGACAGCGCCTTGGCATTGCTGGGCAATCTTCCCTCAAACCAAACAGGCTTATGATAACCACTGCAAAGAGAAACATCAGATAAGAGGCTTTCTCCAGGGTAAAGAAGTCATATCTCAGGCTGACGCTCTCAGAGGTCATGGTCTGGATTCATCAGCTGAATTTTAGGTGTGTAGGTGAAGTTATTGAGTTATGGCAACCAGACTTTGGGCACCAGTGCTGAGTGCTTGCAGGTAGGTGAGGTGGAGCCAGGTGGTGTCACTCCTAGAGGGACATTCAGCAGGTCAGATTTAGCTGAGTCCTCTGCCAGGTGCTGGCAGCAGCTCAAGGGGGTTCGGTGGCTCTTGAGGGATCGGAGCCGTTTATGGGACGTTGAGCTGCCTGTTGTAGCTCTGATTGCTGCAACCCATCTGTAACCCATCCCAGAGAAAGCTAGAACTGTTCTCCTGCTCTCTTTGCTTCAAAGCAGAAATAAGTTTGACTCATTTAACAAGACATCCATTTTGCCCACCATGTCCTGTTGCCTGGTTGAGGGAATTGCAAACGGGGCCAGACCCATCCTGGTGCTCCTTTTTGCTCCCTTCTCTCCGGACAGCTCGGCCAGCCCCGCTCATCCCTCGGCCAGCAGAGGCAGACAGCAATGGGACCCGCATCACCGCAGCCCCTGGAAACCACATGTGCCCATGTACAGGTCCACATACATCTGCTGTGGCCTGGACGTGGCTCTGACGCCTCTTCTCTTGCTGGTTGAGCAGGGGTTGGCACCGCAGACTGCTGCAAGCCGAGCCGGATAATTGATCGATAATCTGTGGCATAAACCTGGCTTGTAAATCTGAGTTATAGGGTGGATCACAACGGAGCGTGATTGAGTGGATTGTCACTTAGGGCATTATAACAGTTTATGTCTAGTAATATCTTGTAGAATAAAGATAAAATCTGATATTACATGCTGAATTATCATCTGATATGGAACAGGATTCTTGGCTGGATGCAGTCTGGTATGCAATGATGTCCACATCGTTACAATTGGCCATAATTAGGTCCCTTCTTGGCAGTCTCAGTAAAGAGGCCGAGCACTGCATTAGCTTTGGAAACGCAACTATTCTGTTCCCCGAAGCAACAGGATCAAGACAGGCAGAAAGGAAGTTTCCAGTGCAGGCAGAAAATTGCCTTTTGGTGCTGTTGATTCAAAACCTCTCACCAGGATTAAATAGCAACAATGAAAGTTTTGCTCAGCTCTTTGTAGCGGAAGGGAAGGAACCAAGCACAGTTTCTTACACCCCCACAAATTGTTTATTGGATTAGATTGATGCATCTGGGAACAACCTGTTTGCATATGAGCTAAACTCTAGTCTTGCTAAACATCTTCATTAATTAACTCCATCTGGCTAGCCTGCTTTTCGATATAAAAGATATATTGCTTTGATCATTTGCTGTTTACATATTTCTTGCAGTTTGGTAAAATACAGCAGCAAACACACAATAAATACTGTGCAGATAAAACAAAAACTGGAGCACGTTGAAAAAATGGGTGAACACCTACAAAATGTGAATCCTAATCAAGTGTGGGTTCAATTTCCCTTGAGGACCAGTGAGCGTCCAGCTCGAAAGTGTCCACTGAGGATCAATCTAAAACCAAGCACTTAATTTAAGGTGAATTATACCATCTCCAAGCATTTCACAGGTGCCTCCAAGAGACGATGTTGTTGCCCTGGGAATCTTTCACTGGGGACCCCTGCAAAGACTTTACCACGGTTGAGGTGGCAGCTGGCGGAGACCGTGAACATGGAGATCTGGACCCCAAGCCCATCCTCCCTTTGCCACCTTCCTGGGAGACAGGAGAAAGCAGGTTGGCACTGCTCCCTCTGAAAACCTTCTGGTTTGGGGTATTTTCTGCGCTCAGGCCAGTGGTGGCTGGAGTGTGGGGCAGTCAGAAGAGACCAGCTGTCCTCCAAAGGGTGCCGTGATGGGCACGTGTGTGTGGACAGCTGATGCGGGTATGAGTCCCATGATGATAAGCATGTTTTAACCCCACTGTGCTCGCCTCGCCTTGCCTGGCCCGTGCTCAGGCTGACATGAGCCAGAATCTCTCTTGGTCGCCCACCTCCAGGAGCAGATATGCCACCATGGGTAACTGCAGAGCGAATGACCACAGGGAGGTTTCTGCCTGACTTTTTATCTGTTAACAGCGGCCCCGGTCACCTCCTGCCTCTCTGGAGGTTCTTGGTGGCTCCTCAGAGGTGGCCCAGCTGGGACTGGCTGGTGATGCCCCACCATGGATGGGTGGCTGAGATGGGCAGAGCCTGCTCCTGTCCTGTTGGTATTGCCCAGGGAGCAAGGGACCCCCTGGCCCTACTGTTCCTCCCTGTCCCCTCCCCAGCGGCTGTTCCTCTCCCGGGGCTCGCAGTCGGCCAGCGACGTGAGCCATCCCCGGCCGGCACTCGGGGATGCTGGGGACGGGGTTTCCATGGCGACGGCAGTGCGTCTGAAATCTCTCGGCACTCTCTTCCCCATCCATGTGACGGGACAGCTTGGAGGGCAGGAGGGGGTATGAGAGCCAGGCTGGTCCCCCCACCAGCACCCATCCTCCATGTCCACTCCACCACCGTGTCGCCCCATCAGCCCCGCTGCACGGACTGCCACGTGGCTCTCCTTCCCCCGAGGTGCCCTGCAGCCCCTGCACCCAAATCCCCCTCTCCCATTTATGGCCACAACCCTCTCGGTCTCCTCCACCCGACAGTCCTGGGCAGCGTGCACATGGGGTCTCTTGCTTTCTCTCCCTCCTTCCTCTCCCCAGCACTGTCTTTTGCCCTGGAGCATGCCCCTTCTCCTGCCTTTGGGCATAGTCCGTATCCTGTAGGCACCCACAGCTCACAGAGGCTTCCTGAGCAGGGCAGTTGATGGAGATGCAACGCAGACGACTGTCAGAGGCAGCTACAGGCTGGAGATCAAATTGCCCAGGTCCTTCAGCCCAGCAGACCGTGTTGTGGTGTGGAGGCAGGTGGACACGCACAGTCACGGTGTCGCACTGAGCTCCTCTCGCTTCCCACCACGCTTCTGCCTTTCTCTGGCCCATCCCACCCCAAGCCATCACATAAGCAATGCTCCTGCTATTCCCGTCCACAAAGACACCTCTCCTTTCTTCCCAGTGCTGCAAGGAGAATGTAAAGGGTATGTAAAAATGCATCAGATGCCTAAGATGGGAAGGGGTTGATGTGGTGTGCAGGGGGACAGAGGTGAGCAATTTGTTATAGCTCTTTCAAAACAGTACTGGGACCGAGCAAGGCTTTGCCATTAGTAAGAAGCTGCGCAAGGGCCAGTCATCCTCTGGCCAGAGCAGTAGGACGGCGTTCAAGGGAGCGAGGCTGCTAGTCATGGGCTGAAACTGTGACAGATAGTGTGCCAGTAGCTTGAAAGTATGCATAATTATGTGCTAGAGTTTGAGCCTGTGGCCTGACCTTGTCTAGTTTACTATAATAGACGTAACTTCCTATATCTGCTTCTGCCGGGGTGGTGGTGGGTCGTGGCGGTGAATGACAGTGGAGTTCGGATTGACCTAAAGACAAATCTGGCTTCAGCTGCTGGGTTCTCTCCCAGGGTGAATCTACACGTGTTCTTATTAACGTGGCAAACATTTTTTTCTAGTCATTTACCTGGTATTTTGGAGGGACAAAAAGGAATTAAGACTTGAAAGTATATGTAAAGCCTGATATAAGGGTCTCCTATAATGAATGTGCAGAGCGAAGGAAGACCAGGATCACAGTGATGAGGAGATTTTGGGGCAGGGTGGGCAGCATGGGGTGCTTTTGGGGAGTTTTGAGGTGCAAAGCTGCCCCTTCGCCCTGCCAAAGCCAACTCACCTTGCAGGTGATGGGAAACGAGTGCAACCACTCCTTGGTCACGGACAGGAGCACCAGCATCAGGAGGAATAGCCTTGCGACTTGCCGCTTTGCTCCCAGGCTGGCTTGCCTCCTCCCTTCCCCCTGAACTCTCTGTGCCTCTGTTACCCACCTGCACTGCGGAGATGACAAGCCTCCCCTCCCTCGCAACCTGGCAAGGGAGTTAATTAGTTAACGTTTGCACAGCACTTTGAAGTTGTAACCCGTTGTAGAAGTGCTAAGTATTAATCAATGGGTCGGTCTCGCAGCACCCTGGATAGATAGACGAGTGAGTGAGAGGCAGCCTGTCCTCCTGTTTCTATTTGCAGATGCTCTCGCTGACACCTGCCATCACGCTGAAAGGAGCGGACTGGTGCTGCCTTTGATGCTGGTTGAACGCTACCGGTCCAGGACCTTGCAGTCGTTTCTAGCTGAAAGTGCATCAATGATGTGTTCTCCACCCTGTAGCAGAGGAGCTGGAGGGGGATGGCTCAAAATAACCCCGTCCTGGCTGAGTTCGGGGCCCCTTCTCTCCAGCATTACTTGAGTCTGAACGTACCCACGTTCAACGGGACCTGCTCTCTCGGACCCACAGGCTCCACGGGCAGGGATGCTGGGCATGCCTGGTATGTTAAGGCAGCCGTGTCTGTCCCGTGGGGCCAATGGGGCAGAGGAGGAGGTGGTGGAGGAGAAGACAGGGCAGCCTGAAGGTACCTGTTACATTGCTGCTTGTCCTGACAAGGAAACCACCAATATTTCAACATGAGGGAGAGTGCTTAAAAACAGACTGTTGTATAAAAGAACGCCCAGAGCTGTCTCCTCATTGTGAATGGAGAGGAGACCTGGCCTGGACCACAGTCGAATGGTATTTCTTGCTCAGTTTCTTGGCCCTGCCTGGCCTGAGCCACCTTGGTGAGGAGCAGCTCAGTTTTCAAGCTTAATGCTTTGGCTCAATGCTGAGACACCTGGGCAGGACACCTACCTGCAGTGGGTTATGCAGAGACGTGTTGCTGGGAGGGTGCAGAGGATCATATGCACCTTTCTAAGAGGCCACGGGACTTCCCATGCTCTGTTGTGCCTCTTTCTGCCCTAGAGGCAGGAGGCTCTGCTTAACACCCGCTGAGACCTCAGCCTGTCACTGACTCACTAAAAAACCACTGTCCAAGGCAAGCTTGCTTGAAAATATCACGTCTGCATTATTCCAGACCTTGCAGAGGTGAAGAAAGGTTGAAAGCATGGATAAGTGAGACTGATTTGAAAGTATCTACCTCAGTCTGCAGACAGCCTGGAACAAATGCTCTTTGTGGGGTCAAATGCCTTGTGCAAGGTGGGAAAGCCGCATTAGAGGACTTGCACACCAGTATACAGGGAAATGTTTTGCAGGGTTAAGCACCTCCTCCTTAAATCTATTTGTTAAAAATTTCTATCTCGTAGTTAGGCTCCGTGAAAAGCTTAGAGCTGTCTGATAGACATGGTCTTAATGAGGTGTTTGTGCAACAGTTGTTTCTTAGGCTGTATTATTCGTGAACTTGCAGTAAGCCAGAAGGGGATGGCTAAGCTTGGATGAACTAGAGGGCTGTAAAACACCCTTGGGAGTTGGATACTTAGGCTGGGGAGAAGACAACCACCTCTCTCAGTATTGCTGAGGTGCCCAGTATCAAGTAAACCTGAACAACCAACCACTGTAAAATCCAGGTAATGCTTAATTTGTATGCTTGCTGGCTGAAAAAAACAAATGATGTTAATCACTGAACAAAATGACCGGAGAAAGAATCAATGTTAAAAAGAACCTGAAAACCCCAAGACTGTTGTCTTTATAGTCACACATGGGCTGCAGCACAGTCCACCTCCTTGATAAAGCAGTGACATGGAGAGATGAACAGAAGGCCCCTGAGAGGGTCTCTTCCGTAGCCCATCAGTACTAGCAAGAAAGTGCAGACACGTGGTTACGTTTTGGCAGGCTGGATGTCCGCTCTCTGTCCCCATCCGTAAGGGAATATTTGGAGGCTAGGGGTGCCTGAATGATCATGGTCCCAGAAATACCCCATCTGCTTCTCTGAAATGATCAGCTTTGCTAGAATTAGCTACCCTAGCAGAAGACCCCATATAGCAGCTGAGGGCAGGGCTCATGTCAGGCAGATTTTGGTGTAACCTCTTGTTTTATCTTTTCTGTAGCTTTGTTTCTACTTTTTTTCAATCAACTGTTTGCTTCAGTGGTCTAACCTGGACTTAGTCCTTCTCCTCAAACCTCAGCCATGGGATGGTGCTTGTCCCCTCAGTTTTCCTTCTGTTAAATGGGACTAAATCCTTTCCTAGAGGTGCACTGGGAGAATTAATGCATCTCAGATGAAGAGTTGTTCATCAGTGATGCTAATGGCAACAGTGCAGTATTTGCCTCCGAGAGAGGGAAGAGGGACCTCATGTCCTGATGCGTGTAGATCCCAGATTGTATTAATCCAGCTCCTGCCATTGATAAAAAGCGCTGCCAGCTTTCGGACTCAAATGGACGTACGTCTGAGTGTGATAGATGTGTTGATTTTTTCTTTCTTTCTGGAATTCAAGCACTTTGCATTGATTTGTGTCTTCGTTTGTATATAGTACGAGAGGCTCGGTCTGAAGGCAGCTCTGCCTGTCGTTCATCAAAACCTCCGAGTGCTTTGTCTTCATTTCGACTTGGCTGCTCCTTCGCGGGCTTGTGGCCGGGCTTCTGCCAGACGGTGGTGGGGTCTAAATGTGCTGCTGGGAACACTTCACCACAGCCTCACAAAACAGGGACAAAAACATGACATTAAAACAAAACCTCTGCTTTACTGTGCTGACTGAGCACAGCCCATCGTCTGGGAGCCTGGGACTCCTGGTCTCCCATGCAGGGTGGCAGGTGAGTTCCCTTGGGCGTGTGCACAGCCCATGCGTCTGTGTTCAGATTAACACTTTGCAGCCTGAACACAGAGAGTTTTGGCTCTGCCCTCCTAATTTCTGCTGTGTTTGTGCCAGTGAAAGGTTGCTGTAGCTTGTGATCCCTGTTCGTCCTCGTCTCCACTTAAACATGCCGCAAAAGCAGAGTTGGCATCAGTCCTTGTGCAAAAGGTGCCTCTCATGTCCAGTCTGGAAGGACCAGCTACTGGGGTGGGAACTTTTGGGGGCAAAAAACCCCGTACTTGTCTTCTTTGCTGATACCTGGTCTTTGATGAAGGCAGCGGTCTTCTTCCAGGAGAGAGGTTTTGCCATTTCTGTGTTCACAAGGAAGCTGGACAGGAACAAACAGGAGAACCTGGTGGTTATTGGATGCTCTTCTTTTCTGTCCCGGTTGCTCTCTAGGTTATGTGAGTATTTCAGTGCCCCAAAATTCCCCTCTATTCCAGAAACTGAAGATGTTGGTGATGGCTTCTTCCTCGGCAGAAGGTGCACTGTGTCCATCACATGTCCCACAAGCCGTGCAGACCCTGTGCCCAGCTTAGGTGACCAGTAGTTATAAACTCAGTACTCACCGCTGCCCTTATGTGGGCTCAGGAGATTGTCGCCTTCTGCATCCACTGCACGTAACACAGGCTTCACATTCAGCCCTGATGCATTTGTCAACAGCCCCTGCCAGTTGCTGTGTCATTAATACAAGAAGAGATGCCACGTACAGGAATGCCATAAAGCAAAGTCCCCTGGGCAGTCACTAAAGCACCAGCGACTGTTCCCACTGCTTGGACATCTGGCAGGAGACATAACCCCACACCAGGCCAGTGTTGCTGTACTGCTCCCTGCTAGCATCCTGCTCCAGAAGGGTTTCTGAGCCACCTTTCTGGGTAGATGGATAACAAGAACCATCATGGTGCAATTTTCCTGAGAAAGAAAGTGTGCCACTGCCGCTCTGGGGTGTGTGCATGTGTGTGCTTGGACATCTCTCCACCACCCAGCCACCAGCCCTCGTCAAACCCAGTCAGTGCTATTGAAATACCATCCGCTATAGCAAGAGGCTGTTCAAAAGGCTGCAGACTACATGCTGGTGTTATTCACTCCTGATCTAGCAGGGTGGTCTGTAGAGTGGTGCTAATTGCTCCTGTGTTGGCAGCTGTGGCAGAAGAGCTGGGAGCCCAGCTGTCCAGGGCAGCTGGTTCTCCTTCCTCTGCGGCGATGCACCGAGGCGCTGTGAGATCTGCGCTAAGGTAGCAGTGTTGCTCTGGAGACAGAGAGCTCTCGCTCTACATCCCCGCAACGTGA
This sequence comes from Apteryx mantelli, assembly GCF_036417845.1. Classification (NCBI taxonomy): domain Eukaryota; kingdom Metazoa; phylum Chordata; class Aves; order Apterygiformes; family Apterygidae; genus Apteryx; species Apteryx mantelli. The sequence goes on along the minus strand of NC_089978.1, from coordinate 219,865,314 downwards.
AAAGGATCTCCAATGAGAAGTACTCCAAGAGCCCCTGTTTGAAGACACTAGGATGCATCTCCCCCCTCTCAGGCCAATATGACGCCTCTTCCTTGGTCACAAGCCAGTCCAAGCCCTGGTGTCAGAAGCATCTGCCAAGAGACTGTGTGGCTTTATGCAACATTCACAACACCAGTTTTCAGGAGATTGACTTAACCAGGGTGATGGGGGACTTACTCAAGCTGCAGCTGGCAACGTCTTAGGGCTGTCTGTGTTGGTTCATGCACTGCTTACACCTGAAAGGTGTCTGCTGAGATGGGGGACGAGAGCTGAGGGGACACGTGTCCTTGTCCGTATGGCTGGAACCAGCCTGAGCTAAGCCAAAGGTCAGATCTGTGAGCTGAAGACCGAGTCTCTTAGAGCTGAGTTACTGGAGGGACAATCAATCCTCCCATTATAATGACAATGTTGAGCTGTCTCTTTCCCTCCTACTGCCTAGGAAGCTTTATTACTGGTATTGATTAGGTTTCATTTGTTAAGTATCAGTGGTGGGAAAAGCAAATGTAAAGAAATGGCCCCCGCTGCAAGGAAGCTGCAGGCAAAGCACCAGGGCGTCTGCTCCGCTGCCGGCAGGGCTCAAACCCGCGACCTTCAGCGAGGCATCAGCTTGGCGAGGCGAGGGGCAGGGGGAGCAGGGTCTCCGTCCTGCCGTGTTACGCATCGCCTCTGTTCAGGGACAGCAAGTTTTTGTATTCGCTCTGCTTTAAACTGCGTGGTTTTCTAAATTTTTAATTTTTATTTTTTTAGGGTGAAATAATTTGATGCTTGAGGGGCTTTCCAGATTACAATCTTTCCGTCTTTAATTTCAAGGGACGAGTCTGAAGCATTAGAGGGGCTCGGCGTTACGTAAGGGCGTTTAGTTTTGTTTTTGCATCGAGGGGCTAATCTCTTCAAAGACCTTCCGTTCTTAAAGGACGCATCTTCGAGGATCCGTGCCCGCTCGCCGATGCCGCCCGTCCCCAGGGCATGCGATGCGACGGCTGGCGTTTGCAACCCCGCTCGCTGCAGCCTGTGCTGCTGACGGCACGTCCCGGGGCTCGTCCGCTCCCAGACGTCCCCCTTTTTCTCCGGCGCCCAGATTAGGGACCCGAGCTTTCGAAAGCGGAGACTGGTGCCCCACGTTTGCTGCCGAGCCGCTCGGCCCTGTGTAGCTTAGCAACAGCCGCATCCTCGTTTGCCAACGTTTACGCGCCACGGAGGAGACGGGGATGGCCCCGCATCCCGCCGACGCCGGTGGAGCTCGTGCCCTCGGCCGCGGCTGCTGCCGCCCCCTGAAAATCCCGGGCTTTGCCGCCTGGCTTGCAGCCAGCAGCGCAAATTCCAGCCTCTCCGGCTCTGGCGATGCAAATTCAGGCGCAAGCAGCTCAGGGTGGCCGGCAACCACAGGCAAGCGTGCAGAGGGAGATGCTCGACCAGGGAAAACCCTCGTTCAGCCTTGGCATCCTGGGATATGATAGTGTTTATTTTTTTTTTCCAGCACAAGGAATGAAAAAACCTTGTCCAGAGCACTGGGAGAAAACAAGAACTGACCTATTTCTATCTAGTGAACTGACTACAGATGAATACTTGATCCCCCAGAGACAAGTGAATCTCCCAGGCCAAATGTGACATGTTACATGGGGAAGGATGCAGTTTTCCACCCCAAAGTGTCAAACTTGCTTATCCTTCTCTGACTGCAGATAGTTTGTAGACTTGCTGTTTGCAAACATATAAAGGCATTTATCTTTGAAATTTGGACCCAGGGCCAAACCGAGCAGACTTGGACTGGCTTAGCTCAGCTCTAAATTGGCCTGCACTGCTTAATGTGACAAATACCTGGGTTGGCAAGCTCTGCGCATGGTGCCTGCGTGTTGTGTTGGGCTGCGAGCTAACGGCCATAAATGAATATAAAATGAGACTGGATATTTCCGCTAGGTAACACGATGGTGTAGAATAAGAAAGTAGAGAGACAGTGACTGGCAAAAGCATGTAGTTAATCTGTAGTAACATCAGGGTAATCAAGCCTCATGTGTCAGTCTCATGTAATCACAGGGGCCAGGAGGAAAATTTACTTTCAGAGCCTACGTTGCAATTTCGACTGATTTTTTCTTAGCCTTTTGGGGCACCATCAGACCTTGCCTCTTCCTGGAGTGCGCTGCAGCCTGCGGGTCGGTGCTCAGCTCTGTAATGCTCCTTGGTTTTGATGCATCTCCATCGAGCCCTTGGTGAGGGCCTGGCTTTTTTTGACAGGGAGCTGTAGGATCAGAGCAGATCTCTTATTTTGGGAGTAGGCTCATCCTTGTTCCCTGCACAGGCTGGGAGGAGAACCGATCCTGGTTAAGTCTTGCACTGGGGGTCTTTCCAGCCCCATTTTAGCAAAATTTCCTCCTCCAGGTCACGAGGACATTTCAAGGCAGGTGTCTCTCTTTATTCCCCCAGTGTGAGCTGTGAGTGAGCAGGCTGCGGTGCCGCTCGGTGATGGATGAGCGAGCGCTACTGATGCAGTATTTCCCATTATCACGTCAATACCCTGCATTATAAATTGCATTCATACCGCTGTGACGGTGGCTGCGATCATCTCTCACGGCTCTGCTCGTGCTCACGCCCGGGGCTTGCTTTTGCCTTGCAAAATGCTGTCTTTCGCATTGCAGGGACCTGACACGTTGCCAGCCTGGAGGCCATGCTCCGGCTGCCTCCGCTTTGTGGCGAAGGGCTCAGCTCGGCCACCGGCTTGGGATGGCTCATGTCCAGGGACTTTGTGTTAAAATTGTCCCTGGATTTCCTTTAACCAGGTAAAAGGAGCAAAGCAGCAAAACGGCACCGAGTCCAGAGCTCATTTCTAGCACTGCCCTGCAGCACAACCTCTCCTCATCTTCTCCCACGCTTCCGTAAGTCCGCCCGGCGCTCTGCTACAGCCCCGTACCTATAATACTTTAGCGCTGCTGGGCTTTTTCAGCAACAAGGGTTTGAGCAATTGGCTAAATCAGAGCTTTATTCAGCCACGGGCTTACATTTCTGTGAGCTATTCTGACCTTGCAAGGGCTGAATTCTGGCTGCAAAGCAAAGCCACCAACAGTTCTCCTAATGATACGGGGGAAAAGCAAGGATGACAAGCCACTGAGTCTTAGTCTATATTTTTGAGTTTTCTGGATTCCTGGGGAACATGAGGGTGAGTAAGGGGGAATGTGGGTTTCCTTTCTTCCTACTTTATCTATTTATTAAACTTTTTCCATCTGTTTTTTTTCTTTAAAAGGAAAGAAGAAAATGAGAGGTGCTAGCATGCATCTCAAGCACTGAAGTGCCCTATGCCATGAAACAACCAAGATATTTATTATTTGCCTGGGTATCCAAGTTTTCTGAGCATGCAGGTATTTTCCAGGCACATACCAAAGCAAAATAACACCAAGGAATAGCAGGAAAAGGAAAGAGGAGGGGAGGCAGGGGAGAAAGGTATGGATTTCTTTCATGCCTTTCATCTGGGTCTCATGAGGGTTCTTCGGTCAAGGAGAAACTGCCCCACATGGGTTGACTATATACCATCCTTTCCTTTAAAGAACAGGTCCCCTAGTCAAGGTGACGTGCTGTGTGGGAGGGTTTTCTGGCACAGCAGACACTGCAACCCATAAGGTCCAGCTGGCCATCTGCTCTAATGTGCCTCGCACCACTGTTTGCTGGACACATGATAACCCAGGTCACTACAGACCTCCAGGATAGTGTTTTGATACTTTGGAATAAAAGCCCATGTCCAAAACCTACGTACAAGCCCAGCTCTCCAGAGACTGCTGCTTTAATAACCATCGCTTAGGGTGGAGGACCCACAGATTTAATTTCACGTAGCTTTTTGGGGTGCCCGATGTACCCTACTATTGTTTTTTCTGTTCTCCTGTGAGACACAATCAAAAGTCCAAGGACATTTCTTTAATCACTTTATTCTGCTGTGGGTGAGGTATTTACTGTTAATTCTTTATCCCATTTGTGCCTCATTACACTCAGATTAACTCTTTGGTGGATCATTAGGAAATCATAAGGCAAAGCAGACAATCTGGGAACATTTTAGAGCTATACAAAATGGGAGGGATTCTGACTGTGAGCGTTTCTTGGCTAAACTCTAGAGTGAGGAGATGAAGGGTTTGAATGGTCATTTATTGGCAGCCTTTCCTAATGCGTATTGCAGTTTGGCAGACGTAAACACTAAGATTTGTAATCACTGGATATAGAAAAACTGTATCATATTTCATCTGGATTTCTTTTTCACATATCACCTTTCAAGTTTTGGAGTGGGATTCCCATGAAAGGAGAGGAAGGTTGGAGTTTGGACTGACAAATTAAATGGGCCAAGATGAGACAACCCAGGTGGATAGCGGAAATTAGGTCTTCTGGGAACCAGCTGTATCCTGCACCTAAAAGTGAGTGTGCCTGGCAAAATATTACTATTACAGCTGTTTCCTGTGTGTTTCCTATGTGATATCTTATATCCATCCCATGGCTTCAGTCACTATAATGTTTTTGTTCTCTTTCCTCAGATTTGGAAATCTAAATTCCAGTAATTCAACTGACAGCTGTCTTTCTCAAGGTGTCTTTCCTTGTCCATCACCGTTTTCATTTAATTAATTTTGAAAACTAGACCTGACTATCTTGGGGCATGCAGCAAACATTTGCAAGAATTTTTTTTTTATTAGACCAAAATTAAACTCTGTCTTCTTATTCTTTTTTTTTTATTATTTTTACAAATGAAATATCAGAATGTTAACATGGGTGAGATGAAAAGCACAGAGCAGGAAGATGGGACCAGAAACAGCTAATTGCCCTCCAGTTTAAGTATTCGTCAGCAATGTGCCCAGCCATAGATAATTGGCTATTTTTGTGTGAATATAGCTCTGGATCCTGAACATGAAGATACGAAAGTTCCTGATCAAAGTTTCATCAAGACCTTTCTGTGAAAAGTGTTTATTTTGAAATATTGGTATTTTTCCAATGAATAACTATGTCACTGAAAACTTCCTGGGCAGTTCTATTGGAATATTTGCAGTGAAGTCCCCAGAGCATGTATATTAATCCAGGTAGCATGTTCACTTTTATCAGGTTTATTCTTCCCTAGAGGCTGAGCCAAAGAGCTTCCGATTTACCCAGGTCATTAGTGATTTATATGATAATTGGATCTAAGTTGATTTTAACTATTTACTTTAAATCTCTGGGGATTCGTATTCTTAGACATTTTAATGCCATTGGAAATTTTACTGATTAAGCAAGGCCGAGTATATGTACTTAATTAGTCCTGAAACCAATTAGTGCTTTGTCGGTCAAATTAATCTTGTATCTGGACCTTTCAATAAATTCTAATAATTTGGGTATTGACCTTTGTGGGCTTGAGAGTGGAGTCAGACCATTGGCTATATCCAGCCCGGGGGATAGCACGTCCACCCTGGCTGGGAGTATGCCATGGCTGTGTCTTCCCTTGTGCCTTCTGTAACAAAATGGTCAGAAATACAGTCATGGGTGGTCATCTCAAAGGAAGGGTTCATGTGGAGCTGATGGTGAAGCAATGGGCAAGCCATGGTCTCCTGAAGGCAGGAAGGCAATAATCCCAGAAAACTACCGAAGGGTCTTCCTGCCCTAGGGTCTCCAGCTGCTCTGGACTGGCCATGGCTGGAGCTGGTTGTCGCTGTGCTCACCAGGGTCTGGTGGTCAAGGGCCTCCTGCTCGCCCGGCCTGAGCTCAGCACTGGGAGCACCCGCAGGGCCAAGGGCTGCCCCCGCGCAGTCCCTGCCTGGCAAACAACAGCCCTGGTGTGACCCGCGCTGGGCGCTGGGCAACTCTCCCGCTGGAGCTGGGGCTGGGCAGAAGGGAGCCGGCGGTGGGGAGAGGAGGGGTAGAACCAGCCCCAGGTGGACCCATGACTGGGGAGGAGGAAACCCCACCGTGGACATCACACTCCTCATGGTGAAGACCTCAGGGTGGTGATGACTCGCAGTGACAACCCCACCTTCTGCTGGAGGAAGATTGATGCCTTCAACCGTAGGGCCTGGAGGGATGCTGACAGGGTGAGCATCACACATGCACTAACAATACATTATTGGCTTCCTAATATTGGTGTCTTCCATTTTGCCCATAACAGGACTTTGAGTGTAACACCAGAACTATCAGGGAAGGGGATCTGTGACTTGTGCAATTAGCAGTTCATGTAGCTAGATTGCGTTTAGCAGTCCGAAGCTTGAGAGCTGCAGAAGTTTTGGAGCTGTTCTTTGCAACCTTTGGTTTGAGGACTTTTTTTTTCTTCCTAGATCTCAGTTCAAAATTCATTCCCAGTTGCGCATTTAGCATGTTTTAGTTTGTTCTTGGTTACATCTGTATCTCTGAGTCTGAGGTGCACTTCCTAGTGTTTCTTCTGGGCCTCTAAGGTACACTTATTCTTAAGCAGACCTAGTAACTAAGTAACCTAGTATTCAAAGCAAACCTGATAACTGTGGCTCTGCTTTGTATAATCTTGAAAAAAAAGACCAGAAGAGATTCTCAGCACTTTTGTGTCATGCATATTTTTCTATTGATGCTATGCATGATGGGTACTTTGTCAGATTCTCATTTCTGCCTGTAGCTAGGAGCTTAGGTGTCCTGTCTTATGACCTCTCTCAATAACCTTATTTAAAGTAGAACTTAGCAAATTCTTCTTTTCCTTCATGTAGGCTATTCGTTTCATGTTTCCTTTGTGTGAAGATTTTAGGTTTGCTGGGGCCATTTTTTTTCACATAGTCTTTGTCAATATATTTTTAAAATTTCTAGCGAAAGTATTATATCATTTTGCTTCAATACTTCTTCCTTCCTTCACAGTACTTAGTAATCCTGTCCTGATACATGTTTTCACTTTTTCTTACCCTAGTGCAGTTGACAGGGCTTGTGTTCCCTCCCTCATAAACGGCCTCCTACTGATCACTGCTGAAAGCTGCAAAGGTGGAGCCCCCAGGAGCAACCCGTGAAGTCTCCATGCCAGCACAAGAGTGTCAGCTTCCAGCTGGGAGAAGCTGAGACTGAGTTTCTTTCCATCTGAATGGGGCTGTACCCATTTAGGAAATGATTTGAAAACTCAGTTAGTTGACAGTGTGCTGCAAAAGCATTCTCCATCTCCGTGAAGAGAGCGTGGAGAGGAAAAACAAAGGCTGTAATTGCAGGGAGTAGTAAATCTCTATAGCTAGTGGACTTGGAGCTAGTATCTGGGGTGATATTATGTGTCTGTTGGTGGAGATTTCACACGAACCTGACGCTTACCATCACAAATCCAGCCCAGGATGGGGTCCCATTTTACGATTCATGAACTGGAGAGTTCAGTATCAGCTTTGCTCTATGGACTAGAAACATTCCCATCCAGCCCTGTCCCAGTGTGGGTCAATTGGATGAGTTTCCTATCACAGTTATGCCAGCTTTTTGTCTTAAAGCTATTGAATTTTTTCACCCTGTTTTAATGGATTATTTAACTTGTCACTGTTCCAGGAGACACAATTAATAGCACTGGAAACATTGAGCGTAATGGAAAAGCAATGCCCTGGCTCTCTGTAAGAGAGGTCTCCTGCCGGGACAGGGACAAGAGGAGGAATCCAGGTGTCTGGGACAGCCGAGAGCTGGAGAGGACAAGAACTGGAGATTTGGTTTCTCTTTAGGACTACATCCACTTCTACATCAACACATGAGAAGAGAGAAAAAGAGGCAGGGAAGGCAGGGGACAGGCTGGGAGGTAGGCAGGGATGAGGCTGTGTGGGAGGAATAAACAGAGGGACAGCAGTGAGGCCGATGTCCTCAGAGATGATGAGGAAGGTGTGGATGTGGGGTCTAGGTTTACCCTGGGAGGAGGCTGTGCTGGGGAGAGCTGTGGTGTGCTGACGGAGAAGATATGCCGTAAAAATGGCTTCCTTGCTGCTGTTTCTTCCAAATCCCCGGATCTGAAATGCTGGCAAGTCTAGAATTGGATTTTAGGCTCAGTATAGCAATACAGGCTCCAGCCATATTGTATTACCCATCCTTTGATCCTCCTACTGCTATGGACACTTCCATTGGAGATCCACCGCAGCAGAGTATAACCCTACATAACCCGGGAATAGACAGTCCGTCATTTTGCCAAGGGTCAGAGAGGAAGTCTGCGATGGAGCCAAGAATAGAGCCCAGATTTGCTCAGCTCCCGGTCGCGTGCCTTCTCCATTCTCCTATTCTTCCTCCAGGCAAGAGGCAAGACAAATAGTCGAACACATCAAATCCGCTGAGATCAGGAGCTGAGTCAAAGGCCAGTGTTTGGGCACAAAGATGCTTCTATTTGCAAGCCACTAATCTGGGCTGCTGCTGAGCATGAAAGTTGGTTTCGCCATGCAGACGAGGTCTGGGGTGGGAGGTCACGGCAGCGCAATGATTAGCTGCTTTAGGAAAAGGAAACTTAGAGATATAGGAGTGTTCACTGTTGAACAGGAGGAGACTGGACAAGTTATATTGACGGGGCAGCGTATCCCACTGCCTCGCATGGCAGGCAAGGCAATAGGCACGGCTGCTAACCAGGTTGACAAGACACCAACAAATGGAAAAAAATGCAGGCACGATGTTCCCCTCGCAGCTGGACAACCTAAGCCCTGCACTGTAGCGATAGGAGTGGAGCAGGGTCAGGCTCTGCAGTGAGACTCATGCACTCAACCTGCCCAAGTCCGGCACTCAGCTACCGGCCCCAACTCTCGGAGACTTGGGGATGGAAATCACGTTGCCAAAAAAGCAAAACTGTTTTGCAGAGCTGTAAAGTGTAAATGAATGAAAGCAGTCGGAGCCCTCCTGCTAAGTGTAATGAAACATGCGCCTCGCCAAAAGTGGCGATTCAGTGGTGTTACTGTGGTGCAGAGCTTCCTGCCTTCTGGCTGGAGAGCGCGAGCGCAGCAGAGTTCATGAGCTAAGAGGGGCACTGCCGCTAATACAGAGCTAGTGGAGCAGGACTATGTTTGCTGTTAGTCAAGTGCACACAGCTTTTGATGCCTCATTTGCAAAGACAGTGCAAGATAGCTTTTTCCGGCTAATGTGGAAGGCAGGGATCCGTTAAATGTGGGTTCAAGCCTCTGTTCTAACACTGGCTCCCGGCATAACCTTGCATCGTCTGAGCAATGCAAGCATCGCGCTAGCCAGCATCTGGGGGATGCGTGCACCTCCACGCCTTGAGCTTTCGTGTAGATCTCTATACATCCATCCTCTATTTGACTAACAGAGAAAATGGTGATAATTCCCTTGGCATTTCTATAGGGCCCACTGAGACATGGACGTACTACTGTTAGTTTGGCACAAAAATCTGCAACCTTGTGGGCCCTATAGATACTGCTCAAAATGCAAATATGAAGAGGGAGGAAAGCCTCCAGCAGACCTGGCGGGAGCATCCTGCCAGCAATAGACATGCTCCCAGCAGTGGTGGAGATTTTATTAAATCTGTTTCTGGGCATAAACACGCAGTACATCATCTCTGCTCCATTTTGATTCCCGTCATTTTCAGTAGCGGGTTTGAAGGACTTTGCCAGGTTACAGGCACATGGACGAACCAAGCAGTCTAATTATCATTGCTGCCGTCAGCTCCAGCACTATCGCCCTTCTGCGGCTCGAGGTCTTTTGTCTTTCAGGAGATGCATACAATTGCCATTCTGACCAGAGGAGATTTTAGAAAGTCCCTGTCACTAGTATAATCATTTTTCAAAGGTGAAGGGGACAGTAGCCTGTTGTAGATCCACCAGAGGGAAAGGTAGGGAGGAAGGACAGGGGAAAGACACAGAATTACAGAATAACAACAGTACTCCATCGGCACTGAGGTTTAACTCGGAGCCTCCCTCTGTAGCATCCTTCCAGTTAGCCCCATGCACAGGTACAGTGCTGCTAGCTGGCCTTCACACTGCTTTTCTTTTCATCCTCGCATGCTACATCCACAAAGGGCCTTGTGAGGGTCCTTACAGGCCTGGGCCAAGGGACTGCCTGCAGCAGTGTGGCTTTTTGAGCCCCCTCTGCACCACTTGGAGCCCTTTGCTCACCATGCACGGAATGACCTGGAGCTCCAGGTCATGTGCTCAGACTTCTTTAGTATTTGTTGCCTGCTGAGGCTTAGCTAGCTTCTACCACTGAATGGCCTTAAAACACACACAGTAGATAACGCATGGCACTTTCTGTTCTGCCCCTAATACTCTTCCCCACTGCGTGGGACAGCAGAAGAGGGAACCTGCCCAAGGCCAGAAACCTCCATGAGGAAACAGTGTCACTCAGTGGTGCACCGCTCTTCCTTCCGTTTTCGCAGACCTCAGCTCCTTCCCTGACCTAATCCCGTGTTCATTTGAATCTGTCATTGTCTCATCCTGGACGAGGCTTTGAACTCCCCAGTAGAGGAGAGAAACCAGAATTTGGCAGCTATTGCCTGGTCAGGGGCTTCTGTAACCAAACAGTGACCTCCTCTTAGGACAAGTCTTTCGCAGGCTTGGCATCAGCGTAGAAACAGCTGAGCTTGTTTTCAGACTCAGTGACAGAGGAGCGCGGACCGGTTGGCCAAGCAGCCAGCTGCACCATCAACGGAAGCTACAGGTGGAAGCATGTGTTGGATTTACGCTTGCAGACTGTGCCTATTATCGGTCAGTATGAAAGGAGCCAAATTACAAAACACAGCCTGCGAATACATTATCCAGCACGCCGTCTCTTGTCCGCTGTCCAACTGGAGGGGATCTGTCTGCGGAGTGCTCAGGTTTAATTCACTCCTGAGTCGGGATATATTATGCACTTCTGCATGTCGGTTGCCATTAGTAGCTCTGCTCTAGGATGTCTGCAAGCTGTCCTCTATTGTGTGGGGGAAACTATAAGATGAAATCTATAGCTGCCGCTTCAGCAAGGGTAATTCACAAGGGCTTGCCTGGTGGAGCTGGGAGCTAACGCTGTTAAAATGTGACTCTTTCTGCAAAAAGCAGCCTTTAATGACTCTCAAATGCAGCTTATACAACAACCACACCACTTACATCCTCTCCAAAGATCCGGACTCTGCTAAATGGATTAACTGCTTAGTGAACTCTCCCAATGTGGCAGCCAAGCGCTGACCTTATAATGGACCAATTAAAAGGTCATTGTTACTTATGGTTGCTGTTTCCCTACGCGAGAGCTTCCACACTCCCATCTGGCACTCCAGGCTACTGAAGGCAAATATTGGCATTTTAATGTGTTAATAATGCAGTAATAAATTTGAATTCCTCTCTTCACTTGCTGGAAGGCATTGAAGAGTTAATACGAGAGATACTTGCAAAGCCTGGAAGCACAGACAGCAATAAAACGTTGTTGTCAAACTTTTCTCAGTAACCATACTCTTTCCTTGCTGGGAGATACCTCGTCACCTGGTCCAGTGCTGAGCAAAGCTATGCTGGATTCACACCAGGCAGCTCAGGTACCCACCACGGTGGGTGTCACCCTTTGGACTGGCAGCTAGCAAAGATGTTTCCTGTGGTTCCTCAGCAGCATGGAGCAAACAAACTATGTCAGGCCTTCCCCACGGAGGCTGCCTCACCCTGGTCCTGACCCGTCTCACAACGGGAAGACTCCTCAGGTCTTGGATGTGCTGTTTCCTGAAATCCATGGTTAGATCTTGATATCTACTGGCAAGAGAGCCCAATGCACTTTGATGTGTTACCACATTTTCTACCAAGACACCCAGATGGCTGATTTCAGGGACGCCTGTTTTCCTCCAGGCATCTGAAAGAAACCCTGCTGAGGATGAGAGATGGCATCTTTCCTGTGTTGAGAGGACTCTCCCATCCTCCTTTCCGCGGCAATCAATGGGAGGGTTTAATCCTAGAAGCAGCACTGCAATCCTTCTGCTGTCACCTGGCTGTCCGGTCCCTAACCTTGAATGATGCATGCTGGTGTCCCCGGGGGCCTCCTCTGATTGATTGATGCCTATCTAAGTTGGAGGATGAGCGAGGATATTTACTACGCAGCAGAGAGCCCTTCAGAAAGATGTTTTATTAAGGCGGCTTACAAAACAGGAAACGCAATAAAGCACAGAGAGACAAACTAAGAGAGGTAAATATACCATGCCGCCTATTGGGCCAGCCTAACAGCTATAATATACAGGCCTGTGCACTCGCATAGGTCACTCTTTGGCCATCACCTGAAGAAAGGAATAGCTTCTGTTTTCCAGCTGATATATTGACCCAATAAAAGGTATTATTACATTGCCCATCACTGGTGACTACAGGAGAGCATTTTGAAGAGAGTGATAGCTCCCTTTGGAGAGTCACAGAGCAGGAATAAGCGTGTATGTATGCGAGTGTGTCAGCGAGAGGAGGAGAGAGATGCCTCTGTCTGGAGAGAACAGGGCTCTCCAAAGATGATCGACTGGTTTGATTTGATTGCAGTGCAACAGGAGCAGCTCCTCTTCTCTGTGATGGATTGGGGGGGGGGGGGGTAACAAGGCCCTTTGCTTTTTTAATTGAGGTGCAATCTATTAAAAGCAGAGCAAGTTTAAATCCTGAGAATGGATGTTCACGGCTACTGGGGGTTTGGTTCGGTGAGGCAGCTTTGAGCCTGTTTGCATCTGCGAATTTACTCTACAATAGATCTGGGGAGGGCCGGTAGGTCAGAAACACGTTCATTGCCAGCCACAGGGATGCAGCCATGTGCATGCACACACACGGTTGTGTTCGTACACACATACGCATGCATGGGTGTGCTCTTGCTCACCCTTCACTGCTCCATATACGCTTCTTCCATAGCAATGAGAAAGTAGGGGATTTAAGAGCTTCTGAGATTACTCCTGGGTTTTGCTGTTTGTTTGATCCAGTGACTCTTTATGTGAAATGCATGAGCAGCCCAGAACCCTGCAAAACTCCTCTCCTGCCCCTCAGATACTCTGAGCATCAGGCTGCAGCATCAGCCTCCGTGTCTTTCTTTTCCTGCTGGTCCCACAACTCTTGGTGTAGGAGCCTGGCACCCACTGTGGGGTGGAAAGTGATTTCCACTCCTGTCCAGCCTATAAGGTGATGGTTAAAGCCTTTGGTCAGGAGGTGGCGGAGAATAGAGTCTCCGTGTCTCCTGGGTGCAAGGTGCTGATCGTGTCCTCCCATCTGCAGGGCACAAGGCTCTGGTCCGTGTGGCAGTGGGTGCTTTCCCACGTGACTGCTGTTAAATGTGGTCTCCTCTGTGCCATTAGCATAGAGATCCAAGCAGGCCAAACGGCCCGCTGCTGCACAATGTTGCTCCCAACATTTGTTCGTTACCTGGAATCATGCACAACGAGGTCCCGGATGATGTAAGACACAGACCTATGATTGCTCTTGAGAGCATAATCCTCTTTGCCTCCTCTCCAGCGACAGGGGCCACAGGAGGTGTTTTGAGGCAAGCCCCAAGGGGATTAGCTGGACGTGGCTTTGTTCCCTCTGCTGGAGGTGTATGGATTACACGGAGGCTGATTAGTCAGTGCTGATTATCTCATTCACCAAAATGTTCCTTTTGAAACTTCAAATGGCGCCTCTGAGCTTTGTGATGCAAGGAAGAGTCACAGCTAGACAGAGAGGGATGCCAAGCAATTCAATTCAGAGCTTTTGTGGCCAAAAGAACTGGAAATGCTATGGTGATTATAAAGCTTGCTGCACATTTCCAACGCTTTGTGCCTGCAAGGCTTGAAAACATCCCTCCCCCACCCTTTTATTATGTTTTATTTTTTATAAGAGTTGATATATGTATTTTATATATATGTGTGTGTGTCTGTATACATATACACACACACACACACACACACACACACACACACACATATATATATAAAATATACATGCAGACACATGCACACCAAAAGGAGCTAAAAGCAGCTTTAAATTCCAAATGGATTTTCTCTTCCCATAAATCGTGGAGTAAATTTGCTATAAAAGGCCCAAACAATCTCCCCCTCCCCACCTAGCCACATCATTGGTGGCCGGAGGGAGAAGCAGGCCAGGGTGTACAGTTTGCACTGATCAGCCAAGACTGTACCACCAACCACGGTGACCTGAGATGCTTGCAGCGGAGGTTAGAGCTGGTCTAACAGCAGCCTAGGGTAATTCTGGTCAAGATGCTGGCCATAACGTAGAGGTAAAGAAGAACAGGAGAGGAGCTGGCAGGGAGTGAGAGTTAATGGAAGAGTTTCTGGTGTTTGAGCTCTGGATGAAGGCCCTGGTGGTTTTTACCTACCCCAGGCATGGGGTAGCTCATGTTGCTGTATATGAATGGAAGTGCTAAGTGCATGCTACAAATCCACGGCCCATGCTTGGAGCCTTCTGTCCTTCTCCCCTCAGATGCTTAGGCACCCTGGGCAGTCCTTCTTCTTCCCTCCTCTCCCATTATTTTTCACTCTTATTCCTCCTCAATCAGCTCCCTTCATCCTGCTCTGTCGCTCCTCTAATGAAGTTCTCTTCCATCCTTCTCCCACAGAAGCTGGGTGGAGCGGGACATGTGCCCCAATCAGTGTTGGACCAGGGCATGGTGGGTTGAGCCGGGATAGAAGACAAGCTGGAGAAGCACTATTGCCCATGCAGCATCCTCATACAAAAGTCCTGCTGTGAAACTGGCTTCTTGAGTCTCCTGACTCTGGCCTACAGGAGCCAAGCTCTGCTTCAGCAATCTCCTTCCAGGTTCCTCTCCAGCTGCAGGGTCCTCCAGCATTTTCCTGTTAGGATGGGAAGCACGACGAGCTATTGAAGGTCTTTTGGGTTTTGCCAGTGTTGGGGTTCTCCTTCTTCCCTCCATGTGTCAAATGTGGAAGGATGGAGGCTGTCTGTAGCTAGAATGTCGGGATATTTGTCACGCTCCTGTTGAGCATGTTGGGCTGGGTTATACAGCCAAGAACAAGTCCCTTAAGGACATGGCCATGTGATGGGCATGAGGATACCTAAGCCAGCGCTCTTCATGCAGAGACTGAAAGTGGCAGTGCTGGAAAACGTGCTGCAGAGCCTGTCCCCTGCCACAGGTGAGCTGCGCAAAACCAGGGCAATATAACAGGATTTTATGGGCTAAGGCAGAGATGCTTATGGTCTGATGGGGGAAGCTGGTGTGGTGCTCTGCACTGTTGGACTTCTAGTTCATCACTTTCCCAGCTCACCGTTTTCACCTCAGTCTGCGCCCCTGTGTAGCACAAACCTGCCCTGAGTCTCCTGAGGGCTCTGTTACCGCTGCAAAGGGAAGAATTTCAGGGCACAGCCTTTCTTCCACCCCTCATCTCCAAATTTCATGCAGACCACCAAAGCACCATCCCGCTTGCTGTTGGCTCTTGCTCCGGAGTTCTCGGAAGCCCAGGTTTGTGCCTGTTTGCTGGATGGGCTGAGGACTGCTGTGCGATATGTGCACCATAGTTTTGACACTCTGGGCTGTATGAAGGGAGATTCCTTTTGTTCAAGCAATCCGTGACTTTCCACAAGAGCAAAAAGATCTGTTTCCATGCCCACAGCCTCATGAGTATTCATGAGGGCAGCTGGGCTCTCCTGGATGGCTACGGATTATGAACTAGACATGAAGGACTCATATCCTATGCCCAGACTCCCCGGAACAGTTTGGGCGTGCAGGTTTTCCCTCTGTTTTGCTTTTCTCCTCATCTCTTTACTTCCGAGCTGATTCAAATAGCTCTGTTCCTGATCTGACTTTCCTCTCCAGGCCAAACTTTCTCCAACCCAGGCCAGCTGGCACAGAGCCCACCACCCCAGCAGCCAGCGGTCGGAGCGGCTGGACGCCAAGCTGAAAACTGCTGCCGTTTCAGTCTGTGTGAGTGCAGCCCGCAGGTTTGGGAGAAATTCTGAGAGAAAGTGCAGAGAGGAGCCTTAAACCCTGCTCAGCTCACCCTCCGCCACCTTGCCTCCCTGCAAAATCTGCCCTTGCCCAAACTCCCCTGGAGACAGAGAGGGCAAGAATTATTTAAAAGACGGATCTGTGAACTAGTAGACCTCCGAGAGCAGGCTGGAATGAATTCAGCAGTTCAGTGGGTACAATCAAGAAGCAACCAGGACATCTCAAAAATTGCTGCTGGCAACTTCAGAGCTGTTTGGCAGGGAATTCAAGATATTGAGCAGATCTGGGCCGTGACCAGGAACGTCTGTAAGAAAGATGCTGAACCAGGTGGGATTTTTCGCAGGGAAGAGGCACAGCAGAAATGGCAGGGCAGTTTGGGGAGGATACATTGGCTGGAAATGAATCACAAGTTAGTTTTGCTTGTGGTGGCATTTGTGAAGCGCAATGCCCCAGCAAAGGGGAGGGTCTGGGGATCAGGAACGTGGAGTTACCTCTGCCCATCTCTTGTGCAGCTGAACTGAGAGCCGCACTCTCATGTAGAAATTCTTCCACTAAACAGACCAGTGGGCTGGGAGGGACTCAGGAAACTGCAGGTAAGCTTTTGGTTATCCATGGATTTCTTATATGTCACCTTGAGCAAGGGCTGTAGAGATAGGGAATTAACAGGGAAAACAGTTACTATTTCGATGGTTATGGGGCAGGGAAATTGCTAGAAAGCAAAATGAAATGCACCACTGAGCTGCAGAGTGCTGCAGTGCTTTCAAGTAGAAATGGTGCGAGCACTCTACTAATCTGAGCCTGTCTCACCAGTGCTGGGGTCCATTGGAGGACCACCTGCAAGACCTTCTGGGGCGATGTATAATGAGCAGCGTTGGCTGCGGACGAAAGAGGCTGTGTGGTAGGGCTTGGATGCTATGGAAACTCCCCAAGTCTTTCTGCCCAAGCCATTTGGCGAAGGCGGCGTTAGCAGCGCCTTCCCTGCTCAGAAACAGCACAGAGCCAACGCACCGTCGCTGTGCTGCTGGAGCCGTCGTCTTTCCGACAGTGCAAAATGCCAGGGTCCCAACTGTGCGTGGTTATTGAAGAGCCCCATGGTACTTTCCACAAAAGGAAACTTTGGGCTTTAATCTTGGCTGGCTTTCCTTACCAGGAATAATTTTTCTTTCAGGATTTCCTCTCTCCCCATTCTCCTCTAAAGTGTCATTTGGAGGTTGCATTTGCTCTTAAACTTCTGCCACATTGTACCCCCAAGGAAGCCATCTCAATAAAGACTGATCATTCCCATAAGTACTCTGAAGTGTTTTAAAAACCTCCCCTAAGTGCTAGATATACCTTAAGGCACCCCGTGTATCCCCCCAACAGATTAGAGATTCTTTTCTTCCATTCTAGTTCTCCAAGAATTAAAATTGTCCTGTAATTTTTTGCCCATAATGCCCAGCATGATTAAAAAGCCATTTTTTTTCTGTAGTGGCTTGATGATTTATAGACAATGAGATTTTATCAGTAAAGCACCACATTAAGAAAATGCTTGTTAATTATCTTCTGGTTAATATGATAATTTAGCAAAAAACAACACCTATTAAGAGCTTCTCATTAGGTGAAATGCTTCTCATTTTTAACACACAAAGTGTCCAAGTTAATGAGGTTCACCTTCGATTTGTAGCTTGTTCAGAGATTAAAAGCTCCCTCCATTTATAACTCTTCACATCGTTCCATTTGTAAAAGCAGACACAAGTCAAGCCTGAATACCTAACTGCTGCACTGTATCTTCAAAGGATAGATGACAAAAACCCGTCTCCCTTCATGAAAGTCTTTCGAGCCCAATGTACCTCTCCGTCAGTCCCCTGCTGTTTCTATTTTTATGGAGTTGGCACTACTGTGGTGGAAGTTAGACCGAACCAGATACCCATGGTGTTAAGGACAATTTGAGGACTATGCTGCCAGCTCTGTGTCACCGAGACCAAGCTCTGATCCCACTGACATCAGTGCAAACATGACTAAGTCCACTGAACTTGGTGGAATCCATCATTTCCGGAAAAATCAAACTTTGGCTATAGGGATGGGAAGTCCTTCCTTTCATTCTCCAATTAAGAAAAGGCTTTATTTTTTGAAAATCTGGTACACGCCAACAGTTTTGGGCAGTTTTGCCCCATTGACTGTGGTGGGGTGGGAATTATTTCAGAAGGAGGGTTCTTGCTTTCTGGAAAGCTGGCCCCTTCGTGAGGTGCCTCATGTGACAGTCCTGGTTGCAGGTCTCAAGCCCTGCAGAACATCTTCAGAAGCAGCTTCATCCTTTTCTCCCCTTTCTGGGCACCACCTCCTGGACATGGCAGTGTGACTGGTGCTGGCACCGAAGCTTTTTGCTGCAGAACCACATTGGTTACGCTGAGGGTGTCTGAGAACCTCACCTTCACAGCTGGAGATAGGAGGCAGCTGCCATTCTCTAGGAGTCTCTTTGCAATTCAGAGGCACATCTTACTCACTTTTTACAGCTGTTAAATGCTCTTAAATCCCAGTAAATATTTGAAAATTCCACCTCAATTTCTTCCTTTCTCATTCTGAAGCCAATAGCAAATTCCTGGGGGGGGAAAAGTCCTCTGCATGCTAAATGTCACTATTGTCCAGTGTGTGCATGTGAACAAACATCGGAAAGAAGGTTCAGGGAAAACATTCACAATCCCTAGTTAGGACTTCATATTGCTGCTATTTTTATTTTCTTCACCCTTCCTACCTAACTTTCTCACCCACAATGAATATTCAGGCCAATTTTGTATAAACCAGCTGATGAAAAGAAATTCCTTCATCTTCCCCTTTAGCATCCTTCCTTTTCATCCTTCAGCTATTCAACCTTTGCCTCTATCCGAACAGATCAGCCAGTTTAATTTCATAGTGACCCATGGATTAAAGATTGTATCTAGCCTAAGAAATGACTGTGACAATCAGACTGTGAGGGCCCATGTTTATCTCACTTGGCAAGTTCCAGCTTAGATAAGCTTCTATGCTGAAATGAAGGGCTCTTTTTGTTTTGCTTTTTTTTTTCTATCAATCTTGCAAACTCATCCTGAAATCTGAGATGCAAGTTGGGTCCTCTCTGTCTTACAGCACGTCACTAGCAATAAAGGCTCAGCAGCCCAAATGAAGAACTTCTTGACAGCTCTGTAAAAAATACTGTCTTCAGATTACGCCTTTGGGGACTCGTCTCCCACCTCGCTGCTGTCAAGAGGCTGGTGAAGGTGTAGCTGCCTGGAAATGAGTCAACAATTTGAGTGGGCCATTGAAAGGAGTAAAATCCAGTACATGCTGTATTTGACTATTGCCAAGCCGATGAGAAGGAAAAGAAAGAAGAACTTCCTTTTGTCGTTGCAGTTAACAAGTCTGTCTCTGAACACAGACAGCAGCTGCAGCATGCAGGAAGAGGGCACTTTACACATTGCCCTTTTTTAGGACAGATCTGCACTTTAAACACTTTAGTCACGCTGCTTTAATCATCTTCTGCAAAGCCTGAGTAATCACAGTCTTCTCACGCAATCCTTGTAAGTGAGCCCCTCTAGGCTGCACGGTCATGTAAATAAATAATTACATCCAAAATTCTACATTAAAAGGGCATTAAGGCTACAAAGATGAGCTCTCAAAAGTTCGAAAGGGGCAGGATGTCAGTCGCTGGCACCCACATGGGTGCATGCGTTATGGTAAAGGCACTAATTGCACAATGGTAGGGAACAGGAACCTGTCTTGTAGGCTACATCTCATGAGATGCTTCCATGGTCTGGTGGATCGCCTGTCCCATATATCCAGCCAGTTACACTCTTGGTACTTGTTTCTCTGGCATCACGTTACATTGAACATGCTAATGAATGTAATTTAATGTTTGCATTTTAGACAGTGTGTGAAGCTCTTCTGAGAGAACAGGAAATGTGTGGCTTGCAGCTACACCACCCACAAAGCAAAGCAGCTTTGGTAGCAATTCATTCATAAAGCTCAGATGTTTTAAAATAGGGCAATGAATGCGGATATGCATATCTTATGGATGAGGTGTGGGTAAGCCAAATTATTGCTCTGTGCCAGTAGGGCATGTATGCAGTGAAGAGCCTTCTGAGAAGAGACAGCAGAATCCCTGGGGACAAATGTCTGCCCATGACCGGCGAGCCTTTTCAGGGAAAACCTTGGATTACTTCTCTGCTAAAGCCACAGCTCAAGGAGACGACCTTGAGCTACCTCATCTAATTTCAAAGCTAGATCTAACTTGAAGTTGGCCTTGCTTTGAGTGGCGGATTGGACCAGAGACCTCCTGAGATTCCTTCCAACCTCTCTTGCTCTGTGATATTACACTTTTTTTTCTGTTGACTGTGTTGCATTTTCTGCTAAAACTCAGGTACACTAAATCTCCAATTTCTTGGACTCATTAAGGGGAAGCAAAACTCTCATAATGACCCCATTTTCTCAGAAGGGTCCCATCTGTTTTGCTGCAAGAAAGGGGATGCAAAGGGTGCAGTCTGCAGCAGGTTTCCACTGCACAGCAGTGGCACGAGGTGGAAGCAATGAAGTGGGTGAGATATTGAAGGGAAGAAAGGCTGGCACTGAAGGTTTAGGCAGGAAAATGTAGAGCTGGTTTGGACCTTTGTCACAGAATGCTTTCCCTGCCAGAAAAGCATGACTGAGCAGGAAGGCTTTTCAAGGCTAGGATAGGATTTTCAGCAACAGATAGCTGCTGATTTGGATTCTCATTTGAAGATAGGGAAAACCAGAAGTTCAGAGGTGTGGGGTTGTCCTATCAATTTGCCTCTTTGCTCATGAATATTTTATTTGTTTTTTCTAAAACCTAGCACAGTTTCAGGAGAACTTGTCTGATTATGCTTGATTCAGAGCAGGGACTAAAAGTTGGCCTAACTGCATGCCAGAAATACATCCTAACCACCACTCTACTCTCTTTCGCCCTCCTTCTCATCCATTGCAGAAGATTACAGGTTCATAACTTTTTTTTTTAATTGAAACCTTGATTATTCTTTTCTTCTCCAAAAGAGAAGTCTTGTTTTGTGGCCAGCTCTCTTTCAGCATTAGCCCAGGGAATTGAAACTCCATCACAGAAGTCCCTTGGTCGTGCACACCGGATAAGTAATTTAGACTAAACTCTTCCTTGTTGACCATTCATTGAGACCAACCAGTGAACTGTGTAGAAATGTTCAATAGTTATAAACCACAACTAAAATGAATGGCACCTTAGAGATATAACAAATAAATCCCTATAAAATGCTAAACTCTTTGAAAAAGGGGTCGTGGCAAGCTCAAATTGGACAATCAAAATGTGGGTATGTTTTGATATTTCTGTGTCTCAGTTTCTACCATTTATTGTGAGGTTTACTGTACACCTTCATCTCTCAGGAGTGTTTTGAAAATAAATTCATTCATATTTGTGAAACTTCTGGTGTGGGGGATCAGCAGAGAAAAGGATCTGTAATTAACAATACTGTCTTCAGAGAAAGGCTCAAATACTGTGCAGAAAAATAAGGGATGGGGTTATCCACTGAATGACAGGGAGAAACCTAGTGCCTGAGTCAATAAGCACTTTGTATCCCGTGAGCCAAGTTCTGGAGTCAAAACCTATGCAACCATGTAATTAAGATTATGACATAATGAGTATATATGAAAGGGGCTGAACTAAGGTATGTACACTGGCAATTTTGACATTTTCTAGCTTTGATTTTGCAACTTCAATTTTTTTTTTTTTTTTTTTTAAGGAAATCTGTTACATTTCCATGAATTTCTCCTTCTCCCCACTCTCTGGGTTGTCACTAGGATTCACCTCTCAGATTCATCCTGCAGAGCTCCTTTGCATGTGCTAACCCTGCTGGGATGACAGTGTGCTCTGTGTTGATCAGCATGCAAGGAGTATGAGGAGTCTTGTTTCTGTCTGCTGACAGCAGAGAAAGTGTGAGACGGGAGCATCAGGCTATGTCTACGCCAGTGAACTAGTGAGGGCCATGGCTTGGGCTGGAGCACCAACACGTGGGCATCCAAGCTGTGAGCATGATTCGTGATGAGGTTTTGACTCAAGCCAGCTAGCACTGTCTCAAATGGTGCCTAGGCATGGTTTGGGGTATAACAGATGTCCATCCAGCTCCCTTCACTCCAGATCCTTCCATGCAATATCTCTGCTTTTATCAAGCTCTTCTAACTGTCTCATTCCTTCACTGCTCTTTACGCTCCTTCCTCAGTAACACTGTTTTCTCTTCACTGCTAAATGAGAGAATATTGAGGTTATGGAAAAAAAAAAGTCTCCCTGTTCCAAGTTCTAGACCTAAAGAAGAGGGGATCTTTGCAAGAAGAGTCCTGGGCTGCTCTCCCTGCAGTGGGTTGGCATAAGTCCAAGTGCTCCTGGTCAGCCCAGCTGGTTTCATGGGTCTCTGACGGGAAGGAGCATGGTCATTGCAAACAAGCTATTCAGGGGATTTAACTGCCAACCACTAACAAGCCTTTCACGAGTAAGTGGAAAGCTGAAGCTTTTGGAGATTTTCAAATTAGCAAACATGGACACAACCCCTAGGGAAAGGGAAAGGTCATTCCCTAGACATCAGAATGACTCCGTCTCCCTTTTCTAAGGTCAACCCCCTATTCCAACCTCCCCCAAAGGGTTGTAAGAACATTTTTAACATTTTGTTCAATGCATTTTGCCTTAGAAAGAGTTGCACTGGTTTCTTTTTGGAACACCCATTTCCTCCCCTCCTCCCACCTCCTCTGACAAATAATAACAAAAATAACTAACTAACCAGGCTGCAGCAGACACCCAGCTTGGGAAGCATCAGCTGGGCCAATTAAAGTTTGGCAAAGTAATAAAGATCAGAAAACAGGGTGTGAGCAGCCCGGGTCTCATGACAGCTTTAAGTAGCAGCTGAGAATGATGCTTGGCATCAGGAAAAGCTGAAGCAAATGAGACTGCCTTTAACTATCCTAATAGTCATTAGCTGAGCCTACAATTGCCCTTACCTGTATATAGTGTCTCCTGTTGACCTCTGGCAGAGGCCTGACCCTTGGACATCACCTTACATCACCGTACGATGGAGAAAGACAGTAAATGTTGATTCTGTCAGTATGGCTAGATCATATTCCTTTGTATTACTAATTCAGCACCATTAAAAATGCACTTAGCTTGGAGATTATTCCCACCCAAATGCATCACTTCACACTTAGCCACATTAAATTTCATATTCTACCTCTGTGCTCGTTCACCTCCTCTATTAAGACTGGCCTGCAAAATGGTTACATCCTTTTGAGTCTTAACCGCTGCCTTTATTTCATTATGTCTAGCAAATTCAACGATCTACCATGTCTGAATCATTAATAAAAACATTACAAGGTACCAGCCCAAATGAAGATCCTTGTGAGATTCGATTCTTTGCGAGCTCGGCAGAACATACATGCTTTAAAACCACTTTTGTACAAGGCCAGATACAAAATATGGAGGAAAAAAAGTACAGTCATGTCTGCATTATTTTCTGTCTATGCAGTTTGACAACGCTGCACAAGAGCCTCTTCCCTCACTGCCAGACGAAGCATTTTATCACAGAGTCTGCAGCCATAGATAGTTATTTCAACTATAAGTTTTTACCCAACGGTTACATACAACTTTGACCAAAACTCTTATTAGTGTTAGAATGATATTACATATTATGGTTTGTGGTTACAGGACCCAAACAGAATCAACATGTGCTGTTTTAATTCCTATAAATCCAGACTGGGAGGTCATCTGTCTCCCAAAGGGAGACACCACTGATCCCACTATATTTGATAAAGCTATCAGATCCATGCCTTAAGCTGAGCCAACTTTGCAAAGTCTTGAGCTAACTGTATGACATGCTGCTGTTGTCTTGCCATATATCTGCAAAATATCTGCATTGCAGGTCAGTAACTGGGGAGGCAGTGGCATGTCCTTCGGGGTGGAAGACACTATTCTCTGCAATGATTTTAGCAGCCAAGTAAGAATTGTTCTCCCTTGTGCAAATACCTCCAAATGATTGCAGTACCAGTACTGGTAATCTGGCACATTATTACCTGTACAGTTTTGGCAAGCTGGAGAGAGAGAAACTTGTGCAGTAAACCAGATTATGCCTAGGAAGGAAATAACACTTCAGGCTAAATACCAAGGGTACCAATTCCTAATCATCAGGCTGCAGGACAGTGTCCAAGAAAGTTGATACGCACTCCAGCACTTGGAGTATTTAATCTTATTCCCAAACAGATAACCCCATCGTGCTGTAGGAGTCCGAACTCTGTTTGGAGACCATGGTAGTATTCTCAGCTCTGAAACTGATTTCCAGTAAGACCTTGGAAAGTCAGCTTACCTCCTTATGTCTCTAGTTCCCTTCACATATTGTCTTGACTGTTTAAATTTTAAGCTCTGCAGAGCAAAGAAGATCTACTTAATCCACGTTGCATCTAGCATAAGAAGGCCTTTATTTTTGGCACTACTGATATAAAAAATGTATTTTTAAAGATGCTACATGGCTCAGACCTGCCACAGGGAGACAGGCTGCCTGATTGGAGAGATGATTCTGTGAATACAACATAAACTTTGCCCTCGGGATCCTCCGTACGTTGTTGCTAATGATCAGCGATTTTCCTGTTCATCTGGTATCGAAAGCAACAGGGAAATGCAATGAAGAGCCCAGCTGCATTCTGAATGAGATGGAGATGCAGCTGGGATTGAGATGGGTTTCCCCATGTCACCAGCACGTCACCCTATCTGCTCGCCCATCGCTGGGAAGCCTGATTGGTCACGGCTCATGTGGCAGCCTTCCTTCCTTGCTAATTGGTTCGGAAGATGTCACCTAGCTGTTTGCTGGCTTGAACACTGAATGTGCAGACCTTGGGTCCTTCTCTGAAAGAGCCACTCTGATGACAGCCCCTCCAGGAGGGGTGGTGAAACAGGGCTGGAAGAAAGGCTGCCCATCATCAGAAGGAGAAAAGCCAGGCCCCAGGCTTGGTTTGACTTCAGGGCGAGGTGTATTTGCCGAGGTTTGAAGCTTCGTCATTGATCAGCACCTAAAAGGATCTAAGAAACAAAGGCTTCCTTCCCTTTTAACTTCGCTTGCAGAAAATTGTGTCGCTTGTTCCTGTGGGAGTCTGCTTCCTATGGAAAGGTTGATGTTCTGTGTGTTCCCACTTTGCACTGACCTTACAAGGCGGGGAACAACACTTTGTAGCATGGAGACGGAAGCACTTTAAAAGAAGAAAGATTTTGCTCTCCAGTCCCCTTCTCCACCTAAACTGAGAGGGAGGGCCAGGGCTGGTCTGAGAGTGAGAGATTATTTCTGTCTAATCAGCTCTCCTAAGGACCCGTCACAGAATTCCTTTATGGAGATCCTCTCTCCCTCTGTCTGCCTCGCTATGGTACATCGCTTGGCCTACTTGCATTTAGTTCCTCTGCTGATAAATTGTCCTTCTCTTGCAATGTTGCTATCAAATTCTGCATTTCACTTAGAAGCAAGGTTGCAAATGCAAAGTATTGAGATGTAAACAGGCCGCCTAAATTTAGATGCCTCTTATGAGCCACGCTAGCTCTCCTTCAAATAGTGAATGTTGTTACTCAAGGAGGAAGCAGGTCCCTGGTTAGGGATGGATGGAAGGTGATAAAGCCATGGAGAGAGCATGCACCAAAGTCAAGGAGTCGGGCAAGGGCAGAAGGACTTGTCCCCATATGGCAGTATCTCTTTACGCTGTAGAAGCACCAACAACATAGCCAGTGTGATACGAGACAGATCCTGCCCTCAGAAAAGCTTTCAGCACAGTTCTTTCTTTGCTATGCACTGTAGCTGTTCACAGGTTGGCAGAGAGAAAATTCCCAACATTTTTACCCTCCAAACTCTGCTGTTTGAGCTATAGGAGAACCTATTTGATAACAGTTATATAGACTGTAATAGAGTCACCCGCTTACACAGTCTGGATTGCATCCTCTAGCAAGATTTTAGTACATATTTTTCAGAGCTGGCTTGTTACTGTGCTGTGGTCATTTCCTTTCAAGAATTTGTTGGTAACTTTTCATAATTCACCATGCCTCCGCTGAGCCTCTCTCCAAGATATCCATGTGGTTTAAGAGAGGATTTTTCTCCATAACAACCCTTTGTGCCCTTCTGCTACTGATCCTGGGGTTTCCCTCAATGGATTTAATAAAATTGCTCTTCAGGCTTTTTATCAACTGAGAAAAATGAGCCTGCCTGCCTTGCTACGGCTCTGCAAACTTTCCAGCTGATTTTGTGACACTGCGACCAATTCTGTTCTAACGCCCTGTGATGTTGTACACGTAGCTTTGAATTCATTGCATGCCGAGAGCAAACAGGAGATGGAGAGAAAGTTCCCATGTAGATCCTCATTATTGCACTGAAGACACACAAATAAATTGCAAGCACAGCATTGTGACAAGCTGGCTGGAGCAGATGGAGTCCCCACTGGCTTCGGCTGGACTGAACCGAAACTGCTCCAATGTGTGCTGCATGCCCTATACTGATGACTTTTGATGGATTTTTTGCTTTAGACCAGATAATAGGTCCATAATTCTGTGTCTGAGTTCCAGCTCTAGGGAAAAACACAGTGTGAGCTGTGGATTTGCTAGTTGTTTCCCTAAATGGATCATGTTCCAGAATTTGCACTTGCAGTGCAGAGGGTTCCTGATAGCAGTGTTTTCTAATTTGGTAGGTTTTAGAGGGGTTTTGATGATGTGGCTGCACTAGCTGAAGCCCGGTCTATGGTTCAATCCCGGAAAGGAGAAGCAAGTTCCCACATGGACCTTCTCCCATCGCTTTGGGGAGATGCCCTGTGGGGAACAGAGGTGCTCAGTCCCACGACTGCTAACATCCTTGGCCTTCTTGCTGAGGTAGCTCCCTGGAGAGGGGGTGGTTGATGTGCACACCTTACCCCCACCCGGACCCCTGCCAGATTTCAGTTCTCTGCCAGTGTCCCGTGACTCCTCAGCTGAACTGGTCTTGCTGCAGCTCAAGCTGTAGCATCCAGTGTGTTGTCTCTGCCATGGCGTGTCAGCCCAGGTGGTGGCGCTTGGGGTCTCTTTGCCCCATTCATCACTAGGACTCTGCAGGATCTGAGGGAAGGAGGCTGGGCAGAGAGGACCTCTACCAGTAACATGAACAAACCCTGTGGTCCTTGAACCATGACCGGCATGAAGGGAAGGACTCGGGACTGATTCAAGGACCTTTCAACCCTCAGGGTATAAAGCTGTTTGTAGCTGTCACCGGCTTGCACGTTTATAGGCTGGTTGCCAGGAGAGGAACGTGCAACACCCACCGAACAGCAGGTTACACTGAGATGGGGAATGGGAGTGCTGACGGAGTAAGGACTGCAAGACTTGGTCGAGAGCCAAACCCATTTCCTCTTACCAGGTCTCCAGTCCCGTGCAGCGCTGGCTGTGACACTGACATGCAGTCATGACCACTGAATCCTCCCTGCTAATGACAGCCGCTCGGCGGTGTGTCTCACCCGGCGCTGAACTGAGTTAACAATCTGTTCCCAGTGAGCCAAGATGTGCCTGCTTATTTACCAGACTTCAAGCCTCTGGCAAGCTGCCTGCTCAACATGTAGATGGGAGCTATATTAACTCCATCATTGCCATCAACAGGGTGCACAAGTAGTGCTAGGCAATGCCCTTGGTCTTCCTGCCACACTACAGCTACGGCTCTTTCTAAGGGCCTGAGTTTTTTTTTGTGGAGAGTTTGTGGCTGTGGGGTGGATGGATTTTGCCCAGAATTTCCTGAAATGAAGGCCGTACTCACCTTGTGACTCCCAAGAAGGATGTAGGCACTGACTGGTATGCAGCTGGCTTCCCCATAGTGATGAGCAGCTCGGATCATGCGAGGACCACATCATCCTGATTCCCTGTAGTCAAAGGAGGGAGGGACGCTCCATCTCCAGGGTATGTGCAATAAGGGAGTTGCTCAGATATCCTGTCCACCTCTCTATATTTACAGTATTAGAGATGAGTGTCTGAGGGCCTTGGACAGCAGAAAGTCAGAATCACTCCTCTCCTGAAATAAAGCACCATGGTACACCCCTAAATCAAACCTACACACCACAGTAGGCAGCTTAAAAATAGTCTGGCATGTCCATTACCTGATTGTCCGTGCTTGTGGTGATTGGTCTCATTGGCAGTGAATGACAGGACCTCTGCAATTCCTGGATTAGAGGACCGATGCAGAGTTTATTCCATACTTTACTTGTTTTATCTTCCAGGGTGACTCCATATCCCCATCCCTCCTCATTCATAATTTCCTCTCTCCGGTCTAGTTTTCATACAATGCAAAGAAAATTAATTTACTCTTACATTTGAATTTCAGGCCATGTTTGTTTGACTCTTTCTCCTTGGATTTATGGTATCTTCTGTCTGTCCTGTGTTGTCATCCATGCAGTACTTCCTCCATACACCTCCTGTCCCTTCTCTTCCACTCTCCCTGTTACATATTACCTGATCATGTGCACCGTGAGAAGCCTGTGGCCCACCTCAGGCTAAAGGATTTAGCTTAATGGCTTCCTCTAAAAAGAATGTAATGGATTTATACTCTTTAAATTGCTTTTGCTGGTACCAAACAGGGTTTTATGCAGCAGGGTGCCTTGCTTGTTTTCCTTAAGCTGCACCCAGCTCCTAAGGAAATCAGTGTGGGCAACACTGGCAGGGCTGCGCTGGCCTCAGGGCCTATGCAAATCCTATCAAGTCCTTGCAGAAGTGATCTAGCTGTGCCAGGGAATGGATACATGTCAATAAACCAGACCAGGCACTGGGCTTTGGTGATGAGACCAGGTGACTCACACAGCTCACACTGTCATGCCTAAACTCTGTTCTCCACCAAAACAGGATGGCTCCAACCGAAGATCCTGCTGGAAACAGCCCCTCGCCTGAACTACCCTCCGAATTGAACCTGGATTTTGTCCTCACACAAAGGAAATCTTTTGCTCTCTTGAAACCTGAGTCCACTTTTTGAGGTTGAGGTTTGTGGAAATGCTGGACCAATGCTGAAGGGCAGAGGCCAGGATTTCCATCTCATGCTGTTTGGATGGGAAGATTAGCCAGGATTTGAATTGCCCTGAACGTGCTTTGCTCCTGGGAATGTCATTCGAGCAAACAGTTGCTGCTGTCCCTTTTTGCAGCAGCAGTGAGTTGAAGTGCTTGCAAACAGTGCTTCTCCTGCCCCTCTGAGCTGGGAACTCAGGACCAGCAGCATCAGGGAGTTAAGCCACTTGCAAATAGCAGTTTCTCCCTGTGAGCCTAAGCCTGGGACAAGCAGCGAGAGAAATTGTAATTAATGCAGTTCCACATCAGTTCAATCCATGCTCTGCAATAGCATGTTGAAAACGCTGATTCTTTTCCCAGCTAAGGAGCTATTTCTTTTAAAATACTTCATATATATTTGTATTGATATATTTAATCCCTTCTGCTCCTTAAAACTAAGAACCAAGGTATGAATACGTTTCTTGTGGTTTTTGGCCATATGAAGGTGGTAGAAGCTCGTAAGATCTTACCTTTCCCTTTTATAGGCACACACACACAGCGTCTCTTGTACATGCTTTAGCATTTCCGCAGTCAAAGGTGAATGTTGCAATCCTAAATGTACAAGTAAAGCCAAAAGCGGGTCATCTTTGGTTGCTCATCCCTGACAGATCAAAATAAAGTGTGTCTGGCACTCCCATTCTATGCAAATCTTTCTTCATTTTTTTGTATGTTTCTAAGAAATATGTGTATTGTTATTCAATACCTGCTAAAGAGTAACACCAGATCCGCCCAAGGTCTGCCTGATTACTTTCCTGAGAGGGAGCAGTATTTTGTGCAGGCCTATCCACCAGATGTGGCCGGCTACTGCCCTCCTTCATTACAGGATCAAACCTGCTCCTCTCTGGCATGAGCTTCTTATTCCTCTGAGTGTACTCAACCTGTCTTTCATCTCAGCTGTGTTTTCAAGAACTAAGACTAATGCTATTCTTAGGTTTGTGAAATCCTGTCCATACAGCAAAGTGCCAGCCAAAAGAACATGGATTTGTTGTATCGTATACAGGTGATATGAATGCATACGCCTAAGTGACACAGCAGCTGTCTGAAGTGCACAGCTGAAATGTGGCCATCCGCAGAGGCAGAGCTTAGGGCAGGAAATGAAGAAACACAACCTATTTAATTAAAGCAGCAATATGAATTCAGACAGCAGAATATACACTGATAAGTCAGATAGGAATCTGTCCAGCATGGTACCCCTGCTTTTACCATCCCCTTTACCAACCGTGACTGAGCGCTGGCCAGCTGAAGGAGGACTACGTACCAACATGCTGGGGCCACCCCTGATATCATATGGATGCTGGTCCTGGCCTGGCAAGCCTACAGAGCTGGGTTTCAGCAGGGCTGAGCGCCTCTAGCTTCATCCCAGGCTAGCTGGATATGGGCCAGATCCTGTCCGTAAGCTGCTGGCCATCAGGATAGCCCCGTGCTGAGCTGGGATGACCTGCCTTCCTCATACAGCTCTTAGGACATCAAGGCCAGAATGGATTTTTGTCTCGCCAGCTGGGGAGGAGGCTGCTGGATCTGTGTGCATCCATTTGTGCCCTTGGAGGCTGAGTACTACCTACGGAAAGACAGTGCAAGGAGAAAAGAGGGGGATGCTTCTTATAATGGAAGCTCTTCCCCCCTCCCCCTGGAAAAGCAACTATTTCCAGTAAGTGAGAAGGAAGACTAGCCCCTGCCACCAGAGAGTATTTAGAACTAATTGAATCACTGGATTAGCTAATGCAGCATCCATTAGGAGTCGGTGCCATTCCCAGAGGATGCTACAGCCATAAAGGAGAACAAGGAAGTCCTGAGTATTTCATGAATGTACATAAACCTCCTGCTTCTAGGCTATAAATTGCTTCCTGGGTGACATCATGAAGGTGCTGTTGGCGCTCCTCCATTTCCCTTAGCACAAGGTCTGAGGTTGTCCAGATGGACCTGCAAGGTAAGAGGAGCCAAAGCAGTTGCTCACTCCTGTTACAGATGATGTGGGGGTAGGGGAAATGACAGCAGAGCTCCCAATTTGGCTCCTTCCTGGGCTGAGAGGAGCAGTTGGAGTGTGCGGAAGCACTTGGGCATATCTGGACTGGGAAGGCTTGTGCAGGGAGAAGCAGTCTGCACCAGACTTGGCCCGGGGCATGGCGCGCCTGGCAGATGGCAGGAAGGAGTGGGTGTGCAATGTGAGGAAAGATTTAAACACAGAAGGCCAAGTCCTCAGCCAGTGGAAATGTGGCTTGCTGAGGATCCTGCCCAGCACCGACAGCTATTTCCACTCGGTAGCCGAAGCTTGTGCTAGCCATAGTGTTATTTCAGCTGGTTACTGGCACAGTGTCTGTGGTGGGGATTTTCTGTGTTTCGAACTGATTCTTTTCCCTAAGGAGTAGCAGCATCCTCCAGATGCTACAAACTTAGTCTGTGCTTTGAATTCTGGTGGAGGAAAATGGAGGAATGGGCTTAGCCGATGGGGCAGAAGTCTGAGCACCGCAGGTGGGTCTGAAGCTTCACCTACTTTCAGATAGGTCCACTGGATTCAAAACGGGTAGGACTGTTTTAAACAGTGTTGCCTTCCTGCCTAGGCCATGGTTTCCAAGAAGAACGGTGCAAGACCAGCAATGTGAGGAGCTTAAATCTATGCAAAACAGTACATTGGAGTGCTAATCCTATACCACTTACAAGAACTGTGGTATCCTTTCCTTCACTTTTAAGTGTTCCGATTTAATAAGCAAAATAGCTAAAAGTTTGCATCACTTAGAAACGAACACTGAGTCATTTTCCAAAGAGAGAGATGGAGAGCCATTTCTCTGTCTTCCTCTCTCCCATGGTGACCAGTTCACACATGCAGTGATGGGTTGCCTTGTGTTGCTGTGGGAAGGGAAGGCCCTATGGCAATCTAAATATAGATGCACATAAGGAAACAAATGCTACCCTTGTAAATTTTGCCATCAGCAGCTGTGGTGGGACATAACTACTGCTTAGCAGGAGATTAGTTTTGTAGGCTCTGTGTGTCTAAAGGGAGAATCATCTATTGTTTCCAATTTAAGATTTATTGCATCGCTGTTTAGACTGAATAATTTATCCTGAATGAGCCCTGAAACCCTTTGCCAGCTAAAGGGAGAAAAACACTCCCCAGAAAAGAGCTTCTCCCTAATAGGAAAAAATCAGCAGGCGGCAGACAGAGTGGAGGGGGAAGGTGATGGGTGGCGGCTGGTCACGCTGTTGGAGACCTTGATGCTTATGTATCTTTTGTCATTACTTTATAATGATGAACTCCGTTGTTAGGAGCCATTCATTACCGCTTAGCCTGTGTGATCTGATGCTGATTTGATAGGATCCAATTTAGCATTTCACTCTGGGCTCCATTCCATAGCCATTTGGGTTTGGAAGTAAAAGGCAGTTTGATGCCGCCTTGATAGTGTTTTAAACTGCCGTAAAAAATGCTGGCGCGGCACTTCAATAGTCATCTGACTAGGGGCAACATCGTGGGCTTGCATGTCAAGGCAGCTGCTTTTCTTTGTCCTGAAACACAGGCTTGGGGTTTGGGGGGTGTTTGTGTCCAGTTTTGAAACATCTACATGGAAGAGTACAAGGACAGGCAGGGCAGAGAAGAAGGGGACCCCGCACCGGCCCCTGGGGATCACCCGCATGGAGAAACTTTGGATGCAAAACTGCAGGTGACTGTTCACCACTGAGATGTGTGTGTGGGCATGGCTTTTAGTTTAATCCCATTTTAAGAGAAGTGAAGAAATCTGAAATTTCCTATGGGTTTTGGGCAAGGAAAAATGACAGGTTCAAACCTGTCCTGTTTGTCTCCCATTTCTTGGTGACTGTATTGAGGTCAAGATGTTACTGAATCCCTTGGACTGGATGTATAGATTTTGAATAGGGCAAGACTTGTCCTAAATCCACCGTCCAAGGGACAAAACTGATCTCATTTTTTTTCATTGTTTTCCCCTTTGTTATCTTACTTTAATGCTGCTTCTGAACTTTCTGGTTCTTGAGTCAAAGGCAACAAAGAAGTCCTGTTCCCACTTGGATGGGAACAGGGAGAGGCATGATTCTCTTATGAACTCAGAGTCGCCAGACATGTGGACACAAGTGTCTGAGAGAAGCATTTCTCCAGATCACCCCTAGAACATCTCCCAGGTTACCTTAGTCTTAGAGCAGTGTCTTCAGATGATTCAACTTCCTACCTAAAATCCCAAATCTTCCCCAAATTTTCACTCAATCTGAATAATTTGCACTTATTCCAAGAAGGTCACATAATCTCATTAAGACAATGGCAGAATTCACATCTCTTCCAGGTTTTCTAGGATGATGTGACTCAGATTTTGGAATAAGATATTTAAACATATGTCTACCTTAAAGATCCATACCTACCATGTGTGCCATTCCACTGAAGAGGTGCCAAGTGTGATGAGAAGAAAAATGGGTCTGTGGATGGATAAACTAGGGAATGGATTTTTCCGTAACTGTCCAGTTCTGCATACTTTCTCCCTAGGTAACTGCAGCTGCCCACTGTTGGGGGTAGGCTAGCTGGCTGGAGGACCTTTGGTCTGATGTAATGCAAGCAGGTTTATTTTATGTTATTATAAGGGATAATATGAGGATCTGTGGATGGGGAAGACTGAGTTGTGACTTCTCACCTCCCTCTCTGCTGTCGTAGGCTGATGCTGTAGTCTTATGTGGGACCAGAGTGGAATTTGATATGTTCCCCTTAGAGGTATAGCATAGGAGCATATTATCCGATTTCCTGCCAAATGCAACATGCAGGTCCCATTAAAGGTATGATGGGTCAGCCAGCTGCATGTGCAGTGGACTGCAGATGAAGCTCCTAATTTGCTCTCTTCTTTCTTGGCAACTGTAGAGAGCCTCTGTTCTATAATGAAAGGCATAGTCTCATGGTAAGAACAAAAACTAATGAGAGCACCATTTTTTTGCTGATTAGAAAGGAGAGGCAGCAGCAGACTGGGAAGTAAAGCAATCACACTGAAGGAAATGGATGGCCCAAGAGACAAAGGGCTAGAAATGAGAGATGGAAAGACCTATTAGATCATCTCATCCCTCTCATGGCCAGTATAAGCTTGTTTCTGTAAGTGCTGATGCAAACACAGTTTCAGACAGGTCTAGTGAATAGGGTATTTACCCATCCTTTGGAGAAGATACTCCACAGCATTTGCCAAGAAATATGTCAGATGTAAAGCTTATATTTTACTTAGTTCCATCAAAACACGTGTTCTTCATAGCTGTTCTCAGTAGACTTAGCTCATCCTTGGGGTTCAGGGCTCAAAATACTTGTGAATGTGCTTTACTGTTCACTAACATTATCCTGTAAGCATGTTTTGCAAGTTCCTTTGATTTGACCATGATTAGTAAGGGAACACCTAAAGATTTGGCCTCCAGGTCATAGACTTGCAAATCAATCCAAACCAGACCAATAGCCAAGTGAAGGATGTTGCCATCCAACAGCTGTTGGATGGCTCACGTGAAAGGTCTATGTCAGATAGTCACTTGTCCAAGCAGACTTGGAACACTTTTCAACTGTTTCAGCAGAGCGAACTGACAAAGAAAGGGGAGAAATTGCATCTCTCAGCTCACCCAGTACCTGTTCTGTTGTTCAAGGGAGGGATCCCAAGGTAGTTGCCTTCATAAGAACTAACTTTAAAGGAAATGTGAAAGACAGTAGGAAAAAAAAGGTTCTATACAATGTTTGCAGTTACAGCTGTCTGAGAAAAGGTTCTTTCACCATCTTCTTAGAAGCTTTTTGGAGGAGCTCAGTGAAAATATGTATTTGAGGGGAGAAAGGCTGGAAAGTAAGAAAAATTGATTCCAGTGTGCCCTGGGAGATTTGCTCCAATTTTCTAGACTTACTGGTTGGTCTGGGTCTTCCTCTATCACCATAGTCTCATAGCCTTCCTGAAGAAAGGTTGTGCTACATTATTAGAGATATATTCCAGGCAGGGAGTGTCACCCTTGCGGGAGAATGGGGCTAAAGGCAAGTGAGTGGAAATCCCATCCAAACATCTCAAGTTTGAGGCACGGAGCTCTTGGTTTTTATAATGAAAATGCTGTAGATACTGTTGGATAAACAATCTAGATTGGAAAAAAATATGATTCCTTTGAGAAACAATTTGTGATGGAAAATTTTCACTGAGCTCTAAATGTCCTGCTGAAAAGGGAATATGCTGTATGTAACTATTATATCCCCAAGGTTTTCATTGAAACAAGACAATGCAAAGACATTAGGAGAGCTCATAAAATGATGGCACAAGAGCTGGGTTTACCGTGTGGTCCCTGTAGCACTTTGGCTAAATTATATGACACAAGATTTTCAAAGAATTTCAGATTTTCGTAATTGCCCATCCCTTAACAGCTCCCAGATTTTCAGACCAGCTCAGTACCCAGCCTACTGAACTGTTCTGAAAATAGGGCTTTGTTTGCAAAGCCTCTTTGGAGAATCTAGCGAGCCTCTTCCTAAATAGCGTGATAAGGTCTCATGTCAATGGGTCACCTTGGAAATGTAGTAGCAGCCATTTAATTCAAAATCAAGTGCAAGGAATGCAATGGAAAGAACATATTTCCTGAAATTTGGTGCTCTGCAAGCACAAAGGGGCTATTCCAGAGGCATGGAGACCATGTCAACTGGAAGCTGAGTCAGGAAGTGGGTTTTTGCCAGCTATTAGTTCCCACTTGAGGATGGCTTTTGAATGAAACAAATATAGGTGGGGTTATGACATATAACACCTCAAATGTGGAAATCCCTTTTAGCAAGTGTGCTGTGGATGAGCTCAAGGCCAAGAACTACCAGCCTCCAGCCATACCCTATCTTTAAAGCTGCCAGTTATTTTTGTTCCCAACCATTGCCTGCATTATCTATTTTATAAATGTTTTGGACACGTACAGCACCATGCACTAGAGTCTACATTAAGGCTGAAAGCAGTAGGATCACTTGTACTACAAATAAAAACTTGTATGAAGGCACAGATTCCAGCTGGGGATAACAAAGTATTGCACTGGGGATGGAAAGAACGATGGAAAGAACAGCTGTGGTCTCTTGGAGGCCAACTCAGCTATTTCAAGGTCAAAATGGCAACTTATCATAATGCTTCAGAGTTGTCACGTCACCTCTCTGACTCGAGGAAGCTCAGAGTATTTTGAAGGGCTGTGCAGGATGCCTGTGTAAACTGCAGTGGTTATCACTTGCGAAGGCTGCTTTGCAAACAAACAGAGGTGTTAGGGACCAAAATCGAACCCTACAGGGGTTGCAAGAAAGCACTGAAGATTATTTGGGACTTTATCAGTTTTACTAAGTGTCAGTTTGACATCATTTGAAGAAGACCTTTTCCCTCATCTTCCAGCCTATCTCCCAGCTCTGAGTCCCTGGGAATGTCAATGCAGGTGGGTGCTAAAGCAGTGTATCCACCACTGGAGTTTGCAGATGAGAGATTCGCCCAGCAAAACACAGTCTTATTCCAGCTAAGGCATGTAAGTGGATGGGCAAAAAACAGTGAAGAAAAGATTCTTTTTGTTTGCTCGGCCGGGAATTTTTGTTTAATCAGCAGTTGTTTTCAAAACCAAACACTGGCTGCCATGAGCCAAGGTCCAGGAACGTAAATATCTGGGCCCCGTTCCAGGGCCGTGGCAGAGCTCCAAGCTGTTTGCGAGGAGGGAGGAGGTGGGAAACTGGCTCTGCAGTTGGCAGGACTGGTGTTCACAGCAGCACGGTGACACTATTCAGCTTCCTTGGCCCATGGTGCAGGACTGGGGCTGCTTCATAAAGATGTTCAGTTTCTCCCTTGCACCAGTGCCACCGGCCACTCAAAATCAGAGCATGACATCTTACATGTCAAGGACATCTCCAAGCACAAACATTCCAGCAGTTTTTGATCCAACCCCTACAAAAACGGAGGAATAGTTTTCGATGGTTGTAGTTTGCCTGGTGCAAACAGGGGCTCCTGCAGGCTGGGTGCTTTGGGAAATCTGATCTCCTCTTTTGAATGCTTAGACAGGAGACAGTTTGAGCTTTTTTTCCACAAGATGTTCTTGAATTTGTTTGCTCGATTTTCATTGCTGTTGATATTTTTGAAAAAAAAGGGGGGAAGATTGAAAGTGCATATTTTTTCCATCAAAAATAATTTGTAACAAAAAGGAAGTGTGAGCTTTCCTTAAAAACTGAGAAATACTCATTTTCCAAGTGTCTGTTTTTTCAACAAAGCCTCAACATATTTTATGGGAGCGATAGATAAACAAACAAAATTGTTTTGCAGCTAGCTCAGGAGCTGGGTTTTTGGGGAAATATAGCTGTAAGCAAGTGGCCAGGTTCAGAAAAAATTGCAGTGGAGCCCCAAATGACATCTGTACTTTCCGAGCTGCTGACTAGTGTTGCAGCCATGAGATTGTCTCTCCACTCAGTTTTTCAGCTTCTGACATGCTCTACATGCTCTTATAACAGCAGAAATTCAAGTAACTTCACTGAACTGTTTAAAAAATCTCTGTAACTGGAATATCTTTAGGGGCTTTCTCCATTCCACCTCAAATACTAATGTCTCTTCTCCCATCTGTGCTTCTTCCAATAGTCTAGACGCCAGCTTTCTCCCTCCTTCCATCCAGACATAGCACAAGTAGCTTGAGCGTGTACCAAATTTGGAGGTTTGGTGCACTGTTGTTTCATTTTCCAGGTCTTTGCATAGGAAAAAGCATACCCTTTCCCCACTGTTTGTGCTCTGTTGTTGGTCTTGCTACTGTCTGCTATCTCATGCGATACTTCTGTGCCTCTGCTGTATGCAGATGTTGTTGCTGTTCTCTGCATTACAATAGCGATTTGAGGCCCCAGCTGAAATCAAAGGCTGGGAGTTGTTGGGAACCCCAGTGAGAGACATCTCTCCCCAGAAGGCATTGCAGTATGTAAAGACTAGAAGAGGCTACAGGGGAAAAGTGGGTTGCTTGGGATTTTACAGAAGAGCTGAACAAAGCTCCAGGTGGACTGAGCCCCTAATGTACCCGTTAAACTGTGTATATGCTGCTTTGCATTTGTCTCTGCAAAATACACAGGATACTGCTGGCACGAAAGGTCCTACCCTTGTAAACTGGTATTATATTTTTGCCTTTGCAAAATCTGTAGTAACTCCATCACTGTCAGATTGACAAAACAATGGCACAAATACTGCGGCACATAAAGCAGGAAGGACCAAAAATGGGAGTTATCAGCAGCAGCAAGAAGCCTTTACAGTCTGATGGATCATCCAAGAGTTTTTTTTTTCTCCTATCCATTGAAAGCTTGATACTGATTCAGCAGCTGACGCTTTAAGTGTGTGGGGTTGGTTTTTTTTTTTTTTTGCTGTCTTTTTTTTTCTTTTGTAATTTCTCTGAAAGACTTGAAAATGTCAAGTTTCCATCAGTTTACAAAGGAGGAGACTTGATGTGGCGGATTCAGATTCTGATGCCATGGTAGCCATTGTCCCAGGAGACTCAAAAACAGTATTATAAGAGATGTAGGTTGACAAGTACTTTTTAAACCTTACTGTATCTTTTCCCTATTAATAAATAAACAAACCAAAATCTTGAGAGTAACACCAATGAAACAAGCTGGCTTAAGAACACAAGGATTTAAGTTGTTTGTGGGATGGAGACAAGGCCACTGAGTAAGGAGTGAGAGCATCTCAAGCGTACCCCAGCCACTGATGTTTTGGGTGACTTCAGGTGAATTTCTGTCTTTTTCTGCCTTTTTCTGTTTAGACTATACATTCTTCAAATGCCTATGCCAGTGCTTGGAGAGCACCCTGGCTGCAACCTAGACTCATGTTGGATGAAAGCCCAACTTTCCCTTGTTCCTCCTCCAGTTCCTCACCTTGTGTCCCATGGGAAGAAAGCCAGAAAATCAGCAGTGGAGGCAGGGATGAAATTAAAGCTCAGATAAGCTCTTTTATTACGTGTTCATCTCATTCACAATTTGGAGCTGAATGTATCTTGCTC
This sequence comes from Apteryx mantelli, assembly GCF_036417845.1. Taxonomy (NCBI): domain Eukaryota; kingdom Metazoa; phylum Chordata; class Aves; order Apterygiformes; family Apterygidae; genus Apteryx; species Apteryx mantelli. The sequence continues at coordinate 219,826,523 of NC_089978.1, read as the reverse complement.
AGGCGGACCGAGTACCCAGCATAGAAAGTGCTAACTTGGGGCAGGCTGGACAAAGAGCCATGCTGAAAACCATTTGTAGGGCAAATAATGAGCCTGGGGAAAGGGTAGGGAACTTGCGCTTGTGTATGCTCTGTTTTCCCCACACACATTTCTTTGTATCTCAGCCTGAAGCAGAGGATCAAAGCCAGAGAAATTTGCTTTGAATCGACTGACGTTTTATTTAAAATAAAATAAAAAAATCTCTTCTGTTTTGTTTTTCCTCCAGATGAATATTAAAAGGTGCCATAACTGACGATGCAGCCCACTACAACTTCGCCTCCTGTTTAGAGCTAAAATGGAACAAATTTAAGTCATTTTCTTACTGTGGGCATGAAAGGGACTGTGGGCCTCTAATCACTGCCTTTGGGTTTGACTCAGCCATCCATAAACTGCAATATCCACTCATTTATTCCTTTTCATTCAATTGACTCCAAATTGCTTCAAACAAGCTCCATGGCTGCTGGGGAAGGAGAAACTCTGCCTGTTTCTCATTAGAGTGGACAGAGAGCGAGGAGGAGAGAAATAGGAGCTCTGTGCTGTCCATCTGGTTCCTTCCTCTCTTTCTTTCTTTAGCTCTGCAGAGCAAGGGTGAATGAGGACATTTCCACTGAGTGTCCATAGCTGGTGGTAGCCCACAGTCTGGTGCTCTGGGTCTTGCATAATGCATTAAATACGATGCTGAACACACCTGACTGTTGCAGGAGAAGTAAACCAGCTTTCTGTGTCTTTGGACAGAGAGAGAGGAGAGCAGGAGCAGGATACTGCTGCTTAGCGGCAAAGCCCTGTTGTTTCGACTAGGAAGGGGAGAACAGTCGCAACGTGAGAGATGAAGTTGCGTTCCTGCATACAGGCAGGAAACTACAGCACAGCTGATGCGTTTTCGTAATTTCTGCACACGCACAAAAGACTTACGGAAGGGCTGGGTTTCTGCCAAAAGTGGCTGCAACAATATCTGTGGGCTCTTTGCAAGTTCACCTGAGCATTTTGGGGTTGCAGACTCTGCTTAGAAAGCCAGAGAGACACATCTACCCACACAGCTTAGCTCCCTGGGTAGCTCCTGCATCCCAGTCCCCTTGTTGTCCATGGAGCATGTCTGTTAGCTCACCTGCGGATACCTGGTTGGTGTGAATCAGCCTGTTCCCTTGAGACAAAGCCCAAGCACTATTCTGGGGACAGTTATTTGCTTTTCAGGCATTTTGGAAAGAAAAATCCACCAAAAAATAATTATTATGCCTCAGTGCCATGGGCAAGCCATGGCCCCAGAGAAAAGCCAGGCCCAGCGCTCTGCGATGGTGGCAGAGCCGACCCCCTGTAAAAGGGCTAACCCTGAGCTGGTGGACATGGGCCTTTCTCTACTGGTGGCCAGCAAAACTCTGACTCTTCCCAGCTGTCTTCTCTCCACCCTAGGTGTGACAAGCTACGCACTACCAGTGTCTTCCCTAATCCCTGCCCAGATCAGCCAACACAAGATGCAAGTAGGTCCCACAAGTTTCTATATGTGTTCTGGGACACCGGCTGGTGCTTGGACACAAAATTCCCAGAAGCTGGGCTCCACCACTGAACTTTGCCACTCGTCCATTCCTAGCCTTAACTTTACTGACAGCAAGCAGCATAAACTGAGCTCAAACAGTAACCTTTGTGCCCCGTCCCCTTCCTGGCCTGGCAGCTCCCACCATGTCTCTGGGCTAATCACGGAACCACTAAAGACTGGAGCAGCAGTTGTGCTGCAAGGGAGGCTTTGCAAAGCAACCCCCTCGTTTTCTCCAGCTCTTGCAGGGTTGCACTGAGTGAAGCAGCTAGAGCAGAAAATACTGCATTGCACCAAAGGCACAGAGACAGGGAGAGCGAGAGAGAGAAATCCCACAGTCTGACAGGCAAAGGCTGTGGCTGTCCCACTCCTGACAGGCTGCTCTGCACTGTGATGGAGGAAGGAGGAAAACATGCGCGACACTCAGAAAAGCACGGCTCCGTCCCTGAGAGTGTTTATTACGGTGCATTTTGTGATGAGCTACCCTGAAAGCTTCTGTCTCAACTCAGGCACCTTTGGCATCCACAGACAGGAAAGAAAACATTTCCAGCTTACTGCCTGGAAATGAAAACAGCGATATCGGCTAAGCAGAGGGAAAGGGTCAGTGGAGACAATGACAGCCCATTTTCTAGAAGCAGCTCCTCCGCTGAGCTTTTCCATCTCTGTCCCCTTGGCTTTTCGGTGGCCATGGGACCCCTTTCCTCTCCATCTTTGGCAACCTGCAATGAGCTGGGACAGTCAGTCCATACACCACTGCAAAGAGAAGTCTCATTAGATGGGGCTAACAGTTCCTAACCCAAAGCAGGGGGCACTGAGGTAGTGGCCAATGCCAGCAACTGAGGAAAAAAATTGCTCTTTCCCTTTCTGCTGCTGGCCAACAGTGTTGCCCTCAGCTCCCTCCTTACCCCGGGATCCTTAGCCCGGCTTTGATGATACTACGTTCACACCACCCTGGTTGATGTCAGGGTGAGCTTCTCGCACAGCGACAGCTGAATGCCAGAGGAGGAGAGTGGGCTCAGCCTAATGGCCTTGGCCATGAATCCAGTGTGCCTCAAGGACTGACCACAAGAAACATGCAAAGGCAGGTGAGGAATGGTGTTTAGCTGCAAGCACAGGGCAGCAAAGAAAGGGAATGAAAGCATATAATGCTTTTGAATTATCAGTGATTAAGCTGATAGCTTGATAGCTGATAAGATATCAGCTTGATAGCCTATAGCAAACTATAGCTTAACCTGCCCTTTGAAAATGTACCAACCAGCTGATGATCTGATCTCAGAGCCTGGGTCTCCTGTCCCTTATGCTTGTGCATGACTAGGCACTAGCCTTCCCTTCCTCGCATTGGTTACTTCTACACAGCGAGGTCTTGGATGCTCTACCTTTTCCCGAGAAAGGCTGCTGTGATCCTGGTTCTTCACAGCTTGCGGACTGAGGTAAGGAATCCCATTTCCATTTTATATGCATGGAAAAATGGCAAAGGTACATTGGTGCCCACAGAAGTGAAGGTCACGTGCAAAGTCACTGTCAGGTCTTTGGAATTCCACCCCAGCGTCCAAGCCACCTGGCCATTCCCTCTCAGCGAGAAGCCCATCCTGGTCTTATCGAAATCAATATCCACTGTCATTGGGAAACAAAGTTAGGTTTCATATTCAGACTGTCTAAAGTTTCCGACTGTAGGTGGTTAAATCTGTGTTGAACCTTTTTCTCTTCTTGATCCAGTGGGTTACAATGACCTGGATGGCAGGGAGATGAGTCACCAGGTATCCCTTGACTGCTGATGCTACATCATCATGGTACCAAAGCAAGGCAGCTGGAATAGGTGGTCTGAATACAATCCCTTGTCTTGAGTGCATGCTTTTTAGTCTTGCACATCAAGAATAAGAAGTGTTTGTCCCAAAAGTATTTTGAATATCCTAGCACTCTCGGAGTAGTAAATGGAGGCAAAAAGGAAAGTTGGAGTTGAAAAAAAAAGAAACAAACAGAATAAAGGTTCACGGATTTAAGCTGTGAGAGGCAATAATGTCTCCTGCAGAGACAGTAAACACAGAGGAGCTGTTTCCAAAGAGCAACCGATAACAGATCCTTGATTCAGTGAAAGAGCTGAGAGGAAGGGGGAGGAGGGAAGCAGGAGTGCACAAATGTATCTTGTTAACAGAGAAAATTAAATGAACTTTTTTCTTATCTTCTTCATTGTAACTGTTCATCTAAAACCTAAATCACACAAGAATTGGGTGTCTCAGGAAAGAGAAATCACAACACCAGCAAACAAAGGGGCGGGAGAGTTCAGAACCTGTTTGTGGGTGGATTCTCCAGGGAAGCAGCAAAGGCTGGGATCCTGCGCGCATATGAGATAGCACCAAAACTGTGGTACTACTCCATGAGGCATCAGCTGCTGGATGGGTGCTGTGCACATGTGCAACTGGCAGGCCTAGCCCAAAGGGCTCAGCACCCCATGAAGGGTAGGAGGAGAAATAACACACAACCATCATGGCTAGTGTAATAAGGAGTGGTGACAACATGCTAGGAAATGACAATATCTGATAGCTGCCCATCGGCTTCTGAGAAATGCTGGAGGAGTCCAGTCCTAGAACAGGAGAGCTGTCTAGTCAAAAGGACAGGAGACCCACTCTTGATTAGCTGCTCTGGGCAAACTTTTCTGAGGCCCTCTCAGTCCTTCTCTGCACTTTCTTCCAGGGTCCCCTTTGAAAACCAGGGAGTTAATTCTAACCCACTTCATGTAGGGCTCAGGCATTTGTCCTTAACCTGTTGCCAAATCTCCAGTTGAGAGGAAAGCAGACAAGCCTCAAGAAAGATCAAACCTTGTGCATGAAGGTACCTATGGAGGGGCCAAGTGTAGACTGGACCATGGAGATTGCAAATCAACTAATTAGTGAATTTGGAGGCTTGATATTTGTGTGCATAGTAGGAAACGTTTCAGAAATTTTTCACATTCAGAGGGTCAGGCTGTGAAACTCCATCCCCTATAAAGCACCTGAAATTGGCTCCATGAAAAGGAAGTACACTTGTTAGCTTTGAGAATTTGAGAACTTTTTTCTCATGAAAGGGACAAAGTCAGAAGATGGGATGCATTATTTGTCCTGCCTTGTGAGACAGTACATTTCCCTGTGCTCTCCAACCGCTTGGGTGTCCCAGACTTCGCACTGCAATCAAGCAGTGGGATTCTCTTCCAGCACTGTTTGGTACCTGCCTGCTTTATGAGTCCTCATATCATCATCTTGCTACCTCCATTCCTACTTTGTTTCTATGGGGGGATTTTCAGGGTTGTTTAAGTGGCCTAGGACTCCCTTTTCCTGAGACTCATAACTGAAACATCACTCTGACTTTCTTAGGGTCTTTTGGTGGAATGATACAGCTATTTGCGTCAGAGCTAATCATGCTCCTCTCCTTTCCTAGTCAATGGAGTAGGACAAGCTTTCTTAGGGTGCAGGTTGTCTGACATATTTTCTATGTGTATTTTAGGAAAAGGAGATGAGTTGCACCTACTTGTGCCTACTTCTCTCCAGGGTGATGAATTTGGATGTGTCTGATGGGATGGAAACCCACCTTTAGCATGTATAGATTGAAAGGCAGCAGCAAACAAAGGGCTGTGACAATGATGTCTATTAACTTGCTCAGCTTTTGAGGAGGTGGATGCTGTGTGAGGAAGCTTTCACTTGTTTTTAGGCTTGTCAGAGGGGGGCAATGATAACTAGTTAATATGGAGATACTTTTGTGTGTGCATGTAGCTTGTCCTGACTGTAGGGAATCACAGCCCTATGATTCTCTCTTCCTCATGCCACAGTGTTTTTTATATATATATATATTAAAAAAAAAGAGTAAATCCTGCTGGATTTTAGGAAGAGAAGACACCTTGACTATGGTGAGAGGAGACGTTTAAGGTCTGATTTACGGGTGTTCCCACTGCTGAGCTCTAGGCAGCTCTTCACCCAGATGACAGCTGTTGGAGGCTCTGCTCTTGGACCTCTCGCTGTCCGCACTGTGCTTCCCTACCTGCTGTTCCAGGCTAGGTAGGTTTCAGGTGAACCTGAGCCCTTGCTCTTTCATGCAGACCCACGAGATTTGGGCCCGCAGGGTTGGAAAACCCAGGTTCAAATCCTTCTGTCAGCCAGATAAGGGTCAATTATATTTGGAAGGTACCAGTAGTTTCCTCACATTTTCTGCCGTGTACCCTTATGGCCCATTAACATCTGTGCTGCGTTATCCATCTTCCACAAACTTCCCCCGGGTGGGAGCCTGCTTTCCTGCATAAGTGTCTTGGGATAAATCAGCCAGAGGTGTCCAACCTTTTCAGCCTGAGGGCTAACCACACTTTTTCAGAAAGGCCACAGGGTCACCCTCGATGCTGTAACCAAGCCGAGATTCAGCCAGCTGAGCTCCTGCCCTGCTCTCCCTGGGGTCCTGCCAGCCCCACCAGGAAAGGTGACCGCCAGAGCTGCCCCCTGCCCTGCATGCTGGGGCAGGTGACCTGCAGAGACAAGGCTAAGGAGCTGGAGCGTAGAAGAGGCAGCACTGGCTCAAAGGACTCCTAGGCAGGACATACAAGGACAGGAAAGTCTCTTCAGCCCCTGGCCAGTGTGGGATGTTAAAGTTCAAGTCTGTGCTCTAAAACAGGCAGTACCTGCAAGTCAGCTCAAAACCATTAACGATTTGAGCTGAGATGCCTTACATAGCTCTCTTCAAGGCCACCCCTCCTTTCTGAGGAGTTCAGAGCAGCTGAGCTGGGGAAGAGGGTAGAAGAAGTTTGAAGTCAGATGTGAGAAGCAAAATGCCTGCCAGCTTCGGCAGCGCTGCTACCTGAAGCTGAGCCTGTCTTGCTGGCTGTGCTGCTGCACACGCTGCCAGCGCCTGAGCAGCACATCTGATGCACTGCGCTCTGCGCAGGTCAACCCTGCACTGCATATTCAGCGCGTTGGTCTGTGCGTGCCAAAGGTTGGTTGTGAGAGATTTCCAGCCAAGTAGTTTTCTCCGTATCAGTTGAACCGCACAGGACTTGGCCACCCTGCGTCTAAAAGCGTGGTGTTGATGTGCTGCCTGCAGCATCTCCTTTCTCACACTGCTCTGCCTCCTCCTGTGCACTACCACCCCTTCGATCCCACACCTGCAGCTTCCCATTGCAGTGCTACTGCAGCCAGAGGCAGGTGAGTTTACAGGAGATGTATGTCGCTGCGATTCCTGATGCCAAGTCTTATCGTCCGACTCTGTTGCTGACTCTTTTTGAAGCACTAGGCAAGTTGTTCGCCCAATACCTTGTATATCAAGGTCTGCTCTTGTGAAACAAGAAGGGAATGATGGTAATAGAGAGATGCTGGGAAAATAAATATGGCTTTGGCTGGCTGTACATAAAAAGAGTTGAGACGGTGGGGAAATTTAAGTGCCAAGCTGTGTGCTTGCTTTACTGAGAACTTGCAATGAACTATGAATTGTGTTCATTTCATTCGGATTCTGTGAAGCTTTGAGGGAAATTATCCTGGGGCTATCGTCATCCTTTCTGGCCTTTAGAAAGGCACAAAGTGTATGCTGGCTTGCACCAGCTGAGGAAATACTCGCCTGTTAAAACAGATCTTCTCTCTTTCACGAGCTACCCAGAGCTAGGACAATATAGGATATCCCCATCCTGCAAATGGGGTGTTATCTAGAGTTTGAGCCAAGATGCCTTACACATGCGCATCAACAGTGCGAGAGCTGCAATTGTAATCACAGTTCCTCTCGTGCCATGCTGTGCAAAGGAAACCTGGCTTTCATATTTCTCTCTCAGTGCTGTAAAAGTTAAAGGGAGAAGAGGTGGAGGATGCAGAAAGAATTGGCTTTAGAAACTGAAATAGCCTTGAAAGCTAAGCAAGAAAAAATATCAGAGCTTGGACTGTGAGGAGGGGAGGGAGGGATGGGGGAAATGATTGCGGCTGCCTTATGTCACCTGGATGCTTCTTGACATGATTTAGGAGGCAACTGAGGTAAAGCCTTGGATGCAGAGGCTGTGTGTGCGTCCGTCTATGAACACCCTTGCAAACCCTCATGCTTCCCTGGCCTTGCTTCTGACCATCGGTAAAAACAAGATTTTTCTCCCCGTTTCCCCCTCCTGTTCCTTTGAAAACAGCCTTGCAAGCCACACTCGAATCAGGCCTCTCTCGGGGTGCTGAGGGGACAGCGGGTGCTTTCTTGATGGGATAGGGACGGCAGAGGAGCTCTCCCGAGGGCTCCTCTTGGCCTCATCAGCAGCACCACGGGGACTGCCAGCAGGTTTTGGAGGGGGATATTAGACCATCAGGGCAGATTCCTTTTTCTTGCTGTCACTGTTAATTTTTATAGCCCCTGTGGGACTGCAGGGGCTGACCTGGGGGGAGAGGAATAAGGGAGAGCAGCTGCCTCCACCTTAGGTGGGAAGGTCAGATACTGCTCCATCACAAGCTCGGTTTTTGGAATAGGGATGATTTTGAACATCTGTGAAATGACCTGGGTTGAAAATAACCCCTAAAAACAAACAAAACCTTATCCAAAAGATTCTTTTTTAACCAAGATGTTTCAGTGATGTGGTTTACAGTGTGGTCCCCAAAACAGCTCTGTGGGGCCACATTGTGGGGGTGGGACAAACAACTGTGGGCTTTGCTGCTGGAACCGAGGTTTTGTGAAACTGCTCCCTGAGCAAGAGGCACAAGCCTGGAGCTGACACAGGGGGAAGGAGAGGAGATCCATGGTCCTGGGCTGTCAGTCTTGAGTAGGGAAGGCCCCATGGAGCTGTGTTCTTGAATCCTCTCATTGCAAGGCAATGCTCTGCATGAAATGTAGCTTTGCTTTGTGTTTCAAAAGCATCCTTGGGATGTGTGAATGCCCAGTACTTCCTCAGGAGAGTAAAGAAATGAGCCTCATCCCAAGGGAAGGTGCTCTTCTAGGGTGTCCACAGACAACAGCACATCTGTTGGGCAGAAAGTACCAAAAATGGCTTTGGCTTTTGGAGGAATAGGTGCTGCCAAAAAGCTGGATTCATGGGACAGTCCCCTCCGGGGAACTAGGCCCATCTGTGGAGCGGCCATCATTTGGGAGTGTGCCATTAGAGATCATAAATAAAATGGGACATGTGGTCCTCTAGGGAAATAAGCCCCAGTTCCAAGCACAATGTGAGAAGACAGCCACTTTCCTTTTATTTATAACAACCCTGTGTGCCCACCTGACCCCTGCTTGCACGTGCATACACATGCTGATGCATGCACACCGTTTTGGGTCAGATTTTCACCTCAAGCAATAGTAAATACACATCAAGTTCAAAGTGGCAAGAATCAAACACTTATTTTTCTCCTGGGAAATAACTGATCTCAAGCCATGTCAGACCTGATAATAAGTATGAAGAGGAGTGAATCCATCCCTTTTGGGTAGGGGTATAAGGACTATGTCAAGGTATCATTTGTGAGCAAGGGAGAATAACCCTCCTATCTTCGATGTTTCCTCTAGGCACTTTCTTCAGAGAACCTGGGAACTTGATTCTGCAGCCTTGCCAGATCTGCAGGCAGCACAAGAGCAAATTCATCTTCTTTTATGATTTCTCACAATGAAACGTAGATTTCCAATCCCCGCACAGCTGAGAGTCATTGCAGCAACATCACTGTCTGTCTGTCTGTCTTAATCGTTGCAGTCCCATTATTTCACATCCTCTCTCTGCTCTGCTTTTTTATGCCGTTAACATTCCAGTATTGATATTTCCTTTCTGCTTTTAGGTGGAATGATACTACAGCTGATAACTGCCACCTTAACCAAGCTTATGGTCAATAGCAATAGATCCAGCAGGCTCCAGCTGTCAGTCTCTCTGCTGTCTGCTCTATTTCATTTTCCATATTTTCCATTCCCCTGAGGAAGATTGCTTTCCTCCTGTCCCATCACAACCCCAAAACTCAGTTCCAGGCTAGACCGAATGGGCAGCTTTTTTTTTTTCTTTTTTTGTGCATTTCATTAAAGCAGCTGCTAGCTCAGCAGCAAAATGCTGCTCTATGGTATGAATGCTCTGTTCCCCAGTTCTGATGCCCCACCATAGCAAAAGGACGGTCCAAAGTGAGATACTGCTCACCAGCACACTTAGCTTGTCTTTCAATCCTCCCTCCATGTATGACTTCCATGCACTTGGAAGATCAGTATGAAAACAAAAGAGGTAGAAAATGGAATTGCAAAGACCCAGCGGAAGGGTATGAGCCTGGTCACTGCAGGACAGACTGCTCTCGCTTGTCCCTCATCTTTTTCAGAGTCTGTTCATGAGCGCTTTTCTCAAGACTCCTGACAGTGGGTACCTGTTTGTAATCATGCGCTCATAGTGCCCAGGAGTCTGACATGTGCAGGGACAGGCAGAGCAGCTGAACATGGAGTTTGCCCGAGAACAGACAAAGACTAATTCCAAGAAGAGACTTGGAAGGATTGGTTTGGTCAAAGCACCCATTCAGGAACCAAAGAAATGGCCATGCTCTAACACTGGCTGTGGCTCACTGGAGTTAGAGGTCTGCCCACCTCAGCAAAGGACATGGTTGAACATCAGCACTCCCAGGATGAGGGGGACATGACCTTGAGCTGTCGGCGCTTGTTACACTCAAATTCTTCTTAGGGACTAAAGGGACACACCATACGTATAGAGCCAAAAGTTCATTATTAGTCTCATTAGTATCTTAAAAGTCTAATCAAAATACAGTGTTCCTAATCCAGTTACAATAATACTAATGCTCATCGTACAAATTAATACAGAAAAAAGTAATTAATAATAAAACAGTAAAAACAGTTATACAAGAAAATTTCCTAGTATCTCCCTTTTCTCTGGTGCAATGCTCACCCTGCCAGCATCCCTCCAGGCCCTATGGTCGAAGGCACCAGTCTTCCTCCAGCAGAAGGTGGGATTGTCACTGCGAGTCATCACCACCCTGAGGTCTTCGCCAGGAGGAGTGTGATGTTCACGGTGGGGTTTCCTCCTCCCCAGTCGTGGGTCCACCTGGGGCTGGTTTTACCCCTCCTCTCCCCCACCGCCGGCTCCCTTCCGCCCAGCCCCAGCTCCAGCGGGAGAGTTGCCCAGCGCCCAGCGCGGGTCACACAAGGGCTGTTGTTTGCCAGGCAGGGACTGCGCGGGGGCAGCCCTTGGCCCTGCGGGTGCTCCCAGTGCTGAGCTCAGGCTGGGCGGGCAGGATGTCCTTGGCCCTTGTCCACCAGACCCTGGTGACCACAGGGACAACTAGCTCCAGCTATGGCCAGCCCGGAGACCTGTGGTGTCAGGTCAGAGCAAAGCCAGTGACCTTCTGCTAGTGACAACAAAAATCGTATTTACTTTCCTACCTGTCACAGGCTTTTTCTCTGTTTTGGAGCAAATAATAGATATCATTGAGGGTTATTCCTCTGCTCTGACGTCAGGTCTCTGACAAGGGCAGGAACGCCTGAACATGAAGGATGCAAAGAGCCTCCTGCTGCAGATACCTTCTCTTGACACTGACTGCAGAAGGAGATGAGCTTAGCTTGGACCAGGTACCTACCTAGATGAGGTGAGCTGAGCTGAATCCCAACCCATCCCTCAGGGCACCTAATACCTCAGTTTCTCCTGTTTAAAATGGGGATTAAAACTATCCTTAGTTTTCATTAATTATCACCAATTGTAGTGGTTGCCTTTCTGCTAAAATGGCTGCAAAGACAGTTAAATTTCTGTCAATGCCCAAAACAAAGATGCTTATGAATCTGCCCAGACATATGAGGTGCCCCAGTAGAGGGATTTTGCTGAGTCTGTTTGGACTGGAGCTATTTCTGAGAGAACAGAAGCAAAACAGAGCATAGATGTGTAACTCGTCTCATCACACGCAGGCCATATAAAGGTTAGGTGTCAAGGCCGAGGAAACCTTGGGACTCCCTCCAGAAAGGAATAGTTTTATCCCAGCCTAAGGTTAGCCTCTAGGATGAAACATCCTCTGGAGAGGTCTATCTCTTTCTATTCACTAGCTGGAAAATCAACCAGAGATTTTTATTCAAATAAAACTGGGGCATTATGAGTTTAAAAGCCTTTTGGTCTTCTTCTGGGAGCCCCCTGCAAAGGTCTTCTCAAAGCCATGGCTGATTCAGAGATCCATCATGACCACCAGTAGCAGGCAATATAAAAGGGCTTGGATTTCAGTATAACCCCTGAGGATCTACCCAGAACCCACCTTGCACAGCCCACACACCAATCCATATTGCCTCAGACTGCTGAGACACTGAAAGCAGTTAGATTAAAACTAGATATTCCTTTCTGTGCAGTGCAGTTGTACTAACAGGGAAAAGCATCACGCAGGCTTAAGCAACAGCATGCAGAAAAGCTTGATGAGAGAAAGTCTCAGGGCTCCTTGCTGAGAGAGGGTTTGTGCTCAGAGCAAGGAAACCCTGTCTAGTAGTTTGATTACTTTTGTAATCAGCAAAAGAGATTGAAGGAATTTTTTTTCTTTAGCCAAGAAAAGAGAAGCCAAGTGGAGATAGAATAATAGTCTTCTAGGAGACAAAAGATACTTGCAAAAGTGATGAAAGCAATTTTTCTAGTCTACTGGGAGAAAAACAAGAAGAAATCAGCTTAATATTCAGCAAAGAAGATTTAGTTTGGATAGTAGGGGAAACTAGAAGTCATCTTCATAACAAAACACTAAAATGGGTTAAAAAGGGAGGCTGTAAAATCTCCCTGATTGGAAATCTTCAAGAGCAGTTTAGACAAACTTGTGTTGAGCATGGTCTAGGTATCCTTGATCCAGCTTCAGTGCAAGAGACTCAACTAAATTTCTGTGATTCTGTGACTTGACCCCTTCCTTTCAAAGAAAGATGATTACCTTAAAGAAATTCCACAGTTAATTTTGCTTCACAGTAGGAGGCAATCTACAAAACCTTGGGTATTTTTGGCTAGCTGCTCAGAAGGGTATAGGTTGCATGCTCTGTTATCCTTTCATCATCTCAGCACATCTATACTGCAGGATGACAAGGTACGGAGGCCAGAACAGCTGTCTCAAATAGGTCAACTATAGCCTGAAGTTCTCCAGTCTAGGGCTACACTTAATTCCACTTACGTCTTGCTACATATTACTTTCTATGAGCAAACTCGGGTAATTCTCTGTACCAGAGCTCTGTGAGTTGCTCTTCAAAGGTACTACCAATCTCTGCGGGGAAGGCTTTGGGATTTAGAAGCAATTTAGTTCATATGAATGTGCCCTTAAGTGCAAATAGCCTTGCAAAGGGTAGAACTGGGCTAGTACCAGAAGGATTGAGTTGAAAACAAAAGGTTCTGGAGTCTGCTACCAACCTCGTGGCTCCCACTTCCATGATCTTGTGTCTTTTTAATGACTTGGCTAGAGATGCTGCCTGCAAGGCAGTCTGGGGAATTCTTCCCTTTTTGAAAGGCCAGGTTAGGAGCATAAAGATACTGAGTGATCACTACATGCTAATGCTAAGCTATCAGGTTACTGACAATCGTCAGGTTTCTTCCCTTTGGAATGGTTGTATTTGATGTTTCTGTACAGTGTATTATAGGCTAATTAATGCTGTTAATGATAATGGCTCTACTGCAAGAAGCCTAGCATATTATCTCTATCTATCTTCTTGTCACCTCCCTTTTATCAAACCATTAGAAGAAAGACGGCTATCTAATGGGGCTATCAGCCCCTACCACTCTAATTCACTTACATCCGTATGGAAATAGAAAGCACTCCACAGATGTAGGATGGATGCTTACACTAATTGTGGAGACTACACATTGGTCTTTTGGCTTGCATTTTATGTCTTTCCTTTGCACTCTGAGCCATGATCCAACTCTTCTCAAAGTTGGAGGCTAATTTATCATCTGCAGCGCACATCTTCAGCTGTTCAGATTTCAATCTGTCATCTTTAATATCAGTTGGAGACACATATATTGTACATTCTCCTAAACCACAAATCAACAAAGCTGCTCCTTCTTTTTTCAATATACCACAAAGTTATTATAGTGGTTGGAGACTGTTTGCATTAGTGGTACTGCAAAGAACAGGATAAGTGATATTTCATTTGGGAAAACTAATACTCAGCGGAGATGTTCTTTCCGGGTCAGTCACTACCCCTATGTGAGGAAATTCTCGACACTGGCTTCTTGACGAAAGGAACTGGGATCTTTTGTATTTCTGTGGTGGTGGAAAGAGTCTCAGACACCTTTCCCATGTGAGAAATGATCACAGCAACAGAAATCCATTGGAAAGATAAGAGCAGACTATCCTGATGCTCAAAAGCAGCATAAGTAAAAGCTAGGGGGGTCTATAGGATACTTGAGACACATGCTGCAGAAATAGCCCCTTTCTGATATCTCAGAAAAAAAAAAATCCCAGCTTAATATTTTTCTCAAATGTTGGACTGAAAGCTGACTTTGTAAAGGAAATGTTCAAATAGAATGATTCTGAAGAAGATGTAGGGGTTATTTTCAGTGCTCAGACATTTTCACAAGAAACTTTGCAGAACATAAGTACAATCCAGCCATTAATTTTAGCATTTCCGATCCCAAATGTTAAAAGAAAAAAGTTTAGGGTTTTGGAAAGCAGTGAGATCTGGGGTCCTTCTATGGCACTCTGGTTTCATACCCTCTCAGATTCGTATGTGCTAGCTTTGCTCCACAGTGACAATCACACAGAGTTTGCTCTTTTTAACGTAAAATCCTTTCAGTTGAGATACTGGTTTAAGATACTACTAGACATTGTGAGGCTGGCAGTAAAATCACAAATGTTGGCAGAGTGGCACTAGTGTCTTCCACCAGTTCTCTGCAAACTGCAAGCCTGTATTTTTTTCATACTTTTACACCTGGGGAGCTGTGATTCCTGTGGATTTCCTTCTGGCTGCCGTGCAAGTGAGAGCCAAGTCTCATCTGTATGCAACATAGAGGACTCACTTCATGCGACAGCAGTGAAAGACAGATGCACAACCCCAGTTCTCGTCAGCTGAGGACAGGGAGTCAGGAACAGCGAAGTGCTGTGAGATGTGAATCAACATTAGAAAAAAAAATCTAATTAAAGTTAGTCATTGTGAAGACAAGCCACGCACCGAGGAACCCTCTTTGGATTTGGTTTCCCCAGATAGAAAACAAGGAGAGTTCCAACCCATCTTGTGGAGGAGCTGTGAAAGTCCCAAAGTTTCCCTGTGGCATCGTGCAGGAACTGCAAAGTTACAGCAAACCAAGAAGATCCTTCTCATTTGACAGCGTGACTCCTCAAATCGCCTCTTCTTTGCACCACCAGAGTCAGCAGCAAGTGAAATAGTTTATGATTTTGCCTTAAGACATCAGATCTATAGGAAATTCATGATGTTTTTTTCCCCTCATCCAGCTATCAGCTTGTGTCCTTTGGGAAAAAGAAAGGAATTTCCCAAAGAATTGCTTAGACCTGTTCAAGTAAATAAAAACAAAACTCCTCTAAAGATGAAGGGGCCAAGAAAAGTGCATAGACCCTGTGTTTCTGCTGTTAATCTGAAATACCCAGCTCAAACAGCATCTCAATCTGGAGCTGAATCCTGCCTCTGGCAGGAAGGCCCCTACACAGTGATTAATTTTGGAAATTTCTGAACATGTTGTAGCTGTGGTGATGTCCATCAGATCGCAAAGTAACACTCCTTTTGAGCAGAAAGCCCTGCTGACATTTTATGTCCTACCTAGAGGTTCTGATGCCTGCTGTAACTCAAGAGATTGAAGAAAAACATACTAAAACTCTACAGCTAGACTTCAAAACTTGAATTCAGAGCTGAAGTTTTTTAAAGTTGTGTTTGGATATGATTCAAGTCTCGTGCAAACAACTTGGATGACAAACAGCATAGGCAGAATGGGACAGAGCTGGGAAGTGACTCCGAAGGGACGAAGCTGTGGGTCTGATCCAGACTCTGGTTATATCAAGAATGACTCCATCATTTACTCTGGGTGTACACTGATGTAACTGGGCTTATATCTAACCCTGTGGTTGAAGGGCTGTGTCTTTGGTGTCCTATGTATGCAGAGTATGTGAGAAATGGGTCTCATTAGCAAGTCGTTGCAAGACTATAGAAATAAAAAATATAAATCTGCACAGAACTTCCTATCCCTGAGGCTCTGAAAATACCAGACAAATGGTTCAGCTTCCTTCTAGATCCAGTTTTGGATGGCTGTAAATCGTCTTGAGTAATGTTTAATCTTCGTTTCAGTCAAAACACCCCTGATCTGGCGACGAGTTTTGATGCAATCTGATTGAAGTGTGCCCATGAAATGATATGAAACATAAACACTAGGGATGGCAAAAATCATAAGAACATGCCTAGTCATCTATTTACATCTGAAAACATCCCTGGAGATAATGCCTGATTTTGTTCTACAAATGAGGAATAATGAGAAAGAGAACATTGGCCAATGGGTGCCATTTTTGCAAATGCCATCCGCGGATTCAACATTTGTCCCCATTTATTTCACGGAGATATTTGTTTTTTTCAGACCTCACACAGGAGACTGCCCTATTAACTGTCTCTCTGCTTTTTTCTTTTTTTTCCTGTCATTCTTGTTCCATCTCTGATATGCAACAGGCTTTTCCTGGTGATGAAACGGCCTGAGCCAAAGGCTGTTGAAAACAACAGAAGCTTCTGATTTGGGGTCTCCAGGAGACTTTGAGTCAGATCTAGGTAGTGCAGGTAGGAAAGGGATTTCTGCCAGTACTCAACATTTAATTAATATTTATAAAAATAATGATAACTATCAAATGTCAGGTTATGATTACAGCTTTTTGCTGTATTATTGCATATATCAAGATGTGCTCCTAGCTAATCCATGCAAACTTCTTTCTACCTCTGTAATATGCTTGTCACCCTGTTCTCTTCTCACACTACCTGCTTATTTGTTTTCCCTGCTGAATACATCTTACTTTTCGGGATATTCCTGCACTGCAAGGAAGAGGCATTATTTCAACATGCATGGGAATACCGGAGTCGGCCTTCCTCTAGCTTGCTTGGTGTAGCATCGTTGTCCAGAGTCTTGATGAAAGGAATGAAAAGGGGCCCTGTGTCTTGTGAACCAGCAGCATTTATCGATCCCTTTCCCCGTGTTTGTAACCAGCTTATTAATTCCATTAGACCCTATGCAATCTGCTACGTCTGCACTCAATAGCTGTGCTTCCGTAAATTGGTATCAGTTTCCCTATGGACAAGTTGGGAGGTATCACGATACCCAAGCAAGTACCCAGAAACCCAGGTAGACATATCTAACCCATGACTTATCCCTTGCTCTGCTACCATTCAATGGCAGGAGGATGAACCCTTGGCTCTCTCTGATAAGGTAAGTATATAGTGTATAGGTGAGAAATGTCTAGCACAACGGGGCTGTAACCCGGCTGGTGTATCTAGCTACAATTCCACATATAAGCCATAAACATTAGCAATATTTGCATATTTGTCCAGCATTCTACAGATCCATGGAGACATGTTCCCTATATCAAAGAGCTTGAAGTGAAAAACCCTGAGGCTGCTCAGACAAATCCCTGTTGTCTTCAGGGACTGCAGAAATCCAGTAAATACAGGACGTAGGACCAGACAGAAGGAGAGGGCAGAACAAAATTTTTTGGTAAGAGTACAAGCAAGGAAGGATTTGAGGAGAGGTGAGCTCAGAGGAAGGACAGAGAGGTAGAAGAGTCCTCTTTATCAAAGGCACTAAGCAATGGCTTTTACATATGTTGAAATACACTTCTTCATGAAACAAAACTAAAAAAGTTTCTTTGATGGGCTTATTTCCTTGCCTTTATGAACATGCTGGATTTGATTTTCATTTGTATAAAGGTCACCTTACATCATTCAGCACTAACAAAGCGGTTTTATGGTGTGTTTACCTTCATTTAAAATACCCCCCCCCCAAAAGACTTTCATATAAGAACAGAATTGATCGCTCCATTTTTCCCCACATTTTTAATTTCCCTTTTCACTCTCAAAAACCTCTCCAAGTTAATTCGTTGGGAAGGGAAAATAAAAAAAGAACTGTTTTAATGGAACATTAAGTTGTGATTTAAACCCACAAGAACCAGAAAATGTGAAGTTAAAGCTCCCAAAGCCCAGTGTTATATTCTCAAGTAATGAAAGGCCCTATGTCCTAGCATAATGATTTGGAGAAGGGGTCAGAATTACAGTGGTCCAGGGAGCTTTAACTCTTCAGCCTTGAATCACAACTTGATCCTTCTGCTATTACACTTCTTTCTCACTTTCTAACGTATTTTAAGTTTGTAAAGAGAAAACGATCTCTATTAATCTCTAATATTCTAAATATATTTTATGCACTAAATACTACTCAGTTTAATACCACACACTTTGTTAACATCACACATTAGGTTTAATGGTCCAATTTGTGCAAAATACTCCAGGAAAACACTTTCAATGAGGCTTCTCCATTTATCTGAAACTATAACACAAACACGATGATGCACAGATACATAAAGAGAGGGAAACGCAGACAGACTTTAATGGAAGGGGTGGAAGGTCATTTTTGAGCAGTGTCTGGCTGCATCTAGAAGGTTAGAGAAATTCAGTTTTAAAGGGAAAGAGGCGTGGGTGGAGAGAGAACAGGCATAAATTGGGAGCCGGAAGAGCAGATCCATGCCTGTAAGATGTGCAGGGTGTCCGGTCTTTCCTCATGCCATCTGACGCACCTTTCTTTCTCGTTCTAAGCTGAGCCTCCATCGGAGCGGGGTTGAGATCAACCGCCCCTTTAGGCTTTCACCCCTGTCATTTCCCAGGGTCCTTCCAAGCCTCAGAAAACTCCAGTGCTTCCCAGTAGACTCCGTGGGACATTGTTAATTAGTGCAGGAACAGGGGGCATTAGGTGAATTGCAAGAACCAGCAACCCTGAGGTGGTTATCAGGGTTGTGGAGTAATCATATGAAGGGCATTCATTTAAGTCGCAGAAAGGGTTGAGCTGTTGGATGAAATCCTGGCTTTGGAGAAGTCAGTGGAGGATTTGTCTGTGATTTCAGTGGGACCAGTTCCCCCTCGTATGCACACATACACTCACACGTGCTCCATCCTTTTCCTAGACCCATTCCCAAATCTGTGACTGATCCCATGTAGTCTGAGGTGCCTCTATTGCTCTTCTTTTCCTCGCCATCCGTGAAACAGAGTGGATGCTATTCCTCCACCCTCCCTAGAGTGCTCTGAGATCCACACATGGAAAAGGGTTTGCTTTCCACCCTGACACCAAGCTGCTGGTCCTGCTTTCAGTGAAGTCTCGACTTGTGTGGGCTCTGGAGGCAGCAGATGGTGGCTTCCATTGAGCTGAGCTCCCAGTGGCATCTTTGGTTTTCTTGCCAGCAAATTTCAGTCACTCACTGGAGAAAATAACTGCCAAGACTGTTTTTGTCCCTGGTTATTTGGTTTTCTGATCGTGATGAGCTAACCAGTGGCCAATGATCCCAGTATGGCATTTGCTTGCTGATACCAAAGATCAAACCATAAGGACTGATCCCTCTAGGGCTAAAATTTCCAAATGTGCATGAAATTCCATTTTGCCTTCCTCTTTTATTCACACAGGCTGGTTCTGAGTGGAGGGAAATGCAGCTGTAGCCTGGCCGAGGAAGGTAATAAGTAGATGGAGGAAGGTTTATTCTGTGATCTGGAAAGAAACCCATGCAGCAGAGCAAACTGGCCATCAGTGCAGTCTGCTTTTGCCTCTTGGTCTGTGTGTGGCTATTAGCACTTGTAAAGCTGATGGGATTCAACGGGCTTGAATCACACTGGATGCAGAAAGAGGTGTTTGCTCAGGCTGTGACCTCCACTGCCCTTTCTTCATTGCAGGGATCCCTGCCTGGGTCTGAAAGTGCACTTGAATCCCGTAAGACAACTCCTTCGTCTCCCTGGTTTACACCCAGACCCATTTCTACCCATGCAACTCTTCCCTGACTTTTAATCATTTCTGTATGCCCTAGGCTCCCACCAGGCACCGCCCAGCAGGCCCTTCTGTAACATTCATGGGGATTTCCTCTGTATGAGACCAATGCCACTGTTAAATAGTCTGCACAATAGAGATTTTCTGGCTTCCATTTTAACGGAAGGGACTCCACAGGCACAAGACTAGTGGTATCTTTCTTGGCATGGCTCTTCTGGGGCAACGCTGGTGCTATCCGTCCAGGGAGAAAGGGCTTTGGAACAGAGGTGGCCGGGGACATCAGAAAGGCAGAAGGTCCACAAAGCCTTAGCAACTTGCAACTTTACTATGGCACAGGGGAAAACAGCTTTGTGCAAATGTGAAGAACAGAGAGACACAGGGCAGGGCCAGAGTGTACGTACACTGTTGCCTCTCAAATAAAAGCTTTTCTGTTCCATCTTCACTCACAAAGCAGGTGTGATTTAGTGATATAGGCAGATCTATGTTGAACCAGCAAATAAATCCCAGAATGGGCAGTACATTTACATATAGTCCTTGGAATTGCCAGCAGCCTTTTGACCTCTCAGTATCTGTGAAATCAGAATTAACCCATCTGGGCTGCTTATTCAAACCCCTTGGCCAATCCCATGCAGCACTGTAATAGCTGTATTGACCTTTGGCCAAGCGCAATCTTACCTACTGGCTCTGCAGCCCGCTGTGGCACTTGTTGACTGGCCCCATGATGTGAAAATATCCATGTGCCTTTCTCTCTCCCCTGTATGAAAAGAGCTTGAATTATAGTACTGAGAAGGCAATGATCTTCATGAATTAATCCACCAACACATCACAAAAAATTTAGCCGTGTCCATAAAATTGGATTTCCTGATAGCTGCAGGGATTTGCACTGCGCTCAGCCCTGACTCAGGTATTACAGGCATTCAGCTGTGCAAACAGCAGAGATGATGGCACACAGCTGCCTTCAGAAAAAGCTCAAAGAAGCTGTAAGTACTGTGTGCGTTCGGCTCTGGTTAGTGACACCGGTCATGCTTGCAGCAAGGGAATGGGCCACGGGCCAAAAGCACAGCAAAATCAAAAAAGTGTTGGAGGGAAATTAGCACCTTCTTGACTTGTTTTGACTCACAAAAGAACATTAGCAGGGTTTCTATTCCTTCCCACCTCTTTATGATATTAAAAAATAGCCTGGGAGAGTCTGTATCAGCTGTTTTTTTGTTTTCTTTCCTGCTTGCTTTTTACCTTAGAAATAGTAAAAACATGAAGGAGCAGCGATGTGAAAATGGGGGGAGGGTCTCAATTGTGCTTAGAGGGTTTCTTGCCCTTCATCAGAAAGGTTCAGAAGTCTTTAACAAAACTCTTTCCTCCCACCTGGTACTTGGGCCTTCAGGTTGAAGGGGAGTTAAAAATGAAACAAATTCCAGCTACAAGATTAATTATAATTCCTGTCCCCTTCTCAGTTATTCACTGTCCATCTCTTTTGACATCCTGGCCCTTCTAGCAACAGATTTGTCATTCGGTTTTGTTTTTTTAATAGTGGAAGTACTTCTCTAGAACAGTGTTTCTATAGTGCTATCCATCTTTCCAGCACTTTGCAGCCATTAACTAATTGAGCTTCTAAATAATGCCATGAGGTGGAAAAAGCTGTCCGTGTTTTTACAGACAAGTCACAGCCAAAGGCAGGGGTGGGCAGTAGCATGCCAGGAGCACGGGCATTGCAAAGGTGGCTTAATAGTTCCTTGCGAGCCTTGTTCCAGACAACGGAGAAGATCAATTCTCCAGGGACTGGTGATCTCAATTAGGCTGCTCTGTACCACGCTTTGGTACAGGACCTTGCACATGTGCCAAGTGTTAGTTCAGGAATCTTGTACTTGCTGGTCCTGGACTGCTCCTTAGGAGTCATTTTCAGAGCAATTTGGATGAATTATCTGGGCTGGTAACAGACTGGTCTGTTCAGCTAGTGCTTATTCCTAGCTTGGGTCTTGGAGCCAGAAACAAGATCCTGGAAATGCAACTTAACTATTTTAAACAAAAGATAACTGAGAGTGGATGTGATGTCTATGAAACCATGGGTACCATTGAGGAAAGAAGAAGCAAAGCTAGTTCACCATCTCTTCTGATGCAAAAACAAGGAGGCATCAACTCTCCCAGGCAGACAGCACTTTGCAGAAAGCAAGCTGAAAACAAACACAAGGACGTCCTTCAGACTGCGAGTGGTTGTTCTGTTGGCTGCCTTCTCACAGCATATCACAAATGCTAGGCATTTACACAGGTTAAGAAAGACACTGGACAAATTCCCCCCCCTCCCCACCCCCCAAAAATCTGAATGCTTTCTAAATTTAGAGGTCCCCTTCCCAGGCATCTGCTGTGGACCCGCCAGATAGGACATTGTCATGGCTGTTCTGGGGTTTAAGGCAACGGCGAATACTGTGCAACATCTCAGTCCAGCCAGGACTTCTGGTGCTTTCAGAAGCCATCCCATCCCTAGGAGGCTGGTGACCAGTTCTCAGACCCACCATGAGACACTCAGATGCCACCAGGGGACACCTCTGAGCCGCATGCCTCAGGCGCAAGGACTCCCTGCAGTAGCTGATCCTCTCGTTGGCAGTGGGGGAAGGACTGACTTGCACAAATCCACAGGGATGGGTTAAACCTCGCTGGCAGGCTGTGGGCATGCATGTGTGAGGGAAGACTGCAAAGGCCACTTCCCAAACTGCACCTGTTTTGCAGCTAAATAAAGCTAGAACAGCCTGGCAGCGTTTGCGGCCACTAAACCCACTAGTTATTTAGGTTTAGTAGCAGAGGCAAAGCTGGGTAGCAAACCACAGAGAATGGATTTGGGCTCAGTCCCATCCGTGAACCACTGAGTGTGATGACCTGTTGGCGAGCCAAGCCATTAAACTTAAAAGTGCCGGCTGGAGAGACCTGTCATGAAACAACGAGAGCAGAGAGAACAGTACAGAAGCCACCTCTGCACCCAGCCGCAGACTGAGCACCTCCTAAAATGCCTCACTGAAGCAGAGGCAGGAATGTACCAGGCTTTTTCTCTTTTGCTCTTGCAGATTCTCCACTAGCAAACGCAAATCTGCAGCACACTTTGGTCTCCATGTCACGGCTTTACTGGATAATATTGCACCCCGCCAAACTTAAACCAAATGCTGTCTTTATTTCTCAGTCCAGAGTTTTACGCAGTGTCAGGCACAGATTTCCCAAAAGGGCTAAGGTTGCTTTAGCATCAATCCCACATTGACAGCTTCATCCGCATCCCTACTTTGCACTCTCCCAACACGATGCTGGCACCTCTCGAGCTCCAGTTGCTGCGTGATGTTGTCACATCCCTCCAACTCCTACAAAGCCAAAGAGAGAAGGCTGCAAAGGCCTGCAAAGGAGCTCAGCGTGGCCCCTGGGCGTGTGTGTTTGCTCTGCTGTTTCTCATCTCATCTCCTCTTACCTTTGCAGCCCCTCATGAGAGGGCAGCTGCATCCTATGACTGAGATCGGAGGAGAGAGGTGAAGGATGCAGCCCCTAAGTGCTTCTGAGTTTTTTTTAGCTGAAAGTATTTCTAAATAGCCTATTCTTTGTGTAATTACACTGCACCTTATTAATTCCTATTACAAATTCCCTTTGTTCCTTCCAGGGCATCAGGGAGGACGATAGGACTCCAGCAGCTGTCTAGGGAGAAGCCTTTCCATATTTCTCCACATCGCCTAAAGCTCCATCAGAGCAAAACACCCCCAGGTGGTTCATTTCTGGAGTTCACACCAGGTGATGGTTTTTCGAAGCAAGGCTGAGTCGCACACTGCAGCCCCGTGTCCTTCCTTCTGCAGATGTCAGACTCTGCATGGGATAGTTAAAGGAGGTGGAAGTGGCAGACTGATTGCAGCTGACACCAGGAGCAGATCTCAGAGCAGAAGGGGGTGAGCTGGTTGGTGCCAGACTTCCCTTTGAAAAGATATTTAGGGGGAAACTGCAGGTTTTGCTGGAACTTTCAGAGATAATTTTTGCTTTTTAACTTGTCCATTAAAAAAAGCTCTGAGCTGTTTGTTTTTTTTTGTTGTTGCAGAACTCCATGTTTCCCTTTGTATCATCACATCAAGCACTGCCAGGATAAGAGCTGCTGTTGTGCCCTGAAAGGATTTCTCCTGGCGCTGGTAGGAGGGAAGGATGCTTCAAACCTCCATTCTTTGGGCTGGACCCCTTGGTTTCGTGGCATCTCCAGTGGCACAACAACCTCCTGTTTGTCCAAACCGCTAGGGACATCACGGGGACTTGTCTGACTACAAGGTGTGACCACTGAGTAGAGCTGAAAATGGGGCTGCAGAATATGAGGGAGTCTCCTAGCAATGCAGGCCTCCAACTATTTCAGGCTTTGAAGGAAAGGACCAAGGCTGTGACCTGACTGGAGAGCTAGAGCATTACATAGAATAAATAATCATAATAGCAGAGTTATTCCTGCGTGACACGTGCCCTTTTGTATCTGATTAATGCTTACCCAGTAAACACAGCCTGGGGAAGCGGCACGTGAGGTTGTGCACCTATCCCTGCGCGTGCGGCGTAGGCGGTCCACTCCAGCATCGCTCTCACGGTTACCACGATACTGTTATTGTTGCCTCCTTCTTCTCTCTGTGTCCCCATTGACTCCAGGCAGATTAGAGGAGAGAGATGATGGATGGTTGGATTAGATGCTGCAACACCTACTTCAGGTTTCTAAAGCAGTATTTTTCTGTCCTATTTGGATGCGTCTCTCTCCCTGTGAGTACAGAACAGAGAATAACAGGGGACTATTGTTGCAGGGCAGCGACTCTAGTTTACACGTACATGCAGCGTGAATCCATTCATGGCATTTAAAAAAAAAAGCGAGCTGACAAATATAATCAATTACAGCAAGCCAGCTGCAAGGTGAAATGGAATAACCACGTGCTTCGCCATTCAAGGTTCAGTGAAGGTCCCAGGCAGCGAAAGAGGAGAGATTACTTTGGCCTTTAAGGAGAGCTACCTCTTCTCTGCTCAAAGGCTGAGTCCCCTGTAATCCAATTTCACATCCTGCCTTTAAAATGTTATTGGATCTTCCTGGAATTGATAAATGTTGGAACTCCCAGAGGGAGAACTGCGTGAAATAGCCACAAGCCAAGGTCTCCAACCTTTATTTACAGGACTGGAAGAACACAGGTGAGCCTTGAGCAGGGCTTGCAATTAAAACTCTCCTTTCCAGAGCTAGCTCTGCTATCAAGGGGCTATACTGTGCCGCTGAATTTCAAACAGAGCTCTTGATTTTAGCATGAAGATCTTCAGGAATCACTAGCTGTTTGTACGTCCCCAATGGCTGGAAGAACTGGTATGGACACCGTGCACTGTGGCCCTTCTGCCTACGTGGTCCCCTTGGTGTCTGCCCACTGGCAGCCTCTATAGGCATACCTGGTGGTGACCCACACACCCATGGGAGCGTGAGGGCTTTACGGCACTCTTCAGGTCTGTGGGGTTGCGCATGGGTGAGAATACTTTACCTTCCTTCTGCTTTTCTGGTCACCGCTGGCCACAGGGCATCTTTGGGGCAAAATCAGTGTGAATGCTCAAGGGCACAAAGCAGTGGGGTCCTAATGTGACACTGATGGTGGGTTCCTGAACTGGGTGTTTCACTGAAGTATCCAAGGGGCAATGGGGTAGCTGTGTGTCTCCCTTTCTTCTACAGGACTTTATTGGACTAATACAGAAATGTTATGATTTAATGTTTGTAACACCTTCCATAAATTGCATTCATGAATCCTCCTCCCACACCATTAGGACAGCTGCCTCAGAGGGCTATGCTACTTCCAGGGCATGACCTGGGTGATATTTCTTATGCAGAAAGCTAGAAGATCATACACAATGCAAATAACTGAGGGCTGTATGTAAGACTGCAAATCACAGAGCGGTGTTTTCCAGCATTCTTGCATGTGCTGGAGACAGCATTGCTGCAAGAGGGAGCAGACTGGCCACAGTTCGGGTCATTTCTTGCTGCTCTCCTCATATTTGGTGCAGGAGATGAGCTGGTGTTCATGGTCCATGATGGAGCTAGGTCCTAATACCACCCTGGGGCATAGAACCCAGGGGAAAAAAAACAAAACAAAGAGAAGTCATCAACTGGCACAGTCACTGGAGAGCAGGAGGGCGAGGCATAAAAGAGTTGTCCTCAAACCCTGCCCAATGCCTGGAAGAGATGGTGACCCCAATGAACTGTTAATGTAATCAGCTCTTACCACTCCTCTCCCCCCCAAAAAAAAAAACCACAAGAAGCCAGAAAACTCTATCTGAATAATCAGAAAAATGCTAGGTACCTGTTGGAGTGGCTGGGACTTTCAGTACTGTTGTCACAGTAAAAGGAGGAGAGGGACAAATATTTCTGAATTCCTGGCTATTGTAGCAGCAGAGTATTAGCTGGGAGCACTTATTTGGAAATCCTACAGTGACTGCTTTTAAAAAATATAGCTGCAGCTTTTCCAGGGCAGGAGCTGTATTGGGAAAGATTTGGCACACACTAAATAATGATTATTATTATTATTATTATTATAACAACCATAATTACAATAATTATAAGGAGGGCAACACTCTGCAGGAGTCACGGATGGATAGGGTACTATATAGATGCCAAGCGTTACTGGGTTTTCCCTTCCTCCCTGCAGCCGAAAGCTGGCTGCATTGCTCGCAAAACAGAAGGAAACAGTACCAGATACACACGCACGTGCACACACACACACACACACACACACGCACACACATGCACACGCTGCTTCTGCGCGTGTGTGTCAAGATCAGAGCGTCAGGCGTAAAATGCTGCCGGAGCCTGGTAGGCAAAAATTGACAAGGGAATCCAGTGTTATCTGGAACTGCTCTCTCCAGAGAGGATGGAAATCTTTGATAGGTTCAATCCGGGGGAAATCACTTTGGAGGATAAGAGGCATTGATGTGCGCCGAGCAAAAGGCAACCCGTGTGCACGCCTGTGCTGCAGAGGGGTTCGGAGCGACGTGCATTCTTTTCTTTCTCTCTCTTTTTTCCTCTTCTTTTTCCCTTTCCCATCTTGTCTTTTTTTTTTCCCCCTCCCAAGCAGTCCCAGGTCTCCCAGCGATGGGGGATGTTAAACAGACCCGAGCCAGGCTGCTGCCTGCACAGTGTGTGTGAGCAGGGGAAGCCAAAAGCAGGGGATGAGGGGAAGGAGTGAGGGAGAACGTCAACAGGCAAATCTGAAAAGCAAACTTGGGAAACGCCTGCGTGTGTGCGTGTGTGCATGCAGGTGGAGTCTCCAATGGAGTAGAGAAAATATTTCCACAAATTTTCTCATATTTGGGCAGGAGGGAAAGGTGGAATGAAACCAGAACCTGGTTTTCTCACGAGGAAAATCTGCAGCAATATTCTGGTCGTTTTGTAATTCAGAGATCCTCCCTCGTCTCCCTAGGAGGCAGGCACCATTCCTGGCATGCAGCACTCACCACCGTGGGAGAGGTTTTAAGCCTCTTTGATGCCATCTAACTTCCCCGCTGCTGCGAAACCCGAACACAAGAGAGAGCAGGTCCAGGCACTCTTCTGCCATATGGCCCCAAATCCTAATCCCTTCCTCTGGCACGGTGCATTACAGCCAGAATTTGGAGCAGGTCTATTCCCAGTCCAGATAATTAGCCCGTGGACAGGGACTTGGGCTGGTTTGAGGATGGTGGAAAGCACGCTGCAGACACGAGGTTCTCCCCCGGCTGCTTTTATTCCCTTACTCCGTGGGAGCTGTTTAGGGAAGTTGGCAGTTGTTTGTGGGTATTTTGAGTGGGACTTTTCTCAGCTAACTGCAGATTGCTGAGAAGTAGGTGGTTATGTCTGAGCTGCTTTATTGCCGAGACTTTGCTTTACAGTCGGGAAAGAGAGATGGTTCCTCCTCGAGCACAATTCATCTCTCCCAGCTGAGCTGAATTGCACCTTGGAAGTTCCTCTTCCTCTCCATCGGCTATAAAAGGCGTCTAGACAACTCGCTCAGATTTACGCATCCGAACTGATGACACATAAAGTTAGATGGATGAATCCCAGCCAGGCATCATTCTTTCCCTTTTACACCGGGAAGCTTTTTTTCATCCTGCTCAGGCTTTTTCCACTCCTGCTTGGCAGAAAGGGATGGAGAAAGTGGTGATGTGGGGATGCAGTGCAGAGGGAAGCAGCAGGCCCTTGGACCGGAGAGGTGGGTAGGCTTCACGTGGTCCGTTAGTGCTGTCGCAGACATCCAGAGGAGCTCCATGAAACCACTGCAAACCTTTCCTTTTTTTATTAACTAGCACCTACCAGCAAATGGACAAACAAATACAACAGGAGAAAACCTAGCAATACTTGAATTTTCAAAGCTTACCTTTATTTTTGAACTATCTCATAGCACCATGCCACAAGCAAGTCCAAGGGGTATTTTTAAATATGTTTTCTTAGTTCGTGATGAAAAAAGGTTGAGAAACAATTGCATAGGGCTCTCTATCAGCCTACCATGGGGCAGATGTGGGTGGAGAGATGCAATCGCTGCATTCCGCTCTGGATCGGAGCTGCTGCAAAATCCTGGGAGTTGCTCTTTGCTTGTGAACTCTTGTGCAATAACTGGTCACCTCATGGGAACACGTCCCACCGGTGCCAGCACACTGAGGTTTGCACGGGCAGAGTTGTGCTGCAGCTCTGCTGAGCCATGGCGAGCAGCACCGAGCTTTTGCAGGGAGCTTAATGTGAGGTTACTGTTTGGGGACTTTTCTCTGGGGTGTAGCATGGTGAGGGCAGCTGTGTTGGGTTTTTTCAAGCTAAGCAGAGCCACGCTTGCTCTGTGAGCCAGGAGGAGCTTGCTAAATGCTGTTTGGATAACTTTTTTGGAAAATGGCCCTCTTTTTTCCGCATCGTTTCTGAACCACTGCCCCTAATAGAGAGCTCCGAGAGGAGTGATGGGGGCATAGCCTTTTGGGGGAGTGAAAATGAACTCAAAGCAACGTGTGGTCATTAGAGCCTCTCTTCACACTGGCCAAGACCCTACTCTCTCCCAACTGGAGGGATTTCATCCCCCACTGCCTTATCCTCTTTCTCTCAGTAGACCTGCCCTGAAAGGCAAGACAGCCTGGTTTAAATCCCTGCTTTAAAGCAAATTAAGATAGTCCACGGATACCCATGTAGGGTCATTTCCCACAGCTGAGATGAGCAGCTTTATGTGCCTGGGCACTTATGAGTGCAAGGAGGAGAGAGAATATCCTTTCTTTGCCAATCTTTCCTTTTCTTAAAGATATCCAGGAAATAAAGGAGAGGGCTTGTTCTGATTAACCCATACCAACCAGTTTTTGGTTGGTTGTAGTTCCTGGGCAGAATCAGTTTTGGTGAACTCCACCCCAAACAATATTTCTTTGCTTTTTGTTGTGTTTATTTCAGACACCAAGCTTAAAAAAGCCATTTCTTCCCAGGGTCAGTCCTGAGGGCAGATGTGCAAATCTATCTGGGGGGACCTGAAAGAGGTGGGAATTCCTCCTGCAGGATGGACAACCCTGCCATGCTTGGCACAGTTAACCTCAAGAGATCCAGCCACAAGGCACAAAGGTAGAATCAGAACAGAAACCTGTTAGAGGCCTGTCTGAAATAACGAATAGGTCACGACTGTCAAAAGGCTGTTACAAATCACCATGGTGGACCTGATGGGAGACGGCATGCAGCAACCGGCACTGAGGCAAAGCCTCCTTCCAGCAGACGCTCCAAACCAAAGTGGTCCATGGCTTTCCAGTTTAGCTAGTGTGTTTGCATAGTGTTACTAGCACATTCTCTGGCATTCTTGAATGTGCATCGTTGACTAATTAGCTTTACTACACCAACAGCTCTGCGCAGGCAAGCAGCACACACCGTGAACAGAAATGAACGTTCGACAGAGGGAAGCACAGACTTCCCTAAGACTAGAGATAACAGAGGGGATCTCTTAGTTAATAGCCTTTGAGCGCTTTGGGTGCAAGGGTCTGGGGAGTGGTGGTTTTCAGCTGTGGGAAGCTTGTGTCTGGCACACAGCGAGGGATGAAGCGGTATTGCATCGGTGTAGGCTTGCATCGGTATGGGCTCCTCTAGGACCTTGGTCCTGGCCTCCACATCCCCATGCGGTTAGCGCTGGAGTCAGGTGCAGCAGTGGGGAGACTGGGAAGAGCCTGCACCTTGCATACGTGGCTAAACCATCCTGGGCTCCCAGGCAGTGCTGAGAGATTCACTGAGGAAAGGAGAGAGCTGATTGCCATGGGAACTCTTCAGTGAAGTACGATGCAGGTCCTTTGGTCCAAGATAGTCTGGGAATATAGAGAAAGAGAATTCCCAGGTCCAAGAGACTCTGCTTTTTTTGTTCCCTGGTTACTTGCAGGCACAGATTTACAGGCAGATCAAACAGGCTGTAGCTGGGCTCTACCACACCCTCCCAAGCTGCCTATGCAGCACCTTCAGCCAGAGCCAGGCTATATTGGTCCCCTGTGCTCTTAACATGTAAAATTCCAGTGCTGCCAGTGCTCACCTGTTTTTGCCACCCCCAGAAGGCTGAAGAAGGCAAATCATTGCTATTATTCACTATAATGCAGTAACTCCTATGCATGTCAAGCAGAATTGCAAGCCCATCATGCTGGGTGGCACAGGAACACATGACTACCTCCCTGCTCTCCGGCAGTTTGTAGCCCAAATGCACAAAAAGAGTAATTTGTTCTGGAAAACAATTGCGTTGGAAGATGTGGCAGGAATTTCTCTTCCAGTTGACACAATCCAGTGTTTTAACCACAAAAACATCCATCTTTTCTGTGCCTCTTCCAGTCCCGTAGGCTCTAGCACGTTTACTCTGAGTCACTGTGGCTGATTTATTCCCATGAAGCTCTCATAAGGACAATGACTGCTTTAAGTTTTAAGCTTTAAGGCCAACTGAACAGCCACAGAGAACCTCTGCTGCATGTTCCCATCAGCATTTTTCTTTCCTGGGGAAGATGTATCTTCACAGAGATTGCAAAGGGAATTATAAGTTTTAACAGCTGGGGTGAGCATCCCAAATAGTTGCCTGTTGTTTGAAAGCACAGTGGGTTTCGGTTTTGGTATAGCTTTGACTTCACCTATTGTCACAGAGGATTGTAAGGGACAATTTATGGTATCTATAGTGCATTGCTTCTCTGTCTTTTAAGTTGCAGCTGCCTCTGGGGTGGAGCACGTCAATCTGGGACTGTGCATGGGGGCAGTAGCAGCTCTCAGATGGAGGCGAAAGACAAGTCTTGGATTCAAGGGGAAAAACTGAGGCAAGGCCAGAAGGTAGGATTTAAAAATACCAATTCTTCAGCCTGAAGCTGGAAGAGGATCCCCAGGCTAAAGCTCTGGACGCTTGGAGGCAAGCTGCCTGGTGAAAACAGTGCAACAGGGAGAGATCCGGACTTCCCGCTCCCACAAATGAAAGCGGTGCCGCACAGGGGCTGGAGTAGGGCCTTTCGGAGAGATAAGTCGTTCCAACTATTAGTGCTCACAAGGTCTCCGAGCAAAGGGAGAAATCTTATCGCAAGAATCTGTTAATTTGGCAAATCTGTCAGCAGCATCTCCCTGGGGATGGCGGTCTCACCAGGTCAGAGAGATGGAGCTCCTCAGCGGGAGATAGGGGGCACTCGCCGCACTGCTGAGCGGAGGTGCCAGCCAGGTAGCATGCGCGGGTGATGCTCCATCACTTTCTTTCCTCCTGCTACTTCACTGTTATGCAGTAAGGGAAGGATAGGCTTGTTTTTGGCCAAGGATGGGAGGTTGAACCCCTTTCCGTTATGAAAATGCTGGATGGTGTCCAGCCTAGAATGGTTAAATTGTTGGGATGCTCCCAGGTATTCTCGTGGCTCATGCAGTGCCGCAGGAGCTCAGGAGGTCCTGAGGGTCGTGAACAATATAGCTTACTTCAAAACGCCTGTAGGATTAGCAAGGAAGTCTTCCTAGAGTGCTGTGAGGCACGATCAGTTCAAGAGCACACTTGGAAATTACATTCCTGTCCCAGGAGATGTTTTCCAGATTTAGTTAAAAAAAAAAAAAAAAAAAGAATTCCTGCCCTGCATTTGGAAAACTATCAAAACCTCAAATATCATCCCGGATGGATTTCTTAAAACAATGTGGGTTGAGTTATGGGAAATGTTTCCTTCCAGCTAGCGCAGAAGTAGGCAGGCTGGAGCTGGAAATGCCTTTCCCAATATCACTCAGCTAGCTGGTAGCTTCTGACTTCTTCCAGGACCCACAAATATCTGAGGATCCTGCATTCCTGTTCTGCACTCAGGATGCTGGATTTCCTTCTCTGGACTAGGACAACCAGACTACTTGAAGGGAAGCTTTCAGCCTCATATCACTAGTCGTCTGGAAGATGGGGGATTTGATTCAGAAAAACAGTTGGGCTGCAGTTATTTACAAGCAAACAATTCCCAGTGCGGGATCGTGCTGACCTTATAAACTGCACGAGTGAACTTGTTGGCTCCTTCCTTCCCTTGGTGGGATTAGTTCCATACCGCGCTTTGCAGTCCATTTCTTGTGGTCTGGATTTGTATGTATTTTATTACATAAACATATATTTAATCCTCCCCCTTCAAAACTATTTCCTGCCGATATTCAAAACTCTGCATCATCCTAGGGCATCAACCGGATGAAAAAAAATAATTGAAACCATTAAAATTAGCTTTTCTTTCAGGAAAAAAAAAAAAACCCAAACTCCCAGAATCTGTTTGTCTCCTGAATTATGCAGTCCCTGGAATGCCTCAGCCACTGATGTTTCAACACTCTAACGAAATCACTATCCACTGAGGTTTCCCAGTGACTTGTAATATTACATTTCTGACCACGTGGGGCCCGCAGAGACCCGTCGACACCTGACTTGCTGGCTCTGGCTCAAAGTGGGGTTTGCATCCGCAGTCTGCTCTTGGATATCAATTATGCCCCTAAATTTCCCTTAGAATGGCAATCAAATCTGGGAGTTTTCCCTCTGGTTCCTGTCTTGCCCGAGTGTAGCAATTATAACCCCTTGCTGGTGCTGATTTGGCATGAAAGAGGCAGTTTTGACTGGCGCTGGGCAGAGCGAGGGCTGTGTACTGACACGGAATAACTTTTGGCTAGGTTAGGTGTTTTTTCTTTCCATTTCATGGTTATTTTACTGATCACCTGCCCTGGGCAAACCTGCAGTCCTGTTTTTCTCCGTCTGTGTTTTCTATGGGTGTAACTGGTACGTTTAAAGGTGGCATTTAAAAAAATAAGCAAGCAGTCCGGGCTGATGCCTGGTGTGCGTATTCCCAAACATCGCTTTGAAATGACTAATTTTCCTCTCAGCAGAGGGGAATCAACCTGTGTTTATGTAGACCATGTTTATTCTGGGCTAAATATCGCCTTTTTAGGGAAAGCTAACTTTGCATGCCAGCAAGGCTTTGCCCTCGTGCCTCAGCTTCCCCCGACAGATCGCGGCAATAGCACTGCGAAACGAAAGATGTTTTAAGGAGAGAGGTACCCAGAGGGGATGTGCATGTGCACGGGTCCGACCAGCTTTTTGTCCACGGCGGGAGCCTTTGCCGTGGTTTCCCGCTGAAATCCTGGCCTCCCGCCGTGCTGGAAAGAGCCGCGCACAGCAGCGTAAGTGAGCTCTTCGCCGCTCGCTCCCCGCGCGGTGGTTGGGTTTAATTACAGATGCTCCCACTCATTGGGAGCGCGGATCCTAATTAGACATAAGTGGCAAAGAAAGAAACTGTGAGAGCTGATGCGAATTGCTGCTCGAGAAATATACCCTGGAATAAAAGAAATTGGGGTCATCACCTGACTACACTTCTTTAATGCCAATTGTTGATTAGCTTGTGTTTACATGAGTGGCCACGGCTCTTGCCTCCACGGGAGGTTTTCGGCTCCTCATCAGCAGACAGGCCGGAAGGAGCGCCGGGCAGCCGGCATCTACTGATGCGCTCATCAGTTCATTAGTTTTAATTGTCTGGAGGAACTTCAGGACTTTTGGCTGTGGGAGAAATAGTGATGAGCATCTCCCTCTCTGCTCACACCCCTCCGGGGGAAACAGAGGCACGACCAGCACGAAGCGGCCCCATAGTAATAAGAGCAGGACCTAAATCAGCAAGTGGCTCGTTTTGGCATTGTGGATTGTCCCCAGAATGATGGAGAGATGGTTTTGGTGCTCAGCTCAGCCTAATTCCTCATATGACGTGGGAAAATAATATCATCTAACCAAGGTGGGCTCCTCTTCTGCAAAACAAGTCTCTCGGGTGTGTAAGAGCTGTCTTGTCTCTTACCGCTTCCTCAGCACCTTGCAGAACGTGACTGATAAGCACTGCTCTGGTCGTGGCAGTCAACGGTGTTTCTGATATGCTCAGAAAGCCCAGGCAGCAGCCAAAAAAGGAATATTGTTTCCTGGCTCTTGCCCCATCTGAATGACGAGGAATGTCCCCTTCCTTCACTGGGGCAAAGTGCTGTGGGAGGAAATAACCCCCCGGGTGAGAAAATGAAGTGGAAACTACTCTCCTGCCAGCCCTGGCCTCCAGCCTTGCCAGCCCATTTAAAACAGAAAATTTTCTGGTGCCTTTCATGTGGGACCGTTGTGCCTGCTTCATTTACATTGCAAAATGCTTAAGACAAGCACATCTCTTTCAAGCTACAGTCCAAATTATTGCCCAGGAAGCCCTAATACAAGACCTACTCTTCATTGGATGAGGTAGTGCGGCAATATCTTTTACCTGCTGCAGTCACTTAACCTGGTGGACATTTCAGAACTCATTGTCCTGCCACATTTTTGCACAATCTGTTCATGAACTTGCTGTCCCCTGAATATTGTTGCGGCTGCATTGTAAGAGTGAGACATGATGCCATGTCCACGTTCCTTTGGTGGGTCACTTCAGAAGGCCATGGCTGCAGAATGGCATATGAGTAAAAGTCGTCACTGGTGACGCGAGCAGGACACCTTTGCTCTCCTCACTTGCATGGGCTGTGAGCAAAGAACAGCTCATTTTCTCCACGTGCAAAATCGGAGGTCCGGCGTTGCAGGATATGCTCTGGTGACATGCTCTGGTTACCCCCAGTGAAGCAGAAACCAGCTGCAAGGTTGGACTGCTTGAAGCAAGCCTGTGGACCTCCTTGCCAAAGGTCAGCGGGGAAGCAAGAAGTTTGTGGGTGCTCAGAGACAAACTGCCCATCTGCCTGGAAGAGAGATCTCGTGGAGTACTAATGAGGCAAACCACATGCTGTCCCAGGACAGTCTAGACCCAACCACATTCCCTTCCTTGAGCATTTTTTAATCCTGCTCTTTTCAGGGTACAGTTGTTCCCTGGTAGGGACTGTTTTTTTCCCCAGTGTATTTCAGTGTGTGTTTAGCCCTACGTGTACCCAAGTTAGGATGTTTCAGCCTGGAGGTGTGGGTAACTAAATGGATAAAATACTGTTTGGACGATTGGGCTCAGAGGGTAATGGTTAATGGGTTTCAGTCTGCTTGGAGGCTGGTAACAAGCGGACTACCACCAGGGTCTGTACTGAGATCAGTCCAGAATGTGCTTAGCCTTCATCGGCCGAAACACACACTGCTGACTTAAGTTCAACTTGCTGTCCAGCAGAAACCAAGTCTTCTTTCTCCAGCCCCCCCCAGCCAGTCAGTCTCCAGCTTGTCCTGGTGCAAAGGGTTATTCTATTCCAGATGCAGGATTTTGCATTTGTCTTTGCTGAACTTCATGAGGTTCCTGCAGGCCCATTCCTCCAGCCTCTTGAAGTCCCTCTGAATGGCAGCTTTGTCCTCCGGCTTATTGACTTCTTCACCAACTTGCTGTCCTCTGCTAACTTGCTAGGGTGCTTTCTGTCCCATCGTCCAGGCCACTGATAAGCATATTACACAGCACTGGCCCCAGGATTGACCCCTGAGGAGCGCTTAACATAACTGGCCACCAATTCAACTCGAATTATTGAGCCCAAAGTCTTAGCCAGTTTTCACCCACCTGTAGTCCACCCATCTGTTCCATATCTCCCCTGTTTCACTGCAGAGAGACTGTAGGAAGCCCCATCAAAGGCTGTACTAAATCAAGGTAAACATCATGAACTGCTCTCCCCAGTTGTACCATCACAGAAAGCCATCAGGTTGGTCAGGTACGATTTGCTCTTGGTAAATCTGTGCGGACTATTCCCAGCCACCTCCTTGTCCTACTGTGTGGAAATGCTTTCCTGCTGTAGTCACCCTGGAGCTGCTCAACATCTGGCAGTATCACCAGCAGTGCGGCACTGCCAAAAGACATGAGGTTGTGGAAGAAACATAACTGATGGTGGAGCTACTCTGTTCAGCACCAGCTCAAGGACCTCTGCAGCGTAGGTATAACTTAAACGATTTGACCAATGTCAGGCAGGAAGCTTGTGGCAGAGCCGAGAACCGAGCCCACTTCCCCAAGTCTCAGTGCAACAGCCACCGTTTGACTGCATTGCCCTGTCACTTTCACTGACCACGACTATTGCTGAAGTCAACAAGCCTCCAGAGATGAGAATCCACCTGAGTGGAACAGCTTGCAAGAGGGAGGCCTTGACGAGAAACAGAAAATGAGCCAAGCTAACAAAGAATTAATTGCTACTAGTGCTAAAAAAGAATAATTTTAAAAAGTCTGTTGATCTCTTGCTGTACAGCTGAGATTTATGTATTGCCACAAGCATAAGATAAGAATCATTGTTGCATACAGACACAAACGTTGTGTGGGTTTCTATCTATGCAATAGTCATAAGTTTAAAAAATTTATTGATTTTATAATTAAGGAACTCTGGAACACATAAAGTTAAAAGCCATGCAAACATATACACAGAGACCACATAAAGATAAACAAACATTTAGATTTAATGCAGCATAAATGCAATAATCACCCATAAATGTAGTAATCACCAACTGTTTAATATAGAACAGTAGCAAACAAAAGAATAGATGGAATGGAAATTATTATTTGTACGAGAGGAGCTGCAGAGGCCACAACCAAGATCACAAGTTTGTTATGCTAGGCAGCACCCACATGCATAATGAGAGGCAGCCCTTGCTGCAAAGAGCTCCCAAACTAAGACCAGACTCAAAAAGGCCAGGAATGGAAATAGAGAGATGCTTGCATCTCAAGGTCACCAGCCTGTCAGTGCAAAGCCGAACAGTGGCTCAGATCTTGATGCCCGGATCTGTTTGCACCACACAGCATATGAATAAAATTAAACCAGGAGACAGCTTTTATTTCTGGTACATGATAAATTGTCAACAACAACAACAACAAAAAAATACAATTCCTTCCTGAGCTGTTTTGGTGATGGTCCTTTGTCAGCTTGTGACTTTGGGGTTGGAGCAGTCACCCTGGCCATGGGAGACCAATTCCCCACTCAAGGAGGGGGGGATTTGAACCCCTGTCGTGGTGTTTGAGCCTGCGCCCTGCAGGGTGGGTCCCTGACTGCCCAACTGCAGGATGCACTGGCACTCTCCGCTTGTCCTTAGATGCTTTTCTGCTGGTTGGAAATAGTGAAAGGTTCATTGAGCAGGAACCGTAAACACATGTCCCAACAAGAGGCTCTCAGTGATGTTCTTCTCCTACCTGTGTCACAGGGTAGGATTCATCTCATTTAGCCAGAGATGTTTACATTTAAGATACTCACCTCAGCCTCCTTTCATGCTCAGCAGAGAAGAATAGGCTTCTTTGGGAATATTGAGACAGCTTATCCAAAGTTATGACAGTCCCTAAGTGTCAGCTGAGGTAGATCTACAGCAGTGTGCTAGGCAGCAAGATGATCATCTTGTAGGTAAATAGCCCAAACCCAAATGCACTCTCTTCTGAACCCCAGGGAGCATCTGTACTGGCGGCTGCAGGTGGGACAGGGACGGCTGCAGGGATACTCAGCCTTGGCCACCACGTTCTTCGTTTGACCCTTATTTTGCTTGCTGCTTGGCACATTTTCTCTGCAAGACAATGCCTGTTGCATCTCTAGCAAGACCATTTGTCAAGTCTTTCACAGTTTCTCAAGCTCCTTGAAAGCAAAGTTCGTTAATTCATCACCTGAAATTACTGCAGGATCTTAAAGGCAAAGGAAAAAGTAATATTTTATTTCTCCTGCTGTCCATCCTCTCTGTTTCTGCTCTAGAGAAGGCTGCAGTCCCAGGACATGCAGAATATATCGTGTTTCATGTTGTCTAATTCCCCCAACCATAGATAGCTATTTCAGAAGTAAAGACAACTCCTGTACTCTTTTAATTAAATGTTAAAAGCCCTTGATTAAAGACCCATAAATCACCAAGGGGCCTCTAAATTTCTGTAATGTCTTTTGGCCAGGCATGTACAATTTCCAACTGCATCCTCATTTGGCTGAAGTGGTAAGGGACAAGTACCTCCAAATATTTGCCATCAGCCACTGATCTTCTGCAAGGTAAAAGGTAATAAGGAGAGGATGAAGTCTGGGCTTAAATCAGGCTAATAAAAATGTACTGGCAAGACAACTCCTGATGATAAAGGCTGGTATCCACGAGGAGACCATATTTCTTTAGCTGCCCTGGTACCACCAGTGCAGCATGGGAGAAGTAGCAGGCAGAAAAAAACATATTTTTAACCGTGTAGCTTCATCCTGGAAGTGAAGAGGGAATAAACTATTAAACGTGCTTAGAAACCCATGTGCATGGAGGTGGCAGGGTTTTTCTGCCATGGATGAAAAATCGAAGCCCAAACTCCTGACACATCACCACTGTGGCTGATGGGTGCGATGATTTGGGTGACCGGTGCTCACCACCTCTCCGGCACCCTCGGCAAGCACTTCCTTCCCGTTCACACATCTCAGCTTAAAATCTTGATCAACGTCATCACCTCCATGCCATCAGAGCATGCAACGCTGCTCGCCGTGCCTGTCCAGCAGCACCTCCTTTGCTCATCCTCTGCAGCAGGTGAATTTAATACAGTGTCTTCAAATGCAGCACCGAATTTAATTATTTTGAAATGATCTGAAGGAAGGGAGGGTCAAACCTGCTGGATAATTTATTCATTACTAATATTTCCAGCGGTGGTAATTGAGGTGCTCTTTTAATTGTCCAAGCCAATCAAAAAAGCAGCTTTTCAAATAATGGCTTCCAAAGTAACTGTCATTCAGCTGTATAAACCTCTATCAAAGTTGGCTTTTGACTGGCAGATGGTATCACCCACTGCCTTGACTTTATTTTAGCTTATTAAAATTGATCCTAAATAAACTTGATATGCCCCAAATTATTTCCCTTAAATTAATTTGAACGCAATTTGTTCTCTGCTAGATTTGCTGCCATGTTGAATCTCGCAGTGCAAACACAAGTTTGTTGGGTCACTCTAATTAATTTGATTTTGTATCTCAGCCCTCCTACCCGTCACCAGCGCTAAATGGAATTATTTAGAAATAACAGAGATAATGCTAGCAAAATAATATGCCGTGACAGGACCAAGGTTTGCTTCTTTAGGGAAAGAAAAAGACCCCCCCCCCCTCCACACACACAACATGTTGAGGAGGTTTATTTTTGATTAAATGCTTCTGGTTTGCCTTGGCATTTATCTTTCAGAGACAGCTCCCGATCAGACAAAATGCATCATTCCATTAACATTATCTCTCTGTACATTTGAGTGGGGCTCCTCAGATAATAAAGGGTTACAACACGCGTGGCCGGCTTACACCTTGCGCTGCTTTTATTTCTTCAGCGGGGATTTGCACAAAAAGTGTTAGGAGGCGGGGAGGGAGGGGGGAGGGATGCCGCCGCCAAGTTGCTTGGGTGAGAAGTCAAACGGCTTCAAAGAGCCAGAGCTGAGCTCTCTAATTCAAAGGCCCTAACTGAGACATCGTTGCCAGGAGCTGTGCAAAATGACCTGGGTTTAAAGAGATAATGTTGGGTCATTTTATTCAAAGGACCCAACAGAAGCGCTGAGCAACTCCACAATGCGAGATAGCCCTGGCATCCGGAGAGCTTCGCACGGGATGGAAATAGAAATGGAAAAGAAGTAGGTGCTGCAGATGAGCAGAGGCATGGGAGGAATTCAGCGTGAATATACTCCAGAGAGGGACACGTGATGGTTTGGGAGAGAAGGTGGAAGGCAACCAAACGAATCAGGGCTCTGAGAAAGACCAGTTGTGCCCATTTCCATCATACCCGAATGCAGGAGATCTTCCCACGAACTCGGAAGGCAGCAAACTTAAAAGGTTTCTTCTAGCTAATTTCCATAGAGCCTTGTTAGCCACCAGAACTTGCTGCCAGAGTGAGCAGAGAGGTGGAGACCTCAGTGGGATTCAGAAAGGAAGTAAATATTGATGTTAGGAGCATCCAGAGGAGTCAAAAGTAAAGACCAAGAGGGTGCACGCTAATCTCTAATGGTTGGAGATGGGAGGAAAACCTCTTGTCCCAGGTTGTTCTGCAGATGTTAGGTGTGAGGTGGCTCCCACGTATTCTCAGTGGCTATGGTTGAAGACCAAATCTCTGTCTTCACAGGACGTTATCCTGATCTGCTTGGCAATTTCTATGTGCTCAGTGGTGAAAGGAGGGCAAAAAATTTAATTGCACTCCGGAGATGTCATGACATCAACTTATGGCACGGCGAATGGGGAAGCTTAGGGAAACTGCCATCCAGCATGGTCCATTTTCACATCACGTGAAGCCTGCTGGCGCAAAACACACCAATGGCAGTTTTGTATAGGTCCTACCAGTAAACAAAGCAGAGAAGGCAGCTGCCCTGTTTTTAAATATAGGACCTAGAATAAACGGATGCCTTTTTTTTTTTTTTTTTGAAGCTTTCAGGGAGGACTGATTGAATAAGCCCCACTTCAGTGTTACGGAGAGGACACGCTCCTTTGAATATGGGAACGTTTTAAGGGATGTTGCATAAAGGGCCTGCAGCATCACTCTGTCTGTAAGTGGAGGGTGCCGGGGTGACGTCACACCTAATCTTTAACAAGTGGCATTCTTCATCAGGGAAATTAATTTCATTTCCCCTTCCCGTTTCTCTTCCTTCAGCCACCCTGCTCCACTGCCCCCCCCTTTTTCTGTCATTTCTCCTTCTGCTCTTCCTTTCTGATACCATGGTGATGGATACGACATATAAGAATAGCTATTCTTCCCTGGAGTTCCCACAACTTCCCTAAATGAGTTTATGCTTCTCCCCCTCCCCGTCTCCCACGTTTACTAAGTGGGTAATTCTACGTGTGCTGCCAACCCCACATGCTAAAAAATGTGAGTTAACCACCCCCCCACCCTCCGTCCGCCCTGCCCCTCCTTTCCATTTCAATGCAATTGGCTTAAAAATCAGGAGTTTCAAAAGCAAAAAGCTAAATGCTGGCGTTGGTTTGCTTGATATTTTTATGTTTTTTAGCCTGATGTGCTAACAAAATAAATCTTTTGCGACCAAGCTATTTATCTATGCCCACCACTAACTCCGGGCAGTTTTAACCACATTGGGCAGACGGTTAGATGATTTAGTTCCTAGAAGTTTTGTGGAAGTAGCTGGTTGGATAGAGGTTCTCCCAGTGAGCAAAATACTAAAGCAACATAGGAAAGAGCCTTTATAAATAAACCCAAATTGGAAATAGCCTCAATTAACATCCCCAATGAGCTGTGGGGTTCAGTAGGAAACCAGGCTTGGCTGTCTCTGGAGCTCTTGGTACCTCAGTATTTACCCTGTGATTTCAGAGCCATTAGAGAGCATTTGCCTTTCTTTTCCCTGCTATCTGAGGGAGACAAGCTTTCTGAAACACCTTTCCAGATATATTACCAACCGCAAGGAAATGTGGAAATCCCAGGAGGTCCAGCCCAGCTCCTACCCTTTATCCTCTCTGTGGCAACCACCTGAGCATCTTTCTGAGCTGGACTTCTCGGCGAGAGAGTGGATGGAGGAGGCAATGGAGACGGCAGGAGCCTGGGGGTCACACAGGACTCGGTGTCAGAGCGGACAATCTAACCTGGGATCTCAAATCCTAAATTAAAACCCTTATCTCTGGATTAGGCCATTCCCCTAATCACGCTGTCCTGCTTTCCTTTGGATCAGTCCTTGGAAATCGCGAAGCGCGCCTTCTGATTTGAGCACATGCTTGGTGTCTCCTTGGCTGAATCCAACAGCCTCTTCCAACACAGAGTGCCCTGAATACTGATGTACAACATTCCCCTCCTGCATCCTGCCCTGGCTGGTTTCCTCTGGATCTCTACCAGTTTCTCGGGCTCATCTCTCTGCCTCCAAACCTCCCGGCTCCTTATCTCCCCGCCGTGCTCTCCAGCCCTCCCTGGCCAGGTTGATTGCTCTCCCCACTTCATTGTACTCCTCAACAAACACAATGAATTTGTCCTACTTCCTCTCCTTGTATCTTATCGCTCCACCTGCCCGCTTCCATATTATTCCCTTTCACTTGTCTCCCATGTGTTTGAAGCATCCCGTCTCATGCGTCCCCTCATTTAATGCGACGGCCGCAACCTGTGTTTTATGCTCTCCTTATCATTATGGCCTGACTGCTCCCCTGGCTCTCATTTCACCCTTCCTTCGTCCATCTGCCTCTCTGCTGGGGCCGTCCCCCTTCTGTTTTGTGTGGACAAATAACAGCCTGGGTGTGACTGACAGTGATAATGGTCGACAAATATTTCAAGGGAGAGGGAGAAAAATTGCTCCTAGGGGAGTTTCTAGGAGGAAGGTGGGGGGAGGTTGTTGGGATGGGTCCTGCGTTTGCAGGGGAGACTGTGATGGGGAAAGGGTGGGTGGGCAGATGTGCTGGGAAGATGATGCTCT
Source organism: Apteryx mantelli (assembly GCF_036417845.1). Classification (NCBI taxonomy): domain Eukaryota; kingdom Metazoa; phylum Chordata; class Aves; order Apterygiformes; family Apterygidae; genus Apteryx; species Apteryx mantelli. The sequence goes on along the minus strand of NC_089978.1, from coordinate 219,784,365 downwards.
CATCCTGAATACATCCAGAAATCCGCTCTGGGGTCTGCAGGGAATCTGGAAACCAGGATCAGTCTCTCATCCCTTGGTCTTCTTGGGAAGAAGGATCGGCTCAACCTTCCACCAGCATCTTGCCAGTGAGGTAGAAATAGGGAGGGACAAACTGGAACAGTGGGACAGAGGTGAGAGAATGGGAATGAGCTCCCTGGGAGGGTGAGGACAAGAGAGGAAAAATCACGATAAAGGGGGGAAGCTTAGGCTGAATAACTCTGCAAAGCTTCCTGTGACTTGGCTAGCAATTGGTGACCTAGTACTTGAAGCCAGATGCTAATGCGGAGTGGAATATATACTTTTGAGAAGAAATCCTGAGCGTAAAACCAAGGGAGGTGACGTCCTGATTTTGAAGGTCTGTGGCTCCAATCAGTTGCTTGATTTGATCCCTGGGACAGTATGAAGGAAAGATATTTGTTTCCTGCAAACCAACCAAACAAGAGCAAAAAAAATGAAGGCAGACCTCACATCTGGTTACTACTGCATCATACCTGTTGGGGGGATAGGAGAAGGGGCAAATGTTAGATAACTGGCGTAGATGTTATTCACAGAAATGTCCTACCAAGAAATCTGTGGAAGAAAAAAAATACACCTGTAAGGATCAGAGGGGAAGTTAAGTGACTGAACAGTAGTCATGCAGCAAATCAGTGCCGGAGGAGAAACTGCGCGTTGCACACAACTCATCCATGATCTGACACTGCAGGTTTGCATGGCTACCTGCCTGCCCTGATAAACCAGCCTGCCAATGCCCAAGGCCCAGGAGTGGTTGCAGATCCCAAAGATATGCCGGACAAAATGCAAACAGAGGATGGCTTGGCCAGATCCTCTCCAGGGCTTTTTTTATTAGAAACCGGTTGTGGGGAAGCTCTGACCAAAGGGAAAGGCAGTGGGTGGCACCCGAATGACAAAATCTTGCTCTTTCCCTGTTCCTTGGAAACCTCTTCTCCTCCTGTGTGCCTTTTGTATTGGTTGTGTCCCATCTGGTATGGACATGATCCTTCCTGAAGCTGGTAACACTGCTGCCAACGCACCGCAGCCAGCACCCAGACCAAGATCTGCCCTGAGGAGCAAAAAGTAACCTTGAGAGAGCCATGTCTGCCAGGCCACCTTGTCTTGTTCCTCAGTGGAATTAATTCAGGATTATCCCTGCCTTTACATTTCCCCAGTGTTTTTTCCAGCCTGGCTCTGTGTCCCCTCCAACCCCTGTTCCCCAGCGCCCGCTCGGAGCAGATCCTCGGCGCAACCAGTTCCTGTCCTTCAAGCCGATGCGGAAAGCTGAACTCCGTCCCTCCCTGGGATGCAAGGAATGACAATGCAAAGCACTGGACCAGCTTTCAAACAGATTGCAATGATTTTTTTTTTTTTTCACTCCGAAAGCACAATGAAGTCATCCTTTGTCAGAGGCAGGGATGGTGACAGCTAGATGGAAGAGGCCAATTTCGTTTTGGATGTCAACAGAGCTGGTGAAGATGTTTCAGCCTCCAACATCTGAGGGACTGGAGGGGAGTGGTGGTGAAAACCCGACCAGAGGAATGAGCCCTTTAACCAGGAGGCGTTTGGAGAGCTGAGCGAAGCTCCTGCAACAGCCCTATTTCTTATCGCCGGCTCCTCGTGGCATTTAGTGTTTGTGAAATTCAGTTGCTGGCCTCTGCTTTAAGGTGCTTCTGCAGGACACCCATGCAGGAGGAGGGGTAGGAGGGTGGAATCGTAATGGTCTGGGGGGACACAGGGCAAAGTGGGGGCCTCGGAGGAGGGAAGAGGTGGCATTACCCCTGCCGCCGTGCAGCAACGCAACGCAACGCAACACAACGCAACGCAACGCACTGCACCGCGCTCCCACCTCCCACCGCCAGCCAAGCCCCCAGCCTCCCCCGGCCCAGGCTTTTTTAAAGATTTATCACCGTTTCAGGGATTTCCAGAGCTGCCAAAAATCCCGGTCACTGCAGGTGGCGCTGCAATGTAGGTTTTTAGCCGTGCTCGGCGCTCGGCGCAAACCCAGGCCCCGGCGAGGAGCAGCTGATGGCTTTAACAAGCGTCTCTGCCTTTTAGCAACTTAAATACCAGCTTGGTTTAACAAACTTGTAAAATGGCAGTGGCGGGGGGGGGGGGGAACTTCTTAGGGTTTCCCACTCTTCATTTTTTTAAATCGGTTTGCACGGTTCATGTTTTGGGGTAGTTGAGTCTTAAAGCGTACAGATGTGCATCCTCGGAAAAAAATACATGTTTTCTGCAAACAGAAGCTTTGGGCGCTGTCATGAGCGATCCCTGCATGTGGTTTAGATAACAGGGCACGAAATGAAGGGATGAATGTGTTAGCTGATCATCAGGGATGAAATCTCTGCAGAAATGGGCAGCGTCAGGGTGTTATCTGAATTTAGGGCATTATTAGCAACGGGAGGCTGAAGAGGATGTTGCACGGGACGAGGCCTGTTACCGCGCTGCTCTCGCAGCACTTGGGCGCCTGCCGCCACCAAAGTCGATGGCGAAACATCGCACTGATTGCAACGGGGTGAGCCGGGGCCCTCCGTGTCCTTGGGCCCTTTTACTGCGGCTATTCACAGGTCAGGGGAGGTCGTTTGGGTTTTCCAGCCTTAACCCTTCTCCGCCCCCACTGCCGAGTTCATGAAAAGGCCTATAAATAAAGTCTCATTTGTCACTCACTCCTTTATGAACCCAAACAGCGGAGCGATATGTTGACTCATGCCATTGTTTTAAGAAACAGAAGGAATTTGTATTAAATTCTTCCTCCCCGCCAGATAGTGAAAAGTAATCTCAGGGCATCCGGATCGTCCTTCTTTTTAGCAGAAGAGCCCAGTTTTAAATGCACGAGCAAATTTCCCAGAGATTTTCATATGCTTTATTAAATGGAGCTGCAAGGCAGAATGGACATTAAATAATACTGTACTGTTCACAACAGCAGTGATCTTTAGAGGTTACTAACCTGCCATTGTATCTTTCAGATTTCTGTCTCGCTTTTCCGTTGTCATTTTGCTGTGTTATTACTCTTCAGGCTTCACATAGCTTTCATTTCTCTGAATGAAAACAAATGACTCCTTGCAAGAGGCAGGAGATAAAGAATAATAAATACATTTTATGCACCACCTTAAAAAAAGGGCTCCGAATCCCCATCCATCCATCAGGAAATGTAAACCAGAGCTCAGGCAAAACACACACACACGCACACACAGGCACGCGCTGGGGAGATAAAACTTGTTTCAAGGAAAACATGATATTGTTTAAAAATAAATATCTCGGAGGATACAAATAGACAGCCCCCGGCCCCCGTGTTTGGTTGCATAAATTTAAAATAATTAAAAATACAAAGCTTGGATTAATCCCGAATGGTAGAGGCCGCGGTAAGGATGGGAAGCCCTGCTGTGCTCGGGGCTGTACAACGTGTCTCCTGAGAGGCAATCCCTGCCTCTGATCACGGTTGTGGCTCACCATGAGCGGTGGGACCCCCTTCACTGTCCACCCTCCGCAACCCTCTTGGACACCTTCTTCTTGCCTTGGGGGGTGGCCAGGCGCTGCAGGACCAGACCCAAGGTTTTCCCCGCCTTGCCCTGGGGTAAATGCAGCCAACATCCCTGGAAGTACGGGAGGTTTCCCCAATCAGTTCCCCTTCACTTCCCCTCATCCCTGGATGGTTGCAAGATGCCCATCGTCGCAGCGTCAGGGCTCTCCCAGCTCCGCGGGGATGCAGCCCTGTTGCTATGTGCTGCTATCAACACCCTGAGAGCTCTGCTTGCCTTCCCACCATCTGCTGCCTGCTCTGCTCCTGGCTCTGTCGTCTCAAGGAGAGCTCAGATATTATCTGGAGAGAGGAGTTCAGGTGTCTGCGTGGGGAAAGGAGCTTGCTTCGCCCTCCCCGGCTCCCACGGCCAAGGGCAGCTCTGCAGGGCAGCCTGGGCAGCCAGGCCAGGAGCCTGCTGGATGCAAAACTCAGGCAATGATCACTAATAGCTTTTTAAAAATATTATTATTCCTGCGGCTGCCAGGAATTAAATGAAGACCCGGAGAGCAGAGCAGCTTGCAATGGCTCTCTAGGATTACTGCTCACCCAAGCTGAGAGATTGATCTTCCTCTGAGCCTCCCAGCCCTCCTACGCTCGGGCTGATCGTCTCCCCACCTCACTTTGTCCTAGACGGAGGAGAGCGGCAGGGCAGGGGGAAAGGAGGAAGGGGGATGCAGATGCCAGCTAGAGCCCTGCTGCTGGCAAAGGGTTTTCTGGGGAGGTGATGGAGGAGCTAGCGAGATGCGTTTGATTCCTTGAGATCTGCCTTTTCTTTTCTTTTTTTTTTTTTGGGGGGGGGGGGGCAGCGAAATTTCCCAATTAGCCCAATCAGGCTGGAGATCCTAGGTGTCAGTAGTGAGTAGCGCGAGGGAAGGCGCCCGGAGAAATCAAGGCAGCCGAGCCGGACTTGCAGCCGTGGGAGAGCGGCGGCGGCGGCTGCAGCGGCGGGCGCTCGGCGGCGGCGGCCCCGCTCCCCATCCCCATCCCACCCTCATCCCCATCCCATCCCCATCCTCATCCCCTGCAAACTTCGGGACGAGGGAAAACCGGCTCCGGGTCGTCGTCCTCCCCCCCCCCCCCCCCCAGCGACAACCTGCGCCCCCTCTGCCTGCTGCCCGCTCCCAGAGGTGGGTGGGCTGGCGAAAGGAGGAGCAACCGGCCACTCTCTCTGCAAAAAAAAAAAAAAAAAAAAAAGAACAAAAAGGGATTTTTATTATCATTTTAAATTATTATTATTATTATTTATTATTATTATTATTGTTGTTAATATTATTATTACCATCCCTCCGTGGCGTGCTGGGTGCGGGTTGCCACCGCACTTCCCCACACCTCTCCGGCTTTTTCTGGGGGGGGGGTGGGGGGAGGGAAGAGGGGTGTGTGTGTGTGTGTGTGTGTTTGCAAAAGAGCCTGGGTGTCAAAGCCCGCTCCGCAGCCACCATTGGAGAGAGGAGGGCCGGGGAGGAAGGGCTGGCGAGACAGCCGCAGTGCGAGCCCTCGCAAGCGGGAGGGCAGCGGCGCGGCGGCCGCGGAGCCGGGCGCGGAGCCGGGCATGGCCCCGTAGCGCATCGCCCGCCTGCACCCAGCCAGCCAGCGCGGCTGCCTGTCTCCCCCCCGCCTTGCTGATTTGGAGGCAGGGGGGAGGAAGGGCTGGGGGAGGGAGGGAGGGGGTGATTTGGAGGGGGGGGGGGGAGTGAAAACTGGAGCTGCTTTTTTTTTTTTATTATTATTATTATTTTCCCTCTTCTTCCCCCCCCCCCCCCCCTTTCTGGGCGATCCAGACGCGGTTTGCCCAGTGCAGAGAGAGGGGCTCCGTGTTCCGCCTCCGTGGAGTATTTGGGATTGGAGAGAGAGAGAGAGAGACACACACACACGCATACACACACACACACACACACACACACACACACACACTCACACACACACAGAGACCATCTGCAGTGTCAATGCGGCGCCTGCTCTGAAGACTGAAGTGGGGGGAAAAGGAGAGGAATTAAAAAAAAAAAAAAAAAAAAAGGAAAAGGAGAGAGAGATCCCCAAAGCAAGCGAGGAGCCTGCCCAGGTAAGGAGCCCCGCTGCCTGCCCGGGGCAGCGGGGGGCTTGCGGGAGGCGGCCCGGGAGGACCAGCTCGGCTGCAGCCGTGCCTGCCTCGCACCCCGGCAGGACTCGGGGGGTCCCTGGGAGGGAATCCCGGGCCCCCCCCCGGCCCTTTTCCCACCCCGGCTCCGCGGGAGGGGGCTGGCGGGGACCCCCGCGGGGCAGCGGGCTGAGCCGGGCACGGCCCCTGCGGTCCTTCCCCGGCTGTTTTGGGACGGTGCTGAGAGGGGGGGGGTTCGCAGCGGGGCGCCCCCCGGTATCCCCCGCTCCAGCACCCCACGCCGGTGGCCCGTCCCCCCCCTCCCGGTCCCCAGTGCCTTTTCCCCCATGCACAAGGCTGAACTTTTCTCCCCGGAGCGAGCGGGACCAGCGTTGCAGCCCCGGCGGCGGCTCTTCCTCCCGCTGGGGGGGCATTTCCCCCCCCGGTGCCCCAGGGCCAGGGGGCTGCATTTGCAAACTTTTCCTGCTCCCGACCAGGTCTGCGGCTGAACGGGGCTGGAGGCAAGAGCCCTTTTGCCGGGGAGGATCAGCGCCTCCCGGGTGACTGCCGGGGACGGGGACAGGGGCCACCCCGGCGGGGACACCTCGGGGAGAAGGGGGGGATCCCCGTCCTTCGCCTCCCTGCAAGGTGCCGGGGAGTTTGGCTGCCCAAACCCAGGCTGCGGAGTCCGCGCTGCGAAACCTCCCTGCCTCCGTGCATGTGTGTGCTGCAACCGAAACCTGCGTATTGATGCTCTCCGTTTATCAGACATATGCCCTTAAATTATGTAGACAGGGAGAAGTGATCTAAACACCGAGCCGCACATGGTTTTGGTAGAAATATAATACTCCGGCGGCAGATGAGTTCCTGCCAGATAAACAAGCCCGCTTGCACAGCCCCAGCAGGGCTAAGTGCTGTTTGGGTTTGTAGCGGCTGCATGTGGCTTTTACATACCCAGCCCGGAGGAAACCCTCCTCCTGGGGCTCCATCTGCTCCCCTTTCCGCGCAGGGATGAAGCCCTCCGCGGGGCGGAGGAAGGCACGAAACCTGCCACGCTCGCCTGTCCGAAGGGACCGGGTGGAAAGCGCGCAGCCGTGCTCCTCGCCCGTAAAACTTCCACCCGAAAGTCTGCTCCGCTTCGGCTTGCAGCCCCGCTGCCGCCAGGCAAAACCGTCGGCAGCCGTGCGAAAGGGCTCGGGGCTGAACGCACCTGATTTTCATGGCTTCCCTCTCCGCCGCCGCGATGTCGCACGCGGGATGCGACGCGCTGGGGAGGACGCGGGGAGACCCGGGCTGTCCAGGTCGCTGGGGCGAGCGGGGCGCAGAGGGGCGCTTGGGATGGGCGATCCAGGGATGCTCTTATTCCCGGGGAACAATAAAGGTTGCAGGGGATTTTGCAGCCGGCGCCATCCCTCCCAGCCTTCTAGGGACTTATCTTGAGCGTGCACCAGCCCTGCACAAATATTTTGGAAGGCGTAAAGCGTGCTAACTTATTTTCTTTATCTCGGTTTCACCCGGGTCTTGTTTATAGAAGCCGGCTAAATCCGCGAGCGGGTAGGACCAGCGGAGCATGGGGTCGCTTTGCCTTCTCCGTGATTTTAATTACAGCGTGTGCCTCCCAGCGTGAGATTAGGTGTTTCCTTCCCCCCGGCTAAGCCACTGTCTTAAGGTCTTGGGGATCAGAGCGGCGTTTCATTTGCGGTTTTAATTGCCTCGGAAAGTGTTTGCTCGCTTGTTTGTTTGTTTCTATCTGGGACCCTTCATCAGAGCCGGGCTTCAAGCGGCGCAACAGATGTGTGCCCGCTTTTTGTGCGCAGCCGGGTTTAAACACGCCACCCCAGCCCCATCACGAAAGCCGGGGATTTTCTTCCCTCCTCTGCCCAGACCCATCCTCCGTGGGGGTGTCTCCTTTCCTAAAGGACCGCTCCAAGGCTTTGCCTTTCTGTCCCGTCTTAAATTCGCGGCGCTCGGAGAAATCAGTAAGATGCAAAATAAGTGACAGATGCATGATGTAAGCGTTGTTTATGTCCAAGACGGGTGTTTTAAAATACACGCTGATGATCAATCACGCTGCTGCTTGGAAGCTTTCGCTTGATGATCGGAACTGCCTTGTAGGCGCTGGAGACTGTTGTTAAATCTGTTTGGCGTGCAATCCAGCACCTGGCTAGCAGAGGGATAAGTGCTATAGAAAATGCTAAGAGACACACTGAACTTCTGCACCAGGAAAGGAAAAATTCCAGCCTTTCCCGATGCTTTCACCTGCAAGCCTCCCTGCCTGCATTCGCGGTGTGCCCGGTGCTATGCAGGCTGGAGATGCGGCGAAGCAAAGGGCTCAGCACAGGCGTGAGACCTGTGACGATCAGCTGCCGCCGGGGAGGCAGAAGTGGTCTTTGGCAGCCAGATCCCCGGAGGGTGGTGGGTTTCGGGGCTCAATTGCACGTTGAGGTCTCCGGGTCTGCAGGGTGAGATGGGGAGGAGGGACTCTGGAGCCCCTTTTGTGCTGCATCTTTCTCCTCTTAGTGAATCATTTTGTCTCTGTATCCCGATTTTCTCGACTTTGAATGGATGTAATAAAACCTACCTCCTTCCCGGAGTGCCGGGGTTTGATTAACATGCTCACGCACCCTCAAGATGAAAAGCATCGAGAGGTCTTACGCCAGTCTGGTGTGCTGAGGGTTAACGCCGTGTTGGAATTAATTTCTTGTTTGGAAGGAAACTCAGAAAAGCTTCCTAAAAATCTGAGAATGACGCTGTCGCGGTAGGCTTGTGCTCAGCTTGCTAGTGTGTTGTGTTCCTACGTAGGGAGGGTGTTAAAGGTAAGGCATCCGCGTTTCGGAGCTGGCGGTGCCGAAGTTGGTGGCTTGGCATGACATACAGACATTTTCGAGCAAAACAGCGTTCTGCGATCGTCTGTCTTGGGAGTCACTCGGCTCGTGTCGCTGCAGCCTCAGAGCCCCTCACGGCCACCCCAGACCTCTTACTAGTCATGATACCCCCCAAAAGTGAGGTCCTATATTACTAAGCGCAGCTGAGGGGCAGAGTCACCCCTCCTCAGTGGCAGTGGTGGGTCTCCCAAGTCCCAGCCTGTGTCCTGCCCACTTGTCCCCCCTAGGCAGGGACGCAATTTGGGGTATGACAGTCTCCCATGGCGCCTGGTGCTGAGCAAAGGCCCTTTCTGGTCACCACCAGCACGGCAAAAGGCTTCAGAGGGCTCTTTCTTACTCCTTCCTCCTTGCTCGTTAGGCTCCGTTAATGGACAGTAACCCCGCCAGACGCCCAAGGCCACAGGACTTCCTGTCTGGGCAGCGAGTCTGAGCCACACGCTGACTTATTGCAGGATATCGGTTATGAGCGTGCTTCCCTGCATGCATGTCTTGGGGTTAAAAGCACTTTATATCCCCTAGGTCTGACCTCTTGATGAGCCTGCGCCAAAAAACAGAGATAAATATGCAGGGCCCTCAAGATGCTTTTTACTCACACTCCGGAGTTCTTTATAACAGAGAGAAAATACCCACCTCCCCCCGGTGCAGATAGGGAAACTGAGGCACAAAGTGAAAGGCTCAGTCTGTCCCACATTTGTTGGTGGGACTCTTCACCCACCACCATGAAATTCAGCCTGAACTCCAAGTTGTATTTAGAAATGAGAGCAGTGACCAGTCCCCTATCCCTTGAGCCCATGCTTCAGCAAGCAAATGCAATGTTTGGTTAAAACAGGACACTTGTAATACCGAAATTTTTGCAGCTAAAATGACAGATGGGTGCTTTAAAATGAGAAAAGCCTCATTCTGGATTAGCCCATGGGCCAAGAACAGTTATACACCCATGTATCTTGGTTCCTGTATCTTTATAATTGAATAACAAATGTTTTTAATAACCCTTGAAAATGGAAAGCTTGTTGCAAAAATGAGAAGTATTATAATACTGACAGTCTGTGTGGCAAATGTTTTGAAACTGGCATTCCTCTTTCGTTTTTTGACTCATCCCACTGGAACTGCCTGGTTTTCTTTGTTCCTAATAGGCGCATATGCTCAGCTAAGTTTGCTTGTTCCTTGCTTCATTGCATCTCGTAAGGTGGAAAACAGCCACCCAGGCAAAAGGCTCCAGGTCTTTGCACCGTACCCATACAGCGGGAGCCACCGTAGCGTGACACCTTACCTGAGACCCCCTGCCCTGATCCCCCCCTACCTTTGCAAAAAGGCTCTGTGAGCCCTTAGAGCTGCTCTGAAAACTTTTGAACAGGCATGTTTTGGTTTGGAGACCCAATAGTCAATTCACGTTAGACACCTCCAATCTGTGCAGCTCAGTGCTCCAGGCAGCATGAGCCTTATGGGCAACACATGCTCTTCAACGGTGATTCCTGGAACAATCTCCCCATGGAGAAAGCCAAATCTTTGTATAAGGGTAATTTTTCCTGTTGTTTTCCATCTTAAATGCTAACGTTCATAGAAGAAATCTAGTGCTCAGGGCTGGAGAAGAGCCTGAAGGCCTGAACAGGAGCAGTTATCAGATTGAAAACTACCATCCACACTACGTTGTCTATCACCAGGTGGCTTTGGCCTCACTTTGGGGACTTTCTCTAGAAAGACCGAGGTCCTTTGCAGGCCCTGTGACTTGCTTTTGCCCCATGTCTCACTGCTGAGAAGACTTTCCAGCATTGCTTACATAGCGGATACTGTGGAATAGAAATCCTGGCCCCAAACGAAGCAAACAGGCTGAGATTCACAGACTTCTTTTGCATAGGAATAAAGAAAAACTGCTGCCGAGACCGGCTGGATTTGAACTGGTGACCCAGAAGTGATACCTTTGGTAGCCGTCTCTCTCCGCTTTCACGCCTGATCTCTAAGTTCCCCTCCAGCGGTGTTATCTGTACACGAGTGGTCTGCCTGGGTTTCCCTACCAAGCCATTAGCTATAAATTTACGGGAGCTGACTGGCACTAGAATTTGCCTTGTCCTTCTGACAGGGCGAATGTGTGGCTCTAACGCAGATAATATGGGATAGGTTTCCATTACAGGCATTTGCATGATATATACTCACACACTTTCCCCTCCCCAGAGCTCGTGCGAGGGCCAGGGGAATAAATCTCGATGCCTGGTGAACCCTCACAGCCAACGCTGCACCAAATGCATGTAAATATTTGCAAAATGAGCCACTGCGAACTGGCCGTTGAGTCTCCTTAAGCATAAAACACTGTATGGGGGAGGAAAGGTGAGGGAGGTGATAGACTTTTCCGATCCTCGCGTTGTTTTGCTTTAAAATCACAACGAGAGGGCTAATATTTATTTATTTATTGCGACTTCTTCTGAAGTGAGTCACACGCACTTACTAGCAACAGCCCCCTGATGCTCATTCGCAAAGCGCCGCGCTGGCGAGTCTATCAGCATTAAATTGTTTGGTGACTGACTTTAGAGTTATAGGAATCGGAGCAATGAATTAGCAGTATATCAAATCCTGGATGGCTCCACACCTAACTGCAGCAAGATTTAAATTAAAAATACCTTGCCGACATGAAGCACTCATAAGTCAAGCGCTGGAGTTCTGTCAGTCTGGGCTTCAGCAGGGAGAGCTCGGCCCCTTTGAAACAGAAACCACGGCAAGTCCACGTATTGATCCCCAGCTGAACTGGGAAATTGCCACTTCATTTCTTTTATAAACTGTTCTTTCTTTTTTTTTTTCTTTTTTTTCTTTTCCCCCTGAAGGGGAGATGGTTGTGCTAGGAAGTTGGGGAAGGGTTTGCAGATTTGCTGCAAGTGCGTGTGGCCCCGTTTGACTTGGTTAGAGTATATTTGATTGCAAAAAGGGATTTATTTGCTTTTTGTGACCGGGGATTTGTCCATAATGTAGTGCTAGAAAGAAAACTCATTTAGAGACTAAGGAAGTGTATCCTGTTACAATTGCCTATTGATGGAGTAGCAAGCAGTTGGTGTGCAACACCGCTTTGTTTTACTTTACGGAAACTTATGTGGGGCTGTCAGAGGGAGACTTTGATTCTATTAGCGAGTTGCCCCATGGCCCTGAACAAGTCCCTTGGCTTAAATCTTCATTTCACTACCCGTAAAATGGGGGTGGCTGTGCCGCCGCACCCTTGCGGAGCACTTTGGGGCCTGAAGTGACTATCGCTTTAGCCTAGCCATCATCTAATAGTCATTTTGCTCTAACGACCTGTACAAATGAGTCACTTTTCTTAAGTGAGATGAATAAAGCCAGAGAGATTCGGACTGGGAACTCAGATGTCAACCTAAGGAATAGCATCATGTGCATGGCTAATAGCCGTTAATACTCACTGGCCGGTCCCTAGGCTGTTCCCCCATCCGCTCCTGGCTGAAAACGGAGGCTTTCGGAGACAGGACCCTGTGCTAGGTTGGAGGAAAAGGCTCTGTCACCATCAGTCCACTGGGGAGCAGAGAAAGAAGGTGAGTTAGGGCTATAACCATACGAGTTTCGGAGTGAATCAAAGGCTTTTTCTCAGATTTCCTTTGATGGACAATTTAGGAAAAAAAAGAGAACCAGGATAAACATGTCTGCATGGATCGCTAGCTTAAAAAAGTGAGTTTCTGGACTGTTTTGGGAAGCCCATTTCATTTTGTCAAGGTTTTGGCGCACATCTCTGCTGCTCGCTAAGAGCAGAGGACCGCTTAGGGTTTCATAAGCCTCAGGCATGTGTGTACGGTGTTATTTTCATGGCTTCCCTCTCCCCTGCAGGTGCGTCACAGCTGCGGGGCATCTCCTCTTTGTGGTTGCATCTCTCCCTGTGCGCGCTCCCCGTCTCTGTGGGTCTTCCCGGCTGCATGGGGAGGTTGCCCCCAGCAGCAGCCCCCTTTCCCTCCGGCTCTGCCAGCACCCAGGACTCATTCAGAAGGTTGCAAAACCTTCGTGTCTGGTGTCCGGAGTGATATGGGGTGTGCATGCATTGCATTGCCTGGCTGTGCTCTGCATCGCTCCCCAGTGCTGTTGGGGGTCGTATACCTCCATTGCCCATGGGGCTGGGACCCCGGGCTCTGCTGCTCCAGGGTATCCAGGCCTCCCTGGACGGCCCGCAGCTCCCTGGGGTCAACAGCACCCTGGGGGACAACCTGGAAGGGAGAATGGTGGGTTCAAGGCCCTGCTCTGCCACCGACGGAGTCAGGTCCCGTGGGGCGATTGCCTCCTCACCCCAAAGAAGACAGGATCAACCCTGAGTTTTCCTCCTGCGCTTAGCTGCTATGGTGATGAGTTGCTATAGAAACACATAGTTAGCATTATTATTTATTATTGAAAGGTGCTTCTTTTCATCTTTTAAACGGAGGGTCGTGCTAGGAAGAGCCCAATGGTGGGTGTGGGGTGCTGCCCACCCTGGACACCTGGGTCCGTGGGTGAGGCTTCCCCAGGATCTGGGTTTTAGTCATGCTGGAGACAGGCAACCACGCTGCGCTGGCCCAGCGGGCTGATCCGGTTAAACAAATCCCCCCCAGTATGCTCCCGTCACAGGTTCCTTCGTTCGTCAGATCCATCCTTTGGAGGGGGATTTGAGTGAAGCGTTTCATTATAATGAGCTTAGTTATTTCCAAACTAGTAATCGCGTGTCGCCATTTGGTGCAAAGGGTTTGCATTAAGTTCCGTAATAATATGTCTATTCATCCATCACAAATACTATATTCACAGGACCTTGTAGTGATTGCCTCGTAAATACCTTCTCTTATCTCTTTGCATATGCTGCTCCTTGCTGTTTGCTGAAGTCCCCCCCGCTCCTCTGCAAACCCATCCCTCCGCGCTGGGAGGCAGGGAAGCTCCCCTGGTGCTGCCAGTGCTCCTGTCCCCAGCTCCTGCTCTGCCTGAGCCTGCCTGCGGCCAGGGCCCTGGCCGGGCTGTGCGGGGACACGTCCCTCCTGGGGCCACCTTCAGCTCCTGCAATGCCAAGCAGAGCCAGCAGCGCTCGGGCTATCGCTCTGCCCTCCCTCCCTCGCTTTCCAGCCGCTGTGCGTGGGACAAATCCTGCTCTTTGCTCCTCCCTAGCTGATCCAGGAATGGATGCTGGGGGTAGGAACAGGGATGCCAAGCCGGGCACCTCGGTCCCCTCCTGCAGACACTGGGTTCGTGGCTTCTCTCTGAAGCCCGCAGCGTTGCGTAGGTGGCTCTGCAAGGATGCCTCCCCCCATCCTACCGTCCTTTGCACCCGGGCAGTGCCGGGGCCCTGAGGATGCTGAAATAGCCGCCGGGGTGGCTCGGTGGGGCCGGGAGGTGAAAAGCTGGGAGGATGGAGGGGACATCCAGAGGCACCGGGAGGAGCTGGGCTGCTTTTCCCCTCCAGCTGGGGCAGGTGCAATGCGCCCCGAGGCAGAGGGCTCAGTTTTGCTGGTAGCAAGGATTAGCTGCACAGTTCTTGCTCCTTCCCCTCTCAGCTCTAAAGGACTCCCTGGAAAATGCCTGGCTAAAAAAAAACCCGACCCCCCCTCCAAGCATAAAAAGCTTCCCTTGATGCGGAATTAACAACTCGGAGCTAAAGTTTCAGGGCTGGCCGACGTAGCTGCGGGCAGGGATTTTGCAGCCCCTCCTTGCAAGCCTTGCACAATGCTCCAGGTGCAGGGCTGGCTCCGCTCCCCAGGGTGGATGTGCCCCTGCGGGATGGGGGAGGGATGCATGGATGGCTGGACCAGGGCAGGTTGCTGGATGTTGAGGGATTCAGGCATTGGGATATCTCTGTGGTTGCTTGCAGAGCTCAGACCTTGAAGTTGCCTGAATTCCCCTCTGTCTCCCCCTCTCCCCATCCTGCCAAGCTGGGATGTGGAAACATCCTTCCCAGCCTTTGAGGAAACAAAGGGAGGCTCTTTAAAGCCCCCCCTCAAGCAGGAATAAAACACCTTCCTTTTGCAGGGTCCATTTCATCGCTTGAAGTTGATCCCTTTGGGCTTTGTATTTCCCTTCTCAGAAGCTGAGCGCCCCACAGAGAAGAGCCAAAAACTCCCTGGGGTGCAAGAGCAGGGTTCAGGGGTCCTTCCTGGGAAGTGCAGCTTGGAGGCTGAGGGAGAGAAGCTGGTGTCCACAGTGCAGGTACAGAAGGCTTAGTGCTCACCCCTCCATCTGCCAGAAAGCCCTGCAACCCCATGGGCTCTCTGCATGCCCAGGAGACAGAGCTGCCTTCCAGAAGTGACCTCTGAGGCTGGATGCATCCCCAAGCGGGATGCAAGTGGACGAAGGTGCGTTTTTTTTCTTGGGCTGTATCTCTTTGCATACCGGTGAGAGCACATCTTCCCCTGTCTCGTCCCCGCAGAGTCGCACCTAGCTGGTCTCTGCGGCATTGATGGTTGGGAGCACCTTGCTGGGGCAGGAGATGCTGCCTAGTGTCCTGCATGACCCGCACCCCTGGTGCAGTTATGCACAGCACTTAGTGGGACCTCCCCTAAAAGGATGGGGAGCATCCTTTTGCCCCTTGGCTCTTTATGGCAATTGAAAACCTGTCGTGTTTTGGTAGGGTTGCCGATGTGGATGTGGGCCTGGGGTTGTTGCTTCCTTTTTTTCCCTCTCGGCTTTCTGCAGGCTGCTTGGATACTGGGCTGTAGGACTTGCGCATTTGGAGAAAGCTCATCCGAGGGTTGCCACCGCTGCGGGATGGCACCTTGGATCCCACCGCATGCTACACTGTGAAGCCTCAGGTTGCTCTCCAAACTGCAGCTCAAAACAGAGTCCTTTGGGCTGCTGGACTTGGAGGGACTTTGCAGCCTCTGGAATTTCCTTCCGTGATGGCCCCTGGGTCCCAGGAACACCTCACTGTGGTCCAGCGAGGGGCCTGGGCAGGAGGTCGTAGCTGCATCCCTCTGCCTGGAGAGCGGAAGGGAGACGAGCCGCATGCGACAGGAGTTGGACACTGAAGACTATGCCTGTAGGATCCATGCAGGAAGGTTTTTGTTTTTTCCTCCCTTATAATGGACTTGCTGCTCTTGCCTGCCTTTGCAAGGCAAATAGCTGAAAGAGATGCCTCTGAATGAAAATAACAACTTTTAGGACTAATTTCTCTCTGCATAATGTCTCAAAGAAAGCAGGAAAAGGAAATGGCAAGCGGGCGTAATTAAGTAAGTATTACCCATTAGGAAGGGGAAGCAGCTATCAAGTCGATTTCCATTTCCTTCTTATTTCACATGCCTGTTTTTTCTGCCTCTCCAGGAGGCAGTGTGTGGAGTAGGTCTCTCCTTAGCTTGGAGAAGTAGATAATCAGAACATGACGCGCTCCGAAGCTGTTTCCAAAGCGTTCCAAATCAGGGCTAAGCTGAGGATTTTTGGCATTCTCACAAGCCCAACCGAGCTCTCCAGCTTCTGTGGGACCTAGCAGGGATTTATTTCCCGTGTTCACGGAGGGGAACTGAGGCACAGGTGGGTAGCAGGACTTGCTTAGGTGCATATTCTTGGTGTGTCTCACCTGTCTGCACATATTTCTCTTTATTTCTCCCATTCAGTGTGGAAGTAGACATAACTCCTTGCGTCCTGGATGCTCTCCTGTATAAACCGGGGTTTTTGAAGTGTGAACTCATGGAGATGCCCTGTGTTGCACTGGGAAGCGCATTAGGGCTGAGCCCCCTCAGACACCACCCAGTCCATCCCTGCCCGACCCCAGAGCTCCGCCTTGTCCTTCTGGCGGTGGGACCCCAGGTAGCCCCAGGTTGCTCTCCCAGTTGTGCCCTCTGTTGCCTGTTAGGATAACACGTTCCCGGTGTGGGTTGTAATTACAGAGCCATCAGCGGGTGACTGCAACACGTTTTGGCAAGGATGCGGGATGGATTACGCACCAGCCTGCAGGAGAACCGCTTGCCTCCCCCCTCACCTGCCCCCCCCCTGCTCCCGAGTCTGTAAGTGGTGTTATTAAAGGCTGTCAGGAACTGCTGTCATTGGCACAGTCAATGGCTGACACAAGGCAGCCCTCAGACTTTGACTCATCTGGAGCACACGTACACACACACACACACACACACACGCTCTCTCTTATGCATGAGCCAGAGAAAAGGCAGTTTCTCAGATGCTATTTGGGCCCTTTTTTACATTTGTTTTGGAGAAGGAGTCTTGATTGTCCTATTGCGCAAGGAGACTTTGGTTTTTCATTGCACCTCATTGCTAGCACGTGTCTGGCTCTCTCATTCACTTGCAGTTGAAACTGGGGTTCCCTTTTCCCAAATATGAATAGATGCATATGCACACACACATATATATAATGTATAAAACACACACAGTTATACACACATTTGCATGCACACGCGCAAAATATACATGGTTACAAAATGCCAATCTGTCCACCCTGGATTTTTTGACTAATCGGTGCCAGCTTTGCTAGCACACAGTTCAGGAAAGAACTTGCAAGTCCAGGGTGAGATCTCTAGAGGAGGAAGAGCAGCTTGCCTGCACGTCCAAGGTTGGGACACAGAAGGAGGGACTTAGGGCAAGCCCAGTTCCTTTTTCTCTCCCACTTTGCTGTGCTGTCCATCAGGCATCGGTGGGATTGGGGCTCTTCTAGCTTGTGGGGAGGAGATGTGGGGGAGAGAGAGAAGGGAAACCTTTGAGCTCTGGGTTTCGCTCCACCACAAGACTGGTGCAATCTTGGAAAATTTTTTGTGTCTGGGAATGTGGCTTCCCATGAGCTCAGCTGCTGTAATGCTTTTCAGGAGCACTCAAGTGGGGCAGCAGCAAGTTGCCACGAGTCTGGAGCAGATCCCCAAGTGATTGTGACCAGCTGGCAATCTGGTTTCTTGGTCCTCGCTCTTGCATACACTTATGCTTGAGGAAGACCCCAACGGCCTCGTGCTCTGGCTGGTTAATGCACGTGGTGCAGAGATGTGTTTCTTTCCAGCAGCAGCCCCATGCAGGCTGCTTTCTTGCCCTGTCACCTCTCCTTTTGAGGGGAGCAGGGAAGAGCTACCATCTGCATGTATGGATGATTTTCAGGCTTTTCGTTACCTGTGCAAGGATGGGGAAAAGTTGCAGTGCAATCCTTAAGGACTGTGCCCCTCAGCTTTGCAGCAGAGAGTTGGAAGGGGGAAGAAAAGGTGCTTTGCAAGCAGCAGTTTTATTTAGCGGTCGTCTTCTCTTGCATCTTGCTTCCCCTTCCCCAGTAACACAGACAGCGGAGCAGCTTTATTTCATAATAAACAAAAAGGTCTCCAGGTGCAGGTTTGTGTTTGCCTGTCTCTTCTCTGCTGCTCTCTGCTAGTTGGTGACTTACTTTGCCACCCATAATTAGCCTCTTTCAAGGTCTCATTGTTGCCGGGCTGAGGCAGAAGGTTATTACAGCAACCGCCTATTCTCGAACATGGAAAAATCCATCCCTTTTTGAGTTCAGTGTTAAGAGGGAGCAGATTTTAGACTGCAATATGTTGTTGCTGTATGCCTGGAGCTTGTCTCCGCAAAGGTCAGTCCCTCACACAGTTTGAGTAACTCCCCTGGTTTTAATTTGGCTTTTGCAGGCATGTCACTTATTTCTGTGGGGTGTCTGTCTAGGGCATTCAGACCCTGGAGTTTCCCGTGTTGAGGTGCTTGGGGATTCAGATTTGTAAGAAAACGTTCCTTTTCATGTAGACATTTTGCTGATACAGACTTCGTACAGCCTTTTTAATATGACTGTGGAAAAAAAATGAGCATGAAGTGAAGACAGAGGCAGACAAAAAGAAGGTCTTCCATTAGGGAATAAGACTTCTTAGCAGCAGCAGAGACCTCTGGTAGCCACGGGCTCAAGCCAGCTCGAGCTTCCCAAGGAGCTTGTTGAAGCTCCAGTGCAAGGGGAGAGAGAGCAGGGTCACGGGTATCTTCATCCCATAGCTCAGCGGTGAAGAAATCTAGCTAGGTTTGATCTTTGGTAGGATGCGAACCCACTTCTTTCATCGCTCAAGAGCGTGTCGCAGTGGTGATACAGCAAAGCGTTGCTCATGGGAACATCTGGGAAAAGAGGAGCCCCTGAGCGAAGGTTCGCTGACTTAGAGGTAGGGATGGAGGTGCCCATCTGCCGGCATGGCCACGCTCAGCTGGGCACCCCTGCGCATCGCGGGAGTGGGCAGGCGGCAGAAGGGACCTCTTTCGGGCCATGATGATGCCGTTACATGCTGGGTGAGAACTGAGGGGTGAAGATGTGTGTTTGAGCTTTCTAGGCAAAGGAAAGAGTCAAATACCTATGGTATATCAAATGCCATGCTCTGTTCCTATGAGACTGAGTTATTAGCGAGAAGGAAGCTGACCTTCTCCCATATTTATGAACTGAATCTCGTTTTCTTTGTTTTTGTGTATTTTTTTTCTTTTTTTAATCTCCACAAGCCTGTTACAGAAGGAGCTCAATACTTCAGTTCACAGGAAATAACACTTTTTTTCATTTTCTCCTTCAGTGGATTTATTTTTTTTTGGTTTTAATGCTGGTTCAGAGGAACAGGCTTTATTCCCTGTAGCTTTTCTGCTTTTCAGTTTGTTTGACACACTGAAAATGGACATTGCTGCAGATATGTGTGTGTGTCCATTAGCTGTCCTGAGGCCTGAGGGTATTTCCCGTTAAGGCTAGCAAGGGTGCATCTCATGGAGCTGAACAAACACAATATTATTTTAATATTCACAGCCCAGCAAGTTTGATAATTAAAAGTAGTCAGTGTTTCCCTTACTGCCACACAGATCTATCCTTTAATTTTCTGGCTGTCCTCTCTCCAGCCTTCACCAATACAGCATTTTCTGCATGTCCTTTCCTGCAAGAGCTGTTCTCGAGGATCTTTGGAGTAGCAAGTCCTTTGGAGCCCTACACAGAATCCATTTCCTTTTCCTCCCTTCTTCTGCCTGCAGAGAGCTGATTTTTGGACGCTCAAGAGCTCTGCGTTTCCTGAACATAAGTTCCTTGGAGTTATCTGAAGCTACTTTGCTGAAGTACATACGTGACTTTTGAAAACCTTGGCCATTGCATTCACATACATATATATATTTTTAATCTGTTCTCTCTTCCCTCCTGTTTTCTTTCTCTGTCAGGAATCCAGCTGTGCAACATGTGGCACTTGTAGGACTTGGAAGGCAGGAAGATCAAGCAAACACAGAGCTTTCAACAGAAGAGATAAATTTCCAGAATAAATTCAAGCCACGTAGGCCCCGTCTGTTTTAGTTTTAAAGCCCCGCTGGTAGTGATGTGTGGGAGCTGTAGATATAAAGTAAAGGAGAGAAGAAGAGTTTATTTGTATTATTTCTGGCACCTTGGTAGAAAAATCTCTGTTCTGAGGTCATGGTGTTTGGCATAATGTCAGTCTGCATGGATCGCACCAGAGAAACTGCCTGTTGAGCGCTACCTTGCAGCGCGTTTTGAAGGCAAAGAGAGGGGAATTTCTACACCAAGTGAGAGAGAGCGCTGTAGCTGAAAAGAGGAAAGTGCCGGATTTGTGGGGGCGTGTGGGATGCAGATGGCTGCAGAGGAGAAATGTCTCGTTCTTAATAACACATCGAATTGCGATTGCAGTTTTACACCTGTGTACGCCGTTAAGATTTTTTTCTCCCGGCCCTTCGGTGCTTGGCAGGGCCACAGCTGTGTGCTGCAGGCTCCTTTCGGATGAGGATTTCCTGCTTGCTGAAGTGACAGAGAACAGGTCTGAGTTTGATGGGCCCAAAGCGTTGAGCCATGGCCGATGTTGGCCTGGCTGGACCGGTGATTTGGTCTGTATGGCATCCTCTATGTTTCCTGAGTGTTTGTGTGTTGGCCAGCTGAGCAAAGAGGGATGCTATACGGGCGCGTTGCTTTTCGGAGAATTCTCTTCTCAGTGCTATGCTTTTGTTTTACTGAGTTAAAAATATATATATAAGCCCTAAAACGGCACCCGGGTGCGCTCCCCAAATCTGCTCCGATAAGCTCGGTAGCGCCTGGTTCGGATCAATGCCACCAGCAATGCAGACTGCGATTCCCTTCCCCTGCCCCCTGCCTTTTCCCAGCAGCTTGCAGCCGGAGCAGATTTACAGGCTCTCGCTCTTGAAGCTAGGGCAAATCTCAGCCCGTCCTCCCACCCGAGCGCTTACATCATGTTATTAAAATCCATCTGCAGCCACCCAAGCCTCCGCAGCCAGCCCCAGGCTGCGCGTCCGGGCCGCGCGGGAGCCGGGGGCTGTGGCAAGGCGCCGGGTGCTGCAGCCCCTTATCCGACGCCCCCGGGGCTGGAGCACAGATGACGCTCGCCACGAGCTTCTTGCTCCGGCTGAAGCGGTTCTGACGGCATATGGGCATGGGTTTGCATGCTTCTCATGGTATTTAGGAAGCCTCTAGTGCTCTGGACTGCTTTCCAAATAGCCGGCGGAGTCGGGGAAGAGAGCGACAAACTCTGTTTTGGAAAGCGGCATGAGCAGAGAGAGGGAAGCAGGAGGAAAACGGGTGCAGGTTTGCCCGCTGCAATGGCCCACGGGGAGCAGAGGGCATGTGAAAAACAGTCCCTGGCGGATCTTAGCCTTTCCGCATCTGTGCATCTGCTTTGGGGTATTTCTTCAGGTCTTGCACCCTGTGCTATCAAGGCTCCCATTTCTAATGAGCGGGACTTCATGAGCAGAAATGACATTCCCACGCCCCCGTGTTGAAAATGCCCCTCGCCTGAGACACAGGTGCCTTTCGACTGTGTGTGAAGAGAGATGAACAAAGCAGATGGTGTTTGGATCTGGATTAAATTAGAGTTTGGGGTGACATTTTGCTTGCAGCTGACTGAGCAAATAAGCAACTTTCTTCTGGGTAGTATGACCCAGATTTGAAACCACAGGTTATTGCAAACCCATAAACTATCTGTTCTTTTGCAGACTGAAAGGACTCAGATGCTTGTTTCTGGTGCTGGGTTTTCTCTGTAACACCTATCCTAACCCAGCTAATGCTTTGTGGTGATGGATCTGCAATTATGAGGCTGTGCAAATAGCTAAAACAATTGCATCACTCTCCTTGTGGCTGCTCTAGGATGATTTGTTGATAGGACCAGGCATTTGTTTGTGCAAGCAAGGGGTCAGATCCTGCAAAGTGCAGTGCACCTGCAGCTTCCATTTACGTCTGAGTGTCTGGCCTAGGGAAGATGTTTATGAAAGGAGAGAGAGAGAGAATTTGCCTTTTACAGATGTGCTTGCAAGCTGTCTAGAAAGTGCCGTTGTTGATGGCAGCCTAAAAGCGTCTCCTTTCAGTGTTTGTTTGTGTGGGGAAATGCACATTTAAATTACAGAAAGCTTTAGCAGCAGAGGAGTTGGAGGAGACAGCTCCTCCCTTTCTCCCCCCTCCCCTGGCCCTGCACTGGATGACAGCAGCAGGACTCTGCTTCATGTCATTTCGGGATGCCCTGGACGCTTCCATGCAGATGCACAGCTGAATACGGTGACCGCTGAACAGTTTAAAGTAGCTCCAACAATGACACTCAAGTGTATAATGCACCTATTCTGCTGATGCTGGCAAGTGCTCATGGAGTGGATGAGTTAAGACCGATGGGAATTTACAGCTCTGGAGCCGTTAGGGGATGTGTGTGCTCCTAAAACACTGCACCGAAGGAGACTCTAACAACGAAAATCAGCTGTAGAGGAGGTTCTCCTGGTGCTGTGCGCTTGGCTCTGCAGAACAGCTGGTCTTGTCGCCGTGGCACTGCCCTGGGCATCCAGTTCGTGGGCTGTGTTTGTGGCTCTGCCATGCTGACTCTGCGGGACCTTGGCCAAGTCTCTTCACCTCTCTGAGCCTCTGTCTCCCCGGGGTGTTTTTAGCCCGAAACTTTCCGGAGGTGGGGACTGGCTCTTAGCGGGAGTGTTTTGACTAGAGCCTCTGGTTGCCCTTGCAAGCAGCAGATGTGCTATTTTACCGGGGAGCTGGATGGATGCTTCAGGACGAGGTGTGAAGTGCTGGTGTGGACTGTGGCAGGACGGTGAAATAACAGTGGCATCATACCATCAGGCTTGGTGCCATCTGAGCCTCCCAAGTCGTCTGTGCGGTTTTAATCTATATACACATATGTACACTCCCTAAATGTGGGCCGCTGCTTCTGATTCTGTTGTCTTATAAATGGACAACTAACTCTAGGCTTGGCATTAAATATTGTTCTTGAGAAGGAATTGCAAGGGCATAGTATTGTCCTTTGTTCAGGGAGACCTTCTGCAACGTCTTCTCAATGCACATAGAAGGGTTAGGAAATATGTCGGATAACGTTGCCTAGGCAGCCTGTGTTTGATGTTATGGAATATCATTTGTCCCTTTATACAGTTAAGCAATTACTTTTTTTTTTTTTGCCCTTTTCTTTCTATAGTTGCACCTTTCATTTTGATAAACATTTTCCAAGACCTTGAGAAAGACAGCATTGGAAACTTCTCCCCAGAATTTTAATTTCATGGAACTGATTTGTCCTCCACATGTGTCACCAGCTGGAGGAGACCCATCCTAGGGGAATCTGAAGACTCAGGAGCTATGGGATCCATGCCCCACTCAGGAGGAGGGGATGTTTCAGTTCTGCAATCTTTCCACATGTCCCAGTCTCTGCTCATATCCCCTTTCCCAAATTGTATCTGTGGCAATAGCTCAAGCTCTGTCTAATCCATCCTGGGAGCAGTGGAAAAGTCAAAACCTTTACACGCCGTGTATGGAATGTGATTATTAGATGCTGTAACTTGGTCAAATTTGGGTAGACTTTCAGGGAAGACCAGAAGATCTCCATGACAGCAGGAGAGGACACTCCCAATTTTTAATGCCTGCTCCAGTGCACAGAAGCTTTCCAGTGAGATGGTGGAAAGAATATTACCAAGGTCAAACACAGGAAAAATTAAGATCCCACAAAAACTCCTTTTCTCCTAATTTAGTTCTCAGAATTGTCCAAGCCATTCTGAATGCAACTTTTTACAGAGATGTTAGCCTGAGGCAGACACCGAGTTGGGAAAATTGTCTCCTGAGTAGTTAAGGTTTGTCAAAGTAATGAGGACCTTAAAACCCAGTCTTAGAATAGAACATGTCAGGCAACCTGAGCTATAGGTGTTGCTACTACTGCACAATTATGCATGCACACACTGGCCTGCACAGGGTGTACAGGAATTGCACAATTCCATGCAAAAAAAAAAAAAAAAAGGCTGTCTGTAGGCTGTACAGAATAGATTTGCTCATCTCCTTACAAATGAAGCCTGTATTTGTGTATACAACATATCAGCTCTCTTATAATCTTTTTGTTAACAAATATAGCATGTGATTATCTTTTGTCTATATTATCACGACTCTGTCTCTTGTCTATATCTGACCCTAGCCATATCTGTCCTCCCTGGCTCAGCAGTATCTTGAGACTGTCAAGTATGATTTGGAGCTAGTTATGCTACAGCAACAGCCGGGCAGGTCTCTAAGAATAACTTCCCATTGGCCTTTGTATGGATTGGCAGATAGCTAGGCTTGTCCTTTGCCTTGGGGTGACAAAGTCACTGGAAGAGAAAACTAGTAGCAAACTGGTAATAGTTTATTTACGTATTTTTTTGGAAAGAGGAGGGGGAGTTCAAGCTGTGCCACTGACTCTGCTGAAAGTGCTTGTTGCTCTCTTCCCACATCCTCATCACAGCTTATAAAATGGGGCATCACAGGACTGTGGTGGTGCTGACGTAAGGTATAGACATCAGACTGCCTTTTTCCCCCCCTGAAATGCTCACAAAGCCCCTGCTTATCAGGGTTGTGCCCACACTGCCTCATTATGGCTATCAGCAGAACGAGCACCGTCAGTCCCCCTTGCTGCTGCTGGGCTTGAAATTGTTTCTCAGCAGGATGCCTCTGCTAGCGTGCGCTTTGGGCTCTCCATCAGAGTCCTGTCGCCTCATTCTCCTTTTGGATCGGGTGGCATCTGAGCCGTCCTTCAGCCCGACTGTCAAAAACTCCGAGTCAAGTGGGGATTTTAGCCAAAGAGCTCTAAGGGGAAGTCCTCTGAAGAGAACATCTCTCGTTTGGGCTATCTTGGTTTACTCGCAGGGGTTCTCTCTGAACACAGCAGCTGCAGTGAGCCCCACTTTATTTAGAACTTGACAAAAAGTACTTTTAAGTTAGTTTAGTTAAATTTTATACACCATTTTAAAGTAGTTTTTATTGTGTTTATAAGGGAAAGGTCTCTGTGGACAAGTAAAACCTGCAGTAGATTATCGTTCAAAATATTGTGCTTTATTTTTTCATTTGAACAGAAAAGTTCTCTCTTTGAAGCAATTTCATATCTGCAGAAGATGCCTGGAATTTGGATCTGGTGTACTTTGAAGCAGAACTATGGATGAGACAGCCTTTTGAGATCTCTTAAAGACCTTTTTTTCAAGACCACAGAGTCACAGAAATAGCAGAAACAGACTACTTTTACTTAACACTTGCAAGTTATATGCTAACAAGAATGGGACTTAATTGCCCTGGGTGATACAGAGAAATGACCGTCCCACATATGAACTGCTTAGGGGCTGAAAGACAGCACCTGGTTGGTGAAAGAGCTGGCACATAAAAGGCAGAGTGATAAAAGAAATAGCATGTGAGGGCCTGGGAGATTCATGGGTGCACAAAGACCCACCCACGAGTGTTTGTGCACTCAGTCCCTAGCCTTGGTCATAATTAGCATGTGCAGAGTAAATGAAACAAAAAGATGCATACTTCTTTCTTCTTAATCTCCAGTATAGTAGTCACCATAAAAATATTGCTAACAGTTGCTAAGCTTTCTTCCAAACTTTGGTACCCCTTATTCCTCACGGTGGTACCATCTTTGATTTTCCCAGTCCTGGTGCTTGCACCCTGGCCTATCCGTGCCTCTTTCAGGCTGCTTTGCTCCAGCTGCCTTTTGAATATGCAGTGAAGTCTCAGACCTTGAAGACAGGGGCTTCTTTGAAAGTGGTTTCCCCAGGTCCAAGTATAGATCTCAGTGCTCCAACAACCAGTGGATCAAGGTCTAAAGGTTTTGTTTTTAAGTCCCAGTTTTATCCTTACTGGTGCCTTATATAGGTCTTTTGGAAGAAATAGCAAGAGACTGTAAAGTCACTGTGAATGTTGAGTTACTCTCTGCACCAGGCTTTCGGGAAACAGATGAAGTATGGTCTCTATCTTATCGGATGTGACTTTTTGTGGATTTATACATTGCTAATCACAAGACTTCAGCATGAGATAGAGGACTTGTGTCTCACAGATCTTCTGAAGACTGCAAAGCAGAGGGAATCATCCACCCACTGGCATTCAATGCAACATAAACCATGTTGTATAGCCTGAGCCAGCATGAAAATAGCTGCCTGCTGACTCATGGAGAAACCTGAGGTCAGAGGCTCTTCCTTACTGTGTGGGGATCAGAGTGGTGTTTTAGGGCTCACTTCAGTAATGGGACAGATCCAGAAAATTTAAATGCTTGATTTGGGTACTTGTCAGAGGCCCTTATACCTGGAAGGGAAGTTGCAAGAGTAGCCTTGACTTCTGCAATGAAGGAAAAACCATTTTCCTCAAGGCTGTTCTAAAACGCTATAACTGAATTACCAGCTGGGAACACTTGCTGGGATTAAACCCAGTTCATGTTCTTTTCAGTATTCATCCCTTTAGGGGGAGGAGGAATGCTTATTCCTGTTGGCGTCTAAAGTCCCAATTCGATCAGGGTCTCCTAAACCATAAAGTGCCTTTTAATTTCTCTGCCGTGCCCTCCCCGTGAGATTTGCGTCTCAATTAAACACAGCAGCGTACCGCTTCACAGTGGGAGAATGGAGCCTCAGGAGTGTATGGTGGCTTCCTTGGGGGGAAAAGAATGAGACTTTAATGCAGAGGTCAGCTTATCAATCTGTATTTTTCCCACTCAAAGTAGGAGTGCCAGTCAGTCAGCAATGTTGGGCACTGTTGTGACATAGTTTGGTTAAACTTAATGACTTTGTGTGCTTTTGCTTAATAGTCTGTTTTCTGGAGGTCTATATCGCCCCAGGTATTGGGATAAGGAATAATTTTAAGAGGTTTATCCTCAGAATACTTCGAGGAGACAGCAAAATACTGTTACCTGTGTTGTGGATATTGGAACTCATCCATGGAGACACACACAGAGTCTGATCCAGAAAAGAGAATTTAACCTCAGTCTCTGGATTTGTAGGTTATTTCCATGACCACTCAAAACTCCATTCTTGTTTTGTGGCATTGAATATCTATGTTTTTCACTTGAGTCTCTGTGGAGCAAATTCCTGGAAGACCTCAGAAAACATTACAAGCCTCTCTGCTCTCCCTTCCAAGCAGAAAGGAGCACAGCTCTGACCTGCTTTTGCTGTTAGAAGAACTGGATAACTCAGTCTGAAATACAGGGAGAAAAAAATACCCGCATGCAGTTTTCTCATACAGGGGATCATGAAAGAAGGAAGAGAGGTCCCACTCATGGCAAATGTCAATCCCATCACTTAATGTGCTTCAGGAGGATGTGCAGGTACCAAGATGATGGGCACCATCTGAGTACTTGAATAAAATAACCTGTGTGATGGGTATAAATTGTGCTGTTTCGCTGGAGCTTAAGTGCCTTGCAAACAACCCATTGCTGAAATTAATCTCTCTATTTGGGACAAGCCGCAGCTTTTGCTGGAGTCTGTTCATTGTGGCGAGCTCCAAAGAAAAGATGCTCTGAATCGGGATGTCTTCAAAGAGAGACTTGCCTTCAATTTCCGTCAGGCATTGGACAGGTTGTAAGTTCGGGGAGAAAGGCTTTAGCTGAAGTTAGAAGCTGGTCTTTGTTGAGGGAGTTGTCGACAATGTCTCCATATGAGTTTTCTCTCTGTGTCAGCTCCCAAAGAAAAGCTTCTATCCATGGTAATCAGGGTTTATTAAAGGAAGCCAGGAAAAATCTTTAGCTGAGATTAAAGGGATTGTGTAGCTGCACTTGGTGCTGAATTGCTGTGCCGTGGCTCCGTTGCTGGGAGTCTGCCTAGTCAGCATCTGTGCACGGCCTCCCGTGTCCCAGGAAATGAATAGCTGTGCCTGAGCGGAGCAAAAGTAAACAGAGGAGTGCGCTGCCAGATTAACACTGGGCTTCACTAGCTGCTGAGCCCGTGCAGCGGGCATTCCCTGGTAGCCCTGGGCATGAGCAGGTGTCTTCCCAGCCAGGTGCTGCCCGGTGGAGAGCACACCGGGGGCCATCTGAGCCCATCCCACCATCGACCAGGACCCCGGGGTTGTGGCTGACCCACCATGCAGGAGGAGGCAGTTGGATGTGATTCCCTCCTGCAGTGCTGGCTTTGGGCACGTTTCGGTCCTGCTGTAGATTTTAACTGGTGTTTTTGCTCTGAGCTCCTGGCTGCAGCAGGCCGCTGGGCGGGTTTTGCTTCCTTGGCTCTTTCCAGCCAGGCTCTCATGCGTGACTGCTCTGGTGAGGCCCTGAAGTCTTGCTGCTGACCTTGCAGTGTCCCTGCTGCTGAACGTGGCTATCACAGGGGATCTGCTGATTCAAACCTGTCTGCCACCTTTCATGGAAGGAGGGCTGTGTGCACGTGAGACAGCCAAATAGGGAGATGCTGTCGTCTCTCATGCTCACCCTAGGACATGTTCCTTTCAGGGGCTTCAATGTGCTTCCTCAGACATAAAGCATCCGTCTTTACCTTTTCCCCTTGAAGCTTCCTGGGTTGTGAGGATGGATTCAGCACACTCTGACTTTTCCATCTAGTAACACAGGCACCAGATGAGTTAAAAGGAGCTTGGAAAATTTCTTCCTCTTGAATTTGTTTGCATTCACACTTTTCTTGTCCAGGGCCCCTTTTCCTGACCAGAGGGTTGCATGTTTTCCAGTCTTGGACTGTTCCCGGGAGAGCTCAAAGCAGGACCAAGCTGCATCCTCCACCTCGGTGGTCTTCAATCTTTTTGGAAATGGTTGACAACAGTAAACAAGTAACTACACTGTAAAGTAGTATCATAACTTACTGTCCTTGAGGTGGAAACTAGTCCTTAACCTGAACTGTGTGAATTCAAAGGTTCTTATGGGGAATATGTTATTTGCAAGCTATAGACTAGCGATCCTAGGTCTAAAGGCAAGAGTGTGGAGCAAGACCTTATGTGGGAGCTGACTCTGAGACCTTCCTCTGACATACCTGGTGCTGACTGTGGGCAGAGATGGACTATCCCCTGGATAGAGTCTTGTATGAACTAGATGGCTTTGGGAGAGGTCTTTCTCTGCTTCATTTTCATGCCCTGTGGAGGTTCAGATCCGGCGTAACTTTTCTTTTGGAGGAAGAATGATATCTTCCTTTGGGACCTCTGGATGTCATGAAGGTTGTGTAGCATCACTGCTTGAACTGTGGTCAGAGAAAGAGGTAGCAGGATCTCTGCTCTTTCATGCTTCAAGGAGATAAGAAACTCAACCAGGAGGTTCAGCCTGGAGGTGATGCATTTAGAGCATCCTTATGACCTGTAGGGTCCTCTCAGCACAGCTGCTGTGTGTAAGGAATCCAGCAGAGCAGAGGGGCAGCTGTTTGAGTAAGGGAGAAAAGGGAGGGTTGGGTTCCACCAAAAGAACTTCCCTTACTGATCTCTGGGGCTGTGGGACCTGCGTGACCTCCTTGGGGATCTTGGGCACCTTTGTGAAGAGGCTGTTGAGGGCAGGAGCCACGTAGAGCCATTCAAGGGGACAGTCTGGTCTTGCACGGGAGTCCTGCATGCTGGGTCAGATATCACTGCTGGCTACATCTTGGGGGAAATGGAAGGTGAACCTGGTCATTGTGGGAAGCCAGTTTGGGTTTATTTTAGAAATATCCAGATCAAAGCCTAACTCCAGACCTCACTGTCTGCTCAGTGAGGCCTTTTGTTTATTTGTGCTTTTTTTTTTATAATTAGTCTCTTGCAGGCCAAGCAGTCCAAGAGACGGGGTATGTTTGGCACCATGTTATTTGCCTTCCCAGCTGCTATAATTTTCCCCTGTCCAGATGTGGGCAATGAAAAGATATGCATAAGTCCTGCCTGGTGCATCCTCTGAGGGGTAGTACAAACCATGCTTTATCCCG
The DNA here is from genome assembly GCF_036417845.1 of Apteryx mantelli. Lineage (NCBI taxonomy): Eukaryota > Metazoa > Chordata > Aves > Apterygiformes > Apterygidae > Apteryx > Apteryx mantelli. The sequence goes on along the minus strand of NC_089978.1, from coordinate 219,754,847 downwards.
CAAGCTAAACAACCAGTCCTCCTTGCCTCTGCCCTCTGCTGTTATTTATCAATTAACCCAATTGCAAATTATAGCCCTTAGAGGCTCCAGCAGTGACTGTGGCTCCAGGATGGAGGGCGCAGGGCAAACAACATGAGCAGACAAATGAAAAGGAAAGGTTGAGTGCCAGCAGCTCACAGAGAGAAAAATCCCTCTCCCAGGGTTGCTCAGCCGGCTGCTGGAAGACAGCAAGATAACCCCAGGCTCCCAATTTCCCTGATTTGCCCCAAAAGTCTGGTGAGAGGCTGTTCCTGTGCTTGCCCAATGGCTGCCAGCACTGGCAGACTGTCGAGGCTCTTCCCTCTGCAGATGAAGATCTTCCCCCATGAAGTTCACTATATCTGAAGTGCCCTCGTCCGCTGCAAAAGTGACGCCTTACCTAGCCTCTCCAGAGTCTCTTCAGTTTCCAGATCAAATTTACTGGCTTTGCAAGGAGAAAGGTTCTCCTCCCACCCCCCACCCTTAAATGTGGGAGAGACTCACCTTTGTATCTCAAAGCCAGTCAGGTTTCTCACCTGTTTCAGCCTCAAAGATTTCGTGGCTGGAGCGTATCTCCTTTCACGCTGTGCCGGACACTTATTTTAATGGGCAGATTTTCTTTTGTTGTTGCAACTTAAGTCCCAGCCTCTGTAATGACCTCTGGGCAGATGGCTCTTGTTGCAGAACAGGGACTTTTAGTTCGCTCTTCAGTTTATGGGTCATGGCAGTTCCCATTTCCTTGTCCTGCAGCTGTGCTGACTCTGCAGGGCTAAGAGGAGCAAAATATAGTAAAATATACGGGTAAAATAGATATCTTAGTAGTTTAAAAGAATAATTTCTTCCTAGGTCTGTCTGGTGCCTGATCAAACCAGTGTCTGTTAGAAATATGGATCGTAACTTATAAGTGACGGGAGCCGGTGTTCAGGGTCGCCACGTGATGTTTCTGAAAGCAGGACTCAAACAGGGCCAGCTTCTCTCTTCTGATACTCTCTCAGGGATGGACTCTTTTGAAAGAGGAGTCGTTGTGCTGGGAGAGCTCATCCCGTCGCCACTCTATCCATCATAATAAAGGTTATTAAAAGCCCTGCGTGACTGCCCTGTGTATCCCTGCAGAGAATCCTCTCTTGCTGGCAAGAGAGTCTTGCGAACTCTGCAGCGTAAGCTTAATTTTATTAAATATTTGTTTGACCAGAAAGGAGAAGCGGGACAGGGTAAACATGCCTAAAGTAAATGTAAAATGACCTTTGGCTGTTGTCTATCAAATGCTCGGCGCTGCTGAGGTAGGGAGGGCAGTGGAAGGTGAAGGTGATCACACAACTGCCTTGAAATTCTGGCTACTGTGAGAATTTTAAAATATTTTGGCAGTGGATGCTCTACAAGCCCAGATTTACCCTTTATACTACCAGATCTAATCAGTATACAGGTCAAAAGAAGACAGGATTTATTCGCTTTAATATTTCTTGAAGTAAATTTTGCAGTTCCAGTGATGTTAGAAGACTTACACAGACTGGAAAAAGCTATGAATCCAGACCTGTATCATTGCCGCATCTCCCATCCTGCTGGGGTTTGCAAACAGAATGATTTCTACCTGCCTCCTACCCTGCACAAGGGCTGGCTGTCATCATCTTTGCTTATCTAGTGACACCCTTGATTTCAGCAAAGTCGCTCTTTGAGGGAGATGATAGGACACCAGCCCATAAGCAGTGGATACAAATCACGAAGATCTTTGGAGCTAGAGTTTGGCTTGTGTCTTTTTTAAAAGCAAGAGGCGTTCTGTGAAATTCTGATCCAGATGTTAAACAGGGAGGAGAGGGGAAGAGGCCTCAGCCCGTTGTGTAGCCAGTGCTTAGCAGGGAGCTCTGCTGGTGAGACCTGAGGCAGTAAGACTCCATCTCCCACACGCTCCGCAGGGCCAAAAAGGGCCAAGGCTGCTCTTGATACTGAAGCAGCCATGAAAAGGAGGAGGAGGAACAGGAGGCAGAGGGATGTGTTGAATGGGAAAATGCATTTCCATGGTGCAAAGACGGTGCTTGGTGATGTGCTTACCAAATTACAGAAGTGGTTTGAACCCCTTGTAGCTCCCACCACTCTGGTTAAAACACAGGAGACTTTAGGGACTCAGGAGTGCAAGGAAGTCTCCTTCCCTCTCTCTAGTGTGTCACTGGTCCCTGGACACCAGTGCCTTTTGCCTCGGGCTGCACTGAAAATTGCGATGCAAAGGAGCAAAGCTGGGCTGTTAGTTTTCCTGCTTCACGGTTCTTTAGACTTTATTATTGCTGATAGTTATACAACCCCTTTCTCCTCAGCACTCTGAGATCATCGGTGGAACTGTAGCTCTCTTTTAGATGATTTCTTCTTGGCTGTGCTGTGAGTAGAAGGTAGCCTTGCGGTAAGAGCCCAAGGGAGAGTGGGACCTGGTGCTCAGTTCCCTCCTTGCTTGACTGTGCTCACTGTAGATGTGGTTCTGCATGCTGGCAGACCACACTGTGCTCCAAGCTGGACAGGCATGAAGCAGCTTTGATCTGGAAGCCACAGAGAGCCTGTTCAAACAGGCCTATTCTGGACCAACATCTCCCTGAAAGGATATGAAGCTCAGACCAAAGCTGGCTTCTTCCTGGCTAACTTGGAGGGCTGCAAAAGAGCTCAGTATCCATCTGGACCTCTCCCTGTAGGCAGGTCCCTGACCTTCTCCAGGCTTCAATCCCTCATCCAGAAGAGCAGAATAGTAATCCTTCTCATGTCCTGTCTTCTTAGATAGCAAATAAACAGTTGGGTCAAAGCTGGTAGTGCAAATAATAATATTGCTTGATGTTTCTACCGTTAGCCTTCTGCACAGATCTAGCATCCAGTGGATTTGTGTGCTGCACCGTGGGGCACATGTTTGTGTAATGGACGGTAAAAAGGTGCAGATTTATTTTTCTGCTATGTGATTTCTGCTCTTTCTACCAGCATCTTTTCTTTCAGGAGGGTTGCCTTTGTGCTGGTTTTAAGTAGAGAGCTCAGAGACGAGAAAGGGAGGATTAGCAATTAAATACGCTCAGATGATGGCATGGTTGTGAAGGAAGGAGGAGGAAAAAATACTCCATAGTAATGTACTTTTGTTTTCTTTTCTCTTTGCTTGTAGGACAAAATCTGCCAGGGAATTGGTGTTTTGAAGACACTTACAGCATTCAATCCTTGTTCCCTTGGGAATACAAACTTTTCTAATCATGTCACCGGCCATGTGGAAATGGACTTGCCTGGTTTCTCACCTGCTGCTATCTGCCATGGTGTCGTCTCTTGCTAGGCAGCAGCCGATCCACCCAAAGAGGCCCTTCATCACTTTCACTGGAGACCAAGCAGAGGGGACCTTTAATCACTTGGTGGTTGATGAAAGAACTGGGCACATTTACTTGGGAGCTGTCAACAGGATCTATAAACTCTCCAGTGACTTGAAGGTCCTGGTGACCCATCAGACTGGTCCTGATGAAGATAATCCCAAGTGTTATCCTCCTAGGATAGTTCAAACTTGCAATGAACCTTTGACGCCCACTAACAACATCAACAAAATGCTCCTCATAGACTACAAGGAAAATCGGTTGATAGCCTGTGGGAGCCTTTACCAGGGCATCTGTAAGCTCTTGAGGTTGGATGACCTCTTCAAGCTGGGAGAGCCCTTCCACAAGAAGGAGCATTACCTCTCTGGGGTGAACGAGAGTGGCTCTGTTTTTGGAGTCATTGTTTCTTACAGCAACATGGATGACAAGTTGTTCATTGCCACTGCTGTGGATGGCAAACCTGAGTATTTCCCCACTATTTCCAGCAGAAAGCTCACCAAAAACTCCGAGGCAGATGGGATGTTTGCATACGTCTTCCATGACGAGTTTGTGGCATCTATGATCAAGATCCCCTCGGACACCTTCACCATCATCCCTGACTTTGATATCTACTACATCTATGGCTTTAGCAGTGGTAACTTTGTCTATTTCCTAACTCTGCAGCCTGAGATGATTTCACCACCTGGTTCCACCACGAAGGAGCAGGTTTACACCTCCAAGCTAGTCCGGCTGTGCAAGGAGGACACGGCCTTTAACTCCTATGTTGAGGTGCCCATTGGCTGTGAGAAGAATGGGGTGGAGTACAGGTTGCTTCAGGCAGCCTACTTGTCCAAGGCTGGAGCCATCTTAGCGAGGTCTTTGGGTGTTAGTCCTGAGGATGATATCCTCTTCACAGTCTTCTCCAAAGGTCAGAAAAGGAAGATGAAGTCCTTGGATGAGTCTGCTCTTTGCATCTTTGTCCTGAAAAAGATCAACGACCGCATCAAGGACAGACTGCAATCCTGCTACAGGGGTGAGGGGACATTAGATCTGGCCTGGCTCAAAGTCAAGGACATTCCCTGTAGCAGTGCGGTAAGTCAAGTGTCTAACCACCCAAGCTTAACTTCTTCATGTGCTTGTAGAGTGGGAGAGCTTAGAGCATGGCTCAGTGATTAGGGCAGGGAGCGAGGAACTGAGCCTGCTTCATTTCAGTCCTGGTTCTGCCTCCAGCTCACCACATGACCTAATTTAACCAGTTCATGCCTCAGTTTTCTCATGGACGAGCAGAGGAAGGTATCACTTTCTGACTTCCCAGGAATGTTATGATTGCTAATGAATTAAGCCAAGGAGCCTTGCAATCTTTAGGAGGAATTGGCCTGCTTTTGCTTTTTCACTATGTAATTCATTAGGGGTGAAATCATGCTTCCTTCTGAAGCGTTGGCTCATACCTTAACCAAAATAGGATTTAGATAATGTCAACGCCTTGCGCTGGTTTCTGTGTCTGCTGGTGGAATTTTATCTCCCTGAGCTGGAGCTGGAGTAGGATTTGTTCAGGGAGCTTTGTGAAGCTGGGGCTTCATTCCTTCTAGGGCTAAGAAGCACTGGTCATTAACCACCAAAGTCCCTTGTCTTGCTGTTTCTAGTCAGCTCTGCACTGTCTGTGCACTGAAAAATTAAGGCCTGACTACAAATCAAGGTTTAAATGCTGCAAGATTTAAGGGCAAGACTGGGGGAGAGCTTGGTCTACCTGACCTACAAACGGTCTTAAGAAAGTGTTTTAGTTTACTCTGTCAATTCAGTAAAGTGTCCTTGCAGAAATCCACGTCAGCCCAGCTGGTATAGGGCTGCCCTTGATATAATGCACAGAAATCAGCATTACAGCCTGCACTGCACCCAGGCTGCTGTAATAGTCGCCTCTCTGGGCTTTGATTTCCATCCTTAATTAGCTCTTTCAAGTGAGAGGCAAGTTCAAGTCTGAGCAAAGGGAATACAGAGAAACACCAGAGTGCTTTTCTGCCCCATAATCTCATGGCAGAGGCAGGACTCGGGGTAGGGGATTGCTCCAGCTTTTGTTTGCACTCAGGGCTCCTTTGCTGGGGGATCCCTGCTGCTGCTCCTTTGCTGGACAAGGAAGAGCACAGAGGGAAACTTCACTGCAGGGAGACTGATCCTGACTTACTCTGTCCTAATTCCCCTTTACACCTGTGCCCTCAGCAGCATCGTGTGAGCTCACGCTGCTCTCTCAGCCCCACGCTGGTGATGGGGAGGTTCAAGCCCTTCCTTTCAGGGGGATCTCTTCTGTCTAGACCTGACTCAGTAGCAAAACTCCCTGTGGAGTATTGCCCAGGGAGACAGGCTGTGCCCAAATCTGGCTTTGATTTTTTTTGTTTCGCCTCAAGGCCTCTGCACATTCAAAGAGCTGCCTTTAGATTTAAGCTGAGAGTTTCCCACTGGAGTTACTTTCTCGGGCTGTTAAGTCTCTCCATGTATTTGCAGATCTACTCTGCTTGTGCTCCATACTGATGCTTTTAACATTGGACCTCTTGAATCAGGAGGTTTGGAGCCCATCAGTCACTTGGCTCCTGTGGCTTTAGACAGGAACAAAAAGGCCAGCAGCTCTCTTGCGCCCCTTTTGGTGAGTCCTGGATGAAGACGACTGATAGGATTTGGAGGGACAGGATTGCAGATGTTGGGGAGAGGACAAGGAACGAGGGACTGGGTGACACAAGGGGGGAAAACCCCTAGATCATCTTTGTGACTGCATTTCTTCACTGTAAAGCAGAGATGTTAATGTTTCCCAGCTGGAGAAAGAGCCTGGAGAGCCCTGAAAAAAACCCATAAGTCTGAAAAATGTAACTGTGGACTGTGCTTTCCTTAAACTGAATTTACTTAGAGCTGCTGGCAAGCCCTGTCCGAGTTCAGCTGTGCTGCCTGAGGGATGAGGCATTACTGACTTGGCTGCTATAAGGTTTGCAGAGTCCAGCCACTAAACTTGGAAAACATTTGGTGGTTGGTGAAGTATTTTAGAGGCTGGATACATGTCCACCAAGCTTGGAAAACATTTGGTGGCTGATGAAGTATTTTAGAGGCTGGATACTTGTCCGTGAGGGCCTTGTCTCCTTTGATGATGTCCTGATTGCCATTGCATTGCTGCTCTCCCTTTCAGCGCATGCACCTGTAGCAGGTATAAAAGTGATTACAAAGCCACCAGTGTGACTTTTGCTGGTTTATGTGGGTGTCAAATATTTCTGTGCTAGTGCAGATAGAGACTTAGCCTGCCTGTGCTCAAGGCTGGAACTGGGCTTCAGCTTTGCTGTCCTGCCTCCAGCAACCGAAATCCTGCATGTGAACAGACAGAGCTGATACACTTGGCAGTGAGCAGATGGGTAGAGAGAAGCGGTGGGAAATCTCCATCAAGCATAGCAGAGAAACACTGTTAGAAGACATATTCCAGCCCTTCTTTGTGATATTAACTGTAGGGCCATTGATTCTGGAGCAGGGCTCACCACACTGTCCTTGCATCCTGGTGCATGGTCAGGTCTGGCTTTTGGCATCATATATTTTCTAGCAGTGCAATAACTGACTCAGAGAGTGTCGTGTGTGAATCTGCTTCTGTTTCTGCCATGGTGTAATGCTTGTTCAAGGCCACTTCAGGGCAAGTGAGGTCCTTAGGGGACCATTCTTGGCATGGCTCTCCTAGCCTGCAATATGTACACAAATAATTGCAGGGAGGTGGCCGCACAGCGCACTTGGCCAGAGCAGGAAAGCGCAGAGTCTGCAGCTTCTCCGGTCAGACAGCTTTGCTGGTGCAGCTGGAGCTGGGACAGCTGAGGTCAGGTAGGACCTGGCAGCGAGCTGGCCTGAAAGCACTGTGTCTCACGGTCAACCTGTAGTGGGAGACGCTGGGTCTCCAGATGTCCTGCAGGATTGGATGTCCTTGAGACTTGCCCTGGTCTGGTTTGCAAAGCCGGTGTGATGGCAAAAGACCGAAGCATAGCTGTGTAACGAGTCTGTGCCTCTCGCATGCTGATAACGCATATATGTGGGAACTAAACCAGGGGCTGCGGGTTTCAGCAGTGCAACAGCAGAGCTTTCAGACTGGGAGACACGAAAGCCCGTAGATGAATGGAATATTGTCAATGCATGTTCCCCCTTCCATCCCCGTGTTGTAGCTGTCCTCTTAATCTTCAGCATAAATCAAGGAAACCTGATCAATTTTTATGACTGGGCAGCTGATTTCCAAATTGGTGATATTCACTCAGGTGATGAATAGTTCCAGGTAATACCTCTCTGGTTTTCTTCTCTGTCAGTACCTTGCAAATACATGATAATAACTTATATTTAAATGGTATACTTGACCCCAAATGCTTAGAAATTCATACAATCAGAGAAAAATGGGACTGGGAAAAAAGAGCCTTATGAGGTCATCTGGTTTGCCCTTCTGCCTTACTTATAGCATTCTTGACAGATGTTTGTCTCACTTGTTCTTAACCTCCGGTGATAGAGATTCCTCTCTCTCCCAGATGATCTGTCTTTGCTGCTACGAAGCTTTTCCTTATGTCTAATCTAAATCTCCTTTCCTGATATTGAAGCCATTACTACTTTCATAGCCACAGAGAACACATTCATCCCCCTCCTCTATCTAGCAACTGCTTTGCACATCACTGAAATGCGACAGCTCCTGTGGTGCAGCGCTGTGCATCAGTCTGTGCAGCACGGTGAGCGAGGCTGTACAGAAGTGCAGGGTGTTTGCAGAAGGAAGGGTCGTTCAAGGGGAAAAAAGGTGTTTTAAAACTGAAAACAATCTTCATGTTGGAAAAAGAAGTCCGTGATTCAAGCATGCTTCCCAAGCTTCGTAATTAACCAAAAGCACTTTTGATACCATTGTGAAATGCTGGATTTTTTTTTAAAAAACAAAGCCAGTCTGGGAGGAGGATGGAACTGAAAATGGGCCTTTTCAGTACAGGACTTGATCACTGATTGATTTTTAGTAGTATGGAATAGGATTAACAATAGGTGCATTTTGAAACCCACTAAAAATTGCTCTACAGGGAGACTCAGTCATTGAGTCAAGGGAATCTTTCCCACTGCTTCAGGGAATGGGCAGCTGAACTGCTGTGTGGGACATCCAAGGATGGAGGAAGAAGAGGAAGGTGTTGGAGACTGAGTGTGCCAGGGTCTACTGGGGAGGTGTGGATCCTTGCTGGAGCCTTGGCTTACAATGAAGCTCCAAATACGATGTCTTGCCAGCATGTGATCCCAGCTGTCAGCTTAGGAACTGGTTCCAGCCCAGGGCTGTTATCCTGGGAGATCCCAGGCTCTTCATCAGCCTGATCTGACTCACAGCATCACCTGCCACACTGCAGACTAACAAACTCAAGTCCCTGAAATGAAAAGGTGTCACCTCCGCCACTGTAGCTTTTACCGGATACACAGTGCAAATATCTGTCCAAGATAATCAAAGTGTCTGTCCCCAACTATTGCCTGGCTTCTGCCTGTTGCTGGTATTTTCTTTTTCTTTTGGCAGGAAATGGAGTTTGACTGTTCAAATTACTGTATTCAATCTCTTCCTGTTTTTCATGGCAGCGTTGTCACTTGGGGGAGAAAAGAAATGTTTTTGAAGCTGACCAGCCAACAAAAGGCCTTGTGTAAAGAGCTGGGCAATATTTTCCCAACACTTTGCTAATGGAGGGCATGCGAGGTGGTGTATTTGGGATGTGAGTCGCTGGCTGATCAGCGACTTGGCTACGAAGGCTGCTTCTGAAAAGATGCTTCGAGGCGCTGCTGCAGTTAGCAGTGCCCAGACTCCTGTGAGTCCTACGTCCCCTCTGTAGGTCTATTCCTCCCATGGGCTCCCTCTTGCTTTCCCTGCAACCTTCCTGCCCATCTCAGATGCTTCATGGAGCAGGGGCGCTGCTCGGCCTTTGGGCCACGTGGTGTGCAAGCCTGCTTCATGCCACCAGGCTAGGACGGGACATTCCTAGCTCCAGCGACAGAGGACAGTGTATATGGTATAAGATAAAGTCAACTTGACTCCTGACGCTGCTGGCAATGGGGCGGCAGCTATTTTGCTACAGGTTGCCTGTTTCTTTAATTTCTTCTTCCTCCCAGGGGTGCGTCAGCTCGCATTTGTCGTTTCTGGTGTTAAAAACACACAGGTCTGACCAAGCACCTCTGAGATGCCGAGATGGGGAGCAGTGTTATCCCTGTTTTACAGGAGCGGTTGCTAAAGCGCAGTAAAACGTGACTTGCAGCTCAGCTGCTGAATCCTGGTGCTGTGCCCAAAGGTCCCAACTGCTGCGGGAAGAGGGAATAGCATCCTTGCTGTTGAGTTCCTCTCTAGCAAGGGGGATAGCAAAACAGATTCCTTTTTAAAAAGAAGAACATGGCCTGGAGTTGCTGGAAAGGGGGGGGCTATTTCAGGGGGCTAGGAGAAAAGTTGCTTTACTATTAAATAAAAGAGAAAAAGGAATTGCTGTCTCTACCTGTCATTTACCCCACCATTTTCCCTTAAAAGAGAAAGGTTGGGGTGAAACAGAATGTTATTTATTTTTTCTTAGCCCCTGAAAAAAGGAATACACGGAAGGAGGTCCACGTGGTACTGTTGCTTTGACATTTTTCACACCAGCGCCTGTCTGTTTCTCCCAGCCTGGATCGGATGGGTATGTGAGCCTGCCTCTTTCCCTGGGGAATGACTCACAGTCACAGGAGCAAGCTATCGGTTTCATTAGACCTCGTAGTGTCACTGGGCTATCGTAAGTAAATCTCTGCAGGGTTGACGCCACTCGTGCCAGCACGGTAGGGTTTTTTTGTTCATCTCTGCTGGATAAACCACATATGAGAGTTTTGCGTGTGCTCCTTCAGTCCAAATTATACAGGCCTACGTTGTTGATCCGAAGGTCCTCCTGGGTTTCCTCGTTGCTACTCTGCTACGTCCTCTTGATGGCATGCCTGTCAGCTGAGTCTGACCGTCCGCCGTGTCTCTTAGCCAGGCTAAAAACAAGACGTAGTTAGTCCAAAACTGGAAGCTCGTATTTCCTCCTTCCTGGGAGATCTGCCTTCAGGACCCTTGAAGTTTAAAGGACCGCTTCCCGGCCGGCTTTTAAGGGTGCTTTCCTTGTTCTTGCTCTGAAGATGCGAGCAGGAGCAGGAACCGAAAAATGGCACAGGGCAGTCTGCGCGAAGCGGGCAGGCTCAGAAATGCGGCAGCGCCTCGCGGGGAACGCTCGCTGGAGACTGCGAGGCGGCGCAGGCGGGCTTGTGACTGCCAGCTCCGTGTTTGTGCGGTCGGTCACATCAGTCTGCACTGGACGGCGCTGCGTGCGTGCGTGCGTGCGTGCGTGCGTGGCGTGTTGTCGGAGGGACTGGCTGAGCCCAGCAGCTCTGATAAGAGACGACAGGCGTCCTCCGTCGATGCCGCGAGCCGGAGGGGAGCGGAGGCTTTGCTGTAGGGGCAGTGCGGACACACGGGTGAGGCGCTGGCCTGCGATGTCCATCGCTCAGCTCCGCGATTTGCAAGTTTCCCCCGTCCACCTTCTCGCTCCTGATTTCTCCGTCTCTCGAAGGCCTGACTGTTGCCTCCCCTGCAAAACTGACGGTGCTCTGAGGAGAAAGACACTTAATTGGGGAGAAATGTTGTTGCCTTGCTACACGGGGCAGCTCGGGCAAGAGCAGAGCAAGGAGCTCTCTCCAACAACGTGGCCGGCGTTTCCTGTGGTTATTGCCAGGGTTGGAAGCGACCAGAGGTGTTTGGTGCGGTGCTCCCCAGGCTAACGGAGAGCAGCTGAATTCAAATCTCCACCTCTCCGAGCAAGGTCTTGGCCCCTCTGTAACCAGGGTTAGGGAAGTCTCCCCACCTCTTCCTCTGGGAGGCGACTAGGCAGGCTCCTTAACTAATTAGCATTAATTCACTGATTAGCATGCCCAATGTTGATGGTCTGCCAGGGACAGGACAGTTGAGGCTTAATGGAGTTGTAAGGTCTCAGCGCTGGGTGAGCACAAGACTTCTCCGATAACTGTGAGCTCTCAGTTCAGCCTGGGCATAGCTTCTGGCATCCTTCCGGACATCCTCAAAAGCCCACGGCTAATTCGGGAGGACATGCAAATGCCAACCTGATGAGCGCTCATTTGCATGGCTTCTCAGGCACTGCGTAGATTCATCTTCACTTCTTCCTTGGTGACAGCCGTTCCTCCGAAGTGCCACCTCTCTGCTTGGAGCCAGCGGGGATAAGGACACTTCCCTGTCTCTGTAAAGTACTTGGCACTCCAGGCAGGAAAAGTGGCTTTGGAGGCCCTGGGGAAGAGAAAAACAAAAACTCTTAAGCACCTATGTAAAGTGAAGGTTGTACTTAAGTGCTATAAATCAGGGCCTAATTGCATGGAGAGGATGATTGCGTTTGAGGTATTAAGTACGTTCCTCAGTATTAAACACCTGTCCTTGAAAGGATACCTCCAGATCAGTGCACACACATAAATAATACTGGCTCTAATTAATTGCCTTCTTATTATAACCCCACCCCACAACCCCTCCTTCCAAAATCCTCATTTCTTTGTCTTAAAGTGGAGAGAAAAAAAGCAAGCTTTGGAAACAGCCTCCTTCTCAAACCCGTTTATTTACTTCCCAAACTTAAGGAAAGAGGAAACCCTATGCCTTTAAGTGGCCGGGCGCCAAACCCGTGCGCGCTGTGCTGTTCCCTCCTGGCTCCTTGCGTCTGTTTGACCCTGCTCGCACAAAATGTTCATTGAGGACGGCGCAGGGCCCAAGGCTGCTGACGGGCTGTTGTGTCTGAGATATTTCAGGCGCAGCTCCCTCCCCCAGCTGCGATCCCCTTCCCAGTCCATGTGGGCTCTGCTTCAGCATCTCTCAGCATCGACCTGGTTCCCCCAGCAGATGCTCCTGCAGGTGAGCGAGGTGCCGGCTTCTCCATCACTGCCTACACTCCTTGCCACATGGATGAGTAGATTCATTGCTGGGAACTGATCTTCACTGCCAGCAACCCGGGCTGTTTTCTTATGTGGTTGAGCCGTGCGGGCGCACGTGGCTCAGCCTTACATTTTCTGAAGGCTCCATATGATCTCCTCGCATTTGTTTCCACGCCGGATGATCAACTCCTTCGCAAACCTGACCTCATATTGCCTCGCCAGGAGGTCGCCTGGCAGGCTGAGGGGAATGCTTACACAACAGCTTTTTTTTTTAAAAAAAAAGCAGCAAGCAGAACTCAGCCATCCTGGAAAAGCCAGAAGCAAAGTAACTTCAGCTCCCTGCGTGAGTCCGATGCTATTTAAAGCATCTCCGGACTGGGGGCAAGCGAGCGCTGGGGTTTGTACAATAACTGTTCTGTTGAGGAAGGGGGTCGAGGGTATGGTGCATTCAGCATTGCTCTATGGGCCAAATCCTGCACAGACCCTGTCTCACTTGCCTAATGCGAGAGGAGCTGTGCAGCGTGAAAAACAGTGCATGGCCTGTCTTACTACTTGGAGAATCAACTAAGTTGTTTAACCTCTGGGAGTGGTCTCGTACGCTGTCTATATTTATTTTATATTCCATCACATGCATAACACAGGGCTTTTTTTTTTTTTTTTTTTGCCCCTGAAATAAGCAAGTTTACCTGTTTCCCTGGTAAAGCTGCATCTTGAGGTCCCCATTGCATCCGGTGGGATTTGTACAGATGTTGGACCTGTCTACCCTAAAGGATGGCCAGTGTCAAGAGTGAAGATGGAGATGAGAAAGGCTGCTGTCCCTGCAGAAAAATGACCAATTCCCATCTGATCATATTTCTGCTCCTGCGTAGGCAGGACACTGGACAGGCCCAACCTGGCATCTGTGATGGGATGTGTCTTTGCTGTATCTTTGCTCGAGAGGCAGTTTCATAGCACAGGCCATGTCTTCTGGTAACATGACGACGGCTTGGGGACCAAGCATGGTATTTGCTCCCCCGGCTCAGTGCACGGGCAGAGACAACATGCACCTGGTTGGGGAGATGTGCCCAAGTTAAGGATGGAACTGGGGATGAATCCTGGTTCTCCCGGCACACATCTACCTCCAAACCATCCTTCTCGTCAGCCCTGCTCCCTTGCACAAGTAAATGTCAGGGAATGGAGGAACGTGGCCTCGCTGTGCTTGCTAAAGTGCAAATCTTCATTGTGCCTTTCTCGTGGAGGTAGCAAATCCTTTTGCAGTGATCTCCCCCAAGAGTGCGCTGTGATTGTAGGTATGCATGAGATGTTGCATTTTTATCAGCATCCAGTGAAGACACGGAGGGATCCAATCCCAGAGCTTTCTGTGAAGTTTTGTGTTAGGTTTCTGGGGTTGAGACCTCTGGGACTTGGAGCTGAATAACAAGGACTCAAGTTCAGGCCCTGCTGCTATAATGTGTATATGCTTCATATAATAGCAATGCAATTCATAGTACCCCAAATCTTCCCTGTGCCCTCAACATCTAGTCACTTAAATCTGGTAGCTACCAACTGTTGCAACCCCAGAATTTTCTGCTTTATGGTGCAGATTCTGTAGAAGTAATATTAAAGTAGTTAAAGAACCACTTGAAGCACAGCAAAGGCAAGACACCCAGATATGTGTGCATCTAAATGGTGACTCCACAGAAAGACAGAGAGACCTCTGTTTCCTCCGTGCAGTATTGAAGTTGGCATAGCTGATAGAGCATGTGGGTGACATTAGATCAGTAGGAACAACATCGTATTTTCCCTGTTTCAATGTCATTACCCCATCGTTGTCAGTGTTCCAAAATATAATAGGATTTGTTCAGCTGATTTATCCTGTAAACAAGCAATATTAGCCAGGCACATATTCGGATACAGACAGGGAGTGAGAGATACAGAGGCAGAGTGAGAGATCGTGCAGAAGGGAATAATAAAAATGTACTCCTCCTAAAGAGGGAATGACCCAGTACTTATCAATGGGTCGGGGCTATTGGTCAGGATCCCGAGCCAAGAAACACAGGGACGTAATTGTAATGGTGTCCCTGCTCCTGAGGGTTGGCTGCAGCCTTCCGCTGCACAGTCCCGCTTTCAGATGCAGGAAGAGTTTGAGCTTAATGGCTTGAGTGAATTTATACTCAGCTGACACAAGTGCTCTGCATTCCTCAAGTACCGAGATCGGCACAGATAGAGGCAGCAAATGGGAGATTTTTCTTTCTGTGGCTCGAGTGCTTTATTTTGTTGTTTAAACTGATAACCAGGCTTCTTTACATTCATTTTTCCCGAGATGATAGGAGCAGGCACAACTCGGCTCTCCCTGATGCAGACGCACAACCCTTGAGCTCAGCACAGCTCGCCGTTATTTGGTGAGCAACCCATGGCCTCTGATACCCAGCAGAGCTCTCTCAATTTCCCCATGCCGAAAAGCAACAGCACATACAAGTCATTCATTACAACACTTAGCTTACCTTTGCAGGACCGTGTTGAGGCTTAATTAATGCTTTTAAGCGGCTCTGGGATCTCTGGGCAAAGGTGCTGCCTGAATGCAAAGCAGTGCTGTTGTTTAATTTATATAGCACTGTTGGTGTGCACGGCACTTTGCAGCCCAAATGGTAATTTTGTCTGTGTAACAAAATAATAATTATAGTAATTGTGATTCAGCAGAGATTCTCTGGTGATGCTGGTGTAGGGTAGGCAGCTGGACTCTATCAGGCAAGGTGCTGGTGTGCATTGCTGGAATAGGAATGAGGGGTGTCTCTCAGCTGCCAGCAATGCTCCATCTCACTCCAGGTTTAACCGTTCTGCTGCCAGCAAGTACTGGAACAAAATCAGCCAAACAGATTGTCTGTGAAAATGAAGACAGGTCAGCAAAAGAAGGCTCCTACACAGCACTGCGCGTAATAAACAGCAACGATATTCCCGTGGAGACCCTTGAAGGGTCATGCAACATTGGCTGTTGTGTCCTGGTGAAAATGGACAGAAGACTTTGTAATTTGGGGCAGGGAACATCTCTTAGGCAGCTCTGATGGACAGATATGCCTGAGGGAATCCCATGTTGCTGCAAGGACGCTCAGGATTATGGGGACACAGGTAGAGAGGACAGAGCCCCAGTCTCTTTTTACACTTCTCCAAGCTCTGCAGTGTATGTCTTGCAGGAATTTGTTATATAGCCAGCCTTTGACCCATCATGGAAATGTGACATTCTTTAGGGTGAAATGCAGCAGCTGGCTAAAGGAGCACTTCTCCCTCTCCCAGAATTGTCTTCCTGCCTGCACAGAACACCCTTCTCACCCCAGATTCTCTCTCTCTGGGGCTCTAACTCCCCGTCTCAGCTATGGCAGCACCAGGGGAAGTGAAGTGCCACCACGTTTCAGGTGCGTAACACGCAGATTTGTTGCTGGAATATGTTCTTACAAAAGAGCTCTAGCAGCTTATTTGATCAATACTTCACTTTTGAAAAATCCCTAAATGCTTATTTACCCAATGGACCATGGCAGTTTCAAAGGTAGAGTCTCCACACTCAATAATCTCTCTCTCTTTTTTTTTTTTTGGGTGTGAAAAATTTTAAGTGAATTTTTGAAGCTCATGGGAAGCACTAAGCTGAGAGCTGCAGAGATTATATTCCTCTGTTTATCCTTCAATGCCTCGTCCATATGATCCCCCAGCCTTTGAGCCAGCAGGGTTAAGTTTATGGGACTGCAGAAGAACTCAGCTTCCTTTTACAGTCACAGATGCTGTTCTCCAGGTCCCATCCATCTTTCCTATTTGTAGGTACAATTCCCACCTGTGAGGGAATGGTGGGCATGAACCTCTGTTGCCACACACCTCAGCGATCTAGTTTTCACACCAGTTGCATAGCTTAGTGTGTCAATGCTGAGGTTTGGCACAGTAATGTCTGAATTTTTTTGAGGAAGTGGAAATGACTTATACAAAAGGGAGAGTTGACTGACACAGCAATGGCATTTTCTATTTGGGATGTGAAGGCCTCTGTTAATGGGAGTGTTTCATGCTCTGCATTGCTGCTGGAGGGACCGTCCTCTTTCCCGGCCTATATAAGAAGCTTAGGCTCTAAACAAGATACTTGAAATATCACTTAAGTTACAATATCCAAACACAGAGAGTATAAATACCCCTGCAAAATATGCTCAGGTATTTGAATCTGTTCTGCACCTTATCATGTTTACATTGACATGGTGTGCCAGTTTTCCACAGCAGACACTTGGAGGTGAAGCTGGTGGTAGGATCTGAAGGATATGGTGCAGCTGATATCTGTACACCATCTGCCAGTAACAGGGACTCATTAAACTGGTGGTATTTCAGACTGGATCCCTAATTGCACCTTCACTTGCAATGGTGGCAGGAGTGTCCTCTTCTAAGCCAAGAAGCAAGCGTGTCATTTTGCTGAGGACAATATTGGATTGGGGGCCTGCAGACTTCATGTCTGTGATGTGCTTCTCTGGATAGTCAGTCCTGGACTTCCCCCCATGTGGGTATGTACTGTTTCCCTCTGATTTTTTGGTGCTGCTTCCAGAGCAGAAATGCTGCTGCTGACCAGTCCCCTGCCAGTCATAAGGAAATGTGCATAGCAAAAGTGGGAATAAAAGTCTGAGAACAAGCCATGGGCTGAAAAGCATTTGCACTTACTGTTCACTAGCTCTGTGGCTATGAAACTGGGGTCAGAAGACCCTGAAAGCTGTGGTCTGCATCTCCAGGGTCTGCAGCAGGAAATAAGAAAAGCAGACCTACTTCCAGTTTTGCTTAAATTCTGCAGTACTGAGGTATAGAAAATGTTTAGGAGTTCACTAATCAATGAAGGTTGAAGACACTACGTTGTATGCGTCTTTTGACACATGAATCATTGAGAAAGTCGGTAGATAGAGGATGCTAAATTTATAGCAACAATTACTAGTTACTAATAACCAGCCAGCTCTGTTGAGCAAAAGGCCTGAAGACTGAAGAAACCTGTTGGTCTCTAAGAAAGGCAGCCTCCTCTTCAGGAAATTGCAAATTTTACGATGTGGAGGTACATGGTATAGACTGTTGGGAAGCCAAACACTCACAATTACAGCAGGAGCATAAAGGCAGGCATAAAAAGTCTGTACCACATTAAGATTCTGTAGCACTCTGGAAACTTGACACCAGTCCTTGAACTGATGCTTAAGCTACAGACCTAAAAACTAAACGCTCGTACAAGTCCTAGTCAATTTGAGTAACTTTCCCCCTGTTCTTGAGTTCCTGAATTATGTTTGAGTGAAAACCTCTTAGCATAGTGGGTGCAATTTCCCTGTAATTGGTAAAGTTACTGTAACTGCACTGTCATTTGTATATGGTGACATGTAATTGCGTGGTAACCACTGCTGCGGTTGCACAAGTGAAAAGCAGTGTGCAATTATAATGTATTTCTGAACGCTGGTTCTTTATCCAGCTTCCATTATATCACAGAGCGCCCTGGGGAAATGGTACTGGATATTTTTGTATGTCATTAGACTGCAAACTAACCGCTGAAGAGCGGTTTGGTTGGTGATCTATGCTGTCTTTGGTTGGTGGCCCAGGGTTCTCATCTTTTTGCCCACAAAACTTCCCAGTGGCTTTGAATTCCAGATGACAATGGCCTATGGCTGTTGTTAGTTACTGAGCCAGCCCACAGGTTTTTCCTGACTCACTGTCGGGAATGCGCATGATGGGGGGGGGGGCAGTATCATGTACCCAATTATGTGAATGACGTGGCACTAGGTGAAAGTCACAGATGCAGTCTCCATCCTGCACCAGGTCCTCATGGCTAGACACAGCCAATGGGCTGATGTTAGACACTGCCTGAAATTGGTAAACCAAACAGTGAAGCCCAGGATGACACCATCATGAGAACAGGCAAACAAGAAAAGCACAAGCCTTGGGTAGCAAACTTCTGCTGGTGAAGTTGGGGTTAAAAGACCTGTGTTTGGCAGGGATGTGGTTCGCATCATTAGCAGCTCTACTGGCCAGGGATTTATGATTCACCCCTGCAACCCTGATGATCTAGACCCTAAATTCCCTAGCGTATGTCTCTTCAGGTACTGGGAGGTTCCTAGTCACAATTTTTCCCAGGGCTTCTGTCTCTCTAAACACCCTATTGAATGGGGTATGTGTCCACTCTCACCAGGAAACGCAGTCCTTGCTGTTGAGAAGATCTTGCAGTCAGGTGATGGAAAAGACCTTGGCTATCTCCTTGCAAAGACTCACATGAATATTTCTGTTGATTTCTTACCGCTGTTGGCTCGCTGGCCCTGCTGGCAGCAGAGACAGCTGTAATGTATGCAGTCTCTCCATGGTCTGTAGTAGCCAAGCCTGAGATAACAAGAGTGAGAAGCCAAGTACCTGCTGCATGAAGACAGGGTTGTTAGGTATTCGCTGTAAATCAAAGGCTAGACCTGGCCATTGGGACAGCCTTTATCCCCAGTGACTCTGTGGAATTGCTTTGGAGCCTGCTGAGGTATCTGGAAAGAGGCCCTTGTGCTTTGATTGTGGAGGAAGATTTCACCAGAGTGAAAGCAAGGAGGAACGAGGGATGGCTAATCCTTTATCGAAGCTTTTCCCAAAATGTGGATTAGCCTGTATTTGATTACAGGGGCGGTTTCAGAGAAAAATTGCTAAAGCAGATGTTTAAGGGACAATTGCAGTTTATTATGAGCACTGTTTGCGCGGGCGCCTGATATCTGGCACTTCAGCCCTTTGTGCGATGCCAAAGTGCTCTTGTCTGCCATGGAATCAGATTAGGACGGAGAAGGAGGTGCTGTAATCAGAGTTCAGATCCTTCTGCTGAGTTTGGGGGTTTTGGGGCTCAGTAAAGCCTTAGACACCTGACCCAGCACCAGTCTTGTAAAGCTGTCCTCTCTAGGAGGGCTCTGATGGGTTAATTATTTATTTGATAGGCTTAATCCTGGGGAAGGCAGATGCTTGCCAGAATCCTTCCATAAATCAGGCCCATTCTTTGTTCATCCTTCCTATTTCACTGGTGAATGTGACACTTGGCCGCGGTGTCACCACTGCAGATGAACCCTCTGGGTGCTGATACAGGGCCCGGTGGCATGAGCAGACTGCAGCCTTTCACCAGCTGGCTTCCCTCCACATGTCAGCCCAAGATGGAGAGGCAGCTGTTGGGACTTGGGAGGACATTTATGCCCTGGGAGCTGCCAATCATTCTTACATGAAGATATTTCGGATATGCAGAGCACCTTACAAACCTGTGTTTAGCAGTTTCCCTGGGGCAGGGGGATGGTGAGTAATCACATTTTTGCAGGTGGGGACCTGGTGTGGGATGCTAATGCATTTGTCTCCAGTCCAGTGTCTCAACTGCAAGGCCCCCTTCCCTTCTGAGTCACTGTGCTGTGAATTTCTGGGTTGGATTTTAACTACTCAAGATGCAAAAAATTCACAATCCTATTCCTGCATCTCTAGATCTTCCCTTTGCCCCTTCCTGATATCCCAGCTGGTGCTGTAGCAGTGTCGCAAGCTGAGTGAATTCAAGTCCTCACCTCTGTTTTCATTCTGGAAAGCTGTTAATGTGAAATTGCCAAGCAGAGAAACTCCAGAGAGTTTAACGTGGCTACTTTATATTGCTTTTAGGAGTGTCTGGAATTGAAAATAAACCTGCGCTTGCAACTTCTGACCCTTTCATCATAAATCCAAACTTCCTTACGTGTTTCTCTTTGCTGAAGAAGATGGCTGTATTTCTGTTTTAACAAAGACATTGCTCATGCAGCTGAGAACCACAGCTGCACAGAAACCGGGTGATGTTTATTTGTAAGGGCTTGCTTGTTGGCATTTTTTGCAGATGACCCTCAAAGGAAATAACCCAAATGTATTAAATGAAAATATTTTCATGTGGTGTGTGACTTACTGGGCTTGCTCCTATTCTTGGGGGACAGCTATTCACGTTGAAGACACTAACTCTGCAATTGCTTCTCTGGCACCAGTGGTAGAGCAAGTAACTAAATAGAGAGGCCTGATCTGCTCTCACACATCAAATTGCATGCCTTGGAAATTTGGGTGTGGTGTGAGGGTCCTAGATCTCATCTGAAGTGTGTCATGTCAGGGAAAGCACTGATTTCACTCTTCAACCCTTGCCCTAGGGCAGGGATGTGTTCTTTCACAAGTAATCTCAGAGAAGTCAGATGAACAGGTTGAAAGTTAGTTTTGTATCTGCAGAGGGAAAAAATACAGGATTTTGGCCCCATTGAAGGTAGGCCTGAGTTCAGCTGGACCAAGGCTCAGGCTCATGGAGGAGTAAATAAGCTGTGGCAATTGGATTAATTAAGTCTCAACAGGTTGGAGATGTGCTGTAGCTCAGCCACAGGTTATTGTGTTTGACGCTGTGATCAATGGTCTATATCCTCTTAGTGCTTTGCAAGCACATGAGAGCTCACTCTGCCTCTGTGAGCTCTGATGTACAGCCCCAGCACTCATATGATCTAACTAATATAGCCTGGCTCTTGGCAGAGTGTATTACAGAGGGGTCAGTGCTGTGTTCCTACAGCCATACAGACTGAGACCTTCCTGGTGCCTGAGGAGCAAGCAGAAATAGCTTGTATCTGCCTGCACAACAACACAGGCAATCCCTGGGTGATATCCAAGGGCCTGGGTCATGTAGGAAGGCAGACCAGGTGATTGCATGAGTCTCTCTGGCATCCAAGTGCATCAGCCGGAATATCTGGGTTTGGCTGTGCTGCAAGGAGGGTAGCGCATGGGAGGCTGTGCTACACCAAGAAGGACACCTTGGACTGTGCCAGCTCTGCTTGATCACTGTCGTTCAGTTGCTTGTTGATGTAATTTCCTGTTGTTTGAGATGGAGCTTCATACGCTGTGCCCTAGGTGAGATGTCTGCTGGTCCTGTGGAGTGTTTCACCCTTTTGGTGGTGAAGAAAACTTTTCATTTCTTTTTTTTCCTTCAAAACTGTGACAGAGAAGAACTTTCCTTTACCTCTCTTTCTGACACTTGTAGAAGGTTTGGGAATATTTTCCTTTCAATCTGAATTCCTCTCTCTGCCTGTCAGGCCATCAGTTCATGTATGCTCAGTATTAGCCTTGAAACACTGATCATCTTAACCTGATAGCTTAAGACCTTCTGGTCATACTGGGCCTGGCTTCAGGACCTGGATTCATCTCAAATACTGTGTCCACAGGATCATAAGATAATTCATTTGGAAGGGACCTCAGGACATCATCTAGTCCAACCTCCTGCCCAAAGCATGACACGTCGTAATGTTAGATGTTTAGTCTAAACAAATCATCTGGAGTCCTTCTGTAATCAACTGGCTCTGCTAGAAGATGATCCAGTGCGTTATAAGGTGGACTGGATGGGTGGCTCTCTGGTGTAAATTTTTTCTTCTTTTGACTATGGAGATGGCTAAGATGACCACCATAGGCTACATTATAAGATTTCACATGGCTGGAGCTGGATGAAAGAGATCTCACACTAGGTGATGTGTCAGGCAGTGATTCAGGGAACAGAAGGTTTATGGGGCTGCTTCAGACCATCACACCACCTCTCCCATTAGCTCATCTCTGACAATTGGTGTTGTGTGTCTTGCAGAAGGACCTTTTAGTGTTACTGCTTCAGACATCATTGGTGCTTACCGAATAATCAAGCTGCAGGTTTTTCTTCCTGACCTATGTAAGGAAGCTGTGCGTGTTCTCATTATCCACAGAAACACTCAGCTTTTACAAGCCACACTGTCACCAGTGGTGTCCTGCCTCTCTGAAGTGTGGTGATCAGCACAGTGGTGCTAGACCTGAGATGAATTTGGCCTTTGGGTCTGGAATATATATTTATCCTAGACTTTGTGCTGGCATGTAAACTAGCAACATCCCATCTGCAGCTCATAGAGGCTGTTGATTTGATCTGTAATTGCTCTTTGAGCTGGTGTTTTAGCTCTGAAAGGGCAGTCCACAAACACTAATGATTCTCGCAGGCCAGAGCTCAAGTCTAGCTGTTCCTTACTAATGGCTGTTTGAATTCCTCATAGGTTTTATACATTTATAAATACGTTTAGGACGCATTATTCTTCCTTTCAGTAAAACAATCTGTAATTATTCCCTGTAAGTGCCAGGTGAAGACAAAGTGAATCAACTACCAGGCTTTTATTGGTAGTGAACTCAAGCAGCTCATATTCTAGCCATGTTTCCAGGAAAACGTGAGCTCAAAGAAAATGGTCCTGGCTATCTAGTTCTGGCATAAGAAAATTTGACAACTTTACTATATGCTTAATTACTCTTCTAGGCCTCAACCCAGCAAAGTATTTTAAGCAGGTGCTTAACTTCAAATCTGTGAGTGGTCCCATTGAAATAAATACAGTCTAACTGCCGTGGAAGTCTATGCTGTGGTATTGAGTGTCATCTTTATTTGACTTATTCCACAGAGACCCTCACAGTGGCAACGCGTATTATCCTGACCTCCTGTCCAAATCCTGCCTTTGGGGTAGGATCAAAGAAGTGTCACTGTCTATACTGTTTGCTGCTGCACTTCTGCAACTTCCTGAAGTCCCAGGATACACCCTCACAGATAGCCGGATGCTATGTGCATTCATAGACAAGGATCCCATCAGAGTATCTCTCTGGTGACAAGCCTGTTAAGTTCAAGTGCAATACATGTTGGAGTTTATGCAGCAGCATTAGTGGAAAAGGCCTTTTCCCTAGTAGTTAGGACATCATAGGTGTTTCCAGCAAACACTGTAATGCTCCCATAGTAGTGGAGAAACCTTCCCTCCCTCCTCTTCAGAGTCCCCTAATGAGATGGTTAAATGTGAAATGGAGATCATTCATAAGGAATAAGTAGGGACCCAAGAGGTTTAAGTGTCCAGATCAAACACTCAGCGCAAGAGAAGGCCTCAGGACTATATGAACAAATTAAACCCATGGCCAGGGAGTGTATGCAGGGACTGTCTATACTGTTTAATCCTTAGAGTGGTCTCTACTGCAGATTTGGACTGTGTTGACCAGCCTTCTCCCAGACAATGCCTGGGCATGCCTTGGTGAACAGTAATTTCCTAAATATAGAGTGGCTGCCACTGCAGTGTTTGAGGGTGGGATGGGAGCAATAATTCAGGTGCACAGATATGAGCCATACCAACGGGTCTCGGAACCGGAGGACAGGCCATGGCCCATTTTATTTGCTGGTGTAGGTGTAGCTCAGTGGTTCTCATTCTGGGTCCCTTGGCTGCGATATACATTCTTTTTTTGACAGAACTAAAAAATTTTAAGACATTTTTAGCAGATTTTGTCTTTGATTGCTTTACCAGTCAAGACCTAGCAATAGGAAAAAGGCTTAAAGTAATGTATCCTGCTGGGCTGTCATTCAAGAGAAGCACGTTTCCATTTCTCCTTCTGCCTCTAGCTCACCATGCAACTTTGGATGAATTTTTTCCATTTCTGTATTCCTCCAGTCCTGCCTTTCTTCTTGATTTGTCAATCCACTCAGATTATAGGCATGTTGTGCATACCTCCCCAATGTCCTAAAAATCAATGACTCTCCATTTTCATATCTCTCTTTTTGTTTGCAGCTGTTAACAATTGATGACAATTTCTGTGGCCTGGATATGAACGCCCCCCTGGGAGTATCGTCCATGGTGCGGGGGCTCCCCATTTTCACTGAAGATGGAGACAGAATGACGTCTGTGATTGCCTATGTCTACAAGAACCACTCCCTGGCCTTCGTGGGCACCAAGAGTGGGAAGCTCAAGAAGGTAAGACCTGATGTTGTCCTCTAGCTCAGATTTGTTTGTTCCTATGAAGACTGGCAGTGTTGAGGTGGCAGTGGGTGAGTCCTTATCCTAAGGTGCCTCACGTGTTTTGGGAACAACCAATGTTGTTTTGGTTGGCAAAAAATTGTATTTCATCCCTGAGGGCCTGAGCTGATGTGAGAAAGGAGAAAACTCTTCTCCCAAAGTGTTTTTCATAAGAAGATGAATGTGTTTGAGTTCAAACCACAGAACCAGCCACAACTGGATTTGGTACAGCTTATGTTCTTTTTGTTCTTATTTTTTATTTAAAATGTTCAGACCATCTCTAAATAGTTGATCACAGGGTATCTGTGCATGCTGGAGAAGAATTGACTGGGGCTGAAGTTTTTTAAGCAACAGGATTCATGCTCTGGAGATATTTCTTCAAAGCAATGTGACTGGACTGTGATTTCACCACGAGCCCAACATGGGATTAGTGGTTGCTCTGTCTAGGTCAGGCTGGGTGCTTGTACTGAAGGAAAAACATTTTCATCAGAAGAAAGCTGTTTTTGAATGATAATGAGCATTATGTTTATGGAGTAACCATGGTTGATGCCACATAAGTAAATGCACTCTTTATTGTATTTTGGTTTATGTTCTTCACTGCTTTCTCACGAAAAATGTCCGTTGAATGGCTGTAAATCCACAGCTCAACAGCTGCTGTAGTTTGTCATGTAAGGCAGCAGTGGCTGTTTTGTAAGGTGGAAGCTTGGAATCGTTTACCTGTGGTTTTGGCAGGTGTTTTTCTTAAGGCAAAAAGAGGTATTATAAGTGACCTTCTCGTGCTAACAAGGGGCACTGCAACCCCTCTGTGCCATTTTGGCAATGTTTTTCTGAACACTTGGCCTGGGGATGTTGCAAAATGTTTTGCGTGCGTGGAGACTGTGGCTTTGTCAAAATAATGGAGAAAGGAGGGAAGCAGAGAGGAGGCTGCACAGAGAGCCATCCTTTGGGTGGATCCTTAGGGGCTGGGATGAGTGCTCATCCCTCTTTGAATTCCTTTTGCATATAACAACTCTGAGTTGGGAAGAAGAAAATGCTATTAAAAGACAGCCCACTATGGCTTGTATATATGATGGACAGAGCAGAGGAGGGGAGTGTGGAGTCACTTGTTCACAGATGCACAAGGAAAACTTGAAACTGCTAGTTTTGTCTATCTACCTGATTCTTCTTCACTTAAAAAAATAAAATAAAAAAATAAAAAAATCAAGACTGTAAATTCAGATCTCATGGACCCTGTCCTGAGGAAGGTCTGCAAGGGGAACATGATCCTGGCCACTGGCAACATGTCAGGTCTCATTCAACCCGGGAAGGGCTGCTGATGCTTTTGAAAAGAGGATGAGGTTTTTTAACAGTCTGTTCAGGCATGTGGAAAAGGAGCCAAATTGTTTTTTAAAACAGTTGTAATAAAAATAATCTCCTCCCCTGACTAATTAGGTTTTGCTTCCCTGTCATCTGTGATATCATAATAAACTGTTTAGTTCTGCAGCCAGTCTCTCAGGGGAAAAAATAAGATAGCTGAGATCTGAATGGTAAATATCGAAAACACCTAAACAGTTAAGAATGACTTCTGCTTCTCTGCACTTGCAAGCTTTTGGTTTTTCTTTAGGCTTCAGGAGAGACAGAGACATGGGTCTGTTTTTGCCTTTGCAGGTCACATTACAGGATTCAAGAACTGATCCCTTGTAATAGGGAAAATAGGAGTGAGAAAGCTTTTCATTTTTACAGTGTGCGGTGGAGAGCAGGGACATCCTTATAGGGTAAAGAATGAGAAGAGGGGAGCTGTACTGCCTGATGTAACTTGAGAAAGCTACATTTGATTCCTTTTTCTCCTAATGTGATGAATGTTCTGCCTATGGTAGTTAGTGCAACGGGTACGTGTGTCAGGGCAGAGCTGGAGTCTCCGGCTGAGATCTTCATCAGCTAGATAAGCCTCCTCTAGAGAGGCAACCTTTCCCTTTCAGTCCGTGCAAGGTGGGGCTCCCCAAGAGCACCTGTGGTTGCTTGGGACCGGTTGATCCAAGCTCCCCAAAACTGTCATTTCCTGCAGGTTCTGCCCCACACTTGCTATGACTTCTCCCATCGTAGTCTCTCCTGGACCCACTGCCCTCCTACTGGGCTCCCTGGTGGTACCAGAGCTTGTAACATCAGCTTGCTTTCCCCTGCCACAACCACGGCAGAGCTCTGCTGCTATATCGGCCTAAGTCTGTGAATTTTCACTTGGCTTTCCTTGGGCCCTGCCAAGGCTTTGTGGTCCTTTTGAAGCTGTGCTTTTGGTCTTGGCGCATCAAAAGAGTGCTTTTGAATAGGGAGCAAGGGAAATACCTCATTGATATCACAACTCTAACACAACCCGTTGCGTTAGCATGGAGTTTGATTTATGTTTTTTTTTAAAAAAATCGCCTATGGGTAAATTGGAATTAACTTTGTAGGATTAAATGAAACTCTGTGCACCTGTGGACAAAGGCCAGGGGCTGTCATTGTCTGTGTCCCACCGGGTCCTACCATGCGTGGTACATACTGCTGTTTTGCCTGATGCAGTGCAGCTCCTTGGTCAAGCCAGTGAAGCACTTCTGATGGCATGAAGAGAGGAGTTCTTGATTATCTTCAAGATAGTAGCATCTGTTAAGCTGTTGTTGGAAGACATGCTGCAGATAATTAGAAGATGGTTTTGGAGGAACTTTCCTTATTTTTCCTGCAGTTTAAGCCTTTTTCTGTGTGTGTATTTTTATATGAAAGATATAGACAATATATCAGGTTTTGACACATGCAGTCCGTGAAAGCCCTGCAAAATACCCTCAGTCATAAAGCAATATCTGTTAGTTGATATACAAATGTCACATGTGTCAAAGGAATTTATCCAGTGACACACACAACTGAAGAAAAATATTGTGCTTTACAGGAACATATCATTAAAGTGAAAACAAGCAGCATATCAGGAATCTGCCCATGTAACCAAGACAACAAAGAAAGAAAGAAAAGAAAAAACTAAGATAGAGATAGGGTAGGAAAAGAGTGAGTGAAACAGAATGACAAGGCTGGCCTCAGCTATTTCACTGCCCCAGGCAAAATACATTTTGCAACCCTTGCTCATTCACATAGCTACATGTGCGGACCAACAGGAAGGCACTGAATAATCTGCTGTAGAAATAGGCCCTTCTAATTCTGCTGGCTCGTCCATAGCACAGCCTGGCCCTGCAGAATGAAGATATAAATAGGACAAAAATGCAGAGCTATGGGAAGGAAAAATTCCCCCTGTCCAAATCTCATGTGAGAATTCAGAGCCTTTGGATTTAACACCTTATGGGTGCTGGTATCATCTCTGGGGTGGGGAAAGCTGCCCAGTGATGAGTGGGTTGAGAAACTGCCAGATTCAATTCTTGGATCCACCAGAAGCTTCTGCTGTGTCTTGGTGCCTCCACACCCCATTTTCTCTGCTGTAAAGTGAAGGAAATACTTTCCTTGCCCAAAGAAGTGTTGGGCACATTAATACACTAATGATGGTGAGGTGTTCAGATATTAAGCTATGGGGAACACATCAAACATCTAAACTAGACAAATGGGATGAGATGGAAAACCAAGCTCCTGACCACTTGTGGGCATTAAAGATCTTGCGGTACTTTTTCATGAGAATTATTTCATCTTATGGTGCTTTGGTCAGATCCCAATACCTGTAATTACCTCCTGCTGTGTCAGATAGCGTGCAACGTTCCCCTGTGCTTCCGCATCGCATTAGTAAGCATTGCCACAGCTTTAGTATACTCCAGGGTGCCTGGTGGGCTTCACAGGCAAAGTGAGCTCCTACATACGGTGGAAAGTGCTTTGAATGAGACTTCGCTAAATGTTATCAGGATTTCTGTGAGTTTTTAGCGGTCTATTTCCAGGAAGTTTTTGTTTCCGTGAGATATCAGGGCCCCACTTTATTTTAACCAAGGTCAGTTTTGTCTCTCTACAAACAGTAATGCAACTATTCATCAGGAATGGGAGTCGCTCCTGGGTATATGCTTCATACAAACCCTTTTCCTCTAAAATGTGTAGATGCTGAAATTCACTGTCTTTCCTCTCCTTTGCGTGTTCTCCCAGCTCTCATTACATGCTTAGCTCTTCACTCCAGCGGCAGGAGAAAACTAGAGAAGTACCCATGGAGATGCTTTGCACAATTTTGTATGTCTCTTTCAGATTTTTCTAGTGTGTCTGGCCAAATTATGTGTTGCTAATACCTGTCATTGCAAGGGGAACGTAGTAGTATTCAGAACTCCTTGTAGACCTTCCTTAAGCATGTAACTTATGGGCATTGTTTTTGTGTGGATAGTTTCCAGTCAAAAAATACAACTTATTTGCAATTATTTTCTGTGTATGAGCAGGTGTAAATGTCAGTTTATGCTTGCAAATGTCAAACTGGGAACAGCCCTCGAAATTGCACTACTGATCAAAACAAAACTTTGTCCACTTTGAAATGTTAATTTGAAACCAAAGTAGTAATTATTTAGACTTGTTTGAAACTTCCCCATAAGAAATAATTTTTATTTGATCAAAATATTTCATTCAAAGCCTTTTCTGTGCTAAGGTTCTTGGACAGAAAGAAATTGGGCTTAAACACCAGTTCTTTTACTCTATGGTCTGCATTTCATTTTTCATGAAATTCCGTCAGTATGAGGTCTTTGAAGTGATTTTTAGATTTGGACAGCCATTTGGAGGAGAGTTTTCATTCAGATCAGACAGCTCTGAAATGTGGTCAGCTATTCCCACCAGGTATCTCCTCTATTTTGTAGAAAATTCTCAAAATCAGCTGATTTTGTGAACGACCCACTGTATTTCCATGGACCCCTGAGACCCTGCTATCTTTGGATCCAGAGAAAAAACACCATAGAAAGATTGTAGATCTAAGAGCTTAGATTTGCAGTTCTCACTTTGGCCCACCTCACAGCTACATTGAGGAAGCTTGGCTTTCTCAGGCAGCTAATTGGGTTGGAACATATGTGCATGTCTCTGACTCCTTGCTGGCTTCTGGCAATGTAGCTGTAGCTACCCCATCCCATCAGCCAGGCTGAGGACAGGAGAGGAGGACAGAAGAAAGGTAGCAAGGTAAGAAGGTGCTGGAGATGGGAAGATATCGCAGAGACCCACAGGTGATGGAGCTCTAGGTGGGCTGGTGACATCATGATGTACTCGCATGTAGAGGGGGGAGAAATATCTCCTTTTGCTCCTCTGATACTTCACTTTCCATCCAAAGAGCTGGAGCTAATG
Organism: Apteryx mantelli; assembly: GCF_036417845.1. NCBI lineage: Eukaryota > Metazoa > Chordata > Aves > Apterygiformes > Apterygidae > Apteryx > Apteryx mantelli. The sequence goes on along the minus strand of NC_089978.1, from coordinate 219,725,596 downwards.
AGAGAGCCGTGGGTTGTTGTGTGTAGGTTTGTGGGCTCCTGTTAACGGCAGGAACAGACAGTGATCCTCAATGCTTATCCAGGCGAGGGGTTTTCTGAATATGCACGAGATGAGAAGCCCTGCCTGGTTTTGATGTTCCCTGGAGGATATTCTGCGGCTGACAGCTCTGTGAATGTCAGCAGGGAAACTCAGCTTCCTCCTCCTTCCCTGTGCTTTGAAGAAGTCTTTTTATTTTATTTTTTTTAAACTGTTTGGCAAGTGGACTTGACTGCTCTGAATACATGCTGTAGAGGCTCTGGCTCCTGCTGGGAAGCTGGTTTCTGCAAGAGGGGCTCGTTCGCCCTGGCATCTCCTCACAGCTTCCTAAATCAGCTGGAGTCCAAGTGTTTCACTCACTGGTGATGGAGCGATGTCTCTTCCCATCTGTATTTGACGTCTGTAAAGGCTGCAGTTGTCTGTATCCTACACTGATATACAGCTACTTTTTGAGAGGTCGCTGCAAGTGTAGATGCCTGAAGAGCAGTTGAGTTTTCTGTCCATACCATCAAGAAAGCTGTGACTTGGTAGCCGTGGCGTACTATGCCCTTGATACTCATGTTGCATGTACCAGCAGGGAGCCCTCAGAGAGATGATGGTGTGAATCTACATGAATGTTGGCTGGTGACACACAATAGCCATCAAATGGTGATACTGGAGTCCAGCATAGCCTAAAAGGGCCAGTTGATCAGGTACTACCATCACGGGTGAAATCAAAGGATGCAAGTCCTGGGCATCCCAGTGCTAGTCTGTTGTGCTGTGCCATTTCTCTTCCCCTTCTGCTCTGAAGCCTTGGGAGACCCATCTTTTCCTAAACTTTGCCTTTCTTGATGTGGAGTTGGGTGGGAAGTAGGTTCCCTTGTACACTGTCCTGTGCATCTGCCAGTCCCAGAGCAGCAGTCAGTTGGGAGAGTTAGACTGGATGGCAGGGCTGCCATCCAGCAGGACTAGATGTGCTGGAGCAATGGGTCAACAGGAACCTCATGAAATTAGGTAAGGACCTACACAAAGTTCTGCACCTATGATGGGCTTGCACCTTGCAACAGTGCAGACTGGGGACTGCCTAGATGGGCAGCAGCTCTTCTAAAAAGAACTTGGGAACCATGCTAGACAGCAAGCTGAGCATGTGCCAGCAGTGTGCCCAGGCAGCAAAGAGCAACAGCATCCTGGGCTGTATGAACAGTGGCATATCTAGTAGATCAAGGGACCTAATACTAGATCTATCTAGTAGATCAAGGGATCCCTGTACCTAAAAAGAATGTTATTGAGACGATGGAGACAGGCTCTTCACAGTGGTGCATAGTGGGAGGATGTGAAACAAGAGGCATAAATTAAAATAAGGGAGCTTCCAATTGGATATAAAGAAAAACCCTTTCCTCATGAGGACAGTCAAGCAATGGAACAGGTTGCCTGGTGAAACTGTGCAGCTTCCATCCTTGGAGGTTTTCAAGACCAGGCTGGACAAAGCCCTGACCAACTTGGTCTCACCTCAGAGCTAACCCTGCTTTTGAGCAGGAGGTTGAACTAGATTCCTTCCAAGATCCCTTCCAACCTGGATTATCCTGTGATTCTGTGATCCATCTTCTGCTGCAAAACTCCAAGCTCTAAACCACATTAGAGGGACTGGATCCAGGATCTGCTGCTGAACTGGTGCAGCTGACACTCATTTTAAATATCTATTATTTGCTCTGTCACTGCAGGCTCATGCTTGGCTTCTTACATCCCTCATTTACATTGTCTTGGGACTTCCAGCTACAACTTGTTGTTGTAGCATGCTGCAGTGAGCTCGTTGTTCCTTACAGTATTTAACTGCAGTGGGAACACTCTTTCCTGTCTGCTAGGAAGGCTGCTGCTCCCAGCAAGAGTTAGTCTGCTTTTTCGCAGAGAGCAATTAATCTTCTGTGTCGCTCCCTCAGATATCCCTTTCTGCTTTTCAACTATCCAGCTTTCTCTGTGCTGGTGTGCAGGGTTTGGCCGAGCTGTGCTTTTGCCGATTGCCTTGCATACATGTGTTGAGTGGTGCTCTTTTTAGGAGATTCTGATTTAACAGTGCCTCAGAGTCTTGTCAGAGATGGGATCTCATGACCGTGGAATGAGATTTGCAAATGACTGTCTAATCCCTCTAGATGCAATCTGTACTTCAAAGTCTAGAGGCGCTCACTGGCTGCTGCCATGTGTTCTGAGGCCTGTAGCTAGCGGTGTCCCCCAGGGGTCAGTACTGGGTCCAGTCTTGTTCAACTTCTTCATCAATCACCTGGATGAAGGGACAGAGTGCACCCTCAGCAAGTTTGCTGACGATACAAAACTGGGAGGAGTGGCCGATACACCAGAGGGCTGTGCTGCCATTCAGAGAGACCTGGACAGGCTGGAGAGGTGGGCGGAGAGGAACCTCATGGAGTTCAACAAAGTCAAGTGCAGGGTCCTGCACCTAGGGAGGAATAACCCCATGCACCAGTACAGGTTGGGGGTTGACCTGCTGGAAAGCAGCTCTGCCGAGAAGGACCTGGGAGTGCTGGTGGACACCAAGTTAAGCATGAGGCAGCAATGTGCCCTTGTGGCCAAGAAGGCCAATGGTATCCTGGGGTGCATCAGGAAGAGTGTTGCCAGCAGGTCGAGGGAGGTGATCCTCCCCCTCTACTCAGCCCTGGTGAGGCCACATCTGGAGTACTGCGTCCAGTTCTGGGCTCCCCAGTACAAGAGGGATGTGGCACTACTGGAGAGAGTCCAGCGAAGGGCTACGAAGATGATTAGGGGACTGGAGCATCTCTCTTATGAGGAAAGGCTGAGAGAGCTGGGCCTGTTTAGCCTGGAGAAGAGAAGACTGAGAGGAGATCTTATCAATGTGTACAAGTATCTGAAGGGAGGGTGTCGAGAGGATGGGGCCAGACTCTTTTCAGTGGTGCCCAGCGACAGGATGCAAGGCAACGGGCACAAACTGAAACACAGACGCTTCCATCTGAACATGAGGAAATACTTTTTCACTGTGAGGGTGACAGAGCACTGGACCAGGTTGCCCAGAGAGGTGGTGGAGTCTCCTTCTCTGGAGATATTCAAAACCTGCCTGGATGCAATCCTGTGCAACGTGCTCTAGGTGATCCTGCTTGAGTAGGGAGATTTGACTTAGATGATCTCCAGAGGTCCCTTCCAACCTCAACCATACTGTGATTCGGCGATTCTGTTCTGCATCGGTGGTACTGCACCATGCGTTTTTGACTCCAAACTCCAGGAGAAATAGCAGGCTTAAGCAGACCTATTGCAGCAGGGAAGGCAGCAGGCTGTGCCGTCATTTCTTCGAGGCCTTGCCCTAAGAAGCTGAAGCTTGAATTTGACAGGTTTCTAGTCCCAAAGAAGCCAAGCTGAATTTTGCCACAATAGGGGGAGGGTGTGTGCTGTGCATACAGGGGATTGTATGTAAGAAGGGCACACACAAAAAGGCAGGTAGCAACATCCTGCTGCAGGTTACTTTCCTGATATCTGTGGGCCTTGCAGCCCCTCCCCAGGGCCGCAGTTTGCAGTGATGCTGGTTGTCACCTGCATCTTCAGGGCAAATGATTTCCTGCACAGTATCACTGGCTCTGCGCAAGAGGTGTGGAGTATTTAGGCTGCAATACCTGGTGTGATCGTGCTGCTGATGGAGACAGTGCAGGGGTGGGACATAAGGAAAAGCAAATGTGTCCCCACACCCTGGATCTATGTACTTCTGTTTGTCCTTGTCGCTTTGCTCCCAAAGCAGTGTTCTGGATGGAACACTACATGCTCCGCTTCGCTCTTCACCTGCCACTTCTGCTCTCTGGGAGGCAAAGAGAGACTATTTAGCTCTCACATGCTCCATCTAATGCCCAGACAGACCTCCAGCCAAAATGGCTCTTGTCATTCCTTGCTTTTTTTTCTGTCCCCATCCTTTTTGACTGGGATAATGACTTTTCAGGGAGCCCTTGAAGTGCCTCTTGCATCTGCCTTTGATTTGAATGTCTCTTGCCTGCTGACCCTTCTTACAGGAAGTCAGCTTAAGTGCGGTTCTCCTAATTAGTTTTGCTTTAATTTAATCTTTTGAAATAATTTTATCAAAAGAGGAAACCTTCCACCCACTCCCTTATTTCATTGGTCTGTTTTAAAGCATGGTCTCTGGGTTTATTTCTCTATTTTCCTTGTCTCTAGATAGGACATCATTTGCATATTTGATTAAGCGCCATATGTTATCAGGGAGCCAGTTGAAATATCAGCAAGTCCCTGATAAGGCGCTGTGCTTCCATCTCTTCCTTTCACCATCCACCACTCTATCCAGATCCCTCACCATCCTGCTACTGTGTCTGTTCCCAAAAATCATCTCTGTAGTCTGTCTCATCTCTCTCTATCTTCTCTCTTTGGCCAGATGACTGATAGCTGGTTCAGCTGCAGACGGATATTGATGTTAACATCAAAATTTGACAGCTCCTGTCTTTAGGAAGGAAGGGGGAAGGGTCCAGAGGATATGAACTTAGTGCCGGTGAAAGATGCTAACCATGACAACAAGGCCCAGGTTCAGTACCCTGTGCTCTCCGAAGCCGCCTGCTTGCTTGCCCTTCTCAGGGATCACATTGCATATTTGAGGGTATGGCTGCATGAAGCAAACTTCTTTCCACTGTTCATTCATCATGTTTTCCAAACTTTTGTAGAGATTCTCAGCTGGATTAGGGGTGAAGCGCATGGTCCAGTCTATGTTCCTCATAGCTATGGTGTTGTGATCATGCACCTGTTTGCTGCAGTCCATACCGACACTGTTAAATCATCTCCTAGATGCTAGAAATGGCTGGTGTGCAGAGACAACAGGGAACAGTCAGACTGACTGGATACAGGGCAGTCATGGTCAAGGTTTCATATTTTTTCCCTGAAATTTGAAATGTATTTAAATGTATATATACACACACACACATTTAAGTACATTTAGTAATTTATTAGTTAGCATATTATATATTATATATTATTATTTAGTACATTATAAAAGTATATGTATATATGTGTATATATATGTCAAGAAATGTTGCTAAAATGTTTAAATCCATGCTTTTCAGGCTTCATTTACTGGCTACTGCTCAATGAAAATAATTTGCCTTAACGAGTTTGCCCAGGCTACTTCTAGGAATCCTTTTCTTTGAAATAAGTTAGGGAAACCCCTGAGGAAACTTGAGGGAATACTTTGTTTAACAGTAATTCTCCTCCCCACTGCTGATGCTTAAGTTGGGGGAGACTTTGCTCAGGCTGTGACAGATAGCTGGGCATTTCTGCCCGATTCCTGGCCTGGGGGCCAAGTGGCAAAGATTGGCTTGCACCGCAGCGCTTGGGGTTGGCCCCATTGGGGTGGGTTTCTCCTGGGGGTAGTCACCGTGCAACCCACGGCAGGGGCATGGTGAAGAGCTTTGCATGGTGGACATGCAGGGATACCCTCTGCCCTGATGCTCATATTCACCCCACATCTCTATTTAACAGTGTAGACCTATGTGCTGCGACTGAGACACCTGGTGGTCCCTGTTTTTAAAGGAATTATCCTTGGTGATCTCATGAACGGCTTATCCAGAAAATCCTTGGAGATGCTTCTAGCAAAGGCAGCGTGGGTCTGTAATGGCAAACAAAACTAGTGTAATTGGCCATGCTACCTGAGTTAGAAAGGAGACCGCAGATGGCATGACGGGGCCTTAGGCTATTGAAAAAGAACCTTTCCCTCAGCTGACACCCAAAGAGCATGAAAAAGAGGTTTGATTTATGAGCCATCTTTTAATTAAAAGGCAAAAAGCAATGTATCTCCCCTCACTACAATGAGGAACTTTTGGTCTGTGCTGGTTTGAAGAGTCTCTGTTTGCCTGTCCCCTGCACGCACCCAAATTCCCTGGCACTGGGCACAAGTTGGCATCAGTGCAGTGCGGTGATTGTGTATGTACCCCTGAGAGGGAGCTTTAGTGCTAAGTGCAAGCCAACCCTGAGGACAGGCCCTCCAACTTGTCCTCTTCCCTCTTGTGGTTCCTTTGTTTTAGGTTAACGACTTGGGCTTGCAATGCTGCATCATCTCTTTCTCTTCGTTTTGGTGGCAGTCTGGCTTGAAAGCAACCAGGCTTTGACTGATTGATGGTTGCTGGACTCAGACATGTGAAGCACCCAGCTGGGGGAAGCATGAGAGAGCTGTGCTGGTTTTTGTAGACCACAACCCATATGGTGTCTGTAGGAGTGAAGATGTGTGTCACTATGCAGGATTCAGGAATCTGCTCCTGCTTGGTCTGACACTTGTCATTTTTTCCCCCCAAAACCCTATCAGGCTACTGCCTTTCACGTCTCCTAAATGAAACTATAAGGAAGAGCAGCAAATCCCTGGCCTCTTCTGAAATTAGAAAAAGCCATCATAGCTGGGGGAGGGGTAGAAGTATGGGTTGAAGGCTAGATTAAGACTCTTAATTAAAGCTGTGTTTCCAGCAAAGTCCCCCCTGGGATGTTGTGCCCAGGGTGACCAGAAAGCGTTGCACTAACTGGAACAGCAGCAGCTAACCCTATAGACTTGATTATATTCTGAAGGCATCAATTCTAGTTTAATGTCAATAATGCCTTTTTCATGAGCTTGCCTTTGTCACTGCTTGGCTTTCTGTGTCCTGGCAAGTGTTATGCCAGCCGTGACCCCAAGGGCTGGGATGGTCATTCGTCTCCTAAATTAAGAGGTTGAGCTGGATTGGGATTTTGATGCAAGACCCTAAAGGGAAACAGGTGTGCTATCTGGCTGGCATCTGGACTTGAGTGGGCATAGCAGCACTGTTAACAGAGATGTCCCTTTCAGACATCCCCTAGAAGACCAATCCCAGTATGAACCGTTATTGTTCTTATATATTAGCAGCATTGCATCAAGTGTGTGTCATTGCTTCCAAGCTGGGATCCCACTTGGTGCAGTGAGCCTGTAGTGCAGTGTTGGAAATGAGTGGCACACGCGCAGGTTCTAGTGGAAGTATGGTTGGGATCCTGGAAGTGCCAAGACAAGCAAAGTCTTGAGAGGAAAGTTGGGAGCTGCTGGCCTGCGGGTTTCAGCTTTGGTTTCCCTCCATCATGCTGAACATGTTCTGCTGATGATTCACAGGGCTGGGTCACTTTGCAAAACAAAGCTTGAACTCCTAAGGGATTTGAGCTGGTTTTGGAAGCTTTCCTGCAGCTTGTTTTACTAGCTGATGTGGTACGTTGGCAAAGGATCCCGACACACTTGTATCTATGGCATTCTGAAAATGCAAACCACTGTTTCTGATGCCAGCCATGCTGGTATCCCACCCCGCTGGGATGCTCTTGGCTGTGGTCTGGAATCATCTTTCCCCAGCACTTCTTGTAACTTTTTCTGAACTGGCGGCTGGCAATAAATTCCAGTGATGTCGGGAAAAGGTTATCACTGGGTCTGGCAGAAACCTCGTCATACTAATTTTTCAGAACCTTTCTGATGAAATCTAATTAAACATAGCGACCGGTACTGCGCAGATCTCCCTGTGTTTGCCTCGTTTGTCACATGGTTGATTAAGGCTAGGTTATCGGGGGGAGTTATTACTTGTGATATCTGCTGGGGTGAATGTGGTTTCGCATACTACGGGTACTTCGATCATTTCCCCACTGCTTACAAGTTTCTCTTGGATTTCGTATGCAATCGATTTATCTCTTCGGGGTCTAAGGGAACATACTGATGATAGAGCTAACCTGAGCGATAAGGACATGTTGTGCATGCTAATGTGTTTCCCCTGCCCTTCAGACAGCTTCGCCGTGTAAGTGATAGGACCTTGGCATCACGTTAGGCTTCAGTATTTGTTGGTCTGTCTGTCTCTTGCAATGAGAATAACAGATTTTGCTCACAGAAGTGAGAAATTAAAAAAAAAAATCAAAATTAAATTTGTGCCAGATCAGAACAGATTCCCTCCCCCTTTCTTTTTCAACAAAACAAACCTCCAAAAATGTGAAAGTTTTATGGACTCTGAAACGACCATTTGTGGTTATTTGATCTCTTTGCCTCCTCTCTTCCCCTTTTTTATATAATTACCTCTCTTTTTATAGACATTTCTATGGCAAAATAAAAATGTCAAAATCTTTTGATGCTTTCAAGCCCCTTCTCCCCTTGTGAGGATGTAAATTAATTCCCCAAATCCCACCTAAATTCTGAGTTTTTAACTAACTTACTATTCATAGAGAAAAAGGAAACGTTTCCAAATTTGTATCTCTCTGTTTTCATTGCACGTCTATCTTAGCATGCAATATATGGAGAGATGCAAGATCTTGTGAGACTGCTGCATTTAAGCTCTTTTTTTAAACTTCTTCTGCCAGGTTAGCGTTTTTGTCTGCTTGGAAGCTGGAGAACTGAACTCACCTGGGAGCCCCAGCAGTGTAATAAATTATCATAATATAGTGGGGAAAAGAAAAGATTTTAGGATGGTGAGTAGTGCAGGGCTACCCTGGTGTATTACATCTGTTCGTTTAGAGCTGTTGTACGGCTTCAACTTCAGGAGATGTGTGACTAAGAGGCTCTGATTTCAAGGGAGGGGGGCTGCTTAGTCTTCCTGTCTAGGCTGGTGGAAAGCAGGAAAATGTGACATCTCAATGCTGAAAGCCTCAAATGCATCCTGACACTAATTATTAGTAACTATAATAGCAAGCTAAAAACTGAGCATTGATAATTCATGATTTTTAAGCCAGTCTCGTAGTTTGAGGGGAGTCTGACTTCTGAATTTTGTATTTTGAGAACTGACAGGGCTGAGAATCAGTGATGGGGGGGCAAGCGATGAAAAGACCCTTGCAATTAGTATTCCAGTGCTCTGCCTTTAACGAATTGTTGGCATAATGTGTGTACATGCAGATGCAGGACCGTTCACCAGTGTGTTATATATCCTACGCTGCTAACAAGGATTCGTCTTCAGCTTGAATGGTGGGAACCAGAGCTGCAAGGACAGATCCAAGCTCTGTCTCCCCTGCAAAGCTCCAAGCGATGCCAGGGTATGGCTGAGTGACAGTCATGAAGACCCGAATAACCACAAACTCATTGCACTATTATTCGCCAGTGCTTAAGATACTAGGAGGGATATTATTATTATTATTTTTATTTTTATTATTTTATTTTTTTTCCCACCCCTCCCAGGGTTTTCGTCTTGATCATTCTTTGCAGTCCCCGTCTGTCTCCTATTCTGTGATCTAGCCCAGGCTACCACTGTGCTGCTTTCTTCCCTGTTAAGGAAATCTCAGGCGCTTTCCTCTTAAAGCTCGCATATTGACATTGTAATGGAAGTGCTGCCCTTCCTCATGCTGCGGAAGGCAGGCCCCGCTAGGAAAGATGATATCATTGGCACTAAATATACACCAGCCATCAGGCCCCTTGTCCGTGCCAGAGATGCTCTGGCAGACTCTGATGTGACTTATCTTCTATGTTTTGTCAATTCTGTCGGTAGCAGGTGATTTCATTAACTGCTGTTTAATTGCATGTGGAGAGCCCAGCTATTATTTGTTTGTTTTCGTTCTCCTGACGGAAACCCGTGCTGGCGGCCTCCTTGCAGTTCCCTCCTCCAAGATTCACAGATCGGCGTTGTCGCCCTGTTTCCAAACCTACTGCTGTATTTTTTAAATTGAGTGGGATGGAGCTGCTGAGTTTGGAATTGGAGTTGAATACCCAGAAAGTGAAGCTGCAGGAGTTTGGCTTCATCCTACCCCTTGGGTCAAGGTCTAGGGTGCTGCAGTGGAAGCGGAGCGCTCTGGTTGTATTCTCCACTGTGCCATTGGCTCTCTGGGTGACCTTGGACTCATCTGTCTGGTATTTCTATTTCCTCTGCAGCTGGGTGGGGGGAGGGGGAGAAAAAAAAAAGAGAGAAGGAGGAGAATGCGAAGAGCAGATTTGGGAAAGGACTGACTTCCTCCTCGAACACAATCAGGACTGGGGATGGGGTCTCCACATTGTTTGTCCCATCTCCATTCATTGGGAATAGTCATTGTGTTTTGCTCCTGAATTTTTCCCACACATCTTGCATCTTATGGACAGCATGTGACCCTATTTCCTACGATGGCCCCTTTCTTCTGATTGTTTCCTTGCCAGACTTTCCTTTGGCCTTGCCCTTTACGATATTTCAGGGTTCCCTTCTCCATCCTCTTCATTACTTGTGAATAAGTAGCTCCTTTCAAGCTTCCACAGTTTTATTATTGCTGGACAGCCTTTTGGTCTCATTCCTCTTGGCCCTCCATTTATGGTTTGGTCTGAGCATCAGACTAAAATGTAAGAAGCTTGAGCTCAGTTTTCTGCTCTGCTGCTGACTTTTATGGACCCACCTTTTTTGGATGCATGTTGGGGAATTCATCTCACTAAATATAGAAAATTCCATCCATGGGAGGCATTGCTAATTCCCTGTCCAGTCCAAGGAGGAAAATCAGACTTTTGCGGACATGCCTGATGTCATCCTGCAGGAGACTGAAATCACCCTAAAATAAGTCAGATGAATTTTGTCCTAAAAATGCCTCTTTCTCTCCATTAACTATAAGGGAAACTGAGGGCAACTCACTCAGGTGTAAATACCCTTTGTATCTCAGTTCCCTGTTTCTAAAGTGACAGTAATGGCATTTCCCTGCTCCATCAGGGCTCTTGTGAACAACTAGTGATTGTGAAGTGCTCCAACATTATGATAATGGGGGCTATAGAAAAGTTCAGAACAGGATTATCTTAAGCCTGATTTTCTGCTATAGGTCTCCCCATCTTAATTTGGAATTTAATTAGCATGCTCAGGTGGGGCCATTTCTTTTGTTCCTTTGCACTACCCTGTCTCATCTTCACTCTAGTAGAAGTGACTTATCCAACCTTTTCTAAGAAGCCCAGATGCTCTTACTTGTCTGGGCAATGGGCCATACACCTGAAGGTTGCAAAGAATATACAGAAGATGGCTTGAGAGTGGGGACACGGGGTTGGAACATGAACTCACATGATTTAGGAGGCCAAGAAGGCTGTCAACAGATCCAGCATGTCTGCATCTCTAAGTGATTGATTGTCTTTGATGTTGTTACAAATGCTCCCTAAACTGCCAAAAGCTTTGGAAAAATACTTAAGGTTCATTTAAAAGGGAAAGAGGAGCCTGCAGAATTTATGGCATCTGCAGTGACCGAGGACACCACCAACAAATTCAGAGTTACGAGTGGATGAGCAGGTTGGTCTCTTGCTGGGATCACGCGTCTGACAGTCACAGTGATCCTGGGGTAGCTCTGATGCTGTCACGGTGAATTCAGCTGCAGCGAATGGGCAGGGTGTGCTATCACACTGCCATGCACCAGCACTGCGTGATGGGGCATACTTCAACCACACATTTTTTGAATGCCAGACAGAGTCCTAGGTGACCTGGAGAATCAAGTTAGTAGCATGGGCAGATTAAAGAAGAGAGGAAGCATTTAAGCATGCAGAGATGCAATCAAGATACTTTCAAAAGTGCTTAGGTGTATAACTCCAATTGCAAGAGATGTCCTTATATGCAGGAACCTACAATCAGAAGGGCACAAATGACTGCAGCAGGCAGACACCAAAAGGGGAAAGTGCGATAAGGAGCAAGTTTCTTAGAAGAGTCTGAATGAAGTGGAGCAAGTAGCAGGTAAGAAAAGTTAGTTCAGATTGGTGGTGATGTGGAGAACATAAGGGCGTGAAGGGTAGTCAGAAAAAACTCAATTCAAAATAATAGCAGAGCAGGAGCCCTTGTTCTGTTCCTGGCTCTGTTGCTGATTGCAGCATGACCTCAGGCAAAACACCTTCCTCTCTACATGCTTCCTACGCTCTTCTCTATGTAACCTGCATGTTCTTTAGGGAATGGACTGTCACTCCCAATGAGCGTGTCCTGCACTGAGCACGGTGGCGCTTTGATTTCATCTTGAGGCTTCACATGCAGCTGAAATGTTAATTCAAAGCTGGATGTTGTTGGGGTTCAGCTGCTTTCAGGTGCAAAATTTCCACTTGCAAAATTTCACTTCTGATGTGAGCGCTGGCTCCTTCTACATGACTTCAGTTGCACGTGCATGTGTTTGTATGCAAAGGGTTTGGCCGGCCTCTTTTAATGCACAACTTTTCCTAGGTCCCCGTGCAGCTCTGCTTTCCCTATAGCGCTGTATGTAGGAATGCCGTGCTTCGGCCTGCCCGCCCCCTCCCAACAGGTTGATCATAAATTAGATTCTGATGTGGGTATTGAATTTCACTCCAGCTGCTGGAACTGTGGCACATCTGTGGTCCTCCTGCGGTTAATGGCTTCACAAAAATGAAGCAATAAAGGTTATGATGGCTGTGTTTTAACCTCCTGGCCCTCATTCTATTCGATAGGAGTGTTTCTTGGGAACAGTTAAAAACCTACTGCCTGCATTTTAAACATCTCCCAGTGATGTGCTGTCTCTGAACAGCTTTTATTAAGTGGTTTTATTTTTGAAATTTAACAAAGCTGAAGTGTCTTTTTCTTCTTTTTCTGGTTTTTTTTGAGAAAGATGAATTGATTCTCTTTAAAATAAATAAACTGATCTCTAAATTATGCCGTGATTTAACATTTACATACAACAAAGAAGTTGGTGAAAAGCAAAAGGGGAAAGGAAAAAAAAAAAACCCACCCACTTAGCTTGAAATCTTTCAGTGGAACTGTTATGCTCTTCTAAGGGACGTAGGCATGCACAAGTGGGGATGATTTGTCTGTAAAGAACAGTTCACAGTTCTGGCCACCAATGAGTCCTTCCAGGGAGAGTGCTCACACTCTCTCACAAAACTACTCTCTGTTATGAAAAGCCAAGATAATGAAAAATGAATGATGATTTTGGATACCGAGCTTGCAATGCACCAAAAATGTTGGGATTATAGCAAGTGTGCAGTGTGCATCCTTAGAAAACCAAGCTCTTTTCAGGTGTCCTCTCTCTGTCCTCCTCTCCGACTGAATACCAGTTTCTTGAAAATCTCGACTGCTCTTTAAAGGACAGTGAAGTCTTGGTGCTCCAGACAAGATCATGGTCTTGTCTGGTGGGTGTTGCGGATGCTTCTAAACTGTGCTGCTCGGCGAGTCTGTACCTATAGTACTTGGCCTCCCAGCAGAACAGATCAATAATGTATTTATCCTCCTAACTCTGCTGACAGATCTGGAGGTGGTACTGTCCCTGAGTTGCGGAGGGAGCAAAACTGTTCAGGCTCTGTACTTGGACGTATAAAGTGGATTTACCTGGAATAGAAGTAGGTATTTACATTTAAGAAAGTGGTTTAGATCACCTCCTGGCCAGGTTATCCAGGCATATATAGACAGTGGAATTCAAGGAATCCCTTACACCACTTCTTGGAGATACCTACCAGCATTTATTTTCTGTACAGGTAACTGGAGTGCCTAAGGGGAGAGTCAGGAAAAGCCATGCAGGTGCAGACACGCTGCATGGGTACCCAACTCCATGCGAGACATCGCAGTGGGCAGTCTGAATGTGGCAGTGACTTGCACAAACTACTTGAGTTGTGGTACATGAGAAGAGTGAACTTCAAGGTCTCTAGGATGGTAATGAGATTATTCCCTTACTGAGTTGTCCCGCTGCCCTTGGGAAAGAAGGGCTTCTCCCTGACCATGTTTCCACCCTGGATTGTATTTTACCGCAGCACTGCTGTGCACAGATCCTGTCTTTTTCAAAATTTGCAAACAGTGTTTGACTTGTCAAATTCGTGCAGCAGCAAACAAGGCATGCTAGCCACCCACTTGGAGAAGATAAATGACTTCTCATTTATTTATTTAACTCACTCTCTATTAATTGCAAAGGGTGACCCTTTGCTCTTCTATTATGAAGCATATTGACTTCCTCTCTACATGTCTTCCAAGAGCAGGGGTTGCTGCTTAAACATGCTCTGAATAAATCCAGAGAGGGGCCCTGGGACAGTTTTTGAGGAAAAGGAGGTTTGGTGTTAGAGTTAATGAGCTTGTTATGAGATGTATACTGGTATCTCTAGTGACTCTATCCTATGCCACTGTGTCCAGTCTGTCTGCAATTAGGAACAAGGTCGGTGACATTGTGCTTTATACTAAAACTGCAATGAGACAAAAATGTCTGATTTTCACTGAACATAGCAGAAACTTGTGATCTGCAGAGCAGAAACAAATTTTTCTTCTTTATGCCTTGAATTCTTTAAAAGTCCCTGAAGGCTTCCTTTTTGAAATTGTTTTTTAAAGGGGTTGCTGCCCTTTTTTTCTAGTGGATTTACAAATCAGAACATTGTTATCCCAGGCAGTTGAAGCTATAAGCCTGGACAGAATGCTTACAAGGGTGTGTTAGATAACTGATATTGATATATTGATAGGGTAGAAGGCAAAAGAGTGCCACGGTATCCAGGTGGCACTGATAAATGGAATCACATAGACCTGGGCCCATATTGAGTATGTGTCTAAGATAAGGTAACTCTTACAATGTATCTGTAAGAGGCTGATGGTGATGCAGAGTGCAAATTCAAGATGCAAGGCTACCCATGCAAATGAGTCCTTTTCCTCTGCTCATAGTCGGTAAAATCAGAGAATACAGGGATGGAGGGGACTTTAAGAAGTCTTCTGATACTCTTTGCCCCAAGGAAGAGTCACTGCAGCTAAACCATTCAGCTGGGACACTTGGGTTAACTTGGCTGTCATAATGTCTCAAGGAAGAGCCTTGGAGTCCAGTGGTCTCTGCCCGGCTTAGATCATTTCTGACTGTCTGGGTTTGCTGTTTTTTCTCTTATTTTTTCTAATGAATATAGCAAGAAGAGAAGCTCTATCCTGTATTTGGGGACACTTTCTTATGGGGGGATGGTCCATTTTCAGACAATTCATCTGAATTACCCCATTCAGTTCAGTGCTGTACTTTCCCTGCAATCCATTATTGCCACCTTTCTTCCCTACCATTTGAATATCACCCAAGCTACTCCTCCTTCTTTCACTGGAAACTTTAAATGGATAGATATGTTAATTGGTATCATTACAACAAACGGTCCTAGTCACACTGCAATTCAGTCGAACATTTCATGTTGCCATTTAAATGATGAGGGTTTTTTTGTGTGCCACTGACAGCTACTTGTGTTTAATTCATTTTGATTTCGTTAGGAGGGGGAAGTTATCGGGATTGCATCATTAAAAATGCATGCTTGGGTTATTCATGCATGTTTCATATATTCCTGTGTATGATCCATCATAATTCAACATTAGCCAATGGGGAGAGCAAGCGGAAAGAGTGTACTGAACATACAGGTAATTCAATTGCACCTGTGATGTCACATCAGTTGGATTCTTAACGACACCTTCAAGTTGTGCTGTGAATGGGGATGGGCCAAATGAGGCTTTCAGCTGAGGCTGCCTATGCTTGGTAACAGCAGGTTTGTGTTACTGCTCCAGACCTGAGGAAGTATGGATCAGATACGAAGTGGGCAGCTGCATCAGAGCTGCCTAGCAGCCAGAGCTGAAGGCCAGGTGTTAGCCAGCTCGGATGCTATTGCTTGAACCTTAGGCCTGCACTGCTACAGGAGTTATGCTGCTTGGGCTGTAATAAAGAAATCAGATGTTCTCCGTGGTGTCCACTGGTGTTGTTAAAGTGCTTTTACCAGTACAGCAGTTCCCATGATGGAAGGACAACGTGTCATGCTGGAATAAACCCTCCTAATCTGGTATAACTCTGCTCAGAGTGGAGCTATATTGGCAGTGCTATTTTGATTACCTGTGTAATCAAACATTTGATTACCCCTACGTAGCTGATGGGTGATTGTGGAGCACTGTGTGGCAGTTTTCCCCTGCAGCTGAAAAGGGAGAGGCAATTGGTGCCATCTTTATCCTTTCCCCTGCAACAGGGTCTTTCAAGCATAGTATTTGGTCTCCTCTTGCATGTGTGGTCTTGGCTACTCAACATGACAGAAGCACCTCCATTTTTTGGGAGCTGAGGCTCACACCCAGCAGAACCACTGGCTGCTGGGGACAGATGCAGACCAAGCAGTTGGACTGTCTGCTTTCCACCCTTGGGCTCTGTGATTTGTTCCTTATCCCCGCAGTGAGTTCATCCCCATTGCTGTAACTGGGATCAGCACCTAAACTCCATAGCTCAGGCGTGTATCCCTCGGCAATTCCATCTCCCTGCCCTTCTCACCTTCATTACATTCTTTCACCCCTTTAGTGAAATGAATCTCTCCTTTCCAGAGCCTGCCCGCAATATATGTAATGAGAAAGTGCCATTCCTGGGGGCCCAGGCGGCACAGGGCAGAGGTCAAGTAACGCAGCAAGGTCCATTATTTTGACAGCAGAGGTGGGCTCCTTCCTAATGGATGTTCACGATGCTTTGAGCACTGTGGGATGCATGCCTCTGACAGCCGTCTGCTCTGCTTCTCCCTCGGTGGACCTTCAAGGTTATGCAGCAATGGGAAGTGAGCAGGAGACAGGTGGAGGGAGTGAGCTAAGGGGTTGCAATTTGTTTTTCAGCAGGTAAGAAGATCTGAGCCACTCAGTTAAGCTGGAGAAGCTGGGATACACACTGGAAAGGGAAGAGTGCACAGTCAAGCCTTTTCCACAAAATGTTGATAACAGCATCCCTCGAGAAAGCTGGTTTCATCCCTTTTTCTTCCAATTGTTTCCACAGGTCAAACCCTGTACCTCATGCTTGGGTTGTCACCCATCCCATTCTCCACTGCCTTCTGCCAAACAAAGGTTTGATAGTTATGGAAAGGGGAGGAAGGACAGACACAGTCTGAAACTAGATTTTAAAAGCTTTGTGACTGAGTCTTATTTCTGCTGTAGATTCCTGTAGTGCCTTTGGGCAGGCCACGTAATGTGTCTGTCTTTATTCCCCCACAGGAATGTCAATGTCTTTGTAGGCTGCTTGGGCTGTGTGTCTTGCACAGCACCTTGCCCACTTGGATGCTGCTCTCAGTTTGGGTGTCTTGGCACTGCTTATTCCTGGTATTAGTCAAATGGAGCAAGAATTGCCGATGCGGAGTTTTCCTTGATGCTGTGTTTAAAAAAAAAAAAGAAAAACCAAAACAGAAAAACAAAAAAACACAGAAAGACTCGGCATCCCTCACTGCCTCCCACTTTTGTGTATTTAATAACAACTTGTTCTTTGTGAGTGCATCTCATGCACCCATGTTCCTCAGCACTTTTTAAGCTTGAGTGAATTACCCAACAGTGGATTATGTCCGTTTTATAAGTGGTGGATCACAAGCCAAGAGAAGTTGAAAGGTCTCTTTCAAATCAGGGCCAAGAGAAGAAATCACTCCTTCTGATTCCTAAAAGCATGCTTTAAGCACATGAGCATTCAAACTACCAATCTTATTGATTTTCAATTACAGTTCAAATGGAAGTGGTTGTAGCTTTGTGTTAACCCTCGGGAGACTTTGTCCTGTCATCTCCGGTGAGGGAGGGAGAAATTCTGCATTGCCCATGCTGACATGGATATGTGGTTGTGTCGCTGAAACTCACTCCTGAGTTAGAAATGGATGAGCTGTCTGGCTTTCACCGCAGCTTTTTGATGTAATAAAAACTCCTCTTACTGGGATGAGAATTCTTGAATCTTTTTTGGGGGGGGGGGGGCAATATGTGGGTGCATGGCACAAAGTCATTATAGTTATAAATATAGAGCTATTGTGGTATGGTAGAAAGTTATTGCTGGCATAAGTTTCAAGTATTTTTAGATCAAGTAAGGATATTTCTCTTAAACGGCAGCTGGGCTGAACCTGCTGGCATGTTTGAAGCAGTCCCAGCAGAGCTGGATTAGCAGGCAGAATTCAGATGAAATGTTTGAAGCTGCAAAATTCACACCCTTTCTTCCTGATTTTCAGGTTAGTCAGTACTTACCAACTGCAATCACAGGCAGGTGACTGTGCATGTGTGTTTGTATGCACACGCTCTGTTTTGAGGGCACTTTCATTATTGGATCTCTCAGCTCTTCACCAAAGCCAGCAAACAGTACATTCGTTTTCCTGCCTGGAGATATCAAGGAATTAAATGACCTGTAGGAAGAGCCAGGGTGGGCTCGTGGTACAATCCCCGCAGAAAAGAGATACCCAGATTACAATTCCTGCAGCATGACAGTGCTAGAAACCCTTTTGTGAGAT
This sequence comes from Apteryx mantelli, assembly GCF_036417845.1. Classification (NCBI taxonomy): domain Eukaryota; kingdom Metazoa; phylum Chordata; class Aves; order Apterygiformes; family Apterygidae; genus Apteryx; species Apteryx mantelli. The sequence goes on along the minus strand of NC_089978.1, from coordinate 219,707,505 downwards.
TCGGACGAGTCTTTGACTCAGTCTGCTCTGAACTGTGCCTCAGTCCATATATCCATCCCCTGCTTCCTAACAGATATATGTATTTGTTCCATTGCCTTTATGCAAGAGCCACTGATTATGTTATTTATAACAGCCTGCCGATTGCCTGCCTGTGGCCGAACAGCTGGAGCGAGTGTTGGGTTACCATCACCTGCTCTCTTCCCAGTTCCCTTTCACTGCACCAAAGGGTGCAGCAGGGCTGGATTTCAGACTGGGATGGGGTGATGACCCTGAACCGTGGCTGACTCTGGCCATGGGAATAGGCACATATAGATCCCATCCCAGATCTTCCCCTCGCGGCTGAATCTGGAAGGGATGAAGTGCAGCAAGGCCATGAAGTGCTCTGTGAAGGATGCTTTCTGTAAGGAGTAAAGGAGATACTCTCCGAGGGAATTTTGCACCTCTGCTCCCTCCTTCACATCTACCTTAAGCCAAAAACATTTATTATTAATAATACTAATGATATGCATCATGTCTGGGCACGATCAGGGCATCTTTTGGATCTCACAGATCTTTTAGGGGTGCTATAAATAAGTGCCCTTCTCATCCCCTAATGGTAGGTGGAGAGGATCTCAACTAAGTGGAAATGGAGTCCTCATGGTTAAGGTAGTGGATTGCTGTGATCAGGCAATTTTATCCCATGTCTTCTCCTTTTTGGGGAGCAAGCAGCCCTCCCTGCTTCTTTTCCATCTCTTATCAGCAGCATCTGCCATTATCTCATTTGTTATATCTCATCCTCATAGTGCTGGCATGAGGGGACATCTCCCACGGTTGTCAACAGGACAAAAAGTAGAAAATTATCAAAGTCCCAATGCACGAGTCCCTGTGACTTTCCAGTTTGAATGTTAGCTCTACTGCATGCCCCAGAACAACGAGGACTGGGAAGGTGACCACACTCCTCCCTGTTGTGTTACCTCTGCACTAACTTGCGTTTCCCTGATGTTATGCAGCAATCCCTTACCACGTGAATATCTGGCTAGCTGGAGGATGCAAACTCCGGTCATGTGTTATAGCACCACTGGCAATAACTGGAGACCAGAGGCCAGATTAGCGTGGGCAAATAGATGAGTGTTTTTGTAAGGGCGGCTGCTTACAATGTCTTCGTTTCCATGCAGGCTGAGCATGCATGCGAGTAGGGATGTGCAGGGATAAAAGGGGTAGGAGGGTTGCTGGCTGGGTAGGCAGCTTGATTTCACGATCTCCTTCTGTGTTTATTGAGTATCAATTGGAAACAGCTCCCTGCAGTGGCTCCGCTTCAAACCCTTAAGCTTGTAGCTGACTCTGCATCCCGGTGGGAGGCCCTGACATCCGGGAAGAGGCAGCTACAAGCTGGCCTGAGTTCATATCCTTCCCTCTCTGACCCTTTCATGTCCTTGAGCTGTATCATACTCTGGAATAGTGGTGCTATCACCCTGAAGATCTCCCCGCCTCGCTCCCCCCTGCCTCACTGGTGAAAACGCCCTTCATAACATTCCAAGCTTTTGTTTTCTGCATGAGTGGAGTTGGGATGAACTTGATGAGACCACTAGAACATCATGAATAAATTAGGAGGAAAGTTGTACTCCTTCCAGTGCTCGGAGCGTACACAGGGAGTGAAAGCAGGCTTGGTGCTTGAACAGCCATCTGAGTGCTCATGTAGTATCCTTTCATACCCATATCATATTGGCTGAGATCTGGACCTTTTTCACAGGTGCTGATCAGCGGACTCTCGCCTGGTCTCAGTGCTTTTACAGCCATGGCTGGGTTCAGATGAGTGGCCTGCAAATCTCTCCAGCATCACCTAGTGAGTTTTTTAGTGGACCATCCTGCAGCTCAGCATCAAAGAGATCTCTTGTCTCAAACACAATATCCTCACCCCTGAGAATTTGTGAGGCAGTTTTATGTCTCTTGAACGCTTCTGCTATCACATACCCCACTGTCCGAGGCCCCTCCTGAAGTGTCTCATTCTCCCACTACAAGACAAATGTGTTTAAAGGCCAGAATGGTTGGCATGTCATCTCATCTCACTGCTTGAGCCAGCCAACCTGCATGGCCCTAGGACAGGAACAAGTTCTGTGGGTATTTCTGCTTCTCAGCACTAGTCATTTTTCCTCTGTAGTCTTCCTAAAGTTGCCGTTGGAAAAGAATTGCTCAGATGAAGAGCCACCTTTCTCTTTCTAGGAACATCTCTGCTCTCCTTCTACTTGCATGATTGTGCTGTTGCATTTTTGAAGACCAAGCCTTCTTGATCTCAGGGCTGTCTCCCTGATGATGGATGGCCATGCTCTTCCCTGCTGACAGCGCCTAGTTTTTCAATATATTCTTATTCATCCTCTTTGCAGTTTATCACTTCCTGTGACTCTTCTCATCCCACTCTTCCTGTATGGCTTTCAGAGTCCCTTGTCACCATGATTTCATTCATGCTGACCCTGGAGGGTCACCACCGCTTACCTCTCCACAGTTGGGAGTTGGGGCTTTGTAATGAAAAACAAAACTTGCTATCTGCTTCATTTTCAGAGCCGCTGGACAAACTCCTGTTTTCTTCCTTGGATTCACTTCAAATTGGAGCATGTCAGGGAAGAAGATATCTCAGTGTCCTCTCCAAAATATACTCTGATCCATATCATAGAAACTTTTTAGACCCGCCTTTCCCCACATTACTACATCAGGACTTGCTGAAGGGCTGGAGAGCAGAGCTCTGCCATGCTGCAAAGAGCTGTAGGACTTGAAGGTATGGCTTGAGACAAATCCAGGCCCCTGCCACTGCTGGCACATTGTGTGATCCTGTTTGCAGATTTTGCAAGCTCCATCCTTACGTTACTTTGCTTTTTCTGCTTGCTCAGTCCCAGGGTTTCTCCCTGCCAATGTGTCAGGTATGTTGGCAGTCCCACAGTGCCATAGCTGGTGTGTGGGAGGGCTGGGGCTGAACCTGATGTCAAACTGAGGAGAGAGTTATCCCAGCAACACCCCGCTGCACAAAGGACCAGCCCGAGGTGGATCCAGAAACATGTCTCCTCCCGTAGCTCATCTCTTCCTTGGAGCAAGCAGTTCTCATCCTAGCAGCTGGGCCAAAAAGACTTTTCAGCTCTGCATGGGGAGAGCAGGTAACTGTAGGCAAGCGAATGGACCGTGTTGTGCCTGCCCATGAAGAGCTGGAGCCACCACAAGCAGCAAGGCTGCGTTTTCCAAGGTGTCTGGTGGATGCTGCTGCCTGTTTAATACCATCTGCAATCTCAGAGTGGGCAGGAAAGGGCAGTCCCAAAGCCCATAGGTTTGATGGCAATGGAAAGTGGCACAGAGTGGCTTTGCACAGGGCTGCATCCAGCCAACACCTTGCCTAGACATTAGCACTGGAAAGTGTGTCTTAGTCTGTGTTTGATGAAAAGACCGAGATCTCCAGCAGCCTGCAGGCTCCAACCTCAGAGTGACATGTGACAACCAGCACTTGCAAAGCAATGCTTGCCTCAGCATGCTGGTAATGGCATTAAAAATTGCCTCTCTTGCAACTGCTTCATAAAATGCAGAGAAAACTGGGCAGTTAGAACATCTCGCCTATAAATGTCTGCGCCAGAAATATTTGATAGAGACATATGCTCACCTCACACACATGCACAAACCAGACAAATTTGATGAAGGCATTTGTTAGCGGAGATGCTACAATACGTGCTCCTGCTGCTGCCTTCTCTGATTTTGTACTAAAGAAGACAGCTTTTCTTGTTTTTGTTTTTTTAAGTGCTTTTCTGATGGCTGCTTTACATTTTGCTCTGTGTTACAGAGAAGCTGATTCAGCAGTTTAGCACCCAGCCACTGCTCGGAGGAATTTGGACTGTATTTGTTTATTTTGAGCACAGCCAGTTTTTCTTTGCTATTAATTGACAGGCAGGAAATGTTTCTTGGCCTTTTTAGAAAGCTGGGTTCGTTGCTGGGACTCTGCTGTCTAGGAGGAGAAACTCATAGGAAACTTGTGTTTGAGTGATTAGCAAACAGAATATTATTCCAGTGCAAATGTATCTCTTGATACTCAAGGTGTCAAATGCTCTGAGTAATGATCATGTTTTAAATATAGTTTATAACTTTCTTCTCATGCATATACCGCCTACTGTATCTGCATTGTGGAATACACATACGGTGTGTCTGTGTATACAAATGATGTAGCTCTATAATTACACCTACGGAGGAAGAGATCTGTCTGTATTTATATATATATATATGTAATATATGCATGTGTGTGTGTATATATATGTAAATGGTTTTACGCAGATGGAATCTCTTTTAGGTCACACTTTAATAACAATCACAGTGTAATTACACTGTGGTAATTTCATTTTATCTTATTTTATTTTAGCTCCCTGTAACAACTGCTAATTTTCCAACCAGAACGGTCATGACACAGATGTGAATAAACACATTGTAAACTGGGTGTAGTAAATAAACCCACTGTCCAGTAGCAGTGGTATTAAGCGCAGTAAGGGTATAGGAACTGGGAAAACAGTCTTGTCACTGACGTTCTGATTATATGAATTAATGGTAGTTACGCAATGAAAGATCAGACCACAGTACTTGTGTCGAAGTGGCTTTGATGTAGGGTTAAATTCCAAGTAAGTACAGTATAGCTACAGGACCCTTTTATACAAGGTGTGTCCCACCCTTTTATTCACTGCTGTCACCTGGACCAGCTCTGCGAGCGCCTTTACCTTTGATTTGCAAGGCCCTATCATCTATTCCTATCCTCATTATTGTTGTGTACGGGTGTTTTATGACTGCTGAGATTTTCCTGAGCTTATTGCCTGGATCTGGGAGGTACTGGAGGAAAAATCAATCTGCACTTACCCTGCTCCTTGTGCTGTAAAAGAAAGCCTACTTCTGATTGCTTTTGGAGACAGGAGACAGGCCTTGGACTGACTTAATATCACTGAAGTCTCACCCTGAAACTTGTGGCTAAAACCATTGCTTCGATTTTATTTCTTTAGACTTTTTGTTTGCAGAAAACTTGATATGCCACAGAGGGCCTGAGCTGAGCAGCTGTGGAGAAACAGTGAAAGCAAAGCACTGGTGCACTGCTCAATAGAAGGAAATTCAGGAAAAGTCTTTGACAAATACGCCCCGGGGAAGGAGTGTGTGTGTGAGGAGGGGGGGGGTAAAGCCATGGAGGAGCTGCTGGCCGTGCCAAGGATTAACTGGAGAATGAAGGTAATCCCAAACCAACAGGTGGGCTAGTCTGAATTCACGTTGGGTTTGCAGGATGGAGGGTTCTTCGCAAGTGAGGGATTTAGCTGCCGAGATGCCAGCACCTTCACAAGAAGGCAGTTTATTTTGGATGTGTGTCTGGACAGCATGTAGCAGCAGTGTTTATTTAAATGAGTAAAACCCTGGTTCTGTTGAGATTACCGTCTGAGTGAACAGCACTGGAGATATCTGCCTGTGCTGGGAGAGATGCGGTTTGCAGATTGTGGTGGAGGAGCAATACATCTCCTTTTTCCGAGTGCGTACGTTGGGGGAGGAGGGGCATGAATCTCTCTTTTTCACCTGTTTCCATCTCGCGTTCTGCACCACTGCTCACATCTCAGTTATCTCCACTACGGTTTTTCCTTTGAACTCCTCCCCACCAACTGTGCCTACTCCCGAGGAAATAAAACATGGCCTGACACATTTCTGTCTGCAGTGCTCCTCCTGCATGGCTGGGCTGCTCACACTTACCCGCTGGGAAGAGCAGAGACGGGAACAGCTTTGCTCGCTGCTTTGTTTTCTGCGCCTCTGCAAGGCGCTCCTAGCCTGAGCCCTCAGAGGCGGCACGTTGAGACGAGACAGAGAAGATCCTTTGTGTCTAGGCAGGAAGAGGATCCTTGACTCAGTGTTTCAGGAGCTGCTGACTGAATTTGCTGGGTGAACACTGTTTTAAGCAGCCCGTCCCTCGAAGGTAGGTGTTTCTGCAGGACAGATATAGGGCTGAGATGGAGAAGCTCTGCGTTCCTGTCCTGCCCACCACCTCCTCTGCTCAGAGATGCTCTGAGTGATGGTGACCAAGCTCTCTGGTGCGCGTGGCCTTTCTTTATCCTGTTGTCCTGTACTGTCTTTGGACAATGACAGCATCTCTCTGACATCTTACGTATGGCTGATCTTATCTCAAGCTCATGCAGGTGGTACCTTAACATAGAGTCATAAGAGACTCTCTCCTGGACCTGTCCTGGATGGTGTTGGGGAGCTTTGCAATGCTCAGAGCGAGAGGTGGTGTAGCAGGACCTCCTGAGGACCTGTCAGGCAAGACGTTGAGTCCTGGCCCTTTCCTCCCTCCCTTCAAACACCACTGTTTGAAAACGATTTGTGAGCAGTGAGCAAGTCGCTGTGGCTGGCAGCGCCCTGTGCTTGCGCTGCTGTTTTACATTGATAATTCATCCTGAGATCAGCATTTAAAATTAATTCAATTAAAGGGGCCTCATCATTCATTTATGAGGAAGGAAGGCTTATAAAGAGCCGTATGCAGGGAACTTTTCTGTGTGCACTGTGCTAGGGATGGAGATCGTTTCTAGCTGGGTACTGTGCTCATGGTGGCTTCTGGCCAGTGGTGGGGATCTGAGGATTTCCTGGGATGAAGAGGGCATCTGATTTCAGTGCCTGCTTATTGCCAGTGTCAGCAGAGGAGTCTGAACAAATACAGAGCTGTACTTTTAGCTCTAAATGTTTTGCTTCTGGATCAAATAAAAACCACACCGTTAGAGCAGTGCAACTCAGGGGACCTTCATGGGAGTGCACAGATGTGTCCATCTCTGGAATCACCAATTCAGCTCCTCTTCTGAGTTGCATATACACTTGAGTGACAGCCTCAAATCGAGGCTATGGATACTACTTGCCTTTTTAACTTATCCCCTATCCTATCCCCTACTATCCTCTTGTTGCCCTCTTGTTTTGAGTAATCAGTCAAAATTTGAGCTTTTGATGGTTGCTTGTTTCAGGAGCCATTACCAGTCTGTACCATGTATGTCTTTTAATCAGTCTTGTTTGCTTTCTGAAGAGGTGCATGATGTCTTTGAGTCTCAGAAACTAATAGAAATGGGGAGAGGGGGGGATTTTTTTTTGTCTTTCTGGCTAGCTGTGAGACCTAAGAAGCGTTGTTTCATGATTTCTCACAAGACCGTGTTCTGCTTCTCCTGGATTTTAGCTTTCTGTCACTGTCCCCGCTTGCGTCCTGCTCCTCAGTCCCCCAGACCTTGCAGGGAAGTCCCTTTGTGGTTTGACTTGCTTCGAGTTAGCTGTTGTGCTGGCCAGTGCTTTGGGCGGGGGTCCTGATCTTGCTGGGTGGAAATATCCATAATTGCTGTTTGTTTAGCTGGAATGGGCATGCTTGGGACACCCATCATGTATAAACAGCTCTGTGAAGGAAGGGGTCTGATCGCACTCTCCCACCAAAACAGAGCATCACAGAGGCCATCATGAGAAGAGCTCTTCTCTCTCTCCTTCTGCCTTAATGTTTGATTCTGTAGCAGTCCTAGTTGTTATCATCACCAGGGAGGGCCTTTTCCACCTGAGGGTTTGGGCCTATACCACTCAGCCAGATGGAGCATGAGTCTGTAGCTTTCCAGCCACAAAGCAAAGCTTTTTTGGCTCATTTCTGCAGGTGTGAGCTGAGTAGGGAGGGAACTGCTCTGTTTTTGTGGCTGTTTTTGTGGTTGAATCATCTGGGCCATGGGAAACTGTTCTCAGCTGCTTGTCTGGCTGTGCAAGGGTGAGCCTTGACCCCTGATGCCCTCGAGATCAGGGTAAATGTACCTGATAAATCAAAGTCCATCAAATGTCAACAGATAGATCATATTACCTCATGGACAAAGCTACCCAGTAAAAGCATTTCTGGATGATTCTGCCTCAGATGCCCTCCACCCTCCTGTTGTGGCTGGTTGAAACTCTCTGTCAATCTTCCTAGCCCCATATCACCTCTACACCCTGGGTGCAGGGTGTGAAGCACCTTGCTGAGTCCAGCTTGGGGTGGCAGCTGCTGGCATCCAATGTTTCCTAGAACTGGCTTGACAGGGAGCTGCTCCTGGGCTCTGTCCTCTTCCTTCCTTATATCTGGGTAGAAACATATTTTGACAAGCCAGTGATGCAGAAAATAACTTGCTGCTCTCCAACTGTTGCATCCCTTGACCCCAATTAGAATGTGGTGCATGTAGAAGTGTCAGCTTCTTGCTTTATCTCAGCTCCCCATCCCCCTGACCAAAATTCCCATTATAAAGATGACACCTGAGTGTTTCATGGGGGGAAATCATTGCTGATGAAACAGAGAATCAGAGCATATCTATAGACCAGCTTACCTGATGTTTTTCTGACCATTACTAGATGCTTCAGAAGAAGGTGTAGGAAAGCTCTCAGAAAGGAGTTATGAGATCACAGAATCTCAGAATGGTTGAGGTTGGAAGGGACCTCTGGAGATCATCTAAGTACAACCCCTCTGCTCAAGCAGGGTCACCCAGAGCACGTTGTACAGGATCGTGTCCAGATGGGATTTGAATATCTCCAGAGAAGGAGACTCCTGGAATATCCAGGAGATATTCCAACCTGTGGGAAAACTTTCTCTTGACCTATCTATATAGGATTGGCTTATGCCTTGAAACATGAAGAAGTCTTAGAGTATTTCTTCTCTCTAGCTAATGTCCTAACAGCTCAAGCTATGGAGGATGGGTGAGGTAGTCCATGGGCTGTGAGCGAGGTAAACCATGGGATGTTCCTATGTGATTCAGGGCCATCCAGGACTGATTTTGTTCACCTTTGCATGAGTTCCTCCATTCCACCATGCTCCAGGCCTTCATTTAGCTGATAAGAGGACCTGCTGCTAGCTGCCTTCCCAGTGAATTGCCGTGTCCTTCTATCATCTTACCAAGCACGGCACAACAACTAGAGATCTCTCCTGGGATAAGAATGCAGAAAATAGGGCTAGACTTATGCCTGAGATGTATCCAAAACTATCTTCCACTGTTTTGACTGTTGGGATGTCAGTAGTGGATGTCAGGTACATTTCAAATTAAAGATGCCTTGTGCTTTCTGACACATCGGATTATGCGTGTCTGATTCAATGGGATGGGAGGAGGATGGGGCTCCAGATCGTGACTCACTCAGGCTTTTCCCACTGCTGCTATAAATCATGTGGAAACCTCAGAAGCTGGTAAAACCTTCAGGCACGCTAAAGATTCCAGGCTCCTGCCTCCCTTATGTACATACGAATGAGCCCAGAGCTCATTTCGAACTTTGAAAGGCAGGACAGACCTGCTGTGATCTCATTGCCTCTGCCTATTGTGGAATATGAATCTCCTTGAAAGTGGCTGCACAGTGGTGATGCTGTCCATGAGCATTTCCAAGGTCCTGATATTGAGGGGACAATTGCACACGGAGCAATGAGAAAAGGTCCGGCCTTCTCCTAAAGACAACTTTGCATGCAGCAATTAATTTGCATGCAGAGGGTATTGGAAGAATTGAGCAGGATGCTCCTGTGTTCACATGTTGCCCTGGGACTGTCACCTGAATTATTTCATCAGGGTTAAATTCAGGACAAGCACAGAGGAACAGAGCAGAGCACACAGTTCATCAGTGTGCCTCTCCTCAGCATGGGGTTTCCCTCCCTGCCGGGTGCCCTGGGACCTCATGCAATTACTGAGGATGACCCCAGCTGTGACTTTCCCTCCCTATCAGGGCATTAGGATGCTGCAGCATGCTCTGAGCTCTCCAGACACTAATGCTGGATTCCTTCACACTCCCTCTAACATCCCCTCCGGTCTTATTAGGCAGATGTTGAGTTGAAGGTGGAATATCCTCTTGCCGTCGGATGACGGAGCTCACTGCGAAGGTCATTGCATCCAGAACTGCAGTGACTTTTCTTGATCCCACCAAGGTTGAGTTTTCGAGTTTCTAATAAGGCTGGTCACCGTGACCTTCTCTGCAGGATAGGGCATAGGGATGGCCTCTAGTACAAGTCTGGGCGTTGGCTGTCCTACTCAGGAGCTCGCTTGGAGACAAAGGCAGGATTTTAGAAATCCCCCCATGACGTAGGAGACGGGATCCCACTGGAAACTCAATGAGGTCAGGAGAGAAAATCCGAGCAGTGGTCATAAAGCTCATAGTTGTTATGTCACAGTATTTTGATTTTAAATAACAGGAGGCATAGCTTATGCAAAAACACCCAGTTTACTTGGTCATATATCAGTGACAAATCTTTTATCTACTAAACACTAGCATCTACCACAGTTGTCATATGCCGCTTCAAATGCAACCAAATGAAACACAGCCTTCTCTTTCTTTAGTTATTTCTGTGCGAGAAGTGTCTGATGTCAGGGTTCTGTACAGCCTCAGATTTGAGTAGGTTTTTAATATGAATGGAGTCAGTACAGGTGTGAGTGACAGGTGGCGGTGTGACACTGATTGAGCTGTGGTGACTTCACGCAGAAGAGCTTTTTGTCTTTTCAGTTGGAACGAGTGGCAGCTAAAGACCTCTTTAATAATTTGTGCCATGAGAACTAAAAAAAAAAAGGTAGGAGCCCACTGAACAGATCAGTCACTTCCTTCATTATCTCCTGCACTTTATATTGGGAGGCCCAGAATTACTCCTCTTGGAAGGAGCATGCATGGCCAGCTGGAGAAGGGTGCTGGTATGAAGAAGGTTCAGAAAAAAAAACTTTTTCTCACTGTTTTATGCAGAGGTGACCTGGAACGGAGAGCAGAAAGCTATTCTCACAAACCCTGCTGTTGACACAACGACAGCCTTTGCTCTCTGACTAGAGGACTTGGAACAGGGTGAAAATATATAGTGATATTTATTTTACAGAAGATAAGCTGAATACATATATATTTTTTTTGGCTGACAATAATCAAGCTTTTTTCCTTAACTAAGAAATTAACTGCCCAATCCCAGTTTCAATTTAAGCTGAAAAATGCTGGTTACTTGACAATTGTTTTAAAAAGGGTTTCTGCATGAAAACCTAAAGAATGGCTCAAAGTTGATTAAGAAGGAGAGGAGATGTTAAGTTAGTTTTTTAGCTGGAAAGAGTGATTTATTATCCAGCTATCTTTGCAAATGACAAAATAACTAATTAGATACAATTCATCATAGGAACTTGAATCTGCCACTGGAATAAGTTAGATTTTTATGAACAATTTCGAGTCTCAAATTCTGATCTAAATGTAGCATAGCATGTATTAGGAGTTAGTCAAATGCACTGAGACACTAGGAAAGGCATTAATAAGATTCTGAAATTCTGCTCCCCTATAGAATTTTTTTCTAACGAAGGATTTGAAAAGGGCATTTTAGAATGATGTTTTATACAGTAGCAGTCTTTTCCCATAAAACATCAGCCATAATAATTATTTTTATGCAGATCCCGAGGCACAGAGAGATTAAATGACTTTCTCAAGGTCAAACAGTGAGTCGGGGCAGAGTCAGTAAATGAATACGAGTGCCTTGATTCACAGGCTTTGGCTTACATGAGTAGGCCTTACTCCTTTTGCCTCCAAAGCTAGAGGTATCCAGCCTTTCTGGCTGATGTCCCAGCATCTCCTAAACTAGTTGTTTCTGGAGAAGGGGTGCAACCCTGGAAGGGAGTAGCACTGCCCCAGCCATGTCTGGCTGATCCTTGCAATTAACATGACCTGCACGAAACTACCGATGATGAGCGTGTTGTCCTTGATGGGCCAGCTCCCAGGGGGCTGTTCTGGTGATAAATAGCTTCTAATTGGCTGTGCTGTCACTCGATATCCTGGGAGAAAGTTGTGTGAAGGGGTCAGGCTGAGGTTTTCCTATATAGCTTACTACTGAAAAAGACTGGTTGGTATTAATTTTAAATAGGCACAGGACGATGTTCTTTGGCTCTCTGGGATGACAATGGATAATCTGGAGATTAAAAGTCCTGAAGTCTTGAAGGCTGCAGCATTTCCACCTGTAGGAACTTGTATAATGGTGAATCTTGCATTGCTGCTGTTTTTGGCCGATCCTGGTTAGGAATTTGCCTTCCGGCCATGCTGCAAATCTTTCTGATCAGCCTTGTTAAGCTGCACCATGGCCCAGGGGATATTTAAACTGAAGCAGGTGTGTGCTCGTTCTGTGAAGTCATTTAAGTCAACTCTTTTCCTCTTTGGACTCTGTGCCTCCTGATATCCCTTCATGAATTATTAGCTATGAGAAAGACTTACTGCTCAGACTAGTTTAGTCTCCTGGTCACTGCAGGTTTGCTTCCAAATAGGTTTTGTTCTGTTTTAAGTGGCTTGAATGCTAGTCCTCCTGACATTTCCCCTGGGCCTCTCTCCTGCGGTCTGATAGATCTTGCTGTCAGGAAGTTATTCCTCATACTCAGGCTAGTTCTTATCAGTCTGTCACTTTTTCAACTCATTGGGCTAATAGTTTTCCCATTATAAGAGCTGTCTTTCTGTGTCCTTTCGCCCCAGTCTCCTCAAGGGAAGCTCTTTCTTCTTGCACTAAAAGACGGTCAGGTTACATGACTTTACAGGTCTTTTTCTTTCCTGTTCCTCTAACTTCTTGGAATCTGAGAGATTCTGGATCTGACCTACTATGAACTCTGGCAGAGCGGAGAAAGAAACAGATTTCATAGAATAAACAGTGAAGATATCGGTGTTCATAAATCCCACAGGTTTAGATATTCTCATAAATTTCATGATGGTATCTGAGAAGGGGTGAATGGGGTCTTCTTTGTCCTGGACACACATGACTTCTGGGGGCATAGGGAAAGGTGGGGTTATTCTGATGCTGAGAAATCTCAGTTTCTCAGATTTTTAGTGGGATTTTCTAAGGCTAAGAAGAGATAGGAGAGAGATGGAAGAAGAAAAACAAAAACAAAAACCAAGAAGGATCATTTCTCATGTACCCCTGAGTGAGCAAGAAAAGATTGAAGGTCCTCTCTACATATAGGGTCAGCCCATGGCCTGGACACCACTGAAATCTGCACACTCCACTCATTTAAGACTCTTAAAGCTGGCCGTCCCAGCTAGGCTCCAGATGTGCACAGACGTGTGGAATTCTGCCCCACTGTGCATCAGCATTTGGCACCATCAACATTGTCCTGTAGTTGCAGTCTCTTCTCTATAGGACATCTCCCCAGTCAAGCAGCTGGGCTGCAGAGGAGGACAGTAGTGCTCACCACTGATTAAACAATAATGAAATTAATAGCCTCTTAACGTTCTTACATTAACAACAACGTCAGCATGTCAGTAGGTATTTACAATATAAGTTACACAAATGTCATTTTGGTACACTGAGCACTTCATATTTGCAATTCTCTGCCACAGCAATAAAATCAATCAGCCAGTAGGAAGAGAAACACACACTCAGGAGTTATCAGTATTAATGGCACTGGACCAGGCTTTTGAAGTCTGTACGAAAAGCATGTGAGCAGAGAGGGGCTTGCATTTCTGCACTGAGATACCCTCAGGTCTAGGCAGGAGAACACACAGACTTCAGCTGAATGGAAGCTCAGTTCTCAATTCAGCAAAGAAAGGACATTTTGAAGAGTTTAAAAACAAGTGAGTCATCTCCTCTGCTAGACCCTCTAGTAACCACCAAATCAGAGGGTACTCCAGGGCTTTGCACAACTTGGTTTGAAAAGTCTAAAGTCATTGCCCTTGCCTTGAAGAGCCTGCTTCCTGCACTAAAAGATCTTTCTTTGCATTTTCTGCCTAACATCCTAAATCCTAGACATCTGAAGGCCCTATTCCCCACCAGCTGTCCTGACTCTGCACTGGTGGTGAGTGCAGATGGCCTTGATGTTCTGATGCTTTGTTTCAAAGTCTTTCATTAGTAACTGAATTTAATCTTGGCATCCCTAGTTGATCATTTGCAAGCAGAGTCAATCTCTGACATTATGGCCCAGGTTCATAGGGGTGTGAAGGCACTTAACTACTTAAGGTGCCAAAATCTTGTTCATTTCAGGCAGAATTTATATGCTGAAATGTCCTGAAAACCTTACAGCAGGATAAAATTTCCACTGAAATCAGTGCAAAGGGTCCTGCTGATTTCCATGGGAGCTGTACAGATCCCTAAACTGGCCTTTTATCCTGTTTCCTTCTCTAATGAGTAGACAGTTGGGTTTTGAAAGTGCCATATTAATGTGTATTATTTTGTCCGGCATTCTCTGCCTATTGATCCCTCCTGGGTCTGGAGACCCTGCTATGTAACAGTGTGGACAAGTTATTTATCTGTTTTCCTCTCCAAGATGCTAATCCTCACTATGCAGGTCAGATATGTCAGGACCCAGGAATATTTGTCAGGGTCTTTGAGATCCATTAAAATATGTCTGTGTGAGTAAAGAATGCAGTAGCATTTGAAAGTGTTTTGTTGTGGTTTCAGATATAAAAGCAACCATGGCAAATTCACATTTGTCTATCAAAAAGAAAACACAGGGGAAGGAAAAAGAAAGAATCTCAGCACCTGAAGGATTAAATAGTGCATTGACTGCCTACAGCATCAAGGGCCCTTTGAAGGCCTGGTTGTGATAAAAGTGCACATGCCCGTTTGACAGGCATCAAACAGCAAGCACTGAAGTCAATGGAATTATATAAGGGATAGATTTGGATATGGCCCCTTGCTCCCCACTTTTGCTTTTTTCAAGGCAAAGCATTGTAAAGCATATACAGAATGGGGAAATGTGGGGCCTGCATAAACTAATACAGGTGTCTGAGCTGCTGCGAGCTCTTGAGCCCTAGCAGAAGAACTGATGAGCAGGAGTGGTTTCAGAGAGGAATCTTAAAGGGTTGAAATCAGCCAGAAGTGTCAGTCAAGTAGCCCAACAATGCTGGGAAATCAATGCTGAATTCTCAAAGAAGAGCGTGCAGGGAAAATGATACCATTTGTTTGCAATTCTAATACAATGAATCAACAGATCACTTGCAAAATGCTCCTAATGAAAATGCGCATAATAGATGTGCAGAGCCAAGAGGGAGAGAGACAAGGTATGCGTGCTAGTGAGGAGAGGGGGAATCTGAGTCTAGGTTTTGCTGCTGAAATTTGAAAGCACTCCGATATAGCCAGGATAGGTCTGTCATTTATAATGTCCTGGAAGAGTCTGTCAGTGAAAGATGTACATTTTAGCCAGGGGAGAAGAGGTTTTAATAAAGAAATAGTTGCTGTTATGGATGGGTCAACTGTTTTGTAGAAATAGCAGCCATACGAGCACAGGATATAACCTGAATGGAATAAAGGTGATCCAAAAACTGAGGAAGGTCTCCTAATAAATACCTCCAGTGCCATTCCTCTATTTTCTTTCTTCTGGTGAGAAATCCAGCTTCCTGCACTGAGTTTTCTTTTAGGGGTTCTTTCCATGGAAAGTGGATAGGGATCAGTTACTCACTGTGTTTTCCAATGCAAGAACTAAGTGCATCTCATGGAACTAGCAGAAGGCAGGTTCGAAACAAACAGAAATTTGTTTGGGGCGGGGGGGGGGGGGAAGCCCTTCCCTCTGTTCACAAAACTTAATTGATGGATAGAACTTTCTGCTGTGAGACGTATTCTCTGTTCAAAATGCAATGAGACAAATTTATGGCAAAATAATGAATGGAGAGATATTAAATATAAAATTTCCACATTTAGCTTAAGACATACTTGAGCCTTAAACTCTTGGAAAGAGTATTCTGGGTGCATATCTCTGTATGCTTGCCCCGTTCCTCTGTTCTTCCCTTGGCATCTGCTGTCAGCCATTGCCAGAAACAGATATTTGCTAGATCAGTCTTTGGCGTGACCCTGTAAGGCTGCTATTATCCTCTTAAATTCCAGGGTGTCTTCTCACTCACAGAATCACAGAATGGTTGAGGTTGGAAGGGACCTCTGGAGATCTGGAGTCTAAGTCAAATCTCCCTACTCAAGCAGGATCACCTAGAGCACGTTGCACAGGATTGCATCCAGGCGCGTTTTGAATATCTCCAGAGAAGGAGACTCCACCACCTCTCTGGGCAACCTGGTCCAGTGCTCTGTCACCCTCACAGTGAAAAAGTATTTCCTCATGTTCAGATGGAAGCGTCTGTGTTTCAGTTTGTGCCCGTTGCCTTGCGTCCTGTCACTGGGCACCACTGAAAAGAGTCTGGCCCCATCCTCTCGACACCCTCCCTTCAGATACTTGTATATATTAATAAGATCCCCTCTCAGTCTTCTCTTCTCCAAGCTAAACAGGCCCAGCTCTCTCAGCCTTTCCTCATAAGAGAGATGCTCCAGTCCCCTAATCATCTTTGTAGCCCTTCGCTGGGCTCTCTCCAGTAGTGCCACATCCCTCTTGTACTGGGGGGCCCAGAACTGGACGCAGTACTCCAGATGTGGCCTCAGCAGGGCTGAGTAGAGGGGGAGGATCACCTCCTTCGTCCTGCTGGCAACACTCTTCCTGATGCACCCCAGGATACCATTGGCCTTCTTGGCCACAAGGGCACATTGCTGCCTCATGCTTAACTTGGTGTCCACCAGCACTCCCAGGTCCTTCTCAGCAGAGCTGCTTTCCAGCAGGTCAACCCCCAACCTGTACTGCTGCATGGGGTTATTCCTCCCCAGGTGCAGGACCCTGCACTTGCCTTTGTTGAACTTCATGAGGTTCCTCTCTGCCCACCTCTCCAGCCTGTCCAGGTCTCTCTGAATGGCAGCACAGCCCTCTGGTGTATCAGCCACTCCTCCCAGTTTTGTATCGTCAGCAAACTTGCTGAGGGTGCACTCTGTCCCTTCATCCAGGTGATTGATGAAGAAGTTGAACAAGACTGGACCCAGTACTGACCCCTGGGGGACACCGCTAGCTACAGGCCTCCAACTAGACTCTGTGCCACTGATCACAACTCTCTGAGCTCTGCCATTCAGCCAGTTCTCAGTCCACCTCACTGTCCACTCATCTAACCCACACTTCCTGAGCTTGCCTATGGGGGTGTTATGGGAGACAGTGTTTAAAGCCTTGCTGAAGTCAAGGTAGACAACATCCACTGCTCTCCCCTCATCTACCCAGCCAGTCATTCCATCAGAGAAGTCTATCAGATTGGTTAGGCATGATTTCCCCTTGGTGAAGCCATGCTGACTACTCCTGATCACCTTCTTTTCCTCCACATGCTTGGAGATGGCCTCCAGGATGAGCTGCTCGATCACCTTTCCAGGGATGGAGGTGAGGCTGACTGGCCTGTAGTTTCCTGGGTCCTCCTCCTTGCCCTTTTTGAAGACTGGGGTGACATTGGCTTTCTTCCAGTCTTCAGGCACCTCTCCTGTTCTCCATGACCTTTCAAAGATGATGGAGAGTGGCCTAGCAATAACATCCACCAGCTCCCTCAGCACTCATGGGTACATCCCATTGGGACCCATAGATCTGTGGGTGTCAAATTTGCCTAAATGATCTCTAACCTGATCCTCCTCAACCGAGGGAGTCTTCCTTTGTCCAGACTTTCTCTCTTGTCTCCAGGGTCTGGGGTTCCTGAGGGCTGCTCTTAGCAGTAAAGACTGAAGCAAAGAAGGCATTCAGTAATTCTGTCTTCTCTGCATCCTTCGTCACCAGGGCACCCACCCCATTCAGCAAAGGGCCCACATTCTCCCTAGTCTTGCTTTTGCTACTGATGTATTTGAAGTAGCCCTTCTTGCTGTCCTTGAAATCTCTTGCCAGATTTAATTCCAAATGGGCCTTAGCCTTCCTCATCACATCCCTGCATTCTCTGACAGGGTTCCTATATTCCTCCCAAGTGGCCTGTCCCTTCTTCCCCATTCTGTACACTTCCTTCTTCTGGTTGAGTTTTGTCAGGAGCTCCTTGCTCATCCATGCAGGTCTCCTGCCTCCTTTGCTTAACTTCTTACCCATAAGGATGCACCAATCTTGAGCTTGGAGGAAGCAATCCTTGAATGTTAACCAGCTCTCTTGGACCCCCCTTCCTTCTAGGGCCCTAACCCATGGGATTCCTCCAAGTAGGTCCCTGAAGAGGCCACTGTTTGCTCTCCTGAAGTCCAGGGTTGCGATCCTACTTATTGCCCTGCTTCTTCCTCGCAGGATCCTGAACTCCATCATCTTGTGGTCACTGCAGCCAACTCTGCCCCCCACCTTCACATCTTCCACCAGTCCTTCTTTGTTTGTTAGTATGAGGTCCAGCAGCACACCTCTCCTTGTTGGCTCCTCCACCACCTGTGTCAAGAAGTTGTCACCAATGCTCTGCAGGAACCTCCAGGACTGTTTGTGCCTAGCTGTGTTGTCTTTCCAGCAGATATCAGGGTGGTTGAAGTCCCCCATGAGAACCAGGGCCTGTGATCGTGAGGCTACTTCCAGCTGTCTGTAGAAGGCCTCATTGACTTCCTCTTCCTGATGAGGTGGCCTGTAGTAAACACCCACAACAGCGTCACCCATGCTAGCCTGCCCTTTAATCCTTACCCATAAGCTCTCGACTCGCTCTTCATCCACCCCTAGGCAGAGATCAATACATTCCAGTTGCTCTGTCACTCCTCAGTAATGGTTGTACAAGTAGACAGCTTGCAACTTCTGCTCAAACACAATAGGACTCCCCAGGCTATATGTCTCTAAGATGTCCTTTTCAGATTCAAGACGTATCTGAACATACTTCACAGGAGCAATGAGAAAGGGGATGCTGCATCCCTACAAAGTTAATAATACTCTTCCCGTAAGGTTAAGATCTGAGCCAAGACTGACAGAAGTCACTGGATTACCAGCCACTCAGAGAGCTTTTGTCAAACACTGTGTAGACCTCAATCTCAGTTTTTCAGCCCAAAATGGTGAGTGGGGGCATCTAGCCTCAGGAGTGTTAGCTAGAAAGGAGACAGATGATCACCTCTGGATGAAGAAGGCAGAATGGCAGGATTTATTTATTTGCAACCCATTCATTTCTCAGCGATATGAGGAGAATAAAAACCTCAACCCTCCTCCAAGTCAGAACAGAGCAAGTAGGGTGCCATAGGAGAAATTAGTGATGTAGGGTGACTCACTGGGGATTTGAATAAAATTTATGAGCCACATGACCCAGGGGTTGTCTGTGATTTGTGGTCCTTCTGGGAAGAGTGTTATGGATGAGGAACAAGCTGGTTCTGAGCACCGAGGTGTTGGTGACCTGGCTTCTGCCTCTCCTGGCTTCCCATCCAGCTGGGCCATGGTGGAAGTTGCTCATAAATTGCAGGAATATAATATACAACCTCAGAGAAGGATTCAAGGAAGGCATTCCCTGTAAATGGAGAGGTGCTCATATCTACAGCAATGGTCAGACTGGAAGTTACAGCGTAGAAGTACAGGAGTCCTGCTGTAGTCTATTTATCCTATAGCTGGCATGTAAAAAGTGCCAGAATGCACATCTGAAATGTTCAAATGATGTGCCATCATATGACTACTCATTTTGATTCCAGCTCTAGACAAATGTCCATAGCTTTCTTCCTGAAAGGACTGTTGGGAATAACAATTTGCCTTGTGGAATTGGCCCGGAGCATCTCCAGCCTCCTCTTTCTTCCACGATGAAAATATGCATATTCTGCCATTAAACCTAGGTTGTATGATGGAAAGGCTTCATGGATAAGGTGGGTCTCTAGGCCTCTATCCCTTCCTCAAATGAAAGTCTGTTGCATTTTTTCTCAAAGCAAGTTTCATGGATGTTCGAATTCCTCCCAAGACTTTCATGCCTGGCTCAGACAAGGAAAAAGAAGAGCTGTGTTAGTTGTGCCAGACTGCTATTTCCCAGGGCTCCTTCCAGCTTTTCCAGCCAAAGACTGATGTGCAAGGAAGAATTCGTTTTTTAAAGGGTTTGCGGGCGCTGGAAATCTCCAAGCTTGAACTTAACACACTGCTCCCTTCGGCATTGGACAGCTCCAATGAAGGAGGGCAGGAAATTGGGTTCTCTGACCCTTCTTCTCTCCCCGGGAAGCTGCCTGGAAAAGCAGGACTAATTTGTGCCAGGGTAGGTTTCTGCTAATTATATAGTTTCTCCCCACCCCCACCAAGTGATGCTTTTCCTCCCCCCCCTTCTCTCTCTCTGTCTTTATTCATCTTTCTTTTTTTCTGTCTTCTTTTCCCATGGCTTTCAGACTCTTCCATTTTCTTCTTTCCCTGTTACTTCCCCAAATGCACAAAGCAAAACATGTATTTCTAGCCTAGATGTACTGAATATTAGATTCAAGAGCACAATAGAGACAGACTCTGTGATAAAGAATATGTGTAGAAAAAAACTCAGTAAGAAGCATATGCTGGGTGACTTCTGCTTTAGCAGGAAGAAAAACTCTTACACACCAAGGGAACCCTGATCTCCCCTTCAGCTATATGTGCTGTCCTGGGGATTTGCGCAGCTTCCTCTCACTAGAATCACAAAGCCTGTGGAAAAAGGCTCTGATTTCAGGTAAAAGTAAGCTGCAATTGCAGTAAAGCATGGTTTTGCTTGTCTACACTGGAAATTGTGCTATTGCAGGTGCTTAGTGATCCTCATCATCTGGGCTGAGACAGATTCACTAACAGTTAGGGCTGTCTGTCGTATTCCCACAGTAGCTGTAAAAACTGCCAACCTGGGTCATTTGAAAGACTGTCCAACCCACTCTCCTGTCTGAAACGGTCAGCAGAAGCCTAGGAAAGAGTGTGAATGTGGGAGAGGGTTATTTCCCCAGCTTCCAGCAGTGTGTGTCATAAGGACAATTTCTGAAGGAATTTTAAACTTTACGCTTCAGTTTGAAGACCAGTCTTGAATCATTAATTTCCACAGTGAAATTTTGATGTGGCCCACAGTGAAGATTTACTGCCTCTTCTGAAATGCCTTATAAGGACTGGGGTGGATAGGACATCATGGGGCCGGTCCAGGCTAGATCTCCTGCAATTATTATTTTAGTTCAATGGGGATGAACCGCTTCCTTGTGCAACAGCTCCATTCCATATCTGGTCTTGGTGAAAGTGTCTTCTAAGGCCTGGGACCTTAATTCAGGTTCTCACTCCACTCAATCTTTGCTTCGTGTTTTTCATGAGCGGCTGTTGTGGTCTCTTAGGGTCCTTAGGCATGGGGAGGTGCCTGCTACCTCCTGGGAAGGTGGGATAGGACACTGCCTTTTCTAACAGAGCTGGACCAGCAGGCACAGGCTTACCAGGCGTGCTCAAGACCTTGGCTTCTTCTCCCCACACTTCTCTGTATTATCCCTAGGATTAGAAAGGAAACCTCCCAGCCCAGAGAGGGAGAGGGAAGGCGCAGGGTGAACTGAATGACTTGAGTAAAGCTGCCTGGGCAGAAGGTGGGAGTTCACTGACTGCGATGAATTTGTCTCCACCACTCATGTTTTGGGGAGCAGCAGCACAGGAGATGACATGAGAAATGCATAAAACCTCAGACCTCAGTTTGGATTAATTGCTGACTCTTTTCAAGATAAAAGAGCCTTTGCCTATCACATGGTTTTACACTGGGGGTAAATGTTATGCTAGGGTATTTGACAGCTGGACATGGGTGTTGTTATCACCTCTTGTCCTCTTTTTATTTTAAATTTCCGTTTTTACTTAAGACTGTTTTCTTTCTTCCCAGTAGATGGAAAACCTGGGGTTATCTCCAAGGTTATCACTGACTGTCTCTTTCCAAGGTCAGTAGCACAGATACTTGGGGGAAAGTCAAGTAGGAGAGAGAATATGAGGAAAACTCAGAGCAGGCAGCAAATGGCCTCAGATCTAAGTGGGCAGGAGAGTTTCGAGGCCTCCAGTGGCCACGAGATGAGAGGCCTGCCGTTTGGAAAACTACGAGCAAGAGCAAAATAAACAAGGCTCCCTCCAAAGTCAATTCTTTCTTTTGCTCTTTCAGAAAATGCAAAAACATATCAGCCATAGGAGAAAGGGACAGTGCAGGTTGTAGTTAATACTCAAGATGTGAGGAGGCTACAAAGAGAGGGAAGGGCGGAAGATGCCTCCTTTCCTTTGAGCATCTGGTGGAAATTCATTACTGATGTCTCTGCTTGAATCTAGACTTGCAGGGTAAAGGCTGGCCTATCACAAATCCGCTGCAAGCCATCAGCTCCCTCCTGTCTAGGTTACATGGCAGGTGAATAATTTCTTTCAAACAGTCCCTTTTATTCACAGAGATTGAAGCTTCCTTTTGAAACATCAAATCCGATGATGGAATTATGGGTGGTGTGCGCAGGAGAAATCATCCTTTCTGTCGCTGCTGAATGGCTCAGAAGGGAAGAAAAACTGCTCCCAAGTACAGTTCAACTTTTGTAGAGGTTTGATAAAGCTGCCCCTACTTCTTGTTGGTTTTCATTTTCTTTCAACACTATTTTGCTGCATCTGTAATAAAGGCAGAGGATTTCCATGTGCCGTTGCTAGCTAGAGGATGGCTGGGGATGGCTTTATGCTCTGTATGTCATTTCCCCCTCTCCTCTAGCTTGCCACATGGGCTCTTGCCTTCAAGCTATTGGTTTTTGTTTTTTTTTTTTAGAAGAGGTATTTTCTTCCGCAGAGATAAACATGATGACTTTTTCACGAGCATGGAAAAGCCAATAACTCGTAAGTACTTCCAAGGCCCAGCTCTTATTTGAAAGTCCTTTGCACAAACAAGAGACAGTTAATAACTGTCCATGTGGGAGATATTTGATTGATTCCATAGAGTATCATTGAAGGGAGATTTTTTTTTTCTTTTGAAGAAAAAGAATATAAGCCTTTATCTGCTGCTGAGGGAGAATGAGGTGGAGGAAGGGAGAATTGCTTACCACATTCTCCCAGAATTGTTATCATATTAAACTTGTGTTCTATAGATGTAAGTATTTGCTGATTCAGTTGACAATCTCGCCTCTTTAAGTGAAATTACTATCTGCTGCCACAGTATAAATTACTTGTCAGACTCTTTTAGGCAGTTTCAGTCTGGTTAGTTCAGAGACAGTACTGCAAGTAGAAGGCCAATTTGTTTTTTTGGGAGGGGCAGGGGGCAGCTTTCTTGCTTTCTTTCTGGAGTTGACAGCTGTGTGTCATACTGTTATTTCCTATATGCTGGGCCAAGCTTGTGTGATTTGATGGGCCCATATAAATGTGATACCCCACCAGGATTCAAGGCAGCTTTTCCACCGTGGTACTCAGTCTTATTTATTTATTCTGTTTTGAACTGAAGGCAGCTCTTACTTAATAAAAAAATGTACTGAGATCCCAATGCAGTATGATACAGCACAGATGTCAAGGGGAGGATTTATTCTTGTTGGGTACAGAAAGGAGCACTGGTCAATAGCAACATGATAGTCATTCATGACCTGCAATATACATTTTCAGAAATCCTTCCCCCTTTCACTGTTTTTCAGTCATTTTTCCTTTGTGTGGGTTTGGCAATAACCCTGCTTAGAGACTACACATTTATTTTGGATCTGATTGTGCTCCCGCATTGCGCATGAAGACAACAGCTGCTTTCTCAGGGAAGCAAATGAGATGACATGAGAAATGCATAAGATCTCAGACCTCAGTTTGGATGACGTGGAGCTAAAGGGATCAGGAGCTGGTCTTGGCCATCACAAGGTGGGAAGGGAAAAGGATGGTGGGAGAGGGTAGGAGGTAGCAGAGTTGCACTTGTTTACCCTTTACTAATAGAGATTCAAGTCTGAGAGAGCAGAAATGGACTCATGTTTGTCATGAATGAATCACGGTGTAACAGGGCTTGTGCATGGACTGGTCTATAAGAGGTGGGTCTTTAAGTGGTAAATTTAATGAAGAGCATGCCCTCATGTGCTTTTGCATTGGTTCTGGGAGGACACATGGCTGTGAGCTGCCTCTAAGCGTCAGACTGAGAAAATTCCTCTGCCCAAGGGTATCTTGCTGTTTGTGCCTTATTTCTACATTCCCGTTGCTGGCAGGACTAGGGGTGCCAAGTGCCTCCAAGGGAGGTCTGTGAAGGCTTGAAAAGCTCGTCAGTTCTGCAATCGCATTGAAAAAGCGAATGTGGGCAGAGGTTTTGATAACAGACTTCAGCTTTTCTGCCCCTGAGCACCTGAACAAAGCCTCCAAAGTCAGACGCTTTGGGGTGAGGGAGAGATTTCAGCTGGCAGGGACTCGCACCTATTAAAACAGAATTTATGTTTGTCTTTCTACCCTTGCATTTTTTATCCTTTTAGTTGTAGTCCCTCTCCCCTAAACAGCTACATCTTACTGGGGATGGAATAATACCTGGATTCCAAGGAAAGAGAATACCCTGCTCCTGCTGGCGGTAGTGTATTAGCCAGCCCTGCTGTCCCACTGGATGAATGGGGGAATTCATCTGAGTGGCTGTAGGACACATTATGTTTCCTGCACTCTGAGCCCTCGAGCCTCCACTTCTCAACAGCTGCCAAAAGTCAAGCAAGAGCTGCACTCTCCACCTTGGAGGCCGCTCGCTTCGAGCAAAGTCTGTGGTTAGGGATGGAGGGATGTTGTATATTGCTGTTCTGGGGGGTATGATCTAGGTGACAACACACTGGACAAGCTGTGAGCACTTTGGGGTCTTATTCATGGCTCTGCCACCAAATTGCTCTGAGACTTGGCCAAATCACTTGCCCTGGTGTTTAGGTTCATCTTTTTTTGAGAGTTTATGTTATTGTGCATATCACAAATGAAGAGGAAAGGCTGAGCTCTCCGGGATGGGGTAGGAAGTCTAAACTAAAGGCATGACTTTCTAACACTGGCTACTGAGATTTCTGCTTTTGTTTTGACTTTTTCATCTCATGAATGTGATAGTTTAACCTTGCAGATAAAATCTAATCTGCTGGCCAGTGATATCTTGTCTGACAGCATGTCAAGTCCTGTAGCCATGCGTGTATCCTGTGCAATGGTAGGCAGTGATGCACAAAAGTTGGTGCACAGCTGGTGGACAGCATGGTCTAGTGTGTAATGCATTGGGTGTCAGGGGGTTGGCGGACAGAATTATTCCCTTCCCCTGCTTACCTTGTGCGTGATATTGTAGAAAAAAATCACAGCACTCCTCCATTTTTTAAGCTGCTTTTTTTTCCCCCCTTTCTCAG
Source organism: Apteryx mantelli (assembly GCF_036417845.1). Lineage (NCBI taxonomy): Eukaryota > Metazoa > Chordata > Aves > Apterygiformes > Apterygidae > Apteryx > Apteryx mantelli. Next base: position 219,682,580 of record NC_089978.1, on the reverse strand, counting down.
AAATGCCTACTTAGGTTGAGGTTTTCTCAGTCAGGGATCATTTCCAACAGTGTACAGTGCCTGGCACAATGGGACCCTGATCTTGGTTATGACCTCTAAACGTTGCCATAATAATAATAATAGTATGTGGCTTTTGGCACATCACCTATTAATCACAGCAGCTGTCAGGCAAAGCGTTAAATGGGAATAGCTCCCTGCAAGAAAAAACAAATACAACAACACCCTGCGGCTTATGGAGCATGAATCTACACTCTGGAGGGTGCTGGTGAGGGAAGGAAGGGGTAAGCCATGACATTTTGCTCAAATTTGTTAACCTTGGCTGGTGTTCAGATGCACGGTGTTCAGCAGAGGAGGCATGGAGAAGGGGATCTTCTGAGAGAGCAAGCTTGGTTAAATATTTACAGCGAGCAGAAGCTGAAGCAAAGGTGCATGGAGGCATCAGGGACCAGTCTGCCGGCAGGAAAGAGGCGTTTGTGAGAAACAGCTGGGATGGTTTATGTGCTGCTTCTGTATTTAATACCTGTGTTCAATTTTTCTTCCCCAAATTGGCCTGGGCACTTTTTGAAGCCATGTAGATCTTGAGCATACAGGAGACCCTGTGTCAGGGAGTTTCCCTGCTTAACCACATGTTGTGCCAAGAAATAGCCTCTGTGGTTTTGAACCTGCCACCTGCCAGCTCCATCGGGTGCTCCCTGGTTCTTCAGTTGGAAGAAGCAGTGAACAATTATTCTGTATTCGTGCTCATGCAAACTCATGAAAATTGTGTTGTGGTGGTCAGATGTCACTGGCCATTTGCTCATGTGGTATGTTGTGGGCACTTTGTAGAAGCAGGATGGGCAGAAGTGTTCAAAATTCCTTCTCCAGAGACAGTTCCTGAAATTTGCTTAGTGTTGACGCTTGCAAAATTTCCTAGTGCTAAACTGGTCCATTAGGACATCTGCAGAAAGCAAACCCGGAGTAAGTGAGATTACTGTCAATTTGTGTTTATTTGAATTACTGGAGAAGTCCTAGTCACAGATCAGGGCTAAGCCTGTACAAATAATTGATTTTAGGCTCACTGACAGAAGGAAAAAACACACAGGGAAATCTTTGACCTAAAATATTTTTTCCAGTTTTTCTGTTGAAGCAAAGACATTAAAAAATGACAAAAGAATATATGTCTTTAGCACTGGGTCTAATCAAACATTTCAAACCGAATGAAAACCTTCTCTGCCTCACCGTGATATTTTTTAAATCTTGTCATTTTTAAAATCAGCTAGAAATTCCTTCAAAATAAAATATCAAAATCTTTTATTTTGAAACTCTGCAAAAACCTTCAAACTTTCCAGACGTTTTCAAAAATTTCAAGCAGCTTTTTGCTGTGGGTAGTACTTGCTATGTGTTGATTGGTGAAGACTGTATACAAGACAAAATCTCTGCTCAGCTTTAATCTAGATCCCAGTGTGATAGATGCTGTGCAAATAGTGAACATAAAGATTTTTTAAAAGATTTGTGACACCTTCTGCTCGTGGAATTTGTTTGCAGACCAGTTTCAGACCTGAAGCCAAGAACAGCAGACAGTTTTGATTGCTTGGATTACGCTATTTAAATTAGCCCTGTAAAATCCCAGAGGGATTGATGTAAATTTGAACTGAAAACTGATTTAAGCCATCCAAATCCAAACTTGCTATTCTGGAGTTGAACTTGAACCAGAACTGAATTAAAACATTTCCTCTTTGCCCTCCTTGGAAATAACAGCATTGCAAACAACAGGAAAAGTGCCATGAGATAACTGTCTTACGATTTGCTTCCTTGCAGGCTTTAGGTTGCAAAGAACAAACTGCATGTGCATTTGACCAGTGGAAACAACCATTTTAAAAAAAAAAATTCCCTGCATCCACTGTTGAGGACTGAGCTGTTCGCCTCCTCCACCCGTCACCTCCGTCCAGCCCTGCTGGCACACACATTTGCAGTCACTGTGGCTGTGCTGACCATAGTGGTGGTCTCTCGACCTTTCCCACAACATCTACCTCTGCTGCGGTTTGCTGCCTGCAGGCAGCACTGGCGGCTCCGCTCGTGGGTTAGGTCTCTTTGTGAGCTACCGCGAGGGCTAAGCTTGCCAAACGCAGGTCGAGGAGGCGCTAAAGCTAAATAACCCACTGGTGGAGCTGCGTGGACAGAGGGGTTTTTTAGGAAGGGAAGCAAGTGCAAGGAAGATTGCAAAGACGTGCAAGCCTGCAGCTCTGCACTGCACACCCTCCGTGGCACAGGCAGGTTTCAAGGCAGCTTGACTCTAGGTGCCACCACCTCTTTAGCCATGTGGCAAAAATAATCATGATCATTTCCCAAAGGTCTCCGTCGTCTCTGGGGACACATGGCCCTGCCTGTCCTGGTGCTGATACACAGGAAGGAAGTGCGGACCCGGGTAGACTTTATTGGCAAATGCTGCCACTGATTAAAAGAAGCTTGAGCTACTGTACGAATGAGGAGTTGCCATGGAAACAGTCTCTTGATGTGTCCAGGTTTCCAAACTGTTTTTCCCTCTTTCCCCCCCCTCAACGCTTCCTTCTTTTTTGCCATTGTTTTGTTGAAGATTTGCTCACCCGGAGTGATGTGGTGCAAATGGGCCCTTGGGACTGGGAAGGCACCGAAAGGAGCTTCTTGGCTCTAGGAGGGCAGTGCGGGTGGGACCCCCTCCCACATGACTCTCGGCACCCCAGCGATAGGGCAAAGATGGTGGGAGCGGAATGGGGTCTGGATAGACCCCAGAGGGGCGCAGTGTTGGCATGGTGCTGGTTAGTGAAGGGAGGTGGAGGATGTCCCAAGGGAATCCTCCTTCCTGAGGCACCTGCCTAGGATGCTTTTAGCATGGAGCATCTGAAGGGCCCCTCTGCTCCATGGAATCCAGCAGGTTTGCATGCAGCAGGGGGGTCCCTCCTTGGGGTATTCATCTAATCTAATGACGCTGTCTGCATCACCTTGCTGTGCTTGGGAGTGGTGGTGATGGTGGGAGGCCATCTTCTGAACAATGGGAAATCAAGCAAGTGCCGTAAGGAGTGCTTCCGAAAGATAAAATGGACCCCTTCCTCCCTCTCCCAACCCTCCCTGGGCTCCCTACCTGGGGAGAGGAGCTTTCATGCTGCTCAAGTGCATGCAAAAACCCCTGCCTGCGTGACAGTGGGTTACCATGCAATTGTTTTAAAGAGCCATTGACGCCTGGCGTACAGCTTCGAGGAGTGTTTTCCTTACAGATCATTCTGCCCACGTTTCGTACATTGGCTTTTGAATTTTTACCATCCTCCTGGTTTGTTTTGTGTTTTCTTTTCAATCACAGAGGCATATTCGTAAATGCAGGCTCCTCCTTATCTGAGTGTTTCATCTGTTTTTGCTTCCTCTCCCCGCTCTGGGAAGTCCCCCTGGCTCTTTCCCAGACCTATCACAAATGCTTCAAGCTCTGTGTGAAAAACCCAACCTACCAGTCATTAACTATGTTAGCCAGGCTGGCATGGGTCCAGGGAACCGTAGACGCTGTGCATCCACTTAGTCCTTTTTTTAAAGATCTTGCAATCAGCATCTCCAAACCCGCGTGATTAATCGAGCTTTGTTTCTGGATGGGAACAAAGCAAAACAGGCAACATTTGCTTTAGCTAATGCAGTCATTTCAAAGTTGAGTGTCTGGGCTGAGTTGTTGTCTAGACCCTCTCTGAAATCCAGGGTAATCCTAAATGGATTATTTAAAATACATGAAGACTGATTTTTTGAAGGTGTTCATCTGCTCTACTTCTTTTCCACTGCCTCCTTTTCCCCACTCCCCATACAGGGAGCACGTTGCTAACGGTATGCCCTGAGTCCATGGCAATGCATCTTGAATCCTGGTCCACACCTTCTCTGCAGAACCATTCCTCTCTCAGCTAAGCACGCTGACGTCCCAGTTTATCAATCATTGTAATAGTTGAGACCCACATCCTCAAGAAACGTAGTCCCACCTACTTTAGGTACCTAAGTTATTTGCCTAGCCACCCTTAGGCTCCCCGGGCTTTTATTGGTGGTGCAGAGCCATTGGCATGTCCAGAGCTGATTCATCCCTGTCTAAGATCTGAATTGCTTTCTGGAGGTGCCTTCTTCATTTCATTGTCTGATGCGGTAGTGAAGGGTAACTAGCTTCCCAAATCACTTTAAATTTAGGTGGTATGACTCCAGGTCTGAATACTCACTGTGACGGATCTCACAGTAGGTTAATTTGGAAATGTCTGTGCTTCTTACCTGCGTGACTCCCCTAGCTTGTGTGACACTGTCTGATTTATTTTAAACAGTAACATGGGTATTCTTCTACAAGGATCTTTACATGCTTCACCTGCCCATCCAGAACTGAAAGCAGGGAGAGCAGGAAGCCATCAGCCAAGCTGGGACAGGCACCTCTGAGTGGTTGGTCCTCCAGCCCTTTTGCTCCTATTCCAAGAATATATAAACATCTGTACAACCACGCAGCATGTGTTACTTCACATGCGTGATTTTCAAACTTCAAGCCCTATTGCAAAGCTTGGACAGTTTCTCACTTTTATTGAGTCTTAAAAGGGAAGAGGGAAGCCCTAGAGTCCTTCTGCAGGAACATCTCAATCAAAGGTGTCATGAAAAGGGTTTAATTTCAAAAGCTCTGAATTACACCCAGATCATGAAGGACATGGTAATGTTGGATTTGCTGAGCTCAGGAGGTTAAAGAATGAGGGGGAATTCACAGTTAACATCTGTGACACACTGAGTCAGGATGAGAGCGCATTCATAGTCAGAGCAAATATCAAAGGCATTTCCCAGATCTTGTGCTTTTGGGAGATTTTTAATTACTCTGATGTTTGTTAAGAGTCGCTTACAGCCAAATAAGTGGATTCTTAAATCTGAAGATGCTTCTCTGCTCCCAGAAATAACGTCTGAGTGACAAATCACCCTCAGCATGTATGACAACAAAGACGCAGTAAGCTTATGGGCTTCTCCGAAGCCAGATCAAATATCAGTTCACGTAGTGGTCCTTGCCTCCAACCACATGAGGGTGATGATAGGAGAATTGCTTTGAAATGCTCCCAAGAAAAGCATTCAAGACAGTGCTCTCCTAGGTAAGTGTCTCCTTTCCTAGCATTATATTCTCTGGTAACTAATGCAAGAGGCGACAGGTGGCAAACCTATCGTGTGCAGGGGGAAAAGGGAATTGCAGAGGTGAAATTAAGCAGGTGTTCAGCAAGGCAAAGACAAACAGCATCTATTCAGAGCTGGGTTTCCTCACTTCACCTCTGAGCCACCTGGAGAAGCCAGGACTCTGGTGTCATGGCAGTGCTGTCCAGGTAATTTGGGAAAAGTAGCATGAAATAACAGGTGGCCTGGGCCACACAGGTAAAATATCAATCCTGACTTTCACGGGAGGAGTGCAGGACAGCTCAGTGTGTAGTCAGCGTTAGCAATAGGTGCATGCATGCAACCGGCACTGCACCTCTGTGCAGCAAGGAGCCTCGGTCTGGTTGCAGGGACTGGGGTTTTGGGAGGGAAGTGCACATACTTGCTCTTTGCTATGACTTTCTTAGCTAGTTTTCTGGAAAGCGACAGCTGTGAGCACAGATTTGTTCCAGTGCGCGGAGCTGCTCTTGTAGTCTTGACTTGCTTGCTGCTTTGTGACATCTTACTGCTGGCTCACCAGAGCCTCGGTTAGCTGGGGACTATTGCATAAGCCTCACTGGGGACCTCGACGGCAGATTAATTCCTTGAGCATCTTCCTTCTTGCCGCCAGTGAAGTCTGCTTGTTCAAACATGATCGAGGGAGACAGCTGGGCACGGCTGAGTCTGAAACCTCTACCAGACAGATAAAGCACGAGAGAAAGATATCCCTCCCTCCTAAGCCCAGAAGAGCTCGCATTTTGGGGGAAAAACCCTTCTTGTGGCGGCTTGCAGGAGTCAGCTGCAGAAGGGACATCTTTTCAGGTATCTTGTGATGACGGCAAGGCAGACAAGTTAAGGCAAAGACAGAGTATGATTAAGTCTTCCTCCCTCCCTCGGGCAGAGCTCAGCCTGAGAAAATGCTTTGGATTCAGTGGCCTGTAATTATGTAATTCTTCCTCGTTATCTTTTCTAATTGTTCTCAGCACTGTTTCCTAAACTGATTGGAAACAATGGCAGACAGGGATGAAGTGGGAGGCAGACGTGAGCATGGCAGGCTGCCAGCGTAGTACGACGCTTTCCAGAAAGAGAGAGAGAGAGAAGGGAAGGAAAAAATAAAAAATCCACAGTGGAGACTTGGATGCCAGGACCTGAATCGAGGGGACACCTGAATCACTGCCAGGCCGGGAGGCGCTGGCAGGGGATACCTCATTCAGACTCATGCATATGCGATCTGTATTTACAGTGCTTCATCATTCAAGAAATTTCAGAGCCCTCCCCCTGGCCCCAAGGCACACCTCTCGTCGCCGAGAGCCTTGCTGTTTTCTTCTTTTCCACTACTCTAATGACGTAGGTTGAACCCTCACGGGGGGGACTTTACCCATCGCCAAGAGACACCGTGGTCCTCTCCCCTCGGCACCGAGTTGTTTGTTCGCTTGCAGGGGCGGGGTGGGGGGGGGGAGAAAAAAGTTTGGCTCGTGGCGTTAGGAAGTGACTGCAAAGTGCAGAAGGAGGGGCCTGAGGGAAAGACCCAGTGATGGGATTTCTTCATATTTCGTGGCTGGTTTCAGGGGAGCACCGCGGCACAGCTATCGAGAAGCCAGTTGCTATGTTGACTATCATTTGCTCTGCAAACGTCTGCTGCTATTCATCCGTTGCCGTCTCCCCGTGTGGGTGAAGGTTTGTTTCAGTGTTGTACTTCGCAGAGGTTGCTGGGGATCCATCAGGGACCAGGCTTGACAAACCCTCTGCTCTTATTTCTCCGACTGTCCCGTTTTGCTGGCTTGGGTGGAAGGTGGAGCATTGAACCACTGCTGTTATTTTCAGCTAGACAGCGCTTGGGAGGGCCAAAACAAGCCCAGATCTTCTAGGTGTAAAGACTGAGCATCGGTTTCTCATGGTGGGGGGAGTGAACACGTGTCTGTGGGGTGATGTGGCATCCCATAGCATGGGGGCCCCGAAAGGCAGTGTCACGACCCCCATGATGAGCAAGGCCAGCTTACAGGGTGGGAGGCGCACCTACGAAAAGTAGAGCTTGTGCTTCCATGTGGGAGCAAGGCCAGGTCTTGGAGGGAGCGTTGGGTCACCCCTGGATGCTGGCCCCGACTTGCCCTCCTTATCCCAGTCTCCAGGTGCCTAATCTCCGTCTGGGGTCCCGCGTCATGACAGCCCTGTCAGCTGGGAGCTCACTTAGTCGCTGACAGAGCAGGGGCAGTCAGGGGGAAGGAGGGATTTATCGGAGCTGTCCGTTCTCTCCTCTTCCAAACCCAGCGCTGTTCTGCTTTTTTTTCCATCACCGCTGACTTCCTTACGTGCCTGCAGGCTGTCTCTGCCAGCGCCGTCCCAGCTGGCCAGCTTCTCTGGCTTCTGCACGCGGCTCTATGGGATGGAGAGGAGAAATGTTTCTGTAGGTTTGCCCTCAGTATCGGATACGAGGCTGCTTCACTGCTGCGGGCTGCGCGGGGCTATTAGGCTCCCCCGTCACGTTCCTTATCCTGCTGGTTAGGTAGCAGGTTAGAAAAGCCCGTCTGGAGCCCATGGTGAGCAGAGAGTGCAGGCTTAGGGTTAAGAAAGCAGGGAGCAAAGTCCTGTTAGAGACATCAATCAAAGCAGGGGGGAGAGAGGGAAGGATGGAAAATGGCTGGAAAGAGGGGAGTGGCTGGATTAAAGGAGGGGAATGTGAAATGGAAAAGGAGTGGGAATCGGGGGAGACCAAGGAGGGTCGCGTCTGTGCGTGTGTCGCTGTCCCAGACCCGTTCCACTGGTAGGTTTCCTGGGGTGTTGCAGAGGAGCATGGCAGCCTGTTTATTTGCAGTCTGTGTAGCACCAGATCTGGGGAAGGGCCAAGAGCTGGAAGCTGCAGGCAGGATGGTTTGTCTCTGGCTTGCATGGGAATTTGAGGGTTTTATGCTGTGGCGGTCTCTAACCGTCTCTTGGCCAGAGCTGCCAGGAAATGGCCAGAAAGAGCAGCTGGGAAGTGGTGGGAATTCAGAGATGAAAGACAAAAGGGATGGTGACCTCCCTCCACCCCGGTTCCTCCTGGTTCCCAGCAGAAATCATCCAGCCTGGGCCTGGAGGTAAAGAGGGGCTGAGGGGTAGGAGGGTAGGCAGAGCATGAACCCACTTGGTGACACACTATGGGAGAGAGAAATGAGTGTGGTGGCCTGTTTCCAGATGGCAAAACTGACCTGCCCAACAAGAGGTGGAAGGAAATATCTTGGAGTAAAGGCTTGCAGCCCAGGTGTGGCACACCCAGTTCTCTCCTCCCAACCTGTCTGCCACTGCCCTTTTCTACCAGAGGAGGGTATATCCAGGATGACTAAGGGAAGCAAAATAAAACAGAGGAAAACAGCTGCTATTCCATCAGCCAAAGGATGGATGTTAGTGGGAACTGATCTTTCTCCTGGGTGCACACCCACCATCCCAGAGCTGAAGACCTTGCCTCTATTGCAATCCCGTACCATTTGCAGTACTTTACAGCTCATTACATGCTTTCTGCCATGGTGTGGCTCACTGTCCTCAATGACTCACAGAGGGAGATTGGCTCTTCTTCTCTTCTGTTGTGCCAAGCACGCACCAGGAGACGTTTTGCTTTGTGTAAGGTGGTCAGGAGAAAGCTCAGGAACTGTGGTATCACGTGCAGGCTGTAATATGGTCCCCTCTGATAGCTCTACCATAAGTTAGGGAGTGGTCTGATGGATGATTTGTAGGGATTTGGCCCTGGCGTGATCCTCTCTAGCCTTTTCTCCAGTGAGCTTTGGTGGTACAAGAAGTAAGGAAATGGCACAGTGCAAACATACAAATCCCGACTCCTACCAAATGTCTCCTTGTGTGCTTGTTTGGGCCCAGACATTCACTGTCATGAGCTGCTGTTGTGACCCATGGGAAGGATTTCCTATTGTGTGAGCCTGACGAGCAGGGCTGGGTTCTGTTAAAGGTTGAAGGAACTTCCTTTGCCGTGTCCTGAACGTATCCTGGATTTGCTCAGTACTGCCAGGCACATGGCTGGATGTCTGCCAGATATTGCCAGGTAGGGCTACCTACTGACTATTCCCCTAGCATTGCATGTTGTCATAGGCTGGTCAAACACATAGATCTCCTCCTTCGGCTCAGTAAGCTCTTGGCCCCCAAAATTCCTGTGATGACAAGTTCCACAGGTTAATGATGCAGTATGAGGAAAAAATAGCATTTCCTTGTATCAGCTTTGTATTTCCCAGTTTAAATTCAATTTTTCTTGTGGAATTGTCCTTTTTTCTTGTGTTATGAGGCAGAAAGAACAAAAGATTTTTCTATCATTGTCTAATTTATCTTTATCATCCCTTCACATTCATTTCCTCTCCAAAACGTACAGCCTCAGAGACCTTACTAATCCCTCTTCATGAGCAAATTTTTGTCATGACCTTGATCATTCTAGTCACACTTCTCTGGAATATCTTCAGGAAGACCATGAACTTTTGGGGGTGAGTGGCACTTCTGGACACAGTAACATGTTTGTGGCACTTCAGACAATGTCAGAAGGTCCCATCTCTCAGAGAAATGGGGAAGACCACCTAACCTTGTACTGCAGATGTTCCATCATCTCAGAGAGGTCACCGGTGGATGTCCCACTGGAAAATGTGATGCTGAGTCAGATGTCTCCCCTACACTGTGCACTACACAGGGCTAAGCCAGGACCTTCCAACATGCGTGACAGTGGGATGCAGAGGTTGGTCTCAACTTGAAGACGTTGGCAGAATCCTCACCTGCCACAACAGAAGGTGGAGGGAGCTGGTGTGAACTGGGAGGGAATCTCATTTTCTTCCCAACTGCAAATGCTACCTTCCAGCACATGTATCTCATGCAGAGATGAATTCTTCTGCCCCTATTTCCCAGCAATTACTTTTTTTTTTCCTGTGAGGTGCATATTTGCTTTTCTTTTATTACATGTTTGCATTACGCTCTTCTCTCTCCCTCAGAACACAAGCCAAGGACTAGCTGCCGGGAAATACAATCAGAGCAGCTCTTGTTATTTCAGAGTGTTTCACACAGTTGTTTTTCTTCTGTTATTAGTCGCTTTTTTTTTTCTTTCCTTTCTCCTCCTTTCTTTCTCAGACTAGAACAAATACAGTGCGACTGGCAGAAAATTGGCAGGCTTCAACAATCCAGAAGCAGTGATTTTTCTTCTAAGTAGCTTAATGGAGTCTATATTTTTTTATTGTTTTCTCAACCCGCAGGTTGATTGAGTATTTTTAAAAAAAGAGAGACAGAGAGAAAATTCAACAAGCTTACTCCCTTCCTCATCTTGCCAGTCTGTTTTAGAAAGTCCATGGGCTTACAAGAACTCTTCTGGGTCATCCACTTTTTGGAAGTGTGCTGAATTGGTCATGGACACTAGTGAAGGAGGTTGAATTACACTCCAGTAATTTTTACTTTCTTTACTTTCCAGTAATTAATTACCTTCTTTAATGAAAAGATTAAAACAGAAACTGGCTCGCCTGCATCAGCACCCATGGTTATGCATCCTCCCACCACTCTACTGTTCTTCTCTCCCTCCATCCCTTCCCTGCTTTTTGGCTGGGATCTTCTATTTCTTTTACAGTTAAAGCTCCTCCAGGGCCTTTGCCCCCTCAAGCCTCTGGCCCCTGCAGACCTTGTTTCACTCTACAGAAGGCGCCAGCACCGAATCTGTTTTTTTGTCCTGGTCTGTTCTGAGGAGTGTTGTATGCTAGCTGAAAACAAAAAGATGGGCCATTTGAGGCCCAGGGTTTGAGCATCCTCGGTGCTGGCCCTGAACGCCTGTTAGGACCTGATGTCAGGCCTGTTGGTCAGGTTGCCTGGGGACATCCAGGGCTCCTTCCCATGGCTCCCTGGGCTCTTCTGGAGAGCTTGAAGGAGTGGAGTCTAGGTTAGCTGCAGCTGTCCCACAGAGGGGCTAACCTGTTCTCCCTTCCCTCCCAGGCTATCTGCGTAACAATTGCTGAAAGCCTGTTTGGGCTTTGCCTTGGAAGTCTTGTCTGGGGTTGGCTTTAGCATGGAAAGCGCTGGATGGAGCCCTTTTTCCATCTTTGTCTTGCTGCTCCCAGAGTTAGCCTGACTCTCCATTTCATCTTGATTCGTTGCCTGTAAGGGAGGACCATTCTTGTCATGCTGCTCAGGTGATGAAGTGGTCTCTGGCTTGCGGCCATACCACCTGGTGTCATGATCTCCCTGTGTTTCCTGAGTGGAGCAGTGAGGAGCTACTTGAATGGGAAATCCCCAGGAATGCATGGGTGTTGCAAAGAGAAGGTGTTGATGAGCCGGTACTTCTTCCTTCTCTGCTTCAGTGCAACAGATGGAGGATATGGAAGACGTGGGGAACCAGCCCTTGGTTGCAAGAAAAATTAGAGTGTTGACTTGTGTAATTTTCTTCAGAGCTGGGAAATACCAGCTTCTCTCTTTTAACCAGATTCCTAAGTAGGACCTTGCTTTTGTTCTGTTTACCTGAATCCCCCAGTTGTCTGGGGATTTGCAACCCATTTTACATAGTACAAATCCTAAATTTTTTTCAGGAACAATGTTTTTATTTGTTTGCTTGCTTTAATGCCTTTGTCTTTAGGGAGTTTAAGTCAATAAGCTGGGGTTTTTTGTTTTTTTTTTTTTTTTTTGGTGATGAATAAGCTTTGCTGGCTCAGTTTGTCCTTGTGAAAGATTCTAACAACCTGCCAAATGCTCTGTGCTTTGCTTCTGTTGTTCCGGGTTGATTGCTAATGGTCCTGCTATGGTCATAGGTTGCTCCAGGCTCCTTCCTACATATCTGTATGAGGATTCCTTATCCAGTAGTGACCCTCTTCCCCCAAAGTCTCTCCTTAGTCTGTCATTGAAACTGCTGTAAAATCAATTACAACCTTTAAAATGATCATTCAGAGATGTCTGTGGGTGTAAGAAAAGGAGGCAAAACATTCACCAGAGTTCATCACCTAGCCTTGTCCCTCGTTCTGACGGGGCAGAATTAATTTTTGCCTGAGCTGATGAGAGTCCTTAAGTCAACCCTACTCTAGCTCAGTGTTGCTATCCTCTGCATGTGAAGGATTTCATCAGAGGAGGGCTCCCAACTCTAGGAATGCCCAGGCAGGGATGTTCCTTTTCTCCAGAACCAACACAACAGGGATTTCAGCTGACATCACATGAACATGGGGTGCCCAGCCCTTTGTCTCTTGACCGTCTAAAATCCAGAGCAGTGCAAGAGGGTCTTCTGCAAACACTGGCCTGAACTTCTTGATGTTGAAGTGCTGTTTTGTCTCACAGCAGTGTTTTAAGCAGTGAGATATGGGCTTGTATAAACAGCACAGTCCCCAAAAGGGAAATCCTTGCTTTGATGAGGACACAATGAGTGAGTAATATGATTTAAAATGAAGGCCCAGGACTCTCTTCCAAGAGGCTCTGGGCCAGTATCTCCCAGAAGCCTGAATTTTGCTAGCTTTAACTAGTCTGCACTGTTCAATACCACCGTGAGCAGTACATAAGAAAGGCTGGGGAATATCCATGCTCTCAAATGCAAAATGCTAGCACAAAGTGGGGGCTTATTCAAGACTGGTTTCAAGCTCTTTCTGTGGGTGAGTGTCACCTGCCAGAGCAGAGGTGCAGAGAACACAGCTTCTAGGATCTGGCGGGATAAAATTAACCCTTGAACTGAACCACTCAGTTGAGTATCTTCTTTCTTCCAGAAACACAGGTCAAATGGGCTGAGCTGGTAGACACATCTCCAGCAGACACTGCTAGTGCCAGGTGCTGCCAAGGAGTGCCCCGGTCCATTGCAGTGCCTGTTCTTGGTGGGTAGTCTCTTGTATGCTCTGCCAGACCCACATTAAAGCCTGACTCAGAGATCAGTAACTCTTATAACCTTCATTACTTTGCCATTTAGGAGAATCTGTTTTGAGTGTAGCTCACTGGGAAGCCCCTTCACCGCTGACCACTCATGAAGCATTTGCAAGGCAGGAACAATGCAGTGAGAATCCTTATGTGAGGTTAATTCTTAGGGTTTATTTTGAAAGTTTGAAAGTGGCAACTTGTTGGCCTTGAAGATTTTTCGCTAGCGCTGGAGTAATCAGGAGGGAGAGATTTTCTTCTTGCTCAGACCATGGGATAATTAGCAGATTTTAATGACTGTTTGAGAAAGCTACCTAATTAGCTATTAGAAACACCTCTCCCCACCCTAGTCCCTAAATGAAAGCCACAAAATAGCCAGCCATCTCTCTGACCGGATGCATTTCAGAGATATTTTTCTTTTCAAGCTAATTGTGAGCGTCTGGCAGTCACTAGGGGAAACTTTGTTTGGGAATGTGTTAGGATGAAAAACGATCTTTTCTGCTTGTGTGCAAGTGCTAAGCAGAGCCATGGTCAGTTGCAGGACCTAGTCTTGAGCCCTTTGTGGCGCTCTACACTCCGTGGTGCCACAGGGAACCACCTGGGTTGCAGGGTTAAGTCACCCTATGAGTTTGGCCCCTGCCAAATGGGTAACGTGGGTAATGCCAGTAACACGCTGTGGTGGCACCTTAGAGCCAGGAGCGCTGGTTGCCATGATCCTGTTTTTTATAGATGTGTCCATACTTGGATAGTGGCAACTTCTCATCCAGGCTGTTCTGTCTGACCTACTGTTGAGACTCGTCCTTGGGGTATTCTCTTTTTGTCAGTGACTGATATTAAGGTGAAGGGGGAATACAGCCGACAACGCGTCTGTGCTTTCTGCATGTGTCCGTCCTGCGTGACTGCGGACGAGCTGTAAAATAGCCCTGGGCCTCCGTCTCTCGCGCCTCTTTGCTTGTCTTGCTTGTGGAGCCACTGACAACTGTTCCTGCTCCCACCAGCGGAGGTGGACAGCTTTTCAGCACAAAATAGCTCCCCCCCCTCTGGCTACATGCTCTGATGCTTTTTACTTTGGCTTTTGGCATGTTCCTTTCATTAGTGCTCCTTGCCTCTTCAAGGGGCTGCTGCTCTCTCTTGCCAGTGTCTCTGCTCTTCTCTTCCTTTCTCCCCCAGTGGCGATGTAAAGTGGTTTCAAAGCCTTGAACAGAAACGGACAAAATGATAGTGAGAAAGGACGGAGGCAGCTTTCGTTTTGCAAGGTGACATCCTCTCCTGTCACTTAGCATTCCCTTAAAGAGCACTGATGCTCTGTAACATGTTGAGCTGGGGTGGACATTCCCACTCAGGGCTGTGCGCTCTCCCTGTCTGTGTGCACAATCTGCCCTGATGCTCTACAGGAAGAGGCTTTTTACAGTTTTCTTGGAAGATGCTGTCCTGCTCCATCTTTTTGCATAACTGGTGCAGTTCTATGATGGACTTTACTGTGATGAAAATCAAAGCAAGTGCTTAATATTTGGTGCATGCAGAAGGTCCTGGCTAAACCAGAGCCTCCATATATGGCAGAGTCAGGCTTTTCATTTAGCCCTGTCATCAGCTGTAGGAAGGCTGAAGATCACCCCATGCTTTCCCTAGGTGTTCATGAGCATGAACTGGGGTCTCAGCTGGAGATGTTGGTGCAGCTCCAGTGACGCTTCTTTGTAGGGTAGTTTAGGTGTTGCTTCTCTCGAGAAGTCCCATACATCTCACAAGAACCATGGAGAGGTTAATACCATCTACCTGGACCATTTCCTTTTCCACCCCATCATCTGCAGCTCTCTGATCTCACGCTATGGAATTAATACATTTACAGTCATTGTGAATAAAAAAGAAATATGTTCTACTTCAGGAGAAAAAAAGGAGTCAGTTTTTTGAGGTTTGCTAAAGTATTTGGTGGGAAGAGAGAGAGAGGTGTCACAGAGAAGGACTAATATTGGTTTCCTACAATACCTCTTTTTTCCCAAAGCGTTCATATCAGTTTATGTTCTTCTGTGGACAACGAGCAAACCTTGCTTAGTTTATTCACTGGTGCTCTCAGCTTGGCTAATTAATACTCCCTAATCAGGACAGTGGAGGTGGACAGCTTTTCAAAACAAAATAGCTCCCCAGCCTATAGCTGTGGGCTTTGATGCTTTTTTTACTTTGTCTGTTGACATATTTCCTCTCTTCATTAGTGCTCCTGACTCTTTAGGGGGCTGCTGATATCTTTTGCCAGCATCCTTCCCTTCCACACCACTGCTTCCAGCTCCGTTCTCATGGAGACCTGTTTCCTAAGTGGACTCATGTCACACAGTTTCTAACTCTCTACTCTTGCAAAATTTTGAAGTTTCTTCTCTTTCAGTGCATGAAACCTAGCATATTCATGTGATGGGGCTATATCTGAGCCATCAAAACTCCTGTGATGGGGGAGGATCCATGGCAGACATAACAGCTACAGAGTAGACTTCTCCAGGGATCCCACTGAGCCTGGGCCCCACTATGTGGGCCACTCTGTTTGCAAGGGGGCAGCCCAACGTGTCACTTATTCTGGGGTCCCACGTGCTGATCTCATCTGGGCAGCAGGTCAAAGATCTGGTCAACCAGCGCATCTAACTAAGCACATCTTCCCAGCTTCCCAGAGCAAAAGGGAGTCTACAGTTGATGCTACAAGTGCAGGACATAGGAGCAACACAGAGGAGCACCAACTGATGTTTTAATATGCAGGGCAGGGCACTGCTGTTGCATACCACAGACACCCAAGAGGACAAAGGCATGTGGTTGTTAGCAGTCACTGCATTAAATGAAAGGTTTGCATCCTTGCCTTTAGCTAGGTCTCTTGCCTTTCTCTCCTGTCCTCCTTAGGGACTAGTGTAAAGAACATGCAAAACAAGGGGATTGGATCCATTGACCTTACCAATACCATCACGTCAAACCTTTAGTGTGATGGAGCATCTATAAAGACAGTGTAAAAAAAGCCATATGAAACAATGAGGGACAAAACAGATTAGGAGACTGGGGTTCTGTTTGAGCATTGGCTACCAAGTCTGAGATTTAGGGGAAAATCTCTTTCTTTTCTGTGCTTTGGTTCCAGCCTCCGTGAAACAGGGAAGATGAAACTTCCATTTTAATTCTGTGGCCAGAGACAAAAAGTTTTTCTGTCTCTGGAAGCATCTGACTTGGAGATATCTTTGATTTTGAGCATTTTTGAAAATGCTCTTTTCTTTAAGCTGTTTACTGTCAAGCAGAGACTTGAATGCCTTGGTCACTCAGGCCTTGGGTAGTGACCCATTCCTTAGGCCAGTTTGCAAATGACTTTGTATTGCTTGATCCGACAGCAGTTGTTCCTCTTTCCTCCTCCCACCCAAAAGATCCTTCAGGGAGAGAAAGACACAGAGAAACCAAATGCTCTGCAAGGGTTGTCTCAAGTCTCCTCAGCAGTCATATAACACTCGTCAAACCCAGCCAAGTGGAACTGGTGATGCTCACCAGAAAAGCTCGTTCTAAATTAGGAAAAGCTACAGAAACCTTGTAAACGAACTCCGACTGCTCCAGACCATGGGAGGGAGTGGTGGAAAGTCCGGTTTGTTCTGTGGAGGAAACCAAGATCAAGCACAGCCTCCTAAGATGACTTTGCTGAGACCTGCTTTCAGCTCAGCACACCAAGCAAAAATCCATTTGCATGCCTTGGAAAGGCACATGTCTTCTGGGCCAGGGTGAAGGCCAGTGGCCTGAATGTAAATTAGAAGAACAAGGAGTTGCCAAGATTCATAGGTTTATAGATAAAAAAAAGAAGTAGAGAAAGAGAGGATGAGTTTTTCTCATGTAATTTTTTTCATCTTTGAGTGTCTCATTTGAACTAATTTTTTCTTGTGCTGAGACTACCTTACCCCATTTTGGATAACAGAAGTTGTCTGGAATGGAAGTGCATCATATTCATATCTTTTTCATACCAATCTAACAGCACTGGGCAAAGTAAGGAGGTCTTAGTGTGAACTGGAGCCACTATTTTCTCTGTCTGGTCTGATAGGTAACTGAAGTCAGGTGCGTTTGATATCTGGCTAGCCATCTTCCTGGGGGGAAAAAAAATAAATAAAAAATCACGAGGTAGCAAGAAGTTCAATGTGCCAGGCAGGGTACGTTGCCCTGTGGCAGGGTACATTATGCATTATGTCTGCTTGTGAGGGTTTCTTTTTGACTCTGATCCATTTGATACTCAGGAGTTACTTGGTGATTTGATCTCTAAGCGCTGAGAGCAGGAAAGAATAAGTCTGGGGGTCCTAGCCAAATTGCAATTGCATTTTGCTTCCTGCTTCCCCTGTTTTCAGCTAGAAAATAACCTTTTCTATGCAGAAGGTTTATCATTCATCTGCTGTGTCCCATCCCAGAGAAAACCACATCCTACTGATGAACTCGGGGATCTTTCAAGATACAAGATACCCTGTAAGAAAATGTTTTTACAGTACAACATTTTGTTATAATTACTGTTTCTTTTTTAAATCAGGTCCTACACCAAGAATTTAATCTAGTTTCGGTTATCCAGAGGGTTTTAACCCCTTCAGCTGCCATTTCAGTTAGCAAGAACATTACTGCCATCTCCCCTCACACACATTCCCCAGCAAACCCTTCTTGGCAGACAGCAGCTTCTTCATCGTACCCCATTTCTAGAGCTGTTGGCAGGAAGGCAGTATGCAGAGTATTACAAACTGCAGCAGTATGGTGCAACTGACTTTTTCTGCAAAGAAATGAAAAGTCCCCTATGGCTTTTTTTGTTGGGAGAAACAAAGGCATTTTCTGACGTATTGCACTATTCAGAGTTCCACCTTTAAACCCTACCTATTGCTTAAAGGAGGATCCTAAGGATCCGTCCACTCTCCACCTTAAGGGGCTCCTGCCAAGTTCAGTATAGCCCTAAATATGCAAAAGTGGGAAGGGAAAAGAGAGTCAGGAAGGGCCTCAGCCAGTTGCTAGTTTCCTGATTAACAATTAAAATTTGAGGCAGCATCAAAGAAGGATGTGGTTGTTTCTGTCTGAGTCAGAAAGTAGCTTCCAGCTTCTGGTGGCTCCTGCCAGGCTTAGCCAAGGACAGGGCTGCTGTGGCTTACCCAGAAAAACTGCTGCAGCCTGTGTGCATCTCAGCTGTGCGAACGTCTGAGATACTTGCTGAGTACAGACACTGAGCAGGGAGGTGAAGCGTGAAGCTGTTTGTATGGGCCTGCTCTGATATGTGGCTGTCTTGACTTTCTGGGCTTGACTTTCATCACTAACCCTTCTACCACAAGTGTTTGGGGTCGACTTGTTGGGAGATAGCCTTAATTCACTGATAATGCTAAAGAAAGCCTCTTTGGGGTCCATCGGTGGAAAGTGCTGTAAAATATGGAATGCAGTAATGATAACAACGGGCCTAATTTATAAGTTACTTGTGTCCATTTCCATTAGAGATTCCCTGTTTGTGGATATATATATGAACAACCTAAAGATGACAGTGGTGTGTACAGTAAGAATATACATATGGTCTTATAAATGACTAACGTTGATTTAGCACTGATGATGCTGTATCCAGGATGATGGAAGGAGATGAGTGGGTCAGGGTTTGCAACAAGAGGTAAACTATGTTTTATTGGAAAAACTGATACACCTAAAAAAAACGGGCACCCATTTTGTTACAAGAAACTCTTCATGAGATCTCAAAAGAAACAGCAAAATCACAGTTAAATACTAGTTAGACACAATTACAGCTAGTAGTTTAAACTAATTAAGCCTTCAATTTAGCAAGAAAAGCAATTAGCACCTGAAAAACAGAGAAGAGTGGCAGAAATGGTGGAGAAGGCAGGTCCTTAGCCATCGTGTGAGAGAGAGATAAATTGTTTTTGAAAACAGTGCAAGAGGGAGTTGTCATCTAGATAGCTATAGAGGGCAGTAAAAACAATGGCTCTGTTGAGTTCATGGTCTTTAATATCAATGGAACTATGGATTTTAGCTCCCAAGATTGTTTTTCAAGATATTTCATGAATTAGCAGTAAGGGTCAGGAATGAAAAATCAGAAATGGAGTATTTTCTGTGAAAAAATATTTCTGCCATCAGCTCAGTTTGTGATCGCAGTTAATTTTGTGGTAGAGTTGTGGTTTTGTTTCACCCATGTAGTTTCCATGAGGACATTTGGTGCTTTGGATGAAATGCACTGTGTTTTGGAATAATCATGCACAGGATCCGTGGGTTTGTGTGGCTGTGTTGTAGTTACAATAGATTTTGAGTTTCTTCCCAGAGAAACAAGGCAAAATAGAAATTGCCAAGGTCTGGTTTAGTTTGTTGTTTCTTGGTCTACAGAAAGTTTAATAGAAGAAGTGATTACTTTGGCTAGATTGTTGGGCTGCTTGGAAGCTGGGGGCAGGGATTATGGAAATATTGCTTTCAAGGCATGGTATACCTTCAGCATAGCTTGTAATTATTTAATATCCTCTGTGTAAATTCCAGCATGGGATAATATTTGGTAGCAAGAAGTGTATGGACACTAGGAGATTTCTTTTAGTGCTGTAGAACAGTTGTATCTAGCTTCTGGGGGGCTTGCTCAAAGGAAATATAATTGCAGTCTCAGAATCTCATAAGAAGAACAAGCAATGAAAGATGGAAAAAATGGTTAATCTTGGAGGAAGAGGTTAACGAAAATAAGCACACCTGTGAATATTGTTCCAAGGTTCCTAATAAAAGTACTTGAATATAGTGAATTCAAAAGAGCTGAGAGAAAACATCACTGTATATGGATGCATTTGAGGTCTCCAGTCCAAGTGTATGCTAGTTGCATCTGCTGAGAGATGTGGAGATATTGTAGCAATGAGCATCTACATGGGACAGCACTGAGGGATGTGTTGACTGAGGGCAGTGAAGAGCTGCTGCACAAACTGCAGAGACATGAGCCAGGCTCAGCAGTAAGAGGATGCCAGCTTGGCAAGAACTGGAACAGGCTTATGTCGAGTGCTTTCCACACACAAATGTATTTTAAAAGGTGTCACAAAAATAATTGAAAAACGTCAATAACCATTGATAAAAACGCATAACTGGACACGCTTGGAAGAACCTCTGACCTCGGGAAGCATGTATAAAGATCCATAAAGAATTGAAATGAATTGTTAATCTCTTGTTACTTAAATGAGATTCACAAGAAAGTTGCTGATTTTTGCATGAAAAGATGACCTTGTCCTGAAACCAGATAAATCTCTAAAGTCTTCCTGCCCATTGAAATTGCTTTATTGGAGTTGTACGAGGGATTTATTTGGTCCTCAGTAAGTTTTGCTGGAAGTAGTGTACTTAGCTGAAGTTACAGACCCCAGAGCATTAATTTTGCTGTAACCTTTAAGTTAAGAGTGTCTGGACTAGGTTAGTATTTGGATAGGAGCTTTAAAACCCCAAAGTGCAAGAAGATGGAGTTGTGCAAGAATTTTGTGGATGGCACTTGCTTCTCAGAGTGAGGTGGTCTGGATTGCACTAGTTTTTTGGCATGATGTTAAAAGAGAATGGTAAATATACTAGTCCTGACCTCCTTATGGTTGTTTTGAATCAATAGCTCCCCACCGCCCAAGATGGCAGACAGATTATTAACCTCAGCATCCTGGCCAAATCTGGTTTAGGCTTTCAAAACAACTTGAGTGGTATTAACTGTACTATAGTCATTTTCAAAGTTTTTTTGATTTATAGACCCTAATCATTTTTCCTGTTAGAAATGCCATACACAAAGGTTTCCTTATAGTGTCTGTGTATGAATTTACTTTTTTCAGATGCCATAGGGGTAGCCTGTGGACCACAGACTGAAAACCACGGAGTTGTAGTATTCTCCAGCGCTTCAGCTGTTGTATCTGGAGGGATATTAAGTAGAGCACATACAGATGAGGTGAAGGGTTATAAGACTGTCTGCGGGAACCTCAGGGGGAATTTGGGTTTATCTTCATGTGATCTAGGGCTGAGATTTTTGGAACCTTTAGGAGATGCAAATTGGGATCTTTACTAAGAGACCCCTTTTCTCTTTTCCTACCCTACAATAGCTATCTCACCTCCAGTCTTTAATATCTCTACAGGCAGAACTGTTGCATTGTACAAAACTATTTTGGTGTGGCATTGTTTGGGTGACTTGTGGGCTTTCATTTTCTGAGGATGTCTCGAGTCCAGTGGCTATGATCAGGCATCAGAACTGTTCATGACACAGTAATGCTAAAGGCTCAAGCTTGGACATTAATAATGTAAAAGGTGATGTAGAACCATCTCTGTTTCCCAGGTGGTGGTGGAGGTGGCATGGACATGGTGAAGGTTAGGAAGGCAGCAGGGATTAAGAAATGTTATATGAACATTGTGGCATCAGAGAGAGAGAAAAAAAAAAAACCCTTTGTGTTATCATCAAGAAAATGCATGCAGGGGTGTTATGGGAGAGGGAGTGAAGGTGTGATTTTCACATAATGGAGTTTGAAGCAAGGAGCAGCCATATGAGAGTGGTTTTGGGGGCCAGAGGATGGAAACAGAACATTAAACTTAGGACAAAGCAAGTGAGAGAAGAGTCACTTGGATCCCATGGGAGCGTGGGGTTGCAGAAGGCTTCATTTTTGGCTCAGGAGCCCTGGTAGGACTGGGCGCCCTTGCCTGCCCATCTATACCAACACATTTCAGTTCCCTCTGATACTCTGTGCTGGCTTCTGCCTGTCTGAAATCCCTTTCTGATCACTGACTCACAGTTTAAACTCATGTTCCTGCCCTCAAGCTTCTCCTCATCAGTTTTGGATTGATTTATTCAGCCCATCACGTCCAAACAGTTTAGGTGCTTGCGTGTTGTCTGGTAGTGGCTGCTGGATCCTTCCCAGGGCTCTGACCTTTCCTGAAGGTCCATTTCCCATCTCTTCCCCTTCACCCCCCCCCCATTGCAGGAGCAGGTCAGTTGGAAGTGACAGGAGAAATTATGGCATGTGATGGTTATCTTGGGTCAGGTCTGTGCTCCTCAGCTCCTTACAAGCATGGTCTAACGTGCTGACTGCACAGGGACTAGTGTAAAGCCAACCAAAATCGAAGGAAACCTCCCACTGACTTTCCATGCCTTCTGTCAAGTCCCTAGAGGGGGATTTCTTGTAGAAGTGAGCCTACGTTTGCGTGTGAGACAGAGGCCATGCTCTTTTGTTCGGATCTCTGGTGGATCAGTCACGCAGACTTTCGAGGCAGCTGAGTGTTGTTTGTACGTGGTGTTCCCTGAGACAGCTATTTATTAGTACTTCTGCTTATTCCACACTGGTGTCTCCTCAGACCTTTCCATTTTCTCTCAGCTGTGTTTGGTAAGAGGCTGCTGAATTGCTGCTAGGAAAGGCTGCCCTCACCAAAATGCTTCCATTCCCCAAATGACTGTTTTGGGAGGGTTTGACACTGCAGAGCCCTCTGTTGTGTCTTAGTCCTAGTGGTTCTTGGAGGGACCCCAGCTCTGCTGAGCAGCCTGCTCTTGCTTTCACCTTGCAACCCCATGCCTGTGCAGCGGGAAAGCAAAGGTGAAGTACTAGATTCATTTATGCCAATGGAGAAAGCCTGCTGGGTGTCAAGGGGTGAGAAATGCCACTCAGGTGTCTGTCCTTTGCCATGAAGCCAAACTACTTCAAACTACTAGCCAAGCTACTCCGTGGTGTCTCCTGGTGTGCTTTTGGGAGGAGGATGTGAAACCAGCTGGGGGAGCTCTCTAGAAGGATCTCCAATGTCTGCGGATTATTATAAATCAACTACTTCCCTGGCTTCTAGCAGTGAAAATCTAAACCCTGGTGTGCTAGGGAGTTCAGAGGGCCTTCCTTTGACCTTAACACCCCTCAGAGCTCCCTCCAGGGTCTGAGTTGCAGGATAGCTGGAGTCTGC
This sequence comes from Apteryx mantelli, assembly GCF_036417845.1. Taxonomy (NCBI): domain Eukaryota; kingdom Metazoa; phylum Chordata; class Aves; order Apterygiformes; family Apterygidae; genus Apteryx; species Apteryx mantelli. Next base: position 219,659,762 of record NC_089978.1, on the reverse strand, counting down.
TTTTGTGTAAGAGTAGTGGCAGGCAGACAACTTCAGGCACTACACTTTCCTGAGGACCTCTTTCATGGGTGGTATTTACAAATCCAGTAGAAAATCCCAGACTACATGAATAAGGTTAGAGCCCTGAAGACTCCCAGCGTAGACATGGGTCTGAAGAAGAAAGCCAGGGTCTCCGTTCATCCCAGGTTAAGGCAATCTGGATATGGATGAGCCAACTGTAAATTCTCTGGTTTACTGTTTGCGTCGTGGGTGATGTTCTTGCACAGTGTTTCAGTCTTCAGAAAATGAGACCTGCTAGTAGAATGGGAATTCGGATCCTTGTAGTTTTGCAAAAGCATTATCTTTGGGATGAAAATGCAGCCCAGACATGTAAATCCGCAATAATACTGGTACGGGCACTGCCAAAGACAACCTGTCCATGCCTGACCACTGTACTGTGAGCTAGGCTCAGCGAGGTATAATGAGATGAGACTTCACCATGACCTCGTGCCTGAGGCAAACCCAGTTTATTTCAAGTCTGCCAAAGCTTTTACATCTCTGCTTCAGCTCCCTGATGACAGATCCCTGTTGATGTCTTATGGATGAGCCTTGTAGAATTAAACAGCAAACTGTTTCCCTGGGCCTTTCATTTTAACCACCTCCTGGGCCTGGGAGGGGAGTTTCCTACCTGCAATAGAGGTTTCAGAGCATGTTAAAAAAATTAATATAGCAACTCTATGCAGAAGGGTTCATTCTCAGTTATGTCATCTCAATGACACCTGGATACATGCTTGTAACCTCTTGATTTTGTCTCTGCTAAAGTCCATAGGTTGCTTCTATAATGGACATTCTTACTGCTGTTCCAAAATGTGCTTTTTATCCCCTAAAGTTCCAGCAGGCTTTTCTCTCTCTCTCTCTCTCTCTCTCTCTCTCCCCCTCTCTCTCTCCAGCGAGAAGCAATTCCAGAGAGCTAGAGGGATAAGGGGGCTAAAGCTGGCGGCTTGGGACTTGATAAATATTTTCCCTCTGGAAGATTTAGTGTTTGCAGAAGGTATGTGATTGATTTCGCTGGTCACTTAATTGAAGTAAAATGAAAAGCGAATTTCCAATAAACTAAACCATTATTCATCGAAGATCACGAATCTGTACCCAGAGAGCCTTCAGCAAATCTCCGTCCCCGTGTGCATTGTCAGTACAAGGGAAGAGTGGGACCCTCTTTTTCATTCAGATGCATCAGAGGTACCTGGAGGTACCATAGCTGCATCACAGCACACTGGGACTATTAAGGGTTTTCATTCAGCTATGCTGTGAATGGTGATGTACTGAAAACTCAGATGTTATAGTGACAGAAGATCAAATAAATATCCAGCTAGATGGATGGCTAAAGGGGAAAGTGCAGTTAGAGTCTGCTCACTTCTCGCTCTGTTCCTCGATGCCTTGGGTGAAATTTTGCCTGCAACCTGGTTGGAGTTTTACCATTAACTTCGATGGAACCAGGATTTAACTGTTGGATTTCCAGCTAAGTGAAATGAGGTGAATAAAAAGCAGCATGCCGGTTAATTGCAGCTCCTCCTGGGACCAAACATGTCAGCGTTTAAACAGCAACGTGACACCACACATCACAATACGCTGCGTGGATGCATCTGTGATGGGTGTTTTGTGCAGACAGACAGTGGATTGCTTTCTGCTTCCATTTTTTGTGAGGTTGGAGCCTGGGAAAGCAGCGGACACCACAGCCTGTATCTGTGCCAGGCTACCAAGGTGCCGAGAGCCAACTGCTTCTGGCCAGGACCCAATGCTGCTCCTCCTGAATTATATCATCGAGAGGAGCTGGTGAGAAAGGGCGACAAGGGCTTGCCAGAAATATGGCAGGAGGTTTATGCAGCCAGGTAAAGCGTCACTGAAGGGTTAGCGTTAATAGAGGGACATTATCTCTGCGGGGAAGTGAAGGATGGGCTGTTTGTCATCTTTCTTGTTGTACTGCTGTGGTTTCATGTCAAAACCAATCATATTCCTTTCAGAAGTCCCAAGGCATCACAAGAATACAGGGTGGTAGCTTGCTAGGAAAATGATATGAGTTTGGAGACTAAAGTTTAATATATGACTCCTAGAAAATGTAGTCGATGTTGCCTCTGCATCTGTAAACCAGCCCCAACATATGGCCTGAAGTGTTGCTGGGGATGGATGTAATGACTGACTTGGAGGAGCGGATCACCTTTAGCACTGGAGACACATCACCCGAGCTAAAGGTGTGACCCCATCACCCCCCAAAATCAGGATACTCTTCCTGAAGCAGGGCCAAGCACAGAAGGAAGAGGTAGTCCTAAGGTAGTCCTGAGGTCTGATTCGGAGATCACTGAAGCAAAGGTGAACTCTTTGCCTTGAATCAGGGTCCTATAGCAATTAAAAATGTACCTGAATGCAGGATGTTATTGGCGGTATCTCTTATGACAACAAATAGATGGTAAAAAGAAATCAAAGCGAATGTGGAGCCTGAGTCACTTGCTCACAGACATAAAGTTAGTCTTCAAATGGGACCAGATTTCTGAGACTGGCTTTTGTCTTGCACCTTTTGGCCACAATCCCCTGTTCTCACTTCCATCATCTTCCTATAACATTTCGGGACAGACTGCTGCAAAATCCCACCCTGGGCTAGCAGATCACCTTCTCCAGACCCTGCGTCTGCGTCACAAGAAGTTAAAGATGCCCAAGAAACCGAGGCACTGCAGCTCGGGGGTGAGCTCACTGCAGTAGATGTCAGCTGTGACATGGGGGTGCGTGGCAGCAACAACGAGCAGTTCTGGCTAATCCAATTAACCTCAATCTTGAGTCATCATGCTTGTCAATGCCCCTCCATTATTAATGTTAACAACGCACAACGGCTGGAGTGCACATTTGTGTTTTGGTGTGTCCTTAAAATAAGAAGGCTTCTGCAGTGAAACCATTTCTGCTCTGAGCTAGCGTTGGCTGCACAAGTTCATCCCAGCAGCTCCTGAGACAGGTGGCCTGTTCGAATACGTTGCCAAACTCGGCGCTGGGGGCTCTCTTCAGGGAACGGCATGGATTTCTCACCTTCCTTCAAAGAGACACCCTTTTATAGGAGTTACAAACTCAAGGGAGGAGCACGCGACCCATGCGAACGTGTGTGGGTGCAGGCACAGACAGACCACCTCTGCCCGGTGCCGGGTTCTGCTCGGCTCACTCCAGCAAGCCCAGCACCTGCCGAGGAAGGAGGAGAGGAGTGAGTGATGGGAAAGTTAGTTATATTTTCCAGTGCTTTTCCCGCAACACTGCTACCATTGACCTTGGCTGAACCCGCTGCACTCACAAAAATGAGAACCATTTCTCATCGCGGGCCTGGGGCCTGGGACCTGTCATTTTTTTCAAGAGCAAGGCTTAAAACGCCTTCCAGCCTCCACGTATCGAGAGAGGCTGGGAAGCAGGTCCAGCGAGGCCCAGCTGAGTGCCCGGGAACTTGAAGATGGAGCAGGAGAGGAGCTGCTGCCTCTCGGAGTACGGAAAGTTGCTACCCTCGGTGAAGCCCGACCTTGTCACTCTACCCTTGCCTCCAAAATTTGCTCCGCTGACTACCCTACTGGATTATTCTACCTTTCCCCAGCTGGCTCTAGGTTATTGGCTGGAGATAAAGAAATAAAAAGCATGTATTTCTTTAACGGGGGCTGCCCAGGAGGGATGGCTGTGTGCGCGAGCAATGACCCGGGAATAGAAGTGCCAGCTACATGCTGCACCACATAATAACGCTGCTGCTGGAGCCGTTCTGGCTGAGAGGGAGCGGCACTGGCTACCAGGCTCTCTTGAAACACTCAGTTGCAAAACCAGCAGCTTTTTTTCCCCCAGCCATGCTGGTTCTGGCCGTGTGGCTGATGCCCTCCAAAGTGCAACCTAGCAAGCGTGGAGACCCACTAGCAAAACGCAGCAACAGCCTCGTCGTGCTCCCTGCAAGCCTTGTCCTGGGATTGTACAGAGATGTTATAAACCGGACTGTTGGCTGTCTCAGAGCATTACAGCAACCTCTGGTTGTATTCGAGCAGGCTGGTATTAGAAGTGTGTAAAATCGTATCAGAGCCACCTTTGCCTCCCCACCACGACCCGGGTCCCAGCCTCTCAGAGCAGCTGCAGTTTCAGAACTCCACTTAGTTCCCTGGAGCCCCACCACCGAAAGGCAAAGCTTCTAGGGAATGGTAATGTGAGTCAATGCAGGGTTATTTCTTCACTGCAAGGTTATTTTGTCCAGCATGACTGTTCCTGCTGAGGGTAATGGAGTTTCCTCCCTTTCCTCCCCTTGGAGAGTGCTTCACAGTGTAATAGATGCTATTCTCAATATATTTTCTGTAGATACCACCTACATTTCTTCCAGACATCCCGCCTGAGAATCAGTCGATATTCTTCTTTAGAGTCATTTTTGTTCTCCTGTTTTCCACCTTTGCTGCTTATTTCAGCTGAGATCTGGTAGCTGGGCCCCATTAAACCCCGCACACTCTTGTTCAAGCCTGTAGAAAGCTGGATTAGCTTTTCAGTAGTCTGGGTCATCTTGGGAGAAGAAGGTATGTTAGAGGGCAATCAATTTATTTGCTTAATATTCTGAGAGCAGCAGCCTTTTGCTTCCCCAGTTGCATGTGGCTGTGTATAATAACTCTTCTGGGAAGCAGGGGTGGATAGATCGGGAAGTATCTTTAAAACAAGTATGCGCTCTGTGTGGTGGATAGAGTCATTTGATTTGCTGCATGTAGAGACTGCAGCAGAGTGCACAGAAAATTGCTCTGGCAGATCAAGAGGTCTGAGCTGTCTGGCAGCGAGAGCAGTGTGGGGCAGAAAGTTGCCCTGTTTCCAGTGTTGCAGGTAGGAGGAAACCATCAAGGACATTGCATCTCGTAATAATCAGCTGGTTCACATTGGCATCTATGTTTGCTGCACAGTTAGGTATCAAATCTTGGTCTCCTGAGACCCAGGCTGGTACCTGGGTGCCTGGAGCATCCTTCATCTTCAGTTAAAAGGTCAGCTCTGACCTTTCTCTTTGACTGGCACTGCAGCATATGATCTGCTGTGTCCTGCAGATACCTTTTCCCAGAAAACCAGTGGAGGCTTGTTTTCAGCCCGGCAGTTGCCAATGTCTGTAAAGTACACTTCAAGCTCTTTAGCTTAATACCCAAAAGGATGTAGCCACACACCCCCCCAGTGGCACTAACAACATAATGTAAGAAGAAATTAATCCATCTGCTAAACCTCAACATGTCATCAGATAATTATCAGCACCATACAATCTCCTCCAAGGAAGATCTTATTCTATTAAAAAGAAATTGTCCTACACTTTAGCTGCAGGAACGACAATGTGCTCTTTATACAAGATTTCATGTCTTGGAGTTAAAGCATCCAGTGAATTTTCATAAGCAGCTTTTTGGCTAGAAAGCTCCAATCATTCTTTTTAAAGAATATAATGATTGTTATTATCAATAATGATTGTTTTGCAAACTTCCGCCCGGGTTTTAGATCCTATTTAGTCTTGCATTCTTTAAGACTCCTTTAGAGTTCAGACCTTTCTGCTTAGCACAGTTTTCAGAGTTCATGAACTAACCATGAGAAAAGAGTGTCCAGACTATGTCCTCAATATCCATAGAAGAGTTAATTTGCAAATTCCAGCTGGTCTAAGTAGTTAAGAGGTCCATGCCTTGCCCTCAGGGCAGGTGACTCAAGAAGAGGTTGCAGCGGCTTCTTAGGAATGGCAGCATTGCCCAATGGATGAACATCGTCCTGGGACTGGGATTTTGCCTCTCTTCCTCCTCTGCTCCTGACTTTCTTGGTGATATTGGTAGGATCCTTCTTCTCTCACTTTTCCAGTCATTGGAAAAGAGGATCATTTTACTGTCCCTCTCCCTTAAGCACCCCACGGGCCATCAGTTGGTATGTGAGATAAAGCGCATGGTAACAAGGTCAGTGTATTTACTGCCATGAGGGTCACCACCCCAATGCACTCCTGGCAGCCAGTACTATCCTATACAATCTGCTGTGTGGTTCGAATTTGGCTTAGCTGCATTAAGAACCCTTAAATGAAGTAAACAGACACCTTCCTTTTCTTCCAGACCCTTTAGCGTTCTTATGTGAGATTGAATGGGGGAACGAAGCTCTTCACTTCCCTCCTTTCACCCTGACCTGCTTTTTTCAAGCACTATTCCTGTCCTTTCTGCCTTTGTGCTGCAGGACCCAGGGCATGGAGCCACTAGGGTATGGAGTACCTGAGGTTTGGGCTGTCAATGGTGTCTTCTTCTAGCCTGGACAACAGCCAGACTGGCACATGAGCTTTTTACCTAGACACAGAGCAGAGCTATCCCATTGACAAGAAGGGCCAAAAAGAGGCGCAAGAGACTTTCCTGGAGTTATCGCTCAGGGTGTTTGTACCAGAGTGGGGATGTGATCCCATCGAATTTGGGGTCCTCTTTGATGCATTCAGTGCTTGTTCCATATAGATAGCTGATGCTAAAGGTGTCCCTTTTCCCAGCACTGTAAAGGTGAGCCAGTTCTGCCACCAGCCCTCCACTATTTAAATCACCACTAGATTTAGCCACAACAGCATGTCCTCTATGCACAGCAGGGATGTATTATCCCAGGAAACAGTGAAGGGAATTCAGTCACAGGGAAGCTGCATTTGATGCGTCACACTGGTACCTGATCCCAAGATCCTGTCTTTTCCTTGGATCACTGGATCTCTAGGCCTGCCAACCTCATCACCTGAAAAGCAGCTGAAATCTCTCCCTCTCCTAGTTCCCTGCTCAGCACAGATCAATTGGCCAGGTGTAGTATGTTTTGGTGATTCTAGCATTTGTTTTTTCCTAAAGCATAAGCACGAGGCTCCTGCCAGAGACACGATATCTGGCTGGAAGGAGTCTTGCTCCACTGCGGCTCCAGACGTCTCCCAAACCTCTGCCAGCAGAGTTTACATTGATTGCAGTTAATGGACCAGTGTCTGCTCTTTGCAATAAGAGGCAGTAGGAAATCATCTCTATTAAAAGGAAGGGCTGAAGAGATGCTCCTGAGGGGAATGTGAAGTGACAGGCAGAGCATGGGCAGGGATGCTCTGCCCGGGCTGCTCTAAGCAATGCTAATACAGTAATTGCAGATGGTTTGGATCCCTTCTGTCTGGACTGAGAGACGGTGCGGTCCCTTGATCCAGGCAGGGAAGCTATGGGAGAAGGACTCTTCACGAGGAAAAAGCTGGGCTCATCCTGCAGTCTTTCTTCTGCCCTTTCAAGGCTTTCATCCCTGTGAGTCTCACATATGTCTTGCTGCAGCATAGAGAGCTCTGGTAACACAGGGACCAATGTGACCAATGTCCTCTCAATCTCTCCCTGCCAGTTCAACTGCAGTTTTGCTCCATTTATTTTTTTAGCTTGCTTTTCTGAGGTTTAGACATTGCATTAACTGCCCATCCTCACTGTCTCCCTCCCCAATAACTTTTGAGTCTCTTAGCTAATCTCAAACAGATCTGACAGGAGGGAAGGAGCAGCAGTCTCCAAGATTTTCAGTTCATACAGATTTTATGAGAACAGGTGTCTGAGTACAGGAGAGAGAAACAAACTGGTGCTGCCACTTCGGGAAAAGCTCAGTGTGAGAGCCACGACATTGCAGGACACCAGAGACACCACGCGATGGGGGACTGGCAGGAAAACGTGTTATAAATGAAAGGCACAAGGAAGCTGGCTTTATAAGCTAAGCTCTGTACCAAGGTATTTGCTTAATATATGTGTGGCCAGCTGTTCATGTTTGGGGAGGCAGGGGCTGAGAACTTCTTCCTGCATGTGCAGCAGGAGGAGATGAAATCTGCAAAGCCCTTGAATTACTGGGAGAGTTCATGAGTCCTTCTCCAGAGACTTGGGAGAAGAGATTTTAAATAACTCTTTTTTATAAAATGATTTTAAAGCAGATTCAGTGGTATGACTTTAAAATGCAGTGCAGAAAGATGCGGCCTTGTGTGGGGCAACTGGGAACAGATGGGTGGGCTGAAGTTCTGTGTAGCCCCTTTGACATCTTGTTCGCGCTGCAGATGCAAGCTGTGGTGGCCAGCCCATGCGTAGCTGCTTGCAGCTCCGCTACCAACTGCGGTGTGCAAGGGGAGGAGTGCAGGGGTATCACCAACAGTTTTATCTCTCTCTCCAAGGATGGGATGGGATGTTGCTTTTTCCTTTATCTTAGCTGGCAGGGAGAAGAAGGCTGATTCCCACCCGGATACCTCCAAGCTCTCTTGATCTGCGGGGGACATGGTAGTGTCCCTTCTTCTTGGGGCTGGTTTTATGGGCAGCATGCAGGGGGGCATGGAGGGGCGTGTTTAGGATGACACACGGTTTGATGTGACGTGGTGAGGGAGCAGCACTCAGTGAGCTGCTGCACGTGTGTCTTGAGCTGTGCCTCAGTTCCCCTATCTGCAGTGGCACTGCCTGCGATTCATGGAGGGGCTCAGTCCGTTCATGAATCTGCTCCAGCTTGAGAACGTTTGGGCTGAGCAGTAGAGGCCTTCGATTACTCGGATCAGTGGGCCTGGGTGGTGCTTAGCACATCCCCAGACGCTGCTCCTGCAGGGTTTGAGCTCCATGACGAACGCATTGCCAAGCGCCAGCCTTGCACTTCTTGCTCCCCTCTGAGCGGAAGCTCCCTCTTCTCCGCTCCTGAAAACGCAGCCCTGTCCTGAGTGCCTGAACTGCAGCCTGGAGCTGGTGAGGTGGGTCTGGGGGCGCTGACGGGGTGGGCAGAGCGGGGAGGATTTGGCGGTAATTCGCCACAGCCAATAGACCTTTGCATCCTCAGAGGAAGCATGTCATTCAGAGCGGGAGCGCCAAATTGATTTGTGAAGGTCGCCAGTGCGGTGGATCAGGCTCGGGGAGGCTTTCCAGGCACCCTGGCAGGCTGTGCGCTGGAGCTAATCTCTTTCCATTGCACACTTCACCTCTCTGCTTCCTTCTTCCCCCTTCCCTTCTGCTCAGTGACCGGCTCTTTTTCTCTTTTATCCCCTCTCCTTTCCCATGTGCAAATTTCACATCTTCTTTCAAGTTTGCCCAGTAATTTCCCTTGCAATGGCAAATCTGTCCGGTAATTCTCCAGATGCCAGAGTGACCTGTGCAAGAGGGAGGAAACCTGCTCGACTGCTTGTATTGTACAACTGGGCATTGCACAAATGATGGTCAGTAACTGCCTGTTCCTAGAAAGCAGCAGGTTTTCGCTTGTGTGCATGGAGCTAGACAACCCTCTGCCAGTCTGCAGTGGGCTGGTGAGCAGTGGGATGCTGTGAGCTTTTTGGAGGACGGGGCTTTATATTTGCATACATGCACTTCCACAAATCACAGAAAAATTTAGGGTCTCTGGATCCAGTCCCACAGAGCTGATCATCTCAGATAGTTTATTTTCTTTTTAAGGAAAGCAGCCACAGAAAACAAAGCAGGTTCCCACTTTCTCCTCCTCTCCCCCAAGTAAGTGTCATCTGAGGAGAGGGGAGGTGAGTCCATCATCTATATGTTGGCTTTCTGAGAGGCTACAGCATCCAGAGAACAGAGCAGATGCTTCACAGCATTTTCAAAGCCTCCTTTTAGCCTTGGGTACATGCTGGCATTGTATTTTCAAGAAGATCCATAATTTTCTGGTGGACTTTTTTTTTTGTTTTCAAGCAAGACAGCATGTTTCCAGGTCAAAACTTTCTGTGATGACTTGCTGATTTTGAAGCAGGGCTTTCATTCTAAAGAAAGGGACAGACTATTTTGTTTTTAATCAGGATTATGTAGTCTGACTTTTTTAATGAATTTTCGCCTTGAAAGAATTTTCCTTTCTGACATGCTTATTAAAAAAAAAGAAAAAAACCCCTCAAAATAGAGCAACATATCCTCGCTGACACTAAACAATCTTTTTGCCTCCCAGTCTCATTTACGGGCAATTTTGAAATGTGACATTTTATCCAGTACAGCAAACAAGAGTGGAATCCCGAAGTTGTGGGATTTCCTGCAAATCAGGTGTCGGGTCCCATACAGCTCCAATTTCAAAGAGCAGAGCGCAGCAGCTCATCCTGTTCCCCTTTAACTTGAAGGACTCCTCTGCACTTAAGGCAGCGACTGAGTCCCCGTCCCTTTGTGCAGATGTCAGGGAACACGTGCACGCTTCCCATGCCCTCTTGCACAGTGAGGCAGGGAAACATACTCCATCTCACTGGGTCATTAAATATTTCCAAAAGAATGACTAGAGATCTGAGATGTGTTTTTCATAAAAAAAAAAAAAAAAAAAAAAGCATAAAGGGCTTTAAGATATGATCAAGATCTTTCAGTTTTTCTTCTCCTTCCTATGGAGCTTTTCAAGTGGGGAACTACTCCATGTATCGCTGAGCCGTTTAATGTCCCGCTCCTTTTGAAGTGGGGCAGCGCTGTGCACTGGCGTAATCAAAGCGAGGTGGACAATGTTGTGTTCGCGCATCGTTCTTGCATGGTCCTTGCGGATGGGCGGAGAGGTACTGCCGGGTTGCTGACGTAGCTCTGCAGGAAACCAGGGCCAGGTCCTCTCCTGCAGACTTGTCTCGCACGAAACCGGACTGCATCGTGTCTACCGTTGCTCTGTCTCAATCGTTGGGTTTTGGAGCACGACTGATGCCCTGTAACACGTTTCTCCTTATTCCCCCTCTCCTCAGGAGTCCACAACCCTTAGGAAGTCTTGCCCGAATCCTAAACTACACAGTCACAGATGCCCTCATCTTAGGCGCTCAGGGAGCTCCTGGCGATCTCCCTGCAAATTGCAGTACAGGCACGGGCAGTGCTTGGACGGAGTTTCAGACCTAAACTTTCCAATGACTCATAGCTGGGAGCTGGAATTTCAGACTGGGTCAGTCCTTGACAGAAGGATCCTGGGTTCTTGAGCAGGAGCACATCTATTCCTGCTGTAGCCAATTTTTACTGAAATAATATCCCTTCTCAGTGATATTTTTTCTCTTGTTTTTTCCAGCCTTTCTGCTCCTTTTGGGCCGAAACACAACTAAAGGCTAGGATTGAAGACATGCTTTAGGGAGGGATTTAGGTGTCTACAACTCATTAATACATGAATATGTCTTTTTGGATCAGATCCAAAGCCTCTGCTGATGTCAGTGGAAGTCTTCCCATTGCCTTCAGTGGGTTTTTGCTTGCGCATCTCATCAGGACTCTGCTAATTATTCTACATTATTAACTGCTCAGTAACATTTCTGTACATCATTATGCGTGTGTATTTGTTAGTCCAATGATGCTGGCAGGCAATCGGCGAGTCCTTCTGCCCTCTGTGCTTCTTGTCGGCCGTGCTCTCCTGGGCACAACGCAGGCTATAAAGGGACGTGACAGTCTGTTTAATGGAAACGACTCTGCTTAATGGAAATGACGCTGCTGGCCCCAGGCCCTCTGGTCACCTCTTCAATTAAAGCATAATGAAGGCCAGTCCTGGCTGGGCAGAAGGTCAGGACAGGTGCAGCAGCCGGAGTCTTTTTAGACTCACTCTTAAGTGCACCGACCTCCGGATTTGAGGTCACCAGCGGTTTGCAGAGGGCTCCCCTCCATGCCGCCAGCCGATGGCTGAAGAGGGGTCCTCACCACAAACTCAGCTTGGCCCCGTTCGCCTGAGCATCTTCGCCTGCTCCCCTGTCCTGGGACACAGGGTTAGCAGACAGGTGCCTGGACACTAGCTTTCCTGGCAGGTCAGTGACATCGGGGACAGAAATTCAGCCAGGCGCAGGCTCTGGCCCAAGGCTGTCTACACAGTTTAATTGCTAGTTTCCAGCTGACGACCAGGCATGGTGTGAGATAGTCTGGGCTGGAGTCTGTCCCCAGCTGGCAGTTTAGATGCAACCTCCTGTGCAGATATGAACTTGCACTGGGGCTGGAGAAGTCTCTGGTCTGGTTTGTTTGCGTATTTACAGACACAGCCACGCAGTCCTCATAAAAGCGTGGTGATGGCAGGGTCCACACCTGCTCTTCTCCCTGCCAGTAGTTGCTCTTGGAAAAATCATATCGTCATCAGATGTAAAAAGAGCACGATTCGGCCATTCTGGTGCAGAGTCTTCATAATCTGCCCCTATCTTACATTAGTGACTGAAAAGTCCTCTCCCTACATCATTGTCTGAGACTTAACCCATGCTTGGTTGGAGGTCTGCTCTGTGAACATTTAAAATAAAATTTGCTCTATTGAACTTCCCATTTGGGGATCTCTGATTACTTAAAAGAACAATAAAAGAAACCTCAGAAGCCCTTTGAGGTCTGGGAGGTTGTTGAATCAGCCAGAAAATAGTAGGTGTTTCCTACTGAAAATTTTGCCTTTTTATCCATGGACTTAAAAGGGTTTTGATTTTTTTGTTTGTTTGCTTTACTGAAAAAAATCAAATATATGGGGGGAATTGGGCTTTCTGCAAATGGTTCATTCAAAACCCCTGTTCCCATTCCTAATAACACTTGATGGGAAATTTTCAATTAGCCCCGATCATTATCAGTGTTTTGCAAATTAGGGAAACTCAGGCACAGACGTGTAATCATCTGTTTATGGGCCTACTACACATCAAGAAGAAGATTATGGCTGTCCCCTGGGCAATTTCTGATGGGCCTGGCCGGTTTCACCGGGGACTCCAGATTTATTGGATCTACTGAGCTCCATGCAGCCTTATTCTGCATGTGAAGTGGCTGTTTGTTCAAGGTGGCTATTTTTAGTTTTTTTGTGTCTCTAAGGTGACAACTCTAAAACAGATCCAGAAACACAACCTGTGTCTGTGCATGAAGAACCTCTAGATATTGAAGACAGCAGCACCAAACCTGCTGGGCAGAGGTGACACCCCAGGTTCAGATCCAGACAGAGTGGGAAGTGCAGTGTGTTTGACTTCAGCTTCCCAAACAGGCCTTCTGGCTAAAGGCGAGGGTCTGAGCCTAGTTTGGTCTCCTCAGTTAACTTTGAAATTAGAAAACAATCTTTAGCATCCCCGCCAGCTCACACAGTCAGGTCAGGCAGAGCAGATCTTTGGCCACGTGGCTGTGTGTGGTCCTCTCCGGTCTGAGCGGCACCAGCGTTTTAGCCACATCCTCCCAGCTGACAAACCTGCCTTCTGTCACCAGAGCATCCTCTCTGCTGTAGGTGCACCTGCATCCATGAAGCTGTGGTTTTCTTTGAGATTTGGGATGGGTGGGCATCACCCCCATTGCTGCTAACACAGTTTTGGGGGAGGTGGGCAGAAGCTGATGCCAGGCGTAGTTCGGCATAGCCTGGGCTGGAGTCAGTCCCCAGTCAACAGTTTAGATGCAGCTTCCTATGCTGGTGGGAGCGCAGATATCAGCCTGCTTTGGGGCTAGGGAGAAGTCTCTGGTCTGGTTTCTTTGCGTATTTACAGATATAGCTGTATTGTTACACAGTTCTCATGAAAGCATGGTGGCATTAGAGATTCCTGCAGACCAAATAGATGGATGCGTTTCCTTGAGTCCTCAATACTGCTGCTGTTCCTCCTTCTCCCTTTTCTGAGGGATCCCTTTGCCACAGGGCATGTTACTCCTGTAACCTGGCCACCAAGGAAGACATCCCAGCACTCTCTCCTTGCACTTCACCTTTTATCCTGGTTGATTTGTGATGCAATGAAGGGACTCGTCTCAACTGCACATCCACAACCAGCAGCTGACATTGGTGAATGCCCCTGCTCATGTCTGTTTGCTTCATGTGGCTGATACGCATAAATAAATGCTGATTGCTTTGCCTGTGCTGGTCACTGCCTATCTTCAAGTCTGCAAGGGAAAATTTCCTCCAGCCAAAGGTTTGAGCCCCGCACTCCATCAGACTCTCATTTATCCATCTCGCTGTCATTTCCTTGCCCACAGCTTTCCTGGCCCTTCTCCAGGTAATGTCTGAGACAGTGACTATTTCCAAGGAGGAAAATAACCCTAAACCCTGTATCTCTTCTATGGCACATGCAGAACTCAAGAGCAGCTTTGATTTAAAGCAGAACATTTGGCAAGCAATCAGTCCATAAAATATTCTAATCACTGATAGAGATTTAAATTAAACATGTAATGAGGTCTTTTTTTCCTTCTTTATCCTCTTTTTCTTTTTTTAGTACAGTTGCAGAAGAACTCTTTAGTGAATCAGGTGGGAAAGAGAAAATAAAGTACAAAAGATTGGGTTACAGTTGCACAGCTAGATTCAGCATCATTTAGTGCCCGCTCATGCTTTATTAATTGTGATAGCACTGCAACCCCTCATAGGTGTTGAGCTGGCTCAGAGTCCCTGGAGAACCTCATCTGTTTGTGTTTGCAAGGATAGACATGGCAGGGCTGTTTGGACAGATCCTGAGATGCACTAATTAGAAGTTAAAGATCCACTTTCCAGCACGAGATGAGAATGCATTAGAGTGGGGAGCACTTTCTAATGCTTTGACTTTTTAAAACCACATGCCGCATTAAAGCCCATGGTGCTTCTTTGATCCATGCCACCAAAATAATTACAGGGACAAACACAAACAGGGGATAATAACTAATTTAACTGGAATTATTGGAGAGCGACACTGCAGAAGATTAGAATTTCCAGAGCAGACTGTAATTGTTCGGAGATTGGGGTCTGATGCCTGTTTATCTATTCTATTCATCTCCCTCTGCATCTGTCCTTCTACTCGATCAGCTGCCCATTAGCCATCATTTAGCTACTGTTCCTGTCTCTTCTGCCTTCAGTGTCTCACCCTTTCTATCTGCTTGTTAGCTAGAACAGATGTAAGAAAATTGCGTTCTGCACAGAAGGTAAATATGAGCTCTAATGGGCCAGATTTTGATTTTGCATATTCTGGCTTAACTTTGTGGAAGTGATGGAAATTCCTCTGGGTTTACAGTAGCAGACAGTAAAACCGGGCCCACATCACTGACATACTGTTAACTACCTGTTTAAACCTTGTCTACAGGACATCTGTAGACAAGCGGGATTCCAGAGCTAGACTTTGAGATGTTGGGACCCTGATCAGGAGGGCGTCTGCTTTTGGGCAAGCGCCTTGCCTCCTCTAGCCATTTCTTTCCTCCTTCTTCAGCCTTCTCTCATGAGCCTGAATTGGTGTGCAAGTGCCTTTTGTAGGGGAGTGTCCAGACTTTAACAGCTGGAACAGCTCTGTGGTCCACACAGTGTTATTGAGGTAGATGTCCATTTTCCATCTGATGTCCCAATCCATCTATCACCTCTCTGGGGTGCCAAGCACCTGCATCCATCTATCCATTTTGGAGGCTTATTAATTACCCCCTACTGCACCCATCCCTCATTCATCTTTCTCACTTCTCCATCTACCGTGTTCCACTAGCTGCATCTCCTGGTGATCTCCCATCACTCTACCTAGTATCTGTCTGCTCTTCTCATCTACCCTGGGCTGTTCATTTAGATTCCATTTACCTATTCACTGTTGGTTTTGTATATTAAAATCTCTGTCCATCTTTGCTTAGCTAATGGGGATATTTATTGGATCTCATTTTGTAATAGGACATTAATTAGAATTTTATAATAGGTTCCCTTTGGAATTGCACACTGCATGTTACATCCGCAAGAGGCCTTCATACTGTATTTTATTCCTGTAAAAACCAATGGAATTAGGCATGTTTTCACTCTGGTCTTCAAGCTTGACCATCAAGCTCACAAAGCACAAGGTACAGCTAATGAGTGGAGCAGTGTGTCTTCATATCTGTCATAAAAAACTCCCTCAAGTCAATCTAGGAGGAACATACATACTATGAAGGAGGAATAATGAAATGAAATTAAGGAGATGTATTGATGTGTCTGTGTAAACTAAAGAAAACACAGGCCCCAGAGACCTTTGGGAATGTCGTGCTTGAGTATTCTTTAAGTTTCCATGGATTTTTGTCTGCGTGTTGAAAGTATTGTTAACCCCTGAGGAAATTTAGTGTCCGGGATCAATGAACATAACACACAGATGCCTAATAATAGAAAATGGGATTGACATGTTGTTCTAGTAAAATCGCCCCAGCAGTTAATTTTGCTGCCACAACAAGAACATCAATAAGGTTCCCTGCTATTCATGGAAGGATTTGGGGATACAGCATGGCATCTAGGAAGATAGCAGAGTTTGGTTTATCTTAGCAATAGAGTCCCAGGAGTGTTGGAAAAAGGTGGAAATTTAATTCCAGGAAGGAAAATGTGTACTTTGGAATAGAGCATGTGGCTGGCTGGCATTCTGGAACATAATTTATGGGCTAACAAAGCTGAACCTCACCTAATCCCAGTGAATTAGAGAAATCTAATAGCCTGTGCTTTGCAGAAGAGAAGCGAAGTCGCAGATATGCGGTGTCCTGTTCAGGTTTGGCCAGTGAATCAAGGCCAGAGCATGAAAAGTACGTGGGCACCCCAATTATGAACCACTGCAGGATATTCCCAGAAGACCCTGCAGCCTCCCCCCGACACCCTAGAAAATACTTGATGCTTTGGGGCACATTGACTGACTTTCTGATCATTTCTAAGCTAGCAGAAGGAAAGAAGGGTTTAACCAGATCTCGGTTCCCTCTAGAACTGACCTTGCACTGATTTTGGAGTATAAGCAAAGCAATCCAGCATTTTTTTCTTTTTCAGGAATGACAGGCTCTGAGAAGGAATAAAAGCTGTTTTTCTTTGCCTGGCCCTTGTATGGTGGCACTGAGACCAGGTACGAAATTAGGAAAGCTGAATTCTGTGGGAGACTGCATTTGGGAGGAGGGTCCTGCTAAGAGGCTGCTAATTTGGCTCCCCATTTTTCTCACAAGGACAGAGGAAAAGTCTTGGTCAGTCCCATGTAGGTCTTTTCTATAGCAGTGCAAGTTGTTTCTCATTGCTCTCTGGTCTGGAGAAAACTGTCCCAGATGATGGGACCTTTGGAAGGTGAGCTGGTTCTCTATCCAGTCTCAGAACTTTCTGGCCACCTCATTCCTGCTTAGAGGAGACCAAACTGCCTGTGTTTTCTTTTCAGGTGACCAAAGAAATTCACCGTCAGCTTTTTCCTTAAACTGGAGTTTCCCACAGGAACGCCACATCCGTGCCCCAAGCTCCCTCTGACCAAAGGGCTATGCTCTTTCGTATAAAAGCTGTTTTGATTAGACAAGCCCCCCTGCATTAATATAGCTACTGCTGTGCATCTTCCACCTTGCTACCCTATCCGCGTGATGCTTGGAAACCTGTCTGGTCTTACAAACCGAGCATGAGACTCGTAGTCATCTCTCTCCTGTATCTCACGCAGGTACGTGCCGTAGTGCGGTGGATCAGCCCTGCTCGCTCCTCAGCTGTACCACAGCTGATTGGTCAGAGCTGGGATTTGTCTCCTAGCTGGGTCTGGCACACCGAGTTGTGGAGCAGGAGAGAGACCAGAGCTGCTCTGGGCTGCTGTAGGCCATCTCTGTGTCCTATGCTCAAAGGGTCCCTCTTCCCCATGTCACACAAACTGGTGATGAGATTGGGATTGTGCCTGGAGAGAAAATGTTTGACAATCTTGGCTTAATGATGGTGGTCCTGTTTAGTGCTGTGACCCCCCTGTCAGCAAGATGCCTGGTCCTTCCCATTGCTTTCACTGAACTTCATCCAGCATCATCTCTGGTGGGGTCTGTGCAGGCAATCCCGTTACGCGTGTGGTTGCATAAAGTCACATTGCTAACTCCCTGCTGTCCATTGGGAAGCTTCTCTGAACGGATTATGCTTGCAATGATTTAATGTTATTGCTGAATCGCGCTGCGAATTTACTCGCGGAAAAAAGCCAGGCATCCCAACTTGTAGTAAAGAGCAGGAAGCTTTACTATAAAAGGAATCTTGGATTGTACAGCTTGTAACTCGAAGCCCCAGAATGGAGAATTGCTGGAGTTTTCCAGGCACTGTTCCCCTGACCAAGAAACTGCAGGGAAATTCTGTGCTGCTGCATTTCATCTGTGTTAACTCTTCGGCGTTTGTTCGGTGGTTGGCCTTGTTTTGCAGTTGATCCTCTTTTTTCTTCCTTAAGCTTCAAGCTCATCAATGCAGTCAGCTGTTAGTTGCTAGGCTGCAGCAAGTCTGTTGCACAGCACACAACGTGCTTATGGAGACGGGCTGCATCCGAGAAATTTGGGTCTGGATCCAAATTTCAGACGCTCGTGGATTTCAGGGCTGTCTGGGTCTGACTCTTCAGTCAGAGTCCCTTCATAGGAGGTGAATCTCTAATCTCCTCTCTTCCTCAGCCTTAGCCAGACTCAGGGGTTTCGGGGTTGTGGATCAGACTCATCTCTGTGTCTCCAAATAACAATAAGGGGATTATCCTGCTTGGGGGGGGGGAGGTGTGGAGGGAGGAGTGGGCTCTGCAGGAGACTATCTGGGGCCCATATGTTGGATAGATGGTTAATTTTTGCAGTCGGGCAAAGACCAGCAATCTGTATCTTGCCGAGGACGCTGTCTCATTGGGTGCCCCAGATCCTGTCCTACTCTTAGTTCATTAAGGATCAGGAAAGAAATTACTGATAGCACCTAGCGCACTGAGGAGGAGGAAGGGAGGAGAGATGGGGGTGTCTGTGTAAGTCTATTATGTCTGGGCTTCTTTCCAGTGCGAATAAAAACATTCTTTATGTCCGGAGTTATCAACATATTTTTTTTTATTCTCGTCAATTAATCTACTCTGAATGAGACGCTGCTGTTCCCAGAATAATAGCCCTGAATGTGAGGTATTATTTCATGTCTGCAGCACTTTGGGGATCAGATGCTGATATTGCTGGCAAGCTGCACCACCGACCCGCTCTGAGCTGAACCCTCTCTGACCAAAGCCCTGACGGCAGCAGCGAGTAGCTCCCGCGCGAGAGCAGGCAGCGTTGTACGTGCCTGGGTCGCGGGAGCTGCTCCTGTCCTCGCGGCAGGCTGGGCAAGGGCTAGCAGAGAGTGTTTGCACCCGTTCCTGGTGCAGGCCACCAGCTCTGCAGCTGTAACACCATCCTGGCTGTGGCATCTCTCGACCGTCTCTCCCTACTGTTTAGTTTGCTTCCCACAGACGAAGGGCAGAGAAGCAAACTGCACGAACGCTATATTGTTCATGGCTTGTTGAGCAATTAGTTTCAGCTGAGGGTCTAGTCTTCCTTTTTTGTTTTTTTGTTTTGTTTTTCTTTTCTTTGTATTTGATGTGCGTCTTGAGAACTTGCTGGTGGTAAAACTTCTGCTGCGCTGGCCAATGGGGCTCAGGTCTGCTTCTCCCCCCTCCCCTGGTGTGGAGGGACACGGTGCCCAGACCTCAGTCATAGCCTGGGCCAGAGCAGGAGTGAACTGCTCTGGCTGCTGAGAGGAGACAGATAATTGGGAGCTCTGCACAAAAATGAAGAAAAAGGCTACCAAAGACCGTTGCATGACCACCACTTTTGCTCAGGGTTGCTCAGGCTCTCAAGCCTTTCTGCTCCGAACCAACGTTGGTGCAAAGCCCAAGGAGCACCCGAGCAAGAGCAGGAGGCAGAGCCAGGAGCATATTCCCAAAGCAAGATCTTCCCTCTCTCCTTTGGAAGGGAGCTGCTCTGATTTTTCTCCACAGTGAGCTTTAAAAGACTCGCAGTGGCTCCTTCAGACCATGGGCTGCGGCGGGAGTGCAAGCGATCGGGGCTGGCTGGAGCATCCACCTTGGCCTGGCTCCGTCTGAGCAAAGCCGGGATTGTGCTGGGCACTCGGCCGGAGCCAGGACGAGTATTTACAGAGCGGGATGATGACAGCGCTCGCCTTCTGGCATCGGCGCGGGGCTGCGCGTTCTCCTTTCTGTCTCCTGAATGAAGCTGGCTGCCGCGTGCCAGGATCTGGCGTGTTTACGCGTCTGGGGGAAGAATCAGTCAGATGTTGTTTCGGCGCTTCTTCCCAGCGCCGTCGCAGGGCTCGGGGCTGGCAGAACAGCCCTGTTTAGCTCCGGGGCACCCGGGGCTGCAAGCCTGTGCTCACAGGGGCAGGAGATGAGGGCTGTGCCTTGGTCCTTACCCTGTGCTTTGCTCGTTCGTGCTCTTCTCCCGTCCGACTGCGACTTGCCACGTTTCCCTTCCCCAGCACTGGTGACCCTGAGACTTGTCTGGGATTTTTCCGAGGGATGTAGCAATTGTTGGCTGCTCCCTACACAGTCCGGTGGGCAGATGGATCAGACCTGCTCACAAGAACGTGTCCAGGGGCTTCAGGCGAGTTTTTCTGCATGTACTTTTTCACCCATAGTCGTGCTCCTCCTGCCCTCCCTACTTGCGTTCTGCTATCTTGATGCTGCTCACTGCTCTGTGCGGAGGGATTGGTTCATGTGACTGCCCCATTAGCTGCTCTACCTAAAGCCTCAGGCAAATAGTCATTGAGGATTTATTTTTATTAAATAAAAAAAAAAAGTCAGATTAAGTATTCTGATGAACAAGAATAACATTAGCATCTGTGCCTGCTCAGCTGACATAATCCCAACCCTCATATCTTAAGCTGATTGCCTTGTGGGTCAGTAAGTTGCCCCAGCAGCCCCTCTCCTACAATACTTTGCACAGATTATTTTAATAGCACTGCTAGTGTGTGCCATGCAGGAGGGGTGCAATACCTGGAAAGACTTGGTGGGTGCCGGAATCCCTTCTTCAGATGCAAGAGTGTCAATTTGAACAGCTCACCTTAGGGCTGTGATTGCAAGAGGCCGTCTTGCAAAGGTCCCGTGGGTGAGCAGCAGATCCTATCGCAAAGGGAAATCAATGCCCAGGAGGTGGGGAGAGGGATGGGGGGAAGGTGATGCTCCGCTAGCCCTCACCCAGCGCTGCTCTGTGCTGCAGCGAGACGGCTTTTCCCGCAGGGCAACATCTGCTGCGTGAAGTGTCCTCTCGAGCCCAGCTGGAGGGGGAAGCACGGCATGGGGCTGGGCCCTGGGAGGCCGTGTGGGCACGCTCTGCAAGCGGCTGCCCGGCCATCTGCGGCTGCCTGGATGCACCCGGTGTGCTCCCCAACAAGGTGTGCCTGTGCCGGGCCACAAGCATTCGGACACTTTTCTTGCTGCAAAGTGTTTCTGTTGCAACCGCTTCTGTTACCACCTGAAGCAGCTCCAACCTGGGGAACAAATCCCTTCCTCTGCCTTCAAAACACTCATAATTCGGACTGATCCCAGCACAAGTTTCTTTCCTGTGGTGAGCAGTCTCTGGGCTGATGCTCTCCCCGCCCGCTGTCAGCCAGCGTTTGTGTTCCAACGTTCCTGTTAATGATATCAACAGTCACCTTAAATCCTGCTAATGCTAAACCCTGAGTTGGCACCAGGCTGGTGACTCGCTTCTGCTTCATAGGAAGGGACTTGCCAAAAGCTGTGGGATGCCCTTTGAAGACTGGGAAGCAAGTGCCATAAAATTATGCGGCCTTATTAGTATTATTATTTGCTCGCCACAAACATCTGAGGCTGAGGATGAAGAATCATCCTCCCTCCCTCCCTGCTTGAAAACAGAGGTAGCTTTAAGGAAGCCACAATCAGAGGCACTGTTCAGCAGCCCCAAACGTCCTGCAGGTGAACGTCCCTGTAGTCTGCATCCTGTCGGGCTGGGTCCTGCCCTGCGAAGAGGGAAGGCGAACAGGGATGTGATGCCTTGCTGTGGTTCTTCCCTAATTGCTGTTATTTAAGGACTGGATTTGCAGGG
Source organism: Apteryx mantelli (assembly GCF_036417845.1). Lineage (NCBI taxonomy): Eukaryota > Metazoa > Chordata > Aves > Apterygiformes > Apterygidae > Apteryx > Apteryx mantelli. The sequence continues at coordinate 219,638,184 of NC_089978.1, read as the reverse complement.
AGGATACTCACCTATGGGAGCGGGCACCGCGCTGTGGAGCCCGATGCAGTGCAGGAGATGCACTGCTGACCTGCTCCTTCCTGCAAGGGGCTGATGACGTTGCTGTTCCCCATCCAAGAGACAGCGGGCTAGATCCCACTTCATCATGCTGTTTGCTGTTTCTTTGCCTTTTGGAGAACTTTGTTAGCAATCACTTACAGTGTGAAAAAAACAAGACAGCGACTGCTGTCTGTCCGTCTGCCTGGGCTTTCCTCTGCTGCTTGTCCCCTAAGCACTTTCTGCACTAGTTGAGGGCTTCTGCTCCTGTGCTACAGATTACAAAAATTATATTTCTTCCCCCTGAAATTGCCTAGGAATTTCTAGTGGATGCTGGATTTTTGTGCTGTTTCCTCCCCGTTGGGAGAAGCCCTCTCTTCTCCCTCACATGGCTGGGGATATGGAGAGGAGTACATGTGTGTTCATGTGGTGATGGATGCCTTGGAAACTGCTGCATAGAGATGATGCTCCCACTATTCTGTAGTAAGAAACCCCTTTTTTCTCCTACCTTGCGGTGGTGAGGAGCAGCTGCTCTGTCCCACCAAAGCAGCACACTGATTTTGTGCTTTAAGGAGGCTCTCCACAAACATCTCAGTCCTCAGCAGAAACTCTCTGTGCTGTCAGGAGGACACGTGGGAGGTGATGATAGAAGAATGATGGTCTTTTAGTCACCCATGACCAGGGCCCATGTAGACACCACCAGCTGTGAGCCTGTCACTGATGCTAGAGAGGACGTCAGGTTACACAGAAAAGAGGCTTCTCCTGTTTGGCCTTCAAAGCCCAAACAGTCCAAGTAACGGCCTGGACACCAAACTCACCTTCTCTATTATTACTATTATTGACTAGACTTTAACGGGTGAAGGGAGTAAGGAGAGGGTCTACCAGCTTGGGTGTCCCATGCCCAGCATGGTCAGTAGTAGATGCTTATGGGAATGGGCTAAGAGCATAGAGTGAACCTGGTATTAGACCCTCAGCTTCCAGCAAGCAGAAAATGAGGAACTCATGCTGGAAGTTGCATGGGGACTGTCATGTGTAATTGCTGTGGATGGATCTGTCACTCATGCATATGTCTAACCCCTTTTGGAATCCATCACTCTCCTTGGCCTGTCTATATCTGTGCCATCATTGCCCAAGGCACGGCATGGCAATAACTGTGCCATCTTCTAGTGTGGGAGAAAATAGGAATGGAAAAATGGGCAGGAAAAGGAGCAAAAGTCCCACTTCTGACATGAGAGATTGAATAATTAGCAAATGTGGCATAAAAGAAGATGAAAAACAAGTGCAATGATTCATGTTTTATGTCTCCTACTGTACAGAACACTTTAAAGTGTCAGACAGCATGACAGTCACTCTTTAAAACCAATTAAAGTTTTATAATAAATAGAATCTTTTTTTTTTTTTTTAATCTCTTTCTCCATGTGGTGGTGATGTAGTTCATTGTAGACAGGCCCGTCATGAATTTACTAGAAATCCACAAACAAATGGATATACAGGCCTGCTTTCCAAAAGCTTCTTTTATGCCAATTATTTACCCTCCTTACATTCAGCTCAGCTGGTGAAAGTAGTCATAATGATATTGTGTCCTTTTCCAGTGCTTTTCATTCAGGGAGATTACAGCCAGCCTGTGATATCCTCGAGAAGATAGGGAGAGGTGCCCTCTTTTAACAGTTGGGCAAAGTGAGTTGGGAGCCTGCAGATCAGCAGAGCAATACATGAGCTGGGAACAGATCTCGGGGAGCCATTGCCGTGGGATTCATTTGGAGAACGTAGGTCGCTTTGAGCTCAGCAGGTGAAGGTGGACTTGGAGATTGGGTGGGGGTACAATTAAGTGGAGCAGGGTCATTTGGGGGGCCAAGAGAGCAAAGGCTCTGCACCACAGGACACAAGAAAGAATGAGCTTAAAGAAAATATGATAAATGCAGTGTTGTCCATATGCAGCTTCTGTTTGCTTGGGGTCCATCTCCTCCTGTTAGGGGAAGCATTGTGTCATGAGGCACAACACTGAGGCCAATTTAACTACAAAGGGACAAGATCCAGTCTTCTGGTACAATTTAGCCCCCCTCCATCCCACTGCCTTCCGGTTCCCTGCAACCCAGGAGAGGGCAGTCAGTCCATGCCACCAGGATCTTCTTCTGCCCTGGCAGGTGGATCAGAGATACCTTCTTACCTTCATCCATCCCCTCTTGTGAACCAAGGGGTGGGTCCCCCATCTCCCTCCTGGTATCACCCAGACTGGAAAGGAAGGTGACGTTGCACTGAAAGCAGCAGGTGAGGACAGGAGAAAAAGAGGTGAGAAAGGGCTGGATTGATTTGGGGCAGATGCAGTGTAAGAGGTACAAGAGCGGAGCCCTTGACCTCTCCTTAGGCATTCATGAAGGTTGGTGATTCACAGGAGAGCAGAGAGAAGGGGAAGTTCGATCGGAAGCCAGGATTTGGCTTGTTTAAATCTCTTTTCATTGTGCACCATCCCCCGGGGGCACTGATGATTATTGACCTCTTGGACTGGCAGTACTGGAAGCTGATGTAAATTGGAAGCTGATGTAAATTGGAAGCTGATGTAAATTGGGAGCAGGTCCGGTGGAGTCCGTGCTGAAGGGAGCAATGGGGACCATAGGTTACTGTAGCCCTTTTTCCTTCCCCTGTAAGTTTCCCTGTAGGTAGCTTGGGCATGAGAAATGAAGTTGGTTTTGCACAGGACTCATTTTGCCAAATTCCTCTCTGTCTCCTTCACATCTCATTGCCATTTTGTCTTCATAGTAACAATGCTTCTTGATAGAGAAAAGGGATTCCCCCACCCCACTCCAAGACGCTGGGCTAAGATCACAGCTCTGAATAAAAGAAATCTTGCTTTCCCCAAGCCCACAGAAGGAGCTGAGGACGTGAGCTCTGCTCGATTTCCAATGAGCGCTCTTTCAGCCACCTTGACCTCTTCCTCCTCTTTTTCCATTTACTCTTCCATCAATGGGGCTAGCATTTATGCATCTTTATCTCTTGCATGCAAAAATACACCTCTAACCAATTGAAACTGTAATCCAATTAACATTAAAAGGAAATGAAAGGACACTGAAATTGGAGGTCCCCCTTGCCGTAGCCACAAGTTGCCCTTGGCTGAAATCTCTCTGTGAACCTTGTTAGACTGTAGCTCGTGATTCCCAGCACGGCATCACTTTTATGTTTTGGAGTGGGCACCTCAGATGCAGAAAAATAGCTAGGCTTCTTTGTCAGATATCTCCTCTGCTTTATTCAGAGGTGATAAAATTATTCTGCAGCTTCCCAGTCTTCCTGCCAGAGGGGCGCTGAAGGAGCGGTATTCCCTCTATTAGGCAAGAATCCCTTTAATTGGATGGGATGAATATTCACTCTTTAATAGTGACAGGGCTCTAATCCTTCCTGATGTGACTGCAGTCCCCCCTGAATGGTTTTTAATGACCCATAGTCTAGATCATTAATAACACGAGTGCTGACACTGGTAGGAAATACAACAATCAAAGGGAGACCCTGAGAGGTCCGGGAGCAACAACTGTCTTCATCTCCCCTTTGTTGTGGAAAATGCAGGCATTGGTGCCTATCGCTGTGCAAAAACGAAGTGGCCGACAACGTTTTGGCCTCCTGCGGTGAGCAAGTGTAGGGTTAACTCTTGCAAATTGCAGAAGCTCAATTAGTTCAATTAGGAGCTTGAAAACTAAGGCAGCACTTCCTGGATGCCCGTCTAGGACTGAAGGCTCTGCCTGCAGGCTCAGAAATACTCCCACACTGCCCCGTTCCCTGGGGCTTGCAGATTTTGAGACCAGCTTACATTAAAGAGGGGAGGTCAGATTCCCATCATCTTTACTCCAGCCTGCGTGAGAGGCGTTCCATAGAAATCACTGCACTTACTCCAGTGTATTCTTGGGAGAAGAGTCTGCTCCAGGGACTCCCAGCTGGGAGAGACTTCATAAATGGATCAGAAGGAAAATGGTAAAACCCTTTTTTTCTTATTTTTTTCAGTGTTCTTTTTAGTGCTTTCCCAATAGAGCATGAGCAATAAGCACCAGTCACATCCATCCCCACCTGTAATTTGTTGCTGTGTGACAGCACCTGCCTTTTGATGATCTCAGAAGGAGACGGGGGTATTAACATAACAAATCTGTGGCTGTCTAGAGAGTACTATGCTGCTGACATGTCACAGAACATTTACACTGAGTGCTGCTAAGTTCCCATCGCTCTAAAACCACCAAAAGTATTAAGACCTAATGAATTATTACCTAATGAATTAACTGGCTGTTGAAGGAGCCAGTGTTGGCAATGCCTGTCTCTCTCTCTTCCTGTGGCATATTGCATTTTGCAGCTTTTAGTCTCATGCTGTAGCTCTTGGGAAATGCTTTGCAGTGGCTGTGTTGTGCTGCATGTAGTATATGCTCTGCAGACCCTATGCATTAAAGGTGCATTACACATTGCCTGCGGTGGCAGGGAGCTGGACACCTTGACTCACACAATCCTTTCTGATGTTTTTAAGATTAAAAAGGAAGTTTTCTTTAATGCAGGTGGTGGGGGGGGGGCTCTGGCTTGCACTCAGCTTTGGAGCCCTTGCAAAGCCAGGTCCATACCTGCAGCATATATTTTTTGCTAAGCTAGTTTTCAGCTGAATCAGGCTCACTGCATGGCACAGATTTGTGCTGACCCCAAGGAAAGGCGGTGTGGGGACAGGGATGAACAACCAAGGCTGAGAAAGCTTGGAGGAGGACTGTGGCTGACCACACATCAGTGATTGCTTCACCCGCGAGTAAAAATTTGCTCTCCTTGCAATGGGGAAAGAGCTCAGCAGAGCTCCTGACAGCTGTGGACGGGAAGGGAAAGTGGCTTGTGTCTCTGGGTTACATTAGGCGAATGAAAAGCATTTGCCTAAGCTAGAATTTAGCCAAAAAAAAAAAAAAAAAGGTGTTAATAACCTCCAAGTCCTGTCTATGCTGGGAATATTAGCTTTATTTTTTTTCTCTCTCCCTTCACTTCATCATCAGTCACAGAGGAAGCGACACAAGGTCATGCTCCCTGGTGCCCTTCCTGTCTAATTTATACCAGTGATGGGTGCCACTAAGCAAGGTGCACCGGTTGCAGTCTCTCCCTAAAGTAGGGCAGAGACGTGGTCAGAGCTTTCATCTGCCAGTGAGCCACAGGATGCCACTTGGGGAAAAAGTACAACATTTGCTCCCGAGTTTTCTTTTTCTCTCTAAGCTTTCCCCAAAACGACTGGCCTCCCGGTCTGCCTGCACTGCAAACAGTGTTTATGCAGCTTTTATTACCTGAGCTGCTCTGGGAAAGGAAGTTCTGTATCATCGTGAACCACGACTCTCCCCAGAACATCTCAAGAGGCTGCCTATCTCTCCTTTCACTTGTGTCCAGGCTGCTTCCTCGAGCAGCTACAGGAAGAGAAAGAGACTCCTCTTGTAAGCCACGGAAAGATGCTTTTCTCTCCTGCCCCTATCAGTCCTTTTCAGATTCACATGGCTGGCACCACAGTGGTGCATGTTGATGCAACCCCTTTTGTTGCCCTGGCGTCTCGTGCGGCTGGATTAGATGCCATCTGGAGGCGGTCTGCCTCAGCATGACAGCGTGATGGATGGTGTCATAGGTGATGTGATGTTGACACCTGCTTATCTTTCTAATGCCCAGTTTCACCAACCTCAACACATTCATTAGATCAGCATCTGTTTGCAATAGCTTCTCAGCATCTGCTCTTGGTTTCCATGATGTGCACTGAGGTGTGTAGACTGGCAGGAATGGAGAAGCTGGGCCATTAGAGGAATTTAGGCTTTTGAGATCTAAATAGGCTGCTGGATTGATTTATAATTACACCAAGTATCCTCCCCCAGGCCCTCCAGTTTTGAAAGAGCTACTCATGTTAATACATTCATTTTCTTTGTAAGGAGCAACCCTACAGGCTGGGGATTTCTTTTGCTGTGTAAAATTGGGGAGTCTTCAGGGTGGAGTATAGCCCAATCTATGTGGCCATGACACTGCCCAAGGGTAGTTCATGCTCAGATGTTTCTCCTTTCTAAGTTGTAGAACACAGGCTTGGTTTGTCAGCTGTTTTCAGGCTGCATTTGTCCTTCCATGCACACCAGATTCTTAAAAACACAGACATGGGCATGAACACACGCTTGTTTGTGGATCCCAGAATAACACACAGGACCTTATCTGTGCAAAGCAGAAATGCTCAATGGGTTGTCAAGCTGCATCCTGTAAAACACACACTCAAAGCAGAAATTTCTTAAAGCACCTACGTATAACTTTCACACACAGGGGACACATGCAGGCATGTTCTTTCTCACGTAGACTTGGAGGCAGTCCTGCATTTATCCATGGCTTCTGGATGCTGGCAGTTTTGTTCATGCTGAAAGGCTCCGACTATGTGTACTTTGCAGGTTCCATACACTAACTGTCTGCAATCACAGACTTTCCATCAAGGGCTGCTGCATGGCCAAGAAGCCCAGATGTCCACAGCGTATGCACACTGTGGTTGGCTATGGCAGTCACAGTAAGTCAGACCGAGTATGTGTGATCAGGTTGCCCGCATAGCTCATGGCCATGTTGAGTGTATGGGATGCTGAGAAGCGACCCAGATTGGCCTAGATGCATACATGCACCTCAAGGTCAAACGTTTTTTGACGTGAGGCCAGCTCCTGATATATATTTTAATTCTGGCATGTGAGTGGAAATCCTAAGAAGTGCTACGGTGGCTGGCTGTCATATTGCAGCCCGTTTTGACCCTCACCATCGAGAAGACCTCCCTCCTCTGTAGCCGCACATAAATATTCCCTCTCCCCATAGTCTGCATTCACACATGAGAACACACACGTGTTCACACATACACTAGCACAGTCCATGTGGTACCCCAATCCCCACACCTGTAAGCAGTGTGGTCTCCTTCGCATTCCCATCCACCAAACCTTTCCCTTCATGCATGTCTTTGGTGCGGTCACGTGTGATCTCCCTGAGTATACACACAACGTGAAGCACATGATAAAGGTGTCTCTTATGAACTGTGCCTCTCCAGTGATAGCATGAAAGAAGGGAATGGGCCATGCCCTTTAAGAGCCTCGAGAACAAAACCTGATCTCTGGGAGTGTTTATTGTAACTTTTTATAATACGTCAAAACTAGTAACAGATCCAACCACATGAGCAGGAGCAGTTTTATGGGCCAGCTGAGATTATTTCTTAATTTATTTGTTTGATCTCCTGCAAGCTAGCCTCTCTTTTCTGCCTTTGATGTCACTTTAATCCCCTCACCTTTTTGGCCAGGCTATGTTTAATCATAGCTCATCAGTGACAGCATTTGTAAAGCTTGTCCCCAGTCTGTCACTGTTAGCGATTCAGTGCCAAGCCATGGCTACTACCAGGTATGTTCACATGTGCTAGATGAAAGTGGTTTTGGATTGTACCTGCTGAGCAAGAGTTAAATCATACCTGATGGGCAGGCATTAACAGGCCATCAAGGGCACGTCCTGTCTCTTGAGTCAAGCGCCTGTCCCAAAATACCTGGAGTGAGATGCCTGTGCAGATGCTGCAGGAATGAGACTGATGTAGCCCTGAGCGCAGTCCCAATTATTGCTACAAACTGAACTCAGCTTCGATCTCTATGCACTGCATTTCCCTCTCTCAATGTCTGCTTCCTCCCAGTCCCCTCATACCCATCCTCCTCTTTCTTTAATCCACTCGATTTTTTCTTTTCTTGTCCTCTCCTCCCCTATTTACTGCATCCCATCTTTCTCCATCCCTATCCCTCCTTTCCCTTTCTTTCACTCCCCTTTGCACTCAGATCCTGTAACCCCGTGGCCATCCCTTCCATGACCTGTATCTGTCTTTGTCTCCATTCATTCTTACCTCCCCTTCCCTCCCACATCCTTCCCTGAATCTATACTATACAAGGCTCCATTCCTGTAGCAGACACTATCTCAGCTCTGGAACAGCACATGACACTCCTGGCAGTAATTTTGAGCTTGGCTGCTATCCCCAAGTTGTCTTAAGTTCTTCTGAGAATGATGAGAAGCTGCTGTGTGCCTTCAAAGTCACAGCTAATTGCAATAACTCCAGATCACGTAACTCCTGGAGATGACAAATTTTGGAGCCACTAGTAAAGTCTTATAGAAGATGATGGGGATGGTGTGCTGGATTCAGCATAAAGGAAATCCTGGGTGCCATCAAAAGCATTGATGAATGTTCTTCCAGTTTCCCCAATGGCTTGCATTACTTCATGCCATTTTCAAAGCATACTTTTCACCTCACAGTGCAAATGTATCTCATTGCTTCCATTCTTCTTCTCCCTGTTTCTCTACTGGTCTTTGAAGCCAAATCTCAGTTTTCAAACTGTGATTCCTATTCCTGCAGACTTAACTTGAGCCTCTCAGTTGCAGAGTTCTTTACAGTGGCAGAATCAGCTAATGCATAATTCAACAAACTCTCTCAAAACCCAAAATACTTGCATCAGAGGCATCCTGGTGTTAAATACTGCCTCTCAGAGCCTGCTTCATTCATCTCTGTCCTCAGGCTTTCATGTTCCTGAATTTACAGAAGTTAAGGGGAAAGGGGTGAATTTCATCTTCCTCTACTGAAGCCTTGAGGTTGTTTGGTTTTACACCATATCCCTCTCCCTGTTTTCTTGATACTGAAGCCATAGCTGGGAGCTTTTGTCCTGTAGTCAGTCTCACAAGATCAGCTGCAGTGTTTCCCCCGCTGATGGAGGATGTAAGCAACACAGGAGCTTGAGAACATAACAGTCTCTGGGGAGATCATGCAGCTAGGTTCATGTAAGGTGGCATCCTTTCTCTCCAAGAGCATGGATGATTGTTCTGTCTGGAACACTCTGCTAACATAAGAGCAAATCAACCATCCACAATACAATAGGAGATCTAAACTTAGTTCTTACAGTACTGAAATAAAGTTTATGATCACCCACTCCCTGCAGCTAGAAGGCAAAAATGTCACAGCTGGAGTGATCAGCAACAAGACAGGATTTTATTTCATGAGATCTCATACAGCTCTGTTTCAGTTTATCTCAATATCACATATGAATTCTTACCCAAGTACCACAGAATCCCGAATCCCTTGGTTTAATCTGGGCTCAGAAGAAACGTGAATATTAAGAGACAAGAACTAAATATAGCTTTTGGCCATCTGATTGCGTAGCTTTTACTGGTCTCTGGGCTCATTTTCCTCCTTTTTGAGGATCCCAGAAGTGAAGTGATCTTGTAGCTAGTTTAGCTGTGACCCCATGGGAGGGCTCAGAAGAATTGATAAGCCTTGACCGTTTTGAGTTCATATGAGGTCGTCAAGTCCCACAAAACAGAATGATTGGTGCGAATGCATGTGAAGGGATGTGTTGCTTAGATGTTCACACCTCATTTATGTTTGCCCTGTTTGGAGACTAGAGCAAAAGATTTTTGTCTGTTGGACTCAGAGCACTTTTACAGGGGATATTTTCAGATAACACATTTCATGGTCATCTTTACCACTGAGGCTGGCTTCTGAAAGGTCAGTTAATATGATCAGAGGAAGAGAGTATAAGATATGGACCATGTACTAAGTCAAAAGAACTGAGAGTTCACTAATTATTGCTCTCTGTATAGCAATTGCATCTGCAGGCTCTAGTTGCTTAGTCTGCTAGGTGCTGAGCCGTATACAGTAGACAATCCCTGCGCCGTGGGCCTTACAACCCAAACAGGCAAGACTGGGGTAGGAAGAAAGAAAGTATTATTGTTTCCTTTCTGGTGGTGAAACCTAGGGAGCTTATGGTTGAGACATTCAAAGCCACCTAACAGATTTAAGAAAAAAGAATCAAAAAAACTAAAAAAGCAAAAAAACCCACCTCCTGTTAGTTTGAAGGAAAGTAATGTTAAATCCGCTAATCGGCTCTGAGAAGAACCTCTGAGCAACATGTTCAAGGTCACGCAAGGGGGAGGCTAACCTAGATCTGTGGAGCCCTAACCACACAGCCTCTGTCCACCTTGCTTTGAGACCACGTAATCCCTCTGAGCGAGTCTCTCCCCAGCCAGGGAGTGACCATGCCTGCCCTCCTCCCAGCCCTCTGAAGGGCCAGCTGCTTCATGGAAATCGTCATTCATTTGTGGTCCAGCTGAGAACAGAAAACCAAAAACAAACTAACAGAAAAACAAAACAAAGGACTAAATTTAAGGGAGATGGAAGCAAGAAATTTGTTTAACTCTCTGTTTAGAAGGTGGGAAGAAAAGCTGATGCTGCCTTGTTTGAATGGGAATATTCATTGCTTTGAATACCGTTATCATGTCTCCCCCATCTTTGAGCCAGATGGCTCAAGTCTGCTTTAATCTCCCTTCCATCCATAAGCCTTCCCAAATCCCTTGGTCTGCAATCCCTGGGTGGTGAGCGATCCCCCTTGTTAGGGAATGCAGAACCACGGTGCAGACCTCACAGGGCACCAAAAGGCACAGAGGTTAATGCTTAATGGTATTTTCCTGTTTTTATCACTGAGAACTCAAACCTAGGGCTCTCTGATCAATGATTGCAGCCACCATTGCTGCTGCAAAGTATATGTTACTGATTTTGTTTATCCAGAGTGGACGAAGGATATAAATAGTGTGGTGGATGCCGTTATGGAAACTATGCTCTGGCTACGGACTGTGTTTACATTCAGTGCAGGGGACCAGGATGCTTGGAGGGAGGCATTTCGAAGGTGACTCCCAGCTCTCCTGACGACTAATAGCTGCAAACTGACACAGCAGATTCTTTTCAGCATGAAGCAGACCGAGGGATGTCAGCGGTGTTCGGAGGTGATGTGAGGGCATTTCATGCCAGGGGGTTTTCAGTTAGTGCCTGCTGTACTGTCACATGGAGACAGAGCTGTTTAGCCTCTACGTCAGGAGCTGGGAGGCGACGTTTATGTGCTAGATGCTGCCACGGTCTCTCGCTACGTGGGATGGACAGTTAGTGTAGGTTACTCCGCATTATTTCTCCAGAGGTGTAAGGGGCTCTGTTCACTGCATCCCTCGTTCTCAGGGTAGTTCATGAATGTTTGTAAAGTGCTCTGAGACCCTTTTATATGGACTGATTCCTCCATTCCTCCCCAAGTTGGCACTGCCAGTTGAATTATAACCAGGAAGAACAGAGAATGTAGCTCATAAGGGAGAGGTTTGTAATGAAGCTTGGCTAAGGGGAGCTAGGATGTGGTTTTGAGCCCTGATGGGCAAATCTCAGAAGGTCCATTAAGTGTTCAAGACATAGCTTTTCTCTGGTGATACCCAGGCCTTTGGCATATTTGCTGTTGATCTGAATGTGCCCAGTTTCCCCCTGAGATTTTTAGGTCTCCCACTGAGCCAGATTTCACATCTGAAAAGTCTTTCTCATGTGCTCAGATGGCTCAACTTCTGGCTGAGCCTGAGCTGTGAAGAAACTGTGAAAGGAAAAGCAAAGTAATGGATCAGTTTAGAAACAGAGTCTCCCAAAGAAGGGGAAGCATTGTGGGGAGGGAAAGCTCGGTTTGCTTTTCAGGTCAGCTCTGATTTTCCTTGTCATCATTTGGGCTTGAGCAGCCCCAGTAAAGACATCACTGTCTTAGCCAAGATGTGACTTGTTGAAGTCTCGTGTCTTCCAGTGCCATCTGGACTGAGTTTAGCCGAATACCTCCAGGGGTTTAGAGCAGGCTAGAGATTGGTTGGGCAAAGCTTCAGAGAAATCTCATCTTCATCTTTGACAAGTGGTGCTCAGAAAGGAAATCCCACAGCTTGCAAAATGCTGGTACCTTTTGATAGTGCTACAGTCCTGTCATGTGGGCAAGCTGGTAGAGCCGTCTAGTATGCCTTGAATGTGCCCAGCAAACCTCTCTAGTCATGTGGAGCGTCTCATGTTGGCAGAGGAGGAGGGACATTTAAAAAGGGGATAGACCAGACAAATCTGAATGCTGCTGAGTGGGAGTGTGGAGTTTGGGCCCAGGAACGGATCAGGACCGTGTGTCTTCTGTTGTGAGCCAAACAAAAAGTTAGGTTCATACTCCCTTGGACTTTGGAGAAGTCATAAGCAAAAGGTAGAGCCTTGCCTAAGTTCAAAACCTGGCTTTTCTGTCTGTAGAAAGTCCTAAGCTCCATTCATTTTGCATCCAGATAAGAGAAGTTCTAGTATTTGCCTAATAGCCCTGAAGTCTAGGATTGACCCAAACCTTAAATCAAGACTGTACCTACAGATCCAATATGGATGCAGGTTTATGTTTCCCATTTCTTTAACGTGTTTAGGCTAAATTTCTTAGTGAAGGAAAGACCCTAACTTTGGAGACACAACATTCAAAGTCTGGCCCTGAATCCTGGCTTCTGGTATCCAGTCTCTCTCCTTCTTTCACTGAGCATCGTGGCTTTTTCACAGCCTAAAATGTCCCTCTCCATTCACTGCTGTTGCAGAACTAGAGCTAAAGGGAGGCTAGGTTAAACTGAGTTCAAATCAGAAAAAGGAGCAAGGCTGGAGGCAACACTGTCCTTTTCTTGGTCCTAAACACTTTCTTGTTGGCTTGGACCTGACTCTTCCCTCCCTCCTGGCATTTTCCTGCTTGTTCTTTTCTCTCTGCCTGTGCAAGTCTTAAGGATGGGTCTTTAATGTGCAGCATCACTAACTGGTGGCTTTGTTGCACCCAGAGCACTAAGGAGACACATCCCATTCCTTCCTTAAAATCTGGGAGGGTGATGAGGACAGTGAATCTTCCCTCATTTCATGTGTCACATCTCTTAAGTGCGGGCTGGCTGCCTATTCCTGTAGGACCCGCCATGTCTGCAATCCTGTCTTTGGCTTGCAATCAATGTTGGCTGTTATCCAAAGACTCACACAAAGTCCAGCATCGCTGGGACAAACTGTCAGAAACAATCCTCAGATCTCTCTGGTCTTAAGTTAATTTAGTCCTCTCAGTGGATTAATTTCAGGGCTAAAGACAGATATGGAGAACCATAATTACCTCTCTCTTCCATACATATCTGTTCCCTGAGCCTGCACCTGGTTTTACATTGCAGAAAGTTACTCGGTGGTTAAATTCCTCCTGGTCTGCTGCCTAACGAGAAAAAAAAAAGTAAAGAAAGATTAAGGGCATCACTACACGGAGAAGAAATGAGTAAAACTGCAGGGAGAGCCTGCACCTAGACTGTTGCCTACAGCTAGAAACCTCACCACAAATGCCCGTTCCAGCTTTCTCTAGTTTGTGTGTCTAGACCCTCTGTAACAAGTGGTTTAGAGGTTAATTTGGGGTATTCAGACACAGTCTGGGGGCCCCAGCATGTGGCTGGAAGTGTGCAGAGAAACTCAATGAGATTTATGGACTGAAGAGCTCCAGGGTGGAGGGGACTGGGAGACTGTGGGATTGCATGGAAGGAACTGAGCCGCCTTCTTGAGCTCAGCTGTCTCCCCTTTGGTTTGCCCTTGGGGTAAATACCCTGCTCTGCTTCTCTGACTGCCCTGTGGTCTGAATTCCTCTGGCTGGGAGCAGCATTTGGTTGGGGGACCAGCCTCCTTGCTGGCTATGAAAGCGCGGCGTGCTCTGTCGAGTGGCCAGGTGGCCCCGACGGCCCGACTCCAGGCGGCTTGGAGAGCGAGGTGCTGTGGCAAGCAACTCCCTTTCCAGGCACACATGCACGCGGCTGTTTTTAGAAGCAAGCAGATGATGTGCTAATTAGAAACAGGGCACGAGCCATCCGGGTTGGTTTCGAGTGTCGCTCCTTTCATCAGGACTCAGACGGTAATGGAGCTCCCTGGCTGGGGAACAGAGCGTCTCCCTTTGTTGGGAGGAACAAAAGTCCCACAAATAGAGCTGGGAAAAGAGCACCGGATCTGGAGGCAAATAAAGGCCATTACAGCTTCATCGGCTCTGTTGGAGGGGAGGAGGAGAAAGCTGGAGTTAAGACTTTGGGGTTGGTGGAGTAATCCCGTGAGTACCAAGAGACCCAGACTGCACCAGTTTGAACTTGGTCCTTTGGATTATGTGAAGAAACCTTCTGCCCTTGGACCAGACAGAGAGATGTTTTAGTTTCACGGGACCTAGCATGGCTCACATCAGTACCTACTGTTACCAAATAGTGCTGGTGTATGTGAAAGTGAGGTTTGCCAAAACTGTTATTCTATCCTCCAGAGGGAAAAGGCTCCCTGTGTCTGTTTTAGATCTCAGTTTTGGCTGCCGAGTTTGACTTTCTCCTCCTGAATTGCTGATGTTACCCAAAGACAAGCACAGAATAAGCCAGGGGAGGGAGCGGGTCCCGATTTACCCCAAATCTTAAGCTTGAATCCTGTTAGTGGCTCCAGTCAGAAAAGCTTCACCTCTACTGTGCTTTACATATTCTGGGGATAGACTGTAAGTCTCCTTTGAACCTGTTATCCAGGCGTCTCTCATAAGGACTAAATGGTATCATGCAGAAATGGCCCATCTGGGGAATCCCGGCATATCACAGAGAGAGGAGAAAAGGTCTGTCTCAGTCCCTGCAATTTTCATTTTCTGTCATCACAGAGAAGCGAAAAAGTCTTTGTGGGCTTTGTCTACAGCCCTTTGAAGTCAGTGGGAAACTTCTGTTACTTTGGGGGGCTCCAGGCAAGATGAGGAGTAATTTTCTTGCAGCAATGTTGGGAGAGTTTTATTTTGATCCCAGAAAACATCCCCTCCTCCTGTGAAGGCCAGCATTCACCTATTGCTCCCTACTTACCCCATGGTGCTTTTCATTCTTCTCTTTCATATTAGCCATGTGAGTCCTATTAAAGTCTCACATTTCCCCCAGTGGTACCCGCAGGGGGTTTCCACATGCACAAATTTAAGCCTTGTGGTTGATAAGAAATATGTCATCAGACGCCACAGAGGAAAGCATCTAGAAATAAATTCAGCCCTTATGCCCAAGACTTTTCTAGGCAAAGGGTTTGGTGACTGAATGAGAAAGGGAAAGCAGTTCCCATGAGCTGCCCTGGCGAGAAGAGGAGGGGAATAAAAAGTCTCGGGGGGCTGAGCGGGTGTTGTGCCCCTTCACGGTCTGAATTCACGCAAAGCCCTTGATTTATCATATTCCTGATTGAAAAAAAGCAATTAAATTTCCATGATGGTCACAGGTAGATGAATGAGGAGTGGGCAAGGCAGCATCTTCCTTTTCCCTTTGTGGCCAGACCTGTCAATCCGGCACCTTTCACAGTCCCTCGATTCACTCCGTGCTGAACAATGCGGTGGGACGAGCTCCATCTGGCCCTCCTCGGACGTGCCGTTTGCTCTGTCCCTGTCTTCTCTCCCTGCCCTTGCTGTGAAACCTTCTTTTCCTCCTCGCTTTAAATAGGACCCTGTTGCTCTTTGTGTTCTTTTGGGTAGTTACTTTTCACTGACTTCTGCGGCTGTGAGGCTACTTGACTGAGAGGATAATAAATATGTCTGCTCTTTCGAAAAACAACCCCTCTCCAAAAAAAAAAAAAAAAAAAGCCCTGAAGGAGGTGAAAAAGAAATCTGCATTGGAGAGAAGTGAACTAAAGTTTCCCATGCAGAGTGGCAAGCAGCTCTGCAGTGATCTCTGCACCAGTGTAATCAGAAAGACTTTTTTTTTTTCCATAAGAGTGTGCGTATCAGCACTTAAAAAAGGAAAATAAATTATGAAAAGAGGAATGAAGCTGGAAGGAGGAATCATCTTCTTGCAAAGGGGAATGAAGCCTGCAGTTCCATTTAGTTAATATGTTTTCACGAAGTGGTGTGCTTGAGCTTTTTATATGAGCTCCTAAGCTGGCTGACACTGCTTGCAGGGTGTTTCTAGAGGTGGTACTGTAGTGAGTAAGTCACTTGGAGAGCAGGTGTTATTTCTAAAACAAAGATTATGGTTTATGGAGTTGCAATTATCGAGTTCTTTCTAGCAATGTTATTGCTATTGCTCTTGGCTTCTGCATTCAGGCAATGTTTGGGTTTCATTTCAGGGGAGAAATTGATGATGCAGTTATTATCCCTTTGATAAAATCCTACTCTTGTATAAAGGATGCATAAAGTTCTATTCCCTGAATATATTATGATCAAACAACATAAAAAAAAAAAAAAAGCCTTGCTTGTGGTTCCAAGCATTTTCATAGTTAACACTTTGCCTAAATACTCTCAGTCCTCCATTCTAGCTCTCTCTGGGGATTCTGGTTGGATTTCTTTATGTTTGTCTCCAGTGCTTCATCAAATCCCTCACATTTGTATCCAGGTGCCCTATAATAGTGCTCTGAGCACAGAGCTCATATTCCTGGTTGACTCTGCATGGGGACTTGGTTTTGGGTGTTGTCCTCTGCTGCTTCTTCTCTCTTCCTCTCTTGCCATGGTCCTGAGCAAAGAGCATTTCTCAAGGCTGCTAAGTTTAATGAGTTTTCACTCACCCCTCAGTGCATTATTATTTACAGAGACTTCCAAGAGGAGAACTCATAATTAATGTTCTCCATAGCAGTTTTTATTTAGAGAGTGTCATTATATGCAGTGAGTTTCTAAAACATTTAAAACTTTGAGGGTGATTTTTGAGCAGATTTTTTGTTTTCATGGACCCAATCCTGCCATTGCCGATTTTATCAGAATAGTTCCATGTCTGCCAGTAGACTTGCAGGTTGCAGCAGGGAGGAAAACAAGATCTGGCATTGGTGTTCCTAGACTGCATCTATTTGCAGAAAAAAACACCAGATCTGCTTCTTGATGTTCTAGCCCACGTCCAAGCAGTTGCAGCCCTGGCAAGTCATCGACTGCCAGGGTTTGGTAGTGCATGGCCCAGGGGGAACAGGAGTGGAAGAGGAAGAAAAGCAGGTAATAGCCCTGGCACTGCTGCTTGCTGAGAGCTTTGAGAAAAGAGTGTTTAGTCGGAGCCCTGTCTAGTTTGCTTGAAAAATTAGGTTACTAGAATTGGAGCTTAGAGTGTACTGTAAATACTCAGGCTAGGAGAGCTCTTGCCCGGCTGTGCCGGCTCTGCAGGAGCTCTGTTGCCAGCAGTTAAATCCCCACAGCTTCCAGGGTGTTTTGCCAGTTGTAGTCTGCTCTTGTTTAATAGAGACCTGAAGGTGCCTGAGAAATCATAAACGCTGCCCGGTTCCTAATGGTCAATCATATTAGAAACACAGTTCCAGTTCAGTGGCACCAAACCTTTTACGATTGATAATGGAGCTTCCCTATGCATTCAGCTGGAAAAGTAGAAACCAGATTGAAATGAAGATTCTAGCTGCCTCTTCCAGGCTGGGTGAGCTGGTTTGCTGCATTATGCACAGGGACCTATCTTGAATGCATCTGGCCTTTACTGCTGCTGTTATTTCGTCGGAGCATGTCTGGCCAAAGATTAAATAGCTAGATACAAGACTAATGCATTATGCTGGCTTCAGACTTCTAGCTGCCAGTCTGTTTCTGAGTCTTAAGTAGGTCAAAAGAAAACCAAAATTCATTTTTGTGTTTTTAGGACGTGGATGAAGTTTAGCCACGTCATATAACCACCCCAATCACTTGACTTCAACCCCAGTGTGATCGAGTACACTAGAGAAAGACAATACTGTCCATTTATCTGAACACAGAATCAGACTCTGGGTCCTTCCTCTAGGTTTTGATAAGGGCCGGTCAAGCATTTCCTGTCCAAAATAGTTTCTTGGCTTACTGTTATTGGTTTAAGCACAAACCCAGCTTTTTTACTGCACTTTTTTTTGTTTTCAAAAAATATTGATTCTGTGCAGAGATTGCTGATATTTCTATCAAAGAAAAAAAAAAGAAAAAAATAATACTGAAAAAGGAAAGAGAACATCTGAGAATGGTAGTTGCTGTGGTTTGGTTGTCTTGTGTCCTCCTTCTCTCCAGGAATTACAATCCCTGATAAACTCTTTCTCCAGTGATGCCATCTGCCAGGGAATGACCTGATGCAGTTTTTCCTATCACTGTTGATGATGCATCATGAAAGACAGTGCTTATCTGGAAAACTTAACCTGCACAGGAGCATGGAAATTTAAGGCATATGAAATTACAGCTTTAATGAGCCACTTTACAACATGGATAGGTAGTAGAGAAACATTTTGTTTGGGGGGCTTCTCTGGACACCTGCATGTCTAGACACCTGCCTCCCCACCTCCCCAGACATCTTTCAGCTTGCCATAGCTCCAGCCTGTTCTTGCTGTGCGGTTTTCAGCAAAGCCCTTTTCTCCCTCTGCTTTCAGTAGTTCCCTTTTAAAAATAGCCCTACCCTGGGAGAGATCCGATAAAGCCTGGATTGTGCTGTGATGCTGACTGGTGAGGTGTGAGATCAGACGTGGTATGGCATTATGACACCCGTAGGAGGCAGAATAAGATGCTTTTGGTCATCGTGTAGGTTCACCGTCACAGGAGACTGTGGAGGAAATGTGGTCCCTTTTTCAGTCTGAGGCTGTTGAGTAGGTCTTTCATGTTCACAGGTCAAAATGAATCAGATCACAAGAGCCTTTGTTTTTACAGCATCCTCTGACTTGCAGTGGTCACAGCAGTGCCGTATGTCCTGCATCGCTATAAGTACTCAGCTGTGATGGCTCCCTCCCGTACTGAGCAGGTCCACTGCTAAAGGAACAGCTGTAAACAGAGGCAGTGCGGGACCTTTCCTCTCCTCCCTGCCTGTGCTGTCCAAGATCTGCTCCCTTCAGAGTTACCTCTGCTCAGTGTTGTCTAAGTAGCATCTAACAGTTCATGTGGGACCACCCACGTCTTTACTCTCACAGTTGTCCTGCATCCAAACAGTAATGACAACCTTGGAGGTCCTCTGCTTTCCACTGAAGTGCCTTCAGGAGAAGAGGGTTGGCTCTGAGCTAGGCAGACAGTGTAGATGTCTCCATAGGAGGCAGTCATCCCAGACCTCTGCAGCCCAGGGAGAGGAACAGGAGTTTCTGGGCAGCAAGACATCTCATCCCAGCATTGGCACTTAAAACAGCTCAGGTGGATGGTGCCCAGGAAGTTCCCATCTCTATTGCCTGTTGAGGGAGCTGAGAGTGACCAGCTCAGATGAAGAGAAACACACTGGGGCTGTCTGAAATTAGGAGACTGGAGTCTGCCTTTCGTGTTGCTAGACATGGCTAAGGGGTCTGGTGGGGTGAGTGGTGGCTACAGGACCAACATACCTACCATAAAGCCTACTTGTTCATAAGCAAACTTCCATGAAGAACTCCTAACTAGAGGGCCTCACACTTTGCTGGTGAGCCAAGGCAGGTGACCATTTTCATTGTCAAATTCAGTGCACAGATCTGCTTCCATTTCCTCTTCTGGGTCTGCGGTCCCCAGCTGAGCTGCTACCCTAAATTTCAGAGCCACTGAGACATGCACAGGCTTTGCACGAAAAAAACAACAAGGCAGGTGCTGACCTTGTCAAGGCTTTCGTGCTGGGGCTGTTGACTGAGACTTTATTCTCTCTCTGATTGCTGGAGCTCTGCATTCAGCCCTTCTGCCAGACTAGAAAGATGTATATCCTCCGTGCCCCAGTGACCTGGCCTCAGCACCTTTCCTGCAAACAGCATTCCGAGTATTGATCAGAAACATGATGAGGACACTTTCCTGCCTCTCCGTCCATACGCACACGTACACGCACACACATTGACATGCAAGATTTCCATTTCTGGTCTTAACCTAGCCATTTACAATTCCTCTCGCGCGCTCCTTGTGCTTTCTTCTTAAAGAAGGCAAATAAAAGTGTGAATAATCAATTTCCTAACTGGAATTAAAAACAGCTCCAGTTAAAATAAGGGAAAGCGTGAACCAGCATGTAAAGTAGGATAGAGAGGTTATCTGAGCTCTGATTAGTATCCTGCTCATGTAGGAGAACAATTAACGTGTGCATGAGAACGATTAAGCAGAAGGTAAATTACATGAAACGCCATCCATTCAACAAAGCAGACCTGCTCGTGGACAGGGTTGGTGTGATAGTTTTTTATGGCTTAGTTAAAACAGGGCAGCTCACGCCAGTAAGCATGCGGTTTTTAGCTTGCTGGGAGCTATAGGCCAAAATATGACGATAAGGATCCCGTCTCATCACAGGCTTTTATCTGAGATTGAGCTGTTCATTCTGAATAAAAGGAGAATTGGCAATGGTTTTAGCAATCTCTTTAAAGGGAGGCTGTAGTCCTCTTGCTTCGCATGAGCTCATGCAGAGCGTGATGTGGCTGCCAGACCGGGGGAGCTGGGAATGAGGTTTTGTGGCTTGTGTGATGCACGGATGAGTGTTTCCTGGGGTGATTCTTTCTCTTTGATTCTTCCCCTGGGCAGAGCAATGAGGATAGTGCCTCCTTGTCTGCTTGGGATGCTCTTTGAAATCCAGTGAAAACTGTCAGGTGAATGGAAAGTGTTACGACAGCTATGGCCAACCAGCATGTCTTGGGAAACTGGGGGATTGCAGGAGGGTGGGTGTCCCCAACCCCCGTGCACTGCTGCTGTTGCGGTAGGGAGTGAGGTCTGGGCTGGTGAGAGAGGTCACAGGAACTGCGGGCTGCAGAGCTGCCCATTTGGGACATTAGAAGTCCAATAATGAAACAGAAAACGGTGCAATAGTAGGTATTTGGCCATTTCTCCACATGGAAGGTTTCCAAGATCTCTCTAGTGAGACAGTGTAATGGATTTTGAAGGTGATCTCAAATATGAGAGCGACTCTTCTCATTAAAGCCGGTATAGCAAATCACAGCAGACACCTTCCAGCAGTTTTGACAACAGACATCAACCATCAACAAGGATAAAATAAGGACAAGTCAAAGGCTAGTATTGATTCTAGGAGCCTTCGAATTAAATCCTTGTTGGCCCATTCAGCACGTGGAGCTCAGGCCAGTTTCGAAAGCCCTGTTCTATATGGCTGTAAGGCTCAGTGATATATATCCATAAAAAAAAAAGAAAAAAAAGAAAAAAAATTGTTTGACTCTTGCTGTAATCAATAAATAGCAAAAGGGGAATAGAAACAAAGGTGTAGTGGGAGAAGCATGTAAGGGGGGAGCCACTCCACTGGTATTTGTCATGAAACAGGGTTATAAAAGAAGTGTAAAGAACAGATCGTTTTTAAAAACATCAAAGAAAACATCAAGAAGCAATAACACATGAGAGCCTAATTCTTAGGCATGGAAGTACTACCAACGAGGGCTTTGTGTGCAGTAAAAATATTATCTCAGTGCTGTCAGATAGTTTTAAGGTAAAAACTAGTAAGTTTGGCATGTTTTAAAGGAAAGTCATAATTTTGTGATTTTTTTTTTTCTTAGTTTGAGTTAAAACTTTCCTCTGCAGGTCTGGAAAACTGCCACAGTACTATAGCTCAAAACTAAAAGAACAAGACCCTGCAACTAGCTGAAATGAGCTAGTCTAGTTTTACTGTCCCTGCAGAACAAAGTGCAGAAAGTCACACCGTTCCAGCGGTGTAAATTGTGTAAAATCAGATGGAGAACTTGTAATTTCACAGCTTGATTGTTTGCAACTTTCTCCTCATTTATGGTGCATCAGAGCGTGTTTCAGAGAGTGCTTGGTCCAGGTGCTGTCCTAATCCATGGATTCAGCATGAGCTGAAGTTCCTTATCTCTGGAAGTGAGACGTGCCCTATTCCTATTTCCAGAAATTGATATAACTCCTTTACTTTGCTTCTTTGGAGTCTTGTGTTTAGGTTCTAGCTATATTCTCTCATGGGGGGGGGGTTGCTGTATGATCAGTCTCACATGGAAAGCTTTTATAATCATTTTCTACGAGGTTAAATGGCAACTAGGAAGGCTGCGGACCATCAAAATCACAGTCCTCATGTAGTGACCTCTGTAATGAAACTGTACCATTTCCCTTCTGGGAATCCCAGGGGGGGAGGAGGAAGAAATGAAAAAAAAGAAAAAAAAAAAAAAAGAAAAAAAAGAAAACAACCAGAAAGAGCTCTTTCAAAATTCATGAAGGAGGAAAGCGAGGTTTTGTTGACATTCATGTTTGATGAAGAGCAAGCAAGCAAGCAGGATGAGTTACTCCGTAAGCAAACACTGCTCTAGGCTGTATTCCACACTTCCTGCTCGAATCAAGTGATATAATTAGCTCCTGGTAACTTCAAAGCATAGGGTGCAATAACAGGGGTACAATCGATGAGAATACTATTTACCAGGTGGGCAGTATTATGCTTTGGGGAGAAATCTTGGATGGCGGTGAAAGAATAGCGGCTTGGGGTAGCACTGTGCTCTGTGGGTGGGAGGGGAGGGGGGAAATGTAAGATCTGCACCACCTGCTGCAGAATCAGAGAGCAGAAAAGAGTTCATTTCATCCCTTGCTATTCCCTTATGAAGAATAAAAGGGCAGGGGATGTTAAGCAGAGTCCATTGAATTAGATTAAGGGAGATTAGCTCTTACGCCATTGCTAGACTGGGAGATCAGTTGACCAGTTTTTACTAATTTTCCCTCTTGGGGTTCAGTGTTATCTGAGATTGATCGAAACCCGCGGAACATTGTAACTGGAAGGCAATTGCCTACCGGGCCTCAGATCTAACCAGTGCAATTTTGAGTCTTGATGAGTTGCATCTTGCTTAACGCCCCTTTGGTTACAAAGCCTGTTTTCACTTGACACGGCTTGAAAGCTACTCATTCAAAAAGGCTTTCTTCTCTCCAGAAGTATTTTGAAACCAAAGCAAAGTCTGAATGAGTTGTTTCAGCAGGTTGATCGGTGATGCTGTGGGCTTGGGATACCCCATTGTGTCTATTGATCTAGGAAATGGAAAAAGGGATTTTAAGGTTGTCTTTGTCTGATAAGACTTTTTCTTTTTTTAAATCACAGAAACAGAAAAGATCCTATCTTTAATCAGTTTAGTTTGGTTGTTGACATATGAAAGTTCTTCCAGAGTAAAACAGAATGTGAATTTAAAGTGAGTGAGTTTTTCCAGAAGACAAGTCCTTAGGGAGGTAATGTTTCCACTGTTTCAATAAAAGAGGATGAGCCCATGGTTAATACTTTGGGATGGAATTTAGGAGATCAAGGTTTAATTCCCAGCTCTGGTGTAAAATATCTGTGGCTTTTGGTATGTCCCCAAAGGTCTTATCCATTGCTGCCCAGCACCATTTACACAAGTGCAATGTGAGTGTGAACCATCTCAAACCTGAGTGTTTCTGTTTTGCAATAATTATTGCAGCCCTGCAAGGAGCAGGAGGAGTGTATTTGGGCTTTTGCTTTCTTGAGACCTCTGTTCCCCCTCTGTGACATGAGATGGTCCTTCCTTCTCTGCCCCTTTACCCACCTGGTATCTTCAGAACATAAGGCCAACATGGCATAGGATGTCGCTTATTAAGGCTGTGGTTCTGCTTTAGGAGATTTTTGAGGAGTGTTTAAGGATGTTGTTTTCTCCACCAAGTGGTTTCCCCTTCTTGCAGCTGGATGGAGTGGCATGCTGGTGGTGGTTTCCTCCAGATGAGGTCAGGAACAAGCAACTGGAGGAAGGGATCTTTTAAAATAGCTTTACTATTGAGGGAAGCACTGGGGAAAATGCACCTTCAATGTACACACAGCCCCTAGCACAGCAGGGACCTGCTCTCTCCTGGAGCCTCCAGATCTTATTGCAAAGTACGGGATAACACTGAAAGCAGGAAAGCAAGGGCTTGCAATTCCTCTGCCAAAGACTCTGGCACTTATCTTTCTCTGCCTCAGCTTCTCCACCTTCTCACTCAGGACAGGGGTTTGCTGGCTTTATAGCAGAGGGTGAAGTTGCCTCAGGTCTGTCAGATGCTTTGCAATCAGAGTAGGTGGGGCATTGGAGGATGCGACAGCTCCCAGGCTCTTCATGCCTTCCTTTGCCATCTAAGCCAACCTGCTTGGGTGTTTCTTTTGTGCCCACACTCAACACCTGATCCCACAGTCATTGCACACACTAACCTCCCCCAACACACAGTCCGGGCTCCTTTTCCATATAGGAATCTCTCCCGTTTTGTAAGGAGAGAAGGGGGGTGCTTTGACTTTGACTGGGAGGACTGGTCAATATTGATACAGGAAGTCCTGCCAGTTAATCCTGGTTGTCTCTTACTGTGAGATCCTATATTTGGAAGCCTACAGCCATGGACAGAAATTGCTAAATCGATGCTCAGCAGGGCACCACAGATCCATTATGTCTTGTTCAACTGCCCCCTATGAGCTCCTTTCTGCAGCAACAACGTGACTATGCCTTCTGGAAATGCATGGAGAAATAACAGTGGCAGGAACAATATTGCAAATAAAATAAGGAGGTAGTTGGACTAAATTTTGCAGTCAAAACAAAGAGTTTGCTTCAATGCTGCATCAGCTCTGGAAGTGCTTCTTGATGGGTTGCTCTTTGGAACATGCAATTTAATGGTCTACCTTTTTAATTAAAAAATAGAAGAAAAACCTCCCACTATTCCCAAGTGAAGCTATTGCAGAGAATGTACTAAAATTCAACCCATTTCAAGGATATTTCTTTCTTAAAGATCTGGTGACTGATGCTGTGTGACAGAGGATCACCCATGGAACTATAACTGAAGTCCACTTACAGAATTGAATGTGACAACAAAAATGAATTCATCAGGATCAGCAGTCCTAATGAACGTGATATCCCTATCCTAATGAAAACCTTAAGAAGTTCTGCAGGGAATAAAGCTGGGGTGGTTTTCAAAAGCAGATACCCTTGTAAAAACAAAACAAAACAAAACAAAGCAAAAAAAAAGCAAAGCAAAACAAAACACCCCTCCTTAAATGAATCATTTGTAGTGTCTTGAATTTTTATTTGAATTTCTTTGTTACTTCCAATAAAGAAAAGCAAGTGTTGATTATATTCCCTCCCCACCGTCCCTCCCAGTTGCATGGATGTCTCTTTGATTTGGGCTGGCTGGTTGGATCATTAATTGAATATAGTAAGGTCTTTTCAGATCCTGGAAAACAAGAAGAAAATGAAAAAAAAAAAACCCCACCAACCCCCCCCAACAATTTCCAGTGCTGTTTATATTCCCCCATCCAGGGCTTGACAATCCACGCCGTCTGTTCCAAAGGGCCCGGACCACCTGAGTCTAAGTTTAGATCATATCCTGCTACATTAAACTCCACACATAATACTCTGGCCACATGGGAAAATTTAAGGAAAATGAGATTTTATTAAAACCAGGGGACCGCCTGACTGCAGAGGGATATAATAACAGTGTTATGAGGTTCTTATCTCACATGAAAGTTTCACATTTCCCTGGTTTCCTTTCCTTTATGCTACTGTGACTTCCTCCTCCTCCAATTCCATATGGATGTCTAGTTATTTAATGCAACTGCTAAAAGCCAAAGCAATTAATAACAAAACCATCCAAAATCTTTTATTTTTTAATGAAGGCCCCATAGACTTTTTAAGGTAGCACAATGACATCAAAGGTTCCCATCACTGTCTCGAGAGCCTGACGGGTAATGTGATCCGCTTTCCAAGAAGGAAGAAGATGCAATGTGGGAGAGCAAAGTGCTTTTCTGTGGCATGGGTGATCTTGTGTGTTGTGCCTGAATTTGTTCTGCTTGTGCATGTTTGAAGGTATTGCCCAGCCAGACTTTTGCAGGTTTTGCAGAGGCTGGTGGGAGCATGGGCTTCAGGGTCACCAGTTCTGCACAGCACAGCAGCGCAAGGTGTAATTTGGTTCTGGGACACGGCATCTCAACTTGTTTGCTCTCAAAGCACAGCAGGAATCTTGCTGGTAGGCTAAACAAGCCCCATCGTATGAGTCTGCTGGAGCTGAAGGGGACATACTCTGTTCATGGTGAGAGCTGTAGATTTTCTCTCTTTCATCGCTTCATGCTGTCAGACTTTCATGTTCACAGCTGAGCGTCCTGTTCCGTCTAGGACAAACCGACTGTGCATGTGATGAGACAACATTTCTTGCAGGAGGTTATGGAGGGGGATCAAAGGACCTCTGATGGCCTTGGCTCTTCTCAAAAGTTGTTCTCATTGGACGCCAGTGGATTTTCTTCGCCCTGTGCAAATTTAGCTGATAGTGCTGCGGACCAGAGCAGTGAGGGGAGCACATCCAGTTTGGCACTAACCTTGCTGCAAGTTGCAGATGGAAGTGAAAAACTTCCATAATTCACCTTCCTGACAGCATGATACAAATTCCCCTGGCGAACTTCCATCCTGAGGCCTGAGGGGTTTTCTTTTTTGTTTCTTCCTGCTCTTATCTCCTTAACTTATATAATTAGAGAAGTCACCAAAACTCACTGAAGGGCATGTGGTTGATCACCCCAGTCTCTGGAGACCATCCTCACCCTTCCCCAGAGAACATCCCTCCAGCACTTCTCATAGGCGCTCTGATCTATACGTCACTCTGCCCTGACACTGTTTCTTTAATTATGCTCCTGAGGACTGCATGTTAGCAAGGAGCCATGAGAGGGCTCTCTGGAGACAGCAGCAGGGAAATCCCTTGCATTCCCAGGTAGTATTCCAGACAGGTGAAGGCTGCAAGAGCATTTGCTAATAAATGTCAAATTTATTATTTCTTCCAGTGAGGAACCTAAGCTTTTTGTAACGTTACTGGACAACATCTATGCCTCTTCTTAGACCATTCCCAGGGTTTTGCAATGGACAGATTAGATATCAGATTTGGCGTTTTGAAGAAATGATTTTAAAACTAAATGTCTTTGATGAGCTTTATGTTCAAAGCAATGTATTCACGGCAGGGAAAATGCATTGGCTATACAGTCTGTGCAGTTACTACTTTTTTCAGTCCAAGTCACTTATCACTTAAATTACTTCTTGTATCCTTCTCTGGGTTACTCCATTACTAGCATTTTGCATTGCCTGTTGAGAAAATGTCTCGGGGACAGAAATGCAACTGTTTTGGCTTCACTAGTCTCTCCTTGAAGTTGGGGAGACTTTTTCTGGGTAACCCATCTGGGAAGTCATGGGTTGCCTTCTCTGGAGAATTCCTGTTTACTGAGTAAGAAAGGTATTTAATTATGTTTCTTGCACCCTGGTGGTTTGCTGGGAATTGTAATCAAAGAGGAGGCTTAGCGAAAAGCTTAATACAGCCTGTGCGACTGATTTTTGCCTGAGGGGAAGACGAGAGTTGAAAGGAGCAGCAGTGGTCAGAAAAACAAACATACAACTGAAACTAATGAGACAGTTGCCTCTTCGTATGTTAGAGCTCCTGGAGAGACCTCAGTGTTCCCTTGCACAATCCAAAAGACCTTACTCGCTTGTAAGGTCATTTCCTTTTCCTTTCTAATGAACTTCCTAACAAAACAGAGGAGAAGAGCTGGGGAGAATATATTGCCATAAGGAGAGGGAGAGTGGAGCATCAGACTGTCAGCAGAGGCTGAGTCTGAGAGGTGAGGGATGGAGCTGGGATTTTCTGGCCTTGCCTGTGCTGTAAAGTGAGCTGCAACTCAGACACTCCTTTTGCCTCTTGCTGCTGCTGTGCCTTTGCTGAGCGCTACAGAGAAACTGTAATGTTCATCATGTACCTGCAAGCACTGGTGAGGGCTGAAATGGGAGAGAGATAAGGACTTCGTGGGATCTTCTGAGCCTGCTTTCCATGCCTCGGTCCTGAATCAGTGCCCTTGGCCACTACCTCATGACCCTGTTGTCCCTCAAAAAACAAGTGGATGGTGATGAGTGCCTGTTGTTAGAGATGGATGACATTTGTTTCTGGTGCATTTTCTTGTTTGCATCCCTTTCCTTCTGGGGCTAGGCTGGGTCTTCTTCAAAATGTGACCTTTGAGGAAAGGGTGGAAGAATCGGGGCTGTTAAGGGTGATCTGGACATGAGACAGGAGGCATCTCTAAGTACGTCAGTGAGTGTTGTAAGGAGGAAGGGAGTCATGTGTTTCCTACACCTGCTGTGGGTGGGGTGAGAAATCAGAGGCTTAAATTTCAGAAGATATAGTTCAGGTAGTAGGAAAAACACCTTTGATGGCAGCATCATACTGGTGATGATCCACAGAAAAGCTGTGAAAGCTGAAAAGTTTCTCTTCGCTCATGATTTGCCCTGGCCTCCCAAGCATCGACAGGGCTGGGCTGTTTTTCGCCATCAGTATACTGAACAGCTGCAAATGTCAGAGGGCTTTTTGCAAAGCAGGGCTCCCTGATGTGTCTTCTCTTTGTTCCACATGTTCATTTCAGAGCATAAATATGTAACAACTAAAATGCTAATGAATTCCTCCCACTGCTGTCCCTCCCTCCAAATACACACGTACAAACAATTCACAACCCACACACAGACATATTGCCCAGGCGTTATCTGAACTGAGCACCTTCCAAGAAGGAAATTCACTGCTCAGTAATCCAACTTTTGACTGCTCCAGTCCTTCTGATTCCCATCCTGACAAGTACACGGGCCCCAGTCGCACCTAATTTTGCCGTGTGAAAGCTGTGGACCTGCTGTGAGCATTGCTGGGTTAGGCTTTGGCTAGGATAATCTGTGTGCTGGCTCACTGGCAGAGGCAAAAGCCCAAGGACACTCCCTTGCCTTGTACATGGAACTTGTGTCCGGTATTTCAGACCTTAGATCGTGTAAAGATGCACATGTGTTTTTCCTGCTGGGCATTGATGGATCAAAAGGGGGTTGTGTCCCTGGAAGATAGGCGCTTGGGCAAGTCATGTGATGTGCTGTGAATAGCCTTCTGCACTGAGCCACTCTGTGGCCTGCAAGTGTGGTGGTCAGTGATGGAAAATGTGCATGTTTTTGGGAAATAGAGACTCCTCTTTCTGCTACTGAGGTGTTTAGCTTTACACTTATATCTTCATCTTCATCTTCGCTCTTCATCTTAAAATTTGAAACTCAGATGCTGGAAGGCATTAACTTACAGTGCATGTTCACATGGACCCCTGGATAGGTAGATACTTAGATAAGGTGCAAGTTCTTTCCATTTGGATTTTAGCGTTTAAATTGTCATCTAAAGTTTAGAAGAGCAGTAGATGCACTTGTGGGTCATGTATCTCTAAAATCAGAATTTCTGGATGGCTGAGAGCCACAAGACAGAGACCATGTGGAAGGGGGAGCTCTAGAAGCAGGACATAGAAGATAGATGGCAGCAAGTATGGGAGGATGGGGTTGGGGTGAGGGACCACACTCGTCCCCCCATGGTCTTGTCCATGACTCTCACCCCAGCACAGCCTTGTTACCAGACCAGGGAACCACACTCAAGTGGCAGAAGAGCCGCAAGTGATTAATGTGTAACTGGTTGGACACTCTGGTTTTGAGAAGCCAGTCTCACAGCGGGACCTACCATGGCCCATCACGGGGCGCTGCAGAGAGCACAGGGGGAGATTGTGAAATCAGAACTCTGCTGCCATCCAAGACAGTGAATATCCTGATTTTTGTGCAAGCAGGGACAGGGCTAAACACTTTTGAAATTCCCATCATCATGCAGTGTGCATATTGGTCTGTGAAGGCTTCATAAGGAAGTGTGAGTATCACAACACCTACTTTGCAGGTAGAGATACATGTGGAGAAAGGTGTTGTGACTTGTCCAGCTTCACCCAGCAGAGCTGGGAATGCAAGTGGACTCATGCACCTTACTTCTTCCATAAACATTAGGCAGTCTGTGATCAAAACTTTATATTCTGCATAAATTCCTTTGTTGTCCCACAGCAGATGCTGGTCTCTCTCCAGCAAATGCAGCTTCAGGGCTGCTTAAAGACAGAGCATTCCTGCACCTTCTATAAGCAGATAAAGTTTGCATCAGTCGTCACAACAGCCTGGCGGCGACATGGGGGAAGGGAGGAAAGTCTGCCAAGTAATTTCATGTTATTGGAAATATTGCTTTTGCAATCCAGCATTTGGTTTTCATTTGGTGGTTGTGCTCAGTTCATTTCTGCTTGCCTTTCACTTCTGATCCAATTGAGTTATCGATGCAGGTGATGAGAAGGAAGCAAAGAAGATTGCTGTCAATTTTTCTTGTGTTTTTGTTCCCTTCCTCCCTCTTGTTTCTTTACTTTCAAAGATCAAAAGAGGACAAAACAAAACTTTGTATATAATGGAACACAGTCAAGAAAAAAAAAATGGCAGCACACAAAATTGTTTGCAGTCTTCTTTTTATGTTATTGTTGGTATCTTTGATTTAGGCACCACAGCTCTAATCAGGGTGTTGGAGGCGACACAGAAATTATTCATCTAACCGATCTCCTCTCTCACTTTCTTCCCTGCTCATTTTCTGTCTCTCTTTTTTTATTAATGTGGGTTTAAAAAAGATTCTCAAAATACAGGGCTGGCTCAATTTTGTTTTCCCAGCTAATAACTGAAAGCAGGATCAGCTATTTTGCAGCTGACAGTTCTGCCTCTAAACTAGGTTGTCTTTCCTGCTGAATTCATCCATCATGTGTGGCAAAAAAAAAAAAAAAAAAAAGAATGAAAATAAAAATTCTTTCCGCTTGCACATTGCTGCCTAGACTGGCGGTGACCTGAGCTCAACCGTGCCATGATGAGCCCACTCTTGGCATGGCAGAACCAGGACACCGCTGAAATAGCACATACTTCTCAGAATCGCTTTCATGATTGGCAGCTGCATCCCGGGCCAGGCAGAGGCTGAATGGGGCAGTGAATCTGCAAGTTCTTTTCTAAGGAGTCTCCATGGAGAAGCTGGTCTTGCTTGTGTCGCTGAGTGAGAACTGGAATAAGCTTGGACAGCAGGTCTGACTGAGTGCCTTATGCTATTGTCCTGCCCCTTTTTTGCAATTGCACCTTGCTCTGCAGAGGCCAAAACGTGTTGTTATTGAGCAGCTTATGCACGTGAACCCTACGGCACGTTACTATGCCTTGTGTGTTGCATCTTGTTCCCGTTCCTGGCAGGCAAAGGACCAGAGCAGCGCCAGAGCTGCCCCATGGTTTTGCTTCTGGAGGTTTCTCTTACAAATCATGCGGCCACTATGACCTGTGCTGTGGCTGCCCAGTGGTGATGGATCAACAGTGTGGCACTTCTGCATAATGCAGGCCAAACCACACCAGACCAGAGGTCCACGTAGCCCATGGTGCTGTCTCAGAGGTCCATGGGGCAGCGTGCTGACCGGAGCTGGAGACGTGCATGGAAAACAGGCTCGTGCTGAGTAATCCTTGTCCTGAATATCCACCGATCTGCCAGCAGACAGTGGTGTAGAGACTTCCCGAGGTGAAGGTTACATCCTGAATGGTGTTTAATAACCCTTAATGGACCCATCCTCCTTCAAGTCTTCTGTGTTTTTTTTTTGAATCCATTCATATTTTTTTGGCCTGGCTGACATCCTGCCCCGTGAGTTCTCTAATATAATTACACTTTGCATGAAAAAGTGTTTCCCCTCTTTTGTCTTCAGCCGTTGCCTGCTAACATCAGTGTACGACTGCTCGCTCCCGTGTGCTGGGAAGGGAACAGCTGTTTCCTCTCCCCTTTCTCTGGGTCATTTGTGATTTTATAGACTCCTCATCCGTTGTCTCTTCTCCAGGCTAATGGGTGCAAGTTCACTTAGCATCTCCTCCGGGAAGCTGTTTCATACTTCTGCTTGTCGTATGCTGTGCTTCTGCATAAATACAGGATACGTACCTGTTTGTGTTGGACCTTCCCCCGTGCTGTGGGCATAGCGTATCGATTATACGTGGTAGCAACTTGGAGTCATCTGAAGCGTGTTTTCTCCTATAAGGGGCAGACCATTATTCAGATGGGTATAAGTAGAAGGAAAGGGAGAAAATTAACAGAAAGGATTTTGAAGAATCGTATCAAACATCCAGGCAGCAGGCTCTGTTAGACAGGAGAACATTATTCCTAGAGGAGTGGTAGGAGTCTGGTCACAGTCTTTAACCCTAATTTGTCAGGTCTCTGCAGCGCTTGCTGCACAGAATGGTGCCAAACAAGCAGGCAGGTTGATTGGTTTCTTCTTCTCTTTCAGGCCCTACTTTTTTGCTTGGTTCATTTCTTGTTTAATTTTAATTGTTTTCTGTAGTCTCTGGCTGTTCTCTTCCTAAAAGGCAGTTTGGGCAGAACAAGAGACTATCACTTCTGGGGAATCAATGACAAATTGTTGGTATTTTGGAAACTCTTGTAATTCGGTAGAAGACATGCAGCATGAGGGGAAACTGGGACATGGTATCTTTAACTGCAGGCCCCCAAAGGGAATATATTTGTTAAACATTATAATTACCCTTCAGTGTTGAACTCTATAGCAATTGAATCCACGGTGATGCACATTATCATTTCTGAAATGATGCTTTCATTTAGATAAGGCATGCAATTATACATCTTGATTAGGTCACTGTTCCCAGGAGCTTTGGGTTATTTATCGTGAGTTGCCCCTTCTTGTAAATTATGTGGTGAGACTGTGGATAGAGACATATTCATTCCCTGTCCTCTCTTACCCCTCTCTCCTCCTCCTCAGACCCTCTTACTCCTCTCATTCTTCCCTCACTGTACACCTTTGTGCAGGCAAAATCAAAAATCCAGTAATCAGAGAGAGATAAATGTCAGGCGTATAGAGGAGGCATTACCACGTGATGTCAGGCTTGTGAGGCTTGCTCATCCCTCTTCGCAGGACCTGCTGGCTTTCCGAGTAGTGGCATTAAGGCTGGGATTCCCATCCCATCTCATTTTAGACATCTAAAAATTGTCTTCTTTTCCACATTAGTAACCTCATCTTTCTCTGTGGTCAATGGAAGTAGAGAGGCACTTTTAGAGGGTGACATACAGTATCTCATCTTAAACAGTGACCTGAAGACATGGCTTATAACCAGCCCATAAACTATTGGCTCCCCAGTGCTCTAATAGCTATATTGGCAACAGATCTCATGTAGGAGTCCTCTTCCTTCTTCCCGGGGGACAATTTCAATGAATTACTGTTGAAATACTCCCGATTTTCATAAGACAAGTGGAACTTAGGGCTGCAGGCTTACACGTGCGCTGCTCCTGTTGCTTAAGTGAGTGGTATGTGAAGGTTGGTTGAGGTAAGGCGAATGGATGTGAAAACTCCTGGGTAAGGGAGATGATGGGAGAAGACCTAGTGATGTGAGGAGGATGATATCGTGCTTCGGTAAAGAGTCTGAGGAATGCCTCCACACTGGAAACTGAAGTTGTCTTTTGCTTTTATAGGCAGTCCTAGTGAATCCAAGTTAGGAAGAGAGGACTAAGGAGGGATAGTAAGGTTGCAACAAATCTGCTTGCATATATTTTTTGGGAAAATAAGGACCTCATTTCAGAGATTTTAATTTAGACCATTACCAGTGCCCAAATGAAGGAGTTTTTCACTGTAAATGAATGTCCAGAGCATGTTGGTCAACTTGGCATAGGAATGAGAGGTGCAACAAATTCACCAGGCCCAGAAAATGCTTAGAAAGACCTGTACAATCCTGAAAGGCAGGACACAGCCAAAGGCAATCCTACATGGTAGGGGAAGAGGTGGGGCTGCGTTACTGACAGGGTTTTAAACAGCACTCAGTTGTCTTCCCTTTTTCCATCTGCCATCTTCACTAGATGCCTTGGGGCCAGAGTGGAAATCTTATTGAAGACCTAGCCCACATGACCCAAAGGCTCTTTCCTAACTCTGTGTCCTCTGCACGTGCAGTTCCTCAAAGGACAGAGCACTTCATAAATAGATTTATGTAACCTTGCCTTTCCTGTCTTGCAGTGTCTGTCCTCTTTGCATCACAACAGCTCAGAATCACCTGCCTGGGACATCATAAAGGTGTTTTCCGCTTGGTGCAAATGGGCAATCCACTATACCATCTTAACGCATAGAAGCAAAATCAGGGAGAGGAGAGGTGATGATACTTCCAATGGGAGAGTGTCTCTCATCTGCAAATATTTATTTGCAATAATTATCCCTTTTTGAGATTAAAAAGAGCTATCCACATGTGAAAAGTAAACTGTCTTATCTCACTTTTTAAATAATATGTTTTGAAAGTTTGACTGAGCATGGAAGTTCATCTTTTAATATTGCTACTTGTAATCCAATAAGCAATATTTACAGTGTTATAATTGGTATCATTAAGCTTAGGTGACATTATTAATATTACTAATTAAACTGCTGTAAACCTAGTTTACAGTTACATAAACACATCATCTCCTGAATTGCCTGCCTACATGTTTCAGCATCGGGGCCTGGATAAAAGCAAATTCAAATGCAAATGATATGAACATACTTTAATCAGAGGATCAGACAAATCAGACAGAGAAAAAGCTTATTAGGTCTTGTCCATTCTCCAGGGGCAGGGCAAGATTGTCTCCCCATAGAGATTCCCAGGAGCTTTGGCCAGTCTAGCTCTAAATGCCTCAAGCAAAGGGACTTGTGTCTCCCCAGAGAGACCTGCAGACAGGCTGATGGAAATGCTTCTTGATATTCAGCCTAAATTTTCTTTTGTGCACCAGTGCTAGGGCAAAAGTGAGCTGCTGCAGAATAATCTTGAGAAAGGTCTTGTGGTCATATGCAAAGGCAGAAGAGGAGAGAAACACATTTGTAAGGCATCTTCTAAAGCTGACTGTTGGCGTTGCAGGACTGGAAAATCATCTCCCCGCTCTTGCTTAGCTTTCTGGCAGGGTTGGACCAGTCCTGGCACAGCTGGCAATATCCAACAGCAAGCAGCAGCAGAGCACTTGAGGAAGTTTAGTTCAGCTAAGCATCCAAAAGTTCAAATGTTTGACCTAGTTTCTTTACAGCTGGAAAATCCATCATCTGTCTAGAATTTCCCTGACTTCGGCTACTTCAGAAATATCATGAGGGCAGCATTTTCCCTCATCCTTCGGTATTTGGGTCCCATCCGGAGCCAAAAAGTGTAGCATCATGTGAAGAGTTTAAAATAGGAAGGCCTTGAGGAATCTGCTCATACTCCCTCCAAGTTTTGTGCTGGTTCTTCTTATTTTGATCACTTATTTCTCACCCGCAGCCAAAGGGGTGTGGATTGTCTGGGTCTACGGCAGGAGGCAGAGCAGCTGTTCTGGGCCCATGAAAAGGACCCACGTGGGAGTGCAGTTACCTGCTATTGCGGGAATGACTTTAAAGCATTGCAGGCCCATTCGATGGCTACTCTGTGGCTCATCTGTGGAGCTGCCCTTGTCATGGAAAATTCCTAAACCTCCCCAACAGACTTCTCTCGGTGGGAATTGAAGAAAAAAAAAAGAGATTCTTGCAACCACTGAGAAATAAACACAAGTTTATGGTTTCCATGGTATCTGTATTACAAAGATTGTATTGTTGGTCTCAGGTGAGGTAAATGAATATGGGAGCCTGGCTCAGGTAGATCTTTAAGTCTCTGTTCATGATTCTGACTCACCGCCAGCAAAGCCAGCTTTACTCACCAGCATTTTTGGGTTCTCTGATGTTTCTTTTCCCTGTCTGTGGTCCCTCAGGGGCTTACAATGAAGACATCTGAGCTTTTTGAAAGGGCTCGCTAAAAGCCTTACATAAAGACTGAAATTTCAATAAAATCTTATTTGTGCAGCTCAGGCTGCCCTCCTGTAGCTTTCACTGGCATCCCAGTTGTCCCTGCATCGCAGGTAGGTACCCAGAATTTCTGGCTGAGCTGAGTGAGCCTGGGAGCACCAGGACTATGTGGATGCACTGTGCCCACGTCACTCGCTTGCAAAGGATGCATGGGTAAAGCTACAGCTCCAGGTTTGCAGCTGCTTGGAGACCACGGTACACTGCTGGAGTGTGTTGCCACCCTGAATCCGTCAACCCTCTTGGGCCTGTCTGAGCTTCATCGTTACATCTTGAAGTAATCCAGAAACTATCACGAAAGGAGTAAAGTTTGTTTCATTGAATGAAAAATATCACCATCTTGGGCAGCTAAATGCTTGCACTAATGGGAAGCAGCTGCAGAGCTGTGACGTGCCAGATCTCACCACACACTCCCACACACATACGCTGTCATATAATGCACATACAAATACATGCACACACCCCACACGCACGCGCACACACATGATAAGTGCCACACCGATATTTCTGCTAAAAATCTGCTGTTTGGAAATGTTAAGCCCTATGTAGAAGCACCCTTTGAAGTTTCTGCTGTAAGTAGCAGCAAATTCCTCTCTTTTCTTACCTTCCCAGTAATGATGGTCACGTGTGTCTGGTGAGTATGTGACAGGGCAAGCATAGAAGGGAAGGTTTGCACCAGGCTCCCCACAACATAAGCTCTGGAGAGCAAAGACACTGAACACTGTCCAGGAGCTCTGTGCCCTTTCAAGAAGGATGGACCTCCAAGCAGCTTCTCGGGAAGACCATGGAACTGGGGCAACTTCATGAACTCTTAGGCTTAAAATGCTTTCCACTTGCAGGCCTGAGATTATGATGGCCCCATCCCTGACACAGTCAAATATGAGGTGGTTGATAATTTAAGAAAGGGACTGTATTTGTATGAGAAAATTGTGTGAAGACATTAGAGGGAGTGCACAAGCTCGTAACATCACGTACCAGGTCCAAACCAGTCTTTTGTATGGTGGAAGATTTCTTTGTGTGTCCAAGGCCTAAAAAGAGCTCAGATGTCTCTTGATAGACCCTTATTACTGGAAGGCAGTCATGGCACATTAGGTGCCAAATAAGGGATATCTCTTAAGGCACAGGATGAATGATCACTCAGACTCTGCCTTTATTAAACTTGAGGTGCAGTGTGTCCAATTCAATATTTAAGTGGTTTTTGTTTTCTTCTTCTTGAGCCTCTTTTCTCAGATGGGGCGGGCTGTATTGCAGAGACATGAAAAAAAAAAGTGAACAATCACCAGTTCTTGTAACAGTTTCGCTTCTTCAGGGAGGAGTGACTTGGGGACCGTTGAGCCTGAAAACAGCTATGTTTCACAAGATCACATGAGATGCATGCAAGACGTCTGTGCCTGTCTCAGGGTTAGTGTCCTGGGAAGGAAGGGTTTGCATGGAGACTTCTCCTGTGGCTGTGCCATGGGAGAGCGCTGCGAGAGTTCCTGACCTCTGAGCTCCTAAGATGCTCCTGTGTCTAATCCGGGGATGGGTGAAAGCGCCAGGTCACAGGAATGCCTCCGAACTCACATTTCCAGCATGGGGGGAGCTTCGGGGTTATGTTTTCATTATTGCCTGTGGCTCTGATACTCTCAGCTCTTTGGAGGTTAAGTCAAGGTCTTGGCTTTGAGATTCTGTTATTGTAACCTTTTCCCGAGCAAATACTTCATAAGAATTCTAGGAGGCAGCTTGTATCCAAGAAAATGCCATTTTGCCTGAGCTGCAAGTGAACCAGAGCTCTGGCCACTGCAGTGAGGCTCTGGCTAACGAGCGGCGGTGAGTGTGTGTTACATTTTGGCAGCCAGATTGCTTATCAGATTGATATAGGAGACTGTAAGCAGTTGCATCTGGATTTGAATGGGTTACCCAGCCTGCTTGGCTGCTTGGGATTCACGCCAAGGGAAAGCAGAGGAGTTGTGAGGAGAATACCCAATTTCTCCCTGTGAGAACTGATTTTAGTTTAATACAGCCTTCTCGCCCTTAAATCCAATTAAAGGCCTATATTATGTCAGTGGAAATTTATGCCAATCCTAATATAGTCTAATAAGCCTTAAAATAGCACTTTGCTAGTGAAAAACCCTGTGGTTTAATTTGATTCTGAGCCTAATAACAGGCTTAATATGAGGGAATTGGCCCCTTTTTATTTTCTAAGGGGGCTCCACATGCTTGCTCTCCTTTTGGGTGGGGGGGGGGGGAAGGTATTTTCCAAAGCAGAGGCAGGAGACTGCTCACCTCAGCAGGTTGCATCTTTTCCAGTTTCTTCATTTGCTGGCTGTGTGAAGACATCCCAGGTTGGGATCTGTACTGCAAAGCAGGGGAGCACCAGCCTGCCTCCGATAGACCTGGAAAAGCGTCTACTTCTCCTTTCAAATTTACTGTGCCTGACTTTTCTTAATCACTTCTGACAACAGCATCACCTTGACTATCACACAGTCCCAGTGCAGGGCATGACCTTCCCCTAAGATCCCAGATATAGACTACCTTTCTGCAGATGCCTTCTGCTGACAGTTCCAGAGACACAGACTTTCCTATTCATCCGTACACCTAAAACTTGATTTTCCAGGCTCTCATTCTCCATGTCTGAATTCTCCACCATCCCCTTCATGATTCCCAAAACTGACAAGTTTGCCCTGCTCATGCATGGCTACAGCACAGTCTCTCTCCTCAATCTCTCTGTCCACTGCTCCAGCCCTGCCCTTCCCTTGGCCCCTGACCTCTTCCAGGGTTTCCACCACTGACCCTCATTGTGGCCTCTTTCCATGCCAGAGTTGAAATGTCAGTGAGCAGCCTATGGTGACTTCTTCCATTCTCAGTTGGTAAATCTTTGTGGTTTTTCCATAAATTTGAGTTTCTAAAAAGGTCCCTAATACAACCGCATTATTGTCCCCAAATTGTCCTCTGAACTTCTTTTAAAGGGATAATTGTATAAATCTTTAAGATCCATGCCGATCAGGCTGTTCATTAGGACTTTTTTCTTGTTACTCCCTTATTTATCTGCATGTTTCACTTGTCCTTAGTCTGTCAGGGCAAGGCTGCTTTGGTCAGTATTTGTACAGAACCTTGCACAGTGAAGGCAGGCTTCACTAGACCAGGGCATCACTAATCATTTTTCACACTGATGCAAATGGTAATTGATTGAACCTTAAAAACTGAGGCATGCAGGTAGGCTAGGAAGGGAAGAGACAGAGATTCATTGGCTTCCACATGGGGTTGGAGTCTCCAGTTTTGGTTCTTGCTCTGGCCCCAGCTCCACGTCATCAGGGCTTGCTAGACCGCAGTCTCCTGTACCTCCAGCATTACCACTTCTTTTCCTTGCATGGTTATAAAGACTGAAGTACTTAGGCAATGGTCACCCTGAAGATGCTTCAGAGCAGTATGTCCAGGTGGGAATCTGGTCATCTCCGCAACATGAGTTGTACAGACAGGTCCTGGCCATGCAAGGATGGATGTGATATTGCCTAAGCCCATGAGCTAGGCTAATGTTGGGCAGCAGCCAGCCTCTTCTGAACCAGCTGAAAAGGGACATTTCCCCAAAGTGCAGGAGGAGAGCATGGGCTCAGCTTGTATTCACTGGAATGGTTTTCTAAGGAGCAAAATGCTAAGGCATGTTTCTTGATGCTCAGCTATTTGCCCGACTCATTTGCTGTTGTGTAGCGTCCTGATTTGAGGGGGTATGCCAACTTCAGCTCCACACGCTGTTCTCCTTTGCTTGCTGTCCTGAACTGCTGCTCAGCTTTATTGCACACTGTTAAACAGCTGCTGCTCTGCTGTCCAGAGATGACTGAATTTTGCTGGTGGGAGGAGTGATTTTGATATAGCGCTTACTAAAATGCTTTGAGATAAAAGCCTCAGTAGAAACATAAAAGGCCCTTTGTGTTTGCAAGTTGTTACCATTATTTTTTGATTAATAACAATAGTAAACAGAGGTCCTTAAAGCTGCCTTCAGAAAAAACGGATGGATTCTACTCCAAAATCAGAGTGGGTGCATTTTTTTTGGAGTACCTAACGGATTTGGGTGCCTAAGTCCTTTTGAGTCATGCAGTCTGACACCCTAGCTGGCACGGCTCTGCTCTCCTGTCTGAACGGAAAGTCAGTAAACCCTCCCCACTGGGTCATATTCATCCCCAGGTTACTCTTCTGGCATCGAATGGATTTACGCTGGCAAGAAATTTGGCGTAGTGCCCTGAAGAGCAATGCCACGGCTCTGCGGTCCCAAGTGGCAGTTTGTGTCTCCGGGACTTCTCATTTGTGCCGCTCTTTTGTAGGGGGTAACACGACTTGATGCTGACGCTTCTTTATCCCTTTTGCTCCCCACCCCATCCCAGTCCCCCATCTACCTAGCGGCAGTGCGATCAGCTAAGGGAGCTTTGTTAAGGCCGTAATCCTCACGTGCGCTCAGCCTCACAAAGCTGCCGCTTTCTCTCCCCGGTCGTGCTCGCAGACCAGTAATGTCCCGTGTCCAATCGATTGCCTTGCTCGCTCTGGCTGCTGGCTTTGAGCCATTTCTTTGGCAAGGGCCAGATTGCTCTGGCAAGCTCATCCATCCTTTGGGGACAGGAGGCAGGAGGGGTGGGGGATGGATCCCTGAAATTGGGCGTTTGGGATCAGGGGGAGGGGAGGATGGCAGGCGGCAAGAAGAGGAAAGGTTGGTGCAAGAGGGGCTGTGAGCTGGGAAGGAGCATGGAGATGGCACGCGCTTCACCCAAAGCCAGCTCTTCCCTATGGATGATAATTTCAAGCCAGGCCTCTAGGAACATGCAGTATATAATTATACTGCCGTTCATGCTCTTTGAACACCTAACTGACTCATTCATCCATTCCCCTGAACTTACTCTGACATCCCAAACTCTTGTGTAACATCAGTGGCCAATTACAACCAAAGACAAGAAATCAGTCTGCTAAATATAATACTGCCCCTCTCTGTCCCCAGGTCTGTAGTTTCAATTCTCAGATGACCTTTTCCCAAAGCTCAGGATAGGCAGGTTTCCAAATTTTCTTAGACCTAAAAATGTAGTCCTTAGATCCAGGGACAGGAGGCGATGGGAAGTGGAAGTTCTCTGATCCAAGGGTTGGTGTCTGCAGTAGGTAGTGCAATATTTATTTCTAATCCTGGAAGCACCTAAATGCTTGATATAAAATTGTGACTTTTTATGCATAGTAAAGATATTTCAGGTTCTTTTCAAGGGTTTTATGGCTCCATCTGTGCATCTGTTTTTATAGGGGACAAGAATACTAGTCCCAGTAAATTGTTTTAGAAACTCCCTAACAGGTTTCTAAAGTTTCTGAAATGTCTGTGGCATACAGAGATGAGATAGAGGTATCAGAAGAAGGGGAAGAGAGGAGGAAATGATTTTGTTTCCAAAGCGATGCACTGAAAACGTGCATGCTCACCCTCATTCTTCTAGCTTTATGTAGCACCACAACTCCTGTGTGTGTTTATGTGTGTGCACGTTCCTCTCGAGAAGCTGCAGAGGTCCAGGTGTGATCTTTAGGGTAGTTTTTCCTGGAGAGAGATGATGCACAGTGATTTGGATTCCTTCCCTTCCCCTTTACTTTGCCCTTCCCCAGGTATGGTGCTGGGTGTCTCCTCAGTACTGCATTGCTCTGTATGGAAAATAGCCACAGGGAACCAAACTGTCCCTGTCTCTTCTTGTAGCTCCTCCATCTCTTCCTCAAACACGATCTTTCTCCCTGTGGCATCCTTTGACAATGGTGACATCAACTTCTCTCCTTCCATTCCCCCCAAAAAGCCCTCCTTTCCAGCAGCACTTGTTGCATGCCACCACTCTCATTAAAACTCAACTCATCCCTCACAGAGGGTTTTGAAATCATTACCCTCTGTTGTCCTGTCTCCTGTTGGGACAGAACAACCCTTTCTCAACTTGGAAAAACTTGTCGGGGAATCTCTCCAGACAGAGACCCCCTGGCTGATGGGCTCCTGAAGGGTTTCTCATGAGGTTCTGCACTGCCCTTAAAACTAAACACTGTTTCATCATCTCCTCCCCCAGGGACATTTTACAGCAGACATTAGCTGATAAGGCAGGGTTGGGTTTAAGGCTGGGATTTGGTTTGGATCTGATCACCTTAAAAGCCTGCAAACACTGCCATGATCACCTGCTCCTGTGTATTTTTGCTATTTTGGGGCTGTGAATATTTAATTGTGAGACAAGCAAGTTTAGGAGGAGGCCTGGCTGTGGCCAAGAACTGGTTGTCCCTGTGGTCACCAGTGTCTGGTGGCCTAAGATCTCCTGCCCGCCTGGCCTGAGCTCAGCACCAGGAGCACCCGCAGGGCCAAGGGCTGCCCCCGCGCAGTCCCTGCCTGGCAAACAACAGCCCTTGTGTGACCCGCGCTGGGCACTGGGCAACTCTCCCGCTGGAGCTGGGGCTGGGCAGAAGGGAGCCGGCGGTGGGGAGAGGA
The DNA here is from genome assembly GCF_036417845.1 of Apteryx mantelli. Lineage (NCBI taxonomy): Eukaryota > Metazoa > Chordata > Aves > Apterygiformes > Apterygidae > Apteryx > Apteryx mantelli. Next base: position 219,596,408 of record NC_089978.1, on the reverse strand, counting down.
GGGGTAAAAACAGCCCCAGGTGGACCCATGACTGGGGAGGAGGAAACCCCACCGTGGACATCACACTCCTCCTGGTGAAGACCTCAGGGAGGTGACAACTCTCAGCGACAACCCCACCTTCTGCTGGAGGAAGACTGGTGCCTTTGACCATAGGACCTGGAGGGACGCTGGCAGGGTGAGCATCACACCAGAGAAAAGGGAAATACCAGGAAGGTTTTCTTGAATAACAGTTTTAAGGATAGCATTGTTAGTTTGTATTAATTTGAATTATGAATGTTACTACTATCGCAGCTGGACTAATAAGAGCTCTTTGTTGTATTTTGGTTAGATTGTTAAGATTTTAATTAGACTAACATCAGTCTCCTAAATCTGTGTATATGGTATGTTCCTCTAGCCCACAACAAAATTTTGAGTGCAATGCTCTGTCTGGTAGAAATGGTTTTCCCCATAAGCTTTGTATTGAATTGACTCATGGCATTTTATAAAATGAGGAGATCTAGATACTTGGAGGATAGCATTTGCTGGTAACTAGTGGTCTCACAGGTAGATGATGATTTCCTTTAAAGAAAAGATGCTTTTGTTATGATCAGAGTGAAGGTTTGTTTTTTTGTTTTTTTTTTTAGTCTTGGTGACTATTTTGTGGTTGACAGAAGGAAAGCTATATGCAGTGATGGTTGCCTCTGTAAACCTTGCACTAAAAGATCGAGCAGCACTGAAAGCCAATAGCTATCTGAAGTCAACTGCTGTGAAACCACATGTGTTCAGAAAACACGAATCAGACCTTGACAATATGGAGATTTAAAATATAAATTGGGGAGAGGGGTTAAATGTCCTACTATTTCTTTATGTTTGTGCTTGATATCCATCATCTTTCCCTTATATCTGTTTCTCCTTGTATTCTGAACTTCCCCAGCCAGTATTTTCTGTTTGGTAGTAGACAGAAAACAGGTCACCGGTTCTAGACTGACACCCTCATTTTGAAGTATGTGGAGGCTTTTTCAGGCTTTTCCTCACAATCCCAAGGACTCAGAACTTCCTTTTATACAAATAAGTGAATGCAGGGGTTCCAAGTTAATCACTTCAATCCAGAAGCTGTGGATTTATGAAGGAACTCCAAGCTATCTTGAAAATCTGACTGAAACCAGGAGAGTGGACAGATAGCACTGCATGTCACGCAGTGCCTTGGAAAAGGCAAGCATGCTCAAAGGCTCCAGGTAAATCTTTGCTCTTGCTCTGGTTTAGTTACCATAGAGACAACTAGGTCTCACTTGATCCTCCAGCTCTTGCACTGTACACTGGCAACACCTCTGGATTAAAGATTGAAGGTTTGGGATCATTCTCTTTATTTTTATCAGTGGTGTAGCACACCATCTAATCCTAGTTGTACCTTTCAGGAGGGAAAAAAAAAAAGACAAAAAAGGCAATGTCCTTTCCCCATGCATGTTGTGTAGGCCAATTATCCGAAGTGGTGACAAGTAGAAAAATGAATTAGCCATAGCTTTGTAATGTCAGCATTATTTATCTTGTATAAGCTTTGCCCAGCTCAGCTGTGGATCAGCAAAGGAGCGCTTTTATTCTTCTCTCCTTTCTTTGATGCTGTTTTTTTCTTCCTTCTCTTGATATAGGTCCTTTGCTCTGCCACACCATCATTACAAAATCTTTTTCTTCTGCTCTAAAACAGGAGGGTTTTCCAGATCAGATGAGGGGCCTGTGAGGAGATGCCCTGCAGGAGGTGAGGGAGGGGGTCCCCCAACTCTCATCTTCCCCATCCTTACCCTCTTCCCCTGTGATAACGAAACCACTCTGCTGGTTTTATTTTCTCTGATCTCTAACTCTCTCACAAAAAGTAGGTGCTGATTTCTTTCTTTTTTTTTCTTTTTCCTTTTCTCCATGGATATTTTGCTGAGTCTATACCCTCTTTCCCCTGCCGCAGCAGGGACTTTAGAGAGAAAAATGGCACTTGCTTGCAGGAGGCAGGAAAGCAAGGGACATTAAACTAGGATATAGCTTGAAAGCCATGCACTGGTAAAAAGCCCACAAACACTTCAGATGTGAAGTACCAAGTCACAGAGCAAAGAGGCAAAAAAGTGCATCCTTGTAAAGCAATAGTGAAACAGCACCTGCTCAGAAGTACCGTAGTCAGTACAGTGTAACTCTTCAAAGCTGTCAGTGCATCAGATGCTGGAATGAGATACTACTCGCAAGGCATGAAACGAGCCAGATCTTGCACTGCGGTGGCTGGAGTGCTGAGTGATGTAGGGAGCAAGCTTGAGGGATAATGATGTGTATATCCCAGTGATAGCTGATGGGAGAAGAAATGAGTTATCTTGTAATGTGTGCGCCCCTTTGTGAGAGCTGCCGACTTTCCTTGGCTGGATTTTGAGACTATTGTCAATGCGTGAATGTCGCCTTCCGATGGCAGCAGCCCACAAAGATATTAGGTCCTACGAATGCATGAATAGATAGAGCAGGCTCTTGGTTCCAGAGGTGATAGTTTTCTTCCTTAAATTCAGCTGAGCTCGTCTGCTTTGTTGCGAGCATAATTATCTTACCTCTTTAAAGGTATCTCGGCAGTTTAGGTTGGCCCAGTCTGACCAGCAAATTGGGAGCTTTTCTATTGAAATGGGGGGCTGTACCAACGCAGAATGCTGGCTCTCAACAGACAACAGATTTTTTTCAAATTCTTTTGTTGTTCCGAGTGATTGCTGAACAATTTCTCTGAATTATTTCCAGTGGATATCTCTTATGTGAAAAGCTCACAGAAAGCTCATTATGTGCAAAATTTCAAAGATACCAATTCTCACATGCTAAACATCCATTAGCGACAGGATAGATGCAACTCTTAGGGCTGAGTTTCTATAGGGTAGCTTTTTGCTGACATGCACATGAAGTTTGCTTTGTGTGAATCGTCTCTGATACATCCTTAAAACAAACAAAAATAAACTGCTGTTAATAAAATATGCTAGTTGACACCAGACATGAGATGGACAGGAGTGAAGACAAAGCCAAAAAACTATCAGGATTGTTAAGTCGTTTTGAGAAGAGGGAAAAAAATCATAGTTTGTAGGTCTGTTTAGTGCTACACTTTTAGGGTTAATTTTGGAGAGACTGAATCTTTGCATGGTGGGAAGAATATGGTGTTATCATCCCCTCCCTGACACGTTCTCGGTGCGCTCTTTGCCATGAGACTGCTGAGTGGACATTTTAGTGGATTTTTGTTTTTAATGTGATGCTTCTGTTAATATGGTATGTAAAACGTAGCAACAGCACTTTCAAAGATAACTTTCAAAGATAACAAAGATAACTAATGCAGGGTAGCTGCTGTATAATTAGTGATACTGGGATATTGGAGAGGTTACATCAATGACCTTTCTAAGGCTCTACTTAAAATGTGACCCTTGCAAAAGCAGCATCTTAAACAGCTTCCTACAACCAGTTTCTCACTTCAGAGGGGACAAGAGACTGTAGGGTTGGATCCCATGAAGGTGAAACTGTTCATCTTCACCTGACTACTGGAAATGTTTTAAAAACAAGTTAAATCAATTCACCAGTTACTCTCTGGTTATAAGCTGTAGCAAGTAGTTCAGATCTGAATTGCTCTGTGGAGGTACAGGTCTTTTTTCTATTGACTAGATGGGGAGCCTAAGATGACTAAATTCCCAACTCAGCACCTCGGTAAGTGGGGTGAAGGCAAAACAACGACGACTCTTTCCCTTCCCCTCCCCCCCACCCCAAGATAAAAATGCAACTTCATTTTTCCATGTTATGTTCATTTCTTGTCTAAGGAACAGTCAACCTTCAGAAAGAGGGAAAAGTGTACTGTAGAAAGTGTAGAAAAGTAGTGCAGAAAAGTAAAAACTGATAATAAGCCATCTGGTCTTTCTGGGTGTCCTATCAAAATCAGCCTGAGTTTGAAGCAAAGGTCTATGTTGGTTCTGATATTAAATATGATGGATTCAAAAAAGAGCCCAAGAATCCCCTGTCCTTCAGTTTTGAGGAGGTTTCAACCTTGAACTTGACTATTTGTCTGGTCATTACAGAGATAATGGTCTGCACTGAAATCCAGCATCCAAACTGCCACCGGTCTGCTGATATCTGTGATTTGAACTTTTAAGGTTTGGTTCCAGCTCTTATTTTTTTTATGAGTAACAAGTCCTTGAGATGCCTTCAGGTGTATGCACATCTGACAGTGTGACTGTTGCCATGAAAAGTTGGATTTAGCTACCGTGAGGGAGGATGGCAGTACAGACACAGCAGCGGAGACCTTTTCCTGGACTGGTGGCCAGCATACGTATGCAGGGACCCTGCAGGGTTTGTGCCCTGGATGCTAAGTGAGGCTGACATGTCTTCATTGTTTTACCTGCGACAGCAATATTAAGGGTGTTTCATTGCCGCTTTTTGCAGACACGCTTGGCCTCACTTTGCTCGTGCTCCAGGCCAGCTGGACGTGAACCTGCTAAAAATCAGAAGCCACAGAGCTGTGGTTGTGAGGACCACGCTGGGTATATTAGCTTTGTCATGGTGTCGTGCTGAGCGGCTGGTGGGCCAGAACTGGCTTGGATTGGCCTGCCTGGAGCACAAGCTTGGTTCGGTTTGCAAAAGACTGCGTGAACGTACCCTAAACATAGCCTGAGACACACTGCCTGCCCTGCAGCTTCCTGTCTGCTTGATGGTATAGGCAAACCCCTAGATATCGTGAAGGAGAGAAGCGGGGCAGGACGCAACATCTGTCTTACGCTGTTTTCCAATTTGCTTCTCATCACGCGGCGTATCTCTTGTGGCCTTCCCGGAGCAAGGAGGGATGGAGCCGACTGTGATCCTGAAGACTCAGGCTGCTGGGGTCTGTGCTGGCTGGTGTGCCAGGTGCATGTATGTGAGCCCTGAGCTCCTCAGCCACCAGGATCGCAGTCGCGCCGTCACGAGCCTGGGGCGCGGATGGCAGCTGCGGAGACCGAGCGCTTGGCAGGGGCTGGGAGGGGATTTCACTCTCTGCTTCGACGAGGCTGGTGTGACATCCTAAATCAATCTGTGTGCCTCTGCGTGTGTTTGTGCGCCTGTGTGTTAATTCATCTGGGGCGACAAGCTTAACTGAACTTAAATTAACCCCTTGACCAGCTATCATAGATAACATCTGGGTGGGATGCACCTGCGCTACTGCTAGCCATAACCTCATGCGCTGTCAATTTGGCTGGGATGGCAAAGGAATGGCAGTGATAAAAGGAAGCAAAAGGACCAACAAGGGAAGGAATGAGTGGTGATTCAGGCCAGAAAAAATTTGGCATGGGCAAGACTCCTTGTCAACGGGGATTTACCCAGTGCTGGTCTTACCAGGATCTCTCCATCCAGCAGGTCAAGCAGTTCAGCCAGCAAATGTCCAGAGTGTCAGGGTCACCCAGTGGAGACGTTTTTATCTGGGAACAGAACAACAACTTCCCTTCCTATATCTTCTCATCTTCTGCCTTGTTGTCCTCCTCTGTGCTGGCAGAAATGGACTTGCAGGCTGCCATGTCGCAGTGATTTGAGATCCAGGGGAATTAAGGTGATCTGTGGAAATGGGATGTTCCCTGGCATTAGCAGTCTCGACTCCCCGCTGTTTTGAGTCCGACGGTACCATACCTTGCAGGCAAAGGATCAAAAAACATTGTTGCCCTTGTCAGAGAGCTGTCCTCAGGGTCCTGCGTGCAGCAGGGCATATGGGAAGGGCTCTGTTTACTTACTCGCTGCTGGGGGTTCGTTACCACCAGACCCCATTCAGATGGTAGTTCCCAGATCCCGGGGGAAGACAGTTCAGCCCGGCAGATGACACGATGCCCCAGGCAGGAGGTGGATGGCAGCACCCCCGACCGTGCATCCCATGCCGCAGAGAGGATAGGGGCAGGGGATGGAGCGCCAGCGGGGTGACCGTGGTGAGAGAGCGGCTTGCTGCAGCTCTTGCAAGAAATGTGCCGGTGAGCGTTGAGGTTCCTCGCCCAAAGTAAATGCCTATATTTATCACTGTCGGGACGATTTATTGTCCAGCCAGGCTCTTTTGAGAGAGGGAGGCCGTTCCACCCCTGCTTTTCAATTACAGCTACCCGGGGAGAGCAGGGCTGCCAGAGCCCCTTGAGGGATGCGGCGCTGCTCTTTTACCAAACAGCAGCTACCCGGTTTCGGCAACCACATGCGTGTCTGTGCTTCTCTCTGTGGTCCCTACAATGTGCCCTCCTGAGCCTTGCTGGTTTGCGTCTTCTGGCTGGAGAAGCACCAAGTACTTGGGACCTGCTCAAACAAAAGGGATCTTGCATCCGTTATCTAGATCCTGCCTTCACTGGACACCCATGTGTACGCTCGACACATGTTATTTAGTTGATGTGTGCTTACATACACCTGTTTTTCTTGACATATCTTTGAATGGTGTTTCTATGATTGTAGCAGACTGAGAGTGAAGGCATATCTTTGCTTGCATCCTTACTTTCCCTGCGTCCACTGCTCATTTGGACCCCCTGGGGAAGCCCGTGAGAATTTGAGATGCTGTATAAACTTTCAGTTGCTGTAGTGCTACACCCCAGGATTAGGCACATTTCTTCAGTGGATTAAGTAATTGCACATAATTTATAATTTATGGAAATCTTTATATTCTCCTATATGTGCTTGGCTCCCCCCTCACTTAACACTGACGTGACTTGGGAGTAAATCTGATATGAAAGCGCAACCTCTCTCTGTATCCACTGAACTTTCCTGTCTGCCTGTCTATATATAGTGTTCCAACAGGATGGAAAACAGTTTGATTATGCTGTTTAAAATTATGATGTTTGGGTATGGCATACTGGTGTATACTAGTTGATTTCAAGCATTGTACGTATGTTAGCTGAAAATCAACTGGGGGAGTTTGGGATGAAAGTTATTAAAAATAAATAAATAAATCCTGTGCTATATTAAGATTTGGTGTAAACAGATGCAAAACTATTGGCTTTCTAGAAATAAACTCAGAGCGACGGCAATTTCAGAAGTGTTGTATATTAGGGCAGAACGGTGCAAAGGAAATGCAAGAGAGGAACCTAAAGGAGTTAAATGACTACTTTAGTGCTTAAAAACCTCCTGACGCTTCATGGGAAAAATGGAAAATATTCTATTTAGAGCCTGTACTGCTCACACATCAGATGTTTTCTCCAGTTCTCTTTCTCTGCAATTAAAAAAAAAAAAAAATTATAATCGGGGGCAATTTGCATGAAAGGGATCTTTGTAGCTGAAGTGCCCATCTGCTCTGCAGCTTATCTCCCACCTGACGGCACAACCATCTGCTTGTGACCCCGCAGCCGCCGTCGTGGCGGCACCGAGCGGCGCGCCGAGCCGAGCCACGGAGCGGACCGCGCGGTATTAACACCTTGCGTGGAGAGAGCCCGTCTATCCCAGTGTGAACGGTTAGCTTCCGCGCCACAGACCGGGATTAGCCGGCTCGTTAGGGAAACGCAGCCCCGTCTGGGGTGGAGCGTGGGAGGCGGTTAGCGGCACGTAGCAGCACTACGTGACATGAAGCAGACTACCAGATCCATAAGCAGTTTCGAGCAAGGACTGCTTTTTTCGGGTCGCCTTTGGACAGCACCTTGCTTGAGGGCAGAGACTTGTCATCACTGCATTTTAGGACTCAAATAATAGTAACTGCAAGGCTGATAATAATAAAAATGAGGCAATGTTTGATTACTTTCACTTGCACCTGCCCGACACCAGTGCCCTGGCGTCACTTATTCTCCAAAGTGAACACGATACGCAGTTCATAGCTTATCTCACCCAAAGCAGGTAGCAATACCTTAATCAAAGCTTCTTCAGCCCAGGAAGAAGAAAGGGTTGAATTCCACCATAGACCTTGCTCGTTGCATCTGATTTACCTGGCCAGGGCTTAGACACTACAGGGGAAAGCACAACAGAGCAAAAGAGTTTTTCCAACAGCCCAGATGGTGATGGCTCAGTGAAAATAGTGCCACCTTCCTAAATGCCAGCCTCCCTTCCCAACGTATATCACCAGGTGAGAAACAGCACGAGCTGTCACAATTGCTGCACACATGAATTTGCTGTCATAAATTAAGAGATATGCCTTCAGGTTAGGGTTATGATGCATCTGGGTTCCTTGGGATATATATATTTTTTCCCAGCATTGCTCAGGTGGAATTTGAGGTTTGGGGCTTTCCCTGCGTGCAGGTATTTTTGTTGTTGTTGTTTTTCCTTTATACATTTGCCATGGGTCCCTATCCTTTGGGACCTAGCAGAACCACCACAGGGTATCTTTGGTCTGGTTGCCATCCGTTCGGAAAACCTGGGCATTTCCAGGGTGCCTGCACAGATTGGCTGTGCAGCAGTGCATCGTAAATTGACCCCGTCTTGGAAGCACCGTGCTCTGCATGGACCTCCCGTGGCTGCAGGATAGGTCAGAGGATCCCAGCAAGTCAGACATAATGTTGAAGTGCCGCTGCAGGGCAGGCTGTAGAGCAGAGCAAGGTGAAATCTCCTGCCTTATTATTTTAGTTGCCAAAAATGCTGCACTGTGCTAACTGAAGAACTTGTGTCACACTCAGGGTTTTGTTTTCACTGCAAAAAATTCTGCAAGAGAGACTGGGGTAGGGATCTGGAAAATGTCAAAATGTTTAGTTTTGAGGGATTTGAAACAAAACTTTCTAATTGTTCCTTTTGAAACCAAGCTTATCTTCAGCATTCACTGAAATAGAGCAGTTGGCTGCAGTGTTACTGGATAATATTGGCATATTAGTGACATTGCTTTGTGGCATGATAAAAACAGACTAATGTGAAGGGGAAATGAAATCTTTTGTTTCAGGTCAAGCAAATTGTTTTCTTTTACCTGGCCATTTTCCCTTCACAGATCTTTCATTTCATGCGGCAAAGTAAAGGAAACCAATGTTGTGGATTAACTCCAACAGAAATTAAGAGCAACAAGAGTAGTTTTGCTTGGCTTACAGACTGAACGTTTGAGCCTAGGAGCAAACGTGACATTCATGTATACACGTGTGCACAGACACACTTCAAACTGCACTAAATCAAGGGAGAAAAGTCAAATACAGGAGTTAAATATATCTGAGCAGATTCTCAGACTTTCCAGTTGCTCCTGCTTCGCATAGGAAATGCCAATGCATGGCCTCAAATTCCTCTAGAATTAAGACCTGTGCTTCCCCCAGGAGCAGGGGGAATTGAAAGAAGCAGCAGTGTAAATGGTTTCCCCAAGTTTTCCTTGCCAGTCAGCAGGTTCGTTAATCCCACTGCGGAGCTGCTGCTCCTGCACCAGGTGCGCAGATTATTATAACATTGCCTACCATCCACGCCAGGATAGATGGCAGAGGGAGGTTCGTGTTGGATGATAATGCTCGTATAATCCACTTACCGGAGAGAGTTTTTCAGTTTAGTTTGAATACAGTTTCTCCCTCTGATCATGTCTTCGTCAGTGCAGGCACCACTCGGAGCGACTGGAAACTCTTAATCCTTTGCAAGCATCTGTCAAATTGTTTCCCCATCTGGGACCTCTCTTCTCACGAGCCGGGAAGCCTGCATTGAATTCGGTGGGAGATGAAAGCAATCAGCACCTTGCGGGATCAAACGTGTATTTATGAGCAGGGCAGGAGGCATGGAGAGCCTTTGAAGGGCACAGTGCTCAGTCCTGGGGGAGAGGACCGGCCTTGGAAATTCAATAAGGAATCAAATCTCTTTTTTTCCAAACTCTGGCTTGGAGAGCATCCTGATGAGGAAACGACACCGAGTGGTGCAAAGGCCGGTGCTGAAACGTCCTGCCATGCCGTTTCTGGAGGGAATGATAAGCCTGAGCTTTGCCGACGTTAAGGACGGGGCGGACGGGAGCTGGGGACTTGCTGACGGTGGCGAGAGCTGGCTCCACGCATGGCACAGCGTGCGGCAGCTGGTGCCGGGCAGGAGGCAGGCAGACGGCGAGCAGCTGTCGGAAAGTCAGAGGTGGCGGGGTTTTTTTGTAAAAAGGGGGGTAGGAGGCCGGGGTGCTCCTCAACGGGGCATGTGAGGGGGCAGACGGCCTCGCGTCTTCTCCCTGGGTCCCCCTCCATGGAGGATGCCACGTGGGCTTTTCTCCAAGAGTTTCCCTCTGTCCTGATGAATGGGGAAGAACATGGAGTTTTTCAAGTCTGAATGCGCAGACAGCAGCACACAAAAGCTTTCCCAAGTTATAGATGAGCAACACAGCTTCATTTTGTAGTGCAGGACACTGCCCAGTGACCTGGGGTATTTCTAGTTTTATGGTGGGATCTTACTCTACCTGCTCTTGCTGGTGACTAGACCTTTTCCGTGGAAGGGTGGCGCTAGCATGGTTTCTTTAGCTGGTCATATCTAATTGTCTGTTTTGTACCTCTCTTGAACAACCGGTTATTGATAGCTTTCAGTTATCTTCAAAACCAATTATTGGGCTCCTCAGGTTTAAAAAAGAAAATGTTTCCTCTATCCCTTTCATCTTCTTGGGTAGCCCAAAGAAGCAAAGCTTCCCAGATTGCAGATGACACAAAACATCATAAATTTGTTTTCCCCTTTTCTAGCAATTTAACACATTTTGCTTTTGCAGAGGTTCAAAAGTTTACGCAGCAACAGTTGGTTTCTGTGCTTGTTGCAAAGGCCTCTGGATAAACTAAAAAAATGTAGCACCATTATATGACTGCAGGACATTAGAGTAACAAACCACATTTAATGTACCTCATGCCCTTAACATTACTAAAAGTTTGCAAATATGCTAACAGGAAACTCCAGCCAATACATGTTTTTTGGTTCTTTACCATATGTCAATATGTTCTGTGAGCAGTTAAAATTAAAGCTTAACCTTCTGCAATGACCTCTTCCTCATTTTCTTTTAATTTCACCCCACAGCTGGGATCAAAGCACTGGTACATTTGGACAGGCTAAAAATGTAAAAAATTCTGTTCATCCTTCAACACACTTTATTATACAGTTGGAAGAATGCTTTGGAGAATGCCTGGGTGAAGGGCTGTATTAGCAGATGTTGCCCGCATCATGTTGACAACCCTGCATTTACGATCAATGCCAGTTTCAGATCTGAAAGCCAAGTGTTATGAACCACTCTTCTAAATGCTTACAGATTTTTTAAGCAACAGCCTGACATATGGAAACTAAAACTGAGTAGAATGTGCTCAAACAGCAAAGTCACTGAGGCAGAGACCCCCTGCTGAGGAACAGACTTGGTCTGATAGGTCATGTAGGTAGTTCACAGCTCAACTGAAGGCTGTAGAGAAGGGAAGAGTCCCCTGCTGACAAAGAGGTGTACTGTGTCATGGGACTAGCTCTGCTGCTGCGGGAGGGTTAACACATCACAAAACCTTGGTTCTTTACTGGATGTGTCAGTCGTGAAAGAGGGTGAGCCAACATTTCTCTTTGAGAGCTCTAAAAATGCTTCAAGGAAACCGTATATTGGATTCATCTTGTTCTGAGATGAGTTAGGAGTGGGAAGCAGTGGTTTTGCATGGCAGTAGAGCTGGGTTGAACTGGACACTGTCTGGGAGAGGTTCTACCTTCTGGTTTGGTGTTCGGACAGCACCTAGCACTGTGGGGCCCAGCCTGTTACTGGGGATCTTAGGGGCCAGCGTAATGCGGCTAATGCATAGCAATTGCGAGGATGGAACTAGATCTGATGAGTAGCCCTGAGTTCATTGACATCACCAAGTGCCTGGTTTGACCCAGATATCTGTGTGGCTGTGCATTTATTCATGGACTGTTGCACCCTACAGCCTCTGGGTGCAGTCCTTTATCATCTCTTGTCCAGGCTCTGGTGCCTTTTGTCCCTTGGGCCCAATGCAGTCTCAGAGAAGGTCTCCAGGGCATCCTATACAGGTTGCTGACATGGGGCCCAAGCTGCTTGCTTTACTCAGAGTTTATGCTGCATGTCACCAGACCTGTCAGCAGCCTGCAGGAACATTTTGCGCATAATGAAGGGAGGTGGCAGACTGTCAAAGTTTCATCTTTGCTTTACTGGTTCCTTAGCCAGCTTCCAGAGAGGGTCTGCAGCATCTTCTGGGCTGTCAGCCATACAAGAAAGTTGGAAAGTTGGAGTATGTTTCTTGGCATTGCCTCAGGCTGTCATGTCTCCTGCATCCCTGTGCAGGAGCCAGGATGGTGTGTGGTGTTGTAGGCAGTTTGCAGGCTACCTCCATACTAGGATGCTAAGTGCAATCGGGGCCTGACTCGAGCTCTGGCCCTTGAATGGCCACATTGCTTTATTTCCAGCGTATTTCCTCATGCAGTTTTGGCTGAGCCGATTAGTGCTATCTCAAGACAAAGCCCAGACATGTTTCAGGGGTTAACGTCTGCCAGGAACTATCCTCAATAAGAATTTGTGCTGTCACCCTGATTTGGTAGTAAGAAAGCCTATATGCATAAAAACAAAACAAAACAAAACAAAAGATTGTGCCATTTGTCAACAAGAGACATGTCCCTGGCTGTTTTTATGGACTAGTCAAGAGGTAGCAGAGGAGCCACGATGTGACGGTTCCAGTTTGACTTTTTGCGGTGCAATGTAAAGGTGATCCCGTGCTCCTGTGCCTTGCTCTCCAGGCAGTACAGATCCTGCAGAGCGTCTGCCCTCAAACAAGCAAATTAGCAACCCCCAAAGGAGATTTATGAGGCATCCTGGCTCACGACACAGCGCTCGGTCCCACAAGACACAAGCACAGCCCCAGCCCTTGTTTCTTGCGCCGTAAAGGGTCCCCCTTAATCATGACAAATGCCGCGCAGCACCAGACTTCAAAGGCGGTCGACACAGACTTCTCCAGTCTGGGGCAACGCAGTGCGCGAGACATACGTCCTGGACCGCATGGCAAGGAGGGGCTGGCGATCGCGTAACAGATGCACGCACAAATGCCAGGTCAGGGGACAGATGTGCCCCTCGGCAAGGGGGAGGGCAGCGGGAGAGGAGCGGCTGTACCAGACTGTTGCATTTCTCCCCCAGCCCTTGCTCCGCGCTCTCTCTCCAGCGTCAGCACTCCACGTGCCAGATGCCCCAGAGCAGCAGAAAAGCGGCGGGGCTGTGCCCCCGTGTGCTTGTGAGATGTTAGCATTGCAGGTGGAGGGAGGAAAGTGTGGTCTCATGCTCACCTTGTGAGATGCGATAGTTTTCATGAGCATAGTTTAACTCGTGTCTAACCTCTCACTCTGAACTGCACAGTGAGCGCAACTGTGTCTGCGTTGCAGGGAAGCCAGGCTGCATTTGCTTTCACGAGTTGGGTGGTCCAGTAGGAGCAAACCTACAGAGTGATGTAGCTAGTGTTGAGGACTCAGTTTTCGCCCTATATATGTCAGGAGTTTTACTGTAGCTCTAGCCCGGTAGCCCTGAATGAAGGGTAACCTAATGCCTGATATTGGTCGGAGTCCATTACCCTATAAGTATGTTCCCGTCTTCTGGCTGAGCTTCATCTGGAAGGGATCCAGCTCATGTGCACTATGATGTGACCTGAAGTGCAGTGTTTGGAGACAACTAGAGGATTCAATGCAGAAAAGCATTCCTGATCCATGCTAAAGTGCTGGTGTAGATTTGTCTTCAGGCTCCTAGCTTCAGTCCTCACTATGGCACGGAAACAAAGGGATTAAAACAGTGTAAAATAAATGCCATGAATTTCCTCTTAAAAGAAGAATTCATTTGTCTCCTGAGCCCTCTCACAGCACTTTCTTTGGAAAGAGGCACATGTGCACATGCTTATGTGCCCACACACACTGCTCCCTCCTGGGGCATACTGTGACCTGTTAATACCACCTTGGAGGTGTTAAACTGCATCTGTACTGGGTGCTAAAAGGTGTTTCATCGTGTTAACTGTACAGAATAAAAATAAATAAATAAATAAGCACTTATTTTTCCTGTCTTGCCAAGGTCTATGCTCTCTCTGAGGCTGGTCCGTCCCCTTTGCTACAGTTGTTTTTTTCAGGTCTTGTCATGATAGAAAATGTTGGAGAAGTTTAACTATGTTCACCGTAAACTTAAATGGAATAAGTAGTTGTAACATTTATAATTCCCCAATATAGTTGCATTTGCATTGGTTTAATTCTGAGTTCAGTCACTATTGTTGCATTCAGAAACTTAACAGTGCTTTTACATTGATCAATTGGTCTAATTTCTCTTAGTTAGATCTGTATATATTTCTGTCATCACCTTTCCCTGCCTCTATCTGATCCCTGTGTCCAAGCTTCACTAGCAGTGAAAAAATTTTTTTACTGTAAAACTTTTTTATTGTGAGGATGGTTGAACACTGGAACAGGTTTTCCAGAGAGGTTGTGGAGTCTCCATTGTTGGAGATATTCAAAACCCAGCTAAACATGATCCAGGGCATCCTGCTTTAGCTGACCCTGCCTTGAGTAGGGGGGTTGGACCAGATGATCTCCAGAGGTCCCTGCCAACCCCAACTAGTCTGTGATTCGGGAGATCTCTGCTAGGATTACATGCAGACTCTGAGCGGTGGCTGCCAGGGAATATCCACTGACTTGCTCTATTTGTGCTGTGATATGCTGAACCCAGTAAGATCAAGCACCTGGAGAACCTGCTCAGGTGAGGATGGCTTGAGAAAGAGCCAGACGTGAAAGTCTCTTTTGCACTGATGCACACCCGCAACAAAGAGGTTGCAATTAGGATGTGTTACTGTCATGTCAGGAGAAAGCGATGGGAAAGGCATAGTCCCATAGAGAAGCAGCTGCTTTCACATCGTACCACGTCGTATGGTAAACAGGAGTGCTGGGAGAGGGGTAAAACTTGAGGTTTTAGACACCTGCATGTCTGTAATTCATACCGGATGTAATTCTGCATGTTGGTGCTTGTAGGGAGTCTATGTACACACATTTATTTGTGTGCATATATGTGTGGAGTACATACTGCATCTACCTTTGCATGCTAGAGTTTAGAGGAGGTAGCAGCACGTGTAGTATATGCTATTGCCATTCATAATGTGAGCGTGCACGGTGAATATGAAGTGTAATTCTGCACCCTTGAGTTTGCAGAGGGCTGTAATTAACCTTGTGCATTTGCAAGCAGGATCGTGCATGTATGTGCATGTATATGCACGGGATCTCACATGCCCTGGCCTGTGGCCGTCCGCAGCGGTGAGCCTCTTGATCCAGGCTGGGAACAAGCCCGGTTCTCCCTGTGCAGTCACTTGTGTGCTTTCCTTATTTTGCCGTTTAACTGAAAACCCCAGCGAGGAGCAGTGGGGACCTGACAGGAACGTTAATGCCGTGCGCCCCGCAGTCACATTGCTGCAGCTTTTATGCTGCATATTACCCAGCATTGGAATGCTGTTACCGTTATGAGCTGTTATTACAGCGTACAAGCGTAGGGCGAGAGGCAGCTTTCGCTGGCGCACGTTCTGTGTTTATTTCCCAGGTGTGGGGAAGCAGGTCACAGTCGTGAGCAGATGTGCACAGCCTTCCCCGGCTGCAGATTAACTCACTGGCTTCCTGACTGTCCTTGAACAGGGAAACCTTCTTCCTTTGCACCATGTTCCGGGATCAGGCTGCCCAAGGGAATCCTCGGAGCACTCCCGGGCAGAACTGGTTGGATCTCTGCAAATTTTGGGCAGTTCCAGAAGCAGATCCTGCTGCTACATTCTGACCTACAAATACCCAGGGAGACAAATATCTATCATTCAGAACAAAACAAAGCCATTAACATTCTCCTTTGTACTGCTAATGAAGCTAATTAAGCTGCATGCAAAGAAACAGAGGTTGAACTGGTAGGAAGGCATGGGGAGCAGAAGGTGATTTTGCCAGAACATGATTTTCCTCATTTTCTTCATTAACCAGGGCCTTTGATCCTTAAACAAGCTTCGGGGAATGGGCTAATGGGGGCAGGATCTCCTCCCTTTCTCCTTGTAGAGCTCATCCAGGGTCCTGTGGGACTTACTACACATGCAACAGGTTGGAGAGGGCTTTGAGGGGACAGTGTGCGCATGGCTCCTCCTGTCCTTCTGCCTGGAAGGAGCTAGGTCTAATATTGCTGGAGGTGATTTTTCCCCTGCCTGTGGTGGTCCCCTCCTGCCCTGACCCTCCTGGCAGGGAAATCGTACGCATTCTCCTGCAGGGACCACAGCTTGCAATTCCCACTGTCACAGGCTCTGCCTCTGCTTTTTGGCTCTGCATCTGGAAGTGCAGCAAGAATATGGTGCCCTGTGTTAGTTCAATCCTAACCACCACTCTCCAGTCTCGCTCTGGGTTTCCCCAAGCCTGGAATTGTATTGGAGACCCATGAGGAAAGGCTTGAGTCTCCCTACAGCCCTGATTTTACTGGAATCTCCTGAGCTTTTCGGGAGAGATGTGGCCATACTGTAGCATGGGTCAAACATCCCTTCCCACCCCTCCAATACCTCTTTCCAAGACATCAGGATCCGCTTAGGACCTGCATTACAAGGAGGTGGTTTGGTGCTAGACTCTGTGGCTTAAGGTGTATTTAGGGAGCGGAAGGGAAGAGACACCTTTGCAGACTGACACACCGTGAGCCAAAAACTGCCGACAAATACACAATGCTGCTTCCCCTTTCCCCTTCCTTGGGAAAATTACCACAAAAGACCTTGAAAAATAGCTTGCGGTTAACTGTATGGCTCTGAAAGAGCGGAACCACACTTACAGTGGGGTCCAGTCCAGCCCCTCTGTCGATCCACACGTTGCACCTCTGAAAAAGGTCCTTGCACCTCTGCCAAGTGTGATGGCTAAGCCACCCGTTTGTTGGCCTTCAGGTTTGCACTGCATGGCAGCGCCTCTTGAAGGCTCTTTGCAATTCTCTGGTGTCTTTGCAACTGCACAGGAAAAAGAGGAAAAAGAAAAAAAAAAAAAGAGGAGACGTGACTGACTTACTGCAGTGCAATATCTCCAAAACACAAAAAAACCCCAAACCATCAGCCAGCAAATAAATCAGCTTCCCATTGCAGTGGTGGCTGAGGGTGATGACTTGAATGCTGTGCCTCTCCCTCTGTGCAGTCAGGGGATGCTCAGAGATTCCCCGCTTGAGAGGCTCTTCCCCTCCCACGGGATCCTCAAAAGCTTCCCCAGCAGTCGTGGGAGGAGGAAGAGGAGGAGGAGGAGGCAATTACAAGAGTGCTTTCAAGGCAAGATGTGCCAGTAGATCCTAGTTAGCAGAGGTGTCTGGCACCTAAGAGCAAGCAGCATTACCTATGAATGAACAGCACTGGTAATGCAGCCGCTGTCACACACTGCAGATGACTGCGACTACACTTGTATTAATGCACGGCTCCCCCAAACTTGAGCATTTCTGTCCAGAATATGCAGGACTGCAAAAGTGAATCTGCTCCCGTTCCTTCCACTGTCCAGTTTCCCCAGGTGGCACGGCGCGGCTGCAATCTCGCCTCCCCACTGCATTGCGAATTCCAGGGGAGCGCGGGATTCGGAGCGGAAGCAGGTACTTGGTTTGGAGGAGGTGGGACAAACCATTATCAGTCTGAGCATTAATTGTCCAATTAGCGTCACACTGGGTAATGCGAGTAAATAGGAGTTGGCAGTTTGGGTTTCTTGCAGAATCCTCTCATTCTAAGGGCTTTGTATCTGCTCTGATGTCTGTTCCACCTCACCTTGCAGAGCCTGGCCTGTGTGACTAGCACTGTCTAAATAGCAGGGATGGTTTTTCCCTAGATTGGTAGGGAGGACACCATGGGCTGCTCTGGCTTCTCTTGCAAGTTCAGCAGGGTTTGCTTTGCATAATATTAGAAGGACACCTGGGCCATAATGCTCTGAGTTGGAAAGTCTGGGGCCTTTCATTTGTTTTGTCTCTTGCACTGCCCAATGTGAAGCAGAGATGAATGTAGGTTGGACATGCAGACCTGGTCCTGACTTGGTTTCTGCCAAAGTGCTTCTATTAACACAGAGCGATATCCTGGCCACACACTGGCTGAGGGTGGCTCTCCATCCTTTTGGCAATTTCAGTGTGCTTTCTCCTGCACAAAGTTACCAGAAGCTGTTAAATATCTGCTATACATTCCACAATAAGAGGCAGCTGCATTTTAGGAGTGAAGTGATACTTACAACCAAACTACCCTTTTCTCTAGGCATCTTCATCTATGAAGTACTGCAGGTTCTCTGGGATGATTATAAGGTATTTATGGTTGAGGAGATGGATGACTTAGCCCTAACCATATGAATGATACCGCAGCGATGGCAGCCTTAAACACAGACAGCTAGAGGTCACATTTGATTACATAAAGACTGGATTTCAGCCCAAGCAGCTGGGAGAGATGTTCCTCCCTCCTTGAGAAATGACAAGTGCAAAAACATCCTTCCTGACTTGGGTTCCTGAGGCAGCCAAGAACAGAGTCCCTGTGCATCTTAAATGGGTGTAGGATGCCAGCGGCTCTGTTTTCCTTGGCAAGGGGAAGTAACTTGTTAGTGGTGGCAGCATGGCCCAGCTGGCAGGGTTCAGAGGCCACGGCAAGCAGCGTGTCCCCCACATTCTTCTTCCCTTCCTTTCCCAGCAAGCACATTAGGATGTATCTCATTCTGCACTGATTGCTCTCCTGCGCTATTAATTTGTGATCGTAGAAACTCCTGCTGCTATTAAACAGTGAGGTGATGCAGAACAAAGCTGCTTATTAACATGTGGAGGAGCTGTGGCTGCTCGCGGGGCAGCTCCTCGCCGTGCGCGCGGGAATGGGCTCTGCTCCCGCTGCCAGCCTGGCAAGGCTGAGGGCTCAGCCTGGCGGGGCCGGGGTCCAGCTGGCACCACAGGGCTTGGTCAGGCACTCTGGAAGGAAGCCCCAAGGCTCGGGCATCCCCCACGTCTGGGGAACTGCCGGGTGAGTTACAGAGGTTGGCGCTTCGCCCCTGCACCCCAGGACGGACGTGCTGTCCGGCAGGCGTCCTGTCCCTAAAGGACCACGAGGGCCTCTTTAGCACTCTTAACCCTGCACGCAGTCTGCCAAAAGGCACGGTGTCCCCGGGGCTGGAATAGGTTGTGAGTGCTGAAAGACCTGCGTATATGTCCTCGTCATGGTGGAGTGAGGGGAGGGCTTATGCAGAGAACAGGCCAGAAGGATGGTAAATGGGAAGAGAGGCCCAGAGCTGAAAGGTCAGAGAGCCCTGCTGATTGGGAGCAAGGCACCTAGATGTGAGGGAACCAGAGCAGGGGGAGATTCAGCAGATGAGAGCAAGGTGTGAAGCCCAGCTCTGGGACAGGCTCTGAGCTGCTGAGATTTGCTAGGTTGGTCCCCTGTTTGCAGAGACAACACAGAGCGGAGCAGATGGATCAGCAATGTTTTAGCTCTATGCTGCTCTTAAGTGCAGCACTATGGGAGAACTGGCTGACAAATCAGTGACCAACACCTGGTCCAGAAGAAGCCAAGACTGGAGCTGTGAAAGACCTGCTCAAGGTGGGACATGAGACCAGGAGCTGCACAGATCACAGTTACTGTGGTCCTCTGGCTTACCTCTAAGGTGGAAGGCAGAGGGAGGGCAACTAATGAGTCAAACCCAAAGAAGCTGAGGATGCATCCAGGTGGAGAGAATAGATGGGGATGCATCGAGGCAGGAGGAAAGTGGCAGGTGTAATGATTTCTCACTTATCACCTCGTGGTTCCTTTTCCTAGCAGAGTGTTTCTCATCCTCACTACCGAACTCCTGCTGCCCCCACTAAGGCTTCTCCTCTCTCTGTCAGCAATCTGCCTGTCATCAGTGTGGTGCTCAGCCAGGCTTTGCTTTCGAGGCAGTGTCACAGAGCTGCTTTTTCAGGCCCCAGCCAGGTGAGTTGCAGCAGGGTTTTGCAGTGTCTGTGAGCAGGTCTGGTGTGGAAGGGGGGCTGTAAGCCTTGCTCCTGTGCTGGAGTAGCACTTCAGTGGGGAAGGGCTGCAAGACCTGGCCATGCAGGCAGAGCAAAGGCACTGGTGTCTGCTATCTCGGTGGAGGGAAGATGGCAGCAGCTCTTTTATGTCTTTCTGCCCTGGAGCTGGAGGGGCAATGGCAGGCATGAAATTTCCCTGCCGCTCCTGTCAGCCTGACGGACGGAGCAGCTCCGTGCCCCCTCCTGAGGGCATGGGGAGGGCAAGCGGGATGGAAACAACTCGTACCCGGAGGGAGATGTGGCATTGTGTACGGGGTCCCTTCCACAGCTGGTGCGGGAAGACTGAGCAGGGCTGGTTCTCCCTGGGGCAGGAGGGTCTGTCTTACAGAGTCATAGTGCTGGTGTTGGACACGGCAGCCTCTTTCCCTCCCCTCAATACTGTGGGTTACTGGGGTCAATGAATATGAGTGTTTGTATTTCATATATGCCCTACGGATAAGGAACCTAGAGCTCGGCTACCACAGGTTCATTGCTGGCTTTCTGCTAACAGTGTTACCCTTGGCCTGTGAAGACTATAGCTCTTTTTCTACATTGTCAGCAAATCTGTTTTGCCCTTCACGTCTTAGTTCCTCCCAGAAGTGCAACTAGAAACTTTGATGTTTGGGAGAAATGAACAAAACTTGCTCAGGATGAGATCAGATATGGCGTGCTGGTTGTATGTTGTCCATATATGCAAATTTTCCTGTCACCTGTAATAATAATTGATATTGTGAAGTAGGAGAGTGTAATCATAGTGACATAAGCAACTGTGGGGGTTACCAGCCGAACAACTATCCAGCCCTTAAAATCACCTCCAGCAGTGATATTTGACCAATAGTGTATCCCGAGACAAGGAGTCCTGCAGGTATTGCAATCAGGGTGTATTCTATCCATTATTTCCAGTCTGTCATTAGTTTAGGGTTATATCACAGAGTTAATTCTCCACATGTGGAAACATGTATCCCGATGGAGGCCTGGATGGTCCTGAGCTCACTGACTCCCACTTCATGTATTAAACTGGGATCCTGGTGCGTGAATGCAGGAGCTGTTGTATTCACAGGTTGATGATCTCCAACATGACCACCTGACAGTGGGCATCTGCATCCCACTGGGAAAAGAGTGGCATATTCAGGGATACTGAGAGCTGCCAGCTTGGGGAAGTTGACAGCACCCCAAGGAATGACCCCAGAGACAAAGTTCTATGTTAATCAGTAAATCTGCAGGGCAGCAATACCCCATGCCATTCTCCAGACAGATAGGATTCAAAAAATGGGCCCCAGGATCTGGTCACTCTTTGGAATACCTTTTGACTGCCAGTGGCACTAGATTTGAGAATTTCTAGCCTAAATCTCTGGCAGATGATTAAGTCCTTTTCCCATGGACCTGGTGTTCAGTCAAGTTCCCAGTGCTGACTCTTGAGCCCAGTGCTTTTTTTTTTTTTCTTCTTCCTTTAGAAGCTATTTCCAACATAAGACTCCCATATTAATTCTGCCAAGATGCTCTGACTTTGCTTGGTAACAAACAGGAGAGTCCAGACTGCATTTTCAAAAACAATTATGTACAAGGCAAAGACAAAGGCGTAAGATCCTAGAACATGCATGGATATGCTCTACTGTCCCTTGAGACCCCTGATAACTGTTTCCCTGAGACTTTTCAGTACCTTGCAGAAAAAGTAGTGTCAGGTGTGAAATGTTGGCTGTAGTCCCTTCTCTCCTAGTGCTGTTTCTCATGAGGCTTAAGGTGCTGTCCTAGTCTGTAAAGAAGAGGGGATATTTGAGGCTGTTTTACTGTGGGACGTCAGGATGATGTTGGGTCAGACTATGGCACTGCAGCCGTAGGACAGACCCTCATGGGGCCGGCACCATCCTTTTTCTGTCAGAAGACCTTGGGCTTTTCTACATGGGTGAGAACACTGACCAGGAGGATGCAGAGTCCTTGCGGTCTGTCCTAGGCGCATTGTGGCTCACTCATATCTCACAGACCCGAAGTCTCTCCATTAGCTCCAGTGGCAGGTAACTTTACTTTTAAAGGCAAGCCACTGAATTCCTGAAACACCGCTTCCAAGACCATTTGTGGTTTGAAGCGGGTGACAACCGCAGATAGCTGGGCAGCCCATCCATCATTATAGCCATCTCTTTCTTCTCCTTCCTTCCATCCCTCCCTTTTCTTGTCTTTCTTTAGGTAGGACCTTTCAGAGCAGAGAGGGCATGCGTGAGGCTGTTACACAGCACCTCTCCCATGGCTGACCCATAATGAGAAAGATCAGCCATTTCCTGCAGAAATTCCTGTGCTCCCTGTTAGCTACACTGCCTCCTGGGCCCCTTTGGGGAATGCAGTTCCTCTAGCTGTAGTAGAAATCCTGACACTGGCTTATCCATCTGCAAGATACCTGTGGGAGGGTAAGTAGGAGACGAGTACTGATGTTTTGGAAAAGCAATAATCCTGGAAATATCACTGGGGACTCCCAGTAGAAAGAGTATGGCCTTTTGGCCAACAAGCTCTGAGAAGAATGATCTTTCAGACTTTTAATAAAAATACTATTTATTATAAGTAACCTGGGAACAGCTGACAATATGCTGTGTTAGGTAGCATTGGCAAGAGTTGGGAAACAATGCGTTTATTTCTGTCATGTGCTAGACAGTCAAACTGAAATATGGAAAGTTCCTGATAGTACAAGATATGCCAGAGTAACCAGCCTTCTGCGCCTATGATCATGGTACCCAGGATTTACCGAGCACACTTCCTCACTGATACAGCTCATATCCATCTGCTCTCTGCCGTGCATCTGACCTCATTTTAGATATTTTTCTTAAACTCTTTGCTGCTGTGTTCAAGAGCTGGTTCAGGGCAGACCTTGATAGGAGAGCTCTCCCAAAGCCTGGGCTACTGAATCTGCCAACTGGTAGATACACGCTGGAGTGATTTTTTTTTTTTTTTTTTTTTTTTTTTTTTGGTGCTCTTTCCAGTCTATTTTCCACTTCATCCTTCCCATGAGTCAGAAGAGGCTCTTAGGAAGAGGCAAGGACATCAGCACAGACATTTTCAGGCCATTCCTGACATCAGGCAATGAACAAAGCTGCTTCTCTGGAGGATGTCATGCAGGGAAGGGATTTGGGTCTCCATTGCGTTCCCGTGAGCCAAGCCAGAGGCAGCGGTTGGTGGTCACTGGGTACAATGGATGTGATTAGTAGTACCTTGTTGTGCTCGAAACCCTGCAGCGCTAGCCTGCATTTTCAAAGTCGTGGCAGCCAAGGCTCTGGTCTACTGGCACTGCTTTGCTGGGTGGGTCTGTCTTCCTCTCCTCTGACAGAGCCAGCGCCAGATACAGAGCAGCTGGTGGTGGATGGGAGCGTCTTCCAGCAATGTTCTTCCTCGTGGCTGTCAGAGTTTAAAATTCAGGCCTCATACTTCTCCGGGCTTGGGCTGTGACTATATCTAACAGCTAGCCAGTGAAGAGGTTCTTGTTGGCTACCTGTGGACACAAATACAATACATCTCAGTAACCCTCCATTTAGTGTGTTGTCATTGGTCAAGGCTGTTTGGATGCTGAAAGCATCCCATTCTACTGAGGTCACTGGGACTCTTAAACATGGATTTGAGCCATGTATCAGCTGGGTGATCTATATCAGAGACCACCATGTTTTAGCAGATACTTGCACTGAATAGAAACTCATTCCAGATATGCAATATTTTCAGGAGAATGGCATGACCAGCAACCCAGCCTATTCTGCTGTTGCCTTGAAGATGCACTCTCAGGGGTCTTTGGAGGTGGTTTCACCTCCTGGAGTGGGGATCATGTTCTGGCATCAGGTGGGAGACAACTCCTGTGCTCCGTCCCCTGCTTTGGGGGTACTGTGGAGGGGAGCTGTTCCTCCCTGCTCCCAGGGTTTTCACTAGCTCGCTCTTCTGTGCTGATGTCATGGAGGCAACTCTGCCAGGGAAATCACAGAGGCAGCCACAAGTGGAGCTTAAAATAGCTCCTTGTGCAATGCAAGAGGAGTGGGGGAGCAGGAGGGATGTCTCTGCCTGCCACATTAACAACTTTCTGATGGAGGCTAAACTCTGGTCTTTGAATAATCTGCCTCTTTCCTGGTCAAAAACCCTGGAGGGGAAGAGGGATACACTGCCCATCTGACACTCCTGTTCAGCAAGAGATTTCCAGTGGACTGGGACAGAGGCACGAAAACAAGGCAGCATCTCTGAGGAGAAGCAGGGGGGCAGCCCAGAGCAGTGACAGCCCTTCCCTGGCTTCAGGTTGGATTTCTGCTCGAGCCAAGTCCCCTCTCCCATGTTCCCCCTCCTTCCAAGGCATCCTGTGGCGTCACCCAGGTTGGCACAAGCACTGGTTCTGCGGAGCTTGGCTGGCCTGGCTGCATTCCTGCAGACGCCGATGTTTGTGTCCCGGCTCTGGGGATATGTGAAATGGCTGTTCAAGCAGAGAAAGTGGCCACCACACCAAGGGCTCTGCAACTGTGTGGTTGGGGGAGCCTAGCAAGTCCGTATGTTAGAAATTAGCTGGAGGCAACGTGGCCCGTGTCTACGCCAGCTTTCCTGGGAGAGGCTGAGTGAAGGAGAGAACTCCCCCCCTCAGCTGTAGAAGATATATCCTGCTCTGAACAAGCTTGAGATGTGGTATGAAGAACTTTTCTGTCCTGGACCTGGCTAACAGCCTGCCCAGATGTCCCAGGAAAGTGAAGTTGATCCGCTCACCCTCTTTGGCCCCAGGTATCTAGCCCCACTGACGTGACTGTCCAGCATTACTTTACCAGGGTTCACCATGCACCTAGGCATCCTGTTGTCGTGTGCCATGAATTGGGACCCATTTCCCCTGAAGTTTAAAAATGGAGGATGTCCCTAATCATCTGCATATCAGAGTGGATCATGGTTGTTTTCCTAGCAGGATGCAGCATGCCTCTGCCACTTCTCCAAGGCGCTCTGTGAGACAGTTTTGTAACCCAGTGGGTCCCGCCAGAGCTCTCCTGTCCAAACTTCTCTACCAGGGGTGCTTCAAAACTAGTGCATTTTGTCCTTCCAACACTGAACACCGATGATGATAACAGCTCTGGGCTGAGACTGAGTTGGTTGGCTGGACTCCCTGTTTTAGTCAGCGGGTGGTTCATCCCGTCCCAAGGTAGTTTTGTAGAGTTGGTGGGACAAATTACCTTCAAGAGCTCCCTGTCTCCATTGCATGTTACATGAGCCTAGAGATGACGCTTTGTTAAAGCTAATTTTGAGATGCCTAGAGAGAAATGTGGGCAAAACTCCCTTGTGTCTGAGTTGAGGAGGCATCTTTTGGAGAATTGCCAGACTGGGGCCCCTGCTAATGTGCACAACTGCAGTAGCAGAAGCAGTTTATGGTGTATATGCGTACCACTAACTGTCTGCATGCCTTTTTGGGAACAGACAACAGTTAAATGGTCTTACAGTTCCCTGGCTGCGATTCTCTCCTGCTTTCCTCAGGCTGGCCAACTCCAGGAGTGATATTCCCCACAGACACTTTTTTTTTTTCCTCCAAATTGCAACCTGTATCTTGGAGGTGTCCTGATCCTTGTCTTATGCTCATAAATATTCAGTGTCTGCAGTAGGAGCCTTTGGGCTGAGGCATGTCACACAGTGAGAATCTTGACTTTGCTGTGCGCAGAGAGTTACAGTGACTTCCTCGACCCGTTTCTCCCTCCAGTACTGCCTGCTCTCACCCTTTAAATCAAATACTTCGGCCAGATGAACCTTTGACAGATCGGAGCTGAGGTTGTCTGCATTGGTGGCTGGCTGTACGGTGAGGGCAGGCACCAGGAAAACTTCTGGCACAGGGAAGTGATGAAGCACCTCGCCTCCATCTGCTCTAAGACCTAGCATCTATTCTCCACATGACTCCATCACAGCACCTTCTTCTTCCCTGCACTATGGCTGCAGCAGCTCTGACCATGCCCTCAGTTCTGCACCACCTGGTTCATGTCTCCTGCACTCCTAGGGATGCCAAGCTTACCCTCGCTCTGATAAGCTGTTCCAGCCTTGCTGCTGGATATTCCTCTCTGGCAAAGCAGTTAAATACGTGATTAAATATCATTCATTGCAATGGGACATGTGTGCGTGCTTAATTTGAACATGCTGCTCCAGTCCTTTGCCTATTTGAGGCCTTAATTTGGAGAATACACACGCATCTGTTATTATCCCACCACCCTAAACTCATGGTATATTGTGGCCAACTTTCTGCTTTGGATTAAATTTACCAGGGGTTAAATGAGATCACTGCTCCACTACTCTCCTCCACCCCACAGCCCTACCTGGGATTTAGACACAGGCAGTACAGCAAAACTCTTAGGATCCCTTGTCCTGTCTATTCCGACTCCCCAACCTCCAGTGTCCTAAGTGACTATCTTGCCTGAATCATCATGCACCTCCTTTCTCAGGTTCCCAGAAAAACAGTGCAATTTGGTGAAAGAGCCTGGAAAAACCTTTTTTTTGTGTGTGTGTATGTATGTATATATGTATGTATGTGTGAGATCACATCTTCCCCTAAAAGGGTGGCAGGAATTACCGCCTCTTGGCTCTTGTTCCGCCACTGGGTAGCTACAGTCTCTTACCAATTTATCATGAATTAAGTATCCTACTCCTCTGGTCTCCTTCACCCTCCACTTGCCTTTCAGTGGAATGCACTGGCCTTGTGCCTCTGGGGTGCAATTTAACTGCAATTCACGCTGCATCTGCAGATAAATACTCAGCATGGTGAAATACAGCATTGTTTTTTTTCCTCTCTGAGTGGCCCTGGGCTGAGCAGCCATGGTGTAACTCACTGCATGTGTACAAGGTGTGTGTCCTCCAGCTCTGTGTTGGAGCGATGGATGGCTCTTGACAGCTGGCTGCACAGGGCCTGTGCGGTACTGAAGAGCACAGAGTCGCTGCTGCTGCAGAGGCAAGTCATCAGTGTGAGCTAGCAGGTGTGAGTGGTTTACTGGGCTCAAGGAAGCCTTCAGGTACTGTTTTGATCCTGATGCTGCTGCAGTCTGCCATGGTTCAGTCAGGGCCTGATCCTATTAAATGCTAAAGCATATCTAGGAAAGTGCCATGTGTCCTCAACTTCTACTGGCAGGATCAGTTCGCATCCATGTTCATGCTTTTGCTATTCAAGGTTACTAATATCATCTCTGTTTCTCAGGTGAGAGTTGTCAATGTCCAGTTAAGATGGGTCTTAATTCCCTGTTGTGCCCTCATTGCTGTTTGCTTTGTCTACTCAGTGTTAGTAGGCTGGGAGCATCTGGAGCAGCTGTCCTATCCACAGCCAGCAGAATCAAACCACTTCCCACTGCCTTAATTGTAAAATTCTGTCATTACGTGCAGATAAAACCTCAAGAATGGCCATAGTTGTTGACCAGAAGGTCCCTTTCTCTATCCCTGTGTCCTGTCTCCAAGGATGGCTATTAGTGGATGTGGATAAAAGAGTGGAAGAATAGAACAAGCACAGAATGATCCTCACTCAAAACACTCATCCAGCTCCAAGATTTTGTGACTTAGACTTCATTACCCAGTGGAAACAGCTGAAAATTATTGAAAGCATTTATTTTGCATGTGATGTCCTTGTTTTCTAGAAAGACCGTGCATGTTAGCTGAGACACAAAAAGCACCAACTTATCTTTGTACATACTCGGGTGCATGGCTCATTCATCTGAACATGTTTTTTATGCACTGAGGGAGAGAAATTACGTAGTGGAGATCATCATGGTGTACTTGGTATACTGACCAAAAGGAAATGTCCATGAGGAGGAGAGCTATCAAAGGGGATGAGTGCAAATGGTGCAGGGGATTGTGGATTGCGGGACCTGCTCAGAATGGGTGGAGGCAGGTGCAAACTTGGCTATTCAGCATGGCTTATATCACATGAAAAGCAGTTTATGTTGTTGCTTGTTGTGGATGAACCCAGCACGGTGGAATGGTGTTTTGTTACATGCCAGCTATTCCTACTATTCACCTAGAGAGTCAAGCCAGCTGGGTCCTACACCCAGGTGTTGTCTGCTATGTGTGATTGGGGGCCTGGAGTCATGTTCCCTGTGCTGCTCCTTGGCTCTTCCATCTGCAGAAAATGCTGAGATTCCTTCATGGGGGCAAAGGAGCCCCCTGAATGCAGAACGATCCTCCCTTCTCCCAGTCATGGAAAAGGGCCTGTGCAGGAACATGCTGTGAGGATCAGGGCACACTTCCCTTCTTCCTTGTTCTTATGTCCTGCTCAGTTTGTTGTTGAGGTGTTTGGTGACTGCATGGCACATGGAACAGCTTGCATCCCCAAGTCCTTGCAGGGCTTGTGACCAGTGTCCGGAGGAGTAGGATATCTTCTGACACGAGCCTGTTACGTAGTGAGGTGACCTCCATGGCATGCTTTGCCATATTTTTCTGCACCATTTGTGTTTGATGTCTTGGAGCTCGGGCCTCATCCCTCCAGGATGGATGTTCAGGGTTAACTAGTCTTGTTTCTGGCTTTCTGAATGTCCAAAGGGGTTAGGCCCAGAGGGTCTGCTAGTTTCTGACATGTATGACCTATGTCTGTAGCATTTAAAAAGGCTGGTGTTCATCTCCTTTCCATGCACATTCCCGGCTCACCTGGGAGAGAGATTTATTCTGACTGGTATAAGATCAGTAAATCTCCTTGGTCGACTCCATTTTGCATTTTAACAAGAAACAAGCACTTTATAATAACTGCAGAGATTAAACTCTGACGGACTCTCAAACCATTAACCTGAAGGAAATGTAACAATAAATTAAACATATTAATGAAGCTGTACTACAAGCTCTGAATTTGTTAGGTAAATTGTACGGTTATTAACAATGAGCTTAACTTATTGTAATCCGTCATCAGGGAGGAGTGGGCGGTGCAGGGTGGGGATGGATTCCAGCAGTCATTCTGCATCCCAGACCCTACAGCATCCCGACAGGGGAAATACAAACTTCAGACCATGGTCAGCCTGGAGAGCCATACCTAACAATGCCATATTCCAGTGCATTGCCCAGAAAATTTCCTCTCTTTCATCTGATTTCATCTATCCACCTCCTTCTTGCACTTTAAGGGGAAGGAATGTTCACTGTATGTTAAGGTTCTTGTATGGTTAACCAGGGCCGTCATCCTTAGCTCAAACATCTGAAGGAAAATTTTGTCCTGACAGGTTCACTCTGTCTGCAGCTTGACAGGAGGACTTTTGTGTTATTCTAAGCACCGTGTGTTGTTTGGGGGATGGGAGATGTTAAACAGTTCATAGAGTGTCATTGTGTAGTTCTTATAGAAGGAGATTGGGTGGGCATCTCAAAAAGGGGGTTTCTGTAGGTGGTGTTACCATTTCCATGGATTGTGCTACCTTGCTGGGTCCTTGCTGGGAAAAGGGGACAATTGCAGACTGCTAGTGGGGGTATTTGTGACAGACTTGCAGAGCTGGTCTCCACCAGTTCACATCCTGCACCTAATTCACATCCCATGTCATACACAAAGACCTTCTCCTTGGGTGTGTCGGTGATTTTTAATCATGTCAAGGCTGACACAGAAACTTGTGACATCAAACTAAAACTTGTGACAATGTGGCATCGCATAGTCCTTAGTCTTCCAAAAACTTGCTAAATATACCCCCACATGCACAGGAATGCACAGTCATCGTCTCCCACAGTCTCCTAGGAAAGACGCAGTTAGAAAGCGTTTTTTTTTCCTCCAGTGCTAAGAACAACAGGGTGTATGCCTGGAACAACAGGATGTAGCACCACGTACCAGGGAGTGCAGCACGTGGGTAAATGCAGTCATGAGTGTCGTGTCTCCCTCACAGCGCAGGTGGCTGACAATTTGAGCAATATCCATTATCTGAATGAAGCCTGCAGGGGTGAGGAACAAGGATTTGTCATTTCTGGGAGGCTGCTTTGGGTTCCTGCCAGCTCGGCGGGGCTGGGAGCAGTTCCTCTCTTCCAAAGCAGCAGCTGCAGAGCTAGTCCCAGCCAGAACCTCCCTTTCTGCACTGGGGGATTGCAGAAACAGTGGGAAATAGGGTTGGGAGAAACCTAAGAGGTTTCTGCTAAGGGGTACTCTAGCCCATCCTCCTGAAGGCAGGATCAACTCTACCTATATCACCCTAACAGAGTCTTTTCCAACCTTTTCCTTGAATTGCCAGGTGATGGAGACATCACAGGCTCCCCCAGGTAAGCTTCCCAGGGCTTTTTTACCCTTTTGGCTAAAAAGTTTCTCCAAAATCTAATGTCAGTCTCCCTCACAGTTTATCCATTCACTACCCACAGCAGACGTGTAGAAAGGTTTATTCCCTTCCTTCTTCTCCACACTTGAAGACTGTTATGCTGCCTTCACTCCACCCTCTCCTCTCTAGGCTGAACAACCCCAGTTTCTTCTGTCTTTCAAAGTAACTTCACACTTCCAAGTCTTCCATGAGTCTTGTCCTTTTCCAGTGGCCTGCATCACTCCTGAAGTGACCCATTCGTGCCATCGGCTGAGCAGGTGGACCATGCCGTGTGCTCGTGTGGGCTGTATTTTCTGCAGCAGCCCAGCACTGCTGGCTCAAGTGGGGCACATGGCGCACACTAAGGCGCACACGCCTGCCGTAATGCTGCTGAGCCCGTGCTTCCCCCGTCTGCCTCTGTGCCCGTGGTGGTTCTCGCCTGAGTGTACCTGCCCTCTCTGACTTCTATCCCGTTTCTTTTCTGAACCATTTCTTCGATTCATCCAGATCGTTTTGTGTTCTGAGCGCTTCTCTCCAGCGTGCTCACAGCTGCTTCTGATTTAGCGAGCCTATTCCTTTATTCTGGTCATTCAGGGAAATATCAACTAATGCCAAGGACAGACCCAGTGGTCTTGCACATACCTTCCCCCCAGCTCCCGGTAGGTTGAGAGCACCCCATAAAAGCCTAGGCAGCTTTAGGTTGCTCTGGAGTAACTCTGGACCTCGTGATCTGAAAATTAGGCATTGAATACTCCAAGCTAACAGATGGGTGATAGCACTTGGAGATTGTCCACCTCGGTATGTTCTGCCCAGTACCTCTTTATAGGAAGGACTCTGTCCTGAGCAGAGTGAAACCCCCACAGACAGTATTTGCTGGTAGTGGACAAGCACGACAGGATTGTTTTGAAGCAGGCAAGTGGATCTGGGCCAGGAAGTTCTCCTGCACCCTTGGTGCCGCTGTATACCCAGCAAAGCAATAGAGAGTTTTCCCTTGGCAGTGTGCCAAACACCCTTTGACGTGTCAGTCACATCATTTGGCACTGATTTTTGTTTTAAGGTCTCTCTGTTGCTCCTTTCTAGAGTGCTAGGCTTTCTGCTGACAGGCAGCCTTGCGTGGGAATTTTGGGGTGATGCAACGTTAAGTGCTGTACAGACCAGGGCTGGACTCAGACCACTGCTCCCTGCGTAAGCGTGCTGCAGTGTGCTGACTGCTGTTGCTGTACAGCAGCCACCGCTGCCGCACTGGCTATTAACTGCACATCGTACCAGTGCAGGCTTGGTTGCATGGTACTGGGGGCATTTCTTGGCAGTGGATGAAGTTTAGCATATGGTTTTGTCGCCAGCGCTGTGGGATAGGCTGACTGAAGATTTTGCACAGGACTGCAATGGAAGTTTTTCCACATTTTGGAATATTTGGTTTTGCACCTTGCATGATTTGGGGTTTAATTTTTTTTTTTCTTTTCCTGTCTAAGATTTTACTGAACAACAAGCATTTATATCACTGTCCTCTCCAAGATATAATTAAGCTGCTCTCATCACATCTGTGAGCAGGGATTCTCCTTTTGCTCAAGCGGTAGATGTCTCTGCATTTAAATCATGATGTTTTGGGGGGGACTGACAGCTGGGAAGTACTAGGTGGCTTCAGCTTTATAATTACCTCTGTCTGTCTGGCCTGTATGCTCATGCACACACACACATGCAGTGGTGTGCCAAACTGAAGAGGAAGCAGTGAATGCAAGCAACAGCTGGATCCACTGTGTGACAAGTCAGGAGGACTTGTTTTCTTTAAACATCTTTTTATGTACATCCCAGTGCTGCTCTTCCTGGCTGGAGCATCACGGGAATGAATAACCCCAGAAATGCTCGGCCTATCAGGGGAGGGAAGGATGTTTGCTAAATATTGATTCTCACTGTGCAAACTTGTCTTCTGCTGGGGGATCATGTGTCACGGCAGGGTTCCCCATGGGCTGGGCTGTTGGGACTCATGTGAGGAGGATGCATTCAAGTTAAACCTTATGTCAGGCAAGCAAGAACAGCTTTGGGGATTATCGAGACTAGGCGTTAAACAAGGAATGTGCTTGTTACTGTAATTCTCATCTGACAGTGGTCCTGCTGCTCCAAGGTGGGGATAATCCCCATCCTCAGCTCCACCTAGGCAGCTCTGCTTCTCTCTACGGCTCAGTCAATGCATCTCAGATCTGACGAGTATCTTTCTCTGCTCAGATCTGATGAGCACCTTTCTCTGCTCAGGTCTGACTAGCATCTTCCTCCATGGCTGAACTTGTCCCCAGTCACCATCCCCACCATGCTGTGTGGCTTGCACTGCTCCCTCCTCCCTCCAGGCCTGAGAGCTGTATCTCCCAGTCTGAACTCAGGCTACTCCACAATATCCAAGGAGTCCTGCATCACAAAAAGACTTCAATTTTCCATCTTTAGGCATGGGTCCCACTTGGAGATGTCTCCAAGACACCTGATCCCTGTGGCTGTCTGGGCAGGGACTGACTGGAGTGAGGAGTGGGGAGATTTTGTGAACGCATCTTTCACCATCAACCTGTGATCGCAGAGAGGAGCTGTGGTGGAGTGAGGTTTGGAGAGGCCTCAGCTCATAGTCTGTTTCCTTTTCCTTTTAATGTGTTTGCTCTCTAATGTGTGTTGACACAGTAAATACACATGTTTGTACAAACATCCCAGCAGTGGGTTGCTTTGAAAAACCCTTGCAGGGGACGGGAAATGCGCACGGCAGATGTCAGGAGGCGACCTGCTGCCTGGTACACTCTGCTTTTGCCAGTGATGTTCCGATTCATCCCCATCAGGAGGAGGAACTCGATGGGATAGCGGTGAGGCAAAGGGTCCTTTGCTGAGTATTTGGGACTGCTGCAGAGAGATGGAGGGACCCAGAGCTGGCCAGGTTCAAAAAGGTGTACCTTATCCATTGATAAGTGTCAGCATGAGGATCCGAATCGCTCTTGTGAAAACATTGATGGCTGAGGCTGTCAGTACAGCTGGCTTTCTGTCAGCTTGTTTGAATGGGGTTCAAGAGCCCTTAAGTCCATTGCATGGGGTAGTTCCTCAGGGAAAAGTGATTCGTTCTGTACATCCTGATCCTCACCTGTTTCTCTCCCCGTTCACTCCCACACCTCTGTTGAGAACGTGCTTGGGAAAGGCAGCCAAGAGTCCTAGGAGCAATGAACAAGCTGCCAGGACGAGCTTGCTAGGAGGGATGCAGACTGCAGCAGGCATGCTGAGGCTCAGACAAGGAGCTCACTACGGTCAGCCCTCGGAGGGTGCAGGCACCCAGGGAGGGGAGACAGCAGAGAGGGGTGTGTGGTGGCCAAGCAGGGAGCAGTGGGTTGAGGCTGAGCAACAGGAATGGCAAAAATTAGCGGAGGGAGAAGACCATTGACTACAGAGAGCTAGTGTGGGAAGAATGTTCCCCAAGGGGAACAGGACAGAGTTCCCCAGTGCAAGCCACTTGCAAGTAGATGAGGCAGGGACTCATGTAGGGAATGGACGAAAGACCAGATGCCCTTTCTAAGAGGGTCTGCCAAGCTCCTCCTAACCAAGCTCAATATACCATTCAAGTGTTGAAGGGGGCAGCAAGGAGCTTGGCTGTAATTAGGCTCTTCCAGGTGCCTTGGTGGCTGATTCATTTGCTCTTGCACCTGAAGCTGTGCTTGAAGTTGCCCTTGGCATCTCATTTCCAGCGATAAAGGGCAGGAACCAGGGTCATAGGGGTATACAAATGGGTTAAAGTATATATAGAACTGACCCCATCCTGACTCAAAACTCAGTGAGCTACAGATGAGCCCGTAGGGTTTCACAAAACAAATTCCAACATTATGGAGCTGGCTACATCCTTCATAATATAGGAATCAGATGCCTCATAACTGACTAAAAGCTGTCCATGGTTGAAACTTAACACAGCCAAGGTGGAGATGATTTTAGTGATTAAAGAAAATGTGACAAAACCTTATTTGGTTGAAGGCACACACTCAACATGTTTATCTGAGCAGTCCATGAGCAGTCTCACCATTCGCAGTTGATTGGGACACTCTTTTTTTCTCTTGATATATTGTGACTTGGCCTCCTTGCTAGACTTCAGCAATGTTATGTAACTGGGAAACCATGAGTTCAGGGGAAGCTCCAGCTAGGACAACAAGACATGCATGTATGTAACAGTGATGGTGGTTGTAAATCTATCATGTTTGTCCTTTTTTCCCCCTAGTATTAGCTCTGCACAGA
This sequence comes from Apteryx mantelli, assembly GCF_036417845.1. Taxonomy (NCBI): domain Eukaryota; kingdom Metazoa; phylum Chordata; class Aves; order Apterygiformes; family Apterygidae; genus Apteryx; species Apteryx mantelli. The sequence goes on along the minus strand of NC_089978.1, from coordinate 219,562,166 downwards.
TGGCAAGCTGTATTAGCTTTATTTGCAAGATGACCAGTGGTCAGGTTTCTGCTCACCTAAATTAATTGACGGGTCTAGCAGCTTGCCTTGTCAGGAGTAAGTCTGCAAGGGTTGGTTTGGAAGTTTGAAATAGTTCCTCTGGAATAACATAGCATCGAAAGACAGATTGAGAGCAAGGTACCGTTCTCCAACCCACCTCTTGTAATATGACATAAGGAGCAAACAAGCACTGCCCTTAAAATTAAGCATTTCTGTAGTAAACAGCCCTGCCATACACACACCTTTTCCTATATGGACAGCAATGCAAGGGTGAGTGACCCATCTGTGAGAGATGCCAGACAGTCACTCAGGCTGAAATTTGTCTCACCTAATGTCAGTCATCAGCACTGAATCTAAATGAGTTGCTCTTTATAGATAATGGAGAGAGACTGGCATCTCCAGAAAGCAATTCACTCCATCTGCCTGAGACACCTATTTAAGATGGCACGAATAGCCCTGTGGTGAAACCTGTCTCTTTCCATTGACCAGAGGGGAAGCCTGCCCGATTCATTAGGCGAAATGTCTAATTTTCAGGAAGACCATGTTAAACAAGATAGATATCACTTTCAGTGCATGCCTGGAAGGCACTCAGGTAACAGTGGTGAAAGGAAGACTTCTCTAGAGTCAGACAGAGTGGGGATCCTCAGTCCTCATCTTTTTTTTTTTTTTTTTTTTCCAAGTTGGCTTAGTTTGCCTCTCCCCAGCCATTGCATCCCTTAATATCATGCTTTGAGCTGAGTCTAGAAGTGTCACTTTTCTTCTGTCATAGTCTGGAAAATAGATGGGAACTGACTGTTGTGAGAAAAATGGGATCTTAATGGCTTCTCCGAGATGGCTGCATCCTTACCGTAGCTCTTTCCCAGCATGGCCTAGACTTTGCAAGGGAGAGAGATTTTCACCCTTTACAGATGGTACACTTGAGGCACAAAACGGGATGAGAAAAGCCAAACGGCACTAGTGAGACTGGCACAGGGATCAAATCCCTGCACCTCCTGATGCTCCTCTCTAGACACTGGGAATTACAGCTTTACTGTGTGTATGGACTCGTGGTTTTTCACTACTGCTTCCCTTTCTGGGTGAAGCCTGTGACCCTTGGGGACTTTGCCCCTTCCAGGCATCCAGCTGCTTCTTGAAGTCCTGGTGTGCTGGAACTTGGCAAAGATGAGCATCCGCAGAAGTTTTGCGGATCATTTCTCTGCAGGGGGAGAAATGACACAGCCTGCACTAAAATCCCAAAGTCCTGTGGCAGTGTGCTGGGGGCTTGGGGGTAAAGCCTGGGCAGCAGCCTTTGGGAGAAGGCTCTCCTTTGCTCTTTTCAAAATCCGGTGAGGGGACAAGGCAGGATGAGGACCTCCACCTCCGCCAGTGTTGCCCAAGCAGGCCTGGTATTGCACTAACACGTCTCAGGGAGCTGGTGCTCCTACAGGGGATCCATTCCATAAAGCTGCTGACACCCTGTGGCTGTCGGGGAGAAATGCAGTAACTTTCTCAGAAGAAATGGACAAATTTGGGTTTGCACAATGTCCTTCTAGGAAAAAGAAAAAAGTTACTGTTCTCGGAGGGGGAGCGGGGGGGGGGGGAAGGAAAACAAATCCTCCAAATGCTTCCCAGCTGGGCTTTTTAGTGCTACGACAGGGACAAAGGTGGCAGCTGGCTGGCCGGCAGCCTTCTTGTGGCTGTCTCCACTCTGCTCCCAAGAGCGTGGGCCAAGGGTGAGCAGCTTTGAAGGGTTCCCAGTCTGGGGGACGGGTGGGGGAAGGCGATCGGAGGCAAATATATTGAACATGTCCCTGTCCCCACTAACTTCTTTGACTCTTTCTCCTTCCTACTCTGTGTGCCTCTTCTCGTATTTTGTTTGCCACCACGGCCAAGATGCTTCTACACAGAATAATATTTTCCCCTCTGTATTTCCTTTCCCAACTGCCAAGAGATCTGTGTACAAACACAAGTTTCTCCCTTTTATAATCAACTGTCTATTCCTCCTCCAAGAGAGCATAACAAAAGCAAAGCAAAAAAAGAAAAAGGAGAGGCATGCTCATCTCAGCTCTAAGACACAAAGGGATGGAAGGGAGTTGTTGGCCCAGGACAAAATTGGCAGGGTAATAAGTTTTAGCTTCAGCCTTTGAAGATGAGAGAAGAAGAAGTCAATTGTCATAAAGAGGGCGAGCATGTCCCTTTAAACCACAAAGCCTTCAAAGATAGCCCAGAACCAAAAATAAAGGCTTCACTCTGCCTTCCTCTGTCACTCCCGGACAGAAATAGTAGTCCACTGGGAACCATTATAGCCTTGATGAGAAGAGCCAATCTGCTCCGATGAATGCAGTCACTCTCCGCTGTGCGCTGGGCCCAGAAGGGTGCAGGCGAGCGGGAGAGAGTCAGCTCCTCGCCCGCCAAGAGGGATGTCCTGGAGCAGCTGCTTGGGGTCTGCTCTCCTTCACCCAGACGGGCACTGCCTGCTGCGACGAGCCCCACGCCATCAAAAGCAGGCTTCCCCCCCGGTATGGAAATGAGGCACCTGCCACCGATGCGGCATAGCTCCCTACGGCCCATTATTCTCCTGTCCTTTGTCTCTCCCTGTTTCAAATGTCCCAGGGAGAGCTGGAGGGCTCAGGCTGAGATCAGGACCCTGAATGACGCCGGCATCCCAGGAGGCCCCGATGCGGGGTTTTGCTGCACGTCCATGTCTAAAGGATGCCTCCCGCATCCTTTGTGGATGTGACCCCTTTTTTGGGACAGCCAGATGCCAGTTTTCACTGATGTGAACTTGGTGAATTGCTCTGACAGGGCTAAAATCCTGTGATGGAGGGTGCATGGTGCAGGACCCAGCTGGGGACAGGTGGGGCTGAGACCACCGGCTTGTGAGCAATGCCACCTTTGGCAAGGTGCCTTTCCAGATGCTGCCGGGGCAGGCGTGGGTGGCAGTGGGGACGGTGGGTGGCAGTGGGACAGCTACTGCAGCTGCGCCATCTGCTGCACACCGAGAGAAGCATCCGCCAAAGAGGAGCATTTCAGGCTACGAGTGACCAAAAATAATTGACAGCTGGCCCCCACCTCCTTCTCCTCTTCCCTTCTGTTGCACTGTATGTGAAGACATTGCGGCTCTCCTCTTCTGCTTGTTATGCTGTCTCCCATGCACCAGGAAAACCTGGGATGCAATTTGATAAGAGTCAGTTAAGTAACTATTAAAAAGCCTTTTTCCCCCCTTCTGTCTTATGAGGGATGTCTGTAGAGAGAGAAGAAAACAAGTGAGCTCCAGGCACTTGCAAATCTGTTTTCCCTAGGGCTCTGTGAAGTATCCTCGAGGGAGTGTGAAGATCTCCAAACCCGAGGTTACTGCGCTTTGTTTCAGTTTCATGAAGTTGATCCAATTTTACAGCAACAAAATCTCGGAAACATTGAAGATTTTCACTCAAAAGGAGATCAGGCTTTGAGAAAGACTGAGCAAATGGTAGCTCCAATAAGGGGTCTGTTTTCAAGCAAGTTCTCAATGTTTTAGATGTTTCAAGCTGTTGTTTGGATGAAGATCAGTGTGTGCCTTGAAATGTGAGGGATTTCACATGTTATATCTTCTTGACTTGGAACTTCACTAAATAAACCCCAAACTTTGGGAATATGAAAAGCCAGCACAAAAACTTGCTGACAGGACTTAAAGAGAAAGTAGTTGCTCCTTCTACAGAGGTTCAAGAGCTTGTTTCTTTTCTTATAGTTACCAATCTGGATTAGTTTCTCTGGAGTCAGTGCTGCTAGTTCCATGTAAAGCTGGAGTAACTTCATTGAAGTTACTTTGCAGCCTAAATCTGGAGGTGATCACAGAAATGACAGGTTGTTCTTAGGTGTAATTCTGAAGCTTGAGCCATTGCTTTGGTATAGGGGGATTAACCTCTCACATCCTTCATCTTTCAGTTACTGAACCACTGTTCAGGCTGGAGGGAGATGGACTTTGTCAGAGCTGCTCTGGAGGAAGGAGAAAGGGGCTAGTGAGTCCTGCACAGGTGTTTGGAGAGTGAAGCATCCAGCTAGTGAGTGCCAGCTACAAGCTGGAAAGCCTCTTGGGTGCACTCAGGCCTTTCCATCCATCAGAGCAGAGCGATGAAGGGCGCTTGTCTGTGCTGTCCTTATCACCGTGACTATGGCTATGGAGGGGTGTCTTAGCTAGGACCCTGTTAGGAAGCAACCTGTGCAAGGAGAAAGCTAGAAGAGCCGTGTGAACTGAGGGGAAGAGCAGCACAGATGAAAGTGGGAGTAATTATGCATGTCAATACCCTTCCTTCCCTCCCAAGCAGCGCTCACTAGGTATATCTGATCCCCGCGTCTTTTGTGTCATGACTGGCACTTGTTGTATTGATGCTGAACTCCTGACCTTGCCTTGTCTTGCACCGCGACCTTATGTCTAAACTGCTTTGGATAGAGTTTCATTGCCCGGGTTACCTCGAGGTCCCAGAGGAAAGCGATCTCTTGGCTCCTCTGAGTGACACGCTCTTGCTGTCTCTCCCAGGCCCATGGGAGGTAGGTGAGGGCTATGAGGGTGGGGGGGCACAAGTTGATGATGCCCAGACTATTCTTCTGGGAGCTTCCGATCTCCAAAGGGGCAGCCGAGCTTGCTGCATACTCCTTGCCTTATGTGACGTGTTTAAGGAAGTGGGAAAAGATCCTGCCTGGGCACCAAGGGGAGCTGAGACCCAGCAGGGACAGCAGTGCCGTGAACATCTCTGGGAAACAGCCCAATGCTCTTTCCCCGTTTCTGCTAAGCAAGCACCCAGCTGCAGCAGTAGTGTCTGGGGCATGGTCTCCACTCTGCTAGGGACCACCTCAGGGACTCATGCGCTTTGTTCCCCAGAAACTTTCAGTTTACTGGTCTCTACTGATACGTGGCCAGGTATGAGTCACTTGCACACACGTAATTAGTTCCGTAGGTAACAAGCAAGCCCAGACCTCCAAGCCTTTACAAGACTGAGGACTCCTGAGCCTCCATATGGGGGGCTATTTTTAGGGCTCAAACCTTTAAGTAGCCACTCAGTCTTTTATGTTAGAAGAAAAGTAACTGGCTGTCTTGACTCAGAGAGAACATTGTTCTGGCATTAGTTTGACCACAAAAGTAAATAACAGGGGCTGGGAGGAGACATCTCTTCAGATCAGGACAAATTTTCTTGGTCTATCACACCAAAGTACCTGGTTTAGTTGTCGATACGGAGATGTGTGACACCAATGTGACTTGCAGACATGCAGGCTGGTGAAGACCTTGCGTCCCGTGGGAAAGGCAGTGCCTTTTATTGGCACCTCTCTGGAGGGCTGTGGTCCTTGTACACCTCTTGGGTCAGTCACAGCTTCTCTAGACACAGCCCTCTTTGCACTCAGCTTTTCTGGGCACTCTCTGCTCTGTTTCCCTGTTTCATATTTCACCTGCAGTTCCTCCAGGCCGGAGGAATTTGGACAGGTTCAGTGCTATGGCATCTGACCATACCATTGACAGACTTTTGACTCTTGAAAGCCATTCTGTCTCCTTTGAGGGGGAAACCCAAACTGCCTGACAGCTCAGTCTAGGATCTGATTCCCTGCTCGGCAGCCAGGACCAACCTGAATGTTTCAGGCAGCCTTTCTCCTCTCCCAGGAGTCCCCCTGCCTCTGTCCAAGTGGAATAATATGTCAGTACTCGCTAGCTAAATCCCTCTGACTCTCTTAATTCTCTCTTGATTGTGTCCTATGCCTTGCCCTCTGTGCTGTACATCTCCTTTAGGACAGTTCTCAGCCGACCTCCTAATCCTTTTAAATGTACACAGAGGGTTCTGTTTCCTCCACAGGGTGGGTGGCTTCGCTCCCATAGACCTGGGCCAATGATCTGCAGAAGCTGGGATGTGCTTGGATGGGAGGAACTGCACTTTTTGTCTGCATTTCTACCATCTGTCTGCTTGTACATAGAAACCTTTCACTAATGGTCCTGGCTGGCAATGTGAGCTGCCATTTACCAGCCTCAAAAAAGCGCTTACTCTACCGTTATTCTTAAATTAAATAGTATAATTTTTAGATAGTTTAATCATGGGCTTTCAATGCATATTTGGCTAATTCTGACTAGTGTAGAAAGAATCCCTGAGATTAAGGGTCTGGAGAAATATGTTATTCTTATGCTATTGGAGATAATAATTACTTGACTTACACAACATTTTCCATTTGAGGATCTCCAATACCAAGGATTCTGGACCATGGTAACGGGCTGACAGAGCCATGGGTATCTGATCATACAATCCACCTTTTTCCCCTCTCTGAGCTGAGGGTTCTAAAATGATGGATGTTGCTTTGGTGGTATTTTGGGGGTCTTTGCTTTGTATCCCAGGAACCTCCATTTTACCCCTGCTGTAGCCCCATAAGCTGTTCACTAAAAATCATCCACTCCATCAGCAGTTCATTGAAAAATGGGGAAACTGAAGCATAGACAGGGTAGGTGAAATCTCTAAGGTCATATGATCAGTTCATAGTTCAGCTAAGATTTAAACTTCTCTTTCATTGCATGCCCCCTGTCTCCTAGAGTCCATCCTCCTGCCCCAGAGCTGAGCTCCCCTGTGCCCTCCTCTCTTTACCCTCTTACCAGAGGTGGAGCAAGGAGTCTGGCTGCTGATGTTTTCCTCTCAGCCTGCACATTTGCTCATGTGGCAGTGCAGGGAGGGAGAAGGGGAGAGCAACAGTGGAGAGCCCTGGGGCACAGCAGCTGGATGAAGAGGGAAAACAGGCAGAAAGGAGCAGCCGAAATGCATGACAGATTTGCTAACTGTAAGCATTAATGCACAAAGCAGGTAGAAATGCTTCATTCTTAACCCACATGCTGCTCTCTTCCCTGCCTTGAGCCACCAGAGCTTCCCATGGGATGCCCAAGTTTCTCCCTACCTAGCAGGCAGCCCCTCACACTCAGATGGCTCCTGCTTGGCTCGCACAGCTGAGGAAGGAAAGGGGAAGGAGCACAGGGCTGGGAAGTGGTCTAGAAATCTGACTATGGAGAAGAGCTTGGACAGGATGGATTACTGTTGTTCTTGTCCGTCTCTAGCTTCTATATGGAATGAAGAGAGATGGCAGGATGAGAGGTCAGTTCCCAAAAGTGCCTGCATGTTTGTGAGGGCAGAGCAGCAGTTCTCAGCATGGGAGGCTGAGTGTTTTGGGGATCCTAGAGTGGAAAGGCTTGATAAAGCCAGTTGTTGCAGCTATGTAGTGTGTTTAGGACTATTTGGAAGCTGCCTCAGGCTAAGGTTGATACTCTTTTCCAGAAGGACTGAGGAGATGGAGAGGGAAGGACTGAGAAGGGATGTGTTTGGTGAGGTCTTTTCCACAGGAGGTTTGAGAAACAGCAGTCTCTCCATTTTGATAGCGAACAAGAACAACTTGCACTTCGGTGTTGGACACTGAAGTTGACTCAAGCCAAGTGATCTGTTCCTTTGGTTGGAGAGGACCAACAAGTTTGCTGGTTGGCCTTGGATGACAAAAAGGAATGGGGGATGGCTTTTGGTCACTAATGAGGGATCATTCAACAGGAGAGGAAAGGAAGCCTTGGGAAGGAGAAGCTGTCATTGAGGCTCAGCTGAAAAAGAGATGTCTGCTCCTGCTTGAGGTTGGCTGATGGGAGAGCTGTGCTTGCTGGGGTTTGGGAACGTGTTACTCATTTGGGCCTGAATGGTGGGAAACATGGTCTGTTTTGGGGCTGGCCTGAGAAGAGACGTGGCCCTTGGTCAGAGATGATAGTAGAGGAACCTTTGGTGGATTTGCAGATGAAACCAGCCTTCAGTAGAGGATCAGACTATCAGAGGTGAAGGGAAGAGGCATGGTCCGCTATTACAGCTCTGGATCTGTTTCCTGGCTGCTTGCATGAAAAAAGGGGAGAAAGGGCAAATGTGGAGCTTTGTCTCCACACGGTGTTTCCTTTTATCTGAGGCAATATTGGAAGATAAGCTCTCACTCTTTCTCTCTCTCTTTTCTTTCTTTCTTTCTTTTTTTTTTTGTGCGTGTATGTGTGGCTGTGGATTAATATAGATTATGAACGCTAGAAAGGCTTGAAGGGATGTTTTTTATCTGATATTAAGTCCTTAATAGGTCACCTTGACATTGAAGAGCCCAGGAGCTGAAAGAGTCAGCAATTGAATTACAATAACCTTTGCAGAGCCCTGTCAGTGGGGCTGGGGCCCGGAGATATGTAGGGACTCATTGTCTTGACCTTAGCCCCAGGGATGTCAACTAACAAAAAAGAACTGGACAGAGAGCCTGGGCTGGCTGATTTCCTTGGAGATCTTGTCTTTCAGGTTCCCTTTTTGCCCTTGCCTCAGAGATAAAGACTCTCCACAACATTGATGGGAATTGTTCCCAAGCCATTGCTCCATCCATCCACTCAAGGCCTCTTCATAGCAAGGGAGTGAGCAAAGAGCTCCAGCCCCCAGGTTTCTGTCTGCTTTTGGTCATGCACACCTGGTCCATCACCCCATTTCTCTATCCTCGCTGTACTCATTTAGGACCAGCATCTGACACAAATGCCAGTGCAAAAGGAGTGAATCTTATTGACTGGAGATATGATCTCTGAGATGTGATGTGTGTGTGTGTAGAGAAAGTGGTTAAAGTGCCCAAATCCTCAGCAAAGCAGGAGCTTTGGCGCATCTCTGATGTACTGTAAAGGGAAATTGCAAATGCTTCTGTTTGTCCAGGCTCAAATATGACAGGCTATGATTGAGCTTGCTGTCCTCACTGATGCCTGGAGCCGTGCAGGGCACAGTGCCACCATGGTACATGTAAATGCCTGTATTCAGAAAAGGCTCCCATTTATTTCCACAATAGGGAGGACGTCCCTTTGCCAGGATGCCTGTGTTGTTTGGGTGTGTTTGGGTGTCCAAGACCTCAAGGTGTGTTTGTGAGTGTACCCTGAGTCCACGTTGATGGGTCTGTGCGGGCAGAGTGCGTGCACATTAGTGTGCATGTGCATGCATGTGCAGCTATGTGCCTTCTTGCCTGTGCCTTGTCTGCTTAAATATTTCCAAAGGGGGGTGTTCATTGCTCCCGCAAATGCAAGGTCTATCTGGGCATCCGAGCTCTGCTGTGCTGTGTGTCTGTATGTTACCCTGTGTGCTCCTGCCCTTGTGTCCATGTGGGTGCCCGCATCCCAGCGTGCGTGCGTGCCTCCCATTGCCAAAGGGCAGCTGGCTTCCTCCCCAGTGACACTGTGTCATGAGGAACCGTGGGTGTCTCAAAAGCCCATCCCGTCTGGTTTCCCTGAGGTCAGGCCGCTGTCAAAGGATCCTTTGTGGGGTTGCTCCTCACCCCCCTCCATGGGGCTCCCGGCTTGCTGGGTCACTGCATTCCCGGCACGGCAGGATGAGCTCATCTTTGGGAGGAATCCGGTCTCTTAGCCCTGCGAACAGACTCTTATAAAAGACTTATATTCCTGATCGAGCCCATATTGCCATCTGTCTTTCCTCAGAGCATCCTGTATTTCTATGTGTCTCAACTTCTGAGTGACCCCATGTAAGGATTTGTGCTCAAGGCCAACACTGGTTGATATCTTTGTCCCTGACCAGTCTCATTCGGACATGCTCCATGCTTCTGGATATTTCTGATCCTAAAACAGGTAGAGCTTTGAGCCTTGCTGGTAGTGCCAGTAGTCTAAATTGCTTTGGTCTACAGTTTGAGCTCTTAGGTTTGGGAGTCTTGTGAAAAGGTATGTGAAAAGACTTTCCTTAGGTTCTGTAACATCTCCAGATAAGTTTTTTTCTGGGTGTTGAATCTACTTAAGCTTTTTGATCAATCCAGACCAGTTTTCATTGCTAATACGTCTTAAAACAAGCAAACAAATAAACCCAAACACTGCTTCCCTGGCCTGACAACACAATCCTGCAGCTTGCATTATGTGAGTGTATTGACTGGTCCATGCCTGCCTAAGAGCTGACCAGAGATGGGTTTTTGGGATGGCATTTTGGATTATATATCATGTGAACTACCAACCAAGAAATGCTCTTGTATGTAAAGGTTTAATTTTCATACCTTTTTGCGTTGTTGTTCCCTTAACCTAAATTGAAAACTGCTCTGACTGAAAGCATCTATTTATATTCTTTATATAAAGAAACAGGACTGGTGTCAGCAGCACGGTAATGTTTGAAAGCTATCTGTCCCTTCCCCAAAATGCTGTCCATGTGCTAGTGAAATTCTATAAGTTTGGGAGAAAAGAGAAGACCTGGAGATCTGTACGCTTCATGCCACAGCTAGCTGGTCTATGTACCTCTGAATTCCTGCAGCCTGGAAGGTGGTTTTGGACCAGCTCCGTGATGTGCCACAAGACCTACACAGCTGGTCAGTCCATGCCCCTTTCAGCTCATGCAGTAGGGTGTTGAGGGGAGTGGGAGATGACTTTATTGCTGTAGAGTAGCCATAGGTGTGCTGCAGAGAGGCGGCTGCAGGATCCAAAAGCCGGCAGTTCTCCATCCCAGTACGTTGCCCCTTTGAACAGCATGGCTCCAGGATGATCTTCTAGATGTTTCCCTGGGATCATAAATACCAGCATCCAGCCAGTGATGCAACAGGACTCTGTCTGTGAGCACTGAACTTGGCCTCTGGGAATGTCGAAACATGAATCCTTGTCGTCTGGGCCACTTACTGGAGGTGCTCTACAGAAGTCTAAACGTGTTTGTAGCAAAGCAGGAAGATATGCTTGTTTTCTGTGTTGCACCAATGCTGGGCCAACCCAAGACAGCATAAATCCTGTATGTCTGTGTGCAGCAATCCCATATGACACAGTCTGGCTGCACCTGTGCCTCAGACTCTCTTTTTATAAACTGGATGTAAGAAGCATTTGTTACCCAGTCCTGCCTGGTGTTGGACTCCAGACCCCAGGCCGGTTTTGTTCCTGGGGTAGGAAAATGGTGTGCTTCCATCCTCCCAAAGTACCCAGACAGCTGGACAACACTTGTAAGAGGCTGAAGCCAAAGGTTTGGATGTGAAGTCTGGAGCCTTGGATATCTGAAAGGTTTCTTCATTTGGCCAAATGCATGCCTGATCCAGACGTCAAATCCCAGAGACACCATTGCAGTCACCACAAAGGTTCCTAGGATGTGCCTGCAGCCCAATGCTTTGAGTTGTTTTCCACTAATAGAGGGAAAAACATGATTTTTCAGCCTGAAATGACTTTTATTTTAGGTTTGCAGGGTTGGGGGAGGCCCAGTGCAGAGAAAGGAGGAGGAATGACAGGTTCAGGCCTCTCTCTCCCACTTTCTTTCACTAACTGCCGAGCAGCACAAGCCCTGTCTCAGGATGGGCTTTGGAGAGCAAAGGCCTCAGCCTCATACCATAGGTGAGTGCCAGCAGCCCGCTAATAGATCTCCTGGCAGGGCTTATTGCTGAACACTGATCACTTGGCAGGCCATTACCTTGAAAAATGAGCTCTGTGGAGCTTGCCTTGTGTTGTTACAAACTAATGATTTGCATTGATTAGCACGTGGCTCATGAGTGTCTAATTTATCAATCAGGGAGCGCCAGGGGAGCGTGTGTAAACCACACTTTCAAAAATGATGTCATCTGTCAATTGGCTCGTGAAAAAGAAAGCTGCATACACCTGGCATACTCTGTCCAACTAGGGAGAGAAAGGACCTGGTCATCTCCTTCCCTTTCCCCCTGTGCCCAGATCTGTAGCTTGAACGGTGGCTGTTTCACTGTTGGGGTAAGCCCTGAAGTCCAAGTACAGCCTCGACGGCCATGCTTCACGCTGTAATTGTCATGCTGTCATGCTATGAAGGTTCGATAGCAACGACTGAGACAGTAATATAATAATAATAATAAAAAAGATGTTTATTTCCTCACACAAGTTCTTGGATTAGTAACATCCATTAAAATAATGCGATTACTAATTTAGGAAGGATAACACAAAACTATCAGTTACTAATTTAGAAAGGATAACCTGAAACCATCGATTACTGCGTTATTAATTGGAAGGACTGCTTATCCCTACTTGAAAGCTTTCTTGTTCACTCTCCTAGTGAGAGGGCTCTCAACCTCGAGGAGTTACCTTAACCCAGCATCCCAGGAAAAGGGGAGGGGGGGGAATACTCACGGTCCAGCCGGAGAGGATGGTCAGGTCACGTTCCCGTCCCTGCTCAAACTCTCCTAGCTCCCAAGTCTCTTTTTATACGGCTGGGGCTCTGGGCAAACACTGCTTTTGCTGACTTTTTGCGAGTTTCACAATCACAGGACTGTCTGTTTGTCTGCTTGGGGGGACCCTGCTAGCGAGGCAAGACTACAACACCTCCGTATTGTTTCTTCCCTCCCCGGGGGTCCGTGCAAATTCCAGGTGGCAGACTTCACTTCTCCAGTCTTGTTAATCATTCCGCAGCCTTGCGCATGTCAATCCTTGCACATATTGGTTGGTAGACTTCTTTAGTCCTGTTAAGTCCTCTGTTCAGCAGCTTTGGGCACGTCAGCTCTTGTGCTATCAGTTCTTCTGCGTATCAATTGACAAACTTCAGTCCTGTTAACTCTTCACTCGCCCGTCAGTAATTATTATTTTTATGGAACTAGTACCCGGGAGCAGCGGTCATAAACCCACTGTGATAGGTGCTGTCCAAGCCCAGAATGAAAGGCTGGTCTTTTATTTATGTCCAATTTAGATCATAAATCCATTGTAAGCAGGAGTATTTCTTGCTACAGAAGGCTGGTGGGGAACCACTGGGGTATGACACAGTAGTGATCGCCTTGGACTACAAAAGGAAGGGGACATCTGTCAGCTAGGACCCTCTCTCTGTCACCTGCCTCCCAGGACCCTCTGGCCCAAAGCAGAAGTTTCATTCTAGTGTATCCCAGATCACTGAGTGCTTTCTGTATCGAAAATGAAAATAGATGGTCATAAACATCCGGCCCCATCTTTCTCCTGGCCCTTCTGAAGCAGGAGGAAACCTCCTCTGCCCCAGTGTGCTGTGCTTGTGCTGCAAGGGAGATCTCATATCCAGCAGTCAGGCGTGTCTCTATTTGACCTAATTTTGCAGCCTGGCTGAATTACGCGAGAGGTCAGTGGGCGACTCCTTTGCGGGAATTAGAGCCCACCGTCCTGTCTGTGCAGCCACCCGTGTTCGCTGCCAGCACCTGGCTCAGGGCATGCGGAGGGAGGATTACAGTGCAATGCCTGCAGATGATATGGATTAGCCAGGAGTATTCCAGGGAAGCTGTTTCCTTGAAAACCTGTGTTTGCTACTTGGAAAAAAAAGGTCTGGGAATTGTGTGCATGGAGAAGGGGGGTAGGAACCATTCTCCTTTGCTGTTGCAATGCTGTAGCAAATGAGGCTTGCTTGCTTGCTTGCTTTCTTGCTTTCTTGCTGACCATAACGTATAGATCCTCTGGGCAAAAGAGGTGTGAGCCAGGAGCCTTGTGGGTGGTCCAGCCCACATCACTATCCTTCCTTTTGTGTGGAGCACATGTGCATACTTCTCAGGTGTACGCGTACAGAGTCTGTGGAGAGAACAGGCTGTGCCTGTGGGTGCTTTCCTCAGGGGTATTTTTGTCTGTACATCTTTGCATCTGTGCATTTAATTGTGTGAGTTGTCACACAGACATTGGTGAGCTTGGGAGAGAGTTTTAGAGCTCGGTCTTCCTGCGGTGAAAGTTAGGGGTCGGTTGCAAGTTTAGGGTGTGGGTCTCCCTTGAGGGTGACTTGGAGACAATAGCCTGGGGTTAGCCCTCTTCTCCAGACCAGGTCTGTGTCACGTCTGGTGAGAGTGGTTGCCACCACAATGCATCTGGGTCTGGGATCGCACTGAGAGTGTGAGTACTGAGAAGGCTAAACACCGAGTTTGTCAGGATCCTGCTCTCCGGTAGGGCTGAAGGTGCTTGGAGGAAATGCTGAGATCTGTACTTGGATGGGCTGGCGTTGTTTGTGCAAGCAATATCTTAAAACAGCTGTACAAGAGAAGAGAGAGGGTGGCTGGCTGCTGGCTAACTATTAGGCATGAGAAGGAGTCTTGATCCTTCACTGCAGTGCAGCAAATCACCGATGTCCATCTCTGCCTCAGTGCCCCCATCTGTGAAATGGGGCCAGCCCTGCTCATGTCCACGGCAGAGAAAGAGACATTCCACCCCCAACCTGCTTTTTTCAATTAGTGTTTCTAAAGGCCTCCTGGATCAGTAGGTAGGCGGAGCTACTGAAATGCCACGTCTTATTAGAAATTGATCTCCAGTTAATAGACATTAGACAAATTAGAGCAGCTTATTTGGCTGGAAAGCACTTGCCGAAATGGAGGGAAACAGGAGGAAGACAGTGCGTCACCAGTCCCTTCCAATTCTTTGTTAAGATCAATAGAGCTACATTGTGTAACCCAAATTAATGGAAGATCAGGAATAGATCATCATCAAAATGGCTTGACGCTAGATCATACACTGTCTGCAGTGTGTCTTTGCCCCCTTGCCGCTCCAGGAACAGCAGCCAGCAGTCCTGGTGTCCGCTGGGGAGCATTAGGTTCATAAAACGGGGAGGAACTGATATTGGAAAAGCAATGAGGTATTAAAGGCCCCTGTGCAGTCGTAAGGCTGTGGCTGGGCACTGCTCAGTGCAGTCTGGATTGATGTGCTGGGCTCCAAGGCTGCTTGGATCTCCTGGAAATGAGGTTTGCAGATCCTTAATCCAATAGTGAGAAATAATGATGGTGATTTCAGTAAGAAACTCTGGGAGAAGGAGAGGCAGGGAGGGCAAAGGAGGGGTGCCTTGGGGTGTGGGAAGAACAGAGAATGTTCTGCAAGGTCTGTTTTTCCCTGTCCAATCTTTTCCTCTTCCTTTCACAGCCAGTGCCTCATCTGTGTTCCCTCCTTCGCACCCAGGTGGAGGCAGCTGGGCTTGATTCTGTGACCTGCGGGGCCTTGCCTTTGAAATCCACCCTTGCAATCTTCATTTAATCATCTCCCCTGGGAAACGGGGCAATTTCATGGCCAAAATAAACCATTAGTGCTACCTGAGTGGGAGCCGCTGGAGCGCTGGCCTGGAAGCGTTTGGGCCGATGGTGATGAATTCCCTTTAACTGCATCAGCCCAGGGCCTGCTGACACTGCACAAAGCAGAGTGATGGGGAGGGAAGGGTTTTCTGAGTAAGCCATGGTTTACCAAGCTCCTCTTCTGCTTAGTTATTCATTTATTTATTTGTAATGACTGTCATCTGATTTGTGTCTGCTCTTGCTGACCATCTGGCCAGTCTTCACCCGCTTGTGATCCTGCTCCTGACCACAGTCTCCAGAGACCTGGATGGATTTCAAATGCTTTATACAGAGAAGTTAATGGACAAGTTTAGTTTTGACTCCACTGGGCCTGCAATGACATTCTGAGCAGGAAGTGATGATTTTAGAAGAGTAAGAAACAGTTGAGCTCAAATTAGCAAAGTGAAAAGGATTTGTTGTTTTGCTGCCAATGACCAGTCCAAGGTACTGGGACTAAAGAATAGAGGTGAGGTAGTAGCAGGGGTCCTCTGGGTGTCTACATTAGTGTTTTAGTTTGGTTCTCACTATTGGATTAAGGATCTGGCTTTTGAAGTGAGTCTCACACTTGTCCATGCTTAATTTTCTGTGATTCATATAGGAGGGCTGTCCTAAAGTTTATGAGCTTAACTTTTCTAGCTGGAAACTAGCTTAACTAAGCTGGAAGGTGTTAATCTGCTGCAACCACTAATTCAGTCTGTGGGACCAGGCTATGATGGTTCTGAGGTAAAGCCCCCAAAGCACACGCAGTGTGGTTGCTGGGTTTTAACGCAAACTGTATCCCTCTACAGACCAACCAACCCCTATTGCACCGTGCTACTTGCTGATGTAGACTTATGAGCAGGGAGACCTTTCCAGCTCTGCTACTGGCATGATAGGTCACTTCACCTCTTTCTCACCTAGCCTCCCCATCTGTTAAATGAGGCTTTCCAAATGAGACCACCCCCATCCAACTTAGTGGAGGAATAACATATCAGCAGAGAACTATGCTATCAGATCACAGGACAGGCCATACGTTCCAGTCTGGAAGGCATGTGATTGAGGTGCTCTGGGGAGCTTAGATGTGTTTGCTTTTTGCCACATCCCTGGTTTGTCTTCCAAAAACTGGACTAAGTGCTTGTTAGTGCCACTTACTTCTTCGTCCTCCAACATCACTCTTTTTCTTTAACCCTTTTGATCCTTTTGAGGTCACACCCATGACTTGAAGGGACTCGTTGTGCCCTTGCTGCATATGATGTCAACCTCTAAACCCCTTCTCACCCTTAGAAGCCTGACTGAGGCATCAGCCACCAGTTTGCCCAGCAGACTGTGGTTGAGCATCACCCTGCTGTGGACCCAAAAGCATCTGGGGAGGCCCAGATAACGCTGACAAGCATCAGTCAAATGATGGAAGGTATCTTTTAACTTCTTTCATCTACCAGACCCATGGGCTCCTTGCCAGGATGTCTGTAGGGCTAGCCATGGCCAGGGTGGGAGCTCAGGGTAGGCCAGAGCCTGTGTCTTTAAAGATTAATAGCATTGTTTGCTCATTAAGGAGATCGTTTTGAAGCAAGCGCTAGCCAGAACATTCTAGTGCAAGCATCTGTTTGCTACTGGGAGAGGATATTTATTGTCTGATACTTCAATGGACGTAAATAAACAGCCAGACCTAGATAATGTTCAGACAAACAAACAAACAGCTGCCAGAATAGGTCCCTTGGTAGTTGACCTTCTGGAAGCATCATGCTGATGTTTTAATAGCAGCAGGCTTTGCAGAACGAAGCCCAGTGACTACAGCCACCCGGGAAGCAGGATTAATGTCTTTAAGGCAAGACCTTTTGCAGTGGCCATGCTGGTCTGAGGGAAGCGGCCCCACGGGTCCCTGATGCTCTGCATATGTGTGTTGACTGTGGGGACGTGAGGTTTATCAGGCTGTTGGGTAAAAAGCCGGTGTGTGCTGGTCCTGGGGATGTGCGTGATGATGGCAGGCACAGCGGGAGTGTTGGGTGGGACACAGCATGTTGTGTTGAAGGGTGGATGTGCTGAGGAGGGCAGACGGGGGCTTGGGTGCTGAGGATGGTAGGCTGGGTTTGCTGTGGGTCAAGGAGCATGTGTTGGTCTACAAGACATGTAGGCGCCGGGAATAGATATCTCTGTGGTGAAGGTGAGGCAGGTGTTTGTGGAGATGTGTGCACCCGTCTGTGAATGATGGCTGTGATGGGCTGAGCATTTGGAGACCTGTGTGATGTCCTGAAGGTACCTCGGCCCCTTTCTGCCTTCTCTTCCTGCTCCCACATTGCACAGGTGGCAGATTCAAGAGATAATCCCTACTGGACTTTCAGTCTGGCTCTAATCCCACAGCCGAATAAGAACATCCGAATATAAAAATAATCATGCTTCAATCAGAAGAAAACTTCATTTAGCTCAGTATACCAGCCTCACAGGTGGTTGATGCCAAAGGAGTGTAAAAACAGAGCAAACTGCTGGGGCGTGCTTCACGTTGCCAGCAATCGACAGCCGGGGGAGCTTTCTAAACTGGAGATTGTATCTCTGTCCCTGAGTTTAGCGATGATCACTTTCATACTTTGATGAGAATCTTCTCATTTCCCCTTCATAGGCTCTTCTCTGATTTTTTTTTGCAAACCCAAATGACCTGGTTCTACTTGATGTCTGGGAGCCAAAATAAAACTAGCTTTAAGAGAAAGTGCTGTTGTGCTGTTTGGTGCTGAGAACGGAGACTGATGTTCAGGGAAGGTGGAGACCCTCTGGGCTCCCTGCCTAGGACTGAACATAAGAAGGCCAGAGTTTAAAACAGGATATGGGATGGCTTGAGTTAAGGGCCAGGCTCCTGGCTGCAAGTTATGATAACTGCCTCTTTGCTGGCACCAGCCTTGCATGGTCTATGTAGTGCATGCAGCAGTGGATGAATGCCTGCCAGACTTTCTGGCTTTCTTCTGAATTTTCTTTTCTAAACTCCTTAGTTCCTAGCTTTAACTAGAGAAAGAGATTTCTGCCCTTACAGTTGTTGGGTGTGTGTGTGTGTGTGTGTGCAAGAGTGCACGTGTGTGCGCTTGCACATGTACAACGGAATAAGCGCTGTTCCTCCCTCCCTCCTCCTCTGCAAAATAATGATTTTGCAGGCAATTAGGTTAGCAATAGCTGTTAAATCACTTACAAGTATCTCTGTTTTCCTGGTGTGAAACCTCTGCAATCTTTTACCTGCACAAAACACATAGGGGAGATCCCTGGGGGCTGTGCCTCCTGTCTGCACGGATTGTTAACCCCAGCCAGCTATTTCTTCAGCCTGCCTCTTCCGTCTTTGAGCTCCTTCTCTAATGGGGCCTGGCAAAAGCTGGGGACAGTGCCTGAGCCTGGGGTGATAATTGGCTGCTTACTTATCTAGAGGCCTACAGATCTGACCCTGATGATGCTGAAAAATCAAGGTCAAAGCAGCTAAGACATAAGGTTTGTTTAGCACAGTGATCAGCAGCGAGAGGAAGGATCTTCTGCAGCCCTCTGACAGGGCTGAGCAGTCACAAGGGACTGGCAAGGGAGGCAAAGCTAAAACAGCAGACAAAGATCAGCAAGTGCTCTCTGACTGCAAGAATTTGGTGCAGAAAAGTCTTCTTGGGGAAATACGAAAGGCTTCTGCCTGGGAGCTTTTGAGCTGTCCTGGGCAAAGCCCCAACAGACAGGTTTCCATGCTTCCCAAACAGGGGTCATCTTTGTGTCTCCTTCCTTTCTCCTGACTCTCCTAAGAGGAAGGCCTCATCCTGAGCCCATTGGCCTCCATGTCCTTGTCCTCCTGAGTGAATCATACCAGTGACCACTTTCAAGCAGAGAGACTGTGATGAGCTAAAGGGATCCAGTAGGATCCGTGGACGTGACTGAGCCTTTTCCTCCTAGGCAGTCACAATGGACAGGAGGAATGGATGCATGTAGGAAAGGGTACATGGTTTTGGACTTTGACCTCCGACCTTCTGTGAGGACATTGCTGAGTATGACACTGTCATCATCAGCTACATCAAGATGACAGACTAACTGCAAATCCTCCAGCCCCCTTCAACCAGCCCAACAGTCAATGCCTGCACTTGTGCCCATTTCCTCTGGAGGAGGAAAAATCTGAGGGATGGCGCAGACTGAGAGTCCTTGAGCCCTGTCCACACACTTTGCTGCTGCAGTGTCCCATTAACTCCTCTTTGTCTCATGTCCCCTATCTGTGTAGGGGAATAAGGACTTTTTATTGTCATTCTGTGCAAGGGAAGAGCAGGGGAAGGGTAATGATGAGGACCTGTATATCATTGCTGCGCTTTGTTCGTACCGGCTTCCCAGACCCTTTGTCATTCTCTCTCTTTTGCTTCCCTTCCTTTCTCTTTGACATTCTAATATAGAGGATGATTCAATCTCAGTTTCTTGGCTGAAAGGTTGATACAGAAGGAATAAACTCATGGACTATGTGCCAGGGAACAGTGGGAATGGATCTTGGTGCCATTATTTCTCTGTGGCTTGTTATTTCCTTTGGGTGGAAAAGATGCTTTTTGCTCATCTATGAAACTACACAAGTGCAAACCAGGGACTGGGAGCCTTTGTTCTACTTTAGTCAGGAAGATATGGAGACCGTGAATACGGAGTACAAGGCAGATCCACTACAACTTGTTTTCTTCTTCTAGGGAAGGGCACTGATGTGTTTGGTTGCTGCAGGGTAGAAGGTTCTCTAAAGCCAAAAAGCAACACATTCAAAAGATAGCAAGGGAGATAAGCAATGTGTTTTCATCTGTGGAAGTCATGGCCATGGAGTCTGCTGAAGTACAGATCCCAATAGGACTGACAGAGGAACCCAGCATTCCTATGGATAGCTAGATTATCCTGAATTGTGATTAAACTATTGGAAGGGATTAGAAACCTCCTGCATCCGAGTTTTAACCCAATTTCTAGAAATTGTTTTTAGACAGGTAAAGAAACCTGTGGAGTTTTGTGCACAATCTTCTGTAGCACTGGGTCACTGTCAGGAAAGTGACTGGGACTAACAGTCTGGTTCATTCTCATAATTTTTGTTAATGACATTCCTAAGTGACAACCTGTTACGAGATGTGGCTGGGATTATAACGTGCCATATTTGTTCAGGACTGATTTCAATAACAGATATATGTAATCAACAAGACAAATAGTTTTTGTTGTACTGTATGCTCTACAGTAACACATTACCCCATGGCATATTAGCAATAAAAACAATAATAGTTTCTGACCAGCATTTGAGTGAGTCAGTCCTGCACACTCCTGTGTGTTTTTTCTCTTTTGCTCATCATTGCCTCAAATTCTACCCTTTGGGCCATCATATTTAGCTCAGTAGATTTGTCCAGACAACAATAGCAATACTGCAATAGGACTGGAGAAAAGTGAGCAGGCTCTGGATTGCTCTTCTACAATTACCTTGGGATGATGAGACCAGCAGAAGCAGTTAACCTGCTTTAGCCTTTAAGTAAGGAGGCAGGGAACAAATTTAGTTTGTGATGACAGTGGTTGCTGTCCAGAAGACATGGACCGCAATGCATTTCTCCAGTGATTATTCTACAGTCTCTGTGGAAGGACAAAAAAATATAATCTTTTTCTACTTTTGCTTTGCAGATTCGAGTGGATGGCCCCACCAAGAACACGCTGGAGTATGAGATTGTGCAGGTGGTGGATGCTGGCCCCATATTACGGGATATGGCCTTTTCAGTGGACCATGAACACCTGTACATCATGTCTGAGAAGCAGGTAGGGCACCCCACCAGTCTGTGATGCTTTGAGAACTTTTAGCTTGATCGTAATACGGACATCAGAATTGCATCTGATATTCTGAGAGTGAATGCAACAAACTACTACTACAAAGATACTTATGCTTTGTTAATTATCTCATGGATTTTTGTGCTTAGATGCCATTAAATTTTTACACTGATGCAGATTATAGAGAGGCCAGGGCAGAGAACTAAGGGGGTAGAAACCACCCCCAGTATTGCCTTATGCAGTACACGTACTGCTGGCTACATGACAGGGAATTGCTGCTGCATATGCATACCACATTGCTCTCCACCCCCATCCAAACTGTGGATGCATCTGCCACAGATATGGATAGAGTGGGTAAGTGTAACACTGAATCATTCGACTCCAACTGGAGTATTTGGAGAAGCTGAAACCTCATTGAGGCTCAGTGATCTAGAGTGTGGGACATTGCTTGCCAGGGTACAGGCTAAGTTTAGGCTGAAATTCCTGTTGTGTTATTGCTATTATTATTGAAAATATTAGCAGCCAGATTTCAGGGAAGGGCCAATCTGGGTGTTCAGCGTGGAAGCCTGGATGATTTTCAGCAAAGTGCTTGGTCTTACAAAGTTTGCTGCTTGGCGTGGGAGGAGCAAGTGCAAACTTTGCATGAAGAAATTTATTGTATGTGATTAGTTTGTGGATGTGCAAGGACTTTAAGTTTTATAACTGGCTGATTCACATGTGCTTGTGAAGAGCTTTAGGATCCTCAGACAAAGGGGATGGGTGAGGGGCTGTGGCAGGGTGATGGCAGGTACCCTGCTGTGCAGTCTCGGTTCAGCTGGAAGCTGCCAGTCACCTCATACATTGGGGTTCAATGTCTCATTGAGAGAACAGTACCTACCTGCCCTTGGATCATGCAAGTAGCACCAAACATAAAACACCCACTTGGTTTCCTATTCCCTTGACAAGCTGCCTGGAGGATCTGTCTTGCTTGGGAGGACACGTTCCAGCAGCACTTTCTGAGCAGAGGGACATCCTCGCAGCATTGCCCAGCTCCCTAGCACCAAACTCCCACCCACACTTGTTTGCTTTGCTCCCACCCTCTGCCAGCATTGCGCTGCAGTGGCCAACAGCAGTCTCCGGGATGGACATGGCCTGCTCTGTTCCCTCCCCTCTCCCACCCTGCCTCTCCTAGGGATCATTAGAGGATGTCTAGGGACAGAGATTAAGAAAATGTAGGGTGTTGCTGCCCCAGACTGTCTTTTGCTATCACACTTTAGGGACTTACTGAGCCACAGATTGCACCTAATGGTCTTCTCTTCCAGAAAAGTATCCAATTGTTTTTTTTTTTCTTGGCTTATTTTGGGCTTTTCCATCATTTAGTGACCTCCACAGTTTAACTAGGCACTGTGAGAAAAAGTACTACATTTTTTTGAAGCCTGCTGCCTGACTGTATCGTATGATGCTCACTAATTCTTGTCTTCTACAAAGCAACAGTGAATAATCACTACCTCTTCACCCGCCATGATTTAAAGACCCTCCTCACATCCTCTTCAGGTGGCTGTTTTCCAGGCTGTGGCTCACACTGAAATTATTAACCTTTACCTTATCTGGGAGGAGTTTCTTCCTGGCCCGTAAGGCAAGGATATGTGTGTTTTTTGGGTGGTTAGCAGGGTTGCTGTGGTTCTTCCCAAGCTCTTGCCAAGGGGCAGGAGCTCAGATACTACTGACTGACTTCCCTTTTGCCTCCTGCAAAGGGATAGGGGAGTTATAGTTTCCAGGCTATTTATGACTGTCATTTCTTCTGCTGGAATCATTTTATTTAAAATGTTTTGTGTCTCTGTGAGGTCTCCTGTGTTTCCTGCCCTCTCCCTGGGCTATGAATATTTATACCTCAGATACGGAGCGGAGAGGGGAGCGGCTCCGTACATTCATCTTCATTAGAGAGGCTGCGAAATGACGATAGCTCTGGAGAAGGGATGTGGTGACAGAGTGGGCATTGCTGTCTCACCTGCTCCATGCCTGGCAAGGATGGGGTGTTATCTTCAGTGCCAAGATGGAACAGGTCCCAGCAACACCCTTGTCCACCAGTGAGTGGACCCACTGATGAGTGGACTCACCGATGGGTCCCTTCTCTAATGGGGCTTGGCAAAAGCTGAGGACAGTGACTGAGCCTGGTTGACCCTTTGAGGGTGATGAAGGGTGTGCGCAGGTCCCACGCTGGTCAGGAGGTGGCTTTACAGCATCACTGTGGATGGCCCTGCTGGGGCGGGAAGGTGGAGGCAGGTGATGAGCTCCTGGTTCTGCTGAGAGTCCTTGGACAAGACACTGGTCCTCTTTCTCACCCCTTTACTCCGCCTGTCCTTCCTCCTCTTTGAGCAGAATAGGGTTCCCCCCACAGTCAAAGCCCTTCAGTGTGACAATATGTCAATAATCAACCCGTTGACTTCAGAGTTGCCCAGAATGTCCTTTTTATGCAGTTTAGCAACAAGTCTCCTCAGATATCACCACTGGCTCTGTACAGGTCCTCAGATTTACAGGGGCCTGAAGGATGTTTATCTCCTTTGGGCTGGTTGGACTTTTAATGCACACTGGAGCTCTCTTGATTCTCTCTAAGACTAATGTATGCTACTCTGTCACACTGTTCACTCGATTCTTGCCTCCCAGTCCCTAAAAAATGAAACTTGGAATAAAAGTAGCAATTTATTTCCCCCCCAGGAATTTCTAAGAACATATTCTTGCTGATATTTTGACTGCCTGCACTTTCCTGATCGTTACACAAGCAGACTCATTTTGCAACTGGCTATTCTGAAGCACAGGTTAGGTAGTTTTCTTAAGGCCACAAGTTGTTGGAGGTGCTAGTTAGGGAACCCAGGAGTCCTGAGTCCCCTGTGATTTATCAGATCCTCTCCCCCCCTCTTTGAAGCCCAAGGGTGTCTGTATGGGAGAGGTTAGTGAAGAAGGTCATGGACGGTTATTATTTTAAATCTGATCTGATTTTGTGAAACATTCAACATGACATAAGCCTTTGTCTGTCTCTGATTTTATCTGCAGCGTAGCAAGCAGTGCAAATGACAGCGCTGCTGTCGTGGCAATGAGGTTGCTATCTGTGTGCTCATGATATAACGCACTTCAAGTGTTAGGATGAATTAGCATTTTCAGGGTCTTGGTGGGTAGAGGAGGGGTGGCTGAGAGTGGGCGCAGGCATTTGCCTTCGCTAGGAACAATAAGGCTGATGGTGCCTCCTGTAAGCATCACGAGTGGAGATGGGCGATTAGAGGGGTGATGGCTCCCTGCAACCTTTCCAAAGGCAGCCGGGGGCCAGGGCTGGTCCTAGTCGCTGGTGAAGGAGGTTTCCTCCTCCTGTGGGTTTTCAAGATGAAACCGGGGGCTTTCATCTTGAGCTATGCTCCACGGGTGCAATGATCCCCCTCTCCATGGAGGCTCCAAGGGGAAAGGAGAGCAGCTCAGCCTGCTGCCTGTGGCTGATACTGGTGCTTTCACACGGCGCCTCTGAACACCAAAACATGACAAGCAGTACTTGTCAGTGCTATCAGATGTGTGGCGCTCTTAGGAACAGGATGCAGCAGCCTTTCACTAGCAGAAGGGCTCCATTATATAAAAATATATATTTTATATGGAGATTGATTGAATGAGGCAGAGGGAAAGATTTGTCACCAAGACCCAGAGACACAGTATACAAAGGCTCCATTATTTCACCAAGGTGCAGGCATATAATAAAGCAGCGAGAACGTATGTTTCAAGTCCCTATTGACAGAGCAGGGAAGGATTGGTGCTTGTGCTGGATCTGTCAAGATTTATCAGATCTGCCATTTAGTCCCAGCCTTCACGAAGGGCATTGAGGGAGTTGCAAGCAGGACGGCTGCCTCCCATCAAGCAGGAGGTCTCATGCAGCGGTGGCCGGGAGGTAGCTGCTCCAGACTCTCATCTCCTCACTTATCTGTCCCTGCATCTCCCTCTCTTTGCCACCATCAATTTGGCAGGGTTTTTTTATCAGCAGTTTCAGTGCATCGAGGTGTTTTCCTTGGGGTCATGGGGATATTGGCACTTTGGAGGCTTGTACTGTTTCTTTTTCTGTCTTTCTGGTGTGTGGAGGACCTGAGAGCCCTCTGCCTCGCACACTGATCCGAGGGGATGGGAAGCAGATGGGAGATGCTGCTGGAGGAGAAGGCCAGCAAGGGAAGGATGTCTGCAGTTTTTTCTCTATCTCCTCTGCTTCCCAGCACACATGCATGTGCTTCTTCTGGTCCCTCCTCTTCTCAGACCCTCTTTCTGACTCTCTTTCTCTTCCCAAATGAGAGACCTGAGCCTACAAGCTCCTTAGAGGTCTCTCAGCGGATTGAGTTGAAATGCCTCTTTCACCCCTTTTCCACTATTCCTGCCTCTCTCTCAAATCCCATTTCTCTTTACTGCCCTGTCCTCTCATTTGCAGATTTGCAGCTTGTTTTCTGTTACTCCTCCTCTCCCTTGCATTTTCTCTCTCTTCCTTCCAGCTGCCTCCACACTGTGGGCCGACCATGTCTTCTTGCCTCTTTGAGGCTTCAGTGTTGAAGTGCACAAGCAGCCCAGCTATGGATGTCAGGATGGGCGTGATGCTCATTTTCATGGCATAGTATTGGACTAGTTTTTGGAAAACCAACTCGATCTCCCCCTAAATAACTCTGCTATTGCATGTCAGACTCCTGGACATCTCACAGTGCTGAGTGTGTTTTGCAAAGCTGACACAGCACCTGGAAGCAACTCCAAGACATGAGAATCTCGGCTCTCCTTTGATATAGCAGGATCAAAGGGAAGAGCTAGAAGAAGCGAACTTGAAGGCTCAAAAACCAGAAGGCAAACAGCAAGAGCCCCCAATTTATTATTATTAAAATTCCAAGGCTTTTGAGTTGCCTCCTGGTTTTGGTTTACTAACGGATAGGGAAGAGACTGTTCTGCAAACGTTTTATGAACGACCCTAAGTTTGACACAAGGAAGGATATTTGCTGTCCTCGCTGTGCAAGCAGGTTTGTTTTGTGCAAGTGAGTCAGCTTCTCACTCCTGCAGAAAGTTGTGCTTCTTCCCTGTAAACTAGCAGAATGACATCCATGATCTGAGAATAACTCCCATCTGAGTACTGCTATCGCTTCCTAAACCATTCACAGTATATCGAAGGTGAGACTGGTAGGGTCATGTATACCAGAAGCAGATGGGCGTTTTTGGGGCTCTTTTAAACTTTGCCAATGAAATATCAAATAAATATGCACTTAAACTAAAGCATGGCAGAAACTACATTTGGTAAAAATTAAGTAACAGTATCACAAATCATGTTGACAGGGTCTTTTGGGCCACTCTGTGTCTGTTTCTCATTAAAATGGGGAAGGTTTATACCTATTTGTCTCCTGAGATTTATTCTTCTTCCTTTTGCTGCTGAGTCACTATCTGCAATAGAATTATCTTGTGCAAATTAGCTGAAAAGGAAGAGGTAGTGACTGGTTAGTTTACTTCTGATTTCATGACCACTGATTAAAATCTGGTTTGCTGCTTATGCAACCATATCAATTAGTTAGAGCATTCATTAATAACTTTACTTAACTGCAGCTTAATTTCTTCGAATATGGTCTTTGCACAAGATTTCAATTAACATTAACTCCTGGTTTTGGAGTGTCTGTTTCCAGGGAATTGTCAGTCTGAGCTTGTCCCCTGGCTCAGGATCATAAACTTTAAAAATAACTCAAGGGTTTTGTTTGTTTATTTGTTTGCTTGGGTTTTTTTTTGTTTATTTGTTTGTAATCCTTCAGCTTGCATGGAGGCCATGTTTTTTGTCATTTGTCCAGGATTAGAAGAGACAAAAATGATTCTGTTTTAAAATGGGACACTGAGATTGTCCAATAATTTAGTGATTCCATGACCTGGAGAATTAAAAGAGGCAAAGCTGTCAAAGTCTGTCAAAGTTTTGGCACTGCTATAGCAGATGTCTATCATTTGACCGTGCTGTGTTGTAGGCTCTTGGGACAGTGGCTTTCGTTTTTGAAGGAGGTGCTACTGTGCATAGTGTGGAAGATGATCCAAATCCTCCCTCTGTGCACATCCACTCCTGGGAGATGCTCAGGTCTTCTGCAGGACTTCACTGTTCAACTGCTGAAAGCTGGGAAGGTGCTGACAATATATTTGCTTCCTTGGAGTAATTAATTCTTCAAAAGAGGGGGCCTGCCACCCATTTCTGTGCCAACCAGCCCTGCTCTTGGGCAGTCCTGCACAAAACGGGGAAGAACAGTTCCTAGAGTTTAGTCAATCTCTAGCAAGCAGTGAATTAAATCCCAGCTGCCAGTAAAGGCAACTTTTGTTCTCTCTGACTTCTTTCCTGCCCCTCAAATACCACTCAGCACCCTCAGCAACACCAGAGACTTAGTTCTGCTCTCCTTTGCATTTGCTCTCACCTATTTAAGGGCCCAATAAATGAAGTCAGATGCCCTGGGAGAAACGACAGAGGCATCCATGCTGCATGGATGCTCAGCTAAGGATGGAAAAGACACTGTGTGAGTGAGCATGCACTCGTTTGCGAGTGCCTGTATTTCTCAGCCAAGAATGATAAAAGCAATTTGGCCCACTGGCAAAACCACAGCACGCTGTGCTGCTGACTCTCTTGAAAAAAATTCCTTATCAACATAATGCACATTATGGCAAAAAGTCGTAGCTGAGCTTGATTTTTAACTCATTTGCTGCTAGCACATGGGTATCCTGGGAGTAAGTATCTGTGTGATAATTAAGGGAGTAGGGACTCCCTTAAGCTCCTGCTGGGTGGGTTGTGTGCTCCAGCAGGGAAGTAAATAACTCAAAGGCTGGGGTAAGGAGCTGAGGAAGTGTTTCAAGGTCTTGGCAATGCCCCAAATGAGCTGTCTTTGGGAAGTGAAGAATTTCCTCTGGGGGCTGTCTCTATCACATGAGATGCATGGGCATCTGGAATTTCATCTCCCCCTATCCCTGAGCCTTGGACTTTTCATACTCAAAGTAAGCTCTTTTTATGCCTTGGAAGTGTTTTTGTAAGCCAGTTTGGTACTGCATTCAAGTGCTCCCCTTTGCCCTTAAACGAGTACTATACTTCCATTTACAGCCTTGGCTTTTTAGTACACACCCCCAAGGAGGTCACTGGATACAAATAAGATTAGGTGTCTAATTCATATTTGGCTCTGTGAATATGTCCCTTGGTTTCTGCAGGGATGTCATCTCTTTTTGCTTGTGCTAAATAACCATCAGATATCTAGTCTGAGCTTGTCTAAAAACATCGGAGACAGAAAGGTTGCTTGGGAGAATAATTCATCTCCCCTTAATAGTCATCCTGCAGATAGAGGGGTGAATCCCTCTTTGGAAACACTGCTTTCTCTTGGTCCTGCCTCGAGGGAACCTAGAAGAGCTCAGGCAGTTTGGAGGGGACTAGCTGGGAGCAGTGTGATGGTCCTTCACAGGAAGGAAGGCTGCAACACAACATGCAGACTGGTATCCCCTTGCTTCATGCTTGGAGTAACTTATCCTTGCCAGGGCCCCGTCTCTTCCAGACCTGCCCTATCCTTGAGTAATGACTTCTCTGCAAGCACATTGCATTCATCGCCGACATCCAGCTGGGGGGGAGTGTATAAGTACAGCCGCTCAAGTACTTTGCTGTTTGAGTAATGTATCTTAGCCATGGGCAGAGCCTAAGCCCTGCTTGTTGACAAGACATGAATCCATGTAACTGTCCTCTATACCAGGACACTGCTGACAAAATTTTGCAGTGGAGGGGCAGAGGAGGCTGAAGCATCTTTGGTCATACCACAAGCCTGCGACAGAGCAGCGCACTGGAGCCGAGTCTCCCAGCTTCCCTGCTGGACTTTGGGCCAGCCTTCAGGATGCTCTTATGTTCATACAGATACATAAAACATGATTTAATGCCTTATATGTTCTTTCTTATTAAAAGACCTGTGTTCAGTCACCATGGTGGCATATTTGTGCCTGAATCCTACAGTTAGGCCTTTTTTAATGTGTCCTCCATTAGCTGGGACAGAGCTATGAGTTTCAGACTGCCATCCATGGAGCTGAGCTGCATTTGGCTTGAACTTCAGCATGCCTAATGTCAGCATGCATCTCTTTGCTTGCCAAAGAATAGTCCTCTCGCCAGGCTGCGTCCTCTGCAGGCTTCTGAAAGAGGTGGCCCAGGAGCAAGAGGATGAACGGAGACATTCAAAGGCACTGAGCTCCTGCAGAGGACGTTGTAACTCACCTTTGGAAGTCCTTGCCTCAAGGTATCACTGCGGTGGGCACAGTTGTAGGGGGCTGGCTGGAGTCATGATGCGAGGAATGAGATGGGCCACCCAGCCTAGCCAGCAGTCGGGGCTTCCCCCTCCTCTCGCTGGTGTTTTTAGATAGGAACATTGGTCCCTCTAACCCGTGGGGTCCTACACAACAGCTCTGCCTTCCCACAGTGAGAGCTCCCCACTTGCACAAAGGTCAAAAATAAGTAAGACTGGAGGAAAGAGTGAGCAATACCCATGAATGCAAATGGCATTTGTAGCGTCATTTCCCTGGGCGAGAAATGGCAGGGACTATCGATCCGCATGAGCAGATGACCAGTGGGAGGCTGTGCAGACGTTTCCCCTGGGGCACAGTGCCGTCCAGCACAGCTTTGCATGGGTCGTCTGGAAGTATTGATGGCAGTGTTGTGCCTCTGCGGATCAAACAGCCCGCTCAGCAGAGCTACTGCCTCGTTTGGGGGAAATGGGGCAGATCCTTGGAGTTAAACACAGCCCTCCTCTTTTTTTGACAAAAAATCTACTCCCATCCCTCTGAGCCCCACCAGAGTAGCAGGTTGTGGTTGCAGCTGGGAATAGGTCAGAGTATTAAGGGCAGCTCAAGGAATTTAGCTGCAAATCTGAAAATCTCCATCATCCCCTCCTCTGGCCCCTGACCCTGTAATAGAGCCAGAAGAAGGGGAGAAGAAAGAGAGGAAATCTAAGAAGCTGGTGATTACATGTGAAGCCTGGCAGATCTGTAATCCTGGACTCCATTAAACACCTGTCTCCTCCAATCTCACTGACAGCCAGGTCTCCTCCTCTCTGCTGCCTTGCACAGACCTTACATTTGCAGGTCACTTTAAAGCACAAGTAGTTAATCATCTCACTGTTTTGGTATTCCACTTGAGTTCAGCCTGGGTACCAGTGCTCCCAGGGAGGGAGGATTCTGGTAGAGCAAACGGAGGCCCTGACTCAGGAAAGCCTTGAGTGTAGGCATTTCCATACCTCTTGGGTTTAAGCTTTTAAATCCAGCAAATGCTTGAGTGCTTTTCCGAATCGGTGCCCTGCGGCTGTCAGTGACTCTCTCTTAATCATTGCATTTTAAATATGCCTCTAAAGTTGCTTCCATTGCAGGCTCATGTATCTTATTACTTTCTTTGAAGAAAGTATGTGGTCTCTTAGGGCATTTCCTTACACCATTAGTGCACAGAGTTATCATCTTATAATGCCTTTTCTATTTTATGTGTGATACCTTTGAACTCCTAAGTATGTTCCTTGTTAGCGGGGATTAATAGCCATTTTGTTGTTAGACTCAGGGAGAACTTTTTAAAGTGTCCTGCAATTTGCTGTGCCTTCTGCACACTTTATTTTGGTTCTTCCTTGCTTTAGGTTCCTGCTAAATATATCTGATCACTTTATACTAGCTGACATAGTCTCTATCCCTTGTGTGCTAGGGCCAGGCAAATCAAATCCAGCCCAGAATTTGCCCTTGATATGCAAGCTGATGTATATGTTCATTTCTATTAAAAGGGTACTTTAATGTCGTACAGTATTTTCCAGTTGTGATTGGAAGCAAGTGTACTCAAGTACCCTGAAAATGATCTTCTTGTAGTGTCTCCTAACTGGATGGAGAGGTAATGGGAATCCCTGATAGCTAACTCATTTTTGCCTTGCTTTGATTTTTTTTTTTTTCTTTTCCTTTAGGAAGATAGTTTGAGTCAGTGAGCTGAGCGCTTGGCCACGACTCTGATGTACAGGGTTTATTTGTATTTCTGTTTGTACTGCAGGCTTAGCCTGCAGAGTCCATGGAAGCACGCATGTGTAGATGGACAGTGCACTCCAGGGAGACACCCACTGCTGTAATAATGATCCCCTGAAGTCCTGACACGTAGCTGTGATTGCTTCCATATGACAAACACAGTGATTCCAGGGTTTTCTGGTGGTTGGAAAGATTTGAAAGAGCAGTTAGCTAATCAAGGCAGAAGGTTGTGCTGATAAGTCAGTAGGTGGCTGTCTGTCCTTTCAGTGGGTGTCGTACTCCTACAGGACCATTTGTCTGCCAAATGCCCCACACGCCATTGCCTGAATAAGAGTCAAAGTGAAGTTGAGAGTCTTTGAAACATGATCCTTAAACTCTTAGTCCTATTGTCTTGTCCCAGTCCAAGCACTATTCACTCCCACTCTGACTCCCTAGAAATCTTTTCCTCGAATTCACTTGATGAATGGGTTCTTCTTGTCCTCTAGACCTGAACTCCTGTGTATGAAACTGCTCTTATGTCAATTCTGTGAAAGCCTGGATCCATTAATGCCTCTGTGGTGTACTCATGAGCTTATAAAGTGATTTGGATTTGTTGAGGATGAAAGACTGTGTGTTAATATAAGATCATTATTCTTGTGACATAGTCTGGGCAGCTTAATCTGGAATGAACCTTCCATGCTCTTTTGAAATTCACTGATCAGTAGTTTCAGTCCCAAAGGGCACACGTAACCATGTGTTTCCTCGAAGCATCATGTCAGGAACATGTTTTGGTGAAGTGTCATCTCCAGGATGATTCATTTAAGTTTGGTTTCTGTGCCTGGCTTCACAGAGCACTGGCTTTACATCTGAGCAGGAGACGTAGGCAGAAGTTGGCACTGACCCCATCTCCATCAAAGCAAGGCATCCTCCTCAGGAACTATACCAGTATCTACAGTGAACCAGTGACCATTCTTTGGCCCTGAGACCAAATGGCACAGTATAACCTATGCCTGCAGAGCTCAGTTCTCTTACTCTCCTGAAAGAGGAGTAGCCCCATCCAAATTGGGTACCGGCAATGGTACCCCAAGCCAATAAAAACCCCAAGCCATTCTCGGACATTACCTGATAGACTGCTATTTGGGTTGTCAAACCCATGCAAGAGATCATGGAGAATTTAACAGTGCTCAGGCTCAGAGACTGCCTGTTTTGTTGGTAGTATAGATGTAGCTAAGGGGCTCAGTATCACTGCAGCAGTGCTATTTTCTTCTCCTTTGGCTTTGATCCTGAATCCCATCCACAGTTGTTTTAATGAGGAAGTACTCTGGAAACATCAAGTGTGTGACAGTTTTCCTAACAGGTGGAATAAGTTTGTTGTCAGACAGAGGAGGTGCCAGTAAAAAAAAGAAGGACTTGGACTAGAAAGCCAAGTCCTGAAATGTCATTAGACTGGTATGTCTGAACTGTGCCTCCTTGCAGAGGAGAGAGGAGAGGATGTCTGCCAAAGCAAAGGAGGAGGGAGAATGGAAGGTGTCCTGATGTCCGTTCTATTGGAGCAGGATCTGAAGGGCTTTGCTGTGCAGGTTTTTTGGGTGGGAACATTCCCAGTATAAGATCTGGAAGGGAAGATTGGAAAGTTTTCCAGTCTGGATGTCACCTGTGTGTCCTGTCTGGATGTCTGGTCTGATCCAAGTGAGGAGCTAGTCTGAGGAGAGACACTTGGATCAGACCTGCAAAGTCTGCTACTTTTGACCCAGCTATGTCAAACTGCAACAGAAGTAAGGGCTTGGAAGTCACATAGAGGAGGAGGAAACATCTCAAGAAGAGTTTGCAGGGCCAGCAGTTAGAGGAATCCTCTTTTGGCTTCTCCATGGAACAAACTGATCTCCCAGACATTGGATGGAGAATATGTACGTAACTCCCTGATTGCTATTTTTGCATTCCCTATAATTGTTTCTGAAAACAGTGTTGACATTTAGGCAAGGCTCTTCAGATAGCTGCTACTGCAAACATTGAGCGCTCTGAGCTTCCCTGTGTGCTCTGGCTGGGCTGAATTTTTTCATGTTTTGCTACAGACAGCTCAGAGCGAAATGTTAGTAAGGGACAAGACATCTTTCACCCACAGGATGTGGTGTCGAAACAAGCCAAGAGAGATTTGGAAACCCTCTGGTCTCCAAAACAGATGGGGAAACATTGTTATTTTCTTCTGAAGGGAGCTGTGTGCTCTGGTTTTCATAAACAGACCTCTCCGGCTCTCCCTGCTGTCCTCTTACCACCATGCATTCGTCACCAGGCAAAGAGGGGTGAAGAGGCAGGCAGCGGAGTTCACAGCCCAGGTCTGAGCAGCCTGTGGGATGTGGAGTACGAATCCTTACCCACTCCACCTCACTGTGCAAACCGAGCACCTTTGCATTCCTTGTGCCCTCACTCGGCACCCTTGAAACCGAAGGGCATTTGGCGACTGGATCAGGCCCAGAAGCTAGTCTAAAGAAAGTCTCTTCTTGCTCTCTGCGAGCTGCTTGACGTGTAAAGGAAACTCATCTCCTTCTGCCCTAAGACACCAAGGGTTGTTGGCTCCTTTCACGTGTCTGTGCTAGAATCGTCACCAAAATGGCCATTTTCCTTGCTGTTTCAGACTTTTTCTGTCTCTCCCTAAGAGCAATATCTACCCCCAAGGCTCTTGCCTCGAGCCATGAACTGGCAGGCTGGTCATTATAAACCGCTTGGCAGTGACGGATTATGGGGGGCTCCTTCACTATGCAAAATGTGGAACTGATTGTCTGCGTGACCCCATTTAACCTCAGGAATTCTGCGTTTAACCTGGCTTTAGACATAATAAACTCCAGCAATTAGCAGAGAAATTCACCGGTGACATGTCTAATTGATTGGAAATGCCAGTCCCCAATGAGACACGAAGCAGCCCTGCACTGGAGGGGAGCCCCCTGACAGACAGCAGCGTGGGCTGCCTTGGCGAGAGGGTCGCAGGGACACTTTTGTGAGGCAGGAAAATGCAGCGAAGGAATGTGAAGCATGCTGTAGGTTTGCTTTTCTTTCCAGCTATGCATGCTGCAGGTTTGCTTTTCTTTACAGCTAATGGACTTGGCGAACGTGCTATCCATCACTAATTATTTATCCCTTTATTCAGCACTTTCCTAAGGTTGAGCTCACACCTTCAGGAAAACACATCTAATCTCTACCCAGTTCATCTTAGCTATGTGCTTGCAAAGACAAACCCACCATAACCCCCTTCCTCAAATTCAGCTTTTTGCGCCCCACAGACGAGGCAGGTGTGAACCCTATTTGGGAGAACTGCTGTTCAGCGCTTCAGTAATATAATCCATTATCTTTTCTCAGGTCACGAGTTGACAATAGTTTATCTCTCATGGCGGTGTACAATTGCGATATCCCTTCCCTGGGCACTCATTTGTGTCTCTAAACTGACGACAGTTGAAAAAAAAATTAAATTTGGGGGGTTTTTTTTGGTGTTTAAAGTTGGATCAGTTCCCAGCCTGGCTCACAGCACATCCTCATGAGCATTTGTGTGCACACCTTGGAGGCTGGTACGCTGTGACACAGGAAAAGGAACAAGATGGGGGCAGAGGAGGGATTACCTTAATCAGATATTGCTGTATCTTCTGTAAATCATGGCCTCCCTCATTTCTGCAAGCTGTGAGCTGGTTGGAAAGTTAAGTTTGGTCAGTACCCATGCATGAAACTAAGAGGGAACATTGGCAGGCACTGGGAATCAATTTTCTTGTCTGTTAAATCATTATAATGGTACCTGGCACAGTCTCACCATGGGGCAGACTAGCTGTCTCCCAGACAGCTCCTGGACACGGTTCAGGGGTGAGCATGGCCAGCGACTTTTCCTAAGAGCTGGTTTGGTTGCAGCTGCTCTGTTTGCAGGCTAAAAAAATTTAATGTTGTGTACATGTGCTATTCAATACTCATTGGCCTTAGTTCCAGAGAGTAATGCTGAGCACGTTAAATTTACTAGTGCATATACAGCCTTACAGAATAGTATAAACACAGTGTTACATGATTTGTGTAGCTGGACAAAGTGTACCACTCCAAAGGCTAGGAGGTACTGTAAGCTGTTAGCCTGCACATTTAGTGCTCTTAGCTCATACTCTTAGCTCATCCTTTGAAATACTGATTAAGATCTGAGGTCTATCTATCATTTAAACAAGGGAAGCAGAGTGGGTACATGTTTGGGGAAAGCCCACCGGAGTGGACTTGCTCCATGGCTTGACCATGATCGACATGTAATTAGCATGATTCCTGCTTTGGTTTTACCCTGTGCCAGTCAGCACTCTTCCAGGCAAGGATCGGGAATACCAAGACTGGTCCCAGGGGCAGTAGAGACACATCAGCCCCTTTTTCTGAGGAAAGGCGAGGACAGGAAAATTTAGGGGTGCATGGTGTCAGTTGTCGTCAAAGCTATAGAAGGGTCCTTGGCCTATTTCATTTAGTGCTGTGGACTTGACCTTGGTGGATAACAGCCCGCTGCTGTTAGCTCTTCATGAAGACTCTCCATTCGCTAACACAGAGCAAATCGATGGGTTGATGGGGATGTCTGGTGTCTCACAACCAGCTGGTGACTCCTGCTGTTTTTGAGATGTCAAGAGTTTGCCCTGCCCCTGCACACCCCAGGCTGGTTTGCCTGGGGGGGCACCACCCACTCCCAGCGAGGGGAGGCTCTGGAAACCAACCTGGGGCTTCAGGGACGCTTTTAGACCCTGCACCACTAAATTAAAAAGGGAAAAAGAAATATGGTGACAACACCATATGCACTGAAGCATCCTGTGGAGATTGCGGAGTCTCAAAACAAACATTAGATGTGTAAACAGTGTAGCAGCATTCCTTCACGAGGGGAGCTGCAGATCCATTTATTGCCTTCTGATCATTTATTTTCATTAATTTTCATAGCTAAACAGATAAAAGTGCTTGTGGCGAATATTGTAGGCTCTCCCCACTCCCACACAAGCCAAATAACCTCCCTTTTTCTCTACCAGCCTATCTTTCTTTTTAAACTGACAATCAATCCACCTACTACTAGTTGTAGCACAAAGTTTATACAATCAACTGTTTACACCGACTCCTGGCCCCTGTCTTCCACAGGGTTGTATTCACTTACCATCAGGGTGTTATTCTTTCTACTTAGAGGAACAACAAAAACTTGGAGATGTGCAGAAAGATCTTTTAAATATTGAAGTCTTCTCATTTGACTTATGTGTATGTGTTTATAGATGTCTTTGTTTGCTTCCTTGTGCAGCTGCTTAAGGGACGGAAGGAGAATTCACCCATGGTAAAGAATTGTAGTTTTGAATCTTTTTTTCCCTAAGTAAAGGGAATATTTGTGGGTTTTAGCATTGCCAGTTTCCCTCTAGGGTCTTGCAAAAACAGTCAGCTTCTTTACTGGCCAGATGAAATTTTCTTCTTCGATTGGGTCAGAACCCTGGAAATATCCTGTGTATTTCAATGGGATGGTGTTTGTTTTTCTTGCTCCCGTTTGTTTCTTTCTGCCATCCTGCATCTCCACAATATTATCTTTTCTTCTCCAGTGAAAAGTTACCCTGAGTTTAGTGCTGAATTTTTGGAGAAAAAATGTTGGCCTGATTCTGTGATTTGCAGTTACCCTGGGATGCTGCCCTTTTTGCTGATGACTGTGAGAGAGGTCAAGTGGAACATAGACCCAATGTAGTTATTTATTGTCTCCTTATTGATTTCTTAAGAGTCAGAAGTCCAATCTACAGCTTTCAGAATATTTGTGACATACCAAGACAATTCATCCAGGTTACTGCCTTTTCCCAAATTCCCTGTTTCTTGGGTCAGATTGGGAGCAGGCTGTGGGTGAATGAATTTGCTCTAGTGGCAGCAACTTCCCTGCATCTTTCACTCATCATGTAATAGGTTTGTTGCAAGAGGATAAGGGTGACTGGGGGGATAAAGCACAAATTCTTGTGATTACAGCTTCTGGCTGTAATATCTCCTAGGAATGTGCAGTACTTGTGACATATAGCAAACATATAAATTCTGGACCTACTGCACATTTGTAGATCTGCTGTACTGCTCATGCCAGGTCATGGGAAAAGGGAAAAGCCAAGTCATATAGGTGTTACCTGGCACTTCTCCTCTCTGGCTGAAAAAAGGAGGCACCATTGCCCTAACATAAGAAACTCGCCATCTGTGAGGGGTTAGACAGATTTTGGCAAGCCCCAAAACACTTAACAGCCAGAGCAGAGAATCAGGCTTAGTTTTTCCAGCTGTAATGATTTGTAGATGATAAAAAACATATAGCCTAATTGTTGTATGACGAACCAACATGCAGCATTTTGTACATATATATCCAGGCACGACCCCACAGGATTTTATAAAATATGAGCCTTGTTCTGTAGTCCCTTTGTATGATCAAAGTCTTCCAAAGTTACTGGCATCTTTGGGTGCCCAAATATATACTTATGTATTTAAAGAAGTATATAGAAATCGCCACATCTGCCTGGGAAGTACGTTTGGGATAGAAGGCAGCATGTGTTTGGCAACACACTCTACTATTATACTAATGCGTCCACAAATGCACTGGGAGGCTGGTGCGTGGCTGTTTGGATAATGGAGCGGCTGGGCTAATAGAATTAGGATTGCATTCACAGCCTGAATGGGGAGGAGGGGAACTGTCCGTTTCGGTCTTCCCAAGCATCTCCTGACATCTTATTCCCCCCTGACAGCCGAAGAAGGGAAGAGGGAAAGGGGGAGGTCTGCAATAGGAGAGAATAAAGCCTACTGCGCTGACATGATGCTGGTGATTTCTGTCCCAGCTAACAAGGGGGGGACCAAAGCACTGTGGGGGATGCCTTCCTCTGGGCAAGGCTTGTGAGCAGAGACTCCAGCAGAACGGAGTCGCTCTCGTGCGTCACAAACCAATCTCCCCTTGGAAGGGACAAAGTCAGAAATGAGTTTTGTCGCTTGGGCTCCAGACAGCAAACAACCATGATTTAATTAACCCAAAGGGCCCTACTGGCCTGTCTTTGAGAGCTCAGGACACTGCAATGTGCAGATGAGTGGAGGCAGGATGTAGCATGAGGGGAGAAGAAAGTGAAGACAGGTGGCCGTTGGACCATCAGAAGCCATCTCAAAACACTTTGCTTTTCACAGCCAAAAGCCCTTTACAATTAGTGATGATATGATTTACATTTACTTTACAGCATCTGCATAATGGAGTATAATGCACAGAAAATTCAGTCACGGGCTTCTAAAAGCTTTTGGGGATTGACAATTCCCACGGAGCAGGAAATCTCCCTTTTACTGCAATGGGAAGTGAGTCCGGCCTTTACAGAGAATGTGTTTATTGGCTAAAGCAGAGCTCAAGTGCCAGAAATCTACCTACTAAGCTCTCTGACCTGTTAGCTGTATTTGCGAAGTGCCCATCATCAAAGTCCCTTTAAAGGCTTTCCCTTTCTTTTCCTCTCTTGTGATGGATTCATTGGGACCTTGGACTTGTTGGTCTCCAGGCACTTCCCTTGGGCAGGAGGCTTTTCATCCCAGCGGAACGAAAGACAGATGAACGATACTTGCTGTCAATTAGGTGGAAGACCAGGGACTGCTGAAAGCTGAACTGTCTCTACCCACATGTGGCAGGCTTGGTGGGCAGGTTTGCTGTGCGAGGGATCATTCTTACTTGCAGAAAGTCACCTTGGCCAAGGACCTGTGAAATTTTAATGCTCCCCACCAAATATTGACTCTGTGAGGGCATCTGAGTAAGCCTTTTATGGAGAAGTCAATAGTTGTCTGATGTTTCAGTGGATAATGTTGCTTTTCTCTGAATTTTCACTGGATTCTGTTGGCCTCTACCAAATTTGCTCGGCAGTATCCGAAGCAAGAAAAAAATATGATTAGAAGGAAGTGTTCCCTCTGGAGGCTGGTCAACACCACTTCTGTCTGCAGAAACGTTGTCTACTTCTCCCTGCCTTATGAAGTCCTTTCGCTGTGCGCACCCCACTCAAGTCAGCAGCACATGTGAGCCCTGCAACTGGGCCTGAGTGTAATCACTTTCAGCACTGGGCAACCCTTTTCCATTTGGCTTTCCAGGATTCTGCTACAGGATATGTAAAGTCAAAACTCAGGTGTTCGGATACCACTGGTGACAGATGCAGTAGAAAAACCATGCTAAATACAACACTACCAGCAGTTTTGCATGAGCAGTGTGGTTCTTCTTCCTATTGGAGATTATGGCAGAACAATCCTGCTACTCCATCAAGAGCTGACTTGAGTGGTTCTCATCTGTCCACTAGGTAAAGAAGCCCTGGATTAGATTTTAAATAGGGAAGGCACACTAGTAGATGTCTTTCTGCACTCAAGCTAATCAGTTAAATCCTGCAGCAAAGACTCCTTTCTGCCCCTGTAGTATGATAACTCTGCCATCTTGGGCAATTCAGCATCTGCCCTGTACAGACCTGAGATGCAGAAGTATCCCAGTGGGCTAAAAGTAAATATATTACCTTTCAGGTAGCAAAAACAATGCTGCAGGTTAAATTCTGTAAGTTTACCATCCATTTGGGTCTCAAGTTGACTCTTAAAAGAATAAACCTGTAAACAGTGTAGCACCAATATATTGAACAATTAAAGCACTTGTTTTCAATTGCAGTTGATATTCATTATATTTTAGTTTACAGTGTAAGCAGGGCAGCTATCAAAATGAGTGATAGAAGGAGCTAATTTATATTTGTTTGTGCCTGTAGGAGCTAGAAACTAAACCCAGATGTGCAAGGAGAGGTAGAAGCCTTTTATTTCAATGACAACATAGGTGTCTGAATAACTGTAGGAATCTGGACTTAAAACAAATGCAAAGGATTTGCTTTGAGGACTAAATGGCACAGGACTTTTGGGTTCATTTACATTGCTCTTTTAAATTTACTCAGATCAGGAGTAAACTTTTGAATAAATCTCCCAGCTGTCTCCACTTACCAGCTTTGGTTCTCACCTGGCAATGGCTCAGATTGTGTCAACTGGTCTCTTTTTGGACAGCACTAAACCAAAAGCTATGCCCCAGGACCATGGCTAATGCTGATGGGTGTTCAGTCCATGCAACCAGAATGGGTATCTCTTGAAGTAAACCCCCTGAAACATACACAGTTTGTGAACTGGAAACATATGCAATGTGTACATTGGGTCCACAGCTCCTCTGAAATCTACAAATCTGCTTCTGCTGCACCTCACTACTTACTGTTTTATATCTGCTCCTCGGACAAGGCTTGCGGATCCCTTGTGGATCTTCACTCACCAGAGCTCATCTCGTCTCACCTGGATGCTCGGATTTCTGGCTGATGCTTTAGCTGCTCTGTGGCATACCTGAAAGACACTCACACCTTGGGCTGAGGTTTTTGTGGTGGTCACGTCAACCCTGGATACCCACCACCAAAGCACTGCAGAACAGGATAGCCTGGCATGTCGGCAAGTCTGCACAATATTTCTTTGGCCAAGAAAAAAAGCGAGTGATGCTTGTATGAACAGTGACATATTTAAAAGGTGTCTCCACTTAACTGGAGGTCATAGTCTATATTCTCTGTGAGTGGTGGCATCATTTCATAAAAAAGCTTTTTCATTAATTAAAGTCCCTTAACCTTGAATCATGCTCAGGCTTTGGTATAGAAGTTTCATTTTTCTGATCAATATATATTACCATATTTCCTAGAAAGAAGCTTTCACCCCCTCACTTAATTAGCAGATGAAGCTAACTGCGTGCATTTGAAAGCATTTTGTGCCTCTAATATCCATTAACTAGATCAGAGTTGCAATTTTCCTGTCCTTATGGACTTTTGTCCATATCAGTAACCCAAAGGAATATAAAGCATTGCTTGTTCTCATTCAAATGACATTTCAATAAATGCCAGGGGGAAGATCACACAGACCACTAAGGGCCACCTACAGACAGGCTTCTCTGGCAAGTGATGAGGTGAGGCACTTAGGGCAGTTAACTTCCAGGCAGGGAGGAGCACTTAGATCTCCCACTACTCAGGGTCAGCAGATCGTGTACAGTTGGTAGAGAAGCCTGACTTTGTTATGCACGTATGGCAGATAAATATATCCCAACCCATCTTTCTTCTCAGTCATTGTCTGGAGAGCCAGTCTGGATTGTTCACTTCTCTCTGGACCATAGATGTTAAAGTGGGTGGTCTGAATTTATCCTTAAATTTCTCTGTCGCAGCTCCCCACCTGGAAAAAGGAGATAATGTTTCCCTTGGGCTAGTCCCATCTACCAGCTCCTTTCAGAAGGGTCTGGCATTTATCTGCGTGTAGTACCCTGGGCTGCTGATCTTCATGAGGTTTCCAGGCAGGAACATGGTTATTAATTTATCCATAATATTAATGGAATCGTGGAAGAGGGGGAATTGTTTTATCTCAAAACTCTTCCTTCTCCTCCAACTTTCTACGCTCTGGGGGGGCTTTAGGGATTGTGGGCACTTAGCATCCAGGGGCAGAGCCCTGCAGGTGGACTCACACACCAACAAAACTTTCTTCTTTCCTCCCACTGGGCTGGATTTAATATTCTTGTTTCAGTCCCTTTGTACTGACAACCTAAAAATTAATTGCCTGTGCACATGAGAGGTGAATGACCAGATGCCTGGAAAAGCACAACAGAATTATTGAGTGATTCTGCTTTAATTAAGTGCTTCAGAGAGCTGGGATTGGTGGGGCCCTGTGCTTGGTGCCAGTAGCATCATTGAGAGGATGTGAAGGAACGGCTGCTGCCAAGGGATGATGGAAGTTACTCGAGGAATATAGAAAGCTATTTTAATGCTGCGTTCCTTTGAGAAAGCTAGAGCAATAGTCAATAACCATAAAATCACTGGGGCAAAGCTGCAAACACACCAGGGGCATCTCTCAAGCACTTAGCTCTGAGAAAGGAGGCCTTTTATCAATGAGAGGAGAGCACAGCAGACCAGCGGCTGTGAATTGTCTGCCAATAGGGAAACATGCAGCACAACCTCTGCCTAAAGTTGTCACCATTCAAATCACCCAAGAGGGAGCAATTCTGGGGGTCCAGACTTCTGAGTCTACTCCCTACTGAGCTACTCATTTTCTAAGGCAAGATGGGTAAAACAGTAAACACCCCTGCACGCCTTGGTTTCTGTGACATGAAAAGCAGGCTGGAATAACCTCTTACGACAGTAAACAGCGTGAAACTGGTGTACAGCGTCCTAGTTAACAGACCACAGTACTGGGATTCCCAACACTGGAATGTGGCCATGTCAGGGTTCTTGCACAACCTTCTGCAAACTGTATCATGGTGGTTCCCATCCTCACTCAGCAGAGCACAGGCCGCCAGGGTCAACATCACTGAATTCATCTCTGTATATTATAAATATACTGCAAGTGACCTGTTCACGTAAAGTGCCCCTACAACACCTGGTTTTCCAAGGCCCTGTTTGTTTCTCCCCTTACCTTTCTGGAAAAAAGGGAAGGTTCATGGCCCAAGAAGCTCAGGAGCTCAGAACTGGAAGTGTGGGCCTTAATTTATAAGAGCTTCAAGCCACGCTAGTGGAGGATGCTATCCAAGGGGAAACCCTTGGTGAAACAGCTCCTACAAAGTCAGATGGCTACCAACAGTGGCTTGCACTTCACAGCCACATTCACTCTCTTTGCTTGTCCTTCCTACTGCTTGCTCAAAAGAGGCTTAGAGCAATGTGGCTGTCACTGGTGGTGTTCAGCTTGCAGAGGAATTGCTGGGACATGGTGGCTCCATGGTAATGCATCCACCCTTCTGGACTGGGTGCCCGTGTGCTAATGAGCTGTGGGTAGAGCAGATGCATTTAGGCAGAAGCGGTGGCATTCATCTCACCTAACAGCAATGTGTTTGTCTCCGTGACCGCAAGGAGGGCAAGAGAGGGTCAGATACAGGCAGAGAGACGCTCAAGGTTCATAAGGGGTTAAACAGAATAGGTTTAATGAAGGACTTGCTTACACTACAAATTGCACGGGGAGCCCTGGGAACCGTGAGGAGTCGCTGGCAGGAGGCTGCTGGAGGCATGGGTCGGACACCCAGGCAGAACTTGACTCGTTGTTCGTAAGGGCCCCTTAAATCTACTAGAACTATTTCCTTATCTCAGCTGTGCTAACCTTGAGTAGCTACTGCCCAGAAAGCAGCTAGACGCTGTTGACAAAATGGAATATGTATGCCTGGCCCTGATGGGAATTTGGTAGGCGTGTAGTTTCACACGCTGGGTGTACTCTGTCAGTCATTGACTCCTCGCCAGATCTTCCGCAGGT
The DNA here is from genome assembly GCF_036417845.1 of Apteryx mantelli. Classification (NCBI taxonomy): domain Eukaryota; kingdom Metazoa; phylum Chordata; class Aves; order Apterygiformes; family Apterygidae; genus Apteryx; species Apteryx mantelli. The sequence goes on along the minus strand of NC_089978.1, from coordinate 219,519,185 downwards.
GTTCTCACTACAGTCTCCATCAGGATGAAGCATCCAGACTCCTGCTATTGGCAGGAGAGAGAAATTGGTCCTTTCATAATGTAATGTAATGTACATTACATTATGGATACATAATGTACATAATGTACATTACAATGGATGTAATACACTTGGCTTCCTGAACGTTCAAGCTTAGGATGGCATGAACAGGCCTCAGCAGCAGCAACATCTCTCCACTGGTTACAAAGGGAGTCTAGACAGTTAATTTGTATGGATATGTCTATTTTCTACAAGGGAAGGTTCTTACTTTAGATGTCCTATATACCACAGCTAATGGATCTTGGCTTGTGTCCAGCACCCATGGTCTTTTTAGCTCACGAGGTCTCCGTGATCCTTACAGAGAAGTTCCTTTGGACTGCCTGCCCTGTCACCAGGGAGCACCCGAGGTATTTGCCCAAGACTCCCACCCAAAGCTGAGAATTGGCTGTAGTCAATAGTTCCAGTCATGATGGCAGAGTGTCAGCATGTGGCCTGCGTCCGCTGGCCTATGGATACATTTCCCCTTGATTTCTCATCGCCTTGGGAAGGGACAGCAGTTTCCACTGCTCTTCTCTCTCTCCAGCCTTCTTGTCTGGGTCGTTGCTCTGTGCAGCTGAGGTGGGCTGAACAGACACCCTTCCAGGGACTGCTACTCAAAGAATGACCAGAAATGGTTGCTACAAAGTGACACAAAGGTATCACTTCTTCAGCCCTCAGTCTTAGGGCTTGGACTGAAAAATCCAGCAAGTCTCATGCTGTACTTTGCTGGCCAAGGTTACAGCCTTTTGGATTTTCTTGTCACCTCATACTTGACTGCAGAGGAGAGTTCTTGGACAGTGTATAAAGCAGTGGAACAAGAGACCAGGCAACTTCCAGGGGCACAGATCCCAGACAATGAGATATCCCTCCTGAAGTTAGTACCGTGGCTGAGATATCAAGGAATATCAGGAAGACTACTGCAAATCCTCTGGTAATTAAAGATAGCTACAATATTTTAGCCCTTTCTTCAGAGTCTCAAAAAAAACCCAAACGCAGGTTACTGCTATAGGAAATGTGGCTGGGGACCCCAGAGGAGAAAAAGCTGATGGAAAATTCTGAAGGAATTAGAAAAATCAGTGATCCTTGTCAAAGTCCTTCATGGACAATTGCGGGGCTGTTTTCCAGAGTGCATCAAGTGCTTAGAAATACAATGAACCTGTGGGAAAAAGCTTCCTTGATGAACTTTGGAAGCTCCTTGGTTTGGTTCATATGGCCAAATTCCAGAAGAGATCAGGACACACCTCAGAAAGTTTAATTTCTCTCCTGGGCTATTTATATTCTCCTCTAACCTTCTGGGCAGTGTGATTGCACATAATTCAGCAGCTGAGTTCTCATGTTAGAAAACACTTGATGTAATATACCTGAAAGACCAGTGATTGTCTTTGTGCTGAACACCAGGACAGCCAGAAAAATGTATGCTATCAAGACAGGGGTTGTGAATACTGACTGTGCTACAAGAAAATCTCCAGCGATACTTAGCTATAGGAGGCCAATCTGTTGAACCCTTGAGCTGTTGTTCAATATATGAAAAAGTTTGAAAAGACGGTCTGGAAATGCATTTGGATCTTTTGGGATGCAGATACCTTGTAACGTGAAGATAAATTTAATACAGAGCCCAAGATCAAGTGCCAAGGATTTGGAAACAGTGGGAGATGGACATTAAATTTGATTGTTGTCTGGAGGAAAACAAAATGCAGAATATCCTTCTATATGCATCATCATGACTGAACCCTCAAAGATGCTCTCAAGTCTTGTAGAGGTACAGACAGGAAACTGCAGTAAAAGATTAATGGGCTCTAAGAGCCTTCATTGAAGTTGAGTGCATAGAGACTTTGCAGGACAGTCATAATCACAACATATATGTATTTGTCATGATGTTCCAGTGGCCCAAGGCAAGTATAGCAGCTCAGTGCTTGAAGGTATAGAAGTGATCATTTGGCAAAGATCAGCTCCAACCTATTTAAGCCAAAAGTGAACATCCACCTACAGTACCTACAGCACACTATCCCTCTGTCTTTTTATGTGCTCATGAAGACTCTGGATTTTTGCACTGCTCCTTTAATTTTGATGGCAGCCTGCTTATTTCTGTGGTGCCAGTAAACCTGCAGTCTGTATGTAAAAAAATGAGATCACAGTGTGGCCTGCTTTATATCTGTATATATACACAATGTTTCTCCCAGCATGCGGAATGAAGGAGCTCTTGAGTAATTTTTCATTGTTGCCTTTATGAGCATCAAAGACAAAAAAACCCGAGTAAATAATTTATTCCAATGAAATTACTATTTACTATGCTGCATGCTGGGCATTAGTCTGGCCAGCACTTGAGATCTTGGACAGCTCCTCTTTACTGTATGTGATTATTTCTATTTTATTATGGGGAATCTATTAAGTCTCTGTGTGTGCATATGCATACACATAAGAACATGTGTATGTGAGGGCAAGAGATAAAAGATAAAAGAGGCACGGCTTCTATCTGTATGTGCATGTTTTCTACATGCATGTTCAGATATATCTGTTTTAGACATGCAGGCTCTCTTTATAACCCAGCATGAATATGGAATTCGTGTCACCTAACTTCAGAATAGGATTGGCCATTTGTAGTCATTAAAGAGTTCTTAGGGAGCTTTTATTTTATCCTAGAACAGGGGTTTAAAATATATCAGATGAGCTGTGTTGTTTGTGTATGCACACTTGGTGTAAACACATCCAATTCTAATTAGGTTGTTGTCCATAATAACATGCTTTTGTGTGTTCGTGTAATAGACACATTGTAGTTTTATTTACTGGCAACATATAGGTGAGTGTACAGCTGTGTGTGCTGCATGTATATTTATATGTCTAAACACATGACAAAACTATACTGGTGTTGTGTTACAAAACATGAAGCACTAGGAAGAAATAGAAGGGAAGGAAAAGAGGATGGATCTGTATCTCTCTCTTGAGGGTATACCCTATTAGAAGTATCAAAGAGGGAGGTTCAGGGTTAGATATCTTCTCAGCTTGTCGTAACTGTTCAGGAGTTAAGGTTAGCTGCATGTCAACACCTTGCTCTGTGTTACATGGTTTAAGCTATAAGGATCCAATCCACAAGACCATAGCTAAAGGTGGCTCTCTGCTCTTTTCATCAAGCTGTGTCCACTTCAGTGCTGATAAGGCCGTTGCAATACCAGTGTTTGATCCTGGTGAAGTATCTGCTTTATGTTGGGATTTGCATCATGGAAATGGTCCCACAGACTTCAGTGGGTGACTCACAGGTACATGATTTGCACATAAGGGCAGGAGATGCAGTACAACTACAAATGCATCAGCAGTGAGGGTGCTGGCCTGGGCCTTAGGAAACGGGGTTTTGCCCTAACCCACAAATTCAATCAATTTCTATTTCTTCTTTTCATTATTCTGATCTTTAGGAGCTCAATTAATTTTATCTCTGATATCCTGGAGCTTTCTTTCTCCCTTTACCTTCTGCCTCTTTTGTCCATTCAGACTTGAACAAAATATCTTTCACTACTTGTCTGCAGTACTACACTGTGCATAGCACAGTGGGACCCTTCTCTCAGCCAGGGACTCTCACAATACAAATAATATATCACAGGCAGATGATTACTCTGCCACTGACATTGTTCAATGGCTGATACTTAAATGAAACAAGCCACAAATTCATGCAGAGTGCATGTGTGGAAGAGCAATGCTAGTGCTCTTTCCTTGCTGATTTCAGCAATTGGTTGCATCGGTAAAGACAGACTAAAACCTGAGACAGAAACCTGGGATGCGGCATCCCTGCAAGATCAGGTCTTAGAGAAATGAGACTACAGCTAGGGGAAATAAAAAGAGGGGAATAAACAGGGCTTTGAGTTGCTGTTGCTCTAGATTACTGCTGCCAGTTGCTCAGGCACGTTCTATATGATTACCGTTTCCAAGCGAGCCCAGATCTGTATTTCCCTTAATGTGGCACGGCTGCTTCTCCTGACCTCTTTCACGCTGCCTATTACTTCAGCTCCGCTTCCCCTCCCTTCTGATCGAATTACTAAAGCACACAGTGGAGTCTCTTGGCTCAACAAAATTTAATGACAGTGACAACAGAGGAGGATAATAAAGATAAATCAGCTGCTCCCAGGAAGGAAAGATGAAGTAACAACAGAGTGAGTTAGAAGGCTACACCATGAAGTGACCCTGGCAAGTGCATTGTCCTAGTCATCCTTTTCATCTCAATGTCTACATTTCTTCTTCTTTTCAGGAAATTTGACAGGGAAGAGTAGATAGGAGAGGGGACAGAGACCCTAGAGACTAGGGCCATGCTTGTGCCTCAAGCACGCGCTCACTGGAGCTCTTGGGCACATCCCTCCATCTCTTCAGGCTTCTGTGTCTCCTTCTCTATGCTGTAGGTGGATCTGAACTTCACACCTCCTCAAACATGCAAACCAGTCCCTGGATCTGCAATACCTATATCGACCACCTCCTCCTCTTGCTCAAAGACAGGCAGTAACTGATCCTGGAATGACCATGCCTATCACAATTGCTTTTCTGTCATTCACCATGTTTCTAGTTGCAGAGCATTTGCTGTTTAATGATAATGCTTGGAAAAAAACACCCGTCTAATTGCAATCACATTCCTCGCCTCTCCTCTCCCACCAGGTTGTTAAATTGCTAAATGTTTGCTGCACTGATCTAAACAGCTGAGCACGAAACACTGAGCTGTAGTTGAGACCTCCTGCAAGCTCAATAAACTTAATGGACATCCTCAAGAACTTTAACTGGCAAGATTTAGTTCCTGAGGAAGAAGGAAACAAACACCCAGAGCAGTTTTGTCTGCCTGTTGTCCCTCATTTTGCCAGAAACAGCTGTTCATGCTGGGATTAGCTCAGAGGTTTATACTGAGCAGAGGCTGACTCACAAGAACAAAATCAGGAGATCATTACATCTCAGTGCAGGCTCCAACTGCTTCAGGCTGAACAGAGAGAGAGAGAGAGACAAAATTAACTGGAGTAGGAACCCCGTCTGCAGAAGTGCTGTGCAACTTTTGTGTGTGACAGATCAGCGGGAGATGGGAGCAGCTCTGCTCTGCAGAGCAGTGTGCTGCGGATCTCAGGATGGAGCTCGAACCAGGGGCAAGGGAGCAACCACAGTTGAGAAGAGAGAGGTAGCCTGTCACAAAGGTTGTCTTGCTCCTTTGTGCATGGAAGCAAAAGCATTTCCCATCCTTCTTTTAACAGAGTCATTTTATTCAGGGTTTATATAAGAAAGACAAATGCCCAAAAAGGGAGGAGACATATGGTTATTTTACAAAGACCATAGTTACCAGGAAGTCCTACATCTCTCCAGATATAGAGTGTGGTACTATTGATGTGCATAACTAACACGCTGCCCACCACAGCCAGGGAGGTGATAGAGTCTTCATCTTCACATGCATTTTCCTTCCAAAGGTGGTCTCTGTCTTACTTTAGAGGCATAGGCTTGAGTGGTAAAACTGGATCGTCTGGGCTAGAAAGTCATGTTGGACCAGTTGTAAGAGAAAGTAAAACCTGTGGATGGGGTGTACGTGCAGGGACACAAGCCAGTATCAGATGATCACTCTTTGTCCTCAGTCATTGATCATTGCCATAAAGAAGAAAGAAAGATCCCTCTACCCAACAGAACAATCTAATATGCTATGGATTTTCAGATGCATTGTAACAGAAAAGCGGCTACTGGTTTAGAGACAAAATAGCTTTATGGAAATGTATTTTCTAACAATGAGGAAAGCTCTGGAGAGGAAGAGAGGATAGAAGGAGGTTAAAAGGTTACTTTGACAGTTTTTGACAGTAAAGCTGTAGTCGTAACTCAGGGGCTTACCCTGGTCAGAGGATTGCTTGTGGTTGGGAAGAACTCTTCAGCCTTCTCTTACAGAGTCTGAATAGTCCTCAGGGCTTCACCAGAGATAATATCACACTAGTTTAATGTTGATGTGAACTCAGGGTCACCTTTCTCTATGTTTCTGTCTTTCTGACTAGGACTTCCTCCTTGCTTTCAGTCCTGTAACATAATAAACAATGACTTGAAATGATCAGTATGCCCATTCCTCCATGGTTAACTGATCATTGCCTGGAACAGAGCAGTTTGGACTGTCATCACCCTCATCACTCACAGATGGTTGGTGTTAAGTCTTTTAGTCTCTCTCTCTCTCTCTCTTTTTTTTTTTTTTTTTTTTCACTACTCAGGGAATAAGTGGTCAGTGTCATGGGCCAATAACCATACCACAAAGCATCAAAGACTAGGAGAATAAAATCTAGACTCAGTTTAGGTTAACTGGGTCTCTCTGAAGGTAGTATTTATAAACCATCCAACAGCCAACAAAGGCACCAGCCTTTTGCCAAAGAGTAACCACAACACATCAGATTAAGATTGCAGATGGATTAAAATGCAGTCACCTCCAAGGTGAAACACAGAGGCTTGTGTGCAGCAGTTATATGTGACAGCCCACTGAAGGACGCAGAGCCCAGCTGAAATAGTAGGAGCAGGTTCAGGAGTATACAGTGGATTGTACCTTGATATGCTACGATTAATGCTGCTAAAATGCAGCTCTCTCTTTAATACTGCAAGGTGATTTGGAGTTGCGCTTAACTACTCAGCCTTACCACTTTTGACTTGCATGAATGGTATACACATACTGGTATGGTCTCTTTCTTCTCTGGTGGGGAAACAGATGAAAGTTCATGTTTCCACTGTGTTAGGTCACAAAGTGTTATTCTGGGCACCTTCCAGAACTAATTCATTGCTTGTCATCTTGCAAAGTGAGGACAATATAAGGCTCTGCCACATGTCGTATTGATCCCTTGACTTGATTAGTCGTTGTATTGAATACCCCTGCTTTTCTAATCTAATTAATGCAAGATAAATACTTTGTGTTGGGGCCTAAAGTCACATTCTAAGACTAATCTGGGAGTTGGACTGATTAAAACCAGAAGGCTTCAGGGATAATTTATGGACTACTTGACACTGCTGGCAGTTTGGGCCACTTTGAAGGGCTATGTGTGGTTTCTGGCTCAAAAATGCCTCTTAGGAGGGCTCCTCATCCAGATTTCCTCCTCATCCCTTGGTATGATAACTCTAGGTTTCAGGGGGTCTGATCTCCTGGGTAAGACCCTGGCTTGGGACTCAGGATATCTGATTTAATTTCCCACCAAAAGTGGGTAGGACTGTGCCAGAAAGAAATGCCAGAGACTTCTGTACGACCTTGAGAAAATCACCAGATCTCTCTGGGCATAGCTGTCATTAATAAAAATGATTATGAAAGCATTCTGCCTTGTGTTTTGGGGTTGGGCTTTCTCTTGGGCTGATAAGGTTTTACATAAATATACAGTGCTAGGAACATCTGGACCTTGATCTTGGTTAAGTACAAATAGATGCTTGAGATGTAGCTTAACTCAAGTTTGTGCCCATTTCAGCCCAGGCCTTGTTTTTTTCAAGTCAGGCTCGTAAGCTGGAACAATAGGTATAACTGGACTAGGGAAGATGATGATATTTAGCACATCACATGCGTGAATTAATTGACTCAGCCCCATTGTGGGATAAGTCATGCTCATGACGTTGAGCATGATGAAGAGGAAACTGAGGCAGGGAGAGTTTTCATGGCCACCTAAAGGGAGAGTGTGCTGCAGAAATGGGGAGTTCCTGGGGATGAGCTTAGTCCCACCCATCAGCTAAGGTCGATCCCGTCTCCTATGGGAGGAAACCTGGCCAGGTGATTTGTCGTAAGGGATTTGGCTTCCCCCTGCTCTGTGTTGTGCTCCATCAATGGGGGCTCTTATGATATCCTGGCCTGGAACTAGGACCTTGTCTTATGCCCTGACAAATGGCTGCGTGTGTGGAGGGCAAGTGAGGAGTGGAAGGATGGAAACCCAGTGTAGTCAATGGAGAAACCTGTCATAAATGCGTCTGGGGATCCTGCGTTGCTGAAGGAAGGGACAAGAGTCCTGTCACCTGCAAGCAGCAGTGAGATGAGGAAAGGTGCAGTGGGACATGAGGGTTGGCGCAAGGTCCACCTCCCCTGATTGAAATCACCCCATGCCTGGGTTCACACGAAATTCTTTTCAGGGAACAGGGAGCAGGGGCACAGGGTCACTGATGGCAAAGGCAGGGCCATTTATTCCAATTTCTTTCTTTTGCATATGAGTTTTCCCAGGCGAGAGCACAACATACACAGCCAAGGGAACGCAAGGGCAAGTTCAGCAGCCAGATGTAATTGCATTTTCCTCCACAGTTGCCCCCAGGGCTGAGCCAAGGCCCTTCTGTGCCTGTCTCTCTGCTCTCAATGCATCATAGAGAATTGGTGTAAAATCCAGTTAAAAGGCCACTCTTGGGTCTCAGCTGCTGGAGCATAAATTGTGGATAAATTTCTCCTCTCCTGTATACGCCTGATGGGTTTTGCCTTCCAGCCCCATATGGCTGGGTTGCATTTCTTCTCTCCACTTGGCCATTGGTCTCTCATCGCAGCCCTGCTAGTTGCTTGTGAGCTCCTGCCGGACAAGGCTGTACTGCAGGCTTCACGTTTTACAGCAGTGTCATTACAGCGAGATATCTCCTCCTACAACATGTGTAAAAGGGAGCTCAAGATTGATGGGGTGTTGGAGTGGGTAATCACAAATCCAGCTGCCCCAAGGTAGCCGAGAACAGAGACTGCGCGGGGCAGGGGGGAAAGGGTAGTGGGACCTGAGGGAGCTTTGTAGGGTACATTTATCACACTTCTGGCAGAGAGATGCAATTTATATGGACAGAGCGTAAATCCTGTTCAAGTTGCACAAGGCTCCATCTGGGCTCGTCGTCAGTATCGCCCTCTCTGTGTCTCACCGGCATCATCGCTGCTGGTTTTTTGTGGGTGCAAGGATTGCTTTCAGGGTTGTTTTGACCCTCCCAGATGAGGGTAAGGTGCAATATTGTCTGCCCAGGGATGGATTTACTGGGGATAAGGACGCTATTGCGCTGGTTAATGCTGAGTTGCGTGCTGGTAAACAGCTGCCCCTCTGTACCCCTTCCCCATAATCTACAGAGCAAAGCCCCCTAGATACACTAATTTTCCTCCTGCTCTCTGATGGGAGAGCTTGTCTGTTTCTTCATCATCTTGTGAAAACTCTTTTCCCTTCAGTCTTACATTTTGGACCATGAAATAGTAAATTCCCCATTCTTTTGTTACTGTCATTGCACAATCTCTCTTCTCTGGATTTGAACCATTCTTTGCGTACCCCAATTTCCACATCCAGTTTACAACAACAGATTTGTTATTTGGTGAAAATCTGAACACAAGCACGTGGAGGGGTTCTAAGAACTTGGAACAAGACTTGGAAATAAAATAATAAATAAATGCGCTGCTCCCCTCCCCACACACACTACGTGTTGCTTCAGCAAACTTTGAATAAATCACGGAGCTGTGCGGTAATAAATCTTTCATGAGATTGGGGCCATCTGAACTTTGGCGATTGTGTGGGGAATGTATAAATTTCACATGCAGATATAGTATAAAAAATCTTTAGATTAGTTATTAACTTTGGAAACACTTGATGAGTTTTGATTCATTAAGTGTTTCACAGTCTTGTTAATTTAATAAGTACCGATGAGGCTGTAATGTAAGACAACAATCAGTAATTTGGAGGGGAGAAAATAATAAAGTAGTCATTACACAGCAGAATGTTTAATCAAAGAATGTGGAAACTTACAGTTTCACATTAATTTGAAAAGGTTCAAGATTTAAAATTAATATTAGCTCTGACACAGGGAGGCTTTCTTTGCAAGCAGATAGGGCTTATATAATTGCTTAGAACAGAATTAAAATGCCTGTAATTTTAATGGCTTCACCTTTAACTGGATCCCCAGGCTCCATAGGTAGTATAGAAATAGTGTTAAAACAGTCACGGTCCTTCAAATCCCTGAGTAAAATACACCTGCGGAGTATATGGCTACCTGCAGCATTAGGGTGATAAATCACAATACAATTAGGCTCCTGTTGAGGAAAGCACTTAAGCACCTGCTTAAATATAAGCAGATATTGAAGTACCTCCCTGAACAGGAAAATACACAGGGAGGAGATTAAGTGCTTTATTGAATTTTGGACTTCCAAACCTATTGACAGTTCACAGCCTCAGCAGGAATAAATGGGATGTTCAGAGGAAACTTGAGCATCGACTGATGCTGAGAGCTCGTGAGTCTTGCCCTGGTTCTGGTTCCATTCAGAGTTATCTCTTCAGGGTTACCTTGAGTCTCACACAACATCATTTCTTTCATCAGCTGTCTCTTGCCCTGTGGCTGATCTATAATCTATTTGGGGTTAGCCCTGTCATTTTTACCCCAGAGCAATAAAAAAAAGAAAGCAAAGTTTCTGCAAGACTGTTCCCACTGATCCCACAGTAATTTTGGGACTCATTCCCTAATTTCAGTAAAATAAGACATAGTTAAAGAAACCTCAGATATGGGTGTTGTGATGACTGATGGTGGACAGTGATCTCTGCTTGGGAAAAGCATTAAAAAAATCCCATCCTAGAGGAGATCTAGAGAATCTACCCAGGAGAGGTATGCTGGAAACCTGTCTACAGAATACTTGCAAACAGCATGTTTGCTCAGCATCTAGCGAAACCCCAATAACTGACAGAAGTGGTCAACCACTTGTCATTGTTCCATAACCAGGTATAATAAAGGCCATATGCAAATAGATCTATCAGGAATACAACTAACATCTTCTGGCTCCTGCACGGCTGCAACCTTCTCCCGTATTTTGCCACTCCCATTTTTGCCCATGGTTTTTTTCCTGTGCTCTCTGCAAGGTGTTGCTCTGTGTTTGTGATCCAATTTTCACCGCTTCCCGCCTTGGACTGACAGGTCATACTTTTAAAATTCTCCCAAATAAAGTCCTCGCTAAGACTTTTTTTTTTTTTTTTTAACGTGCTTTCGTGGCACCAGGAGCTGAATAATGATAAGGAAGCAAAGACACCTAATATTTATAAGGCTATTGCAAACTGCCATATATCCTCAGGTAGTTATTTGCACAGCAAAGAGACTTATTTGGGGGTGAATATTCTGTTAAGCAGTTTCCAAATATATCTATCCGGATGGATGGATCATTTGTAAATTCTACTGATTTCCCCACAAAGGAGGAAAGGAGATTTTCTAACAAGAATTGGATGCCAGATTTTTACACTGTTCCCTTAATGTAGCTTTGTACTCTGTTCTTGCTATGACAACTGTATTAATTTCATGCTATATTTGGGCAAATGAAGGGCAGGCACTACTCTGTGCTGACCTGCAACATCATATACGGCTCTGGTCTTGCCAGCTCTGCCAGAGCCTGTGCCCATGGGCATGGAGGAAAAGGGAGGTTGTGATGGAGAGGGACGAGATGAGTTGCAATAGAATTTGTCTCTTTTCTTTGCCAAACGGAGATTTCTATCACAAGGGAGTGAGAGTGGAAGGGCTAAGTTTGAAGGGGACATCAGAAGCAGTAAAAAAAGCACAAAGCCTGTTTTAATAATAACCACAGACACAAGGAAAATGGTTGATGTAGGGGAGGAAAGAATCTACTGATGATGGCTGAGGCCTGTTTGATCACAGGAATGCTGCTGGAAAAAGACCTGGAGGGAGCAGTAGTTTTTGTATTTATGTGTGTGCATATGTTTGGCTGTAGCATGCATGTGTACAGACACCTGATCACGTGTAGAGCTAAGTAACAAATTGTGACAACAGATATTTTTGATAATTTAATTTAGTATGCTATTGGATTTTATTTTGCAAAGAAAAAAGCATCTGTTGCAACAAAAACTCCAACTGGAAATTTTCTCTGGTTTCGGGTTATTAGATCATTTTTGCATGCCCGAAAGGTCAGATATAGACAGGGGAAACCCCAGGTTTGAGTACCTGAGTCAAATTAAAGGAAAGAAGGAAAGACGGGTCTTGCATTTCTCAGCAATGCCACTTTGGTCACCTGCAAGCCTCAGGGTCTAATTTTTATTTGAACCCTTTTGAAAAATTATGAAAGTTCCTATTGAGACAGAAAAGATGTGCATAACTAAAAAAAGAAATACAGAAGTGCAGAAAAATTTTCTCCCTCCCTAAATTTGTCATTGAAAACTCATCAGTTTGGATGGATCATGGTGTGCATGGGCAGATGGTTTGAATAAGACACATCAGATTATATCAGAGGATGAAGCTTAGACTTTCTGGTTGTTTTGGACAGACATAGGACCCAACTCTGAGCCTATATGATCCTAACCCCTTAAGATATCTTGTGTGATGTGGGGATGAGTATTGCCCTCATTCTGAGACTTTCAGGATAGCCTCTTATTTCTCTAGTTAAACTATCCTGGCCCCTGAGTAGTTTTTGTCATCATCATCAAGGTGAAAGAACAGTGAATGTCCAATCTACAGTGAGCAGATTGCTTTAGTCTGAGGAGGAACTGGCAGTTGTCAAGTTGTGTAGACTTGTATCTTATATCTACGAAAGACACCTCAGAAAGGAGAACAAGCTCTTCTCTGCGAAGAGGTGGAGGAAAGAGCCCCTACCCTGAGACCTGGTGACTTCAGAGGGACGGGGGAATTCCCAGCTCAGCAGGGCAAATCGTCTTTGTCTGTCATGGTTGGTTAGTCCATGCCATGGTTCAGGGAGTCCTTGAGTAGTGGTGAAAGTAAGCGGTACAAAGTTGGAAGGAGAGTGCCAGAGGCAGTTGTCTGTGGCTGGGTGATAGACCTACAAAGTCTTGCATCTCATCTAGAGGGAGGATGGTCTGATCTTAGAGTGCAGAGGGAGTCATGGAGCACATGAGATGATCAGGCACAGCCAAGGGATACAAATAGCCAGGAGCTTTCAAATCCAACATTTCCCTGCCACTTTCGCAGGAGTGGAGGCCCGGGCCATTTTCAGCTCAGAACAAGGCAGCCCGTGCGCAGGAGGAGAGCTGCATCGAGCTCACACACTGTGCAGGCTCTGCTCTTTGACCCTTGGGAAAGGAGCCTCTAGCCAGTGCAGATGGGGGCAAAGGATGCTCTTGGGGCATTGCGCGAAGCCATGGAGTAATTGGATGAGTCAGCGCGTAGCAGCAGCGCTACCGATCAGGGCGGCTGCTCCTCTGAATATTTGCAAAGCAGACGCTGGCCCAGAATTAATTCCATCTGTTTCAGAAGCGGGGAGTGTGTCGCGTGTGTTATATAATGCCAGAGATTTCACACTGAGCTGAGCAGTCTCGATTCACTTTCCAACAAACTCTGCCTTCCATAAGTCATTGCAGGACAGCTGTCCCAGAGAGAGCAGTCTGTTCCATGCTGGACAGATACGGTGGACCTGTCCAGGTTGGCAGACGGGTTTCTCGAACAAACTCTGCAAGAATTTCTCAAATCCTGCTATAGCCCCAAGCCATATTCCTCATACCAACTGTGATAACTTTAAGGGGACAGTAAACAATCCAGCCTGCTGCTCTTCAGAGCTGCCAGACCCTGGCTGTCTCTACAGCCAGCAGAGAAAAATAAGAACTGCCTTCAAACCGCCTACTGAATGTATGTGCTGAATATACATTTCATGACTGTCTCTCTCCATTAGCTGCACAGAGAGCCAAAGCCTGGCATTCATGGGTAATGTGCAGCCTGAACGTCTCATAAAGCTGTGTGTTACGTGTCTAAGTGTGGCTTAGGCACCACAGTTGTTGGGATGATATGTCCTACAGTTGCTTCATTGCCCTCCAAGACAGCCCTTGTTTCAGTGGAAGAAGCCAGACATGGGATGCTTGGTGGTATCCATGATTTAATGGATACCTGCTTCCCACTGAACCGTCACCATTTTTAAAACAAGGTTCACGCAACGTTTTTCAGCTCTCTGTCACTGCTTTCCACCTTCCGCTCTGTTTTTTTCCCTCTTCTGGGAATCTTTCTGCAGCCCAGGGATGTCCAGTGAAAAAGTCTACAGAAGAGACCCCTGCTTTTGCCCAGTAGCTTCTAAATGACCCAGATAACAACCGCTGATAATCTTCAGCATTTTCCTATGGGTTACCATGGCCATCCATGATGTAGCTTTCAGGTGAAAACACTGTGCAGGTGCTACAGTGCTGTGGACAGCTTTCAGAGCATTGGTCGTCTGTGGACCATAGGTTCAGAGCTGTGGATCTATGCCAGCCCAAAGAGCATCATCCACAAACACTGTGAAGCAGCAGTGGGTGAGCCAGAGTGTTCCCTTATAAGCAATTTCATTTATGGTTTCTGTTCATCTTGATATTATCATGTGACCTGAAGTCACAGGCTTCAGCTCAAGTACCACCAAGATGGACTTCAGAGATATGGGAAGTTTCTGTAAGGCACAAGGAGGAAGCAGGAATAGCTGGTAGCATAAGCAGAAGAAAGAGACGCATCACATGTACTCTGGCCAGATCTTTTTTGACTTAAGGAAGGGCAATAAAACTGTTCATCTGACACATCACAGTGGTCCTAAGTGTTTTGGTGCTGCACCTACAGAAGATTTTTAATTCTGCTATCGCTGGTCAAGCCCATCTAGCAGCACATGCTGCTAAAATGCAATGCAGCATGTGGTTACAATTAATAACAATAATAATAATAAACAAACAAATCATGTTCCACAAGAAAATATGTGGGATTTTTTCTTTATCTGCAAGAGTCAGTTTATATATTCAGAGAAAACTAATTAAATGAAAGTATCACCCTATAGTAGACTAGCTGATATGTCTGGAAAAGATAGACATGCATTTAGAAATGGAACCCCCTCTCAGGATATTCAAGTATGTCCCCACACTGTGCCTGCTTTTCAACTTTGGAATTAGCTAAAAAAAAAAAAGAGTGGTTTGCTCTGATGTGTTCTATTCTGTTAATATTTTATACACAAGACAACTGAGCTATAGAGAAGCAAGAAACTTGGGTTGGAGCTGACTGGTGGGCTTATGGTTGGGATAGGGGTTGGACCTACATAGCCTAAATTCCCGTGAGACCCCCCCCATGACTCCGCAGCCTTTACTAAATAAGTTAGTACCTATTTCTGACAGTAGACCATTGATCCTTCAGTCTCTCCAGGAAAGGTACACACCTCTGGAGGTGAGAGAGGAGATGGAAGTGCAGCACCCTACTTTCCCAGGGTAGGGTGAGCCTCCAGCTGCTCTGATCATGTTCACAGCTGTATCATTTGTAGAACTGGGGCTGCCATTTTTCTATTTTACCCACTTCTCTCCTTTTCCTGTTCTCTTCCCTCCACATTGCTCCTAAAATTTTTTGGAAGGGTGAGCCAGTGAGTGAAAGCTCAGTGAGTTTCCTGCATACAGAGTTTTCTAGACGGTTGCTTTTGCCATCCGTATCCTGGAGATCAGATGTGAGATAGATCTTCTTTTGTCTGACTTCTTGTTTGACAAACTTAATGTGCAGCCACATAAATTATTCTCCCTCCAGGCAGTGGAAATGTCGGACTGTCTCTCTGCCAGTGACATGGGCATATTTACACAGAGTACCTCTTACCAGACAGCATTTGAGGGCTCTGTCTCCTATCCAGTCGCCCTGTGCATCCTTCCGCCTTGGACGCTGCACGGGATCCAAAGCGTATTGCACACGCATGGATTGCATGATACATATTGCTGTAGCATGTCACCTCTGCATAACATGTAGCACATATAGGATCGCATAATACAACCATAACATGTTGATAGAGCAGCATCTGGGCAGACATCAGATGTGCAGCATGCTGCTCACATCTGCATCTTGCAGTCGTCATGTGAGCGTGTGCTTACGTGGTTAGCAGATGCACACCAACATCATATCTTCAAACACATCCATGCACAAGTGACTGAATAGAAATGTGACTTGCCATAAATATGACATTTGTTTGTATACACATGAAATGTACCATGTGCTTTATTACGTGATGGGAGAGACACATCACACGTGTACATCAAACGCACATAATGAGTGTCTCACACGCACTCATGCAGCATGTACATTTAGAAAGCTATATACATAACACATATTTTTACAGCAGGCGCATGAACAGATGCCCAGTACATATGGATATATATCACAAGCACAACACACATACAGAATGGGCACACTACGCTGGGCATAAGGAAAGTGCTGGCTCTTTTCCCCTGTCTGCAGAGGAAGCTCCTTCTTGGAGTCAGTTTTGTTCTCTTTTATTAGTTTTCTGGGAAAGACCATGCATTACAGATGTCAGCTCATATTGTATGGCATGTTCCTTGCCTTTTCTTAAATAACTGCCCCTAAAAAATCATTTGTCTTGGAGGTGTTTTTATGCAGAACCGGAGATTGTAAGCCTGAAGGGGAACACATAAAAATAAATCATAGGGCAAATGGTGAATCATGCATTAAAGTATGCTGGAAGTTGGGTTTTTCATGTGAATAGTCTGGGACAACTTGCAGTATGCCAGCACTTCCAGTACGGCCAGAGATGGCTGACTTGTCCCAGGAATCATGTTGCTTTGCTTGTCTCTTCTGATCCCCAGTCCTTTCCTTTAAGCATTAGAGCATTGACTTCCTCTGTTAGTGACCAATATCCATATGAGAATAATCTAATCAGATACTGTGTATAAGTAGTTAACATGGGCTCCCATCTCCTTTCCACTGATTGCATAGGGAATCAGGGTCAGGTATCCCTGGCCGAGAGGTGACTTGAGCCTTTCATCATTCCCTTGAGAGAAAGTCCCATAAGCGATGCCCAAAACCCTCTTAGGTGCCACACGCAAAATCTAGACATCCCCAGATAGTTATATCGATATATTTCAAGCTGCATTTTTATACTGATGTCTATACTGCTATCTAGATCTGTACAGCGTTGTATGTGGGTGCTGTTATACCCATTTGATCATGACTTATATGTCTGCTTAGTCACTGTCAGAAAATTCAGGGTACTTGTTTAGCTAACAAAATCAGTTTTAAACTGGAATAAGATTCAACAGACAGGAAAAAAATGCTCTAGGTTCACTACACTAGTTTTATCAAATTGGTGCAAGTTCTGCATTTGGACAAATCCAAAGTATTGCAATTTGGCTTCTTCTGGAGACACAAAAGGTGGGATCATCTTTTTTTTTTTACATAAATGCTATGTCACTGAACTCAAATAAGTTATTTATATCACTAAAGTTTTGGTCCACTTTGTGTGAACTGTAGTACTGGACGTCATATTTTTACCATCTTGTTCCAAGAGGACCAACATCAGAATGAAAGCTGAGGTTTTAGATTTAGTGCCTGCAGGAACTAGTGCCTACAGGAACTTTTTTTTTTTTTTACCAGTGTATTTTATTTTTACTAGACAGTGTGAATAAATGGAAACTGAAGGAAAGAACTGCAGACAAATTTTGTCTAAGGAGGGGGGTAGGAGCACCTCTGCAAATAGCATTTGCAAAAGCAGTCCTTAATGCTTTGTATCTTATCACCAACACCTATAATATATCAGCATTTCAGAGTTGGCTGTAACATGTGCCCTGGGGAATAAACACAGGGATACTGCTAAAATGGAGATCTATATATAACACTACAGAAGGAAAGCATGAGCTGTAACTTGTCAGGTATTTTCTCTAATGAAGGCTGATCTCTGGGAAGTTAGCACCAGAGAGATCTGCAGACCAGATGCTCAGACACATAGTCCAGGGGAGTTTAACTCTATAGTTCACCCAATATTAGTTCTGCATTTCCCTTTGTGACACAGAAGTGTTGGAGGAAGTTCTCGGCAGCCTCCCACCGCTGCGGTTCTGCACTTGTCCCAGTCCAACACGCGTCTGCACTTGACTAGTGATTGGCACACTGAGATCTTGCTGCTGCTCCGTGTCTGATCTCCGCTTAGCTCTGTGGTTGGCTTAGGTTCTTTGAGCTGGGTCAGGTTAAATTGATTCTATTGGAAAGTGGCTTCCACAAGCAAAGTCTCTGAGAGATCATTAAGAGCTAGTCTTTTGTGGAGGGAAGGGCTGCCTAATAATCAGCAAGTTCTGGAAATCGGCAGCAGGTAGAAGACAGTCAGCAGCTCTTGCTCATGGGGAAAGGAGGTCTTCAGCTTTATTTAGCACAAGGAAAAAAAAGAACTCCCCCAAACCAAAAAAAAAAAAAAAAAACCTATGGTCAATGAAACAGACATGACTTGTTCTCCCAAAGTGCTGCGCAACCTTGGTGAAACTGCAGAAAATCAGGTCAATAGTTTATTTGCATCCTTGGATCCCAATACCTTTGACCTCCACATGGACCTCCTGATCTCCAGGCCTTGCTATTACCATCTTTAGTTGTTTACCTTGAGGTGATGCTCACCTTCTCCCTCCTTCTTCTCTTTGCCTTTGGTGTCCCGTCTTCATTTTGCATGGTGCTGAGGTTCCTGGCTCTGATACCTAAAGGTTATCTGTATATCCCACATATGGCTCACAGCATGGGCAGTCTAGTAAGCTTGGTCCTCTTGAGTTCTGGGATGGGATCAACTGCACAGAAATTGACGTAGGAGCAGCTGGTTTCCAGATGTCTTTTCAAAGTAGCATGTTGTAAGGGTCCATTCCTTGTCTCTCCAGCTGGCTTTGAGCAATTCCTTTCATTTGTGCATTCATTTCTCTTAGTTAAGCTCTTTCTTGCTGGCCTAGTGGCAGATTAATTCCTCCTGATCTTTGTGGTTTTAGGGTTGTTTTTTTCCCCCTTTTTCAAGCAGATGAAGTATTTTCTGCCTGAATATTTGCTAGAGCACTTGTTGCTTGGTATTCAGTAGTTTCTGTTATAACCTAGGCAGCTACCCATTGCAGCATTAGCAAACCTTAAAAATAATCAATGATGAGTAACTGATATGCAGCTAACAGGCAATTAGCTGATGATGTAATAAATTGACTACCGCTCAGAACCCTTGAAGTCCTTGCTGAGTTTGCCACTGTCTGCACTAAGACACAAGCAATCCATACCACTACCTGGCAGAAAACTGTATAATAACAGCAAGAGGATTAAGAACTCTAAATTAATTAATGGCATACAAAAATCTAGGTTCTAATTTGACGACATATGCCAGGTTTTTTACTACATGTTCTGTTATCACAGGAATACCTTTCTGGCCTTCTGAAACCATACAAATACCTGGTCTGTCTCTTCCAATTGGCTTCCAGTATAGTCAAAGTTGATTATCTCAAATATTCCATACAATAATCATGCACATCATATCATTTTAGAACCACAGCAAGAAAAATGTTAGCAATGGGCACAGTGTGACAAAATGAATGTTCTCTGACTCACAGAACTGGGTGCTATGAAAGCTTTGCCTTTGGTGGTCGTTCATAACCCGGGAGACAGGCCTCTGACCAAATCTTTGCTTTTTAGGATTTCAGGATCAAGCCACTGAGCTTTTGACACCTTTAGTCAGTTTGGTGATTTTTTGGATTAACCAAACACTGGCGGGCAGGCTGGAGCAGGGCTTGCGCAGCTCTGCTCTCACACCAGGAAGCGCTTCCCATTTCAGTGACTTTCCCTGCTGCTTTGGGAGCTGTTCCTTGATGCACCCGTATTTGTCTTTCAGACTTCGTTATTTCACCAGAAAATGGGAATCAGGTGGTTGATGGGTTAAGTTCTAGGTATCAAAATGGAGGAACCCTTGATCAATTAATTAAAAGAACACCTAGGACTTACTTTGGCAAGCATTTCTCCTTTACTTAAATGAATTTGAACTGAACTCTCTGCCAGCTTATTTATGCTAAGGTGTAGGAAAATCTAGACAGCATTTGCCCCCATGGAAAAATATATTTTTTATGTGTGCTGTGCTTTTCCAGAAGTCCTCCAAAGTAATATGGTTTGGGTCCAGATAAACATGCAGAATAGATACAGTTATATCAGACATTGGGCTCCAGGAGTGTCACTCAGCATCACTCTTGCCCCTGGCCCCGCTGTCACCACCTAGTACACAGAAATTGTGTTTTTTTTCTGTTCATGGGCAACTGGGAGAGTGTTCAGGAGGCTATTCATGTACAAAACACGCAGACTCCTGTGTTATGTTGCCTGCCTACAAGTCTCTATTCTCCATCTGCTGCACAGCCTCTCATTATGTAAATGAAGGAAGCTTGCTTAAAGTTTATTTCTTAATTTAATAAATGTAATTTAATAAATCTTAATGTAATACATTTCTAGTGAATGAAAGGATAGCTCACCACATAAAATAGCATCATCTGTCAGTTAGACAGCCCACTTATTCACTAGGATCTCAGAATGCTTGAGGGATTATTTTTAAAGAAGGCAGGCATTGCTTTGACAAACCAGATCTGCAGCCCAGCTATCCCCATTTCTTCTGATCATAGCCAGACATAAAAATTAACTGACCTGTCTCCAGAATGTAGCCAGAATAAGGACCAGATGGCTGTAGTGCCATGCAAGCATGAGGAAGTTATGTACAATATGACACTATATACGGCTTTCTGGTTGGGACTGAAGTGTTGCATCTTGTTGATCTCCTCTGTCTGTCCCCACACAACACATTTCATTTCATAGTTATTTGGCCCTGCTTGTCAGTAAAAACAGGACAGAGTGAGAATTACATATAGCTGCTTTATTTCCTGGTGCATCCCCCCAGGATTTGAGTGTGTAATACACCAGAGAAAGGTCTTTCAAAGGACCTTCTTTTTGGACACAAGTAGAGATAGCTTAGCCTGGCAATCCCTGTTTCCCGAGGAGATTCATAGTATAAGATGAAATTTCAATACTGCAAGTGAGAGTGGGCTGTTGTAATCATCTTGTCTGACTTCCTGCAAAACAAGCACAAATTAAATCAGGGACTTCCCTGAATTGATTCCTCTTTGAACTAGAGCAAAGGGCTAAAAGACTCTCAGATCTTTTTAACTATAGTAAAGTGTATCTTCACCAAGGGGACACATTGAGCTATCCGTCCTAGAACAGAAAAAAAGATAGAGCATTGAAGGCCAGGATAATTCTTGCCTTGATAGCCAACTTTTAGTGTAAGAGTTAAAAGCTGAATCCAAAGGCACCCTGGAACACCTTGCATCAGTGAATCCTGAAGGAGTTTTAAGAGTTCTGGGGAGGGGCAGTGCTAGGAGAAAACTCCACTGAGAGCACTGATCACAGAAGTGGCTTTAAGTGCCCGGTCTTAAAGGAAATCTACTTTAAATCTTCTTCTACGGTCTTTGAAATATTTAATATGTCAGTTTAGCCTCTCTGTAATCTCCCCGAGATTTAGAGTTCCTCAGGATTACTTAGACAGTATGTGTAACTGAGAGGTTGATCATGTGTCATCTGCGTGCTGCAGCTGTGTCAGCTGAATCAGTGATGGCCCTTAGCCTGTCATTAGTGGCTCAGCACTAGGTCTTGCTCCTGATTGCAAAAACCTCAAATCTGCTGCCTTTGTGGGTCTTGTAATCACATCCCAACCCATTCTACTTTAGCTTGCAACAAGCTAGGTTACCTTCAGGTGTTTGACAGTAGACAACCCAGTCCATTTGACCGAAGTGATTTTGACAAGCAATTTAGTTAGCAGATTAGAAGGGGAAATAATAATGAGAAATGGGGCATGGCTTGTGACATGTAACGTCTACCACTGGCACAGTGGCATCCAGAAGAGAATGTTTCATCAAGCCGTTAAAGTCTTTCTCTTGCATTACCTGATTTTGGCCCAAATGCACCCCTAAGGGAGCCTTGGGCTATACAGGACTGTGCGTTTTGGAAAGGATCTCCAGTGGTGTCTATTCCAACCTCCCACTCAAAGCAGGTTCAGATAAATCAAGTTACTCAGGACTATATCCAGTTGAGTTGAGTATCTCCAAGGATGGTCATCTTCCTCCTCTGTGGGCCTGCTCCAGCATTCGATCACCTTTGTGAAAATTCTTTTTCCCTTATATTATTTCAGAATTCCCATGCTCCAGCTTGTGCCCATTGCCTCTCTAAACCTCTGAGAAAAGTCTGGCTCTGTCTTCTCTAAATCCTTCCACCAGTTAGTTGCAGACAGCAATAAGGTCTCCTCAGAGACACGGGCTTGGCCCATGATGTTTGGAGAGTAAAATATCGTCTCCATGCTAATAGTTTGAAAGAGACCTAAAAATGGTAAAAGGTACCTTTCCTGAGAAAAGTTGCCCTAGCAGATAACAAGATATATCCTTCAATTAAAACAGGAGACCAAAATGGAGACTCAATTACTGAAACTTTGGCAAAATAAATGGAGAAAGAAACAAGAAATCTCATTAACTGGATTCCATTCCTGCAAGGACAAATATACAGATCTCTACCACTGTGAATGAGGATCTCACTCGGAAGGATGGAAGGGTTGGCTTTGAGTCCAATGTTTTGTCCTGTTTTTTTTTTTTTTTTCTTTTTATAATTTTTCTTTTTACATCATCATCATCAAAAAGCAAACAACCCCCCCAAAAAACCCCCGCAAAAGACAAAACTTGCCCCTGTAATGAATCCTAGGTGCAGAAATGTGCATATATGTGTTGAGAAGGCAGTTGCTCAGTGATAAGTTACATATGCAAGAAACCAACATACATATGCCAAAGGAGATTGCGCAGGCAGTTTGTATGAGACACTCACAAAGGAATGTATTTTTCATAACAGATATAGTTGTAGTGTTTTTACATCATTCAAACTTTTCCAGGAGCACTTTCATCCTCATATTAATATTTTATTTGTACATGCAAATTTACTGTCACTATTTGGGGAAGACAAGGAGACCCAATTTGTCTCCATTTCTAGTCCCTTTCTCTATATTTCCCGTAGGAAAAAGTTTGTGTCTCTGTGTGAGGAAAAAGAAAATGAGATTTTTCATACCTATCAGAACAAACAAAAAATATTTTTCTTTGTAAAAGCTAAGCAAATTTTGTAACCCAGACACAATCTTTTTAATGTAAAAACTTCCAGTCTCTGTGGAAAAGCTGTTTTTCCACTTCAAAATATGGGAAAAGTGTCTCCATCTGTCCCTAGCACTTTCAGGTGAGCATTGCTATTTCATCCTGCTGGAGCAAAAGGCTTGTCCCTGAGAACCAAGAGTAGCAGTCAACTGTTGTTGCCTAGTGGACATAGTGACTGGTAGGGTGCATGAAACACAGAGTTGTCTCATGTCCTGAGGAGTACACTGTGTCCACAGCGTGAAGGAGATGCTCATGACAGTGCCTTTGCGTACAGCTTCCCCGTTGGGTCTGCCAGGAAGGAAACTCTTTTTCTGAAACTGGTGTGTACTATTTAATGCCCGGTGGGGACACAAGACGTGCTTGCACCCCCACGTTGCTAATACAGGTGCAACCCCACTCTGCCCATGTGTGGAAGGTCCTGCACATGTTTTGTTGGTGCGGTGATAGCATGAATATTGATCAGATATGCCTTCCTGGACCATAATAATTTTATTTTCCCCCTTCTCATTCAGTGGGGGTGAGAAATGGAAATTCAAAGCAACTGCAGGAGTAGATTCTTCATCCCACCTGCTCTCCTTTTCCTCAAACTCAGAACAAGAGACCCATTATCCTGCCTGCTGTTCCACTCTTGGGCATTAGGGATATTAGAGAGAGAAAGGAGAAAACTGCTCTCACTGCTGAGTCTGAGTGTGTTGGAGGAGTGTTTGGGAGCTCAGATATTTCTGCTTCAAACTTTTTTCAACAGTCTAGCAAATCCTTTATCTGTTTCCTGCAGATGCCTACAACAAGCAGGCATGGGAAAGACATGTCCAGCTAATGTCAGCATCTTGGAAGGGCATTGAACTCAGAAATCCCTTCTGCTCCTCTGGAAACCAGACCATGGCAGTGGGGATGGTATGTGGGAGAGAAGTGTTAGAGTCACTCTAATCCTGCAAGCTCTTGCAAAAAATCCTTCTTGTGTGACAGGCTAAAGTGTGAGAGAGGACATAGCAGGTCTGTGGGTGGGTGTAAAGCACAGAGACTTCCAACTGCTGGCAGTCCTACTCCCACCCACGACACAAAAAGGACAGAATACTTGTGCATGAAGAAACACTCACTCATGCCACCACAGGTCTCATCACACCAAGGAGGCGCCTTGGTCTGTCTCCTGCTGTCTGGCTCTTCTCCAGTGGGGTCTTACTGGGACAGGGTCTTTCCTATCCTCTTGAGTCCTGATGTACTCAGGTAGTGTATCTACAGGTTTCTGCCCCAAATGGAGACACAGTTAGTCAAAAACCATGTGTCTTATAGCAGCGGAGAATTAAATCAGCCTTCTAAGATCACAGTAAACATGACACATGTACAGGCTCTGGGAACTGCCTCCGTTGAGGAACCAGATCTGTGGAGATGCAGAATAAATGGGGAAAGACACAGCATGAATTGATGGACTGTGAGGGAGAAGTTATCACCTCTAATAACTCCTGAGGATTTAGCACTAGGAGAAACTGCCAGAGCTCCGGCAAGGAGCTGTTATCGCCTTCAGCAGGAAGGCTTGGCTCATCCCTTACTGACCCTGTGACTCTGGCAGTGTCTCCCTGTATTCATCGGGTGCTTGCCGTGCGTCAGGAAGAGAGAAGAAGTACCTTTACAGGAAATATCTCTGTTGACTGCCAAGGAAGCTCTTTTTCTTCACTGGCAATGGGCAGTGCTTTGTTTTCTCCATCTGGGTCCGATTTTGGCTTGCTCCCTCAGATTTGGGATGCAGGCACTTGGTCCCGGATGGAGTTGGGTAGTGGAGGAAGTATCTAGGCTGTATCCTTTTCCCAAAGTCACCAGCCTGTGGTGTCTATCTTTTCTAGGGCTACTCCCTATGTTTCTTACAGATCTTTCCCCCATGGGCAGTTAAAGAGGTTACCACGTACCTGTGAGGGCTGTGATTGCTTATTTGCAACCAGTTGACATACGATTAACCAGAGAGGAAAAAGAGCAAGAGAGAACCTTGATTTTTATGACAGGATGACTCTGTTCTTAGGTGCTTTTGGTTAGCTCATGGAAACAAATGTTATATCTGTATCTTGTGGCTGGCCTTACAGAACTGCTTGGTCTAGGTTTCTGAGGGAAGATGCAAAAAGCCCGTAGTACTGACTGTCTTGAGCCCTTGGCAATTGCACATCAGAACAAGAGACAGAAACTAGGCCCTAACTGGAATCAGACTTTTCCCAGCGGGGACAAATCTGCATAAATCCTCTGGGTTTGGCTCAGTAATAACTTAGAAGTAGCTTTGCAAAGGGCTCAGGCCCATGTCTTGTGTGGTGCAAATCTCCATCAGATGGATCTGGAGCTAAAGGGAACAGAATGTAATGTTTGTTTCTGTCTCAATCTGGGTGACCCATGATTTTTCACTGTGGGCTGGATCTCAAGTTGTTTAAGTTTCTTCTTCTCTCATACATCAGTGGTAGCAGCTCTCTATGTCCCTTTGTGCATCTGGACATGAAGATGCCTAAAAACTGTTCAGATTTGGCTTGAGGTGACTGTGATGACCTCTCCAAGAGTGACTGAGCTTGTGTCATTTGACAGGGTTTGGATTCCTTCTGAAAAAATGTTTATCCATCAAAATGACATGGTGCAATAGCCAAGTGCCTTTTGGGTCTGCCCCAATCTCGCTGGCACCAGTGCTCAGTGGTGACAAAGAGCACCTAACTGTATTTGAGGAGAGCTCTTGCTGTCTGCTTCAGACCGTAAACTGGGATAACTATAAAACCCTCCCCTGCAGGGTGCTGTGGGGTGAGTTATGACTCTGCAATGAATAGGCCTGGTCACAGTGGAACTGCTTGGCTGTTTTGCAGTGGAAAATATTGAACCACTTTAAAACTGACGCGGCTTCTCCCCTGCCTTTGGCATGGTCAGCTGCCCTCCAGCCAGTGGGGTAGTGCTGCAGGAAGTGGAGGATGGAAGGACTCACACAAACCAGCAATAGTTTTGGTGGTCTGAAGCCTAAGAAAATCCTATTTCTTGGGCTGAGAGCTAGCTACTGCAGAGGAGTGTCTCTCCTCTGCCTTGAAGAGCTTGGAGATGCCTCCTCTAACCACCCTACCTCCATCATGCACAGTGTGGACCCTCTTAAGCCTCCTCCTGCATGTTCCCACTCATTTGGGTTGCAACTTCTTCCCTTTCCTGACTTTGGGCAATCATTGAAAAATCCTGGAGTCAATAGCAAGCCCTGTGATCCAAGGACAGAAAGAAGAAACAGGGCACCATGCTATTACTGTGACTCTTCCCAGGCCAGAAACAAAGGTCTCTCTGAAGGAGCATGTATCCCAGTAAGAGTGCCTCCAGAAACACTGGAGATGAATAATAGTATATTTAGATAGGGTTGTTGCAGTAGGAAGAATGATGCTCTGTGTTGTCTCCTCTCAGTCCAGTTGGGAAGGATTAATTAGCTTTCCAGGATGCAGTCTGATCAATCATTTTCCCTGATGAAGGGGACACCATGAATGATTTTCCACCTCCTCTCCTCCCCACTATCCTAAAATATAAAAAATGAGAGCTCTTGTCAAGAGGTCACTGGAAAATCAAGTTTCAACCAGCGCTATTTGTTTAAAACTGACTCCAGTTCCATTCATCTCCCTTTTATGCCATCAATAACACAAAAGATAATGACGTTGATGAATATTGCCCAGTGAATGCAGGGAGGGGCCCAATGGGAAAATGAGTCATTATCTCTCCCTCCCTCCACTTCCAGGTGTAACCTTCTGTCTGTGTCTTAGAGAGGTCTCTAGTGATTTATTGATATGGCATTCTGATTTTGGTAATTAAAATTGATTTTCAGCTTAAGCTTTGTAAATACACTGATCCATAACAAACTTGGGTCAGCTTCCAAAGGGGTGGGAGGAGGGAGAAAAAGAGCAGGGTTGCCAAGAGGGAGAGCACAAACAGGAGTTGGTGCGGACGACAGGAACAGCGTTGGAGGAGGAGAGAGCCAGGACGAGATTGTGGGGGCGGGCGACCGGCAGTCTGAGAGCTGGAACAGTGTCCGTGGGTCATTCAGCGAGCGCCTTGCGCGATGCCTGGGAACGCTGCTGGTCTTGGACCCAGCACTGCACCCACGGCCCCTGGAGCTGCCAAGAGCAGGAAAACACCGCTCCCCTCTGCGGAGCCAGAGAGCTGCCGTTGTTGTTGGATGAGAGCAGAATTGACTTAAACCCGGATTCCAGCATTATCGACTCCGGTGGCTCCAAGGGCAGCCAAGAAAAGCAGCTGTAGCTGGGAGCAAAATGTTGCTTGTTGTTAAGAAGTGATGTGGAAAAGAAACAGAAGGAGGAATGGCTTCTTGGGAGAGCTTCAGGGACTGTGATATGAATGAGGACACTGAGGTCTTCTCCATAGGCTGCAATCAGCAGAAATTAGTCTGCTAGCTGCAGATGAAGCAGGAGAGGGGGGGAGCAAAAGCGTAGTATCTGCCTGCTGCAAGCAACAAGGTTCTACCCATCTACCTGTTCCTCAGAGTGCCCACCTCCTCCAAAACCTTTCCACTTTCCCTATGAGGATGACCTCTCCTTGGGGCAGAATAAAGTGTTGGGTGCCAAGGCTGGCTGGGTTCACCCTGCACACTCACAAAAAGCCTTCTGCTTTGAGCACGATCCATGGCAGTGCAAGCCAGTAATTGAAGCCCAGCACCAGGGTATTTAGGCTCATTTTGACACTGATTTGGGTGAGATAACCCTCCTGGCTGTGCCTCAGTTTCCTGACTGGTGCAATGGGAGCAATGCTTTGTTTTCCTTTCCAAACAAGCTTGAAGATGGCAGATGACACAGCCTGCACGGGAGAACTGCCTTTGAATTGCACCCATTTCTGATTGAGGAATTAAGTCCCTGGTCTGTTCTTCTCCTCTGGGCTAATAAGCTGAGCTCTTGTGGGAGATTTACATGTTGAGAGAGCCTGGGAGCTCTCTGGAATCCAAGCAGAGAAGATCTTCAAGCCTGAGCTCCTCCATCTCCTTCTTCCCTAAGCCAAGCTCTTAAATAATTCACTTTTGAGTTTGAGAACGTACATGGCAAGCCAGCCCACGTACTGGCTGTTTTCTGCTTCTGAGCCACTTTCCTAAGCCAACCCACTTTAATAGCACAACTTCTTCCATTAGCTGATAATCTCACTGTACAACCTCACCAATTGCTTTGGGGAAATCTAAGTGCGTAACATGTATTACATTTCCCTTGCCTACCTTGGCAGTAATACTGTAGCTTCAAAGAACTCCAACAAGTTAGTTAAGCAAAAGGCCTCCTGCTTGTAAATTCATGCTGGCTGTCTCCTCTAATCCAATTATTCTTTACAAGGTGCTCCCTCACTAAATCCTGAAAAATTGTTTCTGATATTTTTACCCACAATTTATGTTAAGCTACTCCGTGTATAATTGCTTGTCTAATCGCATGCTCCTATTTTTGAATAATGGTTTTAGGTTTGACATTTTTGCAGTGCTCCGGTGTCATCTGAGAACTGCTAAAGTATTATTACTTAAGACTTCACTCAGTTGCGTGCTCGCTGCTTCCAAAGCTGGTGTAGTTAAGTTAACTGCACCTGATCTGCATTGGTCTAACAGAGGGCTTTTACCGTCACCACTGTCCACTTGTCAGCTGAACTATCTTCCCAGTTACGAAGGAATGAGAAACATGGATGGAGTAGTACAAGTATTAATCCGAGTAGTACTACTCCTTGCAGTACTAGTACAAGCACAGGGAGAAGTGGGACTTATTTAAAGTAGGGGGAGAACTGAATAAAGGAAGCGGGACTTTGTGCTGAGGACCTTATTGTCAGTACGGAGGTATAAGGAACAAAGAAGGGAATGAGTCTTTCGGATCCCAGACCCCAGGGTCTTGCCACCGAAGTCTGGCATTTTCTTCATGTTAATAAGGTTCAACATATAATATACCTGACCTAGAAGATGGGTGCAAATTTAGAGGACACTGGCAGGTAATAGGCAATGCCAGAGGTGGGAGCAGAGTAGGTGAAGGTTTATTTGGTGTATATATATGTCTACATATATATGCATTGTGGAGATATATTTTTTGTTTTCAAAGACAGTAGCAATTTCAATGTAAATGACTGTCTCTGACAGTAGGATCAGTTGAGAATATTTTCACACAGTACTGGCAGGGAGTTCTGTTGGGATGTCACATCATCGCATAACCGAGATTTAGTGAATAATCCGTGATGTACAATCTAGCAACATGATGATTTGGAGCCAGATGAAGAAAAGTGGCATCCTCTAGTTTGCAGCCAGGCAACAAAAGGGATGGAATTTAAGCGGGGAGCAGCATATGCTTCTGAACCTTAAATAGACTGGTCTTTTAAAATTAAGAGGAAGGGTGGTGATTCCTCATGCTGGAACCCTTCCTAGACAAATATCACATTTGCAATCTTCCGTTTTTCCTTAAAGTTTAAGGGAAAAAAAAAAAAGAGCAGAACAGCTCCTCTAACCCTGTAACAAATACTTTCTCTCTCGATCTAGATTTTTAACCTCTGCAAAGGATTAAACAACATCTCCCCAAACCAGTGATCAAGTTTGAGAAACAAGTTTGGGATAGTTGGAGCCATCACTTCACTTTTTTTGCAGTGGGTTTCCTAGGTACCTGCAGTGTAAAATATATGAATTACGATCTCCTGGAAAAGAGGCTTATAACGGAAACAGTGATCCCTAACTATGACACAGAAAAAGTACATCTGCTGTGTTACTGGGGGGAATGCAAATGCTGGTGATAGAGGCTTCCCCTTCCTGGGGTCCCTTTGCACATATCTTTCCCCATACCAATCTCTCCATGCCATCACTTCCCCATACCACGTGACAGAGAAGCTCTCCTTCTAGATGTGACTATCTCTGACAGATGGGTGTCCAGTCCCACCTCCACTATCCCACTGAGGCAATTCCATGGTGCTAAATTGCCTGACAAATGAACAGTTTTCTCTAAAACTTCTCCTGGTCCATCTTCAATGCTGGTCTTCTTGTATTCCTTCTCCTCATCTCCCATCCTTCATTATATCTTTCCTCAGATTTATATCTTCAGAAAGGGACGTTGAGGTTGGTTTGTTTCCTCCTTTGGTGGCATGGACATAGGCTCAGTGCAAAGTGCCTAGCCCAGCCAGAATGGTCACAGAATCACAGAATCACAGAATGGCTGAGGTTGGAAGGGACCTCTGGAGATTTAGAGTCTAAGTCCAACCCTCCTGCTCAAGCGGGGTCGCCTAGAGCACGTTGCACAGGATTGCATCCAGGCGCGTTTTGAATATCTCCAGAGAAGGGGACTCCACAACTTCTCTGGGCAACCTGTTCCAGTGCTCTGTCACTCTCACAGTGAAAAAGTTTTTCCTCATGTTCAGATGGACCTTCCTGTGTTTCAGTTTGTGCCCGTTGCCTCACGTCCTGCCACTGAGCACCACTGAAAAGAGTCTGGCCCCACCCTCTTGACACCCTCCCTTCAGATATTCGTATACATTAATAAGATCCCCCCTCAGCTTTCTCTTCTTCAGGCTGAACGGTCCCAGCTCTCTCAGCCTTTCCTCATAAGAGAGATGCTCCAGTCCCCTAATCATCTTTGTGGCCCTTCGCTGGACTTGCTCCAGTAGTGCCACATCCCTCTTGTACTGGGGAGCCCAGAACTGGACACAGCACTCCAGATGTGGTCTCACCAGGGCTGAGTAGAGGGGGAGAATCACCTCCCTCGACCTGCTGGCAACACTCTTCCTGATGCACCCCAGGATACCATTGGCCTTCTTGGCCACAAGGGCACGTTGCTGGCTCATGGTCTGACCAAAGAAGCCACCAGTCTAGCAACCTTTTTCTGATAAGGGTCAGTGATGGATGTTTAGAAAAGAGCTTCAGAAGAGAGACAGAAAACAGCGATGTGCTCTCCATTTCCAGCAAGCTGTGACTCAGGACTTCAGGAGGCAGGGATGGACTCTTTATATTTAATACAGACTACCCACCTCTGCTCTTTTCATTTTCCTTGCCAAGCTGTTTATTCCCTTGGACAACCACCTATTTAGAAATTGCTTCCTTTTCTTCTTGATGCTGCCTATGAACACGGACTCCCTTCCTTCTGCCAGGGAACAGGGGAGAGGAGAGCACAGAGATTTTCTTTCACCTCGCGAAGTTGTCTGTGGATAAAATCAGAGCTATTAGGCTGCAGAGCATGTTTGGAGTGCTGTTTGATAGATCCAACTCTTTCATATGATCAGATCTGCTCTCCTTCACAGCTTCTTCCTGTGGATGAGCTATTAAACCCTGCCCCTGACACAGTCAGGCACTTTTGATAGATATAAATAGTTCACTTGCTGTCCCAAAGGCAACTGAGCCTTATTAGCTTAGTGTTCTCTGTTTCACTCTGTCCCTGGAATAGGGCGTTATCCGCACTTTACAGCAATGGGATATGCTGGTGTGGTACTTTACAACCCGAACTGGTTTGCAGTGTGATGATGGTTAGCATCTCCCTGAGTCTGAGAGCCAACAGACAAGGTGTGCTGGTGGCTGCTTGCAATACGAGCACAGCTGCAGAGATCTGAGTTTCCTGTCCTGCCGGACAAAGAAATAGTCAGCGATTGCTGGGACCTCAGGAAAGTGAAGCAGAAAAGGTTAAAATGAAAAGCAGTTTGTTAAAAGTGGAATTGCACTCTGGTCCCATTCCTTTTCCAGCAAATTGTTTGTGGGTTTTGTCCTGAGCTTATCAATTGCCAGCAGCTCGAGGAGCTAAAGGATGCTCTGGGAATTCAGCTTTGTTTACCTGGGACTGCTTTAACTACCACTGGGTATTGTTTTAATTTCCTCCCTTTTGCTGGACATTTTGAAGAGCATCTCTCAATCTCACGTTTTCTTCTGGTTGCCTCCTGAATTCAGGAAGGGAGAGAATTAATTGCCCACACTATTCTTGCCACTGGAAATATGAAGCTGTCTTGCCTTTCAGCAGTCTATTGTAAAAGAGCCAATGTTTTCCCATGGTTGCAGATAGGTCTCTAACAGTTCTCCCAGCCTTCTGCTTATCAAGGGCTTGCTAAGGGTTGTCAAAAATATGTGTTTATCCAAATGATGATCTACTGTGTAAGACTGGTCTCTCTCAGACCCTCATCTTTAATGCTTGAGGTGTAAGTTTTTGCACAAATCCTACCACCACACCTGTCACAGCTAAACTGCCACTGCAGGTATCCTGAGCATAACACCTGGCCCTTTAGCTCTTTTCTAGGAAAAGGTCTTTTGGGGAAAGATTATTATTTCTGCTCCAAATCAGCTCAACAATTCTAAGTTTAGGAGCATAACCCACAAATTACTACAAGTTTTCTACTCCTACTCTGGTGTGTTGAGCCTAATCACATCTCCTTGCAATCTGCCAGTGTTCAATGAGTTGAATTCAGAGAATCAGCGTTTTCCCACCAAAGTTTATCCTGTTGCCTGTTCCCAGCCAGCCCCAACCACTGCTTGCGCAGTTCAGTCCTTGGAGTGGGCACTGGCAGTGACCCTCCAGGTTCATTGCAGGGGACAGTTTCAGCAGGATAATGAATAAGGTGGTTTACTTCCCCCTCCACCTCCCCTTAAGCTTTTGTTAGGAACATAGCAAAAGCTGAAGATGCATTTGCAAGAAAAGGCAGGGGGAAAAAAAAAAAGTTTCAGAGCTTTTCTTAAGACTCCAAGCAATTTTTTTTTATTTAAAACAAAGTTTAAAACAAAAGTAACCCAGAAGTCTAGAAGAGGTCTTAATTGCATTTCTTCAGATCATAAACCTAGGTATTAAAGAACATGGAGAGATCTAATATAGGAGCAGTTTATTCCATATCTGCCCTTTGCAGGATGCTTGCACCTTTCCTGAAACATCTAGTTTTTGTGACAGCACAAACAGGAGACAGAGAAGGGTGGACATTAGGTTTGATCAAGTCTGTCAACTCCTGAGCAATCAAGGAACTTCACCTATACAAACCAAACTTCCAGCTCATGCTTTAATTTCAATTATTTGTCAAAGTGGCTTCTTAGTGAGTCCTTATGTCTAAAAACACCCCTGGGCATTTGCTTCCCATCTGTGTGGTGATGAAGTAGATGATGGCCTTAGGTCTGCTTTTTGCTGTATCCATCTCACCATTAAAAGAACTGATAAATAGCAATGTCAACAAAAGGTTAATATTTTTAAAGCTAGATAGATCTCTATTTAGTTGCCATTTTATGGCAGCCATGCAATCATATTAGGACTTTGTCCAGTTTCTAGGTTGACTAACTGGTCTCCATGCTATCCCTTTCCAGAAGGGCCATGCATCAACTTCTGCTTGACAAATTGTACAAAAAACAAGAAGAAGCACAAACAAATTAAAGGAAACACAAAAGCTTATACTAAACTATGACTAAATACTCGGCTGAATTGGAATTTTACTGAGAACACATCAGTAAATCAGACATATTAGTCTCAATAGTAAAATTAATTCTTCAGATTCTTTTATGACAAGATGAAGATTTCCACAGAAAACAGACCCTGGGGGAAAAAATGTTGAGTCAACCTAATTTCTCATTCGAAAACAAATTTGGTTAATTTTAATGGACTACTCTGAAGTCAAATTTAGGAATTTAGCAGAAGCTGAGTATTAAGAATTACCAGCAATAGTGTTATTGCCAGCGCAGGCCATTTAAATGCAGAACACCTTTTCATAATTGCCTTTATGACAATATTTAGGACTCTTTCTTTGAGCCTTGTTGACGTGGACCTTTTTGCATTCCCCTTCATTTCTGTACAGTGATACAAATATCACTGTTTTCCAGGGCATCTTTCCAAGACCTTGGGACAAACCAGTAGGAGAGGAACAGGGGCTCTTTTGAAGCCATGCTACCTGGTCTAAACAGACGGGAATTCAATTAGTTAATCTCAACATGTTAAAATCCCTCTTAAGACACTAATTAACATCTTCCTCTTTCCACATGTTGTCAATATCACAGATGCTCTGGATCTGCAGCTCACCACAAAACAGCAGTAAATCCAGACTCACTAACTTTTGAGGGTGCTGGAATGGTCATTTTGTTGTGAACTGTTTTTAAAAAATTACACTGTCAAAAGTCTGCAAAAGTTCCAATATAAAACCTCAGGAAAAATAAGTAATGTGGAAAAGGAGATCCTAGCACAAGTAATTGCTGGAACATTCATGCATCAGCAGAATACAAAATACTTTTAGGGTGATGATAAACATTATCTCCGCTTTCTGTATGGCTAATCTAAAAATGGCAATTCTTACTTGTCTTGCAAATATGGCAATTATAGTAGCAGCCCTGTGATGTTCCTGGTCTCTGGGTCAGGCAACTTATCTTCTGAAATCTAAATCTTGACAGAGAAAATGTCATTTAAAGCTGAGCAAAATGAAACCCATCTGCAATAATAATAATAAAAAAAGTTTGCACTTCACATAAGGTCGGTATGCCTAACTAAGCTCTTTTCAGCACAGGCTGACAATTATCATTGAAACTATTTGGCAACTACTTATAAATTCATAGAATTTAAGGCCAAAAGAGACCAGCATGATTGTCTAATGTGATCTGCATAACTCAGGTCACGGAAATCCTCAGGGAGATGTCTGCTTTGAGCCCAAGCTCAGCAATACTGCATATCTTTTAGGAAAACAAACTGTCTGAGTTAAATGTTTCCAGGGATTCAGCTCATGCCTTTCTAAATATCCACCATTAGCACTAGGCAATCCCCCTAGTCCCAGAGCTTCACAATATTCCTGTGAGTTACAGATATGCTGTAACCCTTGCTATGTGTGTGTGGGAAAAATAAATAAATAAATAAATAAATAAATAAGCACTCCAGATTCATCCCAACTCCTGTAGAGTCACACAAGCCTCCCTTCATAAGCAATGGAGAGGAATAGTCATGGATGGTGTTTATGTCCCTTCCAGAGATATTGGATGAAATAAACTGGAGACTAAATAACTTGCCCAGAGTTACAGGTGAGGCTCTGCTCAGGGAGGGACTTGAGCTGTGGTTCTGGCCGGCTGTGCTCCCCTCCTTTGCGAATGATTCCTGTTTTCAAAGGTATAAGTAAGACCTGTGAACAGGGAGGGCTGTTTGGAGATGCTGATCCAGGAGAAATGGCTGTGTGAGATTTAGGATTTACAATAACTACAAAACATCACTTTTTCTTCACTCCCCCCAGGATGGGTACCTATAAAATTCATGTCTCCTTTGGACAAAAGAAAGGAACAAGGACATAAGCTCCTGCATTTTTCTGAAACACAAGGCAAAAACATGATGTTATAACTCAAGGAGTTAAAGCAGGAAACATACAGCTCTCCTCAGGTAAAATCTCAGGGAACTGAAACAAAACTCTCCCCCCCCACCTATTATTTTGTTGAGATTTGAAACAGATCTTCAGCTGTCCTCTAGTTTTATTATATGTTTCTAATTTCCTGCTCTCTGTAAATGCTGAGAAAACCACTCTCCTGACTGCACAGGTGAGGGTTTGTCTCAATGCCTGCTGTTTGGCTAATAAACCCGGGGCAGGGATTGCAGTTTCTGGAAGAGATGGAGCGTAATCCTCGAGAAGCAGAGGTGATATTGTTCCTCCAGGATGCACATTATTACAGCCACACTGTGCTAAGTAGGAGACAGACAGACAGATACCGTAGATCTGCAAAAGACTAAGGAAAGCTTTAGTTATTATTTTTACAGTTCACTGGTGTGAAATGGAATACGATAAATAACAATGTTCCCCACAGCCACTTTTTGCAGTGCAGAAATCTGCCAGCATTTGCAAATGCCGTTAGCTGGCTGCCAGGGTGTGCATGCGTGCACGCATGTGAGTGCGCCTGCATGCGTGCGAGCAGGAGCCTGGTGCAGGAAGGATGATGCCTCAGTCCTGATCCGTGGATCTTTTCTTTCCTCTTGGTGTAATGGTCCTGTCCTGGCTGAGAGGAGGCAGGATCCAGTGCACGGACCTCAGGAGAGGGTATATAGGCCTCCTCCAGTTCCCTGTGCTTTGGCTGATCTAGGCATCGGAGGGTTAACCCTTTCTTAAGCTGAGATAAGTGTGGCCACAGCAGTATTTAGCGATGTCAGCTAGGCTGCTTAAATAAAACCAGTGCAGCTTCTCATGCATAAGTGTGTTTGAGTTTGGGGCAGTCACTTCAGTACTGTGTCTGAGTTTCTTCCAATCCTCGAGGCTTTTTATTCCCCATCTCCTTGGCAAATAGCTCCGAGGTCCACAGAGGAAGACAGCTAACGCTGCTGTGATGGGACACATACCCATATTAGCTCCAAAAAGGGAAGAACAGAGGGCAGCACTGAGGAGGTCCCTGCTCTTCAGATGCAGACGGGGAAGTCAGGTGCTCTGATATCTGCAAGGAGGCTCCGAACCCTTTGAAGCTACTGACTCCTCCAGCCGAGACCTGCATAAAAGGGCTTGTGAAGGTCAACCAAGTCCTGCCAAGAGATGGGATCATTGCTCGAAGGGAGCATTGCTGCAGGGATGGTCTCCGGTGGGAGGTTCTGGGGCTGCCCCCGGAGTGCGGGAGGCTGCAGCATCCTGGCTGCTCGAGGGGGAAGGCAGAAGATCGGCACCTTCGTGGGGCGGCAGGGGGGAGCTCAGGTCTACCCAGCTGCAGAGCACTGCTAATGTTTCGAAGGGGCTGTCTGTGTGCCTGGCCCTGCTCCTTGCTGTCATTTCTTTCCCCTTGCATTGTGTGCCAAACAGGCCTCCCTTCTTCATTATGGCTGGGGACAAAAGGGTTTTATTTTATTTTATTTTTTTGCAGAAGCTGGTGTGCACTGGGAAAGCCTGTGAAATGCACCCGAGCAAATTCCTGAGTCCAAATCAGATTGGAGGCTTTTGTAAGGCATTTTTGTAAGGGAGGCAGGTGTAATAAGAGACATGGCATTAGAGCAGCTTTGATCTGCGATGTGGAGGGCGCCTTTAAGATGCCCCAGTGTGTTAATCCCATTTTATTTCAAGATGCCATTTTGGAAACCACCTGGACAGAGTTGGCAAAGGCTCTATGGGGTCTCTTGGGTCTCTGTGGCTTATGCACAGGCCAGCTGGCAGTGTTCATGTGAAACGTGTCCAACTCCCCCCAGACCTGGTCCTCGGCCTCCCCTGCTCAGTAGCTGCTTTTGCGAGGTGAATGCCTGGCAGCGAGAAGCTGAAATGAGATCTATTTCATGTGCTACCAAAGTGGTGCCAGCGAGTGCTGAAGGCCTTGAATCAGATTTGAATCAAGTATCTACAGGGACAAAAGTTCTGTTTCTGTTCAGATCCTCCTGTCAGCTGCTTTTCCCCCAAGAAATCTGGGGGTGCCATGTATGTTTTTCAGTGAAAGGACGGTACAGTAAGAGTATCAGCCTTCTGCTTTGGCTGGAGAAAAATGTGAAGAAATTGCAGGAACACAAAGGAAAGAGAAACTGATTGGAGAAATGAAGCACCTTTCAGTTACATGCTCTCTCACCAGCTTAGGGATTAATGAAAAAGCCTAAATTCAGAGTTATGACTAGGAATCAGGAGAACAGACACCCCACACATGCTTTCAGATGCCAGCAAAGCCAGCCGTGCTAATGCTGTTGTGCCCATAGTCACAGGGCAATTTGCCATTCTCTGGGTCATCCCCACCTCAGGAATTGCGCCTCTTAACAGCTCCACAGGTTTTCAAAGCCCAGATTGATCCTCCCCAACTTCAGACTATTCACCGAGGCAATTTAGTCATGTATATAACTACCATTTATTGGAGAGAGCAGGACCCCTCCTGAGGATCTGAGCCCACCTGAGATGTCTTAGCCCACCTGAGACTGCCCTGTAGTGGATGTTCTGGGGACTATGCTCATGATTTAGGTGCATTATTAAGACCTGTACTTTCAGGGCTCATGATGGATAGGAGGGGTACTATCATGTAGTAATGACCCTGGATAAGTTTGAAGCTTTTGCTACTTACCCTTAAATTGGGCCAAATGGCAGTTGGGTAGCATATTTTTATGGAAAATAAGCCTTTTTTTTTTCATTCTTTGAGGATGAAGGTGATTCATTCTTTAAGGAAATATTGAAATTTTATTGTGTGTATGCCCTGTATTTACTTTTCTGCATGGTGCTTGAGACAACACCACAGTTCATTGCCCTTAAAAAAACAACAGCAACAACAAAAAGCTAAAAATAGCAAAAAGATCTCTCTGAGATAGTTTAATACTTGGCATCTCTCAAAGAGTCTGAGGCTTTTCCTGGTAGCATTCTCCAGGGATCAATACTGAGCCCAAAGCTATTGAAAATTTTCATGAATGAGGAGGAAGTTGATATTAGATCCTGCGGATAAAATTTTTGGCGGTATGATGATTACCTCAGTGTTAATGATGATGAAGACTTCAGCTTCCTCAAACAAAACAAATGCAAAGTTCTCTGCTAGTAAGAAGGAATGTAGGTCAGGCTGGAGAGTGGGGGACGTGTCCTAGAAAGCAGTGACTGAAACGGATGAGCGGGTCTGTTCCTTGTATCCTTACGCAGGATATCTCCTCCTATTCCAGGCTGTGGCAGAAATAGTCTGATATAGTCCTGGCTCCTTGGAGGAGTGCGGGAAGCAGGCAAGTGACTTCTTTGCATCCTGTGACTGATGACAGCAGCATTGACACCGTGCACTCAGCTCTGGAGTCTCCTTTTGTAAAAGAACACTCAAAATCGGGAAAGCAAACACAGAGGAGCCACAAAAAATGACTTGTAGGGAGCGGGAAGGTATGGTTTCCTCAGGGAAACTGAAAGACAGTCAGTCTGTTAATTTACAAGAAAAAAGATCAAGAAATGACTTGATTAGAGTGTCTGAGTACCCTCACAGGGTGAAAATAGCAGGCTTAAAGGGCTCTTCAACCTAGAGAAGAAAAACAGAATAAGAACCGGTGGTTGGAAGCCAAAGCCTGACAAATTCAAGAGGGAAATATGGCATGTGCAAGCGTTTTATGGTGTGAGTGATTAACCACTGGAACAAACTGCCCGTGAAATGGAGGATTCTCCATTTCTTGCTATCTTCAAATCAAAATGGGGGGTCTCTCTAGATGACATGCTTTAGCTAAACATGGATTATTTGGTTCAGTACAAGGGTAGATGGGTGAAATGTAGTGGCCTGTGATGTACAGGAGTTGAGAACAAATGATCTAATGGTCCCTTCTGACCTTAAACCCTATGCATTTATATGATCCCTGAATCAAATGTTCTTGAACGTTGTTTTTTGGCAAGACAAATGTCCGAGAAAGCTGTGAAAACATATGTAGCACTTGTAGCTCTAAGGTATGTATTCTGTCTGTTGAAATATGGGCACAGGGGGCTGGGATGGAACAACCCCACATTGAACTTGGAATTTTGCATCTCAAGCCCACCTCTAAGTAAAATGCTGCAAAAAGGGAGCTGGGTTTTGCTGGGAGCTTTTTTTTTTTTTTTTCCACTTATTCCTTGGTAAAGCAAACAGGAGAGCTATCCGAGTGTAAATAGATGTGCCCCAAAATAGTTGACCACATCTCTGCTGGGTAGCTGTCTTTCTGGCAGCACTAATTACCATCCAGGACTCGAGGGTGCACTGAGCTC
The DNA here is from genome assembly GCF_036417845.1 of Apteryx mantelli. NCBI lineage: Eukaryota > Metazoa > Chordata > Aves > Apterygiformes > Apterygidae > Apteryx > Apteryx mantelli. The sequence goes on along the minus strand of NC_089978.1, from coordinate 219,479,778 downwards.
TCACAGGCGTCAGCTGAGCATGGAAACTTCTGTCTGGTTTTCTCTCATTTAACAAACTGAAACGTGCATTTGAGGGCTTGAGAAGAGCCTGATTCACATTTTCTCCCTGGATCTTGGCTAAGTCTTGACTGAACCACTTGTTAAAGTTGTCAGTGGTGAGCGCTCCCGCAAAGGCAGAGTTTCTGCAATAGCACTGAATAGAGTCCCACATTTGTGCCTCTCAAGCTGGGCTGGTGTATGTTTGCTGCAGCCCAGGGTGAATTGCAAGCACATTTTATCATTTGCTGGCTCTCCCTGTCTGAGATCTTAAGCTTTCGGTTTGCAGATTAACTGCCGTGACCTCACAACTCTTCAATTGATGCTATCACTTCAATTGATGCTGTCTGTGGCAGGCTGCTGAGCTTGTGTCGGCTCAGATTTGATGGTACGGCATGGAAAATGACTCATAAAAGGACAGAAGGCAGTGACGAAAGGAGAGACCCTGAAGAGGGTGTGTGTGAGGGTATCTGGGAACAATACAAACACCTCTTTTCATGGTGAGGAGAAGTATGTCCTCCGGGAAGCTGAGTGAACCTCAGCACCACTGTATGCTCACACCATTAAAAACAACTTCATGAGTTGCCTGCCGTCAGATGAGTCCGCAATGAAGCCATCTTAACCACAGTTTAAGCTAATTTGTTTTCCTTTGCAGCTGGGATGAGCCTGAAGATTGCAGACAGTCACGTGCCACAGCCTGAGAGCTGGCAACTTGTTAAAGGCAGTCACTTAATAGTTTTTGATCATGTGGTCAGTACCTGAGAGTCCAGAGAGGAGAGAGGCAGAGAAGGCTATTAAGAGATGACCTAGACCACTAAAGATCCTCTCCTTTTTGTCCAATACCTTGGCTTGCAGGGGTAAATAACTGGTCAAAAGAGAAGGGCAACAAGGATGATCAGAAGTAGGGAGTGGTTTGCATGTGGGGAATAACTGAATAAGCAAGAATTCTTCAGCCTGGAGGGAAGTGATTTGGAGTGTGTGTTGGAGGTCTGAAACTGTGAATGGCCTGGAAAGGATGAATAGGAAGCGACGGTTTGCCACCTCTTCAAATACAAGACTTACAGAACTTGAAATTAAACTAGTAAGGACCAAGTTCAGAACAAACCAAAGGAGGTGGTTCAAACAGTGGGCCCTGGACCTGTGAAACTCCATGCCAAAGCATGCTGTGGACGCAAAAGCTGCATTTGATTTAAATGGGAAACTGGAAAATTATCTTGAATAAAGATCTGTTGAAGATTATTAGATACACTAGCACAAAAGGCTCAGAAATTCCCCTGAATGAAAATAACCAGAGGCTTGGCAACTACTGGGGACACATGTACTCCTGCTATTCTTACACCTTCCTTGGTGCCATAATGCTAGAGTTAAAGGGAAGGAACTGGGATGGATGGACCTTTGATCTGAACCAGTACAGTTGTTTTTATTTGCTATTATACGGGATTTTAAGTGTAATCACAACTGAAGAAACAGAATTTTCAAAGTGTGTTTGTCATGCCCTCTGTTGCTTGATAGCACCTGTAGGGCTAGTACAATCCCACACAAGGTAATTAGACCAACATGATGCATGAACCACATGGATCGTCAGGTGGTAGGGCTAGAAATCCAGGACAGAGTTTTGGTGGCTGGGGAGAGAGATGAGGCAAAGATGCAGAAAACACTGGGAAGAAAACATCTTAACCCAGGGAATAGGTGAGGGTATAAAGATGGGATTTGGAGTGGTGATAGGACCGGGTCAATGGGCACAGAAAAAAAGGACACATCTCAAAAGATGGTGGAACAAGTTGACCTGGAAAGTGGTTATCTTCATTATCAATAACTATTAACCTTTCCCCATGTGCTTTAGCTGTTTACGCCTCCACCAGGAGCCTTCAAGTGGTGCTGGACTTTGCGAAAGCCCATTGCCATGGCATGAATTCCATTACAAGTCCCAATTAAATCTATATATAGTCTTTATAGAGCCTAGGTAATGATCTGTCCCTTGCTTAGCAGGCATGCTTCAGCAACCACGCAGAAACCAGCTGTCATTAAGACTGGGCTGGCTCTGCATTAATTGTGACATGAGGCTCTCTGTTTTGAAGGCTTCTGAGCACAAACATTTAGCCAAACCTCATTTGTTTTACAATTTACAGACTGAAACACTTGATTATGAGATAAAGATTTAGTAGTAAATAAGGCAGGGGGAATCTGAAGGTACCTCTGTCTGGCAAGGAGAAACACAGGTTGAACAACACAGGGACAGTGACTTGGCCAAAACTGATGGCTTACAGGGTGGGTAAGGAGGTGACTGGTTTCATCAAGGTTGGGTAAAATCACTTGGCACTGCCTCCACACCTCTGAACTGGTGAATTGTGTTTGTCTGTCACAAAGGACAAGGCTTCCCACTAAATTTCCTGCCTTGTGCAGAGAATGCATCAATATGCCTGTGGTATGGACTGTTGCTATCCCAGTTAAGGAAATATTTGACATCCACGGTAAAGAAAGACTAGAGTGAATTCAGAGGAATGCTGGATGAGATTAGACACTGAAACTTCTGGACTCGCGGTCTTCATTTTCCAGGTTGCTGGTCATATCATAACAGGATGGCATGTCCGTAACTTGTCTTCAAGCCCTGATGCTTTTGGGAGAAGCGTAATTACAGTGTGGTAGACTTCCTTCAAGAAGGGACAGTACATAGTATGGGCTGAGCAGTTGTGAAGAGGGAACCCGGAAAGCTGCCAAGTCTCTGATAGAAGGACTGAAATGATCTTTGTTATCTTAGTGTCTGTTCCCTTGTGAATAAAGCCTGAACAGAGAGCACGAATGAGCTTGGGCTCGGCAAAGCATGGGGACCGTATTTACAGAGCAGATGGTGAAAGGCATTCATTCAAACATAGCCGGTGTCATAACACGAGGTCTTCTGAGTTCTTGGAACACTTTTATAGCTATGCAACACAGTGGATTTCCTCATCAGTATTCTGGTGATTAAAGAAAATGTGTTTTATATCGTGATTGGTTATTCTGGTGCTATAATTAGGAAGAGGGGAGAACTTAGCACTTTTGAGGTTTGTTTGCAGTGGCAAGAAGATTAGAGGAACAGCAGAGAGTTAAGTTTGTCATTGATGTGGGATTTGACTCATCTAGTGTTAGCTGTGTATGTTGCAAACGTCTCCATCTCGCCTGGTTGTCTAGATGGCTTTGTATTCAATGGAAAGGCATGGGGACATCCAAGGTGCAATTTGTCTCATCCCAGGGGAGACCTCTAGAACAGAGCAAATGAAGCATGCCATGTGAAGTCTACTCTCTCCTTTGTCAGAGCCTGGACTTCTAGCTTAGACTCTGATATTGCAGACATAGATTTGGTGAGAGACAGAGACCATCATTTTTCATAGCTCTGATGCCAGAGCTGTTCCCTGAAAACTGCAGGATTTGTGTTCTTGATGGATCAGAAAATAAGCTTTGCCAAAGTCCAACATGCTCCATGTACAAGATGCCCACTCTGGCTTTTCTGGGCCTACTCTAAAGCAGTGTCCTGCCAAAGGAAGCGTAGGGAGAAGAATTACGCTGCAAGGGTTGTAAACAAAATAGCACTGCTGTAAGAGCACCAACAGAGAGCTCATCGTGAGACTCTCTGATGGGAACTGACATCTCTCAGCGATACCCCAAAGGCTTCTTGGGCTGTTGACACAGAGGCCGTGGGCACCAAATGTTTCTTTATTTCATCTTGCTTTTGCCTTTATCTCCGTCCATGTGCACAGCCCATGGTTGTTGCTGGCGGATGGCTCTGGCAATGCTGTAGGGAATTCTCTCACCAAAGATACACAGGAGAGATCGAGGCAATGAAGGAGAGGGGAGGAGAAGCAGCACAGACACAGCCGTAGGTAGGAAGTGCTTTGTGAACGAGTGTGTTTGGATAGGTAATTTACCCTGCCATGCAGTGGGATATTGACCCCTACTTTAATTATGGTGTCATTTGTGCTTGACAGCTACTGCTGCTTCCAATTAACTCTCCTTAATTAAAGTCTCCATTTTTCCAAGTGTATAAGAATGGATTTACTGGGAAGAGCACTACAATGAAGTGGAAGAGGGTGGGGGTGCCTGATGAGAAATGGCGTTCCCTGTCCCAGTGGAACTGAGGACTCATTTACTGGAATCAAACTCAGATCCTCATCTCTGGCCCCACAGGAGCATCATCCCTCCCACTAGTTTTAAAGCCGACCTATGTGCAAGTGACACCTGTTTATTACTGGTATAAGTAAGATGCGACTCAGCTCTCTGAACTTTTCTTTTGCGATGTTCTCGCCTTTTTGCTGAGTTTTCAGGTGAGGTGGCTGAGGTACAGGAGCTCAAACAAGACGGAGGAATCCATGGTGCTTTGTCCATGAATCAGGCCAAATTAGAGTTAGCATCTTAGTATGCCTTGCACTTAACTAAACATCCTCACTAGTTCTGTTAAGGGTACAGAATCTGGTTCCACCAGTGGTCTCTTAGGTGCTTTTTGTCCTGCCCTATTTAATAAACTGTATTATCATGAATACTCTATTCAAGGCTTTGAAATCAAATAAGCTCCTCTCTTAATCTTCCTGCAGTTTTTCAGGGCTGGCTGAGTCTTGAAAGATAGCAGCATTCACAGAACCCACACGGCTTGACAGAGTCACTGTTCAGTGTTTTGGAAATGTATCTTTTGACTGTTGGGAAGGAAATTGGCTACTTAAGATGCCTTTTTGTACATTTAAATTAACGTAGTCCATCAGACTGAATAAATCCCGCTGCTGTATTAACATCCAATTATAACAGCAGAGATTGAGCAATGATTCACGTTTTTACCAGAATGTTGGCAGTTTAAGGGAAAAAAAGTAATGTATATTGAAATAAAAAAGTCAAAAATGGAAGCCAGAAAATTATGACTGAGCACATAGCAGGAGCTTTTGTGAATATATAATGGCAGAAGCAGGAGCCAAATTTTTAACATGATTAGCTGTTACTGTCTATCAGATCCAAAACCTCAATCATTTTGTTTTAAATGACTTTGTGTAACTCATTCATACTAGAAATAGAGGATGGACGTGAGACTGGGAATTGCACTGCTGAAGAAGCTGCAGTTTGGAATTTAGATTAGATCAGAGGTGAGGATGGCTGCGGTGTTGTGAGAAAAGCCCTGAAGTCATATGTAGCAGGTGAGCTCTGAACTGTACAGCAGTTTGGAGATTTTGTCAGATTTTTCAAGATGTCCTTGTGAGCCAGAAACTCATGAACTATTTTTTTTGGGGACCTCTGAATACACGTGTTGATGAAATTAAATATCTTTTCAAGTCCTACAGCAGCTAAGGCAGCTGGATGGGCTCATCAGTTTCTTGCTGCCCTTGACAAGGACATCAGTTTCACTTACCACTTGTCTGACTCTGGCTCTGGGATTGCATCTCACTCTGGATAGCTGTGAGCTGGGCACAGTCTGGATGGTGAAGCTGCCTGAGAGATACAGGTCTGGGGAACTTGACTTTGCCAGCTACAGGTCCTGACCCTGCAGTTTATTCTATTTAAGGAAGGTGATCGTGGTGAGGCTCCCAGATCTTTCAAAATCCTAATTGTAGAGCAGTGATCTGGGAAATCCTGTGCAGGCTGGCTGCTCTGCAAGTGCTGCGCTGGAGATGAAGCCTCTTGCCCCTCTGGTCTGCTATGGAGAGAGCCATGGAAGCACAGCAGCTTCTAGCTATCCAGCAGGCATGTGGACAAGGACCTGCAGGAACCTTCTCTTCATGTCAGGGAGCCTGGAGCCTAAATACGTTGTGTTTAATAAGTTATTGTTCAACAGTCAGCTCTTTCCTGGACTCCTTGCATGAGTTTGTTCAAATGTCTTAGGCCCATGTCTTCAAAGGCATTTAAATAACACCTGCTTCAACTGGATGAACCCTCACTTTCCACCTCAGATCACGTTGGTAAAATGGGGATATATGCCTCACCTCTTTCTTCTGTAAGCCCTCAAAACAACAACGGTCTCTTCTTACATCAATATGCTGCTTTAGCACAGTGAGCTAAAATACCAGCTCTGCTCTGAGCACTGCAGGAATATAAATGGCTCTAACCTGTCTGGTAGTGCCCTAAAATGGAGAACACCTTGCCTTTTTTAATCCTCTGTCTCCTGAGCCTTTGTTCAGGTTGCTGCAAAATGTTGTGTCGAAGTTCTACCCAGATGAAAAAGCAGTGGTGAGGAGCTTCAGTGAGGCTGGGAAATGATCTTGAAAAGTTTGGTAGACTTTCCAAGGATGGAAGTTGTGTGGGTGGAAGGAACAATCACGGACTAGTTTACAATGGAGATTTCAACCTTCAGTGCTGTCTAGTCTCTTCGTCATTATGAGTAATGTCAAGGCACTGTAATTGGGAGGTTGCATGAACTTTTCTTTTTCGTATATTTTAGGGGCAGCATAAAAGGCTGACTGCTCCCAGGGGGCACGGACAGTTCTCAAAACTTTCGACTTGCAAAGCGGAGCTGAATTAATTACAGCTTACGTTCCAAAGGAAAATAAGAGCTCTGATGTGTCTTATTTGCTTGATGTTCTTTTTCTTTTTAGCTGACGACTCCTAGGCGGCTTTTTTTTTCAGTCGTAGCTCTTTTGTTTTCTGTAGTTTCTTCCTTTATTAATTAGAAGGTCTGACACTACAGCCCAAGACATTTATCAGCATGGTACAATTTTAATTAATTTTGCAATAAAACTACTTAAGGTGAACTCATAAAAGGTCTCCTATAGCAGGAATAGCACACAGCAGTGTGAATGGTGACACAGGATGCCAAACACTCTGGAGAGCTTTGCAGGATGCAGGACGGGGCTTGGTACAAATTCATGTTGCGTAGCTGTGTGTCTTTGGGACAGTGGCATAGACAGGGCGTGTTCCTAAACAATATACAAACTATATCCTATAAGAATGGAGCACCCTAAATACATTGAAAAGACAGCATGTCTGTAAAGAGGAGGATCTGGATTCCCAGTAGGTTCCTGCTGTCTCTGAGAGGAGTTAAGATATCCTTTGATGGCTAATTAAATAATAATAATAATAATAATAATAAACTATAGATAGAGCTTTTTTTCTTTTTGTCTTTTATTATTCTGTTGTTTTCATAGAGATTTGCAAAGAAATTGCAAATTTCAGTCCTCTAGAACTTCTTTCTTTTTCATACATCATAGCCACAAGCGGATTTTGACTTAGACCATTAAAACTCAACATCTTTATATGTCAAAATAGTGCATGTTCTGATCTAAACTTCCTAACCAAGGTTCACTTCTGCGAGGCAGATGTAAACTAGCTCAGAACCCGAGATTCAGAAGGATGTAGACCTCCAGATAATGAGGATAAATGGAGCAGCACCATATGTTAAATCGAGGGTAGTTTGGATAGGAACTTCATACCCAATCCCAGCGGTGTTCACAAGTGTCTACTCATAAAGCGGAGATTACACAACCGATTGCATCTGGATTAAGGAAGGGCAAATCTATAGTCTTTCAGACATGATTTATCTACTGCTTCTACAAGTACTCTTATGTTCGCAGTGGAGACATAGTCAAGCTAGATGTGACCAAGGAGAAATAATTCATAGTACATTTTTCCCAGGTGGAACTAACAGGTGGAAAAGACCAACATAAGAATTGATAGGGTCTCCACCCTTTGATGTCTTTATGTCAAAAGTGTATGTCTTTCTGGAAATTGGACTGTAATGCAACACTGACTATTGGACTCAATATAAGTCCAAGTGGGTGAAATACTGAAGTATACCGAAGTTTAGATTTGATGTACTGTTGATTCCTTCTTGCTCTAATGTCTAAGGATGGTAGAATAATTCATTCATGCCCAAGTGATCTTAACTTTGGAAGTTCTTGATATTTACAGAAGTTTGCATGACTTGCTCCCTGTTTTGATCTTCCCATTTTCATTGCTCTGCGGTCTGCCCTGAATAAGTTCCTATGGTCATGGCTGCAGATTAAATTTGGGAAAGTTCTTTGAACAAAAGTTTACAGCTTCTTTTCTCTTCATCTTTTTTTTTTTTTGACATTTTTTCTTTCTCCATAAAAGCTTTCAGCAGCCATGTTTTGTTTCTCTGGGAGACTTGACACAGGCAATGGTACAAAGGATAAACAAATCCCAACATAATTACATTTGAAGTTTGCTAAAGCTAATGCTAACTGCTACAGGTAAAAATACAGATTTTCAGAGTTTTTGCATAGACTATCTACTACCATGTGAGGTGCCTCTGTAGGGGCTAGGAAGCCAATAACTGATACAAACAGAAAAGATCTTCATAAATACTGTGGAATTTTGTGATTCTTCTTGCTTCCTCTCCCTTCCCTTCTCTAGCCCTCTTTCTTTACACAGATATATTTATAAAAATCTGTTCTTGTTTCATTTACAGACACAATCAGAATGGATCCTAATCTGTCACTTCACAGTTCAAACTCTCTTGCATGCTACACCAAGTAAAAAATTGTCACTAAGATCCAGGTGTATTCTCTTGTCATCTGTCACTAGTAACTGTTCTGCAGTTTATAGCTGGCAGTTCTCAGTAGTGTTTAATCAGGATAATACCACACTATATCATCTGCAGGAATAAACTCTCCCTGCTGACATGAGCTGGGGTGAAGGTACTGGCAATTGGCTGTATATTATAGAAACTCTCTGAAGCTTATTCAATGGAAAAGAGACTACCAGGTTATTGGGCCCAAATTGTATGTTTGGCTTCAAAAGAAGTAAGGGGCTTACAAAACCTAATAGGAATCAAAAGGCTCTGGTCCATGAGACAGGAGGTCAGGCAAGGCAGTCCCTTCTGTCTCTGAGATGTCTGGCTGAAATGCTTTAATTAGAAAGAAAGAAAAAAAAAAAAGAATATAGTAAAACACATTTTTTTTAGCAGTAGATGGGTGTTTGAGGTTCACCTCTGATGCTGCAAAGTCAGGATGACAGCAAGATGATTCAATACCCAGGCTGGCATCCTCATCCCTTTTGTTCTTGGAGCACCTCCTCTGGGTATGGAACCACTCTTGGTTGGAAAAGCACGTGGGCAATAGGGTGCAGAGACACCGTTCTCCTGGGACCGGTGGCAACAGGACACAAAGATATTATGAGACCTTGGCTTCCCCAGGGAGCCAGAGAGTGATGCAGTCAGTAATCAGAACATAGGGGAATGCTGAGAAACAGCGAGTCGCACCTAGAGCAGAAGATCGCACGGGGCAACAGGTTGCTACAGGCCTTCAAGGGACATGAAAGAGACGGCTGTGTTAAGGGCTTGCTGCAGCCGTTCCTGTTTGCGTCTTGGGTGGGAACTGAAGCTGGGCTAGTCCATAACTATTTGGGCTTTATGGAGCAGTAATCTACAGGCAGGCAGACTGTTTTGCTGAATCCTCCTGAAACTGCGAGAGTGAGGTAGTCTGACAATCAAGTGCGTGAGAGATCGTGGGAAAGAGGGGGAGGCCACAGGGGATGCGTTGATCTGAACAGGGTTACACCAGGTTGAACTCTGGAGAAATCTGCAGCTTTATTCAGAGTACACCTTGCTGCACTCCCTCTGCCCCAGGCCTGCTAAGCTCTGCAGGGATGTCCCTGTGGGAGGACGGGCACCAGGAGAAGAGGGTAGGGAGGGTGGCACCCTCACCAAGTCATTAGGGAGGTTGCAGAGCTGTGTGACAAGCCTGACAGCTTCTCCTCTTTCCTCCTGCAGCTCACCCGGGTGCCCGTGGAGTCGTGTAGCCAGTACGAGACCTGCAGCGAGTGCTTGGGCTCAGGTGACCCTCACTGTGGATGGTGTGTGCTTCACAACATGTAAGTACCTGACGGGGTTTGTCACTGTCACATCCCTGCTTCCCCCCAGCCGGGTTCCCTCGTCAGCTGCTATAACGCATGGTAGAGCTGTAAATGGGTGTCTCAAGAAGTATTTTGTGGACAACAAGGGAAGAGAAGGGTAGTAGAGACTTGACAGATCTCAAGCACCTGATCCGCAGTCTGTTGTCTTCACCAAGAGAGCACGTGTCCACTCTGATGTGCTTCGAATCAAACCGTCCTGCCATTCCTCTTCAGGGGACAAATACCTCCTTGTTTGCATTGGTTAAGACAGTTTCACACTCACTAAAAGCCAAGCTCAGAGAAGTGTCTCAACAGCCACAGCTTTCTACCAGAAGCCTGAATCTCTCCTCTTTCACACTTGTTGATTTCCATTGCCCTTTGAGGGGGATCAGCACCCAGGTCCCTGGAAACACCAGGATGTCCAATCCAAGACATATTTCAAGGGCACTTTATGACCTATTACCTCACTGTGGGAAGATGATAACCCTGAAGAAGAGTGTTAGTCATCTCTGGGTCAACTCAACTGTGCTGGCATTGCTTATTTGGCTTATCTGGTCAGGATGCTGAGCAAAGCTGACTGCATCCACACCCTTGGTTTTCTGTATAACAAGCCAAGAAGGGACCTTATCCCACTAGGGAGGTGGTCCTGAGGGGGTTCTGCTCTACTATACCACCCTATCCAAGGACTCTCCAGGAGCTTCAGTTGAGGTGTTCCCAGAACTGGGAGATTAGTATGCTGCCTTTGTCTGGCCCTGGCATTTTTATGGTGGCTTTGATCTTGAAGTTTCCTCCCTGCAGCCCTCACTGCCAGTGATCTCCTGCAGAGAGCCTTCAGCCAAAGCTGCAGAGAGGGAGGTGTCAGGTTGGCTGAGCTCCTGGCTATGAGTGGCAGGGTGATCTCATTTGCCAAGAACCTCTCAACAGAGACAGTGGCTGGAAAGTGCATTGGATATGTCTAACCGTCTCCAGCTGAGTGTGGCTCTGCAGGGTGCTGTCACTCCAAGTCTCAGTGTCCTTGACAGGGATGGATAGTTATTCTGATGGACCCCGCTATTGCAGTGTGTCTGTCTTCTCCCACTGAGTTCACCTCTGAAATTCTTCCCAATTTGTTGCAAGTTGTCCCTATGGAGACAGTGATCCAGTTGTAGTGATCCCTGTTGGTACCTCTCCTTTCTTTAACAGAACAGGGAACAAGTCTGTTCCATATCCCAATCCTTTCTGCAGATGTGGAAGCTCCTTAGACTGTGTAAACCTCAACTGATACCGTGACGGTCTACTTAATTTCAGATCAGACCTAGGTGACTCAGCCCAATTTGTCTAAAAACTTGACTCAGGGTCTGGAATTGTTCAAATGATCCTTGGCAAACCAAGCCTGAGCTGTGGTCTTAGGCATGAACCTGTGCAACTTTCATCCTCAGCGCTGCTGACCTGAGGATATTTTCATTTGAAACCTAGCTCTGATATGCTTTGATCTCGCCTTATCCTGCATCCGTCCCACAGAGCACTGTATGTTTTGCTGTCAATAAAAGGGCAACACACACCGTATGAAAGTATAGGCAAGCATGATGTTGGCCGTTGATTGAACCACAGCAGTTTTAGGGTCAGTGGCAACAAGCAATCAATATACCCAGGAATAAATCTCCCAAAGGAGTGGAAAGGGGCAGAGACAACTGAGTGAAAGAAACATGATGGCTGGTGCAAGCCATCTTGACTAGAACAAGAATCCCACACTCACTCTGTCCTTCTAGGGAAGTTGGGCCTCACAGTCCAGGTATGAGGGACAGAGGGACAGGTCCTCTTCCTTCTGGTCTCTTGACCTTTGTTTCCTCATCCGGTAAAAAACAGAAGTGACTCTTATTTATGTATCCAGGGTCAAAAGAATTAGTTCATTGTGGATTTTTGAAGCAGCTGGAAGGCAAATGTTATAAAATCCCACTCCAAAGTCTTTCCATTCCTCCTGCTTTCCATTGCAGTCAAGAAATCTGGCTTCCAGTTCTAGTTTGGAAGAAGATTTCAGTGCAGCCTCACGTGGTCCTCTCTGGGCCCCAGTTTTTTCATCCTCCAAGATAACCCTGAAAGCAGAAGGGCCATTTAGATCCCATTTGGTAGGGTTTGGCTATGCAGAATATTCAGGATAACAGTGCCATAATGTCAAGGTCCTTATTTCCATTAGACATCAGAACCCCTTAATATCCATTAACAAATTTTCCTCAAGTTCAATGCATTGTCAGTAACTCCTGCACAAAGCTCTCGGGGGAAATGTGTCATAACCATTTCCCCTCATGAGTGCTAAACTTTCTCTCTTCCCTCCCAGTGAGGAGCTCAATGGCTTTACGGTGCACGGCTGAATCCAGCCATGCAGTCGTAGTAGCTGTTTTAGGGAAGGGACAGAGGGGCAGATGGATTGTCCAAGACCTGGCCTGGTAGAGCGGGACCGGAACCCAGATCTCCTGTGGGCAAAGCCCACATCCTTCCCCTCCAGTACAAACCATCAAAAGGGACATTGGTAGGCTGCAAAACAGGTGAAAGCTCCAGATATCTTCCTGATGGCTACAGCATTTGCTTTTTTTGTCTTTCCCATGCTGATTGCTGTTATATTGGGATTCACAGATCAAGGGCTGATATTGGCCCTTCTCCCCAGGCTCCCATTTTCAAGCTGTCCCGATCTCCTGCCACATGAGAGGGCTGGGAGCTAGTGTGATGGTGTCTGGGGACGGCTTTGCATCCAGCGTCTCACGGCTGAGCTGGACTGTCTGTACGGGGGGCGGCGTGCCAGGACTCAGGAATCGATTTCCGTGGCTCCGGTGTCCTAACCTTACACTGAGAAACCTGATGCCGCTGAGAGAGAAAGAGACAGACAGACCCACAGACAGCTGCAGAAGAAAGGAGGGGGGGGGGATTGATTGGCTCCTGCCAGGAGAAGCGGAGAGCCGATATAGAGCAGGTCACTGGAGCTTTTCATCGCCGTATCTCTAGTCCCGATCTTTTCCCCCCTCCCCTTCCCTGCTATAGCTCAGCTCCCCTCCTGGGCTGCGTTCAGGCCTCTTTAGGCTGCGATGAATCATTTAGTTGGTGTAAATTGAAAATGTGGCGCTCGGTTGCTGCATGGGTCTCCAGGGAGGGCCAGGGGCTTTGGTGGGAGCCGGGGGGAGGAACCAGGCTGAAAAGCTAATAGCTGGCACAGAGACACTTGGTGCCTGGGAGAGAAGGCAGCTGGAGCTGCAAGGCCAACCACAAGGTCACAGCGATATCAGGGGCTCAAACCGGGGAGCTGCTGGGGGGGATGAAAGTCTCGGGGTCATGCTTGACACCCCAGCTGCCTGCAGAAAGGATATTTGGGGCTGAATAGCAGCAGCATCCCCTAAAGGCACAGGCACTGCTTTGTAATGGGGAGTTGTACTGACCTCACTGGGTGCAGAAGAGACCTGCCCCAGTCTCCATCATGTTGGCTGCTGCTCCTAGATTGTGCTTGTGTTGCCTCATCTCACCTCCGTGAAGCCTCTCTCTAATTCTGGGATGAGTACTTGAAGAACAAGCACAAGCTGTCCTTAAGGGGTGATGTAGCCACCAGCCTCCTTCAGGTCAGGGATCTGCCCCTGCTGTTAGGGCAACTCATGGCCATGAGGTCATTAGCTACAGCCAGAGAGGAAAATGGTCCCCATTTCAGGGAGGATTTATGATATTTCCAGCTTGAAATGGGACAATTATTTTTTTTAATGTGAATGTGTCCTTTAAAGTCATTTCAGAAGGGGTTAATACAGCTGCTGCAGTTTAGTAATACCAGAATTATTCATTTAGACGTCAGTAGTTCTTACTTGGGAATTTTCTTGTAGCTTTTAGCAAACTGCTTAAAATTTCAAAACAAAAAGCCATCCCAACACGAAGCATTACTTGCTTTGTTTTTTTTTTTTTTTTTTTTTTTTCTGCTTCAAACACAGTAAAATGAAACATTTGGGCATCTGCTGTTTCCCCCCTCCTTCCACCCCTCAGAAGCCTTTACCCACCCTAGAGACTTGACTAAGCAAGCCTTCAGCAAACACTTTTGAATTGGAGGAACTGACATTTGCAGAGTAGGGAAAGGAGGGTTTTGTTGAAGCATCCCTGCCCAGTCGTGCCACGGAGACAGCAGAACCAGGGCATTGGATCAGCTCTCTGCACTCTTGTGCTTGTCTGCAAGGGGCTGCACACGTCCTCTGAGGCCCTTCCAGCAGTACCAACCACCCTCCAGGACCCTTTTGGTCGAGGCATGGCCAAGATCTGTTATCCACAATTTCTCAGGCTGAGCTGGCTGCAGACTACCTGCAAATTTGTGGTGGAGGAGATGGTGTTTATGAGACAGCAGAGAAGCCATATGAAGGCTTTTCTGGAAAAAGACATGTACCCTGGGGTATTTGGGCAGTTGCTCTCCACTGCCTCCTGCTTTACCTCTTTTCCCTGCCTGCCCTGTGGCTGCAGCATGCTTCTGCATCCAGAAGTTAAAATCCTCATTTCTAACACAATATGGAGGGAAACAGCACTTAAACAAGTTGTTTTCTAGGGAGTGAGAGATTAGCATGGAGGAGGAGAGGCTTTTGTTATCCCTCCTCAAACTGATTGCCAGACCAGGAGAAAAAAGAAAAAAAAAAAAACGAAAAAGTAACAAAGTGCAGCTCCTGCTGTCTCGTCTCAGCAGGTAACCTGATGCGATGGTGCTTGCAGAGTCTCATTGATCGTCCCTGGCTTTAACTTTCTTGGTCAAAGTCTTCTGAACCACTAGAGAGTCTCGAGTAACCTAAGCTGCCTATGGATTCTGCAATAAGACCTTTTTTGAAGGGTCTTTTGCTTGCTTGACTTTTTGTCTGATGAAAGACTGAGACTGTCTTTCAGGCTGAGGTTGTCTCTTTATTTCCCCCTTCCTCTCCTCTCTGTCACTTCCCAGTCTTTTTTACCACTTCTGTAGGGGAAGGAGGATATCTCAAATTTGGAACAAGAAAGGGATACTGGGAAGGGCAAGATAGATCAGGCTGCAGGATTCAGCCGGGCCAGATTGTTTTTGGAGGGTGGAATATCACTCTGAGCTCTGACAAATAGTGGAAAGAGTGGGATTTACTGATTTCCTCAGAGGATTTCTGGGAGGTCCGATGGACCTTCAGCTTCCACTGCAAGAAATCAGATCCTGAGCTACCCCTGCTTTGTGCTCCCCATGCTGTTTTGTCCCAAGGTGCAAACTGGAATCCCCTCAGAGTGGCAGCAATTTGCAGGTGCTAATTTTGAAATAAATAAATAAATAATCATTTTGCAATAAAAATAAAATTTTGCATTTGCTTGTTATGATGAATAAATCTGGGCAATCGTCACTGGGACCTTTTCTTTATAGGCGAGACTTTCTGTGTTCTCTCCTGCCTCAACATTATCTTGCAATGGGTCAGCCCTCAGTGCCTTCAAAGACCAGGGAGACCCTCTAGAAAGGTTCATGTCAATTGTACCAGTCTTCTTAAGGCTGGATCAGCTGCATGAACAGTAAATGGCCTCCAACTCAAATCTTGCATTGCCTTGGAAACTTGTAGCTAGCTGGGCTGATATTCCCCCATCAGAGGGGAAGCTCAGAGCAACTGTTATCACTATGTTCAACTACTCCTGTGTGTCTGAGGTATTTGGGGGCATTTCTCATAGCAGTGGAAGGTTTTAGGGTAGAATGAGAGCTGTCAGGTACATGATGGAGAGAAAACCATAAATGATGGGTAAAAAAATATATAAATATATAAATAATAATATATATATATATATATATTTAGGAAGTCTGAAATCTTTCATTTGATTTGAAAGTTTCTAGTTAGTTAACTGGCAGTGTTAGCACTGCCAGTCAGTGGTGGCAAAGGTAGGAGTGAACCAGCTGTCCAGGTGCCTTGTTTCCAAAGAGGTCTTGGTTTGAGTCTTCTCCAGCCACAGCTGACACTCAGACAGCAGTACACATGGCCTGTGAAGCTCTCCATCTGATAGCAAGGGAAAGTGGAGTCATCTTCCCACAATTGGCCTTGGCACGGAATGATTCCCACTTCTTCTCAGGTAGTTACTGAAACTGGAGACGGCATTTTAGCCTTTGCACAGAGGGAAGTGCACAGCAGGGGGGCTCTGCAGAGTGACATTGGCCCATTAAGTATTCTGCATTGAGCCTAAATCATCTTTAATCTGTCTGCTGAGGTATAGCTAAAGTACCCATCATTTCACACCTGGACATTGGCTCTCCTTTGGTACGGAGGAAAGAGCCCCAAATATGACAGCACCGCAATGGCCTTTTGAAGTGAGATAAAAAAGCAAGAGAAAAAAAAAGAAAGCAAGAGGAAATTCTTGGGACAGGGAGCATGCTTTTTGATGGGAATAAAGCCCTGAATGTAACTGAGGCTCTTGGGAATCCCATTTCAGTACAGATGGGTGATGACATTGAGCAAACCGCTCTGAACTGGCCCCACGCCTTTTAGCAGAACAGTCAGTCACCAGTCCCAGAGAGCCGACCCATTGCTGTACCTGCACATCTTGCATCCGGCAGGGTCGGTGCCCTTCCATTCCTTACGTGCCATTGTGTCCCTTTTGGGAGCGCTTTCGTGTCTCCAGTCTAACTAGCAGTGCAGGGCAGAGCTGTGCCCTTCACAGGTTGATTATCTCGGTGGCCGTGCCTGCCTGAGGCAACTCGGGGACAGCACTGGGCACTGCGAACAGTAAGACGCAGGCGTGTGGTAAATGTGTTTTGATAACAACCTTCTTCCTTGATTAGCTTATTTTGCTAGAGGGCAGTAGGGAGGGGCAGGAAGATAATTAGTTTGTGCAGTGGGTTCCAACAGAAGCTTTTTGTCGATGGAGCCATGTGAGTTTGGTGTCCTACTTGGGATTTGTCTCCATCACAGACACAGTCCCTTTGCCAGCTCCTCTCAGGAGAGAGAAGCATTATGAAGAAAGAGGATTTTGAGACCATAGGATTGCATAATGATGGGAACGGAGATGATACCTAGCAGCAAAGCAGTGAGGGGCTGCATGAGCAGCAATAGCAAAGAGGTGCAGTTGCAGGAAAAGACTGAGAGCAGAAATGTTGGCAGCTCAGGTTTATCACTGCAGCAAATTCAGCCTTTGCAGGGAAATATCTGTGGCTTTCCTTCTTTTCTGATGTGAAAGATGGCTACTGTGTGTCATGGGCTAGGAAATAAGTCTCACATGCCAGGGCATGGGATGAGAAAGGGGTCATGGCATTCAGTGGTAACTAGGGACCTTCTACAGGACTTCCTCCTGGGGCCCTGACAGGGGGCACATCCTCATCACCTCAGCATCACCCCTGCTCTAGGACACTACACACCAAACTCAGATGGCTGGTGGATCTGGATATCTCACAGCATATACCTAAGTAACAGCTCAGGAGGGAACAGAGACAGGAAAAAGTTGTATGGCCATCCTGCTCAGCTTAGAAAGCTTGTCAAATATGCACTGGAGCTGAGATCCAAAGTTGCAGGGCTGCCATAGGGAAGGAGTGTACCCTGGCATAGATTATAAAGTTGAGGTTGACAGAGCCAGCAAAAGGACTTAGATATGGAGTAGCAACCTAAGGAGTTAATTCAAGTGCCTAAAGACAGATATATGGAGAAACCTACAAGTAGACTTTGAAATCTAGGTGTTTTAATTTATTAGTTGAATACTATGCAAAAGGCTTGATTCATCTGGCCATCCACAGCTGTTTGCCCCAGGATATCTGAGGAGCTCATGTGGGGCTGGCAAATATGACAAAGAGCCTACTAGAGACCCATTTCCTCTGGAGGATAATATGAGGGCCAGCTGGGGTCCTTAGACCATCTCAAATGATGTTAAACACCTGTGTGTGGGCAGTGAAATGGAGGCTTGTCTGACCCAAAGCCCTGCTCAGAATGTCCTCTCCTCATGAATTCAGAGTCTGACCAAAATCCAAGTCTCGGTTTTGCAACTTAAGCTAGTCGCAGTCCTCACTAGAATTTTAAATTCCTCTATGGCCCTAATTTGCAGCAAGACTGGGCTGTTTCCTGCAAGGTTGTGCCATGCCCAGAGTGGACTCAGCAAGTGTGGTGATAGATGGCTAGTTTGGGAACCTCAGTCTCGCTCACTGTGTTGTTTGCAGGGAATTGCTCTCTTTCTTGCCGTCAGACATTCCCTGGTGTCTCTGCAGCTAATGATCTGCCAATGAGGGAAAATGGCATGGCAGATGAGTTCTACCAGGGCGAGGGCATGCCTGCCTTCGACTGTGCTTCTCCTCTGGTGTTTCATCATCTTGATAGTGCCGAACTCATGATAGATCTCAGAAAGTAATGGAGGGGATCAGAAAGCTCTTTTTCCTAAGGAAAAGCAGAGGGATCCTTTAAGGTATGTCTTATATCTGGATTCATATTCTCCATGAGTCTTTTGCACGTACACACACCCCTACTCATAAGCACAATCCATTCTGCGTTGCACACTCCCCCTTTCTGCAGTTTGCCATCACATTAGGAGACCTGCCACCAAATATTCTCGTGTGCTCTCTCTGTCTTCCACCAACACACATGTCTCCAGCCCCTAATTCTCCCTTTTGCTCCCACACCCCTCTGCATTCTTTCCCCCAAGCAGGTCTGCAGAGGCGGTGCTCTGGTCCTTTCCTGGCCAACTTCTGCACCAGGGATATCTTATCATTCCATCCTGTAACATCTGGTCCAAGGGATGGAGGCAAGCTGTGTGAGCTGATCATTTCATCCTGATGTTGGGATTTTGGCGGGGGATACTTCTTGCTCTGCTAGGAACATAGTCCTTTCCTCCTCTCCCTGAAAATATACAGACCTCTTTCATTTGGGGACTGGATCTCAGCAACTAATCGTTGTGCCTTCTTTAACATCTCATCCTCCATTGCTTTCTACTTCAAGTTTGTCCTCCAGCAGCTTTTGAATAACACAACATCAAGGGCAAGAACCATCTACCAAGAAAGGCACAGATGTTTTAACTCAGTTTCTACTTGCTGTGAATGATGGTAGCCAGATAGAGGCCTGATCTCTGGCCCTGAGGGGAGATATAGAAGTCCATCCCTCATGTTCACCATAACAGTCACATAAAATATCTTTGAAATGAACCCTGCCAGGTCCTCCTGGTAGTGCAGAGTGAGCCCTTGGTGATAGCAGACTGTAGCTCTCTGCTGAGCTCCCTTCCCCAGTGCAGCCAGCCACATACAGAGAAGAAAAGAGGAGGAAAAGTGCGTTGACATGACTGTGGGTATCTGAGAGATGAGTGGCAGATCTGGAAATGGAATAATGTCCCTTGTCTACCCTCCCAGTGCTTCATAGATTGGACCAAATTAATTTCTGCCAAGGGTAATAGTACATTTTTAATAGAGCCCTGTCCCTGGAGACAGATCTAGGCTGAGCTGTCTAACAGGGCTGGCTGCAAGGAACCAGAAGGTTCAAAGAAAACATTTATTCTTCCCATCCTCCCCCAAGGGAGACCCCATTCACACTGATGAACAGACATATGGGCTGGGCCATACACTCTTCTGTCACTAGCTATGTGCGTCCTTATGCACCGTCGGTACCTGGGGCAGTCCTGCTGTGAGCGCACATGGCTGGGTCATGCAATACAGCATACACCAGCCCTTGGCAAGAGGGAGAAGGGCAGGTTTCTGACGATCTTCCTGCACCATCTAGGAAGTTGTGTCACCAACTGGCAAGCCTTTTTGTTGACTATCTTGTAGCAAAGACTGGAGGGAAAGTCGGGGCAGAGAAATGTGTTGAGGAAGAGCAGCAATGCTGAAAGGTCTGCAGGGACAGAGTGGAGGAGTTGGAGGATGAGTCTGTCTAACCTGGCTAAAGGGATTTGAGTGGCTGTGAGCACCATGAGAAAGCTGGAATTGGGGTAGGCTGAAGGTCTGAGGCAGTGTTGCAAGACATTCCCAGCTTTAGCGAAATGAACAGGAATGAAGGCAAAATATTCAGCCAACTTCAGTCAAGCTGTGGGATATTTCTGACAAGGAGAAAGTAGTTTTGAACCTCTTGGTACATTTAGAAATGGGTGCCAGGATAATACAGTAGTTAAAGCTTTTTTCTTCAGGCAAGGGAGATCAGTATTAATTTACCTGCTCTGCTACAAATATCTTTTATGATCTTGGACAAGATATTTAGGATGGGATTTATCTCATCTACAGCTAGGTTCCTTGTCCAGGCTCCCTCAGCAGCCAAGAGAGGGACTTTCATTTATTCCACCATGGAAGTGTTTTAGGTAGTGGGGGCAAATACCCTCTGGGAGTGCCAGTTTCTCTTACTAGCCATTGGGGAAAGCTAAATGATCATGTCAAACTTAAAGCCTAATTTACAGATGACTCCCATCCTTAATTTCCCTGTGTCTCAACCTCTTATCTTTAAGAAGGGGTAACAGATCTGTTCTCCCTGGCAGGGGACAGTGAGGTCCAATGTGTTTAAGCTCCTTGGGCTATGAATAAGTTGCAGAAGTCCTGTAGGGAGGTAGGGTTTGGTGACTGCAGGCTTCCAGATAGTGCTGACTATACAGCTCAAAGATAATTATTTCATCTCACAAGTAGCTCAGGAAGTTTTTGGGTTGCTTAACACAGGAGGAACAGCAGCAGATATGGCCAGATGGAAACATTTGTGTAATTCCTTGCTTAACCCACTGAACATACCCAAACCACCCTTTGTCCTTGTCTGGCTGTTAAAGGAGCATTGGTACCAGAAGGGTTAAGGCAGGCAGGACAGAGAGAAATGGATCAGCCACCCCCTGTGTCTTGCTTCCCCCTCCCATGTCTCATTCCCAATGCCTCCTGCCCCTCTGGCCTCAGGCAGAAGAGGAGATCTACATTTTAATTGAGACACGTTAAGAAAATAATCGCAATATAGCTCACCCATGCCTGGAAGGCTTCTCCCTTGTTAGCTCACTGCAGATGCTGAGCCCAGGTTGGGGGGTGGTGGTGGTGATGGTGGGCAGGGAGGGGGTTGTGTGGCTGTTTCTCTCCTGTCTCTAGCCCTGTTTGATTCCTAGGTCTGGGGAGGAAAGCAGAGGGCTGGAGCTGTCCGGATAAAGTAGAGCAGAAAGTGGTAAGGCCTCACTGAGGTCTTCTCCCCCCTTGCAAGTAACAGCGGCATGCAAAACCCAGCCATGGTGTGTGCCAAGCCATGCATGGTATCAGAGCTCCTGGCAGCCTTGGCCCTTGAGGAAGGGCTCCTCAGGGAACCAGGTCTTTGTGGGGAGGCTTTTCCCCCTTTTCTAGACAGTGCAGCACTCTGATCTCTCCCCACCCTCTAGTCCCCAGGAGCAGGAGTGGGAAGGAGGCTGAGGTGCTTCAGATGTTTGCAATGCAGCCTTGCCTGCAGGTCATCAAGAAGGAAAGTGGGGTGAAGGGGGGCCTATTTAGTCTCCCACTTGCATTAATAGGGCCCCACTCTCGTGACTTAAGGTCTAGGTGTGGAGATGACCAAAGGGAAAGCAGACTCCTTGTGCTTCATTGCAGAGCTGGAAGGAGGTTTAAGCAGTTTCCTCTTGTGCCCTGCCCATGTGTGACCCTCCTGATAACTGTGCTCTCACAGCTTAGAGGATGCTGCGCTGGATCCTGCCCTCTCCGTATTAGCTGGATCTCACTCACTGGTGGTTTTATCATCAGCCCAGAAACTAGCTGAAGGCCACTATTTTCTCTCAGTGTGAGAGTCCTTAGACCCTCAGCGGAGACCGCAGACCTTTCCTAGTGTGGTAGAGAGACAGGAGCCCCTGCGAGCCTTCCCTTCACTCTGAGCTGGGACCTGGCAATGAGACACCCACTTGGCAGGCACGTTTTTGCCAGTCAACCCTGCCAAATGAGCACTACCTTCTTTTGTGCAGAGCGAGGGGGCAGGATTTTAGTTCAGATAGCATCTTCCTATTTTGCTTGCTCATCGTCTCTGTGAGCGTTGCCTGGCCTGATAAGATGCTATCAGAACTGAACATCTCTGTTGGAGACAGCGAGAGAGATGGCTCAGCCAGCAGTGGCTTTTCTTGACCCTTCACAGGCTTCCTGAGCCTCTAAGAGTCAGCCAGTTAATAATGGCAGGAGGATGACTTTGGGAGGGCTGCCAAGATCTTTAGCTCTGTGCTATTCTCAGGGAGAAAGGAAATTGCAGACGTGGATGACAGTGAACCAACCTGATTGCTTCCTCATTTTCACCTGTCATCCCCAGCCCCAATCCTGAAAACAAGCCTGCAAGTAGCTGATTGTATGTGGAACCTTGGAAAGTTGAATGACATTTTTTCACCTTAAATCTATTGCCTTGTGTAAGTTCTTTCCAGGTATGGATCTGAATTCTGCAACCTCTCTTAGAGTACTCCTAGGTATGAACACAGTTTTCTACACAGTGGGGACTTAAGCCTTACTGGTATTAGGGCAACAGTGATTCTCTGTTCTCTATTTTGCTTTCTGCTCTAAGGACCAAGGGCATAAAATTGACCTTGAAATTCCCTCCCGGCTTTAATTAATGGAGGATCTACAGGGGCTGGTGAGAAAGGAAGGAGAGCAGACCCATGGCATAAGCTCATCTGGCTGCTTGACAAGACATCATTCAACAGCCTTTTGAGCTTCTCAGGAACATCAGTCCAGTTACTGAGTGTTGTACTTAATCTAGCGATTGCGATGAGTAGGGGAGGACAGTCTTCCCCGCTGCCCCATTCCAAGTTAAAAATTAAGAGGAGAAGTAAATGTTTTGACTTCTCACTTTGCTTGGATATTTAGGGAATTTACTACTACTACTACTATATATATATCTATACACACACACACACACACACACACACACACACACACATATATACATATAAAAACCCTTAAAAGTGAAAAAATGTATAGCATGAATGATAGCAAAATCAATTAATACTAACAGTATCTATTAAACATATCAGACTCTGTAGCTTTATGGGAGTACGCTGCTACTCTGATATGATCATGACATCATTAACATGATATAAAGGACCAAAAAAATCAACAGCTTGCTGAAGACCAAAATTAAGGCCAAGCAGTGTTATAGTATATCTTTAAATATCTGAAACAGCAACTTGTCTCTTTCATGTTAGAGCTATTTGCAGCTGAAACATCTATCAGAAAGTAGACTGGAATTTGCTGGCCCGACTGTCGCTTTCCTGCAGCTACCCCCTTGGGATACTTGGCATGAGGGTTGGCTCGCGTTTCCAAACAGTCCGGACACAAACAGAGCAGAAAATCTGATCAGGGCATAACCCTGGAGGGACTCCAGAGAAGGCAGAGGGTCTTTGCAATAGGTAGCCAGACAGATCATGACAGATCCCATAGGGCACCTAGACAGACTTCAACGGGAGGAGTCCAGGGTCCTGGTCCATAGAGCCTATATCTGTAGTAGTAAATTAAGCAGCTCCAGGGAATGCTATTAGACACTGGAACACAATTACCTACGCTGTAAAATTTTTAAAATATAGTTTGGCTTGGGCTAACTATTGCTCCTTCAAACAATTCCTGGACGTGGTTTGGGAATTAAATGGGTCAGGGAGGATTTCCATTAGGTGTTTTGGAAGTTAATAGCATTTCATAGCATGAATGTGACCAGACCACGTCATTTGGCCCCAGGATCAGAGAATGTTTCCTGGTATTGTTTGAAACACTAATGGGGTGCAGCCACAGCTTCCATTTGCAAAGAGAGAGTAAGAGGGAAATCCTGGAGGAAAGGCATAAGCTGTTAGATAACAGGCTAAAGACCAGGACTTCTAGTGGAGCATTTTCTGAAACCAATCACAGAGACAAAGTCTCAGCGCACAGTTTTAGAAAATGGAGTAGCAAGAGTTTATGAGGAACATGGAAACCTTTTGGAAGAGAGGGAGCCTACAAAGGATGAAACCTGACTGCTGCCAGTTAAATAAAAAATAGGCTGGGGGGAGGTTTTGAAAGTTGAAACTGGTTGAAAGCTGACAGTTTGGTTTGGCACATCCTCTAAAAGTGAAATCATAATAAGTCTTTATCCTTGAAAATTGGTTGAGTTGGAACTTGATAAAATGAAGGTAGGAAACAGCAAAAATCAGCCTCAACAAATGTCCTTTTTAATCAAGGCACATGAAAATGGTCAAACCAGACCAAAATCAGATATATAGTTGCTCCTATGCACATGCAAGTACTCTGCTTTAAATGAAGATACTTGTATAATGGTCATTCCTCAAAATCGATAG
The DNA here is from genome assembly GCF_036417845.1 of Apteryx mantelli. Taxonomy (NCBI): domain Eukaryota; kingdom Metazoa; phylum Chordata; class Aves; order Apterygiformes; family Apterygidae; genus Apteryx; species Apteryx mantelli. Next base: position 219,455,766 of record NC_089978.1, on the reverse strand, counting down.
AAGAAAGCCAATCTGTGCCATAAATTACACAGAAACAATAGGAAGTGCCAAAATGGTGAAGAAAAGGAATCTTATATTAAAGAAAATTTAAAGTCAAAGAAAGAAAATAGGGTGAATCTGTACCTAAGTAACAAGGTATCCCTGGAGATGTTAGGGCTCTTCTGTTAAACACTTGATCAAGATGGTGAAAATGATTGCGACATACTGAGAGAAAGCCGAAAGGTTGCGAGAGCAGAAAATGCAGTGATGAGAGACTTCAAGTATCCTCATATACATGGAGCAAATGTCGCAGCTCTTGGCGCTCGTATCCTGTGAACTCACTAAAAGAGAAGCAAGCCTTGATTTAGTCTCCCAGACCTCACAGGATCTGTTTCAAGGTATAGTTATCAAAGCATTTCTCTATAACAGTGACCACAATGTATTCAAATTCAGCACCCTATGGAAGCAAAAAGCAAGAAAAGAAAATTACAATGAGGTTCAACTTCAAAACAGGAACAACAGAAAAATGAGGAAGCTTGTTAAAAAGAGCAGCCACATGGCTAAAGTACTTTGTGGTATCCTGGAGACTGCATAATAAGACATCATATAAGAGGCTTATTGTAAAGTTATATGCCCAATGAAAAAAAGACCTGAAAGACTGTAAAAGGAATGGGAAAAAAAAACCCAAAAAACAGCTTGCTTAAAAAGCAAGGTAAAGAGACACTATTCAAAACGGAAGTTGCATTCAAAGGAAAAAAAATAATAAAAAGATCACTAACTCTATCATGTGAATTTCAAAACAATCATACAGCAACCCAAATAGGAAACACATTGCTAGCCTCATAAAAATGGATACTAAAAACTTAACAAGGTTCCCTCTGAAGTTTACTTTCTTTAAAGAGCACATGTTGGAGGAACTGTCTGACAGTTAAGACTTAGTAAAAAAAAAAAAAAAAGGTTTTAGAGCAAATTCATAAAAGTGATGTTCACTGAAAGGTTCTTAACTCTGATATGAAATTGCTACATTATTAAATCTGTTGTACAACTCATTGCTTACACTGACATTGATACTGGAGAAATGAAAGGTGAAAAATATGTTATTGTTTTTTAAGCTGGGCTCATGAAGTGTCCAAAAACTTGAGTTCAGAAATCTGTCTTCTGTGCCTGGCATTTTAGTTGAACTGTGATTAAGAACAGACTGAAAAGAACATGGGTATGTACAATTTGCTGGGGCTGAGGGGCAATGTCACAAGTCTATTATAGTTTTTTAAATAAGTCAAAGAGCATGTGATACAGATGATCTGCTTAATACAGAAGAATTAGTACTTTTCCCATAGCAAAGAATTTAAACTATGCTGTCATGGGACAGGAAGAAGAGTCTTCTGATAGATTTGCAACCAGTTCAAAGATGGGAAATAAAGAGCAGGAATAAAGGGTCATGATGTGGGGAGGGGATACCCAGTAGGGTCCCGCAGGAATCTCTGCTGAATATGTTTCCAATACTTATAAATGAATGAGAAATGGGTGAAGAGTGAAGCGGAAAAGGAAACCGATGATATGTGATTTTTCAGGCTTGTCAAAAGTAAAAATGGCTGTAAGGAATTGTAGAAGGAATATACAATACTGAGCATTAGAGTAATAAAATGGCAAGTGAAATTCAGGGTTGATGTGTGCAAAAGTAACAAACAGAGGTAAAAAACAGTTTTAGCTCCAGATGCTCAGGGATCAGTTCTAGCTGTTTTCACTAGAAAAGGAGATTGTGAAGTCAGTCTGGGTAATTCTCTGCAAACCTCTGAACAATGTATATAATATGAGGAATGTTTTGAAAAAGAATAGTGAACGAAACAGGGAGTATCATTGTGTGGGTAATTCCATGGTGCTCTCCCATGCTGCATACTCTGGGTGTTTTTGGTCATGTCAAGTGAAAAAGAATATAGTCAAGCTAGGAAAGCAGTGGGAAGTGTGGGAAGCAGGAACACAGGTTTCTAATAATCTTTATACAAGGAGAGATTGTATGACTTGGCAATTTTCATCTTAAAAGAGAGATGACTGAGGGGGCTATAATAGATCCAGACAATCATGAGTGTAATGAAGAGAGTGAATAGGAGATGATTACTCACCATTTCTCATAACACAAGATCTAGGGAACTCTATATGAGATTATCAAGCGGAATATTAAAACAAACAGAAGAAAGGACATTTTCACATAATGTATCATTCAGCTGTGGAACATTGTGGAGCACGTTATGGAGGTCAGAAATACAACTGTCTGGGAAGCAATTAGACAAATTAAGGAAAGAAAGATCTGTTGAGAGCTGTTCAGCATAATGACATCACTACAGGCTCCCGGTCAGGCAGTGCTTTCTGGATGTCGGGACTTTGAAACAGGAAAAGTTTCACTCTATAATCTCTATCTTATTTTTCCACCTAAGTATCTGCTGCCATTTACAGTCAGAGGCAGAATGAATGGCTACATGGATATTTGGGCTGAGCTGGTACAGGAATTTCTATGTTGCTGCATTTTCAGAGGACTTTCACTATGTATTTGTGTAGCTGTTAGGTAACCCCAGACCTGTGCGACACCAGGTAATAACCCCGCAGTTAATGCAGGGTGAGCCTCACGCGTAGACCTGCCATGTGGGTTGAGGTAGGCTATGCCTGGATGCTCTTGGTGGAGAAGTCCTCGCTAAACTGCTCTTCGCCCTGCCCAGCAGGCAGCATGACTTGGACACGGGTTTGGCTCTGATGTGACGTTGGAGCAAGATGGCATTTGGTAATTGCCCCGTGCTGCCTGGAGCGGTGGGTTTCTCTTCCCTTCAGCCACCCCGTGGTCCTGCTAAGAAGCTCCGGCTCCCATTCATCGGCTGCAGCTTTTTTTGGACGGCAGTCCAGCGCCGGGGCTGAATTGTGTTTGATTAGCTCACTAACTGCACGAAGGGGAAGCCAAGATCTTTGCAGAAGCCTTTCAGCAGCAGCAGCGGGGAGCCTGAATACCCATTAAAATGTGTGCTCAGCCCATCTCTAGTCAGTCCTTTTTTCTGTCTCCCTCTCTCTCATCCTTTGTTTTTTTGCCTTTGATTGCAGCTGGTGAAGTTTGTACCAGTGTTGTCATGGTGAGTCTACTACGAAGTGGTCTTTTCCCTGGGGACCAGGCATCAGGGTTCCTGGTTTCCACTTAAAAGTCTGCCACTGAGGCACGATGTGACTTTTGGGCAAGTGATATTTCTCCTGTATCAGCCAGGTTCTCCATTCTGAAAAAAGGTGCCTAAAAAGCTGTACTTACTCCAAGCATACCAGGAGGATGTGTTGAATTTATCAAATTTATCTAGATGTGTGATGGATGATGCTTTAAGAATGGATTTTGAATGGCAGCTTTATCCGCTCATCTAAATGATTCCAGTGTGAGGTGTGTCAATGTCACAGCCACGAGCTGGTCTAAAATCCAACCTGCCAGTCACTGTGACAAGGTCATAAGAGATAGGAGGGCAGAGAAATCCCTGAGCTGTATGCAATCTTCTGGGAATTAGTGAATGGATCCTTCTGGATCTGAGACTTATTTCCTCCTAGTTTTGAGAAATATCTGAATACCGATGTTATTGCATCTCACCTTGATGTGGACTGTCAGTGAGATGAGTGTTCATTGTGAGCTACAGGATGGATAGCCTGGATGGGTTGACAGGACCCATCCTGGACAGACTGGGAACGGAGGAGAGTTACTTTAACAGAAGAAGTTTTGTGCACCAAGGAGGGATCGGACTTGCCAGTGCTGGTTCCTCTTTCACAGCTGCATCCAGACATCGACTTCTTGATGCTGAGGTTCCTCTTTCTTTGCATGTGATAATTGCTAATGATTTGAGAGTGAAAGTATGGAAAGAAATTTATAGAATAAACACAAACTGAGACTGAGCTGTGTCAGAAAGGATGGAGGAAAGCTGGAAGAAAAAAACCAAACAAACTGGTAGCAGGATAGAAATTGGCACTGAGTGCCTAGATCACCCAGCACCCTACAATACACATCTTACCTGAAGGAAATTATTCTTGCAGTTCACTGGCAAGTTAGTATCTTCTGTTGTTATTTATAATATTACTTATTTTGTCTCCTGGACAGATGTCATTGTCTGTGAGTCCATAATCTTTTAGTTGAGCACAGAATCAGCTAGATCCTGAGAAGTCAAGCCATTGTCTCCAAACTGCAGGTATCTTCAAACTAACAGCTCTTAAATAAGTGATCTTAGACACTAATGGAAATAGCCAAATCTTAAGCAGTTTTCCAAGAGTGTTTGTGGCAGTCTCTACTTTTTAAACCTTTCCTCTCCATGTTATCTCTAACTCCAGTCTTAGGCGTGATTCTTGTGTGTTTTCTTCTTCCTTTTCTGCCAGAATTTCACCCTTGTCAATGTAACATCTGCAGTATTATTATTTTTTGTGTGTTTTGACTTATTCCTGAGGCCTTCTGAATGGGTTTTATCAGTGTTAGAGATGGGTGAAAAAAATGTTTCTCTTCTCTTGAAAATTTCAGTGGCAAGAGTGTTTGCTAGTAAACATCTTCTGCCAAACATCAAGACCAGAAATAGTTTGCCCTGAAGTCAGTGATCAGCAATGGTGTAACTGGTAGCACAGGCTCTCATTCTGCATTACAAGGGAAGCTCCCTATCGGTAGTATGTTTCTTAGGGCACACCACGATTATTGCTCCTAAAGAGTTAAGTCCTTAAAGGCCTTTGAAGCTTTCTGAGTTTGTCTCCCCTGCTTCCCCTGAGCCTGTGTAAGTGCTGTGACAAACCAGCACCATCGCTCACCCAATCTACTGGTTTCCACCAGCTACTTGCTCCCTTGGAAGGCCATGGACAGAAATCCCTATAAATGTTAGTGTATCTGTGAAAAGGAATGAACAATTCAAGGTTATTATAGAAATACAAGTGATACTCGGGGTCATTTCAGGGGCTTTTCAGAGACTAGCAAGTAGAAGATTGCCAGGTTGGAACTGGGACTTGTTTGTGATGGCTTTCTCACAAAGTGCTGCTCCAGCAGATGAGTCTGTAGAGCAACACCAACAGATCACTACATGTGAGCTTGTATGCATTTTAATTACCTATTGAATCACTGACTGGGAGCCTCCGCACACATCCGAGCTCAGCACCCCTTCCGCTTGGCCTGAGCTGGCTGTTCCAGCAAATGCAGAAGGTCTGTACCTGCCTGTGACCTTCCTCTAATTATTTGGAATCCATATTATGGACCTTGCTGCACCAGACAGCCAATGCCAGGTGTTCAAATTAATAAGCAGAACCAGGTTTTCTGATCAGTGCTCTGGGCTGCTTGCCATTGCTCTATCTCTTCGACATCTGATAAAATGACCCAGGGCTTTGGTCAAAGGTATTTTGCCTGCAAGCTGTAGATAGCATTTTGGAAGATTTTCTTCTTCTATTGGGAAAGGGGGGGAAAAAAACCACCTCTGATGGGGAAAACTGATAAAGTCAGGGGAAAAAGTGATCAGAAATTTGGTGTCTGGGGAAGACGGTTTCTAAAGGTGATTGCAAGCAGACACTGGAGATCGAGGTTTTGTTTACAGTAGGGCTGGCAGTTTGCAGCTCCAGGGAACTCAAATTACAAGAAAGGCTTAGCACTGACAAGTTTTTAACCTGTGATAGAACACATTCAGCCATGGGATGAGCAAGTGCAACTCCCCAGCTACTAGCCATTTGCCAAAGGATCTGAATAAAGAAAGTCCTATTTAATAGTAGGCTGTGCATGCAGGAACATGTCATCATTGTGTTAGGTACTAAAAGTGAATTCATCCTGCCGGTGGAGGTGTCTATTAGTCTATAAATCCAGAATCCCTTTGTGGGCAGTGGAGAGAAAACAGTACTTTCTAGGATGTAATTTGAGGGACAGGTGAATAAAAACCTACAGATATGTGTTTCATCACTATTAACTTTAGATACAGGCATCTGAAGTCAGGTGATGTGGATGCTGTGCTGGCCCTCATTTCCTGAGGGGCAATGGTCAGTGCACCTGCAATAATGGCACTGGTGTTGGCGCAAAGAGATCCATTTGCTTGTGGAGTACTCTTCCTAATAGAATAGGTAGGAACACATCAATAAGGCATTTAAGAGAGGGCTGGAAAAAGGTCTGGAGAAGATGCTTGAGGAACATGCACAGGGTGGGGGAGTGACCTAGGGGATGTGTCCCGTCTCCAGATGTTCTGGCTGGATAGTGAGGTGCCCACGGTGACAGGGCTGTCACGTGCAGTCAGAACCTCTGGGCTGGGCCTATCATGTCATTAATTTGCTGATTCCATGAGAAGAAATGATGGCTGTCTTTGCTGGGGTTGGAAGTGCTCCAGGGTCTTCAGCTGTGGTTGTAGGGATGGCAACTCCTCCGGCAACTCCTCCAACAACTCCTCTCTCCTCGGGAAGGTCCCAATCACTCTCGCCCCGCAGTACAATTCTCCTTGCGGTTCTCTCCTGCACCAGTCTGTGGCCTGTGTCCAGCAGGAACCAGCATTCACGATTTCAGGTAAAGAGGCACTGAACGTGCTAGTTGGCCATTCTGTAATATTTTGCTGATGGGGAAATTTTCTTCCTCACCCTCTTCAGCAGGGGTTTGTTTCAATGCTGAAGGTGGAGGGTTTATTCTCCTCTCTAGATAGTAGATAGATATCTGTGTATACGTTGTGTGTGCATTTATACACACACCTCATGCATTAACTCATTTAAGTGCTATGTAAATACATAGCTACATGCGTTGACATAAATAAGATCGCTGTGAATGGTTTCCTATCCATATAAATCTTTCTTTCCTTAATGCACCCATTGTGTATCTGGGGTCATACCCTCTTTACAGCTGTTAGTTCCCAGTTCAGTAGTTCTTGCTACTTCTGGCTCACAGCCTTAGAAACCCTTGTTTTCCACTGCATAGCAGTTTTCTGCATCAGGGAGGGGGGTCAGGGGTAAGTATAATTTTCCTCTCTTTCTGGAGAAAATAATAGTTAATGTTTTCAAATTTCATGGAGACCTCTGTGTTTCTCACATCTGCCAGCCTCCTTTTTTGATCATTGTGCCAACTACAAAAATGCTAAAAGGAGCAATCACAAAGCTGACAGTCTTTTTGTGTGAGCTGAGAGAGGAAAAAAATTCCTAGTCCCAGCTAAGGGGCAGTATGTGAATTGTCCAGATTATCTATCTGTCTGTCTGTCTATCTATGTCTCCATCCATCCGTCAAATGAGTATCATTCATCTGTAATAATCCTGGATGTAGAAAACATATCTCAGGAAGTCTCTTCAGTCCCTTCCATAGGATTAGAAATTTATTCAGTGCACAGGAAGAATTATTGGTGAGCTTGCTGTTGTGTGGATGCTCTAATAGATTTTTTATTGTGCTTTCCATACAGAGACTGCAAAACCCCAGCTATCCTAATGCTGCATTTACTTCATCAATTCTTGCGACTGTTAATGCTGACACTATACTGTTTGGCAGCCTGCATTAAGAATGGCTTGCCCCATGATATTACCAGGCAGTGAAGCTTTGTGCTGATGGATAAAGTGTGGTGTAAAACCTGACTGGAATCAATCAGAGCAATTGTCTGGATGTTTGGTGGTTAATAGGAAACGTCCCGCATATTATTGGCTGTTCTGTATAGCAAACAGATTAGCTTTCTGCAGCCTTTTGTGGCTCATATCCTCTCCTGAGCCACTGGGGGAAGTGATGAATCTGCTGGGAGGCTCAGGAGACACCGTGCTGGCGTTGCATCTCGTGTCAATCTAGGAGACACGGAGGCACATCCTCCGGTCGGCAGCAGGAGGACACAGCACCACCAACCACTAAAGAGGGTATTTGGGGAGTTTATCAGCAGAGAGGATCCATAGGGCATGGAGGGACAGCATTTCAGTGGGGAGTGGGTCAGCACAGGGCGGTTCTTCCCAGACAAGCTCTGGCTGCTGAGAGCTCTCAGCTTTCTCCTGTAATACAAGGGCTGTTCTTTTTTTCTCTTTTGGTGCATTTATTATTAGCACAGATAATAAGTCCCCATTCTGCTGCCCTGAAGCACAGGGAAACATCAGCTGTATTTCACAAGTAAGGGGCTCATGCTCAAAGTTCCTGAGTAGTTCCTTTAGTTTAAATTCAGAACGGGAAACTTCTGAATTTCTGGAAAGAGAGCTTCCTTGGAAACAGAGCTCCTGATGCTGGCTGTGCAGACGGGAGGAGTTGGAGAGCAGGCTTTGACTGGGAGAGGCCAGCCCTCTAGGTGGTCAGAGCCTGGGGTACCATTTGAAGTGCAGCGGGCTGGGATCCTAATGAAAGATCTTTACAAGCACTCGTTTCTTTCCTCGGTGAGTAGAATACTATTAACCTTTAAGGCAAAATTATATTTCATGCCTCTGGGAAGCAGTAACATTTTACTGAACTGCACTGGGGAATCGGGTAAACAATGTTAACTCTCTCCAGCCCCATCTCAATGCCATTTTGGGGAGGCTGCGTGTGCAAACCCTGCCAAGCAGCTGAGCAGAAATCTGTGCTCAGGCACCCCTTGCTGCTGGGGATTCACCATCCCCTGCTGTAATTCAGCCTATATGTGCCAAAGCCTTTGTTCAATAACTGGAATTCAGTTGGACCCTGTCCTCATATCCTGGGGCCAAAACATCTGCACTCGTACTAACATTTCTAATGTCTGTGCAGTGGTTGGGCAACACATCTTGGTTTTGCCACCTGAGGACATGGTTTGTTGAGAGTCAGGCCAAAGGATGCCATTCATGAGCCTGTAGTCTGATATCTCTCATCATTGTGGACAAAGATGCTATCTGGCACTATTGGTGGCACTGCTGTTGTATGAGGTTCTGGAGCTGAGCCCTGCTGTCTCTGAGTTTAATATCCAATTCTGTTTTGAAGCTGTTTCACCCAACAAACGTTTTGTTGTAGCTTTGATAGTCTAGTGGTTTTGACCAAGTCCTGCCCTGCCCTTGGACAGTTTGTGGGATCACAAATACAAAAGATAGACCAAGATGCAGATTTAGATGCTAGGGTGAAACAGGTTGGGGCTGGTTGTGAACTCCAACTAGCACATGTGTGCACTGCATAAGAGCTTCTAGACCCGCCAAGAGCTGGGATCACTTACTGGGTAAAAAACCTGAAGAGAACTAAAAAGCAAGATCTTTTCCTTCCTTTACTCCCTTCCTGTCTCTTCCCCAGTGCATCACTCCAGGTCTAGCCACACTTCCAGGCCATACACCACCAGAACTGCCCAAAGCTGAGCACTGCGGGTTGGGCGGCCAGGGGTAGTGAGGGGTCTCTGAGATGCTCTGGCCTTGTGAGGGAGAAAGCAGGAGCCGCAGTCTGAGGACAAAATCAACACCTTGGGTGGAAAATTAAATCAATGAAGCAGTGTGAGCCAGAAAGTGAACGATGCGACAGCAGCAAAGCTGGCTTCCAAATTGAAATGTGTTTGCTGGGGATTGTCCATCAGCTTGGGGAGTTATTATTTCCATTCCTCTAGTTATGAATTAATTTCTAGAGAACTTAATCATCCCCTCACCTCTCCCCTCCACAACCCCCTCTTCCCTTCTCCTTCTAATTTTCCACTTGACTGGGAATTCTCTGACAGTGAAAATTCAGGCTTAGAGGAGGTCCATGCAAGCTGCTCCATTAGACTGAATAATCTCATTGGAACCAGTGGCTTGAATAATAACACCTTCACCTCATGCACTGCACCAGATTCAAATGACACTTAACATCCCGGACCGCGGGGACAGCTCTGGCAGGGGAAGGGCTGGGTTAAAGTCGGCACCACGCGCCCTTTGTCTCCCGGCGCTGCCAGCCTATCCACGCTCCTGAGGATACATCTGCAGGCTGAGATAAACACTGGTCCAAGCCTCTTCCGAAGCGGAGACATCCACACAAGCGTACCTTCAGGAGCAAACGCTGCCTGAGCTCTGCAGCTACTTGTGCAAAGAGAGCTTGAGCCCATTTAGCGCCTGAGAGCTGAACGGTTATGTTGTCTCAGTGGTCAGGGATGAGCGAGGCTGAGCATGCTACAGCCTGTTGCATCAATCCTTTCCTTAAGCAAGGCGTGCAGGTTGGAGCAAGGACCATTAAAATCATGGAGCTCAACTAACTTCAGCCTATTGCCAAATCTGCTCTTTATCTTCATAGCATGGATACTTCCCTAGACCTTTTTATTCCACCGTCTCCCTACACATGGAGAATACGCTTGACTTTAGTTCCAACTCAGCCATCTTGGAGAGTCTTCCTCCTTGTTTATAACTCATCCAAGAGCACAAACATACCATAGGGTTTGTTTTCCTTGCTTCGTCTTTCCCCCAGTGTGCAGTGCCTGACTGTTGCTCTGCCTCCTACTAAAAACTCAAATCCTGAGCCCTGAAACCATTGCATTAGGTGGATGGTTTGAATCCAGGATTCTGGCTGAACTTTATAGACCTGGTCTGGAAGGAGGCCAAACCTAGCAGGTTGCTCTTGCTGCTTTTGGGCATACCTAAATTCTTGCTCATCATGAATTATCGCATTGAGAGATGTGTCTCACACAGGTGGATCATGCACTGGAGCCAACATCACAGACCCGCATGTGAATTCTCACCTCTTTCAGCATCTCCAGCTGTTGCCCAGCACCAACCCACTCTGGATCCCCAGTACCATGACTCCACAATCTGTGCTGTCCTTATATATATCTGGAAGAAATAATATCTTTCCCAGTTGATTCTCATTCAGCTCTCAGCTCAGCCTGACAGTGCTGTGCACCCAGTGGTCTCAGAGTTGCCCAGAGGGGAGCAACATACTAGCTCCAAGTATGGGCTTATAAGGGAAGAAAAGGAGGAAAATGTGTGGGAGATGGACACCTGGAATGTATAATAAATAACTCTACTGCCATGCATCTGACAGCCCAGCCTGCTGGAGGTCATTCATACCACCACAGCAATTTTTCAGCATTTAACCCATCTTTTCCAGCCATGCATGGATGAGAGGAAATTCATACATCATGTGCCGACAGCCTTTCCCCTGCAGCTGGAGCATTAGCTGAGGGTCCCAGGAAAGCTGCGGGTCAGACAGGGGCAGTGCTTTCCTCTGCCTGATGATGTGAGGGGTGGGCTCAGTGGGGTGTATCAGACCGGACTAATAGCTCCTTGTGTGTTTTGGGGAATGAGGCCTGAGGACCTCCTTGTGGCCAAATGGCCAAAACAACACAGCTATAAGGCAGTAATAATTTAGGGGAGGGAGGGTGGTAAAGTTATGGTCCTGGTGTTTCTTATGGGCTGGCTCTAAGTGGGCCAAAAGGAGTAGTGGGGAGAGAGAGCCTGGTTTGAGCAGCTCTGTGTGGTCTCCTATGCCCCACAACTTTCTGGGTAGGACTGTTTGGAGTGAGGGTAAAGAGGCAGTAAACAGTATTCAAACCCAAGAATCTATTCTGTGGAAACACTTCCTCTTTTCTTACTATGCTTTTCCAAGTCAGGAAGCAGATGCCAGCAGTGAAAGAGCAATTAAACTACATGCTGGCTGTGTTTGGTAGTGACTCAGTATCTGTAGAAGTGGGGGACCTCTTACAGCGCACTTCCCATCGCTCCCAAAATCTCTCTGCAAGCCTCCTTGAACACAGATACTGTATTCCTTGATTCCAATTTTTCTGCAATCTTGATCCTTTAAGAGGTGAGGTAAAGAGGTACCGAACCCTCCCACCCTCTCGAAGGACTTCTGGGTTTCACTGCAGTTTTGGCAATGATTCATGTCTGAGACCCACTGGTTTGAATTAGCTCTGATCTTTTCATGTCCAGAGCAATGCACTCTAGATCTTACATTTCTGGAGGCTTGAGCACCTCCTATCATCTTCACCAACAGATACTTGCCTCTTGGACCACAGTGATAGGGAAAAGACTGAACAAATTTCTCCAGAGTTACTTAAAAGAGGCTCCCATGCAGAATTCAGGGAAGATGTTCCCAGGCATCTGAATCAGGCCATGAACAAAGAGCTTTAGCCCCTTTGAACAAATTATTTGCATCAGCCCTTGCTGAGGAGAGCATGTAGGAGCGCAAGAGAGCGTAGGTGTTATCTGCCCAGGTTCTGGGGAAGACATTCACAAGTATTATCATCATGAATAGGAAGTGCCATGATAGGATGCTCTCCGGGAAAAGTAATTTTGTTCATTAATTACTTGCCTTATCTAGCAACCTTGTTCCCTTTCTCTCACTTTCTTCTTTTTTAATTTTCTTTAAAATGACTGTAAGTGAATTCAGTGCTGGGAAAGCTATTTTACTGCCTCCTCAGAGACAGAAGGAGAGCTTGCATTACTCAGGTAGACTTCAGCTGAATCTTCAGGGGTTTTTCCATCTTTATTTGAAGCCCAGTCTTTTATGGGCAGATGGAAAAAGACAGTTCCAGACTGATTCCTGTGATTTCTTTCGTGTAGACCACCTCGGCGCTCTGCATTGATGGTAGTTCACATGCGTGCCTTTGGCTTGAGCTCTGCCTGCTGCTCATGAGTCTGTGCTCTGCGATTCTCTCCCTGCCTTTAGCTTCCAGGCTTGTGCTATGCCTTGTTAGTTCAGAAACAAAGGAGTTAGGGCTGAGATTTAAGGGATGATATAGCAGAGACCCTGCAGCTTCTGAGGTGTCCTTCCCTTGTAATTTTGACCCTTACAGGAGGTTAGAAAGGGTCAGTGGATGAAGGCAGGCGATTCCAGCGCTTCCGTGTGTCAAACGTGCATGCTGGCTTTTTGTTGGTGCCAATTCTACAGTGGGGAAGAGGTTTCTTACAGGGACCAGTGCGGTTGCTGCTAGTTACTGCTTCAAGCAAGCTTGCAGTACCGGGTGGAAATCAACAAATACCAGCGCTCTCCAGGGCAGCCTAGCTTCACGCTGTGGGTTTCACTGGAAACTGATACCCAAAGGGAATGAAACTCAGCTAGATCATTTCTCACTGGAGCTGAAACATTGCTGTCACTTGCAGCCCAAGGCTGGACTCACCAGGAGTCAGTGGAGTCCTGCCCCCAGCCCCAAGCTGTTCAGCCCCAGCCATTGACTGACTCTCTGATGCTGCAGAGCTGGTTGGGGCTTTTTATTCTCGAGGCCTCTCTGAGCATCGTGGCTGTCACACCGCTGGGAAGGGAGGAACAGGGCCTTTCTGTAACGCTGAGCAGGGCCAGCTGAGGGGTGTATTTCCACAACACCTTCCTCAGACCTCCTCCCTCATTTCCACACTTTCCTCCCCCAGTGTCAGCAAACAATTGCCAATTCTTCATTGGACAAAAGCTCCAAGTTTCCAGGGATTTGCATGTGAAATGCGCCTGTTCATCTCAGGCTTGAATGAGCCATCAAAATGCTCATCAACGATCTATCCTGCACACACACATGCCCGCACGCAATTCGCTTTTCTGTGGCTGCATCCCAGCAGTGTGTGAGCCAGCGTGGTCCCTGGGCCACCTCTGAACCAGCAACCTTCTTTCACAGGCTGGGGCTGGGGAGCAGGTTGCATTGGCCAGGCCAACCCAGGGCTCCCCAGGCAAGATTAGCACTGACAAGACAATCTGGAAACTTGGGGAGGGGGAAGAGGGTAAGGAAAAGGGGCATGAAATCCCCCAAATCAGGGAAAGGGGGGGATGTTTTTTACTGAGTATCTGGCTTTGTAGGGCAGGAGACAGAGGAATAAATCCCTTTCATCCATGCCCCCCAGGGCTCCAGGGGAGGGCTTATTCAGTTGCTGTGATGGAGGGAGGAGCCCACCTGGGGACAGAGATAAGGGGCAGGCAGCAGGATTGCAGTTCTGCAGCATAAGCCGGGCGAGTTATCAGGGCAGAAACTCGGCTTCTATTACCATGCATTAGAATAGATTAGCAGGCAGAGCAATTAGCATCCTCACTCTATTTGGCTAAGTGACAGGGTTGGTGGCAGGCAGGAGGCACGTGGGGAAGAGGGAGCGTTGGCAGTGCAGCCTTTCCCTTCCTGAACTTCTGCCCAAGGACAGCCGGGACTTCTGGTCTTTCATCCCAGGGTTGTCCCAGCTGGGCTACAAGCCAGGCACCAAAAGGAGAAGGGATGGGAGTTAGTTTTGGTTAGTGGTTTGAAACTTGGTGCCTTGTGGTCCCTGAAAAACTGCTCTGGGGAGACACAGAGCTCCATAGAGTGGATTTCAGCTTCCTGACAACACCGACTTCTTGAGTTATCTTCTGCACATCTCTTAGAGATAATCCACAACCCCCTGGGTTCCCAGATACCACCGGCTGAGAAACCACTTCTCTGGCTCAGCAAGTCCATCCTGATGGCCTTTGGTCTTTCTTGCTCACCTAGTCTTTGATGCTCAAAGAGAAGGTTTCTTGGAGAGGAGATCTTGTTTGTGGTTAGCACCACAGACTAAAACAAGGGTCTGGTTCCTTCGTCAGTCTTCTGAATCACTTAATCCTTCCTCATGAAAGAAATCAGAGTGGTGATGTCTCCTTCCTACCTTGTCATACTTTCCAAGTGATTGTCAGGTCATGTCCAAGCTGGGCTGTGCTCAGTAGGGCCCTGGATGCAGATCAAGTTGCTAGAAAAGCCATCCCTTTTCTCATTGCCAGAACAGGTTTCCCAGGAATGGTCCTTTACAAGGTCTCACCTCAGATTTGTCCCTCTTTTCCTGCAGCATCTCCTGCCTTTCCGTAGTAAATGGAGTATCCCAGGAAATGAATGCATTTAACTCGTTCTTGCCAGGGAAGCTAGATTTTGCTATCCTCTAGCATTGTGGGCAACCTGGAGGCCAGGAAGAATAGTCTGGGAGGGATGACTATTCCCCACGATACCACATGAAGTTTAAGGTCAGTGATGGCTGCGTCTCGACATTTATGGCAATCCTATTCTTAGGACCCTGAGGGAATCTGGAAATGTCAAAACATTGCTAAAACTGACCTTAAACTTTACTTGCAAGTGGGACTGAATCTCCTTACTTTTCTTGACTCCAGCCAGAAAATTACTTCAGTTCCAGTGGAAGGAAAGGCAAATTTCAGCTGCTCCCTCCTTCCCCAGCCTTGTTCTCTCCTTGTGATACAGTGATCTCCAGAGAGGCAAAGCCGGCTGTATATGCTGGTCAGACTTTGGCTAAAACCAGACCCCTTGTTATATCTCCAGTTCTCTGTAACTGATCTATTCCAGTCTCTTCCGCCTTTACAACTGGGAAACCAAAACCTTTCCATTAAAATAAAGGAAGTGGTCATATCACATCCCATCCTGAAAGAAGAAGGACCCAACTAATGAGCTTGATTCAGATTGCCACATTCAAGCAGCTTTAAACTCCAGAGATGTTCAGAGCTGCATTTCTCTCTGTCTTGTAGTTCCGTTTGCAGATTACTGTCCACAGCGCTGGCTGAAAATGCCAAGAGGGTTGCACTTGGCTTCCACTGAGCTCCCTCTGCTGACCACCTTGCAAAAGGCATCTCTGACCTACCTCATTAGCCTTCGAATGGACAACCCCTCCTGCCTTTGAGCAAGGACTTTGGGCAGAGCTGGGTCAGGGAATCAAAAAGACAGTGACCTGGGGAACCTCGAAAGACTGCTCTTGGTCTGCGGTGTTGTCCCAGTCTAGATGAATCTTGTAATCCACCTTCCTCTTTGGCCTCAGGGAACTTTGTCACTGCAGCAGTAAAGAGCCAGCCTCACCCACCAGCTCCCTGTGCTCATTTGGGGAATACTACTCTTTGCCAGAAGCTGCCTGGCTTTGTTCAGAGAGTGGAAAACCCAGGAAAGGTAGCAATGCCAAAAGTGCTGTGTCTCCCAGGCTGTATAGCCTGTCCCAGCTTTACCCAGGAGGCACATCAAGTCAAAAGTGTTGGTGTGGTGAAAAGACTGGAGACTTTGAGGAACAGCGATCCTTTCTGTTGTTTCATTCTGGAGGAAGTGCCCCTTTTCCTCTGCGACAAGGACAGCTGTTCACTGCACTGTGCCTGTTCCCTTGCTAGATTTCAAATTCCTAATTTGTTGGTCCATACTGAGTTGGGACGTCTGGGAGTCTCCTCAGTTAAATTCTTTGCCAACCACCTGCAAATGCAGCCTGCCTCTCTCCAGGCTCTGCCTGAGCTGGGAAATCTCATATTTCTCTTGGAGAGGAAGTGAGGAAAGGAATGAAAAATCATAGTGTCTTGCTGCTGTCTTGCTCTAGGGTTGCTGGGACCATCTGTGTTTTTCAGTCCAGGGATGCAGAGAGTGTTTCAAATTGAGACCTAAATAAGATTTCCCTTGAAGTTTCCCTTCATCCTGTGTCCTTCTCCATGGGAATTTTCCTGAACTTTCTCCTCTGATGGATCTACTCAAGACACCTGGGCAAAATGTGTTCCCTCTTGGGGTGGGCATGAGAGGATTAGGATAAAGATAGAGGACATCACTGGTGAAGAAAGTCTAGGAGAGAGACAGACAACCTGAGAAGAAGAAGGTAGGACCAAAGGACAGGGCAAATTTAAGAGCATGACTAAAAAACATGTGCGACAGCGTCCAAGCCGAAAGCACAGAACTGGGAAGGGGTGAGGAAGGGGAAAGCAGTGTCTGCCAAGGCAACATCTCCATCTTGCAGCAGAGAGAAGGGTGAGAATGATAATGTGGCCACAGACTGGAGGATGAGGCTTGGGGGGAGACCCCTCTGCACGAGCTGAGGGCCCTGGTGCGAGTGACCCCACAGTGACGAAAGACCTCGTGACAAATGGGCTGGGGAATCCCATCAAATCGGGTCGGGAGCCACTCAGCCATCCTGCCCTGGTGGTCTGTCCTTGCTGGTGTGAACAGGGTGTCCAAAGGCACCCTGGTCCCACTCGGCACTCTCAAGGTTATCAGCTCTGGAGGGAAGGTGTAATGAAAAGGTGGTTGTGATTAATCTGTCAAAGGGTGAGTGAATTTGTCTCCTGCGGGAAATGTCACTGTTTGGAATAGGAAAAGAAAGCTGAAATGTCAAAACCTTTTGCAAAACAGCAATGCCTGCAAATTACCCATTTGGAGATGATAGAAGGGTTTCATTTTGGTTTGCTGAACTGACCCACACCATTCAGCTGTCTCTCACTCTGCTCCCCCTCCTTAACACTGAGGTCAGATGCTTCATTTCCCTCTTCTTCCCCGTGAACCCACCTCCCTGGCCAGACTGCAAATCTTGCCATGCAAGAGCAGTAGAAAGATGACTGCTGTACACGAAATGCCAAGGCTTCTCCCCTCCCCCCCCAAATTTGTTTGAAATCTCTTTCTGAGAATTTTTTTTTTTTAGTGGTAAGATCTGTCTTTTTTTTTTTCTGAGTAAAATATTGTATAGTGTGCTAACTGCAATTTGTCCAAAAAAACCCCTCTGCTCTGAGCAGAAATTTCTGA
This sequence comes from Apteryx mantelli, assembly GCF_036417845.1. Taxonomy (NCBI): domain Eukaryota; kingdom Metazoa; phylum Chordata; class Aves; order Apterygiformes; family Apterygidae; genus Apteryx; species Apteryx mantelli. The sequence continues at coordinate 219,438,475 of NC_089978.1, read as the reverse complement.
TCAGATCCAGTCAAAACCCTTTTGTCTTGGAAAATTGTTTTAATTAAAATCAATTAACAGAATGTTTTTCTTCTCTTGCCAGAAAACTGGCAATTTTTTTTTATTATTTTCATATAAATGAAAATAATAAAAAAAATTCAGAATAAAACAATAAATAATAAAATAATAAAAATAATTCAGAAAAATTGGGTATTTTAGTCAGCTTCTGGTAAATTTAAAAAAGAAAACCAAGAATCAAAATCTTTTGCTGTTTCAATATCTATGGACATAAGCAAGAAAGCCTCAGTCAGGGCTGTACTTTCTATTTTTTTTGTTTTTTATTTGTCTGCAGTGTTCCCCCCCCAAAAAACAAAATATATATATAAGCAAAATACAGACTTACAGAAACTTCCTTCTTGGTTGGTTGAACCTGAGGCTTCCTCCTTGCAGGACTATCTGTCTCTGTCTATTTTGTCCACTCAGGGTGTCAATTAGTTTGATCTCCAGCAGGGCCCACCAGATCTGGCTAATGGTGTGAATTAGCAGAACAACTCCCCACCTCGCCATGAGGCCTGACAGCCTCGGGCCGTGACACGGCAGCCCCACCGCCCAGCGAGACCCCCTGCCGGCGCAGAGCCTGCAGCTGAACACCACGTACCCAACGAGCCCGAAGGAGGGAAGAAACCCACTGTAGGATCTTATCAGGGTTTTGAATGTCTTGGAAAACGATTGCCACTAGAAGGGCCAGGCACAAGGGCCACTTTGCCTTTTAAGTATATTTAATTTGTCATCACAAATGACACGGAGAAGCGGTTTGCGGTCAGATACGGGTGTATGAGAAAAGCCCATAGCTCGGGGATGGGGAAAGGTTTTGCTGACCTCCATTCCCTGCAGATGCTGTGATCACAGCCACTTTCTGACCGTTAGCCCAGATCCTCATCAGGTCTGGATGCCAAAGACACAGCCCCAAGGCAGGAGGAAAGGGAGATGCAATGCTCGGAACAAAGACGTATGGGAGAAGCTCCCAGGGGTCAACCAGTAGGATGGGGACGATGGGGAAGGCGCAGCAAGGATCAGGACCCCACTATACTGGGCTTAGGAGAAACAAAGATATGGCCAAAAAATAGGCCAACAGTCTGACAAACACAGGTCCTGGTTTTCTTTGCTTTCTTGTTTGTGGTTTTTCTTCTGCAGCTGGATGATGGAGGTGGGTCTTCACTGAGAGACAAAGTGAGGTGTCAGCAGGCTAAGCCCCATGACAGACGCATTCTCATCACAGGCTGACAGCTCTGCAGCAGCATGATCTGCAGCTCTCCATGCCACGCTTAGCAAAATCGCAGAGCTTGCAGATGGAGGAGTATCCCCACTTGACCCTTCTTGCACCTGGGTTATGCAGGTGCACTGAGAGTCCAGGTGTGCGCTGAGGTTCATCCCCTCCAGAGATTTCTGGGGTTCAGATTGACACTCCTAACGCTGGCCACTTAGGGACAAACCCTGGAGGTGGTTGAGTGGATCTGGACTGGGGCTGCACTGCCCTGGCAAGGTGGAAGAGCCCTTAGTGCCTCATTGCACAGGTGGAATAGCTCCTTTCCCCAGTACCACTGTTTGCAGAACGTGGCCCAGCAGGTTGCTTCAGCTCCCAGGTGGCAGACCTGGGATTTAACTCTGATCTCTCTTGCATCCCAAACCAGGGCCTTCACCTCATCCTCAGAAACCTGGGCCTTGCTCTGGTCTCTGACACGCACATGTCTATGTTCCCTTTCCCCTCTCTGAGTGGGAATGTCTCTACCACAGAGAGGTGTCGTGAAGATTAATTAGCTCCAGGCGAAGCCCTTTGAGATCCTTGGATGAAAGATGCCACAGAAGCGCAAAGTATTAATTTAATTTTATTAAAATAATTGGTTAGTGGATAGTGAACAGAGGGTTAGCGTTAGCGGTATTTATTTTAATGTGAGATGATCAGGATATAAGATTCCTTATGGTTCAGTGGCAGGACCAGTTTCTTAGTATTTGTACTGATGGTTTAGACAGAAGCAGGAGACTTGCAATTGTTAAAGATGCAGCTGGTAATGAAATAGCAGGTGTTATTAAGACATACAGAGAAGTGCCATGTCTACACCATAACCTTATGCAAATAAGTTCGGGGTCGTGCACGCTGTTTTAGGTGTCTTAAGTGTAATGTGATGCCGCTGGGTGGGAGTTACACACAAGCTAATTATAGCATGAATAGCATCGAATTAGGTTATATGGCAGCGGAAAGTGATCTCGGCATATTGACAGAGCCAGTGTGTTAGAGTTACTGATATTTTATTAAAGGGAAGCAATTATTGGCAGTACAAGGTATTTGTCTCATAAGCAGTAATAGAGAGGGCATCAGCTGCACCAGATGAGAGTACAGCAGAGTCATAGTGATTGCTCAGGGCCCAAAATAATACACGCTGTTTTTCAGAAGACAGTACAAAAATGATTAGGGGGGTTGGTTTTTACCAGCTGGCCTATTTCTTTATCCCTCCCATAGTCCAGCTGCAGCGTGCAGGCAGCCACCGTCCAGGGGATCACCTTTCTACGAGGGGCAGTTGAGTCTGGAGGCATTTATTTACTAAAAAGTCCCATCTGCCTTTATTTACAACTTGCTGAACTTCAGTTTTTGGTCCGTGATTTCCCCTTGGGGTGGCTGCCTTCGGTGGCTGGGGTTTTTGCTGTGTTTTGTTCTGCGTTTTGGCTGACACCGCTCATTTCTGAGACTGATTCGAGAGGGCAATACCTTGCTCTGCTGAGGAACCCAATGGCCGGAGGCTTCATCCCTTTAGTCTTGATTTATGCAGGGGCTGGGATCAGTTACCTGGGATCAATTACGCTCCTAGCGCAAGGAGGGGGTCTGTGATGTTGGTCTGAGGACCTGAACCTTGCTGGTGACCCAGAGCCGGGTTCATTTTGGGTCTGCTTGGCAAAACTCCCCTGTAATCAGATTTGAGCAGCAGGGTTTTTTTTTTTTTTTTGCTTTTCTTTTTAGTTTTAAATTGAGAAATTGAATTCAAAAAGTCAGACAGGGAGAATGAATGCAAAGTCAAAAGTTAGCAAGTGGCAGAATTAAGGTCACCTATGGAAGAAAAAGAATAATAATACGCGATCCTGTAATTAAAGTCTGGCTCACAGTGCGCCAGTGCAGGGAACACATATAGAAATGCCGAAGCTACTTTCAATCTGGCAGTACCTAATTTCTGAGTGCCTGACACTGCAACCTTAATATTATACTAAAGCAAAGCTTAGTCTGGGGTTTTTTTTTATTATTATTATTATTTTACTATTTGTATGACAATATGCCTTACAACAGATATCAGGGCTATAAGACATGTCAGATGTATACAGAGCGAGTCTTTGGTTTGAAGAGTTGTATGCTTTAAATCTGTATAACCAGTAAACAGCAGGATAGGATGTTAACAAACGTATTCCAGGTCAGTGGCTGGGAATATAAACTGGGTTCCTTAATGCTCACCATATTCCTGTGTGTTGTTCCTCCTGTGCAAATGTCAGGTGTGCTTGTGCATCAGAGGGTAAAAGCCATGCAAACTACTATGCTACTACACTGGAACTGAGTCCGGGTAGCTGCCCGTTTAATTTGAGAAGATCCAGACTTTTCTGCCATGCTGCAGTCTGAGGAAATAAATGGGAGGTGGCTGGACTTTTTGAAGAATTTGGGCACTTGTTTTTTGACATCAAGCCCAAAAGTTTTTCCTTCCAAGCTATTCTCAGGGGAGGAATTTCCATGCCCTGCAGAGCTTTGTTGGTATTGCTGCGCCTATTTGTTTTACAAAAGTGCTTGCAAAAATCTCGGGTCAGCATTTTGCCTTGGCTTTCGTTCTGTGATAGGGAACTTTTACAGTTTTGAGAGCAGTTAATAGGCTATCCTTCTTGCCCTCTGGAGACTGTACATTTAAAATTCCTGATCCAATATGTGGCAGTGCTAAAGGAGACTAATGGGATGAGGGCTCCCAGGGAGTGGAGAGAGGGAGCTGCAGTGCTGCTCTCGCTCTCTCAGATCTGCAAAGCAAATTGGGGGTCTGCTGAGAACGGCTGAGATCTCCCTTTCGATTCCTGGAAATAGAAAATTTTCCTGTTCCAGGAAGATGGAGCAGTTTGAGTTTGAAATTGGGGTGTTGATTTCATCTAGTTTCAGTCACTAAAGAGAAGACAAGCCCTAAACTCCCAGACCAGACCCCAAGCTCTGTAACGCTCAGGCTCAGCAGTATATCGGGTTTTCTTTAGACCCAAACTAGGGTCCAAAGAAATGTATTGCCTTAGGTCCCCGTTTGCAAATCCCCAGGCATAAGGGTACAAACTCTGCTCCAGGGAGCAAGGACTCAGGGGTGATCCTGGAGCTAATCCCCCAATAGCCCCCTCGCACGCTCAGAACCGAAGAATCCAAAGTCTGGGAGTGGCTGAATAATTTAACATCCGCACTTAGTTTTTATAGCCGATTTTAATGGGGGGTAATAGCACTGCTAATAACAAAATCCATTGAAGCCACCCTGTGCAAGTCCATAACATTAGCTTAATGGCAAAAGGTAATTGGCATGCAGTCGGAGCTGTCCTTTTGTATTAACCCGTGGATTTCTAGGCAGACATCTTCCTCAAAGCTGTGGCCTCGGCAGCACATGCGGAGTAAAATACATATGATGTCTTTTATACCAAGTAAATGCAAATCTGGATTAAAACAGGACGTGCCATTACCCATTCACATTGCTGTTCTGCGTTTACACCCTGCAGAGAAGACCAGAGACAGTGAAAGCTGCTGAAAGCACTGATAAGAATTAGTGATTGTTTTGATCTTTGTGAGCTTGTACTGCTCACATGCCATGTACCCACCGCTTCCACTGGATCATCTCCAGGGCTGTGCATCTTACCCAAGAGTTGAGGCTTCCACTCCACACCCCTCCTCTTTCATGGTGTCCTTGCCACCATTAAGCCTGCTGTGATACTCCGGTCAGCACTGGAGTCAGAGAGCTCCAGGGTGTGACTGTGAAGGCTTTCAAGCCAGTGAGGTGCCAAAGGGTACAGTGTTGACTTTCCACCCTCAGTGATCACTCCTCCCACATCCCAGGGTCACCTTCACCCTCCTAGCCAGGCTTCGTGTTAACCCTGCCCCTCTCTGTTCCCATTTGCTCAGGTGCACGAGGAAGGAGCGGTGTGAGCGCTCCAGCGAGCCTCGGAGATTTGCCTCGGAGATGAAGCAGTGCGTCCGGCTTACTGTGCATCCCAACAACATCTCTGTCTCCCAGTACAACGTACTGGTAAGGAATGTTAATTCCCATCCCCATCCCTCCCTGCCCCTCAGGTTTAGTCTGCCCATGCGGTCAATCTGATGGTCCCAGGCATGTGTCACTTGGATTCAGCAGGAGTGGGAAAGATGGGAAGTTCAAAGCCAGGAAGTTCTCCAGAAGCCATTAACTTTCCCAGCAGCTTTCTTGGCATGCAGAAAGATTTTCCATGGGAGGGCATTTGGGCTTTGGTTATACCCTGGCTAGAAGTGTGGAAAGAGGCTTCCCTGTTTTGTGTGAGGAGCTAAGGGCAGCTCTGAAGGGCCTCCACACCCTGGAAGTGTTGTGCGCACACGGTGCAGATATTCACTTCCTTGGAGAAGGGTTTTTGAACAGCTAGGCATGGGCTTTAGGCAAAGGACATCATCGAGGTTAGATCTGACCCTCTAGAAGGAGGACAAGTGAGGGATACCATGAGCTATTTTAATAAGCTCTAATTTCCCATCACCTTGGGTGGAAGTGTCTCCTTCTTAAGCTACCAACAACTCCACTCTGTTGCAGCTCCAGCACTGAGTATGCAGAGCAGAGAGGCAGGATACTACACAGAGGAATCTAAGGCTGTCAAAGTCCATGCTACATCATGTGACCTTCTTCAGAACAAGGTTTAGCCTTTAAGGCCAAGAGCTGTTGAAGACAGCATCTGGCCTAGACACACAATGAGTGATGGTAAAGCAGTAAGTGATCCTGATCCTTTTTCTGGGCCTGAGGCAAGAAATCACTGTGGAAAATCTAGGCAGCTCTTGGCTTTTCTTCCAGCTCATGACAGCAGTAGCAAATGTAGTGAGAACTCGACCCCCTCTGAGAATGAGGTAGGGACGCATTTCATCCAGGCTACCAAGGCTCTACCCTTTTGGCCATACTAGTTTGGACTGGAACTGACCTGATAACTCAGGCCCTGAAAGCTCCATTTTTGGGTGAGTCGGTCCCTAGCCCCACATCCTGAAAGGTCTAAATGGTATTGCCCAAGGTGCAGCTGTCAGACATCTTCTAGGTGATAGGTTTTGGAGTGCTGGGTTTTAGTCAGTGATAATGAAATCAGCCTTTCAAAGCCTGCATGTCCAATCATTGCTGCTTTGTTTCAGCCTCTTAACTTTGCTGTGACTTAACTTTCCTAGGCTTCAAACAAAACTGATCTGAGACATCTTAAGTCCTTTGTTCTTCTGGGAGCTCAAGGTTTCTTTCTCTTATTCTCTCAGTAGTCTTTGAATTCTTTTATGTTAGAATAAATCCTGGGGGACTAGCTGGCTCAGGGCAATTGAAATTGATAACAGAATAAAAGACCTTTACCTCTAGGTTACTCTGGCAGGGCAAGACAACCCCAAGCTGCTGGGATCAGAAGTTGCCAGCATCTCACTTTTGCCCAATAGTCTGCATGAAAATTGCCATGGGAGTCTCAGCCCAGTTCTGGATGGACTGGTGTCCTAGCTCATTCACAACCATCTCAGCTAGTCTCTTGGCAAACCAAGAGGGGAGCACTGATGATTGAATGGCCAGTGGTGTCCTTGTGGGGTCTTACTTGGGTTCTAACTAAGGGACAACAATATCAAGTTCTTGCCTATAGAGGCAGAGAAGTTATTTGTGTGGCCAGCTAGTTCTTTAACTTTTGGACACTGACACTGACTTGGAAAGCTGTATCTGAGAAGAAATACTTGCTTGGGGGGAGGCTCCGTTCCTCCCTCACTGCAGGAGCTCCAGAGTAGGCATGGGGGATGTAAGACTTCTTGTCTGCTCAGGGTGAGCATTGGTCATGATGTTCGTGGCCAAGCTCTACCGGTCTATCTGTTGGTGTCATCCTCAGCATGGCACACCTATATTCTTCACTTGCTGTGCTCAAAGAGAGAGATTTATCAAGGAGAACGGTTTCCCCTTCTCCACTGCTGACAGTGTATTCGTGAGCAGGTAGATGCAGGAGAGGGGCAACCATTTGACAGGAGAGTTTTGAACTGCCTAAATGCTAAATCTGTTCAAGTACCCAAAGCTTTCTCCTGCTCCCCATCCAAGAAACAAAATTGCCTTTCCCATTGCTGCTCCCTTTGCCAGGAAATGAACATACTCATGCAAGGTCTTTATGTCAGTCAGGGCAAAGACCCATCTGCTCAGCCTTTCTCCCTCATGGTGCCTAGTGTTGAGAAATAGCCCCCAAGTCTTCTCCACGTGAGGAAAACTGTGTGGAGAAGCAATATGCAAGAGTTATGTTACCCATTATCCCCTGCTTTAGCACCTGGCCTGATCTCCTCTGTTCTTTGTGCTGATAGTCACAACACTTCAGCATGCATTGTGTCTCCTTTTAGTGGCTGTCACCTCAGATGAGGCCTCAACTAGCTCCTGGAGTAGGCAAGCGTGGAAAGCATCCAAGTTTGTGCCTGCCTCTAGGGACTGGCTCTAGTGATTGGTGACAGTAACCCTAAATTTATACTACTAGGTCATCAGCAGTTGCTAGAAGTACCCTGTGATGCCTCTCTGCCTTTGGTCATGGGGTGTCTTTGTTCAAGAGTGGTTTAGGCAGGACCCTCAGGGCTGGAGAGCAGTGGTGCAGGACCTTATCTGGTCTGGTAAGACAGCAGCATGAAGGCCCTCTGCTAGAGCATGAACATGGTAGAAACCAGCCGTGCGATTCCTTTCTTTAATGACCATGAGTAATGACATGGTAAAGCTGGTGAGGGTCATGAACTCTAAAATCACCAGGAATTCCTTCTTCATAGCTTTTATTTTTATTTTTTTAATTTATGATGCCCCAATACAGCACATCCCCAGGGCCAACTGCTTCCTCGGTGGGATGGGCAGGACAGAAGCAGTGAATTTGCTGTGCCTCTAGAGAGAGCGGTTTTGTGTGGTGGACCGAAGGCTGTAACTAGACTCTCCTTACGCAGGAACTTGGTGACAGAGCGCTCCCCCCATCTGCTGATGCTAGGAGAGCAGGCCGTAGAGAGTTAGACTGGAGCGCTACAGTTTCTCTGTAGTCTGCAGAGTGCCTCTTGTGAGTAGCAGTCGCCTTCCTCAGAAACCGCGTGCCTTGGGGCCAGCAAAGCCCCAGTCTTCACAGCCGGCTCCAAAGACTCCCTGTCTAACCTTACACTTGCATGACAGATAACGAGCACTCCTTCCCCTCCACTGACCCAGCCAGCACTGGGATGCAGTGCAGTTGTTCCTGCATAGCCACGTACCACTTGTGTTGGCATCGGCATTTCATCTCCTTTCCCCTCCACACACACATCCCTCTCCTGAATCGCTGCTTTCTGTTGAAGGAGGATGCTCTGTCTAGCAAGAGGCTCTTTGTCCAACCTCTCCAGTGTAATTCTCTCCTGCTTGCCCAGCTCTGTTGTTCAGCTCAGTATTTTTTCTCTCTTTTTTTTCTCTCTCTTCTTCCCTCCTTCCATCTTTGCTTGCAGCTAGTCTTGGAGACCTACAATGTCCCTGAGCTGTCAGCAGGAGTTAACTGCACCTTCGAGGACCTGTCAGAGATGGATGGCTTGGTGGTGGGCAGTCAGATCCAATGCATCTCGCCAGCTGCCAAAGAGGTGCCTCAGATCATCACAGAGAACGGTGGGTATCTCACAGCTCCCCCACTTGCACCACTTCTCCCTTCCTTTCTCATCCCACTCCCATGCATCTCAGTATCCACTTGCTCTAGAAGCAGAGTTTGGCTTACAGGAGCCTGAGGATGGGTCAGTGTAAAGCACAGGGGTAGGTGGGATGCTGTGTTGGTGCTCGCTGGTGGAGCAGCACAGCAACACATTGTAGCACGTGTGCTGAGTGTGAGCGTGTTTGTGTGTTTATGTGTGCACACGTGTGCCAGCAGTGAGCTGGGATATCAGTACCCGCATTAAGGTGCATATGTGTGTGATGGTATGCGTTTTCAGACTGCCACCGAGTGGCAATTGCATATATCTAGCAAAGACATGAGACCAGTGCAGTGTCTTTGGAAGCATTTTGCTCAGGCTGTTGGAATCAGGCTGTAAATGCTCTCAATACGTCCCATATACCCCATCCTCTGTAGCAGCCAGAACATCCTGCAGATCTGAATGATCCCTCCTGTAATTTCATCCTGCTCCTCCCAGCCATAGGTCCATATGCTCAGTTTCTTGTGTCTCTCCCCCACCTTTACTCCCTTCAGCTGTTCCCAGGCTGTTCCTGGCTCTCTCACAATGTGGTCCAAGGTGGAAATACCTCGTCTCAAGGATGGACTCCCCCTTCTATTCTCCCCCCTGCCCCAGCTCTCTGCTCCTTTTTGCTTCCCTTTTCTAAGTACTTCTGTGTTTGAGGCTCTCTGCAGGCACTTGCTATAAAGACATCAACACTGTTGATTGCCACAAGAGGCAAGGGAGGATGCTGCCATTTTTGTCCTTGGCTTCTTGTGGATTTTTGCTGTAAAGTTTGGCACTGACAACCCTCTCAGGCCACAAAAGATGAAGTGACACAAATTATCACTGTTATCTCTCTGCTCTCCCCCAGCCACACACAACAACAGGTGTGCTCTCTGTTATAGTCCCACTGCAGGAAAATGCATCTAAGCACCCAAAAGGCTGCTACCATCTTCAGGGCTCCCTGAGTCATAAGTCACACTTGCCTTCCAAGATAGAAGCCAGGTATCATTTCCTTGGTGTGGACATCTGTCCAGGGCTGGGCTATAAATGACCAGAGAATAAAAATAGTGGTGGAAGCTGAAGGCAGGACAGCAGGGAGAGATTTATGTGGAGCAGGGTTTCCAGAGAAGCTGGACACCTGCGGCTTGTATCAAATTCAGCAGCTGGTGCTCTGCACCTCTGCAAAGACCAAGTCCTCCATGCATAGTGCCAGAGGCTGGATTTGAACCAAGGGATGTGTGGCTCTGTAGAGTGTCTGATCCCTGGAGCCATCCAGTCCTCAGATTCTGTTTTAAAATATACACAAGATGTTGGCAAAGTTGTTAAATATGAAGCAGTTAACAGAGCTGTCAAAGCTGGCGGCAGCAGATGGGCAGCAGAGTCGAGCACTGGCAGCAAAATGTGTTTAGTCAAGTGTGTGTGGTGTGTGCATGCGTATGTGTGCATGTGTATATGTGTGCTTGTAGGTGGATGGGTGAGCACGTGGGTGCATGCTGAGACGAGTTGTCAAGTTTGCTTTGGCCTGATTGATTAATGAATCTTTCAGGTGAGGAAGAAAATAATAGAGGTGAAAGGGCCAACTAGGCCAAAGTATTGAATTAAACATGGATTCCTTCCTCACCAAATTACTGCAATTAATTCACCCAGTTACTACCCACAGCTGATGGGCTTTGGGGGTTTGAATAGGGCCTTTGGCACTGGGGGAAGAGCTGACAGTTAACTGCCCAGTATGGGAGCAGTGGGAAAGGGACATGGAGAGAATGAAGAGAAGGTATGTAGGAGCTGAGGAAGAGGTTTTGCTGTGGATGGATGCTATGGAAATAGAAAGGTCCTTCTAGATGGGCAATGGCTTATGGATGTCTTATGTTGAGCTGGGTTGTTTGTACCCAAAGGCCAGGGTGAATATGCCATTACCCAAAGGAACAGTTCACATGGGAATCTCCCTGTTCATCAGCATTCCCCAGCGTGCAGCCAGGGACCCCCTACCCTGTGCTCCCTGTAATGATATTTATCCAAGCGAACTTCCTTTCTGGAGCATTCTTCATCCGGCTTTTCTCAAGGGGTCACCTCTGTTTGGAGGCAGGATATGGAGGTGGCTTTCTCCATGCATGGTTGTCCTGGATATTGGGCTATATTCAAAGATGATGAGGAAGGAGGGTGATGAGAAAGTAAATCGTTCCGTACCCCCTTGCATCTCCTTCGAGAAGCAGGTACGTTTCTCTGTCAGGCAGTGTATGCACAGGACACCAATGCTCAGGGCCAGAAGTGCAAACCTCCCCTTCCTTCTGGGGACATCAAATGAACCTGCAGCAACGAAAATCCATAAAGATAGTGCTCCATTTTAATAACTTCCTTATTCCAGGAGTCTTCACCTCTCTTTGAGATTAGTTCTCCTACTTGACAACTTCATTTATCATAGTTTTGAAATTAGTAAGGAATGCCTAAGACCTGTTGGCATCATGAAGCCCAGAATCTGCTCCCAGGCAGGAGAATTTCCAATGGTGGAGACCTATTCCATCACCCCAGTCCCATGAAAGAGGTAGATGTGCTTCATGTTGGAAAACTGTGCTGTAGAAGTCTTATTGTGTATCCTACACCTGTGGAGGATAGGCTAACCAAGATACCATAGGTCAGCACCCAGTATAGACTGATGTCATGGCCAGTAGCACTTAACTGGGCTAACAAGGCAGTCACACTGATGCATCTAATTTTTTCCCAGGAGACCATCACATCGTCCAGCTCCAGCTTAAGTCCAAGGAAACGGGTATGACTTTTGCCAGCACCAGCTTCGTCTTCTACAACTGCAGCGTCCACAACTCGTATGTTCATTTCGTCTGATACCTCCTTTCCATCCCAACCCTGGATCTGCCACAGAACCTGCTGCTAAAGCATGCATCCCCCAGGCAGCTGGTTGGGTTTGGAGGAGGCCGGAGATCAGGGTCCCTTGGGTGGTGGTGGGCACTGTGGGTCCCTCGCAGGAAGACCAAGAGCAGTATATCACCCATTTGAATCATGACCTCAGCAAATGACCCCCTGATCTTCCTATTAAGCAGTTGTTTGTAGAAAACTGGGTCCTGCCCACACATACGCACCACCAACCCTCATCCGTGCTGTTAGTCCCACTGGCAGGAGCCTCCCCTGGGTAATTAGCATGTGCTTGGGCCCTCAGGTCTGGAAAGCCAGGAGTTGTTGGTTTTCGTGTGTGATGTGAACACCCAGCTGATTCCCTCACAACCACCTTCTCCTCCTGTGAGCTCCTTTTCTGCACTGCACCCCACTCTGCCCCACCAGAGAGAGCCTACCTGCTCTTCCGTCAAGTTGAGCCGCCCCTGAGCAAGGCTGAGAGTCTGTGTCCCCACCACTGAGCTGTCAGCTTCCCCAGACAGCCCTCCGGAAGTGCCAAAAGGAGATAATTACTGCGGCTCAGCAATTCACAAGGAAAGGCAAAACCTATTTCCGTGTTCATGCTGCTTTGACAAACAGTGTCAGAAAGCAAGTGTAGGGGGGAGAGAGCGGGAGAGATGGTGGTGTTAAATATTTATGGCATGTTTTGGTTTCTTACTTGACAAACTATAATACACTATCCATTTTTAATTTGATGTATCAGAGCAAGCACTTGTTACCAATTTGAAGAACAGCTCGCTATACCAGAGCTGAAAGTGTATTGGAACTAAGAGAAATTTCACAGAGAGACACGGGAGAGGGTGTGTGTCTGTCTGTTGGGCTCAGCCAAGCTAGACTGGATGCAATTTCTTCACTCCTACCCATTAAAAAAATAAAAAGAAACAGTAGCACATAAGGGCCAAAGAAAATTCCCCCTGAATCCTCTCCACTGAGTGTGCAGCAGCATGAAGCTCCCTGACAGTGTGAGTGACCAGGAGTTACTACCATCCAATGCTTGTTTTGTGCAAAGAGCTTGTTATGGCTCAGTTTGGTTCCTGGTGAGCAGACATCATATAACATAAAAATGTGTGATGTAGGTATAAGTCGGCGCTGTAACCCGGCCAGGAGAAGTGTTTGCAGCTCTTTCTCTCCAGAATCTGTGGGGCCTGGGAGAGCAAAACCTTGTAAAATGGAGGGAACGGTTCTTTCCCGCACCCTGGGTAGGTGACTTCCTAAATATGTTGTCTGCACTCTGCTTCCTGGACAGATGCTAAAATATTCTTCGCAACTCTGCTGGGATAAAGAAAAGAGGAGCAGAGCTAAGATATGTGCAGGAGCTTCATCACCCTGGGCACAACCCATGCTAGTAAGCCTGTGGGACACAGGGAGGAAAAATTCCCTGCTTTGTTCTTGCTGATCTTGGTGCACACCAGTTTGTTCCTGGCCTCTCTATAAAGTGTGAGAGTGGCCAGCCACAGGAGTGGGGAGGCTCAGCCAGATGGGATGTGTCGTGCAAAGGCCTCCTGCTCTGCTCTCCATGGGCACCGCTCCACTCGGTGAGCCTTTGCCTTGGGCACCTTCCCATGACGTGTTTGCGGCTGCCAGAGCACGGGTGCAGTTCAGTCATGAGGCAATGAGGCTGTAGAAGTTTCCATCAATCCCCTGATCTTGTGGTTTTTGTTACACTCAGAATCTTGCTGTAGGCAAAAAAGGGGAACGCATCACATGTATGCAGCCAAGAGCTTATTGTTAGTCTGACTGAAAGTTTTAATGGGATAACCAAAATACAACAGACAGTTATTAGTAGTAGGCTAGTCACAATGGTACTAATGCAGTCTAAATTACCTAATTAATACTAAAAAAAAAAAAGCCAAACCCTCATTAACAATGTTACATGTAAAAATTGTTATACAAATAGCCTTCCTAGTATCTATCCATTTTCTCTGGTGTGACACTCACACTGCCAGTGTCCCTCTGCATCCTAGTGTTGGCAAGCCCAGTCTCCTCCAGCAGAATTAGGGTGAATGTCATGATTATCTGCCACCATCCTTAGGTCATCACCAGAAGAAGAGGTTTCTTCCTCCCCAGGTGTTGGCCCCCCCGGGACTGTTTTTACCCCTCCTCTCCCTTCTGCCCAGCCCCAGCTCCAGCGGGAGAGTTGCCCAGCGCCCAGCGCGGGTCACGCAAGGGTTGTTCTTTGCCAGGCAGGGACTGCGCGGGGGCAGCCCTTGGTCCTGCGGGTGCTCCTGGCGCTGAGCTCAGGCCAAGTGGGCAGGAGGCCCTTGTCCACCAGACCCTGCTGATCACAGTGACAACCAGCTCTGGCCACAGCCAGTCCGGAGCAACCTTAGACCCTGCAGAGTCAGGTTAGAGGCAAAATCCATGGCCTTCTGCTGGTGATGACCCAATGTTTGCTGGGCTACATTTCCCTCTGAGAACCTCTGTCATCCTCAAGGTCTGTCCCGTTGGCTCAAGGGGCCAGGCTGGCCAACTGACCTACTATTTCTCTCCATCTCCAGGTGCCTGTCATGCGTAGAGAGCCCTTACCGGTGCCACTGGTGCAAATACCGCCACGTCTGCACTCATGACCCCAGCTCCTGCTCCTTCCAGGAAGGACGAGTCAAGCTGCCAGAGGTAGGCAGGGGTGTGGGGCACATGGCATGTGCGTGGGCTGCTCAAGGCTGACACCACGTTTTGGTCTGGACCAGACCAACAGTCCCAGATGCCTTCTCCATCTCCAGTCCTACCCTCTCCCTGGTCTGCTTACCCTCACCTTTTCCTCCACAGCTAGCTCCTCTCCTCTGTGCTCTGCCGTACCCCCTGGGAGCTGCTCTTGTCCTCCTGCTGAAAAGTTCTGGCTGCACAAATGCCAGCTCAGGAGAGGGTGCCTGTTCCCAAACTGTCAGGGCAAGACATGGAGAGGCTCTGCCCAGCGGCACAGCTCTCCATCAGCAGCTAAGCGCTGGCACCTCAGAGCTGCGTGGGGAGCCCTTGAGGGCTGGGTCACGCATGGCAGAGCAGGTGCCACCAGTATACATCGTGTGCTGTCAGACTTGGGAATGGAGGGCTTAGTGGCTTTCATCCGAATATAAAACACAAGTGTAGGGAGTGCGTTACCTGAGAAAGCCGTTGCAGCTGCCAGCCATCTCTGGCAAGCTGGCTGCTTGTCTCCTGACACCGAGGGACTGCAAGGGATGGGAAACGCTGTGTGTGCCACTCCTCTGGGAGAGGAGGAGAAGAGGTTGCTTCTCAGCACATACTGCAGGCTGCTAAAATCAAGGGAGGATTTGGGGCCAGGTCCACAGTGACGGTGTATTTCAGCAGTGGTTTAAGCGCCTTGGTGGCTTTGTGAGTTTGGTGCCTAATGGCCAGTGCATCAAAATTCCTCCAGCTGAGGTCTGGGAAATGCCTCATTGCCAGTCACTAAGCTAGGGCTGAACTGGGCCTTAGGGCTTAATATGGAGCAGGCTGATGCATTGCAAGCGCTCTGTCTGGCTCGTACTGTAACTAACGAGCTCTTGCAGACAAGTGGAGCTCAGGAGAATACAAATAGGAAGCCACTTAATTACTTCCTGGTCAGGAACGGTCTGAAAGCATTCTGGCCTGTCTGGTAAATGACCTGAGATGGCTTGTTGTTTGCCTGGCCCAAGGGACCAGTACCCATTAAGTGATCTGATATCTCCTGAACCACCAGGCGCAGAGGTGGCTGCTGAAATCTCCGGTAACGTGCGCCGCATTTTGTCCTCTCTTTGGAGGCTGAAATCCACTCTGCTCCCTTCCTTGCCTGCTGCATCTGGTGTCTCTGAGGTGTCCCTCCTGCTCTGTGCCCCAGGCAAGCCAGTTTGCTGGACTGAATGGCAGACCTGTAGGCTCCACACTCTTATGGCATCCCCCATTCCCTCTCACTTCTTTAATGTATCTGCTGCTTGAGAATTGAGTCCTGGAGCAGACATCTTTAACTGCAGTGACAATGGGACAGACCATAAATATTCATGGGCGTGGAAGTTGCCAGTTCTTGGTCTACCAGTATTCAGCATTTGCTGCTAGGCTGCTGGAAAGCTGGCTGAGAACTTGGAGGGTGGGTGTGTCTGATACCCTCTGCTCAGCCAGAAAGTGATGCAGGCTGCCAGTCGGGGGCTCGGTGCTTCTCATAGGCCTATTGTACCTGGATAGGGGGGAGCATGGGTCAGAATTTGGCCAGTTCTGCTGGTTGCAGGCCTGTGTGTCTTGCATGATGAGAACAGGAGGGATCTCAACCTCTTGTGCAGGTGCTGGGACGCTGCACAAGAGTGCAGTGGGCAATGGGGCACTTTGCTGGGGCACTTTGTCTTCGCCTTCTGCTGTGCAGTGCCGTCATCATTTATCTCCTCTACTAGACTTCTCTGCTCCTGTGACAGGTCTCATGTACTAACCACAGCACTCACCTCCATAATTCCCATCCCTTCTTCCCTCCAAGCTCCCATGTCCAAAGTGAAAGGCCTCCACTCTCCAGTGTGTCTCTCCCTTCCTCACCCCCATCACATCCCTGCTATTTCTAACACTTGCTCCCATCAGAGAGGAGACCATGTGAAGGATTTGTGTCATCCCAGTTACTTAGGGAAGGGACTGGAGAGTGGTACAGACCTTGGTCTTTCTTCTGCCACTGCCAAGGTCTTGCTCTGCCGAACTGGGGAGAAGACTGTTGGCTCATTGTCACCTCCATATCTGCCCATGTGAGCATGTCTTTTCTGTGGCTGCTTTATGTCTTCTCATTGGGTTAGTTCTGAAAGGTAGCATCTTCAAACAAAGTGACAGTACCAGTGTGGGGAGCTTTGTTAGGCATTAGGGATTGCTCTTTCTCTCTGGAACCTCATTTAATGGAGGATTTCCTGATAAATTTCAAATATTCCCTCTATGATCTTTCAAAGCTGCTCTATGAGATCTGTATGGCAGCAGGGAAGGGGACAAATTTGACCATAAGAGGGGACTATTGATCTGCAAGACAATGATAGCATCATGCAACACATATATGCTACACTGGTCAGTGCTAAAGGGGGCTGCAGCCCTTGTAGGTTCTGCACCAAATCCATGTCTGGTCACAAACCTCTTTCCCATAGGAGGTGACGTCTGACAGCAAGCTGCTCAGCTCAGGAGCTGCTATTGCTCTCTGCGATGTAGAAGAGACACTTCCCAATACTTGGAAGGACTGTCCAACATCTGCAAGGACAATGACTTGCTGGCTTGCAAAATCAAAACTATTAGCAACAGCTTTCTGCCTGCGAATGTGAGAAATGCCCTGTAGTTTCAGGGTCCTTCTCTGAGCTGTCGGTTTGTGGCCCTCAAAGACACTAGTACTGGGGAAGGATGGCCTCACATTCTGACAAGGATTTGCATTTGCTGTGTCTGGAACAGTTTTGCCAAACTGTGCTTTGAACAAATGCTGGGTATAACTCCCACACTTCCATTGAGAAGCCATCCTCTCCCTGATTTGTCTCTTTCATTGGAATCTCCAGCTTTCTCTTTTACATTCCCCTTTAATCCAGTGTCCCTCATTTTCTTCCCTTTCTATCCTGTACACGACTATTCATTGAATGGGTTCTTTGAACAATGAACCATCTGGTGTTTCCAAGCCAGGCCTGGCTCCTCATTGCCCATCCAGGCCTCCACCTGTTCCTGAAGACACATCTGACTGCCCAAGGTCAAAAGGACTGAGATCCACTTCCAGCCTTCCCCATGCTATCTTCAGTAGTGGTCAAAACATGACATCATCTTAAGTTGGCGTATTTTCACTGGCTTTTCATCTTCATCTGCAATATTCATTTCAATCCTTTCCTCAACAGACACTTTGACATCCTGAGGATGAGGAGAGGGTGTGTCCCCTACCAGCAGGGTATGG
Source organism: Apteryx mantelli (assembly GCF_036417845.1). Classification (NCBI taxonomy): domain Eukaryota; kingdom Metazoa; phylum Chordata; class Aves; order Apterygiformes; family Apterygidae; genus Apteryx; species Apteryx mantelli. The sequence continues at coordinate 219,420,836 of NC_089978.1, read as the reverse complement.
GTATCTGCTAAATCAGTAAGGCTTGAGGAGATACTGATGTGAAACTGTACTACCAGCGTAGGATGGTTGGACCATCTCATTTGCAGTCCTTTAGTGAGACTGCGGAACAGATTAGCATGGACAGCTTCTAGGATCCTATGGTGTGATTGCACCAAGACACTCCTTGCCAAGCAAACAAATATTAGTGATACTTTGTCATGTGGACCAGTGCCAGAAACTCCCTCCCTCTTTAATCATCATTGCTAACATGCCAGGTGTTTTTCCTTCCCTCACACTCTGGCCTTCACCATATCTTTGCTGATCCACCCACTTCCAGGTGATTTTTTTGTTTCTTTGCCTGTAGAGCATCTTGCCCTCATGTGGGCAGAGGCTTCCCACTCTCCAGATTGCCTGGGCTGCAAACAGCCTGAATGGGCTGCTACCCATCCCACCTGGACCAGCCTGAAGCAGTCTGAAGAAAGGCTTGTGTTCACATGTATTTCTGGCTCCCTTGTATCCTTAGAACATCTCACAAGTTTCTGGATTCCTTTGGGCTCAGTCTGCCCCTTTCCTTCAAGTCTTCTTCATGAGATCTGAAAGCGTCTTGGGTTTGTTTGTTTGTTCTCTTGTAGTATGAGTTTCTGATTAATGCAAGGCACAGGATGAATTTAAGAGCAATCCGGTGGCAGAGGTGGAAGGGCTTGGAGATGACCCACACTGCTCAGAAGGGTTTTTTTCTGTATAGCCTGTGATCTACCATCTAGGGTACTTTTGATTCACACAGTGGATACTTGTGATGAGCCAGCCCTGGGCTGCAGCAGGGCAGCTGTTTTAATACCACCCTGAATATCTAAACTAGAGATCAAGAAAGGACAGAAAAGACCTGCCCCAGATAGTCTGAAGAGCAGTGGAAAATTAATACAGGCACTAGCTGTGGGGAGGCGGAAAGCTGTTTGGTTGCAGTGTAAAATTAACTCTTGGAGTACACTCAGGACCCAGCAGACTCACTGCCTTGATATCTCTGGTTAAACTGGTGATGCGCCACATGAATTACATTCATAGATACTCACTGTTGACAGGGAGCCAGGACTTTGTTGCTTGTCACTTGTCAGGTGCCTGGTGAATCAGCCCTGTCTATAATAGAGCTGAATCAACTAGTTTCAGAGCCTAGTGGGAAAGCCCATGTTGTCTCCTGGTTACGAACTGCAGCGTGATCATGAAGCAAGAGTATTTATGATTATGGCATTGAACTCAATCAAATAGGGTTGACGATGTCGCCAGAAGATTTGCAGCAGAAATACTTCAGTTTGACGTATAATTTCCCTTTACAGCAGTTTTTTGAAAGCCAAGTCCACTAGCTTGAAATACACTGAGTGACTTTTTGCTTTATAAAGAGGAACTGATATTATTGCTATTGAGGTTGGGAAGGAAAAAAAAAAAAAGGATATTTTAATACAAAAATGTGTGTGTGGGAGGGGTGTTTTTCTCTTTTTCTCCCCCTAAAAGAGCTGGTGGTAAAAGTGGAGAGAATTTCAGTCTTGAAGGAGGAAGGGAGCAGGCTATGTTTCTGTTTTCTGCTTTTGACATTTGGTGCTGACTGTTGTTAAAGTCATGGTGTGGGGTTAACGTTGTACTGCAAAGCATTGCATTGCAAACTAACGCCCGGTGAAAATGACCCTTTCTTACTACTACTCTTGACCTAGTGAGAGCGTTCACCCATTTTCCCACTTAAATGGGCAAGGAAGTCAACAAGTAGTGGAGGGAAACTGAGGCACAGAGGAGTAAACCAATTGATCCAAGGGCCCTGGAACAGCAGCAGAGATAGATCCATCCTTCCTGTTACCCAATAAACCTGATTACCTTGTCTGCCCCATCTCCATATGGACCTGCTCTGATCCAGAGTGATAGTTTTCATGTCAGTGTTTCACAGACATCTGTACAAGGCTGGGCTAGTGGGTAAGCTGGGGAAACCTACTTGAGTTGATGGGATAAAGGATTAAGTTTTCTTTTGTGCCATCATCTTCTGTAAGATGAACACTATCTTGTTCCAGGCCTTGCAAGGATTTTAGCTCTGCGTAGGGGAAAGAGAGGAAAAAAAAAGAAAAGCAAAAGCAAAAAAGCAAGCCTAGATAACAAATCTGTTATCTGCTGGGTTTAAAAGATACATAATCATTTAATTACCTTGAAGGAGGTTTTCATCTTTCCCTGCTCAGCCGATTTGTGTGTGCGTGTGTTTTTCTTCCTCCCCCAAACAAGCTTTTTATTAAAAGGATTTTCATCTGCTGCCTAAAAAGAGAAGAGAAGAAAAGATCTCGCGCTAAAGTGTTTTATGTCGAGTTGTACGTGCTAATGACAGTAAAGCCCACATAAAAGAAACAACCGCTTCAAATATTAATTTGTCAAAAGCGATGGAAAGCTGTGTGAGCCGCGTGCTGGTGAACAGCTGCCGAGGAGGGGAGCGTCGCTCTGCCGCACGCTCGCTCCTGCCTCGCGCTGAATGAAGAGCCGTACCGGCAGCCTCTGCAGTGAAGCGCACTGATTTATCTTTGACCTGCCACTTGCTCTTCTTGGGATGCGCATGGAAAGGAGAGAAGGAAGAAGAGGAGGCAGGGAGTGATAGTGGCAGCTCAGCCTCAGATGGGAGATGCCGGGTAATCCTGCCCACACCCACACCATGGTTTTTGCCTGTAGTAAGAGCAGCAGCACCCTTCCCCACCCTGCTGGTGCATCCTGTCCTGGTGCAGGGAGGGCTTTGGGCAGCCCCCTCTTCAGGAGCCGCAGCTGCCCTGCTTCTCCCTCTTTGCAGGGTGCAGAGGAAAATGTTGCCCCCAGCTTTCCCCAAGCGCACCCTGTCAGCAACACCGGGGTCACTGCACCGGGGCTCGCTGTGCCCCTCTGCCATCCCATGGACGCTGCGAACCACTGTTTCGTGGTCCAGCCTCCAAGTGAAGCATCCTCAGCTGTTGCCACAGCAACAGCTGAGCGCCCTGTTGCCTGCCCTGGTTAACCTGGCCGGAGCCATGGATGCTGAGAGCCGGAGCTGGGAGAAGAAAGTAATCATCTCTGCTCAAATTAATGTATCTATCGTTTCTCAGGGACTCTAATGACAGTTACAGCGATGCGAATATCAGCGCGCCTAATTCTTTCCCTCTTGCTGATTATCCACTTGCTTATCCTGGCACCCGTCTATCATTAAGGGGAGGGCACAAGGCATTGTTTCTATGGCAACCTCAGACAACCTGCTGCATGCAAGTGGGGTGAGCATGAAGGGGGACGGGCAGAGGAGGCGAGGGAACCCAGAGCGGCTGCCATGGGAAGCATCAGCCACCCCATGTAGGTGCGATCTGGCAGGTGCTGTGGCACGTACATTTCATGGGAGCCCTGTTTAAGCAACTCGAGGGAGGAAGGTTTGGTGTTTATCACCTCTTAGGAAGGTTTCCAAGCACGTGTGGTAGAGTCCAGTCTGGTCAGCATCCTGCCCAAGGAGGGGTGGGGAGTCTGGGACAAGGCTGTAGTGGATGGCTTGGACCCAGCTGTGGTGCTGGACTCCTGATGGTTTGGCATTTCAGGCCTTGCCCATTTTCACAGCCCTTTGACAGAAATGGAGCTGTAGCCTGTAGTGGGGTTTCCCAGTGTGGGTGCTTCAGACAGGAATAAGAGGGAGTTAAACAATCAAATTGCAGAGCAGACAGAAGAAGTTCCCTTTGTTTGCGTAATCCTGTTACAGCATGGAAATACAAGCGGGTGGCGAGCTGCTCAGGGGCAGTACCACCTAGTGTATGAGGCTGTGGGTTGCATTTCTGCAGATGAGAGTTTTACACCTGGCTCTGAGTTGGCTTGGGCAAGTTCGCTGTTCTGTGCCTCTGTTTCTCTCGCACCTTTGTCTGATTAGGGTAAGCATTTTCTATTAATAGATATTGTACAGCACTTACAGGCTGGAGCCGTGATCTGTGTGGGGGCTGTTAACAAAAAGTTTTGGAGCATTTACAAACAAATTAGATAATTCACTTTTGGTATATGCCATCGCTTGTACTGACTTGCACTGAGGTGAAGAAGATGGATGGTTTGTGTCTGAAGTGGCTTGTTCTGTTTAATGGGGGTATTTTCTGTCATCTCTGAGCTTTTCTACCCCATGATCTTCCAGCTAGCAGACTGCCAGCCCCTTGCAGAGGCTCATCTCTTGGTTTGTTTCTGCATTAACTCTTACCAGGCTTCCTCATACCTGCAGTGGTGGATCTCCAGGAAGTCAGTCTTGGTGCAAGAAAGCTCCTCTGTGTCTCTCCGTGCTGAGACCTCCAACCAAACCATAATGGAACTGAGCTGTTGCAAAAGGGCCTCCCCATGCCCACTTCCTTTTCCCTTAACACACCTCTTCTCTTGAGCCTTAGGGTTTAATTTCTGTAGCCCCTGTGCTGGTAACTAACCATGGACCTGTTCATGTGATTTCTAGGAGCAACCCAGGGAGAATAGTTTGAATGGAGGCTTAAGAAGCATCTGCCATGCAATACCATGCCCCTGCTCAATGTTACTTGTACCATCTGGTCTGTTTGTCTTTGTAATGCAAGATTGTTTATCCCAGAGGACAGAATGGCCTCAGAATGCAACAGGGCAACATTCATCTCTCCCCGCCAACGTAACACCCTTGAAATAACATAGGGATGAGCTTATGTTGTTTTGGTAGCCTGTCTCAGTGCAATGTCATTGCAATGCTTCCAGTGGCTATAGGACTTTCTGATTATCTGGACATTTGTTAGGACTGCTAGGATCTGTGCAACACCCTGGAATTTGGGGGAAAGTGGTTTCCAAAAAGCAAAGACAACCCCCTGTTCAGAATTAGCTTGGGGTGATAGCGTGGCTCTGAAGCAGGAAGCTTTTTCCTTTCTCCATTGTAGCATCAACTGCATTCCCTCCTTTGGGACATATGAGTATCTGGGACCAGGCCAAGGAGAAACATTCACAGGATATTGAGGCCGCAGATAAGAGGTGACGCTGGAATGTGTCTCCTACCCTGCTTGGGGCATCTCCAGGAGGCTGGGCTCAGGCTCTGCTTCTCCTGCCTTGTCTTTGTGCATGAATCCATTTGCTTTGGCTTGGGTGTTATCTCGTGCCGTCACAGGTCGCAGTGAGATGGAGGATGAGAACAGCCATGATATCATTTTCCTGACCTTCCCGCTGTGGAAGCCAAAGATTTATGACTCTCTGGGATTTCTGTCTTGGCTTCTGAAGCAAGCAGGGCTTGCGCCAATGTGGTTCATGTGTGCACATGTGGTGTGACTGTCAGTGTCCTCCGTTGACTTCTGAACTTACTGGCTATTTTCATAATAATTGAGCCAAAGTATGGAGCTCCCAAAGGTCCCAAGGTCCTACAGACTTTCTAAAAATGGGCAGCTCTAGAGGATAGACAGCCTTTTGGTCCCCCCTTTGGAAGGAAGAGCTGTGACTTGGGTTCAACCTTTATTAGACATCAGAAATCCCCAGGTAAGGGTCTTGAAACTCCATCACTCAAGGGGAAGTGCTTGTCAGAGAATGTCCCTTACACCTGAAAAACCCACTGTGGGGCACAGATGTGTAGAAAATGTGGCTTTGTTGAGGAAGTTAGGGGTAATAGTCCAATGCTGAAACTTTGCAGCATCACTGGGCTGCCAGGGTGTGGTGTATGGATGTACAGTGATTTGATACGCGTGAGGGTGTTGAGAGCCTTGGATGGAAGTCTTTGCAGAAGGACGGAAGAGGACAGGCTAGGCAGAGGGATGCAAATTCATAGAATATTAATTAGAGAAGAAATTTATTACTGCGTTGCCAAGCTGCCTGGGCTCAGCTGTTCTCTGCCCCATGCTGTCTGTGGCTTTGCAGGATCCAGTTTTACTATGTGAGATGTCCTAAAAAGCCTGTCTTACCTAGCCAGAGTTTTCCTTTAAAGAATGACAGACTTTGTCCCAATAAACATGTGTTTATCTTGTCTCTCAAACATACCCCACCCTCCTTAATGCACACACCCATACTTATGATTTCAAAAAACAGGCAGTTGTCACTTAGAAAATACCAGAACTGAGACTACTTGCACATCTCCAGCAGGACTCTCTCCTTTGAGCAGATGTGCCTAATGACACCATCATACACTATTTTTTTCACTAGTCCACTTGCTTCATCCGGTGACCAGAAGGTTCCTGCTCTCTGGATCATTACTTTTCCTTCTGACCATGTGTTGAAGTGGCAAAGGGCTGAGGAAAGCTAGCATTGTGTCTCTATTTAAAAAGGATAAATGTGGTACTTGGATAATTATGTCAGCCTGACCTTGATCCTGGTGAAATAATGGACCAGCTAAGAGAAGCTCCATTAATAAAGAATTAAAGGAGGGAAAAATCGTTAATGCTGATCAGCAGAGATATGTGGACTGACTTCAGAGGCGGAATAGTCCTAGGTTGGCATCCAGCTTGCAGCAGGCTTGGGTCGTTTCCCAGCATAGCCTGTGAGGCCTTGGGGGAGTCACTTAGTTCCCGATCAACAGGAATCATCAATGAGTCATGTGAGAGGAGGTTAGTTATCTTCATTCTGCTTCTGCTTTTTGAGTACCTGCTCTCCGGTGATCAGCATCACTCATGGCTCTCTAGCCTTCACAACACAGAAGCCAGGGACCCAAGGGGCTCTGGCGGGTGAACTAATGATCTGCTATTGATCTGTTGGTCTCCTTTCCTCCAACAGTGATATCTAAACACTAATCTGTGCATGCCACTGTGGAAGTATGTAGCTACCACAGAGTGAACAAAGCTTAAACAGGGCCAAATATCTTCACTGAGTGGATCTCCAGGCTCTAGGTCAATCACCTTTCTCCAGGCACTAGAATCACTTGCAAATACCTGGTAAAAGAAAGCTGGTATTTGCTCTTGAGTGCATGGCAGACTTTTAACTAGAATGGAGCTGCTAGAAGTGAAAGTAATGAAAGGACTCAATTATTCCTCTGTTATCTCTGCAGATGTTTACAGTTTCCATAAATCCTGTTGCTTACTCCTCATCAACTGCCTTTAAGGTTCTGAGCATTTTATTCATATATTATTACTTTTGCTCTGCCGATAAAGAAGTACATCATCAATCAAACTAACAGCATTGTAAACTTAGGAAGTGCAGATAAAATATATGGTGCATTAAAAAATTCTTTGACCGGGTTAGCTTTTTGTAGCTGGTTTGATTGTGGCTGGTGACGATGTAAATTTGGGGGAAGTATATCCAGAAATTTATGAAACTTGGAATCCTGCCTGCAAAGCATTGACCTGATTCCACTTTATAACCTAATAACGTTCCCCGGTACTGTTCGTGTAAATTTTAAATATAATTTTATGACGCTAAGAATTAGCGGTGTAATAATGTAAACACAATGTGAACTGTAACTCACCCCTTTCCCTCCCGCATTGGGAAAGCCGAGCTCATTGCTGCTTTGTTCTCCAAATTATCCTGGGGCTGGAAAGTTGTGCTAGAGTTTAAAAGTGATTCATGGAAGGAACCAGCTTGTCAGCCGTGGAGCCCCAAGTCCTTTGTTTGCAGCTATGCAGGGCAGCTGCTAAACAAGCATCTGATCCGGACCAGCTGGGTGTCGCAGCCCTGACCCAGGGTGACCAGGCTGAGGTGTGAGACAGATGTTCAGGCAATGTGGGCCAGGCTGTCCCCACTGCCCCTCATCGGCCAACTTGCTGTTCTCCTTCCTTTCTCCAGGTGAAACCTGATTCCTTCAGAGTCAGTGACACCCCCCAAAATCTTTTCTTTTTTTTGTTTGCTTATGCCTCTCTCTCTTTCTCTCCTTCCTTTTCTTTCTTCCTCTAAACTGTTTGCTTTGTTTTGGTTTGTTTTTTAATGATTCTTAGTCTAATATAACTAACAGAGTATACAGACACTGTGGTATATATATCTTCATAGAGGCCCAATCCCTGGCTCTCAAATCTCATTCTCTTTGTTTGATTACAGCACAAAGTGGAAGGGTGAAAAAGCCATAGCAGGTGCAGGAAAGATGGTACACTGTAACTTAGCAGAGTGGATAGACAAAAAAAAGTGTGTTTTCCTCAAACAATATGTGAGTAAATAACAATCTGAGGATTACTTCTTGTGGGCAGTGTGAGGTCCCAAAGGGCTTGAGTGAGGAAGATATGGTCCTCACTTAGATTCGCTTTGCAAGCATATTCCTTCCAGGTAAGATGACTTGGACAAGGTACAAAGATGATTGTTGAAGGAGGGATATACAAAGGAAAGTCTTAAAAAAAAAACTTTGAAGTTGAGGGTGAAGAACCAGAATTTGATGGCAAGAGTAAAGTGGAGCTGGATGCATTTAGATGAATAGTGGAAGAGTGGGTACTGGTGGCTGTGTCTGATCTGGAGTGGAGACAACAACTACTGTATAAGGGAATGGAACGGTGCTAAGGGTACAATTGCAAAAATGGCAAGATATAGAAACAGGGATAAGCAACTGATTTTGCCTTTCGGGACCCCAATATCCCTCAGAAACTGTTAACAGGTGGATAGATCATTGTATCAAACCCTCAGGGATGTTTCACCTATTCCCATGTAGGAATAGATCAAACCCATTTGCCTTTGGAAGAATGAAAAAATCTGCAATGAGACTTGAGCTCATGGTTCTGGCCATAAATAGTGACAGAGCATGGAACTATACAAAATAAGTCTGAGCAAAACCCCAAAAGACTATCTCCCTGCCCCATGCAATATCACAAGTTTGTCAAAGATTCCTGCAGGCTCCATCCCTAGGAAAGGATGATAACCAGAGCTTCTGGTCAGAATCCAGCTTTGATTGGAAAACAGCATGGTGAAATTCCCAGACTTCATAACTATATATGTATAGAGTACCATAAAGGAACCAAACTAATTAGGTCAGTGTTAAGCCCGCATAACCTCAGAGAGATTTCAATCCCCCTCTTAGCAGACTCTTCATGCTGGATCTCATTGGGGACTCACTCAAGTACAGCAGTGAGGGTGGTAATAATGTGTACGTGAGAGAAGAGGAGAGAGGGGGTTCTCATATTACTGAGACTTCATTATTTCTGCAAGCTACAGCAAAACACATTTGCAGGTATTCTACAAGGAGTTATAAATAAAGAAAATTAAACTACCATCGACCCAATGAGTACAGCCCATTTCATGCAGCGTTTTCGCTGAAAAACAGTCTATGACTTGATAACTGGCAAAATCTGGGGATTTGAGGTGTGTATCACTGCTGATGTGAGTAAAAGGCAAGGGTGGAGGATGTTATTTTAAAGGAACTGACTCATTTGAAAGCTTTTAAGTAATAGTATGAACCTACAGACACAAAATGAATCAACAGGAGTCTGCTTTCAAATGTGTTGCCCTGCTACATTTAAACTGGATTTTAGCTCCTCTGGAATCTGAACCAGCTCCCCTTACAGTCAGCAGGAAGGCCTAATTATTTATTAGTTACTGAAGACAATCGGGACGGGGTTATGCTCTCCTTGGTACAGTTGTTTGCAGTGAGTGTTTTTGCTTTCCCTGTATCATGTGAACGCTGTTCTCTTCCAGCCAAGGTGAGGCACACTGCAGATGAAGAGAAACTGTCTATGCTGGAAAATGCCCAAACCAGCTCTTTTTTAAGGACCCTTCCCCTTGGGACCTGCTGCAGGGTCTGCTCTGAGCAGGCTGATGTCTTGCCCTTAAAGATACCATCCTGAGCAGGCACCTAAAGCTGACTGCAGCAGTATTTGGATAGGGCTTGACATGGACTGCAAAATAAGTATTACACGTGAATTCGAACTCAGAGCCTTGTCCAGGCAGTGAGGTTTTATGCTGTACATCATCCAAAGAAATTACTTTTTTTTTTTCTTCTGTTTCAATTAGAAAGAACATTAGGTCAATCAGATAAAACCACATTGGGAGGATTTCCTCTTTATGGCGCTTGCCTCTTCAATTATCTATAATGAACTTCCTCACAGCACTGCAAAGCTTTTTATATGCAAACGAATCCTGTTTTAGGGCTGCCGCAATCGCTGCTTGCTAATGAACTTGAAACAAGTGTTATCGGAAAGGTTACAGCACCAGTGATGGGGGGAACAGGGATAAGGCTAGACAAGAAAGACCAGCCTGGAGAGCTGGGATTGGCCTGCAGGTAACATAGTTTACTATCTTCAAGCCCCATCCTCCAGCTTGCTTCAGAGGCTTTTCTGTTTGACAGACATCAAGCAAAATGCCCACTCTTGGGAAACAGCTGCTCAGCAGCAGATAGGGCTTTCCCATCTTCCTGTCCCAGTGATCCACTGTGCCAAGGTATCCTCTTTCCCAACCCCCATAGCTGGGGGAAAAGAAGGATGTTGTCAAGGTTAGTTCTTATGCCAGAAGAGAAAGGATCCAGGACATGTTGGGTGGGGAGTTCGGCCCCAAGTTGTCCCAGCTTCCCTCTGTAACCCGAAGCCAGGCACAGAGAGCACCTGGCCCTTCCGTAGGTAGCCATCAGCCAGGCTTGCTGCAGAATCAGAGCCAATGCAGAAGGCATCTGCCCCATCTCACTTACACATTTTTCTGCATCGGCACCAGCTGAGGGCCTGTGGTGGATTTTTCATTGATACCCTGGCATAGATTGCAGGAGTGTGTGACTCTGTTTGGAAGAGGCAGGTGAAAGAAAAGTTTTGGAGGAATGTTGAAGCCATGCAGCCCCAAAGGTGCATTTATGCATGATGTCTGCTGGAGCGATTGCAAATGGGCACTCTCACTCCAATTTTAATATAGCCCGTACCCCTTCTTCCTCCGCCATCTGTTTTTTAAAGGTCTAAATCATCCTGGTTTAGATTATGCCAGGGCTGGAAAAGACTTCCTACACCATCAAGTCTCATCCTCTTGTCAGGAAAAATGCTTCTATGACACTTTAACCGTTATGTTTCAGCGTTAGTAGTACCCTAGGGATGACTCATCATGGGACAGGATAACAGCAAGAGCAGGGAGCGTTGACACAGGGTGTAGCTCCTCAAGTATTCCTCTGGGTCAGATAGCCTCTTTCCACACTGACCATGCCTTGTATGTGTTGGGGCATAAGGCAATACCCACTAATTAGATAGTCAGCTTCCTGGGGACTCATCACCTGTGACTGCTTGGTGACTTGGTGCACAGCACCAACATCCCCAAAACAGCAGAAAATCACGTTGGTAAAACTGATTCCTGCAGGACAGCACCACATGGATTCGCCATCTCTAATGCATATGTTGTCCAACAAGGTTAACATGATGGCCCATGAAGCCTTAGCCCTTGGTAGAGCATATTAAGCTAGGTCTTGTGTCTGATTAACACAGTTAAATTGACACTGAGTCCAAGCTGTTTTGCCTCCATCCAGCTCCAGTGACTGTCTCTGCTGTCCTTGTTCTGGCGTTAGTCTGGGCACGGCCAATTCAAGTCTGCCAGCAGCTGTCAAGCTGTTAGCATTGCCATGTAAGTGCAAATGAGAAACCAGGTTGCCCAGAGGGCTGTTCAGTCTGGCATCCCCACCTGGACAGACAGACCCTCTTTGGGGGACCAAGAAAGGCTTCTGGACTTCACAGCATCTATGTGCTGGGTGGTTGCTGGATTTTCTTCCTGCCCCTGGCCATGGATCAGCTCACACCCGCAGTGTGATGATTGATGGCTCTTGTAATTCTATTCCTGGTTGGTGTAACTGCAGATGTTACACGTCTAATCCATTTCTTTATCTTCCTAAGCTATTTGCTTCTGTAAGATGTTTCCACCATCTGCTCTAACAAGCTCCCAGGCTCTTGTAAGCCATAAATTCCACTTGCAAGCCTTTCAGTTGCTTTCCCTTCTCTCCAGCTCTGGATCAGTCATTTTCTTCCTCCCATCCCTTGCCCACGCCTTCAGGTTAAGCTTTCACATCTTTCAGCAATTTGCTGTCTTCCCTTGTACAGAATGGACCTGGCCAGGGACCCCCCTCAGGGCTTGCTTTATCATGGGGCAGGACAAGCTGAAAAGGTGTTGCTCTCTGGACTAGACAGGGTAGCTGTGCCATCACAGTACTGCTGTGCTTTGCAGAGAGCAGGCAGTGTGCCAAATACAGTGTAAAGAAGAAAAAGTGGGGACAGGCCTTCTCTTGGCACGTAGGAGTTGAAAACACTTAAAAGAGGGGACAGTCAGATACTGACAAGTGATTGAAGTGTTGTACCTTATGCACATGGCATGCACAGTCTGTAGCCCAGTGCAGTGCTTGTTTAAGGATCCCATTTTATGTCATGTTGCCTTTGATTAGCTGGGCAACATTGCAGTAATTTCCTAACGGGCTGATAGCTTCCTAGAATACATGAATTTGTCAGCTTGCAGTTGCCTGATTCATTGTGCCATTGTATGATGAAGAAGCTGTGCTTTGCTTCTCTAACTAAACCTGCACAAAATCACTTGACTTTGAATCCAACTTTCTGCATCGTAGCTTTGGGTGCCAAAATTCTGCTGGTGTGAGGTACCCATCATCCACCAAGAGGCTCTGGGTTAGGAACATCCACTTAGCATCGCTCCTTTGGTAAAATTATCACTGGCCTTTCCAGGGGATCTGCACACAGTGGGCAAGAGCTGTTTCTTACTGCTTAGGCAGAAATATTAGTTATCATTCTGGAGTGATCCTTTTTGAACAGATTGCCCCAAGTATAAATAGAGATAGGCCTATCCAGAAATTTTGCTGTAATATATTTCCCCTATGCCAGAGGGAGCTTGTAAGCGGGAGTTGAATCCATCTATAATTTCCTGTCCCCTTCTAAGCCAAATCACTCTCTCTTATAAACATCCCAGACTCTGTGGCTTATAATATGTCTTGCTGGAGCTAGCTGGGGCTGTGCCTTTAGTACAGTGGGTGCATTGGTTGTTGAAGAGGCACGGAGTTATTCTTGGATTTTGTTTTATTCACTTCTTACATTTTGGTGTTGTGACTGGGCTAAGTCCTTGCAGAGGACAGAATTGCTTTCCCATTAGTTGATTAATGGAGGAGGTATTAAAAAGCATGAGAAGTAGCTTCCTTGGGTCCAGCGGGTCAAGGGACTGCAGTGGGACAGAGCAAAGGGAAGTGGGAAAGGATGGTCTGTAAAAGCAATCCTTCCTCACCTGTTTATCTGAGCCTTCCTGGTGATGCTCCATGAATACCCTTGTAATAGGCTGAGGTTTGGGAGGCACAAAGGCTTTGTAATCGGTTGAAGCGAGGTGTGAAGGCAGAAGGTTGAGAAGCATCAAAAGTCTCCACCTGGGGCTCAGAAACCTGTGTGCTGACCTAGTGCGGTCTCCTCTCTCCCCAGGACTGTCCCCAGCTGCTGCAGGCAGAGAAGATCCTGGTGCCGGTTGAAGTGATCAAGCCGATCACGCTGAAGGCCAAGAACCTGCCCCAGCCGCAGTCGGGCCAGCGAGGCTATGAATGCATCCTGAACATCCAGGGCAACGAGCAGCGGGTGCCTGCCTTGAGGTTCAACAGCTCCAGCGTGCAGTGCCAGAACACGTCGGTGAGCAAGTCCTGCTGCCTGGGGCATGTGGGAGAGACATGCAAGGGCCAAGGAGTGCCTACAGCACTGTCCTGATGAGATCTTGGGTTGTGCTGCTCCTCCTTTTACCTAACTGCCGGCCCAATTCCAGCCACGGTCAGGGGATGGCTGGGTAGTAGCTTGCAAACAAAGACCAAAAGAGCTTTGCTCTTTAGGTCTGGCTTGTGGCAACCTACCGTGGTTGCTCCTGCCCATGGATCCCAATACTTGGCCATGCTGGAGCACCTTAGCCATGACCCATAGATATTATTCCAGGCTCAGCCTGCCTATTTCCTCGCAGTGCTTCATCCTTGTACTGTGGTTATAGCGTGACGCTCCTGCAACTTCTGGTGAGTTCCAAGCAATCTCACTGCACCAACCTCTAAGCAATCACATCTCACCACACCACTTTCCCTTCTGGGGAAAGGCAGTGTTAGATGGTCCTGGACATGTTATATGTTCAGAGAAGCTTCCAAAAGGACTAGTGTTCACATCAACACTATTGTGTGAGGGGACTTGGTGATGGGACATATAACCCCATATAAACAGCATGACAGATGCCAGCATGTAATGGATCCAAAGGATGGTGAGATGTTAAAGTCTTGAGTCAAGCCTTCCCCCAGCCACTGACTCGCTGCATGACCTTTGGCTGGTTCCTTTGCCTCCACACACCTCCGTTTTCCCATCTGTAGTGCAGGACAAGTAATCCCTTTCCCAGGGAGTTTTTGTGAATCACAGTGTTGTCATGATAGTAATGCCAGTCTTCAGGGGCAAACACTGGCATCTGCCAGGAGCTGTGCATTTTGTGGTGGTGGTGTCCTAGCACTGTTTCTCAGGAGTTTTCCACAAGACTCAGATCTCCCAGACATTAATTTGAGTCATCCTCCTTGCTACTGTTATGAGATGATTTATTAGTCAAAGAGCTAATTACAGGCTTTAGCCACTTCACTGCTGCTCCACCACTCCATGCCGGGCAGCTCTTGTTAAAATCCATCACAACATATTCTGCTGCATTAAGCAGTATGTTGAAGATTATAGGCAGTTCATACATTTTACAATCTGTTTCAAGCAAACAACTTCCCAACAACCCTATCGTATATGTTTCTTTGCCTTTCTTCCTCCCCTACTATTTTCATTATTGGTTAGTGACCTGTGAATGTCCAAGTTCAGGATTTCACTGAAATGGATGGCTTGAGAAATTAAGAAGGCATTAAACACTTTTTTTTTTTCAGATTTATTTTACAATGGTGAAAGTCTGTAGCTAAAGGAATATTGCATGGATCTGGGCAGAGTCTATGTATCTGTCCATAAAACTGTAGCAGCAAAGAGGGCAGCCAGCCTTTAGAGTCACAGATTCTGTGAGATATGGAGGCATGAGCACAAGTTATCTCAGAACAGTTTTAAATACTGTTGGGCTGAGAGGTGAACTGACTGCCTTAACAGTGCTAGAGATCTCAGTGTCCCAGTCTGTGGTATCCAACAACTGAGCTGGGTTTTGAGAAGTAATGATGACTGTTCCCATGTTACCTGTGCTTTCAGACATGCACTAACTTTGTGCCTCAGCCCTGCTCCAGAGATACCTCTCCAGCAGCCAGGGGTGGCATCTCTTCTCCTTAGCTTCATCTGCTGTGCCTGCCCCTTATGCTTCTCAGTCCCTGTGAGTGGTGGGTCTGATAGACTGTGCTCTCAGGAAGAGGACTCAGTCATCCACTTATTTCGCTTAGGACTTCTTCACAGGAAGGACTGCATACTCCAAGACACTGACAGTACCTGAGACCAGAGCAGTTGGCTTCAGTGCTCCCCTTGAGATGCATTTGCTGATGGGGAGTCTAAGTGCTGAAACAAAACTGGGTTGGCCTTAACATTTTTTTTGATGTAGGAACATTCAGGACTATCCCTGCTGTGCGGGGTGGCAGGGCTGAATATCAAGCAAATGCCAAGGCATGCCATGATCTTGCTTCTATATGATCTGTAGGATGCCTGCCCCATGTGCAATGTTTTGTGGTGGCTCAGGCTGACCCCTGTCTTCTCCTTGTAAGGAGGTTTATTTTGGAATAAACTTAACCTCTCCTCTCCTCTTCTCTTCTCTTCTCTTCTCTTCTCTTCTCTTCTCTTCTCTTCTCTTCTCTTCTCTTCTCTTCTCTTTCCGTGTTTCACTCTCTGGTTTATGCTTGTTTTTTTGTTTTTTTTTCTCGAGAAATGGTATTAAGCAGATACTGAGAGAAAGAGAAGTGAGAGAGCCAGACAAAAGAAGGAAGCATTCAAAAAGAGAAAAAAAAAGAATAACAGAGAAACCCTCACTCTTAGCAGGTGGCAAAGGACTCAGACAATAAGGAAGGAGTTGTGTATATATATCTCCATCATGATTATTTCCTTCCCTGTCAGAATTAGCATTCAGTCTGGAGCCAGTGTGATACAATGAGCCACAGAGTCTGCTCCGAGGGGTCACCTGACACCAGAAACAGCTCTACGAGCTTGTTTGCAAATTGAATTAGCCCCCTTCAACAGAGCTTTTTACTCAGCAGAGTTGCTGCATGAGACACTGAATGTAGCACCTGCATTGCAGACTTGGAGAAGGTCCAAAGAGGGTGGGAGGATGTGTTATGATGGTATGTCCCTAAAGGGATGCTACTCTGCCAGCAGATCTTTCTGTTGGTGATGCATGCTAGACTAAGCAATCATTTTTGGCTTGTTTTCCTCCAAAAGCCTCAAGATCCATCCCCCTCCTTTCCCCCACTCCCCGTCATACAGTAGGCACTGCTGAGCTCAACTTCAGATCTTGCAGAGTAACTTCTGCAGAATGCAGATGTTTTCCTGCATTTACGCAGGCTGGGATCAGAAAAAGGGCCTTAACTCTTGCTCTTGACTGCATGGATTTACATGGGGATAGTTGAGATCAGAACCAAGTCCTTCCATCTTAAGCAGGAGTTTTTTAAGTGTTTCCAAGTTCAGTTAGGAGATGTTCTAAGGACACTCAGGTGGGACCAGCCTATTTGACTGTCTGTCAGTAACATCATATCCAACACTGACAGTGCTTGATCCAGTCAATAGTCAGTTCTGTGTCTCTCCCTGGCTTTCCTGGAGATATTTCATTCGATGACATCAATAAATCACTGCAGGCAGAATGCTTCAGGACAATTATTGTTCTTGTCAAGTGGTCTGAGCCTCTCAGCTCTTGGCTTGGTCCTCTATCACACCACCCAAGGCACGCAATTATCACTCAGAGAGACCCTGCCTGCCATTCCTTATTGCACTTATGATAGCACTGCTGACAGTCTAGACACAGAGTGATGGGAGGAAATGAGAAGGAGGAGAGCTAAGGAGGCATACAAATAAATAAATTAATAAATAAGTGAAAACGTCAGCAAGAATGGCTAGAACTGCTAGATCTGTTAGGCCAAAGACAAGCTCTCCATGGGAAGCACTGGGAGCCTCAGTACTTGCAATTGCTAAATGCTGGGGCAGCCAATACAGCCATCAAACCTTCAGCATGAGGAACAGGGAGCAGGGTAAGAGGCTGCCTGTGTGAGCATTGCCATTACTAGCTTTGGTGATCTAGGCATACGTGGTCTCCTGATGGGAGCCTGTTTGCTGTCTGGCCTTGGCACACGCAAGTGGCGCACACTGATTTCTAGCAGTGAAAGCTCTGCTGATAATTTGGCTTAAGTCCCTCATAGCTGTGAGACCCAGTGTGTTGTGAGACCCAGTACCGTACAGCTGAGTTCTGTGTGACTTAGGGATAGGCAAAGCAAATGTGTTATATTGGTGACATTATTGCACTTGAGCAAAAGTTCTCAGGAGTATTTGACTCTGTGGTGTGGCTCACAAAGAGGAGGAGGTGTGGAAAAGCAGAGAGCCCAGAAAAAAAATGAACTGCTATTCACACAAATCATGGAAAAGCACACTTTTGGGTGCCCAAAGGAAGATGAGCACAGGGATAAGGGTCATACACACAGTTCTCAATTATTATGACTCATTATTATTATTATTTATCTGCATTAAAATAGCACAGAGAAACCCTAGGCACAATTTGGGTTCCATTGTCCTGGGTGATACCAGGACATAAAGATTCAGTCCCAGCTCTGGCAAGCAAAGAGTCCAAGGAGACAAGATAACTGTGGGTGAGGTTTCTGCCTCCAGTCTATGACTGGAGAGTTGACACACAGGGGGATTAAATGATTTGTGCAGGTCTCACAGTGGGTTGGTGGCAGAGTCAGATGCAGGAGTCTATCCCCAGGCCCAAACCCTAATCGTAAAAGCAGCTCTTTGTGCTGTTAGGGAAAACAGACTAACACTGAAATAATACTAAAACACTACAGGTCTGCAGATGTTTTCCCGCTATTCGAAATGTTGGAGGTACAAGGGGGAAACATCATGTTAGTGCTCTTGGTTTATTGCTCTACTCGTGCCCAAGCCAAACTACCAAAGGGTTTTGCCTAATGATACAGACTCCTTGTAGTATGCACTGAGCATACACCGCTGTGAGCCTGCAAACAGCAAGGCTCAGATGCTTGTGCAGCTGAGTTTTGCTAATGAAAGGTGCTTGTAGTAACGGTATGTCCAGAGGATCCTGGAGGAGTTTACAGCTTCAGGGTTAGCATGGGTTTACACAGAAATATGTGCAAGTCAGCAGGACTGGTGACCCGTGAACAAAGACTACGTCCACCATGTCCCGCTATTGTCTCTCTTGATGTATTTAAACACAGGTCTCCTTGACTTCCAGCGCTTTGCCAGCTGCAGACACTGGAGCAGTGTCTCTGTTTCTGAGTCAGGAGAGGGGCAGAGATACCTGCTGATCAACTGCTCTCTGCTGCTATCTCACTGCCTGTCCTTGGGCAATTGCTTTGATTTGCAGATTGGAATTTGCCTGCAATTTTGCAGACTTAGAGGTCAGATTTACATCTTCTGAGTAGTTTTGCATGTGCTGGAGAAAACTGTGCAAGGCAACATATAGACACATCCCTAATGGTGTGAATGTTCCTTGCAGAAGTTACCAGGAAGCACTGACGTTAATCCTGGAGATCAATACACCGTCTTTTTTTATTATTATTTTTTATTTTCTGAAATGTATTTGTGTCTTATTGTTAAAGCTGAGCAAATCCCTTTCAAAGACTCCTATTGAGCTCAGAGGGCTTTGAACAGGGACCACAATGGGCTGGCGGCTCCTGTGGTCTGAATAGGATGCAGCATTTACCTGCTGTCACTTTGCAAATTGCTCTGCTTCCCTGCAATACAGACCAATCTCTGTCTGAGAAGGACAGGCATGGCAATATGAACACCCTTGTTGCCATCCCAGCTGGCTTTGTCCCTGGAGCTCTTCCATGGGGATCCCATTGTTTATTCCCTCACATCCGTTTCCAGTTCTGGATCAAGTTTGCTGAGTTAACAAGTCTAGTATGTGTTTGCTCCCATGGCCGCCGACAGATAAGATCTGAAATACTAGCTGGGTTCCTGCTGCTGGCACTTCGATCCTCAGCGGGATGAGAGCCTCCAGGGGACTCCAGCTGCCTGTCCCTTGGCAGCCCCATCTAGGCTCTGCTAACAGCTAAATCCCAACACACACACATGAGGATCTATTGAGGCAGAAAGTAGCATTTGTCAGGCACTTGCTGACTCAACTTGTGACTTAAAATTGGCCAGGGGTTTGGTATATGTGTTCTTTCCCATTTTCAGTCAGCGTTTGCAAAATGCTGTGTAAGACAGACATTAGCAAAGCTCCTGAGTGGCAGAAGATTAATTATCTTCTACATTTCAGGTGCTCTCCTTCCCACTCCAGTCTCCCAATCCTTGCTCCCAGCTCTGCAAAGCTGTGCTGTAAAAAGTCAGTGTTGTGAGTCCAAGCGGCTCTGCATCATCTTGCAACTTACTGGCAGTGACACTGAGAAGTGTCATAAAAATGCAAATACTGAATGAGATTGGTGGGTGCAGCCCTGTTGTATGGGGCTCTGCTAACCTTTGACTGCTCTTTACTTCCATGGCAACCACAAAGCATATATCCATAAATACCTTACAACTAGATCATAATCACAGGGTCCTGCAGATTACTGGCTAATTGTGTTTAGTTTGTCCAAAGAGAAATTACTATCCAAATAGCACTCACTCTGCTGTAATGAACAGAAATCATCATAGATGGTTTACTCTGCAATTATATGGCAATTAGTGGTTGCAGAACCTACCTCTAAAGGCTCGGAGCTTTGGCCTCTCTGTGGAAAACCAGGCTGAGAGTTTCAGTGATGGGAACCTCTTCTATGGTCTCTAAGACATGCCCAGCCTAACCCAACAACTTATTAAATTGCATTTAGTCTCTTACTGGGAAAACACCTTTTTCTTTAGAGTGTGAGTTTGTTCTTCTGCAGATCTCTGCACAATAGGAGATTCCTGATCTCAGACGAGTAACTCTGTGCGTGCTGCAGTCAGAAAAATGAGGGAGCATGAAACGTTTCTCCCATTTCTTGCCTTGTTCCCATTCTGCCTTCAGCAACCATCACTGCAATGCTTCCTCTCCTGTCCTCTCCCATTTGGGGACTTCTTGGCTTTTGGTGAAGAGTTGGAAGAGGGCAACGGGATCTGATGGGCCAGTAGATGAATCTTGTGTGAACTAGCCTATGATAACCCCAAATTTATCTGAAAAAATGTACTAAGCACCATGTGTCAGAGGACTCTCGAAGTGGAGGGCTAGAAAGGGCCTCCAGAGATCAGCTCCCATTTCCTTCATTAAGCAGGATACTTGTACCCTGACTCTGCCTGAAAAACATGTTAAAGTCTGTCCAACTCTCTCAAAGATTTCTATAGATTTCTTGATATATGATGTTGGAAACTAGATATCCCTTACTCCAGCTGAAGCCTCTCTGGTTCTGACTAGAGAAAAATAACTGCCTCCTGGGGCTTACATATGTAACAAATTCGAGCTAGCGCATCTCCAAATGAGATTTGCTTGTTTTTTTGGCAGCAATGTGGCATTGTTGATTCACAATCTGTTTGTGATCTTCAGTAGTCCCCAGATCCTTTTCTGCAGCACTGGCCAGCCACTCCAGCTTTATATTGTTTGCATTCATTTCTCCTACTGAAGAATACTTAGTACTTGTCTGTACAGAATTTCATCTTGTTGATTTTGGCCCTGTTCTCCAATTTGTCAAGTTTACTTTGAATTTCTAACCCTGCCTTTGGATATTCTTGCAACCACTCCCAAAGCAGTGCTATTCACAAATTCTCTAAGTATAGTCTGTTGCCTGTCATCCAAGTCAGTAGTGAAAATACTGAATAATACCAGACCCAGGACAAAACTCCCTTTGAAACACCCTCCCAATCCAACAATGAATTATGCCACTTGTTTTTTTGACAGCTTATGCATATGGCTTATGGTGGCTTCTTTTAGATTGTATTTCCCCAGTTTGTTTATGGGAATCTCCTATAGGACAGTAGCAAACATTCTATTGAAATCAAGATAAATCACATCTACTGCCTCCCCTTTATTCACGAAGCCATTAAGCCTGTCAAAGAAGGAAATTACATTGGGTTGACACAATTTGTTCTTGACAAATCTATGCTGGCTGATTTTTATCACCTTATCATCTTGCAGGTGCTTATAAATTGATTGTTTAATAATTTGATGTACTTTATTTCTGGGAAGCCAAGTTGGACTGACAGGTCTATAATTACACTGGACCTCCATTTTCCCCTCCGTTAAGGTTTTCCCATGATATGTTCCACTCCTGTTTTCTGAGACCTCACTCAGCTTCCAAGAACTTTGAAAAATAACACTAGTGTTGATAACCTTACATATATACCCAGCATCCACAGAGCACGCAGCAGAGGCATATTTGGATGGCACATCCACAGTGCAGCATATACACCTCAGACATGCACTCAAGAGCTGACATAATATAGTTCAGAGATGCACTCAACAGCTGGAAGGCATATTTCCAAGCTGAGCCCCACCACATGCAAATCTGCTTTAATCACCAAATATTCACCTAATGGCAAGCACTCATAGGCTATTGAGAGAGGGGCATGGCTTGCTCCACTGAGAACAGCAAGTTTGAGAGCTTCCTTTGGCTTCTTGCAGCTAATGGCAGGTGACAGCTCCATTTTTCTTGTTCAAAGCTTGTGGCACCACCTTTTGCCCCCTCCTCGCCCCCATCTCTGGGCACGATGTTAGTTTGTGTATTTTTTTTTGCTCTCTCGCTTCTAGTATTCATACGAAGGGATGGAGATTAACAGCCTGCCGGTGGAGCTGACGGTTGTGTGGAACGGGAATTTCAACATTGACAACCCAGCACAGAACAAAGGTAAAGAATTATTTCAACTTGTCCTTGGAAGCAGTAACCTTAGCAACGGGCCACATCGTTCCCTATACTTAACAAAGCAGCCGCCATCTCCCTGTGCTGTCTGGTGCATACTTGTTCTCTGCACTCTGCAAATTACTAATTTTTTTGTGCTTTGTGTTTCTTTTTTCCCCCTTCTCTAAGAGCACCTAAGAAATGTGACTTGCCCTCCTACTTGCATTACTTTCCCTCTTTCCTCATGATCTTTGCTTCACCCCACATTTTTGTGTCTTGTTTCTTTGCCCCCCCTTCTCCCGCTTTCTCCCCCTCTTTATTTCTCCTGCAGTGATGCTCTTCAAGCTAACACGCCAGGAGATCGGGCACTGTCTGCTTAGAGGCAATGTGGTGATGAACAGGGGAAGGCAGAGGGGGTGGAGAAAGGCTGTGGCTTTCCAGTGGGAAAAGGCTGAATGAAATGTAATGATAATGGCAAATGACTGAGACCCACCTCCTGTCCAGAGCGTCACTCCATTTAATTACTGTGCACGGCAAAGGACTGATATGTCTCTCACAGAGGGGTGATTGCTTGTCCAGCCATGACCCTGAGACAAGCATTTTCACCGGAGATGGCAGCTCCATTCACATCCTCTTCTTCCTGCTTGCCTGTTACCCTCAGCCACCCCATGGCCTTTTCCCCAGGCTCCCTCTCCTCTTGGTCTCTCTCCATATTTACAGCTCAGACCTTCAGTCTTTCCTTCTCATGCTACTACTTCTCGAAGTTTCTTCATCCCTTGCTTTATTTTCCCATTTTCTTTCTATCTCTCCCCTTCATGTGCTCCCATGCTCCTCTCACCTCTCTTTGTACCATTTCACACCCACCCTCAGGCTGAGGAGTCCTGGGTAAGATTCCCACCGATGCCACATTGAAGCTGGAGAGCAAGACGGGAGGCAACTCCTATCCCTGTGCCATGACCTCCTTCCCCTCCATTCTCCCCCCGCACCCAATTCCATAGTGTCTTTCTCTCTTTTGGCTCCCCTTTACGTTTCTTCCCCTGCCTGCTGTCAGGGACACAGCAGCTGATAAGTTAGTGATAGGCAACAAGTTCTTCTGAGCAGACAGTTGGCTCATAAAGAGCTCCCTCCTCTCTGCTGGCAGCAAGTTGGCAGAGATACTCCTGCTCATCTCTGAGCAGGCAATGAATGTCAAAGCTTCCCATGCAACCCCAAGCTGCCCAGACTCACATCAATACACAGAGGAGCAGGTAGCAAAGGATCCTGGTGCTCAGTGAATAATTTACAGAACTGAAGCGTGAGTACCTTCCCATGTCCCTAGAGGAAGGACAGTGATAGAGCATGCTTCCTGTTCACGTACCCTGTCTCTCATCTCTTCCTCTTGAAGGGGGAAGAAAGCTCCTCACATGTTCAGCCCACAGCTCAAGCGGTGGCCAGTTGTGTGGCCACAGTTGGCTACCCATGCCTGACCAGGGTTAGAATAACCATAAAAGGGCATGCACTGTCCTCCCCAAAATTGTGGCTCTTTGGGGTTAAATCTACCCTGGTAAATAAGACAGGCCTGAGACTCTTCTCTGGCCCTGAGGGCAAGCAGCGTGGCACAGCCCATGTCCTTTACACGGTTTTGGGTTGCGCAGACTAACATCCTCCAAGGCAATGACTAGAAAAAATTTGGGAAGTGGAGCTGGCCACAGACCATCCCAGATAAATAGTTTATATGAGACCGTTATGTTTTAGGGCAGGAAGAGAGCTTAGCCATGTGTGCATAGCAGTACTGCATGGAACCACGCCATGCGGTCCCATGGCCAGAGAATGGCTCCTGGGCTGCTTTATTTACTAGCATAAAAGTAGTGTTTCAGAGCAAGCACAAACCCCTGACAGAGCTTTTGACAGTGTCTTAGACAAGCAGACTTTCTTTTCTGGAAAATAGAGAGGGAGAGACAGGATGCTTTACCTGAACAATGGCAGAAGTAGGACCAGAACCAGTGTCCTTCAAAGAGCAGTTGTATTGAGGCACCCTGCTGCTGAGAAACAAGGAAGTCACCTCTTTTAAAGACAGCACCAGATGGGCTGGGCTGGTAGGAAAGACTAAACTGAACAAAGCCCACCAAAGTGTCTGCAGAGATAGTCATTGGGACCACCACAAGCAGAGCATCTCAGTGCATTTGAGGGAATGCTCTGTGCAACAGCAAACTATGGGGGGCTCTCTTCCAGGAGGCCTGCGGCACACTGTGATTGACAGATGTTTTGCAAGCTTTTCTTGCACCCAACTTGGAGAAATAAATAGTTACCAAGCCTTTTTGAGTGTTGGTCAAAACTTACTGAATCTGGGAGGGAAACAGAGGTAAAGGTATTAACTGACAGCCAGTGCTTTTCAGCACAAATGTCCAAGGCCTACGAGTTTTTGGATTGTGTGTACTAAAAATTGCAGACGAGACTTTAGCCACCTACTGACATAGCAAACAGAAACACAAAGCAAAAATCCTCCACCTCACAAAGAAAACTACTAACACCCACGCAAACCATAAAAAAAGATGCAGTTTGAAAGCCTGGATTCTGCTGCTTTCAGCCTCAAAGAGGAAGGTTTTGCTATCAGTCCCCTGTGCAACCCAGGCCTCAGTTTACACATCTGTAAAATAAGGATAAATGACAAGGTCTTGTTTTGTAGGAGGACTGCAAAACAGCTGAGCTTTATTTGGAAAAGGCTTTGACTGCTTCTAATCACATATTAGCAGCCCAAGACTGAGCTGAGCATTAATCTTTGGTGTCTGTATTAGAGGAGGATCAACTCAGTACTTCAAAGTGTAAACCAGTCTGATTTTCTGGAACAGAAGAGGGAAAGGCTGATTGCAAATCCCTGTATTCATCCTAATACTGAGCCATTCTGGATTTATTATTAGCTCTTAGTATTTCTGTTAAGCGGGGAAACCTGAAAGACATTACCTTAATACCGAGTTCTGGGTACTTGTGCACTAGAAAAAATTCCCCATCACCAAGTTTAAGCTCTGGGTAGACCAGGTTTACCAGTCCCATTTTAAAACGGAGATTTGAGGCTGAGACTGTTTAAGGTGGCAGTGGACATTATTCGGGCAGTTTATGAAAAAAGGAAAGGACTGAGGCAAAGTCACTGCCCAAGCATCCTACCTCCCAATCTCCTGATGATGTAAGCATTTGATCTCCCGTTATTTGGTCCCCTCCTGCCCCAGGGATGGGCAGCCCAGCACATGTTTATCGGTGACCATTTCTCCCTTCGCCTGCTCCTCATTTCCGCCCTCCGACATCCCACCATTCCCCCGTGCCATCTGCATCTCTCAGGTCCTCTCTGTTTTCCTGTCCCCACAGTGCACCTGTACAAGTGTGGGGCCATGCGTGACAGCTGCGGCCTGTGCCTGAAGGCCGACCCGGACTTCGAGTGCGGCTGGTGCGAGGGGCAGAACCAGTGCACGCTGAAGCAGCACTGCCCGGCCCAGGACAGCCAGTGGCTGGAGCTGTCCAGCACCAAGGGCAAATGCACCAACCCCAAGATCACCCATGTAAGTCACCAAACTGCAAGGAGCTGGGGCGTTCCCTCTCGTACCCTGTTCTTGGTTAAGTTTTCTGCTTTGTCTTTGATTTGGTGAGGGCAGGCCAGGGCTGAGCTCTTCTGGGTCAGGCAAAGCCCTAGGTATCTCTGGGAATGGGAGTCCATGGTGTCCTTCAAAGTCAGGGGCACAACGTCAGGTGACTATAGTGTAGGAGTGAGCAGGGTCTCAGAGTTTCCACCACAGTCCACTGGGACACAAGTAAATGGCCCAAACAGTATGCTAGTACAGTCTGAGAAACCCTGGAGCAACCACACTGCCCACATAGGGCTTGCAGATGTGACATGAAGCCTTTCAGGAGACCAGGATCTTCTAGAGGAGCAGCTGAAGGGGAGACAGGATGCTTTAGGAGACCTCAAATGGACTGAGTGGAAGTAATCAAATGGAGCCCAGGTATCTTTTGGAGCAGCCTCTCTGGCCAGCCTAGTTGAGAAGGAGATGATGACTGATCCCAACACTGTTTCAGCTTTGCTGATTGGCGAAGGAAGAGGGCAGGCTGTAGCCCACGCTTCCTAGCAGCAGGACACAGGCAAAGTCACTGTCCAGAAATCGACAAGACTCCACCAACTTCAGCAGCATGACACTCTTCTGTGTGTCTGGCCCTGACTTTGCATGAAAGTGAAAGAAGTCCCCATAGACCAAAGTCCTGTGCAGTTGTCAGCCTTCCCTCCTTGAAGGCTTAATAGAAGCTGAAGAAAGCAGAACCAGGCCTGGACTAAAAAAGTTTTCAACTGTCCCGTGAAGTGATGAAGAGAGAATGAAGGCAATGTCAGAAGGAAGGACTGTAGGGTAATGGTTTGTAAGGTTTCCTGTTGATTGTGTTGACTGGGTCAAAGTGAGGGCTGGAAGAAAGGTACAAAGGGGAGATGAGGGAATAGAAAGAGCATTAGATAGAGGGAACAAAGGAAGGGAGAGAATGCAAGGGCAGGAAATGAGGCCTCTGGTCTAGAATGATTTCAGCTGCTGTCTTGGGATGCCTTTGCCATAATGAAGAACACCATTTCCAGAGTCACAGGGACAGGTAGTGGAACAAATCTGAGCCCTGATAATGGGGAGTACACCATTACGAGCTGTCCCCTGCCTTAAGCACTTTTCAATTACCTTATCTTGATTAGCATTAGTACCTTTTCAGAGTGTCTAAGGCCTTATTTTGCAAATAAGAAAGGTAAGGAGGAAAAAGAGACAGGAAAGAGAGGGGGAAATGCAAAGGAGAAAAATTAGGCCTGTGCGGTTTTGG
This sequence comes from Apteryx mantelli, assembly GCF_036417845.1. NCBI lineage: Eukaryota > Metazoa > Chordata > Aves > Apterygiformes > Apterygidae > Apteryx > Apteryx mantelli. The sequence goes on along the minus strand of NC_089978.1, from coordinate 219,394,279 downwards.
TTAATATGAAGTATTGGGTGGATTATTTCTCCTAGAGACTAAGAAGGACTTTGCTAATTGTATTCAGTTATGAATCAAAAGGTGTGGGCATTATGGATGAACTCTACTTGAACTGATGTCCATGGGTAAAGGTTTCATGAGAACAAAGACTGTGCAGAATCTGGTTGTCCCAGGTGCTATTGAAAGGAGCCATTCTTACCATGTTTCAATTAGTCTTCCTGCAGTCCATCAATCTCTGAAGTACTCACTGAGTTGCACTGGTGAGTTCCAGACTCATTCTGATATTTCCAACGTGCTGGCCTCCACCATGCTTGCACTTACCTGTGGCTGGTAATTCTGAACCCCACCTGAACCATCTGAAGCTGCAAAACCAAACCCAGAGGCAGACAAAATGAGCAGCTACTTCTTAAAATTCAGCTTTGAGGTCTTGAAACTTAGGGGAAGTTGAGAGGAAACATCCTTCAAATCTTTTTCCCACCTCCCAGACAAGCATTCAGAAATTCTGCACAGATTCATAGAATTTAGAATTGGAAAGGTGTTGGATGACCAACTAAAGCAAAAGTCCTAAGCCCAAGAACCTAACATGCAGTAGCATACTGTTCTGAAAGTCCATCAACATTTCTCTACCATGCTCTGATCCAAATCTTTCAACTACAGTCTCTTTATGAAGAGATACCACTCATTCTCCTTCCTTCTACTCCAGAAGGGACATACTTCTAATTCTGCTGGCATTTTCTCCAACAGCTCCCAAAGCTCTAACAGATCATTGCAATATTCACTCATGAAATATTCCAAGTGCCTGGTGCAATCATAAGTAGCTCTTTGAAAGTCTTTTTCTGATCCATTAGCATGGAAGTAATCTCAAGTGACTGGATATATATTGCAGTTAATGGTATGTCTGGAGCAGTTGGTAAAAGCATGCATATTCTGGCAAGGAGCCAGGGAAATATCTGTGCAGAGGAAGGAGAAGAACCAACATGTGCATTCACACTTACGCAGGCATACGCGTGTACCCCAGCAAAGAGCTTCCCACAACCTGTAGTTATTTACTAGCTCCTGAATTTATATTGCCACTCAGTGGAATTAGGACTTATAGACCTGTCCGGCTATGAAACGTTCTTTAGGAATGACAAGCTGTAGCATTAGGCTGGTATCAGGGGAGGGTGTAAATTGCGATGTGGTGTCATAGCTCCATGTCCGAAAGAGAAGGTGGAGGCTTCCTGGCAGCCTTCATCTCCCTGCTCACGCTTCCCTCTCTGGAGCTGGCAGGTCTCGTTCCACATTTTTGCACCTGTGATAGAAAGAGGTGCCTTCTCTCTTGGTGTGAAAACAGCACGGCGACACCTTCTTCTTTGTGTACACATCTGGGGGAGCATGATGAGTTGAGGTTAAAAAATCTCCCCCACACACCCCTGGGAGAACTCCAGGCCCTCCTGTTTTAAGGAAATAAGTGGATTTTGAAGCTGACCTTTAAAAATTCAAAACTGCAAAGCTGGGGCGGGAGGTAGATTTTCAGAGGTGCTGTGATGGCTTCACTCTGGAAAGCTCCTGTTGACAATTTTAGAGCCATAGTAAGAGTTTTTGAAAATCTCGTGCTTTAGACAGAGAGGGAACCAGGACGGCAAAGTTTCTACCTGAGTTTTTGTGAGTTCTGACAGGAAATTTCTGTTTCAAAGTCACTTCTAGTGCTAATGAATAAAAGACAACTTTACTAGCAAGAGATTCCTTTCTACCACTACAACTTCTTTTTTTTTGAGGGAAATGACATTAGCTGTACCAGAAAGAAATCCTCTCTTGGCACACTACAAAGATGTATTCCCCATACTAGCAAGCTCTTTCAAGGATAGGAGAGTCATAATTAACCACATACCTATCTTACCAGAGAGCTACCGTACTAGAACAAGTAAAAAACATTTGATGGCAGGGTTTATACCACAAAAACAGAACCAGAATATTTTATGGGGATCTGAGGTTTTTTTTTTTTTTATGAACAAGTCTAATACATAAGGAATTGAAAAAAAATCTGAGAATTGTGGTTTATCTTTCTCTTTATTTTGAGTAAATATTGCATTGTATTGGATACTGTGATATATTCTAGGCTTTCATTATCAGTCAGATAAAATGTTTTAGTTTTATCAGGCCAGAACTAGTCGACATAATCAAGCATTTCAAATAGAAAAAATTATTGCTTGACTACATATTTTTCAATATTTCAGAATCAAAATACTTTGTCATTTTTTGAAGATAGTTCAAGTTATCAATCTTGAGTTCCCAACTAAGACAAAAATTAAGTATTAGTTTCTCCTAAAATAGAGATTCTGTTTCGCAGTAAATTTTAGCATATATTCCTTGCTTTTGGCAAAAAAAACACAAATACCCATCTCTCTCCTTCTCTTCCTCTTCCTCTTTTTCTTCCTCACTCTCACTCTTACGTGCTCTTTCTTGCTCTTGCTCTTGCTCTTGCTCTCCATGTCTTTATAATTCTCACCTCCACAGATTTAGGTACATCATCCAAAGGTGAAATCTTCCGCCAATCCAAATAAAATCTCATCAGTCAGTTTTATGAATGTTGTGCTATTTTCTTTTAGGATTTAAATGTCTTGTTGATTCCCAGAGTAAGAATACACCTGCTGCGGTTTAGATTTTGTCAGGTCAAATGATATTTGCTTGTTTTTTTGGACCTGAGATTTTTGTTTGACCCAGTTTGGGCCTGGAGCCTTCTGTAGGCTGAAGCTGCTGTGGACATTGGGACCTCAGAAATAATCAGGGCCCATCACTGCAAGTGCTGGTCTGGTGTGTGGAGTGGAGACAATAGGAATTGCTCATTCCTGCTTTGGATATTTGGGGTTGCTGTGCCTTGCTGTAACAGCACCCCTCACTATCTTTGGGTTGATTGCAAAGAAAAGGCTGACACTAGTGCTTCCTTTCTTGGTTCCCCAGTTGGGCAATCAGGGCAGGGTTTGTGTTGCAGAGGTTGTGTCTATACATCTAAAATATACAGGGCCCCCAGTACAGGTCCAAGCACCCATCTGCAGTCATCTGTATTATTAAATTGTTAACTCTGCAGTCAAAGCAAAGACACACTCATTCAGGAAGTGGCTCATGGCACCAAAAATTAAATATCCTAAAATAAAATATCCTCCAGAGGTGCCAGGATCTCTCTCCATTTGTTAAAGATGGACCTTCTAAAAACTGGCCTCTCTTGGTTGCAATTAGCCACCACCAGGCTCACGCTGGTGCCAGACTCAGTACTGGGACGCAGTCAAGAGCTCGTGCCAGTGCTTGGGCTTTCCCTGCCAGCCAGACTGCTTTGCAAGGGTCTAGCTGCCAGCCCTGGCCTGGCAGGGCTCTCGGCCGATGGGTACGGACCTCAGACAGGGAATTCCCTCTTCCTGCCACTTCTCTGTGGAGCGAGCTTTGCCAACACTGGCAGATGGCAGCCATGGCATCCTGAGCGGGCAGCAGGGAATACCCTTTGAAAGCAACATTTGAAGCCCCTTTCAACTAGCCAGTCATATGACAAAGCATTTGGGCAGAGTAAATAATTGAAAGGGCAAAACCAAGATAATTACGGGCCCTCCCCTTGATTTCCATGTTGTCTTAATATCCAGGATACATCTCCAAGGCTAATATCCACCTAGCTCTAAACAAGAGTGACAGAGGACATGCAGAGGGCTTTCCCATTTACATACCCCCTCCACATATGCCAGAAATATTTCACGGAGATACACAGCTCTAGGGCAAGGTGAGGGCATGCAATGGGAGTGCAATAGGAGAAACACACACACACTCATTGTGTGTGTGATGTGGGGTGGCTGTGGCCTTCACATCAGACCGTCATGCAGGTCTGGTGTTGGGCCAAGAGGCGAATTTCAGTGTCCAGGTAGTGCTTTGGCTCAGCTACCCAACAGAGCTACTGCTGAGTGAGACACAAATATTGACCCCTGCTAAGGTTTGGTGACAGTCCAGACTGGGGTGCAAATGTCAGGACATCGGCTACCAGAACTACTGAGATAGCCCTCCAATTTGTGCTGGGGCTCAGGCAGCTCCTAGCCCCACAAATGACCTCCTCCATCCTCCCATGCCTGCCCCTTCCCCTGGCCCCAGCTCCCCAGTCATGGTGGCTGGCGCTCTTTTGGAAATATGTGTTGGCACACAGCAATTGCTGCTGCTGTCTCAGACACTTACTGTCTTGTGTCTATTCTGTATCTAATCATCTGACACTCCATTTCTGTTGTGTCTCAGCTATTTTTTCAGATGGACATTTTCAGCTGAGTTTGTGATGCATGATCAATATCTCCCTCCAGAACAGATCAAAAGCTCCCTGTGCTTTGGACTGGGAATTTAGGGTTTACAAGAAACTAGCTAAAGGCATTTATGTCCTTTTTGTGTTCTTGCTCCCATTTCTTCCCACCGTGCCACACTCCTGCATTTCTGTGGCTCATGCCTATAGATTGGAGAGCTCAAGTGCACTACCAGGAAACCCTGCTCCCACCTAGAAAACATCTCCTACTCATCTCTGGATATTTTGAAAGCACTCAAAAGAGAGGAGATGAGATTGGGGGCAGAATTTTGGATACCCTGTGCTTCGGCCACACGTGAAGCGTAATTAATATATTTGTGAAGGAGCTATACCCCGCAATGTGAGCCTGAAGTAGTCTTGGTTCCCTCAGCTGCTTAACAGTCACAATTCTGGTGTCTCTCACAGTCAAAAAGTGGTCCTGATGCTGCCTCTTCTTTCATTGAAAGGATGCTGATGTCTTTACATAAGTGGTTTGATCATCCTTTTTCTTGGCTTGTTTTTTCCAGATCAATCCAGTGACGGGACCTCGGGAAGGAGGGACCAAAGTGACCATCCGTGGGGAGAATCTGGGGCTGGAGTTCAGAGATATCGCGTCTCATGTCAAAGTGGCCGGAGTGGAGTGCAAACCATTGGTGGAAGGGTACATCCCTGCAGAGCAGTAAGTTGGGTGTGTGGCGGGTAACGGGCCACAGCACACCTAATAATCATTATTGCTACCTGTGAGCTCTTTTTAGGAGTGGGTTCCCCCCACTCCAGTGCAAAGAAGATGCCATTCCCTACTCAGAGTGCAAGAACTGATAATTCCTTTTGTTACTGTATTTAAACTTCATATTTAGGTGAGCCTTACAGCATATGCCCTATGAAAAGCTTTTGGTCCCCTATATGAGTTATTCTCTGTTTCTCACATAACATCCACCAGAGGTGGTTTAAATTCCTGTCTGTGGGATAGCAGTCCTGAGAAGCAGTTTGACCCAGCACCAGAGCATTTGTTAAGCTGTAGAGCTGTAGCAGGATCAGAGAAGAGAATTAAATCTGGTGGACAGAAGAATGCCCGGGGTCAGACCTCAGCGCAGTATTGCTCCATGTATTTAAGTGAAAGTGTGTTGATTTACATTAGCTAAGCATTTGCCCCACTGAGTGCAAGGAGCCACAAATCACCAGTCTTTAAAGAACAACTCGGGTCCTGGGTTTGAAAGCAGCAGAAGATGGTACAGTCCGTTCCCCAGCGGTGCAAGCTGTTGTCTGCTCCAACATCATCTTAGCCAGACTGCCAAACCATCCCTAAAACCATGCCTCTTATTCGTGCTTTCTCCACAGGATAGTGTGTGAGATGGGGGAGGCCAAGCCCAGCCAGCACGCTGGATTTGTGGAGATCTGTGTGGCCGAGTGTAAGCCGGAGTTCATGGCCAGGTCTTCGCAGTTCTACTACTTCATGGTAAGCTCCTGTGAGAAGGTCTCCTGGGCCCCAAAGGTACTTAGGCCCTTGTCATCTGTCACTGTGTTTGTCCATCATCCTTGAACATGATCAGCCTCCAAGCACTTCATTGCCATCCTAAGCACACAAAGTTTTTCCTTCCATTTTCATTAAAAAACTTGTTATGAGCAAAAAATAGCTTGCCTAATTAATGTTTTAACAGTCTAATAATAGTCGAGATTATTAGTCCAGTTACATACAGTCATGGTCCAAATTAGTACAGAAAATCCTCATTACTAGTTAATATTGTTTTACAGAAAAAAGGAGAAAAAAAAAAAGAAAACCTTCCTAGTATCTCACCTTTTCTCTGGTGTGATGCTCCCCCTGCCAGCATCCCTCCAGGCCCTGTGGTCAAAGGCGCCAATCTTCTTCCAGCAGACGGTGGGGTTGTCACTGTGAGTTGTCACCACCCTGAGGTCTTCACCAGGAGGAGCCTGATGTCCACAGTGGGGTTTCCTCCTCTCCAGTCGTGGGTCCACCTGGGGCTGTGTTCACCCCTCCTCTCCCCACCGCCGGCTCCCTTCCGCCCAGCCCCAGCTCCAGCGGGAGAGTTGCCCAGCGCCCAGCGCGGGTCACACCAGGGCTGTTGTTGGCCAGGCAGGGACTGCGCGGGGGCAGCCCTTGGCCCTGCGGGTGCTCCTGGCACTGAGCTCGGGCCGGGTGGGCAGGAGGCCCTTGTCCACCAGACCCTGGTGACCACAGGGACAACCACAGTCAGCCCAGAGCAGCCTGAGACCCTGTGGTGATGAGTCAGGGCAAAGCCCATGGCCTTCTGCTAGTGATGGCAAAAAGTCAAGTTTACTGAGCCACAGGTAGTAACCATGGTGACAGCAGGTGTTTCTGGAACACTTTTTTGTTTCATTGGTGCTAAGTGGTCTTCCGGGTGTCCCAGGCACCAGTGCTGCACAGCAGGCTAGAGCACGAGGGACTAGTTAACCAGCCAGGCTGTGGGTGAGCTGTATTGCATGACTAAGGCTCAGGAACAGCGAGCTACAGGTCACTGGTTTGGATGCTCCATGGTGAGACAGCAGGTGCCAGCCAAGCCTGGTCTTCTTTCAGCCTTGAAAGGGCGATTCCTGCACACATGAATGAAGATGGGATCTCATCCCAGTGCTCATGCCCGCAAAGTTGGGCTCGGGACAGCAGATGTCTGCTCTGTCAGAGCTGTGGCTGCTGCAGCCCAGCAGCTCTTGGCTGATATCCCTCGGCTCAGCTCAGTTCTCTCTTGAGCCTCAGATACAGCCTCATACACAAGTCCAGGACATTCTTCTGAGCACACAGGTCTCCACAGACTTGCAGCCAACAGTGGTGGGATGTGAAGAGATCCAGAGCAGCAGGAATCTTGTGTGCTCCAGATCAGTTATGGTCCTGTTTTGCAAGTACTGCAGGTGCCCCCTTGTCACTCCTGGCTCCAGCCTACAGCTGCTATTTTTAGGGTAGCTCTGTTGAACAGTTCTTTATTAACCTTTTAGGCTGCAGCGGTACTCCTCAGAGAGCAGCAGGTGCAAGCAGGTCCATGTGCTAACAGTGACATTTTTTTCAGCCGGAATGGCTTTGAGAGATGGAGCAGTGTCTCTCTGCAGGGATGGGGAGGGCCATGGGAAGGCCAGTGCTTTGCTCACAGCTGTTGCCCAAGCTGCTCCTGTTAGCTGCTTGCTCTTGCCTGAAAAATAATCATTTCAGTCTGTGGAGGGGTTTCTGGCCTTTGACTCTGATGTTGACTGCCTCCTCTCTGGAGGTCTCTGGCCAATCCAACGCATTTGATTACACGGCGTAGGTGAACCTATGTTCGAGATGACTCTTCTCATGTCCTGTCTTGGGCCCAAAAAAGCCAGAGAGTTTCTTTCCCTATTCTCCACCGGGCCCAAGTCTAACAAGAAGTTACTTTAAGGCTCCACTGGAGGAGATTCTCAATGCACCAAGATCCTCTAAGTGCCAATACTCTTGTGTGTTTTACTTAGCTCCCTCCTGCAAGTGCACATCACCATGTTTCTGGCATCTGGGAAGGGTGTGGGGACTGAAGAGAGTGTTTAGCCATGTGAGAAATTTGGAGGTGAAGTCAAAAAGTCCCTAGGGCTCATGACTGATGGGATCACTTGCACACTTCCCCACGTTCCCTGCAGCAGGCCGTCCCACAGCAGCAAGGAGTTCCCCACGTCTCCAGCCCCAGACATTAGAAATCTCCAAATAAGCACAGTAAAAGAATCTTATTGTGAATGGCCACCCTTAGCAGGCTGTCGGGAGTCAGCTCTGTGTGCTAGCAGCCCTCCAACAGCAGTCACATCATCTTTTTAGATGGCAGCTGGCAACTGGACTTGCTGCACGCTTTGTCTGAACATCAGTGTGCAAAGCAACCAGAGGGGCTCTGGGCCTGAGTTGGCACTCCACAACACTGGTGCAAGTTTGGCCTAAAAGACTGTAGACTTACCATAGTGAAAGCCTCATGGAAGAAGAGAGGAGAGCCCATTGCATGTTGCACCCTCAACTCCTTTTTTTTCTCCACTCCCCCACTTTCTGCCAGTGCTTCTTGTCCGGGAGATCTTATTCCTCTAAGAGCCCTTGCTGGGGACATGCAGGCATTGCCTGGGCCTTGATCAGTGCAGATCTGTGCAGGCTGGAGTTGAGAGGGTCCCTTTGTTCCCATCAAAAGTGCTCTACTCCTGCAAGGGAATGGGTCTTTTCTGAAATCATTCACATGACCAAGCATGTGGCAAGCCCAAACTTTATGGCAAAGGGTACTGGTAATGAATGCAAATATCTTGGATTCCCCCCTTGAGCTACAGAGATTTCACTATTTTCTGTGTTTTCTGATGTCACTCAAATGCTACAGTAGTGGGGACATGGAAACACCCAGACAGATAGCCCCCATCAGGCAGACAGAAGGCCTCTTTCCAGGACATTACACTTCAGCACATCACCTTTGCTGCTCTTGAAATTACTGTCCGATTTTGATCATCCGTGTCCATCTGTGACAGCTTTTCCCTCTGCTTGCTGGCTTTTTGGCTGCCAGTTATCCCATCCGTGCATAAGCGTGAAATCAACAGGGTTTTCTTCGCTGAATACCTCGATACCTTTGTGCTAGACAGAAGAAAAACAGACGCTTTCCAGACTGCCTGTCATATGCCCTCTCCTGTGTCCATCGCTTTCATAGCAGGAGTTGTGTTCATTGGCTCTGCTTAGCTTCCTTTGATGCTTCTGCCAGGAGGGTAGAGATGTTATACACACATCACAACATGCCTTGGCATCCCAGAACTGGGGTGGCAGCTTTAAGGGAAGGAAGATGCTTGGAAACCGGAGAAGGGCATCCCATGAGAGTTACAAATGCCGCTTTCTGGCACATAGCAAGTCCTCTGAAAAAAAACGTGTTTCAAAAGGTTTGAAGCAAAACAGGGTCAAATCTGACCAATAGATTCAACCTCTGCCTCTCCAGCAAAAAGATGGAGGGCATTATTTTGAACTCAACAGAGTATTTCATTTCAGTGTTTTAAAAAAGAGATGGCCCAGTTTAGAAATGCTGGAGCAATTCTTCTCAACATTTCTAATTAGAATTTCTAAATTCAAAATGCTGTCATTTTGTTTTAAACTGTCATCTGTGATCAAAAATGCAAATGGCATTAAAGAAGTCAGTAAGCTAATGGAAACAAAGCATTTGTTTGCAGGCTGAAATGAAACTTAGGATGATCTAAATGAAAACCATTTCTTGTGGGGTTTTTTTTTCAATTTTTTATTTTGTTTCTGTGATTATTGCTGCTGTCTTTCAATCCAAAAAAAAAAAAAATTACCTTCATTTGTCTGTTCAGATACTGAAGCAAGTGATCCTTTATTCTGGCTCTGGGTGAGAATATCATGGCTCAGTGCAGGTGTTGTAGGCTACTCTGATTATACTGCTTCTGGGACTGCTCCTAAATACCCCCAAAATGCCAGGAAAGCATTTTGACTAGGTCTCCTTTCCAAGCTGGGGATGAGAGAGGGGTGCAGACTGCCCCTCCTGCCCCACTGAACGTGTAGCAAGGAAACCAGGGTCACGAGCTGCATGCGAACCACATCTTGCTCTGACCGTGTCTCCAGGATGAACAAGGTGGGAACCACGGTCTTGTGATCAGGAAGCTGTGACCACCAGACATCTAACTTGAATCTTCCACCAGTTACGACTTGAGGTGCTGACTTCAGTGATGACTTCTGATGACATCCTAAGCAACTGTGGTCATACCTTGCCGAAGTCACAGCACCAAGATAGAGTGGCAGATTAGCATGAGCAGTTAGTATATTCAGTATTAATTTGACATAGGAATGTTAATATTTTAAAAGGTTTTAGGCATTTATGTTCCCTCCGGCTAACTGGTGATTTAAATGGTGAAGCTTTAGACAACCCTTTAACTTTTTAGGGGTATTGGTCTCTGATTTTAGTTTGAAAATTAGTGCAGCGCTTTGAAGATACGATACAATCCTGTAACATTAAAAAAAGCTATTTTGAAAGCCAGCGCCTAGGCAGCTTTGTGTGCCAAGGCTTCACTGCTGACCGTTATGGACACTAAGTCCCTGCCTCCTACTCTTTTACATGCAGGGGTGTAATACTTCCTGCCAAGAGCAAGAAGAAAAGACAAAAGTGAGAAAGGACACTTAGTGCCAGGCAGTCCAGAGATTCACCTCAGACCTCCAAAAGTGCACCGTGACCTATCCTAGAGGTCAGTTTAGGTGAAGCTCTGATGGTAGCTTCTCTGAGGACAGCTTATGACAAGGACAGGCTGGAGGAAAGTAAAGGGCTGGGGAGCAGACAAAAGTAAACAAGTCCATGAAGGATGCAGAAGGTTTTCTGGCCTCTGCTTTCCTTCAGTGTCACCATCCACTTCAGCCTATTACAGATCTACTAGACCCCCTTTCATTTTCCATCACCTTTTGCAGCAAGGAAATGGTAAACAGACTGGAGGCTGAGTTTCAGTGCAAACATGCTGTGCAATATTTATGAAAGCCACTGTGAATAATTAATGGTTTATTGCAACTTCAAAACCTTAGCCACAAACCCTTTTGTAAGACTGGCATGAGATGCTGCAACGCTTTGCATGGGAACATTGCTAATGTACTTCTGATCTGTGAGAGTCCTCAAAAGGGCATGGTCATTTCAACTAAATCTAGGGAGAGGGGAGTCACCTATCACTGAGCACTGGGACAGGGATTTTGTGTGTTTAACTCAAATGTCCCTCTCTGGTACCTAAAGCAGTTGCCACCGCAGTGCTGTTGGGTAGGTTGTACGCACCAAGCTGGCAATTCTCAACACATTCCTGCACAGGTGGGAATTCACCTCCCAGGCAGCCACCATCACAGTCAGCAGTAATTTGCACTGGTATTGGTGGCCACAGATAAGTGATTAATGATGAGCTACCATCACAGCCTGAGGTAGTACTGCAAAAATAGAGGAACATGATATACTGAAGACCCATCCAGTCCGATGTCTTTTTTTCACAACAGTGGCTGTTAGTGGATATTCACAGAGAGGTGTAAGAAACACAGTACTTCTTTCCCTTATATGTTCTCCCAACCTTCATAAACTGATGGATGAGGGACTTCTTGAGGTGAAACTGTACCTGAACTGTCACGTCAGAAACAGGCAAGCAGAGGAAATGTCCAACTCTGTCAGTAGATTTTTCTACCGGGCTGTAAGTCTGATTTTCATGTTCAGCTCTTTCTCCAAGCAGTAATTTCATTTTGAATGAAAGCAAAGTGGAAACATTGCTGCTGTTTTTCAAAATGATTAGCCAGAGGGGGACAGGGCGTGTGTGTGTGAAAGAGGGAGCTGTGATGTGTGTCAGGCGATTTTATAAACGTGGATTAATGGTCTCCAAAGCTCAATAAGACGACTGTGTGATGTACCTGCTCGTTCAGAGGAGCTGAGGAGAGCTTCAAGCATTTGTGTCATCATTCTTAAAGAGAGAGAGGAAAAAAAAAAACTTCATTTAAATGCATGTAGTGGCTTTTCACTTGGGACTGAGTGGAAAGTTTTTCTATTAAAATGCAAATGAAAGAATAAACTGTAACTCCAAATTTCTCTCTGAAAATGGATGTCTCCTCTCTGCATTGTGGTACCAGGGTGATCTATGCCTTCAGACTGCGAGTATTTTATTCTTGATTTGGGGAAGAAGGGAGGAGAAGGGGGTAAGAGAAGGAGGTTTGGGATTTTGAGTCCCGGAAGGAATTGTGTTCCTTTTTGTTATATTAACCCATCACTGTGATATGTTTGGAAGAGGAGCTCGGAAAGTCATCGGGAGTAGAACAAAATGCTCACCTGGACAGCACCCTTCTTGTAGCTGCAGTATTTCGGCATACGCCTTTGCATGAGCACGGCTGTGCTATATCAGTGCAGGATGCGCACACAGTAGGAGACAGCCTCAGCATCCAAGTCTGACAAGAGACAGGACAGCAAGTGAGGTCAAAACAGCGAGAGGTTTGGGGCCATGTGGCAGCCTTAGCAGACAAAGCACAACTTTGGATGCTCTGCTGCACCACAGCTCTCCTCCTTCCCAGGGAAAAATGCCCATGGCCACAGAAAGCATTTTTAAACTGCTCTCCAGAATGGTACAGCAGGTTCTGTTCCCTTGCCACATAAATAGAGTTTAGAGCGGTCTTTCCGAGAACCAATTGTTTTCACTTCTTGTAAGCTCCGCAGTTTTCCCCGGAGGCGGAGAGCCCCTGTTAAGATCCAGTCAACCCGTTCAAGACCGGGGTTATCTTGCAGAGGTGGTGTTTCATTATAGAAAAACATGCCTGAGCTGATTCAAATGGGCAGTGGAGATGGGAAACGTTTGCCTGCAGCTTCTCCAGGCATGGAAATGGCTTTGAAAACACAGAATATTTCTGAGCAGATACAAGGACAGTGCTGATATCGCAGCGAGGCAAGACGAGACACTAGGCTTTTCTTTTAGTGGGAAGATATGGGCATCTCCCAAAGTCCAGCTAAAACCTGATTAACACTCTGGGGGTGCCTACATCTCTCCAGCATTAAAAAGAGAGAGGCAAAGTAACTCCACCGCTCCGCTGTGTTTTCAACATGACCCTTTGCCTCCACAGACTCTGACACTCTCAGATCTCAAGCCGAAGCGGGGCCCGGTGTCGGGGGGCACTCAGGTGACGATTACAGGCAACAACCTCAATGCAGGCAGCAATGTCATCGTGACGTTTGGGCGACAACCCTGCCTCTTCTACAGGTACATACAATTCCTTCCTACTGCATATGCCTGAGTCTGTAAGATGTGAACAGAGAGAGAGAGAGAGAGAGACCTTTAATGGCCATGTTTGCACACGTCTTAAAAAAGCAAAAAAAAAAAAAAAAAAAAGGCAAAAAAAAAAGACTTTGTCCACTGGCCTCTGACCACATTGCCTGGCCTCTGTGAGATTTGATCCTGGTGCTGGGCTAAGCAGGCAGCTACAAAGTGGTGAAAGCAGTCCAGAGGGGGATTTATTTGTTTCCTCACAGCTCTGGTAGGACATGACTTCTCTTCACAAAGCTGCTCTGCTTTCTGGCAGTCACCATTCCCAAGTCCACTGTAACTACTGTAGGCTTTGCGGACGAGGACGAAGGTCCACCGGTTGCATGTTGTGGGGGTAGTACCAATGCACCAGGGAGGGAATAGAAACCTAAAGACAGGACTGAACTTCTCTTAACAGCAATTATAGTCAAGAGACCTCTTCTGCAGCCAGGGCCCCTTTCCTCCAAACACCTCTCTTGCCTGTGGTTATGTCTGTTCTGCAGCAAGACTTTTGCATTCTGCCCCATACTCCATTAGAGCAACCTAACTGTGCGTGTGTTGGGGTGGGAGGATAGGATTTATTTCATTGTTTTGATTAGTATTTGATGTACTTTTTCCATAGTCCCTTGCTAAATTTCACTGCAATTCTCCACAGTCCCATGCTTAGCAACTTGTTTTGGGAGTGCATAGTTGAAAAGATTCGTTTTCATGTCCCCGCTTTAGATGAGAGAAGAAAGAAAATCTGACAACATTGGTTCTAAGTATTAAAACACCTCCCTTTTATCCCAAAATAGTCCTGTAGTGCTGAGAAATGGATGACTTGCAGCATTCCAGCACCGGGTTGGCTCTTGTTCAATGGCAGTTCAGAGAGGCTTAATGTCAGTGTTACCTGCTGATGTTCCCTGATCCCTGTGAGAATCAGCCTGAGTCCAGTTCCCAGGGGCTCCTGCAGCTCAAAACACTCCAGTGTAATGCATTTCGCTGCCAGTATTGGTGGGGGCTAGGGATGAAGTTGGCACACTCCTCGTAGCCTGCCCTTGGCAAAAGAAGTACCCATTCACAGGGGACCTGGGACCACTATCTTGGGGAAATGCACTTCCCTCTCCAGGCTGTGGGGACCCTGTTTAGCTGCCTGTCATGTAGTGTCATTCATCTTCTATAATTCAAGAAGGTGAAACCACAGCCTGTGATTTAAAATACAGGTGGGAATGACAGCTGCTTTGGGTTGCTTACAGAGCAGATCGGGGAATTTTTCAGATGGTGCTGAGCCCAGTCTTTCAGGAGAATGGGAAGAGAACCTGGAGAGTACTGTCACTGGAGGTCAAGTGCTGCAAGGGAAGGGTGGACCCTGTTTTATCCTTTCTGGGTATATAAGATAAGACCGTGCCATCAATCACAGGGCTGGGAAGGCTGAGGGTGTTCAGGGCCTCAATTCTTGGGTCTTTAGGGAAGGCAAGGTCTACTGCAAAATTCAGACTAGTTTTGAGCCCTGCCCAAAAGAAAAAGTTAGATGCAAAATCCTCCTTAAGTATTATCATGTAATACTTCCCACCATATTAGCACCTCCCATGCAAAGATGCCAGGCACATTGCAAACTGCAGTTAAACAAGGCTTACAGTCCTACTGCAAAGTAAGCTTTATTAACCCAGACTGGAAAGCTCAGGAACAAACACCCCTTTTTATGAGCTGCTGCTACATATGCCTGCAGGCAAGAAGGAAACATCCATCATGTATTTAATCATGCAGAAACATTTCTGGAGAGAGACCTGTTTTGGACTTCCCTTGGGATTCAGTTTATATTTTGAGACCTGAGTAATGGTAGCCCTTGTGGTATTGTTTAAACTAGTGCAAAGACACATGGCACTTCCTCAGATGAATGTGTCACACTATTTTCTGCATATTCCCACAGCATTGAGTTTCACCACTTAAGAAAGCATAGGTTAAGGTCACAGGACACAAGAGTAGGCAGCAGGACTCATTTTGGCATCACTGTATTTCTGCAGGCAGAGCCTGGTTTATTTTTACTTGCTTCCACTCACAGGAGGTCCACCAAGCACATTATCTGTAACACCACCGCTTCAGACGAAGGCTTTGAGAAGGTGAAGGTGTCTGTGAGAGTGGACAAGGCCAAGATCCATCAGGAGCTGCAGTACGAATATGTGGAGGATCCGACCATCCTGAGGATCGAGCCTGAATGGAGCATCTTCAGGTAAGTATCCTGTGGACATCCCCACCAAGTCCCCTTACTTTCTCACGCAGCACTGGTGTGCTCTTGCTGGGCCTCAGTACAGCAAAGTGCTTTCCAATCATTGTGTTCACTGAGAAATACGTTTATGCTGAACTACTTCCCATAGCCCAAGAGCCATGAGATTTGATGGACTGGCCTAGTGGTAGGACCTGAAGCACCAGCACTGTGCCGTGCATTCACTGTAACACCTCAGTTGCTCAGTGTGCGTCTGTGGCTTTGTGTATCCTCAGGACGAAATTTCCACAGTCTCTGGTGAAGGATGGGCAGGACCTAGGTCTTTTCTCTGAAGGAACTCTGTCTAGTCCAAGGCTAAATGAACCTGCACCCTGGCTTCACTAGTGGAGCACAGTTTCCTGACTTACAGCAGTAAAATTCAGCTGCAAATGCTCACTTGAAGCCTGCCTTGGGCACAGCGTGCTGGCTGCTGTAATTACAAGGGCAGGTGGAGCAGGTCTCTGACCTGATGTTGAAGCTTTCTCCCTCTTTACTGCAGTCCAGGATTTATCTTCAGCACCAGGATGCTCCCTGTCTGCGTGCTATTGCCATCCATTGGGCATGGTTAAATCAAGCAGTTGTACCCCTGAAAGCTGCAACTCCTCGTGTTTCTGGTCATGACTGTGTTTCTGGCCCCACTGGGCTGTGTCCACAGCCTCCTGTGGCAGCAATATTGGTCAAATATCCATTGGTCTCTTAGACCCAAGTGTAAATGGCATGACGCTACTTAGGGAAGTGAATGTCCCTTGGGTTTGAAAACAGCAACTCCCACTTTTCCCCCAGCCTTCATGTGCTTGATGGCTTAGCATTAAGTACCACTTGTCTGGCTGTAATGCCTGGAAGCCCCAGGATCATCTTCTGAGGCAGAAGCACAAAGGGAGCCCTGGTCCCTGCCCCATCAAAGGGCCTTCCTCCTTGTTAGGCCTCCCTTTTTCTCTTTGCTCCATTGATGCAGCTTTGGTGAGTTCAGAGGTTTCACATGAAGGTGTCTGAGAGGAGCATTTGCCCTGGATGTGGAAGACATCAAAGCATTACCCAAATGCCCTCAAAAGCCTACAGAAATGGCTGTCTGAAGAGAGAGATTGGTTATTAAATACAGTGGCATTTCTTTGCAAAGATACAAAATAAGAAATCTTAGTTTCCTTCTTTCAGCCACTACAGTTCTCTGCTCCCCTGTCAAACTGGACTGATTGGAGTATCTGGGGATTAGGAGCAGGGCTAGTAAATCCCCCTGGTTCAGCTCCCTTCCAGAAGATGTTTTCACAAATCAATTAGTGGCTTTAATTACTGTGGGGGAATTTACCGATTTAGCCGGATTGAATCTTTACACATTGGGCTTGAAGCTTTAGCTCCCGGATTTTCCTTTTGGGGGTTTTATTTTCAGTCAGAGTTCAGATTATCAGTGAAATAAGAAATCGCTTTACTCTCTTCCTTATTAAAGTGAGTCTAGTGCTGGTTAAAAGGTGTGAGATTGACAGCACTGGAGAGTGAATTCCCCTATTATCCACAGGAAAGTTGCAGCATGGGGGCCTTCCTCCGCACTGCTTCCGGCCTGGCTAGTAGGTGAGAGGAGATGTTCTCCAGAGCCTTGGTATCTCTGCTGGAGCTGCCAGCCAGAAAGACGGAGACACCAGCAGCGGTGGTGGAGCTGGTGAGGGGGAGGCTGCCTGGGAGTGAGCTGTGATTCTCTTCATGTTTAATTAACAGCTATGAAGTAGCACCAGCTCCTGGCCCTGCAACGCTTGGTAATAACTGCTGGTGAAGCCGGTGGGGGAACCGGTTCCTGTGACCAGGGTGGTTGCTTCAGCCTGCCTCCCCTGCCACATCGCCCCAGGGTGTGGGTCATTCCCTGTGACAGCCAGACTGGCATTTTTGTCTCAGACCTGTCCTGGAGTGAGTGTGCTGGGGCTTGTCCTTGCCCTCCTAGGACCATAGCTCTCCTCATAGACCTCCTGAGGTGGCTGGTGGTTACAGCCTGTGGCTGCAAGAGTGAGCAGCATTGCAAAAGACACTTGAGGTGCCTTGGCAGAGCTTCATCCAGCCTGGGGGTGCAGAGGTTTAATGCCCCATTGCTTACTGCCTTGAATCTCCCATCACCCCTCCTGTCATAAGGGAAGTTAAGAAGAGGTGCTTGTTTAGTGGGTGCCAGTTTACATACAGGATGTGTAGCTGCTTGCATGGATGACTGGGACTCTATCTGTCTCATCATTCAGGTGGAACCTCCATTCCCTGCTCACTTAGGTGTCTCTGAAATCAGAAAGCATCCACTCGAGCAGCAGCAGGTGTCGAATTTCAACCAGATCTACTCACCTCATCTCTGCTTTCTTACCCTTTCTTCTGCATTTTTGAATCACTCCAAGAGGTCGGGTGATAATCTTGGAGAACGGTGCAGAGAGATAAGATGCTATATCCAGGATTACTGCTGTGATTCAAGGTGTCCGGGACCGTTTTATGCAGTGTAACTGCTAACCTGTGGATCTCCATGCTGTAGATTGTAATTGAGACAAGCATGAGAGTAAGGCCTTCAGAAAGAGCTGGATGAATGTGCAGCAAAGTCAAATCCTGAGAATCAAACAAAAAATAACTTAGTCAAGTTACATGGATCACGAAGTAAACTACGGAGGCTCTTCCTCACTATATTTGTTATGCAGTATGATTCATTACAGCAAATCCACTGTGCTTTTCTGATTCATCACTCCTGACTGTGGGGCTAAGCTGTTTTGAGGGACAGATGATTGCTACTAAACCAGCTTTGCAAAATTAGTGAATGAATACACCCAGTCTGTCTTAAAACCCTCTCAGGCACCATTTTCCAAGACAATAAATGAAAGATTGTTGCTAATTTACTCACATAGCCAAAAAAAATGAGTCACACTGGGCTGGCAGGTAGCTAGAATTTTACAAGGCTCTGTTAATACATTTGATCTGTGTTTGATTTGAGTTACGTCTAGCAATTATCTGAATCTGCAGAGGGAAACTCATGCTCAGAGATTTCTGGACAATGAGAAGTTAAATTAAGAAAGTTCCTAGTCTTGGCACCTTTATTATTCCCATTTCCCGTAGGTGAGTTGTTCCAGTAACTCACTGTCTAAGCTGTGAGTGAGAGTGGAGACAGGCAGGCCAGAGACGTGAGAGGTAAGAAGGACCAGAAGCAATCGTTAAGGCTGTGTGTTATCATACTCTCTGCCACCCGTTGTCTCTGTCCCACCGTTTCTCAGGAACGGAGATAAATGTAGTGAGGTCCTGATGCTGCTTCCCCTTACCTAGTAGTGAGGTCTCACTGCAAGCCATCAGCCAAGGGAGAGTTGTTGGGAGAGTCCCACACAGCACTGGGGCTGCTGCTCACGCCTGCAGTCAAGGGGAAATTCCCTGAGCAGACCATGCTGTGATTTATGGCCAAGCAAAAGGGTCAGAGATGCAGGGAAAAAAAAGAAAAGGTGCAGAAGCTTGGAAACAAGTAGACGGTATCAGGATCCCGGTCTGCTGGGAAGGGACAGCAGAAGGATATGGGAAGGCCAGCATGATGGCAAACACCAGGGCATGAATGAGAGGGGAGGAAGGGGGATGCTGCTGCAATCATGCAGACATAACCTGGGAAGAGGAGCCACAACCCCGGCGCAGAGTCCTACTGCTAATGCTCGAGGATGCATTTCACTGGGTAGCCGTGTCCCTCCCTGCTCTGATCCGACAGGGCCAAGAAGTGGCTGGGACTGGTCATTCACCCACAGTCAAAGAAGTCAACGGCTGTTGGTTTGCACAGGAAGGCAAGTGGCAGTTGGATCTGCTGGCAAGACAGGGTAGATTTTGTGGTGAGTTCAGCAAATACAACTGTCGGGTTTTTTTTTGAAGAGAGAAGGCCCCTCTCTAATCCAGTGCTGTAGCCACACTTAAAAACTGTGGTCTGAACCTACAAGCTCAATTTCCAAGCCAAATAATACAGTATTTTTAACACATGGTTTAAAACTGTCTGCACAGTGGTGATTAATTAAAAGGATTTCTATATATATAGACACATATACAAATATACACACACACGCACACACACTCACATATATATATCCATATATACACACATTTGGTACGTCTGGAACATGTAAAACTCTCAGTTGAGTAAAAATACAAGCTTCTAACTTGAATCAGCACAGATTCATAATAATTAATGCTTACAGCCAAAAATCCAGAAGAATGAGGATAATGGAAAAAGAAAGGCTTAGTTTATGCACTTTTCTAGTTCCTGGAAAGCAAACTCTCCCTGGGTGATGTCAGGAATAGTTAATGTGAAGACGAATTTTTGGGAGAGGGCATTTCTGCTATAAGGCAGGGAGTGGGAACCCTCTTATAAATGGGTGTGTGACCTCAGAAGAGATCCCCTGAGGGTTCGAGAAAGCTCAGCCACCCAAGTGGACCTCATGGAAATGGAAGACATGCATTTGCTCTGTAAAATTTCCCACTGGAAATTTCCCAACACAGCTGATGATTTCAGAGAGCAAGAACTTAAAATACTGCAAAACTCAAGGCCAAATGTGGTCTTAACCATCGGTCAGACTGCATAGGTGTTGACTGAATGAAAGACCATAAGGAACCTCTTAGAGAAGTGTCTCAGGAGCACCTGCAGAAAGATGTGGTGTGACTGTGCTTGTTGGTAGAGCTACTGGCTCTACCATTAGCTGCTGAGAAAGATTTGGGTTTTTTTTTGCCAGGCTATGATTAAGTCCTTGTTGTGCTGGTATTTTTCATAAAAAGTATCTCCTTGACTTGGGAAGGTGACAAGGACTTTTTATTGCAATAGCGGAACCCTCCTCACACACACCCTCCTGCACCTTACTCCTCAGATGACTTCAAATTTCCAGTCTTCTTGGTCATAGAGACTGTGTCTAAACTAGTAAATAAGTAGTCCGGGGCTATTCTTTGGTCCTGAAGCCAGCTAGAATGCACAACTCCCAACCATACTGCCAAATGAGCTTTCAGGCTTCAAAGGCAACTTAGCCTCAGCCATCCTGCTTACTGGGAGTGGTCACTGACCCATGCTATTCCTCCAACCACGACCAGGCATTGCTGGGAGGGTGCTAACTAAGGTAGTCGAAACCAAGCCAGGGTACTGCTAATGTTTTAATAGTATGGATGGCCACCAGCCAGTATCTGAGCTGGTGCCCTGGCCTTCTTTGGTTCATCAGGGTGGTTGTAGTCAGAGGGGCTGGAGCACAGTCTGACCTAGTTGCAGCCAGCCCACCGAAACTTGATAGCTGTACTGCTGAGAGATGTGTATTTGCGTTCATATACTACCTGTCCCAGCTGATTAATAATGGAAGATGCATGAGAGACATGGAAAACAAAGGTCAGAACTAGGGGAGAGCTGTTGGCCAACACAGGCTTCTTCCTTACAGTGTATTATTCTCCAGCGTTTTTCTCTATTCTCATTTATAATGCACATGTTTTACGTTGGATGTTTGTGGAGTTTTGCCTGGAGGCAGGAAAGGGATGCTGGGCTTTCTTTTCCCAATCTCACATAAATCAAATGATTTCTGCACAGCCTCCCCTCCCGTTCTCTGCAAAGAACTCCAAGAAATAAATTGCAGCCTGGATAGTTTGCAAGGGGAGCTACACAGGCAGATGCTGAAACCGATGAGAACATTCCTCACCCTGGGAAACCTTCAGCTCTGCAGCAGAGATAGCGCTGTCCATTGATGAGTTTTCTCTCACCCTGGCCTGGCCGTATGAGGCCTGACACCTGAGGCCTTTGCTTGCTCAGATAATCCCCCCCCACTCTGCTTCCCTCTTCAGCCAGCCCTTGCAGCACATCGCCCCAGCCACTGGAAGCTGCATACTGCAGGGGGAGAGGGATTTTCCCTGGCAGGGAAATGCTGTTCCAATTTGGGATAGCCAAACCTGCCAACGGTGAACCTTTGGTCTGGGTTAAATAGACTAGAGAGAAGGAGTGGAAGCTACTGCTCAATGTTCCTGCCTGTTACGATGCTCTTTTTATATACTGCTCTCTTTAATTGCACCCTGAGACAACCCACCCGTCAGCTCCTGCGGAGGCCTGGGAACATTCCTGTGCAGGTTTCTTTCCTCCCGCTCCTCTGTGCCCCAGAGTCCCACAAGCAGCAGTGCTGATTGCAACCGGAAGAGGCAAGTGAAAGGAAAGAAGGGTGTTTCTGAAAGCTGTTTCCTTTTGGTGACACTGATTGCAGGGAGTGAGAAGGGCTCTGTCGACATCTCCGCTTCTTACGCTGGGCTGAGATGGATCTTATAAAAGCAAGAGGGTTACCAAATGCAGTGTTGTGGTGTATACGGATCAACGTTCTCAGGAAATTAGGCTTTGTCCGAACAAAGGGACACAGTGACTAGAAATCTCTATTCTGTCGAATCTTGGAACTAACACACATTGCAAAGTTTATGTGCCTGAGTCACCAAATGGAAACCAAGCAAATGCATTGTTCATAGCAAGTCTGAAGACTCTGACTCTGTTTCTTCTAGATGCTGTAGGACCTGTTTCCCCAGATCTCTCCAACCAGCAGCACTGAAGTGGGTTCACTGAGATAACATTTCCCCACTCAGAATGATGCTTTCTATAGCAGGTTTAATATGCCAGAAGGGATGAGAGGCTCCAACTGAGATATTCTGTATCCCCAAGAGAGGATATCTGAGGGTTTTTGGGGCTCACTTAGTTAGGTGATATAAGGGATATAGTCAATGGTCTAAAGACCTTCTCTTATATTTCTGGCTCTTCTTCTAATTACCAAAGCCTGCAATTTCTTGAGTCCAGACAAAGAAGAACACCCAGATGCTGCTTGATGTGACAGTTTTAGCAAAAAATCATGTTTGCTTTATTCTCCTTTTATGCATGAAGGGTTTTTTTTTTTTTCTTTTCCTTCCTAGGGAGCTGTGAGACGTAGTCAGACCCTCTGTAATTAACTTTGAGGGAAAAAAAAAGTGTAAGTAGGAGGAAAGGCAGGAGGACAGGGAAATTTCAGCTGTTTCCCATAGATTAGAAATGACAGAAGAGTATTCCCTTTCAAAAGAGGTACCCATCCCATCCATACAGTGAACAGTATCTCATATCCAAGGCATTCAGCAGAAATGACAGCAGAATGCATGGGAGTTTGCACCTAAAAATGCCTCAGTGATTTTCTTTTTTTCTGTAACTGATAAGTGATAAAAAATATATCACAAGGGCAGAAGTGTAGGAGTCTCTGTCTGTGTGACCAAGGAGCCTGCCTAGAGCTGCCTGTCCATGGTAATGTTCATAGATCACCCACTGCTGGTGCACTAAGTCCTAGTATCTGTTAGCTGGGTTCATGTTCTTCCTTTCTTCTTTTGTAGTGGCAACACACCCATTGCAGTGTGGGGAACTCACCTAGACCTGATCCAAAACCCTCAGATCCGAGCAAAGCATGGTGGGAAAGAACACATCAACGTGAGTATTTCTAGGATCGCGGGGAAGAATGTGCCCAAGAAAGTGAGAGGGGCTGGCTGACAGCTCCAGAGGTTGAAATCCTCTATTTTGTCTAGAAAAGAGAGTACATCTTGCTTTCAGAAAGATTACCCCACCCTCTCCCTGCAAAAGAGCAGTGGACCAAGGAAGGAATGAAGAGCATCAGTAACTGTTGAACAGCTTCACATGGAGCCATAAGTGAGTTTAGGAGACTCAGGAGCACACAGCATGTCCTGGACCCCACAGTAGGTTGGAGGATGGGGCCGTGTAACAGCACCTGAAAGGATGTTGGCTGTGTATGGACACCTCTTAGGAGCAAATGTGAAAGAACATCCCAAGGAGGACAGGCTCCCAGAAGTAAAAAGTACACAGAGACTAATGTGTGGGGGGTGGGGAAGGAAAGTCCATGACAAGGTGGAGTTGTGTGTTCTGAAGACTTTCCTTAATCAACAGACTTTGTTATTACAGCCAGGCTTAATGCAGATCTGGTCTGCATTAAGTGGACCAGAGAGAAGGAGTAGAAGCTACTGCTCAAAGCTCCTGCCTGTTACAATGCTCTTTTTATATACTGCTCTCTTTAATTACATCCTGGGACAGCAATGTGGTTCGTTCCTCTTGGCTTGTGTTTCAGAAAACCAGAAGGCAGTGAAGATGCTGGCTCTTACATATCCTTTCTTGCATGTGTTTCTGCTGGTTCCTGCGGTTGCACTCTGCAGCAGTGAGTCCTGATTGTATCAGACTCCCTACCTCTGCCATGAAGATTTCTAAGCACAGAAGGTTTTTGAGCTGGCCCGAGCAGCGCTGCTCCAGTTCAGCTCATAATAAAAGCTTTGAGGGCTGATGAAGGAAGGGCTGCCTAGCTTATTGCAGTGACCAGCTGAGCAGTGCGGAGAGGGATGGCAGATGGAGGCTGAGAAAAGCCCCTTAGTTCCTGATCAATTAGAGATGTTTGTTATTGGAAGGGGTCTCAGGAAGTGCAGACTAATTTCTTCATCACCCTTTTTTAAGCAAGCAGATTTCTGGTACTAACAGTGTTGCTGGCACTTGGCAGGGACCTGTAGGAAGAAGAAAGACAGAATTTTCTTGTTGTTGCTCTGCCTTTTTAGCCCTGTCAGTGAAAGACCACCAGCTCCTCTGCAACTCTCAGGTTGTAAAATTAATCCCTGGTCTTCTCTAGCACTCTTCACAGAGGATCTCAAAGCACTCCACAGACAGACATTACCTAAAATAGCCCACTATCACATGAACAATAGTGAATCTGTGGTAGATCCAAAAAGAGAATGAAGGAATATTGGGTAGATTTATTTATAGTCTGTAGTTTGCAGATTAAGAGACCTAAGTTTAGGTGTCTCCATACCTATATCTTATCCCAGTTTTGCCATGAACTATCTGCCTTCCATAAAGCCAAATCCAATACAACTTTGATCACCTTTCATACCCCACCAATTCAAGGAAATACCTTTTGAGGCTGGTTTCTGGGTCTTTCATGGTTTGGCCTGTGATATGCCAAGCATTTGAGACTGGACTGCAGGAATAGAGCAAGCAATTCCAGTGTCATTCCTGACTGGAAATCCTCCTGTCCCTCATGAACTCTGGAACAATGCTGGGGCAGCTGGTTATGTATGTATGTATGTACGTATGTATTGGGAATGTGTTGTATTTCCAAGTACAGCACTGCAAAACACTTTTCTAGATGCTTTGCAGGATTAGAAGTCTGCACAACATCATCTTATTCTGCCCGCAGACTCCAGCTCTTGCCTGACATAGTGGTCTCAAACAATCATGCCATTGTGCAGCTCATGAAGCCTGTTCTAATCTCACACATGCCCATGGAGAACTGCCCACCAGTTTTACATGTGGAAATACACAGACCCCAGTTCCTGGACATAAAGCAGACATGGGCTGCTCTCTATGGCCGAGTGGGTTTGTACTGGTGAACCTCAATGTCTTTGCACCCAGTCATATCCTAACCTAGTAGATGAGCAACTGAGTGAACTGGTGCTTTTCTGGTGCTCTTTACTTGGTAAAAGTTATTGCAACAAATAACAATGAACTTAATATACAACATGAATTCGGCTTGGTCCAAGTCACTTCTCTCTCTATTGAGTTGAGCTGAAGCAATATTAGCACTTGAGCTGTGCTAGCTGTGATGCTGAGTGTGCTCTCAACACTGGAGATACCAGTGACCTTTGGAGAAGATTCTCGCATCAAGCACAGCTGGGACAAGGGTGTTGTTTCCCCATAGAGCTGAGTGGTTTCAGGTGAGACCAGGAAGCATTGTGCTAACTCTTTTAAATGGGAGCTAGGGGATAAAATACCTTTCACAACCTATTACCTTTAGTATACAAAAAGCAGGTCTATGGCAAGGCTGTCATTGAACTTCAAGATCTCCTGGAAACTACTCTCCAGTATCTTTACCAGCCCAGCTTCCTGGGCTACATTTCAGGCAAAATGATGTTTACAGACAGGAATCTTGGCCAAAACTGAGTTTTCACTGCAGTTTTGGAGTGATCCCCAGAGTGTGAGAGCTAATTTTTGAATGATAGTGTAGCTTTGACTAGCCTCTGCTGCACAAAAAAGGAAGAACTTTCTGTTTCCAGAAGGAAACAGGGTTAAGGGAAGATGCTGATACTGGTAACCCCAAAAGCTGACCTCCCTCAGGGAAGACATACAGCATGACAAATTGCAGTTAAAATTGCTCCACACACCTGTCCCAGCAAAACTTTCCTAATCCCTTCCCAGCCTTGATCTCTTTCTGGGAATGGGGTATGCTTTGAAGCAGTGGTGCACCATCCTGTATCATGATAACCATGAAGATCTGTTCCTCACTGTCCTGTGGCAGTATGTAGACTACTATTTCTTTGGGATGTATATGTACACCAGTAGGGCTGGGGGCATTTTTGGTAAAATCTCCTTGTGTTGGGTTTCTCCTTCCAGAACTGTGAGGTGCAGAACTCCACGGAGATGACCTGCCAAGCTCCAGCACTGGCCGTTGACCCCAATCACCAGTCTGAGCTAGCTGAGCGTCCAGAGGAGTTTGGCTTCATTCTGGACAATGTGCAGTCCTTGCTGATCCTCAACAAAACCAACTTCACCTACTATCCAAACCCAGTCTTTGAGGTTTTCAGTCCCTCGGGGATACTGGAGCTGAAGCCAGGAAGTCCCATTATACTGAAGGTAAGATGGGGACCAAAGACGATGTCAAACATGTTCTGCCTTTTGTTCTGCCATGTCTGCCAGGACCCCCTATTCACAGTGGTGTCCTGAACATGTCCCAGAGATTTCTTCCACTCACAGCACTCCAACCATCATCTCATTGCGTCCAGCAGGGCCTTATGAGAGTCACCATCTGACAACACCACACCATTCACTGCCAAGAACCTGTCAATAACCCAGTGCATCCTTATCCATAATTAAAGCAAATATAAACTCCTTCTGTAACTACTTGCGTGCAAGCTAAATTTGCATCCATTGCTGTTCACCAGAGAACATTTTCCACCACGGCAGCAGGACTGACAATAACATACCCATGTCTATCTCTTCTTGGGGTTTTAGAGAATTTTCTCTCACCCCAGGCAAATCCCACACCAGCCCTTTGTTATTTCTGTAAACTGGACAGCAAGAGAAAGAAGGAATTTTATGACTGAACATTTCCATATCAGCACTTGTATGTGTTGCATACGCAAAAAGATGATTGTGTATGCAAGAATGTCTTTTTGCACATTTGGAAAGGGGCCTATTTTATTTGTCTGAATATGTCTTGTGATGGCCTGTTTGTGCAGGACTTATCTGCAATATTTCCCCATTACTACCAGAGAGAGACAAGGAGGGTAGGCTGTTTTGACCGATAATGGTCTGTACCCATCCATATTGTCCTCTGCATCACTTTTCTAGGTTGGCTGTTCCTTGCTAAGTTAGTGAAGGGTGAACCAAGAATGTTATGTGCAATGTTAACACTTGTGTCACAGGAGCAAACCAGTTGTGGAAGGCAAACTCTTTGCTGACATGATTTTTTTGGGGGGTGGGGGGAATGATATTCCTTTCCATTCAGGGCAAGAACCTCATCCCACCAGTGGCGGGAGGGAATGCCAAGCTGAACTACACTGTTCTAGTTGGTGAGAAGCCCTGTGTGGTGACCGTATCAGACGTACAGCTGCTTTGTGAGTCCCCAAACCTCATTGGACGGCACAAGGTGATGGTAAGTGGTGCTTGAACCTCAGCCTTTCTGTCTTGGGCAGGTGGGAAGGGCATGCCAATGCTGAGGAGCTGGCAAAGATCTCCTGGGAGTTTGCATCACCATTTGTCTTCCATAGATCCCACAAAGTTTGTGGCCCCTTCTTGATGTAAAACCCCCATTAGTGCCAGAGGAGTAACTTGGAGATCCTTATGGACAGTGAGGGACCTCTCATAATCAAAGTCCTTCAGGAAAGCTTGCTTATCTTCTTTCTTCATACAGACTGTATGAACACCAGATGTTCACATGAATTCATATATGTAAAATATTCCCTACGTGACATACTGTGTTAAATTCAGCACTGTCCCCAGCAATTACCAACATGCAGGTGGTTAAAATTTGCTTTTCGGTAGGAGAATAAGCATGCAGGATATGGACTCTAGTGTGACTGAAGTCCAAGGGTTTGACATCTGTATAACTTAATGTAATCTTGCATATACTTCCTGGGATGTATGAAAAATGACCATAGTGATTATATTGGAGGGAGCTTCTCCTCCTCTCTCCATTGATTTATGCACTCCTCCTTTACTTTCTTCTCAGTAATTTGCATGCCTCAGTGCTGTTGCTTGATAAACAGCACATCAGCAAAATCATCTGAGTTGTACAGAGCTGTGGGTGGAAACAAAACAGAGTATAATAACTGACATCACATATATGGATGATCAATGTTCCTCATTGCCTGTCATCAGCTTCTTTCCACCTCTCTATTCCCCTCCCAAATCTGTATCTGTTATACATTTATTTATTTCAATGCAATGAGATTTTTAGAGTTGGTGGAGACACACTGCATGGGTTCTTTGAAAAAGAGAGTTTTCTGGAAACTTCTTGAAAATAGAGAGCTCATGATGACCATCCCGGGTCCTGTTTGTGACTACTGCTGATGTGTTGAGAGACCTTGTATTGGCTACTTAACTTCTCCGTGCCAAAGTCTGTCATCTGGAAAATAGAGATAATAATCTTTCTCAGCTATGCAAATATACTGTGGCTCTCATTTCATTGTAAAGCACATTAAGACACTCCAAGAGAAGCAGTAATGAAGCGAGAGATTTTTTCTCTGTGAATTCCAAAGCTTTTGAACATGGCAATATATGTTCCCTATCATTTTCATGCATGTAATTAAACATATGGTTAGTCAGAGATTGACAAAGCCAATGCTGGGGAGAGAAAACCCAAAGTCAGGTGAGCAGTAATCAATCCCTGGGGATCAGGGGATGGTGAACACAGAGCCAGGCCTTATCAGCTGTGAAAACTCCCCTGTTCCTGCAGCTTGGGACAGGTCAAGTGAAGTCATAGGGAAAAAAAAAAAAAGCTGTTTTGTGGAAGCTGGTCAAACAAGAGATTCTGTTAGAAACTTGGGAAGATGATTGTGCTGAAGCCTGTTAATGAACATCAGTGTTAGGTGCAAGTTACAGATTTGTCTTTAAATAGCCAACACTGAGGCAACTCTTTGACAGTGTCTGGGCTGAGAATCAAACACAGAACGTTACCTGCAGTGGAAGCCAACTTTCAAGGATGGACTTTGCATCTGGAATTTACCAGGAGGACAGCTGGGCTGGGAAATGCCTCCTCCAGCATGACAAATCATTTCTGTTACTCGAGTTGGTACAAAATGTCTCCCTGTATTTCCCATGAATGTCACTCTGATGTCAGGATAATTGACAGGTAGCTCTCCCAGGTCCTCTGCCTGCTTCTGCCAGTGACTTACTGTGTGACCTTGAGCAAATTGCTTAACAAACCCTTTCTTGCAAAGTGATGTGGCCTAGATCTGAGAGAGGGGACTGTGGGACTGAATTAACCATTGCAACACTGAGTTTATTTTAAGGGAAGGAACAATTAGTGACAGCAACACATTGATGTCACCATACTCCTGCTCTAGTTCAGCTATCATTTTTACAATGAGAGAGTTAAATACTTGAAAGACAGAGTAAAAAAAAAAAAAAGGCCTGGGCAAAGACCAACAAAGATCCACTTAAATCCAGAGGCAAGATCTTTTCTGAAGAAGAAATGGGAATGAAAAAGGTCTATGAGTAACCGGGTGGAGAAGGTCTGCAATGAAGACGTATAGTGCATCTGACTGAGTGTGGATGTTTAATGTAGGAACATACATCTGGAAAAGTTACCCTGGACTTTTTGTATAGTGAGTGGAGAGATGGTCAAATGGTGGTCAGGACATAATTCCTCTCATCCTAAGGCAAGCACTTATATTTGGTCAGGGCAGATTTGCCCTAGGAAAGACCTACCCCAGTCGAGTTTACAGATAACCTTGAACAGTGTTGTGGTAGCCCTGAACAAGCATCACCCAGCGGGATTACTGTTTGGAGCAGAGCTCATGTTGTAAAGATGGATTCCCAGCAGACTTGCCTCAGCAGACTGCTTTGTTCTGCATGCAGCAGCACCGCCTGCAGGTTTCTTTTCGGCTGTTGAGAGCACAGCCTTCGCACAGCAGCTTGTCCCAGACACTGGCAGGAGCCCTGGGAATCTCTGGGAGCTCATGGAGAGCAGACAGCCGTCTTCTGCTCTCTGCCCAGCTGGTGACCATCTGAAGTCACTTTACCAATGGAACAAACCAAAACGTGGTTAGGAGAGGAATTGCAAAGGGCATGGAATTGCCAGGTTCTTTTTTTTTTTTTCCCCCCCTATCCCAGTGGTTTCCAGATACAGTTTTCTCAACTTTAGTTTTTAAAAGCGAATTGTGTCTCTGTGATTTCTTCATCCTTCTACCCTGAGTGCTGCTGTGCCAACTGCCCACTTTTGATGTCCCCTGTCCCATAATGAGGTTAGGACCCATCAGGCCTTGCCCAAGATCCACATGGCCTGCGGAGGAAGAGATGGAAAACTAAGGGCGCTGGGACTAGTAAGATTTGTCTCACTGAAAGCCTTTTGTTGATCTGGTTCCCATCTGGTTCCCATTTTTCTCTACCACCAGAGCTCAGAATCAACTGATTCTACCTGGCATTTCAGGTGTTTTCAGCCATTCTCCATCCAGGTATTTGTGCCCTGTTTAGCTTGGGAGACAAGGGGAGGTCACCATTCATATGCTATTGTATGAGTTTGTCTTGCACAACAGCCTTAGTTGGGGGGGGGGGGGTGGCGTTCCTCTGTGTTTCTGCTTGTTTGGGAGTTTTAATGCACTAGTTTATTGCAATCTGTTTCCTACCTTCCCTCCAGGCTCGAGTAGGAGGAATGGAGTTCTCCCCAGGGATGGTCTACATCTCTCCAGACAGCCCTCTCAGCTTGCCAGCTATTGTCAGCATTGCTGTGGCTGGTGGCCTGCTCATCATCTTCATTGTGGCTGTGCTGATTGCGTACAAGCGCAAGTCCCGAGAGAGCGACCTGACCCTTAAGCGTCTGCAGATGCAGATGGACAACCTGGAGTCTAGGGTTGCACTGGAGTGCAAAGAAGGTAGGATGAGGAAGGAAAGCTGAGGAGAACCTTTTTGTTTGTATTATTTATTTTATTTTTAAAGAGAACCTTAATAGGGAGAGGTCAGATAGAGGTTCTCCTGTCCTGAAATGTCACACAGATCTGGCTTAGGGTTAGTCTGATCCACCAAAATCAACCACTACCTTTGAATATGAAAGCTTAGCTCATTTAAGGTACAAGATGTGTCAGTGTCCACTGGAGAGAGGAATCCAGTCACAAAGCTTGGAGCCGAATTATCACCAAAGAACCCCAGTGTTGAACCCTTTGGGTCTGGCTCAAGCCTAGATCTAGGTCTGGCTTTGCCCATTTTCACTAAGTAACCAGCCTTGCTCAGTCCCATCCTAACTGCATTTTCTAAGTCCAGGGGCAGTCTTGGCCCTTGGCCCTGGGGAAAGGCTGCGTGATGGGAAAGGTGAGACTGCTCTTTTCAACCTTCCTCTCCACATGTTGCTTCTCCACTTTTATCCTAATCTCAGTTTTTCCAAGACACATATGGGCCTGAGGGCCTTTCTCATTATGGTGAGCGAGAACTGTACTGTCATTGCTACATGAATGGGTCATTTTTGTGTCAGCTTTTGCAGAGCTGCAGACAGATATTCACGAATTGACAAGTGACCTCGATGGAGCCGGGATCCCTTTCCTCGATTACCGAACCTACACCATGAGGGTGCTTTTCCCTGGCATTGAAGACCACCCAGTCCTGAGAGATCTGGAGGTATGAAATCAGCATCTCCAGCTGCTGGGTCATCTCATTCCTCCCTGTTCTGCCCTGAATGTAAGAGATGTTGTGCCATGGACCTGGTGGCTTACAATGCTGTGTCTTACCAGAGACAAAACAGCTCCTCATAAAATGTTTGAATGGGAAGGGGATGATGATTGTTGGTATCTTAGATGTTAAATTCTGGTGTGCTGCCTGATCACTCACCTATTTGGAAGAGTCCCATAGATTTGTGTGCGCTAGGTCCACCATATTCAGTCCCTCCTGTGTCTCCATCCTCTTGGGGTTTGGTTTTGAAACTGGATTTATTAGTTGCAGCTAAACAGGGGCCTGAGAAAAGGGCTTATAGCAAAGTTGCAGAGCTGTCTGTGTCATGACAGCTTTGCTGATGCTGACACTACCCAGAGACCCTTTTCCTTGGCAACACCTATAAAAATGATGGACAGTCACCAGAGGAGGTTCGCATTTGCTGTGCTCTGTAGCTGCAGGGCTCTGTGGTTTGCAGAGAGGTCAGAAACCCACCACGTCTGTCTGACCACACACTGCTCACATATGCCTCCTCCACCTCGAGTCTCCGCAGCCAGGGGTGGGAGGATGGGGAGAAGTTGCCCACCACTGTAGAGGTCTGCACATTGCCTGCATTAGCTTCCTGGCAACAGTGAGTTTGACAGGCCTTGGGTGAGTTCCCGCTGAAGGAGTCTGGGCTACAAAACTGGTTCAGGGCTTGGCAGGATGGACAGGCTCTGCTCTAGGGATACCTGGGCTGGAGTAGCTGGGGTTATACCACAGCCAAGTCCAGGGAGGTCCTTGGCTGAACTCTCTGCAAAGTCTTTGGCAAACTCTACGCTTCAGAGAGGCTTTGGCATGGGCTAGTGAGGAACTGCCTGAGGCCAAGACTGGGGTTAGCTGGCAGAGTTGAAGAGCAGGAGCTGGCAGAGGCAATACCGTGCTTGGCTGGCTGTGTAATTAGAGGTGCCTGCTATTCTTTGCTCCTTCTCTTTGGGAGGGCCAAACTTCATCAAACTATATAGGGAGAACCATTAAAAAAGCTGTCTGGCAGCAGTACTGATGAGGCCAGCCACTCTCTGCTCATGAGCAAGTAAAGAGAAGTGGTGAGGTCTTGTGGGGATGGACAGGAGGTTGTGTTGCACAGGGACTATTGTAGGGGTTCACTTTCAGGGTGCAGGTGGGGTGGCCTTGGTTTCACTCAAGAAGAGTAGCTTGGCAGCTTCACAGAATTAACACAAGAGATGAGGGGTGATGAATTTCGCTCTCGCTCATATACACATGCACACACACACACACACACACACACAAGCACTTTCATCACACGCAGGACCCATTTCAACCCCTATATTCACTAACCGCAGTCAGATGACCACAGAGTAGTGTCTGGCCCCTACAGTTTTTAGCATGGATGTGCCCATACGCAGGTGCAAGCAGAGAGATATAACACACAAAGGTTTTATCGAGGCCACTGAACCTTAAGAAAACATCCAGCCCTTATGAGCTAATATTTCAATCAGCCACCTTTGATCTCTTCTTCCCTTTTTTTTTCATACATCTTTCCATCCCTCCCTCACCCCCCAATACTCTGTAAAGCTACAACAGTTCTTTCAATTTCAACATCTTTGGCTATTGACAAAGCAGGAAGGGCAGTTCTCATTCTGTTCTCTGCTCTGTAGCACCTAGGAGTTAAAACAAACAACAACAACAACAAAACAATGCCAAGAGTTACTTGCCTAGGAATCCACCAATGTTATTTATTTGGAAAAGGCCCCAGCACAGAGTTTGCAGTGAGCAAGTCTTATTTATTTCTAGCTAATTAACTGCTTCAAGATGCAGTACAAAATACTTTATTTTTCTTTTCTTTTCTTTTTTTTTTAATTCTCCATAATAGCCTGGGGGTAGGCAATATTAAATGTTCAAGCAAGTGAGCTAAAAATAATTATTAGCAGGATGGGTGGTAGTGTTTTTTTGATGGTTGTCTGTATATATTTAATAAGTAATTTTATTTGCTGTATGCAAAAAGAGTTAAGATCTCTAATTTCTGGAATAAAAAAGTAATGACCCCCCAAAGCAGCCTTGCATTACTTGGGTATTTAAGCACATAAAATTGTGTTTGATTGAAGTGCCAGAGCTGGGTGGTTATTGATGCATACATGCATCCATGGCATGTGTACTCTGCGGTGTGGCTCTCCAACTTCCAGGGAAGCTTTTTGAAGGTCTGAGACAGCTCCAGCAACACTGATGAACGAGTTTGGGGTTCTCCAGTTAGGACTGCATTGGTGCAGCAGATAAAAGGATGGAGTACACCCATGGCTCCATTTTTGTCCAGAGCTAGAAGGACCGGGCAGGGTAGACCTCTCTGTAGACAGTGTGGACTCCAAGGTCCAGGGCTGAGGTCCAGTATAAAAGCTAGTTCACCAGTCTTTCACTACTGAGGAATGCATCAGAGACTCACCAACTTCTCTGTCTCCAGACCATCTGACTTCCCAAGCACAGGGGAGTACTGCACATCCTTCTGTTCAAAACAGGTCCCAGCTCTGGGAGGACTCACCTACCTGCTAGATTCAAGACTTTTTTTTTTTTAATTTTCTTTGCTATTGTAGCAGCTTTGCCTTTTCCCTGACTCAGACCTGACTTCTGCTCCATGTTGAAGTCTGTGTTTGCATGGGCTGACTTGGAGGAACTGGAAAATTGAGGGCAGAGAGGTGGAAAAGGGGAATTATGACCTATTTGGTAGTGGCATGACAGCGGGCAGTGAGGGGATGGTTTGACCTCCTTTTCTTCTTGTGCAGGTCCCTGGCTATCGTCAGGAGAGGGTGGAGAAAGGCCTGAAGCTCTTTGCCCAGCTCATCAATAACAAGGTTTTCCTACTGTCCTTCATCCGCACGCTGGAGTCCCAGCGCAGCTTCTCCATGCGGGACCGCGGCAACGTGGCCTCACTCATCATGACTGTGCTGCAGAGCAAGCTCGAGTACGCTACTGATGTTCTCAAGCAGCTATTGGCTGACCTCATTGACAAAAATCTGGAGAGCAAGAACCACCCTAAACTGCTGCTCCGGAGGTAAGTGACTCCAGGTGCCTGGGGCTGCACTGAGTGGGCCTGGGCAGTGTTCGCCCCACTGTCTAGTGCAAGCATGATAGTCTCCTTTTGCTGCACAAGCCAATCTGTTGGGTTTTGGTTTGTGCAGCAGGGTGTGAAATCAGGGCAGTATAGAGTTCCCACAACCCTGTAAGTCTGACACAAAGCAGTTTGTAGAGGGAGGTGAATAAGACAAGTAGGACTGAATGAACGCTGAATTTTCTCTCCATTACTGGTTCAGCACTCTCTGGTATCATTTAGGACTTCCCAACATAAGATTCCTTCCCTTAAAGAACACTGTTCTTCCTTCCTGAAATCCTATCTGCATTTCCTTCCCTTTCAGCAAGTGTGACCAGCGATCTTGCTCCATTTCTTCCCTAACCACTAAAGCAATCAGCGATTAAATGTGGTACTACTGCACCATCTTTGGATTTTAATGTCAGTCTTCCAGAAAGGCTAGCAGAAAGAGCCTCATACTGCTCATTTTGAACTCTTTGCACACTGAAGAAGTTATTAATACTTCATTTATACCTATATTTCCTTTTGACCTGAATGTCTCCAATTGTATCATGTAGGACCTATTGAAGTATATCACATAGGAGAGGCTGTATTATACTCTGGTGTGTGTGTGGGGAACATCTGCCTTCTCCTGCCTGGGACATGGACTGTCCTGCCATGTTTTTGTTCCTGACATAACTACAGATGAATAGAGAGTCTTCTTCAGCTGTAGTTATGGGATCTCCTGCCTCTCCCTGAGCACTGGCTTTGGAAACTGGTTGAAATCAGGAGGCAAAGCTGACCAGGGCAATAGAAATGGTTTCATAAAGAGCACAAGTCCAGGTTAGTGCTTCTTAGCCAGATCTAAGGTCTAAACTCCAGGGTTGCATGCAACCCCTTGAATTACAAGGGTACTTCTACTGCTCTGTGACTAACATGCTTTCCCTGCCTAGGGAAATGCTTCATCTTCTTCCTTTAGGATCACATTCAGCTCCTCCTTCCCACAGTCTGAACCAGCCTTCCTGATTCAAACCAAGACCCTAAGTAAAACCAGGGGGAGTCTACTGGTTTCAGATTTCCCCTGGCATCACTGACAGGGGGTGGATGGCCTTTGCCACTGCTCAGATCTATTTTTGAGGGACTCTGTGCTGATTACAGTGGATGGCTCAGGCAGGGGAGAGGTCTATTGTGCCTGCTGGGAGGGTCTGCATTTGTCATGCTGCCCACCATGGAGCACCAGCAAGAAGAGGAGTGGCAGGCACCTCTTGGTACACAGGGCAGCAAAGCCAGGGGCAGAGACTGGATTTTGCTTTGGTGTCAGTTAACTCCCTGATGTAATTTCAGGCTTACAGCCTGGCTGGCAACCTCCCCATTATCATTCCCTGCAGTTCCTCTCTGAGCTTCTCCTGTGATTGCACTGCCTCCTTCCAACTCTTCCATCCCTTCATTTTCTCCTTTCTCTCCCCTTTTCTCTATCTCTTTATCTTCCCTGGCCTTTCCTTCCTGTCTTCTCATGAGCATCCCATCTTCCCTATTTCCCCTTCATTCAGCTCTTTCCTCACCCCAGTCCTCTTTGTTGGAAATGCAATGTGGCCTTTGGAAGAAGAGCAGGTGAACAAAGAAGCCACCTCCACTGTGCCAAACTTTGAAAGCACAAGGAGAAGTTAGATGTGTCTTTTTTTTCTTTCTTTCTTTTTTGCTCTGAAAAGGAGACCCTGCATTGACCAGCACTGAAACAGAGCCCTGTGGGAATAGCTTGATGCTTTGGGATTCAGATCTTGGTACTAGGCTCCCAGACCATTATTTGGACCAGATAGATTCAACTTGATGCTTCCTCTGCCTCCCTATGATGGAGGAGGGTCTTCCAACATCCTTCTGCAGTTTTGGTCTGTGGAGTGTTGGCAGGGGCAGGTTTCTGGCTGGTAAGGTTTTCCCACTTCATCTGTGTCCAGGGTTCATCCCCCTGTGATGTCCAGCCTCAAAGGGATCAAAGTTGCCAGAGCAGGGATCAACAGCACAGCAGGGCTTTCAGCTCTTTTCCTCATTGTGATACTGAGTTTGTACCATGCGATGTGTCCCAAACTGGGAGTGTCATATCAGGGAGTGCAGCAGAGAACACCCCTCTGGGAGGCATCACTGTGTGAGGAGCTCAGACCATGAGAAACAGGGCAAGTGCTGGACTTAAGGACTGTACAGTGACCAAAGGGGGACAGTGGCGAGGTGACCCTGACTGAGGGAAATACAGAGCAAAAAGGCTTGTTCAGACAGAGGCGGTCTCTAGATAGAGACACAGCAATGATCTCTGTAGACAAAAGAAATATAGAAAAAAGCATTAATGAGTTAGTGAACTGGAGCCATATCACCTCTTTGTCTGGCTGCAGGCAAGAGAAAAGGTGTGATGACAAGCACTCCTATTATTCACTGCCCTGCCATCCCCACCATCTAATTGAGATGTGCCCACAAGAATAGAGAAATCCCTATGGAAACCAGGCTAAAGATCACCCACATTTAGCTAGGTAAGGGACTGTCACTTGTTCTGTGTTGGTGTAACAGGGCACTGCTTTCAGGTGAGGTCGCTGGGTGCATCCAAGCACACAACTCGAACAGTGCAAACCCTTCCCTTTGCAAGACTCGGGCTCCAGAGGAAGCAAGATCGACTTCACACTGGAGAGCTAGGGAACCTAGAAACCAAACTGCAGCCCTAAGCAAGAACCCCTGGGTGGCTTTGATGGTATCCAGACCCAGCAAACCCACTGATACTCATCCAAGATGGATTTTTGCTTTGATCTTGAAGATTCTGGCTGCAGGCACTTAGAGGAACAACACCAAAGCATGCACTGGAGCCAGTGTGGATTTATACTGTGCTACTGGTGCCTGAACAGACTTAGGGATTTAAGTTCATCCTTCTGTAGGGAAAGCTAGCCCTAAGGACTGGAGATGGATTTTTGCCTAACTGAGAACAGAGCATTCATGGGTTACAGGAGTAGCTCTGAGATGGTCTCCCTTTCCCCCATTGACACACTGGGTAGTATAATCAGTCCCAAATGCCAGGGAGATAATCAACGACAGATGACTATTCTCCAGTGGTTTAGATGTCTTGGGTCCATCTGTCTTTGGTTTTTGTAAGGTTCACTCGTCTATGTCTCTAAGCCCCTCATTTCTGATGTTGTAAGACTTCCTGTGCTCCTCTGAAAAGGTTCCCTCACTTGTTGTCATCTCCCTTTCACTGATGGAGAAACTGAGCAACAGACATACAGGGACTTGCCTAGTCACAGGAGAGTCCTCAGGGCATCAAAGATTTGACTGAAGGTTTCCTAAATCCAAAGCTAAAAAGGAAACCCTAGAACATGTTTAACCCTGATGGTGTGCAGAAATGTTTGGATGTACCATGCTGGACTTTCCATAGGGCTAAATGGGAGGAAGGGATACAAAACTACTCTCCTCCATATTCATGGAAGAATACTACCCTCATTTGGACCTTCTGCTTTCCACTTCTACTTGAGCTAAAAACCCCACAAACATATGGGTTAGGGTGGGAAGACAGTAACCTAGCCACTTTTAAAACACCAGAGGAGAATTTGGAGATGGCTGCAGGAGTAGCAAAAGGCTCTGGAGCCTTCTGAGTCCTCCAATCTCATTTTTCCGTTGTTTTGCTTCCTGCAGGAGGCAAAGAGATGCTGATACCTTTTGACTCCTCTGCATAGGTCTATGAGTTGCTCAGTGATCTGGGCAGTAAGACGGACAAAGCTGATCCTCTGACCAAGCCCTTTGACATGGCCAACATGACTAATTCATTTCCCATTCTCTTTTTCTCCTGGACTGATTTTAGGACAGAGTCTGTGGCAGAGAAAATGCTCACCAACTGGTTCACCTTCCTTTTGTACAAGTTCCTCAAGGTAAGAGAAGCAGCACGCCCAGATGAACAGCTGCTTCTTGGGTTGCTTCTTCGTGAGGTTTAGCTGGGGCCAAAACCTTCCAGTCTAATGAGTGAGGGCCTTTCTCCTGATTCAGTAAGAGCAAAGAGGGACTGTTTGTTACAGAGGCAGTCTGTCAGACTTTTTCCTATATAGAATTGGGATCCAAGGGGTAGCATTGAAAGGGAAAGGAGTGGGAGGAAGCTCTGGCTTTCCAGAGTGCTCATCACATCAGAGGGTGCTCATCAGCAGAAAAATGCAGGTGTCAATGGAACTGAGACATCCTTTGAGCTTGACTTTTGGAGGGAGCTGGGCTCTGCACCTCACACCCACTCTCAAGCCAGTTGCTAGATATTGCCGCACCTTACAGTCCAGCTGCCTTCTGCTTGGAAATAGAAGGCTTTACAAACCAGCCCCATTCCCCAGAGACTTCCCAACCCCCAGGTACAACCTGCCCAAGGATGAATACATGGGAAAGTTTTGAAGGTCCCTGGAAGGTATTTCCAGTGACTCTAATATCAGCTTCCCATTTTCAGCTGAAAGGAAAGGATACAAGGAGGTGACTCTCTAAAGCACTGCTTTTATAACAGGCTTCCCCTGCTCCCCCCAGCAACTTGTCTTCTTGCCTTAGCCTGAACAGGGGCCTGATAAGGGCAAGAGACAGGCACACAGAAGCAATATGCTGCTGGCAGATAAGCTAATTAAGTGGGAGCCAGGTGTAGGTCCTGAGAAAGGGGCCGCTTTGCTTCAGATTATTAACTTGTTTTTGCCGGGATTTACACCAGAGGAAAATGACCTCACCCACTGAGATGGGACACACCATGAGAGGGGAGGATAGGTGGGAAGAAGAGGAGGAAGGTCGGAGAGATAAAAGGGAGGGGAAGC
Organism: Apteryx mantelli; assembly: GCF_036417845.1. Taxonomy (NCBI): domain Eukaryota; kingdom Metazoa; phylum Chordata; class Aves; order Apterygiformes; family Apterygidae; genus Apteryx; species Apteryx mantelli. The sequence continues at coordinate 219,355,324 of NC_089978.1, read as the reverse complement.
AGTAGAAGAGAGCACAGGGAGGGGTGCATGGCAGCATACGTGGGGAGGGAGGGCAGCAAGAGAGGAGAGGTCAAGAGTGGTGTGGGAAGGAGGAGTGGGGATATCACAAATGAAGGCAGGGAGGAATTAGGGAAGGGGATGCTTCACGGATTCTGCCTGTGGGCTACTTGCTGCTGTCCCAGGCTGGGACCCAGACACCTGACATCACCAATGCGACCACATGGATTCAGTGACACATCTCTCCCCTGGGTCATGGAGCCGCTCCTTCCAGAGCATCCCTGTTCGCCTCCAGCATGGGAGCACTCTGGGAGACTCTGTGCCCTGCCCAGGCACCCTGGTTGGGGCAACAGTGGTCCATCTTCCTGCCCAGCACTGTCTCTGGGTCCTTTGAGACCCATCCCACCACCTGCTCCAGTGCATTGTTCTGACCCATCAGTAACAACCTGGGAAGCTCCTATGGGTCTCTGCTGACCCCAGCATTACTAGAGAGCACTCACACCCTTGGCCTGCACAAGGGCACTCAAGGGGGCTGGTTTCACTCTGCAGAAGTGGGGGAGTTACCCTGGGGGCAACAAGTGTTGTTTCAGGGACAGTCCACTGGCATGTTAGAAGAACTCAGGGAGAACTTGGTGGAGTTGAACATTGGCTGAGTGTGTGGAATAGACTAATTCCCACTGATGTACATGCCTTGGGTGGCTTGGAGCTGGCAAGTTATGGCAATCACTGAGATGCTACACAGTTGGGACTCCAGGTTTTCACCTCTGCTCCTCCTAGTTCACCTGGCTCTTGTCTCTTCCACCCCTTGCAGGAGTGTGCTGGTGAACCTCTGTTCTCCCTCTTCTGTGCCATCAAGCAGCAGATGGAAAAGGGTCCCATCGACTCAATCACCGGGGAAGCCCGATACTCGCTGAGTGAAGACAAGCTTATCCGACAGCAGATTGATTACAAGACACTGGTACGTACTCTGAGCACAGTCTCCTATGGGCTTCTCCAGCCTCTTCTAGAAAAGAACGTTTCCAGGACAGAAGACAGTGGTGGCCATGCTGTCCCCCTAGGACACTTCCTTCTTGCTGCTCAGTGGCATAACCCTGCTAAGGATCCACTGGTAGCATCCTGCAAGACAGCAAGATTTGTGGCTGAAGCTTGCAGAGCATGTTTGCAAAAGGTGTTTGAAAAGATGGCTGCTTCCAAGTTACTTCCACATTGCTGTGCCCCATGCCCAGAGTACCTCTGAGGGCATTGCCTGTCCTGTGGAAGGGTCTGCACTCATTGCAGGCTAGGCCAATGCAGCTCTGATGCTCTAGCATGACTCGGATTAGGTGAGGTCCAGGAGCACTGGAAGACAAGTGTGACCTTTGTGTCAAGTCTGTGCCTGTGAATGTCAAGACAACAGATATGGACAATTTGTTCTGCCCTTGTACTAGCTTGTCCTGCAAGTCTGGATTCATGCTACCTCCAAATCCCATCTGTCCTTGTGAAAAACAGCATCGGGGCCATCTTATGTGCCAGTAGTGGGCTGATGGCATTGCTGCACAGACAGATGAGATGATCTAAGTGATATTAGGTCAGTCCACAGCTCCATCTGGAAGCTCAAGATCTTGTCCCTGAGTGGCCATCAGGAAATGCCTAGTATACAAATGATAGTATAAGAGAGACAGGCACATATTGATATACCCTCAGAGTATTTCCCAGCCTTCTGCAACCTGCAGATCAGGCTCTACCCAGGCCAGATGTACTTTCTTTGTATTTAATAGCCCTTAATGGATACTTCTGCCATGAATTTGCCTAATTGCTCTTTGGACCTGTGTAAAATTTTATCACTGACACTAACTTGTTGCAAGGAATTGCACAGCTTAATGACATACTGGAATATGTAGAGGTAGCTGGGCCTGGCAAAGTATGCCAGAGACAGTTAAGATGAAGTCTAATACCAGTTCTTATTGTTTAATATCTGATACATGCTCAGTTTGAGGACTCTATTTTCAGTTTTTGGGAGGTGGGAGATAGACCAGGAGCTTCTTCCATCCTTCTTGTTTTACAGTGTCTTCCAAGCACAGGGCACACTAGGGTTTCCCTCATAGGCATGATCTCTGGGTTCACCCCGCAGTGGTCTGGAGGGTACCTTAGCAAATAGACAGTGTGGTAGGTGGAGGAATTTGACTTGATATTTCTTTGTCTGCAAAAACTGGGGTGCAGTATAGTCTTACTGGCGTACATTTTCTGCTGGCAGTCTAGGTAGTACTAGCAGTCTGTGCACAGCAGCATGCATCTTGTTGTGGGATGATTTATCCCTCTTCTCTGACAGGTTGTGCAGTCTGCTCCAAACTGCTACTATGCCTTAGGTAGTTTAAAGCGCTCTCTGTTAAGGTGATATTGCATTGCAATCTCCTCCCTCCTTTTCCTCCCCCCTTCTTTCCGGAGCAGTTGTTTATGGAGGGAAAAGCAGTCTGTCCAGAGTATCTTGTGGAGAAGGAAAAGCTCCAGAGAGGAACAGGAGCACTGGAGGAGCTGTTATGCTGGGAGATAGAAGGAGATCAGAGAGTGATGACCGGACAGAGAGCTGGGACAGGGTAAAGATGAAGACAGGTGAAGGAGCTTGGCCTGTGAACAAGAGAAGTGGTTGATTCTGCTTATGACATTCATTTCTATGTGGTCAAAACCCTTTGATGCCCTGCTTATCCTAATGTGTGGGCCATGCTCACTCCAGGCAGTAGGAACCTCCCCTTAATATCCACTGTAGATACACCCTAAAAGCTATGATCTCTGGGCAGTTCTCCACACAGCAAGAGCATCCTTACAAGTCCAGCAAAAATTGAAACCATCCCTGATCTGAAAAGAAGAGGGATTAATGCAGTCTGCTGCCTCTGGTTGTGCTCACTCCAAGGACTGCCAGTTGCTCTCAATTTCCAGGCTGTGGATGTTTAAGACACCAGAGTTATTTCAGAGGGACACACAGGAATCACTGAATGGAAAATTCTGTCTCTGGCAGTGGCCAGCTCCAGAAAGGAGCAAAAGTAGGGATGTGAAGCCTTTCAGAAGACAACTGTGGGATAACTCGCTCCAACAAAAGTTCCCTTGACCTTTTTTTTGAGGTTGAAGTATGGTAGCTTATCACCTTTTCCTCTTTGTTTCATTCTAGGACTAACACCATAGTACGGTCATTGGGTGGCCAAAAGGATCTGATGATGACTCTCAGTGGTGCCCATTATAAATAAGTGTCTGTGTAGGTCAAATAGAAGGAAATGGAGGGAGGAGCATTTGTACTCTGGGTTGTGACTCCCAGCTGCAGGAACAGGGTCATTCAGCTGTGGATGGGAACAAGCCTCTTTGCTTAACAGTGGATAATATGCAGCACAGTCTCATAATGGCAAGTGCTGAGGTGGAGTGGATAGACCAAGGGGTCTTCTCCTGTCTGGGTTACTACCAATAATACACTCATGATACCACCCTTCCTCTCTGGGAGAAAACTCTTACTCTCAAAATTTTGTTTTGGGCAAAAAAGAGCACAACTTACATATGGATCTAAGACTTTATTGTTAGTCTAACAAATATCTTAAAAGCCTAATCAAAATACAGTGAATACTTAGTGCTAGTTCAGTTACAAAATACTAACAATCATTTCCAAATTAGTATAGCAAATCCTTATTAATAATGCAATTAAAATTGTTATACAAAACGCTTCTTAGTATCTACCTCTTGGCCCTGATGTGATGGTCACTCTTCCACTGTCTTTCTGGGTCCTAGCAGCAAAGGCACCAGTCTTTGTACGAAGAAGAAAGGTGGAGGTTGTTGCTGCAAGTTGTGACCACCCCGAGGTCTTCACTGGGAGAAGTGTGATATTCGCAGTAGGGTTTCTTCCTTGTGGGTCCACCTGGAGCTGTTTTTACCCCTCCTCTCCCCACCGCCGGCTCCCTTCTGCCCAGCCCCAGCTCCAGCGGGAGAGTTGCCCAGCGCCCAGCGCGGGTCACACCAGGGCTGTTGTTTGCCAGGCAGGGACTGCGCGGGGGCAGCCCTTGGCCCTGCGGGTGCTCCCGGTGCTGAGCTCAAGCAAGACACTGTCTTCCCTCTCCCTGAATCATTTGCTTCATAAGTTAATTGGCTGCACAGTGAAAGACAGAGTGTTTGTTACTACATTGGATAGGTCCAGCCTTAGCTTCCACCATGAGATCATAACCTTCTTCTGGTTGATTAAAGGACCAATGATTATTAGACATAGTTTCTTAATGTAATTATTCGTGGGCCTTTACTTTCTCCTGGATACACTAAATCCACTGAGCTTCTAAGTCTCTGCAGGATGAAGGAGACGTTCTGAATCTTCAGTGATCCTTGTAATTCCTTTCTTTCACATGCCTTTGTTCCAGGAAAACCCCAATCCCTTGTCTTAGGATTCTCAGAGGATGCTATTGGCTTATCTGCTGATTTTATGTGCATCTTTAGTTTAGGAACCTTCATCTCACTTAACTTTAGCCGTCTTTAAAAGCTATGTGTCCAGTCAATTTTAATTCATTGACCTGTCCTAGATTCTAGCTCAGGTGGGCTGACTCACTGTCTAGAAATAACTTTTTTCCTTCACTGACTACAGACTAGACTCATGAGCTTTGATCAGAACCAAGTCTAATGGGGGACATACTTTACTCCTAAATATGAATAGAATTTAATTTCTCATATTAAAAAATAGGACTTGCCTGTTAAATCAGCAGGGTAGACCTCTTTTCTGTTACATGTGGTTGTCTAGCAGTTTGGAAGCCTGATCTTGCATGGAGAAACTGAGCAAAAGAAAGAAGAATGCAGACACAGAGCGATCACTTTCACCAAAGGAAATCCCTCCGATCCTTTTAGGCTTGATATAAAGCAGCCAGCAAGAAGGGTAGTAATTATACATCAGCCTGAACAAAGCTCTCCTCCATTCACTCTGTGTTGTTTGATGTTAATCAGCTCTCCCTCTTACATCTCAAGAGCAGACAAATATATCCCAATAGGAATCTTAGCAGATTTACAGAGATCAGCTTTGGTGAAAGAGATCAAGAAGAAGCAGAAAATGAATAGGCCTATTCTTCCTTTTTTTCTCTCTTCATTTCTGTTTTCTTTTCTCTCTCCCTTGCCTTCCTTAAACAAGCACTATTCTGTCATCTTTTGTTAAAAAATATATCATAATGAAATAAAGCAAGAACTGATCCAGTGTTTCAATATTTGTTTATAGCATAGGAATTCCCTGAATGTCTCCTGTTCTCTCCCAAACTCATCTGGTCACCACTATGAATTTGCAATAGTTGTGGCTCAAATTCATTGAACTGGTAATGTTTCATGAGTGCTGGGTGCTAGCTGGTTGCTTGACAGCATTAAATCACAGTTCCAGCAATATGTGGCACACTGAAAAAGGCTATTTATTGTTATTAGTTCATGAAGGCAAGGACAGGGCTTGTTTTGGGGCTGGGGGCTTTTATTCTTTACTCTGCTTTAATCGTGACCAAATATTTAAAGTCAGGATTTTGACTATGGTTTAAGTGAAAAGCAAAACAAAAAAAATCAAGTGACTTGCCCAGGAAGGCAAAAGGAGGCAGAATAGTTTCAGACATCTGGAATTATTGATTTTAGAATACATACCTCACTTACTAAGCTTAGATTGTTTGGGGCTGATTTCTCTCCAAACGATATAGCTCTGATTTGCTGTCTGCCAAGTCCTACATTTCTCCATAGGAAGCATCCCTCAGTGGGCTAGGGTCTCTGCACTGTATAATATTTTGTGTACATAGAAAGAATTGTTCAGTTTGGGAGAAATTAAGCTCGTTACAGATGTGATTTTCTCAAATAAATGTGCTGCAAACCAAATGATAGAACTTCTCCTGAGCCATATACCTCAGAGAAACACCTTCTGGTGTTAATGTCTTCGCTAGCAGTCAGTGCTCATTGTCTCTGGTCTGCAGTGTTATTAAAAAACCAGCTAGATTATTCTGTCTATGAAAGACAGGAAGTTCTCATCCCTGTTGGCCACCACCTGCCTTTGCCAGAATCCATGATTTTTTAGCCATTTGCAGTCTAGATGTACAAACCTCACTCCTTACTGCCACTGCTCAGCTGTCATTGGGAGGTGAAAGACCATCCATCTCCTGCATCAGCTTCATTTCTGTTGACACAAATAATGCAGACGAGCAAAGGCCTCGATATGTATCGGATGCTGTCAAGAGTATTGGATAATTAGTGCTTAGGGGTGGCAGGTGGGAGCTGCCCAATACATCTTGTCTCGGAGCTTCTGGCGTGCTCTGTGTGGTCCCTGCACACCTCGGTGGCTCCAGTGCAGAGAGCCTAATCAGCTTATCTCTCCTGACATCATACTCCAGGGTGGATAAAGACTCTTTGAGTTGTCTGTGTTTAAAGCTTTTCTAGGAGTTTTGGTGGCAGGGAGGAAGCCACTAATAAGATGTCAAAGGGTTTCCCATGCTTGGCCTCTTTGGCAGTCCTTTTCCTTCTTGATCTCTGCCAAGCCTTTGCCAAGAGAAAGATGTCTGTTTCCAGGACAGAAACTGCAGTGATCTGGTCACAGGGCAGACCACTCAAACACTGCTCAGAGAACTCAGGGTCAGGCCCCCCTGTGAGTAACCCCAAGCCATGCTGTTATTATTTAAATGTCAGTAATACACAGTAGTAATCAGGGTTCAGCTGCGCTAGGCATTGCATGTCTATATACTTAGAGACAGCTCATGCCTAGAAGGGCAGGCAAAAAAAGCCCAAGGATGTAGAAAAAGGTCAATAAGCACAGATCCAGTGAGACAGCATGGCCCAAGATCGCACACAGTCAATGGGAGAGGAGGGCTCGGAGATTCCTAGTCTGCTCGTTCCTAATCCTGCATCTTTCCATGCTGACCCCATGACCGACACCCTCTTTGTACTACGTTGACAGACACTTCAATGCGTGACGTAACAGTGGTGTCAAGTGCTGATTTCCTATCAGTGGCAAAACCATGCTTTCAGCATCTCCTTGAAGAACACTGAAGTCTCCTGTCCCTTTCACCCATGCTGGTAGCTCTCCCCAACAGGGCTCAAGGACAGGGAAGGAATGCATTCAGGAGGTCAGCATCTTGCAGATTCCCTCCAGCTCACTGGTCATGCAGGAATACAACACAGGCCATCACAGAGGTCTCTTTCCCACCAGCTGACACCAAAGATTGTATTGAGCAGCACTGCAGGAGCAACAGGATTAAGCTTGTGTCTTTCACTGGTTGCTGTAAGGACAGCTCAGGGCAAAAGCACCGGACGAACCTTACACTTTCAGTGAGAATGGAACCCCTGAAGTCCACTAAATGGAGGGAGACAATGCTTAAAGGAGTTTTTCTCCTGGTCACCTCCTGTCAGGGACAATCTGTGGAAATCCAGGAGGATCAGTATAACCTCTGGGAGCTTTCCCACAGGGGTGGGGTAGGAATCTTTCTCCCTTGCAAACACCTCAATTTGATTAGGAGCTTCAGTCTGCTGAGTGGTGATGGATTTTCTGTCAGTGGTATAAGGATGACCTCTACAGACCCCACGAAAAATTTCAAAGAGAAGAAATTTTTTGTGTACAATACACAGCTGCCCCTTGCAAAATTCACAAAGTCTTTGTAGTGAGAAAAGTTCAGAGCTCCACAAGAGAACAGTTGGAAAACACTATCCGAGACTTGACATGAAACCTGGGGCTTATCTATCAAAGCCACTGTACTGTAGGAAGGGGTTTGGTTTCTATAAGCAATGACTGCATTACCTGAAGTGTTGAAAAGAGCTTCTTCAATGCCATTGAAATGAGCATTGAAATGAATGAGCATGAGGGTTTGCAGGTGCTAGCAGTTTTCTCCCTCTGTGCTTGAGACCACCAAGAGCAAACTTGTCTCTGCACAGCCCTTTGAAGCATTACTTTCCCTGCTCCCTTCTAAATGATTTGGAAAAGGAGAACAAGGACTGCTGTAGTCAGGACATGAATGGTTATACCTGCCCAGTCAGAGTTTTTCTGCTGCCATCTGAAGTGGGCACCCTGTGAAATTCAAGGACAATCCAATTATAACAGCAGATCACCACTGTCAGCTCCCAGCTGGATGATAGACCACATTGCATGGTGGACATCATTGGTGCGGCAGATACAAGTCAGCACCTGTGGGAGACCTGGGCCTTTCTGGATCAGCAGCAGGAGGCCTGGCAGGGTAGCCTAGGTCATTTTGAACAGCATGAGGTGCCTCCGTGCGGGCAGCTGAACTGAACCCCAGGTGACTGCATTGGAGCTGAATCACACCTACAGAGCTTGCTCTGGCTGGTGTCAGCTAAGTCCACCTTAGCTGAACTAAGATTAGCAGAGATCTTTGGAAAAGATCACTGTGTGTAAGAGAGACCGGCAAAGTAACTTGGTCTCCAGAACCATGTGTGACCCCCCCATAGCACTCTCACAATGTCTGGGCTAGCCAGTAATCACCAGTTCATTTCCCTACAGATGTGTAATGGGAGGGAGACAACTAATAGCCTCAACACTGGATGCATTTCAACAGTGCTTTTATGTATAGCTCTGTGATCCTTTGAGATGAAAGATGCCACAGAACTGTAAATCTGTGCTGTTGTTGTTATTATCTGAACTGATGCTCTTCAATACTCCTGGAAGTGACATATAAATAATAGCTTTATGATCTAATCAATATCTCATATTTATATCTCCCCTTTCATCCAGAAAGATCACAGAGCTCTTTGTAAGCAATATCTTCACAAGTCCCTCTTTGTTGAGCATAACAGCACCAAAGGGAGCCTGGTGAGCCAATATATAATTATACTGACGTTATTTCACCCAGTTTTCAGCCACTTCGAGATCCCACTGCATCTTAGTAGGTTAAGGTGGGAAGTGATGGAGAGTCCAGTACCTATTGCGTACTACAGAAGGGAATTTATAGTCAAGGTAGAATTTGCCTAAGTCACCAAAAATAACATGTCTGCTCTCGTAAAAGTGCCACAGGAACATTTAATAAAGACATGTATCCAGGAGCTCCACTGAACACTCCTTCCAAGCGTAAAAGTGTGCTAAGTTTATAAAAGTTTATAGACTTCACACTCCTGTAACCAGGAGAGACCAGAATGCTCGACATACACATGGCCATGAGTTAGGGGGTAGGCTGCTGTTAAAAATCTGTGTGTGCATTTAAGGAATCCCTTCCCCCTCTCTACTCCATATGCTTTGCATTTTACTCTTGGACACAGTGTTTGGAGCAGATGCTGCTCCTTCTGAGAAATCAGAGGCCTCTCTAGTTGGGTCACTTTTCTTGTTCTATATGCCAAAACAAGAAGTATTTCTTTTTCTTTTTCTTTTTTCTTTCTTTTTTTTTTTTTTTGAAGTCCTGCATTTCAAATTAATAACATTCTTCTCAGGCAGAAGGGTCTTGGGCTGTCCCAGGACTCTGCAGAAGACATTCAAAATTAAAGCTGAAAGCTCCATGATCATTTTTACCTGAATTGTCAAAGTCAGAGTGACAATGTAAGAAGGACATTACTGGATTCTGTTGCCTTGGCAGCTCTTTAGGGAGCAACGAATAGCTCAGAGGCCAAGGAAAGCTCTGGAGAGCCCTTTGGATATCAGTTCAGCTCCAACCAGAGTCAGAGCTGATAGTGTTTTTGATGGTTTCCCTGAAAAGAGTGACTTACTTTCATTTGGGTGAATGAAATTTTTACTGAAGGCACCAGAACCTGAGCTGGTGCTCATGGGCTTTCTGCTATTAAGTATTGCAAAGTTGCCAAGGAGATGAGGCTCAAATCTGAGGGACTCCTCCCACAGTTATAGTAGCTTCACCTCCCAGAGACAAGTGATGTGAGAGACAAGTTCAGAAAAACCCTCACGTTACCTCCAACTCACTGACTATAACATCTGGGATCCCCTAAAACCTAGCTAAAAGCCAAATCCCGCTTTCATTAAATCAGTGGGTGAATTACCCTTAGTTCAGTGGGCACAGACCCTGAGTGATATTAAAGGACTGCAGTGTAAGGGATTGAGGGCAAGGCAGGCATGAATGCATGCAGTTCCCCTGTGTCTTCTCAGAACGTATTTCACCTTATTCTACTCCAAATCCCTCTCAGCTCCATCCAGCTTTTGGACACAAGAAGCTGGGTGAGGAGGGCAGACCACAGGGTGCTTGTGCTGTTCTGAAGCGTACGTCTGATCTCACTACCTCCCCTCTCCTCTCTCAGGTCCTGAGCTGCGTCAACCCTGACAACGTGAACAGCCCTGAGATCCCGGTGAAGATCCTGAATTGTGATACCATCACTCAGGTCAAAGAGAAGATCCTGGATGCCATCTTCAAGAACGTGCCCTGCTCCCACCGGCCCAAAGCTGCTGATATGGACCTGGGTATGTGAGTGTGTGGTCGGCATTGAACACCACTGGGTAGAGGGGAGAGGGAAGATGGGAGCCAGCCAGACCCTGCCCAGCTATTGCAAGTGCTACCTTTCCAGACAGACAGTGCCCCTGGTGCATGTGCAAAGCAGAACAGCAGCAATGGGTTGATTGAACTGGTGCATACAGTCCTGGCTAATGATAGCTCTATGCCTCTGTCTTTGAGGATTGCATGTTGGAAAGACCAGCAGCCATCCTTCAACATAAGAAACAGCAGCACTGAGGACTGCTGCTCTGAGATTTGCTTTCTGCAGAGGACTAGGAGAGCTGCATTCATGTCTTAAGGAAAAAAGAAAATGAATCCCACTGTTTATCATTAGCTCTGCCCAAGATCATTTTAAAAAAGAACCTTTATGAATTCATGTGCTTTTCTCTGTGGTCTGCTCCTTCGTGCATTACTCTAGTTGGAGCCTGGAAAGAGCTGCATCCATTTCACTGCATTTCTTATCAATTGTGCTGTCAAGCTCTGGGGCATATAGGGAACTGAACCACCCTTTACAGGGCTGCCTCTGAGTCCAAAACCATTTTTTTCCCAAAATCTGAAGCAAGGACAGTGGGAGGAGTGAGGTGTCTGAAACTGGGTCCACAGGCAAATCTGATACCATGCCTGGAGGCTACTATGAAAGGATGCAGAGAAATCTGGTTGGGGCATTGTTGTGGTGCCTGGTAAGGAGCTGGGGGCTGTACTGTGTGAGACTATTAGCCAGAATTTGCCTTTGATGACCTTCAGTGAAAGAGACTTGAGTGGAAAATGATGAAGTCTATAAAACCCTGCGAAGTAGAAGAGGAACCAAAAGGAAAAGGAATGGACTGATGCCAAGAAGCAATTCACAGCAATAATGGAGGCAGAAATGAGAGGTCAGGGATTAAAGTTAAGTGTGTATATGTGCGTGTGTTCATGCAGGGGAGGAGGGGACTCCTGACAGAAATTGCAGCAAGGTTTTTGCTCATGAAAGACAGTTAAAATAACAAAACAAGCTGCCAAAAACAGCAGTAATAAAGAACAAATCATATACATCATCAAGAAAGGACCCAAGACTTTTCTGGGGCTGCTGTGAGTCAGCAGAGGACTGGAGAGTGCAAGTGTGAGCCTGAGGCCAGAAATGGTAGAGGGTCAGGGCACCATAGCTGGGCGAACAGGGTTTGTGGCTGGATACATTGATGTGTGTGGTGCTGGATGATGGCCACAGAGCCACATTTGGACCTGAGACTGGGTGTGGGCAGAAAGTGGTCTGCCCTGCTATGGTGACTGAATGGTATGTGAGCCCTGGGAGGCAGGAATTTCACCAGCATGTTGGAAATATGAGGGATAAACTGGAGTCCGCAGATTTTTTTGCAACTTTGATGATTGACAGCAGGTGGTTTCTCCCTTCTCTATGCCTTTTTCAGAGACAGTCCTGACACAGAGGTCCATATCCCACCCCCCTATCCAAACTATAGACAGGCCTGGACAACTGGGCTGCTATGGATCTGACCCACATTCCCAAACACAGAAGAGTGTGTGTGTGCTGGGGGAAAGTCCCCAAATGGAGAACCTGACAATTGTGCAGCCAGGACTTTTACTGCTGCAAACAATTTTGACCTGCTAAGTGGTGCTAAGGACCAGTGAGGTTCAGAAAGTATTCATGAACATGTGCACAGGTTTGTCCTTACTGACAGGAGACTGTTTTATGAGCAGCCATATAGCAGATAGCATTGCAGCTGGGAGAAAAAAGCACCTCATTTACGACAGGTGCAATAAAGTTGCAGGCTTCCTTAGCACAGCTGCCAACAAGGTGGGAGGAGTGCAACTGACATGGGTGGAGAAGGCATGAGAGGATGTGCATGTCCCACCACCTCTCCAGCCCATCTTCTTTGCCAGAAAATATGTTTGTTGATGTATGGCATCCTTTGGTGAAAGTGAAGGTAGCATGGGGAGAGCAGGAAGCTGCCGTCCCTCAGAAAGCAGCACAGAGCTCTCAGGGTCAACCTGCCCTGGGCTGCAAGAGCTGCTGGATCAGCCCTGCCAGTCCTTGCTAAGCAGCAGGACAGAACACAATTGCAATCTGGCCTTGAAATTGATGGCTTTCTAAACAGCAACACCATTTTCTACTGCCATTACCATTTTCTAGGCATTCTGTGCTTACTAAGGCCAGATTGCTCACATGGAAGAAAGCAAACAAGCTAATGAGTTGTTATGAGTTGTTAAATGCAGGGTAGGTGCAGGCAGAGTGACTGGTATGTGTCACAAATGTCATAATGTTTTGCAGTTACCCAGATGACTCATGGTGGGGGTTGTCAGCTGAAAGTGCTTATATTGGACACCCTGAGGTCATATTTTTGTCCAAAACCCAAATTGCGGCCCTCTGAGTAAAGGCTTCTTTCTACAGTGGCCAATTCTGTTATTATTCTTTTTTTTTTAAGTCCCCATCATAAATAAAATACCCCTTCTTTGGAAAAGCATTAGGGTGTGAGGATCACAAAACAGAAATTTGCCTCCACACTGAGACATCCACTCTCCCTGCTTTTGATTGCCTTTTGAAAGGGACTGCTGGGGTGCCAGGGGCTGCTGGATCGAGTGCCGTGCACTGATTCTGTATCCGCTTCGGTACGGACCACACCAGGGCAAGCTCTCACCACCTCACCAGTGAGGTATGCCTCGCTGGAGGTGCCACACTGAGGTGGGGAATTCAGACTTTAGAAACCATTTAAATTGAGCCAAACTCCGGTATATATACATTAAGGCAGACAACTTACATATATAGGATAAAATACTTTCCAGGCAACTCCCATCTATGCATTTTGATACAAACTTCTCTTTCCCCCCCCTCAAACCACTGTGGTCCTTTCTCCACCCTAGAAGCAGAGTTGAGTTTCTCAGCTCATTTCCAATAAGTCATCATTTGCTGGCAACTTACCCATTTTTGTCTCCTACCCACCTGGTCGTACTGGAACCTGCAGCACACAGACAAAAGTTTTTTCTCCTGTTACCTATGCCAATCAGTTGCTCATGTGGAAGCTATTGGAAAGCGATAAAATAGTTCTAGGAATGTAGGACTAAGAGCAGCCACCTGGCTCTTCAAACTAATCCTTCACAAGCACAAGTGATCGTGAAATAAGTATTGAGCCTGGGTAAGCCAGATGCATTTCTTTCACATGCCATTGCTGCACATGAGCAGTCACAGAAACGTTTCACAGCCCTTTATAGTGGATTTAAGGTCTGTAGGAAAAGGTTTGGGAAACAGTACAGCATGTATGAATGACTAAAATGGATCATGTGCATCGTGACCTGGAAGTGCCTGTTAAGGACAGGGTAACTGATGGTGACTAGTTCTGGTGAAGGCATCTGGAGTGAGGTGAAAGGACTTGCATCCACCTGGGTATTTCAGTTGCCCTGGAAAAAAAATCATCTCTCTGCTGCACTTTTCTCCCTTGTTCAATGGGTATGTTCAGGGTCACCTGGATCAGAGAGAAGGCACACAGGAGGTGCAAGATTTTCAGTAGGATTCAAGCTGCAGGAAGGCATATCCCTTGCACCCATAGAGCCATCCCCTAGCCAGGCGCCGATACAGCTTAAACAAGCCCCTCTTTGTCAATGGCCCCTGGAATTTCCTTTTTCCTAGTCAAGTTGAACAGAAAGGTTGTTTCTAAAAGAAGAAGAAAAAAAAAGAAAAAAAGAAGAAGTAATTCCTCCGTGCAATAAAAAGATACACTATCAGCTGAATGAAATATAAAGGCTTCACAGCAGCTGTCTCCTGAGTTTGCATTTACCGCTGCTCCTGATTGGAAGGCTTGATAAAGATAATGGGATTTTTTGCCTCCCTCCCCCTCTCCCTCCGTGTCTCTGGAAGGTGGAAGTGTAACAAATTGGATTGGAGCGTGTCTCTCCTTTGTGGCAGCGTGGTGAAGAGTGTGCAGATCTGATGAGAGAGGGTACAGGGCGCTGCCAGTGAGGACAAAGCTAACAGTTTTCCCTTTGCGCCATGCATACGGATGTCAGAGTCACCTTTTCCTCCTTTGCCCCTTCCCTCCCCCTTCTCCCAGCCTCTGCATTTATTTTAGAGATCAGTGTGACCACCTTAGCACTTGCAGAGAAAGGGAGCATGCAGAGCCCCTATAAGGCAAGCCAGAAGAGTTGGGGGCCCCATGGGGAGTCCCGTGACCACAGCTGAGGACCTTTCCCAGTCACCACTCAGCTGCACAATGAAGTGATTTGTACTTGGTCAAGGGAAAGAGGGTATAACACTGAAGCCAAATGCTCTGCATCTGCCCCACGGGGTGTTGACCCCCTTGGCTTGCACAGGAGAGGGTCTTGTGTGGAGTCAGACTGGCAAATCCCCATCACTGTATGCACTCAGCGGGGCACTTTGTAAGAGTACCGTTTCCCAGTCAAGCCCAGGCTTCAGCATTTTGCACTCTTCCAAGAAATATATGGGACCGGTTAGCTTCTGGGAATCCATTCCAGGCAGGATGAACAGAGAGCATCGCCCTTAGACATCACAGAGATAATATAAATGAGGATCTAAGGAGCTGGAGTAAATGAAGGGTAGTTTAGGATCAGTGCTTAGCCACCATAACCTTTACTTACACTCTGAGTATCTCCAGCCAAAGAAACACCTAGCAATAAACACAGCAGCTGACCTCTTCCTGCTAATTTAAATGAATAATAAAGGCAAGGGCGACTTTCCCAATACATTTTAATTATGTGATAAGAAAACTGCTGAAACCAAAAGAAATTTGCAACGGTCCTTGCATTTTTATATTAGGAGCAATAAGCAGGGGTGGCAGGTGATGTCTCCATATCCAAGAGTTCATTTTAATTAACTCCAGCAAATGAATAGACTTTCTGCTTGGAGTGTGGCTAAATTGTATGTGGCTGGGTCATTGTGACTGAGGCATGATCACCAATAAGGAAGCTTTAGATGGGCCAGGTTGTCTCTGGCTAAGCCACAGCCATGCCTGGCGTCTCTAAGTGATATTACATTTCTCTTCTTTGACCCTGCTTATGCATTCCTTGCCTACAGGCAAGTCTCTGAGTCCTCTGTGAGGAAAGCTATGCCAGTCCTCCACATGGAGCATCCTTCAAGACTTGAGTGAAAGGTAGTGCCCTGGGAAGTGACAAAGCAGTCCAGTCCTGCAGAAGGAGAAAAGCACTCACCATTTTGGGGCACAGGCTAGAAAACTGAATGTGGCCAGAAACAGGAGCCCTTTTGCCCACATGCACGCTGCCGAAGGCTGATGGAGACAGCATGCTCCATGGAGAGGGTGTTGGTTCTGGTTCGGGCTCTTCTCCCGGTTGTGTCTCTGCTGTAAGCTAGAGCTGAGGGCTTCCTGCTCTCCATTACTTAGGACTTCAGGGGCAAGAAGTGTTGCAAGAACACGGAAGGAGATGAACTGGCCCCAGAATAGTGTCTGGTGCTTTGCTGAACACGGCAGTGCTCTACCCAGGGAGCTCTGGCTGTGGCTGGATCTTGGCAAATAGACATAACTCACATACCCAGAAATGTTCTGTCTGTTTTGCCAAATGAAGGCGGGCCAGGGACCAGTTCCTATCCCTAGGGCTTGTGGCACACACTGGCTCCTATTACACAGTGAGGGACTAACATTCGCCAGGGCAGGCTGGTCTTGGAACCTGCACGTTGGAAGAAGAACAGAGTGAGGGGGTGAACTAAGAGTTAAGCACTGTGAATAACCAGGTTGCTAAAGTATTGGGCCTTGTTCTTTTCAGCTCTGTGATCCACTCCTTGTTTTATTTATTTGTATAGACCTTTCCACTGTGCGCTTCTGTGGCTTAATGCCAGACTCATCATGTAGGCAACTGCCATATGTTCTGATCTCTACACAGTTCAATGTCATTCTTGAGCGGGATGTGTGTTTCCGGTGCAAAAGTCTTTTTGTGAAACCAGTATCATTTTATTTAGTGCAAGCAAACCAGTTTGGATAATGCAGGACTTGACTCAGAACTTTGCCACGTAGCTGTGATTTTTGCATACTTTCCTGAACCATCTCCCTTAATCTTTCATGATTCATCTGTCCCTTCTTTTCCTGTGTCATGGGCTTTGGACATGTGTGCATTTGTATGCTGTATGTGGTTGGAGGCACCTGCCAGACCATAATGGTAATGACTGAGACATGCTGCTTCACACATATGTAGCCTGCACATGTGTGATGCACATGAGTTATGGGCACAGGAATTACCAAACCTCCATACCCTTCTCTCAGAGGGTCTGCAGAGAAGAGTGAAATGTGCCATTTCTCCTTGCAGAGTGGAGACAGGCAAGCGGAGCGAGGATGATCCTTCAGGACGAAGACATCACAACCAAGATAGAGAACGACTGGAAGAGACTCAACACACTGGCACACTATCAGGTAATGTGACCACAGCCCCCCTGCCAGAGATCCAGGATGACTTACCTGGCTCTGTGGCTGTGTGATCACCCATCAGGGAGTTACTGATCTCCAGCCAGCTCGTCCAGTACCTCCCCAAAGGCCACACTGCATTCTCAGGGACACAGCTTTGCCCAACATACACCCCTCTCCACTGTCCCATGCCTGGTGTAGCTCTGTCACTTGGCAACTCCTCTCTAGCACCACAAGGCTGCCCTGCATGCGGCCACAGTCTATAGGGAAGCTGTAAGTATCATGATGGGACAGAGCAAACTCATCTCAGACACTGAATTAAAAGTGTCCCACCGTGCTTCCCTGTTTCCCTGCTCAGGTCCGTGGGAGAGGATGGGAAGAAGGTATCTAGAAGAAGGTGGCTCAGCCAAGAAAGTTAAAAGGAGAAGGATAAAATGCTGTTCTCTAAGATGCAGTAATAAACAACAGTTGACTGAGCAATAACTAGGAAGAGCCCCTGTATTGAGTACATCCATCCTGCCCCACTGGCCTGATAGGAATCATCCTGAAAATCATTAGAGATGAGTCCAAGGGAAGAAAAAAGCTTCTGTCACTTTTAAAGGACGGAGCAGCCCTGGTGAGCTAAGGATGTGAAAGGGAGTTGAGGTCAACATGAGGACAACACAAGTCAACATTTCTCTTGTTGACAAACAGAAAACAAGCTCTTCCCTGCCCCTTTTTCCAATGCATCCAAGTTTTTTTTTTTTTAATGTTAGCAAGGTGGAGAAGGGTTGAAGGAAGAAAAATGCAAGGGAAGGGGGCTTATTATCTGGAAGAAGGAGGAGGGAAGCAACATCGCTGGAGACAGAGTGGTGCAACAGAGTGGTTGCTGACCTGGGAAATCTTGGTTTTAATCCATATCCTGATCTTGACCTGCCTTGAGTGGGGGCTTCCTTTCATCTCTGCATTACCTTGAGTTCCTTAAAAGAGGACAAAAGATGTCCAAAAATATCTTACAGAAGTGGTAGATTTCCTGAAAATTTGAGTTTTGGTGAAAAGCTCCCTCCATTCATTCTCTCCTCTCTTGCCAAAAAAGCCTCATTAAGTTTAATCTGAAGCTGACAATTTTGTCATTTCCTCAATCACACCTCAGCAAGCTGTGCTTCATAACAAGATTTTTTTGCATTTAATAGCTGACCTGAGGAGGCAGAAGGCAGTAATTTGAAAAAGAAACAAAACTTTTCACTCGAGATTGACTGAAGCATTGCTGGCTGACTCCAGAAGACTTTGGGGGTGGGGGGAGGGAGGGGACACTTATGTGTTATTTCACTAAAACAAGGGTATATTTTTCATTTCTTTCTTGACTTTTACCAGTTACTTCCATCAATGAACTCCCAGCTCTGCTGATGAGCTGGGGCAGAACAGATTCTCAGCTGCCAGGGTGCTGAACTCTACATTATTTATCCTGGCTTTCCTGAGGGCCGAAATGAAGCATGCCAGAACAGTCATTGATATTCCCGATGCCTCAGTTTCCCCATCTGTAGTGTGGGGCTAAAACTACAAAGAGTCAATAATTGCCTTCTGTGATTGCTGAGAGGCTATTTAATTAGCCTCTGCAGTGCTTTGAAGATCAAAAACTCTTGTGCAAGTGCTAATTATTATTATTACACAGACAAGAGCTAGAAGTTGCTAACAGTTTTTTTTCACCTATCTATCTCCTTTTTTTAATGTCTTATTTATCACAGATATTCCTGATATGGCTCCTCTGAGCCACTGGCTTGTTAGCATTTCTGATATGGGACTCACATGAATTTCCTAGACGTAGAAAGAAAAAGTCTGGCTCATTTCAGAAAGCTCTGTTATCTGTTGAAATGATCTCCCATGACATCCTGGAGCACAGCCATGCCAGCCCTACTCCTGTCCCCCAGTTGAGACCCTCTGACACAGCAAGGAGGAAGAAGCTGTGGTGGTCAGCTCTCTCCAGCAGTACATTTGTCACCTGGAAAGAGAAGACTGTGCATGGAGCGGTTGACAGGATCAGTGAAACTGGAAAATGTAGATATCCACATCTGAGCTGGGTACCTAGATACTACCTGCAATCAGGTTGGAAGGAACAGAAAATGTCACATCAGTTTTCCCGTCCTTATGGGACATCCCATCCTTAATGTCTGAAATAGCTCAGAAGAATTATTCCCCCTAAATGTTTATTTCTCTCTGCTTAAGGTGACTAGTACAGTTGCAGGTATCTACATTGCAGCTATCTTAAGGTAAAGGAGGTGAACCCCAGAACTAATTTCTATTGCCATGAAATGGGACTCCAAATCCAAATTCCTAAGCAACTCAGAAGGATTTAGATTCCTCTGTCCTTGAAAACCACTCCTGGTTTGACTTAAATTTGGAGCTAAGGTGGAAGGCCCCCTTCTCTTGTCTTGATTATCAAACATGCTTCTCGGGACATTTTAGCAGCACCTCAGTAAGGCTGAAATCCGGGCTCATTGCCAGATCATGCAAGAATAATTTTCATGGAGAAAATCTTCTTGTTTGAGGGCTGTAATTGTATAAGCAAAGCTTGTGAGATCTGGAGACCTAGAAAACTGATCCACACACTCTGATGGTTCTTGGTCTAGAAGCTTTACCCAAATCCCAGCCCTCATCTAGTTTCTCCAGTCTGGATCTGCTCAAGGAATTTGGGATCTCTTATTTATTTATTTATTTATTTATTTATTTTAGTGACAGTCCTGGTCTTCCATCAGCTGAATTCCCAGATAAATCGGCATTTCTCCACTTTGAAAAATAACCCTATAGTAGTTCCAGCCTGTCTTACAGTGATATCGTGGTTACATGTTACCTTAGACACTCTGCAGTATAGAGGAAGAGAAGGTCTTTTATTCTACTCATGTCCCTATCCTGCAGACCATTAGAGTTGCTTCATGAAGAACCTAATGCAAGTCTTACTGAGGTCAATGGAAAGATTCCCACTGTTTTCACTGGGCTTTGTTTCATGGGCCAGAGTATGCTTTGTCATCAGTTGGCCTATTGCCCTAGTTCAGGCTTCTAGTGAAGTAACAGAAAGATTTGGTCCCGTTTTTTGTCAATAGACCCACTGAAGAAAGTATCTTATGCTGTGAGCCAAAATTACTGTCCTGCCTGCAGTGACACTGATTTATGGCTCAGGTTTTGCTGCTTGAATTCCTGCTGCCCTTGGCATGCTCCTCAGTCAGTTCTCAGAAATTTATTGACAAAGTCCATTCTTGTCTGTAGGTGCCAGATGGATCTGTGGTAGCTTTAGTCTCCAAGCAAGTCACTGCCTACAATGCAGTCAACAACTCCACGGTCTCCCGGACTTCAGCCAGCAAGTACGGTAAGGACCTGTGTGCTGATATAGCTTGAGAAAGCAATGGAGGGGAGATCCCAAACATCGTGCTGGTTACAAAACATTGAGTATCAGCAAAGAGAATGATAGGCAGATGACTAGTTAATACGAATGCTTGGGGGATTGGAGGAGGAGAGGATTTAGCCATGTAAAACTGTGGCATCTGGTCCAAGCTGTTGATCCAAGTATCTGGATTGCTCTTGGGAAGTACCTCTCCTCCCTTTTGGTGAGGCGGAGGGGGAGGCTAAACAATTAGATGCCTAAATTTTATAACACTATATGATATGACTATATCCCATAGTCAGACAGGATGAAACTCACTCTTAGAGCGTGCACAGGAAGATGCAACCAGGGACTGCACAGCACAGTAGAAGAGCAAAGTCATTCTGGTTGGCAAAGATCCTGGAGCATGGTCTGTGATGAAGACAAATCTGTGGCACAGATAAGAGGACATTTGGACTAAAAGCAACCACAATTTACATAGGGCACTGTCTGTCTGGAACTATGCCTCACAATGTGGATGTTGTGTGCCTCACCCAGCTATCTTCTTATCCCCAGGGAATCTGCACCTGGAATAAATAAATAAATAAATAAATAAATAGCTTACAGAGCTCTTGTATCAGAATATCTCAAAGTGGTACACTGTTTTTCACATTTTACCCATGAGACAACTGAGACTGAGACAGCTGTGAAGCAGAGACCAGGTGGAAATTCTTCTGCAGAACCAGACACATCTCCTGAGTCTCACTTGCACCATCACACACCCTTCTCCCCTGCAGTAGAGTCACAGGCTATGACATGTCTCACTATGACAATGTGGGAGGGGAAAAGAAAAAAGTAAGTCTGTAATCTGCAACCAGAGACTGTTGCAAAAGCACCCTCCATCCCAGGTCCAGCTGTCATATCTCTTTATTATTATTATTATTATTTTAAATGCATGACAGCATCTCTCATCCTTCCCATTCCCTTTAGCTTGAGGGAAAGTACAGTTACTCAATGTCCGGAGGAGTCGCCTTTCTCTTTCTCCAAGGACATGAGCAATCCACCAAACCTTATTAATATTCATCCTCTTTGCCATGTTGTTGCAATTACTGAAAGACACAGTGACCTTTGAAAAGGAAGACTTGAGGGGGGGGTTAATTTCTGTTGGATTTCTTAAATTTTTTTGTCATTTGTTTTTTCAGAAGGAGGGTGTGGGGAAGAATGCAGGGGGAGGAGAAGATGTGGTGGGTCAGAAGTGGTTGTTAATTGCAATTAAGGGAACAGCATCCACAGAGAAAAAGGATATTCCATCTGATAATTAATATGTAGAGATTGGTAATGCACTAATGAGGCTGATTCAGACCTTGCTACAGAAAGGTGCAACACTTCTGTGTTAATTATGGTTGGAAAAGACTCAATCACCTATAGCATTACTGGAAGGTCAGAGGGAGAGGAATACCTCATGCCATCAGTTGGAGGCAGAGGGAAATGAAATCTGGGGTAAAGAGGTGTCCTTGAAGACAAAATTTGTGTGGGTCCATCTGGGGATTTGGTCTACTTCCTATCAAGAGCTTAGCAAAATCAAGGCTTTGGGGCAAGGAGTGAAGAGGATGGTTGGGTGGGAGGCATTGGAATGTTCTGAGGCAAGAGTGGGGAGGAGAGACATCTCCTCCTAAGTCTGGGAATGGGGAGGTAAGCAAGATGTCCCATCAGTGTTACTGCATAAAAAGGCCCATGACCCATTCTCTGACCATGAGACTAAGCAGGATGGATTGGTATGGCTCACATCTGTATAGTTAAAAACTAACAAGATGGTCTTGCCCATAATGGCTACCATGAACTGTCTGTACTATCCCCTGAACTGTCCCTTGGCAGTGTCTGACAGCGATAGAGCTAGTTGTCCCAGGCCAAAGCTCTGTCAGGGAACAAGCTAACAGTTAAACAGTATGGGCAATTGAAGGTCAGTGTTTGGGCCTTGTGTAATCTACTAGTATAGACATAATCATCATGCCCTGCTTGGCTGACCTCCCTTGTATTTGCTGAGCAAATCGCTCAGTCAAAAGTTAATGCTTTGATAGTAAAGCCCAGTCCATAAAGCTGCTTTGACGGCTTCTCTGGCTCACACCATAATTCCACCCTGGAGATATACCTGCATTGCCCAATGTAATTTGCAGCACTCACACACACCCACTCAAGACGATGGAGTTTTACTTAATGCTAATATGGAAATGCAGAGCTTGCAAGAGTAGGCACACTGTAGTACTGCCACAGCCCTCCTGTTTTGGACACCCAGGCTAACATCTCCCCAGAAGGCACGCTGTGTGGCCGTGGCATCTGGGTCTGTGCTGTGCAGTGGGCATACTGCAGGCATGCCCAAGGACTCAGGTCTAGCTCTGGTTGTCTCAGCCCTGCACCAGAGTGTGTGTGCATCCAGTACATACACTGAATGGGAGAGGTACCTGCAACCAGCACTGAGCCCAGATAGAGGAAAGGGGTCATCTTCTTGCCTGTCTGATGAAAAACTTCTATTAGGAAAAATGTCATTATCATATTTCTGTGGTGAAACTCATTGATCACAATGCAAGTGCTAATAAGATTGAGACACATGCATCTGTCTTTGCAGAAAACATGATCCGTTATACAGGCAGCCCAGACAGCCTCCGTTCTCGCACACCCATGATCACACCCGACCTTGAGAGTGGAGTCAAGATGTGGCATTTGGTGAAGAACCATGAGCATGGTGACCAAAAAGAGGGTGATCGGGGCAGCAAGATGGTTTCTGAGATCTACCTGACAAGGCTACTTGCCACCAAGGTAAATGGCATGGTGGTGGGGGTGGAGGGACAGAAATGTGCTTTTAAAGGCTGAGGTGAGACTTCTTGCAGACAAGAAATGAGAGACTGCTCAAACAATGCCAAAGGGGAATTAAAAACAGAAGAGCAGAAGGAAAACAGAACAAGAGAAGTGCTCCAAGAAAACAGAATCAGGAAAGGGACTTGTGACAATGAAATGGTAACAAAAGAGAATGGTAACAAAAGAGAAATGGCAACTTTAATGGCAGTGCATTGGGTAGGTCTGGAGAGAGGAGGATCAAGAAGTGGGGATGCTATGAACAAAGGGAGCAACTTGTCAAAAATGGACTATAAATGAGGAAAGGGTGATAGTAACAAAGCAGAAGCCAAGGGCTTAAGGAGATGTTGGGATTTGGAGAGCAATGAAGAGTGAAGAACCCAGGGCCATGAGTCTGGTGAATAGTCTGCACAGAGGTAGGTGTGTGCTGGGCTTGCAGATTATACAGGATTGTAGTTTGTCCCAAATGGAGCAAACAAAGAGCCAGGAAGTGAACATGCTCTGATCAGGCTCTGAGAATGCATCATATCATGCCTTGCAATCTGAAATGGGATCCCATGCCACAAAACCCTGTGTGGGTATGGATCCTTCTTCTACACCTTTTCCCTGGGCCCATAAACATTTAGTTCTCATAACAGAGTCTTGTGTTGATGACTTGTTGGGGGGTTAAGTTAGCTGTGGTGTGGCTATTAGATGACCAGCTCCAGGGACAGCAAATGGAGTTAGACAGGCATCCACATTCAGACATGGAAAACTCAGGGACTCCTAAGGGAAAACACAGGTCAAATCAGGCAGGGGCAGAGCAGGGGCATCCTGAACTGAATCCCCAGAAACATCTCACACATCACAGCTGGCTCATGGCAGGTCTCTGCAGAGACACCCCATGAAGGCTTGCCCCTGGGCTTTTCTCTGAAGACCCAATTTCCTCTATATGTTGCAATGTTCTAGCTGGTTGTGCTCTTCCAAAGCAACATTTCCTGGGTGTTGAAAAGTTGACAAGTTCCTATCTAGTCAATCCATACTACCAAGAATGCTGGAAACCAGCTTTTTATATGGGGGAGAGCACTCAGGCTGACAGGTCTATAACTTACTACAGCAGACTTCTGACCTACAAAAAGTAATTTAACTCTCCTGCTGTCTGCACAGCTACAACTCTCTGTCACTCAGCATCACTCTGTTCTTTACCTGGGATGGGAGTGGCTGGCTCACACAGCAGCTGGCTGGCTCCGGGGCTGGCAAAAGACCTCTGGCCTTTCAACTTCTTTCATCTCTGACCAATACTGTCCTCCTCACAACTTAACTCTAAAGGCTCTACAAGAACGTGGGCAAAAGCAGTTGTCTGAGCTTACATCTATCTGCTTTTCCACCGTGTCACCCGTTGATCCCTTTTTGGAGGTGGTCTCCTTGTATAGACCTATATTAATGAAGAGGCTGCAATGCTCTTCTTTTGCACCCCAGCAGAGACCAAGGCTGGCAGAGAGGCAGGCA
Source organism: Apteryx mantelli (assembly GCF_036417845.1). Taxonomy (NCBI): domain Eukaryota; kingdom Metazoa; phylum Chordata; class Aves; order Apterygiformes; family Apterygidae; genus Apteryx; species Apteryx mantelli. Next base: position 219,330,923 of record NC_089978.1, on the reverse strand, counting down.
GTAAAATCATAGACAGGTTCCTTTTGCAATTCTGACATCTTCTTGCAGCGTAGAGCTTCTCTGTCCCAGCATCTCTCTAACACTTAAGTTATCTTGGTGCATCCCAGAAGCAGAAACTGCAGGGCAGCTGTGGCTCAGGTGCGGCTAATCATGATGTTTTTTCACCCCATTCTGAGCAGCGTTAAACAAAGCAGAGATCAAACAGCCCAATCTTCCTTCCCTCGATGAAGTTTTGATGATTATCATTTCCTGTCAGGATGTCAACAGACACAAACACAATTATGTGTGTTCGTGCAAACACCCTCTGAGTTCACCCATCAGACAGGCCTCCATCATGTGTTTAAACCCTACCATACAGTTTTATCTGCGCATTTTTTCCTTGACTCGTTTTGCTGCCAGTTTCTGGCTCTACCCCCAGCACACAACGGCCGGCTCACTCTGGCTATCCAAGCTGCAGTGGGATTCAGATTTGAAGTGATTCTGTCTTTAGCCTTTGGAATATGCCCAACTCCATGACCTCAAGATGCTTTAACGGATCACACAACATCAAAAGAAAATCATGCTTCTCAGGGACCGGGCCCCAGCTGGTGTAAACCAGCAGTCATTGGACCGATGCAGATTTACACTGTCTAGGGATACGTCCCCTACCCCACCACTGAATCACTTCTACTTTCTGTTCCAGGTCATGAACTGAACTCTTGCTTTTTGTAAACACAGTAGGAAAGCAGCTGTGAAGCTTACACAGCAACACACGGAGTGGAAAGGCTGGGAGTTTGCTGTTTCACTTCTAGGACTGAGAAATTTCCTTTCCCCATCATGCCCATTTGAGGGAGAGAAAGAGGAGAGAGACCTATTGCTGGTAATATAATCCCAGGGAATATTTAGATAAAATGACAATGATTTTTGTTCTGGTAAATCCCTGACCTCTGAGACCTAGAATCTGTTGTCTAAAAGCCTCAGAGGTTTTCTTTGTATTTGTGTGGGTGAGCATGTAGAGAACTAATTCCCACCAGAAACTGAAACTGAGGGCAGCCCTTCCATGTCAGACCAGCAAGATTTCCCCTCTGGGGCCCTTTCTGAGTCAGATATGTGCTGCAGGGTTTTTTTCAGCCTGCAGGAGTTCACACAAGCAAACAGTACCTCCGTTTGTTTCCCAAAGAATAAATCAAATGGTGAATCAGCAAGAGACACCAGCCTTCTAATTAAGCATTTGTTAGCGCTATGTAAACTTGAGCCGCTCTGGTGGAACCCGGCACTTCATTTCTAGTAAGAAGAATTTCTCTCCTGGCTCTGCAGAGAAAGAGGAGGGTTTTATTTTTCAGCTGAGGAAATTTTTCTATCAGGGAACACTTGTTGGAGATTTGATTGCCTTTTTTTTTTTTTTAATAGTCACATGGTTTGTTCACATACAAATGTCTGTGCAGTTCTGGTAGCAGAGCAGAGCTTCTAATGTGGGCCAAAGCTCCCAGTTTGGCAGGGGAAGTGTGCCTTGCCTGGTCACTCCAAGACCCAACCTGCAGCTCATCTTGCTATCACAGCTGCTTGACTGCCCCTTTCTCCAGACCTAGTCACCCTCTGCTATTCCAGCTCTTGACCTTCTCACTGAAGGTCAGTTGTCCTCCAGCTGGTCCAGGGTGCTTCTCCAAGCACGAGGTCAGGGATTCTCCTCCCAAACGAGCATGAGAAGACCCCTGCAATCTCTGCAGGGGACATCACTGAGGTCTGCAGAGCAGCACCTGCCCCTTTTATGCATTGCTTCTAGGGCTACATAGACCCATTGCAGCGGGTAATAAAAAATTAGAAGGCCTCTTAATTTTTAAGATTAAGATGAAGTTCTTGTTACTTATTCAACTATTCACTCATATAGAACAGCCATCTCTCTCCAGGGATTCTTGTCCCGTTCCTCCCTGTGACACCTGCTGTCCCTCTCTGCAGTCATCTGGATTTACCCCCAGCTTATGAACTGGCCCTGGATGAAAGCCAGTATGGAAACTGGCTGGTTTGTGCTCATATATCCACCAGATCAGTTGTGGATAAGGTGCAGAGCAGAGGAATCTCACTGTGAACAGATCAAGGCCTTCCCACCACTGTATACCTCCAGTGGGACAAGCTTTCCTGCCACAGATCAACCACCCAACCTAGCAGGGAGTGCCAATAACAGAGAGAAAGACAGGTAGCAACCTTGGCCTACCACATTTCGGCTGTTAATCAAGTGTAATGGACATTGTGAAAGGGTGCATGTCCACTCAAAACAGCTGGGTTGGAATTTCCAGCTCATGTCACACTTAGCAGCTATTAGATGACTCTTGCTTTTCAGTCACACTTCCTAAGCCTGGGTCTCAGACATACTCCATTTGCTGTGGAGCACCGAAACTTGACATCCTGTTCCCACTTGGTATCTCACACTCTCCTCTCCTTCCTTCTCTTGACAGGGCACCCTGCAGAAGTTTGTAGATGACCTCTTTGAAACCATCTTCAGCACTGCTCACCGTGGCAGTGCCCTCCCCCTGGCTATCAAATACATGTTCGACTTCCTGGATGAGCAGGCTGACAAGCACAACATCCATGACCCTCACGTGCGGCACACCTGGAAGAGCAATTGGTGAGTGAGATACCTACAACACAGCCTGGCACCAGGTCCTGGACCAGAAGGGGAAGAAAGGGACACGCAGTTTGGGATTCGGGTGCTGGGGGGAGCTGAGGAGCCTGGTTCAGAGCACTGAGCTCCGTCTTCCTGAGCCGATGGGGGAAGTTGAATATGCCCAGGGTCTAAAGAAGGGTCTCAAGGGTGGAGCGCTTTGGCTGTAGGTCTCACTTTTCCCTGTGTTCCCTGGCTTTTTCCAGTATAGTCAGTGGGGGGCTAGGGGTCCACTTGATTGCCCACACATAGGCATCTGGTGCCATTTGAGATGTTTTACAGTGTCCCAGACATCCACAGGACACTTGTAGCCTCTCAGGGTGACAGCTGGAGGCTAGGAGAGATCCCTTGGAGCATCTGAAATTGTACTAAGCACTTACCAGGGCCTGCAGCTGGATCTGAGTCCCCTTCGGAGTGAGTGACAAAGGCTGACATCAGCCCCCTGCTCTCGCTGCCAGGCAGCAGCCCCTCTTCATGCGTGTGATGGGACAGAGGCAAAAAGCCACGATCAGCAGAGAGAAAAGATCTCTGCAGCTCCTCTCTGCTGAGTCTCCCTGTTGGAAAGAGTCCCCTGGGGAATCACTCCCTCTCCTTTTCCTGTGCAAATACAGGGACTATAAAAGGAACAGCAGAGGAGAGCCATGGGGCCCCCAGCTCATGCATTTTTTTTTTCTTTTACCAGCCATGCTGATGGCAGATCGTCACAGCGCAGTGACATAAAAAAAGAAACCCCATGCACCAAAGAGGCTTTCAACTAATGAAACATTAGCATATTATTAACATTATCTGCGGCACTAATCTAAGGCTGATTGCAGCCACTCAGACTAAATGAGCAGGAGGTTTATTTAAGGGGGGAGAGAGAAGGCAGAGTGTGTGTATGTGTGTGTTTGGCAGGGGAAAGGGGCAGTATGAAGAAATCTGTTCAATCAGATTAAATTAACTCCAAGTCACATCACGGGCTTCATTATTCCCAGCTAGGGACATCATCCCCCTGCCCCTCCCTGCACACACTCATGCGCACATGCATGCACTCTGTGCTCCTCACTGTGGCTGTTTATCTTCCAAACAACTGCAGATGGAAGATGCTCTGCGTGGTTCACTCATCCAGCTCTTCCCTCTGACAGACAAACCTCCCATTCCCAGCCCAAAATGCTTCTCTCCCACAGCTCTATCAGTTCTCAGTGCCGACATCTCCTATGCCTGCACTTCTGCCCCTTCCCCGAGGGAGCTTGTTCAGCTGATAGGATTACCATTGGGAGGCTTTCCTTGCATTTGGTGCATGATTTTTCTTGATCAGGAGAAGACACAGTGGTTTAGGCGAACGTGGTGTCATCCCTCTGTGAGGACATGCTAAACTGCCTGCTGTTACCTGAAAGACATCAGTCTTGGAGATGAATTGTTTATGGCGAACATATGAGGATAACGAGAGTAAATGGGAAGGACTTAGGAACAGGGAAGTTTAGCTTGAACATCAGGTGAATTTGTTAGACTGAAGAATAACCTCCCCTTGGGAAGGTGTAGACCTTGAAGGTAGACTTTACAGTCTACCTGACAGGAAGACAGAGAGACAGCAGTTTGATGCTGTGATCAGTGACAGATCTCAGCTCCTAGGCCACGGTCATATGAATGCATTTGCTCTGACACAAAAAAGCTTGAGGCAAAGGCTGGAGGTAGGTACCTCAGGGCATCACACAAATGAACAGTTCTTTTGAGGGGGAAAAAAAAAAAAAAGGCTTTGGATTGCAAGCGGAGTAGCATTTTCTTGGTTAGGGCAGATTAATTTTCGTTTCAAAGGTTTCAACACTTGTTCTCTGTTCTTTTTTTTTCCTTTTCTTTCTCCCCCCCCCCCCACCTTGGGGAAAGAGGGTTTTCATAGGGTGCCCAAGATCTTTGTCTTGTAAAGACTACTTCATGCCCAGTGTGCTGGGATCATAGGCTGGCTCAGGCTTGAGGAACAAAGCACAACAGTACATGGTGCCCACAGCACACAGTGCCATTAACATTCGCAGTCTGAACCTTAAAGCTGGACCTGCCTTTCTCCCCATGAGGTTACTGCGAGATATTTTTAAAAGCTAAGTCCACCACTGACTAGTGTTTATCATGAGTCGCATGAATGTGATAACCATCCTCATCTGATGAAGCAGCTGGTAGTAGCTAACTTTACATTGCACTCTAATCTAAATCACCTGAATTTTAATGTTATTAATTTAAGTGCAACTTCCTGAAGGAGAAGATGACATTGACAGTAGGAGTGACAGAATCTGGCCTGCAAGGGTCCCAGGGACAAAAGCCATTCCCAATGTGACTCCACTGCCATTCCTAGAGTCCTGTTGGGGAGGAATTCATTGTGTATCAATGACAGAGTTAAGGCTTGTCCCAGAAGTCCTGTCTCTGCACTATAATCTTTGATACCTATCCACCAGTTAGCATTGTAATATCACAAGGCAAAATCTGCAAACTGTGCACTGATTCACCTCTTCCACCCCTCCTATCCCTCTTGCAGCTTGCCATTAAGGTTCTGGGTTAACATGATCAAGAACCCACAGTTTGTCTTTGACATCCACAAGAACAGCATCACAGATGCCTGCCTCTCTGTAGTGGCTCAGACCTTCATGGACTCCTGTTCAACCTCAGAGCACCGCCTGGGAAAAGACTCACCCTCTAACAAGCTCCTCTATGCCAAGGATATCCCCAGCTACAAGAACTGGGTGGAAAGGTGAGTTTTGGCTCTGGAAAAGGGAATGCCATAAGCAAGCGGCACAATGAGGCCCTTCTTCATTGATGGAGGTAGGATGCATCCTCAGTATTGTTTCTGGTAATTGCCTCTGTGTTTTTTTTTTTCCCTCTGGCAACTGCCTGACTAGAAAGCTCCATGTTAGCCTTTTATTCCCACATGCCTTAAAGCAGAGATGAAAATTTAATTAGAGGTGTGAACTGAAGGTGTTTGTTGTTGTTGTTTCTCTTGAGAAGAAAGTGTTGAGAAGAGACAGAGGGAGGAAGAAAAGGGAGGAGACTGAGTCCGAGCTCTGTCAAGTACACGGGCTTCTAAGTCTTTCCACGCAGATGAGAAGCGGTTCTCAGCACTGTTATAACAGTCCCCATGCTGCCTAGATCCCAGGGTTCACACAATTATTGTCACTTATTCTGAATCCGGTAGCTTTCCATGGAGGTTATTCTGTTCCTTGAATGAGACTCCACAGAACAGATATTCTGGTGATTAAAGGTCTGCAGGTACTTTCTGAAAAGACAGGGGCCTTTCCAGGCATTTTACTCACATCTGCAAGACATGTAGCTGTAAGGACTGGACCATTTGATTTTGCTGCACTGGTAAACTAATCGGTTTATCTATGTATGCCTAAAGGGCATACAACCAAGACAACTGTTTCTGCAGGATGTAGGGTGTTGAATTTCTCTAAGATTTTCTGCAGAATCAGCGATAGCACATCTTGCACTCCATTCAGTGCAAACTTGTCTGCTGGAGCAAACCTTGCAGAAGTTGATCTGTGGTTTGTTTTCCAATATGCCACATTCTCCTAGTATTATTGGCAGATTTGGGAGCTGCATAGATGGAGAATGATTGTTGCTCTGTAAATACAACGATGGGGTTATCTTACAGATCATTCCTGTACAATGACATCCAGTTTTAAACAATGGTTTGTGTGGATGACTTCATAAGCACCATCTAAAATTGATACCTCACTGGTGGTTATATGAGATCTCTGCTACTTCAGTCATACCACACCTAAAACCAGGATATTTCTTATGGTGGAGATGGTTTTCTCTCATTTTGTGAAAGCAGAGCACAGCTGAGGAAAGAGCTCTGTACTCTAGTCTGCATGAGGTGATTTTTTTTTTTTATTTTTTTACAATAAAGCTCCCCTTGGTCTCTGATTTGCCCGGACCATTATTTTTAGATGTGGTTAAACACTTTTGCAAATGTCGTTTCTAGGCAACCTGTAAGGCTCTTATGAGCTACCTTGCTTAATTATGACCTACTTCTGGTACTGTGTCCAGGTTTCTGAATATGTATTAAGGTTGGTTGCTGGATCAATCTGGATAGGGGGAGGAAGGTGTAAGAGATTTATTTATAAATCATAAGTTTCAGCTTACAGTGACCCAAAGGTGTCATACTCTGGTGACTCTAACAACCTTATGTGCGGTTGGATTCTATAGACAAATACCCTGTTTTGCATATGCCCCTGGCTGATTTTTGTCTTTGTAGATGTTACATTTGGGGGATTTTTATCCTTGTAGATGTTACATCTGAGGTATGTGGGTGGAAAACAGAGTATAGTCTCATGCAGCACCTTTTCTCTGGGTGGTGAACTGAGGTATGTGGGTGGAAAACACAGGATATCCTCATGCAACATCTCTTCTCTGGATAAACAGAGGGCTGCAATCCCAATAATTTTTCCAGTATTGATTTCACTTTAAAACATTTTGGAGCTCAACCCTGTTGCCCAGTAACCCTCAGTAATAGGGGCCACATTTCCCTGGAGTTTTCCTGAAGAAGTGGGTTTGAAAAAGAGGTGAATAACACTTTCTGCTTCTAGTTAACAGCACTGAATTTCTGGGCCCAGCACGTGCTGGGTTGTTATCTGTACTGATATATGAAAACTTTAACTGAAGCTCAAAGGGAGGCTGTGGGTTTTGGAATATAATTAGAGCTTCTGACCTGCTAATACTTCTGTGAAAGGCAAGGGTTTGGCTCAGGTCTTTGTGGGCTACCTGAAAGGAGAATGTCTGTCAGTTCCACTGGCTCAAGGCCTGGATGCTATGGCAGATCAAAGAAAAAGATATCAAGGATGAATAGAACATAATTTCAATTCTACTCTGAGCTAATTTATTCATTTTCTCTATTCTACAAATGTATGTTGAGGCAGTTACTGCAACTCCAATGGCTTCAAGTAGTGGCTGGAGCTATTTCTGTAGTCAGCGTCAGTTGGAGACAACATCACTCAAGACCACTAGATTTCTTCAAAGAGCGAATCCTAAGATAAAAAGATTTTCAGTCAGAGAGTTTAAGAAGTGGTTGAGTAAATCAGAAGAACCTGAAATCAAATGAACTTCTTTGATGAAGAAGAATCTATAAGAGGGCAATTAGACAGTGGTAGACTGTAACCCTACTCGAAGGCACTCTGGAGTAAGAAGAGGCTCCTGTCTTTTAGTGTATCTGTTGAAATGTTAACTGGACTGGGCCACTCCAAGCCATCCCTTTGCAACTGCTGTTTTCTCAGTGTGGTGTATGCCTTCAGGACTCACGAACTCAAGGCAGGGAATTATCTTGGCACCAGAGTAGCAGAGAAGGCAGCAGCAATGGGTGAAAGCATGTACCTGCCATCCAAGAAAATTAGTTTTCCATCTCTTTGGAGTGTGAATGCATGACGGGAAGGGAAAAGATGCAGGTTCTTGCCTTGCCTGACCAATGGTCTACCTCTATGTACTACTCAACTGGGAGTTTCGTTTCAATGGTCCTTTGTTTCAGCCCAGTTGGAAGTAGAGCTGGATTCTGCCTATCTGAGCAATCCTGACATTTGGGAAAACCAAGTTCAACATCCAAATTCCATACCCAGGGCTTTTTCTCTTTGAAAACACATGGCTAAAAAGTACCTAGATCCATCCCCAACTCAGGTTTCCTGAGACAGATGAGGTTTAATTGTGACAGGGGAATTAGCCTGGGAAATGGGGACAGACTACTAGGCTTTTGTAGAAACCATCATGAGTCAGTCTGTGGTTCTCAAACAGGGTGGATGCTTTTCAGGAGTCAGTATTTGAGTCTGTCACAGCCCAGATCTGGTCAGAGCATCTTCTTTCTCTCCCTATGGAAAGAGAGGAAAAAAATGGGATTCTCGTCTGACTTCTGTTATAAAAGTCCATAGGTTTTGCTGAATTCACATTAGAGCAGCTTCAGATCTGCATCTTTTCAAGTTTATTTCAAATGTCCCCTTTGAGCCTAGAAGTCTGGCCAACTGGGGAGCATTTGATGCAATCTCCAAGCAATACAAAGGGGAGCCTGTTCTAATTGAGACTGTCTTGTTAGCATTCAGCACCACACTGAAAAGATGACAAAGGGTCGTGGCTGACCTTTCATTTCTCTCTATGGTGCCAAGCTTATGATAACACTTGTTTGAACTTCATTAACACTGTTTAATTGCTTGCATGGCAATCAATACGATGTTTTCCTACCAAAGTCTGTCATGGAGGCAGGGATGTGGGAAATAGAAAAGGAATGGATCACAAAAAGCAGAATCCAAGGAGTGTTTCCATTGCACGCTGGTGCCCAGAATACCTGCAGTGCAGCAAAGGGAAGAAGGGACTTGGGTTCCCTTTGACTGCCTACTGTGCATAAAGAATAACCCCTCAAAGACAAGCTGAAACTCAACAGAGACATTGGAAATATTCTTATGCCTCTAAGAATCTTCCAGCAAAGAACTTTCAAAATAGGTTTGTCAGGCCTGGGACTAAAAGAGGTTTAAAGTGAACTGATCTGTGGGATTCAGAATTATGACATCTGCAATTTATGATCTTAACCTGAGTACAAAAACTAACTGACCTAGCTGTTGCAACCCAGTCTTGGGTCCCTGATCTCACCTACCTCCCCTTCTTGCAACAACTATTGTTTTCTTGACATTACCCTTCTGAAGTCAAGGTCTTAAGCTTGTTAGAAAATGTGAGGGCAGTGTTTCTAGAATATGCAGCATGGATAGTCTGTCCCCATTCTGGATCTAATGTACATCACTTGGTAGCCTCTGATTTCAGGATTCTGTGTTCAACAGCTTGTTTGGTCTCTTCCAGTCCACTGCTTATGGTGTCTGTTGACAATTCTGTAAAATAGACTGATTTAATACAATAAAGATTATATACTTCACAAACCCTGATGTTGTAAGTTACTGAGGCTTTAAACAGAAACATTGGGGTGGCATTTTAGCTCCATGGGCTTTAAAAGAAAGCATCAAATGGCAGGTGGTAATCTTGACTCCACTTCAAAAAATGTAATCTTCTGCATCCCCTTTCCTTCCCAGAAAGAGGGCTCAAAATATAACATACCAAAGGTCAAGGGTGGAGGGTGCTGTCAGTAGAGATAATAAAAAACAGTGCTGGAAAGGGCCTCTAGAGGTCAACCCACCCAGCTCCTGCTTCAGGGCAGGATCAGCTCTGTCTAAAGCCTTCCTGACAGATGCTTGTCTACACTGCTCTTAAAGACCTCCAATGCCTGAGCCCCCCCTCACCTCAGGCAATCCGTTCCTCTGCTTCCCTGTCCTTCCCATCAGAGCATTTTCCCTGATGGCCAGCCTAAATCTCCCTGGCTGCAATTAAAGCCCATGCCATCTCATCACATCCCCAGGGGCATCCCCTGCTTCTCTGCCACAGCTTTTGCCACGTCTGGAGACTGTTAGCCTGAGTTTCCTTGCTCTTTTCATCTCTAAAAGGCTCCTGTTATTTCCTCATAGCAGTAAAACATAGCTCTTACACAGTGCAGTCTTCGGTAGGCAGGATGAAGAAAATGTCTTTACTCAGAGGGTACAGCCTCAAACCCACACGGACTCTGCATTGAGCCAATGCTGGCTGCTTTCTTCTCCCAGAGAAACTACCTGTGCTCATATTCATTCTTCAGTCACTGGCTCAGTGCCTCCCACCCATTCTCTATCGTTTATTCTGAGACAGAAAGGAGCCAAAAAAATGCCATGCACATGCAAAAGAAAATCAGTGCCCTAGGGGATACGTACACAGACAGAATCCTTCCCTAGAGCATTTCCTGGCGAATCTCTCCATCTGAAGATTTGACAGGCCTCGAGCTAACTTTGGAGGCAGGACCTTTTGTTTAGCTGTCATGCTCTTCGTGCCAAAGTCCGATAACTGTCCAACAGCCTGGCCTTGACCCTCTCTCTAAAACCAGATCAATAGGGAGTAACAGAGTTTTGCAGCTGCCCGCAGCTGAATCAGCACAGACATAAACTTCTGCAGCTCACACGCCTCCCAGCAAACTGAAACTGCCATGTTCTGTCCACAGAAGAACCGGCAGCATGCCCTTGAACTGCTTCACTTGTTTCCATAAAAGCGCTGGCTGCAAGGTTGTTCCCAAGCTTTTCTTCAGCCTTTTCTGATCTAGCTGTCCCCCATATCCCTTTCATACATCTCTTCCTCCTCCAGTGGTCCGGATACAGCCGGCTATTGCATAACCCTAATTATGTTATTGCTGTAATTGCATCTGCCGTCTGCAGCACATGGATTTGTTACAAGCTTTTCATATGCTAAAATGATTATTAATGAGAGTAGTCCCAACCCAGAGACGGCACAACAACAGCCATGACAAAAAGATCTTTTGGAAGGCAATTAGCTCCATGCTAAGCTGTCTAAACCACAGCAGTGCTGGAAAATTTCAGACTGGAGAGGAAGTACTGGCAACAGGGCTTTTCTCTTCTCCTTTGATGAGTTAATGAGTTACTGAGTGGCAGCAAATACAGTCATGCTTGTGAAGCAGCTCCAGTAAGGAGCCTTTTCTGTCTGGTACCTAAGGCAAGAGCATTTACCCTGCCCCTGGCCTAAGCAGAGGGTAAGCTATATTCCCAGGTCACTGCTGCATTGCTTTCCTTAGAGGAAAAGAAAAAAAAAAGAAAGACTTCACAGGGAAAGAGGAGGATGTGTAAGGAGCAAGAACAGTTTTTTCTCAAGGCTAGGAGGGAGCATCACTGTACCTCAGTGTGTACAAAATCCTTCCCCCTCTAAGCATGGCAGTGGAGGGTCTCATGGGCTCTTCTGTTCAAGCCAGGCTGGGGTGAGTTGCAGTCCTAACGACACCTGTTAAGTCACCTCCTATGATCTAGTCATCTTCACGTTCTCCATTTGAGTCACCCATGTGCCTGAGTGAGGGCCGATGCAGATTCCCCCAAAGTGCTTGAGGGTTTCATAGCTTCTGATGTCTAATGCATGAATTTCCTGCCACATCAGAGAGTGAGCAGCCTTGAGATACAAACCCAGTCTCCGCCTGTGATTCAGGAGAAACTCAAGCCCTGAAGGGAGGATCTTTTGATATGCATCTAGGGATCTCCTGGAAACAGCTGGACAGGGACCCACTGGAGATGACTTGAACTAGAACACAGAAGAAGGAGCAAATCTGGAGCATCAGGGCAGTGTAGTGCATGCCTGACCAAGTCGTCACCCTCTTCTACTTTTAACCTCAGTCATGAATCCATGGAGGCAGTCTAAGCTGGATTTGCTGCTTTATTATCTTTCTGTCTCATTCAGTGGGAATCTGGCCTAGTCTGGCATTCACAACCTCCCAGCGGCTAAAGCTGCCCCTGGGGCTGTGGAAAGGTGAGTCCATGACCTGTCCATGTCTCAGGTGATCCATGAGACCTCTCCCTCACCCTTAGCTTTGGTGTGCGCACAGAAGCAGCCTGGTGAGAGCAGTCTCTCCCCGTGCTGCCTCGCAACTCAGCTTTGGTATAAGTGAGAGTAGTCAGCAGCGCATCAGCAGTTTTGCAAACGCTGGCAGTGAAAATTCAAGAATCTCTGGGGTCCAGTGACAGTTTCTCAGTGGTTCTGAAGACATCATATGCCATCATATGTAAATGACAGAGAGGCCCTAAGTACCTCTGAGGATCTGGGCTCAAATGAAAGGTAAATAGAGACTCAGCAGGGATATTGATCCCTGCTAAGATGCTTTAATATACACATTTATAGTTTCTTAGATAGTGCACTGATGGCTTCATTAGAAACACATCAGTATAAATAATAAGTTGTTTGGTCATGGCAGAGTTCTGATGGAAGGAGATTATATGTCTTCTCCCTGTACTAGCAACCAGATTTGGTTGTTTGATTACTGGCACATGCTGTGCCTCCCCTCTCCCTCCCTCCCCAAGTAAATGCTGTGGGTTTTTTTCTTTTTCTTTTTCTTTCCCTGCAAGTAAACACTTCCAAAATATCTTGGGTTGCAGTCTTAGTACTTGTCAACTGTGTGATGTGGCTGACTTGAGCCTGGGGAGACTGGAGGGCTTTGGTGTGGTGATGGGTGGTGGCCCATGAACCCAGCACACAGAGATCATGGCTTGAGAGTTTGCCATGGTTGGAGAAAAAGCCCTGAAAATCAGATCACTGCATCCTCTCCTCCCCTCTAGGGAGCATTGTGTGTTGCTTTTCGTTGTTTTGTTGTTTAGCTGAGTCATGGAAGTTTTGTGATGCTGGAAAAAATATCTCTGCGGGGCTGGGAAAAGGAATGGGAGGCTTTCAGACTCTTGTGAGTTGCAGACCCAGGGGAGTGTTGCTCCAAGTGAAAGGGAGACAGAAGGAGAAACTTGGAGAAGCAGATGGTGTGTGCCTGTGTGCTTCACTTTACAGAAGGGCCCCATCCCTGCACCCAGTATCCCACCACCTTTTGATGACAAGCAGAACTAGAGAGAAAAAGAAGGATTTCAACTGGTTGTCAGAGCCAGACTGTCAAACACAGCACAGTGCTGCTGCTTTACTCCACTGGCCTCATTTACTTTTGCTATGATGTAATGCCCTTCACTTCTCATTTCATCCAGCAGGAGGATGCCTATGCAATATTCATAAGGAGTTGGGCTCCCCTCCATGGGCTCTTCTTAGGCACCATAAATCAATGTATTTCATTGCACTGCAGGCTCTTTTTCCCTACAAGTCCGTGAACCATGCTGGCTACACAAGGATGTACTTTCCCTTGGTTATCAAATCATGCCTTGTTTTTTGGTCATAGGACTCTGGTTCTCAAGAATGTGCTCCAGCAAAAAGGAGTCTGAAATAGCACATCCAGGGATGCTACCAGTATGTTACAGTATCTCTTGTCATAATGCAGATGCGGCAGATGTCAGACTTTATCCAGCTGCTGATGGTGAGAGCTGCTGGAGTTTGCTGGGAGTGGCAAAGCTCTAGAAATGCCTGTTCATGCTGATCACTGATTTCTTCTGAAGGTAGCTCTGCAGGACAGGTCCTCATGGGGGGTCGTGAGATTCCGGATGGCTCTTTCCCTCAGAAAGAGTTCAGGCCCACTCGGGAGTAGGCAGCATGTAAAGAGAAATCAGGATGAAATCAAGTCCAGACCACTCATTGCTGGAGAACTGGGAGTGGGCAATAGCTGGACCATGGGACTGGGAATTTTGACTGTTTCTGAGCCCAGAAGACAAGCAGCTAGAACTCCAGGGAGAATAATTTTGTTTTGTGTACTGGAAGTTTCAGTAAAGTTGACAAACTTTGAATGAGTTTGTATGATGAACCAGAGACTAAATCTGGAAGCAGTCAGACTAGAAGACTACACACAGAGCTGGCTGGCTCCTATGCCTTTCTCTGCCCAAGGGCAAGGATCAATATATCAATTCCTCCCTCTGCAAAACCAGGACAGTAACTGAGACCCACTCATTGCAGTAAATTGGGAAGGGACTGGGAGGCATAAAACCAGACTGAGGCCAATACTGGAGCTTTCTGGTGTGCATGAGTTTCCTCTCAGTGCTCTTGCACTGGGTCTTCTTTCGCAGGAGACTCAGACAGCTGCTTGTCCCACTCTGTCATAGAAAGTATTTTCCCACTTGTCTCTCTGAAGGAGCCTTATCATACAGCACTTCAGTGTCCAATTTCTCTGCAGTGGAAGACAGCCTCCAGCGCAGCAGGTGTCTTGACGCTGTTTACAGGACACCTGTCAGCTCTTTCGTCTCCCCGTCCCCTCTGCCTCCTAATTATAAAATTGTGGATCACTGCAGCAATGGGCTTCTTTTTTTTTTTTCTTCTTCTTCTTGTGCACAAAATGTCAAATTGCAGAAATTAAAAATGTAAATGATGGTGTCTAATTAACCAGTTGACAGCAGAGCACAGCTGCAAGTGACAGTGACTGATTACCTTCCACAAACCTTGTCCTCCAAGACCTGTCTTACCCGGGGGACGAAGGACAGTGAAAATAGCAACTTTCTTAAAGAGACATTGCTCCACTGATGAAGCCTGATGCATGGGCAACAGTTATAGGGGGCTCCATGTCCTATGGATAAAGTCCCAGTTCCCTTGAACTCAAGGGGAAAAGCTTTGACTCCTAAGGGAGGCTGATTTTCCCCAACCAGAGTGGGGATGAAGGCATTAAAGCTTGTTGCCTTGAATTGTGATAGCAGGCTAGCTTAAAGTTTGAGGCAAAACCAAGGTGCTGAGAAGCAGAGAAGTCCCTGGGATAAACCGGATTGTGTGGGGGGAGGTGGACAATGTTAGCCATGGATGCAGATGAACAAGTGTGAGTGGCATAGGCAGGCATACGAAGGGATTTTGGTGCATGGGAGTGAGAGCAGGAGCTCCAAGTGAGTGGGGAGATCAGTGTGACTTCTCTGCAGGATTGGAGGCAATGCTCAAAGGCCTTGAAGGCTGATGAAGGAATCCAGCAGCAACAGGTATGGCCTACTTCTTTGATGGCATGGAGAAAGTTTGCAGGATGCTCTTTGGGGTTTCAGTCTCAGAATAGGGTCAAATGATTTCAATACAAATCTGGTATTCAGGAACTAGTGGTTCAGCTCTAAGTTCTGCTTTTGGCTAAGTCACTTCCTTGCTGTAAAAGAAGAGCATGACCAAGTATTTCATTCATGCATGGGAAGAACCTGAAAGACACTGAGAAGCGTGTCCCTCCTCTTTGTGCTGTTGGCTTTCAGCTCGTGACTGCCTATTCTCTCCTGCCCAAGAAACACCTTCAATTCTCTCTTGCAGGTACTACTCAGACATCGCCAAAATGCCAGCAATCAGTGACCAGGACATGAATGCATACTTGGCTGAGCAGTCTCGCATGCACATGAATGAGTTCAACACTATGAGTGCACTCTCAGAGATATATTCCTACGTTGGCAAGTACAGTGAGGAGGTAAGAGCACTGGAGCAGGGGAAAGTAGTTCTGCAGAGCCATGGGGCAGCCCACCCATTTTCAGGGACCAGCATGTGTCACAGTTCCCTGCCTTCATCCTTGCTAGGGGTCTGATGGATTTAAGGAATGGAAAGCAAGGGCGGGTACCTGAAAGGGGGGGCCCTGGGATTATTGAGTCCCCTCAACCCTCTTCCATCTGGCTCCCTGTTCTGTTTGTATCCTACTGTCGGTTCATCAGATTTAGCTGGTGCGCAATAGTTAATGTCAGGTGTTACCTTGCTATGGGGAAGCCCTATGTGATCTTTGCATCATACGTGATCAAAGGCAAATATAAGGAACAGCTTTGCTCTAGATGCAATGTACAGAGACAAACAGAAGCTGGCTGCAATTCTGTGAGGGTCCAGCTGACCACTGGGGGATGTTGGCCAGGGAGGAGAAGCTTAGGAGAAGTTTGTCATAAAGTCAACCAGAAAATCATACTTACTAATTAAGAGAAGTCATGGCTGGCTGAGATATTCCACCTTGTATCTACTGATAGACTCCACCAATAAGGATTTCTAGGGAAAATCAACCAATTTGTTCACAGTTTGGACATAGATACAGACAAAAATGGGAGTAAAGACAGCAGTTCTTTGCTCAACATTTCTGTGTAAGTTTGGTGTTTGTCTAACAGCATCGGCTAGTGTAAGCCAAGTCTCTGCAAACTTTCTGCACCAGTGCTCTGCCAACCCCCTTCTAATCCCACTTTCTAAGGCAGAGCTACCACCCTGCCTGGCAGGAGCAACCTGAGGCACAGCTTGATCCTTCAGGGCCAAAACACTCTGCCATTGCATCCCAGATTTTGGCAGCTGAACCCCATTTCTCTGTTCTCCTGCTGTTACTCAGGCAGCTCCATCCTGTTTTGCAAGAACTTTACTGTCCAAAACTAAGGGTCAGGATCCATTTAACTTCAGTCCACTCAGCATGTAGGCATCTGGTTTACTGTTATCACCTATATTCCCTCTGTAAGCAGTGGAAAACCTGCCTCCAGGGAGCAGTTTGTCCAGACTATCTTGGACATCTTAGATGGTTTGGATCAATCTCTGGAGATGCTAGTCTTTTCTCTGTGGGCTAAAAGGGAAGGCTGGAAACCTCATGTAGACTACAGGTAGATTTACCTCATCCAGCTTAAATATCTAGAATGAAGTTATTTGCATCTTAGCCTGTGTCTAGGTTCCCATTACACACAATGTAGACCTGGGACAGTACTTAGTTATTTAAATATATGTGCCCAGGGCCATTTCAGATGCTCTAAAGCATCTAAGAAGGGGCCAACAGGTATGATACAGTATTTAAAGGTGTCCTGCATGGTTCTGGATGCTGAAGGCCAGGTGAGATACCCTAGGGCATGTCAAGTGGCATGGTCATCTGGGTATAGGCAATGAGTCAAGCAAGCCACCAAATAACTGGAAGTTCAAGATGAGAATCCATTTGATCACTTCCAATAAAGAGATCTGCATTTAGTCAAATCAACCTCAAACTGCCTTCACAGTTCTCTGCTGACCAACTTGCTTTGCACGATGTAAGCTAACCCTAGGGCCCACCTCAGGGACAGCTGACCCTCATCTGTTACTGTAGGATATTGGATTTGGTCCTTCTGGGCAGAAAAAAAGCGCCACATCATTTCTTTCTCTCTCTTGCTGCAGATTCTTGGAGCCCTTGATCAAGACGACCAGGCTGGGAAACAGAAACTTGCCTACAAACTTGAACAAGTCATAACCCTCATGAGCATAGACAGCTGAGAACTGTCCTGCCAGGGACACCCTGGGAGGGATAAACCAAGTCGTGCCTCAGTCAAGATCATCATCTTTACCAAGTGCAAGTTTTGATTGGCTGGAAGCAGTCACTGAACAGCTCTCGCTCTTCTCTTTCTCTCTCTCTCATTTCTTTCTCTTTCAAAAATCTATGGACAAAGCGACAAAGCCCCAGGGGTGAAAAGGAAAAGATTGCAGAGGAATCTCGGCTCTGGGGATATCAAGACATTCAGGTGGAGCTCTTCTTTTTACAGCTTGCCCTCTGCCCTTGATCTAAAGAAAAACTATAAAAACAAACAAACAAAAACCCTCCCCCAACATTGAATCATCAGTCTGCAGATGCAAAATTGGGAGGTCACCTCTGTCATGCTGCTTTAACTGTCCTCCTAGGGCTGTAGCCTCTGGAGTGGACACGGAAATGAACTCAGTATTACTAAAATTCTCACTGAGGGGAACGCAGCCTGCCTGCAGGGATCCTGGAGGACAGGAGCAAAAGGAGATCCTCTCCAGCAGAGCCATTGAAACTCTATCTCTTGGTAGCAACCCACTGGGAGAGGAATTCAAACCTCCCCGAAAAACACCACAGCTCAGCTCAGAGTGGGACCATTGTGGCTCTTTTCTGCCTGGGCAAACAGCGGTGTAGAGCTGCTCTCTTGGGGCAGGGGAAGGGTCAAGAGGGGAGGAGGAGACCGATGCTCCCCTGCCCACGTTTCATATGGTTATTCTTATTTTTCAAAGAAACCTGTGTTCCCCTCCATCTTTCCCATTGTGTCCTGTTGGTCATAGCACTGCGACAAAAATGCTCTTTCTGCTCAGTGGCATCCTGTTGGTGGTGATTCTGTTCCTTCTGGCAATGGACAGTGCAGCGTCTCCCTCATCCCCACCTCAGCTTGGAAAACAAAAGACACAAGTCTCAAATTGTTCCGGATGAGGTGCTTGGCCTCAAAAACCAACCAGAGGGATTTTTTTTTAAGCTGTTTGTTCTTTCCCTTTTGTTTCCTGAACTGGAACACTACTAGTGTTTTTTTCATGGTGGAATACCAGGAGCATACTGAAGGGCTTGCTATGAAGCAAAGTGGTATATAGAACTGATTGTAGAAGCTTCCTTCAAATCCACCGCTAAGAGGAAATGTCACACATTTTGGAAAGAAATCTGGGAGGAAATGCAAATGAAACACCCCTCATCTGCCATTTGGTGCCAACTTCTGGACCTTCCTTTTATCCATTTCTGGAACCAACCGGCCCTGCTGAAGGCACAGCTGGTGCTTGGGAAGGATTTGCCACCTCTTTGCACTTCAGAGATCACTGTCATCACAGAACAAGGATGGGTGATTACCCCTTCATTCCTCTGCTCAGCTCCTTCAGAGCAACTACATCTCAGTCTGCTTCATAGCCAACTGAATAGGAGTGAGCTCCTGCCTCTCTTCTGCATTTGGTTGTTTTTTCATACAATTGTCAATGTGGTTCAGTGTCATGGGAGCAGCAGCCCTGCAGAGCCACAAGGAATGTGGACAACCTCGCTCCTGGTACAACACAGAGGCAAGAGCCGAGTGTGCATTCGTCTCACCAGAAATGAACGGTGCACACTAGCAGATGCAGGAATGGTTTGATGCTGTGAAGAACGAGCTCTCATCCATCTTGTGCCATCCTCAGGAGGACAGCCTGGATCTACTTTGCAGGTGGAGGGAGGAGGGGTACAGACAGGATGTGTAAATTGATTATGGAGTGAGTGTATTTGGTTTTACTCATGTATCTTGCTAGCAAACCGTAACGGCTACACAGCAACTAATCACTAGTGGATGTGATGGGGGACGTGGTGCAAACAGGAGTAGGTTAGGAAGTGGATTTCGTTCAGCCAAGCACCTAAATATGTAGGCAGGTCTTTCTAAAACCACTTGAAGAACAACAGTCCAAAATTGGGTGTTGGGGGGGGGAGAATATCACAAGATTCATATTGAAACAGCAAACTTAGGGACACGTCTTGGTTTTAAAACCCCAGACATTTCTCTCTTGATTATAATTATTATTATTTTGTGTGTGTGTGTGTGTGTGTGTGTGTGCGTGCGTATCTCTGTGTGTGTGTGTGTGTGTGTGTGTGTGTGTGTGTGTGTGATTTCCTTTTTAATTTTGCTTGCTTTCTGTTTGATTGCTGAGCTGATGGACTTATCATGCACCTTATGGACATCTCAGCATTTTTGAGAGGCCTGCACACTGGGGCTGATTTGGGCTCAGTTGGTTCTGCCATGGTTTTGTTGATCCATTTAGTAGTGTTGGCGCATGTTCCAGATCCATTGATTATGGCTGTGAAAGTGGGGTGGAAGTCCCACCAGAGCCAGCGATAAGAAAATTACAACAACAACACAAACACAATATTTTTTATAAGTACATAAAAGGAAAATTAAAAAAAAAAAGAAAGAAACCAAAGGTTTTGACAAACAAAGTGCCACAAATGATAAATATGGACCCTATTGTCATGCCTTGTACACACAGCTGGATGGTAGGAGTCTAAGGGCAAATAGCTGGCTTGGAGGGAAGTGGTTATGAGTGATGGGCTACACTGCCTGGACATGTGCACATGAAAGGAGGAAGAAGCTGTTTAAAAAAATAAAAGAAGGTATCAAAGTGAACTGGTGTAATCCTGCACTGTTACAGATGTCACAGGGGAAATCTGAGACTCACCCTGCTTATTTTTAATGTTTTCAGGGCTGTTTTTTTTATTATTATGATGATGATGATTGTTTTCCATTGTTATTATTTTATTTCTTCTTGCTGGTACGGAATTTTTCAACTGTAGAATATATATATATATATTTCAAGAAAAACTTGAACACCTCAGAGACACTGAGAATGAAACATTTATGGGAAATGGGAAGTGCCATGAGATGGGTATCTTATCCCTTCCCAAGTTCCCATTTAGGCATTTCCTTTTTCTCCCCACCTTCTTCTCTCCCCTGTCCCCAGGATTTAAAAGAAAATCCGTATTTTGATTCTCTTTCTTCTCCTCTATTTTTTTTTTTTTGGTGTTTGAGCTGGTTTTGGTTTTTGCTTGGAAAATGTGCCAGAATTGTGATGTAAATGCGTAGGCTTCCTGCCCTGTCCCCTTTGGTGCCCTCTCCATTCCAGATGTTGTCCCAACCCCCCTAGTCTACAAGAGGTCTCGGCATCTTTCTTCTCAGCCTCGCCTGTTGAGCTAATTATTTTTGTAAGTGCATGTAAAATACAATTAAAAACAAAGACACAGGCAGAAGAAGAATAAGCCCTGCTATGACATGGGTGAGTTCTTTTCTCCCTTCCTTTGCCTTGTTTCTCCTCAGTCCTCTCTTTTCCACGCTTAACCACAAGTGCCCGATGTAAGTGGTATTTCACACCATTTTTCAAACCATGCAGAGACACCTGGAGCCAAAGTCCCTAGAAGTCAATGGACAAACTCCTAACACTCATAATATGCCAGACGATTTGCTGATCTTTATGGGTATTTCTTAAAAACTGCAATCAAGATAATGAAAGCTGACACTCGCAGTACCATCAGGAATGGGGAAAGGCAACTCCTGAAGACTGTGCGTGGTCCTATTGAGAGAGCTAGGATTATTTCTTCACTGCAGAGTTTGCTCTGGGAATTTGCAGCTGGGTTAGAGGAACTAAAGGTGGATAGCCACTCTGCGAACATGTGGTGTCCTCCCTGTGAGTATATCCACCCATCAATGTCAAAATGAGATCTGAGGCATAATCCATCATTTCTCCTGCTGTCACAGACTGAGCCTTCCAGTAAAAGGTGTTATGGGAATAGCTGGATTTTTGTCTGCAGCAAGATGCTAGAAAGTCTTAGCACTTGAACAGACAGACAGACACTAGAACTATGGAAAAGGAGAAATGTGTAAACTAAGGGCACTCTCCTCACCCAACATGCCTCAATCCTTCTCTTCCCCCTCCTAGTCCTGTCCTGAACATATTTGAAGGTTTGATGCAATCTAGCATACACCAGCCTAGCCCAGTTGGCTTAATAGTGCTATACAAATATTCACCAGCTGTTGTTTCACTACTGCAGTTGTCTTATATCACTCCTGCACTGGAGCCCATAAAAAATGTTATGACCTAACGAAGATTTACCAGCGGACTTTTGGTGAATGTTTATTTTAGTCAAAAGGTCATTACCAAAATTGTCAGAGCTTATGTACAGGCACCAAAATTGTCAGATCTTATGCACAGGCCCACAAGGAAGTTATTACCATGAGGGGAAAGAGCCCAAACAGATCACATTGCTGCCATTATTATTTCTAATAATGTTATTGACAACTGATAGATGGTGTTTTAAAAATCCATCGGCCACTCTCACTGTGCAGTCAGTCAACACGAAGATTACACAGCAACCCAAGCACTGAACAGCTAATATCAAGAAGAAAATGGTTCAAGAGTAAGCCAAAACACACAATGTACATCTGCCCTTTGGCTTTAGCAAAGGGCTATGGAAAGACAGTGTGCAAGACTCTTCCAAAGGAAGTCTGGAAACCTGAAAACACTGAGTCCTGTGGCCCCTTTCAGCAAAGCATATGAAGCTCCTTGAAGCAGCTTCAAGCCCAGAGGACGTCTCTCACCGAAAGAAAAGGCTGGGCTGCTAGAGATGACCTGGATTCCTCTCCCATGTTTCCAAGGCATCATTAAGACAAGTCATCTTTCACCCTTCCCAGCAGCCTGTAGCAGAATAACTCATCGAAGCAGATGAGTTATTCAGCAGATGAGAGAAGATGCCTCTTACATCCTGGAGAGCTTCCTCAGTGCTGTAAAAGGAATGAGAGAGGAAGAAAACTCATCCTGTTTCCAAAACTCCTATGGCAGGTTCTAGCGTGCAAGAGGTAAGATCCTCCACAGAAGTCTGGTGCTTTCTGTGTGAGCAGTGTCCACTGATGGTAGGGGAAGATGCCACATCCAGATAAGCACCTGCCTGTAACCCTGCCTGTCCCAACAAGGCATTTTTGGTCCCTTTCCTCTCTTTGGTTCAGCATGTGGCTGAAGGAGTCAGACAGAGGGCATTGGATAGAAATGTGCATGTGGGTCCCACCAGGTTTGTGTAGGTTTTGGGTGTCTCACCAAGAATTGCATCCAGGGGATGCCAGTCTGCATTTTTCCCAGCCACAGACAAGCAAATCAGTGTAAAAATCAGCTCTCAGATGAGTGCTGTCCTCTGAACTGCTCTGGGCCTCTGGCAGCCTCTTCTCCTGGGATGACCAGGAGGGGCTAGGAAATGGAGCTCCTTCTCCAAGCTAGGGAGCTACAATTATTTATACAGTAGATCATTTTCTGATGTTGTCATAGACCTCACCTTGACAACTGTTGGACAGGGAAGAACTGGCATAGTCTTGGTGATGCCAGTACAATTTGCTCCGTGCATTTGATGAGCAGTAGATTTGTCCTCTGGGGCAGGTGGACATCTGGGGCTGTCCTAGCTCTTGTGGTCCTAGCTTGGTGTGCTGGGGAGCAACCCTTTTCCTAAAACTGATGAAGTGAGTGAGCCTCCATGTCATGGTGTGAACCTCAGCCTCCTGGCCACTCTCAGCCTGAGTTTCTCCACTTTGTGCCTGGTGCCATCTCCATTTCTGAATGGCATCAGGTCCTTGCAGCCTGGCAGTTTTTCCCCACCATTGCCATTGTGCAATGTCCCTTCCCCTTTGAAAGTTGTGTTCTGTCTTATAGGGGACAACCATCGTGCAGGGAACACTTTGAAACTGGAGCTGGCCAGCCATGGGACAGCTCAGTTCTTTGCACTGTTAGAGAAGTACTCAAGGGGGCACAGGCTTACAAGGAATTAATTTCCTGAAGGATGTCAAAAAAGGAAAAAAAGATTCACACATTGAAAAAATGAACCCCTCCCCTCCCCCCCCCAAAAACCCACCCTAGCAAGGATATAAAGCTGCTTAGTCTAATCAACCAGTCACTTGTGTGTTTTCTGTTGTCATTGTTGTTGTTCATTCATTGATGCTTTTTTTCTTTTTTCTTTTTTTTTTTTAATCTTCTGTTCTAAAATTGGAGAGTTTACCTCAAGAATTTTTTTCTGCTTGGAAACAGATCACCTCAAAGACATTCACAGCAGAGAGCAGTGTATAGGGAAGTTCAGTAAAGGGAACCTGGATGTGGAAAACAGGGGGGAAAAAAATGTAGATTTTTGCTTCTTTCCGCATTCCCTTCTCTTGACAACGTAGTGTGGTGGGACTCCTTGACTCTGAGGGCAGCATCTCCCAGCAGGAAAGGTTGCTCTTCACTTTCAGATAGACTGAGACACAAGAGCCAGCTGAAGAAATCGAGGCACATGTCTGAGCTTACAGTCCTTTCTGAAAGCCACTTTTTCCCAGCTGTCTCCACCACATTAGGCCACGTCAGACACCATTGCTTAATCTGCTTCTAGATGGTCGGGGTAGTGTCCAAATGGATTAAGGAAATACTTTAAAGAAACTTGGTGTTACTTAAAATTTCTTCACTGTTCTTTTTTCCATTCCCTGAAGCAAACCCACTTTCCAGCCCAGAGTGGTCTGCAGAAACAGAGATTAGGTGCTAGCTAAATGGTCCCAGCATTTTCCCCAAGAAATCAACACAAGAGGCAACTGGATTATTTAAAGCCACAAGACAGGCCCTTCCTAGTGTCTGACCCTGTGTCTTGGACATACACACGAGCTCAGAAGTCTCATTCTCTGTTTTGCTAAAACTTCCACCTTACACACAAAATCAATGTAAAGACATATCCTTCACTACAGTGTTACTAACAGCCTCAAAGAGATGTCAAGACAGCATTAGAAAGGAGGTTGGGATCCTTTTCTTTTAGGTTGTTGTTGTTGTTGGTTTGATTTTCTTTTGAATTGATCCTAGTTAAAAAATAAATAAATAAAATCTATACTATTTAAATTGGAATCCCGTTGTTACTTGGTAAAGGCAAAGCTTCTGTACCTTTGTTATAATTAATTGTATACCTGTGTATGTAAATATAAGGCATTCCTATTTTGCAGTCCAGAACAAAAAAGAAAAAAAAAACTATTTGTAATATAGAATAAAGTTTATTAAAAAAATAAAGAAATAAAGAAAAGAGGCTGTGATTGCTGCTTCCTGTGGCTGAATGGAGCCAGTCTTTCTTTTCCTTCCTTTCTTCCTTTTTTCTTTCTTTCTTTCTTCTTTCGTTCATCTTTCTTTCTCTCTTTCTTTCTCTCTTTTGCTCTCTTTCACTTTTCTTTCTTTTCTTCTTTCTTCTCTTCTTCCTTTTTCTTTCTTTCTTTTTCCTTCCTTCCTTTTCCTTCCTTCCTTCTTTTTCTCCTTCCTACCTTCCTTCTCTTTCTCCCTCTCTCTCTTTCCCTGCTTGTCCCCTTCTCTCTCTCTCTCTCTCTCTCTCTCTCCTTCTTCTCTTTCTCACATGACAAGTCATTCACTGGGTTATTTCAAATGTTTTTGGAGAGATGGGGTCTAGACAGATTTTCCATTCTCTCTGACTTTCAGGATGTCATCAGGCAGGACCTGAAAGGCTTCTAAAATCAGGGTCGACTTTTCGGCCTTGCAAGGTAGCCCAAAGGCCAGAAAATTTGCCCGGCGACAACTCTGCTGAAGGCAAACTGGAGATATTTATAGGTGCTTTTCACTGCCCCTGCCCTTCAAAAGCCAACGTGATGTAAGGAAAACCATGCATCCTCGCCAGCCTCCTCTGCTGCTGTCTGTGCCCGGCTTCTCCTCATCACCCAGCTACATGTCACTGCCTTCCCGTTGACTTGGCAGAGATTAAATGGAGTCCAGGCTGCACACCTGGTGCTGATGCGACTCCTGCCATGCTCCCAGGGGTTAATCCTGAGCAACCTGCTGAGGAATAAGACAACAGGCAGGACTGATGGGATGTCAGTCCAGCTGCTCCTTGGGATGCAGCAAACGAGAAGTCTGTGTCACCTGAAAGGGCTCGTGTCAGTCAGCCAGCTCATGCCAGCATCTCATGAGCGAGTTGGGCAGCAGGGTGCCTGGTCAGGTACCACCTGCCAGACCCCCTGGTCAGCAGTGTGAATGGTGGGAACTGATGCTAAAACCGTTCATGTACAAAACAGTGCTTCAGACTTCGGTTATGCCAAATCTTTTCTGTATTTCAAAAAAATGAAAAGCAAACCTTTGACAATTCTAAAGAAAAGAGTTATGGAAGTTTTTGGTTTTGGGAGGCCTTTTTTAAACATAAACCAAATACCTCACAAAAGCTTCCTGCAGTCACACTGGTTGTACTTAACATTTGATCTGGAGGAGTCTTAGGGCAAGTCTCTGCCAGGCATTGCATGAACACAGAGTGTCCCTGTACAAGTAACAGCTTCCATGCCATCTAAGCAGAGCAGGAAAAGGAAGAGGTGGGGAGGAAAATGAGCCACAGAAAGGTGAAATGAGTTGCCCACAGCCACACAGCAGCTCAGAGGCAGAGTTAGGACATCACCCAACTGCAGTCAACCCAGTCGCCTATTTCTGCAATTGGACAGCTCAGTATCTTGCTTGCTTGTGAGAATCAAAGTCACCGGGCAGGACATGGTTGGGGCCTGTCCTGTCATGCCATAGGTACACCTTGTACGTGATACTGGACTACAGCTTCCTCTTGTCTTCTGTGCCAAGACCAGGAAACAACACCGACTAGCTGTGCTCTTCCCACAAAAAAGCTCTTCCAAGCATTAAATAGGGATGGAAGCAATTGCTTGGCATGGCTAAACAAACATCCCAGCTTTGCAGCAACTTCCCCTTGCCAGCTGTGAGCTCAAAATGTTTGCTTTCAAAGGGCTCACACGCATGAACTTACTATTTCTTAATGGTGGTTTACCTGTTGAATCAGTGAGAGAGCAGCAAGAGTAGGTGTGATAAGGAAAACCTCTGACATGAAGGTGCTTCCAAGAGGACCGAGAAGCAGTTGTGCCAGTTGGGGCACTTCAGAGGTCCTAAGAGACCTCAATCCATTGCAAATGCATGACAGACAGCACAGCTAGCTGTCTGTCAGCCACTTCTCCCAGTTTCAGCCAACAGAATTAAGCCTTTTGCACTAGGAGGCAGCGCTGTACTTTATCCAGCACAGCTGTGAGCAAACCCAAGGGATGTCAACATGAAACACAGTGTGGGTATCAGTGCTGGTCTCCCAGCTTCCCCTCAGCTCCATCAGCACAGCTACAGGTACAGGAGATGGCATATGGGGGGAATATGACCAAGTCATCATTGGCATAGACATCTTTACCATTGCCTCCTCCAGAAGCTCTGAATGACTCTGTTCAGCTCCCAAATGGGCTGAGCTGGATATTCGAGGAGGACCAGTTTACCTTCAAAGAATGCAGGAGCAATTTTGCCATCTCTTTCATCACTAAGACTACTAGTGTTTCCCTGCTCTGCCCATGATGGATTCTCCCTCCCCAAAGTTGCAGAAAAGAGGCATTTCAAAGCTCTTGTGCTTTTATTGCCCAGGAGAGAGGTGATATCTGCTTCCTGTATCTCAATCCATCCCTCCTTCAGGTTCCTCCACTAAAGAAACAGTGACCACTTTCCTCAGCTTTTTGAGGTCCCCATTGCAAATGACATCCCCTAAGTGCCCCCTCCCACCAAAAAAAAAAAAAGGCAGGGAAGAGGGCAGGGGAACTTTAGGAGCATGTCTGCAGCTCAGCTTTCTAAAGCAATCCCAGATGTCAGCTGAAAAGGACTCTTTCCAGCAACCCGGAGAGCATTTAATTCACCTTTATTATTTCCTGGTTCCCTCACCCACTTTCTGACACTTCACAGGTTCGACTGCCTGCATCACATTAAGTTGTTTCACCTCCTCCAGCCCCCTCACTGGGGATTTTCTCATTCAGCAGAGTGTAACTCCAGCATCAGTTGTCTTGTACCAGCAGATACAACGTGCACGAGAGAACTGACAGACCTCTGCAAGACTCTCCCTCGCTTGTGTTCAGCGTCAGGTTCATTACTTTCCCCAAGGTGGTGAGGATGGTGGAGACCATAGCTGTGAATCACGAGTCCTGGAGAGACCAGGTTGCTCTGAGTTTAAGTTGTGCCAGTACATGGCATAGCAAAGAGATTCTTGGATCAGTGAGGCTTTATTCAGAGACATCCTCAGGCAGGATATATCTCCTCTCTGCAGAATTGCCTCTCTTTGTGCCTGGGATGGAAGTCATCTGACTGGCTGCAAATGGTTTCTTCTGCACTAGTTGTCCTCTCTCTGTACACATGCAAGAGAGAAAAACAGGTACTTTCAGGATACAATTCATCTCATTGCAACCTGGATGGCTAAAATAGATCAGTGAAACACAAAGGAAAATACTTGTTTCCCCTCATTGGCCATAAGGAAGATAGAGGGGAGCTAGCCCAGATGTGGATGACTGCACTATGCCTTTCTAAAGCCAGGTGTGACAAATCCCACCAGTGGGTCTACTTTGACCTTTGTTGCTATAATTGCTTTAGGAAAGGGAATGTCTCTTGCTATGAATGGAGCAGAGCCCTGATCTCCTCTGAGGTGTGCTGGATGTTCCCATAACCAAACCAGCATTTGGGAGGGAAGTGGGAATCAGTTTGGTCTTTCACCTTCAGCTAAGATGTACAAAGAAAAAAATCAAAGGACAATAACTTTTTTTATTATTATTATTATTATTATTAATAATAATAATTTGCTGCTTCAAATTTCCTGCCTTCTCACAAATTCTAATGGAAAATGTACATATTGACCTTATAACTCCTAGATCCCAACATGATGCCAAGACATCACAGGACAGCTTTCTTTCCCTATGAGAATGCAGCCCTTGTTCCTACAACACAGACAAGCAAAGCACCAGCGAGCCACAATTCATGACACACAAACATCTTGTGGGTAGGAACACGATAAGCGGATAACACCATCAGGCATTATGTTTTTCCTGGCTACATCTGTGATAGTAAACACAACAAGGCCAAGGTGAGGGATCAAGCACTGTGTTGACATTGGCTGTGATGGTTAGTTATTAGCATGCAATTTCGAACAATGCCAATTAGCTCTCTCGCAGACAATGCCCAAGCACAGTTTCGAAGAGCATGCACCAGGGATTTTTTTCAGTTGTGTGAATGAGACCGCATCTAGTCTGTCTCTCTCTGTCCTATAAGTTCTTAGGCACAGTTACTTCACTGAGAAAAATTCAGAGTTAGACGACAGAAAGGCACACTGGAAAATTGGCCTACTGGGCCAGGAAATTTTTGTAAGAAAACCTTGAAAAAGGACCTGCTTAAAAAGTTCAGTCTGTTATGACTCTGACAGTGCAATGCATACCTGGTCTGAGCTTGTGTGTAGGGATAGGAGAATGAGGCCTAAGAAATGCTTGTTGCTGGCTGTGAAATTTGCTTTGAAATTTGAAACCTGTTGTTTGAGGGGCAGGAATGAAGTCAGAGAAAAATCTGTCATCCAGAGAAAGTGGTGTGTTCCCAGAGCATCCCACCTTTGTGCCTCAGGAACTACTGACTGGGACTGAGGTGGCTCTACAAGTGCTGCCCAGCCTGGTTTGAACAGCCCTTTGCTGGAGGAGTAACAGACTGTCAGAGTAGAGACTCTGAAGCTCTCCCAGGACCTCTCCTTCTCAGTGAGGATACAGAGCAGGTCTATAGGCAGGTCGAGGATCTGTAGGACTGTATGGACATGGGGGGTGATACTGAAGTCCTGGCTTGAGGAGGTGGTTTGAGAAGCACAAAGGTAAAGGACAAAATGCTCCACAGCCTTCTGTATTCACAGGGTTTTTCTACCGGTTGTTTTTCTTGCTACCCTGCAGCTGGCACAGCAGCAGGGAAGTTGGGCTGGTGGCTGCAGTATTGGGATAGATTTAGCATCTCTTCTGCTGTAGACAAAAACCCAGGTTCTTTAGAAAGCTGTGTGACCATGCCCTGAGTGAGATCTCCTTCACCAGCTACAGTATGGGGCAGACCTGCAGGCATCATACAGCCCCTTGATATCCCCAGGGAGTTCCTAATAGGAAGCCTCTAGTGTTCAAGACACCAGGGCCATCTAGATGGCAGTGCCATGGCTCTGGTCCTGTGCTCTCCCTTCTGATGGATGAGGGTAAAAGAACTGAGGCTTCAAACACTGATCCAGTTAGGTTAATAGTACCTAAGTCTGCTTTCTGCCTCCAGTACCCAAGCCAAACCAGAGTGCACTCGCCAGGCAAACTGTCTCATAAAACTGCCCTGTTTTGGATTAGCGCAGGCAATCTGATTAACTCCCGAGCAGGGGCAAGACACAATGTCGATCTCAGTCTCAGCTATCACATCAGAGACCTCTGGTGAATTAGATCCAGAAGAGGCAGCTGTGAGTTATGAGGTTGGAATTCCAACAAGGGCTTCTGGCGAGGTCATAAACCACCGAACAGCTCTTGCAATCTACCCCCTCTTCCCATCCACCATCCACAAATAGAATTATAGCCCCATAATTCAATAGGGGTCTGTTTGTCTGCAAGAGGACAAATGCAAGGAGCCATCTGTGGGGGTGTTTGGCTATAAATCTGTTCTTTTTCCTGCCGTTCTTCCATCCCCTACTGCACAAGATGATGCTTCCATGCTGTGCCCAGCCCCACCTGACTTGAGATGACCTTTGTCTTTTCCCACCCATCTTATCTTCTTACTTTCACCTCCTTGCTCCATCCATCCCTGCTAATGTAAACATAAAACAGTCGCTGTCCTACAGATCAGTCTGCTAGGAACAGCTCATATCCAATCCCCTTCCCTTCATCCTGAACATTAAGAACAACACTCAGCCTGCTTTTCACTTTTTATTCCCAAACCACTCTCTGGTCCTAGCACAAGCCATATCGCAAACATGTAATCCACATTAAATCTTTTGAATGAAAGGGCTGTCCTGGCTCTTTTCAAGTTGGGTCAAACTAAGTAGTTTCACTTAATTGTATTCTTTGATGGTTTAGGGAGCAAGGAGGTGTCCTCTCCCCCTCTCCCTCCTTTTTTTTTTTCCTAGCACTTGAATGCAAACATTCAGCCTGTAAAGCAGAAAGCAGGTGTGGAAGATTTCAGCACTACAAGTTAGACAAGTCTGTGATTTTAACTTGGGTCCTATTGTGGGCCATCTTGGGCAACCTGTACTCTAGAGGTGGTCCCTCTAGAGTTGTCTTGGCTTCAATGGGAGATAAATAACCGGGCTGAGAATCCCTTGCAAGTTAAAGCTGGCAGGCATCAAGAAATATCCTCAGCACAAGTTCAGAAAGAGGAAACTAAGTATGAGTCAAAGGTTGGAGCCTCTGAAAAGTAAGTGATTTGCTAAAGCTAGGGCTAGGACCTGCTGGTCTGAGACTCAAGTGATGTGCTAGGTTACAACACCTCTTCTAACAGACTAGTTAGCAAGCATGCATAGATGAGACAACACTATGCTTGCACACTTCAAATTATATCAATACCCTCTCTTCTCTTTTCACCAGAACTTTCAAAACTTCCTGAATTTAGAAATTTGGTGTGATAGTTGACTTAACCAAGAAACACATCCTGGAAGTGCTTGACAATTACATACACGAAATGGCTAGGCACTCTTTCTCACTGGCTCAGAAATTTTGGTGCCTTATCTGTCATTTTCATTACCCTTCATTTATATTGTGTTATAAATGATCATGTACTTCATTTAAGTCTGGAGGGAGCTGCACTGTTGTCAAGTGAAATCAGAAGTGTACATGCCACATTTAATTGGGCAGAGATGACTTATATGGTTATGTGAATTTAAACTTTGAAGACCAAATAATTCATGCTGTTCTCTCTTAGGCAGTGGTCACAGGACCTTTGGAAAGGCTTTTCCTGACAAGTGGTGCCAATTTTCAGGGTATCTTATGCTACTCACTCTGATAACACGGTCCTATCACACTGAGAAGGTTTTTTCATGGGACAAAGATATTTGAGTGCATAAATACATGTGGTCATACATGGACTTTAAGTTAATGGTCTAATTCTCAAGTTTAGAAATTTCTCACAGCAACACACTTTGCTGGTCAGTATATAAGAGAATGACACTTTTATTGGACTCCATGAGAAAGGAGATTTTCAACAATGATAAAGTCAGGTTCTGATTGCTTGTTTTTGACTACCTTGCTACAAAATCTCTCTCCCAGTTTGGCCAACTAGGGAGGCAAAGTTCATCATCCAAAATTCTGCTTTATCATTCAAAGAGAATAATTGGTTGATTTTTTTCCCTATCTGTTCTTCTCTGAAAGCTGCCTTTGATGACTAACTGTATCTTCTTCCTGCTCCTCCTCCTTCTGCTATGTTCCTCCAAGCCTTCCAATGGAGATAACTGAAGCAGTGATCAACTAGGCAGGGCTGTGCTTCAAGCACACTCCAAAAATCATGTCCTAAAATTTAGGGAGAAAGAAAAAAAAAAAAGAGAGAGAGAGAGAAATTGATTGGGCTAGCAAATGAGAGCACCATATAGTAAAACCAACAATGATATGAGGCAAGACATCCGGAAAAAATAGATTAAAAGCGTGCCAATCTTTAAGAAAGGCCAACCCATAACAAAACAAGTGTCTGGGTGAATCCCAGCAGAAAACCACAATGCAAACTGGATTATTCCCTGTGATCAGCATTGTGTTGGAGAAGAGAAGGCTGAGAGGAGATCTTATCAATGTGTTCAAGTATCTGAAGGGAGGGTGTCGAGAGGATGGGGCCAGACTCTTTTCAGTGGTGACGAGCGACAGGACACGAGGCAATGGGCACAAACTGAAACACAGACACTTCCATCTTAACATGAGGAAAAACTTTTTCACTGTGAGGGTGACAGAGCACTGGAACAGGTTGCCCCGAGAGGTGGTGGAGTCTCCTTCTCTGGAGATATTCAAAATGCGCCTGGATGCAATCCTGTGCAATGTGCTGTAGGTGACCCTGCTTGAGCAGGGGGGTTGGACTAGATGATCTCCAGAGGTCCCTTCCAACCTCAGTGATTCTGTGATTCTGTGTTCTTTCACATATATATATAAATTCTTTAATTAGTAAGATTACCCCATGTAATATTTGATAATTCTTCTCCTTTGGGAACTTGACTGTAAGAGAAAGGTAGGAGACATTGTTCCAGATTTCTAGCCTGGGAAACTGCCTCAGAGGCATGCCTAGGTTTTTTGTTTGTTTTTTTTTTTTGCCTTGCTATTTCTTACTCCCTTTGGAAATATTTCATTTTTCTTCCTTAGGACAGAATTTTAATTAGCAGAAGGATAATGCTATTGGGAGGCATTGACTATCCTTGGAGATAAATCTAGCTGGGAGTTGTCAATGGACTATTTGAAATAGCCTGACAGTGAAGGTCCTGTAAAGCTGAGATGATTACTCTTAAAAAAAATAATAATAATCAGTTCGCCTTTCAGAGAGGGAATGAAAGGAGTGGGAAGGAGGTTGCTTATGGAATTGCTATGTTTAGCAGCAAAAGAGGATGATTTAAAAAAAAAGAGATAGTATATTAAAGGCATTCTAACTGCTGGATCTGAGAGAAAAAATGTCTAGATGAACATCTGGATGTGGTCTGAAGCCACCTCTAAGCACAGTGAACATTTTCATCAGAAGACTGCAAGAGTTTCATGTTGAACCTTCACCCAATAGAGGGTTGAAAGGGCTCAAAGAGACTCCTGAAAGCTACAGGAACCAACATGGAGTAGAAGATGCCAAACTCTGCTCTGGAGCTTCCGTGCCCTGTGCATGTGGAAGTATTCATTTGGTCTTTTCTCATTCTTAAAAAACAACAGTTTCAAGGGAAGGCAGCCTTCCTCCTTTCCCCATCTGACCCTGTTGGTGGTTTGCTTCTGAAGGATGTTAGAAACACTAACATATCCATGCCAACCGAATGTATCTGCCTAGATAAAGGAAGTCAGTTTTCGAAGTTTTTAAGGGATTTCAAGGAAAACATATTTAGCCCCAACCCACCTGAGCAGAGAGCATCTGGCCCAGGCATTGGGATCAACCCTCAGCAAGGAGGAATGGAAATTTGAGAGAGAAAATATACCTGGGTAGACTCTGCACTCTCTTGCTGTGCCATACCTATTTAGCCCCTCAGACCATCTCAGCCCTGAGGCAACTGAAGCCAAATGGACAGGCAACCATCAGACAAGACAGCTGTTGTGATCCTCGTCTCAGGCTGCGGCAGCCTGGACATAGTGAGTGCTTTGATATCTTCAGGGGAACTGAGCAGGAGCAGACGTCCTGTGATCAGAAGTATTTGACAGAACACAGCTCTGCCTTCACCTTCAAACCGCTGGCCTTCCTCATTCACCTGGCAAGTTTAATGGTCTTAGATCCCCAGAAATGGTGCCTAATAAACATCCTGGCATGACACACTGCAGGCCTGTGACTGCTGTTTGAACTCAGGGCTGGAGAATCTACTGAACACTTTCAGAGATAAGACACACATGGCCCAAATTCCACCGGCCCCTTTATCTGCTCACATCTGGTTATCTTTAATGCGATCTGTTTGCTGTGGCACAACTGCTGGTTAATTGCATGGTAGCCTTAATGGTGGTGGGGTTAGGAAAGTGCTGAGAAGGCCCCCGCTAATCTGTTCCAGAGACTCAGAGGAGCCGTGAATACTCCCCAGCAAAGACTTCGAATCTCAGATTATCATGGACCATGCAATGCAAAAGATGCCATCGCCTGGCCAAAATGGTCTGGCAGCAAGAAACAAGTATTTCAGGAGAAAGGCATAACACCACTGATGATAGTGCTTTTGCCTAAGGACACTGCAGGGCTTGACTCCAATGGAGAAAGATATATATGGGGATGTTTTTGTAAGTAAGTGAGACACTTTTAGTACTTGTCAGGAGGTAGAACTTGAGGTCTGAACTTGCACTGGACTCCAGCTCTGCTGG
Source organism: Apteryx mantelli (assembly GCF_036417845.1). Classification (NCBI taxonomy): domain Eukaryota; kingdom Metazoa; phylum Chordata; class Aves; order Apterygiformes; family Apterygidae; genus Apteryx; species Apteryx mantelli. Next base: position 219,296,831 of record NC_089978.1, on the reverse strand, counting down.
ACACTATGCATACCCTATCCAACTCTAAGGCTTGCCCCTTTACCATTCACAATCTAAATCTGGGTAGACATGGCAAAGAAAATACAATCATGCCTACTTTTGAGGCATGGGGTAATAGTAAGACATGGCCAGCTTATGATAGATCTGGAATTTAAAATCAGATTTCCTGAATCACTGTTGCAACAAAATGAACATTTTCACACTGAATATAAAGCTCTGGTATTCAAAACCCCCTTTTTTCTTGGTTGTTTTTTTTGATGAACCTCCTTAAGATTGGATTAACATCCACATGAATATTTGTACAATTGCCAGTATCTCACTTGCTAAATATCTTCAGGAAAAATGTCTGTAACAGAAAATGATCCACAGCTTTGGCCACCTGTCCTATATCTTTTAGTATTCCTAATCAGCAAAGAGAAAAGATGAAAAAAAAGTCTGTCTAGTCGGGAGGCAGAAACAACAGTCATAATTTAAAAAATGCAGAACAGTCATCACTTTTCAAGCAATTCAGAGCCTAAAAAGCTTGTTTACAGAAGTGCTGGAAATCATGTGACTAACAAATAGTTGTTTAGGAATGGCATAATTCACAGAAAGAATGACAAATGCTCAGTCTGCGGGATGAATTAAACTTCTGAAATTGTTCTGCCTAGTCGCACAATTCAAGTCTGCATGGGGCTGACTGGCAGTTTCTGTAGGATGAACTCTTTCCTGAGACTGCTGTCAAAGTTGGCTTTTGGGAACTTTGAGGAACAGCAGATATTTCCTAGTGGGATGTGGTGGGAAGCCCTCTTTATCTTCATCTTGGAAAAGTGGAGACAACTGTAACTGAAAATAATGGCATCAAAGGAAAGAAAACCATTGTCTTCTAATGCTCAGAGAATGCACAGATCTGGAGAGATGCTGTCAGCAGGAAAAAATTGAAGACAAGGAAGATATGGAGTTACTCATAGGCCTGCTGAGCAGGTTCCTGGGATCTGTGGGTTGGATAAGCCCAGCATTAACCCTTAAGCTGCAGCAAAGAGACACCAATTCAATGATCATAGTTCTCTGCTCCTGATGTGAACTCCCTGTCACTGAGAAACAAATTTCATTCTACCCTTTCTCAGTGACCTGAGAGGACATAAATATCCTGATGTTTTCTAAAATGGGGAGGCCGATAAGTATTAGCAGAACAATATTTCCTCTTTCAGTCACACCACGATCCATGCAAAGAATGCCTGCCGGCTGCATTTGTCATCTATATTAATGTTTCCTAGAGATCACTCCAGAAGCTTTCTAAAAATTGCTGTGGGACATCTGCAGTATGAGCCTTGTAGAGCTGAAATACCTCAGTTCTGCTCCTTTCCTTGGTGCTATGAGCTAGGCAATGCATGGGAACACCTTCCAAACTCAATTCATTTCAAACCCAGGTTACCTTGAAGGATTACATTGCTCCAATACATCAGGAGGGTTGGTAGATATGTGAGAAAGGAGCTGAGATGGAGTCTTTGTCTGCACTGACATTAGATCACTGAGTTTAAACTCGCCAGCTGTCAATGTTATGAAGACACAACACTGCAAGTGGCCTCTGGAGTAAAAAGGATGCCAAACCTACCTTACAACAGACACTTAGGGCCACACCAACTTATAGCACGGACATGCCATGCTTGTCATGGCCACTTCTGTGGAGCCAGACTCCACTGGAGGTGATTCCAGGGGATTTCCTCAGACCTCCCTACAAGAGACCCAGCACAGAGGTGACCTGGAAATGATGGAAGGCAGGTGGGATTCACAGACACCCAAATCCAGAAAGCCCACAGAGCAATATGGTCTTCTGCAGTGAAGTAAAAGACACTAATGTGGCCATAGAGCCAGGTCAGGAAGAGTGCCTAGGATAAGCATAGCCAGGGAGGGTAGGAGCTGAGCACTGGCAGTCCCTGGCGGCTCAGAAGAGAGGAAAGTGCCCGTGGGTTGTGTCTTGAGGAAGGAAAAGAAGATTTGCATCTGTTCCACTTGCCCAAGGGTGAAATTATGCAAGCCTCAGAAGAAGTAAATCAAGATCAAAGGGAAGAAAATTAAAAAAGCAGAGAAGAAGGGAGAAGTAGGAATAGCTCATGCTAAGGTAGTGCTCCAGGGCTGACTCCTCCCTAGACTGCACCTTTCAAAGCACACAACATCTCCTCTTCCCCCTGTTGGAAACGGATTCCTCCCCACTCCCTACACATACATAAGGGGCTAGAGGTTCATCTCTAGTATTCCTCCAGGGAATCTGGGAAAAGGGATACTCAAGTGGCCAAGCTGATCCTAGCTAGACCCACCACACAGCAATTGGCCAGGGCACATTTCAGTGCCACTACTCCCACTTTTATCATCCTCTGCTGGGCCCAAAGGACCCTGCCAGTTATATCTAGCATACCTCACTATGCAGCCTCCACATGCAGCTAATTCCAAGGTTCTTCCAAAGTGCTTGAGATTGCAGCCAGTCCTGTCCTGGCTGTGAAGTACCTCTGACCTCCTGCACTGCCCCAGCTACCCATAGCACAGGAGTACAAAGCATTTCTCTTTGTCTGGTGGAAACTGGTCCTTTCTCCAACCTCATACACCTGAAGGCCATCTTCACCTTCTCAGAGCCTACTTCAAGCCAGCAGAACAGGGATATAATACACACAATAATACCCAACTTATCCTTCTGATGCCATTGTAACTCAAAGGCAGAAAGCAACAAAGACAGGCAGTACAGTATATTCTGCTCTCTTTCTCAGGGACATCAAAGACATTTCCACATCGCTTAAGAAAGGAGTTTCCCCTTACTGACCATCTTCCCCCAGCTATGTCTTCTGTATGCCTGCAAATATGTTCTTTCAATGGTTCTTGCTCTGTCTTCTGTGGACCTCTCTGCTCCACGCTTCCACTCCTGTTTCCTTAACTGTCACAAGAAGCAATGATGTTCAATTCATCAGCAAGGCTGACTCTTCAGCTGCTTTCCCAAAAGCAACAGTGGCATTCTTGATGCCTTCAAATGTCCCACATAGGGCTACTAGATGTAGCATGGGATCTGTATGAAATGGAAACCTGTGACGCTCTGCAGTCACACCTGGAGGCCAGGTAGAAATAGGAGGCCAGGGTGTTTGGAAAGGTTTAGGCAAGTGAATTCCAAGGATTATTACTCACTCTCTCTTCTTCTGCCTTGAATGCCTTTTTGGTGAGAAACACAACAAAGAAAGAAGACAAATATAGTTCACGATGCTCAGCACTAGACACCCCGAGAATCAGGCAAGGGAGGAAATGCACCTTTTAGAAGCAGAACAAATATCAAAGTATCTGCGACCCAGAATGCTAGAGGGCATAAAATTCCCTAGCAAGAAGTTCTGCTTCAAACTTTGTCAGGTCCTCCCCTTTGCCTCTCGAACAGCGTTGTTCTCTGTCCTGGGAATTTGCACTGCAGCAGGGCTCTTACTTCTCATGCTGCAGTATGTCCTAGGTTGGAGGCACTTCATGCACTTGTACTGAAGGAGCAGTCCTAGCACAGCATTCACAGTCCAGGAAAATTGCCAGGGGTGTGAGAAGCACATCGGGGACACAGAAGGTGAAGTAGTAATACTAAAGAGGATTATAAAGGATGTGAGGATTCCCAGTTTCTCCTCCAGAAGAAAAGACTGCTTTCCCCTCACACTCTAAAAACTGTTTTTTTCCCAGATAGGAAAGGGGAGGAAGCAATCTGGACCAATAGAGAAACCATTCAGCATTTGGTGAAAAACTGCCTAATAAGTTTGCTTGCAGAATGATCTTATACATTTTTCTGCGAGACCCACAGTATCAGCAAGATCACATAATGCCCGCGCACTCAGTGATGATCAAGCAAGACAGTTTTCCCAAAGACTCCAGCCTCAGCTGTAGCACAAGTGGAAGCAAACAGGCTCACAATAACTGATTGCTTGAAACATGTTCATTAGCTCTTGAGAACATCAACTCAAAGAAGCAGAGCTCGTGGACTTTGAGTCCCCCAGTCTAGTAGAGTTAGACCAGCATGACTTGGTGGGAGAAAGCTGAAATCTCAGCTCAGGTGATGGGATGGCACATGGCTGTCCCTAGCTGGGCAGGTGATAGTTTCGAGGATGTTGCAAGCTGAGTCCTTTGAATGTTTGTATCAGTGCCAAATTCACGGGAAAGCACCTAATGTTCCGTGCATTCACCCATATTCTAACAGTGCCCTAGCCCTAGATTCAAATAGAGTATTTTCCTTTTCTAGTCACCTGGGAGCCTCTTTTACATAGTTTCATTAGGCTTCTCAGTCATATCTCAGTAGGGGAGCTGCAATGTTCTCCACTGGATTCGTGGCCAGTAACTTGTCCATTGGATACAACGAGCAGCCTACAGATCTCATTCCCTGCAACATCTGATGCCTGGAGATGCTGAATTGTACAGTATTTTCAATAGTCAAGAGGACTCAGAATGCCGAATTACACAACTGGATAAACTCACATAGCCTCTCACAATTTTGCAAGGAACCTCCTTTCTCTCTTAAACATGTCTCCCCAAGTATATACAGAATTACAATGTGTAGATACTTTCTCCATCTACAGTTTTCTTCACTGACTGACTGCAGTTCTTACAGCTGCCATTAGAGATCCCAGTGCAGCAAACTGTTCTGATTTTTTATCATGCTCTTAAATTGGGCACAAATGTTTCATGTGCTTTCAAATTTACAGCACATCATAGTCATTTCATTTTATAACTCATAGGGCTTAAACTGAAAAAAAAAAGGAAAGAATTACACAAATCAAGTGGGTGCTGAAATACTGGGTAGTAATTTATAAAAGTTGACAAAAATAAAATTCCTGCTGTCAGCGTAGCATTAGTAGTATTTCAAGGGAGTAACAGCTTTCAAGTCTCAGAGAAGTGAATGGCATAGAGAATATTCAGGGTAAATCTCGCATATTGTTCAGAAAAGGAGCAATTTGGGAAAGGAACAAGAAGCAGCTTTTTTACTGATACCAGATTAATTACACCTTCCTTATGATTTCACACCAGAACAGGGATTTATATGAGGAATATATTGCTTGTAAGGTCTTGGGTCAGGAACCATCCTGTGTGCAGCATCTAACACTGGCCCTGATTAGGACATATAAGTGCTATTATTATAATTAATAACAATCAGAATCACTGAAATGGAAGTGTACGAGACTGCTGTTGCTCTGCAGTTGCTCGTGTAGGGTGCCACGTAGGTAAGAGAAGGAAAAATGATTCACACAACAATGCAAACGCAGCTCACAGTGAGGACTCTGTCATTCTCTGTTTAACCAATAGTTGAAGAAACTAGGATTTTCCTAGCCAGGCTTAGAGAGGTTAGCTTGGCATCAGGGAATTTCAGACCTCTGTGTTTCAGTGTTCACTGTCAAAAACATTCCCACGTCCTGGTCCTCAAACTGTCCCCCGTGCATATATGTTACTTGACTCCATTTTTTTCATTAAACTAGTTCCCTCTGAGGTAAAGCCCAGGTGCCATTCTGGGAATTGGTCATTCAGGAGAGCTTTTCTATAGCCAAAACAGACAGGACTGCCCCAGCTTCGGCTCCCTCCACCCCACAGACAGACCTGTACTATCCCCACAGCCCTTAATCCCACAGACAACTCACACACATACATGGCATGTCAGGCATTTTCTACTGGAAAAAAAACACAGTAAAAATAATAATTCTATCTTAAAGCCACAGAGTGTCATAGCCAAAAGCTATGTTGTGTGATGACCTGGAAAAGGGCTGCTCTGGAAAGGGTTCCCTCCAGGACACAACCTTTCTGCACCATGACCACCACTCCCCAGGACAAATACCTTCATCACTGCAAATGTTGCTCATGTTATTTGGGATTCTGGCTTGATCAAGCAATTGGTAGCAGTTGGCTCTTATCAGCCTAAGTTATTCACCTGCCTGTCTCACCCTCGTATGAGATAGACCCATCATTTTAGCTCTACCTCAATATGCTTCTTCTCCCTCCCTTGCCTTATCCCCTGACTGGCTGCAGCTCTTCCCGCTTCCCAACTTCATTTCATCCCAGCATGTTTCAGTAGCCTTCCCCATGCCACTCACATGCCCAGCACCTCTAGCAGCTGCCTGTATCTCCAGCCTCCGTGTCCTTCCCCTGGCTCCCATCTCCAGTTACCAGTCCCCCTGGCTCCACAGGTATGTGGTACTTACTTGGTGTCCATGGGTAGTCAATGCTTTGGGCAACATTTGTGCAGCAGTGGAGTTTCCTCATGGAGTTGCCTCCTTCCCCCACTGATGTGTCATGCACCATTTATTCCCTTCATCCTCCCCTACCCTCAACCCCTGGAGAAAGTTACCGTAAGTCACCAGCTAGGAACAAACCAAGCCCTGAAACCTGCCACCATCCATCACTGTGTCAGATACTCTGCGGAAGGGTTTCATGGCACGGAGCCAGGGGTAATGGCCTGAGACGGCGCTGTCTCACTCCAAGCCACTTTAGAGAGCAGGCACAGATGCTAATAGTGATTCTCCCTGTCCCTGTGAAGGAGGGAGGGAGTTTGTTCAAGGGAGTGGGGAGAATTTTAATGGCAGGGTTGGAAACACAACTGCAAGAAGGAGAAGGGGAAGGAGCGGTTCCCATTGCAGCACAGCAGTGAGTCTGCTGGCCACATCATTTTATGCTTTTTAGCCCTTGCTGAAGGCAACTAGACCTCTCATACACCACAAAATGGTCAGCAGCTCTGCGCTCACCCAAGGCTGGTCACCAACAGAAGCGTCCTGCTCTCTTCTTCTAGCTCTTCAGCAGCAATTTTGCAACCAATATCCAAAGATTTTGAAAGCCCTTCTCCAGCACCCCAGAAGAACCATGGTTTGGTGTCTTGTTCCCATCTAGAGCCCAGGCTCTTTTGCTGGATGGCAGTGTCCCCTCACCCCCTTCTCCAGCTGTGGGATAGCCAAGCAGCTGGCTTGGCTTATAAAAACTACTCTTTGCTCTGGTTTGTCACAGGAGTGTGGACAAACTTCCCAGCTGAGGGGGGAAAAAGTCAGATGACAATGGAGTATACGAAGTACTTTTCCCACCAGGAACCATGCCTAAAGCAAAATACTTCATGTTTTTTTCTATTCAGAGTTTTTTTATCAAAAATTCTGACCTTTATCCCAGAAGGTGAATAATCTCTGTAATGCTGGAAAGCTAGTTTTCTCCCAGAAAACTAAGTGAAAAAAATTTATGACCACCCCTTTATCCCCCCACAGTTGTTTCAGACAGGATCCTGGCTTGTCCCGAACACAGCACTAACAAAACAGTTTAGCAATGCCCAGCAGTTACAACCATTCCCTGACTTCAGCCTGTGTTTGGCCAACAACTGTGTGCTCAGGGGGACATGCAATGACCCTTCCTCCGTACCATTGGTTGTGTGGGCGGCCACATCACCCTTTGATGATTAATTTAAAAGCAATGCTCTCCTGCTTTTGTAGCTGATTGCATTTCTTTGGCCTCAGCCACCAGTGGGATATTTCTTCCACCAGGTGAGGTCTGGAGGAGATGCTGGTGCAGAGTCTGTGATATGCACGGCATGCAGTTGCCCTTGGGCTGTCACTGCAGCATGGCTGCCCTCCCATGGGATGGCTATCTGCTTTTCTGAGGGTTAAAAGGTAGTTTAGGGAGAAAGACATGGGTGGCTATAACCAAGGCTAAAAACAGCATTGTTTCGATTTGTACTTTTGGCCATATATGGCTCAACTCAGTAGTTTAAATACAGGCACCTAGAACCTTTGAGATGACCTTAGAAATCTGATATATCAGGGCTGGTAGATATGATGCAGGAGATATGGGAAACCTGCCTTATGAAACAACAGCTGAAGACCACCTGGGAACAAAATCTGAGAGAAGATTGAAAACTCATCTTTTCCACTGGTGCAGCTGCAGCAGGAGGAGACTGTGTATTGACAGCTGTCAGTCAAAGCCTGTGTGGTCAGCTGTGGTCATACACCATATTGCTGGGTTATGTGGAAGTCAGACCTGCCTGAATCCCTCAAGGCTTTTAGCCCCGTTCAGATATCACGCCGGGGGTATCTCCAGAGAAGAATGACAAGCTGTTGAAAAATACAGCCAGACAGTGGACCTTTCCTTCCACCAGGCACTTCAGTGCAATGCAGGTACCCACCTCAGCCCCTGAGGCTGCCCACGAGGCAAGCTTTGAACTTGGAAGAGGGAGTTTCTAAATGACAGGAGGTTTACTAAGGCCACCTAACCTGACCATTCTCCAAGTTATCTGCTGAGACTCTCAGCAAGGTGAAAACATTGCATATAGGGACTGGAATAAAACCACCTAGATCTTGTCCTAGATCTAGAAATATTTCTTCTCCTTGAGGTCAGACTTTATTGGTCTAACTTCCACTGAGGACCTTGTAATATTTCTTGCTCATTCTGGACAGGCATCTCTGAAGGCCTGGATCCAGCAGCTGGAAACACCAGCAAGACTCCGTAAAGCCTGGCTGGCTGAAAGTGGTATTTGCTGTCTGTAGCTGTGTCCTCACAGAGACCCAGACATAAGAGGTTTCTATTCCACTTCGTTTCCTTCTTCTACAACCTTCCGATAAATACAGTTATACACTGTTTATTTCTAAATGGCCTGACTTGCAGAGAGAGAAATAATCTTGTCAAAACTGAATAAAAAACCATTTTCCCCATGAAATTGTGAGGTACCAAAATTGTGAGGGAACTGTGAAATGCTGTGGTACCAAAATGTACTGTCTTCACAGTCTATTCCTGCACTCACCTTAATGACTCTGCCATCCATCACCTCAGTGCCTGGGAATTTCTCTAATCATCGTTATTAGCACTTACCCTGACATGTTCACAAATGTACTTGCTGCTCCTCACTTGCATGGATGGATTGGTTACTCCTAACATGGGTTTGGGATTGATCCCTTTCTATTACATCCTCTCAGAGGCTCGAAGAGAGGAATCTTTGTGGGATGCCAAGAACTGACTGTGTCTTATATTTGAGTTGAAGCAATGAAAATTACTATGGCTTTCCAGGCAGTGCCTGCTCCCTTGAAACCTACCCACTCTTATCCAGGTTATAGAAATTACCTGAATGCAACTGGGTCTGTAGGAGGTGTCCTGAATCATGGAGCTGTCAATGTCAAGGCTGACATCTACTCAACAGAAGGGTCCATGAAACAACCATCCATTTCATATACCACAAGCCACAGAAAACTCTCCAATGCCTTCAGGTGACATTAAAAGCCCATTTGCACCACTAAACACATAGGCAACCTCTTCCCACTACACGATAGCATCTGGAGGCATGGCAAAATCATGTTAGATATGTTTCCTCCTGAACAAACACTCATTGGCTGCTCAAACCACAGGAGAGGCTTTTAGCTGCTGTAGTTGCTTCCTTTTTTCACCTTTTTCTAAACAGGTTTTTTTATATATGTCTGACTATGTCTGCATTCCCCTATTCTGCTCCCTGAAGTCACTGTAACTCTATAGTTAGCGATGGCTGTTGTGTTCAGATGAAGTCAGCCTTGTTCCCAGCTCCAGGCACTGCTTGCATCTACTTCTAGGCTCAGTCCTCCCTCTTGAAGTTGAGATGCAGAGAAAAAAACAAGTAAGAATTTAACAGCATTTAAAAGCAATCTAACCAGAGAGCAACTTTTAAATGAAGCCACTTAGGGCCAGAGCTTCCCAGCTGTCTGGGTGTCTCTGCTGAGCCTGCTCCAATATATAGTTCAGGACATCCCTGTTACTGACTGCAGGCTAGCAGGGGAGATTCATTAGCCAGTCATGTCCAGAGCATGATTAATCGTCTCCTCCTCATTTTGATGCTGCTGTAGTTGCAACAGATGTTCAAGTGCCTTCTGGCAGTGACAGATCCCTGCATGGTCCTGACTCCTTACCAAGAGAGTAATGATAACGGTCACAAATTCCCAGGGCTGTGTCAGTTGATTTTATTTTTTTTCTTCAGAACTGAAAAGTTCTGCATATTTTCTGGAAAGTTTCTTTATGAGTTACGAGCTGGGAAAAACAGCCTCCTTTCTGAGTATCCCAACCTGGAACTTCTCAGCAGAGGAGCAGGAGAAAGGTTATATGAGAGTCACAGGACCTGCGGTTGTTATATAACGAAGGGTAAGTGAAGCACGCTTCCTACTATGTAAAAAGAAAACATAAGGATGGGAATGAGGGACCTATATTCTACCCCTAACTTTAACTTTATTTTGCAGCAAAACAGTGAACTCATAGTCAATTCTGTCATGGACAGGCTAGCGGGGATCTTTCCTTGCACCGCCCTTATTGACGTCTGAGTATAGCTGAACACCTACAGTGGGATGACTCTGTGCCCACAGTTTATGATCATCATACACCAAGCTGGGGTGGGAGGATAAGCCATTCCCTAGAAAGCAGCCGTGACCAGAAATGCAGAATGAGTTAATTCTGAGTAAGACCCTTACCACTTCTGTGTCTTGTTTTCCTTATTTATGAATGTGGATGTTAATATGTTAATTCTCCTTCTCCTAATCCTAAAAGATTAGATGCTTAGGCATTAAGACCAGAAGGACCATTCTGATCATGTCTGGCCTCCAGGGACATTTGCCCACTCCCTCCTAGTCCAGAAGCTAATACATGAAGCAGGGCAAGGCTTTTAGAAGATCACTGTACCTATAAAGATCTCAAGAGCAGAGGCTACCTCCTTCAAGGTGATTCGTTTTGGTGAAGACCCATCCCACCCATCACAAGTTTGTTCCTATTTTTAGTTTAAAACCTTCCACCTTCTCCTTCCTTCTGCTGGATCTCATTTTGCCTCTGTCTGCCCGTTTCATTCAGACATAGCTGTCAAGACCTTTCAATGGAAAATCCCATCGTTCCTCCTCATCAAACACACTCTGTTTACAAATCAGCAATGGAGTTATTTATGTAGCAATCCAGAGCTGCAAACCCTGCTCAGCAGATGAAAACTCACTCAAAATTCTTCCTGCTTCTTATATTATATCCAGCAAGGTGCATTCCCCTGTCAGAGCTGAAATCTTTGTGTCAGTGATGAGAAAAATTACTCCCCACACTGTATGGGGCATGAGAGGCTGAGAGATGTGAGGAATGTCATGTGCATGTAGAATATTTCTAGGCTTTACAGACAACACATAGATGTGGAGAAAGGCAGCTGTGAAGTGTGGGGGCTCCAACAGGTTCTGTTCACTGGGACTCTGGAAGTCAGTGCTTTTCTGTGGATGTTGCTACCTTTCATTTCACTCTTAGCTCTCATTTAAAGAGGAAAATAAGAGTGGGACTCACCAGACCTGTTTTTAGTCAGCTCCAGGGTACATAATTACATCTCAGCTGCTCACCCTTGGCTCTCTTTATAGTCCACAGCAGGCACTTTGGAGTCATAACTGAGGTGCTCTATTTAAAATGTGCACTTAGAGAAGACGTGTCATGCTCTACAGATGCCTTTTTCTCTGCACTGGCTGTAAACAGGGCTGAGGTGACTAGCGTTAAGAGAGGTGCCGGTCCCGTAGATATCCACATCTAGTCAGATAAATTTCATCGAGGTACTGGGGTTGCAAAGAAACCTTGCAACTGTAAAGCGAATGTAAACAGAGGTAGCAGCATCTGCAGAGGGCATGGATACATATCTCTGTGAGATGAACCTGTCTTCACTTATCTCAAGGGGCTGTTAACTCTTAAGCTTTGTTATATGTCATGATTGCCAGTTGTTTCAATGCTGATTAAAAAGTGCGTACAAGGGATTTCTATGATAAAGTTGTGCTAACAGTGCTTCATTATGGTATCAGAAATGATGGATCCTGTCTTATGCATGGCTCTTGGGGATAATATCCAACCTCTTCCAGCTGTTTTCCACTCCCATATATACCCTGATAACTGCCTATTTCTCTGTAACTGATGTGAAATAGAGTTTCTTTGCAGGTCAGCACAACCTCATCTTATGGTGGTAGGGAGGCAAAATCCAACATGCAATTTGGGACACCCATGTTCTATAAATTAACTCATCCTGGAACGAGCACAGCAAAGGGCTGGTCAGATGATCAGGGAGCAGCAAGCCTATTTTATGAGAAGAGACTCGCCACATTTCATCTCCTGAAACAAATTATCACTCATAAAAATTTCACTGGGCTGTGTAAAAACTAGATGAGGTGGAAAAACTTTTTCAGCTAGCTGACAGAAAGGGCAGGAAAGCAGAGGTCATGAACACATAATGAGAGAGGCCAGAGAGCCCATGAATAAATTTAGGCTGACAATTAGGGAAAAGATTCAAACCATCAGAACGAGAAGGACTGGCGTATCCTATCAAAGGAAGAGAGAGGCCAAGAAAACAGCTATTTAGATGGAGCTTGATGCCTTCATGGAAGAGACTATATAATGTTGCTCCTACAATAGGAGTTAGCCAAGACATTTTGTCTGGTTTTGTGTTCCTAAAGCTACCCCTCTTCTTTCTGCTCCTTTTTGTACTCCTATGAATATATGCAGAATAAAGGATGTAGAAAATCTACAGCAGCAAAAACATACCCGGGGTGAAGTCAGCCCAATGTAGAGATAAGATTTAGTAATGTGGCTTAGGAGAAAAAAGCAGATAGAAGTGTCTCACAACCCAGACAATTATCTGATTAATGGTTAGAGGCAGAGGGAGTCAAAGGGAGGACTTCATAATTCCTAGGCCACTAATCTCACAATCATTTAACGTCTATGAGAGAAAAAATCCTTCTTTTGCCATGAGGGGGTCTGACTGAAAAATATAAGTGACAAACCAACCAGCTATCAATTAACGTTATGAGTCAGCTACTCTTGCTGTGCCATTGAATTCATCGTCCTGTCCTGTCCACAGCTCCATTTCCACTGCCCTTTTCTGCTTGAAGAGCAAATGTGCTTTCATATCTCCTTGTCAAGCCTCTTCGCAGCACCCTGGCATGTTAGGCATGTTCCTGTCTGAAACACAATAGAGAGCTTTCCTGTTTATTGCTGCTTATTAGAAGACATTTCTCCTTCTTCTGACCTCTGTAGTACAAGATCATTCATGCAGAGAAAGCGGATGCATGTCCTATTATACCTTCAGTATCTTAGAGCCTGAGTTAAGGGTATGGGCCCTTTATAGAGTGTACCCAAATTCAGGATCATAATACCTGTAAGGAGAGAGTGCTGGGATGTTATCTTAAAATCACCCCAACATTCAGACTAAGATGAAGATAAATAAACACATTAATTTCTTTATAAGATCAGAAGCAAACAATGCAGCTTGCAAAGGTGCACAGGAAAAGAAATAAGCATAAATTTACCTAGAATGTAAAAGATCTGGAAAGACTTCTTTTTCGCTGAATGGTTAAGCTAACAAGAGGACAGATGCTTCTAGCTTTCCATGCAGTCCCTACTATGTTAAGGTGCCTTGACAGAGGAGAGTCTAAGACCATATCCATTTTCGGAGTTAGTCAGATTCAGATTCAAACTTTATTACAGTCTCAAACCTCATTTATCTGTCAGATGAAGCAAGGAATCTAGTCACCTTCCTCTCACTTTGGAGATACTAATATCCTCAGCTCAGTCTCCCTCACCCACGCGCTGCAGGCATATCTTGAATGGCTTTGTGGAAACAGATCGCTGCACAGATGGGAGAGACCCCGATACTGCAATATGAGCTTGATTCCTGTGAGATCCTCAAATAATCCATAAGGAGGGCAGAGCAATTGATGTCCCAACCATGGAAGAAGCATCAGTCCAAATTTGCACCTGGTTTGACACCGGAGAATCCACTCCTAAGTCAAAGGGAGCAAGGGGAGGAAGAGGGAGCCCTGCTTGAGAAGATGCTCTGATATCTGTCAAGGAATCAACTCACGAGGCAGTCTTGGTAGAATTCTATTAAAAATGAGCAACTATGAAACACAAATCCGCAGGAAATCTGCTTCAATCAGTAATGCCATTCAAAGAACTGCTTGTTGGCATACAATGGGCAAGATACAGGACTAAGGCTGCTGCTCCAGGTCCCTCTCTGCCTCTGTAAACAACATGTACAAAGGGGCCCTGCAGCCTGGCACAGCTGGTGTTGGGATGCTGCCAGGATGTCCCAGGTTGTTAGTTCACTGTTAGTTCAAATCACCATCAGTCCTCATCCAGCCAGGCATCAGGCGCCTGATGGCTGATCACCTTTGAGCTTAGTCCACATGCTCACGTATCTCGAGGTGTGTTTCACCCACGAGATATATTAATATTAGAGTGGAGGTGAAATGAAGAATGGGACAAAAATGTGTAGACTCCATTATACCCATGAACTTGTCCAGAGAGCTTCTGTATTTATAACGATAAACAAAAGATGTCCAAATATCAATGCCTGCCCCCAGACAAGTGGCAGCATATATCTGGAGCCAAGAACTTGCTGTTAACCTATCTAGAGTCTTAACACTCCAATCAAAATGCAACAAACAGTTATCTTTAGTAGTTACAATGATACTAACACTCATAGTACAAAGTGGTATAGAAAAGTCTTAATAATACCCTTAAAACTGTTATACAAGAAAATGTCCTAGTGTGTCCCCTTTTCTCTAGTGTGATGCTCATCCTGCCAGTGTCCCTCAAGGCCCTATGGTTGAAGGCATCAATCTTCCTCCAGCAGAAGGTGGGGTTGTCACTGTGAGTTATCACCTCCCTGAGGTCTTCATCATGAGGAGTGTGATGTCCACGGTGGGGTTTCCTCCTCCCCACTCGTGGGTCCCCCTGGGGCTGTTTTTACCCCTCCTCTCCCCACCGCCGGCTCCCTTCTGCCCAGCCCCAGCTCCAGCGGGAGAGTTGCCCAGCGCCCAGCGCGGGTCGCACAAGGGCTGTTGTTTGCCAGGCAGGGACTGCGCGGGGGCAGCCCTTGGCCCTGCGGGTGCTCCCGGTGCTGAGCTCAGGCCAGGTGGCCCTTGTCCACCAGACCCTGGTGAGCACAGTGACAACCAGCTCCAGCCATGGCCAGTCCAGAGCAGGACTATTGAGACACACAGAAAACATTCTTTCCACCACTGAAGAAATAACCGGGCATCATAATTTCCATTAGTTTCTCCATTTCCCCATTAGAGAGAACTGAGCTAAGAAGATAGCTCCGGAATAATGTGGGTTGAAGACAGATTCTTGATTAATGTGATTTTAGTTGCTGAAATCAAATCGTAAATTCAGGCATTAGAGAAGTAAAATCCTTTTCCATATTTTCTACTTTATCATGCTTTGTTTTCTGATAGGAGGTGCAAGTGTGACCAAAGAATTTATCATTCTTGGTTTTAACTTTAGCCTTCATTGAACTCATTATATCATAAATTTCCTCTCAAACAGGATCAGATTGTTTTACCTTTATGACTGTACTATAAAAAGAAAACCCTTTTAACATTTTGTGAAAGAAAATAAAAGTAGTTAGTTTCCAGTCCCTGAAAGTGGCTCTCTGACATCCCCATCTTCAGCATCCTTCGGGAGTTTAAAAATTATAACTGAGCAATCTTCACCTACTATAGTGGTTAATTTCTAATAACTGGAAAACATCTTTAGACCCACTCAGGCTATATAGCCATCCATTTAATGGCGACATTCCTCAGCGTTTTCTTGTATTGCACAGTGAAAATTATTAAGTATCTTCTGTCATTCTGAAACCTTTTGGCAGATGAGGAAAAGTGATTTGAAACTTAGTTATATAACCTGCAGAACCAAATGACAACTTATATATAGCATATTGTGCTGTACAAGGCAGTACATGAACTTAGCAATTAGTCTGAAGCTAATATTACTCTTATTTGCAATTAATTTATAGACAAAATGGTTTCTCCCAAGGTTAACATTTTCATTATCATCTGCAATTGATGGTATATTGCCAAAGTTCAAACCAGTTGATTGTAGTGTACTTTTCACATTTTTAAATATTTCTAATACAGTTTTTGTAGCTCTCTTGAAAATAATTAGGCAGAAAATGGATTATTCCCCTTTCAATGAACAACTATCGGAAACATTTTGAAATTTCATGCTTTCAGGCACCAGTGGGCACAGAAAGAAATATGCCCTTTTCAAGCAAGCCCTTAATTATTTTATCAATTGAAAGAGGAACTAATATATTTTTGGCAATACACAAAACATTGTCCTCTAAATTGGTATGATTTTAGCTATGGGCGAATCCTGACAAATAATCAAGTCAAATAATCAAGCCTCAATCAAGTGATCTATATGAAGAGCTAGGAATAATACTGCAATGAACTTCTGTTGCTCACAACAACAGAAGTTCTGAGAAATTGTACTAGAATTATTTTCATGATCCTTTATATTTCTGTGCTTTTCTATATTTGGCAGTCCACAACAAGTGACTGAAAAGTAATAGCTACATAAACAAAAGTTAGCTTTTTGCTTTCTCTGTTGATCCATTTTCATTCATTTAGAAAGAGCAGAGGATACTAGCTGAGTGTATTTTGACTGGCTGATTGATGGTGAGTAATGCAGTCATGGTCACAATCCATGCAGGGTTATAATTCAATTAACTAATAAAATATATATTTATATATATATATATAATACTGAGATTCAATGCAAGGTCATGATTACTTTGCCAGCTCCATTCCTTGTATGTGTTGGTCCTATGATCTCTAGAAAATATACTGTATCTGGACAAGATGTAGTGCATGATAAACATGTGAGATAAAGTTGGCTTTGGAAATCAAGGGTTTGAGTGTCTAAGGTTACCCCACTGCAGTTCTTTTAGCAGGCTGGAGCTGCTGTGGAGAGCATGTTTTTTTGGCATTTCTGTGGAAGAAGTTATTCGTGTGCAACATTTGTGGAAGAGAAGTAGATGCCTGCCTAAGACAAAAGATTGGAAACAACCAATTGGCCTTTATTTAAAAGTTGGACAATCACATGCTGAGGAGTCCAGTGATCACCCAGATCAGGTTCATCCCTACATGTTCAGTTACTATGGAGACAGGCACATTTTAGGAACCTCTTTCTAAAAAATCACCCCGATTAGGCCTGGCTTCCTGCATCACATATGCTTGAACTGTTCCACGAGGTTCCTTAAGTAATTGTGACTGATTCATTCTCCTTATTGATATCTAAAGAAATATCCTTTACTTCTTGCTTCCTGGTCCAAATTTAATTCTAGTATCATTTATTTGTAGTGCTGCCACAGCCAAAAATGGATCCCCTGTTGCTCCGTTCTGTAGTGATCTTAGCTGATGACTGATGGGAATTTTGAACTGGAGTTTGTGTTTAAGGTGAAACTTCAGGCAAATGATAGGGAAATGAACAGGGTGAATGGAGAGAAAGGAGTTTGGGAAGGAGGAGCAGGCATCAGGGATCCCATCTCATGCTGCCTGACAACTACAGAAATCAATGTTAACCAAACACCATGCTGTTTCATGGCACGGTCATGATCAGACGGAGCAGCAAGCAGCTCTGTCTGGATCAGGGGCTGGGACCGTTCAGCTTTTTGCTTCCTTTTTGACTCCAAACTCTTCAGTACAGCACAGACAGCATGAAGGCCGCCCATTTGTCAGTCAAAACAGGATTGCTAGAAGGTACTTGAAAATTATCTCCAACGATGTCCGTCATCGTCAGCCAAAATTTTGCAAGAATGGTAGGTCTTCCTATGATTTTAGATAAAGAAAGACGAGGACAAGCGCTCTGCAAACCTGGAGCCTTTAAGGTGGGATTCACTTGACTGCATGTTGGCATAAGTAGTGCAAATGTTTACATGGGAGTTGGTTGTCCAGGCTGCCGTTATAGTCTTTGGAGAGATGCAGGCTCTTCCAGGGCATGATTCATCTCACCCTGAGGCAGAGGTCTCAATAAGGGCAGGTGCTTGTTTCACTCCAATGCACGTAAAAGGAGAGTTTAGCTCAGGCAGAGACACTGACTGACATTAAGGGCTCAGTTACCTGCACATAAGCATCTACGAATCGAACCCCATAGTAGGACTCAGTCAAGAGTCACTAGGTTGTATTGAATGTTAATGGTAGTGTTTGGGAAGTTGATGTCACGGCCTTATTTTGTTTTAAATAGAAATGCTGCTTTTAGTGATTAGCCTTTGGTGAATTGTTGCAAAATTCAGGGGGGTGGATAAAATTAACATTTTGGAAAACAGAAAGTGCATTATGTTAATTAACTGCGATCATAAGAGAAGTAGCGCACTTCTCCAAAATCTGTACAGTTCTGACCTATAAGGATTCCTGCTGATTTTGATGAAGTTTTAAGGATGAAATTACTATTAAAAGCTTACATTAAAGTATAAAGTGATTGCATAACTGTATTATAATTGGTTATGAATCACAGAATCACAGAATCACTGAGGTTGGAAGGGACCTCTGGAGATCATCTAGTCCAACCCCCCTGCTCAAGCAGGGTCACCTAGAGCACATTGCACAGGATTGCATCCAGGCGCATTTTGAATATCTCCAGAGAAGGAGACTCCACCACCTCTCGGGGCAACCTGTTCCAGTGCTCTGTCACCCTCACAGTGAAAAAGTTTTTCCTCATGTTAAGATGGAAGTGTCTGTGTTTCAGTTTGTGCCCATTGCCTCGCGTCCTGTCGCTCGGCACCACTGAAAAGAATCTGGCCCCATCCTCTCGACACCCTCCCTTCAGATACTTGTACACATTGATAAGATCTCCTCTCAGCCTTCTCTTCTCCAAGCTAAACAGGCCCAGCTCTCTCAGCCTTTCCTCATAAGAGAGATGCTCCAGTCCCCTAATCATCTTTGTGGCCCTTCGCTGGACTTGCTCCAGTAGTGCCACATCCCTCTTGTACTGGGGAGCCCAGAACTGGATGCAGTACTCCAGATGTGGCCTCCCCAGGGCTGAGTAGAGGGGGAGAATCACCTCCCTCGACCTGCTGGCAACACTCTTTCTGATGCAGCCCAGGATACCATTGGCCTTCTTGGCCACAAGGGCACATTGCTGCCTCATGGTCAACTTGTTGTCCACCAGCACTCCCAGGTCCTTCTCAGCAGAGCTGCTTTCCAGCAGGTCAACCCCCAACCTGTCCTGGTGCATGGGGTTATTCCTCCCTAGGTGCAGGACCCTGCACTTGCCGTTGTTGAACTTCATGAGGTTCCTCTCCGCCCACCTCTCCAGCCTGTCCAAGTCTCTTTGAATGGCAGCACAGCCCTCTGGCGTATCAGCCACTCCTCCCAGTTTTGTATCGTCAGCAAACTTGCTGAGGGTGCACTCTGTGCCTTCATCCAGGTCATTGATGAAGAAGTTGAACAAGACTGGACCCAGGACTGACCCCTGGGGGACACCGCTAGCTACAGGCCTCCAACTAGACTCTGTGCCACTGATCACAACTCTCTGAGCTCTGCCATTCAGCCAGTTCTCAATCCACCTCACTGTCCACTCATCTAACCCACACTTCCTGAGCTTGTCTATGAGGATGCTATGGGAGACAGTGTCAAAAGCCTTGCTGAAGTCTAGGTAGACAACATCCACTGCTCTCCCCTCATCTACCCAGCCAGTCATCCCATCAGAGAAGGCTATCAGATTGGTTAGGCATGATTTCCCCTTGGTGAAGCCATGCTGACTACTCCTGATCACCTTCTTTTCCTCCACATGCGTGGAGATGGCTTCCAGGATGAGCTGCTCCATCACCTTTCCAGGGATGCAGGTGAGGCTGACTGGCCTGTAGTTCCCTGGGTCCTCCTTCTTGCCCTTTTTGAAGACTGGGGTGACATTGGCTTTCTTCCAGTCCTCGGGCACCTCTCCTGTTCTCCATGACCTTTCAAAGATGATGGAGAGTGGCTTAGCAATAATGTCCGCCAGCTCCCTCAGCACTCGTGGGTGCATCCCATCAGGGCCCATGGATTTGTGGGTGTCAAGTTTGCTTAAATGATCTCTAACCCACTCCTCCTCCACCAAGGGAAAGTCTTCCTCTCTCCAGACTTTCTCTCTTGCCTCCAGGGTCTGGGGTTCCTGAGGGCTGGCCTGAGCAGTAAAGACTGAAGCAAAGAAGGCATTCAGTAACTCTGCCTTCTCTGCATCCTTCGTCACCAGGGCACCCACCCCATTCAGCAAAGGGCCCACATTTTCCCTAGTCTTCCTCTTGCTGCTGATGTATTTGAAGAAGCCCTTCTTGTTGTCCTTGACATCTCTAGCCAGATTTAATTCCAAACGGGCCTTAGCCTTCCTCGTCGCATCCCTGCATACTCTGACAACATTCCTATATTCCTCCCAAGTGGTCTGTCCCCCTTTCCACTTTCTGTAGACTTCCTTCTTCTGGTTGAGTTTTGCCAGGAGCTCCTTGCTCATCCATGCAGGTCTCCTACCTCCTTTGCTTGACTTCCTACTCATAGGGATGCACCGCTCTTGAGCCTGGAGGAAGTGATGTTTGAATATTAACCAACTCTCTTGAACACTCCTTCCTTCCAGGGCCCTCACCCATGGGATTCCTCCAAGTAGGTCCCTGAAGAGGACAAAGTTTGCTCTCCTGAAGTCCAGGGTTGCGATCCTACTTGGTGCCCTGCTGCCTCCTCGCAGGATCCTGAACTCCACCATCTCATGGTCACTGCAGCCAAGGCAGCCCCCAACCTTCACATCTTCCACCAGTCCTTCTTTGTTTGTTAGTACGAGGTCCAGCAACACACCTCTCCTTGTTGGCTCCTCCACCATCTGGGTCAAGAAGTTGTCACCAATGCTCTGCAGGAATCTCCAGGACTGTTTGTGCCTAGCTGTGCTGTCTTTCCAGCAGAAGAGAGTAATGGGAACTCTTCTGGTGGCTAAAGATTTTTTTTATTTGTTTTATGATGACTTTGGAGCTAAATGCCACAGAATTGCAACATGGGCCTCTACAAGCTAACACACAAGAAACTCTCTTTGGTTGTTCAGCCTTTAGAGTGTGTAATCACATTACGAGTTTCCAAATTCAGTAAAAAGATTCAAAAAGCCTGGAAGAGTTTTGACCTCTCTGCCTGTACTAATAGCACTTTTAATGCTTTGCCAAAAACCAGAACAGCAATTCAGTCTTTATAATGGTGATTTTGAAATCAGATGGGATCTTATTCTTTACAGGAAGTTCTTTATAGGGATAGATATTCACCCCTTGTACTAAGCCAAGGCCAGAGAACATGTTTTTGCATTGTTTAAGCAGCCCAAGCCATATGAAAGACTCTCAGCTTTGAATTTATGAACCCCATTAACTTCCCCAGGAAAAGTTCTCTGCCTTATTAAATCATTCCCTGGGAGGGAAAGACAGCACAAAGCATCTTTGGAGGAGTGAGAATACGGCATAGCTTTATAGGAATCCTGATAAAAATTAATTAGCAAAACTTACTGTGTAAATTCAAGATATGCAAATGAAAGCAAATTTGAAGGCATGTGTGCAGATTGTGTTGATGCTAAATTAATGCTATATTATGTGTAAAACATATAAATAGTTTACCTGTTTAATGAAATATTAAATGATTTGTGAGGTTATTAAGTATAATAATTACATTAAATATAAATACATAGAGACAAAATATTTCATATGATTTATAACATCCATGGACTCCACTTTTGGAGTTTTATACATTTTAAAGAAAAATTATGTTTCAAGCTTAATTAAGGATTAAGAGGTTATATGTTGCTCTGTTTTTTTAATATTTACAACAATGTTAAAGCATACTGCTTGAAAGCAATTGAATTTGGGGGCAGGGGGTTATACTTTTTTGAATGCTGTGTCATGCTGTTGAACAAGAATTACCTACATGTGTGTCACAGGCAGTATTTTTTCCAGAGCGAGCACAAGTGCAGACACTTTTACGTAGCTGGCAGATGTTGATTTGTGGATACCCCGGGGATGGCAGTTACAAGGTGTGTGTATATTTACTCTTGTTAAGCCAAGACATGATTTGTCGCTTATAACATGAACCTCCATTTTTGTGTAAATGTGCTATGATTAAAATAACAACCTTATCTATTGCTACAGATAAAGAAAAGAACATCAAAAAATGTTTAGAAGAGTATATTCGTAACAGAGAAGAGCATATCCATAACTATCCACGACATGCCTGGCAAAGCTGGGTGAGACCTTCAGTGCTGCGGGTGGCTGAGACTGGGGGTAGCCCAGGCAGTGAGGTTGTTAAGGCTGGAATTCATTTTGTTTAACTTTAGACACTATCTAGCCACAAATTAGAGTCTATGTCTGAACCACTCACCCTCAGATGCCTTTCCAGTATTTAAGGCACAATTCATCGGCTGTCCTTGAGGCTGTCACTGCAGGGTGAGGTGGAAGGTAGGACGAGGTCTGGAAGTGCTCTTTTCCCCCACTGATTACAAGGGTGGTCCAAGTAACTGGCAAGGGTTGGCTTTGTAATCAATCCATCCCAAACCAGAGCGATCTCCTTGCACTGCAGTGGGCATGGTTATCTGCTATTCCCAGACGTATCCTGAGGGCAGTTTTCACTTTCAGTGCTGGTCTGAGTCTCACTGTCTGCACATACCACTTAATGCAACTCTGGATCAGTTTAACTGCCTCCTGGAGATGAGCTCTCCTTCCCTTCTGGCCCTGGGATCCTGCAGCATGTCAGGAGGAGACTGGCTCCAGATGGTCCAGAGATGCCACACTGCATTTCATCAGGATATGACTGAGCTTGGTACTCATTGCTGTCCTCCATCTGCACTGTCAGGCGCTTGCTTTTATCCCATGCTGCTAATGGGAAGAATGTGATCCTGCCCCCAAAATTTCATGGTTTTGCTGGATTTTTAAATTACCCAATGTAGGCTAGATCAAAAGAGAAGAGAAAGGAAGGAACACTGCAGTGATGTAGGGAGACTTTAGCTGAGCAGGATTGTTTCGTTCAGTGTAGGAGTGTTGGAGAAAAGCAACACCATCTCTTCAGCAATGAAACCCCTAGCTGCTGTAGTGCTTGAAGGTTTTTAATGTCAGTGCTGGACCAGGGTCCAGCCAGAATGCTACTGCACCATCCTGCAGATGAACTATAAAGCCGATGTAACTGCTGTCCATAAACCTGATGTTTTGGTTGTGCCTCAGCATGAATTTTACAGCCACAGCTTTCAGGATCAGCTGAACCTCGAGGTGACTGCTCTCACACAGCTGACATATTTCTCCCATGTAACGTTTCTCTGGCCAGCAGACACATAATGTTACTTACCTAGTACAGGCTTTCTGCTACTCCCATGGCAGAGGAGGAATCAGCAAGCCCTGCTCCTCATACACAGGCAGTACATGGAGGCATCAGACCGATCTTGATGTAGGCACTCCCCATCACTGATGCAGATGAGTGACTTCATTATGAGCTGCCATAACTCGCACCCTACTCACACTCCAGCCATGTGCATGCTGGGTGCAGACAAAGCCATTGCACCATGTCCTGAGGCAAGAGACTAGGACTAGGGATGACAAGATGTCACTATTTGCTAAGCCAGGGAAATGCGCTCAATGATTTTATAGTTGTTTGTGTTTGTGTCTGTGTTCCTCATATGAGCTGTGCAGAATGGCTTTGTGTAAAAGACAAGTAGTTGAGTTGTCATCATCCATTAGACATTTAAAACTGGGGAAGATGAATCCCATCATTATTCCATTTATTAGTGGGTAATTCACACCCTTTTCCCATTTTCAGCACCAAGTATGGATTTATGTGGTAGAAGAGATAACAAAGCAATGAATTAACATGAGCTATCTAGCCCAGAAGTATTACCATCTTCTCTTCCATCATTTAACTCATGGCATAGAGAATCCTACTTATGAAAAAAGTCATGTACAAGTCTGCCCTCAACCACCTTTCAAGAAAGCAAGTCAGACTCTTTTCCATGACCACTGGAGACAAGAGAGGAAAGCCTTGAGGTTAAATTGCAGTAGGGGAGATTTAGCCTGGACATGAGGAAAGATTACTTAAGGATAAGGGGAACAGAGTGCTGGAACGAGGTATGGCTCCTCAACCATTAGAGAGCTAGGAAAAGGCTGGAAAAGCAGTGGTTAAGAGCATGACTTGGGGCAAAGGGGAGTCTAGATAACCTTGTAAGCATCTTCCCAACAATTTTCTCAATGATTCATTGAGTTCTGTGCATGTTTTCAGTGTTTCATGCCCAAGGCACTCCCTGCTGAAACTCAGGCAGAGTTATTGACTGTCTCTGACTTGATGTCGCCTGCTGACTTGCAGGAAACAGGATGAATTTTCCCACCTACCTGTGCTGCAATTTAACCCCATGACTCTCCCATCCTATCTCCAATGGCCATCGAGATTTTTACCCTTCTGGCAGCAAAAACAGACTGCCAAGTGCAGGTCATTGTCAGTGACAGGGAGCTAAATTCGGGGTTATATCCAACCAAGGGATGTAACATTGCATCTGCCAGAGCAATAGGTAGCAACAGTTACAGGCATGCCGTGAAGAGCAATGAAAGGTAGAGAAAATAGGTATCTTGTTTATCTTCTTTTTTTCAGATGGAAAAAAAATGAAACATATAAAAAGTACATTAGTTGGGTCACACAGGAATTCGGCAACAGAGCCAGAAACTTAAACCAAAACTCTTCAGAGAGCCTAGAGAAGGGCCTCAGTTATTAAAGCTTGCTTCTTTCCAGCAGCCACAAATGGCAATCAAACATAGAAAGAAACAAAACCCTTACAGACAAACAAAACTACAAAACATTGTCTTTCTTGGTCATGAAGGATGGCAGCCTGAAACCTGCACAAAACCCACAGAGAGCAGATTTAGGCACAATGGAAGAGATGACTAGTGCTGGGGCATGTCAAGGGCGTGGTTGAGACCCTGCATGAAAGGTGGCTACTTAGCTGGTTTCCACTTAACCTGGCCATGTGTTCCTGGGTGCTGCTTCAGAGCTGGAGTTGATCAACAATTTGAGGCTTAGCTTACATGGTGTTGGAATACGAAGTTGATTTCTCTTGCCTGGTCAGCACATCAGATGTGCCCTTATCATCCGATTCCTGTCCAAGGAGAGCAGCACTTTTGCATTTTCCACACTCTCCAGGAATGAAACAAGTTCTTGGGAGAGAGCATGTCTGGGCCTGGGAGAACCAAGTGTTCTGCCATGGCCAGATGTAGGTAAAACCCAACCTCTCCTCTCCTAAGCCCTGGGAAGAATTTAACTCTCACTAGAGCATCACAGCCTGCCTCCATCTGCACCCAGTCATCCTCCAAGTTATCGCATGTGTGTTTAGACACACATCTAGCCTTACATCTCCTTACAGGAGAAAAAACAAATAGTTTCTCAGCAAGTCCCCAGGACTGGGGACCTTGGCTCAGCTTCCAATAGCAAGCAGGAAAAATTGAAAGTTAATATTAATGTTCCATGTACTTTGAACAAAGGAGACGGGGTTTGCAAGTAGAGGATGGGAAAACTCCACCGCATGAGCCATCTGGCAACTCTAGCTAACGAAGATATAATCACAAAGCCCTTGCAGATCTGCCAGGCTTTGGGGTAGTGGGCTAGGAGATCAGATCAGCTAGCATAGATGTTGCAACCACGGCCCAAAGAAGAGCTATCCAAACTGTTCAGTCCCTTGTCAAGCTTCTCTCTCTCCTCCTTCCACTGTCACGAGAAAAGAAACTGAGAGAAAAGAACAACCCAACCCAACCCAAGCCCCCTGAGCGACTCTGATTTATTCTAAGCTGTCAGGAAAGAAAGGACACAATGAGAACGAGAGACAACGAATGTAATTAAAGGGAGAGGGGGGAGAGGCCTTCTTTGTAATCTCTGTTTCCGGAAGGCAATATGTTGTGGATTATAACGTCTCAGGCCTGGAGTGGTACCATATGGTGAAACTCTGTTCATTCGACACTAAATCCTGGCATTTTGCAGCTGTCAAGATAAAGCTGTTTATATGAGTAACATTGTAGTTTGTTTATAGGGAAATAATATGTAGCAAGTTATGATTAATCAAGGTGTCCAAAACCTGCTGCAGGCGCCTGAAATAGATTGCATTTTGCAGCAGAGGCTTTGTCTTTTAAATTATTGACATCTTTTTTCTTTTTTTTCTTTTTTCTTCTTTTTCTTCTTTTTCTTTTTCCTTTTCTTTTTCTTCTTTTTTCTTTCTCCTTTTCTTTCCTTTTCTTTTTCTTTTTTCTTTTTCTGTGCTTGTGTCTGTACTGCTGTTTCTCTTTCCTCTCCAGTATTCGTTTGGAATCAGAAAGCAACAGGCCTCATCCCTAGGCAGGTCCTCTCCTCCCTGCATTGTGGGCAGAGAGCCAAGGGAAGGGGCTGGAGCTGTCCTTCAGCCACAAGGCATGACTTTGCTGCATTGGCCTGAGTGGGTACAAGCTTGTCCCTTCCAGAGCAGAATACATCCCTTTTCCCTCAGAAAACCTCCCCTGAACATCTGGAGATTTTTCTCTGTAGTGGTTCAAGACATTTCTGTTGTCATCATCCCTTGGCCAGGTGTCTGCATGTCCTATATACTGGACACTTGGCATCTATCTCCTTTTGGTTGGATGCTCTTTCATGCAGGGAGCAAGCCTTTGTCCAGTTTTCTGTCTAAATTTCTTGTTCTTCAAAATGCCCTTAGGGGAGGTACCTAGCTGTTACTGATGGAAAGACCAAGCCCCAGATCTATCCTTGCTATCCCTCTTCACAGGGAACTGTAATTCTTGATTATTTAAGAGCAGAAAACAGGTGGTTTATGCCAGAATATCTCCATGGAAATCAATGCAAGTTACATTAAAAGATCTTGCATATTGTTCTGAGATCCTCCAGGGAAATGTTTTATAATCAGCCTGTCGTCCCTCTGCCAGTTTTCTCTGTTTCAGCCTTTCCTTTGTATGCTTTAATGACTCAGCCCATTTCAAGAGGGCAACCAAATCTTACTCTGCTACTTTGGACAAAGTTTTTATCAAGCCCTGTACACAAATGAACAGGACAAACTTTGGATCAAGCCTAATACACACACATGTACGTGCACATGCACACATACACACACACATATGCATTTTGTACCCTTTCTCAATGGTAATGCAACAGTCTTTTAACCTGTAGATTCATCACTGCTATCTTCTCTTCTATGCCCCCAAAGAGATTTATAACTCTTTCTCTGCTACTATCAACCATTGCCACAAATTAGTCAATATTTTCTGGTTGTCCCTTGGAATAAGATGCCTGGCAAATGTTCCACCTCCTCTTCCTGGATGAAACATTTATAGGAAACAATCCTATTCATAGAAGGCTGCTAATAGGGTCTGCAGAGAGAGTTATAGGTAATCAATCCAAAAATCACGTTTGTAAATGGCCCCTGTAGCTGCTTAATTAAGCACAGCATTCTGGTGTTAAAGACATTAGGGAGCGCTAAGGTCGATTTGTCTTCACAGAAAATATCCCAATAATATATTTGCAATTCTGTGTTAACCGATCCTGATATCACCTACCTTTGGTAGATTAGCAGGCTAAAGTGATTTAAACGACTGTAAGTAACTTCTTGAGAAGGTGCAGAATCAATGAGAGAGGCGAGGGAATATTTGCCTTTGATGCTCTGCTGAGCAAATTGTTTCTGTCCCTCTCTCTTTCAAGTGCCACTTTCCTGTTGCATCAGTCACCTTGGTTGTGCTTTCCTCAAATCTAGTTGAAGCCACCGGGAATCTCTCCCTTACTTGCAGAGAGCTCAGGATATGGCAGGGGGCAGAGCATCAGCCAAGTTAGTCCTGCTGGAGAGACGGGAGAGAAAAGGCAGGATTCAGAGCCAGGAGAGGCCAAGTTTGCATCTCCGTTTGCCACCAGCAAGCAGGAGTGGTTGTGACTGCTGATCAGTGCTGGTCTCTGCTCCCAGGGCCCCAGCTCAGCCTGACAAAAAAGCCAAATATGCAACAGAGTCACAGCTTTTTGCTGCTCTAGGTAAACTGTCTCCTTGCTGGGAGCTGAAGGAATTGTTCATGATAAGTCTCCTCTCCATTTGTTGTCTTCCTCCTTTTTTCCCCCGACGCTCCCTGTTAATAGATGTGCAAATTGAAAATGTCTTTGGGGATTTTTTTTTTCTTTCCTTCATCTAAATTCTTTTGCAATTCCTCATTCTTCAGATTTTACTCTGCTGTTTCTGTCTCTGGTGAAAACGTCAGTCTTAGAGTGTGTGATCAGCCATTCCTTGGAGACTAGACTGGGTTTTGGGAGCACCTTCATCACCTCATCATCCTTTCCAAAATCCACATATTCCCCAGGCACAAGACTTCCAATTTTTTTCTCAGGTTTCCAGACAGCCAACAGCTGGGACAGAGATAATGAATTGTGATGGTCCTGTTCTAAATGGGTAATGAAAGGCTTGAAAATACCAGACAAATTTATCAAGTCTTCAGCCTCTAGCTGGGCAGCTTTCCAAGGGAAATTCAGACATGCGTCAATCTTACCCAAGCAAATCCCCAAATCTTGAGCCTTGACCTCCTTTCCTTAAAACTTTCCATCCAGGCACAATGCAGATATTGATTTTTTTCTGTGTAAATTTTGTTTGAAAATGAAAATGCTGTGAAAGGTGAATGAGATACCATAGAAAAGAGGCTAGGGATACTGACAGGCATTGTAATCTCATCCTTGATTTTTATGTCGATTTGCATGTCAGTGAGGACCGTAATTACTTAGAATAACTTCTTGCTCCCTGATTTTTACCTTTGCTCATTGTCAGAAAGTCTTCAGCACAGCCACAGCAGTAGCAGTCTTTCAGTGAAGAAAGTTTTTGTAACTTTTGGGTGCAAGTTCAGATCTCCCTCCTTCAAGGCACGATGAAATCTGAAGCTATGTTGGCTTTTTTTTTAGCACTAATGAAACAGCAGGAGCATTTCCATCATGAGGAAGAATTTGCACATCTCCCACCAAGCATGAGAGCAGTCGGGCCATTAGGTTATCTGCAGATAGGTGTTGGGTGCTGTTTTAGACATTCCATGTCTTACCTGGCCTCCAGGAACCATTTCTAAAGGGTTTGAGATTCTCATAGGACCTGTGTCACATCTGTAGTCCTGTGTGTTTAGTCTGGATATCCTTGGGTACCTCAAATGGCACTAGATCCTGGTTGGGGCAGGGGGGAATTATATGTATAATACCTGTCTTATTAGAAGTGAAGATGCGTTTTCTAAGAGTGTCAAAGGGAGCTGAAAAATAAAGTCAGGCTGTGCTGGCCTAAACAGTTAGACGTGGAAAGTCTATATTGTACCCAGCCTCCTCAGCACCACGACTCCATTGCAGGGAAAAAGCCAGAGGAGAGGAGTCCATCTTATGGATACAGATGATGATAACCCTTCATTTAAGGCATGGGGTCATTTTTATCACCAGTCCCCCACCATTTGTTATGTGTCTTGGCAGGGTGAGAGATTGGGCTAGAAATCATCCCTGAGTCGGCAGGGTGGATGGTGATGGGATCTGGTTATGGTTCAGTGCTCTGTGACACATGCCCCCCCCCCCTCCTGCTTTCATTAATCTACCAGTGGCAAGGCCACATAAAGCACTCAGTCCTGCTCTTCCACCTGGGAAAGAAGGCAACAGCAATGGGGAAGCTGTGCTGGAGACAGACACCGCCGAGTCCCTGCGGTAGGGAATTACCTACCTACATCAGTACCTAGAAATTACCTAGGTAATTCCCTCAGTGAGGCCAAGGATAGTATGTCCTGCTGGCTGTGGACACACAGACCTGCAGGCACCACACATGTCCTCTGGTAGGGTACATTTCACGGGATTTGTAGGAGCATTGGGGAAAAGAGGGGATGGGGGACAGATGCAGATGCAGATTAAATGAAACTCAAAGCAATGAAACACCCCTTTTTCCCAATCAGTGGATTTTTATTATTATTATTATATTTTTTTTACAGTTCTGGACCACTATAGAAGATAAACAGCCAACAGGTGCTGCCCCAGAGGTGGCTGCATTTCAGACCCAGATGAAACGATGTCTGGGTTGCCAGGTTTGGTTTTTTGATGCTGCTGAAGCCAACAAGCAGGTGTGAAACCCAAGTGAAGAGCTTCCCTTTGCCATCCTGTCTGATCAGACCTCCTCTCATGCTTAGAGTCATGCCACAGAAAATCCCACCCGTGTAGAGCAAAGCCTCTGCAGATCTCCCCAAGCCTGAGCTCTTGTCAGGCTGCAGAGGAGGACCTCCAAGGAGGTATAGCTCAGCTAGCACAACTGCACAACCCACGTGGACTCGTTTCATGAGAGAGCATTGGCTAACAGTACTGCTGCTTCAGAGATGCAAGGGCAAAGCTGATGATGAGGGAAACTGCACTGAAGATGTAGGGAGACTTGGAAAGTGGGTTTGATTTTTTTGAGTGCAACTTTGAAAAGGACAGCTCCAAAAAAGTTCCTATGCAAGTAAAATGAGGCACCACTCCTGTTCTTTGTCACACACACAGTCTACCAACGGGATTCCTGAAAGCAGTTCTCCAGGTTTTAGTCCCTTATTTCATCATTGTCTTTTTGCCCATTCAAGGCCACATGCAACTAGACCAAAATCATGTTGTATAGTCTCCTGGTCAGGAGTAGAAGCTGCTCCCCAGTCTCAGAGAAGGCACAAGGGCATGGTACTCCTAGCATAGGGATAAACTGTGGATAACAGATGAGGCTACCCTGCTTAGCACGGTCTCATATATCTACTGTTTAGCCACCCCAGGTACCAGAGCAGACGCAGTGACTGATGTTGCTTCCAACCCCTGGGAGTGGCAAATCTCTCAGAGACATCATTTACCCTTTCTGGTGTGGGACAGCAACACCAGATGATGCCTGGGGACTTCCTTTGGCTTTTGTGCCAGAGGATGGAGTGAGCAGAAGTGTGGTGAAAGCATTTCTGGGAGATACCCATACCCAGGGGTTAGTATGGTACCTCTTCTGCTCCATCTCTCTTCTTACAGGTCCAGGGTCTTCCCCACTGGAGCCAGAAAAGCTGCATTTCAGTTACTAAAACACAGAGGGTCACAAGGGGTTTGCAGTGAGGAGGGATTCACTTTCTTCTATATATTTTAGGCAGTGTTTTCCATCCACAAAGCAACAGAGGAACATAGCTGTTTCCTGCTGAGATCCACTACCGGTCCCTAGCTGTGCTACACCATACTTGAGGAGAGCAAATGGAAAAGTTTACCATTTCCACTGCAGAGAGGTAGGGAGGCTGAGTCAGGTGGATAGTCAGTGCCCAGATTAAGCTTTCATCAAAGCCACAAAATTCCCTGAGGAATCACTGATGGTGAGAGCAGGCTGGTTTTAGATCTCACTTATCATTTTCCTGTCTTTTTTCATGATTTTGGAATCTAGTTCCAAGGCTGATTTAGTCCAGGGGCAGTTTTCTCCCATTTGGTAAAATTGTCGTCAGGTTCCAATCCAGCCACTAGAAGTCTCCCTTGCTAATATCACTGCCTGCCAGGAAGGCCGGGCTCCTCTTCCTTGCCAGGTGCCCCGCAGAAGGCTTTTACTTCAACAGTCAGCTCTTCCACCTTGCTTTCCTCTATTTAGTTTTGATCTGGAAAATCTTTGAACTTTTCTCCATTACACACTCTGTGACCCTGCTTCTTGAAGCAATGATTATTATTTTCACAGAATCTACCAGGAGACAGTGGACTTCTAAGGTCATAATGAGGCTTAAGAGCTTAAGGCTCAAATTTTTAAAAGAAGTGTCTAAACACCTTTGAAAATACCCCCCAAGTGGCCACCTGCACTTTTAACTGTATAAATAGACTTAAAAGTATGGCTTAAAATGCTTGTCATTTTGGAAAACATGACTTTGACACTTTAGTCACTTCTGACTTTTTCACCTCTCATCTAAAACATGCAGCTTCTGAAGATCCCATGTCAAGCTACAGGGACTGACAAGAGGAACTAGCAAGGCTGAGGTGAAAACAGAAGACAAATGCTCTTCTTCTGCACTATAAAAGCTCGACAAGTTTGCACTGCCTGTCTAGTTCTTCCATCAGAACCCACATAACCACAGCAAAAGTATGAAGGATGTTGAAGTCATCCCAGAAGAGTCAGGGGTCAAAAGAGAGAAGGGGGAGGAGGAAATGAGGTAATAGAAAAGCACAAAGCAAAAAATATGGGTTAAAAAGAAAGAGAGAGAAAAAAATCTTTTTCTTTGGAGCAGCCATGGATCTTCAGAAAGGACAGTGAAAAGACCCCTAGGAACTGCCAATTATCCTTGAGCTTTACTAGGATCACCCTGCCCAACTCACAAGACAATTTCTTAGCTGGTGCTGAAAAAATAAAAGAAAATTAGCAACATCCCAGGCTTTGGGAAGCTCTGTGATCTGTTTGTCATTGATCGTCATGGTAGCTGAACACAGCTGTCTTAGGCAGCTTGTGTGCATAGAGTATTTATCCAAAGTCTGGGTTTTGTGGGACCAGAGGGACATGCCTTTCTGTTTAGGACCCTTCAAGGTCCATACTACCTTAAACTCAGTGTCCTCAAAGATTTTCAAGGGCTTCATGCTGGCTAGAGTTCTTGTGTACAGTGGCATGTAACATAAGAGAGACCTAGGCAGGTAACCTAGCGTGCATGACTTGGCACCCCTGGAGTGGGCACATGATGACAGGGATTCATCAACTGGAGAGAAGTCCTCATGCTTAGGATGGGTAACTTCTAGTAAAACCTCCTTTCATTGCCAGGTTCTAGCTTCCTCCTGGTGCTGTGACCCCCATGTGCTCTGGTTGCACATGTCAGATCAGATCAACAGTGTGTTCCTGAAGCAGAGGACCACAGAGAGGCAGAGAGTGGCTGTAGGGCTCCAGAAGCACACTGAGAGAGGAGGAAAACTGAGTCTTGCCCTCTTGCATGAGGTTTGACAGATCTGAGTTGGTGCTGAACACCCAAGTCCCTTCAGAGCCTTGGACCGCAATGATCAGCACAGTGAAGATTTATGTATCTCTTAAATCTTTCTGAAGCCCTCAGAATAAGATCTGTGAGGTTCATAAACCTTACCTGAGCTTTCTACAGAAGGTTTTTTGGGGGAATAACTTTATATAGTTTCTTAGCTGAGAGTTCATCAAAATTATCAACTATCTTAGTTATTGCTAAGATGTTTATCACCAGGCCACTTTGGATGCTCACATTATATCTCTGTGAAGTAATTTCCTAAACTATCTATCATATTCCTCTGGCCAATGTTTAAATAATCTGGGGTCTGCAGTTCACTGGACTTGAACCCTTCACTGTTCTGTCTTGCACACTGAGTCCTGGGCTCATCTCAGCTGACTTTTTTCACCTAAAAGTTAGGCATCTCCTATGGATGGGATTCACCTCACCTAGCTTTAAGGATGGGAGTCAGCTTCAGCTGCAAAGGCCTACGCTTTGGAGCCTATAAGGCATGTGCCTCCACATGATCAGATGTCCATTCTCCTGGCAGAGCCAACAAAGATTTAAAACCACTAAAAAGATCTTTGTCTCTCCCTAAAGCAGACCCCCAGCATTTGGTCAGGTCCTTGCTCCATTGGCTGTAGTGATGAGGATTTCACACACATCCATGTGGGCCTGCTTGAATATCCATCTGGTCTAGAGCATCTCAAATGGCATTAAACGTCTTTTCTTAGGCAGCTAAGGTCTTCTCCCCGACTTGGGCTTTTATAATATACGAGTCTGCGCCTGAGCTAAGTGTCCTGGCTTCCTTCACAACCAATGGAGGTTGAGTCAATATCATCAGTGGAGTTTAAACTGTCATTCAACCACTGAAATGTGGGTGTCATCTCTGGAAGAGATAAGTCCCCCTAAACTTCATTGCCCACAGTGACTGTCTCCTCTGATAAAGAGAGCTGAGAACAACATGCTCAGAGACAGATACTGCACTGTAATCCATGAATCCTGTCCCTAGATAGTTGTCTAGACTCCTTCCACAGTTCCTGATGAGAGAGTGACACCTCTAGAGGGTGAGTCCGTACATCTGTCTTAGATGTCTCACACCATGAGGGAACCCACCTTCTTTCCACCAACTGCAGACATGTAGACAAGATGTTCTTGCGCATCTCACATGGACAGCCAGTTGATTTGCTTCAAGCCAAGGGACACCAACATCCTCATGGTCAATGAGAGCTGATCACCCACAAAACACGATCATCTGCCAATGGCTCCTGAAAGTGTGTGAGAAACCCTGGTATTTGGATTGGGAAGTGCCTGTCTGTGGAGGCAGATTTCACTTGCTCTGTATAATTTTGTTTGGACACATCAGAGTCAAGCTGTTGCTGCACTCCGTGGAGGTCAGTAAAGGTGTACAGATGGTCATGGCACAGCTAGATCCTTAACTGTGTAACTCAGCATCCTTCTACCGACAGAAACATTAGCCTGCAGGCTGGGAAGTACAGGCTAATTACCTAATTACCAGTGACCTTAGACCTCATTGCAGGAGAGAAAACTAAGAAATATACTCAGGGAAGAACTCTTTTGATTCATGCCAGTCACAGATTGCCCCTCCACCCCCAAGCCTGAATATATCCATAAGAAGCAGAGGATGAAGCAACTGTTGCAAAAGATTCGGTAAGGGAGCATAAATGTACATTTGTTTATTAAGAGTTCCCTTTGGCTTTGCCACAGTATCCCTCTACAAAAATACTCTTGTTCTCCTCAGAGGGATTTTTTTTTTTATCCCCTTCTCCACAGAAAATTGAGAAATATGTTGTGTGAAATATCAAGACTAATTAGACCAAATGGTGCTCAGATCTGTTGCTGGTTTTCTGGAGGATGGCTGACAGCTTAAGAGACTTTCCTCCCTTTTTTTTTTTTTTTAACTAATTATGAACAATTCCTCACATAGTTAAAATTTCCTATGGAGACTTTAATAAATAAGGGATGGCTGTGGCAATGGAGAAAGTGAGAAAGTGAGAAAGTGTGTGTCTGTGCTGCGTGTGGAGGGGTGTGTGCTAGAGAAAGGGGCACGTCTTCATGTTGGGGGTGCTTCTGGATGCATAGCACGTGTGGTGAGGAACATGCACTTGAAAGAGAAGGGCGCACTGCAGTCAGTTGTAGCATGGTCATACGGGAGGGGAGGAGTGTGCACTTTGTAGAGGGTGTGCCTGTGTTATATTAGTGTCTTTTTGAAGTGAGCAGTGGTTAGGGCAGCATTTTTGAGGGCAAGGAGGTTTATGGGTTTCTCCTGCGGTGAGAAGAAGAGTGTGTGCAAGGAACTGGTGGGCTGTGGTCCTCGGTGTGGACGTTACTGCAGATGTGAGGAGTCAATAGGTAAGGCTGGCTGCGTGCGAGGAGAGGGGGCCGTGGGTGATATGGAGATGGCTGAGGCAGGTGGAAATGTGTGCATATGTGCCTGAAAGGATACAAATGTGTGTGGTGAGCATGGTGGTGGCAGAGGGGTGGGACTCACGCAGAGAAAACCTGGTCACAACCTCCTCAAACAGCCTGGGTCACTGAGCTGAGCAAGCATCTCAGAGTGGATGCTGAACCCCTCTTTCCCATGCAACCGTTGGGACTTGGTACTTGTGTCTTGTGGGTAAATCGCTGTCCAGCACTGAACCCATAAAGATGTCTTAATAACAAACTGGTGCCCAAAAGAGAGGGCTGTTAGGCTGAGTGCCCCATTGTGGCTCAGACAGCTCTGTATACTTGACAGGGAAGGGTGCTTCAAAACATCACACGCAAAAGCAAAATGTCACTGCAGTGTCCTGCCCTCATTGTGCCAGTCCTTATGGAGGACAGCCACCTACAACTTCTTCCACTAACAAAGGGTTTGTGGGAATCTGGTGTGCAATGTGAGAATCCAAACCTTGTCACCCAGCCCACAGAGTTCCTTCAACAGCAGGATATGAGCAGCACCCTCGGCTTCACCACCCTCTACCTGTCACCCAAGCTCTGGCCCAGTCCTGGACCTTCTCTGCTATTTTCTGAGGCTTTCATTTGACTTCTTGCTCTCCTTTTTTTGCCTGGTGTTATTTCCCTCCACACTGAGCTGACAGTTACATTAAGAGACCTGAAAATACCATAGCAGAACTAAAGCAATTATTGTAATGTAACTTTAACAGGGGCTGTAATCAGAGAGAATTAAAAATGTGCCAGTCTCATCACAAATTGATGTTCCTGTGACCTTCCAGGGGTATTGTAAGAAGAGGAATCCAACATCCAACATCCTCTCTGCTGTTACCTCCTTTCTCTTAAGGAGAAGAAGGAGAAGAAGTGGAAATAAACACAAAACCAGACAGTTCTTCCTCCAGGGCTGCCTATGGGTTGCAGTTATTCTGGTATTGAAGGGTGGGGAGGAGTTCTTCAGGGAATAAAGCCCAGCTGTCCCTAATCCGTCCAGATTGAATCTGCCCAGTAGATCCCACAGCTGTTAAGGTGCAATCTGGATGCAGAGACCATTGGTGCAAGGAAGTGATACAGGTCTGGGAGACGACCTTTGAATGCAGCTTGTGAGAAGAGAGGCAGTGTAACAGGGCAGCCAGTACCATCAGAAGGGGATAAGGCAGGGGAGAGATGCATGAGACCAAACCAGAACCAATACCCAGCAAGGGGAAACCGGAAAAGCTTGCTCAAAGGCTTCAAGTTGGGATAAAACAGAGGTGGTTTGGGTTTCTAAATCTATGCCTTGCCAAGCTGCAGTCATGCTACATCTCCTCAAGCTTGAGAGAGGGAGCCAAGGTCATGCAGCGTGACTAACAGTGCTGCAGCTCTGCCTTTTTCCCTGCTGTCCCTTCCCCCCTCTAAATTCTCCATTAATGGCACTAATGCTCTTTCACCCTCACTTCAGGCAAGTTGCAGTGAGAGGTTTTTCACCCCTGACCCTGGCTAAAGCCCTCTCACTTCCCAGCAACATCACCAACAATATCCACCCGGCCGCTGCCAGCCCTGCTCCTGCCTCCACGGAGCTGCTTCTGCCAGTGTCATGCACGGCCCACAGCTCTGCTCAGCACCTGTCACAGCAGCAGTCTACCTCCCACAAATGTCAGCAAGACCGTTCATCCCAAAGGACTTGCATGTGGCTACACTCTCCCCTACCACCCACCCTCCCCATCCTACAGCAACTGCCAGGACTCTCCAGCATCCTCTGTTTGTGTCTCTGGGAGGAGACAGCTTCACAGGATGTTCCAGGATGGGTGACTGTCCCCTGTGCACCCTTCCCTCATCACTAGTTTGCTCCAGGTCTTTACACTACAAGCTACAAGCTGTTTTTCTTCTCTGTGGCCTTCTCCAAGATCCTGCCTGCTGCCCACTGTGCGCAGATGTGAATTATTTGAAAAAGGAGGTCCCACTGGAGTGCCACAACCCTCCCCATGCACACCCATGCATTTCCTTGCCTGGTGCAGCCCAAACAGACACCTCCATCTGTCCAAACCTCAGCTAAAGAAGTCAGCAGTGCAGAGGGCCCATCTGCAAGCACGGACTGGTGGGGCTTTACCTCCACTCATCTCGGGTGTCACTGTGTGTTCATGTGCCCTGACATGGCTAGCAACAGCGGCAGCTTGAATCCTTCACCAGGTGACATGTGGCACCTTTCAGAGTTCCCCAATAAGTGCAAATAATTTTCCCTCTCGGAGCAGATGGATGGTGCAGTATGGTTAGGTGAAATGCATGATTCAACCATGACGACATGTCACTTCATGCACCCAGAGCAGGCTGAGAAGATGCCAACAAGCAACAAGTCCTTGACTTTGATGGTTCTACATACAGGTGTCCAAGAAACCTTTTTGTCACTGGTCTCGGTGCGTGCCACACTTCAGCAAGGAGAGTATGACTGTGACCATTGCAAATCCTCAGGCCTAATGACGAGAGCAAAACAAAGCTGTTTACCTAGCAGTGAAGAGATGCAACAGATGGCCTCAGTTTTTCTGGAGTCATTGCACTAAGCAGCAGGTGTAAAACACGCTGTAATTAGAACTTTCCAATCCACTCAAGATATAAACCCTGTAAAGATGGGAAGTATTCCCATCTTTTGGGAGTTGTGGGGAAGCCAGGTGAGTGTTTCATCTGCTTGCAGACCTAGCACAGGCCACGAGTGTCACAAAATGCAGGGAAGCTCGACTCCAAGAGCTGTCTTTCATAGTTAAGTTACCACAAAACTTCAGGGCAGAAGCTGTGTCTCTTCCACCATGCCACCTCTCTCTCAGGCAGTCTCAGCAGTGCTATAAGCACGTGAGCAGCTTGCAAAGCACAGAAACATTTATGATCTCAGGAAAGCTAAGGTTCCCCAAATAGGGAGATTCTGCCCAGGTTTGCAGTCTGGGGCCAGCACGTTTTCGGGTATTGTTTTATCTTTGGCACAGAGCTTTTTCCAGCCACTTCAAGAAAGATGGAATTTCCCATTTGCCTGTCATACTGCTGGGGGAAGCCGTGACTCTGTCGGGGTCAAGATCAGGAGAAAAAAAAGAAGGAAAAAACCCTCAAATATCTGAAAATGGGAGCAGCTCTGCAACTAGTAGGCAAGATGAAACACTTAAAAACCACCAAGTAAAAGTGGTACCAGGCCCTTGGGCAGGCAGGCAAGTGACGTCAGGGAAGGCATAATGCCACCCACCAGCTCAGAAAGAAGTGCAGACGTGCAGGACCTTCGTGAAAAGGTAGAGGCCACACTGATAAATATCTGTGGGATGAGCCTTGGAGGTGTGAGCTTAGCTGGCCATAGCAGTTAGGCTGTGCTACACCTCACCGAGTGTAAACCTCTACAGGCCTCCCTCCTCACTTTAGACTGTAATGGCAAGTGTCAGTCGCATATACTGCTCTTCTTCCATGGGATATTTCAAAGAGTAGGAAAGGATAAAGAAAAGGAGAAACAGAGGAAAGTCCAGGCTAGGGAAGAAGATTTCTTAAGAAACTGTTAAACTAAGGAAGAGAGTAGGAGGAGGCCATTACCATGTGGCAGACTATGTTTGGTTTTACTCCATGCTTTCTTTCTTTAAGATGTCACAGGACCAAAACCACAGGAAAAGGGTGTTCTTTGGAAACAGTCTTTGTACTTATCATTAAAAAGGTGTGGGGGAAGCTGTGGCAAAGGGGTGAGCACAAGCAGAAAATGAAGTAAAAAACAGCCAGACTTTCAATTATTTTCTCATGGAACTGGGATAAACAGGCCTCAGAGCACAGCAGTTACTGAGAAATATTCTTTGTTTTCTAATTTCTGACTTTGGAACAGCTTAGAGAGAACCACCCCAGCACCACAGAGTTCAGACATCTCCTTTGGTCGCCATCTGTGTTTAGGAAAGCAATCTGTGTCCTAGCAAAGCAATGGATGCCTGACATCCCACATCCCAGGACACCCCATCTGGCCTGGAAGTCAGAGGAGTTGTGATGCACTTTTTCAAATGTAGCATCAAGTGCCATCTGAGATGCCCTAGGGTGTCTGAGGCTGGCGGATTTGACACAGGACCAACTGGAGAGCCACACTGCTTGGGGCCTTGCTAGCCACGTGTACGTGTGTGTGTTTGATCATAGATCCACTGTTGTTCCCTGCAGGATATATCTGTTCCAGTCCAGATCATGACATTTTCCCCTATACATGTAACTTTTTCCACTCCAGATGTATGCATGCTCCTTTCTAGACGCTGGTGTTATCCATATAATAGGCATACATGCTTCATTTATAAAATAATAAAATAATTTAGGTTGGAAGAGACTTCCAGAGATCACCTATCCCAACTGCCTGCTCAAAGTTGGGGAGGGGGTGAATGTAAACACATTTTGCTCTTGAGATCTTTCTGTGTTCAGTTTTAATGCCGTAATTGGCCCAGTGCTGACACATGCCTAGGACAGAAAGTCTGCTCTGTCCTGCTGGAAGTAACAGGAATGCTACTGGGCAGCAATGCATCCTTATGACACCAGCAGCTAAGGGAGAGTCTCTTTCAATCTGAGTCTTTTAATCCAAGTTGTTGCACTGTATGACCACAGTCCTAATCCCATTTTCTCCCAGAAGCCAGGAATAATTTATAGCCCAGGCAACATGGTTTTTGCCATCACTAGCAGAAGGCCATGGGCTTTGCACTGACCCAATACCGCAGGGTCTCCAGCTGCTCTGGGCTGGCTGTGGCCAGAGATGGTTGTCGCTGTGCTCACCAGTGTCTGGTGGCCAAGGCCCTCCTGCCTGCCCGGCCTGAGCTCAGTGGCAGGAGCATCCACAGGGCCAAGGGCTGCCCCCGCGCAGTCCCTGCCTGGCAAACAACAGCCCTGGTGTGACCCGCGCTGGGCGCTGGGCAACTCTCCCGCTGGAGCTGGGGCTGGGCAGAAGGGAGCCGGCGGTGGGGAGAGGAGGGGTAGAACCAGCCCCAGGTGGACCCATGAGTGGGGAGGAGGAAACCCCACCGTGGACATCACACTCCTCCTGGTGAAGACCTCAGGGTGGTGACAACTCACAGCGACAACCCCATGTTCTGCTGGAGGAAGACTGGTGCCTTCGACCATAGGGCCTGGAGGGATGCTGACAGGGGGAGCATCACACCAGAGAAAAGGGAGATACTGGGTAGTTTAATTCGTATAAAGATTTTAGTGTTATTTATAATGAGGTTTTTCTGTATTACTTTGGACTGTGAGTTTTAGTGTAACTGAACTAACTTGTATTTTGATTAGGCTGTTAAGACTATAATTAGGTTAACAGTAAGTTCTTTGTTCCATATATATAGTGTGTCCTTTTGTCAGGAACAAGATTGTGAGAGTAACAAAATGCAGGAGCACTGAACCTGCTGAGCCTCCACTCTGCGATCAGTCACTTTCTGTTTTTCTAAATGACATGAAAATACACGTGGCAAGCCCAGTCTTGTTGCCAGTTACTCTTTGCAATCCCCTCCAAAAATAGTGGATTATTTTCCAGCAGACTCAAGCAGAGCTTGATGCAATGTTTGCAGGTTTGTGTCCTTTAAAATAAAAATCCTATGATTGGGGGACAAAAGTGCAATGAAAAAGATTGGATCAAGATACCCTGGTCATTAAAGTCAGGAAATCGTACTAGCTGAAAGGTCTTAGCTCTCGATCCAAAAATAAAATATACCTTTTCCTCTCCTTTTTATCATTTTGCAAGCCATTACATCAGTGCTTACTGCTGCAGGAATGATCTTGACAAATCTTAAAAATGCTGCAGATATCCTAACTTTATCAGAATTCCCTGCTGCAAAAATATCTTATCTGAGGACTAAGTGTGCTGGGCATTGAAACCACTCATCTGTGTACTGTAGCACCTCACACAGATAGGTCACTCACCTCACACAGACAGCACAGATTTCCTCTCTGGTCTGGGTTTTAAAAAGTGGAAGGATTTGTATAACATAGAGCATTGCCAGAAGGTCAAAGGAGGTGATCCTGCCCCTCTACCCAGCACTGGTGAGGCCACACCTGGAGCACTGGGTCCAGTGCTGGGCTCCCCAGTACAAGAAAGACATTGGCATATATGAGTGAGTCCAGCAAAAGGCCACAAAGATGATTAAGGGACTGGAGCATCTCTCATATGAGGAAAGGCTGAAATAGCTGGGATTGTTCAGGCTGGAGAAGCTAAGGATCAGAGGGATCTTATCCATGTGTATAAATATCTGATGGGAGGATGTAAAGAAGATGGAGCCAGACTCTTCTCCGTGGAAGCGATAGGACCAGAGGCAAAGAGCACAGCCTGAAACACAGCAAATTCCATCTGAAGATAAAAAAAGCACTTCTTCACTGTGAAGGTGTTTGAACATAGGAGCAGGTTGCCCAAAGAAGTTGTGGAGTCTCTATCCTTGGAGATATTCAAAACCTGACTGGACGTGGCCCTGGGCAATGTGCTCTACCTGACCTGCTTTGAGCAGGGACTGGAACTAGATGATCTCCAGAGGTCCCTTCCAGCCTCAACTGTTCTGTGATCCTCCCTTGATATTGGAAGGCTCTGTGTACCTTCATGGGCAGGCTGAGCACAACCCAGGCTCTGTGGTGGGGATGTAGTGCTGACACACTGCTTACCTGTGAGCCCACAATTACCTGCGCAGACAGTGTAGCTTGTCTGCCACTGTCAATTTATTCATTTCACACAGTCGCCAAGACAGTCCAGTCAGCCGAGTGCATCTGGATGCCCAGCAGCCTTGGAGACAGTGGCACAAAGTCACATTTGTAATATATGCCAGGGACTATACATAATCTTGGAAATCACTCATGTTTGATTTTTGGCCTTGCAAGGGAGTTCCAGAATCACTTTGTTTGGAAATGGTAGAGTAGGAAAACGAGAGTTACATCTTCCTGTTACATCCTAAACCATTGGCTACAGGTTGAATCATTCACAGAGTCAGCTGGGAGAGAGTGGGCAGTCCCCTCACTGACCTTAGCAGCATGATATTAGAGAGAAGATTTTAACCTTTTGTTTGCAGCAACAGTCTTTTACTACACCTGTACGTCTGTCACCAATGAGCCTCTTTTACCCCTTAGCACAAAGGAGAAGCTGACACAGAACAAAGGTCTTTGGATTCTGCCCAGAATGGAGATGGTCACTCACATGCACACAGTTGCTATCATAAATGTGATACATACTGTGTGACTTACGTTAGATGCAGCAAAATTTCTCTGCTCACCCAAAACCTTCTCTACATTACAGTGAAAACTAATAGAGGGCATTGATTGCAATGCTAACCTCCATAAGCCATTAGGCAAATCATCAATCTCCATGTGGCAGAATTTGATGTATGACCCAATGTAATGGTCCATGAGGTCACCTGCACATGTTTGACTGTCTGGGAATGAGATAACCTGGCCGTTACTCACTGAATACCTGGGATAGCCAAAAATGGAGGGGTTCCTTCTATCATCTCATT
Organism: Apteryx mantelli; assembly: GCF_036417845.1. Taxonomy (NCBI): domain Eukaryota; kingdom Metazoa; phylum Chordata; class Aves; order Apterygiformes; family Apterygidae; genus Apteryx; species Apteryx mantelli. The sequence goes on along the minus strand of NC_089978.1, from coordinate 219,254,264 downwards.
GGCAATCACAAGAGCTCTCAGCCTCCATCCTGCCAGGACAGTCCTGTTGTCTTTGTAGGGATTAGGCAGTGCCATAGGAACTCTGAGCTGCGATTGCTGTCATAACTGGGCCATATTTTCCTGATTAAATCCTTCCTAGTCCCTGTAGCAGGCATCTGCATTAAAGGTAGTGATTTTCTATCTGCCTAAAATCAGGTGGTGCCTCAACTGCAAATGCCTAGTCCCCATAACACCTAAGAAAAGGCTCCAGGGCATGCTCAGAAGCATCTTGATCTGTGAACTGAGGTACTTTGTTCCCTCCCAAACTCAATGGGTTCTCTGAGTTGAACAGGAGGGTTCGCCAGACAGTCCAGCTCTGGTTTGGGGGGGACCTTACTCACCAATACCACTTGGATAGCATTTCATTGGGGGTCACTTCCTTTCCAAGGACATGGGAAATGTTTAAGTTCTTCCTACAAGTACCTCCGTGATAGCACTAAACATTAAAAAGATGCATTGTGATCCAGTTCAGTTCCAGGCTCAGAGGAAGATCTCACAATGGTTTTCTCTGAGAACTTGTTCCAGACCTGAATCCTTCTAAGGAGGGATCATGCTGGGAGGTGCTGGACATATATCTTAGAATTCGTATTTCTAATGTGAATCAGATCACATTACCCTGGGTAATGATTTCAGGCATTCAGTGGAAGATTTCTCTGAATTTCTTCCTTTTATTCAGAGCCAGTTAGAGATGGGAAAATGTAGGTCTTTGGTGTGTTAGTAGAACATGTGAAGACAAGAACTAGTCAGCAGAAAAGTTCCTAGAGAAGGAACTTAAGGACCATGGAACAAGGCATTTTTCCTGTTGAGTAATTTTGGAGGAATTATTTTATCTGAGAGTTGAGGAAAGCTGGTGGATGCTCAAAAGCTTTCTGGTGAGACAAAGACATATGCTAGAAATGTGAACAGCACTCAGGTAAACCTGCATGCACTGAGGAGTAGGACAGTAGTGAGCTGACTCAGGGACAGAATGGGTCAAAATACCACCTGGAGGAAGCATAATGTGCTTGTTTCATCCTACTGATGTCACAAAGTCAAGATGGGCAGATTTAAAGAAGACACAGTCACTTGGTCGAAAAGTGAAGCAGAGCAGAGAGTTTCAAAGCTGCTTCAAGGAGACAAATTGGCAGTTCACAGACTAAGACTGACTGGCCATTATCTCCAGATGGTTCAGCCAGCCTGAACATGTGATTCAGCCTGGACATTTGAATCTTCCTTTCCAGAGCAGTGTTTCACTTCCAGGTATAGTGTTGGTGAAAACCAACCCAAGACTGCATGAATCGTCAGAGGAGAGCCCACAGAAGGAAAGTTATTATGCATGGCTAGCAGAAGAAGTTATTGTATAGCTAGTATTCTTGCAATATTCAGAAATAAGAGATATCCAACAGAATATAACCAGGTAGTATTTGGAAGAAAGAGAGTTCTCTCTGTGAGAGAGTTTCTTTGATGTTAACTATTTCTTTGATACATTTCCTTCTTCCAACCGCCTGAGATCTGCGCAGCCATGCTTCAAAAACCAAGCCAGCTGGAAACAAGCTGAAAACCAACAGATCTTTTCAGTTTGTAAAAGTATCTTTCTAAATACAATTGGGGTAAGCACCAGGAAGGATGAAGAGGCATTTAAGAAAAATGACAGTGCAAATACAAGTAAAAATTAGGATAAACAGGCCATGAATCCTTTTAGGGTGGAAATTAGAAGAAGAACTCTCACCATCTCCTGTAGATCAGCCTCCCTGTAGGAGCAGTAAAGACAAGAAACAGAAGCATTAAGATGGCTCTTGATGACTTGGTATGATGGGGTGAATACAACAGAGAAGGGAAGGACTTGATGACACAGTCTATCCTGTTCTAGATTCCAAGGATCTGAACGAACTGGAAATATTTTAGAGAAAGGATACAGGTATGATCTCATCTCTGCAAGAGAAACTCCAACTCCTCATTTAACAAAATAGTTCAGCGGTGACTTAGTCCTAAAGTACTCATGAGACAGCGGACAGACTTGTCTGAGAAACAGGCCTCTTCAACTTGCAGAAGAAAGGCAGAATCGGTCTTGCAGAGGCCATAAAGTTCCATTTCTACTGGCTACTTACCTGATTATTGTCCATGTGGCTATGAAGGCTAGCATGGTAGCTCAGACTTCATGTATTTGGTGATATATTTCGCCCTTTACAAATAAGCCATAATGTCAGGTATTTAACACTCTCCAGAGCAAACATATGGGAGGAACATCCTGAAAATGCTCTGCAGCAACACTATAATTTCGTAATTCTTTTTGTTATGAAAGGTCATCCCTTTTCAAGTCAAAAGAAGTCTGATCTGGGGAAGATGAAAGGTGATCTGACCCTGCATCCCTACGCTCTTTATATTGACATATAAATAGGAGCTAAAGAGCATGAATCCAATTTCAGAACACTGGTGGGTGCCCTAAACATGCATAGGTGTTTATGATGGCATTTAAGAGCATGATGGGTGACAAGTCACTTGGATTTCTTCCCTAACACCTCCAGTGGCCACTCCATACTACCTGTTTTGGACATCTAATTCAGGAAGGGGTGATTTTCTCCTTGGAAGTTCCTCTCTCTCACCATTGAAAGCCTCCAACTTAGACCAGGTACCTAGCACCTAGGTAAAGCTATACATTGAGTCCAAGCCTAAGCAACTTACCCAAGACCACACAGGAAAAGCAGAGCATTGATCTGCATCCCAGCTGGCTGCTTCCACCTCAGACCCTTCCACCACTGGACTCGGCTTCGTAGATAATTCCAAGAGCTTGTCAGTCACCACAAATGAGAACACATGAACTCATATCTGCCTCTTGAGGCTAAACTCTGAGAGTTTCAAGAAGTATTTAGTGGTCCTTAACAGGGATGTGCTAAAGAAATGCAGTCATATAACACAGTGTGATTCCCTTTATCCTGTAGCTTCCTCCTGTTCCTGGAAGCAGCAGTATTGCTGAGCTCATTTTCCTCTCCCCTAGGGATGGGGTTTGGTAATCTGCTATGAGACCCCACTGTGCCTGAAACATCCAGGTAGTTTCCACTGAGGCTGAGGGGGCACCAGTGACACTGCCATTACCCCCTCACTGCTGATTTACTGGGGTACACAGCTGGGCTCTGAGCTAGCAGCAGAAGTTCTAGATCCTGAACAGCTCCTGGCGGAGATGCAGATGGAAAATCTACAACTCTCCACCGTGGTGAGACAAATACTCATCACCCAAGGAACTACAAGACCATTCAGGCTCTTCAGCCTGGCTCCCTGAGAACTAGCATGCCAATGATATTGACACTATTGGAGATTGCTGGTCCTTGGAGAGCTGAGAATTAGACACTAGACAGAATATATTTATCTTAAAAGGAAAAGGGCAGGAGGGGAAGCTATGTGGGGGGAGAATCTACATCTAAATTTCAATCTCCTTTATCTACTATAAAGAAAACAAGTTTCAGAGCAAGGTGGAAGAGAGGAGGTGGGGAGGGGGAAGGTGGCAGTAGACCAGTTTCTCAGCAGAGAGTAGGTTTCTCTGCTTCTGCTTAATTGATTAATTTCTTCCTAGCACAGTCATCTGTTTGATGTGCTTTTCCATAAAAGCAGTGCAGAAAGTTCATGGGAGTTAATCCGTGAAGATGGCTGGAGCCACAAAGCCAAGCATCTGATTAAAGGACAAGGCGATCGCTTACAGCTTAGCTGCTTTCAAAGTTGTTCCCAAAGTCTTTGCTAACCTTCATATTTCAAAGTTCATTTCTTGGCATTGGGGAATTTAAAGGAGAAGGTTTCTTTTTAACAGTAGTATTACTATTGCAATCAAAAAGCAAGTAAAATAAATTCAGAGAAGGCCACACAAAATCACATGCACACAAGTAAAAAGAAGCAGATTAAAAAGATATGCAAGCAAACACACACACAGAGGCTCACATTTCATAGTATATTCAAAACAGCTTGCTCTAAATTCATTACATGCACTCACCACTCACAGATACAGGCAAAGTCATTACTTGCATCTGTGCTACCTACCCATACCCCAGCATTTGGAGAAAAAAAATAGCATGACTGTGTCTTCTCTGTAGGGATTTGCATCACTGATACTTACAACAGAATACCTGGCCATCGAGGTTGGAAGGTGGCAAAATCCCATAAGGAAGACATAACTCAGGTGTGTTGGTGCAAACAGAATAATGTAATGAGGCGACTTAAGTTCTCTGGCAATGCTATTCAAGATAGTAATGGTGAGGGACGATGTGGAACAGTTGCAGAGGGACATCACACTCCTGAGTGATTTTACGATAAAATAGCAGCTGAAATTCGATGGAAATAAGTATAGGGTGATACACATGGGAAAGAAAGCAATCTTAACTTTACATACAGTGATGGGCTTTGAATGGACTATTACTACTCAGGAATGAGTTGGTGTCTATAATAGGTAGTTCTATGAATATGTCACCTTGGTGTTCAATAGTAGTGACAAAAAGCAAACTGATTGTTAGGAATTATTAGAAAAGGAATAGAGATCAAAATAGAACACATCATTATGTCACTGTGTAAATTCAATGTGCGTCTGCTTTCTGAATGTTTTAGGTAGTTTTCGTGTCTCCATCTCAGAAAGGATATAGTAGACCTGGAAAAGACATATAGAAGAGCAATAGGCTGATCAAAGGTATGGAACAAGTAAGTACTCTAGGAATCTTTCATCTGAATAAGAGATGACAGAAGCAGAACATGGTAATGGTCCATCAAATTGTGAGTGGCACTCTTACACTCTTCCCTGCCAGAGGCAGGATACTCGGCTAGGTAGACCTACAGTGAGATCCATCATGGATGTATTCAGTGCTTGTATTATGTTGATGACCATCATGTTGATTTCCCAGATTCCCTAAGGGATAGAAACATCATTCTATCCTGGGCAAGCACCTAGTGTCCCTATTTGATCTTTGCAGCCCAGAAAGGTTGGATTCCATGGGTACCAGGCCTTCAAGAGAAGAACAACTCGTGTGTTATGCAGTAGCTCATATCCCTGCCTTGCAGAGCTTGTTAGCCCTATCAAGAGCACCTGCTCTGAAATTAGAGAGCAAACTGAGGCCTCAAGGATTTCCAGTATACAAATGTATGTTCTGGTGTGTGTATACATACACATATACATACATACATGTATGTATGCATATGTATGCACAAATATATAGGTATACGTGTGTGTGTGTGTGTTTGTGTGCATATACATATATATGTGTTTTGTGTGTGTGTGTGTAAAAAGTCCCTGGCACAGTCATCCCTGCTCTCCCGGCCAAGCTCCTCTCAGAGTCACCAGGACCTGCCTCCACAGATGTCCATCCCCCTTCCAGCCCAAATTTCTTGGGGTGCTCCATCACATCCTGTCCTAGACTGTTGTACAGTATGGCTTCCCTAGTGCCCTTTTTTCATTGTCTGTCTGTGTCTCTTAGATGGCACGTCAATGCTTCTGTTTAAGGACCTGGGAATTCTTAGTGGCACTTCAGAAAGGCAGGACTCTGGCATCTTTTCTGGTTCAGTTTCAGCCCTCCCTATGAATACCCCAGGTTTTCGTAAACCAGCTTCACATTTGCTGTGTGATGTTATGCAGGATTTGAACCCCCCAAAATTTTCCTCAAGTTCTTAGAGGTATGGCCATGAATCAAACCTCACTGCTTTGCAGTTGCACTGTGTAGTTGACATTATCTTTCAGTATTATGGTGAGATCAGGAGAGGGAAATTTTTTAACAGTACAAAAGTGTATTGACCATGGCAGAATTCAACTCTATGAGGGACAGTATAAACCCACAGGAGACACAGATCCACACTGGAAAGGGCATGAGATCTGAATTGTTGCCTTTTCCGTATGACCTTGACCACCTGTACTTCAGTTTCCCTGTTTACAGCAGAGCTGTTTCTCTTTCAGGAGAAATGAGTTAAAAAACTGCCAGCATTGATAATGACACTTTTTTCATTGAGTGTGGCTCACAGAGTCCACACACATCAAGTACAATATTAATAATACCCACAGGGACAGTCGTTTCAGGCTCTCAGTTTCAGTCTAGACTAGTTCAACACCTAGGAGCTTGGACCTACAAGCACCTCTGTGCATATTAAAGTGTTTTTTGGCAATTCACGGCAGCAGCATCTGGCGGATGCTCAGTCTGAAAAGGGATTTGCTGGGTCTCTGGAGGTAGTGTCACAAAGGATGTCATCTGGATTACAGAAAGAGAAAACAAGAGGCCCGTGACAGAGCAGCACATATCACTGGGCAGATGTGATGAGTCTGGCTACACAGCAGGTGGGAGAAATTTGTGCAGGTCTTCAGCTTCTGGGACAGATATTCATGTGAAAGTGAACACTCAGGAGATGACCTTGCTTACACCTTGAGGCTTTATTTTTAAAGTCCACATGCTATGGGTTGACACAGCAGGTCTCTGGCCTCAAGTTCTAGATGGCTATTCTTGGAGGGCTAGAGACAACCGAAGAATATTTTGTGTGAGAGTGCTAAAGGTGTTAGAATCACTCTTGAAAGCTGGCAGTAGATTAAGCTGCCTGTGTAGACACAGCCCAAGTTCACTGAGGATATATAACCCCTCCAGAATAAATTCATATCAAAATGAGTGGCTTCAGAAGTAGGAACCCTTGGTGGAACGGGACTAGTCAAGGAAACTCTAAGTCTTTAATATATCCCAGCTAACATATCTCACTTGATTGAAACACCTAAGGAACACCACTCTAGCCAGCAACAACTGGCACCTCTACATGGTGATTCACATCTTAAGTAGGAGGAAACAGTCTCTCAGGGTACCTCTCTACCTCTACTGAGACAGGGGTAGGATTCACCTCACCGAAGTCTGGTCTACTACAAAGTAGTTGTCAGCATGTGAGCTAGTCACCTTGTGCTCCACTTGTTGTCAGAGTGGACAGAAAAGGCATGGTGCATTTGTCTTGAGACATATATTTTAGGAGGAAGAACCGCAAATAAATGTCCAAAAAGTGCTAACATTTCTCTGTTGGCTTTAGGGGAGCCCAAGAATGATCAATTCCTATGACCACTCTCATAAATAGAATAGACAGAGAGAAAGCATCTAACAGCATTAGTACAGCAGTTGTTGATGCTGGGGGTTTATGAGGGAAATGAACCACTGGAGGTAGCTGGACTCTCATGCTCTCCCTAACTGGCATCTCATATTGCCACTGAGACAGAATACCGGGGTAGCTGGACCATCAGTCTGATCTCACACTGCATTTCATATGTTCTTGCACAGAAGACAGCTCTGTTTAGTCAGATGATTCCCATAAAACATAAACACACTTCCAGTGGATGAGCCTTTGTCAGCTTCTTGTTCCTAGTTACTGGAAAACTCTCTTAAAAATGTCGGCTGAACCACAAGGGTAAACTTGGCCCAAACTGGGTCACTGTACAGCTGTAGACAGATCCTTCATCTTAGTGTCCTACAAATTCCCCACACTCTGTCTCCATCTCACACGAGGCATTGGCTGGGGCAGAGGTCGGTCCTTATGATGGATTCATAATGGCCATTTGCACCCCAAGTTACTGTTGTCATAGCACTGTAAGCACCCTTTAACTTTAGCCCTGCAGTGGATACAAGGGACCATATGGACTAGTGAGTCTGCACCACCCAGACTTGCTCTAATAGCCTGTTAGAAACATGCAACTTGGGTGTGAAGGCTCAGCACTCCTCTTTGACACATAGGGCACTGAGGTGCAGGGGGATTCAATAATTTAAAGGTCACTCATCCATCCAGGGCCTGAGTGGGAGCTCAACCCATGTGTCCTGCATCATAGTCCATTGGAACTGTCCCTCCTTCTTAAAGCATCCCTCAACCTTGGTTGGACAGTAGGATGAGCAACAGGCAAGCTGGGGCTGGTCTACACACGGCAATTCAGAAGATTTAACTTGATGTTAACCTAGTGGATAGGTGAACTGGTCAAACAGCATTAACCTCTGTGCAGAAGCTCTGACTCTGCTCAAAGGAATTAGGATGAGTCAGATTGAGTGCTGCAACTCTGAATATAGATGGCTGTACTTTCTTGCATTTCAGCTAATCCACCTTAACAGTTCAGTCAGATTTATTTCTCTGTGACAAGAAGTGCACTAATTCCCAGGATTTTGGGACTAAAAGGTGCCAGGTACATATTCACAGAAGCTGATTTAGGCAAAATTTGTCAGCCGCCTTTCTCCTTTCCTCTACTTGGTTTGGCCTTGAGTCAATTGAGTTTTACTGGTCATTTTACTTAGGGAGTGCATATGTGAAAAGCTGCCCTTCTTTGGAATGATACCTACCTCTGAGCACCCACTATGCAGTCTGAGGTCAGCAGAGGCTGATGAATTTTAAATAGGATAGATACTTTTACGTTGTGGTTTATAATTCTGGATACAAAAATCAGAAGGGATATCAGACTGCCTGTTCATGCATTTATCACATGGGAACTGAAGATGTCTCTCTCTCAGTAGGTGACATCATCCTATTGATGAAGGTCAAGTTGATCTTAGCTCCTTTCTGACTCATTGAATATTAGCAATGGCTGGAGGCAGAAGCCAATGATTTGATATGACAGGCCAGGAGGTAGCACACCAGTGGTACATCAGGCAACAGGATGCAGACATGGGTGATGCCATGATTCGTTGTGACAAGAGGAAAATATCGGATGGATGGACAAACAGCCTGAAATAACCCAGCAAGGGAGAGATAGACAGACACATAGGCTGGTCCAGCAGTAAGAACCTTTGATCTGGGTCCATTCCCATTCTACTAGGACAAATCCAAAGTAACCGCCCTTAGATCATGACATGATCACAGATTTACAGAGCAAATGTCATGAGATCTCATGATACCAGGAACCAAATCCCTCCCTCTCCTAAGTTCATAGATTCTGGGACCAGAAGATCTGTCAGTGCTTCACTGACAGACTAATATCTCTCCTTCCCTCTGTTGCAAATCAGACACCTGGCCCCAGTTACCTCAGCTTCTGCTCCAACAGAGCATATTCTATTACAGCTAGACCCCAGGCCTTGCAAATAACATTGTTCTTGGTGCAGGACAGTTGAGCACAACTGGTGAGATGACTGCGTCTGCAGATGTGCCAGGCCACGCGATGGGAAGGAAAGACCACCCCAGCAGGTACCACCTGTCTCATACTGCTCTGCAGCACCTCTGTTGCTCCATAATCCTCTTTCTAAAGATGCAGGAGGTTGGTGGACTGCATTTTAGGCTGCATCTAGCGGCCTCTCAGAGCAGGAGCAAAGCAGTGACATGGGCTCTGCTCTGCAGATCTGTGAGGCAGGAGTTTGCGGTAACCACCAATCAACATGTGCCACTTGACTAGCCTGCAATTTGCACTTAGCAAAAGCCAAGAAGGCTTTTGAAGTCATCAGTTTGCTCTCAGGTGATTTTGCTTGGACTTTCTTCCAAGGGGCTTGTTCTCATGCATTCAGCATCCAAGTATTTTGAGAGCAACTGTCTATTCCTCCAGGCTCATGGAGGCAGGGACAGCTGGCAGCTATTTCATTTCAGCCCTCTTGCCTTCTCATCCTGTGAAATTTCATGCCAGCTGTGGTAACCTGTTTGATTTCTCTTTGAGTGGCTGCCGTCCTCCACAAATTAATTTTGATTACTTAAGCTTGTCTTGTCTGGAAAGGAGGGAGTCTCTTAACCACATGAGTTTGAAGCATTGGCTCTCTTTTTCTCTCTTTTTCTCTTTCCCCTGCACTGAGTCTAATTTTGTGGTTCTCTGCCTTCCCCAAAAATAACCTTCAGACCCAATTCTGAACTGTCATATTCATTACATCACAGCTGTCTGCAGACGGGGCTTATCACTTGCAATCCACTCAGTTACACTTGTGATTAAAACTGATTGCAAATGTGATCCTGGCTGCTCAGCCTGGAAATTGGGAACGTCTTTATAATTTTTGACAGCAGATCATGAGGCCTTAGATGAGACTGGCAGGGCTGCAGAGGTAGGACACTCAACAACAAGATCTTTGCAAGCCAATGGGGGGGGGGGGTATGCATCTGTGAGGAAGAGGGAGGGGCAGGTGGTTTGGTAAAAATTTTGTAGGACACCCCAGCTAAAATCCCCAGATTCAAATATGAGGAAGCTCAGTGACGAAATCAAGTCTTAACTCTCAGGACCATCACTAAGAATAGGTGAAAAGGCAGTTGTGCAGCATAGCAAATCATGCCACTGCCTGCTCTGCCCAGGACAGAGCTCTAGGAAGTCAGACTGGCTCCTTTGCTCAGATTTAGATCCCCATAACCCCCAGTATTGGTGCAGTTGCTCTCAGCAAAACAGCCGTTGTGCTCCTTTTCCTGATAGTGGTAACAGCTCACCTTAGGCTCCAGGACTTTCCTCCACTTCTGCACCTGCTACCACATCCTATTCACTTTGTGTGCCTCGAGCAGTTTATCCTCTATTTTATCAGAGTGGGGTTGCAAAATTAAACTTTGCAAAGTTGCAGAGCCTTGGATAAGCTCAGATAGCTTGTATCTTGCTCCAAAGCCTGAAAAGGACTCCACTGGCTTTCTGTTGGCCTGAACTTTAGCTTCATCTCATAGATTTGTATTCCTTAAAGCAAGCAGGAACTTTCAGGTCATTTAATCTAATCTTTGTATTGTAGCCCATTCATTTTCATTCACCTGCTCTCATCTAGGGACCAGTGCCTTGCGTTGAACTAAAGCATAACTTCCAGATTTTGTTCTGTAAAGACTGCAAATCCACTGATTTTCTTGGGAGCTTGTTCCAGTATGTTGAATTTCCCCCCTATTTCACCCTATTCTTTATTTCCTCTGCCCCAGCTTGAGTTATGCTTTTCTTCATTTGCATAAAAGGCCCTGCTATCGTCTCCTTCTCAAACTGCCCTGTCTCCACAACAAGGTAACCTCTCAGGCTTCATTCTTATAAACGGAATTGAGTAAGTGTTTGAAATCTCTTGTGGTCAGATATTTTCCTCCAGTCCTTTGAGTCATTTTTATTGCTCTCTTCTGATGTCTCTCCAAGCATCAGATGTTCCTTTATAGACACAGACCTCAGAACTGGGTCTCTCAGTTTCCTTCATATCTAGAGGAAAAAATGACTTTTTTCATTTAATTCAGCACGCTCCTCCGCATGCATCCAAGGATTGTATTAGCTCTTCTGGCTAATATAGGGCATGGCTCTAGGACCTTGCTCCAAACTGTTGGATGAGCCTGGTCCTCTCAGAGTTGATGTTTTCCAGTACAGGCTCCCCTTCCCCTGACCACGCTGTAGGCTTCCTGTCTTCTGAAAAGCAGGCCTTTGCAGAGAGCTATTTCTATGTCCTGGGACCATCTACCTCTACTGAAGCACCTTGGGAAGGAGTGCAGTCCTGTAAGGTTCTCTTTTTTTTTTTTTCTTTTTTTTTCTTCTCTGTATCAGCAATAGGATATTGAGATCTTGGTAAGGGATCAGAATTTAGCTGAGATCAGCATGTGCCTGTGTCTATGTTGCCATTCCTCTGTTGTAGTCCATTTTTCTAATGTTCAGTGAAGAACTCCTTTCCCCTTATTTTAGCTGTCTATTCTTATCTTTGAAGTACACCTTGTTGCCAAGGGAAAGAAATAGCTCCTCCTAGAGGCCTGTTCATTCTAAATTATGGGTATGATTCACCTAGTTAAAGGCATGTGTTTGCAATAGAGGCATCTACATCTGTATGAAACATTTCGACATTTCAGGACAATTTTCACCATGACTGTTTTCCAAGATTTGTGAAAAGAAAGAGTTTATGTGATTCCCCTCCCCTTCAAGAAGCTATTTTCCTGCCTTTATTTTTTAGCTTGCCTTCATTTCCTGCCTTCATTTCCTCTGCTTTTCAAAGAAGCAAAATTTTCTGATTGTTACAGTGAGACCCAGGATGATAAGTTTTCTCTCACAGAAAAAACAAAAACAAAAAACTTCCATCTTTGGGTGAAATGTGGCATCCATCTAACAACACAGAAGAATGTTATTATTTGTTTATAATAGCCTAGAGTCAGTTCCTGCTCCAGAGCTGGCTGTATTAATTTGGGACCTTAAACAAAGCATTGTATTTATTCGGAATAACAAAGAGGCAGAGGGAAGCGTCCCAGCTGGGATATGGCCAGGGCACACTATAGACCCTGCCACAAGGTGCCTGGCTTGCAAGGTCCTGGCTTGAAGCGTGTGGCTGCCAGCAAATCATTGCTGCCATCTTGGCAGTGGCACAAGTACCACAGACATCTGAGATTTTCCTTTGGTTTCTGCCCTAGAAGTCTCTCCTTCCTACATCATGTCACTGTGAGTATAGCCACACTATATATTATTCTCTGCAGACACAATTTGGATGCATTTGTGGTTGGCGCTGCGGTGACCTCACCGCTCTTGAGGCTATAAACTCACCTTGAAGACCTCTATGGGCATTTTTTTGATAGGTGGAAAAGGATGGAAGAAAGATGTTTGTTCTCACAGAGCAGCAAAAACTAAAATAAACTCTGTTGCATTGAATCTGTGGGAGCTGGATGATAGCTCCCTCCAAAGATAGCGTCTGGAGGAAGAGAACATTTCCACATCTGCTGTGGGACCTGCAAATAATTCCTCTATGGAGACATTCATGCCATTCCTGATATGAGTGGGCTGAGGTGGAATAAAAATGAGGGGAGTTTACATCATCAGACCCACATGTTCCCTACAGCTTTTATTATCTAGGCCTGCAAATCAAGTCTAGCTACTCAAAATGGACTCCTGCTTTTAAATAACATAGAAAATGAGAGACACAGATTCCACTGCAGTATGCCTAGGACATTCAGTTTCAGTATCTAAGCCAAAATTAACATGCAACTTGCAACCAAGAGGCTGCTAGTGACAAGCAGCAGCTTTGAAGGTCACCTCGCCTCCAAGTAAATAAATAAACAGTAAATAAGGAAGCAGGCAGCAGTGAATAAACCAGGCAAAGTAAGAGACATTCTGCTGGCTTGGACTTGATATATATATTTTTTTCTTCTCTGCTCTCTTCCCTTTCATTTCCCCAAAGGTCGGTGCTAATAGCAGACCCCTCTTATTGCTCATGCACACTGCAGCATCCTCACCAGCCTGCCTATTTCAGAAACCCTGATACCAATTCAGAGCCTAAGCTGAGAGCACAAATAATGTCATCTCCAAAGCTGATTACTTTAATGAGACCTTCTATCAGTGCCAGGGGCTGACAGGTGGAAGGATCCTTGCAAACACTGTGCTGCCTCTAGACCAGAAGCTGTGCCCTAGTGTTAAAGAGAAATCATGGTGCCAGGTATTTCTTTTCTATGCTCCTCTCCACCATGCCTAATGAGGTCCTGGCTCTGCAGGCTCAGAGTTGACTTTTCCCAACAGTTTTTCCATCTTGGCCACATGGCTAGAGAAGGCACAGGCTGAAATCACCAAGGGAGCTGTGTCAGAGTTATTTCTGATCTTGTTGTGCCATGCTAGGCCCATATCTTAGATTTGAAGAGATGTTTGTAGGAGAATGCAATGGAGAGAGAAGTCTGTTTCAGCTCCTTCTTCTTGAACAGAGCATGCACACAACCAAGTGTGGACCCTGTCTCACTTCCTCAATGTCCTCAGTCTCTTGAGCATCCATCCTACATATATACTCCCAGGCTCCCTTCCAGACTGAACCAGTGGCTCACTTCAGGCAGAAATCTGGGCACTCAGAAAAGACAGTTTTCACCAGGATCCTCGCCAGAGACACATGATGCACATGCTGCACCAGCTGTGGCTACAACACTATCCCAACAGGCCTTGCTCACTCAAGCAAGTTCCTGCCACGCTCCATGTCGTGCAGTACATACCCTTGGCACCAAGCTCTGAAAATAACACCTTGAGGTGCACGGCATACCTTACTGCCAGACAGCATAGCTTTACTGAAGCCAAGTATTTTGTCAATGTCCCTTGCTACTCCCAGGCATGGTCCAGTGGAAGTCCAGGAGCCAGAACCGGAATGCAAGGAAATTTAGTTTCCTCCTAAAGGAATGCCATCTGGTTGGTAGTCCAACAAATCCAGGGAGATTGCCCTGTGCGTGTAGATGTGCAAAGGGATGGTGTATGTTTATACCAAAGGCAGTTATAGCAGGCTTTGAAAGACAAGTACAGCATTGCAGAAATGTGGCTGTTTTGCAATGGTCCATGAGACCCTGGCTGGGAATAAACACGTCCTCTGAGCATACAGATCTTGGCCTCCTTGGTCTGCTTTCTCACTGCACTGTCACTTTTAAGACCAGACCCGCTTACCCATCTACAGTGGAAGAGGCTGGGGACAGTGCTGAGCATGCTCAGCATCTTACCCTGGTGCCATCCAACTTACCCCTTCAGGCTGGACAGATTTAATATGGGAGGATATATGCTGGGATACATGCTGGGATCCCAGAAGACCTAGAAGAGTTTTGTCACTTCTTTGGTGAGGGACAGTAGCATACCTCCCAGTGTCACGTTCAGGCCTTCCTTAACACAAAGTGAATGCTCTATGGTCACACCACAGCTGAGCTAAAACTGGCAATGTGATAGAAAGCACATGTGGCTTCATGTGTTCCTGCCTGCTCTCGAGCCTTAGGTTCATCTTGCAGTGCAGAGCTAGTCATGGTAACTTTGGATAACTGGGGTAACCCCAAACCTCCTCAGAAGACACTATAACTTCAAGGAGCAGGGGAAATGCAGTGAGGTGCTTCAGCAAGGTGCCTTGTCACCTGTAGCATCTTCCACATCCCAAGAGGGATGAGGGGCACCCCCATGTACAGCACAACCCACTGAAGCTCTCCATTCCCTCACCGGCAGGTCTGGTGGGGTGAAACAAGTCCTACCCCTCCCTCCACGGCTGAGACACGAATCTGTTTATGCAACTGGCTAGAATTATCTCCGCAGAAGGTAGAAGCTGGCTGGCAGGAGACCAGACAAACTTCTTATTTCCTCAGTATTGAAGCTTCACCAATTAACATGATGATAATTGTTACCCCGTGGGCCAGACATGATTAATCAGCACTTTTTCTTCTTCCTTTTTTTTTTTTTTTAACAGCTGGGAAATGTCATTGTCTCCTTCAGCAGAGTTCGAAAGCTCCTCCATCTGGACAATCTAATTCCCGATGTAAATACAGAGAAAGGAGGGAAAAGAACAAGGGTGTCCCAAGGGAGCCCCCCACCCTGCCGTTACTCAGCTCTGCCTGAAGTGACTTTCTCCCTTTCCCTCATTGTCCTGGCCTTTAGGAATGGAGCCAGCCACGCCGCTGAAGGGGAACTGAATAGGTGACTGTAAATTGAAATTAACATCTAGCAGCAAGGAATACAAAGCAATGATTAATGGCTCTTTAATGCACCACTGTTTTACACTCGGAGCACTTTGTTCTAATGGGGTGTGCAGGGGAAAGAGAATAGAAAGTGCGCGTATGTGGGAATATAGCTTATATATACACAGACCTTTCTCTCTCTCTGTAATGTTCATCATTAAGTAGAGCCGATCCAGCAATCTTTAGCTTAGAATTACAAGGAAAGCTTTATATCTAGCTCATCTCATCTAGTGTCTCGCAACTAAAAATGGAATGGAACAAAGTCATTAAAAAAATGTCCTCTAACTAGCAGTTTCCAAGATAATTGTTTTTCTCCTTTTAGTTTAATTATAATGTGGACCACTTGATTAATTAACCAAGTTTCTATAGCCACTCCCCTCGGCCTAAGGAAGCTGTACTTAGGCTTGCTGAATGACAATTATTTGTTTTCCAGCCTGTTTAAGAGATATGGCTTCTTTGGGACCATCTCTGTGGATAACAGTTTAAGCTGTTCATCATCTTATGTGTTAACATATGCCAATAGTTATCTATGTCACTTCACTAGATGAATAGTTAGAAAGAGACATGCATTCTTCAGTCATTCTTAAATAATGTGTGGGGTTTTTTGATTAAAAAAACACCTTCTATAAATATTTTTAAGCTTCTATTCAGAAACATGATCAAACGAGGTTGGGGACGAAGTTCATCTTTTGTGATTGGACACAATTGCTAATCAGTGTTGTCATTAGCAGCAGTCTGTAAAACTGGATGAAATGGATGAAACTGTTATATGGGGCCAAGCGAGATAGGTCATAATGATCTTCTCTGGTCTTAGACTGGAATTCACCTCACCTGCTCTCAGATTTCTGCAAAGTAGGCTTTTCCATATGATATAGTGGTCTAGATTACTTTATAGCCTATGGAAAGAAACAAGTGGCCTTATTTTTTAAGCAAATATTTAAAATAAGTCTGATGAATGATTACCTTGAAGTATCTTTTTCCCTCTGGGAGAATAAGGCTCAGGTGACTAGTTCAGATGGCGATGCCCACTTGTAGATACCCAGAGTTATCTAAGATGAACCCCACCCATTCATACAGGCTGAGATGTGAGTGGTAATGTCCATGCCTATAGGAAAATGAGAGAAAGAACAGCACTCATGAGGGGATCCACCTAACAAGAAACAGTGAATTATTCCACCTTGACAAGAGGTGCCACTTCCAAAGCCTCCAGAGGTCTGCATCAACACTGAAGGGGAAAAGGTTCTGGAATGAGATGTCTCAGATTTATGGGGCTGCTGCACTTTGCGGTCAGTACAAACTGATGTGATAGACTTGTTATCCACCCTGTGCCCCCCAGGTTGATATTTTTTCTTTAGAGTGAGTGCTTGCAATGCACTTTCATACGGAAAAATCTTCCTCAGTTGTGGTATGCGTGTGGATTGGTGGGTATCTGTGTGTATGGGATGAGACAGAAAACACCACTGAGTTGATGTAAGTGCCTTTCCCATCTCTCCTGCCATGCTGGAAAGCAGAAGGGATATATTCATGAGGAACATGAGGAAAAACTTTTTCACTGTGAGGGTGACAGAGCACTGGAACAGGTTGCCCCAAGAGGTGGTGGAGTCTCCTTCTCTGGAGATATTCAAAACGCGCCTGGATGCAATCCTGTGCAATGTGCTCTAGGTGACCCTGCTTGAGCAGGGGGGTTGGACTAGATGATCTCCAGAGGTCCCTTCCAACCTCAGCGATTCTGTGATTCTGTGATTCATAGTCCAAAAATCCAAAGCAAAATGGAGCCACTATGCTAATAGCATTGGCAAAGGTAAGTTGTCCTTAGTTGTTGCCAATGAAACTGCAGCTCATGATGCAGTAGTGGCACTATAGCATGATGTGGTGAGAGATGGGATGGGTTTTCAGAGTTCAGCAGAGCAATAATGAACCTCTTATTAACTTGTCCTGTTGCTTGCAAGCCATTTCTGGTATCATCTGCATAATATCCCTGAAAATAAGTCCAGAAATGTGTCTTACTGCTGTGCTGAAGTCTTCCCAAAGAGAAGCCTGAGATTTCTTGGAACATTTGCCAAAGCATTAGCCCATGAAATGTCCACAGACTAATCCCAAATATCCTCTGCTTTTTTTGGAAACAGAATAGTCTGTGGTAGTGATCTGTTGTTTCAAAAATTCTAGGAACATCTGTGTTGTGGAATATGTATGCTGGTAATTTACCTGTTTTGGATTTTTCCTCTGCATTTGGTAGCCATCAGAAAGTCATGTTCATTATTGTCATGCTTGATAAAGTTCCCAGTGTTGTCAGATTTCCCAGCTTAGAGTGCAGCAATGTTTCACATATTTTGCCATCCAGAACAACATGGGATGCTCCAGAAGAACCTCACTTCCAGAAAGCCCAGATGCATCTCTGCACTGTTCCAAGGCAGCTGCTGTGACTTCAAAGTTACCAGCTGCAGTGGGGGTCTGGGAAAGAGTTTTTTCCAGTAGCTGTTTGTATGGACAGCAAGAGGGGATCAAACAGCTGAACAACAGTAGCATGAATCCCACTAGAATTAATCTAGATTACACATCCTATGATGAGTTCTTTCAGTTACTCTTTGTATCAAAGTCATATCAGAGCTTCTTAGGGCTTTTCCATAGTTACTAATCAATAGCAATTCTAACAAACATCTCCAATGTCTGACTTAAGAGTATATAGTCTTTGTTTTCCTTTTTTTAACCCACAAACCAGATTATTAAAATCTTACTTTCTGTAACAGGGGAGCTTTTATACATAATTATACCCACTATTCAATTTGCTTCAAGTCATAATCACAGGTATTAATCTTCCTGTGTTTGTTCCTGCAGAATGAGAAAGAAATCTCAGTAGGGTCAATGTGGTGGTGTTGATCTACAAAGCACAAAAATGCTTTGGTTTCCTGGAGGTGCCTCTTGCCAAGTTTGATGCCATTGCATTGCTTTCTGTCTAACAGCCTCTTGTTTGATGCAGATGATGGCACTGTTAGGAATTTCTGCATCGGGGAAGGTGGTTACCTGCCTACCAGCGCCCCTTGGCAATGTGTTGTTGAATAGAAATGTTTTAACCCCGTCGCTAACAACCAGAAGTGACACTCATGAAAGCAGCAACATCAGCATGGCTGGAGAGACAGCCAGTGCTCAGGTACCTGTCTTCTGTTTCTCTCCCTCTCCGCAGAAAGCGTACTGCCCAACATGGCATAAACCTTTATTCTGCTGCTTAGAGACTGTTCGTTTTATCATCCTTTGCTTCAACTTGCCTCTTCATTCAAGTCCTCCTCTGCTAACAAGGGGTCTTAGCGGTTGTCACTTGCAAAGGGGTCTGCTCTTCCAGATATGATGTATTGCATGCTCAATTTGTTATGGCCAATGAGCAGATCTGCAAATCGCATGACCAGATCTGCAAACAGCATGACAAACTGCACTTCAGTACAGGCTCTTTCCTTTTGATATTAATCTTCTCCTCGTCAGTCCCCTGACTCTCCCCATTAGCTGTATTGCTATTACAATACTCACTCCCACTTTTACCTCCCCACCGCTCTCATTTTTCCTTTTCTGTGGCTCTAGTACCAGATTTGCTCAGATGACAATTTGAAATTCATAGCTCTCTCCCCTCCCTCTCAGTACAGGGATTCAGGACCTAACAGCAACAAGCAAATAGATCATCTCTTCATGAAAGAAGGGTTTCTCTTAGCTGCTCAGGACCAATGACACATCTGCCAGCAGTTCTCTATCCAGACAGCACCAGGCACTGACACACATCCTATCAAAGATATTACAGTAAGGTGTGGTTTGAACATCAGTGGTAGCACTGATCAGTTTCTTGTACCAAAAATAATGCTAATATTACAACTACTACTAAAACAAATCCATTCATGTGATTGGCTGTTGAGTGGGCTGAGTTTCTATGGCAACTGTCAGCAGCAAAGCTTGCAGAAAGAAAGTATTCTGTTTGAAATGGCTCAGATTTCTGCCACAAAGTTCATACAGAACAAAAACATGTCAGATTCCTTCATTAGCTACACAAATTAACCCCTCCCCAATCCCCCCAAAAGCAAATAATCCATTTTTGATCTGAATCTACCTTTGAGGTAGGAAATTCATACAAGAGATTGTCGTGAAGGGGGCCCCAGCTGATGGGTACCTTCGTTCAAACTGACTACCTTTATCCTTCCTGCAGCCCCCACTGTTTTAGTCAATGTAGTTCCACCTGAGGTTCGAGCAAGAGCTGATCTCAAGAAAGCCTCTGCTCAGTTAGGATGTGTCACAGACAGCCCTGGTCCTGCCCAGTCATCCCTGTCTCTGCCTAAGGAGCCCTTGCCTGTAAACAGTCCAGTGCATCAAATATCTGGATTTCAGAAATGGTTTGGTCTTTGACTAGTGGTGGGGACAGATGATCTGTGCATAGTGTCAGAAAGAGGTTTGCTTTTCCTCCATCTCTGCTCTTCCATGAGACTCTGTAAATACTGCATTGCTGAGTGCGACTGCAGGACGTAAAGGGGAAGGGTACTGAAGCTTGCTCTGAACATCACCGGCTGAGAGGCAGCAATAAGAAAGCCGGGAGAGATCTGTTTGCTTACGCTGCTAAGTAAAGTCCTTGCCTGGGGTTGAATCTGAACCACCTGTGGAGTCTTCAGGAAAAGCCTGTCCAAAACGTGAGGTGGGTGAGGGCTGGTTTACATCTGAGCTGATAATTTCCCCAGATTGCAATACGGATGCAGGCCTTGTACCACAACTGAGCTGTCCACCTTGGGCTTTTCACACAATTCCTCCCGAAAGATGGAGGAGCTCTTGGTTCGTTGATATAGAGAAGCAAAAAAGAAACCCAGAGCAATGCAATACAGAGGCTCGTGAGACTGTCTCATACATAGACATAGGCACTTGGTAGTCACTGTAAGGACACCACAAAAAGGTCTATGCTGTGGGATTACCTTCTCACTAGAGCTCATAGTGCCTATCACTAAAGAAACTCAGCTAGAAACTATAACCTATGGACCTGCCTGCCTCTGTTCAGATGCACCTGAGCCCTGCAGAAAGCTAGGACCTTGGAGCTCTTCAAAAATCATCATATATCAAGTCCCCCCCAACTCACCTTCACACTCCTTCCCCAGTGCACGTGGCTGCTGCACAATGGTCCAGTGAGGTCTCACCAAGCATTCCTCTCTCTTCTCCACCACATGCAGGAGGCTTTGACAAAAGCAATTTATACTTGTGACAGATCTCTCATCCTTCCCTGCTCAGAGTCTCTCTCACCTGAGGAAAGGGGGAGTCCTGGTGGTGGCACCTCAAAGGGTAAGACAAAGCCAGTTGACTCCAGCAATTCTGAGAGGAAAAAAATAATATAACCATCTTTCTGTGGTTGCTTATTCTAGTGTCTCTCTGCCTCCCCAACCCACCTCCCTCCCTCTCCTCCTTTGATACCATTTTCCACTAGGCTGGTTTTGAAATAATCTTTGACGCTCAGAACGAGCATTCAGACATTGGATTATTAGATGATCTACATACGAATGGCAGCACCCACCGCAACCCAAGAAACAGCCGCTGAAGTGAAATATTAATGTGCTTGACTCTCGCAGAAGGGAAGGTGGGAAAAGTGCCCATCCTGTGAGCACACCCGCCCTCCTGGAGATATGCTCTTTGCCCCGACAACTCAAAAACTTCTCTGTCTTTCCCTGAAGGGCCAGATGGAACAAGACACCTGTAGCCTGGACAGGGAAACGAGTAAGTAACACCTACAAGTTAGGACAGGTAGGGCCCTTTATCCCTTGGTTTCAGTGGGAAGGAGGTGCAGAACCATCTCCGGGGATGTGGGCTGCAACAAACCCATGGTATGCCCAGGATAATGAAGGAAATCCGTGGCAGGACTGAAAAATAAAATGTTAATCATTGCCCCAGTCTCCCTGTTTTATGCATGCATTAACCTAAAGCCAGTGAGGTTTCACAGGCACTGTGAGCGGATGAAGGTATGGGCTATTCAAGATGAAGTAACTTTACTATTAGTTCAGACATCTGTGCTCCCCAGGGCTTGGGACCCATGCAGTTGCTCTGATTGCCCCCCTTTTTACTTAGACGTTACCTCTGAGCAAGCTGTCCTCAGCGTTTGGTGCTGCAGAGAGCCACCATGCACAGAACAAGGTGGCATATTAAATGTCATGGCAAGCTGTGTTACCAGGCACCACAACCTGCCCGAAACCCAGTTCACTGCAAGAAGATTTTGGGCATGCCTTGGCAACATCTCCCACAGGCTGCCGTGCAGACTTGCCTGGAGCACCTGAAAGGTTACTGTCCTATCTCTACCTTCTCTCCATCCCTGCCAGAGGGACATTGCCTATGCCCTGAAAAGACAGCCCTCGGGTTTCCAGTGGTGCCATATTGACCTTGTCAGACCAAAAGTGTCGATGGCTTTGAACTTCCCCCTGTGGCTGATGCTCTGTAGGAATTTTCACTCTGGTGTTTGGACTCTCCTCTGCACTCAGCCACCTACTTAGGACCCACCTCAAACACCTGAGGAAAGAAGAAACCCCCTAGGCAAGACTCAGTTGTAAATAATGGGTCAGTTGGCTTTTGTGAAAACATCCAGTCCCTCTTCAGAGCCCAAGGTACAGGATACACATTTCCAAGGTCAAAGGAGGTAGAAGAGACAGGTAGTGTCCTCTATATCCCAGTAATTCATCCCTTCTACCTGCCACTGCTGCTCCATCATTTATGCTCATTTTTTAAAGCTCTCCTGCCAACACCAAGCTTGTTAAGTTAATTGGAGGAATAAAAACAGAGGACCAGCAATATACCCCATCCCCATGGAGATGGAGTCAGGTCTGCATATCGGTCAGCTAAGGGAAGGTGACAAACTGCTCTGAGCAGATGAGCTTCATTCACACCGTGCACGATAGAGAAGATGCGAGTGCAAGGACCAAGCCCCCAGCAAGCGTGTTGTCTCTTGACTCAGCTGTAGCTCAGGTTTGGCACATCCACACCGTGCTTAGAAGGAGCAGACTTGGTCAACCAGGATGTGACAGTGAGGGATTGAGGATGTCAGACAGTTCCCTTGCAAAAAGTTTGGGAGTGTGTCTAGGTCCCTCTGTCCGTGCATGAAGGTGTCTGGGCTTGAAAATGTGCTTTGCTTCAAATCTGACTGGCAGGGTTGAGATACCTAGGCCATCTCTGTCTTTACCATCTCTTTTGCTGTGTTAAGGGAGTGGAAAAATGCCTCATTTCTCTGCTGAGGAACAGAGGCATAGCTCTGGGATAGATAACTAAAGCTAGATTAATCCCAGACAGAAAATTTGTAGCCCAATTTGAACCTGAGCCTGTATCCACTCCCCAGTCCTCTGCCCTGATCACAAAGTCATCTCCCCTCCATTAGAGCAGCACCACAGTGCCGGCACCAACCCTGGTGTGTTACCCTGCAGCTACCTCTGCATGGAAAATTACCCAGCGCAGAAGCATTCCTGGGCATGGGAACCTAGCTGCTTGCAGCATTTTGTTGTTAGAAAGGCTCCTGAAATGGTTTAAGCCCATGCCAGCTTGTACTCCCCCGCACAATTACCTGGCATGATTTGGGAATCAGCATATGCCATGGGTATTCCCAACAGGTAGCTGCTATGCAGACATCTGAGGTAGCATCTTAGCTAACAGTCCAAAGGGTTTCTTTTGTTTGTTTGCTTTTTTAGCTTGTTTGTATAGATGTAGCCTGTGGAGAAATCTTAACTAGACCTGCTACAGATCTTAACTACATCTTCACAGACAGTGAAGAAAAAGATTGTCTTGAATACAAAGACTTCATGATCCGAGGAAACAGGCAACAAAGGGACAATGAGGGCCAGAAGAGAGGAAATGGCTTGGGTGATGGGCCAGCTGATATCTCAGCACACCTGCAGCCTAACACCCGAGTCCTCTGAAAATACCCACTTGGTCTGAAACAACAGATGAGAAAGACTCCCACTAAAGCAAAATAAAGCAAAATAAAGCGAAATAAAATAAAATAAAATAAAATAAAATAAAATAAAATAAAATAAAATAAAATAAAATTCCTGTCTTCAGGAGGAAAGAAAAGTGTCCAGACAGGGAGGTGGAGAGAAAAAAATTGGGGCTGGGGGGGCAGATGCATCCTGTGTTCCTGCTGCTATCAACATCTCCCTGTAAGCCCCAGGTAAGGAGGCACCAGTCCCTTACTCAAACAGCTTCACAAGAGCCTCACTGCTAGGTTTCAGCTCCCTCCAGCTCACTCCTGGCAGGTGTCAGTGGCGCATTTATGAGTCGGATGGAGGAGGCTCTCAGGAGGTCTCTTGCTCCACAAGGAAGGAGACTGTGGGCTAGTGACTTCAAAATCAGCCCCTGGTGGCAGCTACATGAGAGGCAGCATTGTAGAAGGAGGGATAACAGGAGCATGTATGTATAGAAGCCATCTAATCCAACGAATATTAATTAAACCAATTGGAGAAAAAAAGGATTCTGCTTCAAATAGAAAGCAGTATTTCTTTTTTTTCCTCTCTCTCTCCCCTAGAAAACTGGATTGGGTTTAACTTAGATTTGAATGGGATGTCCCTCTCCTGCCCATATGTGCCTCTGATGAAGGGGAAGCATGCTGGCCACCATGTGACACCAGGAGCGAGAGGAAGGTGGCTCACAGCTGTCTGGCAGCAGGGGAACCTGGAGGCAATAGTACCGGGAGGACATCAGTGGAGAGGGGCAGGAAAGAGCTGTGTCCCCTTGGGCCTTTCTCCTTCATTGTCCTCCCGCAGTGAGGTGAGGTAAGGAGACGGGAAATGGGAAAGTGGTGGCAGGTCAAGGGAACACCTTGGAAGATCACTGCCTTATTTTCTTTGGCTAAAAAGTGTCTTTTAGCTTTGTCAGCTGACAAGGGCTGTCTGCCATGCTGTCCGCACAGCACCCAGTACAGCAGAGAGGACTAATTTCTCCTGTGCCATCCTTTATAAGATCTGCATTGCCCACTTGCAACAGTTTTTTCTCTGCACATAGGGGTACGATCTCGGGCAATGCCTCCTCCTAACACCCACTGTGGTTTGCTTCATGACTGCTCCCAGATGCCGTCGTCAGCAAGAGGTGAGGGCAGCTTGCAAGCTTTTCATCCCCAACAAAGCAACCCAATATGCACCATGAAGGAGGAGGGGAAGAAAGATCGACTCTTCAGCCTGAGGATATCAGGATAGGTAGCAGGAGCTCTGCTCCTCCATGATTTGCTGGCTCTGAGCTGGCACCAAGAGAATTGCTGGGGAGAAAAAGCTGCCTCTCAAGATCTGTCAGCTGGTTGGTATTACTGCCCTCACCTCTGAAATCACTCCAGCAAGAGAGGGAAGGCAGACAGCAATCACTGGGGAGAGACTCTGGTTTGCACTGAAATCAGTTTGTTGCAGGTGGGGCTGGGATGTCCTCAGGGTGCTCTGGGCACCTGAGAAAGGTTCACTGGTTCTGTTTTGAAACGACTTCATTTAAATCAGTTCACAGCCCTGTGCAGATGAACTTCTGTTGGTATCCAGGTGGTTTAAATCAAGCTAAGCTCTATCCCACTTCCTCTACCCCGAAACCACCCAGAACTCCCATAAGGAATTCACAACTGCTTTTCTGTGCTTAGTAAAAAGTTCCACACTGAGGGAAACCAGGATAGATTTTATCTGGAGGCAACACCAGTACCAGACTCCATCCCACTTCCTTTATAGACTAAGATGTGCAGCTCAGTTTTAAAGTCTTCAAGAAATGTTCAGGGAATATCAAGTTCACTACATCAAGAATGAAATCAACAGGTGAAATTTCGGGACCTCATTTAGAGGAAATATTCTGAAATGTTCTGCTTTGACTGTATTATTTTGGCTTTTACATAACTGACTGTATACATAAAAATACACACAATTTCTTTGTCTATACCTACCCATCTCTATTGACATTTCACAGAGATACATGTTATCCTGTGATAATGCAAGCCTCAATTGCAGTACTTAGATCATTTCCTGAGGAAAACTGAAACTTGTTTGCCTCAGCTCCAGTTTTCAGAGCAAATCTCTTCTTCTGACATTTCAGTGTGTACTCATACTTCTCCCAAATGCCCAAAGCCCCGAAGTTTCCCGTGTGATGTACAAGGCAGAATCCTCTGTGTCGCTTGGCAGCCACCACACTGAATGGGTGGGGAAAACAGGTTGTTTTGCCTGGATCCTGTCTAAAAATTGGCAAAAGCTGAAATCCCCATCAGCCAGCCTACCTAGGGTCTTGGAGCAGGAAAGCACCACGTACAGTGGACACAGACACACCAAGCCTGCTTCAGGCATCAGGAAACTGGTGAGACAAGCACCGATCCGGGTGGTACGCAGGGGTACCCAGCGCAGACCTCCAAACAGCCATGATCTGTCATCCTGGGCAATGGAACAGAAAGGGAGTCGATGCATCTTTGCCCAGTCATCAAGCTGTACATTTTTGGCTCCGTGGCAGGGGTAGGAGGGCTCAGAGAGGGCTCAGCCAGACAAAAGCAGCCTAAATGCTGTGGAGACCACAGAGGAAGGAGTATGTGAGACAGGGCTTTTCTTAAGGGATGGCAGGGGGGGCAAGTGGATTTAGCTGCTGTTTCCTGGGTCCACTCATTCATCCTTGAAGGGCTCCATCCCTGGTCTGGAGACAAGTCAGGCCTCAAAGAGAGAGGAGCATCAGCTTTATTTTGATTCCTAAGTAGGCAGGAGTCTATCTCACATACATTTTGGTGCAAAGGGTAGGTCCCAAGGTGTCATCTTTGTTCCAGCAACTGCTTATGAATTTTGCATGAATGAGTCATTGGATAAAACATAGGAGCGTGGTTTGGTAAAGGAGCCAGGACTGAATCTTGGTCTACTGCTGTGTTACAAAGCCAGATGACTCTAAGTGATTTCCAGTCCCATGTCCCTCACTGCTCAGGCACCAGCTCAGCAGGAGGAGCAGAAAATGGTCCCACACCTGCCTGGTGTCATGTCGGGAAAAAGAAGCAATGGGTTCTAACTGTCTCAGTCCAGGGAAGGAAAGTTCCTTCAAACAGAGATATTTCGCAAATCTTCTTCAGCAAAGAGGGCTGGCTAACATGAACACTGGGCTGACAGAAGCATCTCTGGGTCAGCAGTTAGCCAGGTTCTAGTTCTTGGGTTTCATTACTTTCCATTTCTTTGAGGGCTCCCAGGGCACCAGGCAGCAGCACAGATTTCCCCAGTACAGGGGCTGAGTAGTTAGCAGGCTCTAAATCATGAAGGAGCCTGGAGCAGCCAGAAAGTTTCATAGAGGAAAAACCTCTTGCTTGCATCGGCAGCTGAGCTGCTGAAGCATGATGTATTAAGAGGACACCAGAAGGCATGGGAAGACTGCATGACTTCCTTTCCACGAAGAAGAAAGAGGCCCTCACTGAACTTTTGCAAAATCTAGAGAGAGATCCAGCTGGACTGGTTATACCAGTGGCAAAAGCAGTGGCAATATCTTTATCAATTCCCTCGGGAGCAGAAGGCTACCTTGTTCTGTGCTGCATGGTTGGGAGGGCCAAAGGCAAAGCTCAGGACTTCTGGAGTGCAGTCTCACCACGGAGACACTGCTGCTCCACTTTTCTTCCCCAATGGCTCTCAGATCTCTTTGGACAGATGGGAGGTAATTATGGGAAGGATCTGGAGGATTTTTGGCCTTCTTAGCGCATCATGGGGAGGTTGGGATTTAGCTGCCTTTCCCTTCATGCACAGCCATGCCAGGTGGAAAGCAAAGATTTTATATGTAGAAAAGAAGGCAGGGAGGGAACAGGATTAACAACCCAAAAGATCCAGAGGCCTGCCGAAAAGATTTACTCTTAGCACACTGTGCCAAGAATAAAGACTTGTTACCCATATCCTCCCATTTGACTCTCTTCTAACAATCACTTTGCTCTGAAGCAACCTTTTTTCTGCACCTTATGTGTCACAAGTCTGTGACAACCTCAGCCTATCTCCTGTTGTGTAAGGGAGCTGCCTACAGCAGTGACAGAGATAATCGCCTTCTTGCCAGAAACCTGTTCACCTCTGTGTTTCGACCTTGGTTGGTCCAGGCTTGAAGGAAGAAATCTGTAGACCGTCCAAGGTGCGAAACCTGGAGCTGACAGAACAAGATGGGATTGTCTGCACTGCGAGGTCAACCCTCTGCTAAGAGGGCGGGCAGCCAGCCAGACCTCCAGCAGAGCCCAACTCTCTTCAAAGGATGATAGAGATCATGAGGGAAGGACCAGCACGGGCTTCAAGGTTCTCCTGGAACCCCACTGCTGAAGTACAGTGTGGAGCAAGCCTGAGCAGCAAGGTGAATGCATAACAGCTGATCACAGCATTTCTCAGCCCCAGGCAAGGAAGGGCTGAGGCTCTCCAGGCTCTGCACATGGTCCTGTTCATGCCACAGCACAGATCCTTAGCGAGGAGATGGGCCACCTGCTCTTCCATGGCCTTCTGCTCTCCCTTTTCCCCCCTTCAGAAAGACCAAGGATATGTTTTCCCCCTAAGACCAAGGACTCTCTAAACCACAGACCAAAGGTGGAAAACAGACTGTCTTTTTCTGCCGCACAAACGGTTGTCTCCAAGTGGGGCGTCGGTTTGAGAGAAGCCTGCAGCTCTCCAAGGACGGTCTAGACAAAGCGGCAACTGTCTGAGGTTGACCGCCCAGGTCCTCTACAGACTCCTCATCTCCCACCCCAAACATTCCTGTCTTTCTCCCTTTCTTCCTCACTTTGGTTGTGAGCACTTCAGGCAGGGCCCATGCTAGCAGCTAGCACAACGGGGACTTACCCTCTGATGTGTCTTGCACATCCAGATAAAATACAGACAAGAAACTGCTATCAGTGTGAAGCCATGCATCCACCAGCTCCACCATTCAGGGTTTCTGTAATTAATAAATTGTCGGCAGTGATGTAATCATCATTTTGAGGAACCAGAACATGTATTACTTACTTTGATAGGGTTCAAATGCCAGCTCTGATTTTTGCCTCTCTTTATTATACTTTTTTTTTAAGTTTGCTGTGGAAATGTGTCACCTCTTGTGATTATACCAAGGAGAAAAATTACAGAAGTGACACAAATTGCTAATTACTTTATTATCCAATGATTAAGTAAAAAAAAAAAAAAAAAAGAGGAAAAGAAAAGAATTAAAAGCTAGAAGTTGTTTCAGCAAATTCTATTTTAAAAGAAATAATTATTGGGTTTCAAATGTACTAAATTAAGTAATTCTCTGTCAGATTTCTTCCCCCTTCTTTTAATCTTCGTTCTTGGCTGCGTGGCTGGCTTTGCAGTCAATGCTTTGCTAGGATGCTGTGCTTAGTCCTATACTGTTAATTATTAGCAGGATGGTAGCACTCTCTGCAGAAAGAAGATCTATGCTGTGCTAGGTGCTAAACAATCACTGAGCAGGATGTGAAGCCAGGATGGGCTTCCAGGCTAAACAGGTGATATTCATACCTTTTACACAGATACCTCAAGGCCTTTCTCAGCTGACATATGCTGGAGCCTCTACGTGTGTTCAGGAGGCAGCGGAGGGGTCGGGGGGCAATTCACACCGCAAAGAAAGATTGACCGCAGCTGGGATGGGTGTTTCCTAGGGGTCTTCAGGAAGGGAGGCAGGAGGTGCCCTGACATGCATCCGCCACAGTGCTGCTAACACCACCCTGCCCTGCCGCTGGACCTTGGGATCTTCTTCCTCTAGGGACCATGGCTGCTCCGGGATGAAGCCCTGTCCTGATAGAGCCAACAGGGCTGCTTGCTTATCTGCTTTGACTCTGTGTGCTGTGGCCCTCTGGGAAGTCAGGATTTCCTGGGAAGGAGTTTTCCCTGAGCCTCACCCTGGCAGCGGGACACAGGAAAGAAAAATGGGATTTTCCCAGACTCTCCCAGGCAGGTGACTGGGCACCAGAGAAGCCATAAGGGAGGGAAGGGGTGTTGGTACAACTCAGTTGTGCCCTTCAAGAGCTCCCAAGCCATCCCCAGGACTCTGGAGAGCTCTACCTCTGGGAGAGTCCCCCGGGAGACGTGCAGCTCAAGTCATCCAAGCATATCTCAGAGCAGCGGTGAGTCCTGTGCCGGACTGGCATCTAGAGGTAAGTGTACGGCGATGGAGTGAGGCTGGGGGAGCTGGGAGCTGCACGGTCAGGGTCCCTCAGAAAGAGAATAGCCTAAAAATAGGTAGGAAGGAAAGCTGTGGGGTCCTGGTATGTGGCAGGTTGAGAGTGTAAGAGTGTGGTATCTGTGATGTCCATCCAACCTTGAGCCAGGATCCAGGCGGTATCCTGGAGTGAGAGACTCAGATTTCTTCTTATTGATGAGGTCTTGAATAGAGAGAGAACAGCCACTTGGCAATGCCTCTGTCTGAAGACAATCACTATCACTTTAGGCAACAGAATGGACAGGGAATCTGTGATTTCCAAGGATCTGTTCAATACTTCAAGTACTTCTTTTCTCTCAAATCCCAGGCTGCAAGGAAATGTTTCATATCATCCTGGATCACAGAAGTACAGGCTGACAGTTTAACAGCCTGCTTCTTTACAATGTTTAGGCACACTCTGTGCCAGGATAACTATTGCCCAACTTCATGCCAAGTTCAGTACATCCTGTTTCTCTTATTCTTTCCTGTCATATCGATTTGGGTAAGCCAATGTACCCCAAACTCTCCCAGGACCTCCCCTCTCCCCCTCTCCTGTAATTAAACAAGTACCGTTGACAGCTGCTGTCAAAGCCAGTTCCAGCTTTCCAGAAATTTTCAGCAAATAATAAGAGAAACTCTGAAACAGGAAGTCAGTTAAATTCAATAGCAGAGAGAGGTAAAGTCTCAGCAGTCCTAAGGGACGTTGGTTCAGAGAAAGGCTACTGGCACTACACAAGAGAAGGGAAAAGCAATGCCCAAAGTTGTTCACTGCCTGGTGAGACACCAGAGCCAGCTCATAGAGATACAGAGGGCTTTGTAGGGCCTTCAACTTTTTACCTCCAGAGCTGTGCCGTTTGCCATTGCACAGAGCAGGAGCTCCCATTCAAAGGGTCCTGTTGTGACAGTGGACACCTACCATTGCCCTTTATGGGACCTGGGTGAGGTCCCCAGGGAGACCAATGGGGCTGGTGAGGCATGAAAGAGAATACCATTTGCGCTGAACTTTTTGACATGGTTTCTCTTGCCAAGAGTTTGAAACGCCATCGTGTCAAAAGGCATTTGTGGTGGACATTTTTTTTTTTAAGCTAGGAATTTGACTGATATTCTTGCTTTGACGAACTTGCTTTGCTGGCTGCTTGGTAAGTCCCTTAAACAATGGTACTGCGATAAAAAAGTCACATAACTAAAAACATGATAATTGCTAAAACATTTCCATTAACAAAAACATTCTCCTTTTAAATTTCCCTATTTAAGCAGCTTTATAAGCTTTTAAGCCTTCAAGCACCAGTAAACTACATCTCTGCTGAGAATGGCTAGTTAACATCAGCAAAGAGACTGAAGAAGAAATCAGTCTTTACTGCAGATGAAGGGGGAAGTGTTTGATGTTAGCATAGCCTGAGGTTCTTCACTTCCAGAAGAAACTCCTGTTTGTTCATTCAAGCTCACAGGTAAAAGCTGAGAGGCCAAAGCTCAAAGCCAAGATGCTGTGATGATGCTAAGAGGAAGCAACCTTTCACTTATAGAAATGCATGGAGAGGTCACATCCTAGGGCAAACGTGAATAAGCTGAGTAGGTCAGGAGGAGACATGAAAAACAAAGCGCTTCTGTCTTGGGGAGGTTTTGTCAACAAGATCCAGCTATAGCTTCAACTAAAATGAATCTAAAGAATATGGTGGCAAATTTGATGCAATTTGTGTGGCTCTATCTCATTTTGAGGATCGGCAGACATGTCTGTATGGCAGAAAGAGCCTCCACGGCCTGTCCAGCAGCTGATTAAAGAAGTGGCTGTGTGAGGCAGTCAAATTTGGGTGTCTCATGCTGAGGGGAAGCCCTGTGTGATCAGTCCATGAAGCAGTTCTCATAGGTTTTGTGGCTATGCTGCTCAGCCAATACACGCCTCTGTGCTGAAGCAGATGTCAGAGAGAGGACCGTGGTGAAGAAGAGAGAGGAAGCTGGAACCTGAGTTAGGCGGAAGCCAAGTTTCACATCAGTTGCTGCAACGTTTTTCCTTATTACTTGCCTCCCGCTTTGGATGGCCTGCAAGGATGCTGCAGGAAGAGGGGAAGGGATTGAATTTGGCGCACAGGCTGCGATTCCCTCCTGCTCATCTCCACGGCTCAAGCTTAGAGCAGAGACTGTGAATGAAAACCAGCTGTGAGGGAATGGAACAGAAAGAAAGGATCTTAAATATCTCACTTTCTGTCTTCCTGTCCCTGGCAACTCTAAGCAGAGTTTTATTAACTAAATAACAGGAAGGACCTGTACTAGCTGAGCTGTTAAGAGATACAGAAGAGACATGATTCTGGCCCTTATCCCTCTATCCCAGAGTGTCTCTATTCATCCTTGCAAAGTGTTCTTGGGGGCACAGAAGGGAAGCTCCATAGCATCAGGTTCCTACATATTCAAGAAGTGTAGAAGTAGAGGGCAGGGATCAGTGTTGGGCCCTGTAAGTCCCTTCCCCTTTGAGGTCTCATTAGGTATTGAAATCACAGACTTTGAGGAATTTAGTGAGTTTTCAGCCACATGGATACCATTTACAGCCAGGTTCACAGCTGTCTTAGGTTGACAGGAATCCAGGCATAAGATGGAATAACAAAAAGCCCAGATCCAGTATTGGCACGCAAGCCCAAACTCTCCCAAACTAACATCCACTTGCCACATGATTTCCAGACTGACCTGCATCTTTTCAGTTGTAGGCATCCATGCACAGCTTGAGCTGTGACTGCTGCAAATCCAGAAGGCAGCATCAGAGCCTTCCCAGGACCCTGGGCCATCCTGTCTGCCTGGCACCATCGCCTCAAGGCTAGATGGGAAAGCCAAAGCATACCCACAGCACTAGAGACCATCCATATAGCATGTGTTATTAGCAAGGTGCTCCAAGGCTCATCCCAGCATGGTCTGAGGGGATGCTCTGGCATCAGCAGCATGCCATCAGGCAGCTGTTTTGGCCATGAGCCTGTCCTGATGCAGCTGTTGTATACAGCACTGAGCATGTAGCTCTGAGGAGACAGCGTAAAAAAGAAAGTTAAGTGCCAACGAGGAATGCTGCTCTGCGTCTCATCATAGGACTTATGGCTTAATTCAGATTGATCTCCAAAATCCCTTCACCTGCAGGCTCCAGGACCCATCCCTCGCCCCATACTTTTACCTGGGAAACATGCTGCTGGGCTAATTCAGACTAAAACTGTCCGCAGGATAACTATAGAATTCATCTCTTCCCTCTTCTCTAGTTATAAGGATGAGATGATAGGGGATGAACTGCTCATCATATAGCTAAGACCCAGCTGGTCATCGAATCTGACCTGGGTGCATATGACCCACTAAGCCAAGGATGGGAACATCATACCAGCCATACATAGGGAGCCAAGAACTTATTTAAATCCAAGCAAGCTAATGAAAATAGAATAGTTACAATAGTTACAATATTAGTCTAGTTACACTCACATTCACAGTTCAAAGTGATACAGAGAAGCCTCATTAATAATAATACCCTTAAAACTGTTATACCAGAAAATGTCCTATTATCTCCATTTTCTCTGGTGCGATGCTCACCCTGTCAGCATCCTTCCAGGCCCTACAGCCGAAGGCACCAGTCTTCCTCCAGCAGGACATGGGATTGTCACTGTGAGTTGTCACCTCCCTGAGGTCTTCACCAGGAGGAGTGTGATGTCCACGGTGGGGTTTCTTCATCCCTAGTCATGGGTCCACCTGGGGCTGGTTTTACCCCTCCTCTCCCCACCGCCGGCTCCCTTCTGCCCAGCCCCAGCTCCAGCGGGAGAGTTGCCCAGCGCCCAGCGCAGGTCACACCAGGGCTGTTGTTTGCCAGGCAGGGACTGCGCGGGGGCAGCCCTTGGCCCTGCGGGTGCTCCTGGCGCTGAGCTCAGGCCGGGCGGGCAGGAGGTCCTTGTCCACCAGACCCTGGTGACCACAGGGACAACCAGCTCTGGCCACAGCCAGCCCAGAGCAGCCCTGAGACCCTGCGGTATTGGGTCAGTGCAAAGCCCATGGCCTTCTGCTAGTGATGGCAAAAATCATATTTGCTGGGCTACAGGGCAAAACGCATACCAGCACAAGTGATGGGTAAAACAAAATCAAGAAGAGGCTTAGAGCCACACTTATATGACAGTGTAGACAGGCCTCAAAAGCAACGTGATATGCAGGACAGGATGAGAGAAATATGTGTGGTACAAAAAAGGAAAAAAAAAAAAGAAAGCTCTGCTGACTCTGCAGGTATGTGAATAGCGGATTTTCTTTAGGTCAAACTGAAAAAAAATAAAAATGAGAGGGTAAGACAGTTCCTCTTGACCCAAATAATCTTCTTAAAGTGAAATAAACATACAAAATACTAAGAATTCACATCTCTAACTCACTGACCTAAAACTAAAGTTTTGTTGCATTTTGAGTTTCAGAGCAAAGCATTTCATTCAACATAGAACAAACCATTTTCTTCCATTTTCAAGTTTTTCACTTTTAGTCCTTGTCCTTTGGGAAATTTAGATTGTTTTGGGAATTAAAATACTACTTGAAACAAAAATTTGGAACAATTAGTGTATTTATTTTGAAATTGTCCAAATGCAGCTTTTTTATTTTTTTGAAATTTTGCTTTTGTCTCTTCTTTCCTCAACTAAATTGTTCATTAAATTTGATGTGAATTTACAAATAATTTCAGACTTCTTCCCCAACCTTTTTTGTTCCATAGGAAATTTTCTATTACCTGTATGTGTGTGTGTGTGTGTGTATGATCACAATTCATGTATAAATATATATATATATATGTATATATATGGATTGCGATTAAATTCTCAGTTGTGCAGGATTCATAGGGAGGTTGAGGTATAAGAGATTGTCTATTCAGGGGAGCTAGGGCAGGCTTATGATAACTTATATCCTTGCAGCTGCTAGGACACCCAAGTTCAAGAAACAAGATGGCATTTCAGACATCCCATTGCCCGCTGCTGCCTGGCCCAGGCTCCCTGGAGAGACCGTGCAGAGCGGCCCGAATGACAAGTGTCTGAACACGGCCGCTGTCCCCGCTGCAATCACCGCACCCAGCATGCCCCAGATGGCACAGGGGAATAGCCGCTTCTTTTCTGGCTCAGCCAAGCCTACACAAGCTCCACATTTCCCACTCCCCCGCTGCTGAAAAGCAAACAATCCATTAGGGCTTCGCTGACTGGATCTGACATTTCCCAGGTGCAGATTAACACCCCCTCGGGGCCCAAACACCATGAAAATCAACTCATCGTTTGCGCGTCACTTCCCATCACCGCTCCCAGTAACGAGGAGCCCCAGCACCTGCCAGCCGGCTACGCCAGCTTGCTTGGAAACGAACGGCCCAGTGCTCTGTGCCCACTGGCACGGTTTTCCAAGGTGTTTGACTTGGCACGGGAGGGATGAACATTGGGAACAGCAGCATGTCATTCACGGTACAAAGCGTTCGGAAACAATATTGGTTTAGGGTATTCCTGCTTCCTCTGTCTCCTTCCTTCAGGCTGTGTACTGATGATATTCGGTCTTTGGAGGTGGGCACAGCTGAAGGTGTCCCTTCCTCTTGCTGGTTGTCCCTGCCTGTTCCCTTCCCCTTAGCTGGGCAGACACGAGGGAGTGTGGGCTGTGCTGTGAGCTGGGCCAGGAAACTGACCCACCTTAAAAATACGTAGCTTTTCCTGCAGGCCTTAAATTTCTCTTTCTGAAACCAGCCCTCTCCCTGCTCTTGGACCTTGCGGTATGGGCTCACGCAATTGTGTTGGCATAACTGCAAGACAGGAAAGTGTGGCGGCGGAGGGGCGTGGAAACAGGAATACCCTCAGGTTACTGCTCTAAATCGCTTTGCATTGGAGACCAGACAGGCTCAACAACCTGCGAGTCTGGAAGTGTCCTGACCAGCTTCACACTTACTCATGAAGTGCTTGCGGGAACACTGCCCAGCCCATTTCAGTCCAAACAAGCCCAAACAAGCAGGGATGCAATATTTAACTTGGAAGGAGGTTAGGGAGACAGGTCTAGGGGTAGCACCTAAACTGGCACAGATGGACTGAAACAAGCACATGTGTTCACAGCTGTAAGCCTCCACAGTAACTTGCTAAGCGCTATCCCACAAGAAGCAGCACATCTGAGTTTGGAATTATCCCCGTTAACCTCACACTTACTCCAGAATGGGACTGTCTTGTTCCAGTTTCATTTCATCCAGGAGCACTTCATTCAGATGAAACATGAAGATGGGGTGGCTTCAGTGAAACAGAGACGTACCTGAGTGTGAAAGCATTCACAGCCCTGCCTGGCATGCTGGGTATGAATCTTGTCAGCTGGGTGCAGAAGGAAAAGTTCTCCCATGGCTGGGAAAGGCCAAAGCCCAAGGAATGGAGTCCTGCCCCAAGGCCTAGCACGCACTTGCTGCATGAACACACAGGACCATCGATTCACCTACACTTCCCTTTCCTCATTTCAAATATAGCTAAATACATTTTGCAGCCTCACACTGCGCGGGGGTGAAAGCTAATTAACACAGCCAATGCCTGCATGAACTTTCCCCATGAAGGGTCTAGCAAATTTTGCAGATGCTCTTTAAAACATGAAACTTTCCCCAACTTGGAAAAAAGATTTTCTCTCTCTCTCCTTGGAGAAATCCTTCATTCAAAGCAGAAAAGCACAGTCCCTTGGGCTGAAGTAAACCATGCAGGTTAGCTATATATCTGTAGAGTATTCACTGGGCTTTTTGGATTCTGGGTGGTCCTAACTCATAACAGCCTGACATACTCTGTAACCCAGGGTGCCAGTGGCATGGATGTGAATATATGGGAAGTCAATGGGATTTTGGGGGGACTGTAGCCCACCATGTTGCAAGATGGAGGATAGGCAGCTCTGCTCCCTGGTATCCCACATCCCCAAGCCTTCCAGGTGCTCCCACCAGCATTACGTGCCCCCTTCAAGGCCCTCACCTTGAAGGAGCAGAGCAGAGCAGATCACCTTCCCTTACAAATCACCAACATGGCAATCGGGTCCTCAGTTATTTTGTTCCACCCCATACCCTGCTAATGCTGAGCATCGCCATGATCAACTTTTGGACTCTCTTTCATTCTTCTTGGCATGTCCATCATCCACTTCACAGTGCACACACTACTCCACGTGAGCCTCACAAATAGACATCCACCCAATATCTCTCCTTCTCCCATCTTTCCTCCTTCCAGAAGACATTGGTACTGAACACAGGCCCTCAAACAAGCTCACAGGCAAATGGGACAGCTTGCAAATCTCATGCTTTGCCATGTAGATGGGAGGTGTGGGCAGAAGCAAACTGCCAGAAGAGCCATTTCTTACAGTAATGAGGGAGAAATTAGAGAGGTGATGTGAGTTAAAGGATAAGGACAGCTGTACTGGGTCAAACAGAAAGTCCCTCCAGCTCAGTGTCTTGCTGCTAATAGTGGCCGGTGGCAAGTGTCAAGAGATTATCTGGAAAAAAAACGTAAGCGTGGAGTGATTCTTTCCAAAACACTCTTTTAGCTCCCAGTAATCTGTAACTCTTTCCGAGAAAGAGCTTTTGCATTTAACAGCCCCAGATGGATTTTTCTGTTCATAATTTTACCCAGTCATTCAACCATGCAATCAGGCAATGGAAGCAGGGATGTGGATTCGGGAGACGTTGGGTCTTTGACTTGCCCTGCGGCAGTGCTCAGTGCACTCAGGCGGGATGTTCTGGCCTCCATTCAGTGGCTGAAATGTTGATGTCTAGTGCCACTGCATACATCCAGGGTTATCTGAGACATCTGCAAGGGGGTGGAAAAGGTAGCAGAGGCCTTCATTGCCCTGGAGAAGCAGCTGTAGTTCAAGCAGAACTTGCTGGTACATCTCAGAAGACAGCTGATGCCGAGATTTAGACAACTAAAATCTGCTCTTTGCACCTCTGTGCTTCAGACTCCCCTTTTGTGAAACAAGGATCTGGATGCTCAGCTTCACCACTTGATCCATGAGCACGGAAAGGCTGGAGAACTCTCACCTCCATCCTGTGAGAAGGAGCAGTCCATGGAGAAAGTGCAAGGCTGCACACCTACACTAGTGGGAAGTGGCAAGGCTTCTCCTGGCTAGGATGCAACTCAGCTCCCACTCAGACTGTCCTGCTGTGGCTGTGGAGCTTTCTGGACCACACTGCACCTGCAAGCGGCTGGGCAGGCATGGTGGGACCGGCTCAGACATGGATATGCCTGGTATCTCAGCCTCCTGCCCCACTCTCCCCTTTCCTCCCTTCCACCTCTGAACCATTTGCCACTGTGCCTCCCTTGAAGGCAGATCACATCCCTCCATGTACGTGCAATGTGCAACACCTGTGCTAGAGCCTGCTACTCAGAGGGGCTTTGACTCCCTGACACCCTTTACTGGAGTCGGACACAGGCCAGAAAATGGAGATGTTGGATCCCACACCATAGCTCGGGACGAGCTGGCTGAGGTAGAAGCACTTTAGAGGCCGTATCCTGCCTCTTTGGCACAGTTGAAGGTCTGATCCCGCCCTTCTTTCTCCTTGCACTGGGATGCTGCGAGGATTATCTCACCATTTCCGAGCGGGCTGAACATTTCTGTGAGGCTGACAGGCACTCGCTGCCACTGGAAATTAGCTCCTGTTGTCTGCAGAAGATGCATTCATTACCTCATGCCCCTGGAGGCCCTCTGCGCTGGAAGCAAGCGTGAGGCTGGTGCGGCGGTTCCCCGGGCAGACAAACAGGGCTCTGCACCAAGCCTGATGAACATCCAGAGGTAGAAGCAAGCCCCCATC
This sequence comes from Apteryx mantelli, assembly GCF_036417845.1. Classification (NCBI taxonomy): domain Eukaryota; kingdom Metazoa; phylum Chordata; class Aves; order Apterygiformes; family Apterygidae; genus Apteryx; species Apteryx mantelli. Next base: position 219,216,073 of record NC_089978.1, on the reverse strand, counting down.
CCCTCCCCGCTCTGGCTGTCCTTGCCAAAGTCATCAGGCGCTTTGCAACCCCCTTTCCTCTCCCTGGAGCAGCTGCCGCCGTGCACCTCGCAGAGTTGACTCATTCTACCTGAACGCGAACCAGCTCTCCCCAGCACTCCCATTAGTGCTGTTTGAAGGCGATGATTCGCCACCTCGGCTTTCCGGAGTCCCACTGCTGCTCATTCCACAGTGCAGGCTTTGCCAGGGTAGCTTCAGTCATTTAAAACAATAGGAAGGCTGGGGCTTAAAAAAAAAAATCAACAGACTCAAATTTAGGAGCCTTATGATGGACAGAAAGATTTATTTTTTCCCTGCCTCCCCCAGAAAAATCTTTCCCCAAATCCTATGGGATTATAAAATGCAACGAGATTGATTGTATATGTAGATATTGCTATGTCTGTTCTGAAAAATCTCGGTAAAGAAGTGCTTCATTTGGTTGATTTTTACCATATTTCTAGTCATTATTCTAATATTATGAACTCTGCAAGGGAATGTCTCTAAACTTCAGAGTATCTGAATGACTCTGCAGTGTTTAACAAGCCACACAGCCCTGTTAAGGAGGAGACTGTTGCTAGCCCTTTTGCAGCTAGGAAAGTGAGGGGCAGAATTATTCAGGGGCATATGGGAAGCCAGTGACAAAGCTGGGAATTTGAACCCAGTGTCACATTGGTCCCTCACACTTTGTCCTAACAGCTGAGATGTTTCAATTCCCTTCTGCTCTATCCACCAACAAAAGGGTTTTGAAGCACCTGGAACCTGCGCTCTCCTTGTCTCCATGCAAACCTGTAGTTGTGCTTCCTTTAAAAGGACCAATATTTCCCCACGCTGCATCCAATGCACTTCCAAAGGCGGGCAGCAGCGGGGGTGTGAGCAATGGCTCTGCACTGAGGATCCAGAGTGGGCTGCAAATGATTTACTAGTGCTCAGCTGGAAACCATAAGGGGATTGAAATGGAGTGAGCAAAACTGGGTTCATTACCAGGGGCTCAGCTCATGAGCTGGCCTGCCCCTGTCTACCCCAGGTAGCCGGGTTTGATTGCCACATGTCCCATTGACTACAGCTGTCAGAACAACCTCTCCCTTCCAAGTTCAGTTGTACCATATGATTGTACATTAATTCAGAGCTAATTGTCAGATAATGAACTCAGTTTTTCTCACTCCATTTCAATACCTTCAGGTTTCCAGGACCCTGCTGAGCAAAATTACTGACTTCAGTGCTGTAAGGGCTTTGGGTAGGAAGAGCAGGAGAGTGGTCCCTTTTCTGGAGTGTTTATGCGCTCTGAAGTCCTGAATCTCTGTGTTTATACACAGCTCTTCTCAAATCTGCTGCCTCACCTCACTAGTGACCAACACAGGTCACCACTCCCAAAGTCTCGGTGGCATTGCAATCTGTGGTGCTTGCCAGCACAGCTTAGACATCAGGAGTGGTTTCTTTCCTTACTATCACTCCCCTTTCTCCCATCCCCACCCAGGGTCTGGGAACACTAAAGTGGCTGGTGTAGAGTATTAGCCTGTTTTGAGACTGCATGAATCAAGACCTTAGAGAAATTCTGCTCTTACCAGAGTCCCTTCCTCTGCCGTGTGTGTGTGCGCAAGGGAAAAGGAAAGAATTTGCCTCCTTATGCCTGGAGGGGTTTTGTGCCTGGGGAGTGGGGCATGTGCGGCAAGCTGCCGCCACCATCCAAGTCCCTGCCCTATGAAAGGGGAAAAATGCATCCTGGCTTTTGCTATTCCCCTTGCCCTGGAGAGGATCCGAGTGTTCCGCTGAGCCCGGCACATGCTGGAGCATCCTGAGCACAACTTGGTGCAGAGAAGAGGCAGGGAAGGCAGCATCCCGTTGCCAGGCACTGCATTTCCAGGCTGCAGCTCCTCCCTGTCTTTAAAGGGCCAGAGTGGGGCTTTGTTCAGAGTCAGCGCACTATCTGAGCAGATCAGAGCAATTTCTGATGCCTAGAAACCCATTGCCAGGCAACTCGATGCTCAAGCCCTCTTTCCCAGCCTGCGAGGGAGAGATTCTCCTCCTCCCATTTGCTGCCAAACCTTCCCCTCTGCAACCCCCTTCCTCCTCTCCCACAGCTGAGGACGAGTGCCCCAAACCCTCCTGCTCTGTTCCAAAGTCTTGGGCTCCCTCCCACCCGAAGCATCTGCTACGACAGAGCCAAGGTCCTACTTGTTCTTGTGCTGGGGATAAACACGTCCTTGTTCCAGCTCGTAACAAATCCCTGGCCAGCCAGGAAGTCTCTCGTGTTGTCACACTGCCACTCGCCACCAGCTGAGATAGTTTTGCAGCAGTCCACGAGGCTAAAGCCTCCCATCCACCTCATGCACCTGGTCAAGAAGAGTCTCCACCTGCAGCTGAGATATCAGCTGCAGGTGGTGGTGGTTGCATCCTGCAGTGGAGGGCATCCCACTGTGAGGCACTGTTAGCACAGGCATGATTTTGGCCTCGACCAACTAGTTACTCCACTGGGCAACACTAAGGCTCTGTTCCAGCAAGACCAACATGTAAACATTTTACTCCTGGCCATTCCCACTAGGCAGTGTGCTTGCAGCTTTTCTGGAGTCCAAGGGAGTTTACGAGCAGAAAGGCAGGCTGGTCTCAGACATGGGAACCAGCACAAGCAGGTTGCGTTTACTAGAACAGGGCTAATTAGTGCATCTCAACAACATGGTCACGGTAGTTTTGAGCTCAATATCAAAGGTAGTCCAGCCTGTGCTCGCTGTCTTCTGTCCCTGGCAGGCTCCCACACAAGATGTCCCTCAGCCTAACACACTGGTCCCACCAGCACTGCTTGCTAGAGGTTGGTGAAGCAAGGCTGGTGAGGGGAGTCATGGTCCCTCAACGGGAATGACCCCATTTCCCAACCATCTGGAAGAGGTGAGGGAGGAGAGAGGTGCTCTACTGTAATGATATAGGGCTGGTATGATAAAACAGCATGTGGAAGAAAGGGGATGAAAGGGAGAAGATACTGTGGGAAAGGAAAAAGAGAAGTTAAACATAAATGTTCTTGTTGCTGTTTACTGATATCCGTGACACACAGACTCATCTAGGCTAGAAACCTGTTAAGCCCAAGCTTTTCTCAGCACGAGGAAACCATGAGTTGGCTATTGCTGTTGCTTTGCAGCTCAAGCTACAGCCACCCTGGGGACAGAGCAAAGAAAGGAGATGGTCTGTGTAACACTTGCACGCCAGTGGTTACACTGGCACTTCACAGCCCTCAAGCAGAGCCTACTTGGCTCCCTGGGGGACAGTGGTCCCTGGATACACAAAGCAGCTCATCCTCTCCCGGGAGGAACCAGACCACTCATGCTGGGCTCCTGTGTGAGCTCCTTGGAAATTCCATGCCCAAATCTCAGTCCCAGCAGCCAGACGTATTGTCTCCTGCATACAACCAAGATGAATGCTCTTGGTGCCCAATCCATCCCAGCACGTCATCTCAACTCTTTTCATCCCTCTAGGCCCCTGGCGACAGACTCTTGCCATTAAATATGATGAAGAGCGCTGTTCCCCTTACACATGCACACTCACATGGTCTGGGAGTAAAGCAATGAAATAAATCACAAAGAGAGCAAGTGGCTGTGATGAATTAGTAGGTGTTAAGTGAACAAAGCAGGCAAGCTGGCGAGGGCACCGCCACTCTCTTTCCTTAGCACAGACATGAAGGCAACGGGCAACGGGGCTCGCGATGGCTCTAATTCCCCTTTCATACTTTGTCAGGAGTGCTTTCAGAGTCACTTTGTCGATTGAATTTGTCAGTCACCATTCTGGAGATAGCAAAGCTGTTTTAGCTGTCTTTATTGTGGTGCTCGCACAAGGCAATTGCAAAGCATCTGTATTCATTCCAAGCAGCATTAGGTAGCTGATGATTCAGCCAGCTGCCGACAGATAGCTGCTCTCTCCTTGAGATGACTGAGTAATACCGGAATAACCTAGGGAGTTTGCTCCCCTTTGGTCTCTCTCTAGGTTTATTTATTTATTTTGGGTGGGTCCCATTTATCACACGCATGCAGGAGCTGAGCCTTAAGCATGGTGCCCCCTTGGGCATGGAGAGCAGGACAGGTCTGCTCCTCATTTACTTCAAACACTTTTATCTTACCAATTTAAGATGCATTCTTGCTGTAGCTAGGGAGTAGGACTGGAGATTGGAAGTTTTACGGAAAAGGAGGAGGGTGAAGCGGACATTGGCATGTTAGAGGCAGACAGAAAACTCTGCGTCAGAGCTGGACTCTCTAGGCTTGAGGGAAATGACCTGAACTTCTTTTCAGGCTTAAAGAATATGTGGTTAGTAATATTCAGCAAAGAATGGAAGCAAGGAGTCATGTGAGAAGGAGATTCCTCTTGCAAGACTCAGGCCTGGGTCAGATGGACAGAGAGAGAGGTTTTTCTGTGGTGTGTTAGGAAAGCAAAACAAGGGTTTCTAGCTACAGACACAAGTAGATATGAAAGCAGGGGTGAGGCTGAAGAAGTCAGGTGGGAAGGAAGGAGAGGAGGATCTATTCCTTCCTTCAGCAGGCTGGTGATGGGGGCGGGTCTCTAGGTCCATCTCTGGTGTGAGGCCTTCTGCAGGTAAGCAAGGCATGAGCCGTTCTGGAGGCAGGTAAAAGCAAATCTCAGCAGCCAGCAGCAAATTCCCTAGCCCTTGGCTGTGAGAAGAGGAAGGTTGCCTGCACTTGAAGGGCCAAATTTACAGCTGTGTAACTGCTTGGAAATCAGTGGTCACAGAACAACTGAATCTGCCCCAAAGCCTGCAGAAGTCTTGAACAGGGTTGATAGGGTAGGATGCATTTCTGCTAACTCTTTCTGCCTGCAAGTTCAGTTTCTTGTCTAAGCTGTTGGCCCAGCCAGTCCCTGGAAAGAGATAGGGCCATTTCAGCCCTCCTGAGAGTGGTGTCTGAGATAAGTGAACTTGAATCACCTTAAAACAGCTCTGATTTCTCTTTGCTGATTACAGAGGGAACTTGACGACCGCCTGGGACCAGACGCTAACTACTGAACAGCCATGAGTCCTGGCTGCAGTGACAATTTCTCTGTCCCCCCTCTGGACAGTCAGTATTCAATCTTCCTTTTCTATGAAAGCCAAAAACCAGTTTCTGAAGGTCTGTCTGCCAGTTCCCTGTGCTTCCCCAGTGGCTCCATGCACACACCAAGCCTGCTCTGAACACAGGCCATTTTTCCGTTGTAGGGCACACAGATTTTCTCTGTTCCCCTTGCCTCTAAGTAGGAGGCCTGTGGCTTTCACAACATATCTGTAGCTGTATCGGTGTACAGGAGAGAAAGAGGTCTTTCTCTCAGAGAATCAGCAAGGGCAGCCTGGCACCGGCAGGTCTCACGAGTTAATCAGTGTGCCAGGGCTTGGACAGGAGTACAGCGCAGCAGGGAACGGAGTATCCTATTACTGTGGCTAGTACAGCTTGCTGAAGGAGGTGCAGAGAGTATTTCCCACCTGGCTGTCCCAGGTCTGTTGAGAGAGGTGTTCCTCACATTCTTATCTTAAGAACTAAGTCCATTCTTGCCTCTCCACCTGATCAGCACTCACAGCTTTCTAATGGAAAGGGGATACACAGGATAGAAAACAGTGCTCTTCCCAAAGCAGCTGTTATCCCATGAAGTAGAATGGTCTCACCTTCCAAAAATATTTGTTCCACTTTGGAGGATGCTATCCATTGCCTCATTTCCTCTCAGCCCACTGTAGCAGGCTTTGCTTTGTGGAGCTTTGGGAGAGCATGTTCTTATCTCCATCATCACTTCAAGACAGAAAAACTTGGTCTCCTACTCTAAGTGTCCTTTTCCCTCAGAGGTACCTCTGCGTGGAGGCCTGGGGTCATTGCTATGGTTTGCCAGTCCAGAGCACAGGGTCTAGCAACTTCCTCCTGAGACAACCTGTAGCTGGGCAGATATCTGTCTCCTTCCAGATAACCATGCCCTTGCACTGACTCTGCCCCTGACCTTTCCCCATCAACGTGAGTTTTATTTTCTTTCAGCTGCACTTCAGAAGGGAGAAATGAAGCTGTCCTTCAGGGTCAGGCAGTGATGCTGAGCTATCCTGGGTGATGGGTCACAGCACAGCCCTTCAGAAGGGCCTCCTGACCACCTCTGGCTTCGCTGGGAGGAAAGCTCCCTTCTCTCTGCAAGGCAGGGAACAGAAGGCAGAAGATGAAAGGGGGAGAGAGAGGGAGCATTTCAGGCTTGTAATTCAGTTACAGCACAGCGAATCGATTTGTTGCGCCTCAGAGGCCTGTTTGTTTTCACAGGAATGCAGGAAAAAGGCCAATGGTTGCGAGACGGGGCTCAGGCCTGCTGCCGGATCCCAAATGCGGCAGAGGACTGGGAAAGGAGGTTGCCCTTGCAAGTGCTTTCCCAGGTGCTGGTTCAAGTCCATGGATGCTCCATGCCTGCTGCATCCTGCAAGCAGGTGAGGTGAGCTAGGGACAGGGTGAACACACCAGCCAGTCCCTACCAGGCAGCTTGACTCATTAGAAGAAAACATTGATTTGGCCAAACTGTTTGTCAGCTACAAAGGTAGAAAGTGCCTCTTGGGGTTACAATCCTGAACCTGGACCCCTGAATTGGCCTGCGTGTTGGCCCAGATGAAGGGAGAAGCTAATCCAGATGGCTTGTGTCTAAACCCAGTGGATGTGGTATCCAGGGCTAGTGACTGTTTGCTTTGGCCAAACTGAAAAAAAGATGAATCTGGGCTGAAAATTTACCCAGAAGGGCTATAGCAAGAGCAGTGAGAGACATAAATGGAGAGAAAATATGGGGCAAAGAGTGGGTTGCACCTCACAGCCCCAGGTGAACACTGAGCACTGAGGGTCCCACAACCCCTGTCCTTCAAAGGGGCAGGTGGGCATCCTTTGGTTGATCGGCTCATCTTGTACATGAGGCAGGCCCTGTCCGATAACCTCCTTCAGAAACAAGTGCAGTGGTCAGGTACAGGAGAACCACACTAATGTCTGGTGCTCTTCAGCAGGGCATCCCCCAGCTGGTGGCCTCATGGAGTAATACAGAGGAGAGGGATGAGATGTGCTGGGAGATGTGCTGGGATGAGATGGATTCGGGGTGACACCTGCAGAACCAAGCCCAAGAAGAGCCATAACAAGTCTGAGGAATGGCGTTGCTGGTGCTGTGAAGAGTGAGCAGCACTGAGGGTCAGGGCACAGCACTGGACAGATGTGGGTATTGCAGCTCCATATGGGGATTCACTGGCAAAAGAAAGCTGGGTTCCCTCTCCGAAATGGGAGGGAAGAAGCAACCCTTAGGAGCTCTAGTCTTGGCCTAGCATCCCACTGTGCTATCTGTGATATGAAATCTGCATGTTGAACATGCTTTTGAAAACAAGGCGGTCATAATCCCAGAAGGGTGCTAGAAGAAGAACCAGAGATGAACTTCCTTTGGCCAAGTGCAGATTTCTTCTTTTGGAGCCTATGTTATGTTTTCAGCATTGCAGTTAAGAATGGAAGCTTTTGCTTTGCTGGGGCATGCTGCTGACTACCCTGCTGTTTTGAGTTTAATCTTGTCTGATATTTAACACATCCCTCAAGGTACTGGAGCAACTCACAGACACAAACTGTTCACAGAAGGATAAATGGAGGAAAACCCTATGGAGCACTTAGATACCAAGGATACAAGAGTGTGAGCTGTGTTTCCTGCTCGTCAGATTTCAGTTTGTGGCCTGGTATCACCTAGTCGCAGGTGAAAGGGGAGAAGCGTCTCCTCAGATGCATCGCACAAAACCTCTCTGACACAGAACCAGCAGAGGCAAAGGAGCCCACAACTCCAGGACAGTCCCATATTGTCACAGGTGAATGACAGACCCTCTGGGAGTTTGGCTGGAGGCTGATCTTGGGGAAGAGTTTCCCCAGACAGGGCACTTTGGGAGTTTGAAAGTAGAAGACAAAGCTCCACAGAGCTTCCTCAGAGATGTCTCCTTCCTCTGAGTGTGACTGGAGGCCACAAGTGTTTGTCTAGGCAACAGTCTTGATGGGAAACCTCTGAGACCTTCTTGTAGTAACCTGGTGCTGGTTGGCCAAACTCTGTCCTATGCCTCATAACCAAGGGACACAGGGGCTGGAGAAAGACACAGTGAAGGGGGAAAGGGCAATCTCCACATCAGCCTCCTGAAAAGTATCTAACATGGTCATTCTGGATGTCTCCCATGTCGTGTTCCTGTTGCTACAGACAGAGACGTGGGTCACACAGTCCTCTATCATTTCCCTACAGTGAGAGTCATTGCATTAGGAGATACTTGCTCAGAGGGTCACAGCTGAGGACAGGGCTTTGCCTGCCTAGCTCCTGTTGCTGGTGACCTTTGGGAAAGCCTGTACCCCTCCCAGTAATGGTTGGCTGCTGCACAGCCGTTATCTAGGTTTATCACAGGGGATCTGGTATCCACAAAGCATTTAAGGAATCTGCCTGCGCTGGTGAGAGAGAGGGAGATTAGGCCATTTTGCGCTACAGTCCTGCGAGCAGGGTCCACCTCCAGCCCACCAGGCCAGCACCCGGCTCCCCCGCCTCCGCACCCCCTCTGCAGCCCAGGTATCCACTGCTGCCTGCAGGTGCGGATGCGGTGATAACCGCGGTGGAGGGTTCCCTCTGCTGGCTTGAAAACCAACGTCTCCAAGCCCACAGAGATTATTTCCGTGAAGCAAAATCTTTCTCCGAGGCTCAGAGGGGAGGCCTAGCTCCGGCGGGCAGGGAGGTGTCTTGCCCTCATGGGAACCAGTTTGAGGGATGTTGGCAGGGCTGAAAAGGTTGGCAGGGCTGAAAAGGTGGGTTTTGGGGGCAGGAACGGCAGCTGTGTGCGGATGTTGCTCTCCCTAAAATAGGGATGACATTAGGTGTCCCGCAGTTAACTCAAGCCATCACACCTTTCCGATACCTCCCAGCAGCCCTTTTCAGATGCAGGCTCCTGTCCCTGAGCCTTTGCAGCTCCCCATTCCCCAGCACCAAAGATCCCCTTCCCCTTTCCCAGGGCTCCACAGAGCTGCCCATCACAGTAACTCACATGTGCTTCTCTCCGATTTAGGGACGCAGCTCTCCTTCCCTGTACCAGCCACATGTGCAAGGAGGTCCCTGCCAAGGCAGTAACACGACCCTTCCTCTGCACAGCCACAGTTCAGGTCTGAACCCACCATGCTGAGCTGCAGGCAGGTGCAAAAACACCTGCTGCAAAAACCCTGGCTGTCAGAGACCTGGCCACTCACTCCCACCTTGCAGGAGCAACACCTCCCTCCATCCCTTTGTGCCATGATTACCGGGGTGGGTGTTTTAGGAGAGGAAAAGATGAGGCAAAGGGGACCTATCCCTGTCTCCAAGAAGCACTAATACAGGAGAAGGGTGGGGAAAGAGATAAAAGTGGGAGTGTAACTTTACTGAGCGGCATTTAACCAGCCCAAGCAAAAGCACCAGGTGGAGAGAGAGAGAAGCATTAGCGGGCTGAGGATGCAATGACCAACAGAAATAAAGTGGAAACTCCTCCCTGGTGCTTGTTCACAACTATCTCTGCTCCATCCTTCCTCCCCCCCGCGAACACCTCTCTCTTTCCTTTCCTCCTCTCTCTCCTTCCCTCTTCTCACCTCTGTCTCTATTACTATCAAAGTGAAATTTATGAACAGCTCGAGGCATTGGTGATTTCCTGGATTTCAATATAACTTCTTGCAATCTTAAGTGAACAGCTTGGTTGCTTCTGCCTGTCAGAGAATTTAAATTGCAAATTGAATAGTGAAATGCAGCAGCCAAGGGTCTGTATCAGTGACTTTGGAGAGCACAGCTATCGCTTAGCAACTGGTGCGCGGGAGGGAGTTGAGGGAGCAGCAAACACGGCGGGGAAGTTCGGTTCTGGGATACCCCCTGCCCCTGGACGGCAGGAGGTGGCAGCTCTGGGACGCCGGAAAGGGTGCCTGCGTGCAGGGGATGGGGGCCGGCACTCACGAGCGGGGTCACATCTGTGGGAGGAGCCCAGCGGTTTGTCCCCGGTGGTGGCACTGTCAGAAGCTGCAAGAGCAGGTATTATCACTCCCTGCCTGCCCGTAGCCGTGCATCGCATTTCCCTCCCGACCCCAGCTGAAGGTCGGCACCACGAAGCCTGAGGACAGGGAGTTACAGCACCAGGTCGCTTCGCAAGGGAAATTACCAGTTCTGCTCTCACCCGGCAGCTGTCTCAGCCTTGGCACATGGGGAGCTGGGTGTTAGCCTGACACAAGTCCTGCTGAGGACGGGGGATGCTGTGTGAAACTCCCTGGCCCCTCCACGAAGGACGCCAGATGAAATAGTCCATTGGGGAGCTGGAGGGCATGACGTGCAAGGAGAGACTGAGGGGCCGGGGTTTGTTCAGCCTGCGTAAGAGGAGTCTGGCAGCTCGCAGGGGGACCTCTTTGCTGTCTTCCCTCACCTACGCAGCTTTTTAGGAAAGGCGGAGCCCGAGTTTCCCCAGAGATGCACAGCAAAATAACAAGAGCCGGTGGTCAGAGGTTGTAATAAGGGAAATTCCAACTGCGCATAAGGAAAAAGTCTTCTCAGTGAGGATGGTTAAGCACTATGACCGCAGCCCAGAGAGGTGGGGGGATCTCTATCCCAGCAGATTTTAAAACCTTGCCTCGAGATACCTGGTGCAGCTTTGAAGACGGTCCTGCTTTGAGGTGGAGGTTGAACTAGAGACCTCTAGGGGTCCCTTCCAACCTAAGTTATTCTACAGTTCTAATGGTCCTTTTCTTTTTCTTAAAATTGCTGAAAACAGACTTAAATACTGCCAGAAATTAAAGCAGAGAAGAATCCCGAGAGATCACTTTAGCCTCCCCCTCACTCCATGCAGATTCAGAGGTGTCTGGACTAGCACTGACACCTGCTTGCTGGACCATTTCTTGCAGGTCTCCAGGGAGGGATACTCTACATGCCCCACGGACAGTGTTTCAGTACTTCCTGTCGTTGCTGTTAGAAAATATGTCTCACCTGAATGACCTTCAGCAAAACTTAAACCCATAATAATAACAGTTGACTTGCACTTATTGCTTAACAACCCTAACCTTCAAAGTTAGTATAATTTAGAATACAATAAACCATAATACCCTGAAGCAGAGAGTTCCACAGGTCTTTTGTCCTCTGCATTAAAAAATAACAACAGCCGCTGATGAAGAATCAAAAAGGCCAAGAGGGAAGCAATGTTTCTCCTTGTGTGCCCATCCTGATTACAGTTCCTAAGATTAACAAGTGAAAGACACTGTTCAAGTCTGTCTCATACTAGATATCTCTAGGATGCAGAAATGGAGTTCTGTGACTCAGTAAACCTAGTTTAAGGCCCTGTGATCATGTACATCTTTCCCATCTAGGTGCTAGGTGCCACAGGTGAGATTTATCAGAGCTAGCTCCCCGTAGGTTCTGCTAAAGGAGAGAAACAGACATTGTCAAGGAACATTCATCTCATCTATTTCAGACATCTATTTCCAGACGAGATGAATTGCTCCATAGCAATGTTTGTTCCTCTCCAGTAACCATGAGAAGGGTGGACGGAGATTGTCTTGGAGGAAGGTGCCTGCAGTGTAGATTTCCAAGCTTTGGTAAATGAGTCCCAGCCCAAGTGTTCCTCATAGCTGGCAGACAGTAGGTAATACTTCCTTTCCCAGCATCGTGGGCTGTGGTCCTGGAAGTGCTAGGAGCTCACAAAAGAAGGCCTGGTACAGTACTTAGAGCCAATGGAAAATATTGTATTTCGAGAAATATTGCAATCAATAAGGAGGAGTCGTTCCCACTGAGATTGTGCTGAAGGAATCCTTTGATGTGGTATTCAGGGGACTTCTCTTAGTGCAAATACAAGGAGCAAATAGTTCCTGAGCAGAAGTGACCAAGGAAACTTCTGCAAGGAATTTTTGGACAGGAATCTAAGGCCAGAAGATACTAAATGCACAATCCAAGGCCATTCAGGGAGCCTGTGACAGACACTGGGTATGAAATGCATTTTTCCAGTGTCCCAGAACAGTGCTCTAAACACAAGATCATCTCTCTTGTCATTAAAATATCTCATAGACTGTGATGTATATACCGCAGTGACATTTATATGTCCACCCCTCCATCTCCATCGGTACAATATTATTTGATGCTTGGCCTAAAATGCTGGCATTAATGTCAGCTGTTAGCAGCCAGTGAGTCTCGCTCCAGAAGCAGCTGCAGTTTCCTAGTCTGTGCACAATTCACTTAAATCCCACACTTCCCTTAGAAGGGTGTTGGCATCTGCTCAACCACTTGTCAAATGTTTGGTGATGTTAACACCTCAAACAAGAGACAAAGACACCTGAAGTGCTGCTCTTATTGAAGGAATACAGAATATTATGAAGGCAGGTAGTTAGCATGACTTTGAGAGATGCATTCGACAAGAGGATGCACTCTGTGTGTCTGCATTTCCCCCCAGCTCGCTCACAGGGAAACAGGCGGTGCCAGCATTGAACGTTGCATGTCAGATGGCAGCGAGTTTTGTGGGATAAGCTGAGAACGTTCAGCTAGTCAAGGGCAGCAGAGACGCAGAGGAAGCCCTGGTTCTGGCATCTAAGAGACGTGCCCCTTTGCCACAAGGCATATCAGCTATAGTCAGATTTGGCTTGCCTAGCCAGCACCTAGATGTCTAATGTGAGCTCCTAAGTTGGGAGAGAAACAGGTGTGTGTCCCAGGACCAAACATTTCTGCTGCTTCAGGAGAGGGTAGGATGCCTCTTTGAGGTACAGCCCTTATGACCAGTTTGTCTTTGTGCTCTTCAGTTCTCCCCGTGTGAGAATGACATGAATGTGATTTGCTTATTGAGGCTGGGGTTTGGGCTGCCTTTTATCATCTATGAAAAACTCCAGGGTAGAGAGGTCTTGACAGAGCCCTCCATAAACTGCCTCCACAGAAATTATATCCCTGTCCCTGAGAAATCCAGTCCCTAAGCGTGACCCTTCAGGCCCCAGGGCAACCTGAGGGCAGTGGGACAACATATTATGCATCTCTTGACAATCAGAAGAGGGGGAACAGCAGAGACCCTGGTATGGACTACAGCGCTGAACAGGTTTTGACAGCAAAACCAGATTTTGAGCTTAGAGCAGCCACCACAGCCCGTCTCCACGGCTGTAGCATCACTGCAAAGATTTGTGCAGCCGTGGACAGTGCTGTATGCTTGGACTAGAGTTTCAGAGCCCTGTGATTTTAAATCCCTTACGTCTCATTTTCCAAAGCCCAGACACCAGCAGGGGGGCTCTTTCCCTGCAGGCTGAGGTTAATTGGCTTGTGCTTTTAAGAGGATAAAGCTGCGGAGACTCAGAGACAGGGCTGTTCTCCAGATTTCCATTATAATCTACATTGCAGGAAAATAGCTTTCCTGATCAAATCATCTATCCTCTCAGTACAGAGGATAAAGAGCTGGGGATGTGGGAAATCTGTAGAGTGGGAAATCTGTAGAGTGTCTGTGTATGACCTTGCTGGACAGAGGAGGAAGAAGAGGTAATGGCTCTTCTTCACTGCATGGAAGAGTGAGAGACTTGGTGTGGCTGATCCACAGCAGCAACAAACAAAATTAGGGCATTTCTGAGCCTGATATTATGCATTTATTGACAACTGGAAGAGGGGGAGCAAGCTGGTACATGAGCCTGGGACCTTGCTGGGAAGCAGTGTGCATCCTGGCACCAAGCCCAAAAAAATGGATAGGAACTGTGGCACTCCTGACCCTTGAGAACTGGCTGAACCTTGTCAAAGTCAGAAGCAGGTTTCAAACCCCCTTGGGAGAGGAGGGTGGCTGGGAGTGGAGGCTCAGGCAGGCAAGCGGTGGTGGTAGCACCTCCCCAGAGACAGGTCAGCTGTCTCAAGCCTTGCAGCTCTTTCTCCACAGAAGCCAGCAGATCACTGTTGCTTTCAGAAGGACTGACAGCTTTTTCATAGAAGAGGCAGCTACCCAACAACAAAGAAAAGGAATGAGGAGAAGAACTGGAAGGTGAGACTGCTGTGAACTGGGAGCAGTAAGTTTTATTTACCAGATTCATTGTTTTCAAACTCCTTATTTTGCTTCTGGTCAGCACCTAGCTTACTGGCCAACTTCACAGCAGGAACTGCTAGGGAAGTTTTCTCCTAATCACCTGCATGTCCATCCTGGCTCTTTCAGCTCCCAGTTCTTTAAGTACTTACTTACTTGGCCTTGCATGCTTGGTGTCTGGCCATCCCATGTGGACTCCCATTCCAGACCCGGCTCTCATAAGCATGCAGCTGCTCAGCACATATATTTCTTTACCTGTTGTATCTCCTATACAGCAAGCTCTTATAGCCCAGAGAGACAGCGTGGGGCACACTCAAAGCAGTTCAACCAATCATTTTGGTTCTCCCCCAAAATTCCTTTTTTGTGAGTGTTCTGATCTTCAAAACCAGACAGGACCAAAGCAATCAAAGCCTGTGGTGAAATTGCTCAATTCCTTGGGGATTTTCCAGCCTCATTGTGGTGTCTCTGACCTATTTCTCACAGACACACATAAGTGACTTGCAGCCTTCAGGTTGCTGGCAAGAAAAATGGACACCCTACCATCTGAGTCCAGATGGCTTCAGAAAACAGGAGGACTCCTTGTGGTCATCGCACTGAGGCCAGAAGAAGGAGATGTCCCTCAGCTGCAAAGCTGAGAGCAGAGTCTGCCCGCAACTTCTTCCACAGAAGTTTCCTTTCTGGGACCACAAGTTCAGATTCATGAGGAAAGGGACTCAGCTTTTTCTTTCTCCTACAGCCCCATTCCTTACCTGGCACTCTCCAGCCAACCATGCTAATCATCACTAAGACTGACTACAGCTTTTGCAGCGTACTAGAGGTACAAATGCATAGAAGAGCCCCCACTCCTAAGCGTACCACTGTCACCTGCTGGCCCTCACAACAAGCACTGTGCTCACCTCTGCAGCTCAGCACGTCAGCTTCAGGGACCTGAAATCCAAGGACCACCTCTAACCCCCACCCCACCCATCCTACAACATCACTCGGGATTGGGAAGAAAAACAGATGCTGAGATTTCTCACTTCCCTGCACCCGCATGCTGCTAGGTTTCTGCCTGTAAAGATTACAAGGTATGTGTCACAGGGGTGATTTGTAAGAGGAGAGAGGATGCTTACCTATGATAAATTACACTCTGCTTCTTTGTGTTCTCCTGAAATTTCAATTACTGAGCTATTCTTTTATTCCTAGCTTTTCTATAGGTTTCTCTCATTTAGACAATGAACAGCACAGTTCACGTTTTTGTTTTTTTTTCCATGTATCTTAGGGTTTCGTACTGCCCTCATTTTATCTGAGTGCGTGTGTTTCTGACTGTATTCACTTTTCTGCTTTAAACTATTTTATAGCATCTTGCTCTTGATTAAGTTGCTGCTGCAACTACTTTGGGCTTAGAAAGAGGACTGCTGGCTTTATGAAATGTTGCAGTTCTTCCCCTCCATGATGTGTCATTCTTCCACCTGAACCACCAACACCCTCACTGGGAAAAGTGGCCAGCGTAGCTGAAAAGGAGGAGATTTCCAGCGAGGATACTGATACGTCAGTTTAAGGATGGTCTGCATCGCACAGACAAGGAAGAATGGTGCAACAGCCTCTGTTATACCATGGAGGCTAGGCTGGGGGAATGACAGACCGGGAGGCTGAGATAGACACAGTTTCCTACAAAGGAAACTCTTCTCTGCCCTTTCACCGTGACAGAATCCATAGCAACCAGGACAACACTTTTAACAGCTTCCCAATCTGTAAAATTGCCCCAGTCTTTTTGCTCAGTGAGCTTATTAGTCCCTAACATGGGACAACTATAAGAAGATCAAGAGTGTCTAATATGCCTGACATGTCCAAGTCCAGCCTAGCAGGTATTTAGGTGCTAGCTTTCTCGTCTTTACTCCCTTTAGCAAGCAGGTATTTAGGTGCTAGCTTTCTCGTCTTTACTCCCTTTAGCATTTGACAAGGGACTATATAGTCAGGGCTCTCCACCGTCATATCCAATTTTGTATGAGCAATCCTCTCTTATTGTTTTGGTACTTAACAAACTTCACTCTCTTCATGTTGGAGCATAACTCTGACCATTGCACATCTTGGACAGTTTCCTGGTTTTATTGTTGGCTTAGATAATGTTTATGCCTGAGTTCAGCAAGCTGCACATTTCCTCATCTTTTCACACATCTATGAATGCCACTATTTGGAGTCAATCCAGTAGAATACCAAGATGATTTGTCATAGACAGGTCAACAAAAGAAAATGAAAAGGAAAAAGGTGATGATTACTGCAACAACACGTGTTTTCTTCCACAGTGTGTCCAGCACTAATGCACAGTGATCAATAACTTCCAGGCATTGCAAGTACTACATAGTGGAGTTCAGAGAGAAATTTAGCAGATGACATAAAAAAAATGACCTGTATTCATGGGATCAATAATGAGAAAGCTCTTTGCCCCACTGTGTTCCTCTTCATAAGACCTGTAGAAGCACAGGAGACTTAGAAATGAGCTCAGTAAAAGATATGTAATAGCCATGAACCAAATTCTTTTAATCCAGTTGGATTTCTCAATAACTATAGGCAATTGGATGCATTTTGGGATAGGAACACCAGTGGTGAAATTACAGCATATATGTGCCCCTCTTCATAACACTCTTATCAGCAGTGGTGACTTGGGCAGGATTTCAGCAATGTGCACCACAGTCATGCCAACAGGACAGGACAACAGTTAAGAACAGGGCCCTCTGACTTGTTATGTAAACTTGAGGCTATCAGTAAATCACATTCCCCATTCTCCCTGTCAGCAAAACGAGAACAGCAGTACAGACTGATCAGCAATATTGGAGAAGTTTGCAAATCACCATGAGCAAAGTGCATTGAGAACCTGGGGTGAAAGACGCGGGAGAGGAACAAAGCATCTTCCTCACTAAACTCCTTAGCCATGGTAATTCTGCAGGGTCATCATTCACAGGAAGAATGCTTTATTTAGGAGGGAATAATCATGTCTTGCTGCCAAACATGAAATCCAATTACGCTGTAAACTAAAGGCTGTTTTAAAAGGTTTATCATTTCTTAGCTTTATCCTCATCAGCTGTGAAGGCAGTTTTCCTCCATTTTTTCCTTCACTTTCGAAAGGGTTTAGTTTCTTCTTCTCCCCTCTCCATCTTCCCCGTGTCAAATTTCCCTTTCTCTGTAACATAGTTAGAAGGTCTTTACCTTAGCTTTTCCCTTACGTTTTTGATATTTCCCCACATAAATCAAGACAACCTTGTTAGCCCTGCTCTGACTGCAATATTTTCCATTGGCTGTGAGACACAAGGCCATGAAAGAGCTGAATAGAAGCAGAAAATGCTTTTTTGCTTGCTCCTTCCTCTTGAACAGACCCCTGACTGTGTCTAGCCCTTGTGAAGTATCCATTCATGGGGAAAATGCTTTCCTATAGCAGTAGTTTAAAGACATGGTCCCTTCTTTTCCTTCCCTTCCCTTCCCTTCTCCTTCCTCTTCCCATTCCCCTTCCCCTTCCTCTTCCCATTCCCCTTCCCCTTCCCCTTCACCTTTTGGTTTTCCTTCTCTCTAGAACAATAAATAGCCTAGCAATCCAAGTATGGAAAAAGAAAAAGAAAGAGTGCTTGCAGTCTCTCAAACTCCTCTCTGCCCTTGGCATTAAAATGGAAGGACAAAACTAAAGGCTCAGCAAGATTCAGAGTTTGGAGGCAAAAGAACTGTGGTCTCTTCATATTGCTGCCACAGATTTTTCATATGAGCAGAGATCCAGGAAACATGTCAGTGAGGAGAGGTTGTCCTAAAACTGAGACAAGAAGGAAGAAGGGTTGAGGATGGGACTTGATAAAAGTCCCATTACTCCAAAGAAGTCTGTAAAAGAACTGAAGGAAAAAATCCCTCTCCCTTGTCAGTAGTGGATAAGACAGTCAACAGCTGGTTTAAATAATGGCAAGGATGGTTCAGAATAAGAAACCTTCTTTTGGGGCATCAGTGTGGTTGCAGAGATGGTCTGGGAGGTGATGGCAGTGGGTAGAACCACCACCCTTGAAAGACTGTCAGAGCACTAAAGACATGCAACTGTCAGGAAATAATTAGGTGGAAACAACCCTACCTTGGTATCTCTCAACCCCTTTGCAGCCCTAATTTTCAGAGACTGAGGAGGTCTCCCGATCTGTGAACTTGCTCTGTACTAGCCTTGTCTGTGCAGATTTTAAACCCTTTGAGGTAGGCCTACTGCATGCTCCCTGTGCACAGCGTGTTTCTCCTAGCATGGTAGGGTCTTTTTTACTGGCTGGAGAAAACATCATTTCCAAATATATAACAGCTGAGTCTATATTGCCTCACTGATCTCTCTTCTTTCTCTTCATGGCTTCATCAACAGCAACACTTTCAGCAAGGCTGAGACTTGGGTCAGGAGTGCAAATTAATGCCAGGATGCCATCCAGTTGTCTCCGATGTTGTTGTGCCAAACTTTGCCTTCCAGGACTTTAAAAAAGGAAATGGTTACTTATCGCCCCTGGGCAGTTAGAAGAGAGGGTGCAACATTCAGGTAGGTGTTGCACTGACAACCACCTTGACCAGCCTTGGCTCACTTAAGTAAAGAGCCACAGCGTCTTAGATGCTGTGCAAAATCAGTTTTCATGTCTGTCCGCTTTTCTCTGCAGAGAATCAAGAGACAACAACATCTCCTGACCAGAGCACTGGTGCTGGATGTGTCCAAGGCAGCAGCAGCTGCTCCGAGATCCCCATCCCTCAGTGGGCTGCTGGACAGAAGCATCACAAGTTCTCATGCTGGGGACTGTGCCAGAAGTTTTTGGATGCTGGGACCCAACCAGAGGAGAGCAGTTTGCCCTGTGTCTGGACAAGCGGACCAGAAAGGCGGCCATGACTTTTGACCAGCTGTTTAAAAATGACACAGAAGAAATTGGTGTCTTCCAATTTGAAGTCTCTCTCCTTGAGTTCCTGGAGGTACTTTTTATCTTATGACATGTTCCAGATGTCACAGCTGTAGGCAATGAGAAACACTCGAGAGAGATAGATCAGTATGTACAGACATGGATCAGATCGGGCCTTTGTTGTGAACATTTTCACATGAATGCTGCTCCTTGTGGAGTTTGTGCTGCTTCTCCTATAGAATAAAATGGAAAGCTCCAAATTCCCAAACCGAAGTCAGAACCCAGTATTGAAAGAGCTCAGGACTAAAGAAGAGTCTCCTTTATCTCAAGCAATAGAGGCCTCTGGCTTCTCCGGTCCCTGTAGTTTTAGTAGCCCTAGTCTGAATCTCCTGACAGCTGGGAAGCCCAAGATAGATGAGCTTCAACTTTTTCTTCCCTGCATCTCTGATTCATTAGTTAATGTCTGAAAAGCACTTTGGAGCTGAAGAGTACTAAGTGCTATTATTATTAGAGACCATTCATACAAATGCTGATTGAAAAAGATAATTGTTACCTTTCAATCCTTTTTGTTTTGTTAAAGAGAAGAATAACTGGCTTCCCTCAAAAGCAGAAAGGAAGAGCTGAGTTTGGTGCTGCCACAGGAAGATTCAGCTGTGTAAACGTAGGGAGTCTCTTTCCATTTTATATACTGAGGCATATCCTACCTGGCCTCCAGTTGCCATTGCAGGAAGATAAGGGTCTTAAATTCCTATTTCAAATCTGCCAGCTCCATGCTAATGTCTAGAAGACCCTAAAGCAGATCAAACAGATCTTGACACCAACATTCAGGTATCTGAAATAGGCCAAGGAGTGGGATTCAGCTCTAGATAAAGACAACTAATTTAGATGTCTATTTGTAGGCATCTCCTTGTGAGTTGGGTGGCCGGGTTCATGTTATAGACCCTGTAGATCTAATCAATGGAGTCAGAGGAGTTCAGGAAACTACTCAGCTTACCCTGGAGTCAGTGCCCACATTGGTCAGTGAACCTGCACTGTGTTGGATAGATCCCCACTGGCTTATGAGGAAAGCTTAGACACTCAGCTCACATGAAGACACCTGAATTGTGGACATCTAACCCTCTGAACTTGTTGCAATGCAATTTTGTGTGCCTGTGTCAGCTGAGATTCAGCTGGCGGCTACAGGCAGGAAATCCTGAACTTGCTTGAATTGTATGTCCAGTGCTCTCCTGACCTTCCTGTATGCACAAGTGGTCAAGTGGTTATTCTGAGCCACTTTAACCCATGAAAAGGTGAACTCTAAGACTTGAACCCCTCTCAGGCCAGGCAGATAGCAGATACCTACCAGAGAGTTGCAGGCCAGATGACAATTGAAAGTCAGCTAGTTGCAGATTTCCAGCCCATAAAAGGTAAAGACAAAGGCTTCTGTAGGGCATCATCTGAGTCCCGTTTAGCACATCAGGGCGCAAATCTGAGTTCTCAGGTCCAGTTGTCTCATCTTGGCTCTATATCACGGTCTTTCCACTCCACATAGGATTTCCATGGAAAGGAAGCAGAATTAGGAAGCAGCAGCTCAAATAGGAGGCATGATGCTCTTTGCATTGGTTCCCAATCAGAAAGGACCAAGATCCATGTCAAGCCATAGAGCTTCCTGCAAGGTACATGTAGACTCGTCCTGAGGTCACGCTCCCCTGGAGCCCTATAATCCCTCTTGCCCTGTATACCCAAGAGCATTACTGCCATCTTCCTCTCCAGTTTCATTTCCTCTCTGATGGTTTCACCAGATTGACACTTGCTTGTCTACCTTCCTCATGTAAGCAAGAAACAAAGTTGAAAGCCTTCTTCATCTCCCATTGATCATCCCTGCCTGGATCTTTTCACTTTGGGTTAATGGAGCCCGGAGATGCTCATTTTGCACAGCTGTCCTCTCAGAATGAATATCATTTACACAGACCAAAGATATTACTCTCACAAAATAAATTTGCTAAACTGCTATTGCCCTATCTTCCCATTTTTATCGAGCTGGGTTGCATTAACATTAATGAGATGTTAAAGGAGAAAGAGAAAGAAAGAAAAAAATGGTCTTCCTGAGCAAATAATAACTATTCACTCACAATTCAGAGGAAAATTATGGCTCTGTTACATGTTTGAATCTTTCCGTGGGATTTCGCTCCTGGTTTTGCTAAATTATGTGCAAATGATGGAAGTCCATACATATACATAAATGTGCATTGCAAAGTCAAAATGTTTTCTTAGCCTGAAAATTATTTCCTATTTCAGTGAGTCTGTATCTATTTTTCTTTCTCTTGTTCCCTTTCTTCCTGTGGGATGCAGGTGAAGGGAAATACCCCTTTCCCCCCAAGGACCATCTTTGGTTGCCGGGGGCAGAGAAGTCATTTCTTGACTCACTGGACTGTCTCCAGAGACAACATAGAAATTTCTGGCTGGGTGTGCAAACCACAAGTGCTGTTACTGAGGCCAAACACCTCCCTTGGTCCTGGCTGCTTGGGGACAGCAGTGCACAGGGTAGCTACTCTGCCACTTGGTTGAACCCTGTCAGCTTTTGTTGTTCCTGTCAATGGGGTTGTACAAGGCAACTGCCTAATTTTGCCCATGTTCACTGCTGGCCCTGCTTTGGCAATCAGCGTGCAGTCAGTCATCCTAGTCTGGGCAATCTGTGTTTTATTTTCAGACCATATGGGTATTTCCCTACAGTCTTCCTCTTCTGTTCCTCCAGGTTCAAAATCAACTGCAAAATACACAACTCATGTGAAGAGGGGGAAAAAAAAATAACAAAGGTGTAAATAGAAAACTCTAAGTTGCTTGGACTTTCTTGAAAAAAACAATCCTAATGGGAGACGTTCCTTTGCTGTGGATGAGCTCAGCCTGTGCATATCACGCTGGGGACCTGACAAGACACTGTGACACTGGGCAGCTGAAGCTCCAATGCTCACCCTTCCCACTTCAGAAAAACAGGCTGACAGCACTTGAACCAAAGGAGAACTCTGCTGAGACAGACAACTCAATGACATGTCTGTGCTTGTTTCTATAAAACACTAGTATATGCTGGGTTGCTTAAAAATAAACAACACTATATATATATATATATAAAATAGATATATATATAGATAGATAAAAGATATACATATATATCTTTATCTCTCTCTCTCTCTCTATATATATATATATATATAAAAGAAAGTCCAAGCTGTGATTGCCTCTTTTCCCAGGGGAAGAAAAAGAAAAAAAAAAAACCTACGGCAAAGGCTGTCTTAGGGAAATCATCTTGTTGTTATCCTCTTGGGACAAACAAGCATTTCTCTCAAACATCACCCAAGCTGTGATAAACAGATCCAAACCCTCCCCATTCTGGAAGAACTGATGAGGGCATGTCATCTCTTCTGACTTTGGCTTGTTGTCTTTGGTAACCTTTTTCTGCCATGGTTTCCATGGGTATGTAGATGCCAGATGACGTGGAACTACCTAAGGGACACGTGTTGGTTGCTCATAGAAAAATAACACAGTCCAGCATTGTAGATTTTCCCTGAATTTACCACCTGGAATTGAAGAAATTCTGTCTCTTCTACCGAGCCTCACCTTCAGCCCACGTGCTTTTCCGAGGGCCCCTCACTTCCTAGCTCCCACAGCAGCGGCAGATAGCCAGCTTCGTCCAGGAAGAGAAAGTCACACAACCATCAGGTTCCGCAGTAATAGCTCCCTTATTTATTCTTTTATCATCTATAGGGTCCATCTCTAAACACAAATAACCACCCACTAGGTGCATTTCATGGAACATGTGAGGCTCTGGACTCATCTGAAATCCTGCCCAAGGTTTGAGAAAGCAACCTTGGTTACTTCACCAAACTTGGGCTAGTTTGAAATTCAACCTATAACGGCATCCTGGAACGTGACTACAGATTTACTCTCGACTAAGCACTGACTCTCCTCAGCTATTCTGGAATTTCTCCCCATGCCTGCCGCAAATGAAGCCTATTCAAAACATTGTCTTGTTCTACCCAGGCTTATACAAACTAGCTTTTCTTTCTAATTTATCCAGAGCTTCTCTTTGAAATGCTTGGCTAGATCTGCTCCAGACCAGGGCATGGATTCATTCTCGACTTCTTCATTTTCTGATAAACTCCTTAGCAGGCCTCACCTCTGTTTCAAAGCCTGCTACAACATCCCTGCACCCTGGAGCTTTGCACAGCTTTGGGTTTCCAAATGAAAGCCTAGCATTGGTTCATTGTTTTACAACCCCTTTAAAGTCTGACCTAAGCCTCAAAGCCTAGGATGCAAGGCGGTGTCAGGATTACTTCTGTATTTGGCAGGAAAAATACATCTGAAAAGAACAATTAACGCTTTGTTAATGTGCCAAGGAACAGACTGATCTGTATGTTGGCCAAAGGCAACTAGCAACTGCTGTTTACCTTGATGTGTGCTAATGTGGGGCAGTTTTGATAGCAGAGAATATTCTTAGCCTTAAAACACAGCGAGAAGCAGGCAAGAGGTTCTCCTCTAATTTCACATCCTCTCCATTAGCAGGAAAAGCAGAGAAAGCCAGCAGCAGAACCCTGCCGTCAGACTCCTGTCTGGCAAATAATAATGCAAACGGCAGCAACAAAAGCAGTAAAAATTCACCGTGGGAAAACAGATGAACTGGGTTGATCTCATCTCCATGGGTCAACACAAAATGCCACCTCCCGAGGACGCTCAGGTCCAGTTCACATCTCTGCTGCTTTTGCCAATCATTAATATGCTTGCCCATCTGGGGTTCCAGACTGGAGCCAGTGGTCTTTGATGTTTCTGTCACCAAATGTGATACAATACCTCATCAGAGAATAAAAGAGTTTGCGCAAGTCTCCCCAAACCAGTCTTGCCTGCATGTTCTGCACCAAACTAGGCAAGCTCAAGGATGCCCAATATGTAGGGCAGATGCCAGTCCATGGATATATCTACACCACCATCCTACTTCCCACTCCACTGGAGCCTTACTTCATCCAGGCCATGCCATATACCATTTAACACCAAACAGCATTGGTGGATATTCAACTCGGATCATTTTCATCCTACCAAGGACATCAGGTACATTATATCAGTCTGGTTCCCCTGTAACCTTCCTCTTACCCCAGAGCAGGTTGTTGCTCCCCACCTGCTTTGTGGTTGTTCCCTCCAAGGAACGCAGCCACGGTGCATCTGGCTAGATGAGCAATGCCACACAGAGACAGGGAGCAATCCCTTTATAACCCCATGGTGGGTTGTAGCAGAAGGGGATGGTTTCACTCATTTGATCTTTTTGCTTAGTCTCAGACCTCACTGCAAAACTTCAGAGTTTAAGAAAGTCAATAAAATACAAGAGAAATTTAGTAAGTAAAGAGGCAATTCTACAACATCCATTGCAGATGGAATAGAAGCCTCTACAACAATAAAGGTAGATAGATGGACAGACAGACAGAAAAATATGCAGACAGACAGATAGATGATAGGCAATATTCTGTACATTAAAGCTGTGGACAATCCATCATCCATTCCCTCTCTCCTTTTTTATCCCTACTCTTTTTAAATTACGCCTATTGCTCCAGTAAAATTTATTACAATGTAAGAAATAATGATTTTTTTAAAAATACTTTTTAAGCAGAGGTATGAGGGCTCCCCAATAATAAATGGATGAAGATGTGAAAGCTTATTGGATTGTCACATTGGATACATTATCCCCAGGGCTCTGAATGAAGAATTAGACCATGGAGATCTTATTTGACATTAGATGTTTCAATTTCTTCAAGAACATTAGGCATGTTGGATTCAGCACTGAATTCAATAATAAACAACAGCGCTGACCCTCCCCCCTTCCCTTTTTACCCCTTAGCATTTTAAGTCAGAGACACGTTATTAAGATTTATTTTACATTTTTATTATTACACTCACAAGAAAAGAGAGATCATATTTGCATAATTCATTTTTATACAAATCTTTATGTATTACTTACAGCTGCCGTTTCTCCCCCTTTAATGTATGTGTTTATATGGCAGTAAAACAATGACATTTGACAATACACAGAAAATGATTTAGTTCAACCCTGCAGGTATTGCTGTATATTTATTAACCCCTGGGAATTATTTTGATTGAAATCCCTTTGGATAATGCTCATCAAGAGACTGAGGCTACATACTTGCTAGCAACTTTCCAAATAGAAGGCAATAGTTTAGCATCAGATTCTCTTGGGGTGATCAGCGAAAGGCCATTTGGTCATGCTGGTAGAAGTGGCATTTTTATTATTAAATGCCTCTCAATGGGACTGCACTGCTGGGTGCAGGATGAGCACTGAGAAAGACACACTCCCTGGGAGGATGAACATGCAGTCACTGGAGACAGAAGGCAGAAACAGGGTGGTGCAATGGGATTTGCAAGTACCAAGGGTCGTATCCAGAATATTTAACCTGGTTTCCCCACTGTGGCATTGTGATGCCTTGGATGTGTCTAACCTGGTTTCCCCACTGTGGCCAAGGATCCAGGATTGATGGACCACAGCATCTGTGCAGGCTTACACACAGTGTCTCCCAGGGGAGGTCTGAAGGCCACCCAAAGAAACCAGAGGCAGAACAGTAAACCATCAACAGAAAACAGCATTAAAGGAGAGCCACACTCAGAGCCACACTCAGACACCCCAAAGAGTCTTGTTCTCTGGAGGCTTCTTCGCAGTTTTCAGAAAATCACAACTCAGGCCTGTGCTCCCACTGAGACACCCAAACCCATACTTTCAAAAGCACTGCCTTAAATGACTTGACAAGAATAAGTGATCTGACATACAGCCTTCTGGCTTCTCATCCTTAACTTTCTCTGGGAGAAAAAGCTTGAGTCTCTGAAGAGCATGGGACCACATCTTCCCCGAAGCTTCCAAAATCTTTGGAAGTGCTTCATCTCTAGCTAATATTTCATGTCTGTGGCTCTTAGGCCAAGTAGCAGCTTATACATAGTAGTCTACCACATTCCTGAGGACTTTAAAGAGCACTTGAGGTTTTTTTTTAACTGGAATTCTCATACTAGCTAGGACATTAGGTAGGTTGGTTGGAAGAGCAAACATTCCCCTAAGTGGATTAGAGAAGAGGCGAGATGGAGGGAGGTGAGGAACCATTAAATCCACCAAGTTTTGAGCCAAAGTACAGTCAGAATACATACATCCTCTCTTGTCCCTGCTTTGCGCTCAGACAAAGGTGGTGTGGATAGAGAGTTTGGTTTGTGACCTCTCATATGCGCTGGGAGACACAGGACCAGCTTCAAATGCAGTGATTCATTAGGAATAAGAGGGAAAAGAGCTGCCTGTTGCATGATGCACAGTCAGGAGTATTGACTGAGAAGACCTTCATATTCGCTGGGCCGGTTTGACACAGCCAGGCACATCTAACTTGCGCAGCTCCTCACCTCCCTGCCCTGCCCGTGAACACATGCCTGTTGATCCACCAGACAAATGTCCACCTGCTTTGCTTCACCTTGCCTCCCGAGAGCTACTCAGAACGACTGTGGCAGACTACTTTTTCTTTGGTAACTTTTGTGGTCTTTTGCCCAGTACAGATATCCTCCTCCCCCAAACATACACACTGTCACGTACCCCAAGCTACTTTTTTTCGCTGCGTATTTACATGTTGCAGTCGACGATAGTGGTAGCGGTGGTGAAGGTGGTTGCCATAGTAACTCCTTTTTCCCCTTCTGCTAATTCTGCAGGATTTCTTTCTACGAAATTGA
This sequence comes from Apteryx mantelli, assembly GCF_036417845.1. Classification (NCBI taxonomy): domain Eukaryota; kingdom Metazoa; phylum Chordata; class Aves; order Apterygiformes; family Apterygidae; genus Apteryx; species Apteryx mantelli. Next base: position 219,189,463 of record NC_089978.1, on the reverse strand, counting down.
TTTGTGAATGTGCTTCCTCTTCTTGCTCACCCTTACAAATAACAGGTATCAGGAATATTTCAGGAATGTAAAATTTGCCAGACTAACTCCTTCTCTGAGTCACTCATACAGAATCAATACCTACTTCTGACAGCTACAGATGCTTTCAAAGACCACACAAGAAGTCTTAAGGCAGAATAACTTCCCAATCAAAGAAGTCCCTTCTGGGCCTCCAGTTAAAGTTATGCTCTGAATTGTGACAGGTTCTGCCCCTTATGTTTGTTCAAACTAAAGAAACTTCCATTCTTCTTCACCTTCACAGTATAGACCTCATTTGAAACCTAAATTCATGGTCTTATTGATATATTGGGCCAGTGAGTTCCACAGGTTAGTTATGCATTAAGTAAGCTCAGTGTTAAGTTTTCTGCATTATGGTTGATGCTCTTATTTGGGAAGAGTTTAGCCTCCTCTGTAATATGCAGAATAAAAGATGCACCCTATCTATTCTTTCTCTATCATTTGTTATTTTAAATACCTTCCCTTATTCTCTGAAGAGATCTTTCTTAATACTTTTCAGGGCCTTTCTCGCTCACTTTTTTTTTTCCCCCCCTCCCCAACATAGACTGTCTGCTGCACTGGCTTTCATTACAAAGCCCCAGCCACTTCAGTCTTTTATCAGTCATCCCCATGCCAGCTTTCTGTGGTACAACATTGCTGAAAGCCCTTTTTAGAGATATGGGGCTGAGACACAACAGGGCACTCATCTACATATACAAAAATGAGGTTTAAGAAAGTCACCACAACCTCCATTGCAGACAAGGTAGACAAACAGACGTCCTTTCCCAAGTACGATCCCCCCCTTTCTCTTGGCCACCTCTGCTAGGATGGGAGAACAGACTATGTTTGCTATCAGCTCAGCATGATGGTGTGGTGTGTGTGGTGGGGAGGGCAGGGCTTTTTTGTTAATTTGGTTTTTTGTTGTTGTTTGTTTTGGGTTTTTTTTAAACAAATGATACATAAATTTCATGGCAATTTACAGGAAAAATGAAAAACAATTTTTTAGAGCTTCCTCACTTAGAAACCCCACAGATACAGCATTCCCAAAGAAGCAGGGAAATGGTTTTATTAAACTATTTCATCAAGGACATGCCAAATTCATCTGGCTTTAATTCTTCACTCCAAGAAATTCACTATCCACATCTCTCTCCAACTTGTTTCTCCTTGTTCAAAACAGGCGTGGCCGTATTCATCCTGCCACCATTGACTCCTAAGATGGACTTAGACATTTTGTATGATATATAAGGGGAAGAGAACAGGGAGCTGGACAGACTAGCTGCCATCCAACATACTAGATTTAATGACACTCCCATCAGGAAGGGTTCCCCAGGGAGTTCTGCATATCTCTGCTCAGAGTGAAGATTCATTCACCTCTCTAGGGATTTATCTCACCTAACCTCACCCATCTGTAGCACAAACATCACCTTCGGAGCCTGCTGTCTCCAAGCTTTTTATATGCAGGGGAGAGAAACAGGCATTTCTAGAGTGAGATTTGTCTGCCCTGTTTCAGATGTCTCTCTTAGGATGAGATGAACTGCACGCCAGCAGGGTGCATTTCTCCACAATGATTATAAAAGGGCTTAGATAGCAAGCCAGGTCAAAATCTTGTTATGGCCAAAGGGAAGACACCATCTATATGGAGCTAAGAACGTATACTTAGCCAGTTAATGTTTTAACAGTGTACTAGTCCAAATTATTCAACTAGTACAGAAAAGCTTCGTTAATGATACAATCCGAACTGTTATACAGAAACATTCCCACGTTCCCAGTATCTACTCCCTTCCTCTGCTGTGGTGCTCACCTTATCAGTGTCCCAGAGCTGAGATCTTCAGTCTCCTCAAGCAGAATCCAGGTGAAGGTAAGGATGAAACATCACCACCCTGAGGTCTTCACCAGGAGTGTGACGTTTGCAGTGGGGTTTCCTACTCCCCACTTGTGGGTCCCCCAGGGCTGTTTTTACCCCTCCTCTCCCCACCGCTGGCTCCCTTCTGCCCAGCCCCAGCTCCAGCGGGAGAGTTGCCCAGCGCGGGTCACACCAGGGCTGTTGTTTGACAGGCAGGGACTGCGCAGGGGCAGCCCTTGGCCCTGCGGGTGCTCCCGGTGCTGAGCTCAGGCCGGGCGGGCAGGAGGTCCTTGTCCACCAGACCCTGGTGAGCACAGCGACAACCATCTCTGTCCACAGCCAGCCCAGAGCAGCTGGAAACCCTGTGGTGACGAGTCATTTCACAGTCAGTGGTCTTCTGCTAGTGATATCCAAAATTATATTTGCCAGGCTGCAGATACCAGCAGAAGAGAGATGTCCCCAGTATGAGCGACTTAACATTCCCAGAGGCATTACTGACCTCTTCTCATTCTCCTTCCCTGCTGCAGGGGCAGCTGCTGCCCCAGTGTCTCCATAGTGAGTTCTGATCATCAGGCTAAAACATGTCCCAGCAATGCCTTCTCTATTTTTTCATATAATCATAGAATACTTTAGATTGCAAGGGATCTTTGGCAGTTTTTGGACCCACCCACCAGAACAAAGCAGGGTCAGTTGAGAACTTAGATCTATTGGCCAAGTTAGGTGAGATTGCTCAGGAAGAGAGACATTTTCCTTGAAAAATCTTGGGTTTAGACTAATGCTGAAATAAAAGAGGAATATTAACCCCATTTCTTAAGCTGTTTCTCACCCATTTAAGCTTGATAAACCTCCCATACAGCAGAAGTTTCAGATGCAGTAATCATTTTTCTCCTGACATAAAAGAGAGGACAGAATCCAATGTTAGCTTTGCTTACCTTCCATGAAAGTTGGTGGGAACCCTCTTATTCCCCCTAGGACACAGAATTGTATTTCATAGCCAAGATATTACATTAGAGTTTGATCCTACCTTGCTTCAGACCATGTAGAGATGTGCCTTCAGCTTTGAAGGGAAAAGGACCAGGCACTTAATCAATAGCCTTGTGAGTGATAAGCACAGAAAAGAGATTAAATTGGTCAGCTTGTATAATCATTAGTAAGACCATATGGGTAATGTATTATTCAGGAAGAAAGATGACCATGGTCGGAATGGATTTTATGAGGGTGAAGAATACTTAAGGAGTATCTCCTTATAGCTAGTTATTTCATATAGCCTCTTAGCTGGAACATTCACCATAAGTTATTAGGATGAAGTGGAAATTGCAGCTGACATTTTTTGGCTGTGTTATGAAGAGGTCAGAAACAGGCTATTCTGGCCTCCGAAATTCCCCATCCAGAACACACGCACATGCAAAGCATCTAAAGATTATGCAGTAAGACCTTTCCCCCCCCTCCTCCATGCTTGCTACCTTTAGGCTGAAACAGTACTGTTGCCATAGAATTTGGATCAAAGGTGCTGAAAGCTATGGCCAGAACCTAATCTCAAATGGCTTCTGCTTTTTCGGCCACCAGCAGCAATCCCAGCTGATCCTCGTCAGGTTTAAGCCTTCCTGAGTTTAGTCTGGTTGTTACAGCTGTGTAATACTGACTGGAGATGAATGCTCAGGATACACTTCTAGCACCAGCTGTGCCTCTTGATGTGGTTACTGCTCCCAAATGCACCTGCAGCTGTTTATCACCTCTCTCGTGCTTCCTCCTCCCTTCTGTCGACTGGCATGCTCATGCAACTGCTTCTTAATGCGCTGTGCTTGAGATGCACTGGATTAGCAGAAATGTACCTTTGAAGCTGTTCAAAGTAGCCGGGCTCAGTTGGGCTGTAGTATGTCAGGGAGCAATCTCACAAGCAGCTCCATGCAGCATATGCAGCTTGCATATATAAGAGGTGATGACAACCTCCAGCTGAGGTTATAGCAGAGGCAGTACTCTCTTCAGACCACTCAGAGGGATGTTTGTTCCATACAGAGAGGATTAAACAGTTCAGATCTATTTAACCAGCTCCCTTCTGTAGCAAACTCATGCTGGCCTTTATAACTGTTGTTATTAAAAAAAAAAAAAGGTAGAGTACATAATCATTCCAGTAATTGCAGAAAGAGGCAGGGATCCTGATTTTCCTCTGGCATTTATTGACTGTGATGACCCCACTCTTACAGGAATACAAGTGCTATTCCAGCTCATACATCACAGTTCATACATTGCAAGAAAAGATGATGTTCCAGAACTTAATCTGCACCCAGGCTGAGCAAATCAGCCCGTTTCAGACCACAGGCTTTATGTCCTGGAATGAGAAAAGGCTGTATGGCAGAGCAGCCAAAGCTCCCTCTCAAGGCTAGGATGTTGCACTCCAGATGCTATTCAGGGCCCATAAAAGCCAAAAAGGAGCTGCCACTTGAATTGCCATTCTTGTGGTTACTCTCCCTCCATGCAGGAGTTCATGGCAATAGAATTAATGTGGTTCTAAAGGTAATTTAAAAACATCAAGAGAGGTGAATTATCACATGAAAATGCAAATCATGCCTTATCTGGGCTGTTCCACAGCTGCTATGATTCATCATAATTTCTTCATCTGTTTTTTTTTCCTTTTCCAGGTGAGATCTCAATAAAAGAAGGGGGTGAGGGTGGCAGAGCAGAGCTTCATTTGGCAGCAGAGATTTATGGCTCCTTTTATCCAAATGCAAAATGCCCTTCAACAGGGAAAGAATATTAAGCATTTAAAATTGCTATCTATCACTCAGCCCTTATCTGATGGTGACCACAAAATCTTCACATGCACAGCACAGGTAACTCTGTCCTGCTTCCCAGACTGTCCCCTGGTTCAGATAGACCAACATCCTCCCACCTCCTGCACCCACCAAATCTCTGCAGCCATCCCTCCATACCAGATATATGAAGACATTCTCTTTCTCAGGGACAGCTCTCAGTGATGTAAATCAGAGTTACGCTTTCAGCTTCACTGGAGTGACGCAAACTCACCCTGGCAGAAGACCTACAGTGCTGTTCCCTACATTTCTCATATAAGCCCCATCATTAACAGAAGTCATGCTGGTTCCATTCCAGCAACCACATTTTCCCACACGTTAGAGTACGTGATCTACAGACCTGTTCATCTTAACATTGTTTGCTCATGACTGTGTGATACTGAGGAAGGGAAGTAGGGACCAATTGCTCACCTTCTCTTCCAAAACATGAACTAGGACGACATCAGCTGAATATATCAGGTGGCAGATTCAGAACAATTGGATAGAGCTGTGTCTTCACACAATGAAGTTCAGCTGTGAAACTCCTTGCCTCAGGATATTGTGGCTACTAAATACCCATATGGTTCAAAACTGAACTTGAGAAATCCATGAAATAAATCTATGAGGTGATATTAAAAATGAAAATACTATCTCTGATATACAAAGTACCACTACATACTGGCCTGACTTTTCTTTTCTTCTATTGGCCCAAGCCAGTTTTGGAGACAGGACATGGAACTCCACAGATGTCTGCTCCAGTCTGGTGCACACTATGTTCTGTCTATGTTCTTGGATGCTTTGTGGTGCCCTCCCAGTCCTGCATGCCTGCGAACAAGGTACAAGTCTACTTCATTTACAGATAATAGTCTGGGAGAACAGTGGGAAAATGCATGCAGGAGCAGCTTCCACTGCTTGGGACATGCCCAAAGCACGAACTTCACAGCATTGTGGGGAACTCGGCACTCATACAAGGGTAAACTGAGCCCTAAGATATGCCCCTGTATGTGATGGGGAGTATTTTGTTGTCAAGGCAGGAACTGCAGCTGGATGGATTTCTCCAGGTGAGAAAACAATTGAGACCCTTCCTGCACAAGATCAACTGTAACGGCCTGTGCTGGGAACCATCTGCTCTTGAAGTGTCAAGGAATGTGCCTAGAGTTACTCACTGCCAGCAGGAAATGTGGCCTGTTGCACCCCCTGAGCAAAACTGGCCACATGAATTCACTCCAGACCTCCTCCATCTCAGCCATCCAGACTAGTCCAGGAAGAAGGTGCACCTGTGGATCATGTGTCATTTTCCTCCAGGTTATTTTTACACAGGCCTCCTCAGAAATAGAGAGAGCACGCCAGACAGACACTCCTAGTGCTGCCCCTCCAGTCAGACACAGCAGCAGCCTGGTGGCAAAGACACTTTGGGAAACAGCTTCCCTGGCACTGCGTCCCAGGGAGTCCTGTGAGAGTGAGCGGTTTTCACAGCAAACTGAGCTCTACATTTCACCCAAGCCAGACAACACATCAAGTCCATGCCCTGCCTGCACTAGAAATGTGAATGTTGGTCATGCAAGTATGGTGCAGATTATATTTTTAATTGCTCAGTTTCTCCCACTCCAGAGGCAATCCAGTAAGAACCTCACTGTTTTGGAGGCTTGAGCATTCAGCTTCTAAATCATGCCCTGGACCATCCCCTCTGCTTTCTCCACCCTCAGCATTGGGTGACTGGTGTGGGTAAAAACCTTCACCCTGATTCTTCCCCAAAACATGAGCAAGGCGCTCCTTACAGCATTCAACCTGCCTCAAGTGCTGCAAAACTTTTACTTTTCTTGCCTTTGTGGTCAAACCAGGGAAACCGGGATAAAAGAAAAAACAGTGAAACTCTCATAGACATGCGATGAGGTGTCACTTAATATTGCCTGCAAAGCACATAGGGATCAGGAGGCACCGTGCAGCATAAATGTTTTCAGTTTTCAGTCAGATGTGATTGGGAATGAGGCTGTAGCAGAATCTAGCTGGAATAGCTACAGTAGGTGAGGATAATGATCAGTTAGGTGGAGTCCCCCAAAACAAGGTCTCCTGCTTTTAAGAAATAAAACTGTTCCATGCAGATTATGCAAAGAAAAAAATGATAATTATCTAAAGAGGTATACTACAGCATTACAGAATTACCCTGTGTATTTGTGTAGGTACATATTTGTATAACTTTAATGTCTATTATTTATCAACTGCCAATATTAAAAACAAACTACATCATATCTTATATATTTGCATAATATAAGCACACATATCATTTATAGGTAGTTTATCTCTATTTTGTATTGGCAATTGACATTACAGATAGTCTATGATATGCACAGATAAAATGGCAATTAAGCAGCAATATCTCAGATCGTGGTGCTGGCAGGCTCGCGCGCGATGTTCCTGTGGCAGCTGTAAGAGCATGCCCAGCACAGGAAAGCTTTGCCATTATCTCTGTCCTGCACTGTGTGCGCATCCATATCCAGCACCTCTTAGGAGCCACTCCAACAAGTGATCATCTTAACAGGGTCAGCACCTTTCCTCCCTAGGACCCCATAACAAACTTAGCGTCAGCTCCTAACTAATTGAATTGGAGCACAATCAACAGTCTAATTGAAGACTATCTTGTGTCCATTTCAAGATCGTATTATTTCCCAATTTGCTTTCTGAGCTTCTGTTCACAGATTCAGGAAAAAGGCAAATAAGAATAAAAAAAATAAAGAAGAAGAAGAAAGAAAAAAAAACAGAGGGGAAAAAGCAGCTTTACTTAACAGTTGCTATTTTGGTATCAAAAGGAGTCTGCATTGTTGATTAGAACGAGAGATCATTATCCCTCTTAGGAGCCCTATGAAGGTCGTTGTGTTAACCTTCAAATCGCTCTGTAACTGGAGGCTGCTTTTTTCTCCTGCTGAGCCACACTGGGAGGAAAAAAAAAACCCAAACCAACACTCGAAGGAAGTAAATCCAACCAGCTCTGCTGGCAGAGTGGAAAAGCAGAGGGGTGGCAGGGTGAAATTAACTTTAGTTGTTACTGTGTATTGTTAACGTTTCGTCAAAGCAGGGAGACGGGATGCAGGAGATGGAAGTAAACCAATTTTTAATGTTGTTGTATCCCCTGAACACCCTGTCGTGACAGGACGGCAACAGACTCACACCCAAATGGCACTGTAGACAGCTCAAAAATGGCATGTCAGATAGCAGTAACTCATTAAGCACTAACATATGGGGTTATATTTGTATACTTTCTGAAACACAAAGGCAGCAGTTAGTTCATGCTCAACAAACCATCCATGACCAGATAATTCAGGCCGGGAAATAGGGAGATTCTAGCCTACCGTACACTGGATAATAATGCTGCTACTTCTGTTTTGTTGTTGTTGTTTTGTTCTTGTACAGAAAGTCCCAGATTCAACTGTAGAAAGCATTGCATGGATCTCTACTGTGTCATCGGGGATCCAGGCTCTCAAGCAGCCTCTCTTGATACACAGTGCATAAAGCCTTTCCCACACCTGTGGTCCTTTGGCCCATGAACTGCGACACTGCTGACCACAGCATCCGAGGAAAAGACATGACAAAGCAGAGAAACCTCTTCGTTCTGGAAGAAGCAGGTGTAATATCTCTTCTTTTGACCCTGGGGTCAGCAGCAGTGAGTCCCGTTGTGGGACTGAATTTCTTGCTTTCTCCTGAAATTCAGGAGATAAGAAGGAGCCCATGGCCATGTACTCAGCAGATGGTCTCTCTGGCTGTAGCTTCTCTCCACTTGAGAGCTCCCCTAGCTTCTTCGGCTTCTTGATTTATATCACGTGAAAGAGATAGAGGCCGTATGCTTTTCCTGCATCTCATACTTTCATTAAGCCTCTCACGCGCACCCCTTGTCACCTATTTCCCATGCAGATTCCCCTACGTGCACACCCTGGTACATGCCCATGATCCGCCTTGCCCCATACAGATACTGACTCATCTTCTTTCCATTAGGTGTTAGAAAAGACCCATTTCTGTGCATGGTTGAAGCTCCTTTGCAAGGCGCTGAACACACCTGTTTGCATCCAATTTCCTTTCCTGTGCCCTTGCGGTGCTAATCCTCCTCGGACAACGTCTACTGTAAGTCAATCAACATGTCAATTTAGCATTCACCTTTTGTTGCGTCTTAAATCCTTCTAATCCCTGTCCTTGCCTCTGCATGTTAAATGAAGCTCATGTCGTCTCCTGTTCCTCCGTGCTCCCTGTGCCTGGTGAGGAGCAGGCCCTGAGGTGACATGTCCCAGGCAGGACATACAGAGGCAAATTGCTGGGACAGGTAATGTGGGGGAGTCATCTCAGCCTGAAGACAAGGTGAAAAAGTCCTCTGGAAACAAGAAAAGGAAATTGTCCCTGTCTCTTTCCTCATCTCCCACAGCTACCCTGGCTAAGAGCTAAAACGTTGCAGTGCATGGGAGTCTTTTCAGGGGAAAAACTGTAGCAGCTGCTGTTTCAGGAAAAAAAGCATTTGGTAGGGTCTGAAATGAGTGGAGCAAATTCCATGATCTTTAACACCCTGAGGAAGTTTTGACAAGAAAGGACAGCTTCTCTAGCTGTACTTCAAGCTTCCCCTTCATGTCAGTGCTCCACAGCACTCAGAGGTTTTTGGAAGGGCCCTGAGTTGAAGAGGGTTAGGTGAGGAAAATATTATTAAAAGGTCCAAAGGAAATGAATTGCTGCAACTCCTTGACCACAGATGCCCGAGATATCCTGAAGACAGAACATTTCCACCATGTGAGGCACACAACTCAGATCTCCACTCGTGCTTGCTTCTTGGGAGTACAAGGATATGGGTCCATTTCCAGCCAGGGATTGGTACTGGTGCATATACATCCTCACCACCTGATCGTCACCAAGTGCCATGTCCGGAAGTTTATAGAAGAATATAGCGTGATACCCAGCCCCAACCGAAGAGCTTTTTTAACAAAACAAGAAATGACAAAAAAATTCTATAGACAATCAAAAATGACTCCACAGAAAGGATTGGATCTTCCATTAGATTCTGCATGTGGACTATGAGCTCCCTGTGATAGGGATTATCTTGTTCAGATTTATGCAGCTCCAAGCATCGTGGGGTCCTGCTTTCTGACTCAGTTTCTGGCTTCCTGAAGCAATTGGGTGAGCAGTTTTGAGATGCCATTTTCCCCACAAGGAATACGAGAACCTTTCTCCCTCTGGAAAGGAGAATCAGTTCTCCCTGAAGCTGAGGTCTAAAACTCTCTGATTGGGACTTGGCTTTCACCCTCCTTCTAACACTACCCCGCGTCCATCCTTCACCCATCCATCCCTCACCCCAGATGCTTCAGGCAGCCATGCTTCTCACACTGACTCGGGAACACGGGCTTTTCAAATTAACTTGTCAGGAAGAGCAATGTATTATTTTACGGCACTTGAGTCACTTAAAAATCAGCAGGTCTCAGTGACCTGCTTGGCATGTTAAACTCTAAGTCAGTGTCAAGGAGGCACGTGATGATTGCTTCACCACAGCCTGCAATGCTGTAGTGCTAGCAGAAAGACCCAAGTTTGGAGGGAGGTGCTGCATCTGTAACAGACTGGAAGAAAAACACACACAGCCAAGCTGCTAAGGCTGCATCTGAGAGCTTTGCTATATCTTCATAAATCCACACCAAATCCGGCACTGGCAGAGAGCCAGTATGGGCTGATGAGCCCTGATTCACATGGTCAAGAGTGTGCCAAATACTGAACGGTGCAAAGTGTGGAGGGGAACACACTCCATTGATAGTTCAGAGGAAACCATCTCTTGACTCAAGCTGCTGAGCAAAAGTGGCGTTCTCCTCTACAGTCCTGCTACCTTCTGGCTACAGCCCAGCATACTGAATTCAGGAGCTGGTCTGGAAGTTTTGGATGCATCCACAATGCTCATTACCTCCACCACTCTCAGTCCATGTCATGTTGATGGAGGTAAGTCCCGCAGTCCGATGCATCAGTATTTTCCCTCCAGCATCATTCCCTCCACAATCCAGGCCCCAGTAGCAGCCATCCTCTGGCCAGAACATCATGTCTCAGCTAAGTATTTCTAGGCAAAAAAGACTAACCTGGGGCCTGTTCTTTAAAGCACATATAAATGCCTGGGAGTTAGAGGGGGAGCAAATGGGTTTCTTTGTGGGCTTCTCTTGTGCTCCTGGGGAGATGATGTGTTTTTTTGCCTGTCTTCGTTCACAGAACAACAGCTAAGTGTTATTGATCTGAGACCTAGAGGGAATATTTCTGAACAGTTCTCCCTGGCACTAGTCCATCACTTAGCTGGTATTTATTATTCAAGGCTGGCAAGGGATTCCTGGCAGCATGCCCTGGTCAGACAGCAAACTGGTGACAGAGGAGGTGAGTTTGTCAAGGGCAAATGAAGTGGGGAATGAAAGCAAGAAGGGGAAGAAATTGCCAAGTAGATTTTCCCTTCTCAGATAAACTGAGGTGGTTCCCAAAGCCTGTTCTCAAAGCATCCCCTGTGTGAATTAAAAGCTCAAAGCAGGATGCACACAGAGAGGTGGGCAGATGGTCAGCCTGAGCTGTTCTTTTCCTGAGAGTTAAGGTGAAAGTGCAGGAAAACAGGAAAAGAACAAGGTTTCACTCATGGAGAAAGTATGAAGGCTGCATGTCATGAAGCAAAGTGGCAGCTGTTTGGACACTTGCAGGGTGGAAAGGGGCTGTTCGTCAAAGCTGGAGGATGCAAGAGGAAGAGTCTCATGACAGTATCTGTCCCACCTAGTGAATAGTGTCTCCTGGGTTATTAACACCACCCCAATGGTCTTGTCTTGCCTGATGCTTAATAGGAAGATGTGCAGCCACGTCAGTGGATCTATCCAGTCCCTTCTGAAGACTCCTGTCAAAACCATCCTTTATTCCTTGCTGGGTGTAGGGCCAAGTTAATTTGATCTGACCTGATACAGCACCTCCTCAGTGGAACGACAGCACAGCAAATGCAAAGCAGGTAACTCCATCTGCAGAAACAGCTAGCATGTAACTGAGTCTGAAGAAGAACAGGAAACCTCAAGTCCTGAAGAGGTGTGTGGGGATCACCAGTCAGTGATCATCAGCGGTGTCTCTGTCTAGGAAAAAAAGTAGGGAAAACACAGCCTAGATGGCCCGGTTCTGTCACGATGCCCCTCTCCAGTCTGACAGACATCCAAGGGCGCAGAGGAGATTCAGGACAATATCAGAAGGCTTGTTCCTTGGCATCTCGGGAATCAAGGATGCAAATTTTCAAGGACAAGTCAGATAAAAGGGAGTGCCAGCTCCCAATCCACACCAGTTTAGATTAGGGGCTCTTCTAGGCAAGGACAGATGGATCAAACTCTCTGTGGGGTTGCAAGAAAATCTATAAAATCAGCTTCTGGAGAGACAAGCAGGCTGGGCAGAGCCTTCGAGAAGTTTAGTGCGTGGCACCTATTTTTCTTGGGCTAGGCTGTAAACTTGTCTGGGGCTTTCCAGGCAATAATTCTGTGGCTTTATAAAGCTCTTGTAACCTTTGCACTGGGACAACATTGATAGAAAGGGGGGGAAAAAAAAATCCCTCGGTACTGGTCCGATGAAACAGCCCTGTCTGCGAGGATGCAATGAATTCTCCTGTCACTGATCTGCGGGTTCACGGTTGAGATATGGGGCTAACAGACTTGTACATTTGCTTGTTTGTTCGCTAGTTAAAAATGACATTAAGTTCAAGCTGGCTAATAATAATAATAATAATAAATAAATGGCACAGTGTTCCAGCTCTGCTCTCAGACAAGCCACCACAAGGCTAGTCTAGCTCTCACTGTTTTTACAAGAGTCCCCAGGCACTGAGCTTTGATAACTGAGTCTTTTTGTTACACTTCCCTGAAAGTTTCAGTCCACCCCCAAATATTCATAGCAAGACATGGGGAAAAATTTCCTTGGTTGCCTTCTACCTTAGAAACAGTCCTTGATTCCTTCAGTTCACTGGTCTGATATCTCAGCTCTGAAAATGGGCTTATTACAAATGTTGCTCTGAAAATGCCATATAAGAGGCTGTCCAAGACTGCTAATTAAAAAAAAAAAAAAAAAAAAAAGCCCTGTCCAGGCTTCTAGACTATTAGTCCCCTAAGGTGGAGGTTACGCCAGCATAAGGTCTGACTGCCCTTCTCTTTGTGGTACAGCAGAGGACTTTCTGACCCTCAACAGCAATTGTTCTCCAGATGAAAATTGTAGAGAGCAAGGCTGGAAAAGCCAGAGATAAAATTCAAGCAGTGATGGATGCCTGTTCCCATGAGCTGCACAGGCATCTTTTTTTTTTTTTTTTTTACACAAATTGCAAAATGTTGCCATGTTCTGCAGCAGCAGTACTGTCTTTCATGAAGTGATGACCATGGAAATTAAGCAATCAGTGTGGTTTGATAATTAAGATGGCAGCTAAAATGAGCAGGGTAGGTTTGGTCTGAAAGAAGGTATATTTTAATTATTAGTGTCCAATTAAATATTGAATAAGTTTCATTATTGTAGGGGGATTTTGAATCTCCCAGGGATCCTCAGAAGAATTAATTAGAGAGGTCTGCACTTGTAGACGTGATGTGTACATGCCTCCACCCCCTTCTGTGCTGCTACAGATCCCAGTGCAAGAATGCAGTTATCTTCCGCCCTATGAGCCTGAAATAGGATTCATCCGTGTTCTTCAAACTATCAGGCAGCAAACTATCTTCAACAGCAGAAACTTGGCATAAATTGCAAAACAGGTAGATGATCCCATGCTGTGATTAGAATTACTTGTGAATTTAAAGAGAGCGTGTGCATGTCTCTGCCACCCTGTAGTCAGGATGACCATAGTGTGGACACATCCTCGTGTTGGGAAGAACGTGTCACAGTAGGGAGGTCTTCCCTGGCTGGATGTGGTTCCTATTGCTGAGCCTTAAACTTGGAAGCCTGATTCTGATTTAACCTCCCACCACGCCATTCATTAGCTTTTCACCAGCTATGGCAGTATGTGTGGCTCTACCTATATTAAAAGGAGCAGGATATGGACCCCTAGCCCCATCCCATGATTGTCAGCATAGTTTAATTGTTAGCGTGCTCCCTGCTTTTCAGCCTATGCCAGGTAGCACACTCCTAGACAGTGAATAGATATTCAGGAATAGTAATATCAAGAGACTATTCCCAGTGAATTGTTTTGCTGCAGTTATTGGGGGTAAAAGGACTTAACCCTGTTAATGTAAGCCATGCCAGTAGTCAGAGTGCGACATTTGGACATTGCATCTGCTAATATACATGTAGCCTGTGAGCATAAGTACAGTTTTGTCAGCATAATGCAGAGGTGCAAAATTAGCCAAACAGAAGTATGGACCTCTCCGGACTTAGCATACCAGTCCAGAGCCACGATCTGTCTACTGCTAACATGGGATGCCCTGAACATCATGTGTCAGAGGCAAGCAAAGCAACCCAGTACACCGTCTGGAAAACAGTGCAGTCCTCTGTCCTTTGGTCCGGGAAGAGGATGACTCGACCCCAGCTGGCGATCAATTCACACCTGACATCCATCAGGCTGATGTGAAAGTGATCTACAAATGGAGTGCTTGTCATCAGGAGAAGATACATGGAAGAGACAGAGACGAGGAAATTGTCCGTGGGGGGCTATTCCTGAGGCAGCCCCATCTAGCAAATAGGATTATTGGTAATGATGAGATAATTCACTAAGAACTCGTGTCAGATTTAAATGATTGTCCTGCCTGATGAGGAAAGGCTGGGGAAGAGGGGAGGGGGAGTTCCAGCTGTGTCTCAGCCTTCATTCACAGCCCGTCAAAGTCTCTGCAATGGGAAGCTGTGTGGGCTGAGAGTGGCAGGAGTGGTGGTTATGGTCCTTTGGAGTGAAATTATTTCTTTCCTCCTGAAAGAGCTCCAAGTTTTACAAACAATGTTTCAGACAGAAGCTGAATTTACCTCCATCAGATAGTTCATCTGTATTTTTAAGCCTTCTGTTGTGCTACAGGCCATCTGTAATGCATTCATCCTCGCACAAAATCCATCCCAAGGGAACCAGAACAAAATACAGCCAAGTCCCATAGAAAGTCTATGGCAGAAAAGGGGTCTAAATCCAAATCTGTGGCTACAGCAGTAACCGCATGACCAGTCAGCCTCCCCAATACATTGCTTTCAGGACTCCTTTCTCAGAAATGAGCCAGGAAAATCTGCCCTGTTCAACCCCCCATTTGAAAAGTTCTGCTCATAAGTCCACTGGCCTAAATCTAGGGTCACTCCAATTTCTTCAGCAAGACATAAAGGAATTATACCATAAATCCTTTTAAGCTCCTACAGCACTAGAAAAATTTCTTTGTAACTACACCCATAAAGGTATTGGCAAGTAAAAGTGTCCTTTGACCTCTAAGTTTTAGAAAGGAAGTTAATCCTTGTTTTTAGCTAGAAAGATAAGAACAATCTGTACTGTGATGTTCCTACTACAGTTCCCAACATTTAGCGTGGTATTCTGTTCTCTTTACATGGATATAAAACCAGAAATGACAGAACAGTCATCTCTAAAATCACACCAGCAGAAACCAGAGCACATTTTTCGTGACAGCCTTTTCAAATGTTTTGGGAAGTTTTCTGAAAGAAAGATTATAATAATTAGATTAATAACATCGCTAATTATTAATAATGGCTATTACAGTCTGGTTTCTCTCTGACAGAAAAACGAAGTGACATATCAAGCCTGCTGCAACACAACTATCTTATTGCCAGAGCCTGATTCTGTTCTCAGCTCTAAGAGGTCTTGTCAGAGGAATCTAAAACTGTGATGGTCAGAGACAGCTGGTGTGAGACAGACTAGAATCATTTTATAAGGACGTGCCACGATTAAGCAATCTCAGTATTTTCTCTGTAGTTTGCAGATAGAGTCATTTTTTGGCTTTCCATCATGCTAGAACAGCACGTACAGGCCTAAGGCAAAAAGATGGTCCATATCCCAAAAACCTGACAATATAACAGATACAAAATCGTCCACCCAAACTCAAATTCCCAAGCCCATCTCTTCCTTGGTATCTTATCCATAGGGACACCTCTCACAATGACTTTGTTTTTCTGCTCCATCAGTGAAGTTGTTCTAGGAACAGATACTGTCTTTCAGAGTAAGACAACAAATTGATCCCATTTAAAATTCTTTTTCACCCATGACCAACACAATTTAAAGTGCTATCAATCTGAATCGTGGCTTCCTCTCTGGAAAAGAATCAAGCCAAAGATTTGGCTTTTTTGTTTGTTTGTTTGTTTGTGTTAGGTTTCTTCACTGATGCTGGTTTTTTTAAACAATATACAGACGTTTAGAATAACTGCATCTTCTGGGTGAAGGCAGCTCACCAGCTGCCGCTGTTTATTGATTTGTTTATCTTCATTTACTTTTGCAGATTAAAAAAAAGAAAAAAAAAAAGCACAGTTTGTATCCTTCATGTGAACAGGAGTCAAGCAGCAGGGATTCTAGACATGTGCATCCTGATGGAGAAAAACACCTTGAAGAACCTAGAAGGGCATCTGTTGAACACCGGGCGACTATATCATTTCAGCTGTGAAATCACAACCTGGATAGAAGTGCTCTGGATGCATCACAGTGGTACAACCAACAGAGAAGCGGAACAAGTCAACTCACAGTCGTCAGAAAACTTGGTGGGTCTGACCTTCACTCTGGTCCTACAGAGGGGCAGCAGCACTGACCCTGCAGTGTGTGTGATCAGTCAGAATGGACAGGGGACTTGGTACACAGGCCTTGTAAGATGCTGCGGAAAAAAAGGTTGTTACTCGCTTTCGGTGCAAAACCTAAGAGTGAGGACTGTAAGGAGGAAAAGCAAATTTGCCTACACCTGAAAGAGAACGATAAAGGGATGCTGGCTCATAAACCAGCTCAGATCAGGGGCTAAACTAAGAGAAGGGTCACTCTGACTTGTCCTGTTCTTTTATTTATCTCTTCTGGTCGTGACTGGGGCAAGGATCCTAGGGTAAGTGAATGGTGAGTTTGAGCCGTTCTTGCGTTACACAGGAGAGAGGATTATCCCACTTGATAACAGCCACCTCTAAATGAGGGTGGTATTGTCATTCCCTAAGTGAGGGATAGGACTGACCTCACTGGTCAAGACACCTGAATTTAGGTGTCTGCTTGTAAGTGCATGAGCTGCACTCCTGATCTTCAAATGCATTTGTCATTTGAGGTGCCCCAAAATATCCCACCTTGCCTTCAGCTTTTGTTCCTGAAGGGCTCAGGTCACCAACAGATCCTGTGTTATATCTGCCAATCCCGTGGGGATGAGCTGGGTACCCTGGGGAGTCTCAGAAATAACATTAAGTGCTTATGTTTAGGCAAAATGAGCACGTAGCCATAATGGAGGCTACCAGACCCTATAGCTGTCTCCTCCCTGGAAATTTCCCCCTCTTCCCTTTCACCGTGGGGCAGAAGCATCATCTTTTTTGTCACAGGGACCCTCACACATATCTACACAAGGGCCCATTCTGTGGCCCTGAGGCCTACTGGAATAACACAGTTCAGATTTCTGTAACCAAATGATCTTACCCACCAAGAGAGGGTGGCCACATCTCTGCAGACACCCCTTGGCCCATGCTCACCCCAGAGCCAGGCTTGGGAATTGTCTGGGAGAGCGCTAGCTAGCACACCCCAAAATTATGCCAAGACCATGCTCCAGCCTCAGTCCTGGCCTGGTTCGTTTTCCTAGTGCAGACATAAAAAAAGATGCCTCCTCCCCACACTCCTTATCCATGCCCCTGTCTCCAGAAGGAAATCCAAGATAACTTGGGCTTCTCTGAAGTTCAGGGTCTAGTGACAGAGAAAATCCTGCTCAAAACTGAGCAGCAATTTGCAATACGTTGTTTTAGAGGTCCACGGTTAGACTCTCAGACAAATGGTTGAAGAGAAATTACCTCCTTCATTTTTAATAGGTTACCATTCAAATTCTAATGGGAAAACAAGACTTGCATGTTTGTGACAAGGCTTGTGCAATCCCCCTGTATATGTGTGTCTGTTTGCATGCCCTCTCCTAACCCTTAATAATTTCCTAATTGATTCTGACCAGATCCTGCCACATCTGATGCAGAGATAATGGCATCAATGAGGTGGCTTTCTGGTCAGTTTGGGGATGATTGGGAGTTAAATAAAGGGGACAGGTCTACCAGTGCTTCATGAAGGAAAGCCTGTAAAATGAGTTTGCCCTTAAGAAGCCACCTGAGAATCCACAAGGGAGCAAAAATCAGTATGCAGCTGCTGCACAGGGGAAATGGTCTGACTTCCACCCCCTGTTTAAGGGGCTTTCTTTCCTGCTAAATGCCACATAATCCAAAACTGATATTTAACCTTCTTCCATATAACCTGCTTTTTGTTTGCAGTTTTGTGCTAATCAGCTTGGCCAGAGGGACAAACCTGGAGCAGTCGAATGCCCCCCTAGGCTGGCTTTCCCATGCCACTCAGCCCAAACACCTCTGCTGGGAGAAATCCCCTGGAAGTCAAGGAGTCATGTCAACATTAGGGATCCAAAATCAGGCCTCTAAGGCCAGTTAGCTTCAATCATAGTGATGAATGCTGTCAGGGGAGAGGGGGAGGGAGCACTCACTAATGGCTTGAGGGGCTGGAACAAATCAGCCCATCACCAGGATGGTGGTTGTTCCCCCCCATTAACACCAGCTGGAGCAAAGCTAGGAGCCATTCATTGACTTTTAGCTCCGTAATCCTGGTGTCCTTTAAATGTCAATTAACCACCACTAATAGGTGGCTAATTGGGCAAAATGGCCTTTCAAATGAGATGTAAAATGGAGTGCTGAGACTGCGAGTCTGTGTGGTGGGCATTAAGGGTCCTCCTGCATTTTGCACAAGAGCAGAGGGCGTGGAGGAGAGTTTTCTCTAGACCTCTTCCAGTGTCCTTCATTACATTACACCCCATGTCTGGGTTGGATTATTTTTTACTGTAGATATACTTTTGTTCCAACTTTTATCTTGTACTTTTATCTGTCTGGGGGTGTACAGAGTTGTTTTATTATAATTACATTAAAAGGGCACAGCAGAAGTATCTTACGGAATCACATTATGGTGTTTAACGCAAATGCTGTCATTTGATTTAGGATAGAGTGGGAAATACAGATGACAACCCCTTCTGTGAGCTGCAGAGTTGGTGGAACTGGCTTTTCCACAGAACAGCATCTCCTGCTTGAATGTCTTGAGATCTAACCAAGTCCAGCTGTCCAACCTGGGCTGAAGTCTACCCTGAGGTTAGCGTGTGGTTGCATCTGCACTGTCAGTTGACTCAGTCCATGTTTTATTCCTGGTTTTCACATCATCCACACTGCATACATGGTATTTTGCTCCAGCTTCTTTCTTAGGGAAGATTTATATCATGCCTCCCTTCCTCCTACTCTAGGATCAAAGAATACTTTTCTTTAGTGCTTCTGCCAGGCATGCAGTAACAACGTGAACTGCACTGAGTTTGGGTCCAACGCTAACCAAGCACACGTGCCCATTAACACCACCACTCCAGTGCCAGAGCCATCCTCATTGCTTCAGGTATTCTGAACAGAAAAAATACGAATGAAATGATGGCTTGCCGTGTCCACATTAGCAAGCAGTGTGGGGCAAGAGGAGCGGATCTGGAGTGCAAAGGGTGTCCTCAAGAATGGAGGTGTGCTACCAGTTTCCACCTCTCCCAAACCACCCACACTTCCAATTAGCTCCCTCCACACCTTGCTTAATCTGAATTAACAGATTCAGCATCAGCAATTATACTGGTAATAAGGCTTTCATAAGAGCTGACAGAAATATTTGCTGTGAACAATGTCAACAATATTTTCTGCATGTTCCCCAAAAGCCTCTGAAACTTGACCAATCCAACTAATTCTTGTCACTAGAGCTTCCAAGACTCTGCTCTGTGGCCAGGTAGAGTGTAGACTTTTTTCTTTTGCTACTCTTGTAAACTGGGATGAACAAAACTTTCCTCCCTAGGAGCAGATGAATTTCAAAGGCAGGGTCTAAGTGTCTGGGAATCCCTGGCAGAAGGACAGACACCTTAACATTGCATAGTTGGATTTCTGTAGTTGTGAGATGCAACTCTGATATTATCATTAGAAAGGGGCAGCTCACAGTATCATCCAGCTGCATCAAGAACACAGATGTACTCATAAAACCTCCAGACATTGCATCTACCACAATACAACTTGGGAACCTGCCACGGCAACATGTAATATTTTTCCCAGCGTAAGAAGATAAGAGCAAAGAAAGGCTACAGCCGTGATCAAGGTTTATGATTGCATGGCATCTGACTCTGTTCACCTAACAATTACAGAAATCCAGAGTCTTGCATCTTCTGCTTCAGTGCCTCCTTATGCTTTGATAGCAGACCGGAGGCAGAGAACAACACAGATCAGGACAAGTGATACCAACATTCAAGTGCTCGACTGATAAGAAAATCACTCAGGATGTTACCACAGGAAAAAGCACCTGCATGTTTAAGAAGCACTTTGCCAGTATGGGGGGTGTATTGCACTGTGAAAGGGGAATGGAGAAAGTTAAAACTGCTTGCTAAGTGTAAATTATCATCTCAGTAATTTCCATCCTTCAGGTACCTGAAACTTCACACATGCAGGCTGCAAGTTTAAGCTGGTCCCAGCAGTCTCAAACGCACAGGAATTTCTGCTAACTTCTGCTTTGAGGCAGTGCAGAGGGCTTGTTTTGTCGTGTTCAAGGGCAGAGGGTGAAACAATAGGAGCCCAGAGACCAGTATTTTCATCCAGTCTCTGACAGGGCCTTGCTGGGATGCCTGAAGCAAAGCACATGATCTCACGGTGCCTCAGTTTCCTTTCTGCAGAAGAGAAATGAGAGATGAGGTTTGTATTTGCAGCAATATGGTGATGTCTTGGCAAAGAACCATGGGTAACAGGTTCCCTTCTCTTACAACTTTCAGCTCAACAATCTAAATACACAAAAACAGCGGTCTAAATATACAAAGTGCAGCTCCAGATGTGATAGCACCATTCCCTGACTCCTTACCGGGGAGACCAGTTTCAGGATCGCCAGGATCCAATCTGCAGTTTATACCCACAGGCACTGTCTGAGCCAAGGAACCACTGGCTGGAGACTGTCCTGTTTTTGTTTAGTCCCTTTATGCAGGTTTTGGCTTGACTGCTGCAGAAAGACCGGATAGAGAAAAGCACGTTGGAAAAAGAAGGTAGACACCATAAACAGAGCGCAGCCTCCGCTGCAGCTGATGAAAGACCAACCTGAGATGGTTAGATGGCAAAGCTGAAATTATGGGCGTTAGTCCCTAGTGCCCAAACAGGTAGGACTCTATGGAAGGAAATTGAAATCAGTATGTTGTTGAAACCCTGTTGAAATCAGTATGATCATGTCTCCCTCTAGAGCCTGGCTCTACCACCTCCAGCAGTTAGGATTTGTGTTCTTCTAGTGACCTCACTAGTTCAAAGAGCAGAGACTGGGCTTGCATCCAGCAGGTTGGAGGTCATGTCCCTGCAAACCACACTCTTCTTCCCCCCCTGTGCTACAGCTGTAATAGACACCACTGGAGGCATATCACAAATGTAGAAATAGCATATGCATCCCACTGACAAACAGAAGACCAGCAATTTGGAGCTTCCCAGAGGAAGCAGGAGCAATCACTGTCAGGAGAGAAAGCAGGAGGTTGAACTGTGTGGTTAGTTCCGCTTAGGCTAGCCTTGATAGACTGGTTTCACCATGGAACAGAGAAATATATACCTGTATGTAAAGCTAAAATGAGTCTGGGATTGGATCTTGCTAGCAGGACTGGGTTTCCCTCTTTTTATCATTTTCTGAACACTTTGTGGGAAGCTACCCATGTCTTGGGGAAGCACAGAACCAAAGCAGATGAGGCAGAAAAAGGGGACAAGCTATAATGATAAAGGTTCACTAAGGGGAAACTGAGGTACCAGAGGATGCCAAGGTCAAGACTGCAAAACATTATGGGATTTAATGCCAGCTGACTGCCCTGAAACACCCCAGATAGGGCTGGCATATGACACTGGACTTACTGGAAATCCATGCTTTTCTGGAAGGGCATCTGGGGATACTCTAGGACATGTCAAATAGATGGCTATGTCTGGGCAATTGAATTGCATCCTTTCCATCCACTGGTTTGCAAGAGACTGGGTAAGAGCAGTCAGACTGCCCAGGGGTCGAAGGTGGTTAGGATTGTCCTTCATGCCTTGAATGGAAATGCTATGGTATATCTGATGCCCACATTCACACTCAGAGCGCAACTCATCTCACCTACCTTTAGGCATGCAAAAACTGTGTCCAGTCTTGGAGGGCATCCCCTGTATTCAGTAGGGAGATAGGAGTCAGTCTCATTCCATTGACTGGTTTAAATAGTCCATCTTTCAGATGGTTCCTACCAGATTAGAGGAATCTCAGAGTGCCTGAGGCTGACAGTGTAGCATTAACATGCTCACTACTCATGGATGCCAAATCAAAACTGAAGGGGATGTATTAATGGTGGTTCTCATGGGGTGGTTTCCCATCAGCAAACACCAGTTCACAGGAACTTCATCTGACAACAGAGGGCTTCTAATGAACAAGATCTTAAAAGAGTTTCTCAGGTCCCTAGTGAGTCAGAGGAGACCCAAGAGGTGAGTTTTAACTCACAGATTAAGACATTTACATTAGGTCTTGATGTCCACAGATACTAGAGGATGATTCATTTGCTGAAATGTGTTTCAGGTGCCATCTGAGATGTTATGGGACATTTGAAATAGAGCTGGCAGGTATGTCAAAGCCTGGGAGAGATTTGTGTCCTTCTAGAGCAGCATTTGAAGATGAGTTGAAGGCCTTAGGGAAGTGCCAAGTTGCTGGACACTTGTGTCTAGTCAACTGAGTTGTATCTAAAACATGTGAATCTGGAGTTGAATCTATCCAGGATGTCAGGATAGCTGATGCCGCTGTGGTTGTCACAGGTCTGAGTTCAAATCTGGGGCCCGGTGGTGAATCTCCTTCTGCTCCAAGGATGCTGACCTGCTCTTTCCCCTGAGTGAGTACTTGCTTGTTTGCACAAAGGAAGGCTTCTCCACCAGACAGGAGGAGATGATAACTGAAGGTAGGGGGGTTGCTCTGATGCTGTGAGGGAACCACGTTCGAGTCTTTCTTGGTTCAGGATAGCCTTGACTGCAGCTCTCCCACATCCCACGTGAGTCCTCTGATGTCCAGGGTAAAAAGCATTTCCTTTCTCCTACACATGTCTCTGGGGAGCATTTCAAAGACTTTGCTTTCATCCCGATACAAATGAAAGTAGATTTTGGTGTTTATATTTTTTTCATTTCTAGCACAGCAGAATTCTTGATTCCTGTACTGCTTGATGTTCAAGAACTTTCCCAGCACCTGTGTTTGCAGCAACAGGATTAATCCTTCTTGGGCTAGGAGATCTAAAGGAAGAAAACAAGCTGTGTCAGGGCACTGGGAAACTGAGAAGAAAACTGGAAGGCATCCTGACTTGTGGTAAGTGGTAAGATCCCAGGCTGGGGAGACATGATCTGGAGAGAGGATCCTTCTGGGATCCCCTGAGCTGCACTCATTCTCTAGCTTAATCAGCAGGCATCCCCTGCTACTATGTCCCCAGCAGCAGAATAACACTGACCTCCTCTGTCCTGTCCAGTGCACCTCTGTAAACGAGCATAGGGACAATAAATCAGGTCCTTTACCTATTGCTTCCCCCTCTCTGCTGAGGCTAGTAGCACTGGATACATGAACCTGTAGCTACAGAAAGTCTCTGCCATTGACTCCATGAAAGTTCTTAGGTCAGTTGTTTCCCCTTTCCAGACCTTGGCTGAACTGCCTGCAAAGTACCCTTGCTGTTAAGGGCTGGCCACACTGTTCTGCACTTTGAGATAAGAAACACCTCCAGCATTCAAAGTGACGTTCCCAGCATGATCCAGAGAGCGAGAGAGACAGTGAAGGCAGCGTAGGTCAGAAAGGGCATGCTGCCTTGCACCTTGGGGACCTCTTAAGCATCACTACCAGAAGAATGGGGCCAGCCACAGCTGCAGAAGGAATCAAAGAGGGAGGTTTTACGAGGAGGCATTCCTCCTTTAAACACTGCTAAAGCTTCTCCCAAAATAAGGATTAAAAAAAATAGTAATGAAGAAAGAAAAGGCTGGGGGTGAAAGAAAATCAGCAAAAAGGAGTAGAAGAAAAGATGCTATAAAGAAACAGACACAGTGGCATTAGCCAGGTACTGCCGTCTGAGCCGGCGTTAGTGCTTTGGGGTGCTTGGAATATCTGCCTCACACACACTACACACCAACACACACATGTATAAACACACATCCCTATAAGCAGCAATAGTATTTTGTAATTAAAGGTGCCCCACAGCAAGTCTGTGCTCAACAGAATAAGACTATAATCTTTACAAATCCCTTCGCTTCCTTGAAAAGATGCAGCTAAGTCAAAGACAGAGGCACAAGAAAAAATAATAGCACCAAAGGCACTCAGGATGCAATAAAACAGAGGATTAGATCTACATTACTTTCATTACATTATATTGTATTTTTATTATTAGGTCCACAGTTATCATTTAATCTTATAGCTGCTGTGTCTGATAGAGTGGAACAAAAACAAATGGAATTCATCCCCCCACACACACCCCAAGGAATTGGAGATTAAGGAAAGATTAACATCACATGTAAATGAATGAAAAATGTAAATTGCAAAAAAAAAGGAAAGAAAAGTAGGTGTGCTGAGGCTGGGGAACACGGGGAAAACCACCCCAGTGTGAGGTTAAGTCTCCTTTATCTCTGCCTGCCGTCGTTTGGCAGGAAGGGAGGACCACACCAGGGACCTCGTCCTTGCCTTCCCCTGAGTATTTGGGATGATGCTCTGAGCTGATTCTATGAATATTGCTTATTCTGAGGCTCCTCGCCACGGACACAGACTGCTGCTCAAAGCATCTCCCCAGGCCATGAAAAGTGGGAGTCAAAGCGCCGTCAGGGAAGATGATGGAAGCGGCGGTGGTGTGGGAAACTACAAGTCACCCCTCTTCTTCCTGGTCCAACCTACAACAGGATGAGTCATCCCCCTTCTTAGCTTGCAAGGCTTAATTTTTTCCTTTTTTCCTACCTTGTGCCTGTCTCAGTGCTGGAAAGACGCAGCGGTCAGTGAGGCCTCTGTGATAGCCAGAACCTCTGGTCTTTTATCCTGCTCTGCGAGTGCAGGAAACTGGCACCTGCAGACCAGCCAAAATTCATGCCCTCGCAGGATTAATTTCTGGAGAAGGGAAATGGCTGACAGCAGCCAGGTATTCTTGGCTGCAATCCTATTTACTGAGAGCATTCACAAAGGATTTACAAACCTAAAGGGGGATTTATAGGGAATTTAGGCACCTAACTCTAAAACAGCGATCCTGAAAATCCCCACTCAGCCATCACCTAATCCCAGGAACTCCTGAGATATACTCCCACCCATTTATTTCCCCTTAAAGCTCTGCCTATGGGCATGTACAGAAAAACTTTGCTCGTGGCAAAGCTGAGCAGCTACTGCCCAGCAATTCCCCTGCTCCTTTGTTTTCCCTCCTTGAGTTTTCCTCCGTCCGTCAGCAGTCCTGAGGGACCCTGAGACACTTGGCATTCACGGAGACACAATGTGTGCAGGGCTGGCTGCTGCTTTCTTTCAAAAAAAAAAAGAAAAAAGAAAAGAAAAAAAGGCAGCTGTTACTTCTTTCCATCTACCTACACAGTAGCTCAGCGCATTCGCCTGGGCTACAGGAGACCAAAGCACGGTGCCTTCTGCACCTGAGGGCAATCACACTCTTGTCTCCTGGCACACAAGGAGGGGGAACAAATGAAGATGGTTTGCTGGACTGGAGGCTTTTTTGCATTAGCTGCCACATGAGTGAGAGGCAGCTTTGTCCATCACCCTGGGTACCCTCAAGTTGGAGGTTTAATGTGCTATTTTAGGACATGACAGAGGTGGATATGAATCTCTTCAGGCAAAAGTAGAACATGAAGCCTGGTGTTGTGCATCACAGGAAAATTATCTGAGTCCTAAAGGAAAGAGAGCAAAGTCCTTCTGAAGCCTGACAAATATGATTTTTGCTATTGCTAGCAGAAGGCCAAAGGCTTTTAGGCTTTGCACTGCCCTGACACCGCAGGGTCTCCAGCTGCTCTAGACTGGCCGTGGACAGAGATGGTTGTCACTGTGCTCACCAGGATCTGGTGGACAAGGGCCTCCTGCCCGCCCGGCCTGAGCTCAGCACCAGGAGCACCCGCAGGACCAAGGGCTGCCCCCGCGCAGTCCCTGCCTGGCAAACAACAGCCCTGGTGTGACCCGCGCTGGGCGCTGGGCAACTCTCCCGCTGGAGCTGGGGCTGGGCAGAAGGGAGCCGGCGGTGGGGAGAGGAGGGGTAAAAACAGCCCCAGGGGGACCCATGAGTGGGGAGGAGGAAACCCCACTGTGGACATCACAATTCTCCTCGTGAAGACCTCGGGGTGGTGATGTTTCCTTCTTACCTTCCCCTGGTTTCTGCTTGAGGAGATTGAAGCTCTCAGCCCTGGGACACAGAGGGATGCTGGCAGCGTGAGCATCGCTCCAGCGAAAAGGTGAGACACTGGGAATACTATGTTATTAATGAGGCTTTTCTGTACAAATTAGATAATTTTGATTATTAGAGTGTTAAAATTTTAATTAGGCTAGCAATAAATTCTAGTTTCTAACTCCGTATATATATGGTTTGTTCCCTTTGGCCCATAACAAGATTAATTATTGTAACAATGCTTCAGCTGAAGTTGTGATCTCTGTCCAGATATTTCAAAGTCAGGGGGGAGATCTGAACTGCAGTCTCCAAGGGTATCTAAGCTACAAATGGATGGAGGTGAGGTTTCAGGCAGACCCTGACCTTGCCCTCAGATGACTTCACAGTTTTGGAGAAAAACAGAAAAACAGGCATTTCCAGTGTGCAGTTCATCCAACCCTAAGGCAGTTGTCTAAAATAGATCTGATTCACTGTTCCCCAAAAGTGTGTCTTTCTCTCCTTGGGCTACAGAAGGGCCAGGAGTGACAGGCTCAGATGCAGACTGACAATGCAAACATCTGAATTTAAGTGCTTCATCTGGCTTCTGGATACCACTGCCAGCAAGGTCTTGCAAGGGTCAGCACGTCCAGCCCTGGAGTCCCTTCTGCACACCATCACGAATAGAGCATGGGCAGACACAGCAGGAACTTCCCTTTATAAGATGATTTCCCATTCTGGACTTGCTACATGTTCGATGGCTAGTTCGATCTCTGTCCCCCTCTTTTGCTTCATCCCCTTTTGCTTCGTCTGCTTTCTGCTAGTTTTATCCTGGTCTTCCCTGCTTGTGCCACACAGGCCTCTGAAGACAGGACTTCTCTAACCTTCCATCAGCTGTCCAAAATTTAATATAAACCAACCATCCAGGACAAAGTCAATGGAGAAAGACACTTCCAGATTCACGCCCCTTTAAGGCAGGGTGAGTAAACTACTGTGTGCGCCTCCAGTAACTGCAGAAGGAGCTGAGACAACTTGATATTTAATTCCTAGATGTCTAAATGAAGGTGACTGGCTGTGTTTTGCATCTGGATCTCAGTCCACACAGCCTATCCGCTGATGAGGCCATTGCCTCAGGAAGGGGATTCTACTGCGTCCAGCTATTGCCCTATAAAAAGTTTTAATTGCTCTTCTTACTTCGTTTGAAATTAGGGTGAGGATCATTCCATGTATGTGTCTACAAATGTCTGTGTCTCGCAGACCTGCTTGGTTTCAGCCACCGATTCTTCGCAGTGACAGAGGTGTAGTTGACTCCAGCTGTTCATGCCTGGAAGCACAACCAGACTGAATTTTTTAATTTTTATTGAGGTTTCTCAGTGTGCTGTTTTTCCATGGCCAAGGGATCACCTTCCACCCTTCTCACCTAAAATTGCCTTTCAGCACATTGATATGCAGTCTTCCCAGAGCAACACCCTCGCTGAATGCTCCTGCTTTCTCTCTAATTAATGCATCTGAACCATGTCTGGAGTCACCTTGACAGCAAGATCCTGATTTATCTTGAAATGACACCTTTTATTTTCCTTTAGTTGTGTCATGCTTTATATTACCCACACACATGTGGCAATTCTCCTGTGCATGGCATTGTAATCAGCAAGGATCAGGGCAAGGAAAACAAATTAGAAAAGAAGTAACGAGTTAATGCTACTCTGTTCCTGTGGCTGAATTATCCCTTGCCAGTGAATGGTAGGATTATCACAGGGAAGGGGGAGAATGTCTGGAGAGCCTAAAAGTTACTTTGAATGTTCATAATGTTCATACCAGGAACGGGGCCCGTTCCCTCATTGTGATCTATCATTTTTCTATTAAAAAAAGAACAAAACCACCATCAACAACAAAACAACAACCCTCAGACATCCAGTGAAGAAGCCAAAAGCAATTTCATCCAATTTATATGGCCAGCCACACTTCATGAATAGGAGAGAGCTTTAAGTGACCAAACAGGGAACAGCTCGCAACTGGAAGATCAGTCATGTCTCCTATGCTGTGCTGCGACTATTTATTATCTGTCTTCCAGTAGGGCCCAAGGTTGTGTGGAGGATCAGAGACCCATGGGGCTTGTTGAAGTACACCCAGACACTGAGGTGTATTCACTAACATGGCAAATATTGTCATCTAATTTATAATGCAGCTAGCAGGGAACTAAAAGCATGAGGGAAGGACAACATTCAGTCAGGCAAGGTGAAATAGCTTCTCCAATTCCTCAGCAGGCTGAAAAGCAGAAAACTTTGGAGCAATGAGTCACTGTATGGGATAAAGAATGTGTGAAGTTTTAGCTCACTTAGTCATTTAAAAGTTCGCTAAGAGCCTGTTTGAAACCCCATTGAAATCAGCAAGAGCCTTTTCACTGGTTTCTTTCCCCAGAAGGATAGTGCTGTAAAAGAAGCAACCACAAATTTCAACTACAGAGAGGTGCAAATCACAAGGCATCAAAGTTTGAAAACCCTCTGAACATACCTCCCTCCAGCAATTGCCTCTCTTCTAGCTTTTATACTAAGGAGGAGTATAAGTTACCTGCACTTCTGTTTGCAAACACATTTCGGTACGTGACATTATGGAGTCATGCAGGAATACACAAAGCCGCAGCCCAGAACTGCACTGACGAGCATTGCCGACTGGTGAATGAAGAAGTCTGCAGAGCAAGAGGACATCCTGGTGCTTCCCAGAGGTTGGAAGCAGCCGTGAGCTGCTGAGGTTGCAGTTAGCTAAAGCAGCTGAGCTGACACCTGGACCAGCTTGCAGTCCCAACCACTTCCTTCAAATGACTGTCACTTTGTCTAACCCTGTGCTGAGCTGATTCAGCTCACTAAATCAGAAGGATGCTGTTCACAAATGTGTGTGTTCGGGATAAATCTTTGCCATTATAGTGAGCCAAATGAGCATGGCAACAGTCAGGTGAAAGAACCAGCAACAGGATCATGTGTGCAAAAGAAAGTTCACTGAGATTGTGGTTCTTTTGGTGGTTGAAGCTGATAAATCAATTCAAAGTATTTCTCATCCAGCTCAGCCCCTCTGCACATCACCTTTTTGGGGTGCTGGCTTGTAAACTTCAATGAATGTAGCATGGCAAATATGTTTTTTGCCATCAGTAGCAGAAGGACACTGGCTATGCACTGACTTGTCACTACAGGGTCTCAGGTTGCTCCAGGCCAGCCGTGGCCGGAGCTGGTTTTCACTGTGCTCACCAGGGTCTGGTGGACAAGGGCCTCCTGCCCGCCCAGCCTGAGCTCAGCACCAGGAGCACCCGCAGGGCCAAGGGCTGCCCCCGCGCAGTCCCTGCCTGGCAAACAACAGCCCTGGTGTGACCCACGCTGGGCGCTGGGCAACTCTCCCGCTGGAGCTGGGGCTGGGCAGAAGGGAGCCGGCGGTGGGGAGAGGAGGGGTAAAAACAGCCCCAGGTGGACCCACGAGTGGGGAGGAGGAAACCCCACTGTGGACATCACACTCCTCCTGGTGAAGACCTCGGGGTGGTGATGACAAGTTATTACCTTCCTGCTGATTCTGCTTGAGGACATTGAAGCCGTGAACCCTGGGATGCAGAGGGACACTCACAGTGGCAGGGTGAGCATCCCTTCAGAGAGAAGTGATGGATACTTGTGAGTTCCCTTGTATAACAATTCAAGGGGTATTATTATTATTATTATTATTATTATATTATTATTATTATTATTAAGGCTTTTCTGTATCAGATTGAACTGTTAGTGTTAGTTATTTTACCGTTGTGCTGTGGGTAGATTAGCCAATAATAAGTTATTGCTTCCTTTACATATGGTGTGCTCCCGTTTGCCCCAACAAGATTCCCAGTATAACACAAGGATCATTTAAAACAAGTTCTGAAGGAGTAGGGTGGCAAGTGAGTTAAAAAAATAACAGGAACCAAACTCTGGAGTGCAATTCTGGAGTGGAAATGAGAGGAGGAGGAAAAGAAACTTACACAGGGTCATAAGAGAGATGTGACAGAGAAGAATGAGAAACCTGTTGGCCATATAAGATCTCTACCATCTGTGCGTGTGCAACACAGAAAAGCAACGGGAAGAGTTTGAAGCATTAGTGCATGGCCAAACCTACTGCAGGCTACGTCTGCATTAGTAAATCAAACCGGCTGGGCACAGACCCAAAGGCTGTCTGTAGGTGTCCCCACTTAACACCTTTCCAGGCTCTGAGCTGTCCCAACCATCCCTCTTCCAGACAATGCAGAGTCACTGCTGTGGAGACAGCACTGGCCAACAGTAGTCCCCAGGAGACAGCCTGGATGTGGCACGCCTGTTTTGGGGCAGGAGAGAGTTTAGCTGTAGGGACATGAACTGTGCTGTGCCAGTTAGCTCAGGACTAGAGAAACATCCTTGACCTGCTTAATTCACTAGCACAGACAGAGCCACCGGGACGTGGGCATGGGAAGTAAGGTTTGGGGAAGGAAAGGGCAATGCTTTCTGGTCAGCTACAGCTTGCATCTGGAGGACAGGCCCGAAAAAGATGGGGGGGATTTGAAAGGCTTGTTGGAGAAGTGATGTAGCAGGACATGACCTATCTGATGGCTGAAATGTTTGGGCATCTCTTATTTCAGAAGGAGGAGAAAAGCTATATGGGAGGAATTTGCTGAAAATCTAAAGCTGAAAGGTAGCTCGTTGTAAGCAATCTCAGCGATGATAACTGTCACTTTTTTTAAAGAAGGGAAGGAGTAAGTGCAGCGAAATGAAAATAGACTTGGCAAAGTATACAACAAATGCAAAATAATACTGTTTCCCTGGTAGATAGTCTCAATGGCAACGAAATAAATGCTGGCTCTTGCTGAGAGACACTATCAAATACATATGAGCAAACCTCAGTGCCAAAGGAAAAAAACAAGGGAAGAGACCAGGAACACTTTAAGAGCCTGAAAAAAAAGGGAGAAGAGGGGGAGGAAATTACGCATAAAGTAGAAAGAAGGATGCATGTTTAAAAGCTAATATAAACAAAAATGGTTTTGTGGAGGGAGAAAAACAAGAAGGTAAAGGTACAGAGTGGATAACAATTAGTAGGAAGCAAACAAAAAGAAAACCAAGAAGAAAAAGGCCTGGAAATCACTCAAAATAAGAGGAAGAGGAGGGGAAGAACAAGCCCATTGTTTCATGGGAAGGAAAATGTATAGCCAGTGATGAAGAGAGGGCCAAAGGGTAGAATATATTTCAGAAAGATGGAAGGAAATTTCAATCTTCTTGGGGCAAAAAAAAAAAAGTTAATCGTGATCAGATAGCTAACACAATTAATTATAAAAAATTATACAGAAGAAAGAGTCATGAGAGGTAAGACCAGATTAAGGCATATTGAGGTAAGATGGATGTATCTGACCCATCAGGACCTGGAAGAATCAACTCAAATGCTTCAGGAAGTGGCTCATAGCAGCTAAGTCATTTCATTCAATAATTCATGGATGGCAGGTGAGGTTCAAGAGGACAGGAGAGCACTGAGCATGAAATCTGTTTTAGAAAGAAGGAAGAAATAGAATCCAGAAAACAAAAGACCTGTCTCATTAATTTCAATGCTGAGGAAGAATTTGGAGCAACTTACTAAACTTATTTTTTTATAGATTACACAGAAACTATCCCCTGCACATCTATATGATTTTTACTGTGATATGAACCATGTTTACTATGCAACCACATGAATTTACCATAAAGGTATCACTTCAAATCAATGTACTTTCCTACTTTATAGGATAGCTCCCTACTGGACCAGGTAAAACAGGAGCTGTGATAGACAAGACCATGAATCACATCCTATAGGATTTTCTGGTACCGTAACTAGAGCGAGGTCTGGATGAAATCACAGTACAACAGGTGAACAACATGGGTCAAAACACAGGCTCAATGAGTAAACATCAGTGGTTCATTGTGTATCAGAAAGTAAACCAAGAAGTAGTGGGAACTTTCCAGGCCCTGTGTGGGACTCATCTCTCTCACAGATATTTCCTGATGACTTCAGCAAAGATGCCAAAACCTCAGAAAATGTTCAGAGCAGAGCAACAAAAGTTGCAACAGGTCAGAAAACACAACCTCGGAGGAAAGGAAGTAAGAACTAAGTTTGCTTAGGCTAGAAAAAAGCTAAGAGCCAAACAGAAGTCCTCTAATTTGTAAAGAACAGCTGGGAAGAGGGTAAAGATTGACTGTTCTTGCTCTTTGTCAGGGAAGGGCAAAAAGCGTCGGTTTAATTTGCATCAATGAATAATTAGTTTGGACATTCAGGAAGTCTTCCTTATTATGAGGATGGATAGCAAAGCTCTCAAATGAGTCACCTAGGGAGACTAAGGACACCTAGGGAGTAAAGCCTCCTTGGAGGGTCCCAGCAAAATTTGAGACATCTGAATTTTGACCTACCACCAGTCAGAAATACGCATAAATCTTACAATCACTGGTGCAGCATAAACATCTACAACCCCTGGTGCAAACATGTGCAGAAGAAGGAGGCCAGAACAGTGAGGAATAAAAGGTAGAGAAATTACAGTACAGGCAAGGCCATAAGACAAAAAGAAAAAAAAGAGAAAAAAGAAAAAACAGCAAAAGGCTTGAGGAGAATTACTGTTGAGAGTTATTCAGACATAATTCTAAAACAGTGACCTTTGTGTATGGACCATGTAAGGCTTTAAACTTCTAGACGTTCTTCTGAAGTGAATCCCCACATCTGTACAAATCCTCCGAGTCTACAAGCCAAAGGTCCTGATCTGTGACACAAAGTCCACTAATGTTTCCCAATCTGCTTCAAAGCACTCTGATAAAAATGTAGTATAAATCCAGCTTGCCATCTTTTACCTTGAGGTGACAGAGTGCAGCTGCCGGGGCACCAGTCATAACCCACGCAGTGAACTGTCCACCTACAGCTATGTCCATACCCACTGCAAAGCCAGCACCTGCTGCTGCTAGTATCTGTATACAAAAATGGGGCAAGGGCTGGAGGAAAATATTTTCATCATCACACAAGCGGCCTGACACAGAGCCAAACTTGCCCCAACTCCCACCACCATCAAGGACTCAGGCTTATTCTCCATTAATGATGGGGATACTAGAGCAAACCCTTGAGACATCTATGAAACATTCATCAGTGGTTGATGAGACTTCAGGAAATTGCTGCTACAATGCTTGTGCTCATCCTAATAAGGCCTTGGAGGTGGGTGCTACATGGAAATCTGATTTATTTTCATGGCATGTTCATGCCAGCAAGACTTGCTGATTTAAGGCATAACAGGTAGGGCAGGTAGCAAAAAACAGGATCCAGGAATCTCATAGGTAGGAAACAGAGCTGGAACCACAATCACTTTGGAACTTCACATACATTTCCATCAATGATCTGGTGAGGATGAGGAGGAACCAAGTTCATTTGGTCCAATCAAAGACCAGCATCTACAGCTCTTTAAAGGAGCCCCAGCAGGGACAGACTAAGAGGTGCCTTGAGAAAGCTAGTCTTTCCTTCTGGCTTCCTCAGTACTTCCATATATACCCAGGGCATCTTCCATGTCAACAGGTCCTTGCAGATGGATCCTTCAGTGGCAACCACTGAGCTCCACAAAACTCAAACCTGACCATTCATGGTGAAAGAGACACACAGTCACAAAAACAACTCTTTCCCCTGTGAAATGTTTTCTCATCTCACAGATTTGCATCAGCAGTCACAGACCATGGTAGTGAGACCCTCCATGGTATGAATACTAAAACCGACTGCATATGAAGGGGAGTGATGAATTCCAAGGGGCACATGCACATTATGGCTGAGACCCCACAACGCATGTCACTTATGATTGTATTAGGTATAGGCTTCTATTTCTAGAGCAATGTAGGCTGCTGCAGCCATGGACTTTCCTCTGCTTTCATCCCCAGAAGGGATATCAAGAGGGAAAAGGCAGGGGCAGGGATCATAATGCAAAAAATCAGGTTGTCACATTTTTTGGGTAATTTTAGTTTATAGATTTATCTTGTCCCTAAGGCCCTTCAGCAGGATTGGACAATACAGAGAGTATCTGCCCTTTCATTTCAGCAGAGATGCAACCTATCTCCTCCTTTCCCTTTTTCCCCTTTTATCCCAAGAGCTCCCAGCAGTAGGAAGTAATTTTAACAGATCAACACAATGCATCCTTCAACAGATCAAGTTCTGGAAGCCATTTTTGCTTTATTGATTTAACATGTGCCTGTTACAGCCTTGACGCAGGGGCTATTTGCAGCATAAGGAATGACAATACAATTGCCTATACAGCACCACAGCAAAGTAGCCAGTCTTGCATCTCTGTGACCGGTTCCAAGAGGGGTGACAGCTGTTTTATGATGTGGCTTCCTGCAGGAGTTGGGGACTGGCTTTGGTGACCAAGGAGGTCTTTTCTGGTCCTTTGTCCTCTCTTTCTCTGTCATGAGTCCAGAACAGAGGATCATGAATTTTCTAAGCAGTACTTACAGTCATACATGGACACAGAACAGCTTTCATTGTGACTCTAAAAGGAAACAAAAATAAATCAGTGCTCTTCAGTGAATCTGAAATTTTGCCCTGATTGCCAGACTTTTTCTGTTAAATATTTCCAGGACAATTTTATTAAACAGGAAGAACCCCAAACTTGTCTCTGAGCAACCTTCCTGTCATACCCCTGGGCCACCACTGGTTAAGGGATGAAAGCAAGCAATTTTGGGGATGCAGATCTACCCACCTCATTGAGGCAACAGCGGTCAACAGAGTTCAGCCTGCCCACCAACCCCATCTACCCATGCAGCAGTAACCCTTCAAGGGAGAGCAGACGCTCCTGTAAACCCATCACCACAAGAGCAGATGGGATCGATGACACCTACCAGGCCAGGCAGACACTGCTGTGGGTAACCTAAGTGCAGGAAGCACACAGAACACCCAAGCAGGTCACCCTGGGGTGACTTGACAAACAAATCATGTCAACAAGAAGCAAAACTAGCATCAGAGCAAACCTTGAACAGCACTTGTACAGCTGTATCGTCGCACCCAGTGAGGGTAGGAATGATCTCTCTTGGCTTGAGATGTCCCCAGCAAAGCTAATCTCCCTTGCTTAGTCACCAGAGAAACGGTCCTTGTCCTGTTATCCTAAAGTAGACACTTGCCTAAAAGAACCGGGATTTATAGTAGTCTCCACTGTCTATGAAAGGATCCAAGGGCAACCAACTCAGTTATCTCTGCCTACACTTAATCACCTGAATCCCATCTGGAGTGGCAGTACGGTTCTGCTTCTCTCGCAGTTTAAAAGGTCTATATAATCTCTGAGAGTACTAGCAATAGTTGTTAGTATTTGCTGATAACCCAGACATGTATTATTTACTCCAAACGTCAATACGGTCTGTTTGTTTTTCCTTGTGCAGGACTCTTTTTAATCTTTGTTTTGACCTTAAAAGACCTGCTAGTGTTAGTCCATGAAATCAGCTTAACAACTTTCCTGTCCTTTCACTTCTGGTTTACGAAAATAATTTCCCCACTGGTTCCACTTTCCTCCTTCATCTCTGCAATTTCTCATTTGTTGTTGTTGTTATTGGTTATTTCCGTCTCTCACCCTGGTCCCTAGCAGTTCCGGTTCCCTGCAGAGAAATTACAGATTGCTGTAATAATTAGTTTGTAGTGTTATCAGCTTCTGTCCCTCTAATAGCTATCAGAATAAAGCTGTCACCCAGCACTGACCGTCTCATGTAATCAGAATAATACAAAAATAACCTTCCCCAGAGCTGGCAGTGTTTTTCTTGCTTTGCTTCCTTAATTGTGTTTGTTAATCAGAAAACAATTAATTTTCCTGTTTCCACTTCTGCAGCTTCATTTTTTCCCTCCAAAATGAATTTAAGATTGGACATCCTGCTCCTATACGTTTGTCTGCTTCCTATCACTTTCCTGCTGACGAAACATGTATCAATCTTGGGGGAAGGAACTGCAAAATTTTGATCAAGTTTATTTTTTTGCTTGTTTTTACAGATTATCCTGAAATATCTCTGGCAAATAGTATCATCACTGTTTGTGAATTGTCCCCCACAGCTGCGAGGACAGCCCACAGATGCTCCAGCACTGAAAGAGCTGAAGTTCCCCCTGCTACGAAACACACTGCAGAGGGAATAACTCAGAGGTACTGAGTAATAGCTCCTCATCGCAGCCACAGGGGTGCAAGCACTTTTTAGGGCTTTCTCACAAATCTCTGGTGAGATAGATGCTTGGAAACACTGGTCGGGGACCATTCTGGGAACAGGACCACAGGAATTCCCCAGTCCAAAACAGCCAGGCTGCACAGCTTGGCTCTCAGATGTGAGGCATATTTCAGCAAACCACTTATGATCAATCCACCAAGTGAAACATCAGGAGGGATTGCGTCAAATTCAAAGTAGCTGCAATCAACTGATAGACAAATTATTATTCAATGCCGCAATTATCCACTTGGTTGCAGCTATAACCACATCCAGTTTTAAAAGTCAATATCACTTTGTCCTGGTGCTAGACCTGATAGCAAAGAGAAAGATAGGGCAGTAAAGAAGATGGTCAGAGAAAGAAAAAAGGAAGAAATTAATAGGGACAGGCGAGATACAGGCAAGCTGCTGCTTAGGCAACGGCAACAGACTGCATGTATAGAGGGTGGAGTAGCAATGTTTCCGAAAGAGGCTTGAACGTTATGAGTGCTATCACAAATCACAGGATCAGTGTCTACAAGACATGGGCTGAAATCTTTCCTCTCTAGTCGGTGTAAGGAAGGCTTCAGCTAGAGCTGTGCTGCTCCCGAAAAATGCAGGGTAATTGGAGAGTCTGGAATAGGGTTACAAGAGTGTGCAAAGGCCTAGAAAGTAGATCCTGCTGGGAAAGTCAGTGCTGATTAGCATAAAGGAGACAAGGCTGAGAGGGGATTAGATAGCAGTCTTCACATATGCAAAAAGATACTGCAAAAATGAAAGGCAACAGACTGTTCCCCATGCCTACTATGAACAGGGACTCTCCATGAAGGACAGGATAAGGAGATTAAATAGCAAAGAGAGAAATGTAGGGCAGTCATTAGGAAAATATCTAATGGTCAAGACAATGCCTTCTGCAGGTACAGAGATATTGTGACTGGAGGCTGGTGAAAACAGGTTATTGGTCCATCCGTAAGACAGCCCCAGGCAGGACGGACCCTGTGCTGTGTCAGAGGGATGGACAGGATGAAAAGCCTTTGTTTGTCTTGGTCCTCCTTAAGCTTCTGCTGGCTGCCATTGATAAGGAAGCCTGTAACCTGTAACTTGCAACAGATGATGTGGCCTTCAAGATGCGGTGGTCATCTGTAAAGAAAACATGAAGATGTGGATAACTGTGGCACAGCCCAATAGAAAGAGTGAAGAGGGCTGGAGACATTAAACTAACCGAGCAGTAACTACTCAACACTGAATGTATACATCTCTTGCATTTTGCTGTGAAGTTGGCACGATATTTCTCAGATCAGCAGCAGACTCATTCAAACTCCTCCCTACCCAACAAAAGGCTCTAGTTTTGGAGGCTACTTGCCCTCAAAAGTGCTCCCTGCAAACTGCAATATTTGCACTGCCTGATCTCATGCCATGGCCTGTTGTGAAGTTCAGGGTGCCTGCACACTGAAAATATATAGGGGAAGCAACTGCCCAAGACCAAAGGTGGCAATGCACTATGAATTTACACTGTTCCTTCATTTTACCAGAGGAAACCAGGGCACAGAGAAGCTGCCTGAATTGTTCCAGTACAAAAAGAAAGTTGCTGGGGAGTCAGGAATGCACGCCTTAACTATCTACTCTTACTTCTGTGCTTTCATGCCAAAGCATGCTGACAAGGAACATGAAAATGCATGTTTCCTCCTTTCTTTCTGCAGTACTCCATTTTTCACAAGTAGGACAGGCATCTGTCCAGAGAGGAAGAGGAAGCCAATGCCACCGAGGAAATCCATCCTTCACACAATGTCTTCCTATGCACTTTTCCTGTAGGCCAGCTGAATGTTGCTTCCCTGTGTCATTCCTCCCAGTTTCTCTTGGAAGCCACTCTAAATCACCTTCCCTGCTCATTATTTTCTAGCACCACAGTCTCAGGGCAAAGATAACATCCCGGAAATAAGCTTCAGGTTGTAATTACAATATATATTGGTTTATAAATTCAATTGTTTAGCAGGGCAGTCGGCAGTCAAAATTCGTGGGAAAAGAAGGAAAGGAATCAGATTGGAAATCAGGTGGAACAAAGGAGGCTTGGAACAGAAACACAAAGGAAAAAAGATGATCAAGACAACAATAGAAAGATATCAGGCATGGTCATTTTAATGCTGAGGTCAAATTCAGTCTGGACTATACTTTTCTGATTGTGGAAACTGAATGTTTTTTAAAAGTTGATTTGGTATTGAAACCAAAAAGTTCTCAGGATTTAGATACGCAATTCCCCACCTCTACCCTTTCAAAAAATTAAGATGCAGTTTTTTTGGGGGGTTGTGGAAGTTTTTTCCCCATCAGCTTTAATCTGGAGACTACAGAGCCAATTTTTCTCAGCCTAGGGTACCCAATGAAATGAGATGGTCTTATACTAGAGAAAAGCAGCTTTTCTTTTCCTTTTTTGTTTTGTTTTATTTTGGGTTTTTTTTTTTTAAGAGATGTGATGAGATCATGTAGTCTGAACGGACATCTATCTTCTCTCCTTGGTTGAGAAATCTGTAACCCAGCAGGACAAGCCAAGATGAGCTAGATGCCATGGCTGGCTGACCAATCTTAGTCTCCCAGTGAGGGAGATGGATTCAGAAGATGGATTTACACTAACAGTAACACGAGCCTGTTTGCAGTCTGTGTGTATCTGTGATAGCTGGATCTTGGCAACTGGTTGGATAAGTTGCATCAAATCCTTAGGGGAAAGTGCTTGTGAGCTGCTGTATCCACTGGAAGATGCTGTGTAAGCCT
The DNA here is from genome assembly GCF_036417845.1 of Apteryx mantelli. Lineage (NCBI taxonomy): Eukaryota > Metazoa > Chordata > Aves > Apterygiformes > Apterygidae > Apteryx > Apteryx mantelli. Next base: position 219,150,363 of record NC_089978.1, on the reverse strand, counting down.
ACAGGAATCATCTGTAAATGGCTAAAACAAGTCAAATCTCCCATTCAGTGTCTAGTTGGAAGAAGAGGAGTTTTGTGCTAGTTCTGCCCTTCCTCTCAGTGATCTGACTTATAAAGAAGTGGCATCTACAAGCTTATCCCCTCCATCATCTTCCTGGGTTGTAGCTTTCACCACATCCTTTGACTGCCACAGAATAACCTCTGAGAACTTGGACGCCAATCCCCATTTTATTTTGATATACCTTTGGACACTAATCCCCATCTATACCTAACAAAAATGAAATGCCTTTCAGTCACTGCTTAGGGCCCATGGAGGAAACTTTTGTCAGGATATTTAAACTTTGCTATTCACAGAATGGTTAAGGTTGGAAGGAACCTCTGGAGACCATCTCATCCAACCCCCCGCCCAAAGCACGTCAGCTAGAGCAGGCTGCCCAGGACCACGTCCAGTCGGGTTTTGAATGTCATCAACAATGGAGACCCCTCAATCTCTTTGGGCAGCCTATTCCAGTGCTTGACCACCTTCACTGTTAAAAGGTTTTTCTTATGTTTAAACAATATTTCCTGAATTTCAGTTTGTGCCCATTGCATCTTGTCTTGTTGCTGGGCACCACTGAAGAGTCTGGCTTCATCTTCTTTATGGCCATCAGGTATTTATACACACTGATACGATCCTCCTCAGTCTTCACTTCTCCAGGCTGAACAGTCCCGGCTCTCTCAGCTTCTCCTTGTATGAGATATGCTCCAGTCCCTTAGTCACCTTTGTGGCCCTTCGCTGGACTCACTCCAGGAGGTCCTTGTCTCTCACTGGACCCAGCACTCCAGATATGATCTCCCTAGGGTTGAGTAGAGGGGAAGGGTCACCTCCCTTGACCTGTTGGCAACGCTCTGCCTAATGCAGCCCAGGATACCATTGGCTGCCTTTGCTGCCAGGGTGCATTGCTGACTCATGGTCAACTTGAGGTTCACCAGCACCCCTACACCCTTCTCTGCAAACCTGCTTTCCAGTCAGTTGGACCCCAGCCTGTACTGGTTCACAAGGTTATTCCTCCCCAGGTAAAAAGCTGCTTCATTTGCTTTTACCTGTAGTAACATACACTACTGAGCTAATCGCTAAGGTGTTCCCAACACAGACTACCACTGGGACCCACTGGAGGGCTAGTTTTTATTTCTCCATCTGTGCGCAATATGCAGAGCAAAGCCAGAATGGAGCTGCCATGGACAACACAGTCTGTGCAGTAAAACAAGCCACCTATGAACTGTAGCTTGCATGTTACTTCCAGGCCCTGTTCTGAACCTCTGCGTGCTCAGAGGAAAGAGATATTAAAATATTTGAGGTTGAGCTACAGAAACTTTTTTTTTTTTAGCTCTGGAGGAACAGACTTGCAGACCAAGTGCAGGCCAAGATCTCAGCTCCCATACTAACGTGAAATATTTATTTACTGCTACATTGCTGCAGAAGCTGAACTTTTTTGTCTAGTGATGTTGCAAAGAACTAGCTAATATGCTGCAAACACAGAAGTTTCTGATAGCTCCAAGCATTTTAGAAGACATTACTGCTGCAAGCCCTGCTATCTTGCCTTAACTATTGTATTTAAGTCTCCTTGAGGAGTGACCTTTGTCAAGGGAGAGTCTAAAGGAAAAGGCATGGAACTGATTTTAAATTTTCTCTTCAGTGTTTACAGTCCAAACATAGCAACTGTAGGAGGCATATGAAAATGCCTCTGAATTTTAATCTGCCAGACTCTGGAAAAGCCTCATGCTTACGTTCAAAACACTAATCCTGTGCTAATTTGCATGCAAGCTCTCTTCCAGTCTTTCTGTGTATTTTGTGTATGCACAGTCGCACAGTGGTGACTCAGCCAGCAGGCATGGATGCCTCTGCTCTCTGGCAGATGGCACCGAAACCTCCCAGTCCCATGGCAGAAATCAGGATCTTCAAGCCAACAATAGGTCTTTCCTGAGGGACTGGAGAATCATATTTCTCTTCTTGCGATAAACCTAGATCTTAAACCAAAGTGAAGCAACCCTCACTTCTAATCTGGCCCCTCGCACATCAGCAAACGATCAGATTTTACCTAGATGCTTTGAGTTGGAAACCTTCAAGTGACCCAGACACAAGGTGCTTTACACCTTGTGCAGTGACTGAGAGAATATCTTCACCCAGTTTATCCGTACCACAGAGTAAGGGAGAAATCATCTATTATACCAATTCATGCATCTGGAAAAAATGGGCAAAGCTTCAGGGTCCGCAAACCCTCCCTCAGATGTTTCTGAGCAATTAAAAAGACCAGGCACGGATGAAATCCCCAATGCTACGAGCAGAGTCCTCCCCACTAGGGGATTCTGCTCCTTTTCTCTCCACTGGTTGAGAGAGGGGAACAAAGTGACAAAGCAGGCATGGCAAAAAGATGCTCTCTTGTCTTGGGTAACAACACATCCTCAGAAGCAGAAGAGTTAGTAGGATGGCCAGATAACAGTTAATGGCTCTTGAGCATTTTATGAAATAATTATTTTTCCTCCTGGGTTTGTTCCCAGTATCCTGCTGACTACATCATACCATGGCAGTTGCAGCTGGCAATAACTGCTCCACTTGCAGCGAATCTTGGAAGACATCAAGAGCTGAAGTCTTTGGATGGCAAACTGGAAGGAGGAGGAGGCAATTCTGAGCAGCCTGCTTGTGCCATAGTTGCTTCGGGGTATAAAGCAGAGTCTCCTCCAGAAACACTGATCTAGCACCTTTCACCAGTCCTCAACGATTTAACCAAGCAATTCCACTTGAGGAAACTTCAATCCTGAGCAAGTCATATGCCTTCTTTATAGCAATTGCCTTAAATTGCAGATGTTCATCACAGCTCATTTATATCTCATTCAGCTCGACTAATTGCCAAAGGCTGCAGAAGAGCTTGAATTTCAACCATATGCCAGACCATCATGACCAACACACAACTCTCATACCACCTGGAAAAGTCACTAATGGTTTGGTCTTGACACACGTTCCTGTATTTCTTGAGTGCCTCATCTGACCTCACTGTTACAAACACACAGTAGCAAAATGCTGATGACTTTGAGAGACCTCAGCCTCACTCATCTCAGCAGGGAGAAGACTCAAAGCCTTGGTAGACTCACATCTCATCCATGCTACAGCTTCTCTGTCAGTTTCTGGTGCTGCCACCCTGCATCACAATATTCTGGAGGTGTCTATCAATGAGATGGATGGTTCTTCTTCCAGGTCTATTGCAAATATATGCCTGAGAGCAGACTGTGTCCAGCCACCAGAGCTCTCCAGAGGAGGGAGACCTTAGCCTGGATTCAAGTCATTTCAAGTCATGCTGCAGCCAAATCCTGCAACAGCTCTCCATAAACTCAAGGCAGAGGTTTCAAGCCTAAGTTGCAGTCTGTCAACAACCACAATATGGAGAGAAAGCACCTGTTCATGAACTCTGTATAATAATGCTAGTCTGAGTGTCCAATGCAGGGGTCTCTAATTTGCTCAGTGTCTCAGTTTCCCCATCTTTTAAATGAGGCAGGTATCTTTTTTTTTTTTTCCTCCAAACCAAGGTCTGCAGGGCTTAACTATTGTCTGAGATACTCAGCCCTACAGCAGCTTTGGATTAAACAGCCCTTTGCTCCAGCAGTCCTCTCAGTCTTGACAGTAGCAGGGTAACCTGGAAGCATTTCCTCCTTCTAATCCTCTCTGGCTTTTCCCTCTCCTTATCAAAAACAAGCAATGTTGTTCTGCTTTGTATAGAAGCATCTCCCAAAGGACTGAACCACACGCAGCTCGCAAACTCTAGAGCTCCATGGGATTGCTAGGCAGCATCCGCCTGCGACACAGCCCTTCAGACCATATAGTCCCTTGTGGCTCTTCCCTGGCCCCCAGATCACACTCTTCCATGCTCTGGTTTTGATCTCTTGCAGATTTGCAGAGCCAGACACTGGGGGCAATAGATTACATCTATCACATACGCTCAAACATTCCAGTTCTCTAAAAGCGCCAGGATGCCAGCTAAAGTACACACCTTTTCTCCAACACCCACTTACGCCACTCCCCCCAAAAAACGCAAACACTGAATCAATGTTAATTAAAAGTAAATTGGGTTTGAAAAAGAAGGAAGACATCTGCATATGATCTTGTTTTATTATTACAATTAGGCAAATGAGGTTTTCTAGCAAACTTGAAATAAATTTGGGAGAATTTATGCCAGCATTAGGACACACATAACAAAAAGCTGTTAGCAGGTTTATTGCAGCAAAGCAAATCCATTTAGTGCTTTGCTGGGAGAGGAATGGGTGAGTGAAGTGCTGCTGTCTTCAGGCATTTACAGCCCTAAAAGTCCCTTTGCAAAGCTGGATTTGGTTTGGGAAGATGAGTTCACTTCTGTTTTGCTATGATCATGGTTCTTCAGAAGAGAAGGGTGGTCCAGATTCCAACAGCCTAAATTCCCTGTTCGTTAGAGCCTAGGTGATGGCAAACTCAGCTGTTTGGACAGCCGAAGGAAAGTACTGCAGAGGGAGCTATTGAGAGCCAGCCCATAAGGAATGCCAGACATAAGGACTTGTTGGGAAATGAGTCAAGTTAAATGAGGGCTTCAGATGTTTACAGGAAACTCGTGTTATTCTGTGAAATTGTCCCTGAAGGGCTGGAAACTTGCAAACACTGTTAAGATTTTAAAGAAACAGCATCTCCCAGCCAAAACTCATGCATGCACACACACGAACACAAATAGAGCACACAAGAAACTCAAAATTAAACCCAGAGACAAACTCCAGATATTTGAATGTTCTCTGCATAAATGACTCTTAAAACCCTCTTAAATTTTATTAGAAATAAACTCCCTGCAGTAACATTTGTATTTGTCCTTTTTTGAGGACATCCTGCCGAACACACAGCCGGGACCACCCTGAGCTCCAGGGTGGCATCGAAGACCTTGGAGAACTGTCAAGTTGCCCAGGACAGTCTGTGGTGGGAGGCTACTCTCATTGCACAAGCCACCAGAGCCATTGAACAAGCAGGTGTCAGGGGTTAACAGGAGCCAGGCATCCTGCCTGTGTCTGCTTCATGTCAGGGAGGCTGCCTTTGCTTTGTCAAAGCCGGGATCTTTATTCGTATTGATATCTGGAATGAGCCTGCGTGCCAAGGGATTTAGCGAAGGAGGGAAGCACTGGGAGCATACATTTCCTGCTTGATCTGACAGCAACGGCTACACGATTCTGCATTACCCTGCTCCCCTGACGGGCTGCCCCAGCATCTGGCCGGATGCTTTCTCTGGAGCTCTGCGGTCATCTCCAGAGTTGGCCTTTTCCCTGCGAGGCAGCAAAACGATCCAAAACAGATACTGACGTCAAAACCTGGCCAAGTCATTTCCTAGGGCTGTGTTCAGACCATGCTGAAAGGTGCAGCTGGCACTAGCTATAGTCAGTGATTTTAAGGAATGATGGGGGGTGGGGGTGAAAACCAAAGCTGTGCAACCACGGCTTCCTCCACAGCCAGTGGAGAGTGGTTAACACCATGCTGAGAGCCCTGTCTCTCTGTGTTGCCAATGAGTGGGACTTTCACTGCTCTTTGTACCCCAACCCTACAATAGGCTTCTAAATGGAGCGACCATTTTTGGTGTGTTTATACCATAAAATCTGTAGCCTGGAATCAATCAAATTTTGGTTTTTACCTTGTAGAACACCAAGCATCAGGGGCCTGATGTTTTTCTGGGCTGTGGTGCTAGCGCACTAAATGCCTAAGACACAACATTGCCTTCCTCTTCCATTCCACTGCATGTAGCACATCTTCAGCCTCCATCACATCTGATCCTGGGAACCCCTAACACTCAGCTGAGACTCGTCTGTGGCTCCAGCAAGAGGTGGTGAAAAGCCTGTGCTGTGTGGAAAGATGGATCTGCATGGAACTTTTGACAGAAACCAGGCCTACATTTGTTGCCAAATTTGGACGGACTTTGACATTAATAAAGCCTATAGGGTAGATCTGGATCTGGGTTGGGGAGCCATATGAGGAAGAAAGTCTTTTGCTGAGAAACAACCTAAACAAAATGTTTAAAAATTAAAGAAACACAGAAACTTTACAAAACCAAACAAATCAGCTACTTGTAAAAATAATTGTCCAGGCAGTCTTCTCCAGCCCACTTACACCAGTCCTTCCCGCTATGACTTGCAGGGCAAATAGCCTAAAGAACCAGAGCAGAAAACGCAGTTCAGGATGCTCCGTCAGTGTTGTCTCTACTAACATCTTTGTCATTTGAGGTGATCATGGATATTCTGCTCTTCATTTTTTCCAGGTTGGGTTTCACCCCAGCTAATACAGAGTATGTGACCCATTTCAGATGTAGACCTGAAGTGAATGATGCCCTGGGTGTGCCTGTTTCTCTCCACAGACTATAAAGGGGGTCTAGGCTTCAATGTGTGCAGCTAAATGCCTTTTTGGGGCCAGATGAATCGAAATAGAGAGGCTGAGCAATTCAATGGATGTGAGACAAGCCCATATCCCGTGTCTAGCTCTTGCTGTCATTTGCTGAGTGAACTTCAGGGACTCATTTTATTTCCGCCTCTCTTTCTCCCCCAAGCCTTAGAATATCTCTTCTTCAGCAGAATTAGAAGTTCCCCAGGACTGCCTACTAAATGTGTGTACTATCCAGGGCAAATAAGGTGAAGGCAGATAGAAGGACAGAAAAAGTTTGGGAAGGATACAGGCATGTTTTGTCATGGGAGATGAAATGAAAATACTCAGAATGGCACTGAAGAAAAAAATCATTAAAGGAAGAGAGTTTTAAACTCAGCTCAGCTGCAGTCGTGAAACCTTGAGCCATGCTTGAAAGAATGTGAGCAGTCTGCAGTTAAGTAATAGCAAGTTCTGGGATTTTCTATCCATTACTTCAATTAAGCTTTATACTGCATCACATATATGTGTCTGTGAGTGCAAAAGACTTTTATTCTGCAAATAACACAAGATGCACATCATTAACATTTTTCCCACTGTCCACAACGCAGAAGTGGACAGGAGAAGTATTGCATCTCAGACAAACATTGCTGTTAAACCATTCCTGGCCTAGCTAGATGCCCGAAAAAGGGGCAGCATCACTATATGGTCATGACTGTGCAGCAGGAAGGGATCATGCTAGTCAGTGCTGCAAGGTCTACAAGTATTTGTGATGCCTACATAACCCACCCACATGTTTTTGCTGACCATGTTAAGAGACGAAGTGCCTTGATGGGGCAACACAACATCCTGCTTCTAAGTCCAAAGTTGTCATAGTCAGCTAGCGTAAAATGGTGCTGTCTGTAATAGTAAATACGGCCAAGACACAGGGCCAAACACTGACCACGAGTGGTCCACACTGAACTGCTGGCATGGGTCCTGCCATGGCTTTGGTTATGTCTCCATTCTGACTTCCAGGGAGAGCTCCCGGACAGCAGACCTATGGGAAGGCCACAACATGGAACTTTTGCTTCCCCTTTCCACCCAAACTGAGTCCATGGGCAGAGAAAATGTCAAAGGAGCCTTACTCTTTAACCTAAGGACACAGGAGCCCTAATTTTCTGGGGTTTGGTCATTTAAGAGTGAAACTATGCCCTGCCAACCAGCAGCGGCTTCATGGCTAAGGGAGTTTGCCACAGCCTTAAAAAAGAAGAATAAAAAGTGCTGGTTTGTTTAGAATTTTGGAGAAAAAAAAAAACAACATTTTTCTGTCATTTTGACAAGGTCACATGACAGAGGCCCCTGAAAAATATTTACAAAGTTGCAGCTAGCAAACCTTCTGAGTGGTGAAGCCATAGCAACCTGTGCCAGAGACCAAAGGGTATGATCAATGTTTGCAATTAAAATCTCTTTTGTTTTGCACTATTCGCATGCAGCGACCCTTGCATTTTGGTCAACAGAGCGTATGCCATGTAGCGCTCAGCTCAGGCTTTGTTCTCTGCCTTGTTCATTCTCCTAAAGCAGGAAACAAGAGCCATCCCAGCCAGCATATTGTCTGAACCCTGCTTGCTATTGTTTGCAGCCACAGCAGTGAACACAAGGTTCCCCCGCCTTTATTTTTTAATTCCCCACAACACACCCTTCAAGATGAAATTAGCAATGTATACTCTAATTGTGTTTTCAGAGTCATAACAATGCAAGCACATGGCGAGAACAATGCAGCAACTCATTATTAAAGAAAAAATAATTAAAATCTCAACAGAAATAATACTTCAGTTGTAAGAAGAAAAAAATAGCCACATGAAGAGTTTGCGCTTCTATTTATTTCCCAGCCAGCTTTCTGTAGCAGCTTCTCCTAATAACAGGTTGGTTTGATTTAAACACAAACGAGCAAGTATTCTGTTTTTTTAGCAGCGTATCTGCAAAAGCCACAAGGAAACTATATTAAGCATATCCTCAGCTTGTAGCAAACTCGCCCCAGTTAACTTTACAATGTGGGAACCATAATCACAATAGTTTTATGCGATGATCCACCCTTCCTCTCCCACATCCCATGGGGAAGTAAGGACCTTCAGCACTACGGAGCAACCCTCCGTCATTTTTGAACCACATGATGTGGTAGAAATGCAAAGCTATTATCACCTAGCAAATGTATCATCCTCCTGGAATAGAGTAAAAAGAAAGAAGAGTCCAGGGAATTAGGGACGAATCAGCTTAACTTCAACGCTCAGAAAAATCTCGTAACGAACAATCAAGCAATCTGTCTCTCAGCACCTAGAAAATGAGAAGGGGATAAGTAGCATCCGGCCTCAATTTCCCGAGAACAAATCACATCCACCCAACCTAATTTCCTTCGGTGACAGTGTGATGGTTCTTGTGGGTCAGGGGAGCAGCAGCAGATGTAAGGCAGCTTGACTTTAGTAAAGCTCCTGATGTGCTCCCGCAACATCCCCTCCACCAGCAAATGCCTTGATCACCCTAAGCTGGCAACTGATCTGACCAAAAATCAGACGGATAATTGGGTCTGGTTGGTGAAGGCCCCTCTGGGGTCCCTCTCTACCACATTTCAGCTTGGCAGGTCCTTCAGGGAGGTGCCAAAGGAGAGCAGAAAGGGAGCTTTCTACTTCTTACTACCTCCAATCATTGCTAACGGGAGATGGTTACGCTTGTCCTATGAAAGCTTGTGAAACACATCTGGAGGGTGCTGGCGTAGGCAAATGCTTTATTCCACACCTGGCAGTTAGAGCTCTTAAGAAAGGTGAAAACTGGATAGCACTTAACTTAAAATGGGTCGCGGCCACATCTACTCCCAATAAAATGCTCCCAAATCAAGGCTAACCCCTATTCAGACACTCTCAGGCCTTTCTGTTGAAGCTACAGGATCAAGCTGCAGAGACCAGGTAGGCCAAGCACAGCAGACAAGTGCTCAGGAGCCTGAAGCTCCAGCCTGGTGTTTGCTGTCCCTTGGTGGAAAGCAGCAGAACTGATCCCGGCTGGCTGCTAGATGGGAAAAGCAGGAAGACTCATATCACAGCCTAGAAATGCAATGCAGACTTCTGTGAGTTTCTCCGACCCTGCACATCAACCTTGGAACTGATGGAGAAAAATCACTGCTGGATTTGGAAAAAAAAACCAAAAAACTTTCACATCTGGCTTCAAGACACATTTAAAAATAAAATATCAACCCCCAGACAGTGAGATTGAAGTAAAATAGCAACTCCCTTCCCTCCTGCACTTGAATTTGGAGCTATTGATGGCTTAAAGACCTTGTCTTAATTTTCTCCATGACTAATCTATTCAGTTTTCACTTAAGGAACCCTCAATGGTATAATGAGACAGCTGTTGCCTTCCATCCCGCCCCCAACTCCCCCAACTAGGAAATTAAATTTAAAACCACTGATTTAAATAGGCCTGGCACTGTCTCATCTCCTCTTGAGTCGCTCTGGGAATGTCTTACCCATAAGTGCAGGTGTCAGGTCAATCAGAATTCACCCAGCTCTTTGGGTCTGTCTGAGTTGGTAGTTTGTAAGGAAATGGAGATATAAAACTCCTAGATCCTCCCTCCTGAGTGCTGTGTTTTGGGTTGGGTTCCTCTTTACAAGCGGTAGACTGGCTTGTGCTGGGATTTTGAGATCGATTGTGGGATGCTGGAGTTTGAATCTGCCTTGGGCTTCCTGGGGGTAAGTCAATTAGTCATTGGTACGTTATATGGGATTTGAAGTGTGAATACCATGTACCGTCCTGGAGAAAGGTGAAGGCTGAGACACAGGCATGATCTAGGCGGTACTGGGAGGCAGCTCCTGCCTCACTACGCTGAGCTTTACAGATCCTTTTTGCATCTCGCTGTGTATTACACCCAAACCCAGACCCTAATACAGCACCTGGGGGCATTTTTCTTAAGCAATGTGGTAGAGCCCTCGTTCCCGTCTGGGTCAAACACCTTGTGCTGCTCTTTTCCCTTATATACAGCAGGGGTGTAAGTACTGGCATCCCTACCAGTATGATGTGAGGGTAAAAGTCCACTGGAGTCATGTACTGTCCAGTAAGTGCAGGAGAAGCAAGCACATGTATAAGGAAGGTTTTACTTGTTGTGAAAGGTCTCTATGTGGCCCTGGGTAGACTGTTCCCTCTCTCCTGACCTGTTTCTCTCCTTTGCTGGACAAGACAATAGTGAAGACAAAGCCGTGGTAACACCTACTAGTGGGAGATGGGTTTTATCTGTGAACCCAGGGGTTGAGGAGTAAAATAAAGTAAGAGTGCAAGGTACTAGCTGGGAGTCATGAAATCATCTGTCCTTAGTTCCTCCAAGACGCTGTGGACCAAAAGCTTGTGCTTTGCTGTTTTTTCTCAAGGCCTCCACAGTGGGATGTACAGGTTAAGAGCAGAGACCCTCACTCTCAAGGCCAGCAGACAGAGGATACAAAAGCCATCCTCACCTCAAGGCTGGTGAGAGCTGCCCTCAGAAAAGCAGTCTAGTCAAATGTGCCTTGGCAATTGCTCCCCTAATGATTCTGAAATTAGTAGCTTCAGACAGAAAATGATAGGCATTTTAATGCAGCATGGGGAAAATATTCCTCTGCTTATTGCTTCTGCACTCTGATTAGGAAAAAATCATATGCACAATACCACAGTTTCTGCAGACCTCACCTTCTACATGAGCAATATGTGTTTTACACTCTCACCCTGGTTCCTTCTTTCATGTTGCTCACCTCTCTTCCCCATCCATTTCTCTGCTTTCTCTCATTTATCTTTTACTCCCTTTGATCTCTCTGCACAGTGTCTTGTAGTCTGTTTAGCTCACTTCTTGGCTTAGGTCAAATTAGCTCCATTAAAAAATCTTGTTTAAAGAAAATACACCACATGGGGAAATGACACTTTCACAGTCTGTCCCCAGCTTTCTGAGGGCTGACTGCAGAGCTTTTGTATCGGACTGCCGTACAGAAGAGCAACCATAACTAATTGATGTGACTGGATTTGCTGAGGGTGTGAAATCAAGCGTCATGAGCCCCATGACCATCAGGGATCATTGCCTTTGGGCAAGTAACAAGGGATCTTCTCATTGGGGTTAAGCTGCTAGGACCATCCCTGATCTGGTCTTACTCATCAGTCCCTTTTCTGTACATGCTGCACATCCGTTCATGTCCCATATTCACATATCCTTATCCCAAGAAGTCCAGAGCATCCACTGTAGTGTGCATAGAAGAGGCAAACAAGCATTCATTTTCACCTTTTCATGATAAGCTTATTCCCATTTTTTTCTCATGCCTGCATGATCCTTTACCTAAAGTATGTCCTCACCCTCACTCCTTGGGAGCCCTTTTGTGGTGTGTCTCCAATGAAAGTTCATATCCCCTCTCTGCACCTCAAGTGTTCCCTGGATCCTCCCAGTAACTTTAGCATCATCAGGAGCTGCTTCAGAGACATCAGGCAGCTGAATAGTCAGAAGTTTCACAAAAGAAGAAATGATGAAGAAAAAAAAATACCCCAATGACTTTGTTCACTTCCCAATGCATGGCATAAAGAAGGAACAGGTCAATATTAAAGAGCATCATGCAATGCAGCCATATAAACCACTGCAGCCATGACTCACCTGGAATGTCACCATGTCTGCAGAGAGAGGCAGGAGAAGTTCCGGGGAGAGTAAGGAGAATGATTAACAGCCTGGGAAAAATCTCCTGTAAATACAGGCTAGAAAATTGTACCTTGCCACATTATAAATGAGAGGAAAGGGCATGAACAAGAGGATATACGTAAAATGAGGAAGGTAGGCTAAGAGCTGCTGTTCTTTCTGTCTTGTACAAGAACGAGGGGGATATTCAATGCAGAGGAAATCTCTTGTCATCCAAAGTGTAATTAGACCGAGGAACTCATTTCCATATAATGTCAATGAGGCCAGGAACTCAGCCAGACCCAAAGATGGCTTGGGCATTCATAAGGACAACCAGAACATCTGAAGTTATAACAGCTAATGCTAAAAAAACTCTCAGGAGGGATCTAACATCTTATGTTTCATACTTTAAATTAATCTCTTAGGTATTAGGAGGATACCTCATTATGGAGCGACAAATTAATTTCCTCCTCTCTCCTGGAGCGTTCTGCCATCTCTTTCTGAAACTTCTGCCAGTGTCCACTGCCAGAAATGGTTGCAGTCTTAGGCAGATCCTGAGGTCACTGGTTATTGGGAGAATCCCCCTGTGACAGGGGAGAAGATGTCCCTAAACCAATTGTGCGTCCCATGGTCTAACTCACATGTGGAAGAGGGAAAGGGGGGACAGTATGAGGTGAGCCCTTCATAGAAAAGTGAAATATGCAGCTCCCATCCTCTGTGTTGTGTTTTTTTTTTTTTTCCTTGTCAGAGGGATAGTTACATGCCTGATTTCCCCATATGATGAACCCTTAGGGCTTGGTAAGACAGCAAGGAGGTGTCTATGTATCTTGCTCTGCATATAACCCACCACCTCACCTTGGTGACTCTGTGATCCACCCTGACTTGGGCGTCCAGGAGCTCACACTACCTCAGCCCTTCCAGGCACAGGGCAACACTGACAGTCTTCGCCTTTATTCTGCTTATGTTTTACCCTGTGACTGAGGTGATGACTAGGGTCCCCAAAATAATAGTGTGTATTAGTCTATGACCTCCCTTCCCTCAGTGGGAGGGAGCAGTCTGGGAGTAGGTGTTGGGCTGAGGTTTGCTGCTAGCTAATATTCCTTGGGTGATTTTGGATAGCAGAATATTCCCTGGGATCAAAGCAGCTGCTGCCGAGACTGCTCTTGTCTCACACATCTCTCTCTCCAGGTAACTTCCCCTGCCAAGCCCTGGGACTTCCTCCCCCACATTTTCTCTTGACAGTCTGCTGTCCAAGCGCTGTCTCCTCTTCGTGATGCAAAGAGGGTCTCTAAGAGCTACACCAAGGAGCACCAAGGAGCAATGTTTAATGGGCTGCCCATTTCTCAATGGAGAAGGCCCAAAGCCCAGAGTTTTGGTTAGATGATGGGAATCTTTAGATGTATTCCAGTTACAGAAAATGAGAATGTCCTTTACATCAGGGTAACTAATCCTTCTTAGGCTTTAAAGCTCTGGACGAACAGTCGATTATACTTTCTTGTCAGATCCTAATCTGACATGCTGATAATGAAGAAAGGGAGGAGAAATCACAGGGAGGAAATCAGGAAGAAAGCTGTGTCATCGGGGGGATTTGCAGGGAGGGAGGGAGGGAAGGAGGATGGACAGGCTTTAAAATGAAATTAAATATTAGGAGGTGGAAAATAAAATGGAGACAGGCTGCACTGAAAGCGATACAGGCTGGAGATGGAGAGAGACAAAGAATGACAGCGGATCAGTTTAAGCATGAAAGAATAGAAAGGAAAAGAATAATAATGCTGGCTTGTAAAGCTGATATCAGATTATAGTTTCCTCTAGTGAATTAACTCCCCTGTAATGCAGTGCAGGAGACTTTATAGAGCTGGTGCAATTTCCCCATTGGGCGGCACTGGGACATTAAACTGAGGCACGTGTGTGTGTGTTTGTGTGTGTGTGTGTTTCATTATAACTCTGCATATGTGTACGTTAAATCTCTCAGTGAGCGTCCGTGCATGAGACATGCGCTATATCTTTTCGTGCAGAGCGAGACATTAAATATGTCCGGGGTTTGGAGGGAGACACATAATTAAATGGGTGCATGCATATGTGTTTGTGAGTGTGTGACATTACGTTTCACTGCATGTTCATGTCAGAGAGTAAATCACAGTGTGCAGAGCTCCCCCTGCCCCAAGGGGGGGTGGGGGGGAGGGAACAGGGGGCTGTGAGCCACCTGCAGCTGGATTTTCCCAAGGACTCAAAAAGCTGCTGGTCCAGCAGGTGGGATGCCCCCACCACCAGGATCGAATAGGCAGATGGCAATCAGGTGGACAGCCTGGGAGCTTACAGCCTCTTTTTTTGTCCTTCACAGAATGAATTGAACGGGGGTGGAGATGCGGTGGGGGGCTTTGGGGAATCCAGATGATAATTAGCCACAGCCTCCCCTCTCATGCAGATATTTGCCTGGGTGAAGAGGAGCTTGGATGGGAGCCAACAGCCTTTCTTTCTCAGCCATACCCAGAAGACCCAGAGCCAACCGAGTCCAGCCTTTTGGCTTTGGTTTCTCCAGCTATCCTGGATCCTAGAGCAGGCTGAGACCCAGAAGAAGCCCGGCTCAACAGGCAGCTAGGAGACAGGATCCCCCTTCCCTACCTGTCTCCTGACAAATTTGCTTGCTTACTGGCTTTTCAGCTCAAGTTACCTCAAGACCAGAGAATTAGCCTGTAAACCCTACCCGGGCAGGCTATGGGGTCCACCTTGAGATGATCAGTGCAAATATCTGAGCTCTCCCACTGACTGTCTCTGATACAAGGGTACATGTAGATGCCCCTATCTGCATTAGCCACCCGAGGCTCCCTCCCCAAGTCATTCCCAGACCATCCCCGAATGGGAAGCTATATATATGCAAGAGAAGGGGGGAGAGGCACGGGATGAAGGGTCAAGGTTGAAGTCAAGGTTGATCAAAGAGCTAAAGTAACCTCTCCATGAGAAATGAGAGCATAATCCAGGACGCTACAGAGACAACTGAGAGGATATGTGATGGAGGCTATAAAATCGTGAGTGTCAAGGAAAGATTAGTGGAGAATGATTGTTCACGGTCTTATCCAGAGCAAGAACTTGGCTGTCCCAGAGAAGGTGTAGCTGAGCTGTGGAATTACTTGCCACAGGATATACAGATGGTGCTTGAAGTTTACATTGGTTCACGGGGAGAGCAGACGTTCATGGAAGAAAAATCCACTGGGTGTTATTAAATTCATAGATAACATCTAGTCCAGGAAGTCCATGAATCTCGAATGGCTGGAGGCAGGGAGAGAGGCAGGGAGAAAATACCACATATACTTGCCTTGTGCTTATACATGTACCTATAGCCACTTTTGGACACAGGATACTGAGCTGGAGGAGTGACCTGTACAGCTGTTCTGTGTTATCACTGGAAGAGCTGAATACTGACCCACAACTCAGTGCAATACCATCTCCTGAGTATCACGCGCTTTGGAAACTGAGGCATATGGATTGTGTTTACGTGGCATGTCCAGAGCCAGGCCACTTCAAGATCCAATATTGTCCTCTCTTGTTTTGAGCAGGCAGGACCACACCTGCCCAAGCACACCTGGGGAGGTGTCTGCAAGCTGTCCCTAGGCATAGCAGGGAGAGAGCAGGAAAGACTGGGAGAAAAGTATATATAACCAGAGAGACTGAATCTGGTGTCTAAGTAGTGTATAACCCTGGGAGGCCTGATAAGGGTTAGTTTTTCTTCTTTACAGCAAAAGAGTGTCAGTGTTAGTGGCATAATTTGACACCGGAAGATCTGAGCTGAGTGTGTTGATGGCAAAGGGGAGATTGGCCCCTCGCAGAGCATTGTGCACCTCTTTTAGGCAGCAAGGATCTCTTCTGTATTCAGAACACAAAGCAACCCCAAGTGTGTTTTAGATAAGGGCAGGCCCATCCATACCTTTGTGTTGTGATACAGTGGCATGCCCAATCCAGCTTTCTCCAGCAGCTTTGCAGGACAGAATGCCTGAGAAATTTATTATTCTCTTGAACAGCCGTGGGGCAATTAACCCTGTCATTTGTGGTTATATGGAGTGCTTTGTTCCACCAGCCTGAGTACTCTGGGCTTTGGTATTGCTTCTTTTCGGCCAGCCCCTGCCAGACCCCCTATCTGCTAGGAAACAAGGTAATAAATTGCCTTCTCCTAATCACTCTCTGCATTTCTGCAGCACCTTGCAAAAAAGTTATCACTAGAGGAGATGCAGATGATGCTGAACTTCAATTAGGCCCCACTGGCAAATTAGTTGTGCAGGGTGACATTTTCCAATCATGCAACATTAGCATCCTCCCTAATTATGAAAATGTAAAGCTAACTTCTGTTTCATAATAAATTAGGCTTGTTCTCTTGGTATCTAAAACACACAAGCACTTACACAGCTCATTTTCAACTGAGCCCTCTCTTCCTGTTTTGCTGATGCTCAGAAATAGCCACAGCAACCTCCCTTTCCACTAAAGGTCACATGCGGCATGCGCCTGGGAGTGTGTCTGATAGCACTAGGCAGAAGGACAACTGACAAGAAGGGGCAAATATATTCTGTGGGAATAGGGCTTCATTAGCCCATTTGGGCTCGTGGGCATGGCCTTAGCCCTTTCTCACACCAGCCGGTGTCTTTCTCAGAGCAAGAGGGAGAATAAGGAGCAGGAAGAAACATCCTTCTCTTGTCTTCCTCCATTGCTTTCACCAGAGATATCTCCTCTTTTCTGTGATCCCAGGGTAGAAGAGGAAAGAGCTCCTTTGCCCCTGTCTGCCTCCTGCTGTATGGCCAGCTTGCCTGGAGCCAGTGGATGGGCGGACAGGTGCTGTGCTGACCCACCAGGCGTGCGTGAGCCTGGGAGCACTCATGTGCACTGATGGGGACACTCTGCCCTTCCAACCAGCCTTTCCACGATGATTTTCCTCAGCCAGCGTGTCTGATCCTGAGAGGTGTTGGGGCCTCCCTTCCATTACATTCTCAGCATATCCATAATGAAGTGAGACTGCCGAAGGACTATGGCAAACTAACCATATATGTCCCCAAAGTATCCAGGCAGCAGAGCATCCAGGTAGAAGAACAGAAGCTGAAAGAGGTGACCAGAAGAAGAATATAGGAGTATCAGGCACTCAAAGCTTTTGTATTGGAGTTTCTGAAAATATCAGAAGTCCTCAAAAAAAAAACAAACCCAAACCCAGATATTCTTTGTACAGCCAGAAGAATAAGAACAAAGGTCCTTGCTGAAGCCACAACGCTTCACCACGCAGGGGAAATGTGTCTTTCCATTTAAGAGCTACTGCTTGGAGATGCCACGTGGTAGTGCACTCCTGGAGAAAGGAACAGGAACCATCTGGCTCTTGCCACATTAGGTTTGCAACTCTTCCATGAGCTTCATGGAAACCAGCAGACATTATATGTTGAAGTCAAGTGTCCTGTCTCCTTTGTGACTGTCTTAGATCAGGGTGCCCAGTCACTTATCCACCCCTTCAATACACCACAACTCCTGAGCTGTTCTGTGTCACTAAAAATGAAAAGGGCCACTGCCGAAGGATCATTATTTTTCTTTATTTATCAGGAAGGCGAGGTGGTGGAGTTGCTCTTTATGTGAGAGAGCAACTGGAATGTATCGAGCTCTGCCTAGAGGTGAATGAAGAGCGAGTCAAGAGCTTTTGGGTAAGGATTAAAGGGCAGGCTAACATGGGTGACACTGTTGTGGGTGTTTACTATAGGCCACCTCATCAGGAAGAGGAAGTCGATGAGGCCTTCTACAGACAGCTGGAAGTAGCCTCACGATCACAGGCCCTGGTTCTCATGGGGGACTTCAACCACCCTGATATCTGCTGGAAAGACAACACAGATAGGCACAAACAGTCCAGGAGGTTCCTGCAGAGCATTGGTGACAACTTCTTGACACAGGTGGTGGAGGAGCCAATGAGGAGAGGTGTGCTGCTGGACCTCGTACTAACAAACAAAGAAGGACTGGTTGGCGATGTGAAGGTGGGGGGCAGCGTTGACTGCAGTGACCATGAGATGGTGGAGTTCAGGATCCTGCAAGGAAGAAGTAGGGCAATAAATAGGATCACAACCCTGGACTTCAGGAGATCAAACAGTGGCCTCTTCAGGGACCTACTTGGAGGAATCCCATGAATTAGCGCCCTAGAAGGAAGAGGGGGGAGGGTCCAAGTGAGCTGGTTAATATTCGAGCAACACTTCCTCCAAGCTTGAGATCAGTGCATCCCTATGAGTAAGCAGTCAAGCAAAGGGGGCAGGAGACCTGCATGGATGAGCAAGGAGCTCCTGGCAAAACTCAAACAGAAGGAGGAAGTGTACAGAAGGTGGAAGAAGGGACAGGCCACTTGGGAGGAATATAGGAACACTGTCAGTGTATGCAGGGAAGCGACGAGGAAGGCCAAGGCCCATTTGAAATTAAATCTGGGAAGGGATGTCAAGGACAACAAGAAAGGCTTCTTCAAATACATCAGTAGCAAGAGGAAGACTAGGGAAAATGTGAGCCCTTTGCTGAATGGGGTGGGTGCTCTGGTGACGAAGGATGCAGAGGAGGCAGAGTTACTGAATGCCGACTTTGCTTCAGTCTTTACTGCTCAGGCCAGCCCTCAGGAACCCCAGATCCTGGAGACAAGAGAGAAAGTCTGGACAAAGGAAGACTCCCTCGGTTGAGGAGGATCAGGTTAGAGACCATTTAGGCAAACCTGACACCCACAAATCCATGGGCCCCGATGGGATGCACCCACGAGTGCTGAGGGAGCTGGTGGATGTTACTGCTAGGCCACTCTCCATCATCTTTGAAAGGTCATGGAGAACAGGAGAGGTGCCTGAAGACTGGAAGAAAGCCAGTGTCACCCCAGCCTTCAAAAAGGGCAAGAAGGAGGACCCAGGGAACTACAGGCCAGTCAGCCTCACCTCCATCCCTGGAAAGGTGATGGAGCAGCTCATCCTGGAGGCCATCTCCAAGCATGTGGAGGACAAGAAGGTGATCAGGAGTAGTCAGCATGGCTTCACCAAGGGGAAATCATGCTTAACCAAGCTGATAGCCTTCTGGGATGGAATGACTGGCTGGGTGGATGAGGGGAGAGCAGTGGATGTTGTCTACCTTGACTTCAGCAAGGCTTTCAACACTGTCTCCCATAACATCCTCATAGGTTGAGAACTGGCTGAATGGCAGAGCTCAGAGAGTTGTGATCAGTGGCACAGAGTCTAGTTGGAGGCCTGTAGCTAGCGGTGTCCCCCAGGGGTCAGTACTGGGTCCAGTCTTGTTCAACTTCTTCATCAATGACCTGGATGAGGGGACAGAGTGCACCCTCAGCAAGTTTGCTGATGATACAAAACTGGGAGGAGTGGCTGATACGCCAGAGGGCTGTGCTGCCATTCAGAGAGACCTGGACAGGCTGGAGAGGTGGGCGGAGAGGAACCTCATGAAGTTCAACAAAGGCAGGTGCAGGGTCCTGCACCTGGGGAGGAATAACCCCATGCACCAGTACAGGCTGGGGGCTGACCTGCTGGAAAGCAGCTCTGCAGAGAAGGACCTGGGAGTCCTAGTGGACACCAAGTTGACCATGAGCCAGCAATGTGCCCTTGTGGCCAAGAAGGCCAATGGTCTCCTGGGGTGCATCAGAAAGAGTGTTGCCAGCAGGTCGAGGGAGGTGATTCTCCCCCTCTCCTCACCCTGGTGAGGCCCCATCTGGAGTGCTGTGTCCAGTTCTGGGCTCCCCAGTACAAGAGGGATGTGGCACTACTGGAGCAAGTCCAGCAAAGGGCTACAAAGATGATTAGGGGACTGGAGCATCTCTCTTATGAGGAAAGGCTGAGAGAGCTGGGCCTGTTTAGCCTAGAGAAGAGAAGGCTGAGAGGGGATCTTATCAATGTGTACAAATATCTAAAGGGAGGGTGTCGAGAGGATGGGACCAGACTCTTTTCAGTGGTGCTCAGTGGCAGGACATGAGGCAACGGACACAAACTGAAACACAGGAAGGTCCATCTGAACATAAAGAAAAACTTCTTTCCTGTGAGGGTGACAAAGCCCTGGAACAGGTTGCCCAGAGAGGTTGTGGAGTCTCCTTCTCTAGAAATATTCAAAACCTGCCTGGATGTGATACTGTGCAATGTGCTCTAGGTGACCCTGCTTGAGCAGGGGGGTTGGACTAGATGATCTCCAGAGGTCCTTTCCAACCTCAACCATTCTGTGATTCTGTGAAATGGCTTGAGAACAAATGGCTTTTCATCCTGGCTGGGCTCATATTACTGTATCAGTAGGTTCAAGCAATGCTAAGTATGCCTGAAAAACAAGGCATCTAATTATTGCAGCTCTGCATCAGAAATAACGGGGAGCTGCAGAAAGTGGCTGACAAGCAGCTAAATAATAGACTAACAAGCAGGATGGCTAGAACCTGTCACAGCACTAATGAACGTCAGGATAAGATACTACATGTTGTAAAGAATGAGATGTGTGCATCAGAAAATGCCCAGATGTGACATTTAAAGACAGAGAGCATAACATGAATGCAATCACTGCTGAGGAGTGGGGCTTGAGAGTGCACAGGATACATGGATAAAAGAATCAAAAACTGAAAGTACTGCCCTGAAAGTTTTGGGGTCCCTGGGGAACCTGGAGTGGCAGTAGCTCTAGGAGTGCCAGGAGTAGTTCATGGGAGAAGTCAATTCTGCTAATCAGTAGCCCCCATGATGTGGTTGATGTTTTCCAAAAACTGGAGAGAGACAGACTGCTCTGAGCTTGCAATCTATAGAAAGGGGAGGCAGCTGAAACAAGAGAAGGGGACTTGCAGAGGGGAAGGTGCATTGGGCTCTTATACTTTTCTGTAGAGCAACCTAATTTACCATGAGCGCAATGCAGAAGGACTTAAATAGGGCAAGGAAAAGCACTGTGTAAGCAAGCTCACTGCAAAGCCCACAGAACAAAACCATGGAAAGCACAGAGAAAACTGCACAGAGAGAAGGCTGTTTTCAAGCACAGTTTACAATTTGAAGGCTCATTTATTGCTGCAAAAGCAAAAGCAAAAGCAAATCAAAAACAAACAAACAAAAAAATCAAGCTAGTTTGGTTCAGTAATTAATTAAAACCTAAGACTTTACTTTAGGAGCATACATGATGTTAAATCAAATGAATAATGTTCTTCTGAAAATTGCCAACATACATACTAGAAAGGTTATTGGATAAATCCCTTGGTCCAACTAGTTTTGCAGGGCAATGAAGGTCCAAGTTACGGACTGTTCCCAGCACAACCACAGCCCTCAGTGTTCCTTCTCAATCCCATGTGTAGTATAGATGCATAAAAATAGCAGTAATACAATAATGCAATCATAAGGCAAGCAATGGGAGAGGTGAAGGGAGGGGGGGATTTGTTCCCCTCAGACAGCAGGATGTTTCCTCTGCCTGTTCTTTTCCCATGCTCTGAAATAATCTGATTTTTATCTGTCACAGTCCTTATTTTTTTGCCAATCAATCCATTTGCAGCAGCAAGCTGACAAGTATTTTGAATAATGAGTTTGTTTTGGGGGTCGAAGGGTTTGGCTTGTT
The DNA here is from genome assembly GCF_036417845.1 of Apteryx mantelli. Lineage (NCBI taxonomy): Eukaryota > Metazoa > Chordata > Aves > Apterygiformes > Apterygidae > Apteryx > Apteryx mantelli. The sequence goes on along the minus strand of NC_089978.1, from coordinate 219,128,783 downwards.
CATTCTGGCTTTGGAGAGAGCTGCCTTTGTGTTAGCGATGCCAAAAGGGAGCCAGAGCTGCAAAGCACACTAGGAAGGATCAATACTTTAAATGCATTAACACTGGTGAGTTGCAAATGAAGTTAGCGACTGCTGAGCATCACTGATTTCACAGTGAGTCGCAGTTCACTTGGTTAGTTTCTCTGAAGGATCAATGCCACAGCTGATGGTTACTGAAGTTTCTTCCTTCACAGAGCACAAGAGGTTTGGAAATGAACTCTACAGGGGATCACAAACCAACTCGTCCGTGTAAATAAGAGGAGCATGGGTGTGTAATTCTTTTAATCTGCCAAGACTAGCACAGCAAAGACATGAATCATAAAAGCCAAACTCAACCAGCTTCAGATTTTGGATCCAAATGTCACAGTTCCTCTCAGTATATGAGGCCAATCAAAACCACCAGATCTACCCACTCCCTAGCTTTTGAGGAAATTGGACTTGAAAGACATGACTTCTATTCAAGCAGAATGCAAGTTTTGTGTAAAGTGGGCAGCTTGTGGGGTATTGTCTCTCTAACGATATCAAACTTCTTAGGCAATCCTATGGAGATCCTGTAAACTGTTGCCTTTTTTACACGTTGTCCTTTCTTTTTTAAGGTGGGGTTGAAGTCAAGTTGCCCTCATGGAAGGAAGACAAAGTCACCAGCCAAGGCCAAGAGAACCCGGGAATGCAGTGTGATGAGTTTCATTTTCAGCCATGCAATAATGAATATAGTCCCAACTTTGGGGAAGAAGGGTCTAACTCCCGTGCTCCTGGGTTGGCCACAACGACACCATTGTAACGCTGTCCCTGCTATGGTCCTCGGTCTTGGCCACTGAAATGATGGGAATGCCTAGCATGGGATTTCAGCTGAATTTGAGCCCTGAAAACACAGTCTACCACCCCCTTATCTGTCCTGTTAGGTGCCTGAAGACCTTACCTTTTGATCTTTCAGGTGAAAACAAAAGCCCACCTGCCTAGGAGCAGAGCAATGGAAATGTCCATCCAAGGCAGACGTGGATATGAATCTTGTTGCTGTTCTGATTTTTTTTTTTTTTACTATCACAACTTCAAACAGACAAAATTCCCACCTTTGCCTAGATGCAATTACTGTTTACAGCAGCCTTCATATGACTTCCCTATCATAGAAAACACCTTTGCTTCTTTCTTGTTGATTATTTCCAACTCCAAAGTGTGCAAAAGTTATGGGGCTGACCCCTTCCAGAAAACATAGATTTAAGTCATAACTGAACTTTCCAAATATTGCCCTGCTGGAATGGTATTTCCAACTTTTTTTTCTTTTTTTCCTACAAGCCATGAAGGCCTGAAAGATACTTGCTTTCTTTTTCAAACAAAAAACAGAAATCACAAGTGATCCCTATAAGATGGAGGGTCTTTAAATAGAGCTGCTTGATAGGCTTGAAATTTCTTGACAAAAGCAAAAGTTAAAAAGCTGACACTTTTTCATGCATATTTTCACCAAAAAAAATCATCACACGTTTTGGAATAGGTGGCCTTAGATTAAAAAAAAAAAAAGTATAATGAGATTTGTGATAAAACTGGAGAGCTGTCAACACTGTGCTTTCTTGCTATACATTAAAAATCACTCAGAAAGGAGAAAGGACTAAGGTTGTTTTCACGTATGAACAGAACAGGTGGGAAACTTGCAAATTGTTGACAGCATTTTCAAATTTTGACAAAAAAAAAAGAAAATTTTTGTCCGCCAGATAGTTCACGTTTCCCCTCCCACAAAAAAATGGAGACAATGTGCTAGTTTGTTGTTCTCTCTTATGCTGATATTATACAATTTCCAGTATAAAAGGGAAAATTCTTTGTAATTACCATCAATGCCAGTGATACGAAAAGCTTCACCTCAAATTTTACTCAGTCATCAGCGTAAGGGGTCCCTTTCACCTCGCAGAGGATTACTTATGGTTCAGATATATCTCCATGCATAAAGGCAAACCAGGAGGGAACCATTCAGGGAAAGATTTCCTTTGAGAGAAGAGGACCCAAAATTCTTAGTAAAATAAAAATAATGCTCATTAGCTGGAAGCTGGCTGGCATGTTGAGGCTGGAGACTGCAGAGGCAATGCTTGTTTAATCAGATGTTATTAAACAAAGCATGCATATATATATATATATATATATATATATACACACACACACGTATATATATTTTTACTTTTATATATATATATTTTAAGTACCTTCAGTGCTCCCTAATGCTCTTTCTAACTATGATACAAGCCTGACTTAGGCAATGGGATATCTTCAAAGTCACCAGCATCAACTGCTTAATCCTGTGAGGTGTCCCAGCCAAGCTCTCAACCTCGTCCGACCCCTCTTAGTTAATGAGATCCAACCATATCATGGAGAAAGACGATGTGACCACAGAAGCTATGGGAGAATGATCTGTACTTCTGCTCTGACCAACCATACGTAGTGCAAATTGTCTGGCTTGTCATACATAAAGGAATGTGTTTCTTCAAGAAAAGATCCATCACTTATTTTTTGTGGGGAAACCAGGTATTCCTGTTTTCTCTAGGATAATTTTTTGCAGGTAGGCTGAGGTAAGAAAGTTGAGGTCTATTTATTTCATTACAGGAGGAATGCTAATTTAAAACCCTATTTTAAATTACAGAGCAGGGAGTAGTTCTGCCCCCTTCATCCTGCACAGCTTTATGCTTTCTTAAATTCTTCCAGACGGGTGTTGTGCCTTCTCTCTGAACTAGACAACATTTTGTATCAACCCAGTCTGACCATTCCTGAAAAGTCATCCTCCACTCCTTATTTGCCAGGCCATCAGCAAGATGATCGTCTATTTTTCTGCTGTATGACACTTCCCACACAGGGTCTTCCTCCAACTTGGTTTAAAGTAAACACTGGCTGAAAGGAAGAAGTGCTACAAAGTTAAGAGATTTAACCATTACGTACTTTTATTCCTTGAATGTTTGGTACATATTAAACTGCCCTTTTTCAACTTTCCAGCCAACAACAGCATTCTTATTCCTTGAGGTTAGGAGACCTCAATGTGTGATGTATTAATACTGCTAAAAAATAAAACCAACAAATCTACCTAGGATCAGCCTTCCAGTGCCTTGTGGGATAGATCTGGGGCTAGGCTGTCCCCATGTACAAAAGGATTTCCATTAAGAAAATGTCATATGTTAATATCAAACACAGAAACCTAATAAAACTCTTTACCAACTGAATGGCCTTTGCTTCTGTGTATGCAAGAATGGACAGTCTTGGCTTTTTATTACACCAAGCATAGGGCAATCGTTGAGATCCACAGTCTGGACAGAAGAAATATAGATTTTATTTTCCTATCCAGCTCCAGGCAGTGAAAGAAATGTGATGCCACACAGTGGACGATCAGCATCCTATATGAAATTCATTATCTACAAATTGACTTCTGTGCTCAGACACACTCAGTGAACAGGCATGACACGTTGCCACAAATAAAAGTTGTGGTAAATGTTAAGCACCATTCACAGCCAAGAAGTTCCTTGACTTCACTTCTCCAGTTCTTCATCATGCTGTTCAATATGGAGCCTCCTAAACTCACTGCCATTCTCCACATCTTTGCAATAACTCCTAACATTCATAGCAACTCTCCTCCCTGTGATGACATGCTCACATTCAAACCATCTATAGAGAACGTATGTTACACTCAAAATCTTGTTTATGGGCAAAGAGGTAGTACAATTTATATATGTAAGTAAGGCAAATAATTTACTGTTAGCATAACTGAAATCTTAAGAATCTAATCATTCCTAGTCCAGATCAGTTACAGAAAAAGAAAGAATAATAATGCAGTTAAAATTGTTATACATGCTTAGTTTTTCTCCTTTTCCTGGTGTTATGATCACCCTTCCACTGCTCCTCTGGGTCTTCAGGTTGGTGGTTTCGTTCTTGTGGTGGTCAGCAAGTAACCAGCATCTGGAGTCCTTCCCTGGAGGAATATGATGTTCATGTTGATGGTTTCTTCTTCCTTCCTCTAGGATCCACTTGGGATAATTTCTATATGTTTTCTAACAGATTTTTACACCTTTGCTCTTTCTTCATTGGTCTGCAGCTCCACATTACATCCAAATTTACCGTATATGGTACCTTTTACATATATTAGGTACGCTTTCTTTATTCTCTTTGTCACTGCTAAAACCAGTTTGTCCAGTTCTAGGTCTTCATTGTTTTCACTGACCATTGCTGAGTTGTTTACAGCCATGGGGTAACCAGTGCCAAGCCTGTCTCCCTTCTCTTATCATCCCATGCCTGAACTCCTCTGCGTGGTATCCGGTATCTCCACTGCTCAGGGCCTCTGCTATTGTACCGGGCTTGTATTTCTCCACACTATGTCATTGTTTTAGAGTTGTAAATATCTCATTCTACACAGAAAAACTGCTTGTTACTGCTATCCAAATAAAATTATGATTGTGTTGCACAAACAAAAGTAAAACAATGTCCATAGACACCTGGTCAATTAGAGAAATTGCTGTCACAGCTAAACAAAGTAAAAGAAAGCTACTGGCAGGTCAATAAGAGTTCAGAGCTGACCTGACACAGCTCAGTCCTGAGGCCTTGCAAACTCAGCACCACTTATGGCCTGTTACCAGCAATGGCAATACTGTATTATGGGGCTGTATGTTCTTCTCTTGTTTCATCCACCTCCTTTTAATGATATTATTTAGGAAGGGGAGGATTCAATTTCTGGTCCCTAGTTGGGAGCCTTTTCCCTTGGCTCTCAGTACAGGCAATGGAGAGAATAACTCAGCATCCTACAGCCCATATCTCATCCAGACACTTATCTACCTCCCTTCCTACCACAGCCGTCAATGCTGGCCTGTATCTCTGGACCCTGGTATAGGAGGGTCTGGACCAGCTGAGGGAAGAAGACTTTTTAATGTTGCGTTGCACAGTGGGCCAGACACTGTTGGTTTAAAAAAGGGGAGAGGAATGATAATGATTCAGAAATGAGAGAGTTTGAGAGGGATGCAGGTGGATGGCAACCTCAGTATCTTCCAGACAGCAATCTGGGAGAGGGGAGGGAATTCATCTGAGGCTGGAGCAGGGCAAGGACCAGTCCCCTGAAGCAAAGAAAGGACAAGATGAGGCTGCAACAGAAGAGAAAGCTGGAAAAAGAGGAGGAAGAAACATGAAAACAAGCATCTACAGAAGTAAGGGAGCAATCTGCACTGCAGGTGTTCAGGGAGGTGACAGCCCAGGAGGACAGAGGGTGGGAAGTGGATGGTTGTGACCCCTGGCTATCGCTTATGACTCTAGCTAACAGACGAGAGGTTTTGGTCAGACACAGTCACGAAGAGAGGCCAGTGGAGGGCCAAAACTGAAGATCAAAATGTTGTGGGAATCTGCCTGGATGAAGAACAAGTGACAACTAAGCCAAGGTTGGGCAAATTGGGCCTCCACAATGGGATAAAGCCACGCAGCTCTCTTTAAAGAAGTGAGGACAGGAAGAAGGCAGAAAAGTGGGAAACTGTACCCAAACCTCCAGGACGGGTTCAGCCCCTGGAAAACACTAACCCTATTAAACAGGGCCAGGGTGGGGTGGCAACACCTTTACAAAAAGCAGCAACTCCTTTCCCACACCTATGAAGAGGGGGCAACGGCATTGACCTTCCTTTGGAAAAACACACTGGGATTTAAGGATAGAAAGTGCTGCTTCAGCATTGTTATTTTTATTCAGAGAGAGTGCTTCAGAAGAAGGAGGCTTTTTAGTCTTTTTTTTGCAGCTGTTCATCCAAGTCCACTAAGGGCATTCAGCTCTGATCCCTTCCGGGCTATTTGGCTCTAAATGAGCACACGCCACATCTGTGCCTGTGTGTCTCACCTGACAGTGCCTTTGATTTGTGTAAGAATCTACCTGACTCAGAACCGAGGTAATTAATTAGGAAAACCCCAGCAGACCCAGCTTAGACTTTCAGGATGGTACGGCGGTTTCTCTCTTTAAAGGCATGAGGAGTTTCTTAAACTTGCTTAAAGAAGCAAGATCCTCAGCTGGCCCTCAGCAAAGTCTTCTCTAAGTCAGGGCCACTTTCCACTCAGAGATTTCTCAGTCCTGCCCTTTCTGCTGGGGGACAGGGCCCGAAATCGAGGGATGGAGACGTCACATGAGAGGCTGCTCCCTTCAGGTTTCCAGCCCAGTTTTGCAGACTCAGAGATTTACATATTTTGTCCAGATAATTAGCTGCAGCTTTCATCTGCACTGAGCCTCAGGCAGCCAGAAATTTGTCCCGCTGCTGGCTCCTGTTATGGAGATATGGAATTTATTTCTCCTGTGGCCTGTTATAAATTCAGATCAGATAGCCGGGCTTCTTCCTGAACTGACCGGAGTTCAGCACAATTCCGCTTCCTCCCTAGAGCTATGTGGATCAGGAAAGCATCGTAGGTAGAGACAGTTTGGGCTAAATTAGCAAGGTCCTTTCTGCACAGCCTGGGAAAGAAATCCCCTCCTTCAGCTTACAGCTGCTTTCTTCTCCCCACCTCGTGCGAAATCCAAAGCCTGAATTGCTCTTTAAAACACTGGCCTTCTCATTTAACAGGGGGAAACCATTTGTTTCCCCTGATCTGTTTACAGACAGAAGAGAATTTTTTTAAGACCAGAGGAAGCAGCACATTTTGCCCTGCAGCAGCTACGACGTGCTGCACATCAGAGAGAGATTGATAACTTCACAGCACAGCCCTCCCAGCCCATCTCTGAAACGCTCAACACCCGCTCACTCCAGAGCCGGTCCTTCTGCACGCTCCCTACATAACAAGGGAAGATTTACAAGGCTAGAGCCAGCAAAGAAAAACTTCTGGTGCTGGGTTTGCCTTCTTTCACTCTCCTGGGGTGGTGGAAGAGATGGGTCATGCAGATTGACTTGGAGAAACCTTAAAAAGGCAGCAAGAGCAGAGATTTGGGGAGGTTCTGGTAACACTGAGGATGATCTCAGAGGGTATCCTTAATGCATATAACAAGCAGTCCTGAAAACTCAGGTCTTATCTGAGCATGTGGTCCTATCCCATTGAGGAAGCTCCCCCAGTTTTACCTCACTGCAGCAGGCTCAGCCCCCAGGAAGAGAAGCTTGGGGACAGGATTTGGGCTGCAAGTCAGTTTTATCCTCCCCTCGTCTTGCAGTAGGCTGTCAGTCAGTCAGCTGGCCCCAATGCATTAAGGGCATTGCTGGGAGTGTGACTCCCAGGGGAAGGAGAGGACAGGGTGCATTGCCCACTCTGAAGTTCGTATCAGTCCGAGCAGGAACCAAAACGTTCTTCAGAACATGCAGATTTTGGCAATCCCTGAAGGGAGGGAGGGGATGCAATCCTAGACTGAGAAATCTCTCAGCAGGGGAATGGGCGCAGTTAGGTCTGTCCTCATACTTGTGCAGGATGGATTGGTGGCCCAGGAGAAAGCTGAAAGGGTCTGTGTGCATCGGGCTGGTATTTCCAGCTTGTCCAATGGCATCTGGGTTCAGAGCATCTCTACACTGGGGTTTCTCCACCGCACCTACAATACTGCAGCATTATGGAGGGAAGGTGGAGAGGAGGGGGGAGAGAGAGAAGATGGAGAGACAAACACTGTTACCAGCACTGGCATTTTAATATTGAAAGGCTGCGAAATCTAATAAGAGCTACAAGGGAGGTTGATGTATTTTTTCCTCATGCTACGATGAAATTGGGATTCAATAAGTAAATGTGACAGAATATGCAATTTCCCATAGATTTCGTGCAGCGGGGCCCTTTCTGTGTAATAACCTTAAGCCAGTATTTTTTTCCTTACCCCTGCTCAGATCTC